>NC_062560.1:108326826-110826826 GCF_016906955.1 Phacochoerus africanus | reverse complement strand
ATTTGAAGGTGGTTAGTAGTATTAGAACTGAAGAATACAGAAAATGTTCTTTTCCATTGCATGACTTTGTTTGAAAGCAGTCTGCTGTAGAGTATATTCCGACTTCTTGACATATCCATCCATCTCCTTGTATATACTTATTCTTTGTCTTTTGGCCAAGCACCGGAGTGTAACATTCCCTTTAGCAATGGGAGGAGATGAGGTCACAATTTCAAAAAGAAATGATTGTTATTTTAGGGATTAACCTTGTCTTGTGGCTCGATTTACTAATTGCTTTTAATCTGATTTCTTTTGCACACAGTAGCATTTACCATGTTTTTGCATAGATCAAGAAGAAGCATTTTTTATTGATATGCCATTTCCTCCTCCTTTTCCCCCCTTCCTCCCCCACTAGTTCTTCACCAGGATTATAGCAAACTTTAAACCTACCTTGAAATGATCTCATCCATATCTGTCACCATTGTCAGGTTCGTTTCCATTGTATGTTGCCTTTTGTCTTAAAACCATAATTGCTACTATTTATTTATTTGCTTAATTTAGATGCTCTGCCTCTTTCCAGTAATGATAGAAGGGAATTAATAGTCACCACTTTATGACTGCATTCAGCAGTGAGGAGCAGACTGGCTAAGTAATAGAATAATAGATTTTCTATTCTGTAGTATTTTATTTGGTTGCCAGACATTGTGCTGCCCATGTGATCAAACTGATCACTGACCCCTGACCTGAGGGTCGAATGTTTGAACATGTTTCTCTGTTCAGAATCCCTCTCACCTCACTAAAAATGAAACTGGACTCCTTGTGGGCAAGGATCCAGACATCTGGACACCACCCAATGACACCTTTTTTTTTTAAGCCCAGAAGGTGAGCCTTTACCCACTCTTTCTGCTGAGGCAAAGCTTTACAGAAGAAAATTTTAGCAAGTCTAACTTTTCTGCCAACCAATTAATATGTTGTATTTTCTAGATATTTTCTAATATTTTAAGGGAGTTGCTGTGCACTGTAACTCTCATGTTTCCAAAAGTTGCCTCACTGTATAAGTTAAATGGAGGGCCAAGCCCAGCTGTACTGACTGAGAATCTCCGGGAGAGAAACTTGGGAATTTATATTTAACAGGCCCTTTGATGTCATTCATATGATCAGGCAAGTTTGGGAACTATGTTCTGAATGAATAATGACTCTTTCCCTTCTGTTCCACTGGCTGAAGGATTAAAAAAACCAAACTGAACAACCTTGAGTCTCTTGTGATTTGTTTCAAGCTCATTTACTAATATTCAGAATAGTAGCAGCTATTCTTGCCTCCTAAACTGTACACTGCCTGAGGACAGCAGTTATGTCATATTTATTTTTGAGTCCTCAGCATTTTGGGCAGTCTCTAGTACATGGGAAATTGTCAGTGACTGAACCTTACTACTCTGAAGGACTTAACTTTGCAGAATACAGGGTTTTTTTTTTCTGTCATCTAAATCATTTTTTTTCTGGTTCCTTTCTACAGAGTGGTTCACACCAGGGGCACCTAGCTACAAAGGACAGATCACCTAGGCTTTTCCTCTCCTGTGTTTTATCCCTGTCAGAAAAATAAGTTTGACATTCAGAAAATAAGATTCAACAGCATATAGACCTCTTAACAATTTGAGATTCCTAGGTGCCTCAGTTCTGTAGATATATTTCTGGAAAAGGCCTTCTGGGAATATGGGAAAACAGGAGATTATGAAATCTACAGAAATGAATTTGCTGATTTAGGTACTGTTCTAGTGCTAGTCTGTGGTATTTGAGGTTACTAATTTATTATTAAGTAACCTGTAGTAAATGGGATCTGGCTAAAACTTCTTTGTGAAGAATTTTTCAAAATGTTTAGTCCTTATCAATAGAAGATTTCTGTTTCCTTATTTTATTCATTAATTCAAGAAACATCTATTGAACAAACACCTACAAGAATTGAATCCTTAGAGTTCCCGTTGTGGCTCAGTGGTTAACAAATCCGACTAGGAACCATGAGGTTGCGGGTTCGATCCCTGGCCTTGCTCAGTGGGTTAAGGATCTGGTGTTGCCATGAGCTGTGGTGTAGGTTGCAGACACGGCTCAGATCCCACGTTGCTGTGGCTCTGGCATAGGCCAGTGGCTACAGCTCCGATTTGACCCCTAGCCTGGGAACCTCCATATGCTGCCGGAGCTGCCCAAGAAGTTACAAAAAGACAAAAAAAAAAAAAGAATCCTTGCACGATATAATGAATGTAGACAATAATGTTGTATTATAATATCAGACTTGCTAAGAGACTAGATCTCGATTATTCCAACCACTGAAAAGAAGTGATAATTATATGACATGATAGAGGTTCTACTTACCACTAAGATGGCAATCGTATTATTATATATAAATGGATCAATTTTTTTTAAAAAAAGAGTTGAATCCTAAGTGTGAGGAAGAAAGTGCTGCCTCTGTATGTCTGGTTTGACTGCAGAAAATCTAAAACAAGTAGCCTGGGCTTGGTTTAGCGAGAAGTCTTAACATTAGTAAGACAAGTGAAAAGACATGTTTCAGTCATAATGTAAAACTTCCTAAAACTTTGAGTCTATGGGGGAAGGTGTGGGAATAATGTTATAGATAACAGAAAAAAAGAAATTAGGGGGTTTATGTCGTGGTGCAGCAGAAACAAATCTGACTAGTATCCATGAGGCCACAGGTTTGATCCCTGGCCTTGCTCAGTTGGTTAAGGATCCGGCGTTGCCATGAGCTGTGGTGTAGGTTGCAGATGCGGCTCAGATCTGGCCTGGCTGTGGCTGTGGTGTAGGCCAGAAGCTACAGCTCCGATTAGACCCCTAGCCTGGGAACTTCCATATGCCACAGGTGCAGCCCTAAAAAGACCAAAAAAAAAAAAAAGATAATAGGAGGGAAAATATAAACATCCATACAACATTATCACCTTTACAAAGTTCAAGTCACTGCGTAGGGTATGTAAAAAGTTAGCTTGTGGAAGTTCCTGTTGTGGCTTCGTGGTAAGGCCCCTGACTAGTATCCATAAGGATTCAGGTTCAGTCCCTGGCCTTACTCAGTGGATTAAGGATCCGGTGTTGCCGTGAGCTGTGGTTGTAGGTTGCAGATGCAGCTTGGATCCTGTGTTGCTGTGGCTGTGGCATAGGCTGGCAGCTATAGCTCTGACTCGACCCCTAGCCTGGAAACTTCCATATGCCTAACAAACTAACTTTTTTGGCTTTTTAGGGCTATACCCTAAAAAGCTAAAAATAAGTTTGTTAGTGATAATATTGTATTATATTTCAAGCAATAGTTTAAATGTTAATCCACTTTTTAAAAAGTCAATTTGCTTTTTAAATGTTTTTTTTTTTTTTTGCAAAACTGAGGCAAAAACTGCTGAACTTACCCAAATCTACACTCTTAGTTTTATTTTTGTGAAAAGCAAGCAAAATCAGAATATTTATTGAATTATTATAGTTAAACAAAGTTGCTATGATTTCTAGATTTAGGATCTTCTAGAGGGATAAATGGAATTTTAAAAGATTTATTTCCATTAAAGAAACTAGGGGTGGAGGTAAGGGACAAAACCAATTTTGTCGTACTAAACTCAACCACGTGGAAGTTTTTCTGCTCAGTTTCATTTTCTAAGCTCTTGAGAGTTGTCAGTTTCTATTTCTGAAGCTTCAGTATTTTTATGGACTTCTGAAAATCAAAAGCTTGCTCAGATTGAGATAAGCTTCTCTACCCTTGCACATGTTATTTGATGTTATTTCCAAATATTAGCCATTTTATTTCATGTTGTGATGAAGGATTATAAAACAGGTAAGAAATAAAAACAGAAAAATACATTTCTAGTTTTAAGAGTATAGGCCCATAGTGTCTTATCTATAATTTTAAAATGGGACTAAAAATCAAGTTTTTATAACTCATTTGCCAGTTAAACCAGACCTGAACTGGAGAGAAGCTACCAAGAATCTTTTCTTTATTCCACTCATTGTGATTGGTCATAGAAACATTAATGTGTATGACTGGGTTGCTGCCCCTTACTGTGCAGGATGTCGCTTGCTAAATGGTGTATGCACCAAATACTTAAAACCTAACAATTCTAAGTTCTGGAATGCACACATTCCCAAAGATTTCAGGTAAGAGACCGCAGCCCTGTACTGGACCTGTTTTTACCCACCTCTGAGCCCTGTGATTGTGAAAGCAAGGGAGGAAGTTCCCCATTTCTAACCTTTGCAAGTACATACAGAACAGTTACCAGCACCATTCTGTTTGTCTTTAAAAGCTTGATCAGACCAGGAACACATCTACTTGCCTCTAGACCAGTGATTCTCAAGGTGCAGACTGGCAGCATCGGCATCACCTGGGAACCTGTTAGAAGTGCAAATTCTTGAGCCCTACCCCAGATTCTCTGACTCAGAAACTCAGGGGTAGGTCTGGCCGCCCATGTTTTAACAAACTCTCCAGGGGATTCTGATGCACGGTCAAGTTTTAGAAACACTGTTTTGGATCAGGATTGGCGAACTTTTTAAAATAGACCTTTTTTTTTAAAGACTAAATAAATACATAAATAAATAAATAAAAGGAGTTCCCGTCGTGGTACAGTGGTTAACGAATCCGACTAGGAACCATGAGGTTGCGGGTTCGGTCCCTGCCCTTGCTCAGTGGGTTAACGATCCGGCGTTGCCGTGAGCTGTGGTGTAGGTCGCAGACGCGGCTCGGATCCCGCGTTGCTGTGGCTCTGGCGTAGGCCGGCGGCTACAGCTCCGATTGGACCCCTAGCCTGGGAACCTCCATATGCCGAGGGAGCGGCCCAAGAAATGGCAAAAAGACAAAATAAGTAAATAAATAAATAAAAAATAAAATAAAACAGACCTTTTTTTTGACACATGAAAATTATTCAAAATCCACATTTCAGTGTCCACTAATAAAGTTTTATTGGGACACAGTCACGCTCGTTCATTTAAGTGTTGTAGCTGCTTTTGCACAACATCAGCAGAATTGAGTACTTGCAGCAGAGACCTTGTGGCCCGCAAAGCTGAAAATATTTTCTATCTGGTTCTTTACAGAAAGTTTGCAAAACCCTGTTCTAGGTCAGTAGTCAACACGAGGAGCATCACAGGCAGAAAAGGTGCTGAGACCTTCCTTCTTCATTTGAAAGTACCAGCATCCTCCAGGAGAAGGAAGTCTATGAAACTTACATTTCCTGTGTGAGCGTTGTTACCATCGTGATTGTTACATAGTCCTACAGAGTTTTTACATCAACATAATTTTGTTTTGAGGGACTAAGAGCTAAGTAGGTGGTGGATTTTTTTTTTTTTTTTTGTCTTTTGTCTCTTTAGGGCCACACCCACAGCATACGAAGGTTCCCAGGCTAGGGGTCTTAATTGGAGCTGTAGCTGCTGGCCTGCGCCAGAGCCACAGCGATCTGGGATCCGAGCCGCGTCTGCAACCTACACCACAGCTCACAGCAATGCACGATCCTTAACCCACTGAGCAAGGCCAGGCATCGAACCCGCAACCTCATAGTTCCTAGTCGGCTGCGCTTCCAATGCGCCATGACGGGAACGCCAGTTGGTGGATATTTGAAATTTATCATTCTAAAAATATATAGTTTAAAATTCTTCAGTTCTTTGGGAGAGATAAAATCGCCTAATTTTTTTTTTCTGTTTCTCTTTGAGCTTTACCATTCCTGTCTTCCAGGATACATTACCTTTTCACACAAGACTGAACTGTATCCTGGCTAGATGGTGTTGCAGAAGTTTATTTTGTGCAAGGTTGGAGCCCACCAATTAGATTACTCTTTAAGTGGTTGTTAGAGTGTCCCAGGTAGCCTGTAGTTAACTTGTTATGCCTGTCTATTCAGTCATCTCTGTGTTGATTTCATGTACAGTGAAGCTATGAAGAGAAGCATTTGATGAACTGCCCGTGTGTTTTTCATTACTTTTTCTAGAAGCTATAAATCCCTCCCTGACAGCATTAAATTGAACTCTTAAAAAAACTACAAAAAGTTGGAGTTCCCGTTGTGGCTCAGCAGGTTAAGAACCCGACTAGTATCCATGAGGATGCGGGTTTGATCCCTGGCCTCACTCAGTGGGTTAGGGATCTGGCGTTGCCATGAGCTGCGGCATAGGTCATAGATGGCGGCTCAGATCTTGTGTTGCTGTGGCTGTGGTGTAGGCTGGCAGCTACAGCTCCGATTCAGTTCCTAGCCTGGGAACTTTCATATGCCATGGGTGCGGCCCTAAAAAGGCCAGAAAACATCCAACAACTTAAGAGTGTGCATTCTGATATCTGTTGTATTTGTGTGTACGCTTTTGATGATTTTCTTTCTCGATCATTTAGCAGTGACTATCACACAGCCCAAGAGGCAGTTAGTTAAGTCTTTACTTGTACAATGCATTGACGTTCAGTTATAAACATGTATTAACTATTTTATTTTTGTATGTGTGTGTGTCTTAATAAATTGTGTTCCTTAGGCAACTTGTTCCAGCGATGGCATGTTCCTCTAGAACTCCAGATGACAAGACAAATGGCTAGCTCTGGTGCATCAGGGGGCAAAATCGATAATACTGTGTTAGTCCTTTTTGTGGGCTTATCAACAATAGGAGCTGGTGCATATGTAAGTAGAAAAGCAGCTCGTGTGAAGAAGCTGCCAAACAGCTCCCATTAATAGACTCAGTACTACTCTGCTTTAAGACTTTTACAACTAATTCCCCTTTCTCCTTTTGGAAGAGTTTCTAAAAAGCCTTCTTTAAAGTGCCTACTGTCTAATATCCTATG
The DNA here is from genome assembly GCF_016906955.1 of Phacochoerus africanus. Classification (NCBI taxonomy): domain Eukaryota; kingdom Metazoa; phylum Chordata; class Mammalia; order Artiodactyla; family Suidae; genus Phacochoerus; species Phacochoerus africanus. The sequence goes on along the minus strand of NC_062560.1, from coordinate 110,820,069 downwards.
AGAGCCAATTTGGGAATGACTGAAATTTAATCTCACATTGATTATCTTTGCTCTTTTTACTTGTCTTTTTACTCTACTTGAAAGCCTCTGCATTTTCGTAGATTTGACTAATCCACACAATTGTATCTTTTCTCTTGGATGTGACACACTAACCTGTGAATAAGGTCAAAATACATTGCAGCTCCTTAGCACAATATTTGATTTTGACCCATTTGTCAAATATTTTTCCTTAGCTTGGGATAATAAACATCTTAAAACAACCACCTTCAATCCAAAATATTAAGCATTCCTGAAAAGAAAACTATCCCTGACTCTCACCCAAAGACTAAATTATAGAAGTAGGCCTAGTATCTCCAGTTTTAGGATGGAGCTTGTATGAGGTGAGAAATATGGTTTTAACTGCTGTATAGTATAACACAATAATATCTCCTGAAATGAACTGTGATGAGCTTAGCTGGTCACAGAGGAATTATTCTGTGGGCATTTTTTTTTAACTTGGCAGGGTTTACTCTAAGCAGATCAGTCTAAAGTTAGATCATATAAGGCTGAATGAACCAATTTAGATAACACCTAGTAAGACTTGATTGGAAGAAGCTGTTTGTTTTACTTATTGAGAGCAAATGGTTGCATGGCATTATAATTTTAGTTCTCTCTGCATTGGTAAGCCAGTGAACCTATCTTGATCACTAGGTTGAAAAAAAAAAGGGACTTGAAAAATTTTGGAAGTTACCTAGATCATGGTTCCCTGACGAAACTCCCAAAAGCACAAGAAAAGTAGACAGCTCTTGCCAGTTGTGAGTTAAATCAGAGTAAGAAACAGGAGAGCTCTGTCTAATCAGAGACTGATGAAATATACATTCTCCTCCTATCCTGGAGCAGCATTTTTTTTTTCTTTTTTAGCACAGGGTAACCAAAAATGCTTCCCTGCTTTTGTGTTGAATGTTTCTTCATTAATACTTAGTGCTTTTTCTATTTCCTTTTGTTTCTTTCTTGGCCTTATCTTTGCCTACAGTTGTGCAGTGTCATCACCTAGGATCCCCTTCTAGATCACTAGCGTCTACAGGTGCTTCTGGGAAAGATGGCAGCAGCCTAGTATACTTCTTAATTGTAGGAGCAACAGTCACTGGGGCAGGAGTTTATTATGTAAGATACTTAACACTAAAATGTATTTTGGGGTAGGGTGGGTGAGACCATGGTACTAATGAAAACCTGATCCATTAGTATACAATGAAATATTCACAGCATGTGCTTTCTAGGTATTTATTAAAGGGACATTGTCAGTCACTAGGGAGTCCTCAAATCTCATTAATCAAACTTCTGAGTCTTACCCAACGTATCTAAAGCCATATATTTAATGATTATTATAAATCCTCATCTTCAACCCTTTCTTTGAAACTTTTGCCAATTTCATAATTCTTTTTTATTGTGCTAAATTATATTGTGCTTTAGTGCTGCATACCTAACAAGAGAGTCTCAAAGAGTAAACATTGAATAAGCAAGTAAAGGTAACTTGAACACCATCCATTTTGAATCATTTTAGGTAAAATGTAATTTTTGTGTTTTGTGGGAAACAATAAATTAACCCTACTTTTATCATGAAAAGGCATTTTATTGAATGCTTTGGAGGAGGCCCAAAAAGCCATGGCAATTACAGTGTTCTCCCCACCCACTCACCCCCAGCCTCTCTTTCAAGTAAATTCCCTTGGCAGTGTCCCTTTTGTAATCTGTAAACTAGTGGCTGAAGTGGTATAAGCTAATGCATTCGTGAAGGTCGCTTTTGCCTCTCATTCCTAACTCAGATACTACCCTCTAAACCTTAACTTTTCCATTTCATAGCTCTCAACTTTTCCCATCAATTCCACCCCATTCATTCCAATATAGAATTTAAAGTGTTTGCATCTGATATGTTGGTGACAGTTGAAACTTATTAAACCTCTGGTTTATGTTGCTGTACCAGAGTTGGATGGCCTCCACAGAGCTGGCCAGGCAAATCTCTTGATGCCAGGCCACAAGACAGGGCTGCTTCCTGTTGCTTTGAAATGTCTGTGAAGCACAAGTTCCTCTCAAGCCATTCAGTTAAATGCCTCATTGCCCTCTGTGTTTATCCAACACTGGTAATAATAAAGCTGCTATATTATAGTGGTTTCAGGTTAAATGATAAGCTTTTGTCTACCTACAACTGTTATCAGACTATTTTGTATAGTTTTTTTTACTAGCTTTTAAATTATTTAAAACATGAGCTGAGGTGGCTTAAATTTGTCAGTGAACACAGCCAAAGTGGCCTTGAGAATATTTAATGAGGTTTAGTATTTGGGCCCTTTGCCATTGTTCAACTGATAGGACCACATTGCCTCACTTAGAAAATGAACTGTTTGCTTTCATAGTCCTTTAAGTTGAATAAATGGCGCTATATTCATCTGTTTAGAAAAGTTGTCTGCTAATATACTTCATAAATTTGTTTTTCTTAACCTGACATGTATTCATGTCACTAACTGGAAATCTGTGCACGCTGGGGAGACAGAGACACTTGGGGGAAAGGTGAATTTTTATTTAGTATGTCTGTAAACTCATTTTTATATCAGAACATTTACTTAAAGCTAAAAATATAAATAGATCATATATGTATATAAATATATGACAAGCTTCTTTCTTGTCCTTTCCCCACAAAACCTCAAGATACTTCTTGGTCTGCTCTTCCCCTCTTGTGTGAAGCCACTAGGAGGTGTGAGAGGGCTTAGGCTATTTCTGGATATCCCTCTCAATGTGAACGTGACCCCAGTGTATTTCTCTGTTCACTCACACTGACCAGCGTAAGCCATCTTTTTAGGTAAAAGTTCCTTTCTTAAAATAAATATTTTAAAGGAATGAGCAAATGCAAGACTTGTGTATAATATCTGATGTCAAGATTAAAAAAAACTTTCTTGAAATTAATGTCTGTTTACAAATTCGATGAATTTAGTGGTAAATTCAAGGAATAACCATTGTCTTTTAACATAGAATACTTAATTTTCTAGTCCATTCATGTCATATGTCAGATGTTTCTAGGCTGATAGACATCAAGTCCAGGTTCCTTATTGCAGCACATTGCCTAGTGGGCTGCTTTGTAAGGGGTTCGTAGATGTATTCTTAAAACATACTTTGTGAATACTGCCTCTCATTGTCCTTATTTTCTCTTGCAACTAAGTAATAATCTGAGATTTCAGCTGATATATGGTCACTTAAATTCCTGTCTTGTTGACCCTTTGGGGTAAAGTGCTGTAATAAATCATTCTTGCCTACTGCTTAAAAAAAAAGTCTTCAGGAGTTCCCGTCGTGGCGCAGTGGTTAACGAATCCGACTAGGAACCATGAGGTTGCGGGTTCGGTCCCTGCCCTTGCTCAGTGGGTTAACGATCCGGCGTTGCCCTGAGCTGTGGTGTAGGTTGCAGACGTGGCTCGGATCCCACGTTGCTGTGGCTCTGGCGTAGGCCGGTGGCTACAGCTCCGATTCGACCCCTAGCCTGGGAACCTCCATATGCCGTGGGAGCGGCCCAAGAAATAGCTAAAAAGACAAAAAAAAAAAAGTCTTCAGTAGGTTCCATCCCAGGCCTACACATGCTGCAGGCATGGCCAAAAAGAAAAAAATCTTCAATAAATTCTGTTATATGTTAAGAGAGAAACATAGTCAATGCTAAGGAACTCTTTTCAATTTGAAAGACTAAAGAAGAGAGTGCATTTGAAATAAGATAGGTATTTAAGGGAAGCATTTGACCCTTAAGTATCTGAATGTCATAAAAGGATAGGTCCTTGAGGAAAAGGATGAGTTACTCTCTGAGACTAGGGTACTGGCAGTCAGGCTTCAGGGCGTTATCTGAGGCCCCAGCGAAACTTGACACAAGGAATTCTTAGGTCCCAGCTTCCTACCCAGGGCCACATGGATTGGTTTCACAGCTAGTATCCAGCATAGTCCAAAACCCCTTTTATAAACCTTAGCTCTTCCTGGCGCTTGATTCTTCTAGTATAAAATGTTTTTCTTTTTCCTTTAGCTGTATCTTCAGAATTAAATATGAGGACAATTCTTCAAATAGAGCCTAAGGAAATCTGAAACTGGAACATTATCATCTGCTTACCTGTATTCTTTCCACACCAAGTGTGTACACAACTCAATGTTTTTATTTCTTAAGAAAATAATTTTGCTTTGTGAGTCTAAGATAGAACTTACCTCATGTAGACAAAAGCTTCTCATTTAATTGAAAGTTAATGAATGTTGTTTATGGTATGCACTAGCTAGCTGTATGATGAAATACATTTTCTCCATGTTTGGATCTGCAGGCCTACAGGACAATAAAAGATAACAAAAAAAGATATAATGAAAGAATTGCAGGATTAGGGCTGACACCAGAAGAGAAGCAGAAAAGGGCCACATCATCTGGTGAGTATGATTTGCGACTCTCTCTCTCTGTAAAGGGAACGTTATAAACAGTTTGGGTGCTGTGCTCTGTGGGTATCTTGTAGACATGATCCTGTGAGACTGTTAAGCTTCCGGAAACTCTGGGGTTACTCCAGACCTTGGTGCAGTTTATTATAGTGTTTGGCTGGAATTTGCATTCGAGAATAAAGTTAATGATGGTCAAGGCAAGCTTTAAGTAAAAAATGCCAGCTTGGTGAGGAGAAGAGATGAAGGCCTTTTTTTTTTTTTTGTCCCAATGAGGACATTCTTTTGGTCTATTTTGTTCCCCTTTTGAGTCTTTGGAGTTTTGAGTTGTTAAAGATATATTTATGTTCCTAGGGCACGTAGTGCTAGCCATCACTTCCATCCCACACGTCTGGCTTGATTTTTCAGGGAGGAATGTTTTAATCCTTTAATAAGCCTCACAACTCTGGGTAGGCGATTTCCGTTGCTTATCTCCCTAAAACCTCCTTGCTCTTGAACATTGCTTAATAATCCCCAGTTGTTCTGCTGGGTTGCCCCCCTTTATGGCTAACAAAAGGTGAAATTGAACTTGATATTTTCCTGTTGTTCATTAAGAAATCAATGGGAAGGGCAGAGCTTTCTAATATATTTTAGAAATAGCGGAACATGTAAGGTAGGTTCTAGTTCTGAGAGACTTAATGAATGAATGACACTGGCCAAATCAGTCACCTCTTTGGAGGGGTATTGTTCACTTATGAAATAAAGAAGATGCTTCCTTTTCCCATCCTATGAGAATGCCATGGGAGTTCCCATTGTGGCTCAGTGGGTTAAGAACCCAACTAGTATCCATGAGGGTGTGGGTTTGAGCCCTGACTTTGCTCAGTGGGTTAAAGATCCAGTGTTGCCGCAAGCTGCAGCATAGGTCACAGATGGCGGCTCAGAACTGGTGTTGCTATGGCTGTGGCGTAGGCCTTAGCTACAGCTCCGATTTGACCCCTAGCCTGGGAACTTCCATATGCCACAGGTTTGGCACTAAAAAAGGAGAGAGAGAGAAAAAAAAGAGAGTGCTGTGAAAGTTGATAAGATTAATATAGCTGCATTGTTTTGCTAGCTTTTTTATGTAAATGATTGAGTCAAGTGCAAAATGATATTTTTTTTAATGGTGGCAAGGAGTCATCTGAGACTTTTAAAAAATTCACCCTGTCTGGTCTTTTGCTTACAGCTCCAGAAGGAGAGCCGGTTCCTCAGGTCAGGGTACCAAGTCATGTTCCATTCTTGCTCATTGGTGGAGGCACTGCTGCTTTTGCTGCAGCCAGATCCATCCGGGCTCGGGATCCTGGGGCCAGGGTAAGCTACACACTGTATTGCTTAGTTAGCCTAGAGAGCACAGTCTACAAGCACTTAGCCAGTGTGAACACTTTGACATTTACCTCTTAAATGACTCGGCTCTGATTGGTATCATCATTTTTGTGTCGAAAGGTGCTGATTGTATCTGAAGATCCTGAGCTGCCATACATGCGACCTCCTCTTTCAAAAGAACTGTGGTTTTCAGATGATCCAAATGTCACAAAGACACTGCGATTCAGACAATGGAATGGAAAAGAGAGGAGGTCTGTGCACTTATGTAAAATGGGCCCAACTAGCAGCTTCAACTATGCACAGGGAGGGGGTCAGGATTTTGCACAAACCACGTGCAGTGCATAGGACACCTGGCTACACACCAGAGTCCACTGTGGTACATACGTGATGCAGCTTAGAGGCAATAACAGGCTACAGCAGCAAGAGTCCTGGATTCTGTTAAACAGGTCTACAACAGCTGAAGATGTAATTTTGGCCTCTGAAGTACTAATGCTCCTGTGTCCAGGACCTTTATGGTAGACTTCTCTGGTGAAGAGCAGCTCTGTCTGTGTTGTCACTTCTTTACACTTGCCCAGGCATGTTCCATAAGAGCAAAAAAAAAAAAAAAAAAAAAGACCCTGTTCCGCAGCACTTTGGTTGACACCCTAGTGAGTATTCATAATGGCAGGGCATAGAGTGGGAACCCTGTAAGAAAGAACCTCTTTATTAAAATGTTTACATGAGAGACTTGGAAAAACAGGTCCAAAAGCCCTTTCTTTTTAAAAGACTCCTTGGGGAATTCCTGTTGTGGCTCAGCAGAGTAAGAACCTGACTAGTATCCGTGAGGATGCAGGTTCGATCCCTGGCCTCGGTCAGTAGGTTAAAGGATCTGGCGTTGCCGTGTAGATTGCAGTCTACATCAGCCGGTATAGACTGCAGACGCGGCTTAGATCTGGTGTTGCTATGGCTTTGGTGTAAGCTGGTAGCTGCAGCTCCGATTCGACTCCTAGCCTGGGAACTTCCATATGCTGCAGGTGTGGCCCTAAAAAGACCAAAGAAAAAAGACTCCTTGGATCTCCTGAATCCAGTACCATGTTCTTTGGGTATCATTTTTTTTTTTCTCATTAGTGGATCCCTTTGACACTGCATGAAATTTTCCTAATCTACCTGCTTCCCTCACTTATATTATCATGTTCTATTCTCAAGCAAGATGCATACTTCCAATTATGTTACCCATCATTTAATTACTATCTCATAGTCAATATCTGTTAATTGAGGCAAAATCATCTCAAGAGCTAGACCTAGTTGTCCATTGACCAGTTCCATTCTGGACAGTTCGTTTAGGTGGATACGTGAATACCAGCTCCTTGGACACTCCTCTTGTTCTAATTTTGAAATGAACCTAAATCCAGAGCAGAGTTCCTCAGCCTCAGCCCTATTGACATTTAGGGTTGGATGATCCTTGTTTGGGGGGGGGGGCGCTGGTCTGTGCATTGTGGAGTGTTTAACATCATCCTTGGCCTCTACCCACCTGATACCAGAAATATCCCCCCCAAAGCTGTTATAGCCAAAAGTATCTCCAGGCGTTGTCAAATGTCCCCAGGAGACAAAATAGTCCCCAGTTGAGACCCACTGGTGTAACATACCTCTGTTTAAGTCATGACCAAGATTTAGTGGCCTTGGAAACTTACTTTAGAAAATGTTCCTAGAGTTCCCATTGTGGCGCAGCAGAAGTGAATCCAACTAGTAACCGTGAGGTTGCAGGTTTGATCCCTGGCCTCGCTCAGTGGGTTAGGGATCCAGCATTGCCATGAGCTGTGGTGTAGGTCACAGATGTGGCTCAGATCTGCGTTGCTGTGGCTGTGGTGTAGGCTGGCAGCTGCAGCTCCAATTCGACCCCTAGCCTGGGAACCTCCATATGCCACAAGTGTGGCCCTAAAAAGCAAAAAGAAAGAAAAGAAGAAAAAATTCCTGGGGGTGGGAGGATGTGCTTGGGCTGTGGGATGGAAATCCTGTGAAATCAGATTGTTATGATCATTGTACAACTACAGATGTGATAAATTCATTTGAGTAATAAAAAAAAAGTTCCTAAATTTTTCTATGGTTGAAACAATTTTACTAAAGGTCTGGGGGAAATTGAGAGCAGTTCCAGGTACTTATAACATTTTCTTCCTTTTCTCTGTATAGCATTTATTTCCAGCCACCTTCTTTCTATGTCTCTGCCCAGGACCTGCCTCACATTGAGAATGGGGGAGTGGCTGTCCTCACTGGGAAGAAGGTAAGCTGGTAGGCTGCTTCCGTTGTCAGGCTCCCTACATGACCATGTGGGCACTGAGCATGGTGACTTGTATTCCCACTACCACTTAACGTCTGTCCTGCCACTGTAGTTCATCAAAGAAATATCACGTCATTTTAGATTTCATATTGCCAGGCTACACTAATGAGCATGTCTTCCTGGGGAAAGCACTAGTCTCAAGCCTAGGGTAACATGCCAGCTCAACTTTCCCAGGGAAACCAAATCATTGGGGACTGTGACTCTGAAGCTACTCCTTCTCCTGATTTGCTCCTCTGCCCTTCCTTCTTACTGTCTTTCCACACTCACATTTCTTTGGGATTATGGATGACAAGAGATTGACAAGTGTCTCTTATTCAGAACCATAAAATAGTTCAGGCATGACATCAGCATGGAAAATATTATTAGACTTTACAAAGGTCAGTGCCTAAATACTGCGGGCAATTAATGGAAGGCATTTAGGGTCCAGGGAGGGTTTTGTTTTGTTGTATTATGTTTTGTTGTTCTTAACAGGAGGTCTAGGGTGTGTTTGCAAACTGATGGCACTGTTCCAGTAGAGAGGGAAGGGTTATCCGAAGGAGCGTAGCCCAGACTAGATGGGATCCAGAGTACAAGTGGAGGCATTGACCTTTGAGAGGGACAGGCCCACTTCTCCTATAAGGGGGTGTTAGGCAGAGAAGACAGATAATATGTTTGTGAATAAGCTGGTGAGACAACATTATGTATTAGATATCCCCTACATGCCCTCTGGGGGCTAACTGTATTAGGCAGCAACATGAGCAGAGCACATAGATTTGCAGTAAGCAAGAAATTCAGTATATTGTGAGAATTACTAGGAAGTGTTCCCAGTATGAAGATGGTTTCAGGGAAGGCTTCCTGAAGAAGGCACTCTTAGAGGATGGGAAACCTTGCAGACTGAAGTGGCAGTCACCGGATTAGAGAAGAGTGAAGAGCATTCAAGTAAAAAAGAATAGCATACACAAAGGCCCAAGGATATGAAAAAGCATGTTTGGTCCTGGGAAACACGAAGCTATAATAGCGCAGAAACCTGCAAGTTAAGGAGTGGCAGGAGATGAAACCAAGAACTTTTGCAGGGGCCCGATGTCGAGTGAAAGAGCTGGAGTTTTATCCCACTGGCACCGAGGAGCTGTTGAGTTTTAAACAAGGACGTAAAACAGTTGGATTGAATTGGAAGTAATCACTCTGTTAGCTGTGAGAATGATAGATTTCAAGGGGACAAGACTAAACCATTTTGGAGACTTTTATAATAATCCAGGAGAGAGATGATGGGAACCCAAATCAGGGCAGTCGTGGTAGTGATGATGATGAAGAAGAAGTAAGCACAGTTTTAAAATGCTTGACATGTATTGTGTCATTTTATCCTCGCAATAATCTTAATGAGGTAGATACTACTATTATTACTTCCATTTTATAGGGAAAGAAATTAAGATCAAAAAGAGGTTAAGTAGGAGTTTCCATCGTGGCGCAGTGGTTAACGAATCTGACTAGGAACCATGAGGTTGCGGGTTCCATCCCTGGCCTTGCTCAGTGGGTTAAGGATCTGGCGTTGCTGTGGCTGTGGTGTAGGCTGGCAGCTGTAGCTCCGATTCAACCCCTAGCCTGGGAACCTCCATATGCCGTGGGAGCAGGCCTAGAAAAGGCAAAAAAAAAAAAAAAAAGAGGTTAAGTAACTTGCTCAAGATCACATAGCTAATAAGTGGTGGAGACAGAATTGGAGCCCAGGTCTCTCTGACTTCTGATGCCAGAGCCCAAGCTCTTAATAACATCATCGTATAGCTTCCTAACAGAAAGGTAGTGGAGAGTGGAGAGCAGACTGAGGCCTGCTTAGGAGGCAGACTTGGCAGGGCATGATGACTGATTTGCAGGCAGAACAGGAGGGACGGGGGAGGCAAAGATGACTTTCTGATTTCCAGCTTGTGCGGTAAATGGTGGTACACCCCCAGCTGAGTGAGACATTGCAAGAGGAAGACCTAGTTTAAGGGGGGGATACAATTTAGTTTGAGACGGTTAAGTATGACGTGGAGTATCTGTGTGGAGATGTCCTGAGGGCAGTTGGATACATGACTAATGTTCAGAGGAGGGATCTGGGCTCAGATAGAGTTTTGGGAATTATCCGCATACATGTAGGAGTTGAAAGCACAAGAGTAGGTGAGGCCTCCCGCCGAGAACTGAGAGTGAGCAGTTTGAGAGTTGAGTAGAGGGGTTAGATTGAAGAGCGAGCTTACCAAGGACAAATCAAAGGCAGCTACAGAAGCTAATCATCCATCCAATCTCAGCTTACGTCGTTGCCCCCAAGCCAGAAAGCTTGATTGCGTGCACCGGCCATACATTTCTAGCACTACCTGTACTGTCATTTTCAGAGCTTTTTTTTTTTTTTTTTCTTTTTAGGGCTGCACCTGTGGCACATGGAAGTTCCAGGCTAGGGGTTGAATCGGAGCTGCAGCTGCCAGCCTATACCACAGCCACAGCAATGCCAGATCCAAGCCACATCTGTGACCTACACCACAGCTCACCTACTTAACCCACTGAGCAAGGCCAGGGATCGAACGCTCATCCTCATGGATACTAGTCAGGTTCTTAACCCACTGAGCCACGACGGGAACTCCTCAGAGCATTTCTTACTCTTGACTTGTCACTCTTGATTATAGTGCTTGCTAAATTGTCTTGGCTACTACACTCCGAAGACAGGAAGGTATCTGTTCTTTCAACATCATGTCCTCAGCACTTAGCACAGTCCCTGATACATACTAGGTGCTTACTAAATATGTTTGAATGAATGGTCTCACCGCTGGTAAGGAGTGGAGCAGAGACAAGAACTCCAGTCTGTCTGACTCCAAAGCTCAAACTTCACCATAAAGAGTAGGGTGCAAGAGGGCGGGTGCTGTGGTTCCCTCCCATTGCCAATCCATAGTTTGGATATTCTGCCGTCGCCTCAGATTAGTTGGAATGGAACAGCCCAGTGGGTAAATGGAGAAAATCAAAGGCAAGGATAGGTGACAGTAGGACTGAGAGAAAGCCAAAAAGGGAAAATGGTGACCAAAGAGTGGGATGTTTGAAGTAGAAGTTTAAGGAGTTCCCGTCATGGCTCAGTGGTTAACAAATCCGAGTAGGAACCATGAGGTTGTGGGTTCGATCCCTGGCCCCGCTCAGTGGGTTAAGGATCCAGCGTTGCCATGAGCTGTGGTGTAGGCCAGCAGCTACAGCTCCAATTGGACTCCTAACCTGGGAACCTCCATGTGCTGGGGGTGCAGCCCTAGAAAAAACAAAAAGGCCACAAAAATAAAAAAAATCTTTAAAAATGAAGTAGAAGTTTAAGAGATAGGATTCTGGAGGTGGCCCGGAGCGAAAATATGAGCCGGATGCCGAGGACTTCAGTAACTGTGGAGGAGTGACCAGGAGCAGGTTGGTTAACACCAATTTGGGGCGACAGAGGTCAGCGTCCCTCAGAGGGGATGAGGGCACAGGAGTAACCTGAATCAGCAGCAGCCAGCACCCTCTCTTGGCCTTGTGCTGGGGAGGAGTGTGGCAAATGAGCATTTCTATGTATCAGCTGTCGCGGGGGCCGGGGAGGTGCTTCGTTTTAGTGAAAGCCAGAAGTTAGAAGAGAAAGCATCCTTCGGAATCGGTGAGGATGTAGGAGAGTTGTTAAAGAAACAAGGGTTCCAGGGAGTTCCCGTCGTGGCGCAGTGGTTAACGAATCCGACTAGGAACCATGAGGTTGCAGGTTCGATCCCTGCCCTTGCTCAGTGGGTTAACGATCCGGCGTTGCCGTGAGCTGTGGTGTAGGTTGCAGACGCGGCTCGGATCCCGCGTTGCTGGTGGCTACAGCTCCGATTCAACCCCTAGTCTGGGAACCTCCATATGCCATGGGAGCGGCCCAAGAAATAGCAACAACAACAACAACAAAAAAGACAAAAAAAAAAAGAAACAAGGGTTCCAGAGAGCCAGGCAGAAAAGTATCCCCGTTCTCCATTTCCACAAATTGGGTGGGAACTTGGGGACAAAAGTGACTTACTCTATTGTTGGTTGCTTAGGAAGTTAGTACCACTTGAAGAAACAATACCAGAAACTATAGTGCCAGCAATTACTTAGAAGTGGTTTCTAAGGATCAACTAAGGTCAAGAACTAACTCATTTCATTGGGCTGATAGGTACAGGGTTCTTTTGGGAGGTGATGGAAATGTTCCAGAATTATGTAGTGGTGATAGTTGCATGACCTTGTGAATATATTAAAAACCACTGAATAAGGGAGTCCCCCTGTGGCTCAGTAGATTAAGGATCTGGTATTGTCACTGCTGCAGCTCAAGTCACTGCTGTAGCATAGTTTCAGTCCTTGGCCCAGGAACTTCTGTATGCTGTGGGTGCAGCCAAAAAAAAAATTAAATTAAAAAAATAAGAACCACTGAATTGTACACTTTAAAATGATGAGTTTTGGGAGTTCCCTGGTAGCCCAGCAGTTAAGAACTCAGCACCATCATTACTGTGGCTTGGGTCACTGCTCTGGCATGAGTTCAGTCCCTTGCCTGGGAACTTCTGCATGCCATGGACATAGCCAAAATGAATAAATAAAATGGTGAATTTTAGGTTGTTTGAATTGTATTTCAATAAAAAGTTTTGAAGCTAAGTTACCTCTGTGTCTTTCTACATGTGTTTGCATTTGACTGTACCAGGTAGTACAGCTGGATGTGAGAGGCAACATGGCGAAACTTAATGATGGCTCTCAAATAACCTATGAAAAGTGCTTGATTGCAACAGGTGAGTATTTCTGGAGATGGCTTTCTTCCCTGAAATGGCCCATTCAAGATTTGGTATAAAGGCATTACTTAATCTTAAAAAAACTGAAACCCAGGCTCTCTGAAGTGGATATTTTCTCTTGGCGAAAGCTTGGCTAACTACAGGCATCTGATCAGCAGCCCCTCTGGGTTGTCCTTACTGCTCTTTCTGGTAAAGGCATGGATGAGGATTGAAGAGGACTGCCTTTTTTTCTCTCCTTGCTCTGCCTCTGCCCTCTACCCTCTGCCCTGTGTCCTAAAAGTGATAAAAACTGTACTAGTTTCATTGCCAGTTCCAATCAGAAGTCAAGAGAGGGGACTGAAGCAGTTGCTTAAACAAATGTGGCCATGCTTCCTGGTGAATCCTCATGAGAAAGTAGAAGAGAACAGGAAGCAAAACACGAGGCCTTCTGGCCATCTACGGGGAGGGTGGGCCCTTTGAAGACAGACTCTCCAATCTGCTTGCAAGTTGATCAAAGCCCACTGTTGGGCGAGTGGGAGGAAAACACCGCTTTGTGTCCTGTTGATGCTGCTGTGGCACCCGCAGGAGTGTGTAGAGCTCAGTGCCACTGTTGTGCGGGGGATGGCTTGAGCAGGCCCTTGCTCGTTGCACTAAAGGGTTTTTCTCCTCTTATTTCCAGGAGGCACTCCAAGAAGTCTCTCTGCCATCGACAGGGCTGGAGCAGAGGTGAAGAGTAGAACAACACTTTTCAGAAAGGTGATTGCTTTAGTGCTTTCATTGTGTCGATTTTGAAGAGGTAGCATAATCCTGTGGTCCCCAAGTACCCACCCAGAATGGGAGATCCAGGTTCTATCTTCGGCTCTTCTGCAGACTAGTTATCTGCCCTTGAGCAAGTCACTTCCTCTCTCTGCACCTCACATAGCTCACTCAAGGGTTTTAAGTTCCTAGGAGAAAAATACATTAGTGTTTTTTATTGCTTGCTATGGTTCCCTCCAATTGCCCATCCACAGTTGTGTTTTCCTGATGCATTTGAGTCATCGGAACTCCTTATAGCCCCTTAGCATTTTTCATTGCAAGTGCTTTTGTGGAGACTTTGGGGAGAAAAGTTAAGAGTATTTAAGTGGGGGAGTTCCCATTGTGGCTCAGTGGGTTAAGGATATGGTGTTGCTGTGAGCTGTGGTATATAGGTTGCAGACTCAGCTCAGGTCCTCCACGTCACCATGGCTGTGGCTGTGGCCGGTAGCTGCAGCTCCAATTCGACCCCTAGCCTGGGAACCTCCATATGCTGCAGGTGTGGCCCTAAAAAGCAAAAAAAAAAAAAAAAAAAGAGTATTTAAGTGAAAAAGGAGGGGGGTTGCTTCTTAACACCATGCTTTACTTACTTTTCAGCCTTTCCTATAGGTATTTGAAAAGATTTGTATTAAGATTTGTATCAAGATTTTAAGTTCTTGATACAGGACTTGTTAGCTTTGCGCTATTGGCATTTGGACCAGATAAGGTTTGTTGTGAGGGGCTGTCTTGTGCATTGTAGGGTGTTCAGCAATGTCCCTGCAGTCTACCCACTGGCTGCAGGTAGCACTTCCCACCCCAGCTGTGACAGCCAAAAATGTCTCCAGGCATCGCCAGATGTCCCCCGGGGGGAGAGGGGGCATAACTGCCCCCAGTTGAGAACCACTGTTACTGGAAGGAGTGTTACGTTGGAGAAAGAAATTTACATCAATAAAATAGAGGCTATGATTGAGCCACTGTATGCAAAGAGAAGATGTTGTGTACAAATTACTGTTCCCAGAGCTTCAGCAGACAATATTTCCTGGTATTATCCTATGCCCCTTTGGGAAATCAATGGACTAAACTGGTGTGATCCTGCAGATTGGAGACTTTAGAACCTTAGAGAAGATTTCCCGGGAAGTCAAGTCGATTACGATTATCGGTGGGGGCTTCCTTGGTAGCGAACTGGCCTGTGCTCTTGGCAGAAAAGGTGAGTATTGGGGAGTGACCTTGATTTTCTTTCTCTGGTCTTACATCACATGCTTTTCAGAGATGCATTTGCCAGGATCAGTACAAAGAGTTTAATTAAGGTTTACATGGTTTAAAAAAAAAAAATGTCGCGCTTAGCTCCGATGAGGGATTCCTTAGTGATTGAAAAGCTGTCATCCGAGTAGCTGAACAGCGCCGCTTTCTTTCCTTTCCTCTCTCCTCTAGTCCAGGAGTCCTTAGAAATAAAATATTAAGGAAAATGAGTTATTAAGATGGTAAGGGCAATGTAGACAACAGAACTATATGTACCTTTGAACTGCTATTCCCTATAAAAGTCAAAGACTTGCTTCGGACACATGATGGTTCCCAGCTTGGCTGATCCGTGAGTTCCAATTCGAATGTGCCGTGGCAACCATTTTCTTAATGTTATTTTTCAGCTGTGTGAAATCAGAGTATCTTCTCAGGAGGGTGCTTTCTATTCGAGTTTGCCGGGCACTTGTATCAGCCTGGGTGGCGGTGCACTCAGTTCCTAGTGTGTAGTGGAATCCAGGGCCAACTTCTGGCACCTGTCGTATTTGCTTTGTGGATGCCCTCGTGCCCTAGTGCCCCACAAATGGGCACTCTGGCCTGGGTCGTAGCAGTGCCCTGTGTGCAGTGAATGGCTGTCTTTGGATCTTTTACTCCTCTTCCCGTCTTCCTAGGATTGGCATTTGCCTCCTGCTATACCTCCTCTGTTTCTTTTTCCCAGCTCGAGCCTTGGGCACAGAGGTGATTCAGCTCTTCCCCGAGAAAGGAAACATGGGAAAGATCCTCCCTGAATACCTCAGCAACTGGACCATGGAAAAAGTCAGACGAGGTAGAGACACTCCTTCCATCTGCTCCCGCTCTTGCCTTGAGTCACTACCAAAGCAAAGTTGGCTTCTTTGGGAGCGCCTGACATAAGCCCTATCAGCTGGCAGATGAAACGTTTCCCCCTTTCTCCGGTCAGCCAGCTTCATGCGGGTGTTCCGAATCTGAGGCCCCAGATTCCTGGAAGTGCTGGAAATGAAGTGCGGGTGTGGGTGCTCGTGGCTCTCCAGGGCTGCCTGCGCACTGTTGCTGGCTTTCTGATGAGGCATCCCTCTCGTCAGCTCCTCTGGTTGTCATGAGGTGCTAGGCTCAGCCTCAGGTCTCATTTGCCTTTACAGAAGGGGTTAAGGTGCTGCCCAATGCTATTGTGCAATCAGTTGGAGTCAGCGGTGGCAAGTTACTCATCAAGCTGAAAGATGGCCGGAAGGTAAGGAGGGGAGACAGACTGCCAGAAGCTCTTGCAACCCTGCCCTCCCCTTTCCTCACTCTCACTCCACTTGATACCAGTAGATTAGTGTTCTTGGCAGTCGACATTAACCTGCCATAATTTTCTGAATGAACTGTCCTCCACTAAAATAAGAAGGATGATGGTGTTCCCTCTTGTGGCTCAGCAGATTAAGGACCCCACACTGTCTCTGTGAGGATGCAGGTTCGATCCCTGGCCCCACTCATTGGGTTAAGGATCCAGCGTTGCCACAAGCTGTAGCATGGGTCGAAGATGTGGCTTGGATCTGGTGTTGCCGTGGCTAATGTGTACCTAGGCCCCATTTGCAGCTCCACTTCAACCATTAGCCCAGGAACTTCCATATGCCATAGGTGCAGGCTGTAAAAAGAAAAAAGAATGGAATGATGAGAGCCAGAATAAACACCTGGAAACCATTTCCCATAGCCCCTTCCTGTCTATAGCACAGATTTTGAGAGCTTACTAGGGTGGCAGATTTCTGTTTAGATATTAGGGGTATGTGTGTAGATAGGGTAGCACTTTATGAAATGGAACTTAAAATCTGTTAACCAATGACTTTCTTTGTAAAGCCCCGATTCTTTTTTGTTGTTGTTGCTTTTTAGGGCAGTACCCACGGCATATGGAGATTCCCAAGCTAGGGGTCTAATCGGAGCTGCAGCTGCCGGCCTACACCACAGCCACAGCAATGCCAGATCTGTGGCACACCACAGCTCATGGCAACGCCGGATCCTGAACCCCCTGAGTGAGGCCAGGGATCAGACCTGTGTTCTCATGGATACTAGTCAGATTCGTTAACTGCTGAGCCACGATGGGAACTCCAAGCCCCAATTCTTAATGCCATGATGTACAGTTACTCTGTCCATAGGCATACATGGAAACTGTGATAGTTGACTGAATTCTTTTTGTCCTCAGGTAGAAACTGACCATATAGTGGCAGCTGTGGGCCTGGAGCCCAACGTCGAGTTGGCTAAGACTGGTGGACTAGAAATAGACTCTGATTTCGGTGGCTTCCGGGTCAATGCAGAACTCCAGGCCCGCTCTAACATCTGGGTGGTAAGTATGCGACAGTGGCCTGACTGGGCTCGGTGCCTGGGTTCTTGGTATGTGAAGGCTCAACAGAAACCACCCAAATGGGCTCAGCATGTGTGGAGGCCAAGGGTGGAGAGCAGAAACTTATCAACTGCTGGGTTTAGGAGATCAAGTCTGGTCTCGTGCCTCGGGCTCCTGGAAAAGGAAATGAAGCCACAAATGTGGACAGGGGTAGGGCTCTCCTGGTTCCACTGTTGGCAGCAGCCATCAGCATCATCCTGGCAGGCACGCGCACAGCATTCAGACTGATCTGCTGTTCCTTTTGCCTGAACACAAGTCCAGGGAATGGAGAATGAGGCAATTTTATAACATTCTCTGGAAAGGAAAATTACTCCATTTTCACTTTCTTTGAGTACTATTTTTAGCTGTTTTTAAAAATCTGTTATGACACAAACAAGACTCTAGTATGTAGGAACTGTGAGGTAATTTCCCTATTGTTAGAGTATTACGAGTGTATTGTTTGTGGACTCTGCAACTGAGGCCATAGGAACTTTGAAGGGTGTTTTTCCCTTAAAGCTTTTTTTTTTTTAAAGGCAAAGTGTACTGGATTTTTTTAACTTGTCATAAAAGCAATACATGCTCAGTATGGAAAACACAGGCAAAAAGGAAAAAGGGCCAGTCACCTGCAGCACCCACTGATATTTGGGTGTGTTTCCTTCCCTTCATTTTTTCATGCATAGTTTTTTCCCTCTGTTGTAGTCAGTCATGGCAAGCATAGGATGTATAAATATTTGTTTTCTTTTCTTTCTCACTTAGCATTTGAATGTAAGTTATCTCTATGCTGCTTCAGATTCTGTAAATAGTGTAATGACTGTATAATAGTCCATTAGGTGGATATCAGAGTTTATCTCACTGTTACTCACATGCTGGATTTTTAGGTTGCTTTGGTGGTGTCTGAATAGCTGCAAAGATGAATGAAGGGTGAGCGAGCTCACACCCTTTGTGAATCCGGCCTCGTTCAGCTCCAGCTGGCGCCTCTCTCTCTGCTTGAAACACTGAGCTCACTCACTCCATACCTGTCACATGGCAGGCACACTGTAGGAACAGTAACGTCCCTTCCTCAGCTAGTTTATACAGTCCTCATGGGCAAAGTCTGTGTCAGGTGTGTCTCCGCAGCCCAGACAGCATAATGCTTTACTCTAAGTATCTGCAGTAAGTACTCAGTACATACTTGTTGACTGAAGGCATGAATGAATGATGCCGAATGACCAAAAACATCTTATCTTGGAAAAGATTTCTAGGTAAGAAGCAGTCACATCTAAAAACTGGTTTCTACACAGGAAAGAATATTCTGCAAATCATGGTTATAAAATATCCTGATTCTGCTAAGAGCAGAATAAGAAGAAATAGGTGTAAGCTAGAGCATGGAAGATTTAGGTTCACTTTGTGGAGGCGCAGGGTGTTTTTTTAAAAGGGGAACCTCAGGAATTCCTGCTGTGGCTCAGTGGGTTAAGGATCTGATTCCTGGCCTGGAAACTCATATATGCTGCCGGTGCCACCAAAAAAGAAAAAAAAAATGGAACCTCAGCTGTTTTGCATAGTATAGGTATGATTCTGGCCTGTGGACAGAAAACATTAGTTAACATCACAAGCATTTTTTGAGCCCCAGAAGTTTATGTGCTGTCTTTAACTTGCTTTTATCATGTGCTCATGTAATGTATTTGTCTCCAAAGGCAGGAGATGCCGCATGTTTCTACGATATAAAGTTGGGTAGGAGGCGAGTAGAACACCATGATCACGCTGTTGTGAGTGGAAGATTGGCTGGAGAAAATATGACTGGAGCTGCTAAGCCATACTGGCATCAGTCAATGTTCTGGTAATAGTTTTGTGCCTTGAAGACTCAATTGGTTAGAACACCAAGTTGGATCCAGAGTTACATGGCTTGGTTTCCTTGTGGGCCAGTTAGCTTCATATAAAGGGTGAAAAACTTCCATCTCGTGTCTATGCATTCTACCCCCGAGCCACCTACTGGTAAAAGGGTTCCATTTGACATGTTAGACGAGGCGAATGAATGGAGGTGGCATTAGCACTTCTGCTAAAAGAGCTCAGAGTTCAAGCTACAGTAAGTAGGTAGGGCAAAAGTGTGCTCTTAGATACAGGTGGCAGGATATTTTATTTGCTCTTTGCTGCTAACTCTAATGAGCCCAACCTAATGACAAAAAAGGCAGCCCAAAACTGTAACCCTTAAGATCAGCAATTTAAAGTCAGACATGTATAGGCAGATCTTTGGATAGCACAAAGCTAGCGAGGGACATTCCTGAATACCAGAGCTGACCCTGTTTGGCTCATCTCTTTGATTTGAAAGACAAGGTACAGAGTTCCTTGGTGGCCTAGTGGTCAAGGATTCAACCTTGTCATTGCTAGGACATGGGTTCAGTCCCTGGCCCCAAGGACTTTTGCATGCTGTGGCTGCAGCCAAAAAAAAAAGTTTGAAGTTCCCTTGTAATGCAGCAGGTTAAGGACCTTGCATTGTCACTGCAGCAGCTTGGTCGCT
Source organism: Phacochoerus africanus (assembly GCF_016906955.1). Classification (NCBI taxonomy): domain Eukaryota; kingdom Metazoa; phylum Chordata; class Mammalia; order Artiodactyla; family Suidae; genus Phacochoerus; species Phacochoerus africanus. The sequence goes on along the minus strand of NC_062560.1, from coordinate 110,800,420 downwards.
GCTATGGCATAAGTTCGTTCCCTGGCCTAGGAACTTCTGCATGCCACAGGTATGGCCTAAACAAACAAACAAACAAAAACTTCAAGGTTTCAGAAGGCTCAAAGAGGTTTCTGTTGGGGAAATTCTCAACTGATGGGAATACACTTTAGGACAATCACACACAGTTTCATGAGTGGGCATCAAAAAGCAAAACAGATGGGTTTCATAGTAAACACGTGTAGGCTAATGCAGTTAGGGGAAAAAATAGTTTATAGCTATACAGTTATCAGTTACGTCCCAGGAACAGTAGCCAAGAAGTCATTGTAGACTGTTCCTTGAAGACATCAGTCCAATGAGCCTCTGGGGCCAAGAAGATAAAATGTAGAGCACCAGAAACAAAACGGCTCAAGCAACTTAGACGATTACCAAGCCCTGGTGTGTCTGGGCCACAAACATTCTGTGAAGTTCTTAGCATGTTAAGTAACAGTATGATGATGATAGGAAAAGTTTCCAAGAAGAACACCAAACATAAAATGTCCAAGTGGGTAAAGGTACCTCTTTATAGAAGGAATTTCAGCCTTGAAAAATGAAGGCTAAGAGGAAATATTGTCAGTTAATAAAACTGCAAAATATCTCAGATTCTAAACTCCATAAATATGAAACATTCTTGAAAGTTTCAGAAAGGCAGTTCTGGAGTTCCCAACAAGCTGGTGCACTGGGTTGAGGATCCAGCGTTGTCTCTGCGGTCCCTGGCCTGGCACAGGGGATTAAGGATCCAGCATTGCTGCAGCTGCGGTATAGGTCACCTCCACGTTGGGTGAGGCCAAAAAAGAAGAAAGGCAGTTTAACAAAGAGGTGAAGGAAGGTAGCGAATAGTAACTGTGGAGCACCCATCTTTTCCCAAATACGATGTAGGATAGATGCATGGTTAAATCTGAGGAAGTGTAGATCATGGATACGTATGGGTGTGCGATACGCAGACTGGCTTATTAAGGAAAATTAAAGCTATTCGAGATAACCATGCTTTCTCGCACTTGTCCCCGGATACCCTAGCAGGCAACAGATCAGTTTGGCGTTTCTCTTGCTGTCACACATACCAGGTTCTTTGGTGAGAAAGTGCAGCATCTTAGAGAAAACGTTCTGCCGCGTCATTCCTTGCAGTCCTTTGACAGACCACCTCTCTCCTTCCTTAGGAGTGATTTGGGCCCTGATGTTGGCTATGAAGCTATCGGTCTTGTGGACAGTAGTTTGCCTACAGTTGGTGTTTTTGCAAAAGCAACTGCACAAGACAACCCCAAATCTGCCACAGAGCAGTCAGGTAAGGAGGCCCAACCACATCTCCTGGGAGAGCGTTCAGAAGCTGTGGTCCAAATCCTCCTGAACAAGGGGTTTCTGTATTGGCCGGAGGGAACCGTCAGTGAAAGGCTCTCTTCATGGTGCGCTTTAAAATAAACCAAAGCCAGAGTTCTCAGTCTTTAGTGGTCCAAGAGCTGGCGAAATCAGATATCCTGGTCAAAGCGTAGGCTGAGATACTGTGGGTGTTGTCCTAGACTCTGGGCAGTGGCTAACTCAACAACTCTGTAGTCTGCTTTGTCTCAAGGGACTGAGAAGACCTGTGTGATGAGGAAAACTGAACTTTTTCAGTGGCTTTCTTCTTCCCTCCCTGCCTCTTTCTCTCGTTCTCTCTCTCTCTCTCTCTTTTTTTTTTTTTTTTGTCTTTTTAGGGCCACACCCGCAGCATATGGAAGTTCCCAGGCTAGAGGTTGAATCAGAGCTGTAGCCGCCGGCCTACACCACAGCCACAGCAACGTCAGATCCCAGCCTCATCTGTGACCCATACCACAGCTCATGGCAATGCTAGATCCTTAACCCACTGAGTGAGGCCAGGGATCAAACCTGCATCCTCGTGGAGACTGTGTCAGGTTCTTAACCCACTGAGCCACAAGGGGAACTCCCTCCCTCCCTCCCTCCCTTCCTTCCCCAGTAACTAGGCCTGAGAACCTTACTTCGGGACCTGCTACCCTCCTCAGGTCCTAGGTCATGAAGAACTGGGCGGAGTGGTTCTTGAGCTGCCTCCAGTTGCATTTGTCACTTCTGAGCTGCCTCTCATTCCAGGCTTTCTCTAGACGGGAGACACCTCTCTCAGAATGAACTTCTCCCACACACATTTCTTTCATTAACTCCTAGGCCTCTTCTCTCTCCCTCCGTGACCTTGGCTGAAGTTATTTCACCTCTGTGTGCTCTTGTTAGAGGCGTTTCAAGGACAAGTTGTTCTTTAACAAGGAGACAGTGAGGTATCATGTGAATATATGGATACGAGGTCCTTTTCCTGGGTCAGCTAAGTGGATGACAGATACCCATTTCTTAATTCTGACCTCTCCTGAGAAGCGGAGCCAGGAGAGGGGCCCAGGGACCTGTAAACTCCAGATCACTACTCTGTCCACTGAGCAGTATTACTTGAAGCCTGGTGGTTCTCCAGGAGAGAAAGAGCCCTCTTCTGGTGCTTTGGCCAGAGTGTCTCTTTAGCAGTGCCGTCCAAGAGAACTTTCTCCTGGGATGGCAGTGTTCCGTCTCTGCTCTGTCCAGTAAAGTAGCTACTGGCCACATTGGCTCTCTGGCCCTTGAAATGTGGCTAGGACAAATGAGGCACTGAATTCTATATTTTAATGTCAAATAAAATAAATGGAACTTCAATTTTGAGTTAATTTTAATTAGAATAGCTATATGTGGCCAGTGGCTATTGTACTGACTATGTAGCTCTAGAATGTTTCTCAGAGGCCAAGAGCAAGTCTCCTGTGGCTTGAAAAAAGATACCAGGAACTATCCATAGGGAAAATTGAGACTGAGATAGGAAGTTTGGGCTCAGACTGACCCAGTGCCCAGGAACTGGCGAGGAAGAGCTTTTGTTGGCTTTGTGGATGGAGAGGGGCTGAAGAAGGCCAGTGTTTCCTGAGGCAGCATAGACAACCGAATCATCTAGAACAGCTTGGAGCAGGTGTTGAAAGATACTTGCCTTCTAGAATTTCGAAGCTCATAATAACTGACTTTGTTTTGCTTTGCCTTTGCTCCTTTGTTTTGGGGGGTTGGCCACAGGAACTGGTATCCGATCAGAGAGTGAGACGGAGTCCGAGGCCCCAGAAATCACTCTGCCCGTCGGCAGCCCTGCGGTCCCCCAGGCCCCCACCCAAGGGGAGGACTACGGCAAAGGCGTCATCTTCTACCTCCGGGACAAAGTGGTGGTAGGGATCGTGCTGTGGAACGTCTTCAACCGAATGCCCATCGCGAGGAAGGTAGGTGCCCGTCCGAGCTCTGAGAGGAAGAAGGGGCGTGCGGGCAGAAACCGCTCCAGTGACTTCACGGGGAGCCCCGCTGCACGCTGCCTGCCCCGGTCACACTGCGCCTGAGCAGAACAGGGGTGTAGCCTTGGCCCAGCCATGCTTCTGCTTCACTCGGGCCTTGGCCGGGGGGTCCAGGGCCGTGGCACTCGGGCTGCATAGGGAGCCGTTCCCGCAATCCCGTCCAGAGTGACGTGGGGACCGGCCCGCACGCACATGGACTGAGTTAGACTCCTTGCTCCTCCCTCCCTCAGATCATTAAGGACGGCGAGCAGCACGAAGATCTCAATGAAGTAGCCAAGCTCTTCAACATTCATGAGGACTGAAGGCCCTTGTGCAATAGGCAGGCGCTTCGCCGTCCCTGACAGCAGTCGGATGGGTAAAGGAGCATTTTTTATTGCGCAGCCTTCCTCTGTATGTATGAGTATGAATGATCAGGTCCTTTTTGAATGTCTCAACCATGTAGGCAAATTCTTAATGTTCACGTCACCGAATAAAACTTGATTCTTCTAAATTAAATTCTCTTCTCCATGACAGGGAGCAAGGGGGTGAAGGGAGGGAGGCTGTGCATGTCAGAGAGCTACACTCCCAAAGCTCAGGGGCCTCCTCAGCCGCCCGCTCCCTCCTGCACTCCCAGCTTCTGCCAGTTCCCCAAACTTGTCCCTCGCCCCGCCAGACCTCTGTTTGGATGTGCTGTGGCCTCTGTCCGCAGCATTTGACCCCCGTCCTCCCTTCCAGGCAAGGTCCTGGTCTCAGTGAAGACGTGCCTGATCCTTCTGAGCCTGGTCCTTATTTACATGTCTCCTTGCTGCTCTGCAGCTTCTCGGCAGCCAGAACCATGCCTGTGGTTAGTTCTCCAGAGCTTAGCACAGGCTCTGGCTCATAGCAGGTGCTCAGTAAATCGTTGAATGAATGCACACATAGGCACACGGACTAGACTCGGCTGTTCCTGGGACAACTCCCGTGGATAACCCCCAGCCCAGACCTGGGTTGGTTGTGGGAGGGGAGGACAGAAACGACATTTACTGAAAGCAGAAACAAAGGTTCAAAGACCTGATGCTTCATGGGTAAGCCTGGAGTCTGTTTGAGGGATCATGGTCTCTCGACTCCTCTGCCCACAGTCCCCCAAACTAGAAATCTGCCCCTTTCATCTCCAATAGGCTTATAGGCATGCCTCAGTTTACAGCTGATTTCCTGGGAACAGAAGTCAGAGTTGCATAAATCAACTCATTTTTTGCATTTCAAATTACTTAACTTTTAAAAATCAAGTCTTACTTTTTAATTTTTTTAATTATAGTTAATTTACAGTGTTGTGCCATTTCCTGCTGTATAGCAAAGTGACTCAGTCATACGTATATACACATTGTTTTTCTCATACTGTCTTCCATCATGGTCTATCCCAAGAGGTTGAATATAGTTCCCTGTGCTGCACAGTAGGACCTCATTGCTTATTGATTCTAAATGTAATACTTTGTATCTACTAACCCCAAACTCCCAGTCCATCCCACGCCCTCCCCCTTGTCAACTAAAAGTCTGTTCTCCATGTCTGTGAGTCTGTTTTTGTTCTATAGGTAGGTTCATTTGTGCCGTATTTTAGATTCTGCATATAAGTGAGATCATATGGCATTTGTCTTTCTCTTTCTGATTTCACTTAGTATGAGAATCTCTATTTGCGTCCATGTTGCTGCAAATGGCATTCTCTCATTCTTTTTTATAGCTGAGTAGTATTCCACTGTGTATATGTACCACATCGTCTTAATCCATTCATCTACCAAAGAACATTTAGATTGTTTCCATGTCTTAGCTATTGCGAATAGTGCTGCTATGACCATAGGGTACATGTATCTTTTTGAATTACAGTTTTGTCTGCATATATGCCCAGGAGTGGGATTACTGGATCATATTTTTAGTTTTCTGAGGCACCTCCAGGCTGCTTTCCATAGTGGCTGTACCAATTTACATTCCCAGCAACAGTATAGGAGGGTTCCCGTTTCTCCACACCCTCTCTAGCATTTGTTATTTGTAGACTATTAATGTAAAAATCAAATCTTAGTTCAATTAAGAGGAAATTTTTACTACTTTCAAGAGCCCTATTATGAATATTTTTATTAAAACATTATTATAAGGCTGGATTTTGTTCCAGTATTTGGTTTGTTTAAAGGGAGTTGCAGCTACAGTGAAATCCCTTCTGAACACTGGAACAGGACAAATGTTCACTTTAAGAATTAGCTGCAAGGGTTCCCTTGTGGCACAGTGGGTTAAGGACCTGGCATTGCCACTGCAGCTGCTAGGCCACTGCTGTGGTATGGGTTTGGTTCCTGGCCCGGAACTTCCACATGCTGCAGGTATGGCCAAAAAAAAAAAAGGAAGAAAGAAAGAAGAAGAATTAGCTACACTAGATCATGTTCTTACTATATGTATACAGGTTTAGTGAAATATGATCTGATACATAACATAATCTAAATCCGTAGGTAGAAAACTCATCTAGTGTCTTGTGAAACAGGACTTTTACGGTAATTACTACTTACAAAGATGGTGGGTGGTAAGACACTGTAAGATCCTGAAGCATTTCACAGACCATATTTTTTAAAAAATCAAATTGTGATTCACCTTGTTTTATGTGCAGTGTAGTCGAATTCTTTAACAGTTGTCATCCTTGTATGGAATGTCACAATAATTCATTCATGAAAATGAAACGATCTGTTCAGTGTTCATTGAGTGCCTACTATGAGCCAGGTAGATGGCACAATAATAAGATGGAGAAAACATGGCCTCTTCTCTTAAGGAGCACCTGGTGTCAGTGAGGAAAGCAGACGTGTGAACACAGACGTATAATACAGTCAGGTGTGGCCCTAGGAAGACACACAAAGCACTGTGGACACACCAAGAGTGGAGATCAATCAGAGCATCCATCCACAGTCAGCCACTGCTGCTAGATCACTTCCTAAAGCATCACTTGGTCCCTGTCCCCTCTCCTCACCCATGTTAACGAATGTACACTGCCTGCCTGTCACCAACCACATCAAGTGCAAAGCCTTCCGAAGCACTCCTGACCTCAGCCCACTCTGCGCTGTGGGTCTCCTCTCCCATGACCTCACGTGCATGTCCACATCTGGATCATTGCCACCTTTAAATTTTTGTTCGTGCTTTTCACATCTGGAACACTGTCCCTGTTACCTCGTACATTTCCAAATCCTGCTCATCTTTCAAGGCCCAAATGAAATCTCTCCATGGTGACGTGGTACCAGTTGGACTAGTGCCCACGCATGATTTCATCTCTGAATTCCAATTGCACTTTCTGCCTTTGAACTTGATTGTTCTTTAGACCATTCTCTGCACTATTAGTGTTTGCTCCCTAAATTGATCACAAGATATCCCAGAGCAGAGACCTTTTTCTCAGGATGGGGATGACGAGCTCTACCCCCTAAAACCCTGCAAAGTGCTGACAAGAGCTAGGTCACTTGGTTGAATGATGCTGGATAACAGGGTTTACTATAAAAGTGAGCCTCTGTCTTGTAGCCTCTGTTCTCTGTAATCCGGGTTATCAGACCCTCATCACTTCACCCATTGCCACGACTCGCCACTCAATCACGGATGCATTTAAGCTGTCTAGGCCCCGAAGAATCACAAGGACCAGTTTCTTTCTTTCTTTTTTTTTTTTTTTTTTTGTCTTTCTTTTAGGGCTGCACCTGTGGCATATGGAGGTTCCCAGGCTAGGGGTCTAACTGGAGCTGGAGCTGCCGGCCTACGCCACAGCCACGGCAACGCCAGATGTGAGCTGTGTCTGTGACCTACACCACAGCTCACGGCAATGCCGGATCCTTAACCCACTGAGCGAGGCCAGGGATGGAACCTAAATCCTCATGGTTCCTAGTTGGGTTTGTTTCCGCTGCACCACAATGGGAACTCCACAAGATCAATTTCTGACTGAACAGACGAGTGGTGCCAGCTGAGGTTTGGCCCTTGGTAGCTGGCCTGTGATTAGCTGGGCCACAGCACAGTGCAGTACAGGGCTAGTCACGCCCTGCACAGTTGGGGCTGTGCCAACATATCAAGCTTTCGCAGCTCACCCGCTTGACTTCAACTTCGCTTTTCTTTGCCATCTTACAGCTCATGTCTGATGGTACCACGGCACCACTTGATGTTGGTACTAGTGTTTGCCTGGCCACCCGTAAAGCACGACGCAAGATGTCCTCATACTTTAGCTGGTGAGACGGACCTGAGGGAAGGAAGCGTGTTTGACTGGAAAAGAATCAGAGCAAGCCTCTTAGTGGAGGATGAGGTCAACATGTGTGACTTTTTTGTTGTTGTGCTAATCAACAGGGCCTGTTTTGGAGACAAGAGGCTTAAAGCAGAAAGGGATGGGGGTGGGGAACCCACGGCGACCTACTGCAGGCTGCTTCCTTGAAGGAAAATCAGCAGCTCCTCTAGAGACTCATTTATACAAAGGAACTCTCCCCCCTCTTCCCCCACTACCCCTTCCCTTTCCCGCTCCTCTCAGGTCTGGCTGCTGCAATATCCCCTCCGTCCTTCCCTGACTCCACCTAAAGCTGGGCACACTCGCAGCCCTAGAGATTGTCAAGATGCAATCCCAGTGCCTTGCTCTCTGGGCAGAAAGGTGCCGGGCCCTGAGGTGAAGCAAGACTGCCCCTGGCCTCTTTCCCATCTTATCAGGGAATTTCTGGCGGGCACAGCCACATGTACACAAAACCACACACAGAGACACACAGCCCCGGCCAGTGATGACATTCCCTGGCCTGGCTGGTTCTGCAGATTGGGTGTGACTGGGTCAGAGTACAGGGAGGGCCTGAATATTTAAATACCGGGCTGCCAAGCCTTGGTGGGAAAACAGTGATCATTTCTAGATGATGAAAGAGAAAGAGAAACGCAGCCCCTGATAGCTGGAAGCTGGCCTGGGACTCTCCTAAGGCCTTGATGTTGCTAAAAACTGGTGTTCTGTGGAACATAAACAGGTTCATAGGACATTAGCATCACAGAGGTCACCCTGACCGTGGGGGATGGAGACAAAAACAAGACTACTCCAGAATTACGTGTGAACATGGGCGAAACCACGAACATTGCCCAAACCACAGAAATGACCAAACACCACCCTCCAGCCTGGCCGATCTAAGTGACTGCTGCTTCCTTACCAATTACTGATTGAGCCTCACTCTCGTCTGCCCTCCTATTGGATATAATTTGTTTAACAAGACACCTCCTGACAGCATCCAACCAGAGCAAAGCCTAGCTTCCTTAAACCCTCCCCAAATCCTTCCAGGCACGCTCTTCCTGAGACGGCCCGGGTTCTCCACGGTGCACTTTCTCACGGCAGCAAGCAGCAAACCCAGTTTATTCAACCACGAGAATGTCCTAGTGGTCTTTGGCTGGTGGGCATTGACAATCTGGAGACGAAGAACCAAAATGCCTTCCAGAGGCCCACCCGTGAGCTTCGCCTGATCTTTCGCCTTCCCGATGGCCTTACCTAGTTCCAGTGGTGCCTCTAAGGCCTGTGTCCCCGTTGGAGAAGCCCGGGAGTCACATCCAGTGTCTGGGCAGAGGTGCCTGGCTTCCCAGGCCTCTTTCCACCTGTGCTGTCTTTGCATTTGCAGCACAACACAGAGATGCTTCTGGAGGAGCACCCATCATGGGAGTTGATTTCGTGAACACATACAGACACTCATAAATGGATTTATTGGTCAGCTAGCAAACATACTGTGCAACTACCATGTGCCATGTGCCACGGCCCCGAGATAAGATGAGTAATATCCAGTCCCTGCCCTCAGTGGCTTTATAATCTAGCGGCGGACACAGATAGCTGGACAGGAAGGATCGGTGCACCAGGAGTGCAAGGAGTAGGATGTGAGTTTGCACTGGAACTTTGTCACTCCTCCGATGGCTATTGTTCTGCTTCCACCTAGTCCAGGTTCTTCTTGCTCTGTCCAAATCTTGGTTCTCTCTGCAGTCTTGGTTCTCTTCACTCACCTCTAGGAACAGAACATGCAAATGTCTACTGAAATGAGTATGTAGAATATACCCATACAGAGGATGGAGCTGGCAGTCTCCTTGCCCAAAGAGATCCCCCTCCTCCTCTTCACTTTTCCCCAGCCCCTTCATTTCCCCTCCTTTCCTCCTTGTTTTCCTTCTCCCCATGTTTCTTCTTCAGGTCCCAGTAAGCCCTCCCTGCCGCCCTCCCCAAAGCTGTGGTGCGCAGCAGAAAGCACTTTTCAGGATGTGAGTGTCAGCTCTGCCAGTCACCCAGAGCAGCTGTCTTCCTAGGTCTTGGCAGCCTCATCTGTAAAATGAGGGGAACAGACTAGATCACCCCTCCACCCTCAGCTCTAATCTCCTGTGTATGGAAAAGTCTCTCGGGTGCTTGCCCAGGACTTTCTTCATCTCGCTGTGGACTCAGTTGCCTTTCATCTCGAAGGTCAGGAGCAGATGCTAATGGGACTCCAAGCCCTTGGCAAACATCCTCCACTTTGCCTCTGCAGTTCCTTTGGCCCAACTTGATTTACAGGTTCTTTTTGTTTGTTTGTTTGTTTTAGTTTGAGTGTTACGATTTTTCTTTGACCTAACAAGTTACATCTAGACCTAGGCCCCTAGACATTGCTCCTTGCCTGATTTGCTCTCCATGGGGAGTTTGACAGCCTTAACATGCAAGGTGACATCCTTTAGCCCCTAAAAAAGACTGGCTTCAAGCCCAGAATTTCCCCAGGAAGGCTCTGTGGTGAAACTATTCTCAGCCATGATCCTAGCACATATATTCCTACCCAACCATTCTGTGGCTCCCAAGCTCCAACAAACACACTCTGCAGAGCTGGCTGGTAAACAGCCACCATAACCCAGGCAGCTTTCAACTTGATGCTGAGATAATTAGTTCTCAGCATCAAGTAACCCCCCTCATTCCACATAAAGCCCCAAAGCCCAAGACTACCCTGTACACCCCCTTTGCTCTCAGTCCATGGCCATTTCCACATTGGCCATGGCCTTGGCAAAGCTGTGCCCCAAAGTGCAGAGACAAGTGAGCCAGGAAGTGTGCAAGTTTCACCACCCAGCTCTTACAGCAGAGACAAAAGGAAACTGCATACAGGGAGAGAAAACCCAGCCCCCTGATTTGCTGGGTGGAAAAGGATGTTTAAGGAACTCTGTCCCTCAAGAAGGAAAGGAGAGTATTAGGTGTTTCAGAGCAGACCTGCAGAACCCCTCCAGCTTGAAGCCTTCTCTCGTCCGGGCCTGAGGCTCCCCTTTATTGAGACAAATATCCCAAGCAACCCTGCGTGGGAGTCTTCAAACTAGAAGCACAGTTCGGGGGTGGGGCAGAGACTGGTGGTTTAAACAGGGACTCGGTGGCCTCAAAGTCACCCCCACCTCACCCTGGCCTGGGCCAGTACCAAGTTCTAGGGAACTTGGAGGAAGGCTATAGCAGCCTCTCAAGCGATGGATCCGCTTGACTTAATGCAGGGGTCGAGGGCGGCCCAAGGCTCAGAGCACTCCACATTTGTCCCCTTGGTGGCGCCAGCCCATATGCTGGCCTGTTCATTGGCACAAGAGGTTCCAAAGAGACCTCAGCTTCCAAGTGAACTCCCCAGCCAGTCCTGAAGCCCCGAGGTGGATAACTGCAAAAAGGATACTTTGATGGGAGTTCTGCTCAAAGTTGCAAACGTGCGCTTCCCTCCGGGGCATCCCCTGTGCGCCCCAGAACGGCGCGGCGTGGCGAGGCGGGCCGAGCGCGGAGGTCTCCGCGGGGACTCCCGTCCGCCACTCGCCTCCCAGCTGTCCCACCGGGTCCTACCCCAGGAGTCCGGAGCAGCCCCAGCTCGCCCGACGGGGTTCGAGGAACGGGGGGGGAGGGGCAGGAAAGAAGGGATTGAGGGGAAGTTTCAAGGGGTGTTGCCGGAGAGGAGGGAGGATTCTCATGAGTCAGCGGGTCGGGCTCCGTGTGACTTCACTGCTTCCCGAGAAGAGGCGCCCGGGGGAGGAGGCCGCTCCGATGCAGCGGCAGGAGTGGAAGGTCGGAGCGCCAGGCGGGGCATGGGACGGGGCTCGGACTGACCAGGCTCTCGGGGCCGGCACGGAGCGAGGAAGCCGCTGGCGAACGGGGACCGCTCGGGCCAGGAGAACGGACCTCTCGCGGTCTCCTCCTCCGCCCGCTCGGCCGCCAGTTCCCGCCTCGGCCAGAGACGCGGCGCGGCGCGCGTTCCGCCTGCAGGTGGCGCTGTAGAGGCGCCCTGGGCGCGCTGCTGGGGTTCGGGGTGGGGAGCTCGGTCCCCGCGGGAATCCCGGGGGTGCAGAGCCGGAGGGTCGAGCAAGGGGGTGGGGAGGGGCCGCCACAACCCCCACTGCTCCTCGGGCCCGGCACTCCCACCCGAGTGGCGGCAGAGTCTGGAGAGCCGACCTGTTGCGATAGCGTCCCGGCGTGAGGCCGTCTGGTGCGTGCTTCAGGGTCCCTCCGGCCGCCTCCCGGGCCCCCGGAGCTCGGGGAGGCTCGCCTCCAGCTCAGGGATCGCGGTTTAGGGGCAGCGTTTCCTCTCTGGGGATGGCCCTCTTGACCCGCAGGCAGCGGAATGGAAACTCTGAGTCGCGTCTCGGGTGCTAGGGGTGGGTTTCGCTGAAAAGCCACTCTCCAGCCTGGCTCCTTTGAGACCAAGAATGCGTCTCCTGCAAAGGGACAGACTGTGGCTGGGGTGGGGGCGCAGTCTGGGACCAGGGTTCTGGCTGGATAGGGGTAGGGGCTCAGCCTTGGGCTGGATGTAGGGCGATGGTGAGGGATTCTTCTGTGCTCGTCAATCCGGTCTTCAGCAGCTATGTAAGAAAAAAAGCAAAGAGGCCCATCTGGGGCTCAAACTTGCAGCCTTGGCCTTGGTTGATAGAGCTTTGGGCCTTACCTCCGTGCAGGCCCCGAGCTCTAGAAGTCATGATGCAGCTGACCTTCCCGTGTTGGTTCATGGTTATGTGGTGGCTGGTTAGTTAACATATTGAGAGTATCAGGGCACAAAAATAACCTGTGGCCAGGCACCTTTAAGCTGCAAAAAAAAAAAAAAAAAAAGGTGCTGGGGGCTCCAGCCTCACCCTTTCCAGAGGTTCTGGTAGCTGGCTCTTCCCATGATACAACTTTACATATAAATATATGGGTAGAGTGTGTCTCCTCTGTGCCAAGATGTGAAAGCTGTGCCCTGTACTGGTGCCTCTTCTCCTCTGTCAATCAGTCCAGCCCCGCTGCTCTCAGGATGTCCAAAGCCATCTGAGAAAGTTATCTAAGGATTTTTCCATAAAGAAGAGGAAAGGGGGAAAAAAAAACCCCAAAGGATCCTAAACGTTCCCAGGTTTCACTGTGTGCCAGGAGAAATACCGACTGTCTCCCGCCCAGACCTCAGAGCCCGGGCCTCCTTCCTACAGGGCGGTGCCCAGCTATTCCTGGAAACCCCCTCCTTTCTACCAACCCCCTCCCCAAGGTGTCTCCTCCCAGAGCACGACCTAGGAAAAGGATTGTATTGTCCAAGCTTGATGTCCCCTGTCTCCTCTTTCTGTCCCCAGCCTGACCTGCCACAGTCCTGGGCCCGCCCCCTCCCTTGATGCCCACATGCTGGCTTCTCCTCCCAGAGCGGGGCCTGCACTGCAGCCTTTCACTCCAGCCTGGCCCTGGGCCCCACTAGGTGACTGGGAGAGGATCTGATAGACTAATTTGTGTTAATGTGATAATGGGCGCTAATGGGGTCACGTGCTAACCACGGGCCAATTTCTAGCCCGGGCCTCGCCGTCTCAACCCCAAGTCGAGGCTGCAGGGATGGGAATTTCAGGCTGACTAATTTCCACAGCCGGCTGGAGGAGGCGGGGGAGTGGGAGGAACCGAAGCCCCTGGACGATCCCAGGGTGCTGGTGCCTTCGAGCTGCTGCCTCGGTTTCAGTTTCATCCTTGGCTGACACTTTCCTCCGACAGTGGAATTGCTTTGGTTTCCCTCCAGCCCCTCTCCCCTCCCCAGCTGCCCCCCCTTTAGACTTCCCTCAGCCAGACCTTCACTTTGTGAGGGGAGAGATGGGAAGATAATTTGGCAGCGACGAGGAAAAAATGTACACGTAGACAACCTCAGACGCACAGGCTCACAAACCACACTGCCTTGCAGACACACACATGCACATGCCCTGCACAAACACACACGCATGCACGAGGGGACTTGCCCCTCACATCCAGGAGTCGAGCCCGTGTGTGTCCGGGTACACACACCCGCACACACACACACTCCGGGCACAGTTATACTCTCACTCACATCTGAAGGGACACACATGGACTCACACATATGCAGGCAAGGCCCTCCAGAGACCCATCCCACACACAGACCCACACACACACTCTCACGCCCTCACACACAAACCAGCAGCAGCAGCCCAGTTGGATGGCTTCCTCAAAAGAGGGCTGGAAAGTTTGTTTGCTGCCAGTGAAAGGGCCTAGACATTCCGTGAAATGACTCATACTGCACCTTTATAGACATTAAATGTTGTATTTTTCTGGATTCAACAACAACCACCACGACAGCCACCCTAGACCCCCGTCCCGGGGGGCAGGATGGGGGATCTGAGGGCATGCCTGCTGGGCTTGTCTCGTGCACGGCTCGGGCAAGCCTGCAAGAGCAGAGTCCTCTACCTCCCCCTACAGTACAGACCTCAGCCCAGAACCGCCCCTTGGCAGGATGTGACGTGGGTGAAGTTGGGGCCTAAGTCCCCCTCACAGCCTCTCCCCATTACCCCACCACATCCCCAATGCCGAGGACCCAGCTCTCCTGGGTCTGTCCTTATTGCCCCCTCCCGGCACAACTCCAGGGGGCGCCATAACATGCATAATACGTAGCACCTCGTGCGATGTGACCAGAGCCCCCTCCGCTGGCCGGAGCCTCCTCTCCATCTGAGGAGGGAGCGCCCAGCACCCTGTCTTGCGTCCCTGTCCCCCAGCACACTCAAGGGCCACAGAAACCGCTTGGTGCTCTCCTCCAGCAAGACCTCTAGGTGTTGGCCTCCCTCCGCGCCTCCACGCCAATCCCTGCCCCCTAGCAGCAGCTCCTTGGCCAAGGCTTCCTTGGGCCCCCTAGTGCTTCCTGCAGCCTTGAGGAGAGGCACCTCTGGAGTGTCATTTGGAATCCAGGGGGCTGTGGGGGCACAATGAGGCTGCCGGCCACACAAGATGGGTATTGGGCCAGCGGATGTCAGGGGTTGAGGGCTTAACTCTGGTTCCACTGGACAGTGGCTGGCCCGAAAATTCTGGATGTTGTGCTGCCTCTCATAGGTGCCCCAGAGCAGCCGCCTGCCCTTGGCCCTTGTCCAAGGGACTTTTCCTGGCTGAGCCTAGGCCCCAAGAGAGGGGCCCGGGACCAGCGGGATTAGAGACTCCAGAGGGCTTGTCCTCATTTACTGAACTCCGCCTGAAGCCAGTTCTTCCTTATTTTTGGCAAATGAACCACAAGATTGGGTCCCTCCCCCCAGCCCACCCCTCAAATCTCCAGCCAACCTCGAGGGCTGACCTGAAGGGCACTGAATCTGTTTCCCAAATCTTTGACTGGCTCGCAAGTGGGGACAGCGCCTCCCAGCAGCACAGGGTGGACACGCAGAGCACTCACTCAGGGCCCCAGCACTTCCTCCGTGGGGCTGGCATTTCCCTCCAGGCAGGCCCCGAGCTCCCTGCCTCCAGCCCCTCCAAGAAGTGAAACCCAAAGCTCCTCTGAAGTTTTGTAGGGGCTCTCAGGATGCCAGGGCCTGTCCTAGGAAAAACCTGGAGGGGAAATGTAAAGCCCTCCATTTTTCATTTTTCTGCCTTTTTCTTTTCTTTCTTTCTTTTTTTTTTTTTTTTTGTCTTTTCAGGGCCATACTCGCCTCACGGCATATGGAAGTTCCCAGGCTAGGAGTGGAATCAGATTTGCAGCTGCCGGCCTATGCCACAGCTACAACCACACCAGATCCGAGGTGCATCTGCAACCTACACCACAGCTCATGGCAGTGCCAGATCCTTAACCCACTGGGCATGGCCAGGGATCAAACCCACAATCTCATGGTGACTAATCGGATTCATTTCCACTGCGCCACAACAGGAACTCCCAGATGAAAGTCTTGATCTGGGAAGTTGCTCCCAACTACACCCTCCCACTGGCATGCCTGTGCTCTGGCCTGGGCACCACCCACACCTTTACCCCCCAATATGGGCCAGGCAACAGATCATCTCCCAGGAAGGAGCACTTTGGTATAACCTATCCCAAGGAACTCTTCTATTTTACAGCTACTCAACAATGTTTTTAGAGCAAAAACTCCTTCTGATGCCCAGCTGCAACCTTGATCCATCATCTGGATCTATCTAGGGCCTTGTTATGTCAACCCAATAGAGACAAATCTGGAGAAGGCATTACAGGGGTTTCTCAGCTTCAGAGTTAGGAGGATTCCTTTAAACCGTAACTTCTCTCCAAGCCTTTTTTTTTTTTTTCCTGTCTTTTTAGGGCTGCACCCATGGCATATGGAAGTCCCCAAGCTAGGGGTTGAATCAGAGCTTCAGCCACCGGTCTACGCCTCAGCCACCGGCCTACGCCACAGCCACACCAATGCCAGGTCCGAGCTGCATCTGCTACCTATGCTGCAACTTGTGGCAAAGCCAGATCCTTAATCCACTGAGCCAGGCCAGGGATCGACCCCACATCCTCATGGATACTAGTAAGGTTCTGAACCTGCTGAGCCACAACGGGACCTCCTCTCTTGGCTTTTGAATATGCTCCTCATTCTGAAAGTCTGATTGATAGGAGACTTCTCTAGCATGTGTCTGTGGTGGAAAGTAAGGGCCATGGCCACAGAGGCTGTGGCACTGTGGTATTTGCTCTGGCCACAGGTTTGAATAGAATTTGTCGAGGCTAAGGGGTTAAGGGAGGGGGGAAGCGACCAGCCACCTTGTCTCCAGAGAACCTGAGGTGATTTGCAGAACATAGGGTATGAGGCACTGCTTAAAAGAGGGGGCAGAGGGGCTGAGGAAGCAGCCAAGGCGGAAAGGCAAGTTGAGTGCAGAAGCGGGGAGGTGGTCCTATGCAGGCTGTACACGCTCAGGAGGCCCCTCTGCTCCCAGAAGGACCCCACATCTGAGGCCAGAGAGGACCGAGTTGGGCTTGGAGAGGTGGGGAGAACAGGGCTGGAAGGAGAGAAGCTGACCACGCACGCTGCATGGCACAGCCGGGGCATCCACAGGCAACTCGAGAAGGGGAATTCCTGCCAAGTCAGGGAGCCATTGGCAGAGACACCGTGGCTGTCGTCAGGAGTGGTGATCTCAGCCGGCAGCCCCACCTGGCTGGGGCTCACCCAGCGGGTAAGAGCAAGAACGGGGATCCAGGTAGGGGAGGGCTGGGGAGCAGCAAGGGCAGCAGGAAGGGCAGCCCAGCTGACCTGGCGCCATAGAGGCAGGAAGGTCATTCAGGTGGCCTATGGCTCCCTAGGGCGAAGTCGGCACCAGATTTTCATCAAGGGGGTGGGGTTTGCTTTGGCTGCAACTCCCAGATCCTGGGGCTGTGGTTAGTTCTGAGCAGCTGCAGCAGGTGGGAACTTATGGGATTCCCACAAGCCTTGGGCTCCAGGTCACTAGCAGGTATTAAGGCCTGCCACCGTGCATTGGTCGCCACTGTGCTGTCCTCTTTCCCTGCCCTTCCCAAGAGGAAGGCCTCTCAGAGCTCTGGCACTTCCATGCCTTGAGGCTTCAACCTTGGTTTAAACCACAAACACTCATAGGAGGCACCACCATTAGTCCTCAGAAGCTTCCAGCCCTGCCAGACTTTCTCCCGAGAGCTGGGTTGAGAAAAGATGAGGTGAGAAGAGATGATGCTGAAAGCAGCTAACATTTATTGAGGGCTTACTAAGTACCAGGCTCTGCCATAGACACAGGCTATCTCATTTAAGCCTCACCACAGCCTTGGGAAATAGATTCATATTATCCTCGAATTAAAAGTAAGGAAAATGAGGAGTTGCCATTGTGGCGCAGTGGAAACGAATCCGACTAGTATCCAGGAGGATGCAGGATCAATCCGTGGCCTCGCTCAGAGGGTCGGGAATCCGGCGTTGCCATGAGCTGTGGCGTAGGCCGGCAGCCATAGCTCCAGTTCGACCCCTAGCCTGGGAACCTCCATGCGCCTGAGGTGCAGCCCTAAAAAGCAATAAATAAATAAATAGTGAGGAAAATAAGGCTCTGGAGAGTTTAAGGAACATGCCCAAAGACATACAGCCGGTAAATGGTGCTGCTGGAATAGGA
Source organism: Phacochoerus africanus (assembly GCF_016906955.1). NCBI lineage: Eukaryota > Metazoa > Chordata > Mammalia > Artiodactyla > Suidae > Phacochoerus > Phacochoerus africanus. The sequence goes on along the minus strand of NC_062560.1, from coordinate 110,782,849 downwards.
ACCCTGGAATGTTAGAGACCACGGAACCCTCATCAAAATGGGAGTGGTGTGTGTGTGGGTGTGTGTGTGTGCGCGTGCGTGTGTGTGTGTGTGTGTGTGTGTGTGTGTGTGTGTGTGTGTATCAAAGTAAAGGGGGCTTAAGGATGGCTGGAACCTACCACAATTTGAGAAGGGGGCTTCACTGGCAAGAGGACAACAGAAAATTGTTTGTCTCCAGAACCTGGAATTCCCTGGGGAAAGTGTGCCTGCTTACAAGTGAAATATTGCTCTTGGCTCTTTATTCAGGGACTTAGGTTTAGGTAGACAAGAGGTCTCAAGGTGCCCCGGTGCCCCAGTCCAGCCCCTGGGTCTTTCCCTGGAAACTCTGCAGCTGTCTTCCCCACCATCATCCACCAGCAGCCCTGTTCCCCTGTGCTGTGCCAGGGACTATCCTTTCCTGCGGCTGGGGAAGCAGACAGATGCTGGTGGCTGAGCAGATCCCTGAACCTCAGGCCCTTGGACCACCCCCACCTCTCACAGGGCCTCCTCCCCTGGGGCCCTTTCCGCTTTGCTGCTTTCTGCCAAGGAGATGCCGGCCTGAGGCCTGGCTGGGCCCCTCCCCCAGACTATGTAGAGCCATAAGAAGTGACAATTCCCAGCCAACTCCCCCCCCCCCCCCCCCCCCCCCCCCCCCGCTTAGAACCTCCTGGCTGTGGGATCAGGTTGGGGTAGCTGGTAGGGCTGCTGGGGTAGGTCAGAGGAGAGGGTAAGGGGGAGGTAGAATGGGAGACTGGGGTTCAAGTGGGTGCCTTAAGCAGAGCAGCCTGGCTTTGGACAGAAGAGGGACACGATCTTTTTTCCCAGCACCCCAACTCTGGCCACCTTTGCACCTGCTGCACCGGCCCCTCTCCCCCCAACCCTCCCCCCATTCATATCCTCCTGGCCTCGCCCACTGGGAGCCCTAGGCTCCACTTCCCTAAGAAATCCCCCAAACTCTCTAGTCACGCCCAGTGCACGATGCATTGGCCTGGGATCCCGCGGTGTCTGGCGTACCGTCCCGAATTGTATCCTCTGGGCATCTCCCGGTCTCACCCACCCGCTTGGCCCGCCCTCACGCCAGGTCCGCCACACAGCAGGCGCTCAATAATAATCTGGAGCGCAGGGCCAAAGGCGTCAAGCGAGTGGAGCGCACAGGCCGAGGGGGCCGGACACAGCCATCCGGAGCCCCCCCCCCCCCGGCCCCCGGCCCCCCACCCCGGGAATGGAGTGGCTTTCTCCGCGAGGCATTGTGTGGGGGCTCCCCGCCGGGAGCTGCGGGGGTCCCCGGGAAGCGCCGCGTGAGGGACGCTGGGCGCGCGCCGTGGGGCTCTGCGGGAGCCGGGTTCTCGTGGTCCCCCGGGGGCGAGCGAGCCGGGAGGGGAAGGAGAGGCCGCGCGGGCCCCTGGCACGGCTCCCCCTGCCGTGCTGGCGACCGCGGCGGGCCGGGGGTGGAGGGGCGCTGTTTCCACCAAGACGCCTCGTCCCTCCCTCGCGCCCTCCCCCACCCCGCCCGCCCGCGGTCCCTCCCGTCGGTCCCTCCCTCAGGCTCTTCCCTCCCTCCCGCCCTGCCTCCTTCGCGCCCGCCCCAGCCGCCGCCTGCGGGGACGTGTGTGTCTCTAGTGCAATTTCCCCTTTCGCTCGGTTGTCTGAGTGCAGGTCTCCGCTGGCTCGCGCCCCCTCCCCGGGCGCCCCCGCCGCCCCCTCCCCCGGCCTGGCCCTCCCCGGCGTCCACCCGGCTCCCCTCGCACTCCACCCCGCCCCCCGGAGTCGTTTTATCAGGGGCGCCGCCGTCTCACCTGGTATTTGCATCTCGCCCTCCAACTTGCCATTGGCGGCGCGACGTGTGGGAGAGCCCTGCGCCTCGCCCGCCCGGACCAGCCTGCCCCGGCGCCGAGGTGAGTCACGGGCGCGGGGCCGCGGGGGCAGGCGGGCAGGGAGGAGAGGAGGGAGGGAAGAAGGGAGGGGGACGGTGGCCCCGGCGGCCGCGGGGACCGACCGGGCGCCGCGCTCAACTTCCACTTCTCCTTTCGCCGGCGCCGAGGTCCCGGCTCCACTCGCCGGGCCCGGCTTCTGAGGGGAGAAGGCGGGCTGGCGGGGCTGAGGATCGGCGTCCTGGCCCTTGGAGCGGGGAGCTAGACCCCGGCCTGAAGACCGAGCCCCCTCGGCCTCAGGTACGTCGATGGCGCCGGTTCTCCGAGCCTTCGGGGACCTCGGAAAGTTTGCCTGAGGGCGGGATCGGGGACGCCGGGGCCCCGGGGCGTAGGGGTTGGGGGCCCAGGAAAGGGTGGGAGAGCGGCGGCGTGTCGCGTCCCGCCCTTGCCTCGCCCCACCGCGTGTTCAGTGGGGAACCCGGACTCCTGATCCCGGGTTTGAAGCGGAATCGATTTCCCGTGTCAGGGTGGGGGCCGGTCTGCGCGCTCCCGGGGCAGCCCGGGGTCCGTGACCGGGCAGATCGTGACAGCCGGCCCCCAAAGCTCGGGGCCCGAGGGCGGGAGGTCGGGCCTCACTGCGGCGGGGCTGCTAGATTGATCTGGCGGCCTCTAGGGCTTCTGGGACCAGGCGCCTTAGGGTAACACACACACACACTCTCTCTCTTTCTCTCTCTCTCTTTCCCTTTCCCTCTCTGCCTCTATACACACACACACACACACACACACACACACACACCTATGACTTGGATAATTGGATTGCCAAAATAGAGACCTCTTGGCAGCGGCCAGAGTTTCCGTGTGAGCCGGCCGCCAGCCTTCCCGCTCCCGCGTTCCCGCTCTCCCGGCTTCTCCCGCCTCTCTGTTCCCTCCTCTGCCGCCGGCTCGGGGACTCAGCAGCCGCGCAGCGCCGGTCCCCGACCGTCAGCGCCTTGCCTTTGGAGACCGCTGAGGCGGCGGCTTTCTGAATTTCTGGTCCCTCCATCGCACCCTCACTCTGCCGCCCTTCCCTCGGGATGCAGCCTTCCTGACCAGAGTCGCCTCCTGACCCCTTGGCTCCGCGCCTTGGCCAGGTTGTCCCTGGCTACCCCCCGCCACCACCCCCACCACACCCCAGCCGTGGGATTTGATGGCCGTTTGATTCCTGCCCCTCATCCCTCTGCCCGAGATAGAAGCCTGTCTGGTCCTGCAGCTTCTTCTGGTTAATGTTTGACAGTTCGTTGTGGCTAATCATTTTAATTAGCTCTTAAAGTGGGGAGGAACAGTTAACCTTGGACTTCTCGATTTTGGCCTGGTGGGGCCTCATATGGGAGGAGTGCTGGGGAGGTGGGGAGGTAGCAGCGGAAGTGAGATCACCACCCCAGGGCCTGAGCCACCACTGCTTGGCCCCAACAGCTGGTGGGCACGCCCATCAGGGACTCACCCCCTGCGAGCTAACCCCTGGCCTGAGTGTCAGCCTTGTGTGTGTGGGGGGGGGGGTGGCGAAGGGATCAGATCTAGCTCTTCCCTGTGGGGAGACAGGGCACTTTGGCACTGAAAATGCCCAGGATCACCTTTGCAGGGCAAGAATGCAAATTCCTCCTGGCAGATTGTTACGTAGGGTTTTACCAGTTATAAGGGGCTTTCTCGACCATTAATTCAGTGGACCCACAGCAGGAACAGTTTAGGACTTAACTATCCTGGCCAATGTGGGGAAGAGACTGCCTCGCAAGTGGTTGTCTCTGGGAGTGGGTTCAAAGCCTGGGATGTGTGTGGGGTGGGGTAAGGGGGCGTTGAGCAGGCTCCACGTTGCCACCCTCACCCAGCCTCTAGCTGTGAGCCGAAGGAGTGGCTTGTTTGCAACTATGTCTGGCATTCCTCCCACTGCTGCACTGTTTGCTCGGTGGTTGCTCAGGAACTGGCGCCCACCCCTGGACAAGCTGGAGGCCTGAAAGCCGCCCTCCCCCTGCCTTGTGCTAAGTGGTGGGACAGCAGCTTCTGTCTCCTCTGTCCTATACTGGGATCTAAAAGTGAGGGTGCTGTGGTCTGTCATTGATGGGCCTGACTGATAGGATGTCCAAAATGTTCCCAGCCTGCAAAATTCAGGGCCCCCCTGAGAGGCCCAGCCAGACGCAGGCTGAGGGGATTGCTTTCCCAGGGTAATCCCTGCGCCAGAGCCTGGCCTTGGTCCCTGCCAACCCCACCCCTTACCCCTCAACTTCTTCATTTTCCCTCCAATCCCTAGAGCCAGACTGTCTGGGTCTAAATCCCAGCTCTGTTATTTACTGTGTGATCCCAGTCAATTGTATGCCTCAGTTTCTTCATCTGTCAAATGAGACCCACCTCAGAAGGTTTTGCTAAGGAACAAATAAATACATCAATACACATAAGTTGCTCATTAGAACAGTGCATGGCACACAATGAGCACAAGCTGGCTTTGTGATGCTGTCTCATGCAGGACCTGAAACTCAGATTCAGCTCAGCAAACAGTTGCTGAAAACCAGTCCCAGTGCCAGGCATCAGCCAAGGGGCAGTGAGGAAAATCCAGAGGGGAAGAAGCTACTGCCTTGTCTTCCAGGACTGTGCAGCTTCTCGGGTGGAGGATGTGGGAGGGACCAGAGAGGGTGGCTGGGTCACCTATATCTATAAACACAGTTCAGAACCAGGCTCGAATCTATAATTCACACCAGTGCAGGGAGCCAGGTACCCCAGACTGGTAGCCTTCTCCTTGTCTGGGGACCCTAGCTGGGCTCTGCTCAGGATGCCGCCCCTGTACAGGGGCCTGCCCTGGAATTTGGGTGAATAAGAGGCACAGGGCGATCTGGTTCCTGTGTGGGTTGCAGGTGGCAAGCATTTGGTGGTGTGATTTGTTGGGTTCCAGAACAGGATGGCGTTACTTAAGGCCACCCCCAGAGGCCCCTCCGCCCCTGCCCCTGCCTGCCATGGCCCCAGTGCCTCCTAGAGGTTCCCTGCCTGTCGGCAGGGCCCTGCGCAGCCTTCTCCCCTCAGGCTTGGGCCTGACCCCAACCCAGGCTTGGTTCTCTCTCCAGGATTTCTAAGCTGCAAAGAGGTTTCTGGCTTCACTGCCAATTGATTCCCTTTGTGGTTCTCAGACTGAAAACTAGTTCCGCGGGGGAGAAAGGAAACTCATCCGAGGTACCCAGAATCCCATGGGCGCTCTCCTAGGGGTCAGGGGCTTTTCTCATCAACACCAACCTGCCTGCAAATCTCTGGCCGCTGAGTCTTGCGTGGCCTGTAATAGCGGCCACGCCGCTAATGCCCTATAGGTCGGACCCCAGCGCCGGTTGCCAAGGAACTGCTGGTTGGGGTGCTTATGAGGGTTCTGACCTCATAGGGGCCGCCGAGTTTCCATTCAACAGACATTTATTAACACCTACTGTGTGCCCAACCTGTGCTAGGCGCTGCGGGGAAGACGACAAGAGCAGGGGGTGATGGGGGAGAGATGACTAAGACACTGAAACAATCAGAGCCGGGGACAAGCAGCCGGGCCAGAGGCTGGTCAGGTGCTAATTGTGCTCCTTGGAGCAGGGGCCAGAGGCGCCGGGGCTCTGAGGTCAGCCGCAGCTGGAGGAGGGAGGGCTTTGTGAGGGCCTGGGCTCTGAGCTAGACCTTGAAGCGGGCGGGGGAGATGGGGCTCGGCAGAAAAGGGAGAAAAGACGCCTTTCTCTCTCTTCCCCGGCCACAGACTGACCTTCGAAGCCTCGATAATTGTTTGGCAAAGGCACGTCACATAAAAGAGCAGGTCAGCCAGTGTGGGTGGCTCGGTACAAACCCCGATCTCCACTCCGGGAGATACAAAGTGGATGGCCCAGACGGGGCGCCCCGGGAGCCCTGGCGCGGATTGATAAGACACAAAGGGTGGCCGGGCCTTCCTGCCCCCCAAGCTGAGGGGATTTCATTTTGAACCGCCCCTGTCCCCCCACTCCCCCTCTTGCCACCCCCTCCCCCCGCCTCCCACCATACACTGGCCCTGGAGGGGAGAGAGGGGAAGACAGAGGCAGAGAGCACCAAAGGGACAGGAAAACTGCCCCGCCACAGGTGTTCACAGCAGGCAGGGGCTGGTTGAGTCCCATCTTTCCCCAGGGTCCAGGGATTTCTCTGGAAGCCCAGAGGTTCAGGTGGAGGACAGAGATGTTCATTCTCTCAGCCAGCGAGGAAATGAAGGGTCTAGCAATCCCACATGTTTCTGTCCAGAACTCCTGGGCAAGGGCGAGGACTAGCCGGCCATATGTTTGTTCTGTGACGTTGGCATCTCCCATGGCTGGATGGAGAGGGAGACTTGACCCTTGTTGGATTTAACTGGATGAGAACACCGGACATACCCACCCACCCCACACATCAGTTTTCCTGTCTCACCGTCCTCTTGCCCTGCACCCCCCAGTGCGCTGCAAAATCGCAGGGACGCACCAGAGTGCCCTGACTTCTGGGCCAGGGAAATTGTGTCCTAAAGTGAATGTCTTGGCAAAGAGACCCCAGCCTGATCCTGGGGTGATGGGGAGGGTCAGGCGGCAGGGAGGAGTGTTTCGTGCAGGAAGGTTTGCTAGGGAAGGTGCCAGAGCATTTCTCAGCCAGACCCACAAGAAGCAAGAGGTTAAACAGCTTGCTTAGATTGAGGAAGCTTTGGCCTAGGTTCCCACCTTCTCGGTGGACCATTTTCTTGTCCCAGTGCTGGTACTTCCCACTTCTCACTCCAGCTGCCCTTCCCGAAGCACCCTTCCTCTTCCAGTCTAACCCAATATTCTTCTCAAGAAGTGTATTGTCGGTGGAGTTCCCGTCGTGGCTCAGTGGTTAATGAATCCGACTAGGAACCATGAGGTTGCGGGTTCGATCCCTGGCCTTGCTCAGTGGGTTAAGGATCCGGCGTTGCCGCGAGCTGTGGTGTAGGTCGCAGACGCAGCTCGGATCTAGTGTTGTTGTGGCTCTGGCGTAGGCCGGCGGCTACAGCTCCGATTCAACCCCTAGCCTGGGAACCTCCTAATGCCGCAGGAGCGGCCCAAGAAATGGCAAAAAGACAAAAAAAAAAAAAGTGTATTGTCTGGAGGAGGAAGGGCACAGGTGCTCTGTGTTCATACCACTTACCAGCTGTGTGACTACCGGCTAGTCACGAAGCCACTCTGCGTCTCAGTCCCCACCTCCCAGGATTGAAGTGAGGATTAAATGAGATACCGCCTGTAAAGCACTCAGCGTGGTAACCACCCAGTAAGTGCTAGCTGCTATTATTCTGTGGCTATTATTATTGTTGTTGTTGTTATCATTTCCACCCTGGACTTTGCCAGGTATCAATTGCTTCTCTGGCAATGCTGGCCGGACACGGGATGCCTATTCATAAAACCAAGAGGGAGATTTTCCAGATCTTTCTGCTGACCTTTTTTAACTCCGCCATCACATAGGATAAGGAAAGGGATGTGGAAAAAGATGTGTGTATGTGTGTGTGTGTGTGTGTAGTAAAGTCTTTCTGAGTGGGAAGGCAGCGTTGTAGTGAAGAGTGAAAATCAAGTTTTTAATATTTTTATTAACATTGCCTTTTTTTTATCTCTTCACCACGTTCACCTTGAGGTTCATCCTTCATTTTGAGGTTCATCCGCTGTGGGAATAAGAGTGAGTTAGTTCCTTTGAGAAAAAGCCTCATGTTCCACTCCTGGCAAGTACTTAGCAATCATCAGCTTCTTATCACCCTACCGACTGTAGAATTCTGGGAGCCGACTAGCCAACCACTGCTCACTTTCTCCCTCCTTTTGCTAGAACAGATGATGGGTCCATGCTGGGCCAATGCCCAGAGGCCTTGGATTGGGGCTGGGTCACCGCCTTTGCCCAGAAGTCCAGTTGCAGGGGAGTGTGCTGGGGGCCATTCCCATTCCAAAGGCCTCCCAGAAAGTCGCTTGGAGGTTCCATCTGCTAGCGAATGGACTGTGTTTGCTTGAGAAGCCTGTGGCCACCCACAGGGCTAGGAGGCCCCGGACCACCCCGGACCACCCCTGAGCCACTTCACTTAGTCACTTGGTCCCCGCCCCTAAGCCTTGGGGGACGGGAGAGTGGGCAATTAGTCTTAACCTCCCCCAATTCCTGATGACCTGATAACAAGGAGGTACTTAAGACATAGATTTAGGAGATAATCTGTCTTTTTCCCATAATGCCCCCAGAGGATAAGAGAGGCTAGTTCAGCTCTGCTGATTCTGAGAATCCATGCACAGAAAACACCTGTCTCATTAGGTGACCACTTTCTTGGCGCCACCCTGATCCTAAAAAAAAACACAGCAGGCCCAGCCCCCTGCTCTGAAGAATCTAAAGCCAATTCTGGAGCTCTAGGAAGGAGTACCCGTGCACTTAGCCCCACAGCGGGAGGGAACTGAAGTGCCAAGCAGCCTGTGGCACTTAAGGTTTGTAGATTAGGTGATGATGGGTTGGAGGGCTTACCTAGAGGAAGATCATTCTTCCTCCTCCTTAGCTTAATTGGGGAAGGCTTCCTGGAGGTGAGAGGGCGGATGGCTTTTCAAAAGAAGAAAGAGTAAGCTCATTGGCTGTGCTGTTGCGGTCTTCTAGGGACAATAATGTTGGGACAGGAGTGAGCAAGAGATAAAACAACACAAACACATACGAATTAGCACACTCAGTAAGTTCCAAGGTTCAGAATTTGCCTTCGCTGGTGGCACCAAGGAATGTGTTTCGGAGCGCATGCGTGTTCTTGCTTCTTTTGACTTATGTCATAGAAGATATTATTGCATGGTTAGATTTCGCAGTAATATTACTTAGTAAAATTACATACTTAATGCTGCTGTTGTTATTTTACCCAATCTGGGGACCATTTTCTTTCTCTTTAACAGTTTTATTGAGGCAATATTGACATATGATAAACTGCACATATTTAGGGTGTACAATTTCATAATGTTTGACATACGTATGTACTTGTGAAACTATCACCCCTGAAAGTTTCCTCACGCCCCTTCGTGATCCCTCCTCTCATCCTGAGCTGCTCTCTGTGACTGTTGATTAGGATGCATATTTTAATTGAAATATACAGATCTTCCTTAACTTACGATGAGGTTACATCCCGGTAAACCCATCAGAAGTTGAAGTTATCCTAAGTTGAAAATGCATTTAATACACCTAACTTACCAAGCACCGTAGCTTAGCCTAGCCTGCGTTAAATGTGCTCAGAACACTTACCGTAGCCTGCCGTTGGGCAAAATCATCCAACACAAAGCCTATTTTATGGTAAAGTGTTGGATATCTCATGTAATTTATTGACTACTCTACGGACAAACAGAACGGTTGTAGAGTTGTAAGGGTTTCAGTTGGCTCCCCTGCTGATCACGTGGCTGACTGGGCGCTGTGGTGGCTGCTGCTGCCTAGCATCACCTGAGAGCATCAGGCCACAGATCCTTAGCCTGGGAAAAGAGCAAAATTCAAAATGGGAAGTATGGTTCCTCTAGAATGCGTAGCACTTTCATACCATTGTAAAGTTGAAAAATCATAAGTGGGACCATGGTTAAGTTGGGGACCCTCTGTATTTGACATATAAGATTGTGTAAAGTTAAGGAGTACAACATGGTAATTTGATATGTTTATATATTGTAATATGGTTGCCATCGCAGTGATAGTCAACAGCTCTATCATGTTGCATAATTATCTTTTCTTTTTAGTGACTGGAATAATTAAGTTCTAGTTCTTAGCAAGTTTGATGATTGTGGTTTAATGTTGTTGGCTACATTTGCTATACTGTGCATTAGAGTTTCTAGGGCCTATGAACTACTCATTGTAATAGTTTGCATTTTCTAAAGTTTTATATAAATGGAATCATATAGTATGTACTCTCTCTTTGTATGGCTTCTTTCATTCAGCACATGTATTTTAAGATCCATCCATGTTGTTTTCTACATCAGTGTTTCATTCTTTATGTTGCTAAGTAGAATTGTGTTGTATGGATATACCATTCATTGCTGATCTGTTCATCAGTTGATGGACATTGGGTGGTTGTTTTGTATTTTTTTTTGCCCAGTTTTTGGTATTAGAAAGAAAGCTACGGTGAACAGTGTTGTACAACTCTTTCTATGGCTATATGTGTCTTTTTCTCTTAGTCAAATACCTAGGAGTGGAAAGGCTAGATCAACAGTGGTAGTTTAAAACTATTAAACTGTTTTCCAAAGTACCATTTCACATTCCCACCAACTGTGCATTAGAGTTCCAGTTGCTCCACATCCTTGTCAACACTTGGTGTGAGCAGTCTTTTTAATTTTAGCCATTCTGATAGGTGTACAGTGGTATCTCGTCATGGTTTTAATTTGTATTTCCCTAATGACTGATGATATTGAGCATTTTTTCAGGTGCTTATTTATCACCCATATATCTACTTTGGTGAGGTGTCTGTTCAGATCTTTTGCCCATTTTTAAACTGACTTGTCTGTTTTCTTGTAGCCGAGTTTTGAGAATTCCTTATATATTCTAGATACAAGACCTTTATCAGATACATGCTTTGCAAAGATGTTCTCTGAGTATATGCTTTGTCTTTTCATTCTCCTCAAAGTGTCTTTTGAAGAGCTGAAGTTTTTAATTTCAATGAAGTCCAACCAATCAATTTTTACTTTTATGGATCATACTTTTGGCCCTGTATCTAAGAACTCTTCACCTAGACCAAGGTCACAAATATTATGTCTTATGTTTTCTTTTAGAAGTTTTATGGTTTTAGGTTTTACATGTTGGTCTTTGATCCATTTTGACTTAATTTTTCTATATGTTGAGTGGTACAGATCCAAATTCGTTTTTTTTTCTCTTTACATGTTGATATCCAGTTATTCCAGCACCACTTGTTGAAAAAGCTATTGTTAGCCTATTTAAGTTGTCCTTATATATGTGGGCTTATTTCTCGACTCTATATTCTGTTCCACTGATTGATCTATTTGTTTATCTTTAGGACAATACCAATTGTTTTGATTACTGTAGCTTTATAATTATTCTTTTTTGGGGGGCTCACACCCACAACATGAGGAAGTTCCCAGGCCAGGGATCGAGCCCTGTGCCACAGCAGTGACAATGCCAGATCCTTAATCCACTGAGCCACCAGGAAACTCCTATAATCATTCTTGAAATCGTGTTGTGTTAGCCCTCCAGCTTTGTTTTTTTAACAAAGTTGTTTTTTCCATTTCAATTCATTTGTGAGTTCCCGTCATGGCACAGCGGAAACGAATCCGACTAGGAACCATGAGGTTGCGGGGTCAATCCCTGGCCTCGCTCAGTGGGTTAAAGACTGGCGTTGCTGTGAGCTGTGGTGTAGGTCGCAGACACAGCTCAGATCCCGCGTTGCTGTGGTTGTGGCATAGGCCAGCAGCTGTAGCTCCGATTCGACCCTTGACCCGGGAACTTCCAAGGTTTGGCCCTAAAAACCAAAAAAAAGAAAAAATTCATTTCAAGTCATTTGCAATTTCATGTTAATTTTATTTAGTTAGCTAGTTAGTTATTGCTTTTTAGGGCTGCACCTTCATATGAATTTTAGAATCAGATTGTCAGTATCATTTGTTAAATTGAGGTATAATTGAGAGTTCCCGTCGTGGCTCAGCAGTTAACTCACCTGACTAGGATCCATGAGGATGCCGGTTCAATCCCTGGCCTCGATCGGTGGGTTGGGAAACCCGAGTTGCCGTGAGCTGTGGTGTAGGTCACAGATGAAGCTCGGATCCTGCATTGCTGGCAGCTGTAGCTCTGCTTCCACCCCTAGCCTGGGAGCCTCCATATGCCGCAGGTGTGGTTCTAAAAAGCAAAAAACAAAACAAAAAAATCCATTTCAAGTCATTTGCAATTTCATGTGAATTTTATTTATCTATCTATTTATTTATTGCTTTTTAGGGCTGCACCTTCATATGACTTTTAGAATCAGATTGTCAGTATCATTTTTTAAATTGAGGTATAATTGAGTAACAATTTCATTTAAGTTTCAGCTGTACAACATAGTGATTCACAAGTTTTAAAGGTTATACTCCATTTGTGTTTTTATAAAATACTGCTTATATTCTCTGTGTATATCCTTGTGGTTTATTAATAATCTCATCTTCTTTTAATACTTGAGTTAATTGTTTACATTGTTATAACAGATATGTTTGGATATGCTTTTGTGATCTTATTTTATAATCATGGATGACCCTAATGTTACTGTCATTTTAGAAGATGCTTAACCTTTGATAGTCTTCAGCTAAAGAGTTCCTTAACTTTACTATACATTTGCAAAATAGGACTATTATTTGCCCTTCATTTATAACTCATTTTTGGTGCAGGGTTCCATGATTATCTGCTTCATACATCATTTTCTAGATGCCAGTCATATCTCGTTTCAACCTTGTCTGGCTAGCCAACAAAAGGCCTCTCTAAAAAAAAGTTAGGATTTCCCTGGTGGCTCAGTGGATTAAGGATCCGGCATTATCACTGCCGTGGCTCTGGTTATTGCTGTGGCTCAGGTTTGCTCCCTGGCCTGGGAATTCCCACATGCCACAGGCACGGCCCCCCCCCCCCCCAAAAAAAAATTCACCTCACACCACATTCTCTTGAATTATTTTAGCCCTTAGAACTGATCCACATTATGAAGTTTTTCCCGAGGTCCAGTGATCAGACCAGAACCCAATATTCATGAGATAGAAACGCTGCAGTTTGGTACAAAGAGAGAATTGGTTTGATGATGACCTGATTGATCATCAACCACCTTCTCAGTGCTGTTTGGAATAAATGACTCTTGCTGGGATGAGTTTCCTTTAGCAGAGGCCTGGAAAGAGAGAAGACAAGTAATGTTGGAGCCTGGAGACCTTTGCCCCCTAACTCTACTCCTATCCCCACCCCTAGACTGTAGCCCTCAGATCTGTCAGGACTCAGGGTCTCTTTTCTAGAGATCTCCCTTGGGCTGAGAATTTACATGGACTTAGTTCATGGAATACCCAGACCTGGGTTAGACTCAGGAGAAGATGAAATAGACCTTGATCTCATGGCTTTTGCCACCTTTGGGGAAAACAAGACATACACATGAAATAATTAAAGAGCAATTCACATTTGTGTGGGACTAAGAGATCTTGTGGTTGAATTTAAGGGCTATGGGAATTTAGAAGGGGGCTCTCTGGGTGTGGACTCTAGTTATCAGGGCGCACAACCAGCTCCATGGATTTGGGGAAATTGGTTAGGACCTTGCTGGATGGGCACTGTTTGATTAACCAAAACAGAGCAGTGAGGGCCTGGCAGGCCTGAGAAACTCCGTGAATGAGCCTGGAATGTTCCCTCAGGGGACCATGAGGAGACCACTGGGCTTGAAGCCCAGGCTTGAGTTGGGAAATCATGAGAAACAAGGCTGAGTAGGTAGGGTGGGGTCAGACTGTGAAAGACCTTTGGAAACCAAGCAGATGAGTTTGGACTGTAAAGCTATGCCGTGTACAGCTGGTGTGGCCACAGCCATAGATCTAAATGTGTGCCCTGGAGTAGGAGTTGGCGCCAGCTCAGAGGCGGGGGGGAGGAGCCACGCAGAGGCAGGGCCACGACTGGGCCTTACTCTTCCTCCGGCCCAGTCAAGTGGGCTTTCAGCCGCCCCAGGCCCTGGTGAGCTTTTCAAAGACTTCCATATCCCTTCTACACAGCTTCCCAACAGAGACCACAGGTGTGGGGAGGAAACGGTGAAAGCCAACTGGCTCCAGGGCTAGTGATGGGTGTGATGGGAGGCAGAATCAGTGAGAAATGCCCCCCTGGCTCACCTGCCCACTGGCCTCCCCCCACCCCCATTGCCCCAGAGCCATTCCTTATGTTAAAGCAGGGGAGTTCCAGGTGGCCTTTTAAAATGAAAATGTGTTAAGGAGAGAGGTGACACAATAACCCAATATCACCCATTAACACATTAACACTAAATGGTTTATGATTTTTCTGAGTGGTGGGGAAGTCATTCCTGGGGAGGTGGGATGGCCTGTGGAGCTCTGACTGCTGCTAGGGTCAGTAAGCTTGTGAGAAGCTCTGAGTAGCATGAAATCTATGGTGCAGAGGGGTGGGGAGGCCAGAGGCTGTGAGAGCCATGTGACATGGCATGCCTGTGGTTACATAGCCCATTAATGGCAGAATTGCCTGAGCAGAGTTTTTCCAAACTTTCCCACCCAAGCGACCTGAACTGTTGAATTGCATTTTAGAGACCTAGAAAGACACAGTCTCATACAATTTCTTTGAAGTGTGGCATTTTATCTTAAGGGTGAATGCTGCAATCTACTGCCTGTACACATTTTACCTGATTTCTCAGTGAACAAAATGGCAGCCCCTGGAAGGTGAGCTGGGTTTGGGGGCTGTGGCTTGGATTCCTGCTCTGGGGCTTGGTCAGCCGTAGCGAGCAGCCTCTGTCCCTGTGGGACCTGCCAAGGGACAGGTCGGAACTCTAACTTTCAAGGTTTTAGTCAAACTGCTGGGCAGGAAATCCATCAGCTCTTACCATCATTTGCCTGCTGTCTCCATCCCTGTTGCCCTTCTTGGTTCAGACTCCTTTGATGGAAAAAACTAAGCTGTTGTGCTCCAAGGGGCCGTCATGAGACTTGCTCAGCACTTAGCTCTGGTCTCATCCCAGCCTATGGGTGGGTGAGTAGATCCCAGGGTGAGGTGGAGACCAGCATAGGACCCATGAGGCTCAGAAGTCTGGGCATGGATCGGCTGAGGCTATGCCCACGATCCCCCAGCCTTCTCTCCTCCACCACACTGTCTGCAGCCCCTTGTTCTGCCCCACCTATAGCTTGGCGTGTTCACCGCACTCTACAGGTTTTTTTTTTTTTTTTTTTTTAAACTGCCTATACTCTCAGAGCCTGCCCCCAGTGCTCTGTCCAGTGCTGCCTCTGCTCATCTCTTGGTAGCTGAGGACAGAAGGGCCATCGAAACTGTCCAGGCCAGGAAGTTCCCATTGTGGCTCAGCAGAAACGAATCTGACTGGCATCCATAAGGATGCAGTTTCGATCCCTGGCCTCGCTCAGTGGGTTTAGGATCTGGCATTGCCATTAGCTGTGTGTAGTTTGCAGACGTGGCTCGGATCTGGCGTTGCTGTGCTTGTGGCGTAGGCCAGAAGCTACAGCTCTGATTTGACCCCTAGCCTGGGAACCTCCATATGCCGTGGGTGCGGCCCTAAAAAAGCAAAGAAAGAAAAAGAGAGAGAGGGAGAGAGAGAGACAGAGAGAGAGAGAGAGAGAAAAGAAAGAAAGAAAGAAACTATTCAGGCCAAAGTTAGCCTCCCCAGCAGCCCAAGCGCCTCATTTCTGTTCCCTGTAGCCTGCAGATCGGCCATGAGAACATCGGGAGAACGCACGCCCTCCCCCAGCTTGGACAAGGTGGAGAGCGGGCTATGAATATTCAGGGCTCACTCTGGCAGGCAGTAAGCCTTCATCCACACCTCCCTGCCTGCCTGTAGTGACGAAACCACAGCAGGTAAGGCCCTGGGCAGGCTGTCTGCGCCGGGCGGGGCGGGGCAGCCGGCTGGGTGAGGCCCAGATTCCCCAGGCTGATAAGGCAGCCTGTAAACACCCAGCAAGGGGAGGGGGCAGAGGGCAGGCAACCAGATGGCAGGAGAAGGGGGAAACCGGAGCCCAGGCCTAGCTGCAGGAAGTGGGGCTTGATGTGGAAACATCCTGTCCAGCGGGGACTAGACTGGTGGCCATCAGCAATCACTCCCTCCCTCTGCCACAGGCAAAGCTCAGCCTGAGGTGGGGCTGCCTGGGCGGCAGGCCAGGAACCTGGCTCCTGACATCTCCAAAGGATGGGATCAATGGGTCTCTATTACGGGTTATTTTACCACCAAAAGATGTGATCACTGGGTCTCTATTATGGGTTATTCTACCACCTAGCACTGCGGATGGGCAGGGGCGGGGCGGGGGAGGGGTGAAATCAGGACCAAGCTACTCCCTATGGAGAAACTCAGCAGTGGATTCCTCTGAGAGCATCCGGCTCCCACCGGAAAGTCCTGGTCCTCACTCTCTGTGAGGAGCAGCAGTTGGCACACCTAATTGTGTCCACGGCCCCCTGCTCCACTCCAAGAACCACCTCTCCGCACGCCATTGTATTCCGTCTAGCAGTGCTTTGTATTTAGAACCGCAGACGGTCAGAGCTGGCGAAGCCTTTTGCAAACACTCCTGGAGACCTAAGTTAAAGCCCTCGCTTTAGAGCACTTTCTACTCCTACCCTGGTGCTCTAGATCCAGCCGCCAACCCTCAGGCAGAGGGCTGGAACTTCGGCAGTTATCAGTTATCCTTGCTCAGGTTCTGGGGAGGCTGATGGGAGGAGCCTCAGCGTAAGAAATCAGAAGACCCAGGGAGTTCCCGTTGTGGCTCACAGGGTTAAGAACCTGACATAGTGTCTGTGAGGATGCAGGTTCGATCCCTGGCCTTGCTCAGTGGGTTAAGGATCCTGCGTTGCCATGAGCTGTGGCGTAGGTCGCAGATGCAGCTCGGACCTGGTGTTGCTGTAGCTGTGGTGTAGGCTGGTAGCTGCAGCTCCCATTCGACTCCTAGCCTGGGAACTTCCATATGCTGGGGGGGCAGCTCTAAAAAAAAAAAAAAAAGAAAGAAAAAAAAAGATGACTTGGAGTCTGGCCTAAGCTGTTATATTGCATGTAGCCTTGAGTAAGACCTCTCTGGGCCACTTTCTTTCTTTCTTTTTTTTTTTGTGTTTTTTAAAAAAATTTTAATGACAGCTTTATTAGATAGAGTTCAATACCATACAACTCACCCAATTAAAGTGTACAACTCAGTGGCTTTTAATATACTCACAGAGTTGTATATCCGTCACCACAATCCATTTTAGAATCTTTTTATCACCCCATAAAGAAACTTTATACCCATTAGCAGTCACTCCCCATTTCTCCCCAACCTCAGAGCCTCAGTTTTGAAGGGTCACTTGGCATAGAAGTGTTCTGAGGGAAAGAAAAAAACCCCAGCAGTATTGTTTAGGCAGATGGGCTAACTCAGCTTACCAGGAACTTAGATATGAAGATACGTACCACAGACAAGCCTAGGGTGGGCCCAGCGATAGGCCCCTGGCCACAGACCTGGTACCTATGAGGTGTTCAGGGCTGACTTTTCATAAATATTTGAATGAACGTGTGAACCAACACCCCGAGATAAGAACTCAGACTTAAATGATGTGTAAGCCGAGAGCAAGTGTATATTTATGGGGCAGGGACCATGCCTTGGCCACTGCAGGTCTGGAGCCAGGAACTCTCTGGAAACTGTAGGCTCCTGAGGTACAGGAATAGAGCCAGGCTCCTTCATCAATGAGCCAGAGGCCTCCTACTCCCACAATATCTTTCGTCTGCAGCTGGCCACAGGGGCTCAACTTGTCACCATTTGGGTGCATCTTTGCCTGGGAAGTTAGGATTTACCTATCGGATGGTGCCTGGAGGGGGCTGGGACCCAGGCCCGGGAAGCTTTCTGTTTGTTGCAGGACATCACAGGGGCTCTGCACCTTCAGTGTTGGGTGTTGTGAGCACCCTCTGAGTTAGGAATCTGAGCAGAGGGTTGCCAGCATGGGGCAGTGGGGAAAGCGCAGACCTTATGATCACACAGGCCTGGGTTTGAGCTCTGTCTCCTTTCTTTTTCTTTTTCTTTTTTTTTTTTTTCTTTTGTCTTTTTAGGGCACACCCGCAGTATATGGAGGTTCCCAGGCTAGGGGTCAAATCAGAGCTACAGCTGCTGGCCTCGTCTGTGACCTACACCACAGCTCACAGCGACGCCGGATCCTTCACCCACTGAGCAAGGCCAGGGATCAAACCTGCGTCCTCACGGATGCTAATCAGATTCATTTCCTCTGAGCCATGACGGGAGCTCCTGCCTCCACTCTTGATAGGCTGTGTGACCTTGGTCATGTTACCTAACCTTTTCCGAGCCTCACTTCTGCAGTTTTTAAAATAGAACTCTTAAAACAGGATTATTACCAAAAGAGATTTAGCTGAAAACAAAGTTCAAAGAGCATAGTAGTTGGAAATAAGCCTGGGTTCAAACCCCAGCTCTGCCACTGACTTTCTTTGGGATGTTGAAAGAATTAAAGGAGACAGGTTTGGAAAAGTGCCTGGCACACCAACCCCACAGCTCGTACCCGATAAATGTACATATGTGCCGCCTTCCCTATGCTCCACCCTGTCACCCTGTAGTGTTTACTGTTTGGTCCCCTTCCCCAGAAGCAGAGGGAACAGTCTGGAGCGATATCAGAGGACCGATGCAAAAGAAAATCTTGCCCACTTTACACAAGCACCCACGCCCCTCCGCCCCTCCCCCAATATGCCCATGGCTGAGTCCACAGTGGCCACACCCTCTGTCCCAGGCCCAGCACCAGCTCAGCTTGGTGCCAACCCCGCAAGCACTTGCCCTGAGCTGGCACTGATCTCAATCGCTTCCACCCCCTCCACCCAGTCAGATGTGTTTTCCAAACACGTGCCACCAGCTCTGAGTCGGGCTTGTAACCAAACCCTGGCCCTGGGTTTGTGCCGCAGATGTAGGGAGGGGCTGGCAGAAGCCCAGGTGCATATCCAGATGTTGTCTCTGAGGCTTCCTAGGCGTCCTCCATACCATTCAGCTGTGGGGAAGCAGAATTTACTCCACCTTGCGAGGCGGAGCAGGCATTACCCTCAGAGGCAGTGGGGCTTTGGGGCCTTGGGGTCATGGAGGCAGACGGGGGAGGGCAAAGTGGGGCTATTCTCTTTACAGGAGGCTGGCTGGGCAGGGCTCTTGGCCAAAGGCACAAGATGACCTCTCAGAGCCGAGAGAGGTATCAA
Source organism: Phacochoerus africanus (assembly GCF_016906955.1). NCBI lineage: Eukaryota > Metazoa > Chordata > Mammalia > Artiodactyla > Suidae > Phacochoerus > Phacochoerus africanus. The sequence continues at coordinate 110,764,159 of NC_062560.1, read as the reverse complement.
GACCATCTTCCCACCCACTTTCGTTGGCCCACCCAGAACCATCATTTCTAGGGATCCCCTTAGCTTCACTCATGGCTCCTTGAACCTCATGGAACAATACTACCACAGGGGCTGAGGTGGTTGTGCCTATCCGCTACTAGGGCCCCATCCCAGGCACCAAAGCTTCTAAAACCATCATCATGTAGTTCTAACCTGTCCTCAGGAGGCCTGAGCACTGGGCGGAGGTGCAGAGCCTCAGGCTGCCACTGCTCCTCTGACCCATTGCCTGGGGAAGGCCTGGCAGAGCTGGTCACCTGCCGGGATCCCTCACGGGCACACAGCCCCACTGCGAGGAGCCCCACCTTGCAAGGGCAACCGGGAGGTATTTACAAGTAGAAGTCACCACACCAAATCAGCAGTGGCTACGGAATGTGATAGCTTCCTGTTCCATCACCCAGAAAATGCCACCACCCTTGACCCGCATGTAATACAATACTTTGCTCTCCATTGTTGCCTCCGTCCACCACCGGTGCTGGGGACAACATCATACAAAGTTATGACACGCCATTGATTTCAGTGTCACCTGCTGCTCCGAATTAACCCCCCCTCCCGAGTCGGCCTGGTTTCCACCAAGCTCTCTTGCTTCAACCCATCTCGCCATCGAAAGCCACCCAGGGCCGGTCCTCAGCCCATATGGACATTGACCTCAGCGTTCCTAGCCCAGCCTTTTCCCTAGCAGGCTCACTCCACTCTCCAAGGTGATAGCCAGGTGAGGGATGAGCTCACGTCTGCTCATCTGCTAACCAGAGAGGGTTTGTGGAGGCAGCCCCACCTCCCTCCCCAGGCCTGGCTCCCCCGGCCCAACCAGGCTGGCAGAGGAGCTGCGGGGCGTCCCCTTGTGTAGACAGCTGTCTGCTCAGCCTTCCTGTGAGGGATCCTCCCCACTCCCCCTCAGGGGCAGGGCTCCTCCCCTCTCTGCACTCTCTGACCTGTGGGGGGGCAGGGGCGGGGCTGGGAGGGCCAGCAGGCCCTGAAGGGGAAACTGCCGAAACCCCTGGGACAGGAAGTGGCAGAGAGGGCTGTTTCCTCTGGCAGAGCAGGGGTGCTGGGAGAGCTGGCCCATCTCCTGCTCGACTGCTTGTCTGCCCTGGGCCCCAGGAGGCCGAGGAGAGCTGAGAGCCCTTCTTCCCTGCCTCTGCGCCCCCCGCCCCCCAAATGGAGGCTCCTGGCCCACCAGGTGTGTGTGGGGGGGTGCTTCCTCAGAGAAGGCCATCTTCCTTTCGCAGGGAGAGGAATTCAGACAGCAGGGCGGGCAGGTCAGCTGCAGGGAAGGGCGGGGCGGGGCAGGTGAGTACGGAGTCAGGGGGCCCACAGTGGTAGCGGAAAACCACAGCTGGGCAGGGGAACCTTCTGTAAGGTCTTGCTCTGCGAGAAAATGATCAGGACGGTGCCTGCTCAAAACTGTGTGAGTTAGGAAGGCAACAGATGGCTGAGTCTCTAAATCGTAGGGCCGGAAGGGGCCTGAGGCCATCCAGGCCAACCCCCCTCGTTCTGCAGCTGAGGAAACCAAGGCCCACAAAGTGGAAGGGACTTGCTCAAGGTCACACCATGGGCAGAGCCAGGGCCAGAACTTTCCGATGGTATTTGATGTTCCACGCCTCCCTGCAGGCACCTCCCTCCAGGCACCTCCAAGTCTCTGTGACATTCTTCTTCGAAAAGGAACTTGATGAATCTGTCCCCTCTGAAGGGGAGTGAAGCCTTTAGTCCAGGAGTCAGCAAACTTTTCCTGCAAAGGACCACGTAGTAAATAGTTTAGGCTTTGTGGCCCATGTGAACTCTGTCACAGCAACTCAACGGATGATGCAAAACCCACCACAGACAATACATAAATGAGCGAGCATAGCTGCGTTCCAATAAAACTTTCTTTGTGGACCCTGAAAGCTCACCTTCGTATAATTCTCCTGTAGCATGAAATGTTACATTTCTTTTGAATTTTTTCCCCGAACTAGTAAAACAGTGTGAAAGCCATCCTTAGCTCACGAGCCTTAGGAGAAACAGGCGGCAGGCTGGATTTGGCATGTGGGCCATACTTGGCAGACCTCCTGCTTCAATCTAAGAGGTCAGGCTAAGGTGTTAGGAAGAGGACAAGGAGGACGGGGAACTATGTCAGGTGTGGAGGAAGCAGTTGGAGCCACAGAAATCGGGGAAGGCCATGTCAGGCCTTGGGGACAGTGCGAACAAAGGCACGGAGGTGGGGACGGAGGGGACGTCATTGCGATTCTGCACATGTGGGGCCTCATCGTTCTTTGCCAGCCCTGGGCCTTTGGCTGCTGTCTCTTCTCACTCAAGTCAAGTCTGACTTGACTTTTTGTTTTGTTTTGTTTTTCAATTGGAGAAACCAAATAGATTTATTTAATTTTTTTAGATTTATTTATTTTAATTTTTTATTACTCAATGAATTTTTTACATTTATAGTAGTACAATGATCATCACAATCCAATTTTATAGGATTTCCATCCCACAACCCCAGCGTATCCCCCCCCCCCCACCGAACTGTCTCCTTTGGAAACCATGTTTTTCAAAGTCTGTGAGTCAGTATCTGTTCTGCAAAGAAGTTCATTCTGAAGGCTTGACTTTTTCGAGGCTGCTGAGGGAAAATGAGGAGGAGGCAGAAAGTCGCCTGGGTCTCACGGCCACTAGCTGCGTGACCTTGATCAAGTCACTTCTCCTTCCTCGAGAACTCGGTTGGCGACAGGGAGGATGACAGGGAGGATGGATGCGATGATCTCTCAGGTCCCTTTTAACTTTGCTCTCCGTGAGACTGAGGCAAGGAAAGCCTTTGGGGCTCGTGGCGGAGGGGGAAGGGGATTCCTGGGAGCTCATGGTGACTTCAGGGACTGAAGCTGCCCTCCTGTCCACCCTCGCTCACCAGGCCCCATAGGCTCTCTCCACCTCATCCTTTCTCGCACCTGCTGCTCTGTGCACGGAACGCTGGGTTGCCCCTTGCTTTTGCTCGCCGGGGAAGTGGCCAGTAGGGGAAGGGGACATTTGGGAGGGGCACCTAGAGCCCTTCGGGTCTCAAACCCAGCACAGCCCCCCTGCCGCTCCTGGGAGAGCCCCAGATCCAAGCAGGGAGCCTCTACATTGGTTTCTAGGACACATGCTGGCAGGGGCCTCGACAAAGAACACTGTCCCTTCAATAAAAGTTATCTGACTTAATATCCTGTTGGTGCCCAGTCACAGATTGCCCCAGCTTCTAAAAACCCCACTAATGAATCTAATTAGTTTCTGGTCAGTGTGTCTGTTCCCTCCCGGCTCCACTCCCCCGTGGAAACAGGCAGGCCTTCCTGGGATGGGGTGGGGGCAGGGGCGGTGCCATCCGAAGCATCTTTCATTCAGCACGTGCAGCTTTCTGCCACAGTGTCCAGAATGTCAGCCTCACCCAGCCAGGCCTGCTCCTCAGGCCTCTGAAGGCCTGTCGAGGCCCCTTCTGTGTGCGCATGTCTAGCAAAATGACTCTCTGGGCTCTGTGTTCCACCATTAATCTTGGGTTTTTAAGATAATCCCAACTTCGAAATGTTCAAGCTGAGCTCATCTTCTTGCCCTATTTCCCACCCCAATCATTCTCTATCTTGTACCATTCTTTCAGCAAGAACAGGCTGACATCTTGGCGTCTCTCCAACTACTGTGTGACCCCGTACTCTGTCATTTTATTCCTTCAGGGTGGCTCTAGGAGTCGCCTCCTTGGTTCTAGCTGCCCCACCTGGTCCCCTCCCATCTCCTCCATGCGAACACGCAGACCAAACTCATCTTCCTAAAGAACTGTGTGCTTTATGCCCCTCCCTTGCTCAAGAAGCAACAGTAACTCCCGGTTGCTTCCATATGACGTTCAAAATCCGACACCTGGTCTCTGAGCTTATCCCCCTGATCTCCCTGCCCCCGAGGGCAGTCCCACCCTCTCCCCATGGTCAAGCTGGTTTCCTCTTCTCTACCCTAAGTTTGATAATTATTGGCTATGTCCCCCCCACCTCCGTTTCGTTGCACCACCTCCATTTCCCTTTCTTCCTGTCCATCTAGTAAAGATATCCTGAATGCTTAATTTGTGACCTCAGCCAAAAAGACACAAATCTGACCAGGAAGTCTAAAAACACGCTTGGGACCTAACCAAGAGCTTTCACCTACATTAACTCACTGGCCTTTCACGACAACCCCTTGAGCTAGAGAGGATGTCCCCATTTCACAGAGGAAGAGCCCAAGGCAAAGCTGGATCTTCTCCCTGGGAAGCCCGTGCCCTTTTGGTCTGCAGGACCTTCTAGGGATCTTCTCCCTAGGTTGTAGCTGGCACCCCACCCCGCTGGGTTCGGTGGCTGCCCTGGACTTGGCTTTGCCTGCTGTCCTGCAGCGTGTTCTCCCCGTCACTGACTTGTTCTTGGCTTCCCAGAAGAGCTTAGTGCCCCACTGCCTCCCCCTGGTCCCTGGAGCCCCAGATGAGGGTGTGGTGGCTACAGGCACCTCCAGGGGGCGCTCTTTTGGCTTTCTCGGGCCAGGGCCCTGGGAGTTAGGGCAGCTGGGGAAATAAGTTCCCTTTGTCATAACCTTTCCCCCACCCCTCATCCCCTACTGGGGCTTCTGTCGTGCTCTTCTTGCCACATAACCACAACCCAAAGGGCCGGGGCGGGGTGGAGGTGGCGAGGCCGGGGACTGGGAGCACTCCTCCAACCACACTGCCTGCCCCTCCCTGCAGGGCCTCCAACCCGGGAGAGGAGCCAGCCCCTTCCAAGCCCACAATTGGAAGCCTGCAGCCCACCCTGTCTATGTTCTGGAACCACGGGGGCGGGGCGCATCTGGGGCTTTAAAGGGGTCCCCAGCCCCCACTGCTCTCTGGGAGGTCACCCGGAACCCATCATCTGAATGAGTGCATTTTAATTTTCAAAGCACTTTCCTGCCACCATCTTCGTTCACCCGCGACTCCCTGGTGAGCATCTGCTGGGCCTGGATTCCCCTCGGCCCTCACCCACTTTAAGGGTGACGGAAACCTCAGCCCAGAAGATGGCTGACTTTCTCCGGGGTCACACATCTTGTTGGGATGCAGCCAAGAGAGGGCTTCCCTTCTCCTCCCCACACCCCAGCACCATGGGTGGGCTGACTGGTCTCTTGGAGAAAGAGGAGGGGACATCTCTGTGCCTGTGGCCCGCCACCTCCTGCAGCCCTAACCGCCCCTCCACTGGGCCGGCTCTGCGCCTGGGAAGGTAGAGGCAGGACTGCAGCTGAGAGGTGGCGGGGCGGGGCCACTTGGAGAAGAGCCCCGGGCCTGCCCCACCATCAGAGCCGTGACAGACCTTACGCTGGAATCAGGCAGTGACCGAAGGCCAAGGAAGGAAACTGGGTTTCTTGTAAATAAGCTCAGAGAAACCCCAACCAACAGAGCTTGCAAAACCTTTATTTTTTTCCCTCCCTCTTCCTGATTTTGTCTCAAATGGAGGGGGTAATGGAAAGGCAGGAATAGAGAAGAAGTTGACAAAATAGCTGTGGCCAGGGCCCCTTCGCTAGGCATTTGCTCAGCGAGGGCGGTTCAGTTGGCTGATTGGAGTCCAGCCCTAATTGGGCCAGGGTTGCAGGGGAGTCCCACACTCCCTGATGGGTTACTTCTGCACTGTCCAGGGCTGCAGACTGGGCCCCTGAGTCTGGCCCTCTGTCTCTTAAATACGCGCCACTGGTCACATGGTACAGCGTGCAAATGTGCTACTGATGACTATTAGCCGGAGGAGGGGCTGTTTTTAAGTAGAGGGTACAGCTGTTCCTGGGGTAGTTTCCATTTTGTTTGTGGTTGTGGGGGGAGGGGTGTTGAGGGAGTGGGAAATTGCATGAAGGAAATTGTCACTTCCTTTCCAGAGAATTCCAGAAAGGTTTCAGGGAGGACGGAGTATTTCAGGAGTGAGAGCTGGCTCGGAGGGGACGAGGAACTGGAGAACTCTGCTTTGTGGGCCCGGCTGACCATCTGGCCCCCATGTTTGCTGGCGTGTGTGAAAATGCCACGGGTGTGATTAGCGATTGTGTGAGAGCCATTGGCTCAGCTGAACGGGTGTAGATCTAAACTCGCTCCACAGAGACTGTGGACGTGGCTTTCACGTAGGGGCTGCTTCCTGTAGAGGAGGCCCAAATGGGTGGGTGCTGGATACTGCTTGACGTGTTCCAGTGACAGCCCCAGAAAGGGTCCACGGCTGAAGGGGGCCCAGCTGTGACGACGCAGGAACAGCCCAAACCACTTCTATTTTGCTATTTGGGTTTTGAAATGCAGTCACAACCACAGAGAAGCAGAGGTGTGCATTTGTAGGCCGGGGGTGTGGGCGCCCTCACTTACTTGCTCCCTCCTGTGGCACGCACACACACACACACACACACACACACACACACACACACACACACACACACAGACACGCTCACAGACGGTAGTCAGGGCCATACGCTCTCACAGAGGCTATGCTTTCAGCCCAAGTCAGACAGGCCCTGGGAGCCAGGGGTACTGCAGCGGCCTCAAAGGGAGTGGAGCTCTTGCCACCCTGGGAGTGGACTTTGACTGGAGCCAGCTGCGAGCTCTGCAGTGGTGGGGTGGGGTGGGGGGAAGCCAGCACCACCAGTCACCAAGGCTCCCAGTGCCCAATTCCTTGAGCCCAGCGTCCTCGTGGGCCTCCCCTAGCCCTCCGCTCACCCAGAAGGCTGTGTCCAGGGCTCTAGGCCACTGAATCGGTGTCCCAGGGCGTCTGTCGGGGTGCCAGGGAGGGGAGCCCCTGTGCGGGCCTCTCCAGCCTCCAGCAGGGCAGGCCTTCTGTGCGGGTGGCTTCTTGGGTTTCAGGTTCCTGGGAGAGGGAGGTTATTTTGAGGGACATGGGGGAGAGTGAGTGAACATGCAAATGAGCCTCTCCCCACCTCTCACTTTCAAATCCTCAAACATCTGAAGGGGGAAGGGTGAAACTTTCTGGACTGGAAGGTTCCATGGGGGGGGGGATTCTTAGCTTTGGCCAAGAGAGTAAGATAGCTAGTCCCCCCACCCCCACCCTCCTCTTCATCTTAGCTCCAGGCTCGAGCTCAGCTCAGGCAGAAGGAGAAACTAGGATCAGCCTTGGATGTTGGGTGTAGTAGCCTCACCACACTCACAATCCCGGGCCGGTGGGGACCTGCACCAACCAGGTCCCGAACCGGGAAACTTAGACATGCTGATACTTAAAGGAGGCAACTGGATTAGCCTTTTCTATTTCAAACCTGTCCTCTGCATGGAAGGCCAAGGGTTCCATTCAAGACGGGGCAGGGCTGCCTCCCTAGCAAGGTGGATCTGGGGACTCGCCCCAAGCACCCATGGGCTACATATATTCTGCCGCTGGCGCTCTCTTCCTGGGAAGCAATAGGACTGCGTTTTCGGTGGGGGGTGGGGGCGGGAGCTGGCTGGCAGTGGCAGCCCCCTGCCTGCCGAACCCTGGGCCCCGCCCCAGCCCACTTCACCACAGCCAGCCTCTGCCAGCCGGCATTAGCGCGGGTGTGTAGCCAGTGTCAGCTCGGGTTTGTCATTCTCACGAAGGCAGGCCCGAGGAGGAGGAACCAACGACTGAGCTTGTGGCTCTGCTGGCCTGACCAGGGCAGCCCTTTGACACACAAAGGCTCTCACGCACTCGTCCTCACACTTGGGACACAGGGGCACACCCTGCACACTGTATATCTATAGTGTGTTTGCACATCCACAGCGAACTCTCTCCCGAACTCCCACTCCCCATTGTACATGATGAGGCAGAAACACACAGATGTAACACTCACATAGACGGCACCGGTTTCTCCTGTAAGCTAGAGCACGTGACACCCACCCAGGGTACACATATATATATACTTAGAGCCCAGAAAACACCTCACTAGTACCACCTGATCGGTACCATTCACTCATTTGTTCCTTCCTTCCTTCATATGTTTGTTCCGCAAGCGTACATCGAGTGTCCGCTACATGCCAAGCACGGTACAAAATGCCAAAGTTTCATGGGTGAGCATCACAGTCGCCTGTGCCCTCCCTGAAGCCACAATCTAACGGGGGAGGCAAGGGAGGTGCACAGAAGCTCCCCAGGAGGAGAGCACCTGCAGCGAACTCGCCAACATGAAATACTAACCTGCGAAGAGAAGCCGAAGAGATGAGCAAACCTGGAGGGAAGGGCCCTGGCGGAATGACCTTGGTGGGGGAGAGGGGCAGACACAAGGGTTTCGTGTTTAGACAAAGTGGGATTAGGTGAAAGTGATCGCCTTTCATTTGATTAGTATGAGAATGCTTCCTGGGGGCAGCCGGGCGGCCTGTGGGAGGGCGGGAGCTGCGGAATGCGGGCCTTGGGGCACTTTGGCTGCGGGGGGGAGCCAGACCTTCCGAGCAGAAACGGCCCTGGGAGGCTTCTCCGGGAGGCCACCGGCGTCCGGGTCACGTGCAGGTGGAGCGGGTGGGGCGGGGTGGGGGTGGTCCAAGGCCGGCGAGGAGCGCGCTTTCCCTGGTCTGTCCTCGCGGGGCTCAGCCTCTCATTCACCCAAAGGGACACTCAGACCTGCCAGGTTGAGTGGAGCGACTTCTCAAAGTTTTTTGTCGGGGTGGGTGGAAAGGTGTGGGGGTGCGGGTGGGGGTGGGGTGAGGGCGGAGCCAGCCCTGTGGGCTAACGGAAAGGAAGTGGGAGAGGCCTGGGTGTCTCCTGTGGGGGAGAGCGGTCATCGGGGAGGTCACCGTGGTCCCCCCCTTCCTCCCCTTTGCCCCTCTCTGAAGTTCCTCCTTTCTTTCCGGGCCGGGAGAAGGTTGTGCCACCCTGGCACTGCCAAGGGAGCGTCAAGGAGGGTCAGATGTGTGGCTCCTCCCGCGCTGAGTGGAGCCAGTTCTTCAGGCGGGCGCGCGTGATCGAACCAGGCTGTTCGTAGACCCACCACGAGAGGCAGAACCCTCAGGGTCAAAGCCGCGGTATTCGGAGGTGGAGAAGCCTGAAAATTCGGGGCGGAGATGCTGAGTGCGCTGGCAGGAGGGGCGAGGCAGGGGTGCCGGGGCTTGGGGACACAGGCCTGGATGCAGCACAGAGGGCAGATAAGGGCAGCGAGCACAGGAAGCAATTGGAGGCCCGGGCGCCCTGCAAGCACCTGAGGTGTCAGGCATTCAGGCAGGGAGAGGAGAGACATTTGGGCTACAGGAGACAGATTTCCTGGAAAAGGGGGCCCTGAGCTGGCCCTAGAGGATGGGGAAGGTTCCGTGGGCCCCTCCCCCCACTGGGGCTCTCCCCGCCAGTTCCCAGGGTGACAGTTCAGTCTTGAAACTGAAAGCAAAGCTGCACCAAGAGCACAACCCCCCCCCCCCCCCCACACACACACACACGGCACAGAGGCCATCGGCTCCGGTGGGCGGGCAGGCCGGGCAGGCAGGCGGTGGTGGTGGCTGGGTGGTGATGAGAGCACAGGGCGTGCGGCCCACCTGTCTCTGTCGCCAGGTTTTCCGGAGGTGTGGCCAAGTCTGAGCATCCCTTCCCCCCCCCCCCTCCCCGCCAAAGGCTGGCCCCACAACACATCCCCTGCAGCGAGAGGTCTCTCCCTCTGTAGACTCTGCCCCTCAGCCCTCAGTGACCCCTGCTCCCAAGGTACTGAGCCAGGCAGAGTCTGGAAGAGCATCCAGATGTCCCCACCCCCAATCTGTCACACACATCCTTTCCCCAGCCAAGGGCATTAACTGTAGGGATTCTCCATGCTGCTGCCCATCCGCGAGGCCAGACGGGGGTGCCTGGCTTCCCCAGTAGTGCACCCTGGGGATTAATCTGCAGAGCGGAGAGAGCCCGTGAAGTTCCTGTCTCTCTCACCAGAGGAGCAGGGGGAGGGAGGGAGGCTGTGTATCTTGGGGCCAGTTCAGATGCAGATGCTGGCGATCCAGACTGGCACCAGGCTCAGCCCCGCCCACTGAGGCACTCAGTAAACTTCCTCCTTTTCCTCCTTTCTTTCCCTGCCTCCTTTCTTCTCCCTCCCCCTTCTGCCCCCACCATCTCCCCTGTCAGCACTCTCCCTTCTGGCAGTCTGTCCTGGGAACAGTGCTCAAGGAAGGCAACTTACCTGCTGCCCCATCTCTCCCTTCTCCCTAGGTCGCTCCTGCGCTTGGCCCAGCCCAGCATGCAGCCTTGAACCTGGCTTAGGCCACCACCTATTCCAGCTCTCTACACCCCTATTTTACTGTGGCTCGGGGTATAGTCTCTAGGCTCCAAGGTACCCAAACAGCACCTCCTCATCAAGGAAACTCTGCAGCTCCAGAGGGCCCTGCGGATCCCGCAGTCAGCTCTCTGAGAAGACAGCATGGCTATTACCCTGCAGCCCAGTGACCTGATCTTTGAGTTTGCAAGCAACGGAATGGATGACATCCACCAGGTATGGTCCCAGAGAACAGAACCTGGTCAGCCGGCCTGGACAATCAGGTAGACACCGACAGGCAGGCAGACAGCCAGTGCGTCAGCGGGCCAGCCGGCTAGCCAGGCAGCAGATATTGATCAAGCACCTACTAGGTTCAGGGCACTGGGGCTGCTTGCCAGCCAGGCCGTGTACCAGCCAGTTTCATGTGGCCGGTCAGTAGTCCTCGGGCGGTCATTTAGCGCATTGGTTTTGCCGACTTGCACTTGCGGGACACGCGCAGTGCCAAGCAGCTGCTGAGTGTGCCAGCTGAGCTGTCGGTCAGCAACAGGGGCTGAATGCACACTGACCTCCAGGTGTGGGTTTTTTGTTTGTTTTTTTTTTTTTTTGCTACTTGTTGCAGCAAGACCTAGGTGTTGGGACAACCCCACAGCAGGACTGAGCCCCGCCAGCTGGTACCGCAGGGTAGGGTCCAACCCCTGGCACCTTCAGCCTCATGTCTTTAGCCTTGTGGAGGGGCCCTTGCATAACCATCTTTTCAGTCGTGATCTAAGGATTGAGGATAAACTGGAAATAGGGTACTCTGGTGGGAGGAAATTGGAAAATAGGACAGAATTCTGGCACCTGCGCCCCCACTGTCCCATACCTTGCCCCGCACTGGGGTCCTTAGAGGCACCCACTGGATGGTGTCCTGGCACACTCATCCCTCCTTGCACACACTGGACAAGAGGCAGCCAGGTTTAGGAGTCTGGAGCCCTGAGTTCTGATCCCAGTGTGTGTGGCCACAGTGTCACCTAGGCAGGTCCTGTCCCCTACCCTATTTGACTGCCATCTCCCCATCTTCATCAAGAGGAAGTCCAGCTGGATTATGTCTAAGGACACCCAGCCTACTCGCCATGCTGGAGGTGTCTCCCCAATCCCTGTGAGGATGGGAAAACTTGTCCCATCTCTAGCGGCCTGCCAAAGGCTGCCCCCTGGTGGGCCTGGAGCACATGGTACTTTCTGTCCTGCTAGGTCTTTCCTCAAGTTGCTCAGTTTAAGCCAGCCCCTCTGGGCTGCCTAGCCTCCTGGAGGTAGGAAAGAAAAATCTAACCTTACTTGGGTCCTCGATGCTGCTAGTTATTTTCCACTTGTTTCTAGTCCATTCAGCAATTATGTCTGTTCTTCATAAAGGCTGCTCTTCACAGAAGCTCTTCTTACCACACCTGCCCCTCCACCCTCCTCAGGCCGCCTCTCGTCCCATTCACAGTGAAGCTCAAAGCTAAGACGCCCTCAGCTTCCCTCCCTTCTCCCTCTTAGCAATAACATCACCCATTCTTATTTCCTTTCCACTGACCGTCGAGAAAGAAGCGTCCCTTTTCCTTCCAAGGGTAACTTCTACCCTGATGTTTAAGCTCTTCCTCCTGTGGGCCTTCAAGCCATCAAACCATCCATCATCTCCTCTCTCGTGCGTATCTTTCAGAACTCCCAGACCTTCCTCCTCAACCTGGGACATCCTCATGTGTCCTCAACCCTAAGAGAAAGCCTTCCCTCCCTTCTGTCCACCTTCTTCAATATACCACCTCTTGGCTCTTTTCATCTCCCCAGTGTAACTTCCACCCTCTGTGTTTACTTTTTCACCTCCCTTCTCTCACTCTTTTTAGGGAACATTTTTTGTTGCAAAATGCATTATGAATACAAAAGAGTGCAATATACATATATATATATATTTTTTTTTTTTCTTTTCCCTATGGCCGCACCCTCGGCATATGGTAGTTCCCAGGCCAGGGACTGAATCCAAGCCACAGCTGTGACCTACACCACAGCTGCAGCAACTCTGGATCCTTAACCCACTGTGTTGAGCCAGGGATCAAACCTGAGCCTCTGCAGTGACCCAAGCTGCTGCAGTCGGATTCTTTTTTTTTTTTTTAAGTTTTAGTGAAGTATAGTTAATTACATGGTTGTGATAATTTATGCTGTACTGCAGTCAGAGTCTTAACCCACTGACCACAGCAGGAACTTATATATATATATATATATATGTTATATATATAGTTTGTTTATATATATATATAGCCCTGGCATGGGCTAGTGGCTACAGCTCCGATTCGACCCCTAGCCTGGGAACCTCCATATGCTGCGGGAGCGGCCCAAGAAATAGCAAAGAGACAAAAAAAATAAAATAAAATAAATAACATCAGGAGTCCCCGTCGTGGTGCAGTGGTTAACGAATCCGACTGGGAACCATGAGGTTGCGGGTTCGGTCCCTGCCCTTGCTCAGTGGGTTAACGATCCGGCGTTGCCGTGAGCTGTGGTGTAGGTTGCAGACGCGGCTCGGATCCCGCGTTGCTGTGGCTCTGGTGTAGGCCGGCGGCTCCAGCTCCGATTCGACCCCTCGCCTGGGAACCTCCATATGCCGCGGGAGCGGCCCAAGAAATAGCAACAACAACAACAAAAGACAAAAAGACAAAAAAAAATCATCACCCCAATTTATAAATGAGAAACCAATGCACAGAAAGTTTAGGTAACTTGCCCAAGGTCACACTGCTCGTGAATAGTAGAACTTGGTTTCAAACCCAGGCACTCTGGCTCTAGATCAGCCAGTCCAATAGAATCCTTTTTTTTTTTTTGTATTACTCAATGAATTTATTACATTTATAGTTGTACAATGATCATCACAATCCAATTTTATAGGATTTCCATCCCACAACCCCAGCGCATCCCCCCATCCCCCAAACTGTCTCCTTTGGAACAATAGAATTTTCTGAGATGCTAGAAGTGTTTTAGATTTGTGCTATCCAGTATGGGGCCATGTGGCCATGTGAACTATGGCTAGCTCAACTGAAAATCTAACCTTTTTTTTTTTGTCTTTTTGCCATTTCTTGGGCCGCTCCCACGGCATATGGAGGTTCCCAGGCTAGGGGTCAAATTAGAGCTGTAGCCACAGGCGTACACCAGAGCCACAGTGACCCCAGATCCGAGCTGCGTCTGTGACCTACAGCACAGCTCATGGCAACACCAGATCCTTACCCCACCGAGCGGGGCCAGGGGTCGAACCTGCGTCCTAGGGATGCTGGTCAGATTTGTTTCCATTGAGCCACGACAGGAACTCCAAAGAGCTAACTTTTGAAGTTCTCATTATTTAGGTTGTATCTATAGCTAGGATCCAGGCCGGAGCCACAGCAACTCGGGATCCGAGCCGCGTCTGCAACCTACACCACAGCTTGCGGCAACACTGAATCCTTAACCCACTGCTCGAGGCCAAGGATCAAATCCACCTCCTCATGGATGCTAGTCAGATTTGTTTCCGCTGAGCCACGGAAACTCCTACATTTACATTTAAAGAGTCACCAGTGGCTAGTGGCTACTGTGTTGGACAAATAGCTCTAGACTTTGTGGCCTCGATCACTACACCCACCTGCCTCCGTCCACCCTCCCTGAGATCTGTTGTCATGTGTCTTGGGACCACAACACTCCCCTGAAACTGTCCAGCCAGGGTGACTTCCCAGCAGCCAAACCCAAAGGCAGTTTCATCAATTTTTATTCTTCTGGATCCTTCAGGAACATTAGACAAAACTGAGAATTCTCACTCTTTTTTCATAAAGAAAGAATTAGCAGGAGTTCCCATTGTCTCGAAACGGGATCGGCAGCATCTTGTGAGTGCTGGGATACAGGTTCGATCCCCACAGTGGGTTAAGGATCCAGCATTGCCGCAGCTGCAGCTTAGGTCACAACTCCGACTCCCATCTGATCTCTGGCCTGGGAACTCCATATGCTGCGTAACCCACTAGCAAGGCCAGGGATCGAACTTGCATCCTCATGGATACTAGTCAGATTCGTTTCCACTGAGTCACAACCGGAACTCTCATTTTAAATACCTTAATGGCACCTCAAACTCCCCATATCCAGACACTGTCCCCCTTATCTTTCTCCAAAACCTATCCTTCCTCCTCCTGGGTTTCCCCTTGACAAGAACAGTGTCCCCATGCACCACTGAATCAAGCCAGAAACCGGAACCCTGTCCCCGATCCAGGCAGGGACCAGGCCCTTACCTTTCTACCTCATAATGCCTCTGTTCTTCTGTCTTCATTCCCACTGTCATCGACACAGACTGAGCCCTAAGATGTTCACAATCTGTGCCCTTGACCCTGGCACCCATCTCCGTGTTGGGTGTATATTTGGCCCCTCACCTTTTGCCACTGATGGATCGTTTCGCACTGACGTCATACACTGAGCACTACCCCTGGCCACGGATTAACCCATAACTAAAACCAGTTACAACTGCCTGCCCTTGGTTGTGCGCAGGTGGTACAGAGCTAACCCATCTCTATGAATCAAGAACCCACTCAAAGTTTCACCTGGTGAGGTTGGACCCAGAGCAATGTCAGGCCCTACAAAGGCTAGCCCCTGAGGGATCCAAGAATTAGGAATTGCAAGAAGGGCCAGATTCTGGCAGGGAGGGCTTCCTGGGAGAGGCGGTGGGCCTTGAACTGGATCCCTCTCTTTTCCGTAGTTGGAAGACCCCTCAGTGTTCCCAGCTGTGATTGTGGAGCAGGTCCCCTACCCGGAACTGCTGCATCTGTACTCAGGCCTGGAGCTGGACGATGTTCACAATGGCATCATAACGGATGGGACCTTGTGCATGACACAGGATCAGATCCTGGAGGGCAGTTTTTTGCTGACAGGTCTGTTTCCTTCCTGGGTAGGGAAGGTGTAGAGGAGAAAGGGGTTCTGTCTGCAGGGAACAGTAGTCCGCAGTGGCTTCTGGTGACCCCATGCAGCTAAGGGCAAGGCCCCCAACAGTTGGACATTAGATGGGGTGATTAGGCTAAGCAGAAGGTGGTAGCACTTCATAGAGGAGGAAACCATCTAAATGAATTTATGATCTTCTGAGATGGTGGGGGACAACGAGGAGGGGAGACCAGCTGGGGTGGTGTAGAGAAAGGTGGAGAACCAGAGTGGGAGGTATGCTGGTCCCCTCCTGGCTGTCCCCAGGCTCCTTAGCACCTTCCTCTGGGCTGGCCCTGGTTGTAGCTGCACCCACTGCCCTATGCCCTGAGGGAACTTTTCTTCTTCCCCAACCACGGAACCTGGCACCAGATGACAATGAAGCAACCTCACAAACCATGTCAACCACTGAAGTCTTGCTCAACGTCGAGTCACCCAGCGACATCCTGGATGAGAAGCAGATCTGTAAGTCTGAATCCCGGCACTTTATCTTGAGGCAACACAAAATCCCATTAAAGAATATCACACTGGGGAGTTCCCTGGTGGCTCAGCGGGTTAAAGATCCAGCGCTGTCACTGCTGTGGCCCCAGTCGTTACTGTGGTGAGGGTTTGATCCCTGGCCCAGGAACTTCCACATGCCATGGGCGTCACCAAAAAAGAAAACAATATCTAAATCACATCCATGTATTGGATTCTCCAGGACATGTGTGTGCAGGCTTACGCCCCCATATCCACCCATATACATGTAAACGTGCTCTGGAGCCAGGACTGGAATGGGAGGGGGCAGGAGGGCACCGGGGACAAGGAGAAGGTGGCCAAGGTGCGTTTCTTTTTCCAATTTTATTTATTGATTTGTTTTTGTCTTTTTAGGGCCCCACCCGCAGCATATGGAGATTGCCCAGGCTAGGAGTCAAGTCAGAGCTGTAGCTGCCGTCCTACACCACAGCCACAGCCACGCTGGATCCTTAACCCACTGAGCGAGGCCAAGGATAGAACCTGCATCCTCATGATTCCTAGTCAGATTCGTAACCTGCTGAGCCACAACGGGAACTCCATTTTTTTCCAATTTTTAAATTCCAGTAAAAGGCACCTAGCATAAAGTGGATCAGCTTATCCATTTGTCCGTGTACAGTTCTGTGGTATTAAATGATTTGCTATGCTGTGCATCCCTGCCATCCCCTCAGAACTGTTAGCATCTTGCGCAACTGAAGCGCTGTCCCCGTTAAACACTCACTCCCCGTTTCCCCCTCCCCTCAGCCCCCGGCAACCACCAGGCTACTTTCTGTCCCAGTGACTCAATGACTTGGACTCCTCCAGGGACCTCAGATAAGTAGAATCATACAGTACTTGTTTTTTGAGGACTAGCTTATTTCACTTAACATCATGTCCTCGAGGTCCGTCCATGTGTAGCATGTGTCAGAATTTTTTTTCTTTTTTTTTCTTTTTGTCTTTTTGCCATTTCTTGGGCCGCTCCCGCAGCATATGGAGGTTCCCAGGCTAGGGGTCGAATCGGAGCTGTAGCCACCGGCCTACGCCAGAGCCACAGCAACACGGGACCCGAGCTGCGTCTGCAACCTACACCCCAGCTCACGGCAACGCCGGATCCTTAACCCGCTGAGCAAGGCCAGGGATTGAACCTGCAACCTCATGGTTCCTAGTCGGATTCATTAACCACTGCGCCACGACGGGAACTCCAAAATTTCTTTCTTTTTTTTTTTTTTTTCTGTCTTTTTAGGGGCGCACCTGTGGCATATGGAAGTTCCCAGGCTAGAGGTTGAATCAGAGCTGTAGCCACCGGCCTACACCACAGTCACAGCAATACCAGATCTGAGCCGTGTCTGTGACCTACACCACAGCTCATGGCAACACCGGACCCTTAACCCACTAATTGAGGCCAGGGATTGAACCTGTGTCCTCATGGATGCTAGTCAGATTCATTTCCACTGAGCCACGACGGGAACTCTTTTTTTTTTTTTTTTTCCTGCACCCACAGCACGTGGAAATTCCTGGGCCTAGGGTTAAACCTGTGTCTTAGCAGTGACCTAAGCCACTGCAGTGACAATGACAGATCCTTAACCCATTGAATCACATGGGAACTCCAGAATTTCCTTTCTTTTCAAGGCTGAATACTATTGGGCTGGGTAATTTCAGACCCCCCCCCCCCCCCACACACACACTCTCTTGCTGAGTTCCCAGGAAGACTGCAGGGTGTGGCTCATTTAGAAATGGGCCAGACTTGGAGCCTCCCTATCCCTTCCCTGTTCTTGGAGGTTGGCTACCTCCTCCGAAGGCCCCCAAGGCAGGCTCCTCCCCCAGGCACCTGCCGTGACTCCAGAGGTGGGGAAAGAAAGCCCTGAAGCTGCACATTCAGAATCCTCATTCCTAATCCCAACTTTGTCATCATTCAGGACTCAACAAATATCTACTGAATGTCTATATGCACCAGGCATTGTGACCAACTTGCTGTGTGACCTTGGGCACACGCCCTGCCATCTCTGGGTCTCAGTTTCTTCATCAGGAAAGCAGAGGATTTGGCCTAAGTGCTATCAAAGGGCCTTCCAGTTGTAAAATGAGTGAATGACTCAATCAAGGTGGCCCCTTTCCCTGGGGCTGGGACCTCCCCACCACCAGCCGTGGGTTATACATGTGGCCGCCGTGATTGGCGCCAGCTCGTGCCCACAGCTCTGCAGATGTTTCCTCTGCGCGTGTTGTGAGACACACGAGGCATTTTCAGGTGTATCCTGTGTCTGGGGCTGTGGGCAATGGCGCCTCGGCCTCCCCCGGAGCCCACCGCTGTCTGGAGCACTGGGAGACCACGCTCCCCCCGTGCTCTGGGCCCCGCCACCTCAGGCCTTTCTTCTTGCAGTCAGCACCTCCGAAATGCTTCCAGACCCAGAGCCCGCTCCAGCCGTCACGCTGCCCAACTACCTGTTTCCTGTCTCTGAGCCCGACGCCCTGAACAGGGCTGGTGACACTGGTGACCAGGAGGAGCACTGTCTGAAGGAGAAGGTCCCCAGAGAAGACAGTGCCAAGAAGACTGGAAAATCGAAGAAGAGGAGTAAGAAAGAGAGGGAGAGTTTCTTCAAGGGGTGGGCGGGAGGCGGGGGCTGAGTGTGGGAAGGTTCAGAGACACCGGAACAGGAGGCAGTCTGGTGTGGCAGCGATGGACGGGAAGTCCTCCCTTCGGCAAAGCTGGGCCTCATCGGGTGGCCCGCCCAAAGCCTGGCCTTTCCCAGGCCACTCCCACGGGGCCAGCAGATGCGTCGACTCTTGTAGAAAGGCCACTGATCCCAGTGGGTCGAACCCCATGCTGGGTGTTCAGACACCAGGGATCGGCCCGGGGGCCTCTGCCTCATACTGTGCACTGATCTTCCTTCTCGGCGCTCGGGGAGCTGAGGCGGTGTGTGGGACAGGACTTCGGGCTTTCCCAAGCCCCGGCGTCACTGATTTACTCAGGTGATGGCTGGTGGCAGTGCCGTGTCAGTGTGGCAACCAAAGCCCAGTGCCACACTGATCTGCACCACGGTCGCACCTCGAGGCTGCTTTTTTGTTTCAAAAATTAGGCGAGGCGCACTCCGTTCCTCTAAAGGTGGCTCATTGGCAAGAGGTCCCTTGCCCCACATCGTCGCAGCCGTGCTCTGCTTTACCTTTGGGGCCTGAAAGTGAGGGCAGGCCATTGGGCAGGTGCAGGTACCCGAGGGCTGTGCCTGTGGAGAGCGACCCCAGCTCTTCCCTGCCAGCCTCGTGGCGCCCAACTTGGTGAGCTCCTGGGAGCTTGCCCGGCCTCACTCCCCGGGCCCAGCTGCATGCCGCTCTCCCCTTCCCCCCACAGTCCGGAAGACCAAGGGCAACCGCAGTACCTCACCCGTCACCGACCCCAGCATCCCCATACGGAAGAAGTCCAAGGACGGCAAAGGTATGGCTGGGGGGCAGGTGAGGTGGGAAAGGAGCCGGGGGCCGGGCCGCCTGCTCACCGCCCGCCACTCTGCAGGCAGCACCATCTACCTGTGGGAGTTCCTCCTCGCCCTTCTGCAAGATAGGAACACCTGCCCCAAGTACATCAAGTGGACCCAGCGAGAGAAAGGCATCTTCAAGCTGGTGGATTCCAAAGCCGTGTCCAAGCTGTGGGGGAAGCAGAAGAACAAGCCTGACATGAACTACGAGACAATGGGGCGGGCGCTAAGGTAGGAGCTACGGGGGCGGGGGCACCGAGTCCGGCCCTGAAGAGTCACCGAGCTCCTCCCTCAGTCCCAGGAGTCCCCTCGCTAAGGGGCCTCCACTTTTCCCTGAAAGCACTGTGCTCTGTCTGGGTTACATGTAAATACCTCGCTCCTCTGGCATGGGTCCCCGAGCTGCCCTTCTGAGGCGGGAATTGCTGTGACTCTCCAGCTTGCTTGCCCTGCCACCCCATTTCCCAGGGCCCGTCTGGGAGGAACAGCCCCTTCCTCCTGCATTTCTGTCCTCTCTTTCTCTCTCTTTAGATGGGAAAGAGAATTTGAGGGCCTCCCATCCCCAAGAAGGGCTTTCTTCACATGCTGCAAGCCAGGGGCCCAGGAAGTGGGCCTGGCTTGCCCACAATTGGTCTCTCAGGCTAGGGGACCGCCGAACCCCCCTCACCCACCCCTCCCATCCTTCACGCACCCCTGTCCTCTGCTCCGAAGCAGGATGGAGGTTGGCACATGAAATCACTTTTTTGGGACCCTCTGAGTCACCAGAGGGAGATGGCAGAAATTTCATAAAAGACTTCCAAGTTCAAGAGCTGGCCCTACCTGGGGTTCCCAGTGTGGCTCAGCAGTTAACAAACCTGACTAGTATCCATGAGGACTCGGGTTCGATCCCTGGCCTCGTTCCGTGGGTTGAGGATCCGGCGTTGCCGTGAGCTGTGGTGTAGGTCACAGACGCGGCTTGGATCTGGCATTGCTGTGGCTCTGGCATGGGCCGGCGGCTCCAGCTCCGATTGGACCCCTAGCCTGGGAACCTCCATATGCCGTGGGTGTGGCCCTAAAAGGAAAAAGAAAAAACAAAAAGAGTTGGCCCTACCAACTCCCTGGCCCTTGGGCTCCTGTCTGACTCCCCCAGCGCTGGCCTCGGGCGTGCCCTGCCCTAGAGGCACGGTGTGTCCCCGGCTCACTGCCTCCTCTCTGCCCCGTGTGCCGCAGATATTACTACCAAAGAGGCATCCTTGCCAAAGTGGAAGGTCAGAGGCTGGTGTACCAGTTTAAGGAGATGCCCAAGGACCTGGTGGTGATTGAAGACGAGGACGAGAGAAGTGAAGTTACAGCCGCCTCCCCTCAGGCCTCCGCCCCCTCCACGTCCTCTGCTGGCAGCACCCGGAGAGCCAGCTCCAGGGTCTCCTCCCGGGCTGCCCCGCCGGGTAAGGGCGGCACCTCGTGGGAAAAGCCAAAGGTGCAGCAGCACGTCGGCCTGCAGCCATCTGCCAGCCTGGAATCGGGACCGTCCCCAGACGAGGAGATGCCCACTACCTCTACCGTGCTTGTCTCTCCGCCAGAGAGCCAGGCCAAGCTCACCAAAGCTGTGAGGTGAGGGCGCCCAAGTCGTGGCGAGTCTTCCCGTAGTAGCTCGTGATGGGAGGCGGTTTCAGCTGCTTGCAAAGCTCTGCAGTGTCTCCAGTCTCCTGGGACCCTCGCACCATCCCCAGGAAACCAGTGGGACACTTGTGGGTTAAAAGAGGAAAAGTGACTTGCCCGCGCTCACACACCAAAGTGATGGCCAAGCCAGCACTTACTTGACCAGGGGGGCTTCTGTCACCAGCTGGGGCTGTTCCTGTGACCCCAGAGTGCTCCCCCAGGAGCCTCCGCCCCTAGGCCATCCCGCCACGCCTCCTCCACTCCAGAAAAGAGGCAACAGAGAACGTTACGGAGATGCCGGCCTCCAAGCCCGCCCGGAAAGCTCCCATTGCTTCTTGTCCACACGAAGGTGCCTCCGGTTTTCCCTGAAAAGTTTGGGCTTTGTCTGTTCTTGTGTGTGTACCTGTTACCGCACTGGTATGGGCCATGGGGATGCTCTTCTGAGGAGGGAAGGCAGTAGAGTGGAGCGGTGATGATCACGAGCTCTGGAGTCAGGAAGCCCATTTGTGTCCCTGTTACTAGCTGTGTGGTCTTAGGGCAAGTTGCCTAACCTCTCTGTGCCTGTTTCCTCAAGCAGTAGAATCAGATTGTTGATCTTATTATTCAACTCGTGGTCTGATTGGAAGATTAAGGGAAACCTTGCATGCCAACCATTTAGAATGATCCTTCCTCAGAAGTTCCCTTGTGGCACAGCCGGTTAAGGATCCCCAGTGTTGCCGCAGCAGTGGTGCAGACTGCAGCTGCAGCCTGGGCTCCATCCCTGGCCTGGGAACTTCCACATGCCGCAAGTAGTGTGGCGAAAAATTTATTTTTATATTACTGCTTTTTGGGGCTGCACCTGAGGCACATGGAGGTTCCCAGGCTAGGGATCAAATCCAAGCTGCAGCTGCCGGCCTACGCCACAGCCACAGCAATGCCAGATCCAAGCCACGTCTGCACCTACACCACAGCTCACAGCAACGCCGGATCCTTAACCCACTGACCGAGGAGGCCAGGGATGGAACCTGCATCTTCATGGAGACTGGTTGGGTTTGTTTCCACTGAGCCACAATGGGAACTGCAGTTTTGTTTTTTGTTTTTAATTAGAATGATCCCTGGCCTGTATACTTGAGTGCTCAAGAAACAGTAGCTGAAAGGACCATCTAGAAAAAACCACTTTCGCCTCCGTCCCCCCTGTGCCCGCCAGCCCAGCCTCCCACCTGAACCAAATCTGCTTTCTGTTTCTCCTCAGCACTTCGGTGCCCAGCAACATCCACCTGGGAGTGGCCCCTGTCGGGTCGGGCTCGGCCTTGACCCTGCAGACAATCCCGCTGACCACAGTGCTGACCAACGGGCCTCCCGCCAGTACTACTGCTTCCACCCAGCTCGTTCTCCAGAGCGTTCCACCCGCTTCGACCTTCAAGGACACCTTCACTTTGCAGGCCTCCTTCCCCCTGAATACCAGCTTCCAAGAGAACCAGGTGGCAGCGCCAGGGGCACCGCTGATCCTCAGCGGCCTCCCCCAACTTCTGGCTGGGGCCAACCGTCCGAACAACCCAGCACCACCGTCGGTCACAGGGGCTGGCCCAGCGGGGCCCAGCTCTCAGCCCCCCGGGACTGTCATTGCAGCCTTCATCAGGACTTCCGGTGCCACAGCCGCCCCTGGGGTCAAGGAAGGGCCGCTGAGGCCCTCCTCGTATGTGCAGGGCGTGATGACTGGGGCCCCCATGGAGGGGCTGCTGGTTCCTGAAGAGACCCTGAGGGAGCTCCTGAGGGATCAGGCTCACCTTCAGCCACTTCCAACCCAGGTAGTTTCAAGGGGTTCCCACAATCCGAGCCTTCTGGGAAACCAGACTCTCTCTCCTCCCGGCCGCCCCACTGTTGGGCTGACCCCGGTGGCTGAACTTGAGCTCTCCTCAGGCTCAGGGTCCCTGTTTATGGCTGAGCCTAGTGTGGCCACATCTGGGAGCCTGCTGACCAGATCCCCAACCCCAGCCCCCTTCTCTCCGTTCAACCCTACTTCCCTCATTAAGATGGAGCCCCATGACATATGAAGGGCGGGGTGGGGAGGGAAGTGTGAGCCCCCAGGCAAAGTTGAACAGCGTTTGTACCCGGACTTCCTCTAAGAGAGACTGACTTAAGTAGCACACCTGCCCTTACATTTCAGTGGGTTGTCCACACACCAGCACCCCCCCCACCCCCCGCCCCCGGTGCCCCAGCCCCGCCTGGTGTCACCATAGCCAAGACAGGCCCAGTTGGAACATCCCTGGCATCAGACCATGGCTTTCAAGAGCAATAGGGCATACGCTCTTGTCGGGGTGATGGGCTGACTTGGTGATGGAGGGCAAACCTGTCGAGACGTTTGTGACCAGGGCTGGGGTAGGGGCTTTGAGAGGAGTCTTTTGGCCTGGCTGGATGTCACCATCTTCGCTCCCTCCACACAGTAGTTACTAGCCCGCCTGTGAATATCTCTGTACGTATTTGGGTGTACTCGTGGGTCTGTATCTCCGTTTCTTTGGTGAGAACGGGGGTGTAGCTGTGAGGTCTTCAAGGGTATGTGTCCCTCTGTGGCTCAGCCACAGAGATGGGGACTTTGCTGTTTTGAGGGAAAGCGTTCTTTCGTTCCCTTTGTACAAACCAAGATTCGGTTGTTCTGAGACTACGGGGTGCAGGTTTGAGCCCCCAAATCTGGAGAGATGTCACAGAGCTGGGGCAGGTCCAGGGGACGAGCGAGTCAGTGAGCATGTGCGTTGGGAAAGACGCAGTTCTTGGGGACAAGGAGAGGGCCGACTGAGATCAAACCATGAAGAGAGGGAAGGAATTCTGCCCTGAGGAGCAGCCCCCTCCCCACCAGGTTAGATGAAGTCTTCCCCCCCCCCCCCCCCCCCCCCCCCGCAGCCTCTTCGCCCTGCAGGCATTTGCCAGTGGGCCAGAACCTTGATCTCCCCAGAATATCTTTCAGAAGCGCCCCTCACAGTCAGAGCCAGCCACAAAGTCCCCAGGGGCAGAAGGGCTACATTCATTGATGCATGGGCTGTAATACCAGCCTTCATGGGCGCCCTGGCCTGCACCCCAGATCCTGGCTTCTCTCTTGATTAATTTCACCCCTGTTATCCCCAGGCATGCTGGGGCTCATCCTAGCGATGTGCCTCGGGTCCGCCTCCGTTCCTGCTCCTGCCTACTTGCCGCTCAGCCCGCGCCCTGGTCCCCCGGCCGCCTGCCCACCCGGCCCCTCCCGCGATGGCCACGGCAGATGCCTCCAGCGGGGCCGTCGCCCCCAAGCGCCAGCTCCCCGGCTCACCCTGGTTCCTCCGCCAGGAAGGCGGCAGGCAGCCGAGGCGCACCCCCCCACCCCCCACCCCCGCCCCCGTCCTTCCGATCTGTCTCTCCATGGCTTCTTCCTGCCGTCTTTCCTCTTTCTGAGAAGGGATCAGCCAATTCTCTCTTTTTCTTTTTAAAGCCAATTCTCACTTAGTCAACCCCGGGCCTAGGGCCCTGAGCCCCTCCCTTCTCTCTTCTGTGAATTCCCTTTCCTCTCTCCCCACCCAGTTCGGGAGTAAGGCTAAGAGCCCTAACATGTCAGAAACAGTGGTATTACCTGGTGAATTTGGTTAATGTGAATCCGTGCCTCGGGACCTCTGTGTCCTCGGCACAAAACCAGCCACTTGACCTAACTACCTCCCCGGTCGCCCTTCTCTCTCTCCTCCCCGTCACTGCCAAGCCTGGCATTGTCCTCTCTTACTTCTTCTCGTTCTCCCTCTTCTCCCCCAAGAGGGAACCATGTATTGTTGTACAAGTGTATTTATTACACATCTCCAGCACTTGGCATTAACGTGCCTTTTTCTAATAAAATCAATTTATTATGACGGTTTCCTGGTGGTGGAAAGTAAAGCATCTTGAGAAAGGGTCATCTTAAAAGGTTTTTTTGCACAAAGGTTAAAACATGTTTAACCGTTTTTTTTATGTTTAAAAATGTTTAATGGATTTTGCCTCATGGGTTAGGGGGCCCCCTCTCCCCAACCCCATAGAATTCATCATCTGAAGGTCACTGATACCCCTGCAGTGACATCGAAGGTCTTCGTCACAGTTCTTGGCTCCTGCGAGCCCTCACGGCACTTGACACTACTTCCCACCCCCTCCCACAATGGCTGGGCTCAGCCCCTTCCTCTGCCACCGCCACGGCCACCGCCCTCCGTCTGTGCGCGTGCTGGCTCCGCATCTACGGCTTGAGGTGTGGGTGCCCCCAAGGGCCTCATCCGTCCTCCTGGCTCTAGTGAGGTGCTTTGGGGTTGGGTTTGCAATCTAGAGCTCCAGCCCCCACTTTCCCCTCGGCTTCTGGCTCCCATTTCCAGTGATCTGCTGGATTTTCTACCTAGACGCCTGTCAGTCCCTCAGAGACTGACCTGCTATTGAAAATGAATTTTGAAAGTCCTACACACACACCTTTCCAAACGAAAAGGCCGTCATGACGTGTCTATTTCTCTTAATGGTGCCACCAGTTTCCTGACCCTCTAAGCTCAACATTTCAGGGCCATCTGATGGCTGCGTTCACTTGACCCTGTCCCCTCCCCATCTCCTGAAGTCCAGCGGGGTTTGCCGTGTCTCTCAAGCTTTTCCTCTACATTCCCAGAGCCTCCAGCCTGGCTCCAACTTACCCAGAGCTTATCTCCCTCCCTGGACACGGCAGCCCCCCCCCCCGCCCCCCGGTGGGACCCGTTCTCACCCCCTCCAATCTGCTAGGGCCAGGATTCTGTTCTTCCTCTGCCAAAAAGCCTCCAGGGGCTCGTCACTGCCTTACATGTAGGCGTGATGCTCAAAAAACTTAACCTCCGATCTGTTTTTAGCAGCTGGGCATTAACCCTTTCTTTTCTGAGTCATGAAGCAGTCCAGGGGTTCCGGAGGAGGGGTGGGGGAGCCCTTGAGGGCTCAGGGCAGTCGTTCCAGAGTATTTTGCGCTTAGTCTCAGCTCTGTCTTCAGACGAGGTCCCAAGTCTTGGACCTCCCGGCCAGGCCCTCTACTAGCAAGTCCTAACTGACTTCCACAGGGGTCTTACATTGTGCCTCCACCCCGCGTACTGCTCCAGTCAAACGGACGGACGCACTGGCCTTTGCACGTGCCTCTGCTGGAGTTTCCACTTCTGTGCTTTTGCTTTACTTGGTTCTGCTCAGCCAGAGTGTTCTTCCCGCCCTTCTGTACCAGTTAAATTGTACGCATCCTTCAGGGTTCAGTTCATGGAAGCTGCCTCCCCAGACCAGCCTATCCTTAAGCGAGTTCATTTTAAATGGGTTGCAATTGCCGCTCTTTTGGCAACTGATGGTGAGCAGCCTGTGACATCTCCTCTATGATAATCACAAACTGTCACGTCGATCTTCAACAACCTGGACCTATTTAGTCTCCCCAGTTAGTGTGATGCCTTCTGAGGGGCGGGGGACTATGTCACCCACAGAGCAGGGCACACTACGAAGTATCTAGTGAGCATCAGCGAACGGTCGCTGATTGAGCTGGTGAGAGATGGGGACCAAAGTTTGAGGTAGGTGACCTCCGACCTCCCCTCTGCACAGGCACTCACCGCAGGTGCTCCACTGCCCAGGGCCTGCCCTCCCTGGCCCAGTGCCCTCTGGAACCCCCACCCCACCCCACCCCCAGCCTTAGCACTCAAGAGTCGTTACTACTTTGAACATCCCCTGCCTCTAAAGAAACTTCCCTGTCCAGTTTCTTTCCTCCTCAAAGTGTTAAATTAGCTAATCTGATTAACCTGTGCTGATATAGTTATGGGAGAGGGCTAGAGGAGAGCCTCAGGAGACAGGTTCATTTCAACCAGGGTCATGTGGCAACGACATCCCTGCCTTTGCAATGGTTTAGTTTAATGGAGTCAAGAGACTTGCTCCTCACTCCCAGCAGCCAGTGCATTACTCGCTCCTCTGGGCTCCCACAGCACTTTGTATATACCTCTTATTGTAGCACTTAGCACACAGTAGCTCCTTAGCTATGTGTTTATGTATGTTTTCCCTCCAATAGACTGTGAGCTCCTCAAGGACAGGGACTGTGTGTTAGTCACTGATGTATCCCCAGCGCCTAGCACAGTGCCTGGCACACAGTAGGTGCTCAATAAATGTTTATGGAAAGAATGAATGAGTCCTGTTTCTAATCGTGAGGATTTCAGCCCTATACTAAGGCAGACAGAGGGGAGGGAGAAGGACAGCCCGTTCTTGGGGGCCACCACCGCTGCTGACCCCTCTTATAGCGCTATGGGCAGCTGCCTCCTTTCCCCATGTCTGTGGCCACCCCAGGACACCAGGGTACACAAGGAACGCAAGGCTGCTTCCTGCAGTGACTTGCTGTCACCAGATGCCTCGAGGGACTCTGAACTCCTGCCTTTTGCTGATGCCCCCTTCCTGGGACATCACTATGGCCTCATCTTTGGGTGGAACCGAGTGGTAGAAATGTCAGGTCCGGTGGAAGGGGCGGGGCAAGAAATATTATTCGCACGACCGTAGTCTTTCAGACCCGACCATGTTTTTTTTTTGTTTTTTGTGTTTTGTTTTTGCTATTTCTTGGGCCGCTCCTGCGGCATATGGAGGTTCCCAGGCTAGGGGTCGAATCGGAGCTATAGCCACCAGCCTACGCCAGAGCCACAGCAACGCGGGATCCGAGCCGCATCTGCAACCTACACCACAGGTCACGGCAACGCCAGATCCACGGAGCAAGGGGAGGGACCGAACCCGCAACCTCATGGTTCCTAGTCGGATTCGTTAACCACTGCGCCACGACGGGAACTCCCCGATCATGTATTTTTAAAGAGGCAAGTGCCTCCGGCTCGAAGGCCGCTGGATCCGAGGTGAGTGAGCTCTGCCCTCTGGGCCGCTCCCAGGCTTGGGAGGCCAAGGTGGTGGGTCGCAGCAACAGCCGCCGCCTTGGCACGCCAGGCTGGGGGCCCGTGTCCAGCAGGTGGCGCTGTGGAGCCAGCGAAGGCGGGCGGGCGGGCGGCCTGAAGGAGCCGGGGAAGGGAGAGGTGGCCAGGGCGGGGCCTGCCGCTCCAGAGAGAGACAGCCGAAGCCGACATCTTCCCGTCCCTCTGTCCTGACCGTGAGCCCTCAACCAAGGCCTTTCTTCGCTCGAGATCTTGGAACTTTCCCCAGGGCCCCCGCCCCCTCCACTTTCCGGGGGGGGGGTGGATTTAGCAGTCCTTTGAATGCCCTCTCCCCATTGGCCGGTCGCGCCCTGGCCCCGCCCCCTCCCCGCCCCCTCCCCGGCCCCCCGCCTCCCGGACTAGCAGGTGAGCACGCGGCTGGCCTAGCCTTCAGCGCCGGCAGCCGCTCTTGTCCTGGCGGTGCGTGTGAGCCCCGGCCACCGCCCCGTGCCGCCGGGCGCCTGGCCTGGCCCACCTCCCCACTGCGGCCTGCTTGTAGCTATACTTTCACGCGGCGCCGCTTTCAACCTTGAAATCAACGATCCGGGCGCCAGCGACAGCCGTTTTCCCGCGGATGGCTGCGGCCGCCCGCGGCATGAGCCCGGGCTCCTGGGGAGCCGGCATGCGGACGGGGTGACATCCGAGCCCAGCTGCACAACGCTGCGTCTGGCCAGCGCCCCTTGCCGGCCGTGGAAAGCTGTGGTCTAGAGGAACACGTGGAGTCCGGCCCGCCCTGCTGCGGGGTCCAGAAGGCCCGAGCACTTGGCGCCTCCTCCTGGCAGCTAAGCAGGCAGTCCTCGGGGCCGACCCCATCCCCCCCCCCAAACACACACGCACACACGTCTCAGCAGGGGCGGGACCCTCATAGGTTAGAATACGGAACCGACAGGAGTTTACCGCCCAATTCACCACCCCGACCTAAATGGGGATGCAGGGAGAGCGGAGGAATGGCCCTTTCTCAGGGAGAGTGAGACTTGAGCAGGGCCTCCCTTTCAACCCTGCGCCCCAAAGAGGAACATTCTGGTAA
This sequence comes from Phacochoerus africanus, assembly GCF_016906955.1. Taxonomy (NCBI): domain Eukaryota; kingdom Metazoa; phylum Chordata; class Mammalia; order Artiodactyla; family Suidae; genus Phacochoerus; species Phacochoerus africanus. The sequence goes on along the minus strand of NC_062560.1, from coordinate 110,735,585 downwards.
GACCATCATTAACTCGGCTGGTGACTTCAGCATGTAGGAGGAACTAACTCCGGCTAAACAGCCGTGTTTACTCAATGTGATTCTCCTCTGTCGTCCGTAAACTGAGCCCCATTTAGGTCCAAAAGATTAGGTTCTCGCTCACCTGAGGTCAGCCTGGGTGCTAAGCGGTGGGCAGGCCCTTTCCCCCAGGCCGTACTGAAAGGATCAGCTCATTTAGTAAGAGGCCAGCATCCTCACCCCAGTGCGGACCAGGGATGCAGATTTACCTCCTGCTTTATGGGATTCACAGTCCAAACCTCCTGCTTTGATCTTCCCACTCTGGGAGAAGGGTAGTGAAAGGACTCCAGAGGTGAGGGGAAAGGAATCCGAAAGCGAGAGACAAGAAACTGCTGTCTGGTTCCACTTTTGTTTTTGGTCTTTTTGTCTTTTTAGGGCCGCACCCTCAGCATATGGAGGTTCCCAGGCTAGGGGTCCAATCGGAGCTGTAGCCGCCGGCCTGCACCACAGCCACAGCAACTCGGGATCCCCAACCCACTGAGCGAGGCCACGGATGGAACCTCCTGTCCTCATGGATGCTAGTCAGGTTCGTTAACCGCTGAGCCACAGCGGGAACTCCTGGTTCCACTTTTAACTCACTTTCTCCAGAGAAATAAAGGGGTGTGTGTACCCTCACACCCAAACCCAAGCCCCCAAGGCTGTCCATGGGTTCCCAAAGGACCACTTCCTGGTCCTTTGGGGTCATTCTGATTTTGCCCACAGCATCTCCCTCCTGCCCTAAATGGAAATCTTTATAGTACCCCCACCACTCACCCATCATCCTTCCTTCTGAATCTCAAGCAATCGGGAGTTCCCGTCGTGGCACAGTGGTTAACGAATCCAACTAGGAACCATGAGGTTGCGGGTTCGGTCCCTGCCCTTGCTCAGTGGGTTAACGATCCGGCGTTGCCGTGAGCTGTGGTGTAGGTTGCAGATGCGGCTTGGATCCCACGTTGCTGTGGCTCTGGCATAGGCCAGAGGCTACAGCTCCAATTTGACCCCTAGCCTGGGAACCTCCATATGCCGCGGGAGTGGCCCAAGAAACAGCAAAAAGACAAAAATAAAATAAAAAAATAAAAATGAATCTCAAGCAATCGCCCTTTCCCCTCCCTCTGCCTGTCCTACCTCCAACACATTTTTACCAATGTAGTAAAGTCAAAAAAGCCTTGGAGTTCCCGTCATGGCTCAGCGGTTAACGAACCCGACTAGCATTCATGAGGACAGGAGGTTCCATCCCTGGCCTCACTCAGTGGGTTAAGGGTCCAGCGTTGCTGTGGCTGTGGTGTAGGCCGGCAGCTACAGCTCCAATTAGACCCCTAGCCTGGGAACCTCCATATGCCACGGGCGTGACCCTAAAGAGACAAAAAAAAAAAAAGCCTCTGTCACTACCCAGTTTCGAGAGTTCCCATAGTTCCCCATCGTTCAAGGCAAAGGTCAAAGCCATGCTCCTTGGCACAGCCGGTAGGGCTCCTACACCCTCCTTCCCCATTTGTCCCTTCAAGCTGCCATGACACTGAAGTGGGTTGCAGTTTCTTGCACACACGACCCTCCTCTTTATCTCCCAGCCTGTGCTCAGATGTCCGCTTAGTTTGAAGATTCTTCCCTGCCACTCCCAATTCCCATTTTCCTACTTGTCAACTAGGCACCACTTCCAACCACCATGGGGCCCTTGCGCATTCCTCTGAGCTCTCACAGTATCCTGGGCCCAGCCGGATCCTCGCACTCATCACATGGCCTCAGGTGTGTTCGGGGACCCAAGCCCTCGGGATCAGAAAGTGGAGAAGCGAAGGCCAACAGGGAGATTTAATGCTGCTCCTCCATCTGAGCAGAAAGACCAGGGTCGAAGCCCGCTCCTGGGGTTTGAGCAAAGAGAGCAGCTCGCAGTTCACTCCGAGGGCTGGCTGGCCTCCCATTGGCCAGACACGCCTCCCACCCCCGACCCCCCGGGCCTGTAAGCTGACAGTGCTCTCCGGAGGCCCAGCCCAGCCGCAGTGAGAGGCCCTATGAACTGAGCTTACAAGGGCCTCCTCCCAGGCCTGCAAACCTCTCCTTCCCCTCAAAACAGTAACAGGCTTGTTCAGGTGCCAGTAGTCAGAAGGAATTATAGCTTCTAGCCCTGTCTTTTGGAAGTAAGGAGAAAAGTTGTGAAATCCAGGATGGGGATCTTGCCTCCACAGGAGCTGGGTCTTACTTAGGAAAGCAGAACCACAGGTGAACAGCAGGGGACACTGGTTAGACAGCGAGAGCAATGACAAGACCATGAAGTCAGCTGCTGACACAGGTGGCCCAGGGCAAGAAAGAGCACCAGCAGGCAGGTGATTCCCTTGAATTAAAAAGGAATATTCAGGAGTTCCCTAGTGGTCTAGGGGGATTAAGGATCCTGTGCTGTCCCTGTGGAGGCTTGGGTTCTGGTTAGGATTCGGCACTTTCACCGCTGCAGCCCAGGTCCAGTCCCAGTCCTAGGTCTGGGAGCCAAGATCGCATGTCAAGCTGCTGCAGGCCGCAGCCTGAATACGGATGGATCATCCCGTCGCAGCAGCCGCCTCAGAGGGCCCCTCCCTGCGATCCTGCTGCTCCTGGGGCCAAAGAGGAATCTGTGTGCATGTTCAGTGGCAAGCACTCATTTCTCCTCACTAGCCCGGACCCAGGACTTGCCCCTGCCTTTCCTTTTCCTTCTAGATGTTACCCCAGTGACCTAGATGTTCACTGGCCCCTTGACCTTGTCCACATTGGCTATGCCCAGAAGGCCCCCAAACTGCAAAGCAGGATTGGGGCTTTCGGCACTGATTTCGTGGGGATGCCGTCTTCTTGAACCACGGAAAAGCCCGTGCATGTGGGGAGGACAGAAAAGAGACCGGAGACAGAGGCCCTGACACAGGTTTTTCAGTATGCAAGTGTTTTAGACGACTCCACAGCCAGTTGCTCAAAACGAAACAAAGGGCAGCCAAAATACACACCCAAATGCAAAAAGTAAAGGCAAACATAAAAGAAACCACACAATACCATGAACCCCAACAAAATCAAAAAATTAAAACCCAAAAAAACCCCTCAACTTTATATATATATATATATATTTTTTTTTTTTTTTAAAAAGGGAGAACAACTGTTCAAAACCAACTGGGCAGTATGGTGGGGGTGGGGAGCAGTCCTACAGAAGGGGGCCTAGAACCTCCCCCTGGGAACAAAGAACAAACACAATACAAAGAAAATAACCACCAATGCTCCTGCAGGGTCAGGAGTCTCCAGAGAACAGATTGTCCCATCCTCAAACTGGCTTTTTTTTTTTTGCCTTTTTTTTAATCTTTTTTTTTTCCATTTTCTTCTTTTGTTGTTGTTGTTTTAGCACCTGTACAATAAAACTGTACCATCTCCAACCAGAGCCGGCCATAGGGAGGCCCTCCCGCCTTTGCATGGTACATACTCTCTACAAGGATTGTTCGGAAAAATAGCAATTGGTAGAAAAATAAGAACAAGAGTGGGAAAGACACGGCCACAGAGGGGGCTGGGGGGAAGCAGCCGGAGCCCCGGCCTCTCTCCCACTCTCTCCAGGGACAAACCCAGCCTGGAAGGGAGGCCTGGTGGGGACACGCACCAGGCCCCGGGTCCCCAGGCAGGCCTGGAGCCGGCTGGATGCCAGGCTCCTGCGCGCGCTCGCCTAGCGCGCTCGCCTAGGAAATAGCCGCGGCCTGGGTTTCTGCATCTGGCAGGCAATCCCAGAGCCCTCTGCAGATTCCAAAGGAGAATGGGGAGCAGAGGGAGAAAGGCGAGAGACGAAAGGGGTGCAGTGAGGGGGAGAGAGGGGGACGAGGGCAGGGTGCTCAGAGGCTCAGGATCCAGGGCGGGGTGGGGCGGGATGGGGTGGGGTCGCCGGGGGAGCAGGGGTGAAAGCTGCGGGAACAAACCCATGTTGTGCGCTCCGAGGAGGGCAGTGAGGACAGCGAGGAGGGGGCGACCCACTCTTGACCCTCCTCATTAGAGCAACTCTTTAACCCCTTAGCCCCACCGCCCTTCCCTCCCCAGTAAACACTAACCTGCGACAGACAGCAGGGCTGCTGCGAAGGGCAGGGGCTTGAGAGGAGAATAAACTGGGGGAGGGGTGAGCACCAAAGCCTCAGGATTTACCCCCAAGCCCCTAGCCCTGCGCCAGCGCCAGCCGCCTTCACCGGTCACGAGTCGACGGCCCCCCCGGCCCGCCCGGCCCTCCCCAGCGGTGGGAAAAAAACCTGGGAGGAACGTTTTCAGAGGGAGGGGACTCGGCCTCAGAGCTTCATCAAGAAAGACAAAGAAAGGAGGTGAGGAAAGTCCCTCAATACAACGAGTTGTCTCAAATCGTCACAGTGATACAGACTTATCAGAAACCAATGAAACAATACAAATTAAATACTAATAAAATAAATACTATGGAAGACAGAAGAACACAGGGGAACGGAGGGGGCGCTCAGAGATTTGGGCTTTTTTCATTTCTCCTCGAGAGAGAGAGAGGCTGCAGCCACCCAGGGCCCAGGTTTGATCTCGGTCACACACAAGGAGGCCAGTCCAAGGGACCCTGGCGCCACCTCCCACCACCCCTGGGACCTCTTGTCCTCAGACGCAGAGTTCAACTTTCCACCCCCATCACCAACCACGACAACAATGACGATGACAGGGAGATGAGAACTAACTGTAACCAAAAAAAAAAAAAAAAAAAATCCAGAATCCAGTCACTAATGCTGGCATGCTGGCATTGATAAGGCGGCTTCTTGTTGGTCCGTGTTATTGCCTCAGTCTGCAGTCCGGTGCTCGGTGGGGAGAGACACGGGAGGTGGGGGAGGGGTGAACTTGGGAGGAGACAGAAGGGGGGGGGCGTTTTTCCCGGTCAACTGTTCCAGGGCTGGAACTCCACCTCCGACCCTAGGAGGCGAAGCAGCTCCGCCTCGTACCGCACCAGCTCCACAGTCTCAGAGGAGCCCAGGGCGGAGGTGGCGTCCAGGCCTCCAGGCCTCTCGGCAGGAGTCAGCAGCTGACTGGAGGCCACCTGCCGGCAGAACTCGGCCTTGGGCAGGGTGGCGATTTCAAAGTGCGGGAACCGAGCCTGAAAGATCCTGGAGGAAAGCTTCAGCCTCTTCAGGACGTCGGTAAAGAGAAACCAGTTGCAGGGCCTGGAAAAGGCAAGCCTGGGAGTCAGGGGAGCGGCCCAGGGCACGCCTGCCGCCTGGCTGCCCTCCCCTCAGCCCCAGGCTCCTCGGGCGTGGCGGAAACGTCCTCGTGTCCCCGGCGTGGGCAGGCCCAGCTTTCTGCTAAGTGGCGGGCACTCAACCCGTGATCGACCTCTTCCAAAACGTGGGAGCAGGAGGGCAACGAGCCTTCCCGGACCTCAAACTCTGAGCAAGGCTTCCCCAGGCCTTGCCTGCACCCGTGACCTGGCATTTACCACCTGCTGGGACCCGTTCTTCCCCCAGCGCCCCCCACTCTGTCCGGTTTCCCTTTCCTGCTCTCACGCCTGCTTTCCCTTCCTCCTTGTTCTCCAAGATCTTCCCCAGCAGAGGGGGAGCCGTGGAGAAAGGCCTAAACTGCGGGTAATCCAAAAGGCATTTCTCTTTGGCTCTGGAATGCATTAGACAAGTTTTTTTCTTCCGCGGCGGCGGCAGCACCATGGTTTCTGCAGGGCCAGAGCTCACGTTACAGCCAGTCAGTCTGACTTTGCTGAGCACACCCGACTGGGCGGCAGCCTGGGGACAGCTGGGAGGGGGGCCGCGAGTCCGGCACCGGCCACATGCTTGCTTTGACTAAACCAGGCAGGCAGGCAGGCTGCAGCCCCACGTTAGCGGGCCCTGTTTCCAGGGCTGTCCCTCGTCACCGTTCCACTGTCTCACTTCCAGCCTTTGCCACTTTTGGCCTGGACCATGTTGCATCAGCCCCCTAACTAGTTTCCCGCTGCCAAGAGTCACCCTTCTGCACCCCACCACTCTCAATGGGTCCTCTATGACTCTTTGTTTTCTAAAAAGAAAATCGGACCTTTTCACTCGCTCCCTAAACCACTTTCAATGGATCCCCAGTACCTCCAGCAAAAACCCCTTCCAACTCTAAGGCATGATCATCATGGAAGACCTTCCAAACCTGACCCCATTCAACCCCTTCAGCCCAACCTCCACCCAATTCCCCCCCCCAACACACACACACTCTGTATCCCCCATCCCACTGAGGGCCAGCCATTTGAAAAAGCACCAGTCCTGCCTTCCGGGCTTTCTGAACTTGAATGTCTCAGGGCCTTTGCTCATGCCACACCCTGCATCCTCCTCTCCTCGCTGGCCCAGGACAGACTGTAAAGCCTTCCCCAGATGTAACTGGCTGCTCATCCCATCTCCATGGTCTCATGGCACTCGGTTTGGACCCCCGTCCCAGTACCTATAACGGAGCCCATTTTGGAAAGAATATAAAAGAAATGTAAACTGTGGTTCTCTCTGTGGCGCAGGAATGAGGACTTGGAGTGGACTGGAACTCGACACCCTCCTGAACTGTTTGAGTTTCTTACAATAATAAATATACTTAGGATATTTGGTCTTTTATTAGAGTTAATAGTATTCTCGTCTGTCTCTTCCACAAGACTGGAGAGTCTCTGAAGGCCAGAACTGTGTTCCAGGGCTGAGTTTGACCCGGTACAACTACTTAAGACATGTTTCTGGAACTGAATGTTCTGCACAGCACCTAGAACGTCTACGCAGGCCCACAGTCCTTGTCCCTAAAATGCATCATTTCTTCCAAATGACAATAACCTCTGTGGTCACACACGATCAGGGTTAAGAGAAAGGGAATATAGGTACCGGATACTTGAACGTCGCCTTCAAAGAATAGAGGGAAAAAAAACCCTATGGGGAACATGAACACTACTGTTGAGAATTCAGTCTTGCTTTGACGATTCAGAAGGTACTTCTGAACCCCACAGGGCCTCAGAGTCACCATTCTACACGCCCCCCCTCCCCCTTCTTCAAGATCATACACTTTCACCTTGTGCTGCAGCTGTAGAGAAGGGCAGATTTGGAAGAGGCGCTGGAGGAATACCACCAGGAAAACCAGCTTTGCTGGTACCAAGCTCTCAACCAAAAACCTGCCTGCCACCCGGCTTGCTGAATTGCCCGGTGTTCTGTCCACACCTAAAGCACACTACCCTGGTCCTTTTACGGCCTGGGGCCCAAGATCCTGTTTCAGAGAAGGAGGTGCTGAATACTTTGGAGGAATTAATTAACTGTGCAATACTATATCCCAAAGGCCCAGTCCCGCCCTCGAGGATCAGCTTATGCCCGGAAGAATAAGGACCAAAAGCCCCTGAAACTTGATCCCTACTGGTGTCATCATATAGGCTATTTTTATTCTTATCAGGCCAGGACGGAAGGGATGCTGAGAAACTATGGTCTAGTGGTCAGAGCAATCAACGGAGGGGCTCGCTCAAATGGTCCTTAATCCACTGGCCAGCCCTCTAGCACGTGCACCTCATGTGCTTTCATTATAAAAAAAATTAGGTCTGAGAGTTCCCATCGTGGCGCAGTGGTTAACAAATCCGGCTAGGAACCATGAGGTTGCTGGTTCGATCCCTGGCCTTGCTCAGTGGGTTAAGGATCCGGCGCTGCCGTGAGCTGTGGTGTAGGTTGCAGACGCAGCTCGGATCTAGTGTTGCTGTGGCTCTGGCGTAGGCCGGCGGCTACAGCTCTGATTGGACCCCTAGCCTGGGAACCTCCTAATGCGGCAGGAGCGGCCCAAGAAATGGCAAAAAGACAAAAAAATTTAAAAAAATTAAAAAAAAAATTAGGTCTGATATTTTAAAAATAGGTATCAGAGGAAAAAGTATCCTTACAGGTGTTTGCAAAGGTATTTGAAATATGTGAAGACACCAAGAAGAGGACACTTAATGATGGAGGCCAAGAACGAAAGGCCAGTGTATCCTGCATCCTCTTAACCAGCACGGCCATGGCGCTGCAGGCCACCGACCTCCCTTCTGAACTATCAAATAAAGGTTCAATTGGGTCCTAGATCTAATGCTAAGTATCAAGGATATTCCAGTCTCCGAAAACGGGTGATCCTCGCTAAAATACGCAGTCATCAGAGAGGACAGCACCAATGCCAACACCTCGCCAACATTAAGGCAGAGAGAGCAGCCTGTGGATTACTTAAGGACCCCGGTGGTCCCATAGCTATGGCAACCATATGTCCCGGCTTTTCCAAGACTCTCAGTTTCAAATATTCTGTCTGGCTGTCCCCAGAAACCACAGAAATGTTCCAGAGATTCTAATAGTTCACCAGCCCAAATAGCTTCCGGAACATCTCTTTCACCCAGGAACAGCACAAACATCCTTCAGAGAGTGAATCTAGGTCTGGGTTTTGGAAAATATACATAGCTGGTGTCCCTAGAGCTTACGGCCTCTATTCTGAACATATCTCATCTGGGCTGGAAGGTCCGGCTGGACTTGCTCAGGTGTGATCTGTCCCGTGCTCTAGCATGTGTTCTCCAGGTCTCGCCTTCCTTCAGGAGAACGCCGCCCTTCCCAGGGCGGCCCGCCAGGGTTGCCAGGATCCTAGCGCTCCGTCCCCATGGATCTCTCAGACACTTACCCGCGGGACACGGACACTTGGAGGTTGTAGCAAGGGAGAAGAGGCTTGTCTGAGAGCTCAAACATAAAATCATCCTCTTCCACATCATCTCCTTCGTGATCAGAGCTCCCAGGAGGATTCTGCAGGAGGTCACAGGCAAATCCGTCTTTTTCCTCTGTAAAGACATCAAACAGGGAATGGGCTACGCACCCGAAACTGAAGAAAAGAAATGCTCCAACAAGATAAAGGGGTGGAACGCAGGGTGATTAGGAGACAAACCACCAGACCCCTGGTCAGGGCCAAGTGTCTCTGACCCCATGGCTCACGTCCTTGGGCGGGCGCGTAAAAGTTCTAGCCCCAGGAGGTAGGACTTTGTGGCCACCTTTCAACTGGAGAAAAGCAAGCTGGTGGGAAGGATGTGCTGCCCAACTGCTGCAGGGACAAGACTGAAGATGCCATCCGCAGTCAAAGGCAAGGGAAAACACTTGCTCTTCAAACTGCAGCCTTCCCAAGCCACCAAACTGCCTGCTAGGGTCCCCAGGAGCCTTGGGGGGGGGGTGCCTCTCAGCCTGCTCCCTGCCGCCGCCACTGTTCGGGTGTGGCCCATTGCCTTCCACCCCATCCTTCTCTGGCTCCAGCTTCCCCAAGCTAAGGAGTGGGCACATCCCCTGACCTGCAGCCCTGGCCCTGTGGGTGAATGCTGGATGGCGGCCACAGATAAAGGCTCGCTGCTCTTCCTCAGGCCAGAAGCTAAAGGCTCGGGAGACAGCAGCCAGCTCAGAGACTCTGGATGCATCTTCGGGGCCGGGCAGGGAGGGAACGGTAGCTGCCAGATGAGGGCCTAGGTCCCTTGGGAGTGTCAGCAAAACCCAAAACAGTGACAACGCACATAGGGGCTTCTGGCAGGGGTAGGACAAGGGAACAAGGGAGGAGAGAGGGAGCTTGAAAAAGAGAGAATTTTTAAAATACCCAGAGTGGGGGGCGGTAGAGGGCTAAAAACAAACAAACAAACAAACAAACAAGCCCCATTTTTTAGAGGGTTTTGTACCAGTGGCATCCCCTGGTTTAGGCCAGGAGTTCTAAGTCTGAGGGAGGCAAGGGCTAGTCTGGGCTGAGAGGGTCTTAAGCTACTAACAGGCGAAGAAGGGCTGCCTTCCCAGCGTCACAAGTGTCTTTGAGAAGAATCAGCGAAACCCAGGTCGGATTCCACACCTCTGAGCCCCGGACAAGGGTGGGAAGAATCCCGCCTGAAGCTTACCCAACACGGAACTGCTGTAGAAGTCCCAGGATACGCCAGGGTCACCCTCTGCGCGGCCCTGAAGATCCGAGAGGTGATCTGGAGAAAGAAGAGAGGGCAGTGAGAAAAGGAGGTAGGCTGCAGGAGGAATCCAGAAGCAAGCGGTATGCGCACAGGGCTAGGCCAGTGCGAGAAGGAAAGGAAGGACCAGAGGAGGGGCCGGGAACAAGCCGGGAGAGATCCTCGTCCTGCTCCAGCAGAGGGTACAAACAGAAGCCACGGGCCAGACTCAGCCCGCTGGCCGCCGGGGTTTGGGCCCAGTGCTTTACACCCCCGCAATTTCATTAACTTCTAACATTTTAAAATGCAGAGATTTCACTGAAAATTTTGGATCTCCGACTTTTCTCGAAAAAAGAAAACCAGGAAAACTGGCAACGCTGTGTCCACATTCCTGCATGTCGACAGCTGGAGGGAGAAGCGACACATGCGCCCTCCATCCCCGCAGGCCCCAGCCAGCCTGCTCTGCTAGCTAACCCATCAGCCCAAAGGCCTGCAGGCCTCGGACCTCCGCCTGAAATGATGTAGGGAATTACTCTGCAAGCAGAAGCCTAGACCTAGCCCCGGCTTTTAATTCCCCGCTGCTCATCTATCAGGTCACAATCCTACCAATTCAAAGTAAGATAAGAAAGCATAATGAAAAACGGGTATTCAAACAAAAACTTATACCTGAATATTCCACAGAAGCTCTATTTACAATCTCCAAAAAGTGGACACAACCCAAACGTCACTCAGCTGCTGAGGGGATAAGCAAAATGTGGTGTAGCCACACCATGGACTATGGTTCAGCCAGGAGGAGGAATGAAGTGCTGATGGACACTGCAGCGTGGACGAACCCTGAAAACACGCTAAGTGAAAGGAGCCAGACATAAAAGGCTACATATTGTATGAGTCCAGGTACATGAAATATCCACAACAGGCACATCTATAGAGACAGAAAGAGGACTGGTGGTTGCCAGGGGCTGGCGGGGAAGGAGGGAATGGAAAGTGACTGCCGGATGGGTATGGGTTTCCTTTGGGGATGATGAGAAAGTTCTGAAACTCGACAGTGGCGATGGTTGCACAACATTGTGAATGCACTTAATGTCCCTCAGTTGTACACTTTAAAATGGTTAAAATACTAAGTTTTATGTTACGTTTTACTGCAATAAAAAACATTTTAGAAAAAAACATTTTAGGAGTTCCCTGGTTGGCCTAGATGGTTAAGGATCTGGCATTGTCGCTGCAGCAGCACTGCAAAAAAACTTAAAAAACAACAACCAAAAAAAAGTTTTTTTTGTCTTTTTGTCTTTTAGGGCAGCAGCAGCAGCATATGGAGTTCCCAGGCTAGGGGTCTAATGGGAGCTGTAGCCACTGGCCTACACCAGAGCCACAGCAACATGGGATCTGAGCTGTGTCTGTGACCTACACCACAGCTCATGGCAACGCCAGATCCTTAATCCACTGAGTGAGGCCAGGGACTGAACCCGCGTCCTCATGGATGCTAGTCAGGTTTGTTAACCACTGAGCCACGACGGGAACTCCGCCAACCAAAAATTTTAAACCACCTTTTGCTTACTTGATCTGAGACAAACATCAGGTTACCCTTAGCCTCCCAGTTTCCTAGCTAGGCATCATCTAGGTGAATTGCTTCATCTCTCAGCCCCACGTGGACCAAAGTGGGTTTTCATGACAAATTCAACCATGTCACCTATGGGCACATGGCCCCAAGGTTGCCAGTATGCCATGCAGTACAGTTGGCAAGCTGCTTTAGCTGTGTATGGTTGCCATCAGCTCTCAAGTGACACCTGGGCAACAGGACAGGAGAGAGTCCAAAGGGCAGAGGTGGGATGAGGGTGCTTCTGAAAACCAAATTTCAGGAGGGGGCTGGCAGCTACTCAAAGGCGCAGAGCTGGAGTTCCCGTCGTGGCGCAGTGGTTAACGAATCCAACTAGGAACCATGAAGTTGTGGGTTCGATCCCTGGCCTTGCTCAGTGGGTTAAGGATCTGGCGTTGCCGTGAGCTGTGGTGTAGGTTGCAGACGCGGCTCGGATCCCGCCTTGCTGTGGCTCTGGCGTAGGCTGGCAGCTACAGCTCTGACTGGACCCCTAGCCTGGGAACCTCCATATGCTGTGGGAGCGGCCCAAGAAATGGCAAAAAAAAAAAAAAAAAAAGATAAAGGTGCAGAGCTAAGCTTCCTCGACAGAAGGCACTGCCACAGCCCAGTCTACCTTCCCTTCAGCTCCCACAGTCTATCAGAGAAAATGCCTAGCAGCTGTTGGGAGCTACTGAAAGTAGTCATTTTTTCTAGCACCCTTCTAAGAGGTGAAGGGTTTCTTCCAGAAGGAAAAGGCAGTCAGAAAGAAGCTTTCAAAGTAAAGGCTGAGCAGCCAGAGTGGAAGACCTTTTGCCACGTACATTAGCTCTTTTGTGCATTCCATGAAAAAAACTCAGAGGTCATGGCTGCCAGCTTACTTCCTCTTCTGTACCCCGTGCCACCTGGGAGTTGGAAGCAGCTCCTTCTGAAGGCATCTGCCAGTTAGGTAGGTGGTTATTCTGTGCCTGGCACTGTGCTAGGTGTCCCGGGAGATAAAGGAATGAGATCATAAGTTCCCAAAAGGCAGGGACCACATCTGTCCCGTTCAGCACTGTCTCCCGGTACCAAAGCCCAGGTGCCTGGCACACAGTAAGAGCATAATAAGGATATCAGGAAGAAAGGGAGGGAGGGAGGGAGGGAGACAAGGCTATAAGGCGAGACTACAGTGTGCATGCTGGGACATATGCATTCAAGTGATTGCTGTCCCCCCAGAGGTCACAGGGGGACTCTGTCGGAACCGCCCTCGTTCACCGCACTCCTGGGGCTCCTAGCTTGGAGCTGCTGTCAAAGCCCCTCGGCCCATGCCTCTAATTCTCCTCACGGACAACCAATCTTTGTCATTTGCAGGTGAACTTGCCTTTCTGAGAGAGCCCAACTGGCCTGAGCAAAGCTGCAAAAGTCAGGACGGACCCACGAGTGGCACACAAGAGGAACTGCCAGGGTCTGCCTGATGGGGCGGCTCCGTGCCCGCTTCCTCCGACATCCTCACGGGCAATCAGGTGGAGGGTGACTTTCCTTGTCCCTGATTCTCCCCAGCCCTCCCCTTACCTTTCTCTTACCCTTGCCTTCAAAAAGTACCCTCAGCCCAGCAACCCCGCTCCGAGGCACGTACCCCAAAGAATTCGAAACTCGTACTCAGTACTCGTTCATGCATGTCCATAGCAGTGCTAAGGCACAATCGTCAAAATGTGGACCCAACCCAAGTGGCCACCAACTGATGAACGGAAAAAAGAAAATGTGATCGACCCACATGAGGGGATTATTACTCAGCCTTAAAAACGTGCCACTTACGCGGACAGACCTTGAAAACAGGCTAAGTGAAAGAAGTCAGAAGGAAAAGGCCCCAATTGTGTGATTCCATTTATGTGAAGCGTCCAGAATGGGCAAATCCACGGAGACAAAGCAGACAGGTGTTTGCCAGGGGGGATGGGGAGGTGGGTGAGGAGAGCAGCGGCTTAATGGCTATGGGGTTTCATTTTGGGGGTGAAAATGTTTTGGAGCGGATGGAGGTGGTGGTTGAACAATACTGTGATGCACTAAACACCACTGAATTGCTCACTTTTTTTTTTTTTTGGTCTTTTTAGGACTGCACCCTTAGCATATGGAAGTTCCCAGGCCTAGGGGTCGAATCGGAGCTGTAGCTGCCACCTACGCCGCAGCCACAGCCACGCCAGATCCGAGCCGCAAGTCTGTGACCTATACCACAGCTCATGGCAACTTAACCGGATCCTTAACCCATTGAGTGAGCCCAGGGGTAGAACCTGAGTCCTCATGGATGCTAGTCAGATTGAGCCACAACCAGAACTCCTGAATTGTTCACTTTTAAATGCTTAATTTCATGTGAATTTCAGCTTCATAAAAAAATTTTTTTTTAAAGAACTCCATGTGAGTGGTGACTCTGGCAATCGGTTTCTCTTTTTCCCAGGGTCCCATCATACCCCTCTCCATCTCCTCCAACCAAGTCACCAGCTGAGGGACATGAAAGGAGAAAAAAACAAAAGACAATCGGTCTTCGACATGAGGTCACGGGGCCGAGGTCTCTGGCAGGAAAAACAAAAACAGGGACCTCAAGTGGTAAACTGCTAAGCCTTTCATCAGCAGGAGGCAAAGCGGTCCTGATACCTCTCTGATGCCCCGAACCAAACTGCAATGACTCCCCCAGCTCCTACATTCTTTCCTACAGAAGACGAAAAACAAATCCCTTTCCCTTGGCTAGCTTGGATATTATTTTCTTCAAAGAGTCAAATACGAATCAGTAATGTGGCTCAAGGAGGAGGGCTTCCAAAGAATTCTCATAGGGTTTGGGTGGCCTGGTGGTCCAGGCCCTCCACTACCCAGAACTGTACCTGAAATCTATCGGGTGCTCTGCAAATGCACAGATGAACGAACGCGTGAAGCAGCACCACTGCACCTTCATGATCTCGCAAGAAATGGGCCTCACTTTTAAGCCGAGCCAAAGTAGCAAAATCCGCACTTTCAACCCATCTGAATTACCAGCATCCTCAGATGACAAAAGAATTCACTACAGGATACCTGTGAATAGTGATACTCCAGTGTGTGTTTAAACGAGGATCTGGTTCCCAGACTTTTCTAGAATAGGGGGCTTGCACGAAACGAGGGAAGCTCTACAGGAGGTGCAACCCTGACACTCTGGCTCAGCGTTTCTGCCCTTTGCATCCCACAGGGATTCACCTGCATTTGCTGCCCAGTGGGATCTCCGCTAGGGGAGGAAGAAGACAGTTAGTCTATGGAAAATTTGGTCAGGCGAATGCTTGGGGCTGAAAAGTCGAAAGCTTTTTAAATACCTCATCCAGACAGAGAGGAGAGGTAAAAAGAAATCCAGACGTCCACACCAACGCGTCTACCTACAGGGACTGGGGAGGTGGGGCAGCGGAGGGGACGCCTCCCCAGTCTCCAACCTCGGAGCCATGCTACCCAGTGGTTCCTCGAGATTTGGGGAGGGGAGGGGATGGGGATGAAAAAAGAGAAAGAGTTCGAGGAATCGAAAAAGCTCATGGTGGTGGTTGCACAACACTGTGAATGTGCAAAATGCCACTGAATTGTTCACTTCAAAATAGTCCTGTGAGGTGAGCTTCTCAACTAAAAAGAAAAGACCCTGAGTATTAACTTCTCATCCCCTGAAAACAGCCTTTGGGCTCAAGTCCCTCCTCCTGGAGCCCACTGACTACTGCCAATGCTGGCTTCCCCGGGTGCCAAGGTCCTAGCCCGCTGGCCAGCGCTTTCCCTACCAGCCAGTCAGAGCTCTGCCCTTAATCGGCACTCGATATTTGCATGGAAAAGAAGTGGCCCAGTTTTAACACTCCTTTCAGCTCCTGGCCCCCATTATGAAGTTATAGCTCCATGCCCACAAAGTTGAGAAACAATATCAAGATGTGACGGAAGCTGTTCGGCTGCACAGACCAGGAAGTACTGGAATTAGGAAAATCTTGAGTCTGTGACACAGACCAGCATTCGAGTCAGGTTAAGGAGGCGTCACAAGGCTCTCCAGGAGTCGGAATTACTTAACAGAAATGAGAAGAGAGAAAAATGTGTTTGTTTCTTTTTCTTTTCTTAATTTTTTGCTTCTTAGGACCCCACCCACGGCATATGGAGGTTCCCAGGTTAGGGGTTGAATTGGAGCTACAGCTGCCGGCCCACACCACAGCCACAGCAACGCTGGATCCTTAACCCACTGAGCGAGGCCAGGGATCGAACCCGCATCCTCATGGATCCTGGTCCGATTCATTTCCGCTGTGCCACAACAGGAACTCCAAAACATGTTTATTTCTAATTTATTAACTACTTTAGTGGTTTTAACATTCAAACTCCTTGGGGATTTGGAGAAGGGGTCAGGGAAGGAAAGACTTTGCTTACTAAGGTGGTCAGAGACAGCTCGATTTGGACAAGGGGACCCCCAAGGCCTCAGGAGGGCCGTCTCTAGCCCAGAGAGCCCTGGACGAGACCCGCTGATCAACGAGCGTCATGCACTGCTTTTACCATGTGGAGACGCTCTGCGTGTTCTGTAGGCCAGCTTTTCCTGGGAATCGAGTGGAGGGCAGACAACAACGAGTGCGTGTGGGGAGGACAGTGCATGCGGCACGTGGTTTGTGGGAAGGGCCACAAGGGGTGACTGGCCCCGTGCCCTGGGGAGGGGATGGTCTACCAAGTGAACACCTCAGCGGCCCAGGACAAATGACTGAAGGACCATCCCCAAGCAGCTCCGCCCTGCACGGATAGGGGCCTGGGACCCCGGAGCTAGCAGAGGGAAAAGGCAGTCCTCCCGCCCCTAGCCAGAGAGGCAGGGCCCTGCTGTGGGGCGGGAGGCCTGCCCGAGGTGGCGGGGGCGGGGGCAGTGGCGGCCAGGGACTGTAGGGACTGGTAGGCCTGAGGGCGGACTGGATGGTGGCTGGCCGGGCAGGCCTCAAGGCCTCCCTCAGCGGCCTGCCATCACCCCCACTCCAGCGTTTATTGGTACCTAGATGGCTGTATGGCGCTTCCCCCCAGTCCTCTTTCCAAGGGGACCTTTAGTTCAGGCTCCTTTGTTTCTTTCTCCATCATCCGCTACCCAGTTAACCTTTGTTCAATAAACAAGTGGGCCCCTGGGTTGAAGGCCCAGGACTGTATCTGAGGCGGGAGGGGGCAGGGTTCGGGACTAACTGAGGCCACAGCCTGGGTGAAAGGGAGCGGCCTCCGGCAAATCCTTAGTCCCGTGGGCTTCCAGTGCGAGAGGGAAACATCGCAACATGTTCCCTCAAAGCCTCCAAGGAGGATCAGAGACACAACTTCCAGCTGCTCTGTCCCATGCCTGCCGCTTGAAGAAGTCCCTGCTAGATCAAGGGCCAAGCTGTGATGTCATGAAGGAGGCGGGGTTCCTTTATCCCGAGGTCAAGTCTGAGGAGACTCCCACTGAGCATGCCCAAGCGAGACTTCCCTCCTCCCCGTCCCCGCTGCCCAACTCGCTGGAGCTGTCTAACTGCAGACAAACAGCTGTCATCCGCTAATGAGAAAACAAACGCAAGCTGGCTTGTGGCCCTTGCTGTGGGCCTTAACACCACTTATCCAGAGGGGGCAGGTGAGCGAGGAAGAGAAAGGAATGGGCGGAGCAGGTAGAGGGAACCTCAGTTACACAGGCAAGGGGTGTGGGGAATAAAGCATCGGGAGGGGGTCCCAAGGCTTGGACTTTGATCATCAAGAGAGAGAAAGTGCAAAACCAAAAGCCAAACGTTGCGTCACTTCTTTGTAGCTGACATCTCATTCAAAGCACAAGTCAACTCATTTTGCCGGCAACTAAATCTATTAGTGGGGCTGCAGTCCTTTGGGGAGGCCTACCCACACACTTGGCCCCCGCAGGCTACCAGGGCCCCGAAGAGGAGGCATGCGACATGGACACTCACAGCACAGGGACAAGAGGAAGCGACCTTCGGGCATTTTCAAGTGCACAGAGATTTCTGAGTGGCCAGAAGGAGAGCCTGTGAAGCAGGCTGACGCCGCTCACGGGAGCTGCCGGAGACGGAGGGAGGTGAAGAGCACCTCCCGGGAGCTCAGGGCTCAGAGGCCAGCCCCTAGAACGAGTCTTCGTCTGGGCCGTACTCACCACTGAGAAAGCGCTTCATGGTGTCACTGCTGGCCAGCTTCATGGCCGTCTGTCCCGAGTAGGTGGCCAGCGTGGGGTCAGCCCCATAGGAGAGCAAGAGCCAGATGGTCTCCAGGTTGTCGTTCACCACCGCATCATGAACTGGCCTGTGAGGCAACACGTGGTGAGGAGAGCAGGGCCCAAGTGGGAACCTGGGTGTCCAGGTTCCAGGCCACGTCATCAGGGAAAGTCCAGTGAGGTGACCGCAGTGTAATGTGGGTAAGACTTCGGTGGGAGAAACACCTCTAGCCTGCGCCCCCCCTTTCTGTCGCTGACTTCTTTCTCGTCCCTCCAATTCCTCTCAATTATGCCCCCCCACCATGATGGGACAGTTCCTAGGGCACAATGGAGCTCCACTGGCCACCCTGAAGCTCAGGGGAGAATGGCCTCCTGACCGGGGATAAACTGAAAGCAGATGCTGGGAGTATGAATGGGAAAAAACTGGATAAACTGGCCCGGAGCAGGGAAGAGCAGAGCTGCTCCGCACGCCGGGAGGCAACTGAGTGGAGCCTGCATCCTTTGACCCAAGTCCCCCTACTCGGTAGGCAGCTCAGGTGTCAATTCTGGCCAGGCCCTCAGAGAGAGCATGGGAGGGAAAAGGGTGCAATTTCTTTAAGACATGGCAGGTGTCTTATTAAAAAAAAAAAAAAAAGAGTATAGAGATCAAATCAAGAATCAAACTGGGATACTGCCCCAAGATCAGCCTCCCAACTCTTAAGGCCTGAGATCCCGCCAGGATGACGTGAGGGGTGCGTGGGGGCATCTGACGGGATGGTCCCCAGACAACCACAGCCTCCCCTCAGCGACCACTGTGGACTGGCCAGCCAGGAACTCATGCACCCTTGACCTAAACTGGTCCAAACTGGGGCAGGCTGTCTTGAGGGAGGGGCTGGGTGGGCAGGGGACAGGGAGCGGCTTCTTGCCTCGTGCCGTCCTGCGCGCTGCAGTTCACGTTGGCCCCGTGCTCCAGCAGGATGTTCAGGATGTCGGTCCAGCCCCGGGAGCAGGCTTCGTGCAGGGCCGTGTAGCCGGCGTTGTCGCGGTGATTCACATCCTCGCTGTCTTTCTGAAGGCAGTACAGGACAACATCCTGCGGGGACAGGGGGAGCGCCGTGATCAGAGAGGCCCGACTCCTGGAACCACCCTGGTGGTTCTGAAGCCATCCAAATGTCCAGTCTCAGAACGTGCTCTTTCGTTCAGAGACTGACAGGCAAATCTCAAAATCTTTTGGCAAGGAAATCAATCTTGAGCTGCCATCGCCAGGGGCTCAGCTCCAGGCGGAGTTCTCAGCAGCAGGGA
This sequence comes from Phacochoerus africanus, assembly GCF_016906955.1. Taxonomy (NCBI): domain Eukaryota; kingdom Metazoa; phylum Chordata; class Mammalia; order Artiodactyla; family Suidae; genus Phacochoerus; species Phacochoerus africanus. The sequence goes on along the minus strand of NC_062560.1, from coordinate 110,716,685 downwards.
GACGCTCTAATGCCTGGGAAGACTCATCTGGGTGATCTGGTGTGGGCCCTCCGGACGAGGCTCTCAGAGAGGCTCACCTGCCCACCCAGACAGAGCTCAAAGCCTTGGGCTCACCCGTCTGAGCACTGGCTCCCTAGTCTAGGGCTTTTCGAGACAGCCCTAGACCAGAGAGAGGAGACATGTGCTGGCAAGCACAGCCTCTGGCAGTAATTCGAGAACTAGGAAGAAAGAATTGGTTTTAAGTACTATCCCTGGATGCTGGTTTTAATTGTTTTAAGTACCATCCCTGGATGTTTACCCCAGGGCAGTCAATTCTAGACCTCCCCTCAAATCAAGATTGTTCCACATATAATCCAGTGTGGCCATTCATCCATAGTAATGATCAGCTTCCCTGTGCTGAGACGATAGGACCAGAAGCAGGACTCCAGGCTTCAAAGCAGCTGAGCTGGTACAGGATGAAGCTGGTGAATGAGCTGAAGGGGACAGGAAAGGCAGCAGCCCCCCTTCAGAGGGAAACAGGCTGGCGGCAGCTACCAGGGGCCTATCATCAGCATCCCGGAGCCCCGGTGAGATGGGACTCAGCCATCCTGACTGACAGCTAACTCACCGGCTGGCTGGCGTGGGCTCGTGTGTGCCCGGGTGGGGTGCTGCCTCCCAGATTCGGAAATCTAGCTGCCTCTCTCTGCCCAGAGGATCACAAGGCCCCTACTCTTCTCACCTGGGCAGATGCTGCCTCCTCCCCTGGCCTCGGGCTCCTCCCCCCTCCCCTGACAGGCTGTCTGGCCTGCTCTTGCTCTGTCCTGATTGGTTCCCTATGGTTTCCTGCTGGCTGGTTTGGCCCCAGGTAAAAGAAAGTTAACTTAAAGGAAAAGGGCTGGTCATTGTTGTTGTTGTTGTTGTTTTTTCTTTACATCTCCCTTGGCAGTTATGCAGGCCTCCACGCTAGGTACTCAAGATAGATAGGTGAGGAGTCCCCATTGTGGCTCAGTGGGTTTCGAACCCAACACAGTGTCCATGAGGACGAGGGTTCAATTCCTGGCCTCGCTCAGTGGGTTAAGGATCCAGCATTGACACCAAGCTATGGGGTAGGTCACAGATGCGGCTCGGATCCCGCATTGCTGTGGTTGTGGTGTAGGCCAGCGGCTATAGCTCAGGTTCCACCCCTAGCCTGGGAACTTCCATATGCCACAGGTGTGCCCTAAAAAGCGAAAGAGAAAAAAAAGAAAGATACGTGGCTTGCCAGTGAGATGCTATCTGTGTGGCTCTCCCATGCCAGTCAGCCCGGCTGGGAGTGGTCTTTAAATAAGTCACTTACGGGGATCGGAAGCCTTAAAAAATGGAGGGCCTACTCTATAACCCAGCCGCAGCACCCCTCAGAGCAAAGCCTGAGGAAATTACTGGCGTGGTGGGCAAAGATACACAGTCAAGGAGCTCATTTCAACGAAAATGTCCCACAACTTAACTGAATGATGGTGAATGAATCAGGCTTCCACCCCTACCTGGCACTTGGGAATCAAAAACACTTTGATATGAATTCAGACACCCGTAAACATAGTAGTTGAGCGATCTTGGACACATCACTTAACATTGCTAAGCCTTGATTTTAAACCTACCTCCACAGTCGGATGAAAGGACATGATGTAATGAGAGCTCTTAACATAACAAAAGAGGTGCTCAATAAACACCAGCTTCCTTTCCCATCCACAGGGAAATAGCTGGTGCGCTCAGCTCTGCCCCTCCAATGCCCTCTTGACCCCTCCACTACCGGAAGCCAAAAACACCAGGGGAATTTGGGGTGGGGATGTGAAGTGTGAGCACTGATCACCACGTTCCTGAGTGGGGGAGCCACTGCACAGGGAAACTCAAGATGACATAAAACCCTCAAATCCCGTTTCTGGCCTAGGAATGTATGGGGTGATATTGCGTCACCATTGCAATGATGTTCATCCTATACTGCCGTTCAAATGGGCTCCTGTTCCCACACACCATGGCAGGCAAGGAGGCCCCAGAGGGCCCTGTGAGGTAGGAGGCGGCCAGCCTGGGCTCAAGCCCCCAGCAAGCCCGGCCCAGGCCACAGAAGAGTCAATGGGGAGAAGCTTCTCCACAGATGCTCGAGCAATGGCACCACTGTGGCAGGTGGCAGTGGCGGGGGCTGGGGGGGGGGGGGTCCTTAGGTTCCTTACCTTATAGCCAAGACGAGCTGCCCGCTGCAGGAGGGTCTCGCCAGCGTTTTTGTTCACTATGAGCCGACGAGCCTCTGGGGGGATCTGCCGGGCTGTAGGTGATTCAGAGGCCTCCTCTGGGCCAGCACTTCGGGACTTAGAAGGTGTGCATGGTTCTGCGGGTTTCACTGGGCTGGGAGATTTGGGGGATCGTGTTTTCTGCTGGCTCCAACGCCCTTTGCCCTGGGAAGCAGAGACGCAGCCCTTGATCAGCACAGGTCCCCATCCATTTCTACCCTGCCAGCAGATGCTAAGGGGCTCAAGTCCTCAGCCCCAGAAACCAAGGAATGATGAAACACCTGGAAAGCAGAGCTCAAGAGGACACCCCAGCTTCTCTCAAGCAGTCTGCACGTGTTCTTTACCTGCCTCGATCTCCACTTTGTACAAGTCATCTTGATAAATACGCAGGAGCAAATTCTGAGAGTGAAGAGAAGCAGAGACAGCCAGCTTTTTTTTTTTTTTTTGGTCTTTCTAGGGCCGCTCCCTCGGCATACGGAGGTTCCCAGACTAGGGGTCAAATCGGAGCTACAGCTGCTGGACTCTACCACAGTCACAGCAACACAGGATCCAAGCTGCGTCTGCGACCAACACCATGGCTCAAGGCAATACCAGATCCTTAACCCGCTGATGGAGGCCAGGGATCGAACCCTCGTCCTCATGATTCCTAGTCAGATTCATTTCCGCTGAGCCACGATGGGAACTCCTGCCAGCTTTGATTAAAGAGGTACAGCTGGGAGTTCCCATCGTGGCGCAGTGGTTAACGAATCCGACTAGGAACCGTGAGGTTGTGGGTTCGGTCCCTGGCCTTGCTCAGTGGGTTAAGGATCCGGCGTTGCTGTGAGCTGTGGTGTAGGTTTCAGACGCGGCTCGGATCCTGCGTTGCTGTGGCTCTGGCGTAGGCCAGTTGGCTACGCCTCTGATTAGACCCCTAGCCTGGGAAACTCCATATGCCACAGGAGCGGCCCTAGAAAAGGCAGAAAGACAAAAAATAAAAATAAAGAGGTACAGCTGTGAAAGCCTTCACTCTTGTAAAAACTATTTCCGCCCCCCCCGCCCCCCCCGCCAGCATCCGACCCTCACCAGGCTTTTGCCGTCTTCCACCACACTGTGTCCTGGCTCACACTCATGCCCACGGGGCCAGTGGAAAGCACTCAGGGCTTGCCAATCTGACAGACCTGGTTTTGAACGCTGCCTCTACCCGCCACCCAAACTCTCTGAGCCTCACTTTCTCCCTAGCAGGGTCTTTGAGATAATAAACTAGAACAGCTCTAGAACAATGCACAAGGTGGGTGCTCACAAAACATTAACAGTCCTTTTCTCACGAATGACCCCTGTGTGTCTCCTTTGTCCCCCCATTTTCAATTGGAATGTCTAGATCCAGTTCCCATGCTGGGCCTACCATGGTTTATTGAGTCTAAAGGGGCAGGCAGCTTGTCTCTGCAGTTGAGGGGACTTCAGACGGGGAGGGGAGGAACTGTGTTTGAGGAGCTGAACTCAAGGAACTACACCCAAGGCACCTCACCCGCATCTGGGCCCAAGTTAGATGATGAGATTCTCAACTTGAAGCTGGTGCCATAACTGGACAAGACTTTAGGGGGCCTTGGGAAAGGAGGGTGTGACTTCCATGTGAGAGGGACACGAATCCCGGGAGGGGCTGTCCTCAGACTCTGAGATGGCCTTGATGATCTTTGGCTCCTGCTATTCATGCTCTTGGGTAGCCCCCCCTGCCCTTGCACTGGATAGGGCTGATCTGTGTAGCCAACAGCAGAAAGCAGAGATAACTGTGTGTGACTACCGAGGCTAGGTGCTAAGAGGCAAGGTGGCTTCCGCTTTGCTCTCTGTTGGATCGCTCCTTCTGGAGGAAGCCAGAGGCCACGTCATGAGGAAACCCAAGCAGCCCTTCAGAGAGGCCCATGGGAAAAGCAAACAACAAGCATCACCTTGCCGCCCACGGGAGGGAGCCGCCCTAGAAGCAGATCCTCCAGTCCCAGTCAAGCCTTCAGATGAATGGAGCCCTAGGTGAAACTATGACTGCAACCTCGTGCATGGGTGACCCCAAGCCACCCACAGCGGAGCTGCTCCAGAATTCCCGACCCCCAGAAACTGTGTGAGATAACACATGTTTACTGTTGGGTTAAGCTGCTAAATCTCAGGGTAGTTTTTTTACACCACAAGAGATAACTAATATATCCCACTCATCCAAATCCCTTAGGGCACCAAGGTCTCACTTAAATCCTATTTCTTCTACTATATTCTACAACACCCTGGTCCCCACTGCCCTCTTTCTCTGCACACCCAGGACACCTAGTCAAAATCCCATAATCCAGTGCCTTATGCCTGACTCTCCTAATTTCCTTCTGTTGTTTCACGGGGAAGTCTGGCCTCCCCTGTTGCGTTTTAAGCTCCCCGGGGTCAGGGTTCGCATTTGCCGCTTTCTCTTTTGTTCCCTACAGCACTTAACTCAGGGCTGGGCACATCACTGCAACAAACATTTGTTGACTTGATTCCAGCCAGCTACATGCACAGCCTGGGCAGCCAAAAAAGTTGCTTAGAAAGATACGAAGCCAGGAAAGGAATGGCAGCAGGGAAAAGGCAAGGGCTCAGGGCAATTGTTTCCTCTGGAAATCCCAAGACAACAAGAGCTGCTATCCGTCCACATCCCGAAAGGGCAGAGAGGTACAACAGCTAGCAGGAAGGCGCCGGCCAGGAGTGTAGAATGCTGCTTTACTGCCAGGAGGATAGCGGGCATACGTATAATGGCGATACTGGAGGATGCCGGGTAAAGCACCCAGGTTCTGGTGAAGCCAAGCCAGGAGCCAAAGGGCAACTCTCCTTCTAGGGCCCAGAGCTGCCAGAGACAAGGGAGGCTGCCTGAGAGGGGGAGGAGCAAGAGCAAATGGGGGCCCCCTCCCCCTCCCCTCTTCCCCCCTGGCTCAGAGCCCCTGTGGGAAGAAGCCTTTGGCCAATGCCCCAGCTTTAGTGTTGCAGGCGCGTCCCCCACCCTCCCCCCCTCGCTTCAGACTACAAAGCACCGTGCCATGGGGGCAACCGGAGCAGGTGGTGGTGACTGGGAGAGAAAGAAAGGCGGGAGGGAGAAAGGGAGGCCCTGTGAAGGGACAAAACCTCTCCGGGAGAACATTGCAGCGGACACACCGCCAGGCAGAATAACCAGACAGAAGCATCAGCGTGCGCTGCTGAATGTCAGGCGGCTGGTCACCTTTGTGTGGGACGGGGCCATCTGAGAGTCTGGGGAAGGACGGGGGAGGGAGACGCCCACCTTTTGCCAGAGCTGCTCAGGGTTGCAGCGCCTCCCTGCCCGGCTGCCCCCTCCCCCAGTGTCTCCCAGATACAGACAGAAGCCACCCATTCACAGGGTAGAGGCATATGGAAAGAGTGGGGGGGGGGGAGCGGGGGCGGGGCAGCCAAGCCTGCTTCCCATGCCACGTCTGTCACTCAGGACCACTGAGTAACCTTGAGCCAGGCCCGTAACCTCCCCAAGCCTCAGTTTCCTCACCACAGAATGAAGACAACGGCACCTACCGATGACAGCTGCTGTGGGAATTAAGATCGATCAAGCACCCAGCACAGACCAGACTTCCCTGCTCCTGCCTTGGCCCCCGCTGGGGGTCCAAGGGAACTGGCACCACTACCTTGCCTCTCTGTGCCTCTGTCCCCTCATTCTTGCCTCAGCCTGAAGCTCAAGAATATATACCAACCTCAGGGAGAGCACTTTCCTGTTAGCAAAGCCTTTCACATCCGTTGCCTCCTTTGTTCCCCCAAGTACCCTCATGAGATGGAAAGGACATGAAGTATCATCTCCATTTTTAAAGACGCAGAAAGAGGCTGGAGTGCCTCATTTGAGCTGGAACCAGATTTCAGAATGAGGAAGGGGAAAGGAGGAGGGACTCGAGCTCCTGGGTCTCCTACCTTTTGCCAGTGCCACTCAGGGATCCCTGCTCTGGAGCTGGAAAGAGCCCTAAGAATCGCAAGCACCAAAACAAGCCCACTATGGCCTTTTTTTGGTTGGTTGGCTGGTTGTCAAGATAAATATAGATTACAGGTCTACACTGGAACCTGACCTTCACTTCTCTCAAATGCACAGCTCACCCAGGATGAGGACTGTGTGGGCTTTCTGGGTTGTACAACATGGAAGTCAACACCGGTAGCATGAACATCAGACCCGAAAGGGATGTCAGTTTCGAATGGGGCTTCTAGAATGGCTGGCCACCGAGGGGCGAGTGCCCGCTTTCCTACTCCTCTGTTCCCGGGAGCAGCAGAGGAGCTGAGAAGTGGGGCTGAGGAAGTATAGCTATAACTGGCCCAAGTGGAATTCCTTCAGTCCCACCCTCAAGCAACCTTTGTCTGGACATCAAGGGTCTTGCTTCTACAAGTTGTCTTCTACCTTGAGTGACTCAGAAAGCTCCCTGATTGGCTTCTAGTGAGTTAGGGCCAGACAAAAGCTTCTCGATTGGATGTTAACGCTTTCCTAACTCAAAGGAACTCCAAGGCTTATTGAGGAAAAGCCACCCACGGGCCAAGCCCTATAGTTTGCAAGTGCTCACTGTTGGCTCTAGCTTTCATCCCCCATCTTTGAATCCACACGCCAACCCCTCTGGAACTAGTTTAAAATGCTTTCCTGAATATGGGTGAGTTTGCTTCTCCCCATGCACTTACTCACTCGCTCACTCCGAGGACGGCTGACCGAGCAGCCTACGGAAAATCTTCCATCCTAGCCCACTCCTCTTCCTGCAACTCCCCTTTCTGACAACTCCCCTGAGGGGTAAGGTACCTTTGCCTCTTCTGAGACCGTCGCCATGTGCTTGGTCTTGCACTTTCGTTTTCCTGATGGCTTTTCTGAATTTTCAAGGCAGGCTGGCTCCTCCAGGTTATTTGGGAGGAAACCATTTGGTGAATCTGAGATCCCCTGGGCTTTGTTGGGCAAGAGAAGGTTCCTGTTCCTGAGGCGGTGCTCCGAACTTTGGGAGGAAGTCTTCTGCTTACGGGCCTTTAAATCTGAGAAGGCAAGAAACAGGAAAGCCTGGATGTCAGGGAAATGGAACACAGAAAAGCGACACTTTCCTCTGAGCCGAATCAGAGCACCTTGGGGATCAGAATCTCAGTACAACTGTGGAAGGCTCCGGCTACCGGCACCCGGCGTGGTGTGGACCAGTCCACGAAATGCTTCTCAAAGGGATGCCGAACTTCAACTTCGACATCGAAGCCCCTCCTCTGCCAGCAGGAGGCCACTCCCAGCCCTGCCAGCAGGGGGTGGCCCACCTGGTTGTTTCTGAGATGAGGATTTCCCCAGAGCCCAGAGCACATCAGAACTGTCTTTTCCACTTTCTCCCCCTTTGTCTCTTTCTCCACTCCAACAGCAAAACAAATTTAGCAGCTCTGCTGAAGCGAAGTAGGAAGTCTGCCGGTGTCGGGAATCAGTGGCAGAAGGCTGCCTTCATAGCCTGAGTTCTACCCACCTGAGCACCCTGTTGGTCTCTCTCCAAGCACACAAACATCAAAGCCACAGAAAAGCCCCTGAAACCAGAAGAAGGTGCCATGGGCCGACTTAACGGGTGGGCAATCACAGAAACCCGCTGTCTTCCCAGGTTGGAAATCAAGTCACTGGGTCACGCTGGGCAACATCTCTAATTCTAGCCAGAGTGCACTGAACAAAGCCCATTCCGATTTCAAAAAGGCCTGCTGGGAATTCCATGACCAAGAGCCTCATCCCACAGGGTCAATCCTAAACCCCAGGGGTAGGCGGATAGGTCGACTTTATCCTTCTCTTAACATCATGTTACATGAACTTGGCCACTAGCTGTGCGATTGCTGAGGGCAGGTCATAATCTCCCTGAGCCTCAGTTTCCATGTCTGTAAAATGGGGAGAATATAGCCCACATCACAGGACTGGTGTGAGCGTTACGTGAGGGGATATATGCAAATCCCTTTATAAAGTATTATAAAGAGCAAGGCATCATTATCATACTATTTAAGTATAAGCTCTTCAGGTAAAGCCAAGCCTATGTTCTTCATCTCCCTCACAGGACTGGCCAAAAGTTCAGTACGTCTATGAAGTCACTGCAGCCTCAGTTTTTCCAAACTGTGAAATGAGAGGGTTAAACAAGATCCAGGAGTCCTCAGCTCACTTCCCCCGACCTTGGCACGGGCTCTTACCTGTGACATCACCAAGGGCAGATTCAGATGGCAGGAACCATCACTACAGTATGAGCATCGTCTGTAGGTCATGCACAGTTCCTTGAAGGCCAGCTGTTATACCACCCCTTCCTCCCAGTGAGCCCCACCGCACCAGTGGTTTCCCCACGTCTGTCCCAGAACTGCTGCACTAGATGGCTTCTAATGGCACGACTAGCTTCCATGTTCTCAACCAGGTCTTCTTTCTTTCTTTTGCAGCCGCACCCACGGCATATGGAGGTTCCCAGACCAAGGATCGAATCCAAGCCAGAGCTGCCACCTATGTCACAGCTGCAGCAATGCCAAATCCTTAACCCACTACGCCAGCGTGGGGACCAAACTGGTGCCACCAGAGACAAGCCAGACCATTAACTCACTGTGCCACAGCAGGAACTCCTCAACCAGGCCTTCTGATGCAACAAGTTTGGGCTGAGGCAAAAGGGGAAGGAACAGACGGTGCCTTGTGAGGACCTCAGGAAACATGGGGAAGCCATATTACAGCATTCAATGCCACAGGAAAAGCAGCAGCTCCTTCCTCGTGTACCCAGGGCAGGGCAGGCTCTGGAGTCTATTCGACTGTGATGGAGCAGCTGCACAGTAGTAGAGAAAGGAACAGAGAGTGGAGGTGGCAGCCGTGTGAGTGGCAGTGCCTATTCCTATGCCCTCTGCAAATCCAGAAGGGAGAGACCCAAGCCCAGGATGGCCGGACAGGTCGTGAGGCTCCCACAGGGGTAAGGTGACCTGTCTAGTTTGGTCCCTGCCAGACTCTCTGTTGTCAACCTGAAAGAGGGTGGTGATAGGAAGACTCGGAGCTTTTAGAGAAGAGAGATGTTTGCCAGGCAATTCCTTCACGAAGATGTCACCGTCAGATCTAAGGAAGGTGACCAGACCATAGGCCAAAGCCAAAAGGCTCAACTCAAAATGTGTACACGTGCACGCACACACATGGAGGGAGAGTGACCTACTTCCCAACAACTGGAGCTGCCCTCACATTAAGCAGGATGTCTTGCTGAGTCATGTTCCCACATTCCTGGGTGTGGGTAAGTTGAGGCTACCTGTCAAGAGTGCTGTGGAGATCTCTGCTTTGGGTGGAAAACTGAGCCAGGTAACCTCGAAGGTCCTTCTGTTCCAAAAGCCGGTAAGTTCTGTAAGAAGCCTCCCAGCTTCTAGGAAACCAGCCCTCATTAGAGAAGACTGGGTGACACAAAAGCTCCTCTTCATCCTAACGCAAGTGGCCGAGGCCAACTGCTTGACAACTTGTTCCTGACCCATCCATTATGGCTCTGGCAAAAGAAAAGGGGGGTGGAAATGATCCCCACTCTCACATGGTTGATGAAAATTAGCTTAATTACGCTCGCAAGTGTAGGGATAGGCATCGTATATATCTCTACCTAAAGAAAGCCAGAAATGAGGTTTATCCTTCTCTGCATTACAGCAGACCCAGAATCTACTACCACTCAAACGCAGGTATTCAAGAATTACCGTTCAACTAATCAGGAGATTGCAGATGCTTACTGGCAGCTCAGGATGAATACATTATAGGATACGATCAATTGTCGCTTCAAGGGCAGAGGGCAGAGAAAGAGAGCAAGAGACAGAGGTGTCCTCACTGGACCACGGATGTGCTTTTTGCTCCTCTAGAAACTGGCCATAGGAATGGCCCTGAAGAGCACTTAGCGGAACACACTGAGCGTGGCCTCGGTGACAGTCTGTGCCTCCACAATTAGGTAAGATAGCATCTGATGTGGCCAGAGGAAGCCTGGTTTTCTCCTTGTGCTGCCTGCTTTTCCAACTCAGGTCCGACAAAAAAGATGCCACCTTGGGTCACCTCACGACTTCACTCTGCCTCTGAATAACCTTTGTGCTTTAACCAAGAAAGCCAAGTTGTGCTCGCTTCTACTTGAAGTTCTTCTGCTGGGCCGAGGAAACCATTGTACTTCCTTTTAGTTTAGGGGCTGGAGGCATCCCAGGAAAGGCCGCCAGCACCCTCTTTCTTCTCGAACCCAGGATTCAGGAGAGAAAACCCAACCTCCCCAAAGACCCAGCTCCCTCAAGCCAACCAGAGAACTCCCACACCAAGGACATCACTGCAGCCTTGCCCACAGGTTCAGTCTTTTACAAAAAAATCGGAGAGCTCGGGCCTTCGTGTCCTCTGTTCCCCTGCAGGTCGGTCTGAACTCATTCAGGCTCGCGCCCCTGCCCAAACCTCGGGACTGGAGCTGAGTGACCCCCTCTGGCAGCTGGAGCTCAACAGCACCATGTTTCTCTGGGTGCAGAGGCCTTTGGCTGGCGTAGAGGCGGAGGTGGAAACACCCAAGGTGCCCGAGGGTCCCCAGAAGCCAGAGTCGCTGTGGTTTGGGGACCGGTGGCAGCAGCCCCTGGCTGGCCTTACCTGCTCTCCCTTTCCGCCGCTGCTCTTCCTCTTGCTCAGTCAGGTACTCCCCAGTCTGGTATTTTCGGCTCTTCTGCCGTCTCCGTTTCTTCCTCTTCACCAGGCCCTCCTCCTCGTCTTCCTCTTCCTCCTCGTTGGTGTCCCACATTTGCCGGGCAGCCTCTGTCCTCCAGGGCATCTCTCGGGCTCGCCACAGGTGCCTGCGGCCCTGGCTCAGCAGAGTCTTATCCTGGGCATGGTGGCTGCGATACTGGGTGTCCCGTTGGGTCTTTCTCACCTTTCGACGTTTGGCCGGGGTGGGGGTCACCTCCTCTTCCTCCTCTGTGGGGAAGACTTCCTGGCTTCCCATGTCACTGTCTGCCATACCAGCAAAGGAGCTACAGATGCTTCCTGTGGACGGGATGTACAGAGGACGGTCAGGGACCTCTTCAAAGGACAAAGAGTATGGTGTCGAAGCAAGTGCCCTGGATTAGGAGTTTGAAGGTCTGGGTTCAAGTGCAGGTTCTGCCAGTTATTGGCCGTATGCTCTGGGAAAGTTCCTTCACTTCTGTCTCCTCATCTATACACTGAGAACACTGTGCTCTGCCTTACTGACCTTACAGGGCTATTCTGAGGCTCAAGTGAGACAATTTGCCTGTAAGCACTTTACTGAGTCCAATATGTGACACGGCTATGGAGCATCCAAACCCCACAGCCTTCCCCGTGCACATGCCACTTTCATCTATTCCGCCAACTCTCACTTCGTGCTTACAAGGTGCCAAGCATTGCGAGAGGGGCAGGAGAGGGCCACAGCGTGTACAGAGGGTGAGGAGGGCAGACCGACATGGGGCCCCGGCCCAGCTCACTATGTGAACCCCAAACTTGCTGACAGAGCCAGCCGGGCAAGCCGAGTTGTCACCAAAGAGTCTCAGGAAGAGTGAAGCAAGAAGGAGCCCCTTTCCTGTGACCTAGCCTGGGTTAGTCCCACCCAAATGCTCTTCAGCCAGGCCCTCTTCCCTTATGCTGACCCCATGTCCTATTTATCTGCCCAGAACCCGGGGGCGGGGCTTGCTCCCTGTCTCCCCCCTCCACCTCCGCCACCGCCGTCCCTCTGGCCCCACTGCAGCTGTTCCTCGCGGTTGGGCAGGCACCTCCCCCTACCCTCCACCACCCCAGGAGGATGGGACCTTTCCTGCCGCCTCTGCCGCACAGCCAAGAGGCCATTTCCCTCCCCACTCCTGCCTTCAACTCTGTTAACAACACAAGCACAATCCTAAACTGGCCCAGTTGAGCGCTACAGGAGATGGGACATCTTCGTCAGAAGCAGCTCTGAGACACCACCATCCTTCTCTCAAGGCCCGGCTATTAAGCTGACAATCCCCCAAACGCAAGCGAGGTCAGCAGAAGAAAGAAATGGTTTGAGGCAAGCGGAGCGGCCCTTGACCAAAGGCTTCAAGTCAGTCAGACCACTTAAGACAGCAAATATCCAGCATCCTTTCCATTATACAGACCAGGCAGGGAACGAAGTGTTCTAGTTAATCTAATATTCTGGTTAACACGAATCACCACAGAGATCACACAGGGATCACCATCTTCCAAAGAATCAAATACACTACAATGTGTTTAACACTAAAATGGGAATGGCTGTAATGTAATCGCTCTTTGATGATTCAGAGGACACTTCAGGATTTTTCAAGGCCTCCGGGCCGTCATTATGAGCCCCAATTACCAGCGTGCTCTCCATGTGCTGAGGTGCCCATTAATAGAATGTCAGATAACTGAGTTTACACGGTGCCCCGCCTCCCACTCCATCAACTTTGCATGGAAATCTGGGTGAGTTGGGGCAACTATTTCTAGTGCTAAGTACCAACATTGGAGGCCAGCAGACAGTAGTAGTGACTGGAAACGACTATCCTTTTTTAGACACTGGGCGTGGACCAACGCACACATTTAAGGGACCAAATGTGATTCCACTGGCTCTGATGACTCAGTGACCATTTCCAATTTTGATGATGCCTGTCACAGAGGGCAAGAGGACAGAGGCCCAAAGGTTAAATGTCTGTGCCTGAGGTTGGCCCCACTAATCATAAGACATCAAGGCCTGGAGCAGAACTAGCATTCCTGAGCGGCCTGGGCCTTGCCTCTTGCCACCGTTGGCTGCCAACAGGAGATGTCTGATCCTTGTTCTGAAAAGCTAAGCAAATCAGCCTAAGATCGCGGGCAATGACCCAGCTGCCCCCCTGTGCTCCCTCGTCTCTGCGAGGAGCTGGGCACCTTGGCACAGTGAATCAAATTCCCACCTCTCCCCCCACCCTGGGCCAGTGGCAAATCCGCTCAACGAGACCTCTACGTCTCTTTGCGGACCAGCGCCAACGTGGACGGCAGCCTCAGGCTCACTCACCAGACTGACTGCGCGTCCGGGTGCTGAGGACCACGGGGATGAAGTCACGGAAACTGCTCTTGGCTTTCTTCTCCAAGGAACCTGGGGTGGGGTGCGGTTTCAGGGCGGAAGGCAGAGAGAATCACAGTCAGAGTCTCAGGACGCAGAGGCCCGCAGAGGCCCCCCGAGAGGCCCGAATGGAAAACTCCAGGGAGGGTTTGTGTTCTCCCTGCTTTCCATTTATTAGCTCCCCTATGCTGCCATCACCTATGCGTCTCTTTTAGAGAAGGAGCTTTTCCCGGGGGTTTTTGAAGCCCGGGAGCTGCGTCATTTTTGCTGACACTGACAAAGGCGGCGCACGGCATCGATTTGCCAGCACGCCGCAAAGTGGAAGGCCCGGCTGCCTGGACGACTGTGAGGCTGCTGCACCTCCACAAAGTTATCACTGAGCTGGAGCAGGGCCCAGAGAAGGGTAACCTCCATGAATCTGAGAGGATTGAGCGGGGCAGGAAGATGGGAGCAGGGAGCGGCGGACAGAGGAAAACTGCAAGAACAGACTAGAAATAGGCAGGTCACGTCAGACAGGCAGGGCCATGAACACAGGCTACTATGTATGGGCTGCAGCACCCGGCCGTCCCTCTGAGGAGGGCGCCGAGGAACTCGTAGCGGCAGAGCACACGGGTTACGCTCACGCCTCCCCACCCCGAACACACTGCGTGTCCCCAAATGATAAGGATGTCTCGAAACCCTTCTAGCGAGCTATTACTTTTTAGCTTCTATGATGGGAGTTTTCAAATATGCCAAGGGTAGAGAAAACATGGTACATGACGCCACTCTGCTGTTTCGGTCTCAGTCCTCATTACGTCTGCTTCTCCTCTGAGCCCAGACCCGCCGCAGGGTAAGAGGCTGGCCACTCTGTCCTACCACTGACCCAAAATCGCCTCCGTCGGCCTCTGGAGCGGGCCTTACTCTAGGGTGACCAGCATAAGCCCCTACTCCCACCTCCCTTGGCCCTTGCTTTTGATTTCAGAGGTGTCAGCGACATCTTCCTCCCCTAGTCTCCCTTTGCGGGTCACCTTCAGAGCCCCTCCCCGCCCGCCCACCACGGGGATCCCCCTGCAGCCCAGCGACAGCGCCAGGACCCGGGAGGCCTACCTTCCTCGTGGCCATCGGCTCGTTTTCCCGGAGTCTGGGACTCAGGCTTTGTTGGCTTCCGGTGCTTGTGCTTTACCCTGACTCCATTGTGCTCTTTTCCTGAATCTGAAGCCCCCCTGGGGCTTTTCTTGGGGGGTTCCTGGGGGTCACTGGGCGGCTTCCGGCACTGCAGAGAGGTAGAGAGAGTCAGGCCTGAGTTCAGTTTCGCTTCCAAGAAAGCTCCCTGCACACTGCCCCCGTGCCCTGATCCTGCCACGCAGACACGAGCTGCCCAGGTCGGGGTGGGAGCTGGGGCCGCCCGCCACCTTCCGCCGTGGGCTCGAGAGGCTTTTTGGACTGAACCCAGCGCCCAAGCTAATCCCCCAGGACATCCACACCCCATCATTTTAAACAGGTCCACAGAGTCTGCATTCACAAGCCGAATAAACACCCAAAGTCATTCGAAAAGGTGCAAAGTCAGGCCCCATACTCTCTATATCCAAACAGCAATAGACAGACAGGCAGAAAACAAAAATGCCTCTTCTGCAAGTTGGGTGACCACATTGTTCAAATAACTTTCCTGCGAATGGTATTGACACCAACAACTGAAAATAATTTTCGGACGGGCCAATTCAAGAAAAATGATATATTTTCATGTGTAAATTAATACCAAAAAAAAAAAAAAAAAGGTTCGACTAAGGCTAGAAGAAACGCCTGCCATGGGAACAATTCCAATCTCCTCACACATATGAAAGACACTGAGAAGACCCAAGCATTGTTAACAAGGCCTCTTTACACTCTGCAGCCCTCTCACCGCTTCCCCAACACCCCTGAGAAGAAAAGCTGCTATCATCCCCACTGAACAGATGAGAAAACTGAGCCTCCAAGAGAAGAGGTGGAATGATTTGTCCAGGGTGACACACAGCCCAAGGCGTCCACTTGCTTAGGAGCCACCAGGGACCGGGCAAACCTGCAAGTTAGCTGGCCTGGGCCTGCAGTAAGAAAGCAGCCAAGCTGGGACCAAGACCCAGTGCTCCTGGCACCCAGCCCAGGCCCCTTTGCCTCAGCTCTCGCTCCTCTCCTTCCCTATATACCTGGGTCCTCCACTGGTTTTGCTCAGCCCCGCTCACATAGGGGGTACACGCATAAAGGCTGTGCTTACACACTACACGGACACTAAGCCTAATGGTCACACAGTCTCAGAAGCTTTGAGGTCTCTGCATGTATCCAACAAGAAACAGGGCAAGGCAGGGATTTCCAGCATTGGAATATCCAGGGAGTGCAGAATAAGCACAATGTTTTAACAATGACAGTGAACCCTAGGAAGTTGTTTTCCCCCTAAGCAGACCTGCATACCACCTTCTAGAAGGTTATCATTGTCCAGCTCCAGGGACCAGCAGATATCTTACTGATGGAACATTTTCCAGCTGGGGGAACGTGTCTCCAAGGAGTCACCACTCCTCATCCAATTCCAGGACCCCCGCTACCCCATGAACTCCTCCTGCCTCTTATTCAGCAGAGGGCTGAGCTGAAGATTCAAATTCAGTTTCTCTCTTTACTTGCCAGTTCCTACAAACCAAAGTGTTAGGAGAAAGAAAGAGGCAGGGAGGGAAGGGGAAGTTGGGGAACTGCTGCTTAAAGTGTGACCTTCAGGTATTGCCAAAAAAACAAACAAACAAAAAAAAAAAAACAAAAAAAACCTCACTTTAAGGCAGGGGGAAGCAAGTTCAATACACATCAACTTGAACATGTCCTATTTGTTTCTGAATATCATTTTTAGCTGGCTCTTTCAAGTACAGATCATTAACTTTTACTTCCTAAGATAGACAAAAACAAGTAAAACGGAACATCTAGAAGGGATTTCTGTCTGTCTATTCTGCAAGGGCAACACTCAAAGTAAAAATATATTGCCAACTCCGACTTAGGCAAAAAGCTGGGATGATGAGAGATCATGTTAGATGAATGTTCTGGTTAACAGAGTTTTGAAGGGTTTTCCAAAGAATTTTCCAAAGAATAAGAAGACAGTAAAATACATCCAGCACCAGATGAAGCAGAGCTTTCTTCGCTGATGGTTCTGAAGGCCCTTCAGGATTCCATGAGGCCTTGGGGCAGGTGGTGTAGAAGACAGGTGACTATTCTGACTCTTCTCTTTTTTTTCTTTCGGTCTTTTTTTTTAGGGCTGCACCTGTGGCGTATGGAGGTTCCCAGGCTAGGGGTTGAATGGGAGCTTCAGCTGCCAGCCTACACCACAGCCGCAGCAACACCAGATCTGAGCCACATCTGCGACCTACACCATAGCTCATGGCAATGCCGGATCCTTAACCCGCTGAGTGAGGCCAGGGATTCAACCTGCATCTTCGTGGATCCTGGTCAGGTTCTTAACCTGCTGAGCCACAACAGGAATGCCCCATCCCTGATTTTAGTTTGCTTATCAATGGTTTCTTTGTCAGGAAAATTGAACGTAAGAAAAGAAAGATCTAAGCTAATTGCTTTCCAGAAAAATGGACATTTACCAAATCATTACAGGCAGTTGCCAAGGGCTGCTCCAAGGCCCCTGATCCTGTAACTTTATTCTCTGCCCTCTGCATCTGTCAGTGGGCCCAGTGAACTGTTCCTCTAATACAAGAAGGGGCATTGCCTGCCTGTCATCAAGCCACCTGCAAGACATCAGCTCCATGAGGGCGGGGACCACGTCTATCTTGTTGGTAATACTGACAATAATAACAGCAGCCACTAACACTTCCCGAGGACTCATCATGTGCCAGGCACTGTCCTAAGCATTTAGTCGTATCACCTCATTTAATCTTTAACAACAGCTTTGTTGACATATAATATATTGAGCTGTATCATACAATTCAATTATGTTTATAATTCAATTCTTTTATACAGTCACAGAAATGTGTAAACACAATCACTATCTTGTTCCCGAAATTTTCATCACCCCAAATGGAAACCCTGTACCCACTAAGTCATCACTCTCCAATTCCTCATCCCCTCCAGCCCTAGGCAACCAACTGCTAACCTACTCTCTGTCTCTATGAATTTGCCTATTCTGGACATTTCACACCATCCTTTCATCTCATCTTTACACAGCCCTATTAGGAGGTACTATTATTGTCTCATTGCATAGATGAGGAAACTGAGGGCCAGAGAGTTTAAATAACTTGACTGATACGGAGTTCCCGCCATGGCTCAGTGGTTAACGAATATGACTAGGAACTATGAGGTTGCAGGTTCAATCCCTGGCCTCACTCAGTGGGTTAAGGATCCGGCGTTGCCGTGAGCTGTGGTGTAGGTAGCAGACGTGGCTCGGATCTGGCGTTGCTGTGGTTCTGGCGTAGGCTGGTGGCTACAGCTCCGATTGGACCCCTAGCCTGGGAACCTCCACATGCCGCGGGTGCAGCCCTAGGAAAGACAGAAGGACCAAAAAAACAAAACAAAACAAAACAAAAAACTTGACTGATACCGCGCAGTTAGGACGAAGTAGAACCAAGATTCAAACCGAGGCCCTGTGCCTGGCTCCACAGAACTTACTCCTCACCAAAATGCTGTGCTGGAGTTCCTGTCGTGGCTCAGTGGAAATGAACCCAACTAGTGTCCATGAGGACATGGGTTCAATCCCTGACCTCGCTTAGTGGGTTAAGGATCCGGCGTTGCCATGAGCTGTGGTGTAGGTTGAAGATATGGCTTGGATCCCACGTTGCTGTAGCTCTGGCGTAGGCTGGCAGCTGCAGCTCTGATCTGACCCCTAGCCTGGGAACCTCCACATGACGCAGGTGCAGACTTAAAAAGCAAAAAACCAAACTGCTGTACTGGCCTCCTGAAGATGTGGTCCCACTGCCTGGGAAGGACTGCTATGTAGCAGCCACTCGAAAAACACTTGCTAAAAGGTCAGTGAAACCGCCATGCATAAGGAGAGGAGAGCTAGTATGGCACAGCTGAAGATGAGCACTAACTTTAGAGCCAATGAGACCAGAGTCTGAGCTCCACTGCTGTCATTTAGTAGGTGCGTAACTTTGGGTAATTTCCCCTCTCAGTCTGTTCCCTTCATTTTCTTATCTGTAAACTGGGTGTAGCGTTCACCTTGTAGGGTTATTTGGGGGATTAAGTTAGATAGTGTATGTGGGAGGCCCTTGGCACATAGCGGGAATTCAACAAATGGCAACGACCATAAGGATAATTCTTATGACCATCAAGGGCAGAGTGCAGTTACCTGAGCAAATGCTAGATATGTGCTCTACTCTGGCATGACCTATGCTCCTGCTTGGCGTGTCTGCCATACTGAAGTGGTCATGGGATCACTGGGAAAAAGCCACCCAAACTCTGTCCCGAGGGGTCCTCAACCTAGAGTCTATCTATGGGTGGGCTTTGGGGAAGAGGTTGGGTCCATGAACCCCTTGCAATTACTGGCGAAATTCTGCGATCATATTTTTGGGGATGGGGTCCACAGCTCTCATAAGCTTCTCAAAGTGCTCTATGGTCCAAAAAGGCTACGAATTTCTGCCCCAAATTTATGGTGCTCTGGCTAGAAATCTATTCATTAGTGTGGATCAACATCCAGTTTGAAGGCTTGTTAACGTAACCTCAGATTGCTCCATATTTTGAATGAGCCCTATTCTCAACTGCTTCAAGAATCTCCTTGATCACTACTGGCCTTCAGATCCTCTTTGGAAAACACTGGATTCAGGTCAAGTTCTCCTGGCCCACCCTTTTGCCTAGAATCCTGACATCACCCTTAGCCTATGAAGAACCCGGACCCATAGCACAGGGAACTCTACTCAATATTCTGTAATAACCTATATCGGAAAAGAATCTGAAAAAGAGTGGCTGTAAGTATATGTATAACCTAATCACTTCGCTATACACCTGAAACTAACACAACACTGTAAATCAACTATGTATACGCCAATATAAAATAAAAATTAAATTGAAAAATCCCAGACCCAGCCACCCATCTGCCTTGGATACCAAATTGCCAATGGGTTGAAACCCAAAGCTGCTACCCCAAGCATGAGCAGGACAGGAAACTGGTAGATGAGCCCAGAAGACGAACTGGCTCCAGTCCCACAAAACTCCAAGCAAATCCAGAGCAGGCTACCCTGGTGGTACAGAGAACAACCCTGTCAAAGGCCCCTTTCCCTCCCTGGACCCCAAGTTCTCGAGGCCAGCAGTCATCTCAGAAGAGGAAAAGGAAGAATGGCGAGGCAAGGGAGGGCCTGTTACTAATTGATTTCCCTCCCCGTACAGTATTCTTCCACTTTCCAACCTCATCTGGGACAATGGCTTCCCCAGAGTCCAGGACCCAATCACTTCCCACATCCTACAAACTACAAGCCCATCCCTCCCCCTATCTGGAGACCGTGACTTAGTTAGTAAGAGCCCTGATTCACCTTACACGAGCCTTCCCAATCAGTACAGTTCACGGAGCTACTCAAGAGCACTGCACGGGGTTGATGTCTGCAGGACGCGCAGACCACTGGTGTCTCGGCCCTGCCCTCAACCTCAGCCCAGCACTCACCTTGGGTCCATGGGAACTTCGGACCATGCCCTTGGCTTGTGGCTGCTGTTCCTCACCCTCCTTCTCTTTGCCACACTTCATTTTCTTGGGTGGCGGAGATTCGGTCACCCCATCGGTTACCACCGAGTCTGGCTGCCACTTGTTCTTGCAAGAAAAGACGCCTATGCTTTCCTGTTTCACTTGGGCCTGCCCGGCCTTACTCCGCACTTCGGCTTGGCCCCTCTGGGGAGTGGCTGGGAGGCCATCGGCCCGATAGCAGGTGGCTAAATTGAAGACCACATCGCCATCCACCTTCTCCATTTTCACCCGCCCCAGGTCCACCTGGCTTCCGAGCTGCGAAAGCTCTGTGCCAGAGGACCTCTTGCTGCTCGGGACCACGTCCAAGATGAGCTCCTTGGGGCGGCTGTCATGAGGTAGCAAAGGCAGCTCGGGCATTTTGTGCAGGTTCTGGGGGGTGGCCAGGACCAGCTCGTGGGACATGTAGGTGGCCAGCACTTGGTTCTTAGGCTTCGTGTCTCCTGCCAGCTTCAGGCTGCAAGCCCCCTGGGGGCCTTCCAGCTTAGGAGTGCTGTCCGGGCAGAGGTGGCTCTCTGATTCCTCGGGCCCCTGAGTCACTCTCAGGTCCCCGGCGCTAGGCTGGACAGACAGAGCCAGGGTCCCTGTCTGAGGGCTAAGCGTCAGGAGGACAGGGTTTACTGGTTCCTCGTAAGGCTTGGCAGCAATCCGGCAAGTTTTGCTCTTTGTGCCCGTGTCCTGCTCTGGAGCAAAGGCGCCCCCGGGCCGTGGCTGCCCCTCGGGAAGTCCATGCACGGCCTCGCTGGGGCCAAGGGATGGCACGCCAGAAAACTCAGAAACGACGCTGGTGGGCCTGATGGGCACCCCCTGGCTGGGGGTCAGCTGCCCTGCGCTGGAAATGCCAATGGAAAGCAGAGACGCCTGGTGGTACGGTGACCAGCCAACAGGCAGGACCTGGGTGCTGGTGGGTTTCCCGTTGACTGAACACCGAGGGTAGATATTTGCTGGGCCTGTGGGCTTCCAGAGAGAGAGCTCCTTGGTTTGGCACCCCGGCAGCCCCGGGGCAATGCGGGCTGGGGTGTAACGTTTGACTGTGCTTGGCTGTCCCTCAGGCCCAGTCTGGCTGCCCTTCTTGCCACAGGGGACACCAGTGCTCTTGGGCTCCCCTTGATCGATGATGGAAATGGGCTCCTGCTTGGGGAGATGGCGGGGGTCTCGGTTGAGGCCCAGGTTGGGGTCTTTGTTCAGCAGGAGGGATGCGGGCACCGGGTTGGCCACTCCCACATAGGTGCCGGGAATGGTGCTGATCAGCGCAGTGGAGTTCTTCACCCAGGTGCTTGGGTCCCCGTTCCTCACGATCTCAGGAAAGATGACGAAGGGCGAGGAAGTGGAGCCCAGGCACGAGGTGACATTGCTGCCGGCAGCCTGGGTCGTGCGTTGAGACCTAGAAAGGACCGTGGAGAGGAGGGCCTTGCTGCTGGTGTGCACAGGGGTCAACACAGGCATGGGAGGCGTCTTGCGCTGGTTCGGCAATGGGAGCTTCTGGCGGTTGGACTTGGAGGAGAGGTCAAGGGGCATCTCGCTGCACTCGGGTGGAGAGGCCATCTCTCGCTCCAGCTGTGGAGGTGACTTGAGGGGAGAGAAGGTGACGGAAGTCCCTTCTGTTTGCTGCTCGGCGCCACCTGGCATCTTGGCAGGGTGCGGTGGGACTGAGCTCACGCTGGGGGCTGGCAGCAGAGGCTGTGGAGGTGGAAGCACCTTGGCAGAAGCAGTGGAGAGCGAAGTATCTGCCAAAGGCCCAGGGGCCCCCTCGGGCGCAGGCTGGGTGCTGGTGCTGCCAGACGGGGAAGCGCAGGGGAGCCTATTCACCTCCAGAGAGACCAGCTTGGACTCTGAAGTCAGAGGCCGGGCCACAGAAAATGCATATGGGTAAGACCGGAGCTCTGGGGAGGCCAGCACACCAGGGAGACACCTGTCCTGCAGGTAGGATGGCAGGACAGGGAGCGTAAGAGTGGAGGAGACTCCCAGGGTGGTCGGCAGTGTGGCCACGCTGAGTGGCTGCCCGCAGCTTGGAGGCGGGATATAGACCAGCGGCTGGCTCGGGGTCAGTACCGTCCCTGGCTGAAAGGACAGGGGGACTTTTTGCATAGCTGGTGCCTGAGCTGCAGGAAAACACACTCGACTCAAACTAAAGGAGGCCGGGATGGGTGCAGAGGTGGGAATGGCAGTTGGTGTGGCAGCTGGCATGGGCGTGGGGGCTGGAGTGAAGATTGGGGCTGGGGTGGGTGCAGGCACCGGTGTGGGAGCGAAGGCGGGGATGAGAGTGGGGGTAGAAGGCGGGCCAGAGGATGGGGTCGGGGTGGGCATGGGCACCGACGGGGGCGCGGGAGCTGCGGGAGGGGTGGACGCTGGCATGGGAGCCAGAACAGGAGTAGGGACAGGTGCGAGGACCAGGGTCGGAGCTGAAGGGGGGACGGGAGCCTGGATCAGAGCCAAGGGAGGTGCTGAAACTGGGACTGAGAGGGGGGCAGGGGTCGGGGCCGAAAGGGGGACGGGGCCCGAAGGGGGAGCAGAAGCTGGCACGGGCACCAAGACAGAGGCCGAAACTGAAAGGGGGTTTGAATCGGAGATGAGTGTGGGCACTGATGGTGGTGCCGGAGCCAGAGCCGGGACTGGTGCTAAGGGAGGGGAAGGCGCCGGAACCGAAGTGGCAACCTGAACGGGAACCAACCCGGAATGGGGCACCGGGGCGGGGACGGAGAGTGGGACCTGGAATGGATCTGGAACAGATGGGGGGACAGAGGCTGAGCTGGGAGCGGGGGGGCAAATGGGGGCTGGCAGCGGATTGAAGTTAGTGGTAACCAGAGGCAGGGTACTCTCCACGGGGACGCCGGTTCCCAGAGTTGCCAAAATGAAAGTGTTCTTCTCCCCGACACTGTGCCGAGAGTCCAAAGCCTTCGCCCCGGCTGGTGAGCAGTCCACCTGCTTGCTCATTTGGGTGCTGAGCGGAGTCCAGGAGCAGTCGGCAGTGCCGCTGCCGGCCTCGGGGCCGTCAGAAGCGGGAAGCTTGAGCCCGTCTCCCGGGCTGCTCAGTGGCACCAAGGGGCCCCCCGCCTCTGCCACATTCCCAGCGTAGTCCATTTTCGGCTGGGTGTCGTCAGACTTGTCCTCTGACTTGTGCCCAAGTTTTTCAGTTGCACTGCCATCTGGGTCTGACCCCCGGGCATTGCTGCCACTTCCAACTGCCGTGAGCTCCACCTGCAACGACAGAGTAGTGTGCCAGTCTTAGCTAGCTCTCTGCAGATATGCAAGTGTCCCAAGGCCGGGGAGGAGTGACTGCTGGTCCTCTTTGCAACTTGATGGAGCGGGTCTCGGCAGAAGCAAAGAGCAGCTGGCTGATTTTTGTCTCACATGCAGCAACTCCTAGGAAATACCCTGGCCCTTTCTGGTCCCCATAGGATGGCAGGCTGGGCACGTCACCCAGGGAAGTTCAGCTCCCCCTTTGGCAGGTGGCATTTGGCTCCGTGTGGCCCCTTACCTTGGAAAAACTGCTGCTGACACAAAACTCCTGAGTTCCAAAGCGCTGGCAGTCACCTGTCGTGGACTCCTCATCAGAAAGAGGTGCTCTTCTAGCGTAGGAGAGACAATCGGAAAAGCGACAATGAGGCCTAGACTTCAGGCCACCACCACCTTCCCCAGAATGCCCCCTGCCTGCCTGGGTTCCCATAAAACCTTCCTGTCTTGCTTCCCTTGGTGGCTCGGCCGAAATCACAAGGAACTGGGGACCGGAGGGGGGTGTCCAGGTTACAAACCAGAGCCTCCATGCCCAGCTTTTCAGGTTCTTGCAAAGGAGCCCAATGTGACCAGACTCCCCTCTTTGAGCTGTGTGTCCTGTCTTTGAGGGCTCTCCCCAGGCGTGTGGAAGACCCCAGCAGCTTTGCCTTGTCCCTAGAGCTTAACCATCAAGGAGACCGTCCAGGAGGTACTAGGCATTGCCAAAGGGGGACAGGTAAGTCACGGAAGGCCTCAAAAGGCATGCGGGCCACTCTTCTCATAAATGGGATCTTACCTTAAGTCTACAAGGGAAGCCGGCTACAGTATCATCAGGGTGACCCTTTTCTAAAACAACCACCTCCATTGTGCTTCGCGTTCTAAATCCCAATCATCATTACTAAGATACGTAATGATACTGATTTGAGGCAGGTCACTGAGTGCCAAGGGGCATTTCAAGGGCACTACTTCCTTCCCTCTAGGGTACCTCTTTCCCTTTTCTAGAGGACCAGTGAGCTCCAGCCAGCATCTATCCTCCTTCCTACCTTTCTCTCACGCTGGCATCTATCTCCTGCCCACTCCCCGACTCCCTCCTTGGCCTCACAGCATCACCGCATTTTCTCCCACCCCAAAGGGAAGGAAGCCTTCAGGGCCGTCCCCAAAGTCAAGCTGGTATATTGCGGAGGGAAAGGCTCAAGGCCAGAGAGCTGGGTCCCAGAGGAGGAAACCTCAACTGTACCCCCACCTCCTCAAAAAGTCTTCTCCAAAATTTGGGTAAGAATCTTAGAAAATGGTATATCCTGACCAAAAAGAAAAAAGATCAGACTGGGTGAAGTTGGAGAGAGGAGGAACACCCCTCTATGGACGTTCGCTATTTTGAGTATGGCAACAACACACCACTGCTGCCCTAGGGAAGACACCAATGGGGCCGAAGCCGTGGTGGGAGTGGCCAAGCGGAAGGCTGAGCTGGAAGAATGAAGTTCCAGCAGAAGCCCTGCGATGCAGTTCCCGAGGGGCAAAGCACAGGAATGCCCCGAGCGCCTCCGGGGAGGCAGACTGCCTTGGTGTCACCCTCTGCTTCAGAGCCTCGCCCTGAGCTCTGCGACAGGGCGAGGTGCCTGCAGCCCACCCCCACGAGAACTCCCTCCCTCCCTCCCTCCCACTGGAACAAGGCACGGTTGACGGACCCCAAAACTGTACGTGGGGCAAGAGAAGCAACAAGGGCAAAGGGGTCACGGAGGGCCTCTCCTCTTTTCAGGGCTCCAAAGGGGGCTAACGGGATGGGGGGAGGCTTGTTCCATTTAAAATGCGGGCAGGCTGGCAGAAGTGGCGGGGGGGGGGGGGTTCCACTGCTGGCAATGACTGTTGGTGATGAACAGAAATGACCGTGAGGAGAGATGAGGGTTGGAGATGCAGTCGGGGGTCTCAAGGAAGGGGAGGAAGTGGGAGCCTGAGGGAAAAAGGGAAGACATCCTTCAACTTCAACTCCTGAGAGGCCAGAAAAGCAAGACTGATACCCAGCCTTGAGCCAGGGGAACAGCGTGTTCCAACGAGACTGGCCAGGGGTGGTTTGTGGGGAGGATGGTGGCGAGAGAAAAGGAGTGGTGGGACCCCCCTTGACCTACCCCACATGAGGGACGCAGAGGGGAGACACTCTTTCCTTTTTCTTCCTCCTGACCATACAAACGGGAGCTCCCTGTGTGCCTGACCCTCCTTGCTCAGCTCCCACCCCACATAAAACCATCTTGAAGGCAGAAACCCCGCCTTCAAAGGCAGCCACCAGAGAACAGAGAATGGCAGAGTCAGCGGGTCCAGAGACTCTGAAGGTGCCAGTGGCAGAGACAACAGCAGTCCTGGCTCCTCCAGCCATAGCCACCAAGGTTCTGGGAAAATGTCCTGTGGCCACGCTGCAAACCCTCTAAGGAGAGGGGTGTGTAAAGCCAAGCAGACGTTAAATCGCTCCATTGAGAGAAGAGCCTGGGACAGGAACAGCTTGTGGTGGGGGGTGGGGAAGAGTCGGGTCAGGCGGGCAAGATTAGGAGGGTGGGAAAAAGGGAGCAGGGGTCAAAGCGGGTTTCAGTCAGGGCCGAAAATCATCCTGCCTTTTCCTCCCAACAGAGATGACCCTGGGCTGTTATGTCCAAGGCTTTGTTGAACTTAAACCAGAAACAGCCATAACCTTGCAGGGCTGCTTTCTGAAGTATTAAGGGCTAGCACTGCTGTCAAACTAGACCTTTTCCTGTTCCTATTGGGCCCTAACTACATGGCACCCACCTCGCTCCTTAGATCCCAGCCCCTGCAACTTTGGCTGCCTCAAGTCCCATCACACTCCAAGACCGCCTTCCTTGCAGTCAGGGTTTCCCCCAAACACACCATGTCAGAAGCACCAGCCCTCCTGTGAAGCTCCTCCTCATCCCTCAAGTCCTGGATCAGATGTCACCGCCTCTGGGAAGCCTTCTTTTATTCCCCCAAGGGAGTTTGTCATCCTTGCCCCTAGACTCCATGGGACCTGTGTATGCCACTCTGCAGCACTTACCACCAATATCCCATGACTATCAGTTTGCTCTCATTGGGTTTAATAAATGTTGAATGAAGGAATGAATGGGTACAAAAACAAAGCATGCAAGCAGGAAAACAGAGAGAGAAAGCTGGAGGCTTGACTAGAGTCAGCCACCTGGGGCCAGCAGAAAGCCCCTGAACCCTGTTTCTACAGTCCTCAACCACATCTGAAGGATCTGGGCAGGCTTCTCAAACATAACTTTAAGGAGTTCCCGCCATGGCTCAGCAGTACCAAACCCAGCTAGCATCCATGAGGATGCAGGTTCCATCCCTGGCCTCACTCAGTGGGTTAAGGATCCAGCGTTGCCATGAGCTGTGGTGTAGGTCACGGACACGGCTCGGATCTGGCATTGCTGTGGCCATGGTGCAGGCTGGTAGCTGTAGCTCCAATTCAATCCCTAGCCTGGGAACTTCCATGTACCCTGGGTGCAGCACTAGAAAGACAAAAAAAAAAACCCAAAAACGTAACTTTAAAAATCCCCCAGGTGCAGCTTTATACCTGAAATGTCTAAGTTCTACAGGTGGTAAAGGGCTAAGGAAGATGGTCTTTATTTTATTTTATTTGTCTTTTTAGGGCCGCACCCGCGGCACATGGAGGTTCCCAGGCTAGGGGTCTAACTGGAGCTGTAGCTGCCGGCCTACACCACAGCCACAGCAACACCAGATCCGAGCCGCATCTGTGACCTACACCAGAGCTCACGGCAATGCCAGATCCTTTACCCCCTGAGCGAGGCCAGGGATTGAACCCACAACCTCATGATTCCTAGTTGGATTCGTTTCTGCTGCACCATGACAGGAACTCAAAGACGGTCTTTAAATAAGGTGAGATCACATTTTGGAAATCAGCTGTAGCATGGCCTAGACGACAGTGTTGTAGCAGGAGGGTGACAACAAAGGGTAGATGAGATTAGAAGTGATAACACTTAAAAGGTCATCTTAACCACTAAGCATAACATCCTAAGAAAGGTTCATAAAAAGAGAAAAGTAGGTTCAGGTCCACTTCCTGTTCCTTTTTCCATGGGGATTTAGAATGGACAGTAAAGCAAGGTAACTTGTCCATTGATTTTTTTGAAGGCTCTAGCCCAGATCTTTACATCAAAGTCTCAACTACTTATAACTAGTTGTCGATGAATACTCACACAAATCAATACCACCAACTTGCCTTCCCTAGATCATCTCTTAATTATCATCTAAGAACACGCCTCAAATGCACAGGAAAATACCTTTCTTGTGCAGATCTGAGAAGAATTTTGTCTTATTTTCCCTGGTCTTAACTTTTCTATTCTAAAATTAAGTTCCTTTAAGTCCATCTCTGACTCGTTCCTCAGAATAGAGAGCATTAAAGTATCAGGTGCTAATGGCTTTTTTTAAAAAAATTAAAAGGTCTATTCTAACTTGAACACTCAGACAGGTACAGACTTCTCTAGTTAGGACCAGAAGAAGAAAGTAGATACATGCAAAGAGGTCCTTTCCTTTTTCCTTCAAAATCATCAATACCCCCACAGGCACACAATGCCAAGATTTCTCTAAGGAAAGGCCAGATCTTGAATTCCAGGGAAAGCCCTATCGTTCTGTGTTCTAGGTGACTAATTCGATGTATCTGGATTTCAACAGTCGATATATTGAAAGCACAACTAAAGCGCAGCAGGCATGAAGGAGTTCTACCTTCTCTAAAAATGGGAGAACTGTTGCAACCATCACACACAGCTCTTTGGCCAAGGGTTATAAAAGTCAAATGTAGGATCTGAAGGCCACTTTGAGTGCTCTTCTTACGGAGCATGATCAGGAAATGGTATAGCTTGGTCAACCCAATGTTTTGGTGAACAGAAAACTGAAAACACATACAGTTTTTCAGGCAGGCATCACCAACTCAATTTCACACGAAAACTATGTTAAGCAGTTTGATCTTCCGTTGAAACTTCATAAGGATCTCACTGCAAATCGTCATTGGCCTCGTGAGGCAAGAAAGTGCTGATCACCAGAATACCCACTAACAGCTCCCACTATAAAGCTGAATGATAAAACCGCCTTTCTTCCAGGCTTAGATCAAGGACCAAAAATATCTTACACGTATCCTTGGGCACAGAACATGGATGCAGCAAATAAAAACTGCAATCGCCTGAGCTTCCCTTCACTCCACAGTCTGACAGTTCCTAATGAGTAGACAAATACTGGTTGGCAAAAGGTCATCTGGTGGCCTCCTCACCTTCATCTGAACACAACAACGGACAGGGCAGAGCAAGCCACTCACACAGCCCCAGCCCCAGCCCCAGGCCATCTCAGAAAAATCAGAAACAATCAACAGCCTCCTCCCCCCTGGGTCCCTCCCCAGGCCCTGCCGCAGCTCCCCTGCTGGGCCGCAGGTACCGCTCCCTGGAAGCCAGCAATAGCCACCTTCCCTGCTGCCTCCCGCCTCCTCCTCCTCACCTCTCCTCGTTGATGCCACACATGCGAATCCGGTCAGAACTGGTCCAGTTGTGCACGCCGCTGTAGAGCGGTGCTGTAGAGATCATGACAGCCACTCACCACCGGATAGGACCTGCTGTGGCCACTCCCCCTGGGGAAAAAGAAACCCCCAGAATCAAAACTTGTAACACGGACAGCTGCGTTAACCTCCGTGTGCGCAGGAACATTTAAATAAACAAAGGTAAGTAAGGCACCAGGATGTTATTAACACAGTCTCTCTGCAAGCCAGCCTGCTCTGGAAAACCAGGGTCCAAATGGGGTCGAGGGAGCCCTGGCTTTCCAGGAATCCAGAGGTTTCAGGATAGAGAGGAAGATGCTGTTCATCACCTAGAGTGATTTTTAAATTATCTTAAGGACAGATATGCATGAGGGTTCAGGAAAATTCAATCTATTTCAGATAAGTGAGATGACAGTATATTTTTCTACATGCATTTAGCCGAACCAACTACAATTAGATGGTCATTCCCATATACGAACAGCGCATTGATAAGACTACTGAGGAATCTTTTTCCCGTCAACTCTCTAATCCGAGTACTGAAGTATTTGAGTGACATGGCCATGTTAAGCTCTCCAGAGGAAGCGCCTGCTTTCTTTATAAGCCCTTCAAAAACACTCCTTCTAATTTCAAGTTAGGAGTTATATAGATATAATGCATATATCTAACCTGGTTTAAAGCCCCCTTCAAATCAGATGCCAGAGTCCGTGTACTCTGACCACAACTAAGCAAACAAACAAAAAAATGCTCCATCAAGAAACACATACATCTGGAGTTTCCAGCATGGCTCAACGGTTAACAACTCTGACTAGGATCCATGAGGATGCGGGTTCGATCCCCAGCCTCGCTCAGTGGGTTAAGGATCCGGCATTGCCGTGAGCTGTGTTGTAGGTTGCAGAAGCAGCTCGGATCCTGCGTTGCTGTGGCTGTGGCGTAGGTGGCGGCTACAGCTCCAATTTGACGCCTAGCCTGGGAACCTCCATATGCCGTGGGAGCGGCCCAAGAAAGACAAAAAAAAAAACAAAGAAAGAAAGAAAGAAACACATACATCTGTCCTTGTCCCTTCCTATCAGTCATGCCCATACCCTACTGCCCCCTTCACCAGGCAATGTCGAGCTCTCACTGTTGACAACCACTGCACAGCCAGTTCACCTTCCAGAGAAAATGAGCCATCAAGAAAAGGAGGTTTGGAGCTCCCATTGTGGCTCAGCAGTTTAAGAACCTGACTAGTATCCATGAGGATGCAGGTTCGATCCCTGGCCTCGCTCAGTGGGTTAAGGATCTGGCATTGCCATGAGCTGTGGTGTAGGTCGCAGACACAGCTCGGATCCCATGCTGCTGTGGCTCTGGCGTAGGGCTGGCAACTGCAGCTCCGACTTGACCCCTAGCCTGGGAACTTCCATATGTCACCGCTTCGGCCCTAAAACACAAAAAGAGAGAGAAAGAAAGAAGAAAGAAAGAAAGAAAAGGAGGTTTATCCAATGAGTTTGTCTTGAGACCCTTAAAGTCAAGTTAACATAGTAGTTAAAATAAGTTAACTTACTCTTCAAAGCTCACCTGAATGAAACCCTACAGTGATCAGAATTTTATGTTGTTCTCTGCTTTCCAAAGAAGTGGATCACAGTAAAATATAGTCACCTCCGTGATGTGTTGCGCCTTTATATAATTTCAATTGTCCATATTCAACACAATACCACTGATTCACTCAACAAATATTTACTGTGCCAACTCTGTCCTAGGTACTAGGGGTTCAACAATTAACAAGAGACCCCAAATCCCTGCCTTGGTGGAGTTTATATTCTAATGGGATGAGGTGGGTAGTAAACACATCACATGCTTCCGTGTTAGAAGGCGGAATAACACAGGCCAAGGGGCAAGGCAATGGTGGGGGCAGAGCGGAATGGGTTACCCACGGAGGAGGGCGACCAGCATCGGCCTTGCCAAGGAGACATTTAAACACCCTGAAGGAAGCAAAGAGGTGAGCCATGGGGATCCCTGGGGAAGAGCATTCCAGGCGGAGGGAACAACCTTGCAAAGGGCCTGCTGAGATCAGAAAAGAGCAGGAGGCCAGCGTGGCTGGCTGGTGTGGCTGGCGCAGAGGGAGCAGACAAGGGAGAGCGCCAATGGGAGGAGAGCAGGGCCCGTCCCCTCTTCTCTTCTCGGCCCTCATCCTCCTCCTGTCCCTGTCGCATAGGATACTTAGGATACGGCTGCCTTCACCCCTTCCTTTGTACTTGCCCGTCTCCTGGCTTTCCAGACGCAGCACCTGCTGGCCTATCTGGGGCCCTTCTCTCCCGCCACAGGCCACAGGTGCGGCAACGCCGGATCTTTAACCCACGGCACGGGGCCGGGCCCGAACCCATGTCTCTGCTTCAACGGAGACACCACTGATCTTGCTGCATCACAGGGGGACCTCCCTGGCCCTCATCTTGCTCAGTCTCTCCTCACCTCTGCCACCCTCTCCCTTCCCTCCCGCTTTCTCTTCCCGCCCCACTCACCTTTCTATCTCTTTCCCTTCCCCCTCCTGTCTCAGTGTTTCTCTATTTCCCTCCACTCTTCCGCCTCTTCCCCTTCCGCGCCGTTATTCTCCTGGCCAAAGTTTCTCTCTTCTGCTCCTCTTCTCCTTCTCTCCCCCGTCCGCTCCCCCTGCCACGGTGCCCTCATCCAACTTCCTCCCCTTGCCCACCTCTCAGCCCTGGCCCCGCCCCTCCTTTATCTCACCTGCTTATTTTCCCTCCGGCTCCACTGTCCCCTCCTTCCCTGTCTCCCTCTCACTGCCCCCTCCCGCTGCTCTCTGTCCTCAGGCTCTAGCCTTGGTCTCCCTCTCCCGTCCTTCCCTCGGTCTTTCCTTCTCTGCCTCTTTATGTCTAGCTCTCTAGCTCAGCCTGGCTCCCCCCTACTCCATCTCGTGTGTGTGTGTGGGGGGCTCCCCCCTACTCCATCTCCTGTGTGTGTGTGTGTGTCCTGCCCCTCCCTCTCACTCAGCTCCAGAGCTCCCACTCTTCCAACTCACCCTCTCCTGCGCTGATGACTCCCAAATCTGTATCTCTAGCCATGACCTCTCTCCTTAGACCCAGATCAGAATTTCCAGCTGCCAGCAACTTGCTGTTAATTGGATGTCCACTGAGCCCCTCAAACTCAGTAGTGTATCTCAAACTGAACTCATTATCTGTTACCATAAACCTACTCCCCACCCTCTACGCCCAGCATGTGTCACATCTTAGTTAATAGCACCACTATACCCTAGCCTGGAAATTTTGGGTTTCAACTCCTTCTCTCCCCCACCACCCACATCCAATCAGGAGTCAAGCCTTAATAAAGCCATCTCCATCCTCTCTTTCTAGCCCTCTTGCCACTGCCCTGATGCAGGACCTCATCATCTCTCACCCAGAATATTACAATAGCCACTTAACTGGTCCCTCTGTCTTCAATCTTTTGATTCTACAATCAATTTATCTTCTAAAGCACCAATTCGATCACATCGAAAGCTCCAAAGCTTTCAATAGCTTCCCTCCACCTCCAGAAGCAAGCCCGCATTTCTTAGCACAGCATTCAGGGCTTTCCACGACCTGGCCTCGAACCTCCTCTCTGGTCTTCTCTGTGGCCACATCCTGCAATTTCCCTGTGCCCTTTCCACCCTGCCTCCTGACCCTTCGCTGAACAGCCCATCCAATTTCAGGCTGGCTCCTCACCCTGAAATGGCCTCTCCTGTGCCCACTCTTCCTCTGCCTGTCCCCCCTCAAAGCCTAGCTTAAATGTCATCGTGTCATCTCCCCAGCCTCAGCCCCTGCTCAGTTAACCCCTCCCTCTCTGGCTCTCCTCAAACGCTTCATTCCTACTCCTACCACAGCACGGATTCTTGGGCCCTCTGCTCTGTGGTTAGTTGTTGAGGGCGTGGCACACCTGTCTCTTGCACCGGACGGTCAACTACCTAAGCTAGGAGATAGATACCTTTTCTGTCTTTTCTGTCTCTGGTTCCTCTGCAATGTCATACATATAGAAAGTGCTCAGTAAATACAAGTCATGTGGAAGTGAATCCTGGATGAGAACTGAGGTGGTGACCCTGAGGAATTTCAAGAAGTAAAATGACCCCCCCTCCCGCAAAAGTATCCACAATGCTTACTCACTGTTTTAAAAAAAAATGTTGTATTTCAGTGAAAAAGCTATGCATTATCTACAGCATACCCTTCCGAGCTCTCCCGATTAGAGCCCAGTTCATTGTCTTTGAGCTCTTTTGCACCTCTGTAAATTGCAGGTAACTGATGGATATGCAAACTCTGTCTTGTCCCATGCAGTTTTGGAGTGACTTCCCTCCCCACTGTGGAAAAACCAGTTTTGCCTCCATTTGCAATTCAATTCTTTACTCCATATAAATTTCTGCTTTTGGACTTTTTCTTTGAACCGGCTAGAGTATCTGTCTGGTTCCCCTGTTGATTAACGGGTAAAATAAAATCTTGAACGTGTGTTCATTTGTATATCTGTAAGAAACGCATGATTTTACCTTGTCCTGAAAGTATCTTCACCCTTCCTACAACAGTTATGTGGGTTCACACACGACTTTAGAGCACTTTCGACACGGGCTAAGACAAATGGGTTGACTATCTGCTTCCCATCAGTTCACCTGGATCGCACTCCCTCAACATCTTGCTTAATCAAGTTTTGACTGTTTCTTAGAGCATCTCGGAATGTCCCAGTTTAGGAAACATGAGCTCAGCCTGTCGGCTGACACACCAGGTACTTTTTCCATCTTTTCTCTCTATGAAGCATTAGAAGACAGGCAATGGAAAGGGCCATTCTGCTGGACAATGAATTTTTAACACAAATTTTAACACGAGCTTTAGAGGCTACCTGAATATTTGTAGGCAGCAGATATCCAGAAGTCACCATGGATTTTTCACTCTTGGGTGTATTTTTGTTCTGGTTAGAGGGGATTCATAG
The DNA here is from genome assembly GCF_016906955.1 of Phacochoerus africanus. Classification (NCBI taxonomy): domain Eukaryota; kingdom Metazoa; phylum Chordata; class Mammalia; order Artiodactyla; family Suidae; genus Phacochoerus; species Phacochoerus africanus. The sequence continues at coordinate 110,683,127 of NC_062560.1, read as the reverse complement.
ATTGTAGGGCCTGGGACAGATATCGGAAGGGGGAATCCTGGTATTTGGAAACAGAACATATGAACTATCATTACCCAGATAAGGGAGTTTTTAGGAACCCCCCCACACCAAAAAAAAAAACCCCAAAAAACCCGATAACAACAAGAACAAAGAGAAAGTCAAGTAAAAACCAATATAATTACCTACAAATATATATTTTATCACTATCTAGAGAGCAAACCCGATCCTAGGCACCCCCTCTTTCACAAGATCCTGAAGATGGAGCATCTGCTTAAACCCTGGCCAACCCCTCTTCTGTTATGGTTTTGTCAGCGCAGCACCTTTTCCGATTGTGAGGTCCCTCTGCTGCTACAGCCTTTGCGGAAGGTGTGAGGAGGAGGGAAAGGGTAGACATGACAGTCAGGAGAGCACCTAGCTAAGTGGTCTACACAAGAAGACAAGCTCGGACTTCCCGTTGTGGCTTAGTGGGTTAAGAACCCGACTAGCATCCGTGAGGATGCAGGTTCAATCCCTGGCCTCACTCAGTGGGTCGGGGATCTGGCCTCGCTGTGACCTGTGGTGTAGGCCGGCAGCTACAGCTCCAATTCGACCCCTAGCCTGGGAACCTTCATATGCCAATATGCCAATATGCCATGGGTACAGCCCTAAAAAGACCAAAAACAAAACCCAAGAAGGCAAGCTTGGTCCTCCCCAGTCAGAAAGTAAACAAAAGGAACTTCTAAAGAGGCACTGGTGGTGACAGTGCTCACACAGGACAGGAGGGATCAAGACGGACACGGCACACCAGTATTTCCCAAGTCAGAATCACTGAGGCGCTGGTTCAAAATCCAGATTCGTAGGTCCCAGTCCAGTAGGCCTAGGGTTTTTTCTTTTGTTATTATCATGCCCGATCAAATTAATAACCAGTCAACTGTACACTACTTCTCAGGAGAGGTGAGGAGAAAGGGAAAATCTTACAGACACGCCACACTTGTTAGGCTCCACTGGCGTCTGCGCTTCGGGACCAGCTTGCTTTGTCATAGCGCCTGCACTCAAGTGTGGTGTACAATTCTCAATCTCTCTCTCACTCCCTCTCCGATGGGAACCATCACATCAAAGGCAAAAGGCGAAGTTCCTGAAAGGAGCTTAGAAGAAACTGGGTAATCCCGAGTGACCCAGGAAGCACAAGCACAAGGATACGAAATACCTCAAAGGATTTTCCCAGATGTCACAGCCATGTAATTGTGAAGAAATGAACAGCTGCAGGGCCCCAGAATCAAATGCTGGTCACTGCAGCAGGACCACTGTGAGCTGCCCCACACTTCAGGGAAGAAAACGCAAGACAATAAAGAACACATGCTCCACCAACCCCAAGTGATAAGCATGGCTGAAAAAATAAACAAATAAAGCTTTTCCAGAGTTCCCATTGGGGCTCAGTGGGTTAAGAACCTGCTGTGTCCATGAGGATGCAGGTTCGATCCTCGGCCTCGTGCAGTGGGTTAAGGATCTGGCGTTGCCATGAGCTGTGGTGTAGGTTGCAGATGGGGCTCGTATCTGGTGTTGCTGTGGCTGTGGTGTAGGCTGGCAGCTGCAGCACCGATTCATCCCCTAGCCTGGGAACCTCCATATGCCATGGGCATGGCCCTAAAAAAGCAAAACCAAACAAAACAAAAACAAACCAAAAGAAAACCTTTCAATGTAGGAGGCACATGTACTTATAAGTGGAAGGACTGACCGAGATCCAAGGGAATGTGTGCAACAAGTGGGCAACATAAGTAAGCAGGCAGGCCCAATCACCACACACAAAAAAAACAGGGGAAACCAGAGAGAAAATAACCTTAAAACCTTAGGAGGGCAATAACCTTAAAAATGGTGAAAATAGCAGCTAAGCTGAGGGCGAACAGGTAGTAGAAGAAAAATCATAATAAAGTAGAAATCTTTCTCCAAAAAATCTGAAAGAAAAAAAAAACCCTCCAAGACAAGTGAAGGTGAGAAAGGCATAAAAGAGAAGCCCATAGCATATAACAACCAAAAAGGGAAAAAAAAAAAAAAAGAAATAGGGGAACCTGAAATATTTCACCATCCTGGGCCAAACTGAAACATTGTGGGGAAGCACTCAAGACAGACATTTTAGAAAAGTTTAGAGAAAATATTCTCAAAAGGGGAAGAACATCGAATTATAGCCCAAGTCAGGGCTAGGGACGGTCAGCATTGAAAGCTCAAAGGAGATTTTACTGATTGGATAGACTGTTTTGGTTCGGTTTTGAAAGGAAGATGCCAAAACAAGCAGATTTCACAACAACTACAAGCAAAAGCACGGTCATCCTGCATGGGAGGAAGAGGAGCATGCGATAGGAGGTAACAGAGCATCGGACAATTTTTTTTTAAATGAATATTGACATTGTTAAAAATGTTCAGATTTTTAACCCTTGAAAATGACCAGACAGGGTGTTTGTTAGTCAGCAGACAAGTTCCCCAGAATCACGTAGTTCCCTTTGCGGCTGAAGACCCCTTATGTGCAGAACAACTGGTGCTGGCAACACATGGGACACGACTAGGGACACATAGCATGAAGTCTGCCCAATTTATACTCCTGCTTGGACTCTACCGTCAAGACAGTAAATTAGAAACTCAGTATCAAGAAGGCCTCCGTTAAATTAAATCTGGTAGTACTCCCCCAGGCCTCTTTTGGTTCCCATTGCCTTGTGACCTGGAAGCAATTATGACTTTTTAAAAAGAAAAAAATGAAAGAGCTGGAAAATATTCATCTTGAAGCCTGGCCCTGAAGCTGTCCTCAAGAGGATGGGCGTGGCCAGTAGACAGTAAAAGAAGGAGGGTTGGGTCCGTGATGACTAACAAGTAAAAACCAACTTTGGGACCTACTACTCCAATAGAAATCCAGAGCTATGGGCAAAGTTCCCACAAGACAGAGGTCTTTGCATTCAGATTTTACAGAAGCAAAGCAAAGACCACCCCATTACCCTATTTTGGGAAAAGCAGCACCGAAGAAGCCCCAGAGGAGCTCCAAGAGACCACTGGCACTGAGATCCTAGGGAGCGTGGAAAAGACCATGACTTCTACCTGGTCACTGGAGTGAGTGTCTTTAGAGAGATGTCAAAATGTCTCAAAATCACTGCTTTTTTGTTGTTTTGGTTTGGTTTTGGCTGCACCCAAGGCATATGGAAGTTCCTGGGCCAGCGATCGAATCTAAGCCGCAGCTGCGACCTATGCCACGGCTGTGGTAATTGTGGGATCCTTAGCCCGCTGCATTCCCGCAGGAACTCCTCAAAATCATTGTTTTCAGTAGGAAAGTTTACATGTACCCAACAAGGATAACCAACTGGTTTTAGATATGGAATCCTCACCACAAATTTTACCCTCTTTGGCCCTCTGCCTTTTTCTATGTGCAGGACTAGCTTTCCTATTTTCCCTCCTTAATCACATATTTGAAACCTCACCCCCGAATGAGGAAGTTCTTCTCATTTTAAGTGTTCCAATTTAATGACTTCCCATATAATGATATTCTAATATTTTCCTCAGGCTTTCCCCCTAGCATCGCTCTTTCCCTACAATTAACCAAATATCATTCCATGAAACTCTAGAGTCCCATACACTTGCCTCAATAACTTCACTTTGCGTCCCTGTGTGCAAAACACGTTCCTCTGTCACCATACACCACCACCACACACACACACACACACACACACACACACACACACAAAATCCACTGAGCAAGTGAAAGAGGAATGGTCTCTTTGCACTGTTCATTCCCACCTTCTGCCTAAGTCTATTCTAGAACTTCCTAGTTCCCCTGAGTTTTTTTCTATCCAAATAGTTCCACTGGTTCTACCCCAAGGGATCAGTGTTATAAGAGACACTGCATCTTGTTCCCAGATATATTCATTCCTGTATTTACTGAGAAGGCTAAGGAGTTGCCTGCACATGGCTCTAAAGACACCTTCATAGACTCCTTGGGTACCTCCATGTTTGAAAACCTTGCCTATAAACATTTATGAGACTTGGATACAAAGGAAGGTTATCTATCTGCTAAACACATGAGAGCTTACTCATTCAAATGAATGTTACCTCCAAAACAGTCACCTTGGGAGTCTGGACATTCATCTCAAACGAGTAACCTGGGCTGGCGATCTCTTTGGAGCTCTCCGGGTGAGCGTTACCATGCAAACCCTTCTCAATTCAAACCGCATCATTTTTTTAATCTCCTCACCCAGTGCTGAATCCCATCCACTCAGGGTCAATTGGATGTTTTAAAACTGCCAAAACCCATTCACAATCATCTAATCACGTAGCAGCAGCACCCTGGGAGAGTGACGTACACTCAGCCCTCGGTATCCGTGGGTTTCACATCTGCGGGTGTCTGACTCCAGGAACAGGAAACTGGCGCATGCGGATGCGAAAGGCGGACTACGACGTTCTTTCCACTCCGCGATTTTACATCAGGACCTTAAGCGTCCGCGGATTTTGGTATCTATCTTTATATACAGGGGGGTTCCTGGAACCAACCCTCCCCCCACCCCGCCCCGTGGATGTCGAGGGGCTACTGTACTCTAGCACCCAAAGCCTAAACTGTGGGGCGGGGGGGAACTTGGAGGACATTTTCAGCCACTTCTTAACCATCTCAGACACCTCACTATGTCTAGTTACTATGTCACCTACAAAAACTGAGAATAACACAAAACGACTGGCACAGACCAAAGGTAATCGATGTCAACAATGAAGTAGGAGAAACAAAAATTTTAATCTCTCATGTACATTTGCATACCACCAGATCACTTTAGCTTTTCCACCCACTGCCATACTTTTTTCCTTAATTCGAATAGTACTCACTTCCATTTCCTACTGTAAGGAAATTATTTCCCTCCATCTAAGGAAAATGCCTCATCATAGCTTTAAACTAGACTCAGGCTCTAGAAGTAAGATTTTGGACAACTTCTAGATGTCACAGGTATCTAGAAAACCTCAATACTCATCATGAAATTAATCAGTCCTTTTCAAAATGCAAAGCCACCTCAAAATATCACCCTAAGTAACTAAAGTCATCTTTTGAGCTCTTCTCATTTCTACTAGTTCAAAAACATAAGAGTTGGCTTTCCTCAATTTGGTCTTCAACAGGACCATGTGAATGTTTGGTGTGTCTTTCACACTCTGAGGTTGAATCATTGTAATCTGAGACTTGAATCCCTTTTGTGATGCTTCTGTGTCCTCCCTGCCATAAAGTGTGATAGTGGCCCTCAAATCCTCCATTTCAGCATATGGCACTCAAGATATGGAATTTTTCAGCTAAAGATTTCTCCTCACCAAACTTTGGATTTTTTTTTTTTTAGAGTCTCCTTGACCTCTTACACAAATATTTGGAAAGGCAATATCAGCCTGTTTTATTCTATTCTCTCACCTCAGCTATGAGTTTAATTATATATACATATATATATATGTATATATATGCTATGTATATATAAAAATTACGTTATATATGTTATACACACACACACGCGCATAACTTACTCAGAGGTACACACACACACACTATTAGCCCACAGAATTTCATACTCTCAATACTGGCTCTACCTGCTAACAGTCTATAGGTTTCTCAAGGCTAGAAAGAATATTTTCTACTTCTTTGAATAGCCCCTCCCAGTACTATCTAGCATGATACAAGGCTCACAATACATATCTGATAAAAACCTACTAAACTACGGGGAAAAAGTGAAACCTCCTCTACATCATACAGGACTCAAGAACCCTATGTAGAAAGCAATGCGGCCTCCTAGTTCCTGCTGTGGCGCAATGGGATTGGTGGCATCTTGGAAGTGTTGGGACAAAGGTTTGATCCCTGGCAGGGCACAGTAAGGATCTGGTGTTGCCACCGCAGCTGCGTCGTAGGTCGAAGCTGTGGCTCGGATTTGATCCCTAGCCTGGGAACTCCATATGCCTTGGGGGAGCCAAAAACAAACAAACAAAAAAAACAAAAACACATTGGGGCTATGGATTCCTTTTACTTCCCATGCTTTCTCATAAACTTTCTCTTCTTTTTTTTTCCTTACTTCCATGATTGAGAAATCACAGAAATAAACTAAAATTGGGCCAGGGTAAAACAATAAAGCCAACTTCCAATTATCTGAGTATGGCTTAGCCACAGCTAATTTTTAAACCTAGCCAACTTGTGGACAGCCTTCCACCACTTACAGTAGATGTGTGCTCGGGGAACAACTCATTTTAATATCTGCCCAAGCAGAATATAAATAGGAAGGAAAATCTGCTGGGGAAGGAGACAGTTAGGGAATAATAATGCATTTCCAAAGTCAAACAGAAATTATTAATTTGTTAATTCATCTACTGTTTTAAATTGGCCTGCTATTACTCTCCTTATATTGGCATGGCTGGTTGTTGGCATCAAAGTCCACTTCAGCTGCAGAAAAGGACTATATTTTACAGCCCATCATTTTTCTCTGCCCAAAAGTTTGGTTTGGGGTTACCTGAGCTGTTTGAGACATTAGTCTCTCCATCCAATCACTGATGAACATTCTTGTCATAAAGCCATACCAGACCCGGGCGCTATCTACCAGCTCTTGTAGAACTTCCAGATGTCAGAGACAGCTGGAAAGCCCAACCAGTCATAATTAAACACAGAAGCCCTTTTCAGAAAGCAATGGATTTTTAAAATGTCACCCTAGTAAACTAGGCTTGGGTCATTTTTACAGCATGGACCAAAATGTCCCTTGAAGTTTAGACTGGATAAACACTCTTCAGTTCCTGCTCTGAAATACTGAGCAGTATTACGGCACAGCTATTAAAGAAGCTGCCACTTCCACTCCAAAGGTGGATGCAATAACGTAGCGATGAGCCAAGTTAATTCTTCCTATCACACTGTAAATGCTAAGTATGTACTTATACAATAGAAATATGTAGAAAGAGCACAGAGAATCAAGATATAACGGGAGAGGGAGTTCCTGTTGTGGCTCAGCATTAACGAACCCGACTAGTATCCACGAGGATGCAGGTTCAATCCCTGGCCTCGCTCAGTGGGTTAAAGATACGGCATTGCCTTGAGCTGTGGTATAGGTCACAGATGCAGCTTGGATACCAAGTTGCTGTGACTGTGGCGTAGGCCGGCAGCTACAGCTCCGATTCACCCCCAGCCTGGGAACTTCCATATGACGTGGGTGTGGCCCTAAAAAAAAAGAGGGGGGGATAGAACGGGAGAACTCAAGAGCTATTGAGAGTTTTCTTCCTGCCATCATATTTACCACAGAGCGACATAAAAAGGTAATGTCACAGGACACAACTGAATAAGAAAAACTAGATTATATAGAATAATAGATGCCATCTACCAGGGGCCTGCCATGGATCTGGCACCATATAGGCATCATATCGTGTAATCCTCACAGCCCTGTGAGCTTGGGGTTGTCATCTCCTGTTTTATAAATGAGAAAACTGAGACTTAAGAAAGTTCCACCCGGCTATGAAGTAGACAAACTCTAACCTAAGGCTGTATGTCTCCAAAGGCCTCCAGGTAATTCCGATGCAGGCTACCAAAGTCTGAGGACCACTGGACGATACTAACTCATGCGCAGTGCCACTAAGTCATGCCGAAGGAAGCCTCCTCATCACCTTGCACATCCCGGTCGAGAGCGCATCCACTCACCACTCTGGGCTCAGAGCCACACGTGGTGCACTCCTCTATAGAACTTGGGAAGATGAAAACCTGCTTGTTCTCCTTGTCCCCGGACACCAGCATTATAACAAAACTTGACTGTACCCTTAAATGGCACCAACACTAAGATTTCTAGGCATACCTTAGCAATGAGGTAACCAAATTTTGTCTCTTAGCAGATAGTCAAAGAAGCCCGAAACACACAGCTTTGCCTGCCCCTCAGTACTCTCGATTCTTCACGGATGCTTAGCTTAAGGCCTTCTTAAAATCCAAATGTAGACCTAGCCTGCTTCACACACTCTCATGAATAAGCTGAAAATTGCCCCATTTTGCAAATAATAAATCATCTCTCTGCGAATTCATCACAATTCATTGATCAGGGAGAATATGACCTTGACATGCAGCCTGCAGCCACTTTTTAAACAATGATCCACTTTTTAATGTTTTATGGGGAAAGGGTGGCTTTAACTTTTTTTTTAAATAAAAAAGAGGGAACCAGACAGCATACTTGAATTATGGGGGTAGAAACAGAGTTAAATTTTACTCTTGACTAGAATTCAACTTTAGTTCACCAAAGAAAGTTTTCGTCATAAAAGAGTGCTTTTAAGTTATGCACAGTAGGAAAGGGTATGATTTAGAACGAGAACACTTTCTACATTATTTTAAGGATGGCCATTCAAAAACCGGCATTAATAAAGCCTAGTTTGTATGTGAGATTACATAAAATACTGTACTAGCATCCTAGTGGCCGAAAGATAGATTATTTCTTATTACCTCCCTTTCTGGCTGTTCTGACGCTGAACTCACACCCACCTGGCGCTCCAGCATTAAGAAATGTCCATTCTTTTGGAAAACTCAAAGATCTAGGGCCTTCCTCCCCCCACATGTAATCATCAGAGCCTTCTCCCTCTCTTGTATATTCCAGCCTAACACTTTCCACTTTCCCCGGCCCTCTCTGTTCCATTCCAGTGTTCACTTTCTCACCCAACTCAATCACGAACTCCTCCTCTCTCAGTCCCAGATGCTGGTTGACACTGGAAAGCAGCTTTCTATCCTCTGTGGAGGTTCTGTTCCATCTCAAACTTAGCCTAGAATCGATGAACCACTCCAGCTGTCCAACCCCTGATTAGGGCCTCTCCTCCATGCCCCCACCCCACCCTCCAATTCTGGCCCAAGGCTTTCAGGCCACTGTCCTTTATCCTGTTTCGTTCTGGAATTTCCATCATTCACCTCCCTATATCTAGGATTCCTCCCACTTGCAGACTGGAAAAACTGGTGTATTCCTACTTTCTCCTTCTTTCAAGGCCATTGTATTTAGGACGGTGAATTCCTTCCCCCATTCAGTATCCTTAGTCTAGATTTTCTAATTAATGCTTAGCCTCGTAAGCCCTACATCCCAGCTAACCTCTGCTTCCTGGGTCCTCCAAGGGCAGCAGCTATCAAAAGCAAGTTTTTACCTTCCCCACACCAGCTCCAGATGACATCTGAATAAACACCTTCCTCCTTTGGCTCATTAGCTCATCGTCTTTCTATATTCTGCATTTTTCAGCCTATACTATCTTTAAACTCCCTATTTACTTATGGGTAAATATATTTCTATTTCTTCCTACATATCAGTTTCTTCCCAACCTTATTTTTACCCAAGATCATCCTTCTCCCTTGCCCAAACCTTACCGATTCCAGCATGAAAGTGTAAAGAGCTTCAAAGGTTCTTCAAATTTTACTTTGGAAAACATCTTGGGAGATTTCAAGGTTCCACTTTTTTCTCGTTGGCCCTAACCTAGGACCAGTGATGATCACCTTTCTTCCCTCTTCACTGTCCCACCAACTCTCTTCTGACTTCCCTTTCTGCCTTCCTTCTTTCTAGTATGCAAATCTTTTCTCCCATAATTCTGTTCCCCTAAAAGAAGCCCTTCTCCAAAAGTAATTACCCAGAATCATCATGTTGAGATGCTCTACAACCTGTACTAACCTTTTTTCTTTTCTTACATAGTGGACTGTAGCACGAATAAAGCAAAGAGACCTTTGGAGGCACCCCCTTTTCTTCCCTAGAGAGTCTACACCACTGAGAAAGAAAGGGATCCTCCTTCTCTCCCTGTCCTCTCCTGGTAAATCAAAACAGCCAGATCTACAGGTGCCCTTGGTACAGATACCATTTCTTCCGGAACTCCCCTGCACTCTGCTGAATCAAGACTCCAACTGCAGAGCTTGTTAGGGACTCAGCTTTCCTCTGCTCTATCCCACCAATGTGCCATCTCTTCCTTGTGGCCTAAAGAACTAGACCTCCTTAACCCAGACAGCAGAGTTCCTTCCCCTTCCTCCACTAGTGACTTCTCAGAGTCAAAACAAAAAGAAACCTACCTACCTAGGCTGCAAAGCTAGTAACAGGGTTAGCCCTCTTAACAGCAATTTGAGTAAGGCTCTATGCCCCAAGGCCTGTGCCTCTTGTCCCCTACATCCATCCCAAGGGCAGCTACCTCAGTCACCATATCAAAAAAAATGAGTGTGGGAGTTCCTGCTGTGGTGCAACGGGATTGGCAGAGTCTCTGCAGTGCTGGGACACAGGTTCGATCCCTGGCCCCAGTGCTATTGCAGCTGCAGCATAGGTCACAACTGCGGCTTGGATCTGATCTCTGGCCCGGGAACTCCATATGCCATGGGGTGGCCAAACAAACAAACAAAACAGACGAGTCTGGGAGTTCCCTTGTGGAACAGCAGGTTGTCACTACAGTGGCCCAGGTCAATGCTATGGCATGGGTTCGATCCTTGGCCCAGGAACTTCCACATGCCATGGGCCCAGCCCCCCAATATATATATATATATATAAAGAGTCTGCTCAGCAATATCCACATAGCTTAGTCAAGATGGCCATGTCTCAGAGTTCCCTGGTGGTGCAGCAGGTTAAGGATCTGGCATTGTCGCTGCTGCGGCGCAAGTATGATCCCTGGCCTGGGGAACTTCTCCATGTTGCAGGCACAGCCCCCCCCCCCCAAAGATGGCCATGTCCCTCAACTCCGTCAGTCTTCAGGTTCTCTTAACTTACATCAGCAAGTCTCCTGCTTCTCCTACCTCCCCCAGTCTTTCCTACTAATTTTGCTCCTTCACCAAAATTTTACAGGTCCCCCCCACCCCCATGTTTTGCTTCTATTTGGAGCCTCTGGATGATTCTTGGGCTTAGGTTACCCCCCATTCAATCCCCAGTGGAATCCTCCAAATTTCTTTCCTACCTACTGTCTTCAGTTCTACATGGTGACATCACCACCCAATTTAAGTACCCCTAAACTCTACTCCATTGTGCTGCCTACCATCTCTCCCAAAATAAAGCTTCCTCTCTCCCAACATCCAAGGACAGGACAGGTAAACAGAGAACTAGATGACCTTTAAAGTCCCTTCCAACCTTGGAATTTTATTATCAACCCAATCCACTCCCGATCCCAAATGCATCTCCCATTCACCTCCCTCCCAAAACGTTTCAACAGCATGACTTTGAGAAATAGCCTTCTAAGTTGAAAGAACCATGGACTAACCAGGCTAATGCAAACCTACAGCTGCAGCCTCAGAAGTCTCACCAAAGATTTTTGCAATTGTACTCCACCTCTGCGCCACAGGGACTGCCTCCAAACTGCCTTGAGAGTATTCAGCTGTCGCATAAGTTGGCGGGCCCCCTTCTCACACTGGCATAAAGAGCCCCTAAACCCTGGGCTAGACGGATCCTCATCAAGGGACTCCTGTCCTTACTGTCTACTCTGGGAGACACCAAGAATGAATAAGTACCGCCGCATCGACAGCTTCACACAGCCAACATTGAAAATTTCAAAACAATAAAACAAAAACAGAGTGCTTCCACTGGAGGGGGGCCGCAATAGAAGGGCACCCCCACCGGCCTGCCAGGTTTGCAGTGTGCTTCCCTCCCGCCTTTCCCTTCGACCACGTCTTTCCCTACAACAATCTCCCTCACCTCCATAACGCGAAATCCCCAGCCGAGGTGCGGCCGGCTCCTCCCAGCCTTGCCCCGGACTTCCCTCTGGCCCTGCCTTCCTCTCGGCGGGACCCCGGCGAGAAGGGCCCCCTCCACCATCCAGTTCACCTCCCGGCCCCTTTCCGGGCCTCTGGGCACCCCCGCAGGGCTCTGTCCCGAAGCAGAACCTCGAGGAGCCAAGCCCACGAGGCCCGTCGCGGGACCCACCCCCCGCTTCCTTCTCCCAGCACCTCGTCCTCCAGGCACCCGGCCCCCGGGGCTCTTCGTCTTCGTCGTCCCGGCTTGTACCGCCCCCCGTCGGGGGCTCCACCCCCGCCTGCCCCCGCCCCCAGGACGGCCCCCTCCCCACCGCGCGCCGCTGGCGCCCTCTGCCCCGGCACGGGACTCCCTTTGGCCTCCGTTCCCCGCCCAGAAGCGGCGGCGGCGGCAACGGCTGCGGCGGCCCCAGCAGGAGCAGCAGCGGCGGCGGCAGCGGCGGCGGCGGCGGCAGCAGCGCCGCCCCGGCCCCGCCCCGCCGCCCGCCGGAGCCCCACGCCCCGCCCGCCCGCCCCGCCGCCGGACTGCTCCCCCCGAAGCCCACCAGTAAGCCCCCCCCACTCCTTAGCCGCGATTCGTTCGAATCCTGCTCCGCCGGGCCTGCTGTCCGTTCCTCACGCCCCTTAGGACCAGGGGTGGGGGAGCCCTGGGGTTCGCGGCCATCCCTCTCCTTCCTTCTCCAAGGGCTGGGAGGATTGCCCCTGAATCCCGAAACCCGGCCCCGTAACCGGAGCCTCCCTCCTTGCAGCCCTCGGCTTCCCTCTCAGACCCCTTGCCTCCAGGCCTGGCGCGAAGCGGGTGGAGAGCTTGCACGCCGGATCTCCCCCTTGGCTTGCCGGGGCTAGTATGTATTGCCCCCGATCTCATTCTCCTTCAATTTAAGCCCCCTCCCCGCCGCGCCCGGCCCGGCGGCCCCCGCCCCTAGAGCGAGGGCAGCGGAGCCAGGGCGCTCCGAAGTCATCCCCCGCCTTTTTTACAGGGACTCGGATAATTGCCCCTGCCCCCATCACAGCACTCCCACTCCCGAACCCAGGCCCCGCCGCCACCTAGGGGTACCCCTTACCCTACGGTTCCTGCACCCCGACACCAGGGAGAAAACAGCCCTGAAGAGCACCCGTCGCACCTCCCCTCTGAGGTTGGAGGGTATTTTCTCCTGGTCTCTTCAGGACTTCATCACGGACAGCCTCCCCCCCACCCCAAAAAAACAAGCCCTTTTTCGCCCTGCCCTGCTGGCCAGCCTCTCTTCGGGTCGTCGGATCCTCAGACCAGGGGGTTGGGGCCAGGTAGTTAAGAAGAACGTAGCCTCCACCCCCCTTTCTGAGGAGTGGGGTAATTCCAATGGTTCCCCCCCGCAGGATCAACCCGACCCCCGTTTCCATGGAGACCCCCGCCCAGCCGGGAAGAAGACTCGGATGGTGGCGAACAAGTCTCACCTGGCTAAGGGAGAAGGGGTGAGGAGGGGGTAGGGTAGGGCAAGGATGGGGTACGAAGGTGGGAAGTGGAGGGGAGCTGTCCCGAAGGGAGGGGCGAGGACAGAGCGAGCTCCAGGGAGCGCTACGTCCGGGGACACAGAGAGGACGGCGCCCCCGGGGGGCAAGCAGAGCGGCCGGGGGGCGAAGAAGGGACAGGGTTGGGGAAAGGCTGAAGGTAGAAAGAAGCGGGTGGGGGATACGAGAAAGCCGGGGACTCAAAAGGGGTGGAGGGGTTGGGGGAGAGAAAAAAAAGACGCACCTGTTCCCGAGTCGGCTCCGCGGGGAGGCTCAGGCCGCCACCCGGACTCCCGCTTACCCCCTCGGAGCCACCACCCGCCTAATACTACCCCGATCTGATGCCCCCTCCGCCCCTTATCGCCACCGACCTCCTTCTCCTCTCTTTCGGCGGCGGCGGCGGTCGGACTCTAGGAACTGAGAGGAAGAAGGGAGGGCTCAGCAAAGCGGAGGAGAGACAGAGCCACACACTGGCAGCAGCCGCGGCGAGCGAAAGAGTGAGGGGGAGAGCGGTGTGTGTGTGTGTCTGTGTGTGCGAGCGAAGCCTGGTGGAGTGGGTGCCGGTCGCAGGGCTCGCCGGGAAGTGGAGTCCGATCGGGTTCGCGGGCGGCGCCAGCCCCCGCTCCGCAGGACTACAGCTCCCAGAATGCCGCCTGTGCGGGGGGGGAGGAATGGGGAGGAGGAGGCGAAGGGAGGGAGCGAGCAAGAGAGGGAGGGACGAAAGCAGGGAGCAAGCGGCGGCGAAGGGGGCAGAGCCAAGCAGCCCCGGTGACACTGGGAGGGGAGGGGAGGAGGAGGGGATCGCTGCGAGGACCGAGCGGATTCCGGAGAGGGAGGCAGCAGTGGCTGCTGCAAGCCGGGCAAAAAGCTAGACTCCCAGGAGAGGCGGAGGCGCTCAATCCGAGGGGCTGCAGGAACCCCACGCCCCCCCCGTACGCCCCACGAAGGGGGAGGTTGAGGAAGGGAAAAGATCAGTGCCCCACGGCCAGGGGTTTCTCTTTCTTCCAACGCTTTCCACCTTATGCCCCGACCTGACTTTCTCAGGCCACCGGTGCTGGATCCAGTGTGCAAATCCAGAGATCCCAGATCTCTCCTGCCCCGCAGCACAGAGCAGACGCATTCAGTCCCCTTCTCCCAGGGGCCTGAGGGAGGCTCCCCTTGCTGGCAGGGCGTGACTCCCCCCTTCTTCCCGCCCCCCCCCGTCGCCACCCCCCCACCTCCCTCCCCGGAACCCCTCCCTTGAAGCCGGGGCTCGCGTCTCCCTCCCCGCCAAGAAAGGGAGTCCATCGGGGGAGACTACCCAGCCCCCTCCCTTATACTGGGCCCTTACCCACCAAAATCCCCTTCTTGGCGCTGCCCCCTCACTGAAGTAATAGTGGGGGTGACCGGAGTTGGACTGGTGGCTACTTTCCCTCCGAGACTAGCCGTCCTTGGCCACACCGACCCTGTGTAGAGATAGAGAAGAACATTAATACTCCCGTTCCCCCCCTTCAAGTTCGGATCCCCGTGGAAATGGCTCACAAGAAAAGAGGGGTTGGTAGTTGAAGTGAGCTGGGGATGAATCCCAATCCTTAAACCTCATCCCAGGCGTGGAAATCCAGGGATTCGTCCCTTTTCCTTAAAAGCCATCAAATCGCTTGGAGGGGGGAGTTAGTTGGGGGTAGATTATCCAAACCCCAATGTCCACGCGACTCGTAGCGACGCTACATGTAGGAATAAGATACGAACTAGGCTGCCGCCGCGAGAGAAAAAGTATACCCCCCCCACGCCGTCGTCCACCCCCAAACACACACCCCTAGAAGAGTCAAATGGCCGAGGAGGTGGGGGGAGTCGGTGGGAGTGCTGGAGAGTGAAAGGGTTGTGGCAGGGAGGGTCCGCGGCCCCCTGAGAGCAGAATCCAGATGCTAAAGAGGTGGGGGGGGGGGTGCGGCATAATTGCAGACAGTGTCTCTCCTCGCTTTTCCCGGAATCGCCGCCGAACACCGTCTAACACTCGTAGTTGCTTACCAGTCAATCCCCTAGACCCATTTGTGCGCGTGAGGCGGCCGGAGCCCGGGAAGCCCGGGCACAAACTCCGCGGAAGCTGGCCTTCGCCGCCGCCGCGCTGCCGCGGGCCTCCCTCCCTCCGCTGGCGGCCCCGCCGATCTACCTTCGCCCCCGGCCGAGGCCAGACCCCGCTCGCAACTCCACGCCCCTACTCCACCCCCGGCTCCCCCTCCCCTCGCCCTCTCCCCGCGGGTCCGGCCCAGCCCCTAGCGCCGCCCCGCCCTACCGCTCGGTCCCGAGCCCAGCAAGTGCCCCGAACTCGCCCCCCGCCCCCACGCCCAGGCCACTCCGGCCGGGCCTGGTTTCCCCCTCCCGCCGCGCCCCGCCCCCGAATCCACGTCCTACTTCGCCACCCAACTCGGCCCGGTCCGGGTTCGGCCAGCGCCCAGGCCACCGGAGTCCCCGGTTCGGTCCGGTGTACGGCCACCCACCCCGCCCTTGCCTGGGTGCCGGCCTGGCCCGCTGCCTGCGCCCGCCGAGCCGACTCAGGCGTTCGGTCCGGGTCCGGATCCCGGTGCCGGCCTCGGTCCCGGCGGCGTTGCCGCGTCTCGCCACGAGGGCTCGGTCCACGCAAGACCCGAACCCGCGCGGGGTGGGGGCCGCGGAAAACAAGTTTCTTTATCTTCCCTCCGCCCCCGCCACAGGGCCGCGCCCCCCCCCCACGGCGCCCCCTTCACCTGGGCATAGCCCCTTGGCCCCTGTCGCAACTTTGCTCTTCTCCACGCTGCCGGGGAAGCTGGCGAAGCGGGAGGAGGAGGGAGGTGGCGGGGTGGGTGGGGGGGGGTGCTGGGATCAGGCCGCTGGGCTCCGGGAGGACACGTGGGGGAGGAGGGGAAGGAGGAGGAGGAAGGGGGGGCGGGCCTGCAGTTCTCGGGGCTCCCCCTGCCAGCCCCGGGGAAGCCGGAACCTCGCCGGGCAGCCGCAGACCCCGCACTGGCCACGGGGGAAGAACGGAGCCACCTTCTTCGGCCAGCCCCTGGCTCCAGGAAGGAGGGGGGGGCGAGCAACGCCGCACGGGGTCGGAGAGCGAACGTTTTCGCTCGAGCTTTATGTGACTCTCTCTCTCTCTCGCTCTCTTGCTCTCTCGCTCTCTCGCTCTCGGTTTAGCCTCAGTGTATTGGGGGGTAGGGTCTTGCTTGCTGGGGGGGCGCCCCCGCCGGACGCCCCGCCCCTCCCCCGGTCCCCCACTTCCCTAACCCGGGCGACCTCGGTGCGTGGCTCCGGCGCTCTGGCACTGAGGCCGCCCGCGGGTGCAGCCCCGGCCCCGGCGCCGAAGTGGGACAGGTGCTGGGGAAGGGAAAATGCCGGGGCTTGCTGCCTCGCCTCGCGTCTCCGGGGCGGCCCACCCTTCGTGGCAGCCTCCCGGGCTGCAACAACCCCACACACACACACCGGGCAGACCTCCAAAGGGCAGCCCTCGGCCTGGGCGTGGAGGCATCGGGGGCGCGCGGGGGGGTGGGGTGGGCAGGAGCGAGAGGCCCGAGGGAGGAAGGAGGAGGGGGACGAAAGGTCTGTAAAGGGGGAAGCCTGCACGACTTGGGCCGAAAACCTGGCTCGAAGAGGGCTGGGCTTCTGCCCGCTTTCCCGGGGCTCCTCAGTCATCAGACTGAACCCCTTGACCCCTACCCTTTACCCTAACGACTCCTTGCCTGGCCAAAGGAATAAATCCTCGTTTGTGTTTACATCCCAGGCTATCCCCAGGACTGAAGGGCTGAGAAGCCTGCGGTCCACATTGGAACTCTGATGACTTTACATTAACTCGGAGGAGGAGAGCAGCTTGCGATGGAGCTGAAGCTGCCGGCAGACTTGCTTTCAGTCTAAGGGTGTTTCTTAGCAGCTCCAACCCTGAGTCCGTGGTGGGGACTTCAAAGGCATCTCCTCAGTCTAGAGAGTACTAGGGGAGGTGGCCAGCAGTTCCTGGAGGGTTCAGGGCTTTGTAAATGGAATGTGCAATGAATAGCAGGAATTTGAAAAAAAAATCTTTATGTGCAGATATATTGATATTATTTATTATACATTTATCTATACTAAGGAAGCCAGAGGGTGATTTGGACTAGAAGGAAGCCCTGCAGGATTAATGTCTTCCTCCTCATCCTCCCCACCCCCCTCCTTTGTCCTAGGCCCAGAGGTACCATCTTTAAGCTACAGGGTGTCTTCTCTCCTTTGGAAGGACTTTAGAGATGGCAGTTGAGACTTGCCTGATATGTCTCCCTCACCTGGTTTGAAGGATGTGTGTGAGTATTGCAGAGGAGGGCAAGCCACTAAGGCTGAAGTGGCTTTGCTATTGTCCGAGTGTCTCTGATCCCTCTTGCTTGTTCTCACCAACCTCAAAATCCATGGCCAACAATGTAGACATACCACTTGCCATTTTCCTTTGCTTTGGGAACTTCTTCATTGGTTATTTTACTTGACCACTCCCACCCTGTCATGAGCTACACACACACACACCTTAAAAAGCATTTGGCCTAAGTTGCACCAAGGGAAAGTGAAGGTTGGACAAAGATTTGTTTAAGCTAATCAACATATGAACTTAAAATGCATTATTAAGGGGGGGAGGAAATTGCCTCTATTGGGCCTGATAATGCAGGCCCCACCAATTCTGCTTTGATTTAAATTGGCTGTCTTCACTGATTTTAATTAATCTGGTAATTATTGAATCTCTATGTCTCTTAAGGCCCTTAGGGCCTTAGGGCTACTTTGCTCCTTGACTTGAGGCTGAAACGGATTCTAGACACCTCTGTTCCCACTTGTTTGTGTCTCACCATTTGGCTGCATCATTTATCTGGCGAAATGAAGGTTGGGGCAAGATGGTTATTTCCTGGCTGAAGCTCTAGCTTTTCTGAGCCCTTTCCTGTTGGGGGCCACACTTCCTGCCCTACAGGAGATGATGGGAAACTAAGGAGCAGGGTGGGAAGAGCTGTGGGAAACCTTGTAAAGAATGTAGATATTAATGATTATTTTATTTGAGGCTAGAACCGCAACATCATCATAATAATACTTTACCTTTGTACACCATTACAGTGTTTACAAAGTCCTTTCACTTGTGTTGTTTCATTTGTTGCTCACTCCAACTCTTGATTTTGTAATTGAGGAAACTGAGTCCAGGAACAGCTATGAGTAGCTTGCTCAAGGTCCCATAGCTAGTGGGTTCCCAAGCCAGGACTCAACTCCAGCAGTCTTGTCTCCACATCCAGAGCTCTTTTTAATGGTATAGGGCTTCCATTTCATGTCAAAATACTCCTTTTCAGGCAGATTTTTTTTTTTGGTTGGGGTTTTGGGGTTTTTTTGGCCACGCCCTCAGCATGCAGAAGTTCCCAGGCCAGGGGTCAAATCCTCGCCACAACAGTAACCAGGGTCACAGCCAGGACAACACCAGATCCTTAACCACTGAGCCACCAGGAAACTCCTAGTGTTTTTTTTTTTTTTTTTCCTAATTGTTTCTCCCATCAATAACAGCTGAACTCAGAGAAGCAGCTTGGTGTAATGGAAAGAGCATTGGTTGAAAAATTCTAAGGACCAAATCCTAGTCCTGTCTCGTTGACAGCTAGACCACAGCAAGCCTTAACATTTGAGTACTGCCAGCCTGATGCCAGGTACTGTGTTTTAGGTCTTCCCCTTGCTCTAATGCACCTGTCCTACCTCCCTCATAGGGATGGTGTAGCCTCTCCAGGTGTAGCACAGAGAGCTAGGGGTCACATTGGCCTGGACCCTGCCCTCCCAAGCTAACCAGATGAAACAGGGCACTGGGGGGGGGGAGCATCCCAGGGTAATTTAGGCCCCAAGCCAACCTCTGGCTAAATTCATAGGATAATTGCTTCAATTCTTTGCTTTGTTCTGCAATCATAGGACTTGTCTCTCTGGTAAAAACAGCCCAGCCCTGTGACAACAACAACAGCAACAACAATAAACTCCCAGTGGTTTAGATCTTTAGTGTGTCAGATGAAGCAGATTTGCAGCTTCTGGTCATCCTTCCATCCCCTGCACCCCAGTCAGTTGAAGGTGAAGTCAGATTTGGAACCTAGGGTCCCAAGGCCACCAAAGGGCTCATTCTAAGTTACCCCAGTTGAAAGCGGATCAGGGGAAATCAGGGTATAAAGCCTTGCAAGTGTGGGGAAAGAGCAGGGCTGGGATGAGGTCAATAAGGCTGACCATGGGTTACACTGTGTGCTCTCAAATGTTTCACTTTATGTTCTGGGAGGGGCCACAGGGGAAAATTCATTGCCCTTATTCACGTAAATCTCAACTGCACAAACTCTACTGCAGCAGGTTGCTGCTGGAGATACATTCCAGCGGCTCTCTACAGCTGAGGAAGGCCTGGTCTCTGCCCTCTCAGAGCCCCCCGGTCTAGATGGAGAGACAGTGTGTCTGGTTAAACTTAACTCTGTAAACAACCAACAACCTTTCTGGATTTTATAGCCAAAGTGGGGGGGTGATGAGGAAAGGGGCTAAAATCCCCCCAGAGGCCTCTCCAGGTCAAGCCTCCCCCCCCCCCTTCCCTAAGACTCCTAGGCACTTAAGGTTCTTAATCAATCAGACAGTGTTACAAGTGGAAGGAACTCTAAGAAATCATCTGCCCTCCTGAAAAACTGGCTGCGGCTGTCCATGCAGGACAAAATCAAGTCCATGAGCCTTCACCTACCTTTCAGGGCCTTCCGGCCTCCTTTCCTTCCATGTCCTCTGCTCTCATCAAACTGGCCCTCTTGCCAATCCTTGGCCAAGACCAGCACTTCCCTGACTGCCCCCTCAGCTTTCTCTATGCCCTTCTCTGCTTGTTGAAATCCCATTCAAGCATTCCTCAAGCCGGCTCCTTCCTGCCACCTTCCCTGACCCCGACTCCCTCCCGACTCCCTCCTTAGCTGTACCCCCACAGTCCTGAGCTAGTCCCTTTATTTAGCACCTCTACGCTCTGCCTATCTATCTCTCCCACCAGATTTTCCCTGCCTCGGATGAAGGAACTCAGTATTTCTCATCTGTGTATCACAGCCTCCTTCCTCTCCTCCCAACATCCCCCACCCTGGCACAGAGTATGCCCTCCACACGGGTTTTTTTTTTTTTTTTAATTAATTAATTAATTGATTTTTGTCTTTTTAGGACCACGCCTGCGGCATATGGAGGTTCCCAGGCTAGGGGTCCAATCGGAACTGTAGCTGCTGGTCTACACCACAGCCACAGCAACACCAGATCTGAGCCTACACCATAGCTCACGGCAACGCCGGATCCTTAACCCGCTGAGTGAGGCCAGGGATCAAACTCATAACCTCATGGTTCCTAGTCAGATTTGTTTCCGCTGCACCACAATGGGAACTCTATCTACAGGTGTTTGTTAAATGAAGGAATGAGTGGATCATCTAATCCAACCCCCTTATTTTATAGGGGGGGAAACTGAGACCCAGACCTG
The DNA here is from genome assembly GCF_016906955.1 of Phacochoerus africanus. Taxonomy (NCBI): domain Eukaryota; kingdom Metazoa; phylum Chordata; class Mammalia; order Artiodactyla; family Suidae; genus Phacochoerus; species Phacochoerus africanus. Next base: position 110,662,530 of record NC_062560.1, on the reverse strand, counting down.
GCTTCCCTTCTTACCCATTATTACTCTGGGTTTTTTGTTGTTTTGTTTGTTTGTATTTGTGTGTGTCTTTTTACGGCTATACCCACAGCATATGGAAGCTCCCGGGCTAGGGGTCAAATCAGAGCTTCAGGTGCTGGCCTACACCACAGCCACAGCAACACAGGATCTGAGCCACATCTGCGACCTACACCACAGCTCACGGCAATGCAGCGCCAGACCCTTAACCCACTTGAGTGAGGCCAGGGATTGAACCTGCTTCCTCATGGATACTAGTCAGGTTTGTTACTGCTGAGCCACAACAGGAACTCCTTATTCAGTTTTAAATCTTGATCCTTTTTAGTCTTTCTCTTACCATGTAGTGCTTTCACACACAGTGTCTGAAGTTAGACGGACGTGGTTCGAATCTTGGCTCCAGCACTTCGTAGCCATATACCTTTGGACACTTGACTTCTCTCTGAGCCTCAGTTTTCTCATTTATGAAATGGGGCCCAGGAGTTCCTGTCTTGGCTCAGCGGTTAACCAATCCCACTAGGAACCATGAGGTTGCGGGTTCGAACCCTGGCCTTACTCAGTGGGTTAAGGATCCGGCGTTGCCGTGAGCTGTGGTGTAGGTTGCAGACGCGGCTCAGATCCTGCGTTGCTGTGGCTCTGTGTAGGCTGGCTGCTACAGCTCTGATTCCGATTCGACCCCTAGCCTGGGAACCTCCGTATTCCATATGCCTCGGGAGCAGCCCTAGAAAAGGCAAAAAGACAAAAACAAAAAACAAAAAACAAAACAACAAAAACAAACAAACAAACAAAAAAACGGGGCCTAATAGGAGTTCCCTACTAGCTCAGCGGCATTGTCACTGCTGTGGCTAGGGTTTGATCCCTGGCCTGGGAACTCCCACATGCCTCAGGCACCACCAAAAAGAATAAAATAAATAAAAATAAATTTTAAAAATAAAAAAATAGGAGTTCCTGTCGCTGCTCAGCCATAGTGAACCCGACTAATGTCCATGAGGATGCAGGTTCCATCCCTGGCCTCACTCAGTAGGTTTAAGGATCCAGTGTTGCCATGAGCTGAGGTGTAGGTCACAGACATGGCTCAGATCCCCTGTTGCTGTGGCTGTGGCGTAAGCCAGCAGCTGTAGCTCTGATTTGACTCCTGGCCTGGGAACTCCCATAGGCCACAGGTGCAGCCCTAAAAAGAAAAAAAAAAAAGTTTAAATACATTAAATGGGGCCTAATATCTCCTGAAAATGTTTCAAGGATCAAATGAGTTTTTTCTTTTTCTTTTTCTGGCTGCACCTGCGACATATGGAAGTTTCCAGGCTAGGGGTTGAATGGGAGCTGCAGCTACAGCCCTACACCACAGCCACAGCAACTCGGGATCCAAGCTGCATCTGTGACCTAAACCGTAGCTTGTGGCAATGCTGGATCCTTAACTCACTGAGCAAGGCCAGGGATTGAACCCACCTCCTCATGGAGACTATGTCAGGTTCTTAACCTGCTGAGCCACAATGGGAACTCCCAAATGAGTTCTTATATAGTAAGCACTTAGAAAAGTGCCTGGCCCCTAGAAGACACCCCATATTAGCTTTTGTTCATTTTTTGTTCATTTGTTTTATTGGTTTTTTTGGCTGCCCCACTGCATATGGAGGTCCCAGGCCAGGGATCAGATGTGAGCTGTAGTTGTGACCTATGCCTCAGCTGCAGCAATGCCAGATCCTTAACCACTCTGCTTCAGGATCGAACCTGCATCCCAGCGCTCCAGAGACTCTGCTGATCCTGTTGCTCCATAGCGGGAACTCTAGTTTTTTTGTTTCTTTCTTTTTACCTTGAGGAGTTTTTAAAAGGTTCAGAGCTTGGGAGCATCTGCTTCATTCAAGCCTGGGAATAAAAGCCACAACCTGAATATAGAGAAAAAGGTGTATTTTTTAATAAGGTGTATCTTTGAAGAGTAGAATGGAATAAAATTTAGCGAGACCTTTCAGTCAGTCAAACTGTTACCTAGTCCTCCAAAGAAGCTAAAGACGATTGAGAATAGCACTTAGGGAGTTCCTGTCGTGGCACAGCAGAAACCAATCCGACTAGGAACCATGAGGTCATGGGTTTGATCCCTGGCCTCGCTCAGCAGGTTAAGGATCCGGTGTTGCCAGGAGCTGTGGTGTAGGTCACAGACACAGCTGGGATCTGGCATTGCTGTGGCTGTAGCTCCGATTGGACCCCTGGCCTGGGAATCTCCATATGCCGTGAGTGTGGCCCTAAAGAGAGAAAAGACGACAAAAATGAAAATAAAAGAGAGAGAGAGAGAAGAGCACTTAGTCCAGTGGCCCACATTCAGTGGGAATGCACCAAATTCCATTTCCTGGAGCGGCTGTGGCGGTGACTTGGTGCAGGCTGAGGGATGCTGGCACGGGACTGAAGTGCCCTTCTGAAACTACACATACCATTCTCACCCCAATCCGTGTGTCTGCCCTTCAGCTCCCCGTCACCTGGCCAAGTCCTTCAAGCCCCACCTCTGAGAAGCTTTCTCTGAATGCTTTTGCCTCTGAACTCTTGGACCCCGAGGTAAGTACTGATTAGCACTTCGTTCTTTTCTGTGCCCTGTGTCTTAGTTCTACATCTCCATCTGAGGGCAGGTACCTTGTCATAGTCACAGTACCCGGCAGCATTGGAGGACGTAGCGCTCCATGAATATTTTGGGATCCTTTGACAGTAAGTAAGTAGTGGGGGCTTGGGACCCTCCAAGCCCTGCCCACTGCATGGTCTCCCAACCCCCCAGCCCTCCCCACACCACACTTCTCAAATCAACCACTCCCAGGACACCCCAGCCTTTTCAGTAAGTATCTAAGGAGGGCAAGTGCCAGCCCCACACAGCCCAGCATAGCGCTTCCAATATTGACACACTAGAGTAAGCACACGGGTTGGCTGCTATAGATAACTCGGTAAAAGATACTATGCCTGTTTGGGGTCTGTGTGTTTATATGTAGTCCATGTGTCTGTTCTTGCTCATTAAACTTCAAGGGGCTTCAGAGGAAGAATTGTCCATTTGGGGAAGACAGTCAAAATGATGATTAAAAGGGAGTTTGAATTGCGGCTCAGCGGGTTATGAACCTGCTGGCAGCTACAACTCTGATTCAACCCCTAGCCTGGGAACCTCCATATGCCATGAGTGCGGCCCTAAAAAGACAAAAAGACAAAAAAAAAAAAAGTGGAAGAGTTCCCATAGCGGCTCAGTGGAAATGAATCTGACTGGCATCCATGAGGTTGCAGGTCCTATCCCCAGCCTCAATCAGTGGGTTAAGGATCTGGTGTTGTCATGAGCTGTGGTGTAGGTCACAGATGCAGCTCGGATCCCATGTTGCTGTGGCTGTGGTGTGGGCCGGCACCTATAGCTCCAATTTGACCCCTAGCCTGGGAACCACCATATGCCACTGGTGCAGCCCAAAAAGACCAAAAAAAAAAAAAAAAAAAGTTGAGACCTGGACTTGAGATTTTTTTAAAAAAATATCCAGGAAGCCAGTGCTCCGCCCTCAATACCTACTCAGTTTAAATGCTGACATCACAATTACTCGAATTTAATATACACAAGCATCACTTGGGGGGATGAGGGACAGTCTTGTCAAAATTCAGATTCCAAGGCACCCTCCCACCCAGGGTCTTACTGAATATGTCTCGGATGGTGCCTCATATTCTGAATTTCTAAGAATTGCTACTAGGAAATCAGAACCAGAGGACTCTTGCACAACACCTTGAAAGACATTGAGCACTTTTTCTATTTTCTTTTTTTTCTTTCTTTTTTTTTTTTTGTCTTTTTGCCTTTTCTAGGGCCGCTCCCACGGCATATGGAGGTTGCCAGGCTAGGGGTCTTACCGGAGCTGTAGCCACCGGCCTACACCAGAGCCACAGCAACACAGGATCCAAGCCGCGTATACAACCTACACCACAGATCATGGCAACGCCGGATCCTTAACCCACTGAGCAAGGCCAGGGATCGAACCCAAAACCTCATGGTTCCCAGTCGGATTTGTTAACCACTGCACCACGACAGGAACTCCCACTTTTTCTATTTTCATCTTCACCAGGGGTCCCCAAACTTTTCACTACCAGAGGTTTCCTTCTTTCTCCTCATGCCTCCCCCCACTTTTTGGCTGCCCAGTGGCATATGGAGTTCCCAGGCCAGGGATCGGAGCTGAGCCGAAGTTGCAAGCTATTGTGCAGCTGCAACAATGCCGGATCCTTTAACCCGCTGTGCCAGGCCAGGAATTGAACCTGCATCCTGGAGCTGCAGAGACGCTGTCAATCCCATTGCACCACAGTGGAAACTCCTTGAACACCTCCCCCCCTTTTTTTTTTTTTGGTCTTTTGTAGGGCTGCACCAGGGCAAGAGGGAGTTCCCAGGCTAGGGGTCAAATCAGAGCTACGGTTGCTGGCCTACGCCACAGCCACAGCAACTCGGGATCCGAGCCACATCTGTGACCTACATACACCACAGCTCACGGCAACGCCAGATCCTTAACCCACTGAGTGAGGCCAGGGATTGAACCCAGGTCCTCATGGTTATTAGTTGGGTTTGCTACTGGCTAAGCCACAACAGGAACTCCCTGGACCCCCCCCCCATTTTTTTAATACACAGTTATATGTCACTGAATGTGTGCCAGACACTGTACTAGGGATTTCACAACTTCTAACAATGCCACAGAATGAACACTATTATTTTCCCCTTTTACGGATGAAGAAATTGCAGCATATAGAGGTTCAGTGACTTGCCCAACGTTGCCCAGCTAGTAATTTTTTTTAATTGAGGTCAAATTTCACAAAACATAAATTAACAATTTTTTTTCTGGAGTTCCTGTTGTTGCTCAGCAGTAATGAACCCAACTAGTATCCATGAGGACTTGGGTTCAATCCCTGGCCCCGCTCAGTGGGTTAAGGATCCAGCGTTGCCGTGAGCTGTGGTGTAGGTCGCAGAAGCGGCTCGGATCCCACTGTTGCTGTGTCTGTTGTGTAGGCCAGCAGCTACAGCTCAGATTCGACCCCTAGCCTGGAAACCTCCATATGCCACGGGAGCAGCCCTAAATAGATAAAAGACAAAAAAAAATTTTTTCTTTCTTTTTATCATTGCACCTGTGGCATATGGAAGTTCTTGGGCTAGGGGTCGAATTGGAACTGCAGCTACAGACCTATGCCACAGCTTGTAGCAGTGCTGGATCCTTAACCCACTAAGTAAGGCCAAGGATCAAACCCAAATCCTCATGGACACTATGTCAGGTTCTTAATCCACTAGGCCACTACGGGAACTCCACGACGGTGCAATTAACTGACATTTAGTACCTTCACAACATTATGCAGCCACCACCTCTCCCTAGTTCTTAAGCATATTCATCACCACAAAATTAAACTCCACACCTCTTAAACGGTTCCTCCCTTTCACTCTCCCTCCAGCCTCTAGCAACCTCTTATCTGCTTTCCGTTTCCACGTTTCTATGAATTTACCTATTCTCAATAGTTCATTTAAGTGAGATCATATAACATGTGGCTTTTTGTTTCTGGCTTCTTTCACTTAGCATCATGTTCCCGAGGTTCCTCTGCATTGTAGCATGTATCTTTTTTTTGCGGGGGGGGGGGGGGGCGGGCACCTGCAGCTTGTGGAAGTTCCCAGGCTGGGGTTGAATCAGAGCTGTAGCTTCCGGCTTATGCCACAGCCACAGCAACTTGAGATCCAAGCCATGTCTGTGACCTACACCACAGCTCACAGCAATGCCAGATCCCCGACCCACTGATCGAGGCCAGCAATCAAACACAAATCCTCATGGATACTAGTTGGATTCGTTTCCACTGGGCCACAAGGGGTACTCCTGCAGCATGTATCTTCATTCCTATTTATGGCTAAATACTATTCCATTGTATGGATGTACCACAGTTTGTTTATCTGTTCCCAGCTAATAAGTTTTGAAGTCTGGATCTGAATCCAGGCAGTCTGTTTCCAGAGTCTGCGTTCTTTTTTTTTTTTGTCTTTTCTAGGGCCGCTCCGGCGGCATATGGAGGTTCCCAGGCTAGGGGATCCAATCGGAGCTGGAGCCGCCGGCCTACACCAGAGCCACAGAAACGCAGGATCTGAGCCTCATCTGCAACCTACACCACAGCTCACGGCAACGTGGGATCGTTAACCCACTGAGCAAGGCCAGGGATCGAACCCGCAACCTCATGGTTCCTAGTTGGGTTCATTAACCACTGTGCCACAATGGGAGCTCCAGAGTCTGCGTTCTTAATTCTCTGTTTCAAAATATCTACTTAAACAGAATATATTTTCAAGTAATAATTTTCTGCTGAATAATGTATCTGATAACACATAACACGGGGCTGGAACTTCAGATCAGCTCAAGATAGCCACACTGAGGTCATTTAATTCCAGCCAAAGCCAAAAGCACTTGCTCTTGTAGTTAGCCTCCGCAACCTCATGGTGTGACGTTTCACTAGACTTTGTGCAAACCCCAGTTTGGGATCCACTGGTTGCAAATCCCTTCAAGATCCCCAGTCAACAGAGAGGTTCCATTGAGCTGCTCAGGAAACGCATCTGACAATCTAGAACGTGGGCTCATGCCTGTGAGAAAGGTTCTCCACAGCAAGAAGCTAAACAAGAAAGGAGTTGGAAGTTAACCTTTAGGAAACGGGAAAATTCCAAAATCCAGGAAATCATTCTGCTTGGATGTTCTAGGCAACGAACTAGAATTTCCTCACCAATGATGCACATGGCCACAGACTGGGCACCAATAAGACAGCCGTTAAACTGCCGCCCCAAAAGGTGACAGCCTAATGCTGGACTCACCAGAGAAACCTTCCAGACCCAAAGTGTCTGCTCCGACAGAACCTGAGGTGAGAATGCTATTCCAACACAATGCTGATCTCATGATTTTTCTCCTGACTTTTCAAGGGTGTGGACAAAAAAAAAAAAAAAGAAAGAAAGAAAGAGAAGAAGAATCAGGCTTGCATCTCCTCTGGAGGTTTGTGATACCTGCGTTCCATGTCTGAGGGCTCCATTTGAAGTTCTGAGCATTGCCCTCTCCAAAGGGGCCCCCTTTTGCCCAATCAGAGACTGAACAACCAGGGCTGGATTCAAAACCATTAGTCCTGGCTTCACTCAGCAGGATAAAATGAACATCATGGAGGGCCTCGAAGGGGAAAAGATGCTACGAAACATGTCACTTGAGAGGTGAGAGGTAAATGCTGAGCAATGAAGGCTTCTTCACTTTTGTAGCCCCAGGGACTAGCAAAAGGCCTGGCACTGATGGGAAAGCACTCAAAACCTGTTTGTTGATTGAATGACTGACTGAAAGAGAGCCTTCTTCTTGGTCTGGAGGTGGTTATGGAGGCATTGTAGAGCTGCTCTGTGGGGACAGAGAATGGAGGGAGTTTGGCATGGGTCTGGAGTGTTCTGCCAGGACCTACACAGACCTCATTTTTCTCTGCCCAAAAATTTCTCCCAGGCAAAGTTCTCAGAGGCTGCAAGGCTCAAAAGTAGATTCCTCTGAGCTCACTGTGTCCTTTCATCTACTGAACTCAAGTCAGAGGGACTTAACAGTGGCATAGTGTTGTGGGGAGAATCTGATGAGAGCACCTATATAGAAGCATATTGAAAAAAGACAGAGGACCAGAGAATTCGCGTTAACTTACCAATATGGCTGTGCATGGGCTAAATGACTCTCTGTGCTATTTGGCCAGGTAGGTCTCTATCTGTGGGCCTTATCATTGAATATCCACGTGTGCAGACACCCCCCCCCCACATACACATTCTATAATTCAGTAAACCCCTGTTTGCCAAAATCCAAATAACCACCCCCCTCAAAGAGTGGGAATGCTCTTTTTGAGACGCAGGGCAATAATCCCTGACATTTGCGTGGGGCTTTGCAGATCACAAAGCGCTTCCCCATCCATGACCCCATTTGTTTTTTGATTGATGTTCAGAATGGTCCCGAGGCTTTGCAAGAGCCTGGAGGGCCTTGTGAAGCATCAAAGAGCAATGACATGTGTGGTGCGAGTGGCCTTGGCTGTGTGCGGGGCCTCCGAACACCAGGTCCCTTGTTGTGGCAGGGCTATCAGGGGTACAGTGACTGTCACAGACTGGCAGGGACCTGCCAGTACCTGGCAGACTGGGCTGGTAAGACGTGGCACCTGCAGCTGAAAGGAGCTGAGCCTCATCTGCACACAATCTGCACTAGGGCAGCAGAGGAGACAGAAGGGTTCGAGTGCCCGTTGCTCTTTCCTTCCAACAGCCTTTCCATCAGTCATTTGACAGGCAGACATTGGGCGGTTGAGCCCCAAAGGAGCTTGTTCTGGGTATTGAGGGTACACAGACGAACGAGACTTGTCTCCTCGTTCTCCCTGGCCATATGATTTCTGAGGTCCGCTCCCCTTCAAATCGCTCCTTGTTTGGACTTCTGAGGTGACGCGCCAGGTTAAGGATCCGGCATTTTCTCTATGGTGACAAGGGTTAAATCCCCGGCCTGGTGCAGTGGGTTAAGGGTCCCGCATTGCCCCAGCTGTGGCACAGGTCGAAGCTCTGGCTCAGATTTGATCCCTGGGACTTAGATTCCATCCCTGGCCTGGGGACCTCCATACACTGCAGGTGCACACCGCCCCCCCCCCCATTTTTTAAAATCTTTTTTTCTTTACGACCCTATTTTTCAGGGGCAAATGTTGAGGGATGGGGTTCCATCCATCCACTCTCTCCCATTTCCCTCCCTCTCTGTCTCTGTCTCTCTCTCTGTCTCTCTCTCTGTCTCTCTCTCTCTCTCTCTCTCACACACAAACACACACACACACACCACACACACTGCTTCGCACGGCCTCAAAAGCCCCAAGGCTAACCTGGCTGTGTCATGCGCCTCAATTAAGGAGAGTATTGAATACACCAGATCAATGGGAGCAAAATGAACATTTGTAATGCATAGTAATCATAATAGTAAATCCCTCACATCTGTATAGAACTTACTAGTTTACAAAACACCTCCATCCTATCCCTTTATTTGATCATGGGTCCTGTCATCATCTTTCATATTCAGAGATGATCTTCTGATTGTGATCTCCACCTATGAGTGAAGCAAGACTAAGGCAGGGCTAAGAGTCCTTCCTGCCCCCCTCCCACCCCAGGGAAACAAACCTGCCCCCCTGGTTTGGCTTTTTGCACCTTTTTCTTCTTTCCTTCCCTCTTTCTTTCTGGGCAGTTGGTGGAGCCTAAAGTTGCCTGTGACTCAGCCTCTCAATCTCTTGGGATCCTGGAACCCCAGGAACAGGGCTGCTGATCAGTAACCCCTCAAACTGGGCCACAAAGCCTTTGGCTCCTGCCAGGATGAGTGGGATGGGGAGGGGAGACCCTCCTCTTTGGGTAGCCTCAAAATGAGCCCCAAAGCACCGCACCTGTGGATTGGGCAGGCCTGGCCCAGGAGAGGCAGTTTCAACAGAACAAGGAAAGGAGGGCGCTGTGAAGCTTTTTATAGAATGTGAAATGGGGCTCTGGGCGTTCCCGTCGTGGTTCAGTGGAAATGAATCCGACTAGTATCCATGAGGAGGCAGGTTCAATCCCTGGCCTCGCTCAGTGGGTTAAGGATCCGGTGTTGCCATGAGTTAATGTATAGGTCGCAGACGCAGCTCGGATTCCACGTTGTTGCTGTGGCTTTGACGCAGGTTGGCAGCTGTAGCTCCAATTCGACCCCTAGCCTGGGAACCTCTATATGCTGTGGGTGTGGCCCTATAAGGTAAAAATTTTAAAAAAAAATTTTTTTTAAAAAGGGCTCTGAAGCTGGGGAGGCAACTGCTGGTGTGGGCTTTGCAGGATGCAGACAAAACAAAGGAACCTGGGTCTTGCAGGAGAAGATGCTAGTGAAGGGCAAAGAGGAACCCTCATTGTATCCACTGGGGTTGTAGGTCTTTTTTTTTTTAAAAAAAAAAAAAAAAAAAAAAACCTAACTAGTTCAGGAGTTCCCGTCGTGGCACAGTGATTAACGAACCCGACTAGGAACCATGAGGTTGCGGGTTCGGTCCCTGCCCTTGCTCAGTGGGTTAACGATCTGGCGTTGCCGTGAGCTGTGGTGTAGGTTGCAGATGCGGCTCGGATCCCGCGTTGCTGTGGCTCTGGCGTAGGCCGGTGGCTGCAGCTCCGATTCGACCCCTAGCCTGGGAACCTCCATATGCCGCAGGAGCGGCCCAAGAAATAGCAACAACAACAACAACAACAAAAAACCTAACTAGTTCACTCATCTGCAATCCCTCCCATACTCCCATATCTCGTTCATCTCTCCAGTCTCTTCACTGAGCCCCCTTCTACCTCCATTCCTGTAATGCAGCACCAATTTACTGAGCTATTTATTTTTTTAAAAAAATTTTTTTGCTCTTTTTTTTTTTCAGAGCCGCACCTGTGGCATATGGAAGTTCCCAGGCTAGGGGTCCAAGTGGAGGTGCAGCTGCCGGCCTATGCCACAGCCACAGCAATGCCAGATCTGAGCCACATCTGCAACCTACACCGCAGCTCATGGCAATGCCGGATCCTTAACCCACTGAGCGAGGCCAGAGGCCACGGATCGAACTACATCCTTAGGGATACTAGTCAGTTCGTTGCCACTGAGCCACAACAGGAACTTCTGCCGAGCTATTTTAAATGCTCTCAGTGAAAGCCTACCCCAGATTGTTCTGGAGCCATCCCAGCCAAACCTTCTCAAATACCCCCATCCCTCTCTCTCCACGTGGTACTTAGCCCATGGCTGTGGCCATACCTGTCACACACTCCACCTGGCCTGGAGCTGGCCCCAGATGGGAATGCCCAAGAAATGAAGCAGGAATAGGGGGGATAAAGCCACTGTGCTCTGGTGATTTGCAGCAGTAGAGGATCAAAGCCTGCCCTCCCCTGGTAGGAGGGGTCAGGGCCGTCCTCCCTGGCAGTTGCAAGCAGGGGGCCCAAACAGTGGGGGAGCTGCTTTTAGCCAGTGGCCAGTGGCCTGATTATGCCTAGTGGCTGCCATGCTGGGGCGCAAACGGAGACCCATCATCTCCTCCCTTTAGCCCTGGATGTGACCAGCAGTCAACTGAGGCTTCCAGCCTCACCCAGCCTCAGAAACTCCCTTCCTTCGGGAAAGGAGCTTCATTCCAGCCCAGGAGCCCCAGCCGAGAGCCCTCTTCCAGCTCCTACCCTGATGTGTGGGGCCGGCCGAGTTAGCATTGTCGCTCTGGCCGTGGCAGCCGGTGCAGGGCGGGAGTGTGTAATTGCAACCACTTCCTGCCCCAGCTTGCCCTAGGGCTGGCCCCGCCCCTGAGGACAGTCGGGGCGGGGCCCAGGTACAGTGAAGGTGGTAGTGGGGAGCTGCTGAGTGGGGCGGCCCTCAAGGGAAATCAGCTGAGACTCAGAAAAAGGTGTGTATGTGTGTGTGGGGGGACACCCTCCTTTTGAGCCAGGAGCAGGAAAGGGCTGGGGCCTGGGGCATTCTATTGGCACAACCCGTCCCTGCGAAGAAGGACTCAGACAACAGTCCCAATCAAAGTAGTATACGACTTGTTCCAATATTAGCATTGTTCATCAGCTCTGAACACTCCGAGGCCCCATTAGAGAGGGGGAGGGGAGGCAGGGGTCTGCACCCTAGGAACAGTGTCCTCTCTTAGGGTGGCTCTGGGGCTGCTCTCTCTGGGCAAGTTAGGACGGAGAAGAGACAAGGGGTGGGGGCTGCTGAAGAGACTCTGGTGGGACACAGCACCCTTGGTCTGCAAGCGCCTCTCCCTTCCAGGAGCTTGCAGGATTCGCTGGCTGGTTGCATCGGGGGTCTGTCCCTTACCCAGGCCTCAGAATGCCCATTGTGCGCAGAGCCAGTGCTGCACCACGTACCCTGGAGGTACAGAAGAAGCAGAAAGGCCCCCTCCCTTCCTTTGGAGGGCTAAATAACAACTGGGCATTAGGGTGACAGAGTGGGCAACATGTCCCCTTTGTAGTCGAAGATGGAGTTTGTGGCCCTGCCCCATCCTCATGTATTGGCTGGGTGACCTTGGGCAGCTTGCTTATCTTCTCTGAGCTTCAGTCTCCTGGCGTTTCAGATGAAGCTACTAATACTTGCCTTACAGGGTTGTGGTAAAAGTAAAACAAAACAGGCTTTGAAAACTATGGCGCAGCCTACAAAGGCAAGGAAGGGATGCTCGTGTTAAGTGGGGTGGAGGTGGGCGAGAGGACCCTGATGGGGGAAACGAGTGGGCTCCAACGATTAGGGTGCCAACTGTCCACAGGAGCGTTAAAGGAGCAGGCTTGTCATGGGGCCACCGGAGGCAGGTGGGGGGTGGGGGGGTGGGTTAAGTGTCCGTTCCCCCCCCCCGGGGGGGGGCTTCCACTTAGAGGTGGGTCTGAGAGAGGAGATCCCCTAGGGAAAGGTATGCAGGTGAGGTGGAAAAAGAGCCATAATTTCTCTCCTTTGGAGAAGGGCTTGCAATGGTCTTGCTTGCCTTAATCATGCCCATGTGAAGAGAGGCCAGCGGTGGGTGGGGAGTTTTGTCTGGGGGAAGGGGGCTGCCTGTCAGCCCTCAAAGGCAGCAGCTGGAAGCGCGCCGCTTGCTCACATACCACGCCTGCAGCGTGCACACGGCTCTCGCTGGAATGAGCCCGGAATGTCTCCTCTCCTCGCCCTCTGCAGACGGAGGAGAGCCGAGAGGAGCACGTTAATGGCAGCTGCAAACCTGTAGGCTTCTCTGTCCCCTTCGCACAGGCCCAGGCGACCGCTGCCCTCCCTTCCTTGCTGAGCAGCCACCTGGTGGGGGCCGTCCTCGTTTGGTAGGTGGGTGTTGGGGGAGGTTGTGCCTGAGCGTAGTGGTGGCACTTGTTTCAGGGATGCAACCACGTCTGTGCATGTCAGCAGCCATGTCTGCATACAAACATGTGTCATACATGTGCCCGCCCCAATTGACACGAATGTGGGGTTGACATTTCTGCTCCTGTCTGACTTTGGACCTTCTCATCTGTAAAATGAGGAGACTTGTACCAGAGCATCTCAGAGGGCCTTTTCAGCTAAATGTTCGCTGTTTCTACACACGGGACTGTGGCTGCTTAAAAAGTCAGGCCAGTGAGAAAGAAAAAAAAATAAATCAGCCAAGCCAGTTGTGACGTTGGCCGTCAACACTTCAGATGTTTAGGTTTGAAGATTTGACTTTCAAAAGGCCAGTTACTTGGCATCATGTAACGTCTGCTCGCTTTCCAAGGAGAGGTCTTACACTGACACCCAGACTGCGGCAGGATGATGTTTATCTATTTGCTCTGAGTGGTTACATGTATGTGAATGCAACTATGGGTGCGTTTTAAACTGCATCACAGAATATTAGAGCTGAACGAAATCCTGGAGGTCATTGAATTGAATCCCTTCCATGTCTGGTTCATTTATTCAACAGCCCTTTTGTGAGCCAGGATCTGTGCCGGGAGCTGCAGAGATAAATAAGGCATAGTTTCTGCCCTCTAGGAGCTCACCCTCTAGCAGGGGGGGAGAAACATATAAACAAATAATTACAATACAATGTGATAATAGAGGTAGAAAGCCTATACGATGGGGGCCCAGAGGAAAGACCAATTAATTCTGCCTGGAGGTGTCTGGGACTGAAACTACAGTGCCAGTTGCACAATCATTCTCCAGCCAAGGCGTTTTTACCTTCACTTTCCTACTTCCAAAGAGTGCCGTCCTTGTTCTCCTCGCCGGCCTTCCTCTCAGGAAATCTAGGAACCTGAAGACTGACTGGGTCAAGGCAACCAGGAGGGCTGACAAAGTCCTAGTGAGCTGGGAGTGAGAAGTTCCAGGCTGGGAGGTTAAGGCTATGAGAAGAGAACCAGCACGTCTACACAAAGGGCCTGTCTGCACAACCTGAAAAGGATTGGCCAAGCTAGGATCAGCGCTGCGCACTGGGATCCACGCAGAGCCATACGCCTCTCAGCCCTAGGCCTGGGAGAAGCTGGGGTGAGGATAGTGGAGCGGGATTGCCTGGTGTCCATTTAGCTCACGTTGGGGTAGGGATGGAGACTGAGAAGGAGGCCAAGGGAACTGAGCCTCCAGTCCTCCTTGCCTGGCCAAAGGGGTGCGTGGATGGGGAGATGGGGATCGCCTTCACCTGCACATGCCCTTCGCGTTTTCGGCCCAAGGAACCGGGCTGCATTAGGCATCCCGTCTCCGATGAGCCCAGAAGCCCAGCTGAACAGCAGTGCACGTCACCGAGATGGTCGCGAAGGATAATGGGGCAGCCGTAGTCAGTGTGGAGGGCAGATTAGAGCGAAGCTAACTGGCAGAGGGGAGGGGACATGAGACGGTAACCCTGGACTCGGCACCAGGTGCCAACCTCTGCCCTACCTGCCCAAGAGATAGCTGTGGGAGGCTAATCTCCTGCCCTCCACCTCCACCCCACCTAGCGTCCTTCTTCCCCTCCACAGGCAGAAGGCAAACCACGCCTGGGGCCTACTACCACCACCACCACCACCACCATTCCCCCCTACCCCAGGCGGGAGCACTGCCTCCCCCTCCCACCCCTCGATCCCTAAGGCCAGGAGATGCTATGGCGAAGGGAACCCTGGGAGTGTGCCTTGAATGACCCCCAAACACATCTGGATTTTTGGAGTTCACGCCAGCCCCCGAAACGGACCCCAGGGAAGTACGCCAGAGGGAGGGGGCGGGGGGAGGGAGCGGCGGCGCCGGGCGAAGGGCCTGCCGTTGAGGACTCCCGGCCCCACGACTAGGACCGTCCCAAACTTCCTGTTTCTTCCGGCCGCTCTGACCCCGGGGCTGCAGCTCCGAGATAGCTCGGGGCCTGGAAGTGCATGCTGGGTAAGCGCAGACGGACGGAGTAGGCGAGCTGCTCGCTGTCGCTGTCGCTGTCGCCGCGGCGCAGGGCCGGTGTGGGCGCGCGCCCGGCTTCCTTCCCCGGCGGTCACGCTTTGCATGTGGGATGGGCAGCGGGCAGGTGGCAGGGAGGCCCCCGCGCCCAGGGCTCTGGGAGGAGCCTGAGCCGGGGCGGGGGCGGAGGGGGAAGGGGAGGAGGCGGCCGGAGGGGCGGGGGTGTGGGCCGGGAGTTTCTGCATTTTAAAGAGAAGCCGAGTCGCCTGCTTCGGAGGCCGAAGTTCGAGCCGACCTCTCCGCGCCGAGTGCAGGAAATCCTGGAGGGGCAGCGCAGCCGGCTCGGCCCCGGCCCGGCCCCCGGCTCTCGCGCCCCCCTTGAAGCCCTAGGGGGGGTCATGTAGGACGAGTAAAAGGAAGTCCTTCCTGACTCCCCCAGGAGGAAACTTAACGGAACGGGTGACCCCCTCTCCAAAGGTGGGACAGATTTAGGATTAAAAAAAAAAAAAAAAAGTGCGGGCAAATGCTCGACTCCAGAGAGGAACTAAGGCGGTCCCAGTGGTGGAGGGGCGAGGGTAGGAAAGGACAAGGCTTCCCTCAGTGCTTCCGTCCTCAAGATAGACGGCGCGAAGTGGGGACCCGAAGCCGCTCTCCTGAGGAGGTGCCCTCTCCCAGCAGCCCCACTCTCCTCCCCTTGCTGCCACTTAGCGCCGCGAGACGCCCTCGCGGAGGAGGGGCGGTGGAAAGGTGCTTAACTACATCGGAGATGAAATTAAACCTGCTCCCCCACCTCCTTTGGGGTCATACCCCCTGCACGCCACCGCCTCTCCCACTCCCACGGCCTCTCGGTGGTCCCCGCTCTCCGGCTCGGCCATCTCAATGAAACTGGTCGTCATGCTCTCACCCTGGGGTCAAGGCGGGATACAGCACCAGGCCGGGTAGAGGTAGGGCACACGGGGCACACACGGGCCGCTTCGCAGATTATTGCTCCCATTTCGAAGATGAAGAAACTGAGGCAGCCTAGAGCGTTTAGACGTTTGCTGAGCTCACACAGGGAATTTGTAATAGCGGGTAAAACACATCTTGGAGATGGGGCGGGGGCGGGGGGGGGCAGAGGGGTTGATGCTTAAGACTCAGATTAAGCAAACAAGTGCCCCACCAAGCCTCTCCAGACCCCATGCCTGCCCCTAGTGCTGCCTTAGCAGTCCTCTCTTATCTCCTCTCAGAGGGCGCAACACACTTAGGGTCATTGGACTATGTTTCTGTCACCCATGCTATGATGGACTCTGAGGCTTCGGTGATGGAGACAAGGTCTTGGTGTTCACTGTGTGATCTCAGTGCCTAGCAGAGTGCCTGGCACATAGGAGCCACTCGATAAATGTTTCTTCTTTGGAAGTTCCTTTGTGGCGCAGCAGGTTAAGGATCTGGTATTGTCACTGCATCGCCTTGGGTCGCTGTTGTAGGTTCCATCCCTGGCCTGGGACTTCCACATGCCATGGGTGTGGCCAAAAATAAAATAGAATAAAAGTTTAAAAAAATTAAAAGTTAGGCCTCTCTCACCTGAGACCCTCCACATTCTGCCTGTGGAATGTGTATCTCTCTAAATAAACTTGTTTTCACTTTACTCTGGGGAAAAAAAAAAAACACTAAAAAATGTTTCTTTTTTGAACAAAAGAAATCAGTCATCCAGACTCTCAGCCCTTTTCAAGTCAAAACGCTCTCTTATCTAGCCATCTACCTACACACCTGCCTTAGAAGTACCCCTTTAGGGGCAATGTCTTTCTATCGCCATGCATCCCTGGTCCTGGACTCTGCACTTAGAGGGGCTTTCGAAAGTGGACACAGAGGGTGAGGGGCCGTCCTGGGCTGGTTGGCTAGCTCACCTAGCCAGGGACAGGCTCAAGCTGCCCAGTTACAAATCTGTCATGTATGTTCTGTACCCTGATGCCCTTCTCCCGAACCAAAATATAGCAGGCAGTGCAAACATTTATGCAAATGAGCCAAGAGCCCTGCTGCTTTCAAAAATAAATGATGGAGCGCCGTATCAGTAGTTGCAGTGTGTCTTGGCAGGGTTAGGAAGGGGCCCTGCCCTCCCCTTGCTAGTTCTCTCGGGAAGCCCGGCACAGTGAGAAGCAGTGTCCCCTACCCCCGTAGATTCCCCCTCCCTTCCAAAACTACAAACAGCCACAAACCACATGGCCCACAAGCAACAGAGATTTGTGGCCTTTGGAACCTCCCAGGGCAGGGGTCAGTTGGGAGGTCAAAGGGGGTGTAGGCATCACACAGTCCAGAGTCATTACTCTAATGCCCTCTGGGAGAGTTTCGAATCAATGGGCCTATTTGTCCTCCCTCCGGGAGGACTGGGGGTAGGGCAGTGGGGGTCCATTATCAAGCCCACCCCCACCCCTCATAATACTGCCTCCAAGAAGCTCACTCAAGGCCTGGCATCCTGCAAATCTCCCCACTACCCAGAAAGGCAGAAACCGGAAGTGGGATGATTTCTGTGGGGATGGCCAGATGGGATGCCTTCTTTGGATTCTAGGTTAGGAAATCTAAGAGTCTGGACTTTTATTGGGGAGTCTGTGGCATTTATAACGCCAGTAGGGTGACCCGGGGCGGCTGTTGACCCCTCCACATTTTGGTAGCCAGCCAGTTTTCAGCAAGACTGTGCCCTGGCCCATGATTGTCTCTGTTCCTTCTAGGAGAGTTTTAGAATCACTCCCTGTGGGAAAGAGGCAAAATAGTATAGTGAGTGAGTGAGCGGAGGGCCTGGACTTGGGCGTTGGCCAGACCCGGATTCCAAACCCAGCTCTGCCACTAACCAGCTGTGTGACCTCTTCAAGTTACCTTCTCTGAGCCATAGTTTCCTTATCGGTTAAACCAGCATAATAATAGTACCTACCACACCAGAGGTTATTGGATTAAATATGATGTGTATTATGTACTTGGCACTTTGTTAAACGCTCAATAAATGGTAGCTGTGGTGACCATTCTTAAAAAGTTTTGTTGCAGGATTTCCCTTGGGATGCAGTGGGTTAAGGATTCGGCATTGTCACTGCAGCAGCTGGGGTCGCTGTTGTGGCTCGGGTTCCGTCCCTGGCCTGGGAACTTCCACATGCCTTGGGCGTGGCCAAAAAAAAGTTTTGTTGCAAGTAAGTACTCTTCTGCCTCTCACCTATCACACCTGGGGCATTTCTCAGCTCAAGTCCCTCCCTAAGATCCTAGAGAGATGGAATTCCTTCGGGCACCCCTCCCCGCCCTGCACTTGGGTAATTGTTATCAGGATTGGCTTAGGATGTGCTAAGGTGCGGCGATCCAGCGTGGCTCTGGCCACAGGTAGTATCCCCTGAAGGAATTTAGCTTTATTGACTAAAACGGTTTTAAGTGGTCAGCTGGGGGGCTCAGGGGAAACTGGCCCTTTGTAGGCTCTAAAATGCAAGCCACGACATCTAGGGCCAGCTCTGGCCATCAGCTGAGTATGCATTTACAGTGAGGCAGCTTTGAAAATGTTTTGCCTGATTTACTTGATAACTTCCGTCTTTAAATGGCCTTTGTTTAAAATTTTACCCTGGTACGGAATGAGAGAGAGAGAGAGTTCACTTTTAATTCCAAATTTTGGAGGCAGGGGGTTGGTAGGCTGGGGAGCAGCAGCTCCCTAAGTGCTGGCCAAGAGGGGTGGGGAAACACCGCCTGGTTCTGCCCAAAGTTCACGAATATGTAGGTCCAGCTCTGCTTCTGCAGGGCACTTTCGGATCCATCCTTTTTTCTATTGAGTTTGTACTGCAGAGGGGAGGGGGGCCGTGTCTCTCCCATCAGACTCCAGCTCCCTAAGGTTGGAGACCTTGTCATCACCCCCACAGGACCGGGAGCCTTCCGACGGCGGGGTTCTAGTCTCCCTGGTTAGGCTGGCGGTTCCCCAGCCTGGGACCTGAGAGCGCTGCCACGGTTCTCCGAGCGTCTCCCCCACCCGCGCCCAGTGCATTCCTTGGTATTCGAGGCGCCCGGAGGCTCAGCACCGGCGGCGGCGGAGCGATTGGCGCGAATGAGGCCCGGAAAAGCTGAAGCCTCGGGGGCCCTAACTCCCCAGACCTCTCCGGCTGGGGAGGGGAGCGGGGAGCTGCCTGCCGCCCGCGGAGGGAGGGGCCACGTGGTGGGGAGCTGCCGCGAGGTGCCCCCGGAGTCCGTCCAGGCCCTTTTGTCTGTCCCCCGCGCAGAGGCCCCCTCCCCAAAGAGGGCTGGCATCGGGGGAGGAGGGAGGTCCGGGCGAGTGGGGGGGTTGGGAGGGAAGGGAGAGGAGAGGGAGCGAGCACTATGGGGGCTGGGAGAGGCTGGAGGGGTGGAGGGCCGGAGGCCGAGCCCAGAGGAGCGGCCGGAGCGGCCCGAGAAGGCGAGGAGGAAAAAGCGGAGGAAGGAAACCCATCCTGCCCCCAACACCCGAGTGTCTCCTGTTACCAACCGAAAGGTGCTGCCTCAGGAAGAGGTGATCGGAGCCGTTGAGAGCAGGCGGTCACGTGAACCGAAGGAGGGGGGGCAGAGGAGAGAGAGAGAGAAAGCGCTGGAGAGGCAGCGCGAGAGAAAGCCGACAGACAGAACGACCGACAGACAAAGAGCCCAAGAGGGAGGCCAGCGGGGTCCGCGGGAGAAGGAGGAGCGAGAGGGAGGGAAGCGCGGCCCCGGGCCTCCCCATCCCTTTCCCTCTCCTCCCGAGGCTCAACTCCTGGTCTTCCCACTTGGGGAGCCCAGGGATCGAATGGAGGCTGGAGACCCGGTCCTCCCGCGGAAGGAACCCTTTATTCCCCTGGCTGTCTCCCTCTGCCCATGCGGCCAGGCTTGACGCTTCCCCACTCGTGGACCGGCCAAAACCAGCTGTGATTGGGCCTGGTAAATACTCCTTTCTAGCTTACAAAATATGGGGCAACTCCCTGTTATCCGCAGGGGGCTTCCTCAGGGCTCTGGGAATCCGGAATCTTCCAGACCTTAGAGCTCCCCTGCCCCCAAGTCCGCTGGGAGTTGGGACCCCGGAGTAGGCATTGTTGGCCATTGGGCAACCAGAAAAAGAGGTTTGGGCGGGGGTCCACTGTGCCAGGCACTGCGCTGGGTCCAGGGGGCTGCTGAGATGGACAGCACAGCTGAAAGGCTGTGACCTACCTTCTGGGAGCTTCTGCTCTAGCGGGAGAAGAGGTCACAGTCAGATAGACAGAACTGACTGTGAAAGGCGCTCTGCCCAGCGCTAGGCAAGTGCTGGAGGGAGTATGGAGGAAAAAGAGAAATGACCAAGGACCTGCAAATCTTCTTGAAGGAAGGATTTGAGCATGGACTTGAAGGCTGAGGAGAGGGCTGGAGCCTGGGGGACGTAGGTGCAGGTGGAAGGATTATTCTGAGCAGAAGGGCGGGAGCACAGGCTAGCTCCATCTAGTAGGAGCCTGCACTGGTTCATAATTAGAAAGGTAAATCTGCTGTTTTAAAACAAATTGGGCTGTAAACATTGCTATTTTTCTTTATCTAATTGCAGGCCCTACTGCTGGCCCCTTGTTCATGCTGATTACTGGGAATTGGCTATAATTTTCCAAAATGTTGCCAGTTCAATGAAAACTCAGTCCGCATTCTCCATTGGGGAAGCACGGGCCAGGAGGAAATGAAGTCAGTATCCTGTGTCCCCTGTCCCCTGCCCCACAGGGATAGGAGGTGGCCACCTACTCCATGAATCTGGGCCTGGGGCACTGAGAGGTTTGGTCCTGCCCTCCCTTCTCTTCACCTGCTGGGCCTCCCTGTTGGAGTCAATGGGCAGGGATTCCAAATCCCAAGTACAGGTCCCTGTGAGGGGGTCAGGTGTTCCTCGGCTAATCTCCGGCCTTTCTTTTCCTTTCTTTTTTTTTTTCTCTTTGGTCACACCCTCAGGCATGTGGAAGTTCTCTAGCCAGAGGTTGAACCTGAACCGCAGCAACGACGACTTGACAACTCAGGATCTTTAACTTGCTGAGCCACAAGAGAAGCACAAGGCAACTCCCTATCCTGAGCCTTTCTTACTGGCATATTAATAATGCGAATTCCTTTATCTGTTATCTTTTTTTTTTTTTTTTATGGCCGAAACTGTGGCGTATGGAAGTTCCCTGGCTAGGGGTTGAATCAGAGTTGTAGCTGCCAGCCTACACCACAACCACAGCAACGCCAGATCTGAGCCATATCTGTGACCTGCGCCACAGCTTGCAGTACCACCAGATCCTTAACCCACTGAGCAAGGCCAAGGATCGAACCCACATCCTTAAGGACACTATGTCGGGTTCTCAATCCTCTGAGCCACATCGGAAACTTCCTGTTATCTTTTTTTTTTTTTTTTTTCAGTGCCGCACCTGGCATATGGAAGTTCCTAGGTGAGGGGTCAATTGGAGCTGTAGCTGCCGGCCTACACGACAGCCACAGCAACACCAGATCCTTCACCCACCGAGTGAGGCCAGGGATCGAACCCGCATCCTCATGGATCCTAGTCGGGTTTGCTACCGCTGAGCCACAGTGAGAACTCCCCCTGTTATCTTTTTCAGCTTGCAAAATACATTCAACTCCCGGTTATTCTCAGGGGCTTCCAGGATGCTCTGAGAATCCAACATCTCCCTGACTTTAGATGCCTCCTCACTCCAGCCTGCTGGGAGCTGGGGCCTGACAAACACAGGGGTGTTTTAGTGGGAGGAAGGACATGGTAGCTACAAGCCTTGGGTGGTAGACCCAGCACATGGAGTCCTCAAGATTAGGGATATCATTTGAGATATGACTGGCTGGGTTGCTCAGGGCAAGGGTACCCAAGTCTCATAGGAAGGCTATAGCCCTAATGGCACCCTTCTCAACATGCTGGTGAAAAGATTGTCCCTTCCCGGAGTTCCCTTTGTGGCTCAGCAGTAATGAACGCGATTAGTATCCATGCGGATGCAAATTTGATCCCTGGCCTCCCTCAATGGGTTAAGGATCCTGCATTGCCTGTAGCTACAGCATATGCTGCAGATGCGGCTTGGATCTGGCATTGCCGTGGCTGTGGAGTAGGCTGGCAGCTGCAGCTCTGATTCGACCCCTAGCCTGGGACCCTCCGTATGCCGCAGGTGCGGCCCTAAAAAGAAAAAAGAGAGAGACTGTCCTTTCTCCCAAACACCTTGTATATACAAGGCATTAACATCACCACGGTGAACTTCATGACTCACTCACGTGTTCCTCCACTCAGTCCTTTATTCTACAGACATCTATTCAGCGTCCCCAGTGTGCCCCTCTGTGTTCAGGACTGGGGACTGAGTCCTTCCCCACCAGGAGCTCCTGCTCTGCAGAGAAAGAGATTGAAAATTCTAAGGAGCAGGAGGGAATGCTTCCCTTTGTTCCTAATCCAAGAAGGATTAATTAGTTCAAGCAAAGGATAGTTAGCAAAAGGTAGGAAGCACATGTGCATTGTCAAAAATTATACAAAATAGAGAAAAGCACAAATATATTTTCAATCAGTAATCGTTCATCATGCCATTTCTGAGCTGTGCGGATTTTAGCTAGTTAGCCTCTGGGAGACTCAATTTTCTGGCCTATAAAATGGGAGTAATTGCTTCACAGGGGTGTTGTGCAAAGACATGTGATAATTTATGTAAGTAAAGTGCCAGGTGCAGGACCTGATGCTTAATAGGTCCTTAATATTTTGCCTGTAAATACCTATCATCCAAAGACTGTCAATGGATGTTAACATTTTGGTGCATTTCCTTCCAGTCTTGTTATTTTTTATCTTTATTTTTAAATTACTCAATGAATTTTATTACATTTATAGTTGTACAACAATCGTCACAACCAAGTTTTATAGCATTTCCACCCCAAAACCTCAGTGCATCCCCCACTCCCCAACCTGTCTCATTTGGAACCATAAGTTTTTCAAAGTCCTTCCAGTCTTTTTAAAAATACATAGTTTTCCCATCATACAGTTTGTGATTCAACTCAATATACCTTTTTTTTTTCTTTTTAGGGTCACACCCACGGCATATGGAGGTTTCCAGGCTAGGGGTTGAATTGGAGCTGAAGCTTCAGGGCCGGCTTACACCACAGCCACACGGGATCTGAGCCTCATCTGTGACCTACACCACAGCTCATGGCAACACCAGATCCTTAACCCACTGAGCAAAGCCAGGGCTCGAACCTGCGTCCTCATGGATGCTATAATCAGGTTCATTAACTGCTGAGCCACGGCAGGAACTCCCTCAATATACCATTTTTTAGCTTGCCTTTTTTGTTGTTGTTTTTACTTAAAATTATAATAAAAAATAAAAATAAAATTATAATACACATTTCCTCACGTTATTAAAAATGGTCCTTGTAAACATCATTTTAGTGGCCACGTAATAGCCCATTGCGTTGATTCCTGTTGCTTTTTAAAAGCTCCCAGGTTATGTGTCCGTTGTTTCTCAATAAAGCTGGGAAATAGGAAATAAATAAAATAAATAAAAGCTCCCAGGCCTGCTGTCTCCTTTATCCTTTATTCAGGAGCATCCCAGCAACACCATGTCTTTGCCGAAGACAATTATGCACCCACCTGTTCCCCCCCACACACATTGAGATCCAGTTATTTCCTGAGCCATGAGTGGTCCTTTCACTTGGGGCACTTCCACAATGTCTGCCCCTCCATATGCTCTCGGGCAGCCAGACATGCCCAGGCCTTGTGATACTACATTGTAATCCAACAATCCCTGCCTCAGAAGACCCTCTCTCCTTCTCTTTCACTATCTTTGCCTCTCCTCACTCCCAGCCTGCCCCCTAAGCTTGGGCTGCAAGTTCCTCAAGGACTCTCTTCTGCTTTACAACCTCAGTTGTTGTGTTTTTTTCTTCTTTTGTCTTTTGAGAGGGCTGCAGCCACGGCCTATGGAAGTTCCCAGGCGAGAGGTTGAATCGGAGCTGCAGGCACCAGCCTACACCAGAGCCACAGCAACGCGAGATCCAAGCCGCAGCTCATGGCTACACTGGATCCCTAATCCACTGAGCGAGGCCAGGGATCGAACCATCCTTCTCGTGGATGCTAGTCAGTTTCATTACCACTGAGCCACAATGGGAACTCCCTACAACCTCAGTTTTGATGTCACCAAGAAAGTAGGCCAGGAGGCAAACACCGTAGCCACTGGCGGGTCTCAAGAGGACCAGACTGAGCTTTTGTGCTGGAGGTCCCCTTCTCTCCAGGGTGTTGCCACAGATGAAAATGAGAATTTTACAGAATTAAGGAGCCAGTGACGGGGGTGGAGTGGGAGTGGGCGCTTGTCTTGGATCATTTCTTTTTTTTTATTTTGGTAAGACTCTAACTCAGAAATGTCTCCAAATTGGGACTGGATTGTCAAATAGACGGTTTGATGGGGGGAGACCCAAAGTGAGCAGACATGTTTCTGAATGCAGTCCTCCAACTTAAAGACGGGGAAATCCGGAGTTCCCATTGTGGCTCAGTGGGTTAAGAACCCAACACAGTCTCTGTGATGATGTGGGTTCTATCCCTGCCCTCGCTCAGTGGGTTGGGGATCTGGCGTTGCCGTGAGATGTGGTGTAGGTCGCAGATGCGGCTCGAATCTGGCATTGCTGTGGCTCTGGCGTAGGCCTCAGCTGCAGCTCTGATTCAGCCCCTAGCCTGGAAACTTCCATATGCCACAGGTGCAGCCCTAAAAATAAAAAAAAGAGAAGACAGAGAAATCCTTAGATGTCCGGAGTGTTCAGTGTGAAGCAGGCACACTGGGGTTCTAGAACAAGAGAATTCCCTTGGGGAGAAGGGAAAAACCCTCTGGAGTTCTAGGAGAGACATGGAATTCTAGTCAGTGGGACCGTCTCATGCTCAAGAACGCATTTGGTGGAAAATGTCACCCATTTCAAGTTGGTGGGAAGAGAACAGATTATTTGACAAATGGTTTGGGAATATCTGATTATTTGGGGGAAAAAAGTTAGCACCTCATGCCATTCACCAGTGTAAATTCCACAGTTAAATCATAGTAGCCTGGTCAGTCAGGTCCTTGGTCTCAAACCACAGAACCCGATTCTAACTAACTAAAGCAGGATAGGAGTCCGTTGGAAGGCTGATGGGGATTTCACTGTGACTGTGATTATGTTAAAGAATCAGCCTCAGGAAAGGGGTTGGAAGTTCCTGTCATGGCTCAGTGGTTAAGGAATCCAACTAGGAACCATGAGGTTGCGGGTTCAATCCCTGGCCTGGTGAGCTGTGGTGTAGGTCGCAGATGCCGCTTGGATCCTGCATTACTGTGGCTGTTGTGTAGGCTGGCAGCTGTAGCTCTGCTTCCACCCCTAGCCTGGGAACCTCCATATGCCGTGGGTCCGGCCCAAGAAATGGCAAAAAACAACAAACAAACAAACAAACAAAAAAACAAAGGTCAGGAGTTCCCATTGTGGCTCAGTGGGTTAAGGACCTGACTAGTATCCATGAGGATGTGGGTCCAATCCCTGGTCTCACTCAGGGGGTTAAGTCTCCAACATTGCTGCAAGCTGTGGTGTAGGTCGAAGATGCAGCTCAGATCCAGTGTTGCCGCGGCTCATGCCTAGGCCAGCAGCTGTAGCTCTGATTCAGCACCTAGCTGGGGACCTTCCACATGCCGTAGGTGTGGCTCTAAAAAGCAAAAACAAATAAATAAATAAATAAATAAAGATGGGTTAAGGCATAAGATGGCTACGGCATAGCCACAGCTACGGCGGAGGTCGAAGCTGTGACTCAGATTTGATCCCTAGCCTGGGAACTTCCATATGCTGCAGGTGTGGCAAAAAATAAATAAATAAATAAAAGGGCAATGTTCCACTATTGGTGTTGCATTAGTTTGCAGACTACACTGCTAACTAATGAGCTAACATGGTCCTTGTCATCCTCCATACAAGCGATCTGATCAGTTATTGCTTTGTAACATCACTCATTATTTAATTTGATATGAAATCAGAATTAGAATAAAATGGTTTTTAATAGCTTTTTAATCAGAAAAAAAAAAAAAAGGAAAGGGGTTGGTAGCAGGGGAAGCAGGCACAGTCGGGACCATGCCACAGGACTGGCTTGCTCACGATGCTGTTGCTGCATGGTCCCCTCCAGAGATTTGCTGCTGTTCTTCTGGATGTCTGGCTGCTGAAACCTCCAGGAATGATTGCTGTTCTCCCCTGCAGTGCTGTACTGCTCAAGTTCCAAAGTCCAGAGGGAGAGAGTGCATCTGACTGGCGTCCCTGGGCCATAGCCTCACTACTTAGATGCTAGTGAGTTGAAAGAGGGAATATTCGCTTCTGTGTGTTTTGGGATTTGCTTCAGGTCATCAGAGTGTTTGAATACTGAGCAACCCCAAATAAAAAATGTCCAAATACAGTTGCTGATGTTTCTTGAGCACTATCAATTTGCTATAGATATTCCCCTAGCCTGAGCCTGGCCTGGGAGTTCCTTAAGGACTCTCTGGATGTCAGTCCCATTTCTACCCTTCCACTTAGAGATGGCACTCTCATTGCTCTCTAAATTCTTTACATATATTATTTCATTTAATCCTGAAAACCACCCCCTAAGCCAGAAACTTTTTTTAAGTTGTATCTGTGACATGTGGAAGTTCCCTGGCCAGGGATCTAACCCAAGCCACAGCAGTGACAATGCCAGGTCCTTTAATCTCCAGGCCACCAGGGAACTCCTGGAAACTTTTATTTATTTATTTATTTATTTATTTTGGCTGCAGTGTGTAGCAGCTTGATGTAGGATCTCGGTTCCCAGGCCAGAGATTGAATCTGGGCCATAGTCGCGAAAACCCGAATTCTAACCACTAGACCACCAGGGAACTCCCTTGAAACTATTATATCCCCATTCTATGGAGAAGGGAGCTGAAGATGCCTTTGGTCACGGGGCTAGTAAGTAAGGAGTGGAGCTGATTTGGGTCCCAGCTTCATCTGACTCCAGAGCCAACATTTGTACTTATCCACTCTGCTCTAGGGCAGAAAAGAATGGTGAACAATAAGACCATAAGCAACCTAGAAGAAAATAGGGGAATATTCCTCTGGTCCTGAGAAAAGGGAAAGTCTTTCTAGGCACAAAGGTAAAGGAAGAAACAGTAAAAGACATGAAAACACAGATTTGGCTTTGTAAAAATGTAAAACTTCTGTATTAACAAATAACAATACCACAAGCAAAATTATAAGGCTCACTGGCAAGGAGTATTAACAATATAGGCAAATCAACTATAATGGAAAGTTATAAATATTTTTGATATATAAAGAAGTCTTATAAATCCACATAAAACAGACAAACATTTCATTAGAAAACTAAGCAAAGGACATGAAGTGGCAGTTCACAAAGCAAGTTATACTAAAGGCCAATAAACTAGGAAAAATACTCAATATTGATAAAGAAGTGCAAAATTCAAATATTGAAATATCAAAATAGAATTTTTTATCCATCAAGTTCACAAATAATGTATACATTTTAATTTATTTTAATACTATTTAAATAATACTCTGTTGGTAAGCATTTAAGGAAGCACATTTTAATAATCGGCTTGGGAGGGAATTCCCATCATGGCTCAGCAGATTATGAACCCAGCTAGTGTCCATGAGGATGTGGGTTTGACCCCTGGCCTCCCTCAGTGGGTTAAGGATCCAGCATTGCCATGAGCCGTGGTATAGGTCATAGATGCGGCTCAGATCTGGCGTTGCTGTGGCTGTGGCTGTGGCTGTGTCGTAGCCCGGCAGCTGCAGCTACAACTGAACCCCTAGCCCAGGAACTGGAACTTCCATATGCCGCAGGTGCAGCCCTAAAAAGCAAAAAATCAGCTTGAGAGGTCTCTCTGTGGTGCAGTGGGTTAAGAATCCATCTGCAGGAGTTCCCGTCGTGGCTTAGTGGTTAACGAATCTGACTAGGAACCATGAGGTTGCAGGTTGGATCCCTGGACTTGCTCAGTGGGTTAAGGATTTGGCGTTGCCGTGAGCTGTGGTGTAGGCTGCAGATGCGGCTCAGATCCCGCGTTGCTGTGGCTCTGGCGTAGGCCGGCGGCTACAGCTCCGATTCAACCCCTAGCCTGGGAACCTCCATATGTTGCGGGAGCAGCCCAAGAAATGGCAAAAAGAAAAAAAGAAAAAAAAAGAATCCATCTGCAGTGGCTCTTGGAAGGTCACTTCCAAGGTGTGGGTTTGATTCCCAGCCTGGCACAGTGGGTTTGAAGGATCTGGTGTTGCCGCAGCTGCAATTCAGATTCAGTCCCTGGCCAGAGGAACTTCGGTATGCCCCAGGGGATGTGGCCACTAAAAAAAAAAAAAAAAAAAAAAAAAATCAGCTTGATTGAGGGATAATTTAGCTACAATTACTGTGCATTTAAATCATGCAATTTAATGAGGTTTTTTTCTTTTTCTTTTTCTTTTTTTGTATTTTTAGGGCTGCACCTGCAGCATATGGAAGTCCCTAGGCTAGTGATCAAATCGGAGCTACAGCTCCTAGCCTACACCACAGCCACAGCAACACGGAATCCAAGCCACATCTGCGACATACACCACAGTTCTTGGCAATGCTGGATCCTCAATCCACTGAGGGAGGCCAGGGATCGAACCCACATCCTCATGGATACTAATCAGTTTCGTTACCGCTGAGCCATGATGAGAACTCCCAATGAGTTTTGATATATACCCACAAAACCACTGCCACAATCAAGATACAGAACATATATATCACCCTCAAAACCTCGCTTTTTATAGCCCATCTCTTCCCCCACCTCTGTCCCCAGGTAACCATGGACCTGCTTTCTGTCACTATAGTTTTGTTTGTATATTCTAGAATGTCAGATAATGAGATTATGCAGTGTATAGTATTTTGGTCCGGTTTTTCTCACTCGGCATAAATGTTTTTGAGACTTATCCATGTTGTTACCTGTATTGGTTTTTATTTATTCCTTTGCATTGCTGAGTGGTATTCCATTGTAATAAATATGCAATTAAAAATTATTAACCTGGTGATAATCATTTGGGTTGTTTCCAGTTTGTAGCAACAGGTCATTGTAAATAAAACTGGTATGAATTTTCTGGTGGGAGTGTTAGGTAGTAAAGTCTTTTAATGGGTCAGTTTGGTTCTGCATGTCAAATACTAAAAATATGCATACCAAATGACATTATGTACGGGGTTTGCTTCAAAATAATCTATTGGCAGGAAAAAATGAGTGAGGGTGTAGGTAAAAAAAGATTGGCCATCAGTTGATAATTACTGAAACTAGGATGGGTATATAAAGGGTTTGTTAAAACTATTTACTTTTGCATATGTTTCCATCATAAATTTTATTTTATTTTTGTCTTTTTTTTTCTTTTTTGTCTTTTCTAGGGCCGCTCCCGTGGCATATGGAGGTTCCCAGGCTAGGGGTCGAATTGGAGCTGTAGCTGCCGGTCTATGCCACAGCCACAACAATGCGGGATCTGAGCCGTGTCTGCGACCTACACCACAGCTACACCACAGCTCACGGCAATACTGCGATCCTTAACCCACTTAGCAAGGCCAGGGATTGAACCTGCAAACTCATGGTTCCTAGTTGGATTCGTTAACCACTGAGCCATGATGGTAACTCCGTATTTTTGTCTTTTTAGGGCTGCACCTGCAGCATGTGGAGGTTCCCAGGCGAGGGGTTGAATTGGAGCTGCAGCCGGCGGCCTACGCCACAACCACAGCAACACCAGATCCGAGCCACGTCTTCGACCTACACCACAGCTCATGACAACACCAGATACTTAAGAGGTCAGGGATCGGACCCGAGTCCTCATGGATGCTAGTCAGGTTCATTAACCACTGAGCCACGACAGGAACTCCTCCATCATAAAATTTTAATATGCATACCTCTTGACCCAAATTATTGTAAAATCACATATGCACAAAGGGTGTTCATAAGAAATTATATTTATAATAATGGAAAAAGCTTAAATGATCTAAATGCCAAACAAAAAAGTGGGTAAGTAAATTATGGCACACTCACTGAATGGAATACTGTGAAGTCTTTAAAAATCACATTTTCAGGGAGTTCCTGTCGTGGCTCAGTGGTTAACGAATCCGACTAGGAACCATGAGGTTGCGGGTTTGGTCCCTGCCCTTGCTCAGTGGGTTAACGATCCAGCGTTGCCGTGAGCTGTGGTGTAGGTTGCAGATGCGGCTCGGATCCCGCATAGCTGTGGCTCTGGCGTAGGCCGGTGGCTACAGCTCCGATTCAACCCCTAGCCTGGGAACCTCCATATGCCACGGGAGCGGCCCCAGAAATGGCGAAAATCGAAAAAAAAAATCACATTTTCAAAGAATATTTAATAACATCGAAAAATGTATACCATTTTATATGCAAATGCAGGTTACAAACCAATTATATACAGATGATTCCATTTTATTGAAACTATATTGTAAAATACAAAGACTGAAATTATAACAATGATAAGCTATGTGGTGGGCTTAGAAATTTTTTTTTTTTGTCTTTTTGCCATTTCTTTGGGCCGCTCCCGCGGCATATGGAGGTTCCCAGGCTAGGGGTTGAATCGGAGCTGTAGCCACCGGCCTATGCCAGAGCCACAGCAACGCGGGATCCGAGCCACGTCTGCAACCTACACCACAGCTCACGGCACCGCCGGATCGTTAACCCACTGAGCAAGGGCAGGGATCAAACCCGCAACCTCATGGTTCCTAATCGGATTCGTTAACCACTGCGCCATGATGGGAACTCCTTAGAAATGTTTTTTATGATCTTTACAGTTTCCTGTATTTTTAAAATTTCTACAATAAACATGTGACATATATATATATATATATATATACATTTTTTTTTTAAATTTATGGCCGCACCTGCTGCATATGGAACTTCCCAGGCTAGGGGTCAAATAGGAGCTGTAGCTCCCGGCCTACACCACAGCCACAGCAACACGGGATCTGAGCCAGATCTGCGACCTACACCATAGCTCACGGCAATGCAGGATCCTTAACCCACTGAGTGAGGCCTGCGATTGAACCTGAAACTACATGGATACTCGTTGGGTTTGTTACTGCTGAGCCACAGCAGGAACTCCCTTATGTTTTTAATGGAGGAAAATAGTATTTCATTTTTTTGGATTCTTCTCCCTTATAATGTCTTATTTTTAACCCCGCAAGGTCAAAAGAACAGCTTTTTTTATATATATATATGCCCACAGACCCCAAGTAGTACATTCCCAGAACTAGATGAAATCTTAGAGACTAAGACTGATTCCATTTTTCAGATGAAGAAACTGAGGATCAAGAAGGGAAGTGACTTGCTTAAGGCCAGCCACACAGAAAACGCGTGTCAGAGCAAGGACTAGAAGTCAAGTCCCCTGAGGTCAACTCTAGGGATCTTTCATCGCCTCTTAGAAGAAAGGGTCCCAGGAGTTCCCGTCGTGGCACAGTGGTTAACGAATCCGACTAGGAACCATGAGGTTGCGGGTTCCATCCCTGGCCTTGCTCAGTGGGTTAAGGATCCAGCGTTGCCGTGAGCTGTGGTGTAGGTTGCAGACGCGGCTCGGATCCGGAGTTGCTGTGGCTCTGGTGTAGGCCGGAGGCTACAGCTCCGATTCGACCCCTAGCCTGGGAACCTCCATATGCCTCGGGAGCGGCCCTAGAAATGGCAAAAAGACAAAAAAAAAAAAAAAAAAGAAGAAAGGGTCCCAGTTACACCCAGCTCCTGACAGGGAGCATGACCAGACATTCTTGAATAGGAGACACCCGTCCTGACTTCTAATCGGGGCCCTAACCCTGGTGGCAGACCCAACCCTCCCCCATTAATCCAGGACCCCTCAACTCCACGCACAGCAGTCTCCCCCATCCTGGCTAGAGGCTGAGTTCAGATGTGTCTTGCAGAAGGAGCCTTTGCCCCTCCTCCGCCCCCCCCTCCACCCCATCACACCAAGTCTCTGCGATGGAAAGGTGGACAGGGGCAGAACGCAGGCAGATCCATACAACCTCC
Source organism: Phacochoerus africanus (assembly GCF_016906955.1). NCBI lineage: Eukaryota > Metazoa > Chordata > Mammalia > Artiodactyla > Suidae > Phacochoerus > Phacochoerus africanus. The sequence continues at coordinate 110,630,783 of NC_062560.1, read as the reverse complement.
TCCCTCCAAGGGTCAAGGGCAGCACTTTCTTCTAGGCCGGCAGGCAGGCAACTAGAAAGACAAGGGCAAGTCCCTGGCTCCAGTGAACGGTACTCAGAGCCGGCGTTCTAGTTTGGGGAGAGCCTGGCTTCTCGTGACGCGAGGACATCTCTCCCACCCGTCCATGTGACTCTCTGGGGCCCTCAACCTGCTGGATCTGAAGGGCCAGGCCCAGAGGCCTTTCCTGGTCCCGAGTTACTGAGGGAAGGGAGTGGCCCAGCGAAGGGCGGTTCTTGAAAGGCCTTTGGGAGACTGGGGCGGGGCGCAGGGGCGGGGAGTGCTGAGAGCTGCTGGAGGAGCGCCAGGAAAGATCGAGGGAAAAGATGCAACCCAGGACGCCCGGCTAAAGGAATTGGAGCGACAGCAAGGAATGGACCAGCCTCTCTTCACCTCTCTTCTCTCCAAAGCTCCGTCAGACCTCCTCCGTGCTGGCAACCCCAGCGGAGGGGACTGGGATGCCTCCGGGGATCAGCAGGTCCCCCAAACCGAAAAGGAATGTCCATTTCCTGCGAGAGAATCGGCCCGGGTCCTCGGTGCCTCAGTTCCCGTATCCGTGCAATGGGGCAGCAGTAGCCCTCCTGGGCCTCCTTGGGAGGATGAGTGAGCCCGCATAAGACAGAATCCGCACAACCGTGTTGAAACAGCTCTAGCTTCAGGCTCAGCTGGGAGGGAGGTACCCGCCACACTAACAGAGTTACAATCCGGTTTGGTGCCTTTACTGACACCGGAAGGCTGGGCCTTTGGCTTAGGCCTTTTGAAGGGCGGGGACGTTGCTTTCTGCGCACCCCTCCCCCAACTTAAATTTCCAGAGGTGGTGTTGGGAGGAAGGAAGGGGGGCTCAACACTTGCCTCTCCATCCCTCCCTGGCCTGTCAGTGGAAACCTATCCCACTGCTCCCAGGGTAAGGTGACCCCTCAATGCCCAGCATTTTGCCCAGTGGAGAGAATTTCTTTGGTGGTACCAGGAGGCCCCATCTCTGAGTCTGCGGAATATTGTGGTCCAACGCATCCCTGCTTTGAGTTCCTGAAATCTGGAAAACGAGCTGTCTCTTTCTAGCTGTAATTCTGTGTATGTGTGTGCTGTGGGTGTGTTGGGGGGCAGTTTTGGGGGGAGAGGGAGAGGAGGAGGTGAAGCAGATAAAGGGGAAGGGAATGGGAGGTGGTGTTGCAGGTGTGAACCTGCCCAATAGATCTTGTTTCCCCTCCCACGAATGCTTAGCAAAAAAAAAAAAAAAAGAAGAAAAAAAAGACTCATAAAGTCAGAGTCGCTTCAGGGTGAATTTTCTGTGGTTTTTAAGGCTTTTCAGACCCCAGCCAGCCCTCTGCCCATCTGAGCAAATGCAAGACTAAAAAAAAGAGATCAAGGTAAACCTGTGACACTCCTTTTTACCTCATCATCTTTGTAGAAAAGATGCCAGGGGCAGCAAAGCTGGAAACCCAAGCGACAACATGGAGGAAGCAAGAGGACCATGGGAAGAAAAGGGAAGCTGACTGCGTGCCTTTCTTGAAAGGCTTTCCTTTATTTCTCTGTAGCCAAAACTGAGCTCAAGGGGCTTACAGTATGGGCAAGGAAACATTCTAAGAAACAACCAGAGAACAAGGCAAGAGAGCAGAGCATCACGATTCAGGTTAAAAAAAAAAAAAAAAATCAGGAGTTCCCATCGTGGCGCAGTGGAAACGAATCCAACTAGGAACCATGAGGTGGTGGGTTCGATCCCTGGCCTTGCCCAGGGGGTTGAGGATCTGGTGTTGCCGTGAGCTGTGGGGTAGGCCAGCAGCTGTAGCTCCGATTAGACCCTTAGTCTGGGAACCTCCATATGCCATGGATGTGGCCCTAAAAAGCAAATAAAATAAAATAAAATAAAAATCAGACTGGGTGAAAAAGTTGAGAGGTGGTCAGAATGAGGGATTGAGGGAGGGCTTCTGGGAGGAGCTGAGCCTTGAACCTTGAGCTGGAGAATTCAGGCATGGAAAGGGGTGGGAGAGGGCATTTTAGACTAGAGGAACCCCGCGCATCGGAATCTGTGTGCGGTGGGGGTGCTGCAGAAGAAGCAAGGTTGCAAGGAGCAAGGTTTGTTGAGGGAGGCAGCAGGGCTGAAGAGGAGGGTGCTGGCTGCAAGGTCATTGCGAAGATCTGAGGAGCATGTACAGTACTGGTGAGACCAAGGAAAGAGACTTTGTTTCCTTTTTTTTCTTTTTTTAGGGCTGCAAGGTCAGCATATGGAAGTTCCCAGGCTAGGGGTCAAGTTGGAGCTGCAGCTGCCGGCTTACACCATAGCCACAGCCACACAGGATCCAAACCGCTTTTGTAACTTACACCACAACTCACTGTCCTTGACCCACTGAGCAAGGCCAGGGGTTGAACCCGAAAGTCCTGTTCCTTACAGCTGAGCTGCAATGGGAACTCCGAGACTTTGTTTCCCTTTTGAGAGCACTGTGGCCCCAGCAGATCCTGGGCGAGGCTTCCTCAATTCCTGCAACCCCTGAGACGGACACACACACACACACCCCCTCCCCTCCATGCTTGCAGGGCTGAGGGGTGATTTATAAGACAAGGATACTGATCCCACAGACAGACACCAGTGTAATTATTGTACAATCCTAGTGAACATGTGGGTCGCTGTGTGTGTGTGTGTGTGTGCATGGGTGTGAGTGTGCGTGCATGGGTGTGAATGTCCCTGTGTGCGTGCTCCCTTGCAAGGACACACACAAAGGGTGTCTTGTACTCTGTAAAGCTGCAGCGGAGCAGGTGGCATGCTCTGAGGCCGGCCACATGGCATAGCGAGGAGGGCACGGGACTTGGATTCAAATCCAGGCTCTGCTCTGCCACTGTCCATCTGGAGGACCTAGGTAAGTCCTTCACCTGAGTCTCACATCCTCATCTGTAAAATCGGGATAACACAAGCTACCCCATGAGGTGAGGGCAAAATGAGATCAACTGTAAGGCGCCTGGCTTACAATAGGTGCTCAAGCATGGACAACTTTTTCTCTTAGCTACCCATTCCCCCAGCCCTTGCTCTACCTCTGCAAGCCTGAATTCCCACCAAGCCCCTGCTTCTTTGTGGAAAGAGCTGCTGAAGGCAGAGCTGGGCGCTGTTTGTGTGGGATGGGTGATACAGGCAGGAAGCAGAAACAAATGTGGCAAAATCTCGATAGCTATGGAATCTAGGTGATGGGGGGTTCGTGGTTGTACAATCCACTCCTTTGTGTAGGTCTGAAACCCAAACAAAGCATGAAACGAAGCAGAAGCACTCCTTGTCCGTGGGAAGTTTCCTTGTATCCCACAGGGGAGCAGCAAGTCAGCAACGCATTTTTTGTGCCAAGCAGAACGCGCAAGGAGGCCCTCAGAGAGGGCTGGAATGTGACTTCGGGTGGCACCGTGGACAGCCTCCCCGAGGCAGGGGCAGTGGAGCTGTTCCTTTGAAAAAGAGGATTTGCAGAGAACAGGGTGAGGGGTCCTGGTGACAGTGGGTCCAGGCTTAGAGAACAGTTGCTGACAGCACAGACTCTGGCACAGAATGTGACATGACAGGACGGGTGTGCTTGGAGAACTGCAGGCCGCTTGGGTGTGGCTGGAGAGAGAGCACATGACCCCCTTAGCTCTCGATAGACAGTTGTGGAGAGGGTTTAGCTGATCAGGTTAATCTTTTTGTTGTTGTTGTTGCTTTTTAGGGCTACACCTGTGACATAGGAGGTTCCCAGGCCAGGGGTCCAATCGGAGCTACAGCTGCTGGCCTGCACCACAGCCACAGCAACGCAGGATCCAGGCCACGTCTGCCACCTGCACCACAGCTCACGGCAGTGCCAGATCCTTAACCCACTGATGGAGGCCAGGGACTGAACCTACAACCTCATGGTTCCTAGTTGGACTGGGACGCCAGCCTTTTTTTTTTTTTTTTTTTTGGATTAGTTATAAGGGCAGGGCCAGGAAGGGCCCTGTTTCAGCTGGGAGATGTGGATGAAGGAGCCAGAGGCTGGAGGACAAACGTGGTTGCTGGGGTGGGGGTGGGTGGGGGGGTGCTCGGGTGTAGAACTGGAGAGGAAAGTGTCTGGGGCGGGGTGGGTCGGCTCAGGGCCCAGAGCTCCAGGCAGCATTTACAAGGATCCAAACAGAACATCGCAGACAACGAAGGGCAGAAGGTCTCTCTTGTCCATGCCACCTCGGCCTGTTGAAGGCCCAGAAATCCCCTGCCATCTATTTGCATTCTTTGCTAGGCAGCTTGAGGACTTATTTTCAAGTTAAAGAGGCTCCTTTGCACCTACAAGATGGGGGAGGGGCGCGGTCGGTTATGTCACTGTTGTGGCTCTGGTTACTGCTGTTACACAGGTTCCATCCCTGGCCCCACCATGCTCCCCCCCCCAAAAAAAAAAAGCACCTGGGAAGAGGGTGGTATGTTTACCCAGTATTAGCTTAGCTCCTTAACTGTGTGGAGAGAATTCTCTAAACTAATGCTTACCAACCTTCCAGATTGAGAGCAAGACTCTCCTGGAACAGGAAGGGACAAAGGGAGAGGAGGGATCGGGGGAGCTGGCAAGTGACGAGGGAGGGAGACTCCATTTGGCTGAGGACAGACCTCCTTGGCAGGTGACAAGGAGGATAGCGGGCTTCAAAAGGCGAGTGTGGGGGCAAAAAGCAAAGGCCGGCAGCTTTGTCCAGGTCACAGTTATTTCTCCTGAGGGCCCCTCCCTGGCCCCTTCCTCCTCATGCTGGCCCCTGTCAGTCCTGTGCTCCTCGCCTGTCTTCACACACAGTGGGAAGAGGGTAGCCAAGAACAGCCCAGAATACTTTCTACAGGATGGGGCTGGTTGGCCGGGGAAGGATGCCCAGGCCACTGTCAGGCTGGTCTCCACCTGGGAGGGCCAGCTTAACTCAAGTTTCTTAGGCAGGTGCCAGGATAGAAGGCCTTAGAATCTAGCAACTCTGGGACAGGACAGTGATCCTTCAGGGCTGGAGCTAATCCCAGGTTAAAGGGATGGCCTTAAGAAGTTGGAATTAACCAACCAATGGCATCCCCCTGCCAGCTGTATCTGGGAGGTTCTGGGGACACCAGGGGTCCATGTCCACCTTTTTTTGGCTGCGCCCATGGCATGCAGAAGTCCCAGGCCAGGGATCAAACCCGAGCCACACTCATGTAGCTCCAGACCCGAGCCACTGCGGTGACAATGTCAGATCCTTGACCCGCTGAGCCACACAGGAAGTCCCCCATGTTCACCTTTTATAGCTAATATCTAGCAACCATAAATCATTTCTTTTTCATTGCTGCCATTTTTGGAGTGTATACCACGTGCTAAGTACTTTATTATTATCAAAAATAGCTAACAGGCACGGAACACTTGCCAGTGTGGCAGGCTCAGGACCAAGAACTTGACTTGGATATCTCACTTCATCCCCACGACAGTCCTGTGATAGAAGTACTGTGCTGATCCCTGCTTTACCGAATGGAAAACAGAGGCTCAGAGTGTGACTCACTAAAGGCCGCACGGCTACCAACAGCTGGAGGTAGGATTCCAACTCAGGTCTCGAGGGCTCCCAAACCGACACACCATGCGCTTCAGCCGTCCACTCCCGTCTCCGGCATGCTCTGCTGCCTCACTCCCCACTAGCGATGCCTTCTCCCAATTAGTAGATTAGTCATGTGTTGACACTTCTAGTCTCAGTCTAATGGCTTGTTTATTTAACTGATGGATGCTGCTCCCCATTTGAGGCCATTAGCATTTAAACAAAACAAAACAAAACAAAACTGTTGAGCCTGGCAAAGTGACACTGTGTTTACTGTTTTTCTCCCAGTGTTAATTGTGAGTATTTTCCAGATATGTATTTTGATGTGCTAACGGTCCCTAAAGAGAACTTTGGAACAGTTTAGTACTCGCCTCGTGCAGCTCCAGCCCCCCTCCCCTTAATTTCCTTGGTGAGGGGGAACATATGGCCCAGGGGGGTAGCCTTAGCTATGATGGGGAAAAGGGATGGTGACCTCCCATTCTGAATAATTAGGGGGTGGAGAGACGGGGCTGAGATAGCAACTCTGTCCTTGGGGGCTAATCCCTGGAGCATCCCTCCTCCACGCTTGGGGAGGGAATTTTCTACTTCTTTCCAGGACAATAAGAACATCTGTGCCAAGGCAGAGGAGGAGGCCGGGCGCTCCGAGGCATCTCTGCCCGAGTCTCTTGACACTGTCCAATTGTTACTATTTCAGTTCCTACTTGGATCACTGACCATGTCCATTTAGAGCAGGCTGGCTTGGGCAAAGACAGTGTGGGGCAGAGGAAGGACAGAGAGGACCTGTCCCGCTGGGGCTGGGGGTGTGAGGTGGGCGGGGAGAGGGACTGATTCTAAAGGGACCAGGTTAAAAGGAGCCGCTGCAAAGTACAAGGTGAATCTTGCATCCATAAATGGGAGGAAGGAGTGCGTCCATCGCCCCTCCTCCCCTGGGATTGACTGCTGTTGACTGGGTCCAGTTTGTTTGCACCCTCCTTACTCTGACACAGTGGGGTTCAGCTTGACCTTGGGGTAAATGGATGAAGAGCTACAGGTTTGATCCTTATATGGGACACTTTGCCTCACAGGGAGAAAAAAAAACCTGGCTACTTCCTTCCTCCCAACTGCAGTTGCAAACTGATGGGAGTTAAAGTGGGGAGTCCATGGCTCCCTGCAAACCCATTCCCAGTAGTGGAGTCAAGTCGCCCAGTGCATTCTGATGATGAATGCAGTCGGATCTGGCCTTAGGAAGTCGGCCTGCGACTGCGAATGAGCTAAGGCAGCTCCTTATTATCTTCCTAACTCAGGACATCCAGCTCTGGAACTGGGAGTTCTGGGGACCAGAAGGAGGTAGGCATCTGCCTCCTGCATAATTAGCTACATCAGACTCAAAAACATTGATGGCCCATCCCTTTGGGCATCACGCTGTGCCTGGCACGAGCTAGTAATCCCCACCCGGTCTTGGCCCTCCCGAGTTTACAACCTTAAGTCACACAATAATGACACAGATCCCAAAGGCGGGCAGTTAACAAACACATGCACTTGTCTACCGATCACAAGGGATCCATTGAGGGAGCCACAGAGACAAACAGGGCCCCCTTCAAAGAGCTTCCAGTCTGCTGGGTAAAAAGGGAAGACTGAGTGAGGGCTTGGGAGAAGAGGTGCAGGCGAGGAAACGCGGTCAACCTGGGCATCGCCAAACAGACTTTTTTTTTTTTTAAAAAAGTGCCCATTGGCATGTGTGTTGCTGGGTTTCCTGTCCACTTGAGCTGTGCCTCCGACCCCGGATTGAGGGCTTAATTTCAGTCCTCGACGCGCGTAGGGTGGATACAAAGAGCCAGAGGCAACATCGCTGTGCGCCGTGGGAAGCCCGCTTCTAGGAGGCGGGGGCCAAGGCGAGCGGCGTGGGCTCGCGCTTTCTCCTTGGGTGGCCGGGGCGTGTCCCCGGCCCTTGCCTCTCCGGGCCTCAAGGTCCGCAGTCCCTCAGGGTATTTTCCGGACAGTCCCCCACCCCGGACCCGTTAGCCGCGAATCCCAACTGTGCGCTGCGCGTTGGTGGTACAGGTTTGGAGCCGGCGCCCAAAGGAGGCTCCGGTTAAAGTCATCCCGGGCAGTCGGGTCGCAGCTAGTCCCCAGGGCGCGCCAGCCAGGCCCGGGTTGCTGGAGGCGCCGCGGCCCGCTGGTCCCCCAAACACTTCCGACGGGCGCCTGCGTCCCGGGCGGCCGCCGAGGGCTGGGCTGGGTGTGTGCGTGGGGGGCGGCCCGGCCCGCGTTAGCGCTCCCGGGCCGAACGCCGGCCCGCGAGGTGCCCGTGGCCGCGGGGCGCCGAGGCTCCCCCGAGGGCGGGCTGCGCGCCGCGTGGGGCCGGGCCGCCGCAGGGCCTGGGCGGGCGAGCGGGCGAGGCGGGGCGGGGGGAGTGCGTGTGTGTGCGGGGGTAGCGTGCGGGAGCGCGAGCCGCCGGCCCGGGAAGGGTGGGTCGGGGAGCAGCGGCGGCAGCGGCGGCGGCAGCGGCGGCGGCGGCGGCGGCGGCGGCGGCGGCGGCAGCGGCGGGAGGAGCGAGCCTGGAACCAGGGAGGTCGGTAGGGCTGGCGGGCCGGGAGCCGCGGGGCGCGGGGGGTGGGGGGCGGAGCGCCGAGGGCGGAGATGGGGCCGCGGGAGGGAGGGGGCCGGCGGGGCGCGGCCAGGGGGCGGGGCGCCGGGACCTGGGGAAGATAAGAGCGTGCTCGCGGGGAGCGAGGGCGGGAGTGAGGGAGGGGCGGGGGACTTAGAGACCAAAGACGAGACAAAAGGACGGGGTGGGTGGGAGGGGCGTAGACTAGCGGGGGTAGGGGAGGGGCGCCGGGGGACGCCTCGGAGGGAGGGGTGTGTGTGTGTACGAGGTGGGGGGGCTGGTGTGGGAGGGGCTTCGAGAGGGACGTGAAGGGACAACATAAGAAGGGAGCGCGGGGGTACGGAGAAAGGGGGGTGGGTCGGGGTGGAGCACTCCCGGCCACGAAGGGGAGGGGAAGCCGCGAAGGGGAGGCCGCTGGGAGGAAGGGCCACACACAGGGAGGGGGATCCTGGGGATGGACAGTCCGCGAGGAAGGGGGGCTCGGGCTTCCGCGGGCTTGGGAGGGGAAGGGTGAGCAGACACGGGGAAAGGGAGTGCTGCAAGAACCCGAGGGTGGAGGCGGATGGGCGCGTGTGGAGCGCTGAGGGCAGGGATTTAACGCTGCCGATCGGGATGACCGAAAGACCACGGTGGGGGCCGCACAGACGGGACGGGGCTACCAAGGCAAGACGAAAACGGCCCAGGGGAAAGTGGGACCTACGAGGGCTGCAGAAGGGTGGCGGGGGCGGCCTCAGGCTCGGCAGGAAGGCGCCACCACCGCCCTCTGCCCGTCCCCAGCGTGCCCCGCCCCGTCCGGGGGCCCTAAGGGCAGCGGCCTGGGCCGAGGGGGAGCCGAGCCAGGGCGGTACCATTCGGAACAGAGAGGGGGGCTTGGGGGGGGAGGGAGGAGCCAGGGGTCAGAACCCTGTTGGGGGCGGGGGGCCACACCCTGGGAAAAAGGCTTGGGCACATCCAGAATGGACCAATCAGCGAGCAAGGCCAGGGTGGCGTCAAGGGGCAGCTCCGGCCAATGGGAAGGGAGAACACTTCGGAGGTTCGGAGGAAGAAAAGAAAAAAAAAAAGCCCCACGAAACAACAATCGAATCCGTTTGGGGGCTTGGAAGGCTGGGAGTGGGCGTCGTTTATAGCACGTTCCAGCGCCTGCCCTCCCCTTTGAAGGATGGGGTCGCTTGCATCACTCCTGGGCCTCCGGGAGCACACGGAGCTGAGGAGGGTCCCGGGAAAGTAGACGGGGATTGGCCCCTTTACTGGGGGCACTTGATTGGGTACTTCGATTTGGGGGGTGGGGGTGGGACGGAGGTGGCAGCTTTGTGCTCGAAAGAGTGAACGAGGTTACGGTCTCTTAAACCGAGGCAGGAGTGAGCAGAGGTCCCCCATTCCCCCTCACGGGCTACTGACTTAAAGTGTCAACCAGCAAGCGGATCGCAGATTATCTCAAACCAATGGATAACTTAAAAATATTCCTTGGGCTCGAAACACTATCAATATATTCAGTTCCCTTCTCAGCACTAGGATGGTTCTAGAGAGGATGAGCAATGGTAGTCGGGGCGCATAACTGCCACTGGGAATTTCTACAGACATTTATGGCACGGCTTTTGGCTTCGGAGTTCGTCTAGGGTCCCAGTGCTTACTCAGTCACTAATTTAATGTGCATTGCTCCACTCTGAAATCTTAAACCTGTAAACCAAAGGCATTGGAACTAGTTACTCTTGAGGTCTAAACACTTGGGAACTGACTTGGAGAGTGGCGGCCCCAGAAAAAAAGGGCCATACAGGTGGGGGGAGTTGCAAAAGAAAATTCGAGTGGCACAGGTAGCTTTTGGCCCGGGGATGCCACATGTCTGTAAACCTCCTGAAACTGTGTAAAGTGGTATAGGTGTGTGTGCATTTTCCTGGGCAGGGTTCATAACTGCATCCAAGTCTCAGAGGGGTCTGTGACACACAAAAATTAACCCCTATCTTGATCTAAAAAGGCTGGTGGCACATCTCCAAGGCAGGAGGGGAAGCGCAGTAGGGGTTGTGTCTTTCAAAATCAGTGGAGGAGTTTCTCTAGTTCCTTGTTAGGAATCTTGGCTGCAGGGGTCCTTTCTATACACAGTGTCACACAAAGAAAGGTTCCTCAGAGCTGAGAAGCCCACTGTGAACTGCCATATAGCAAAATAATGCCTGAATAAACTATAAATAATGGTGAGAAGCTGGCCTTGCATTAGGAAGTAAAGAGAATAGAGCTTTACTTCGGAACGCTTTATCTACCTCATCTGTAAAGTAAGGGTAAAACCTCAGTCTTTTTTTTTTCAGGGCCACACTTGTGGCATATGAAAGTTCCCAGGCTAGGGGTCTAATCAGAGCTGCAGCCAAAGGCTTACACCACAGCAACGCCAGACCCAAGCCATGTCTGCAGCCTGCACCGAAGCTCATGGCAACGCTAGATCCTTAACCCACTGATTGAAGCCAGGATCGAACTCGCATCCTCATGGATACTAGTCGAGTTTGTTACTGCTGAGCCATGACTAGGCTCAATCTTAAGAATGAGTAAAGTGCAAACTACTCTGGAGAGCAACCTGTGTAAGCCAGGGGAGGCTCTCACATTTTTGAAAAGAAAATCATAGTGGCTAGACTTAAAGCTGAACCCAGCTTCAGCACCATCCTAGGATCAGCCAGAGCTGGTTCGAGCATACTGCTGCTAGGTTCAGAGGTTAAGAATATACAATATTTAATTATTACCCCGACTCTTTCACCTGGTTGTTTATGGTTGTATCTGATGTGATGGATTTAAGATCATAGGCTAGAGCAACTTTCCTCCACTCCAATTTAGGACTACATAGTCCTTGGTAAGAAAATAAGGATCCCTGACAAGTGTGACCGGAGAAATGCGGCAGGGAACATCCAAAGGTATCTATCTTGTCTGATTTGAAGGAAATGGGAAACGACACAGAATACACTCCAATTAAATAGATTAAACATGCCTTTATTTCTAAAATGTGGCTTAACTACACTCATGGTGTGCTAAGCCAGTTTTGGAACTGATCCTGCAGCTCGGAGTAAAACCGGGCCAGTGGAGGAGCAGTCGGGGCTCCTGGTTCCGGGCACCGAGGTGTGATTATTCAAGCAATCAATCTACAGAGTTTTGCTTCAGCTGTTTTTTGTGACGGATGGAAAGTCGTTTTGGATTCCTCTGTACGACAGAGAGGTCCGACCTTGAGGAAGACCGGTAGCCCACATCCTCTGCTTTTATAGGCTTAATGATATGGCCTGGCTTGGTGACAACCTTGGGCATAGTCAGCTTCTGGAAGGCCCTCTGGGTGTTCCATGTAGATCCTATAGGGGTCTGGATGGTCCTTTCAAATTGCTGATGGTGTGTGAATGGATATGGAAGCACCCGTACCTGGAAAGGAAGGCAGAGGGACTTGGCATGAGCCAGGCCTGTAAACTCTTTTTTTTTTTTTTTGTCTTTTTGCCTTTTCTAGGGCTGCTTCCCGTGGCATATGGAGGTTCCCAGGCTAGGGGTCGAATCGGAGCTACAGCTGCCGGCCTACGCCACAGCCACAGCAACTCAGGATCTGAGCTGCGTCTGCGACCTACACCACAGCTCACGGCAACGCCGGATCCCTGACCCACTGAGCAAGGCCAGGGATCAAACCCACAACCTCATGGTTCCTAGTCAGATTCGTTAACCACTGCGCCAAGACGGGAATTCCCAGGCCTGTAAACTCTTAATGGCATCTGGTCAGGTAGTTTTATTTTTAGTACCCAGGCCACGGCATTGCATGATGGCTGCAGTGAGGGAAGCTACCGAGGAGCCCAGGTAGCCCCACTCATGCCCCCATCCTACCTTAGGACTGCCTATCTGCTTGATGACATTCTGGAGTAGAGGAGCCTAATTGGGACTGGGACCTCCCTTCCCCCAGGCTTACCCAACAATCTAGGGATTGAAAAGCCACCTCAAGACGGCCCCCGCAGCTGTAGGAACACTACAGCAGCCGTGGGGTTGCTGGCTCCCAGTGGGTGTTCCTATACAACATCGTGGCTGCAGGACACACCCGAGCACTGGTGTATCCCTGCGGAGTTTATGACTCGCCTACCCTCTTCACACTCTTAATCCTCCCCTTGGTTCGCAGGATTGATGGGTTTTTCAGTGTCTATTTATTTTTTAATTAATTGATTTTTTTTGCCACACCCATAGCACATGGAGGTTCCCAGGCCTGGAACTGAACCTGTGTCGCAGCAGTGACGATGCTGGATCCTTAACCTGCTGAGCCACTGGGGAACTCCAGGATTGATGTTTTAAGGAAGCTAAAGATTTACTCCTGAATCCTGAATACTGCTCTTAGCTTCATTCTCTTCCCAAGTCTCATTTCCTTGCCTAGTACTCTTTTCCACTCTCCCACAGCGCTGTCTTCAGACATTTAAATAATCATTTGGAGTTCCCGTTGTGGCTGAGCAGGTTAAGAATCCGACTAGTATCCATGAGGATGCGGGTTTGATCCCTGGCCTCGCTCAGTGGGTCAAGGACCTGATGTTGTCACAAGCTGTCACAGATGTGGTTTGGATCCAGGGTTGCTGTGGCTGTGGCGTAGGCCCCAGCTGTGGCTCTGATTTGACTCCTAGCCTGGGAACTGCCATATGCTGCAGATATGGCCCTAAAAAGGACGAAAAAAAAAAAAAATCTTCAAACACTTCCCCAGCGGCCAAAGAGGAGGAAAACGACATAAGCAGAAAAATGAGGAGGCTACTGTCAGTATCCTTTGGAGATACTCAATGGAATACTCAAGAGCAGCTGAATACTGGAGTTCCCATTGTGGCTCAGCAAATTAAGAACCCAACTAGTATCCACGAGGCTGCCTCACTCTGGCTTAAGGATCCGGCGTTGTCGTGAGCTGTGGTGTAGGCCACAGATGTGGCTTGGATGTGGCGTGGCTGTGGCTGTGGCTGCATGCAGCTCTGATTCAACCCCTAGCCCAGGAACTTCCATATGCCGTGGGAGCAGCCCTAAAAAGAAAAAAAAAAAAAAAAAGAGAGAGAAGCTGAATACTTGCCGGGCAGTCCTGGTGGTGGTGAAGGACACAGATTCTTTAGGTTTAGGGAATGTCTTAGTGGGGTTGATAGCTAGATCCATGCATGTCACCCCGGGGTGGGCGGCTGGGGCGGGGGCGGCGGGGGGGGGGGGGAGAGAAAGAAAAACAAAAAAACAAAATCCACCCCCCCCCGCCTGGACAAAAATTTAAATCTCAGAGGGATTTTTTTCCCCTTGGGCTCCAAGTGCTTTATTCTATTGCACGCTGGGACCTGCAGTGTATAGCTTATTCAAAAGATGAGGAAAATCAAGGCAGATTCTTGGAAAGCTGTTTGTTAGTTTTGCTGTGACTACATTAAAAAAACAAACAGATAAGACTCCTGGAAGGATGGGTGATCTTTACTGAGTTCCACACTCTGCCCTTCACCTAAAATCCTGGCCTGGTGGAGCACCCCTTTTCTCTCCCTCTTTTCACACAACTGCCTATTCACTGCCTATTTTCTGGTTTCAATTTCTGCAATTGGTTCACTAAATAAGATCAAGAGAGTATTACTGAAATGATATTTTCTTCTCTCTGTACCTATTAAATAAATAACCCCCACCCTTTTGGAAGGAAAAACAGAGCTAGCTCATTTCAACACTCAACTAGCTGGGGACAGATCTCAGGGTCACAGACTTTCAGAACTGAAGGAAACATAAAGGTCAACGAGTCTAATCTCATCCCCGAGTCCCCTCTACACGCACTCGCAACCCCTTCTCTCTCTGGACTGGCAGAAAGTTCTTCCTTGACCTGAACTCTGCCTTTCCTCTAACGTCTTTATGGGAATGCACGCGACACGACAGTCTTCAGTGTACTTGAAGCCCATCGCGTTCACATTTGCTTCCCTCTTGAGTAAACATCTCTAGCTCATTATCATATGACAATTTTAAAATCCTTTCACTGTCCTGAACGAGAATTGGACACTGTCTTCATTTTTCTTTCTTTTTTGGGTCTGTTTTGTTTTTTTAGGGCCGCACCCGCGGCATATGGAGGTTCCCAGGCTAGGGGTCCAAGCGGAGCTACAGCTGCCGGCCTATGCCACAGCCACAACACCAGACCTGAACCACGTCTGCGACCTACCCCACAGCTCCACAGCTCATGGCAACACCGGATCCCTAACCCACTGAGCAAGGGCAGGGATCGAACCCGCAACCTCATGGTTCCTAGTCGGATTCGTTTCTGTTGAGCCAAGATGGGAACGCCAGTCTTCATTTTTCCTAAGATGCAGCTCAAACCTGTAGCCTCTGAACATCACCTGGACTAGAAACACAAGCCTGCAGAACAGCAGTTCTTAGTTTGGCGAGAGCCAATTGCATCAGAAGTATCTGGGGTACTAGTTGAAAATGCAGATTTGGGGGCCTCGCGATTGCTGCAAAGATTTATCCTTTAAGTTTTAACCTTCCTCCCGGACAGTAATTAAAACAGCAGACTTGATCTGGAATTATTATGCATCTCAGAGCCAGTCAATGGAAACAAGAATAGATCTGACTCTTGCACACATGCCTCCTGACCACAGAGCACTAGAACGCCTGGCCCAAGCAGGGCAGGCCAGCAGCGAGGAGCTCTCTATCCCTCACCTGATGAGCTGCCGCATGGATGTTCCGCTGCTCACTGATAATCACATTTGGCAAATTCTTGTCTTTTCTTGGCGGACCCTCAGGAGTTTTAATGAGAAACCTGGAAAGCAGAACAGCAGGACATCTGACTAAGAGCATTAAGGACTTAAGTCAAAAGGGCAGAGAGGACTCAGGAGGGTGAAGTGGGAGAACCTGGTGCCCTTCTGACAGGCCTTCCTCCCTGTTCTTACCGGCGTCTCTTCTTGGCACTGGGCTTCAGGCCCACACCACCCCACTCGCCCCAGCCAGGCAGAGTCAGGTCCACGTCCTTTGGCTTACTCGCCTCCACAGCTTCGCGCTTCTCTTTCAAGAAGTCTCTGATGACATCATCCCCAGCAAAAGCTTCCTTTATCATCTGCCTTTGATCTCTCTCTTCTTCATCTTCCTGGGAAGAAACAAGAGCTACAGCTTGCCTCCCGAGCCCAGGTTCGTGGCAAGACAGCCTGACTGTTGGGTCGCGACATTTTAGCGCCCCCTAGGGGGAAGTGTGGAAACAATGATGGTCCTGCACTAGAGAGCCATCCGCAGTCCATCAGGCTCCTAGGGTACATTTGCCCAGCTCACTATCATATGGCACAATTTCAAACTTTCAGTCAGGAAGCTGCGGGGTGGGGGAAGGGATGGCCTGTATTTAGAAGGAAGAACTGAGAGGAGGCTCAGCCAGAATGTGGGAGTCCTCCAGCTTATGTCCCCAAAAGACAGGCATCAGGGCTACTCACGTGAGCAGTTTCAACGACTGAAATCGGGGAGCCCGGGACCATTTGAGATCCCACGAGCAGAGCCAAACACTGGCAACAGCTCGGTGACTCTCCTTCAAGTTGTCCTGCCTGGCCTCTGGTTAGAGCTTTGAGTGACTCCCTCTTTCCTCTGAGGCCTTTAAATCACCCCAGGGAGGATTTGGTGGCTCAGGATTTAAGATGGGGGAGTCTCAGTGGCACCCACATATTTGCATCTATTTCAACTGTCCCTGGGACCAGCCTGGCCCCTTACTGTCCCAGACCTCTCAACTCCCGCCATGGGCCCCCAGCACAAAACTTCCGTGATTCTACTCCTTGTGCAGGGAGGACACCAGCTCTGATCCCCCACAATGGCCCACGACCCTGCCTCTGCTCACCAACTCCTCTACTGTCGTGGGAACTGCCAAGGACTTCACGGAAGGAGACTTTGTGGTTAGGAGGTTCTGGAGATCTATCATTTGCTCCTTCCTTTTCTTCTCCTTGGGGGTAGCACCAAGATGATTATTTGGGTTCGTCTCCAACTGCTGCTCTTCTACCGCAGCTCGGGGAAGCTCCTCATTTTGTAAACACCCTTCTCTGCCCAGCTCCTCCAGCTCCTCCAGAGTCTGTGCTCTCTCTGGCCTCTGCAGCAACAAGGGCTCCTCTTCCTCCTCGGCAGGCTCCTCTCTCTGGACCTGCAGGACTGTCCCCTTCCTCGCTGCACTCACTTCTTGCCTCCCGGACCGATGGTTCTCCTTGTTGAGTCTCTGGGCCAGTGCCCTCAATTCGGATAGCACCTCCTGGCTGCTGGAATCTGGGGCCAGAAATGAAAGCTGTCAGAAAAGGATGGTGGGAGTTGCCTTGTCAATGAGTGTTTTCTGCGACCCAAGCCGCGGCTGTGGCAACGCTGGATCCTTAACCCACTGCACTGGGCTGGGGATTGAACCAGTGCTGCCACAGTGGGAACTCCCAATGAGCGTTTATGGAGCTCTCACTGGGTGCTAGGCACCATGGAAGAGCCTGGCAAGCCTGGAGGAAAACATGGAAGACATGCCAATGAGGACAAAAAGAGAAGATGCCATCGATGGATGTCCCGGCAAGTTTATGAATCATGACCTGTCAAGTCGCAGACAATGGAGTTTAGGAGTTAAAAGCAGCATGGTGGGAAGCAGATGTCCTGGCTCTTAGTCCCAGCTTTGCCAGTGACTCACTGTATAACTGGGGCCGTAGCTTAATTTCCCCACAGAGTAATAAACCCTGCTGGGGAAGATCACCCCAAGTTCCAAATTTTTATTATAAAAGCTGTTTTTAGCAAGTGGCCTCTGAATGTAACTTCATTATAATTTACATTGTAATTCCCTATTTGTAAAAACCTTATCCAGTGTTGTTTTATCTTAAAGAAGTATTTCACAAATTTACTGTGAGGTGGCTCACACCCCAGCCACCAGCACCATTTGAGCAAATACCGCTAGTCACTCAGAGCCCGAGGGAAACATGGCTGTGACACAATTCTAAACTGTCCTTTGCATTGACTCAAGTTGCCACCATTGCCAAGTTCATCCTGCTCTCTAGCTCTGGCTTGAAGCCACTGGAAGAAGCCACTTAGATCTGGCCTGAGGACACATATATGTCTTTAAGGATCAAGTTCCCTTGCGCATTTTGTTTGGGGTCCATGCCTTCCCTCTATTTTAGGACACTATTCTCCCCAAAAGGTCTGGGATCATTCTATTTATTTATCATGCAAGGAAATCCAAATTCGCTTTTCATTCTGCAACCAACTGTTCTACATGTTTAGCTACATGGCCAGCTTTTGAGGGGGCTTGAGGGGAAGCAGCTGGTGTCCCATGGTTGTGGAGAGGCTGCCCTGCCATCCTGGCCTGCAGTGCTGCCTTGCACAATCTGCTCGGAAATGACTGCTCCTAGTCATGAATCCCAGAACTCTCTAGCTGAAAACCCAAAGTAAAGGTCTTATGATATATAAGTTCATGGGCCAGGGATCGAAACTTTTGCCACAGCAGCGACAACATCAGATCCCTAACCTGCTGTGCCACTAGGGAACTCCGTACGATATGACAGCTTCTAAATGAAAACTCTTTAAAATAATTTTTTTTTTGCCATGGAAAAACAGATTCTTGCTGTCCTCTAAGTGCATCATTCCTACAGGAAATATAATTGGACCTGAGAATCTGTCCAGATTTAGGTGATTTCTGAATGTAGTTCGTTTCCTAAGCAGGTTTTATAACGCTCTGCTTTGTCCCCAGAGCAGGAACTCTGATCTGCCTCAAGGGTGCTAAGGTTGTCAATATAATATGCATTTCGAGTCTGAGCACGGGGTAACAAGTCTAATTTACCTGGTACCTTGTTGAATCACTCAGTCCTATCAAAAAAGTCACACCCCGTATCAACTCACATCAACCAGCATCACGGAGTGCTAAACATGCCACTCCTACCTACTTCCCAAACAAAACAGCAAACCGCAGCGATGATTTGAAGACATTTCATAATGTCTCAAAATACACCTCTGTGTCTGTGGGTGAGAATGATTTCCAGATTCGCCAGCCCACCACATGCGCTTCTCCCTAGTCTGCGGTACCAGTGATGTTAACTCCTGCCCTTCCTTCAAGGATCACGCAGCTCTGTCTTTCTGAAGATGGAACACATGCCGGAGAACCAGCAGATGCCCGCTTATTAAATGCCTTTGAAGAAAAAGGATCATTACGGATCTCTCTTCTCTCTAGGGACCCAGGGCCTTCTCTTGCGAGTCCCTAGAGCCTAATCACTCAGGTGTGGGTGGACCCAGCTTCCCCTCAGCCGGCTAAGAGCACCCGCAAAGCGGCTCTGCCCTCGAGCCCACCCCTGCTCACCTTTTGTTTCTGGGCCGCCCACAGGCCCGTTGAGTCCAGACTTTTGTCTAAGCGATCGCCTTTCTTCGAATTCCTTCAACAGCATGTCTTCCTCTGCCCCTGGCCCTTCTTCCTCGCTTTCAGAAGCCTCGTGGCCCGCAGGCTCTGCACCTTCTTCAGGGCCCTCCTGGACCTCGGCCTCTCTTGCATCACTGGAGTGATTCCTGAACATCCAGGGGTTTGGTCCGTTCACCTTCGCCTGCACCTCGTTCACCACGTCTGGGACAAGGGGTTCACCCTCCTCCTCGGCGCCTCCCTCCTCTTCCTCACTCTCGGAGGCCCTCTGGATCTTCTGCGTCAGCTCTTTGTTCCTGGCCAATTGCTCCTGCATAGCCTGGCGAGCCTGGAGGAAAAAGTCACAGCCCGAGCACCTTGTCATTAGCGACCGCAGTAACACCGTTCCGGGGCCACTTCTCAAAGCTGCCTCCTCTCCATTGGACTTAAGTATTTCTTACTGGTGCCTACTGTTTAAACTGCACACGCACCACTGTGTTAACAGCTATGCAATAAAACGGAAGACAAATTCTTTGTCCTCAAGGAGGGAACATGTGAAATAAGGGTAACAGAAAAACAACTCCTCTCCCCTTCCACTGGACTTGCCTTCAATGCTCTTTTGTTTCCCTTTCATCTCTCCTTTTCCACCTTGTTCCTGGTCATTTTCCTCTCTGCCTTAGAGATTCTGATGCCTTTTTAGATTCCTGGTTTTCCATTCATCCTCATGGCTCTTTCCCAACTCTGCTTCTGCTAGCATCCTTATGGACTGATTTTCCTTTCTCTCCTCCAATTCCATCTCTTCTCTCACCCTGATGATCTCTTACCTCCAGGTCATATTTGGCCATAATTGCCTTTGACTTTGCCCATTTCCCACTGTTCTGGTGCTTAAGGCTCATTCGCTCCTGGAAAGAAAGGGCAGAGTGAGATCCTTATCGTTTTCCGGGGAAAGCTGCTCCAAGGGTTGGGGGCCAGAGGCTGCCTCACCATCATTCTGGCCTTTTCGAGTTTTTCCAGTTCTTCCAATGCTGCTGCAGGATTGACCTTCCGCAGCTTCTCGAACTCTTTTAGGGCCTGCTTGGCCTTTCCTTTCTTCAGAACTTTGTGATACCTATAGGGTGAGAGAGGTATGAGGGAAGACACTGAGCAGAAACACTGCTGCCACATGCACGGGTGCCCCTGCTGCACACGGGTTTCCCGATGCAGGGGCCGGTCCGAGACCCATAAGGACCGGGAGGGCTCAGTCCCTGCAGCCCCCAGGGGCAGATGGTTCCCTTTGCTTCTAAAGTGCAAGGGAAGAGCAGAACAGGTTTCAAAGAGGCAAGAAGGCAGGAAGGAAGCCCTACTGGCCCCCACAGCTGGAGAGCTCAGAGCCCATTCAGCAGAACCACTCCATGATGCCCTGGAAGGGAGAGAAAGGGACTGAAGACGGAAAGCCAAAGGGGAGCGGGCCCTCCTGAAGCAGGCAAAACTCTCTGACGCTGGTTTGAGGAAAAAAGGCCAGCCACTCCTCTTTGGGACCTCTCCTTCGTGACCCCAGCTGCCAGGGGAAAGGCTCTCTCTCTCTCCTAAGGGCGCGTCACGTCACTTTCTTCCATGGAAACCAGGGCCGGTTCACAGGGGCCTCCTTACTTTTTGCTTTTGATTTTCTTCTCTCTTCGAGCCCTGGCCTCATAGTAGGACTGCAGGGCACGTGCCCTCTGAAGCTCTGCTCGGCGCATCTTCGCCTACAATGAATGACATTTACGGTGACCCCCGGGCTTGAGAGCAGATGCGCGGAGAAACAGGGCACACCTGGGTGGGCCAAAGGGCCCAGCACACTCACCTCTTCCAGGCTCATGGCTTTGAGAGAGGCCTTTTCCACGGGAGTCAGCAGAGGGTCTGTCACCGGCTGCTTGTTCTTATGGAGGAGGTTAAAAATCTCCTGCTCCAGGGGAGTTCGTGCCTTCAGGAGGTAAGAGAACACTCTTAAGTTTTGAGTCGTGCTCCTTCAGTCTCCCTCTTTATGGTCCTTTGGCCATCTACTCTATGACACTATAACTGGATAGGATTAGCTGTTACGGCAAGAGAAGGGGATTCCAGGCTCCCTGTTCGGCTGTGTAGATAAAGCCTTAAATTGTATTCTGATGTAAGGTAACTTCAGTAGGGGTCTCTGAGGCTATGCTCTGATATTACTGAGGGGATCACTCTGGGGTCGGATTACCAATATACATAAAACAATACCATTCTTTTAAGAATCAAAGCAGGCTGTCCCTAAGGTAAAACACCAGCAGGACAGAGGCACAGCACTACCAAACTGCCAGTCTTGATAGCTGCAAAACTAAATAGTGTTCTATATATATTTGAAACACGTAACTCTTAAAGGTAGGAACCTCAGAATCAGATCAGTCTCCTTTTAAGAACACTTCTAGAGCAAAGGGAAGCACAAAATGACACTGCCTTGAAAAACATGACCTTCGTGTAATTAGCCGGCTTCCTGACAGTTCAAATTTAACTCTAGTCAGTTTCCAACTTTGGCTCCAACGCCTCAGTTTCCAGTTAACTCTGCAAGCTGGGTGGTGTCCATGTGGATGAAAAGAATGGACCATGCACCAGTGACTTCACATGTCAACCAAAGATCCCATTTGCTGCTCGACTGATATTGTGAGGATGGCTAAAATAATCAGGCTGATCATGTCATGGTCTACTTTGGCAAGGCACAGAGACAGCTCTGGGCAACGGCCAGTTGCAAAGCTCATGCACACAGTTTATGTGGTTTTCTCCAACAGCCATATACATCATGGTCAGTGTTAAACTTACAAATATCGGGACAAATGCATAAACACACGTCATCACATGTTCCACGGCGCTATCGATCTAACCATAAACCTATTCTACTGAAGAGTAAAGGTGCATGTTCTTCCATTTCTAGCATCTGCAGTAGTGATCAATCACAGGCTGCAAAGTGATTTATATTACAATGTTGTAATCTCCCTCCAATTCAATTCAATTTACAAACATTTATCGATTGCAGCGACATTCCAGGCACTTGCGTGGGGTGCTAGGAATACACAATTAATTAAGATAGTTCCTGTCCTCATTGGGCTCATCGCCTTTCAGAAGAAAGAGACACATGTTCCACTAACAGAATAATGGGTTAAATGTTAGTCCATGGCAATCACAGAGGAAGGAGCAATTAATTCTGATTAGGAGGTGGGTTAGGCTTGGGGAAGGAAGAGACTTTTTCAATTAGGCTTTGACGCAAAAGCACAATTCTGTAAGGAGGGGGGAAAGCCAGACGGAGAGATGAGTATATGCAAAAACACAGATCAAGGGAAAGGAAAGTTATGTCAGGGAACAGTGCAGTGTCCAGTGTAGCTAAAATGCCAGGTGCTCCTGTCTTATTCTATAAGTGGAGAGCCTTTGGAAGGATTTTAAGCAGAAAAGTGGTCATTGGCTTTGTGTTTTGGAGAGAAAGTCCTGGTGATTGTGTAAGGGGTTCTATGGAAAGGGTCAAATGAAAGGCGAAAATGAAGATGAGGTGAGGAACCTGGGATCTTTGAGCCATGGCCGAGACAGAATTACAGAATTACAGGACTAGCCCCTGCCTGGGCTGGGGAGGGCTGGCAGCTGAGGAGTGCAGGAGGAAATCAGATGCTGAGGCTTCCAACCTGCATGACTATGGTAGGGAGTTATGCTATTGACTGAGTTACACCATGAAGGTGGTGGTACAGACTTTTAGGGTCCGAGGGACGACAATGCCAGGCTTACTCTGTTGTGTATGAAGTTTATGTGCACAGGCGAGACCCAGGTGAGACCTGCTGGTCATATGGAATATGGGCTGGGAACTCAGAAGGAGTTGAGAGTGATCTGTACCATATTTACAGAGCAAGAATAAGAAGGACTAAGAAAGGAGTTCCTGGTGGCCTAGCGGTTAAGAACAGTGTTGTCACTGCTGTGGTACGGGTTCGATCCCTGGCCCAGGAACTTTTGCATGCCACACGTGGCCAAAAAAAAAAAAAAAAACCCCAACAAAAAAACTCTAAGAAAGTCTGTGGAGGGAGTGGGATGGACCGGGAGTCTGGGGTTAATAGAGGCAAACTGTTGCATTTGGAGTGGATAAGCAATGAGATCCTGCTGTATATAGCACAGGGAACTACATCTAGTCACTTGTGATGGAACATGTTGGAGGATAATGTGAGAAAAAGAATGTATGTATATATGTATGAGTGGGTCACTTTGCTGTACAGTAGAAATTGACAGAACACTGTAAATCAACTAATGGAAAAAATCATAAAAGAAAAGTCTGATAAAAAACTGAAAACAGTATAACCGGGTCGCTTTGCTGTACAGCAGAAATTGACAGAACATTGCAAATCAACTACAATAAAAAAAACCCTGAAACAAACAACAGGACTACGTCACAGAAGGGAGACGTTTTTAACCATGTGATCTGTCTAACAGGCTGAAGACACAGCAGAGGGCCTGGGATCTGGCCATTGGGAGGTCGCTCGCTAACACCTTGAGAGAAGTTTCAGGAAGGCAGCAGGGGAAGAAGGTGAGAGGACCAGCTCTTCCCAAAGCATGTTCCTCATCAGCTGACAAGACTTACTTCCTTTACCCCAAGCCCCAGAGCATATTGAGAAACGACGAAGGTTCGTTCAGAGAACACTTTGGGAAAAGCTAGTGGAGGCGGGGGGAGGGTGGGGTGGGGTGGGGTGTTACCTTACATCATTTCTAGCACTTTGCAGTTTACAAATGCTTTCTCATACGTTGGGCCCTTTAATTCCTCTCAGCTAGAGTCAAATGGAATTTTACCAAGCTGGACCAAAACCACACGTGCAGACTTTTCGGATTCTTCATCTCCAAAAATACGAGTACGCTGCTAAGGTGTGGCCAGCCAGAGAGCGCCCCTGGACCTAAGTGTTCCCTGATTTCTCTGTGCCACGCTGCTATCATTTCTCAACAGTGAACCTTAGAATGAATGGCACCACAGGTTCGGGCAGAGCATCTGAGCCGCATGCTGCCTCGCACGGGGAGTGTCTGGAGAGCAGAGGCTGAGCCATTCTCAGTGCAACACCCCACTCCCCCATCTTTAATGACCAACGCGCCACCTGCTTGCCACCTCCAAGACCACACCCGCATTTGGAAAAAGCCACGTGCGGAACACTGTGAGGTAGCGCATGACTACTTTTTTGATGAAAAAAACCAAAAAACAAAAAATGAGGTAAACATAAATAGGACCATAAAACTCTTTAGATTAACAACAACAAAACAAGTATAAAAGTGGTGACTTCTGGGTGAGTATGGGGGTAAAAATGAGCAGATGGGGGACAGGGGTGGGGTCAGACTTTTTGCTATATATCTTCTATACTTTATAATCCTGTAAATTATATTACCTCTTACATTTTTTTTTCCTAAAGTCTCCCTTCCATCCTGCAGCCACACTTTAAACCTGATCTCTTTTTCATGTGGAAAAGGAAGCATCCTAGAAAGAGAATGGTGGTGACTTCAACAACAACATCAGAAACAGCTTATCCCCGTAATCAGCAACGACTTGTTCGATTTCTAGCTGTGGCAGCAAGCCATGTTTACTTTGCTGAGCTTTAATTAGCTCACTTTCCTGACAAACAGGACATCATTTTGGGATTCAGAGAAAGCAGAGAAGCATCTACCATGGTTTGGGCGCTGCCGTTTTGGACTATTTTTCTACCAAAGACACAACATCCCACTACAGACTCCATAACCAATGATGTATTGGAAAAGAAACGCTAGCTGTTCTGAAGCTGCTCACAGACTAAAAATTGAGACTTGAGGGACCAACACGGGATCACTAACTTTAACTTTTGCCAATGGCGTAACTGCTGTTCCACCCCCTCCAACCCCATCATTTAGTACCACCATCATTTCAGAAAAGAAAAGCTATTTCTACACCATTAACGTGGAAAGAATAACCTCATAATAAAAAAGCTGGCAACCTTACACCACCATACTCACAAATTATCCTTTCACTTCAGAGAGATGAAAAATTTGCCCGAGACCAGTGTTTGGGGAACCCAGCTCTACGATCTTTCTTTTCTGCAGCTCAATCATAATGGGTTACTTGCTAAAATTCTAGTCATTATCAGCCGTCTGCCTTATTTTAACGTGGTATTCTTTCCTTTTCAAGCAAACTTTGGTTCTGATGCTCATATATCCTCACTTAGGCACCATTAAAGCTGCCGAGTTCCTGATTTTCCCCAGATCAGAATGTGGCTTTAAAAAAAAAAGGAAACATCATTATGTCCCCTCTCTACTGGCAATCAGATGTGGTAATACAAAAACATGGAAATAACCATGTAGTGGACGCTGCAAGCTGAGGAAGTGCGCCTGCAGAACCCTGGTTACTGCCTGCTGCACGACCCCCGCCTGCCCGGCCCCCCTCCCCTTCTGATGCTAAACTAAAATGACCTCGGCTGGCAACTGGGCTTCACAGGTACCAGAGCAGCCGCAGGCTCTGCCATTTCCACGCTGTGCGACCTCACCTTCTAAAGTGCGCTTTCCTCGTGTTGCACTCACCTTCCAGCCACTGAGCACGTGCTCGATGGGAGCGAAGGCCGACTGCGGCTTGCTCAGGGGAAAAACCAGCTGCTCTGCTTGCCGGTTCTTCAGAACGACGGGATCCCATTTGGAGAGGACTTGTGAGGTTTTGTTGAATGCCACTTCCCTGTGGATCTGAAACAGGCAAAGCACAGAGAAACAAAGAGCCACAAAATTAAGCCTCAAACTCAGAGGTCCAGCAGGAAATTAGGAGGCCATGTTTCTCAGTCCAAGAAAAGAATCAGGATGCTAAGAGATGAGCTCCCGCTTACTTCTCGGGACTGGGCTTGCCCTGAGGTGGGTTTTAATCTTTTCCAAGGTGAGGCAGGCACAACTTGCCCTCCTCCCGTTTTCCAGGCCTTCCTCTCTCCTCTTCTGACCCTATTTTTTCCTTGTCAGTTCAATTTCTTCCTCTTAACGAACCACACCTTCTTTGACTCACCCGCTCAATCTCCTCTCTGTGAAGGGGTAACTCCACAGTCTTCTTTGATTTGACTCTATTCAGCTGCTTTTTCACAGCGGCCACTGAGGATGAAGTTTTTATGGGCTCGAGCAGATCTGAGAGGACTAGCTTTTCTCCTGATCCTGTAGAAAGGCCAAACTTTCTGGTCAGACTGAGAAGTGAGGCAAAACTTCAACATCACACAGGAGGAAAGCTCCATAGAAAGTGCTGGTAGACGGTGGGCGTGCGGGGAGGCAGAAGAGTTCCCTGACTTCGGTCACTAGCCAGAGCTGCACCCCTGCTTTCCCACAGCCTCAATGTGTTGGAGGGTGGGAGAGAGAAAATGATTTCTTTTTAACAGTCAGTGGCTTTTCTCCTGGTCTTTCTTTCTTTTCTTTTCTTTTTTCTTTTCTTTTTTTGCTTTTTTAGGGCCACAACCATGGCACATGGAGGGTCTCAGGCTAGGGGCTGAATCGGAGCTGTAGCTGCCAGCCTATGCCACAGCCACAGCCACACCGGATCCGAGCCACATCTTTGACCTATACCACAGCTCATGGCAATGCTGGAACCTTAACCCACTGAGTGAGGCCAGGGATTGAACCTGCGTCCTCATGGATACTAGTTGGGTTCTTAACCTGCTGAGCCACAATAGGAACTCCTCTCCTGGTCTTTCTGCTTCCAGTCTCACACCACTGCAATTCATTCTTCACAAAGCAGCCAAAGCATTTTTTTCTTTTTAGGGTCGCACCCTTGGCATATGGAAGTTCCCAGGCTAGGGGTGGAATCAGAGCTGCAGCTGCAGGCCTAAGCCACAGCAATGCCAGATCCTTAACCCACTGAGCAAGGCCAGGGATTGAACCCGAATCCTCATGGATACTAGTCGGGTTCATTACCACTGAGCCATGATGGGAACTCCCAGAGTGATGTTTTGAAAATGCAGATCACAGCATGTCATGATCCTGCTGAAAATCCACAATGCGCCCCACTGTGCTTGGAATTACACCAATCCAAAGTATACAGCCCTATGGGATCTATGTAAACAGTTGCTGGCATGCGGGGCAAATTCAAGTTTTGACTTTGGAACGTTCTGCAATTAAAAAAAAAATTCAATCTGCATTAGTTGAATCCACGGATGTAGAACCCACAGATACAGAGAGGGCTGACTATATTAGTTTTGTGTCCCTCTAAAGCCCAGCTTTATTTAACAAAATCTTATTCCTGGTGACAGAGGAGGTGGGGAGGGAGGGAAGGAGGCAGTGAGGGGGAAAAATGTCTAAAAAAAAGCTGAGCAACACTGTACTAGGTGAAGGTCCTTGAGTATGGAACTTGATTTCTCTGAGCTCCAGCAGGAGAGATTATCTGCCCGTCTGAACTTGATGCACTGTGAAAACTGAAGTTAAAATGAAATCATGAACATGACTAAGCTAGAGGGGCAGCTGTCTTCATTCACATCCCTCTATCCTAGAGGTAGCTCTCAAGCTTGGTGGGAGACCATGACTATGGCTTTCTAGGCTTTCGTCTAGAAATGGAAGAAATTCAAGAGCACCTGACTACCCTTCTTCACCCCCCTCACATGTAAGTGAGTATTTAGGGTGTGATTCATTAACCACATCAAAAACTGTTGCGGGGTGGGGGGGGCATGGGGGGGCACAGGAGAGTGACCGGTTATGTTTTTGGAACTCTGCAAGTTCCGTGCAGATGGCTTCTTTGGTTAATTAACTTACCTTCAGAACTGACATTGAACTCTGACACCTTCAGACTAGCCTCAGATCTCTCAGCCAGCTTCTGCCTGAAATTAAGCAAAACAGAATATAGAAGGAAGAGAGATATTTTGCTGGGGAACAAACAGTCCTCTTCCAACACGGCTTTGGTTTCATTTCTCTTCTAGAATTACGTTTTGTAACAAAGCCACCAGGAAATCTGTTCCTAAGCTGGACGTGGTAGTCTAATCATCTGTTAATGTAGACTCAGCCCCTCACAAACACAAGGCAGTACAAGGTAGGTGTAGTGAAAAAGGTATAGGACTTCGATTCAAACATATCTGGATTTGAAACCTGGATCTGCCACTTATGAGCCCAGTGACTTTGGGACAAATCGATTAACTTCTCTAATGGGGATAGGTAATGCCCATTCAATGCTTCAAAAACTCTAAGTGTGGATTAAGAATCCAAATGCCTACCACCATAACAGCTATATAATGCTTACTATATGCTAGGCATTCATTCAAGATCTTTATATTTAATAACTTTTCAAAATGTCACAACAACCTTAAAAGGTAGGTACTATTATTTTCTTTTTTCTTTTTTTAGGGCTACACCTGTGGCATATTGAAGTTCCCAGGCTAGGGGTCAAATCAGAGCTGCAGCTGCAGACCTATGCCACAGCCACAGCAACGCACGATCTGAGCCACGTCTGTGACCTACACCACAGCTCACGGTGATGCCGGATCCTTAACCTGCTGAGTGAGGCCAGGGATGGAACCTGCATCCTCACAGATACTAGCAGGGTTCTTAACCCACTGAGCCACAACAGCAACTCCCTAATCTTATTTTCTAGTTGAAGACAATGATGTGCAGAGAGGATAAAAACTTGCCTACACAGTCTCCAAAGTATGTGCTCCTTTTTTTCTCCTTTTCAAATTTGTCTGCCTATTTTTAAAAATTGTATTGGAATATAGTTGACTTACAAAGTTGTGTTAATTTCAGTAGTACAGCAAAGTAAACGAATTATACATATACACATGTCCATTCCTTTAACAAATGGGGCCTAATCAAACTTAAAAACTGCACAGCAAAAGTAAACCATTAACAAAATGAAAAGACAACCCACAGAATTGGGAAATATATCTTTGCAAACTAAGCAACCCAACAAGGGATTAAACTCCAGAATATACAAACATCTCATACCACTTTACAGCAAAAAAAAAAAAAAAACCCCAAGCAACCCAATTAAAAAATGGTCAGAAGATCTAAACACATTTCTCCAAAGTCAGAGAGATGGTCAAAAAGCACATGGAAAGATGCTCAACATCTTGAATTATTAGAGAAATGCAAATCAAAACTACAATGAAGTATCACCTCACACCAGTCAGAAAGGCCATCATCAAAAAGTTACACACAATAAATGCTGGAGAAGGTATGGAGAAAGAGACCCCCCTACACAGTTGGTGGGAATGTAAGCCAGTGCAACCCCTATGGAGAACAGTATGGAGGTTCCTTAAAAAACTAATAATAGAACCACCATGTGATCCAGCAATCCCCCTCTTGGGCATCTATCTGGAGAAAACCATAATTCGAAAAGATATATGCAACCAAATGTTCAGTGCAGCACTGTTTTTTATAATTGTCAAGACATGGAAGCAGCTCAAATGTCTATCAACAGAGGACTGGATAAAGAACACATGGTACATAAATACAGTGGAATATTACTCAGCTGTAAAAAATGAAACAATGCCATTTGCAGCAACATGGATGGACCTAGAAATTACTGTACTAAGTGAAGGAAGTCAGAGAAAGACAAATATCACATGAGATATGGAATATGTGGAATCTAATAGAAATACAATATAACTTACAAAACACAGATTCAAAGATTTCAAAACTAAACTTATGTTTACCAAAGGGGAAACGTGGAGTGGGGGATACATTAGGGGTTGAGATTGATATATACACACTACTATATATAAAATAGACGGGTAACAAGGATGCTGACAACTGCATTTACATTGTCTTAGGCACTCAAAAAATGTTAGTAAGTCTCATGGAATCAGCTAGTTAATAGTCTGTCCAAATTGAAGGGAATATTACCTATTTTTTCCATCAAGGGAACTGATAGCTTCCAAAAGCTTTTGATGCTTTCTTTCTCCATCACTGTCTCCCTAGAAATAGAAAAGAAAAAACCATCACAATGATGAGGGGAGGGAAAAGACAGCATGGAAATTGAGGCCCATGTTCAGTCCTTCATTTTTTTGGTCAGTGAGAACTGGAATCAGATGAGGTCTGGTGTGCAGGCATTTCAGCTGGAATGGAAAGAACTGCTTCAAAAAACCAAACTCCCTCATTAGAAGGAACACAAAGCCTTAGCAACCAGGAGCTAATGTAATGCCTCTGCCTTAACTTGTTTTGAGAAGAAAAATGCTATGAGACCTAGCTGAATTATGTACATGTCAGATAATAAAATAATTCTCTATGGAAATTCAAATTTTGGAAATAAGGAAATCTTACAATAAATAGCATGTGTTTTGGCCTTATATATTCATCCTAAGCAACCTGAGGGCGGTGCATCCCATATACAATCCTCAAATTCCCATAGCACTTAATATACACGAAACACTAAATACAAGTATCCTTTGCTCTTTGAAAATTTGCTTTACACCACTTTGGCCTCTCTTTTTTTCTTTCCTTTTCTTTTTACAGCCTCACCTGCGACATATCGAAGTTTCCAGGATAGGGGTTGAATGAGAGCCAGAGCTTTGGGCCACGGCACAGCCACAGCAACAACAGATCTGGGCTGCGACCTATACTGTAGCTTGTGGCAACACCAGATCCTTAACCCACGGAATGAGGCCAGGGACTGAACCCATATCCATATCCTCAGATACTATGATGGTTCTTAACCCACTGAGCCACAACCAGAACTCTACACCACTCTTTCACAAAAGACCTACATTAGTACCTGCTTTTGCTAACTGAACGAAATCTGTCTTTTTTTTTTTTTTTTTGGTATTTTCTCGGGCCGCACCCACGGCATATGGAGGTTCAGGCTAGGGGTCTAATTGGAGCTGTAGCCACCGGCCTACACCAGAGCCACAGCAACTCGGGATTCGAGCCGCATCTGCCATCTACACCACAGCTCATGGCAATGCTGGATCCCTAACCCACTGAGCAAGGCCAGGGATGGAACCCGAAACCTCATGATTCTTAGTCAGATTCGTTAACCACTGAGCTACGACAGGAACTCCGCTAACTGAACGGAATCTGAAGAGGATTTTTTCTTTTACCAAAAAAATGAAAATAGCATCCAGCATTTGTTTTGCAGCAAGTTGTTATAGAGGCAGCACACATCCCAAGTGGCACCACCAAGCTCTTTCCCAGGAAATTACACTCAGCCTCTCAGCATCAAACTGCCAAAGAACTGTTTCTATGAGGATCCATGCTTTATCTTAATTTATTTTGTCCACCCATTGGCAAGATGTGTCCTCAGGTAGTTGATTCTTTGCTTTATGCCATTCTGGCTTATGTGAGGTTTTGTAGGAACTGCTCTACTTTTGGGTAGTAGTAACTGTAATTTGTTTGTGAGATTTGAACAAGTATGAACAATGTTGCCACCCTTTCCTTTCCAGGAACCTCAGTTTACCCTAATTTTGAGGCAGAAGGGAAACTGGAGAAGGCAGTGCAGCCGGTGTCACCCACCTCATCTTCACTGGTGCTCAAGGAGTAGTCTTTTGGCAAATCCTCTAGTTCTTCCTGTTGGCTTAAAGCCAGAAGGCTGCTAAAGGAGACGAAAGGGAAATAGTGTCACTTGAAATAACTTTTCTTATATTGAAATAATCTCTAAAACATAACTTCAGTTCTCAGTACAGAACAGATTATCCCCTGGAAGAGATGCAAATCCAGCCGTGTGAGCATTTTTGAAAATTAGTCAAGACAATAAATTTAGACCACGGAAGGCAGGCATCACCTGAAAGAGGTGAGCAGTGGTTAGTAACACCCATATAGAACTGCATGCAAATTAAAAAGATCTAACACTCTTCAGTGATTGACTGGCACCGCATTTCCCACCGACCTCTGGGGGTGAGGGGTGTAAAAATGTCAGACCCTAAGGTGGCAGAAGACGTTGTTGCTAGGCAAGGCAATTCCACCATTAATATTTATAAGCATCCTCCACACTAAAGACATCTGTATAGTTGCAGCTTACTCAAAAGTGACATCTTGATCACTTGTTCTCTGGGATAGGGAAATGGGAAGGAAGCAGCTGAGTATACCATTTTCCCTGGAGCTTGTTTGACAAAGTAGGTGCTTAACTAGGGAGACTGGTACCCAGAAACAAATTATAGTCTACCATTACCTAACAGTATATGTCAATCTTCGCAAGGTAACCATTACTGCACAGATTGTATTTACTTCCCCTGGGGGAGGCATAAACGATCACAGAAAATGTCGTGGATGACTCCAGTTAGCAAAGGCTTCCAAGAAAAAGAGAGTTTATAATGCAGGCACTGCCTGCGCGGAGGGTTTCGCTCTCTAGCAGCTACAGGAAAAAGGAGTCACGTGACTCCTCGAGGAAAGTGCAACATGTTAACTTAGCTGGAGAGGGAGAGGCCTCGTCAGGACCAACCAGGATGACACTAAAAAGCTAAGGAGCAGAGGGGGCGAATTAAATTAAATTGAAAGAGCTCTAAAGGATGGATCACAGAAACAGTAACGAATGGCGAGGTCTTGGGAGGAGAACAACTGTCGCCAGTTAAAAGGAGGACTCCATTTCTCAAAAGCCGGGGAACCCGGCTTCCAACGAGACCCAGACCCACCCCTCGCGTCTGCTACCCCTCACCTCTTCGCAGCCTGGCTCGCGCTCATCTCTGCAGCCTGTCTCTCACATGGGCCAGGAGCGGAAGCCGAAAGGAAAGCAATTTCCGTGCCGGCCGCAAAGCAATTTCTGCTTCCGCCAATCACGCGCGACAAGGTGCGTCACTTCCGGCCCGCCCCTGAGGCGTGCGAGAAACTGGAGCCACTTCGGGAGGGGCTTGCGGGGAACCTGGAGGCAGAAGATAAAAGCTTGTTAGCGGGCGGAGCCTTGCTTTCCCCACCCACCCCTCGACTCGCGGGCGTGCCAGAGTCGGTCCTCCTCGCCCCGGGTTTCCACGCGGCGAAGGTGTGTGAAGGTGCTGCGCTGTCAGGGACTGGGTTGAGCCTTCCTGTCCCTACCTGATCCAAAAGGAAAGGCTCTAGCGTCCGTCCGTGATCGACAGCGCCCTGTGAGCCTGCCGCTGGCCAGCTCTAGGCTTGGTTGACCGCCCAGGAAATGGCCAGCTTTGTACTAGGCCCTGGCGATCCGACGGTGGACAAAGCAAGTTTCCTCCCTTCTTAAGGAAAAATCCCCTTTCACCTCGAGCCCCTTTGTAATTGCAGCTCTGAGTTCCTACTTCCCTGTGTAACAAAGTTTCATCCAAGAATGGGCTGTGTCAGTGGCCGCAACTTCCTTATCTCCCATCAACTTTTAAGAATTTTTCTTTAATTAAAAAGAATTTTTTCTTTAATTAAAAAAAATTATGGGGCATTTTGGCTGTGGCGCAGCGGATTAAGGATCCCTCGTCTCTGCAGCGGCTTCTGGTCGATTCCTGCAGGTTGATCCCTGGCCCCGGGAACTTCCTATGCCACTGGTGCCTGGGCGTGGCCAAAAATAAATAAATAAATAAATGAAAATAAAAATTTTTTTAATGTAGAAAAGTAATACAAGAAAACATTCTTGGCATTTATTCATCGAAGCCACTCCCATTGTGCTTTTTTTCCCCCCACCATTCCACAGAACCTGCTCTGGACAAGATCGTCAGTGATACCTGAGGCTGCTAAATAAAACACTTCTCCGTCCTTGTCTGCCCAGAACTCTGTGGTATTCAATACTGTTGGTTGGTTTTCTTAGCCATATTCAGGGAATGTTTTTGACCTTCTACTATGTGCCAGGCCTCCTGGCACTGGGGATACATTGGTGAACAAAACAGATATGTTCCATGACTTTATAGAATCTACTTTCTAGTGGGATTAAAGACAATTTTATCGTGGCGGAAACTCCATCCTGGGCTTTTATGACACCACTCTTCTGGTGTCTTAGCTCTGTAACCATCTTCTCTTCTCTGCTGGATACTTTCTCTGTACTTCCTAAATGATGTTCCCTAGGTTCTGCACTCAGTGAGGTTTGTTTATCTCACATGCTCTTCCTAAGCCTTTAACGCTTGTATGAGAACTCCAAAAACCCACGTTCTTAGCCCAGACTAGTTATCTCTGATTGCCTTCTGGCAATCCTTTTTATCCCACAGGCAGGTCACCCGTGAAGTGTTCAATGATTTCTATCTTTCCTACCAGAGTTCTGTATTTCTCATCTCTAAGACTGGCACCATCAACTATCCGGTTAATTAAATCAGAAGTCTGAGTTAGGGAGTTCTGGCTGTGGCGCAGGGAGTTAAGAATCTGACTGCAGCGGCTCCAGTCGCTGTGGAGGTGTGGGTTCCATTCTCTGTCCGGCACAGTGGGGTTAAAGTATCTGTTGTTACCACAGCTGTGGTGTAGTTCACTCAGAGTCAATCCCTGGCCTGGGAACTTCCGTATGCCTCGGGTGCTGCCATAAAATTTTAAAAAGAGCCCGAGTCATCTTACATTCCTCTCTCCCTCATGCTTTACAGTGGTCCCCTCACGTTGTCAGTTCTACTTACTAAGTCTCTCTCACCAATCTCTCGGCCTTTCTATCATTATTGTCCTTGGATCAGACCCTTGCAATTTCAAGCCCATGAATGTATTGCTGTCATGTTTTCTATAAAAGGGGAACATTACAACATGTGGACGAAGAGCATGGGTTTTGAACTGGACTCTCTGGATTTGAATCTTATCTCTGCTGCTTACGAGCTTTGTTATTCTTGAGTTAGTCACTTAACCTCTCTGTGCTTTTGTTTCCTTATCTTTAAAATGGGAATTATAATAATACATTGGATAGCTGTGAGAACTAAATAAATTAATATGCATTCACTATATATACTAGAATAAATGGCAAGCCCTTAGAATAATACCTGTCCTACATTAAAATGCTCAATAAATGTTAGCTCTAATTATTTTTCATCTACTTATTTATTTTTGGTCATCCCCAGCATATGGAGTTCTGGGCCACAGATCAGATCTCGACCTAGCAAGGCCAGATCCTTAACCCACTGTGCCAGCCCAGGGATCAAACCCCCAGCGCTCGGAAGACACTGCACCATGGTGGGAACTGCAGCTCTAATAATTTTTTACAGGGTTTTCAGTCTTTACTTTCTCTTCATCCAGAAACATAAGTCATGTCATGCCAATGCTTATTTATTTTTGGCCTTGTCCTTGGTGTACAGCAGTTCCCGGGCCAGGAATCGAACCCATGTCGCAGCAGTGACAACTGTCAATCCTTAACCTCAGGGCCACAGGGGAACTCCAAGTCATCTCCCAGTCATGCCCACACTTTAGCCATGCAAATAGACCCTCATCACTTTTTTTGTGTGTTTTTCAGTCTGCACCTTCAGTACATGGAAGTCCCACGCTATGGGTCCAATTGGAGCCACAGCTGCCCGTCTACGCCACAGCAACAGGGGGCCCCAACCACGTCTGCGACCTACACCACAACTCACGGCAATGCCGAATCCTTAACCCACTGAGCGAGGCCAGGGATCAAACCTGTGTCCTCATGGATACTAGTCGGGTTTGTTACCGCTGAGCCACAACAGGGACTCTGACCCTCATCACTTTTAAGGTAAAATAAAAAAGCCTCTTTCATCCATCTGCCTCTTCAACCTGTTGGAATTGCTTCCCGCTTTCCCCAAGGCAATCCAAATTATATTTTTATGGGCAGATGATGCTCTCTTAATCTTATATAAAGTATGAATAAAAGCATTTTAAGAAAACATTGACTTTTTTATTGATTTATACTTAATCTAAGTAAAGACAGTGTGTTTGCTATGCAAATGCAGCTTTGAGACAAGTCCCTTAGGTCCTACCCCTTCCTGGCTCTAGCCAGATTGCTGCCCCATTTCCCTCTATGTAGGATTATGGAACAGCTGAAACCTAAAGTACAAGAAGGAGCTGGGGAAAACTGGGGCTGAGCGTTTTGGGCAAAGGAAACTATGTATATCCAGACCCCCTGGGTTGGGAAGAACTTGTTATATTCTAGCAACCGAAAGGCCAGTGTGGCTGAATGGAGGTGAATAAGAAGGTAAATACAACAGCAGATGAAGAGGTGGGCAGGGTTCAGGTCTTGTAAGGCCTTCTAGGCCATGGTAGAATTGGGATGTTACTCTACATAAAATGGGCCACAAATAAAGGGGTTACTTAGAAGAGTGACATAATCTAAAAAAAAAATTGTTTTCGGCCACACTGCAACATGCGGAAGTTCTCAGGCCAGGGATTGAATGCACAGCCACAGCAGTGACAATGCTGGATCCTTAACCCCTAGGCCACCAGGGAACTCCCTAATCTAAATTTTAATAACATCACTTTGGCTAGGATGTGGTGAATGGATTGGAGAAGAGCACTGGTTGAAGTAGAGAGACCAGTCAGGAAGTTATTGTGCAGTACAGAGAGAGACGGTGATGGCTTGGAATAGGGTGGTGGCTGTGGAGACTGGTCGGCCCACCAGAGGCATGTGGGAGGCATG
The DNA here is from genome assembly GCF_016906955.1 of Phacochoerus africanus. Lineage (NCBI taxonomy): Eukaryota > Metazoa > Chordata > Mammalia > Artiodactyla > Suidae > Phacochoerus > Phacochoerus africanus. The sequence continues at coordinate 110,594,996 of NC_062560.1, read as the reverse complement.
TAAGGGAAAGATTATGCCTATATTATTGGCTTGAACAAATGCAGTAGATTATTTATTAAAATACAGAAGACAGAGTTCCTGTTGTGGCGCAGCAGAAATGAATCCGACTAATATCCATGAGGTTTTGGATTTGATTCCTGGCCGTGCTCAGTGGGTTAAGGATCCAGTGTTGCCATGAGCTGTGGTGTAGGTCGCAGACATGGCTCGGATCCCACAGTGTTGCTGACTGTGGCATAGGCTGGCAGCTATAGCTCCGATTCAACCCCTAGCCTGGGAACCTCCATCTGCCACCATGCGGCCCTAAAAAAGAAAAAAAAAATGCAGACTAGTGATGGAGGGACAGGTTTGAGGGGTGAAACCAAGAGATCAGTTAAGTACTTTTGAGATTTAAAGAGCAAGATCTAAGTGGAGAAATCAAGTATGTAGTTGGGTAGAGGAGTTGTGAGAGATCATTTCTTAAGAACCCTTGTCTTGATTAGAACTATTAATGACAACAGTAAAATAAAAAATATATCCCATCCCCCAACACAGAAGTATGTTTATATTCAACTGGGTTAGATTTCACAAAAAGGACCCAGGCTCAGTCAAAATTGCAACATGACAAAAATTGTGATTTTACTGTAAATTCATGATGTTGTGTGCCCTGCAGCATCTAACGTAGTCCTTAAATATGGTAGGGGCTCAATGAAGTGTGGTTTGTTTTTTTTTTTTTTTTGTCTTTTGTCTTTATAGGGCTGTATCTGAGGCATATGGAGGTTCCCAGGCTAGGGGTCTAATTGGAGCTGGAGCCTCCGGCCTACGCCAGAGCCACAAAAACTCGGGATCTGAGCTGCATCTGCGACCTACACCACAGCTCACAGCAACGCTGGATCCTTAACCCACAGAGCAAGGGCAGGGATCGAACCCGAAACCTCACGGTTCCTAGTCGGATTCATTTCCGCTGCGCCACGATGGGAACTCCAGGTTTTTTTTAATGAATGAATGAATAAAGTTACAATAGTCTATGCTATTCATTCTCATAAAAGATGCATAATAATTATTATTTGTACATAGATATTTTAAAATGATTTTTATTTAATTTTATTTATTTATTTTTTGTCTTTTTGCTATTTCTATGGGCCGCTCCCGCGGCATATGGAGGTTCCCAGGCTAGGGGTCTAATCGGAGCTGCAGCCACCGGCCTATGCCAGAGCCACAGCAACGCGGGATCCAAGCCGTGTCTGCAACCTACACCACAGCTCACGGCAACGCCGGATCGTTAACCCACTGAGCAAGGGCAGGGATAGAACCCGCGACCTCATGGTTCCTAGTCGGATTCGTTAACCACTGCGCCACAACGGGAACTCCCCTAAATGATTTTTATTTTATCCATTATAGCTGGTTTACAGTGTTCTGTCAATTTTCTACTGCACAGCAAAGTGACCCAGTCACATGTACATATATACATTCTTTTTCTCCCATTATCCTCCATCATGCTGCATCATAAGTGACTGTACATAACTTTAGAATTGACAGAGTGCTTGGAATGCCTGTGTCCCCCCCAAATTCACATGTTGAAATCCTAATCCCCAATACGATAGCATTTGGAGGTGGGGCCTTTGGGAGGTGATTAGGTCAGGAGGGTGGAGCCCTCATGAATGGGACTAGTGCCCTTAGAAAAGAGGCCCCAGAGAGCTCCCTTGCCCCTCCACAATGTAAGGACATAACAATAAGGATCTGGCCCTGGGAGTTCCCGTCGTGGCGCAGTGGTTAACGAATCTGACTAGGAACCATGAGGGTGCGGGTTCGATCCCTGGCCTTGCTCAGTGGGTTAACGATCCGGTGTTGCCGTGAGCTGTGGTGTAGGTCACAGACGCAGCTCGGATCCGGTGTTTGTGTGGCTCTGGCATAGGCCGGCGGCTCCAGCTCCAATTAGACCCCTAGCCTGGGAACCTTCATATGCCGCGGAAGCGGCCCAAGAAATGGCAAAAAAAAAAAGGATCTCGCCCTGAACCAGGAAGCAGGCTCTTAGCTAACCATGATCATACCTCGATCTTGGACTACCAGCCTCCAGAAATAGATTTCTGTTGTTAATAAGCCATCCAGTCTTCCATTGTGATCTTTCGTTGTAGCAGCCTGAATGAACTAAGACAATACTTTTATATCCATTATGCTGTTTTGTTCTTTTTTTAATAAACTTTTAATGTTGAGACAATTGTAGATTCACATACAATTGAAAGAAATATATGGAGAGGTCCTGTGTATCCTTATCCAGTTTACCCTAATGGAAACATCTTGCAAAACTCTAATACTATATTACAGCCAGGATATTGATATTTATATAGTCAAGGTATAGAAAAATTCCATCAACACAAGGATTGGTGATGTTGCCCTTTTGCAGCACACTCACTTTCCTCCCACCCCTGCCACCTCCCCAACTCCTGTCAATCTGCTCTCTATGCCTATAATGTTGTCATCTCAAGGATGCTATATAAATAGAATTGTACAATCTGACTAGCATCCAAGAGGATGTGGGTTCGATCCCAGGCCTGCTCAGTGGGTTGGGGATCTGGCATTGCCATGAACTGTGGTATAAGTCGCAGACCTGGCTCGGATCCAGCAGAGCCGTGGCTGTGGTGTAGGCCAGCAGCTACAGCTCCAATTCAACCCCTAGCCTGGGAACTTCCATGCGCCGCAGGTGTGGCTCTAAATAAATAAATAAATAAATAAATAAATAGAATCATACGGTATGCCACTTCTTGGGATTGTATTTTTTCACTCGCTATTCATTCAGATTATTCTGTATATCAGTAAATCATTCCTTTTTAAATTTTTTTGGGGGGGAATTTCCTGGTGGCACAGCAGGTTAAGTATCCAGGGTTATCACTGCCGTGGCATGGGTCACTGCTGTGGCACAGGCTCAGTTCCTGGCCTAGGAATTTCCAAATGCTTCGGGGTGCCACCAAACAGGAAAAAAAAAAATGCTATTTTTTAAGTGTACAATTCAGTGGTTTTTAGTATATTCACACAGTTGTACAACCACCACCGCAATAAATTTTAGAACATTTTCATCAGCCCCAAAGCAAACCTGGTGCCCTTTAGCCATCCCCCCCTTGTTGTATAATAGGAAATATATTTGATCTTTGTTCCTGGATCCTGGCACAAATCTCCCAACCTCCTTGGAATTTTCTGAGTGATAGGAGTAGATTTTGCCATTCATAAGGGACCCCTTTCAACCGCACATGAGTTTATGTTAATGAGGTGACTTTTGGAAAGCCCCTTAGTAATCTAAAGTTGGGGGTTGGTTGCCAAGAAACCAATCATGATTAAGGGGTTGGAACTTTCAGCACCCGCGCCCCCCGGACCTCTGGGGAGGGGAGAGAGGCTGGAGACGGAGTTCCATCACTAATAGTCAATGACTTAATCAATCATGCCTATGTAATGAAGTCTCCATAAAACCCCAAAAAGTCTGTTTTCAGAGAGCTTCTGGGTTGGTGAACACATGGAGGTGATGGGGAGAGGGGCATGCCCAGAGAGCATGCAGGCTCCAGTACAGTGTTTAATACAAGTGACAAGAGTGCACATTCTTGTTTCTAATCTTAGGGAGAACATTCACTCTTTTACCACTGATGCTGTGATAATGTTCTGATGTGAGCTGTAGACTTTTCTCACGCCCTTTATCAGTTTGAGAAATTCACCTTCTGTTATGACTTGGCTGAGAATTTTAAAGAATTGTGGTAAGACACACATAAGACAGAATTTACCATTTTAACCATTTGAAATGTAGAGTTCACCGGCATTCAAGTACATTCACATTGTTGTACAATCATCCCCACCACCTATCTCTGGAACTTTTTCCTCTCTCCGAAAGGAAACTCTGTACCGCTTCAACAATAACTCCCCATCTTCCACCCCCCAGCCCCTGACAACCACTGTTCTAGTTTGTCTCTGTGACTTTGACACTCTAGGTACCTCATATAAATAGAATCACATATTTGTCCTTTTGTGACTGGCTTATTTCACTTAGCATAATGTCTTCAAGGTTAATCCACACTGTGGCATTGTCAGGACTTCCTTCCTTTATGTGACTGAAAAATATTCCATTGTGTGTATGTACCACATTTTGTTTATCTATTCATCTGTCCATAGACACTTGATTTGCCTGCTACCTGCCCCTGCATTCAGTCTGCTATAACAAAATACCACAGATTAGGTGGCTTATAAACAACAGAAATTTATTTCTCACATATCTGGAGGCTAAAAGTTCAAGATCAAGGAGCCAGTATGGTTAGGTAAAGGCCCTCTTCTTGGGAGATAGCCAGCACCTCTCTCTGGGTCCTTACCTGGTGGAAGCGGATAGCGAGCACTGCGGATCTCTTTTATAGAAGCACTAGTGCCATTCACGAGGGCTCCACTCTCATCACCTAATCATCTCCCAAAGACCCACTTGCTAATAGATTGGTGGGTCCCACCTCCTTTGGGAGTTGGGATTTCAACACATGCATTTTGGTGTGTGTGCCCAGGGAGGTGGGGGTGGGGGTGGAGACACACGAACATTCAAGCCATAGCACCACCTTTCGGCCATTGTGAATAATGCTGCTATGAACAGGCGTGTACAAACAGCTGTGAGAGTCTCCGCTTTCAATTTTTGGGGGCGTATACATAGAAGCAGAATTGCTGGGTTATATGGTAATTTTTTTTTTCTTTTTAGGGCTGCACCTGCAGCATATGGAAGTTCCCAGGCTAGGGGTGTAATTGGAGCTGCAGTTGTTGGCCTACACCACAGCCATAGCAACGCCAGATCCAAGCTGTATCTGTGAACGTCGCCACAGCTTGCATCAACACCAGATCCTTAACCCACTGAGCGAGGCCAGGGATCAAACCCCCATCCTCATGGATACTAGTCGGGTTCTTAACCTGCTGAGCCATGATAGGAACTCCCATACATGGTAATTCTATGTTTAATTCTTTTTAAAATCATTTTCCATAGTGGCTGCACCAGTTTACATTCTGACCAGAAAGCCACATGGGTTCCAATTTCTCCACATCCTTGCCAACACTATTTTCTTTTCTTTTCCTTCCTTCCTTCCTCCCCTTTTCTTCCTCCTCATCTTTCTTCCTCTTCTTTCCTCCTCCCCGTCCCCTGAGACCTGTGGCTCAATGTTTAATTTAAAAAGGGGGTATGGGAGTTCCCGTTGTAGGGCAGCGGAAACGAATCTAACTAGGAACCATGAGGTTTCAGGTTCGATCCCTGGCCTCACTCAAGTGGATTAAGGATCCGGCACTGCCGTGAGCTGTGGTGTAGGTCACAGATGAGACTTGGATTCTGCATGGCTGTGGCTGTGGTGTAGGCCCGCAGCTGTAGCTCCGATTGGACCCCTAGCCTGGGAACTTCCATATGCTGCAGGTGCGGCCCTAAATAAAGGGGGGGGGGGTGAAAATAAATAAATAAATAAGTATTAAAAATCATTGCAATTCTCCCTTAAAATAAAAAATGAAAAAAAAAAAAAAAATAAAAGGGGGTATGAAGGGAGTTCCTGCTGTGGCACAATGGGATAGGCGGCTTTCCTGGAGTGGTGGATTGCAGCTTTGACCCCTGGCCAGGCACAGTGGGTTAAGACTCCACTGCAGCTGTGACATAGATCACAACTGCAGCTCGGATCTGATCTCTGGCCCAGAACTCCATATGGTGCCGGGTGGCCAAAAACTAAAAAAAAATTAAATTAAAAATTAAAAAGGAAGTGTGGAAGAGAAGGAGCATTTTAATTCCGTGCCCCCTAAACACCTGAGCAGGTCTCTCAGCTCGCTTGAGTTATAAATCTCCAGGTCAGTGTGCTTGCATACTCTCAATTGCTGCTGCCTATGGATATGCTGAGTCCTTAAAATTGTCACCAAACAGGGAGTTCCAGCTGTGGTGCAATGGGTTAATGACTCATCTTGTCTCTGTGGTGGCGCTGGCTCAATCCTCAGCCCAGCACAGTGGATTAAAGATCTGGTGTTGCTGCAGCCGTGGCGTAGGACACAGCTATGGCTCAGATCTGATCCCTGACTGGTGAGGTTCCATATGCTGTGGGTGCAGCCAAAAAAGAAAAAAAAATTGTCACAAAACAAAAAATTTAAAAGATAAAGCTGAGGCTACCATTACTCTTCTTGATGTCACCCCTCTGAAGTTGATTGGGGTACCCTAGAAAGGGAGACTCTTGCTTATAGGGGAGACTACTGGGGATTACTGGGAGCTTATCAGGTAAACACCCAAAAGAAAAAAAAAAAAGAGGCGGGGGGAGTTTAGCCACCTGCAAATACTACAGGTCATTCTAAAAAAAAAAAAGTTTCGTGGGGACAGGGATGGTCCCAGGTAGAGGTTGTCTAGAGGTCCCTTTTTTTCTCCCTTCTTTCCCTCTTATCAATTGGAGACAAAAACTAGTGGCTTTGGTTGGGTGGCTGCAAAACTAAAACAGAAGACAAGGGAGAAAAAAGATAAAGATAAAAGACTGCTGCCGTAGGTGATTTCAAGCCCAAGGGAAAGTAAAAAGGAACTTTAAACCTCATGTCCTGAGCAAATGACAGTTCTAACAAACATAAGGCTAGCCCTGGATTACTTATTGATTTGGAAACAAACCCCTCGCTGGATCCAGGGGGAGAAAAATACTGGGTAATTAAATTATGGATACATGTATAATGTTTTAATATAAATATATAGTAAATGAATTGTGGCTATATACAAAATATATAGTTAAATTAAAACAAAATCCCACAATCTGATCCAATTGGAAATTCAAAATTTATATATTAAAGAATTGATACAAGAAAATGTTAAAACAATGCTGATCAGCTTTTGTGCCTCTACAGCCTTGGTTCTAAATTAACATTTGCTGGAGTTCCCATCGTGGCGCAGTGGTTAACGAATCCGACTAGGAACCATGAGGGTGCGGGTTCGATCCCTGGCCTTGCTCAGTGGGTTGAGGATCCGGTGTTGCTGTGAGCTGTGGTGTAGGTCGCAGACGCAGCTCGGATCCTGCGTTGCTGTGGCTCTGGCGTAGGCCAGTGGCTACAGCTCCGATTCAACCCCTAGCCTGGGAACCTCCATATGCCGCGGGAGCGGCCCTAGAAATGGAAAACAGACAAAAAAATAAAAAAATAAAATAAGTTAACATTTGCTAACATCAGTTGATAAGAATTTTATGGACTTAATCAAGATGGGGCTTAAATTATAGTTGTGCCTGGGCTTCCCAATAAATTTAAACATGGTGTCACCTAAAACCTAAAGAAAGTAACTAAATATAAAATGAAGAAAAAATGGGTATGCCTCACTCTAATTGTAGCCTGTCCTAAAATTCCAAAGTCATAATACCTATTGTTCTAAAATATTCCATATTGGGAATAGATCCTCTGATACACTATAATAAATTGAAACTAATTGGCTTGGAGTTCCCGTATGGCTCAGCAGGTTAAGGATCTGCGTTATCACTACCATGGCTTAGGTTCCCTGGCCTGGGAACTTCCACATGCAGCTGGTGCAAACAACCAAAAAAAAGTGTTTATAAAAACCCCCAAAACTAATTGGCTTAATAAAATGGGACCCCATGTACATCCCAGTTAAAATAGTTAACTTTGTTCAAAGTAAGTTAAAACAGGTTGCTCAAGGATTAAAACTTTTACATAAAACCTAATTGATAAAGGGGTGATTATCCCCATTACTTCTCCATTTGATAGCATAGTATTGCCCATTCTTAAATCTGAAAAAAAAAAAAAGAAAAAGAAAGGGGGAAAGGCATGTGTGTGGGCGTATTCCTTATAATAAATGATTACCACTTTGTGCTATAGTTCCATCCACCTGGGCCCCCATACCAGATATCTAGTATTACCAAAATTATTGATTCTTTTTTTTGGCCACACCCATGGCATATGGAGGTACCTGGGCCAGGGACTGAATCTGAGCTGCAGCTGTGAACTACGCCACAGCTGCAGCAACGCTGGATCCTTAACCTACGGAGCCACAGCAGGAACTCCCAAAATTACTGACGCTATTTAATCGACAACTGTGAAATTTTTTCTCTTATAGATCTGGCTACCATTTTCTGTCCAGCACCTATTTCAACAGGCTTTCAGCTTACCCGTGAAGGGACACAATACCTCTTCTCTAGACTACCTATGGGGCACCTCAACAGCTTTGCTATTGCACACAGTCCTTACAGACAAGATCATAGCTACATCTACCTTCCTCCAGGAGCACAGGTATGACCACAGTGATAACATCCTCCTCCAAGGAAATTCATTAGCCACACTCACTAAGGACATGCAAATCCAACATCTTTTAGCCTTTCTTGGGTTCCAATGTCAACACATTTCTCATTTACAAATCTTACTCCCAAATTAAAATCAGCAGGCTTTCTTATTAGTGCTCCGTCCAAACTCCTTCACTTAAAGAGACTTTGGCAACCTCTTCTCATACCTCCTGGCATCCCGGGACCACTTCTGATGGCCATATGGTTTGCCCGAGGGTTTCCAGTACAATAAACTGCCCTTACCTACAGAGAATGCCTGGCTACCTACTGGGCTCTCACAGACCTTGAGCCTGTGACCCTCTATACTCAGCTACCCATTATGCTTTGAGTCATGGAAACAGCACCCCACAAACTTGGCACCATGATGGAGGCCTTAATCGGGATGCAACCAAACCTGGGCCCTCTGACCCGTTCTACCTGCAGGAGGGGATGGCTCCCCCTGTCCTTAATCCCCTTGGCAGATTCCGGGGTGCTAGAGGAGATCACCCTTCTGCCAGACCCTTGGCTACCTAGGAACCCCCCCTGCGGTTAACTGTGTGAACAACCATGGGAGTTCATGAACTATGCGAATAGCACTGCTAACCCTCATACTTGATGGAGCTCAGTGGAATGTTGCTGTTTTCCATCCCTTAGACAGGATGTCCCCAATAAAGGACAGGACCCAAAACATCAATACACTTGGCCAAACTTTAGGCAGTCATTTTTTTTTTTCTTTTTAGGGCCGAACCCACGGCATATGGAAATTCCCGGGCCATGGATTGAACCTGAGCTGAAGCTGCTGGCCTACACTACAACCACAGCAACACAGGATTTGAGCCTCGTCTGCAACCTACAGCACAGGTCACTGCAACGCCAGATCCCCGAGCCACTGAGTGAAGCCAGGGATCGACCCTGCGCCCCCATGAATACCAGTCGGATTTGTTTCCGCTGCACCACAAAGGGAATTCCTCAAGCAGTCATCTTAATACCAGATGCCCTGGCCAATAAAAGGTGCCATCTTCATATTTATTATAAACTGATGCACATTGCCTAAAAATCATCTCTGTCAGGTTAAAGAACTCTGGAAACTCTTGCCTTACAGATAACCAAAATATCAAATCACACATCTCTCTCTATATTAAGGTCACAATATAAGGCCTTGCCAAGAACGCATTACTCATTATAAACATTATTAATAGTAACCAAAGCACACATTTCATTTCTTGAAATATACAATCCTGGGCTCTTAGCAAAAACACTCAATAGAACTTTCACTGTCCCCAATAGGCCCCAAATAGCCAATAGACATAACGGTTAAACAATTCCTTTTCAAAGTCCAGTCTAAATAAACCCCTAAATGACTCTCTTTCTCTTGCCCCAGGCCTTGACCGATCGACACACTTTTTATCTTGCCCAATCCCAAAAGGGCTAGAGGCCAAATCGATGGTGCATATTCTCCTGGGACCTCTTAACTATTGATTGCCCTGTAGGCCAGGCAGCCAGATGCTCATCTGATACAGGACCCATCTGATACTAAACTTCCACCAAAAAGCTGTCAAGTACAGCTTCACATTATTCTGGTGACTGTGGTCTTATTACTACCGGTCTGGATGCTTTCATTGATTTATGATCCGGAGGCCCAACCCTCCAAGTAAGCCACTGTTTCAACCAAGCATGGTAAATGCTAAGACCCACATCAACTTGAGTGGCCATTCCCTTAAAAAGGATATCCCAAGTCCCACATCCCAGGTGACATCTCCTTGGCTCAGAAGCTTACCACTGGAGATGGCATGGGATCAAATGACATCATCCCAACCCAAGACCTCACCATTGGAGATGACTTCACACCCTATGCTAGAGACAACTTCCACCCAGATGCTGAGACCTTTCTTACTCTCTCTCTCTTTATTTTTTTTTAGGGCCACACCCATGGCATATGGAGGTTCCCAAGCTAGGAGTCCAGTCTGAGCTATAGCTCTGGCCTACACCACAGCTACAGCAATACCAAATCTGAGTCGAGTCTGTGACCTACACCGCAGCCCACAGCAATGCCAGATCCTTAACCTACTGAGCGAGGCCAGGGATTGAATCTGCAATCTCAATTCGTTTCCACTGCGCCACGACGGGAACTCCCCTTTCTTACTCTCCTAATAAAATGTTTCTATGCTGTTTGGAGTAACTTAAGCCCCACTACTGAAGGTCTCTAATATCATCTCTCCAAACTTTCCTTAATATGATATCAAAACATGAATGACCTACTGTATTAATCATGTTTAAAAGATTTTTTTGGTGTATTATGATTTTTTTTTTGGGGGGGCTGCACCTATAGCATATGGAAGTTCCTGGGCCAGGGAATCAAATCTGAGCCATAGCCATGACCTTTGCCACAGCTGTGGCAATGCCAGATCCTTAACCCACTGTGACACATGAGAATTCCTATATTATGATGCTTTGACATCTTAAAAAGACTTCCTGGCTGGGGAGAGATGACCCTCCCAGAGCTAGCCAATTCTTTCTTTCTTTTCTTTTCTTTCTTTTTTTTTTTTTTTTGTCTTTTTTAGGGCCACACCTGCAGCATATGGAGGTTCCCAGGCTAGGGGTCTAATCGGAGCTACAGCTGCTGGCGCAACCACAGCAATGCGGGATCCAAGCCGCGTCTGTGACCTATACCACAGCTCACAGCAATGCTGGATCCTTAGTCCACTGAGCGAGGCCAGGGATCAAACCCCACAACCTAGTTGGGTTCCTAGTTGGGTTCGTTTCTGCAGCACCAGGGTGGGAATTCCAAGCGTGGAAAGAATTTAATTTACAAATTGAATTCCTTTAGCTATTATAATCTTTCAGATTTTCTATTTCGTCTTGAGTCAATTTTGGTAAATGATGTCTTCAGGAATTTGTCCATTTCGTCTCTAATCTAATTTGGTGCTATAAAGTAGCAAATAATATTCTCTTATAAACTTTAATTTCTATAGAGTCAGTTGTGTTGTACCTTCTTTCATTCTTGATTTTAGTGATTTGTCTTCTTTTTTTCATTGTCATTCTAGCTAAAGGTTTGTCAATTTTGTTGATCTTTTCAAAGAACTAACTTTTGTTCTCATTAATTTTTCTCTATTGTTTTTCTATTTTCTATTTTATTGATTTCTGCTGTAGTTTTATTTACTTTTTCAATTGATTTTTCCTTTTTGTTTTATTCTTTTTCCCTCTAGTTTTATTGAGATGTAATGCAGTTTTATTATTTCTAGCTTATGCTTGCCTTGTATTTAGTTTGCTCTACTTTCTCTAGATTCTTAAGGTGAAAACTTAGCTTATTTATTTGCAGTCTTTCTTTTGTCACAATCATTTCAAGCTATAATTTTCCCTTTAAGTACTGCTTTACCTGCATCCCATACATTTTAACATGTTGTGCTTTAGTTTTCATCCAGTTCAAATTTATTTCCAACTTCCCTTGTGATTTCTTTTACCTATGAGTTATTAGCAATATACTGTTTAATTTGCAAATTATTTCTGGATTTCCTAATTTCTTTCAGTCACTGATTCCTAATTTAATAGCATTATGATCAGATGTACACATTGTATGATTTCAATCTTTTTAAATTTATCGTGGCTTGTTTTATGGCCTAGCACAAGCTAAAAACATGAACAATGTAAAATGTTCCATGTGTACTTGAAAAGATTGTGTATTCTGCTGTTGTTGGATGGAATTTCCCATAGAAATAATTTAGGTCAAGCTGTATGGTAGTGTGGTTTGGGTCTTCTTTATCCTTGCTGATTTTCTTCTCTAGTTGTTCTATTAATTGTTGAAAGATATTGGAGACTATTTTCTTTTCAGTTCTGTCTGTTCTTTTTTGTGTGTGTCTTTTTGTCTTATTAGGGCCACACCCGCAGCATATGGAGATTGCCAGGCTAGGGGTCAAATCGGAGCTGTAGCTGCTGGCCTACACCACAGCTACAGCAATGCCAAATCCGAGCTCCTCTGTCACCTACACCACAGCTCACTGCAATTCGGAATCCTTAACCCACTGAGTGAGGCCAGGGATCGAACATAAAACCTCATAGTTCCTAGTTGGATTCGTTTCCGCTGCATCCCGACAGGAACTCCAGTTCTGTCAGTTTTTGTATCACTTATTTTGGGGCCCCTTTGTTAGGTACATATTTATAATTGTTATGCCTTCCTGATGAATTGACCTTTTATCACTATAAAATGTCATTTTTTTTCTAGTAACACTTTTTCTGTGTGTTAAAGTCTGCTTTATCTGATATTAGTTGTGGTAGGCAGAATTCTAAAGATGGCTCCACAAGATTTTTGTTTCTTTCTTATTCAATCAAATACTATGTGATTAATTTTCCAGGTGTAATTAAAGTCCCGAGTCAGTTAACCTTACTATACAAAGATTATTTGGGTAGCCTGACCCAATCAGGTGAGCCCTTTAAATACAGAGAGTTCTCCTTGGCTGGTGCTAGAAGAGGTAATCAGAGATTCAAAGCATAAGAAGAATTTGATGCTCTATTTGCCTGAAGATAGTTAGGGCCATGTCTCAAGGAAATGGGGGCCTCTGTTTCACAGATACAAGGAATAGTTATTGAATTGCTGCCAGCAACCTGACCTTGGAAGCAAATTCTTTGAATGTGGAAGTGGATGCTTCTCCTGTTTGGAAGCAGATTCTTCTCCTAGAGCTTCCAAATAAGAGGCCAGCCTATCCAGAGCCTCGATTTTGGCTTTTCGAAACCTTAAGCAGAGAACCTGCCTGGTCATATGACCTACCGAACTGTGAGCTAATAAATGGATTTTGTCTTAATGTGCTAAAGTTGTGGCCATTTGTTTTGCAGGACCAGAAGGCCAATGCATTGGTACAGCCACTCCAGCCCTCTTATGATTGATTTCATAGTATATTATTTTTATCCTTTTAGCCTATTTATGTCTTAAATCTAAAATGTGCCTATTCTAGATAGCATACAGTCAGATTCCTGCTTTTTAATCTAGTCTAATAATCTTTTTTATTATAGTGCTTATTTCATTTACATTTAATATAATTATTGATTATAATATAAATATAATTATTTATGTGTCATTTTGCTATTTTCTATATGTGTCATGTGTTTTTCCCTCTATTTCTCCTTTACTGCCTACTTTTGCATTAAGTAGATATTTTCCAGCGTGCCGTTTTTGTTACCATTATTTACTCTATTTGTTGAATTATTTTTTCAGTGGTTGCTCTGGGGATTACAATACGTATCTTAACTTAAAACAATATACTTCACATTAAGGCTAATTTATTTCTGGCAGTGTATTGAAACTCTGCTCTAATATTGTTCCCTTTCCTCTCCCCTCCTTTGTGCTATTATTATCATATACACTACATGTTTGTATATTCTAAACCTAACAATATTTTAATAATTGCAATTTTTTTTCTTTTCTTTTCAGGACTGAACTTATGGCATATGGAAGTTTGATCCTAGGCTAGGGATCGAATCAGAGCTGTAGCTGAGGCTTACGCCACAGCCCCACAGCCACAGCCACAGCAACAGCAGATTCGAGTTGCATCTGCGACCTACACCCAACTTGCAGCAACACTGGATTCTTAATCCACTAAGCGAGGCCAGGGATCACCCTGCATCCTCATGGATACTAGTCATTTTCTTAACCTGCTGAGCCACAACGGGGACTCCCTGAATAATTATTGTTTTATGCAGATGTCTTTTAAGTCAGTTATGAGAAGGAAAAGAAAATATATTTATATTGTATTTTATATTTTCCTCTGTAATTAACATTACTGTATTTCTTCGTGTGGATTCGAGTTACAATTTCTCTTCAGCCTGATGAACTTCCTCTTTGAAATTTCATCTAAGGGAGGAAGGTCTGATAGCAATTTGTTTTCTTAGGCTTTTTTTCCCCAGGCATATCTTCGTTTGTGGGGCCTTCATTTTTTAAGGGTTATTTTTCTACCTATAGGATTTTTTGTTTAATAACAGAATTATTGAGATATAAATCATATAGCCTATGATTAACTCATTTAAAGTGTACAGTTCAATGGTTTGTAGTAGTATATTCTCAGAGTTGTGCAATTATCACCATAATCAATTTTAGAAATTTTCATCATCCATAAAAGAAACACTGTGCCCTTTGCGGTCACCCTCCATCCTCTCCCTGGTTCCACCAGCCCCAGGCAGCTACGAATCTCCTCTCTGTCCTCATGGATTTGTCTGCTCTGGACATTTTATATAAAGAGAATTATGCTATGTGTGGTATTTTGTGACTGGCTTCTTTCACTTAGGGTATTACTTTCAAGGTCTGTCCATGTTGTAGCATGTTTCAGTATTTCATTTCTTTTTATTGATGAATAATATTCCATTGTTCGGCTATCCTACATTTTGTCTATGCAGTCATTAATTGGTAGACATTTGGGTAGTTTCCACTTTTTGCCTATTAGGAATAATGCTGCTATAAACACTTGTGTACAAGTTTTTATGTGATCATAGGTTTTTATTTCTCTTGGTTATATACGTAAGAGTGGAATTGCTGGGTCATATGATAAATCTATGTTTAACCTTTTGAAGAATTGACAGACTGTTTTCCGAAGTTGCTGTACCGTTTTACGTCTCCACTGGCACCGTATAAAGGTTCCCATTTCTCTATATCATCGCCAGCATTTGTTATTATCTGTTTTTCTGCTTATAGCAACACTTGTTTTGTAAATGGTAGTTCTTGATATTTTGTTATACATTTAGACTCTGAAAAACTATATTAAATATTGTTTTGTTGTTTTTTGCTTTATGAATTCTGAACTTAAATACTGATATTAATACATACTTCATAAGTCAACTATAGTTTAATTTTTAAAAAGAAAAATACATATTTCAGTATTAAACAAAAAAGGATCTCCAACTTTCATTTTTGCTCTTTTTTTTAATTGAAATACAGTTGATTTACAATGCTATATTACTTTCAGGTGTACAGCACAGTGATTCAACACTTTTATAGATTATACTCCCTTTAAAGTTACTAAAAAATAATGGATATAGTTACCAGTCCTGTACAATATATCCTTGCTTACCTATTTTATACATAGTAGTTTGTATCTCTGAATCCCATAATCCTATCTTACCCCTCCTGCTTGTTCTGATTATTGCAATAAATAACTGCATTTTCTTTCTTTTTTTTTTTTTTAGGGTGATACCCATGGTATATGGAGGTTCCCAGGCTAGGAGTCCAATCAGAGCTGTAGCTGCCAGCCTACGCCACAGCCACAGCAACATGGGATCTGAGCCGCGTCTGTGACCTACACTACAGCACACGGCAACACCGGATCCTTAACCCACTGAGTGAGGCCAGGGATTGAACCTGTGTCCTCATGGATGCTACTCAGATTTGTTTCCACTGAGCCACGATGGGAACTCCACCATTTTTCTTTCAAAACCTCACATGACAAATTATCTTCAGAGCTTAGAAATAGGTAAAACTTTTTTTCTGTTTGTATATTCCTTTTACAAAAAACTGAGATCTGTGTAATTCATTCCTTTTTTTTGTACTGGCTGCTAAAAGCTTAAAGCTAGAGTTTTTCTTAGACTTAAATTCTTGTAAAACTTTTAAACTTTTATTTTCTGGGTTTTTTTTTTTTCCCCTTTTTAGGGCCACACCCATGGCATATGGAAGTTCCCAGGCTAGGGGTCGAATCAGAGCTGTAGCTGCTAGCCTACACCACAGCCACAGCAATGGAAGATCC
Organism: Phacochoerus africanus; assembly: GCF_016906955.1. Taxonomy (NCBI): domain Eukaryota; kingdom Metazoa; phylum Chordata; class Mammalia; order Artiodactyla; family Suidae; genus Phacochoerus; species Phacochoerus africanus. Next base: position 110,579,032 of record NC_062560.1, on the reverse strand, counting down.
GAGCTGTGTCTGTGACCTACACCACAGCTCACGGCAACACTGGATCCTTAACCCACTGAGTGAGGCGAGGGATCAAACCTGCGTCCTCATGGATACTAGTTGGGTTCATTACCACTGAGCCACGATGAGAACTCCCATTACTGGTGATTCTGAATAGAAAGAATTTAGGTTTTAGGCTATAAGGTGAGAACACCATTGGCTAAAAACTACACTTACATTCCATTAATTTCTGGAAATTTAAAGTCTAATAGTTTCACTAAGTTGAGATAATATATTTATGTTGCAGACTTACATGACAGTTGCAAAAACAGACTAAACGTGAATAAGTCAATACATTTTTATATGCCTAAATGAACCCTTCTATCCTCATTCAGTCTCCATTTCTAGACTTGAGTATTGTGGGTACTTGCAAAGTTAGCTCCAAAAAACTTGGCCATCATTATGAATTAATAGAATCACAAAATGACTTCAATTTCCATGTACCAAGTGGCAGGTTCTTGGAGTGGTTGGATACGTATTGGTTTTCTACAATGGTAAGAAGCCTTAGAAGTCACATCATTTGCCTCATTCATTTTACAGTTATGGGGAATATAGATGAGGTGAAGGGATTGTCCCAAGATCTCATAAGTTCATTGCTGAGGAAGGACTATAACTAAACTGATTTGTGATTAGAGGCTATTTCCACAATACTATGATGTTCCAAATCAAATTTTAAAACGTATATGGTTTGCGGCTTTGTTTAAACCTTGAGTTTTTTGGAGTTCCTGTTTTGCATCAGCAGGTTAAGAATAGAATCCATGAAGATGTGGGTTCATTTCCTGGCCTGGTTCCATAGGTTAAAGATCCAGGGTTGCTGCAAGCTGCAGTGTAGGTCAAAGTTGCACCTCGGATCTGGCGTTGCTGTGGCTGTGGTGTAGGCTGGCGGCTGCGGTTCCAATTTGACCTCTGGTCCTGGAAATTCTATATGCCACACCTGCGGCCCTAAAAAGGAAAAAAAAAAAAAGAGAGAGAGAGAGAGAAATAAACCTTGAGTTTTTAAAAAATGAGCATGATAGGAGTTCCCATCGTGGCTCAGTGGTTAACGAACCTGACTAGGAACCATGAGGTTGCGGGTTCGATCCCTGGCCTTGCTCAGTGGGTTAAGGATCTGGTGTTGCCATGAGCTGTGGTGTAGGTTATAGATGTGGCTTGGATCCCACGTTGCTGTGGCTGTGGCATAGGCAGGTGGCTACAGCTCTGATTCAACCCCTAGCCTGGGAACCTCCATATGCCGTGGGAGCAGCCCAAGAAAAAGGCAAAAAGACAAATAAATAAATAAACCTCGAGTTTTTTTAAAATGAGCATGATAGGAGTTCCTGTCGTGGCTCAGTGGTTAACGAATCCGACTAGGAACCATGAGGTTGTGGGTTCGATCCCTGGCCTTGCTCAGTGGGTTAAGGATCCGGTGTTGACATGAGCTGTGGTGTAGGTTACAGATGTGGCTTGGATCCCGAGTTGCTGTGGCTGTGGTGTAGGCCGGCGGCTACAGCTCCGATTCGACCCCTAGCCTGGGAACCTCCATATGTCGCGGGAGCGGCCCTAGAAAAGGCAAAAAAAGACCAAAAAAAAAAAAATGAGCATGATATAGTGTAAAATAGCAAGAAGTTTTGAGGAACTCACATTTTTAGTTAACAGCCAACTAGTAACCAAATATTATAGCAATGTTAATATCAGAGTAAATAATGGATATATTATTAAAAGCAAGTGTAATGACGACAATCTTCAGGTTTCCTAGGATTAAAAAAAATTTATGGCCACACCCATGGCATATGGAAGTTCCAGGGCCAGGGACTGAATCCAAGCCGCAGCTGCAGCCACTCTGGATCCTTTACCCCACTGGGCTGGACTGGGGATCAAACCCAGCAGCAACCTGAGCTGCTGCAGTTGGATTCTTAACCCAGTGTGCCTCAGCAGGAACTCCTTTTAGGATATTTTAAGAATCACAAACACTGCTGCTATAAACTTTAGGGTCACTAAAATTACTTTCTAAAATAATTCTTGAAACCAGATTAAATTGCTAAGCAAATTACTTTCAGATAGACAAAAGAACATATACTTCTGGAAGAGGAGCTAAAGCTATTTAATAGCTCTTTCTCATCTATTTCATCCCCTGAAAAACGTGTTGAATGGTAACTTCACAATTTGAATATTACAAATGAAAAAAGGGAAGAAATAGAAATCCACCCGGTTCTGGAATCATGGATTGAGTTTTGGAAGATGAGTTGATCTTGTAGTCTTTTTTGCTGGTTCTCTCTTGGCATTTACGATCTTTTGATTGGGTGGATTATATCTTCCTGCTTTTGCTGGATTCTCTTTCGGTCTCTGCAGGTGATTCACTGGTTGTTTTTTAGAGACTTGGTATGAGCCAGAGACCTGGGTCATTTTAGCTAGGATTATACGGCGTTCCTCATTGGTCTGGTGGTGAGCCTTCAATTCTCGTTCCAGTCTAAGTGCATAGTCTTTCACTTCACTTTCAAGGCTCCTTTTTTCTTTTTCTAGCTGTTTAAGTAATGCACTTAAGGATTCCACTGGCATCTGCTCATAGACACGAATAGAAGATAGTCTGTCTGAAGGATTTCCACGGATTTTTTCCAGTTTCTCTCTGAGAGTAACAACTTGCTTTTCTAGTTCTTCATTCAGTTCAAGTTGGGTCTCATAACGGATTCTCCATTCATTGCTTTCATTGTCATTTTTGAGTTTGGCTTCCAGTTCCACTATCTTTTGTCTCATTTCAAGTATTGAGATTTGTACTAAGTCTTTCATATGGATTTCTTCCAATAATTCCAGTTTAAGGCGGTCTGTGCTCATACCTTTCAGGTCGTCATGTCTTGCATCTCCCATAGTGTCACGTCAGAGACCACCTACACCCTTCCCCCTGGCACAGCTTAGAGCAGAAGACCTGAAGGGACACCCAGAAGCTGGGGAGAAGAAATTGTTGTCATCAGCTGTTGCCATGGTGAACTGACTCTTAGAATTCTTGATTGAGTTTCCCCCAGCACTTTGAGTATGTCATAAGACTGCCTTCTCGTTTCTGATGAGAAATCAGCTATTAATCTCATTCCTTTGTATAGGACATATACTTTTTTTCTAGCTATTTTCAAGTTTCTCTCTTTGGATTTGACTTTCAACAGTTTGACTATGATCTCTCTAGCTGTGACTATCTTTGAGTTTGTGCTACTTGGAATTCACTGAGCTTCTTGGATATGTAGATTAATGTTTTTTTTTTTTAATCAAAATTGAGAATTTCCACCCATTATTTCTTCAAGTACTTTTTAATGTCCCTTTTTTCTCCACTGTTCTTCTGGAATGCCCATTATGCATATGAGACCTCTTTGATGGTGTATCACAGGCCTTAGAGGTTCTTCAGTTTTCTTTTTTTTTTTTTTTTGGTCTTTTTAGTTATTTCTTGGGCTGCTCCCCCGGCATATGGAGGTTCCCAGGCTAGGGGTCGAATTGGAGCTGTAGTCTCCGGCCTACGCCAGAGCCACAGCAACGCGGGATCCAAGCCGTGTCTGCAACCTATACCACAGCTCACGGCAACGCCGGATCCTTGACCCACTGAGCAAGGGCAGGGACCGAACCCGCAACCTCATGGTTCCTAGTCGGATTCGTTAACCAGTGCGCCATGACGGGAACTCCCTCTTTTTCTTTTTTAATTTAAAGTATCGTTGACTTACAATGTTGTGCCATCTTCAGTTTTCTTTGTTCTTTTTCTGTTCTGGCCCTTAAATGGGATAATCTCTCTTGACCTACCTTTGAGTTTTCTGATCCATTCTATTATCAGCTCAAATCTGCTGTCGAACCCTTTGAGTGAATTTTTTCATTTCATTTGTTGTACCTTTTCGTGGCAAAATTTTCATTGATTCCTTTTTTACAATGTGTGTTGTTTTATGAATAGTCTCTATGTGATGAGTTGTTGTCATCATACATTCCTTTAATTCTTCAAACATGGTTTCTTTTAGTTCTTTGAACATATTTATACTAATTTATTGGAAGTCTTTATGCACTAAGTCTCTCACCTAGGCCCTCCCAGAGACAATTTATACAAGCTGGGTTTTTTTTTGTTGTTGTTTTTTTTTTTTGGCCACACCCACCCCATGCAGAAGTTTCTGGGCCAGGGATCAAACCCATGCCACTGCAGTGATCCACACCACAGTAGTGACAACACTGGACCCCAGCCTGCTGATCGACCAGGGAACTCCTTATAGTTGTCTTCAATGGGATGGCCAGTCTGAAACAAGTTAGTCTCCCACTGACAGAAACAGAAATTGATTTAGTCTCACAAAAGATCACTCTGGCTGTTGTGTGGAAAGTTAACAGGAGGCAGGACTGGAGATAGGGAAACCAGGTAGGAGGCTTGATAAGACGATGGCTTGTGGAATGGATAAGCAAAGAGATCCTGCTGTACAGCACAGGGGAACTATATCTAATCACTTGTGATGGAACATGGTGGAGGATGACGTGAGAAAAAGAATGTGTATGTATGTATAACTGGGCCACTTTGCTGTAGAGCAGAAATGGACAGAACATTGTAAATCAACTATAATTAAAAAATAAGATGATGGCTTGGACAAGTGTGAAAAGAGAGGTGTAAGGAAATGGATATAGGTGAGAAGAGGTGGGGGGGAATACAGGACACTAATGTCTTCATCTTACAAAGTGGGCAGTTAGGAGAAAATACCTATGGTTGGTCAAACAGGAAATATCAATAATGTTAAAATTATATTTGAAGGGATACATGGGAGATGGGAGTGGTAGAAGTGAGCTTAATCTTCATCTCTCATGGTATTATTTAATAGGTAATGTCAAAGAAGAAATATAGAGGAAGGGACAAATTTGAAGAATTTTTATGAGGTAAAATTTGCAGGGCTTGGTGGTTGATTTAATTTAGTGAATAAGGGAGAGATGATTTGCAGATTTCTAGCTTGAGTGATGGGATGCATGTGGCATTACAACCGAGGTAAAGAAAATGGAAGAGATCTAGTTGAAGAAAGAAAACGATAGACCCAGTTTTAGTTAAACATGGTGCATTGCAGTTGAGAACGTATAGTAGGTACATATACACACACAAGAGCAAAGGTTCTTAGCACAGTAAAATTAAAAAAGAGGTATTTACAATGAAACCATAGCAGAAAAAAAAAATCTGGCCTCTTGGAAATTTAAAATGACTGGTCTAGGAGTTCCCGTCGTGGCGCGGTGGTTAACGAATCCAACTAGGAACCATGAGGTTGCGGGTTCGGTCCCTGCCCTTGCTCAGTGCGTTAACGATCCGGCGTTGCCGTGAGCCGTGGTGTAGGTTGCAGACGTGGCTCGGATCCCATGTTGCTGTGGCTCTGGCGTAGGCCGGGGGCTACAGCTCCGATTCAACCCCTAGCCTGGGAACCTCCATATGCTGAGGGAGCGGCCCAAGAAATAGCAAAAAAAAAAAAAAAAAATGACTGGTCTAAAAATGCTTTGGTTAAAGTAGAAATGAAACAAATTACAGATTATTTATAAATACATGAAAAGTAAAAAAAGAAAAGAACCCATGCTACTATTGTTATAGATAAATATCTTTGCATGGTAGATCTCTGCTATAGACTGAATGTTTGTGCCCACAAATGCATATGTTGAAACCTAACCCTCAATGTGATGACAATAGGATCTGGGGCCTTAGAGAGGTGCTTAAGTCATCAGGGTGGAGCTCTCATGAACAGGATTAGTGGCATCTATCCAGAGAGAACCATGACTGGAAATGATACATGTAACCCCATATTCATGGCAGCTCTATGTACAATAGCCGAGACTTGGGAGCATCTAAATGTCCATCGACAGAGGAGTGGATAAAGAAGATGTGGTACATATACACAATGGACTATTGCTCAACCATAAAAAGAATGAAATAATGGCATTTGCAGCAACATGGATGGACCTAGAAATTACCATGCTAAGTGAAATTAGTCAGACAGTGAGACACCAATATCATATGCTATCACTTACCCGTGGAATCTAAAAAAAAAAGAATACAATAAACTTCTTTGCAGAACAGATACTGACTCATAGACTTTGAAAAACGTATGGTTTCCAAAGGAGACAGGTTGGGGGGGTGAGGGGATGGGCTGGGGGGTTTGGGATGGAACTGCTATAAAATTGGGTTGTGACGATCATTGTACAACTATAAATGTAATAAAATTCACTGAGTTAAAAAAGTAGGATTAATGCCCTTATGTAGGACACCCTATAGAGCTCCCTTGCCCCTTCCACCATGCGAGAACACAGGGAAAAGATGTCAGCTGTCTAGGAAGCAGTTTCTCACCAGACACTGGATAGGCTGGTCCCCTATCCTGGACTTCTCAGCCTCTGGAACCGTGGGAAATAAGTGCTGTTTACAAGCCCCTGGGTTTATGGTATTTTGTTATAGCAATGCCAATGGACTAAGAGGACCTCACTGATAACTACAGTCAGGATTCTGTAAACAGAGTGGGCAGATAAGATGAGCCTGTGATGCTGTCTAAGTGAGGCTTGTGTGTGTCTGGCAGTGCCATACATTTCATTTTGTCTTGCATTCATTTATAACCCTCGGTAACAACTCTCTCTCCCGATAACCTTGATATAAATTGGCTTCATACTCTAATAGAACTTGGGAGTGTTGATGTGCTCAAACTATGTGGTCTCCCAATGTTTCCATAGTAACTAATGCACACCCAGGGGGAAAAGATGGAAAATAAATGAGAATAGCATTTTAACAAAATAAGTGAGGGGTGAAGAGGCTTTAGACATGTGATTACCTCTTATTTAGGAATATGAAGATATTCATCTCTTTAATAATGGGGTTATAAAAGTTGTTACAATGAAACATGTCAGTAGCCATTTATATTCCATTTTTCCCTATAATCATCACCATCGAAAGCATTTAAATGCCTTTTTTTGCCCAATAATACTGTAGAGAGTGAGTTAAAAGGACATAGCTGCCATTCTCTTGTGAGCCTGCAATCAGGATGGGACAGGTTAGGCCAATGTTCATAGTCCAACCTGCCAGACAGAGCTTTGCCCCGGTGAATATTGAGAGGAGTGAGGATTCAAAGCAGCATTTATTCAATCCTGTGTAATTTGTTTACCTTGCTGCAAGACTTTGCTAGCAACTCGACACTCCCCTGGTTAAAGGCTGCCAGTATAGGTTGCTGCTGCTCCTCCTTTCTTATTCCACTGGCGGATTTTTTTCCCATTCCTCCCACTAATATCCTTATTCTTCCTTCCCCAAGTGCATTCTATGCACCATCTCAACCAATTCCAAAGCAGTGTTCACTGCGCCTCTTGGCCGTGTCTAATGGTCTCAATATTTGTATATATGTAGGTAGACACGTGCTCCTTAAATATCTCCAATAAACTAATTATTTACTAAAATATGAAACAATTTGTTTTAGTGTTAAACCAGTTGTTACAGACTGAATTGTGTCCTTCCCCCACCAATTCATATGTTGACGCCCTACCCCCCAGTGTCATTGTATTTGGAGATGGGGCCTCCAAGGAGGTAATAAACGTTAAGTGATGAAGGGTGGGGCCCTAAACTAATAGGACTGGTGTCCTTATAAGAGGAAGAGATGGGAGTTCCCCAGTGGCTCTATGGGTTAAGGACCTAGTGTTGTCACTGCTGTGGCTCTGGTTACTGCTGTGGCAAGAATTTGGTCTCTGGGAGTTCCCGTTGTGGCTCAGTGGAAATGAATCTGACTAGCATCCACGAGGACCCAGGTTCGATCCCTGGCGTCACTCAGTGGGTTAAGGATCTGGCGTTGGCATGAGCTGTGGTGTAGGTTGCAGATGAGGCTCAGATCTGGCGTTGCTGTGGCTGTGGTGTAGGCCAGCAGCTACAGCTCCGATTGGACACCTAGCCTGGGAACCCCCGTATGCCGAGGAGGCAGCCCTAAAAAGACAAAAAAAAAAAAATTCAGTCTCTGGCCTGGGAACTTCTACATGCCATGGGCAAAGCCAAAACAACAACAAAAAAATACAAAAAGAAAAGGAAGAGAGACCAGGTCTCTCTCTCCCTTTCTCTCTCTCTCTCTCTCTCTCTTTTTTGTCTTTTTGCCTCTTCTAGGGCCACTCCCATGGCATATGGAGGTTCCCAGGCTAGGAGTTGAATTGGAGCTGTAGCCGCCGGCCTACACCACAGCCACAGCAACACTGGATCCGAGCCGCATCTGTGACCTACACCACAGCTCACGGCAATGCCAGATCCTTAAACCACGGATTGAGGCCAGGGATGGAACCTAAATCCTCATGGAGACTATGTCGTGTTCTTAACCCACTGAGCCACAAGGGGAACTCCTGTTCTCTTTCTGTACACCAGAGAGGAAAGGTCATATAAGGACACACCAAGAAGACAGCCATCTGCAAATCAGGAAGTGACTTCTCACCAGGAATCTAATCAAGCTGGCACCTTGATTTGGGACTTCTAGCCTCTAGAATTGTGAGAAAATGGATTTCTGTGTTTAAACGACCACGTCCATGTATTTTGTTCTGGCAGACCGAGCAGACGAACATATCAGAGTACATGCACAACCAATTAAGCTGTTATCAGATAGGAAGAAACTTTGTAAGACTAAAGAGGTTCCATTTTTATTTTAGAATAACAGAGATCAAATTTCTACAGATAGAGTTCTTGTTGTGGCTCAGTGGGTTAAGAACCTGACTAGTATCCATGAGGACACGGATTTGATCCCTGGCCTTGCTCAGTGAGTTAAGGGTCTTGCATTGCCTCGAGCTGCAGCATAGGTCCCACACACGGCTTGGATCCAGTGTTGCCATGGCTGTGCTATAGGTCTGCAGTCGCAGCTCTGATTCAACCCCTAACCCGGGCACTTCCAAATGCCGAAGGTGCAGCCCTAAAAAGGCAAAAAAAATTTCTACAGATAAATATAATAACTGGGGTCCCATTTGTGGTTCAGCAGTAACAAACTTGACTAGTATCCATGAGGACATAGGTTTGATCCCTGATCTCGCTCAATGGGTCAGGGATCTGGCATTGCTGTGAGCTGTGGTGTAGGTTGCAGATGAGTTTCGGATCTGGCGTTGCTGTGGCTGTGGGGTATGTCAGCAGCTGCAGCTCCAATTCAACCCCTAGCCTGGGAATTTCCACATGTTGTGGGTGGAGCCCTAAAATTTTTAAAAAAATTTTTTAAAAAATCTGTTAAAATATATATATATATAAAATAACAAATGGAATATTATTCAACCCAGAACAGAAACACAGAAATAGAGGTTCATAGGTATACTGACTAGCCCCAGGTTGTTAGATAGCTTGGTTTAGCTGATTCAGCTTAGCCTGATTCCTTCCCCATTTAGTAGAGAGATTAAGAAGCACAGTATTTTTTTTTTAATGTATCACCTTTTGAAAATTAGTCTTCAGTTTACCTTCTATGCAAATGAATTCAGAGTTCAGAAGCAAGAGGTGATAGGAGGTGCCAGTAGGGTGAGATTCTTCAATGGGCATTAAAGTTAATTTCCTGGAGTTGCCAGGGGGAGGTATATCAGAAGAGTGACTATTTACCTTGGATGGCCAGAGGTCTGGCAGACATTCTCAAGTTCAGAAAGGGCCTTAGATAAAAAAGGAGTGTATCTTCACACTAGAGGCTCAGCCTGGACAAGGGACATTTCCATGTTTTTCTTTTTAGGGCCGCACCCATGGCATATGGAAGTTCCCAGGCTAGGGGTTGAATTGGAGCCACAGCTGCCAGTCCACACCACAGCCACAGCCAAGCCAGATCGGAGCCACATCTGTGACCTATGCTGCGCTTCAACACTGGATCCTTGACCCATTGAGGGAAGAAAAGGATCAAACCCGCATCCTCATGGATACTAAGGTTCTTAACCCACAGAGCCACAATGGGAACTCCTGTTTTGTTTTTAACTTGTGACAGTCTGTGTTACAGTCCCTGGGGTAATGCGGACATTTTCAGGAACTGAAGTTCTCAATAAAGCATTCTCCCATCCCAAGGGATTTGGTCTCTATCATTATTATATCCAAATTAAAACAAGGCAGAGAAGTATTTACTCCTAGAAGGACTAGTCTTCTCTCGTTATCTGTAACACAGAGTGTTAAAACTCCTGGTCAATCAATTATATATCATATTAAAATATGATTAAAATTTTGTCACTGCATTTTTTCAGACCTCTAGATATTCTTAAACTGGGTGGTTTAGTGAGTTAGATAGACATCATAGTTTACTATAGACCATTTTCTTCTGCCTACTCTAGTGCAATTAAAAGAAAATCGTATCAACAAGGAACAAACATATCTTCGCAGACATTAATTTCCTTTTTTTCTCAGTATGGGATTCAGTCTAACAGATTGAATATATATTTACTTATTTTTTAAATTTTATTTTATTTTATTGTCTTTTTAGGGCTGCACCCATGGCATAGGGAGGTTCCCAGGCTAGGGATCTAATTGGAGCTGCAGCCGCCGGCCTACACCACAGCTGCAGCAACTTGGGATCCAAGCTGCATCTGTGACCTACAGCACAGCTCATGGCAACGCCAGATCCTTAACCCACTGAGTGAGGCCAGGGATCCAACCCGCATCCTCAAGGATACCAGTTAGGTTCTTAACCCACTGAGCCACAGTGGGAACTCCCTGAATATATATTTAATACTTCAGTTTTGAATATAAGAAAGAAGATCATTTTGTACTCATTTGTAGCTGGGTAGAGGTTCGGTTTGAGATCCAAATACTGTAATGTTGTACAGTATATTGATATAAAAATTAATTTAAATTTCTGTAGGAGCTCCCGCTGTGGCACAGTGGGTTAAGAATCCAACTGCAGTGGCTTGGGTCACTGCAGAACTGTGGATTCCATCCCAGGTCCGGCCCAGTGGGGTAAAGGATCTGCCTTTGCCACAGCTGTGGTGAAGGGGGCAGCTGCAGCTCGGATTCAATTCCTGGCCCTGGAACCTCCATATGTCTTGGGTGTGGCCATTAAAAAAAAAAATTCTGGGGAGTTCCCTTCGTGGCTCAGTGGTTAACAATCCCAACTAGGATCTGTGAGGATGCAGGTTGCATCCCTGGCCTCGCCCAATGGGCTACGGATCTGGCATTGCCGTGAGCTATGGAGTAAGCAGCAGACATGGCTAGGAACTGGTGTTGCTGTGGCTGTGGCATACGCCGGCACCTGCAGCTCCGATTTGACCCCTAGCCTGGGAACTTCCATATGCCGAGGGCGTGGCCCTAAAAAGCAAAACAAACAAACAAACAAAAACCGTATAGCTAATATATGCACCTGAAGCTAAATCCCAAAGTTCTAAAAGAATGTACATGGAAAATTAGGCTTCTCTCTTTCCCTTATATCCAGGTTCTCCAGATCCCACCCTAAAGGCAAGCACTGTTACTAGACTCTTGTGTTTCCTTCTACAGGTATTCCACGGTGCATTGATTGTGGTACAAGATCTTTCCCCTTTCCCAGCAGGGGCTTGGTACCTGGCAGCATGAAAATGCTGCCCTTTGAGGCGAAAACTCATGTTATAAGCAGCAGTATGGAACAGTGACTGCCCTTGCTCCTTCTCCCACCCCTCCTTGGAAACCACATACCCAAAGCAAGATGTTTGTCTAAACCGCTTCTTTTTTTCTTCTTCTTCTTTTTCTTTTTGGGGCCACACCTGCAGCATATATATTTTTTTTCTTTTTAGGGCTGCACCTGTGGCATATGGAGGTTCCCAGGCTAGGGTTCAAATCAGAGCTCCAGCTGCCAGCCTACATACACCACAGCCACAGCAACTCAGGGTCTGAGCCTCATGTGCGACCTACACCACAGCTCACAGCAATGCCAGATCCCTAGCCCACTGAGCGAGGCCAGGAATCAAACCTGCATCCTCATGGATCCTAGTTGGGTTCATAGCCAGCTGAGCCACAACGGGAACTCCCTGCATCATATGGAAGTTCCCAGGCTAGGGGTTGAATGGGAGCTGCAGCTGTGGGCCTATACCACAGCCACAGCAACTCGGGATCTGAGCCACATCTGAGACCTACACTGCAGCTTACTGCAATGCTGGATCCTTAACCCACTGAGCAGAAAAGGCATTCCAGCAGGAGTTGTGGTCTGGGGGAAATTTTGCAATTGGAGTCTGGGATAAAAGAAAGAAGGGAGTGTTGAATGTTGACTTATGAAGAACAGAGGGGATGAATTGGACTGTCAGGAGCAGGCAGAGTGGTGAGAGTGAGGTGACACAGGATGAATGGCCACATGCATTTGTGTGAAGTTTTGTGTAAGGATCTATGGACAGAGGTCAGTCAGCCCCTCTGTATTTACTATGCCTCCCACGTTCTATCAATCGTTCCGTCCAGAATTTTTCTCTAACAGAGGCACCAGAATGGGTTGTAGGCTTTTCAGAGGTTAATTCTATTTACTAAACAGCCATAACTTTTCCTTAATAACTTGTTATGGATCTATCATCCGCACACTTATGTAAAACAGTCTCTCAGAGTTCCCGCCGAAGTGCAGTGGATTGAGAGTCAGACTGCAGTGGCTGGGGTAGCAGCTGTGGCTCAGATTCTGTCTCTGGCCCTGGAATTTCCATGTGCCATGAGTGTGGCCATAAAGAAAAAGAAACCAAAACCAAAACCAAACCAAACAAAAAAAGCTGGTTTCTCAGTCTTACCACTCTTGACATTCTGGGTTAAATAATTCTTTTGTGGGGCAGTGTCCTGTGCATTGTAAGATGTTTAGCAGTGTCCCAGGCCTCAGACCGCTTGATGTCAGTAGCACTGCATGCCCAATTGGGACAAAACATATTCTCTAGGCATTGCCAAATGTCCCCTGGGGCAAAATCGTCCCCAATTGAGAACTGCTAGTATAAAGTCTCATGAATTTAGGGGTGGTTTTTTTTTTTTGGTGGTGGTTCTGTAACATAACTTTTTAAAAATTAGCATTCATAAATGTTTACCAAAGTGATACATTCATGTGGATAAACATTAAATAGTGGAGTTCCCATCATGGCTCAGTGGAAATGAATCCGACTAGCATCCATGAGGACACAGGTTTGGTTCCTGACCTCTCTCAGTGGGTTAAGGCTCTGGCGTTGCCGTGAGCTGTGGTGTAGATTGTAGATGTGGCTCGGATCTGACGTTGCTGTGGCTGTGGTATAGGCCAGTGGCTCTAGCTCTGATTCGACCCCTAACCCGGGAACCTCTATATGCCGTGGGTGCCGCCCTGAAGAGCAAATAAATAAATAAATAAATAAAGCCAAAGGACTGCCTTATAATAAAAAGCAAAAATCTTCTGCCCCACTCCTCCCCACCTGTAGTCGCATTTCCTGAGGGCTACTACCACTTCTAACTATTTCTGGTTTGGGTTATTCTAATGTTCCTGTCATATCCATCTACCTGTTTATTCATTCATTCCATCCTTGTATTTAGAGCACTGTGTTGGTTTGCTAGGGCTGCCATAACAAAATACCACAGACTGGGAGGCTTAAATAGCAGAATCTTATCCTCTCACAGTTCTGGAGCCTGGAGGTCCAAGATCAAAGTTCTAGGAAGCTTGGTTTCCTCTGAGGGCCATTTGGGAATCAAATCTGGAGGATCTGTTCCAGGCCTCTTTTCTTGGCTTGCAAATGGCCACCCTCTTGCTGCCTCTTCCCGTGATGGTCTCTCTGCATATGTGCACTCCGGTTGTCTCTTCCTCTTCTCAGAAGGGCATCAGTCATACTGGATCATGACCCCTCCCCAAAGGCTTCATTTTAATTTAATCACCTATTTAAAGGCCTGATCTCCAAATATGGTCACATTCTGAAGATCTGCAGGTTGGGACTTCAACATGTAATTTTTTTTTGTCTTTTGTCTTTTTATGACGGCACCTGTGGCATATGGAGGTTCCCAGGCTAGGGGTCAAGTCGGAGCTGTAGCAGCCAACCTGCACCACAGCCACAGCAACGTGGGATCCGAGCCACGTCAGCCATCTACACCACAGCTCACGGCAACACTGGATGGGTGACCCACTGAGTGAGGCCAGGAATCGAACCTGCATCCTCATGGATACTAGTTGGGTTCATTAACCACTGAGCCACGATGGGAACTCCATAACATATAAACTTTGAGAGCATCCAGTTCAGCCCATAACAAGCACCTGCTGTGTGCCCCTCACTGTTCTCAGCACTGGGGATAGAGCAGTGAACAAAACACAAAAATCCCTGCTCTCATTGAGCTTACATTCTGGTGGGGGGAGAGCAACAATAAACAAGATAAATAATTAAAATAGTATGTTGAAAGAAAGCACAACAGCGAAAAATAAAGCAGAAAAAGGAGATAGGGAGTTCTTGGGGGCAGGAGCCTACAATTTCAAATAGCGTAGCCAGGGGAAACCTCTCTGAGAAAAGGGTATTTGGATAATAACCTGTAAGATAAGGTAGTGCAAGCCATGCAAATATCTGGGGGAAAGATCATTCTAGATACAAAGAAGAGTCAGTGCAAAATGGTCCTGCGGTGGAACGTGTCCAGTTTGCTCAAGGAACAGCAAGGAAGCCACTGGCGCTGATGCCGAATGAGCAAGGGGAGGAGCAGAAGATGCAGGGATTGGGGGATGCTGAGGCAGAGGATTATGCCAGGTCTAATAAGCCACTGTAATGACTTTGGCTTTCATTCTGAGTGAGATGGTGAGTTCGTTTTCCCCTGTGTTTCTCCTTTACTCTCACACTGCTGCCAGGCGCACACTTCTAACACCAGATGCATGCGGGTGTTTCCCTACAGCAAGCAATTCTGTGCGCCACCAGCTGGGAATCCTACACTTTAACTCAATCCTCTACACTATCTACCAGGACGTAGCATCAAATCTTGCAGGTTAAAGGGTCAGTTCCACAAGCCTGCCCTCCCTGCCACCTCCCCCCCAACCTCAGATGTCACCTGTACTTCTGACTGATGGGCTATACATCTGAGGTTCCAATGACCCCCTCCTTGGGTTCAATTAATTTGCCAGAGCAGCTCATGGAAGTCAGGGGAACACTTACATTTATTGGTTTATTATAAAAGGATATGATAAAGGATACAGGTGAACAGGCAGGTGAAGAGATACATAGGATGGGGTCTGGGAGGGTCCTGAGTGCAGGAGCGTCTTTCCCTGCGGAGTTGGAGTGCATCACCCTCCCAGCAAATGGATGTGTTCATCAACCTGAAAGCTCTCTGAACCCCAAACTTTTGGGAACTTCACGGAGGCTTCATCAAGTAGGAATGATTGATTCTTAACTCCATTTCCAGCCCTTCTCCTTTTCCAAGAGAACGGGGATGGGGCTGAACATTCCAAGCTGCTGATCATGGCTTGTCTTTCTGGTGACCAGGGTTCATCCAGGAGCCATCCAGGAGCCCACTTATTAGAACAAAATACACACCTATCACCCAGGAAATTATAAGGGTTTCAGGAGCTCTGTGTCAGGAACTGGGGTGTGAAAACAAATATTAGAACAAAAGGTGTTCCTAGTGCTCTTACCACTCAGGAATGTACAGGGGTTTTAGGATCTCTGTGTCAGGAACTGGGGACAGAGACTGATTAAATTTTTTTTCTCTTATTTCACAGATGGGAAGCCATTGGACAAACTGTGGATGGCAAGGTCTAAATTAACTTTTAAAAGAATTTCTTGGAGTCCCCATCATGGCTTAGCGGTAAATGAATCTGACTAGCATCCATGAGGATGCAGGTTCGATCCCTGGCCTTGCTCAGTGGGTTAAAGGATCCGGTGTTGCCATGAGCTGTGGTGTAGGTCGCAGACACGGCTCAGATCCTGCATTGCTTGTGGCTGTGGTGTAGGCCGGGGGCTACAGCTTCAATTCGACCTCTAGCCTGGGAACCTCTATATGCTGCAGGTGTGGCCCTAAAAATACACACACACACACACACACACACACAGAGAGAGAGAGAGAGAGAGAGAGAGAGAGAGAGAGAGAGAGAGAGAGAGAGAGAAATCTCTAGCTGGTGCGTTAATAATAGACCAAAAGAGGGTAAGGGTAGAAGCAGGGAGGCTAGTAAGGGGAGTGTTATAATAATCCCTTTTGTCTAAATGATATGCCCTTCCTTAAATGACCAGCTCTAGACATCGTCCATATAGTGGCTTCCTGCACTAATAAATGGGGACTTAACTCACTTACACTGCAGCAACCACCCCTCTCTTCCTCCTAATACCTTGCTCCTTTAGTTCCTCTATTTAGTACCCCTCCCAACAGACAGTCATTTTAATGTGTATCTTTTTGTTTGCATGTCGTTTTAGTTATCTTTGTGCCTTTATATGACACATATATCTCTATTTCTTGTTTCATCATCTGTAGATAGGATCTCTTGATTCTACACTTTCTAAAATTAAAATATTAGTGCCTCTACACATCCCTCCACCTCCCCTAACTTTGCCTACTTTCCAATTTGTGTTCCTTATGCTTTTACATTGTTGTTGACATGACTTTATATTCTGTAATCATAATTAAGTTTCTTCCGATTTGTATCTAGCTTGGATTCCAAAGGCTGAAAATCAATAAAGACAGTGTTTGTATTATTATGATTGTATACTTTTCGGTGTAAAGCCAAGAAATGGCCCTCAATTATATTTTCATGTTACAACTTCCATCAATTATTCTATATCAGCCCATGTAGTAGTTTTTTTCTTTATTGAGAAATGGCATTTTTAAATAGTTTTGTATTTTCCTTGAATTTTTGATTGCCTTTTTTTTTTTTTTTTGGTTTGGGGCTGATTAAACATACGCTGTCTTTACCATACCTCTGCTATTTTCCAGCTTCTTTCTCATTTTGTCTAGTGCTCAAAATAAATTCCATTCATCTAGAAGCCCACTTCCTGTGTTAATTCTATCTGATTATTCACATTTGATCCACGAACTTCTTGTACGGATTTTATTTTTCTTGGTATTTCTTCATTGTCTCTTTTTTGGATTGTTTCTTGCATTCTGTGCCTTTATTATATCCTCAATTTTTCCAGCTCTTCTTTCTTTTTGGCTATGCCCATGGCATGTGAAAATTCCTAGGCCAGTGATCAAACCCCACACCACAACAGTGACAACACCAGATCCTTAACCCACTGAGCCACCAAGGAACTTCTTCTTCCTCTTTTTCTTCTCCATTTTTTTTTTTTTTTTTTTTGGCTCTTAACGATAACATCTCTTTCATCTACTTCCCTTTTTCCTGGATGCCTCCTTTTACATTCTCTACAGCATTTTTGAGGGGCCGGTCAGTTCCAAAATCAGCCTTAGTTTTTGTGTGTTCAGTCCATACTCTTTCCTCTAATTTCTAGCTTCCAGACACTTGTGAAATATAGTGTCATCTGATGCCCCTCTTCTCTTGTAATGGGCTTATACCTTTTTAGTTCCTTTGCTATAATTCTAATAGTGTCTCAGGAGAGAGTAGATATGAATGCATGTGGTCATTCTTTTTCTTTTTTTGTCTTTTTTTTTTTTTTTTTTTGTCTTTTTAGGGCCCCACCTGTGGCATATGGAGGTTCCCAGGCTAGGGGTCCAATCAGAGCCGTAGCCGCTGGCCTACACCACAGCCATAGCAACACAGGATCTGAGCTGTGTCTTCGACCTACACCACAGCTCAGGGCAACACTGGATCCTTAACCCACTGAGCGAAGCCGGGGATCAGACCCGAGTCCTCATGGAAGTTAGTCAGGTTTGTTAACTGCTGAGCCACAATGAGAACTCCTGCATGTGGTCATTCTGACACATTGAATGAGAGGTACACAGTCTTATGATAGCTTTTAAAGTCTTTCTTTTTTAAAAAAGTCCTAAAACTTTTGCTCCTTGTAACTAATTCAGACATTAAAGAAGTGTATAAAGTAAAACTTAAAAGTTTGCTTACTACTCTGACTCCCCAAAGGTAACCAAGGTTCAAGGAAACATCCTTCCAGACTTTAAAAATAAAATATACATATATAAAATCATACACATACACACAAAATGAGTTTTTTTAAAATAAAGTTTGAATTTTATAAAAGTTTAGATACTTTTTTTTTAGATACTTGGTTTTTAAATGTAAATATATATTGGGCATATTTGCATGTCAGCAGATAGATACTTAATTTTTAATGCAAAATCTTTACTGACACATATATACAGAAAAGCAATAGTCTGCTCTTTCCTGTGTATATGGTTCAACAACTTTTTGTTTGCTAACTTGTGCAATGACAAGCAATGTTATAGTGAACGTATTTGTACAAATACCTTTGAACATTTTTGCTAGTACTTTTCAATAGAAGCAGGATTGTCGAGTCAATGGTTATGTAAAGTCAAAATATTGAGATACTGCTGAACAGCAGTACTGAAAGAGTTTTCCAATTTACTCTTCCCTAAACAGTATTTGAGAGGATACACCCTTCTGAGGCAAGCTCTCCTTAAAAGATTGGAGACTTTGCTGTGCATGGTTGAAAACTGGACTCTGCCCAGTTTCATGTTTATCTTTAATGACTTCACATGAGCTGGTCTTTTCTCCTTTAGAATATTTTCAGCTCCTTATAGGCTGTGATCATGTCATTTACTTCTTTGGTATCTCCCACCGCGCCTAGTACAGGCCAGGCAAACTGTGGGTGCTCGAAACATACTTAATGATTGACCAATAAATGAGTTTATAGTTCTGGGCTACACTATCCCTTGAGGTCAGCTCCTGGAATGAGAGGACTGGGCAGAGTCTGAGACTAGGGCTGTGCTGCTGGGTCAGTATCATATGCTCTCACTTAGACTTCAAGTTTTAGGCCGTAATCTAGGAACCTAAACTGTGAGCACTTAGCACAATCCCTGACTCAGAGGAGCTCCTTAATAAATGGTCTCTATTGATGTTATTATGACTCTTGTTCAGTGCGAGGGTAATTTTTTGTTGTTTTTATTTTGTTTGGCTGCGCCCCAGGCATGAGGAAGTTCAGAGGCCAGGGATCGAAACTGCACCCACACAAATGAACTTATCTACAGAACAGAAACAGACTCACAGACATGGAGAACAGACTTGTGGTTGCCGAGGGGTGGGGGGGATGGACGGGGAGTTTGGGGTTGGTAGATGCAAACTAGTACATTTAGAATGGATAAGCCATGAAGTCCTACCGTACAACACAGGGAACCATATCCAGTCTCTTGGGATAGAACATGATGGAAGACAATATAAGAAAGGGAATGTATGTATGACTGGGTCACTTTGCTGTACAGCAGAAACTGAAAGAACATTGTAAGTCATCCGTACTTTTAATTAAATTTTTTTTTTGTCTGTTTAGGGTCACGCCGCAGCCTATGGAGGTTGCCAAGCTAGGGACTGAATCAGAGCTGTAGCCGCTGGCCTACACCACAGCCACAGCGACGCAGGATCTGAGCTGAATCTGCGACCTATACCTCAGCTCATGGCAACACAGGATCCTTAACTCACTGAGCAAGGCCAGGGATGGAACCTACATCTCCATGGATGCTAGTCAGATTCGTTTCCACTGAGCCACACGGGAACTTCTAATTTAAAATTTTTTGAGCCAAAGAAACTGCGCTCAGCAGTGACCAGAGCCATAGCGGTGACAACACCAGATCCTTAATCTGCTGAACCACCAGGGAACTCCAATGAGAGTAATCTTAGGATTAGTGTCGAGGGCTCAGGCACAACATCTAAGATCATTCTGAGTGGAGTAAGAAACTCCGAGTCTAGAGATGAAACAAAATGCAGGACCAGCGGAGGCAGACAGGCCTCAGAGGTGGAAGCAGAGTTTTGAGCAGTTCAGTTGCCCTGTGATATCACCTTTCCTGGCACCCCAGGCAGGTTTTTTTCTTTCCACTTTTTTTAGGGGCACCCATGACATATGGAGGTTCCCAGACTAGGGGTCGAATTGAAGCTGTGGCCACCGGACCACACCAGAGCCATAGCAACACAGAATCCAAAGCCACGTATGCAATCTACACCACACAGCTCACAGCAATGCCAGATCCTTAACCCACTGAGCGAGGCCAGGGATTGAACCTGCATCCTCGTGGATCCTAGTCGAGCTTGTTAACTGCTGAGCCACGAAGGGAACTCCCACCCAGACAGTTTTTATCGGGGGTTTTGGATGTATGGCTTTCACATGGTGGCATCTTAAAGGTGATTCGCAGTCTCTAACAGGAGCCCACAATCCCAGCACAGTGACATGAACACAGAAGGTGTGTAATGAAAGCGATGCCATTGAGCTCGCTCATCTGTGGAAACGGACAAATGTGGAGGCGATGTTGAGGATTCACTTGGGCTGGTGGTGGCTAGCGAGCAGCCCTCCAACTAGAACAAGATTTCCAATCAGGAGTGGGGTTCCCTGGGGACCGGGAAACCACGGGAGATAAGGATTACTTTCCAGGACAAATTTAGAGGCTGTGTAAACACGCAGCACATGGATGAAATGGGTTCAACAAAGTTAAGAATGGGTCTCCTTCTTACCTTTCTACCCCCAGTCAGCAGCGCAGATAAAGGAAGGAGGTGGGAAAGGACAGGTACCTACAGACGTCATTATAACATACACCACTGGGAGGTCCCTTGTGGTACAGCGGGTGAAGGATCTGGCATTGTCTCCACAGACAGGGGCTTGGGTTGCTGCTGTGGTGCAGGTTCAGTCCCTGACCTGGGAACGTCCATGTGCTGTGGGCGTGGCCAAAAAATGACAACATTGCTTGTGATCCTCCCACATGCCAGGCGTGTAACACACATCCTCTCCAATCCCTTTTATAATCCTGTGAAGTAGGCATTAGCTCTATTTTATAGATGAGGAAATTTGCTTGGAAAGGAGAAATTACTTGCCAAAGTTTACACAGGCTACCAAGTAGCAGAGGCAGGATTTGAACCTAGATCTGTCTGGCTATAAAGCTTTTGAGCTTTCTACTATGTATAACATCCTGCCTCTCCTGAGTCAGGGATAGCAGCCCAGACCTCAGGAAAACAACTATTGCTTAAGAGCACTGGTTAGTCACATGTGGACAGAGTGTCCTGTGGTTCTTTGCTCATCAATTCATTCTACAAATATACGTCTATTTATAGCAGAAAGTAAGGAGAGCAGGCCAAGTAGGTCAGGTGGGAAGGGACACAGGTGGGAAAGAGAGCAAGGGGACATGTAAGAATTGAGGCTAAAGTAAATAGAAAAAAAAAGGGGCTGAAGTTCCTGTTGTGGCTCCTTGGTGACGAACCTGACTAGTATTCATGAGGATGCGAGTTCGAGCTCTGGCTCTGCTCATTGGCTTAAGGATCTGGCATTGCTGTGGCTGTGGTGTAAGCCGGCGGGTGCAGTTCCAATTCGACCCCTAGCCTGGGAACTTTCATATGCCTCAGGTGTGGCTCTAAAAAAATTATTTTTAATAATTAAAAAAATAAAAGTAAATAAAAATTTTTAAAAAGGGCCATCAAGAGCTTGGGAGTTCCCACTGTGGCACAGCTGGTTAAGGATCAGGCACTATCTCTGCAGCAGCTTGGGTCAATGCTGAGGTGCGAGTTTGATCCCTGGCCCCGAAACTTCCACATGCTGTGGGTGCAGCCAAAAAAAAAAAAAAAGAGAGAGAGAGAGAGAGAGAGAAAGAGAGAGTGAGCGCTTGAATGCAGGATGGGGACTAAGTTTTAGGGTGTGTTCTTGGATACAGTACTGAATGGGTCTCTGGGTGTCTACAGGGTAGATGTCTGGAACAACGCTTTACAGGCAAGCTGCAACCCAGTGGTGGCACTCAGGATCAGAGGCTGTTCAAACAGCACTTTACACCTACACACCACAAACCCACACTCACACAGGAACCATAAATAGGAAGACAGGTATTTTTAAACAAGCACACCAGAAAGTGTGTGGCCACACAATGGAAGCCTATACCTTTATTCCGTGGTGTTTCAAGTGCTCACCATGTGACCGTACCTTCCCCTTCAAAGGAGCCAACACTAATTTGAATGCATAAAGTCTAGAGGTTTGTGGAAAAGAGAACAGAAAAAAAGAAAAGAAAAACAAGAAACAATCTTAGTTTATAGTCATTGCAGTCGGGTGTGTATATCCAGACTTTCGGGATTATATAAAATGATGGAATGACATAGAAGGACTTGGTATAGAATGTGGGTCTATATCAATTTTCCTTATTTTTCTTTTAGAGGTGAGCACCAACAATAAGAGATTGTAAAAACAACATGCCTGACCTACACAGCCACTTAATCCCAGAGGGAATGTGACCTGGAGCAGGGAGGGGCAGATCTCAGGAATGTGTTGCTGTGACACATCGATTCCAGAACTCCCTGGACTTCACCTGTGCCTGAGATGTGAATAAAGTATGTTTGGGTGTTGCAGAGGTTTATTTTTGTCTGCTCCCCAGTCAGGAGGATGGCAGTTGGGGTGACTGTGCCATTCATTCCTAAGGGCATCTGGTGTACACAGGCTTGGGGATTCAGGGGCCTGATGGGGCTGAGGGATGTTCCTCTCCCTTCCATACCAAGTGTGTGCAATCCCAGCACCCTCCTGGATTCAAAGGGGAGAACTGGAGGCAATGATACTGATCATATGGTTTATAAGGACTAAACCGATGATTGTAGTCAGCATGAGTACTGAGGAACAACAGAAGCTTTATAAAGACATGCTTTCCCCTACAAATTAATTAGAACACATCTCTCTCATGAGAGAATTACCTAGTGATTTTTTTAATCCTTTAAAATTTTTGATTGAAGGGTGCCATGAAAGTATCAAGTGTAATTATCATTAGGTAGCATTTTGCTTCATATCACTGTGGGACCCAAATCCTGTAAAAGGAGGAATAACTCTTGGCCATGTACCTGGTCCTTCACCTAACACAAAAAACTGCTTTGACAGTCTCTCCCCCTCTCTCTCTCTCTCTCTTTTTTTTTATTAATTGCAAATGCCTTCGCCCTAGAGAAACTTTATTCAAACTCAGGAAAATAGCTGACAACTGGACAGTCTCTCCAACAGTGTGACAGGTAAGGAAAGGCCACCTTCAGCCCTTTCTCATATTTCCTCTTATATTTGGAAACCAAGAGCCATACTAGTGGAAACAGACCTTGTGTCTTTTATTTTTATCTTTTTAGGGCCGCACCGGCAGCATATGGAGGTTCCCAAGCTAGGGGGTCTCATCAGAGCTGTAGCTGCCGGCCTATGCCACAGCCACAGCCACAGCAACGCAGGATCCGAGCCCGTCTGCGACCTACACCACAGCTCAGGGCAACTTGGGATCCCTAACCCACTGAGCAAGGTTAGGGATCAAACCCGCGTCCTCATGGATACTAGTCGGGTTCCTTAACCACTGAGCCACAACGGGAACTCCCCACGTTGTATCTTTTAAAGTCTGCTGTATAATATTGGTTCGGTGGTACTCCATTGTTTTCCCCACTCCAACCTTGACCGTCTAAAGGATGAGGCGCACTCAGATCAGTAGCAGCGGCTCGCTGTGGCAATAACTGCGGGGGCAGGTTGTTGAAGGAAAGAATGAATGTGGTTGGTGGGTGGAGATTCTGCCTTGGATACCCGCTCCCCCGCCCCATTATCTTGAATTACTCTTCAAAGCTAGTAGTAATTTACAAGCTTTTTGGCAAGCTACTTCATTATCTACCTGGATGAATGTACTTCCTGTCAGTAGAGTTTCTCTAACCCCGTCACTGTCAATTTTTTTTGTTTACGATATTGCAAAGAGATTTGACGTTCTTGGGCACAGTTATCCCCTTCATGCTCCTTTTTTCGTTTGTTTTGTTCCGAAAGCCTTAGAGTTGCAGGCCAGGGTGACTAGAACAAGAGGTGGGGTCCCTAATTAATGAATGGGACTTGGGAAGCAGAGGGCTCGTTTTTACGCCGGTAAGGAGTAAAATTCCGAGTCGCGGTTGATTTCATGCAAATAGGGCTGGAGAGGCCCAGGGCGGACCTAGTTTGGGGTGAGCACCCGGATCTGCGAGCCCGTGTTGCTTCAGCGTCTCACCGTGCGTGTCGGGGGAGGCTGGCCCCCGGTCTCTCCTGGTCCCATCGGCACTAACCTTCACCCCAGTCTCTGCGGAACTGTATTATTAGAAAGCGACACTCCACACACTGCCGCTCAGACGCCAGAGGGAGGCTGCCAGTGGCTTGGCAGGTGGGCACGAAGCCGGGAGATGGGTGGGGGAGTGGGGCGGAGACATCGTCGAGTGGCGTTTGAGTCAGCCAATAGCAGTTCGGAGCTGGGGTGGCAGGGGCGGAGGCGCCGAGGCCGATCAGCCAATGGAGGGCAAGCAACTACTGGAACGACCTGGTGACGTGAGGAGCGTTCCATTCGGCCAGCGGTGGGCGGCTGCCACAGCTGGTTTAGGGCCCGGACCATTGGGGCCCCTTGTCAGGAGGAGGCAGCCTTCGGGCTGGGGAGTAGTCGCTGCCACCTCGGGCGGCCGACGCGGTCCCCTGGGACAGTGCACTTCCTGGCCTCGTTTCCCCGCTGAGTTCGCTCTCCGGGGTTCAGGTAACAAGGGGTGGGGGTGGGGGTCTCCGGAGCTCGGCCGCGTGGTGGGCTGCCGCCCCCTCCGCTGCACCGGGACGCGCGGACCTGGCCCTGCCCTTCTCGGGCTCCGCGCCTGCCGAGCCCGTGGCTGGGGGTGACTACACGTGGCGGGGCGTGTGTGAGTGTATACGAGCGTGCGGAGGTGGCGCGCGTCCCAACCTGCCCGGGGCGGTGGTCGGCGGCGTGGCCGAGGCAGGGCGGGCCTCCCGAGGCCGCGCCCGCCGCCGGTCCGCCTCGAACTCTGGCCTCGGATCTCGGGCCGCTGGGCCGGTCCCTGGTTCTCGACGGATTTTGATCTTTGTTCTGCCAGGCCCAGCTCTCCTCCTTCCTGGTCTCTCTGCTCCCGCTGGTCTGGTTTATCAGGAGGAGATTGTTTTCCAGGTTAGTTTTACACAAAGGAAGTGTTAACTGCACCTCTGGTGCCCCCTCCCTTTTCCCAAGCCTTCCACCCTCTCCTTTCCCTGCTCAGCTCCTAGGTTCTCTTTGGACCCTTGCCCTCTCCAGCCCGGGAATGATTTCAAGTTGGTTGTTTCTCATCAGTCAGTCGGGCTGCAGGCTTCCACCTCATTCTTGCCAGCACTGGGCATGTGGTATCAGTAAATAGAGGCCACAGCACCACACCTGAGAGAAGGGTGGCCTTGGCAGAGAAAGGTCTGGGGATTCAGGATGCTAAGTGGAGATGGTACTTCCGAAATGTCCCAGAAAGCACCCTTATGACTTTTCTTAACTGCTGGTATCCCTCCCCCGCCCTCCAGCCCTATCAGAACCTCTCCTGCTCAGGCAGCCTTTCACCTACAGGTTTGTGATGTGGTTTCATTAAGATTCCCACAAATGTTAGGCTAGACCAGCAAGATTGGTTCATTTCCCAGACTCAGGAAGTTAGGAGGGTTTGATTAGGGGTAATCTGTTTTGAGTAAATACAACCTGGGTTTGTGTACAGAATGTCCAAAACCTCCTAGCTCTGCCAGAGGATGACTTGTTCGCTGGTGTGATTCATATTTGACCGGCTAATTGAAGAAAGAAAGTGAAGAAGTGGAGAAGCGGAGGGAATGGTTCCTTAAGAATGGAGATTCTTACTATTATTTTCAGAGTCCTCTTCATGATGATTATAAAACAATATGGTAGAGTGGAAAGTGCCCTGGCCTGAAAGTCAACAGACTTGTTTGTTTTCTTGGCTTAGCCTTGTGGCCTTGTGACCCTAGATAAGTAATTTCCCCTCTTTGGTCTTCACTTTACTCATTTCCAAAACAAAGTAATCCGGACTAACACCTATAAAAATCCCTTCTAGTTCCAAAGTTCTCTGGGAATCACATCATAATATTACAGTGGAAGTAACGGAGTATATTTAAGAAGATATACTCGCCCCCTTCTCTTTTTGAGCGCCTTTAACTTTTTCTTCTGCTAGGGGACGAAAACAGATTAGAAATAAACTTCCCCATTTCTTCACCCAACACCCCTTCAGGCGTTGCTCCTCTTTCTGCCTCTGGGAAGGAAGATTGAACTGCATTTTCTTGTTCCTGCCTCATTTTTTTCTGTCTTCTTGTGTTTTTTCTTAGGGCTGGAAATTGGACTTTTGATGATGTTTGACCCGGCGGCAACAATAGCAGGCAACGTGATTTCAAAGCTGGGCTCAACTTCTGTTTCTTCCCGCTTGTAATCATAAAGCCCATTTTGGACCAGGAATTCCAATCATGTCTGTGATGGTGGTGAGAAAGAAGGTGACACGGAAATGGGAGAAGCTCCCAGGCAGGAACACCTTCTGCTGTGATGGCCGAGTCATGATGGCCCGGCAAAAGGGCATCTTCTACTTGACCCTCTTCCTCATCCTGGGGACGTGTACACTCTTCTTCGCATTCGAGTGAGTTTCCGTTGAGTGGCATGGCCTGATTATAGTTAACCTTGGGTCCAGGGAAAGAACCGTCTTTCTGGGGAGTTTGTCAGGAGTCCTGGGATGGGCCCTGGGCCTCTTGAGCGGTGCCTATAGATTGTGCCAACTGAATTCATCGCTTTGCGCTCATAACAGAGTATGTGCTTCCTCAAAAGCCCAAGACCTCTGATACCAATTTTACCGCACTGATTTGGGGCCACCCCTGGAACACTGGGGAAGTAAAGGAGTTTGTCTTTATCACTCACCTCCCCTTATCAGTGGTCTCCTTAGATGCTTAGTGCCTGCCTCTTCCCCACCCCTCCTGAGCCTAGAGTCTAGGGGCACTTCTCGTGGCCCATGATACTTATAATACTCACCCATTCTGTTATTCTGGGTCCTATTTCCTTAGGGCTCAGCTCTTAGCTAGCTGTTAAAATCGAAAAGCCAACTGAATTGGGAACCTGCAGATTGGTTCCAGCCTCAGCTGTGCCACAGTCTAGCTGCATGTGTGGCACATATGTGCTTATTAAATGTGAGTTGCTCTTTCTTTCAGTCAAAATTGCTCAACATAAACAACTCTCTCTTCTGTGTGTGCCTGATACCAGCCTGGGAGGTATTTTTTCTGTGATGTAATAGCTGGTACTAGAGCCACTGTTTGAAGTCTGTGTGGGTCAGCCCTCTAGGGACATGGCCAGTTGGATTCTAGGCTATTGTGGCATGACTCCTGGGTATGCTGAGAATGCTGTACACTCCAGGGATGGGAGCAATGCTAATTGGTTTGGGATTATTATGAGGAAGGCTTTGAGGAGCCAAGAGGTGTGTTTCTAGACTGTAAGCCACACCTACGATGAGCCTGCTACCATACATGTACTCGGGCGACTTGGAAATGGAGCTCCCATACTGGGGCATGGCATGGGGTGGAGGAAGGGGCTTCTTGGCCAGCCTTCGTGGGTGATTAAAATGAGCTGTGGTCTCTTGGGACTCATTTGGGTCCTGTGAGGGCTTCAGGCTTACCTAGTGCATCAAGAGTGATTTTTTCCCAGCTGCTTTGCTGGACTTTTTGATGGTTGCAGCTGGCTTGAGTAACAGCAGGTGGAGAGGGGGATCTAGTTGATAACAGGGCTGGGAAAGGAAGGTCAGAGGACCTCATGGTCAAAGGTACTTCTGTTGCTGCTGCTGACTTTGTGAAGTATTTGGTAAAGTCAAGCAGGTTGATGATGGTTTTTTAGTTGCTTTCCAGTCTGAGTTTCATGACTCTGTGTGTGTGTGTGTGTACTTGTGGGTGGTATAAGTGAGTGTGTGCAGGCAGGCATATGCCTAACATTAAAAAATGTTTCCCCACTCCTCACCCTTCTCTCCAAGTTTGCTTTGCTTTATCCCCGCTTTGCGGCTTTTTGGAAGCGCAGAGCTCAACCCTGTTCTCCGTCATTCTCCCTCCTTCGCCTGCTCCATCACTAGCTCTTTTTGCTACTACACCCCCCTCCAGGATTAAATTTTTGTGGTTGGAACCATTCAAAACAGAGATGAGATTTGTTTCTAGGCCCGGAGTGAGCTGGTAATTCTGGGCCCAGGAAACCTCTGGTTTGACTGGCCAAAAGAACTTGAAATTTGGAGCTGCTGGCATCCAGCCCTTTTGTATCTGGGAGCCAGGCAGAGTCGGATTTGGATCTGTTCCACTTCGGCCCTGAAGGCCTCTGAAGAAAACGGCCTGTGGGGGTGAAGCTTATAATTAGCCAGTTACTGTTTGACAGGGGCAGGTTGGGTTTTCTACCAAGATTTTTTTCTTTTTTTCCCCAAGTTATTTCTTGCGCTTTGCCCTCAGATGTGAAGGGTGAGGTTGTTTGAAACTGCCCTGAGTTCCAGCTGTGTCTGTGTGATAGAGTAAATATTTTGGAGGGGAGGGCTGGGGAGGGGGCGAGTAGGAAAGGGGGAGGGCTGGAGGAAGTGTTAGCTGGGGAGTGGAATGGGGAAGTCTGCATTTAACCAAAGGGAAGAGGTCCCTGGCCATGAATCCTTTTTACTGAGAATGCTGGAATCTGTGTTTGTGAGCATGAGTGTGTGTGTTTGTGGGTGAGCGCCCGTCTGTCCTATGCAGACACACAGACACTCTAGGTGGCGGCTGCCTTGCGCCTAGCCGGTGACAGGCTGTGCAGAGGATACCAGCATGGCTCTGAGGAATCACATCGCTTTCTGGTCGGCCTTTTCCTTTGGGGGTCTGTCATTTACTACCCACCACATGGTGGGGGGATAGGGCTTCAGGTCAGAATATGGGCTTCTTCTTTAGTGTGAGAAAAGGAGACGTCAGGAAATCTGCTCATCTAGACCCCTACCTTCAGGCAGTTGAGAGTGTCTGAACCGCCAGTGACAAAGGGCTGTCTATCTTCATCTTTAAATTGTCCAGGAGCATAGACTGCGCTTTGTCTGGCTGCCGCGTTTTTGGCCTTGGGGAAGAACGTCCAGATCTCGAGGCACATCTGGAGCTGCATTTTAGTAACAGGGTCCGGCTTGCGGCAGGTGCATAGGAATGAGTGCGAGGTGATTTATAGCTGCCCGTGGCACAGCCCTGGGTCGGCCAGATGGCTTGAGAAATCTGGTCAGGCGTGTGGGCGCCCCTTGATGCAAAACATGCAGTGTTAGTGGTGCCAGTGGACATCTTTTTATTTTTGGATTTTGCCTTTACGCATTTAGACTTCTCAAAGGAGGGACCTGTAATTTTCAGTGGACAGACAATAGATTGACTACATAAGATGGAAAATGGCCTGTATGGTTAGAACTGTTTCCGAAGAAGCTGGGTAGCCATCTCTCAGGGCTGTTGTCACAGAGCGGATCCCTGCACAGGATGGGAAATTGGGCTAGAGTTATTACTGAGCCTCCTGCAACTCTGAGAGTCTGAAATTCTATATAACTCTTCCATCCATCTGGAAGATTCAAACACAGACGCAGAAAAGGAGAAGATAGAAGATGACCAGTAGGTAGCTGTGTCTTAAATGTAATTGTATCTATAGTAAATGTGCTTGGATTTAGAAGCAGAGTGTCATTTCTACAGTGCTTTGAAAAAACGAAGAATTTCCTAATGTATTCTTAGGGTGAGGCATTTAGGAAATGTGAGTGTATATGCCAGTTTCAGCTTTGAGCCCTTGCACCGTTTCTCAGTCCTTTCTGCCCAAACCCTGTGCAGCTTGTGTGATGAACACGTAGCCAACAGCTTGGCCGGGAATGTCGGGACACTATAGCAGAATGACACTGATGACCTGTGAGCTGTCCAGCTACTGAAAGGCTGTTGGGGTATTTAGTCACATTCAACTTGCTGATAAAGCTTGGGGGAAAGGGCCAAATGCACTGTCTTCTGGGCTGTCTCTTTCAGCTTTGTGACCAGATCACTAGTGGGGTCAAGGTCCTGAGACTTGTTTTGTGGCAAGAAGCACTATGTGACGCTTGACCCCTGAAGTAGTAGTTTGCTGCTGTGATCAATGCTTATGCCTCCCTGTGCTGTCTGTAGAGGAAATCATATCAAGTGACTATCAAACTCTGCTGCACTGACCCTCGTGGATGCTTCTGATGTACAGAGGAGTCATTGAATTGGATGAACTGAAACAATCTTTGTAGCACTGCTTAGTAATTGTCCCACTTCTAGCCTATTCAACTTCTACCTCTTTTTCAAGCCCCTTCTTGAGTCCTCCTCCATGAAATTTTTTCTAGTAATTTCTGCCTTTGTAGGACTAATTGTACGTACTAGTCATTTAACACATAATTAGGTGATATTTCTTGTATTTCTGAAGTCTATGGTTATTACCCTTTGAGCTCTTTCAATGTCAGGGACTATCTTCTGTGCCTCTGTGGCCCCCACAGTGCCCTCTGCCAGGCCTTACATAGAGCAGGTGAGCAATGAATGTTGTGGAATTGATACATTCTGGATGCACTTCGAATGGAATAGTCTTGACTTAGAAAATCATAGAAGGATAGAGCCAGAGGGGGGCCTTAGAGACTATCCCCCCATCCTTTTGCAGGTGACGAAACCAGGTCTACAGAAACAGGGTTATTTCATCAAGATCAATTGGCCAGCCAGTGCCTCTCTAGGACCCCACTCTCATCTCTTGTTACCTTTGAATACGGAGTCCTGAAGACATGCCGATTACCCAGCATAGTGCCGAGCAGGGGATTGGCATGTTTGTGTTACCTAGTGGACCCCAGGTGGTTTGGGCCTCCCTAGCTCATGCTCCTAGAAAACGAAGACTTCTTCCTGGGAAACTGATGGCATTCTGGTAGACTTGCAGTTAACAAGGAAGCCCATCTTAAGTGTGAACTTAGAAAGTAGGCTTTCTGGAGTTCCCGTCATGGCGCAGTGGTTAACGAATCCGACTAGGAACCATGAGGTTGCGGGTTCGGTCCCTGCCCTTGCTCAGTGGGTTAATGATCCGGAGTTGCCGTGAGCTGTGGTGTAGGTTGCAGACGCGGCTCGGATCCCGCGTTGCTGTGGCTCTGGTGTAGGCCGGTGGCTACAGCTCCAATTCGACCCCTAGCCTGGGAACCTCCATATGCCGTGGGAGCGGCCCAAAGAAATAGCAAAAAAAAAAAAAAAAAAGAAAAAGAAAAAAGAAAAAAGAAAAAGAAAGTAAGCTTTCTGAGTGGCAGAGGATCATCACCTCTGTGGCCACTCCTAGCCCCTGCTGCCAGGATGCGGACAGCTCAGGGAAAAATTAAGCAATGTGTGCTCTCTTCACTGCTACTCTGTGGATGCTGGTGATGAAAGGGACACCATGTCCCCATGGACAGGTGGGAGAGAAGAATCTGATAACAGAGTTCCCAGGTTTGGGGAGACACAGGGCTAGGTAGACCAAAGCCAGACTCTGACATGGCAGGATATGTGTGCCTCTAGTGACAGAGTCCGGGTTCCTGGATTCCTTAGGAGGGATTAGGAAGAGAAGAAAGTGACCTCTAACGAAGGTAATACTCTCTGGAGAATTGCTCTGTGGAAGTTCAGTCTCTTGCTTATCTAGCCCAAGATTCTGTCTGACTTGGCCAACCAAACAACAGTTTTCGAAAGGCATAGTTGCCTCTTTGATATCAATCTGTTACAGTACTTGGCTAAGCTCAGCTTCCTGATAAAGCGGGTCCCCTAGAGAAGGATTGGGTTATGTCTCCCGAGCAGTGTGCTTTCTTTTAATGATTCTTTAAGGTTCTGTCATTCAGAATTCATCTGTATATTTTCAGCCTCTATTACCTTTTGTGAGTTTCACATGGTCATTCTCCACTGAATGCATCGCCCATCTTTTGAGAATGAGTCTTTTTTTTTCTTTTTTTTGTCTTTTTGCCTTTTCTAGGGCTGCTCCTGCGGCATATGAAGGTTCCCGGGCTAGGGGTCTAATTGGAGCTGTAGCCACCGGCCTATGCCAGAGCCACAGCAACGCGGGATCCGAGCCGCATCTGCAACCTACACCACAGCTCACAGCAACGCCGGATCTTTAACCCACTGAGTAAGGCCAGGGACCGAACCCACAACCTCATGGTTCCTAGTCGGATTCGTTAACCACTGCGCCACGACGGGAACTCCTTGAGAATGAGTCTTAATTGAGCATAGTGATCATCTCTTTTGGGAAAAGTGAGCACAAAGAACAGGGATGTCCCCTAGGATGCCAACATCAGTTGAGGTGTTTCTTGAGGGAGAGGAGTGCTAAGTCTTCCTCCTCAGTGATGCCAGAGCTGGTATTGGGTTTAAGAACAAAAGAGACACCTTATGCCTCTTGCTATTTTGAGAAGCTAGTGAATTCCAGGTAATGAGGGGCATGTGTCTGGAATGAAGCAAGGAGAAGGCAAGAACCTTACGATGATGATTAGATAAGGACAGTTAATGAAGGGCCTCAGAATGCTGACCTGAAGAGTTGGGGGGCTTAACTCCTTAACCGGAGTTGTTCTAAGTCCGGAATTGTTCTAAGTCCTAGAGCAGGAGGATACTGTAATTGAAATTGGTTATTTGTTATATTTGAAATTTGTTATAATTTAAATGTGAAATTTATTATTTTAACTGAAATTTGGCAGCTACTCAGCAGATTGCCTGAATAGAGATTTTGGCCTTCCTCAGTGAGAGGATGGCTCATTGCCTCAGAATGGAAAATGTCCCCGCTTGCTTAATTTTCCCCATTGTTACTGGAGCAAAACAGGGTTATGCATTTTCCCTCTGACCTTCACATAGTTGTAAATCCAGAAGCTGATTTTTAATTATGGGGTGTTTTAGGGACGGGGGTGGCCACACCTGTGGCATGCGGAAGTTCTTGGGCCAGGGATCAGCCCGCACCACAGCAGTGACAATACCAGATCCCTGAGGCTACCAGGGAACTCCAATTATGTTTTTAGTGTCCGAGGAAACTTTTCCCTTCTTAGCAGACTCTTTAAGTGTCATCAGAAGAATGTTGAACCAGTCTTATGGGTGGTTCTACATGTTGACTGTGCTCTAGAGGTAGGTCGTATGTAAAAGGACAGACCGTCATCCTCAGCGGGGAGGACCTATAACAAAGGCTTATTTCTGCTATGTGGGATCAAGGGCCATTGTGGGGCTCTAATCCTTGGGCCCTTCCTGCAATTCCGAACACAGCTCTTCCTTAAAGCCACCCTTCATGGCTGCTCTGGGAACTGTTTCAAGCAGCCACCAGCTTCCCAAGAGAGCTCATCTCTGACCACTTACAGTCCTTAGAGTCTGACTCACCACCCCGAACATTTGCTTATTGGTCTTATTTAGCTGTTTCATATGTTAGTTATGTTTTCCCCAACAAAATTAACTCCCATTTCTCTCATTCTTCATTTGTTAGACCCATAAATACTTGTTGGCTGATTGATTGCACTGATAAAAGAACAACAGCGAAAAAAGAGCATAGCAAGAAAGCTATTAGGGAGACCTAGAAACAGTATAGAAGAACAGTCTACACAGGTCTGTGAGGCAGCCCTGCCACCGAAGCTGTCTGGCTTCTTACCAGCCCCACTCATGAATCTCTTTGCGTCTTTTCGGGTGAACTGAAGTCTGTGTCATTATCATTGTCCCTCCAGTGAACTAGTGTGCTAAGGATGGGGGATGGGACATGACATACCAGCCCAGCCTGGCACTGCTGGTTACTGCTGATCCGTACCACCATGTGGTCCACAAGGCATGTGGGAGTCCCATCATCTAGTCCAGATACGGAAGCCTGAGGCCAGTCGAGGGGTTGGTAGAAGATGGCTTAAAATGAGGATGTCTCTTCAGGTAGAAGAAATGAACACTTCGTGGGGCTATAGTTAAACTTATTACATTCATGAGGGAGAAAAGCAACTTCTAGCCCCCTGGTACTCTGAAGAGGAGTTCTGTTTCAAGAAATGTACGAATAACATTATTCATATTGATATAGATGGACAGTACTGCGGGGTTTCAAAAGCGGCTCTCATATTTGTGGATGACAGATCCAGGCTTTCGCTGGAACACATTAGTGATGTTTGAGGATCCTCCTGACTTTGGAGGTCGATATTGGGAATTACCACCAACTCTTCACATAGCTTACTCCTATCCAAGACAGATCTCTAGCTTGCTGCAATGATGGGACTAGCCTCGGGGGCTGGTAAAGACAGACACATGGGTTGTAGTTCACAGCAGTCTTAGCCGCTGGCTCTCTAAGTTTCCTCTTGCTCGGGGTAGAAAGGCCTGCTGGTCCCACATCTGCCTTCCCAGCCACACCCACTCACTAGTGACAACTGGCTGCCAGTGGCCTCATCTCTAGAGAACAATACAATGGTTCTGTTGTGTACTTGTTGACATACAGAGTGGATTGTTTCAGCAGGTGCAGAAGATAGTCTGTGTGGAGATTACAGAGACCTTTATCCTTGATGGCGTAGTGTAGTTCAGATCTAAGTTGTCCTTTGTCTGCTCCACAAGCAGATGTTGGAATGGAACTTAGTTAAGCTCGGTCCTTCTGTACATGGGAGCAACATTAGTGTGTGTGTGTGTGTGTGTGTGTGTGTGTGTTCTACTCTCTCTGTATCTTTTCCCTGTAATAAAACAATTTAAACTCCCTTTGGTGGCCAGTCAGATGGCTCTGATTTGTCTAAGGCTTTGCATTGGAGTCTGTACACCCAGGGCAGTTTGAATCCTGGAGAAAACACTTTTTTTTTTTTTTGTCTTTTTGCTATTTCTTGGGCCGCTCCCACGGCATATGGAGGTTCCCAGGCTAGGGGTCTGATTAGTGCTGCAGCCACTGGCCTACGCCAGAGCCACAGCAACGCGGGATCCGAGCCGCGTCTGCAACCTACATCACAGCTCAGGGCAACGCCGGATGGTTAACCCACTGAGCAAGGGCAGGGACCGAACCCGCAACCTCATGGTTCCTAGTCGGATTCGTTAACCACTGCGCGATGACGGGAACTCGGAGAAATCACTTCTTTGTTATCAAGAGTGATTTTACAGTGACAAGAACGATGGCTGTTTTCTGTCAGTGTGGTAATTCCACTTGGCTTTTCGTAACTCAGAGCCTGGTGTTTCTCCTGTGTCCTTTGGGTCCCTGATAAGTGGAGGTGACTTTCGTTTCTGAATTCACTTCTCGGTTACCCATACCAGTGAAGGGGAAACAAGGAAAGAGGCTAATCCACAAGCTAGTGATATGCAAGGACCTTCGTTATCCTGAACTCAGTTCTCCAGATCCTACTCGTGGCTTTTAGGAGAAGGAAGGCAATTGTACAAAAGCAAGCTAAGGCCAAGGACTTTGTCAAAAACAAAACCCCAAAAACCGAAATCTTAAAAAACAAAACGAGCAGGCAAGCAAACGAAAAGCCACAAAAACCACTTTGCAAGTTCACTCCATATGTTCACCTTCATGGCAAACTACTCAGCCTCGTAGTACAATTGGTTTGCACCCCCATGGGGTCATGTGTGCAGCAGGGAGGCAGGGGGTGGGTCTCACGGAGATGGTTCCAAACCTGCAGCGAAAGTACAACCCGGGGTTAAACTTTTGCTCTGAGTGGACAGCAGCTTGCTTAGTCCCCGTGCCGATGAGGTCAGCCTTTCTCCCGAGCTTACTCTCTCCTCTGGTCCTTGCCCGTCCGCTTACACTCTGCCTCCAAGAAAAGATCTCTGTGTTGAAGGAGGAAATGTGCCTCTGGAGGAGGAGAATAAAAATAGGTCAGTGAAAACTCCCATCACATATTCCCATTTATTTGGTTTGATATCCAGTTCAACTCCACAAGTATTTGTTGATATCTTCTTTGTTCCCATCCTTTTATTAGGCTCTGGGAGATACAGAATCATGATGATAATTTTTTTTTTTTGGCTTTGAAGCATACTTTTATTTTTTTTTTTTCATGATGATAATGTTAATAGCTGACATTTACTTAGCGTCTACTATGTGTCAAGGGCAGTTCTAAGCACTTTATTTATAGTCATGCACTTGGGCCGCACAACGACCCTATAAAATGCTATTATTATCCTTCTCATTTCACAGATAAGGAGACTGAAGTTAACTAAGTTAACCAACTAGGAGCTGGTAGAGTCAGAATTCAAACCCAGGCATTCCCACTCCAAAAAGACAAAAGTTCTTGGGAGTCCCTGATGTGGCTCAGCAGGTTAAGAACCCAACTAGTATTCATGAGGAGGGGGGTTCGAGCCTTGGCCTTGCTCAGTGGGTTAAGGATCCAGCGCTGCTGCGAGCTTCGGTACAGGTTGAAGACACAGCTCAGATTTGGTATTGCTGTGGCTATGGTGCAGGCCGGCAGCTGCAGGTCCAATTTGATCCCTAGCCTGGGAACTTCCAAATGCCTCGGGTGTGGCCCTAAAAAGCAACACAAACAAACAAACAAAAGGACAAAACGTTCTTTCTCTTATGAAGCTCAGCTGGGGGCGATGAAGTCAACGTAGTGGAAATGGTACAGTTTAGGGTAGGCGTCTTGGAAGAAGCAAGACCTCACTAAATCCCAGATCCTTCAGCTAGAATGGGTATAATAGACTCTACCTCATAGACGTAGTGTAATAAATGGATGAAATAATACATCTAAAGAGCTTAGTGGGAGTTCCCTGGTGGCTCAGTAGGTTAAAGGTCTGGCGTTGTCACTGCCGTGGCGTGGGTTCGATCCCTGGCTTGGAAACTTGGACGTGCCAAAAAAAAAAAAAAAAAAAGGAAAGAGCTTAGTGCATATGATGTGTGCTCAATAAATTGTGGTCGTGATGATGACAATGATGGCATTGATGGCTCTGGACCTGAAAGATGAGTAGAGCTGGGATATCCAGAGAGAAAGAGGAATGGCCTTCCAGGTGAATTATGAGGAAAGAGGGGAACAAACATGATGTTGGGAAGGGGTGCTAAGGAGATACAGTTTTCTCATTCCCTTGCTGTGGCCACCACTGGCTGAGGTAATTGAGGAGGAAGAGAAGTGAGTGGCCATTGCAGAGTCAGTCAGCAGCCCTGAAACTTTTCACTGGTCTTGAAGCACGCTGGCCACACCCTCTGTCTGCTACTGGGACTCTGCTTCCCGACTGGCCCTCATCTCTTCTTCGAGCTCAGGCTTAACGCCAGATGAGTGGGTATGAAAAGCTCTAGACATTCCCAGAGTGAGAGCAACCTGCCGTGCCTACAGTCCAGGCTCAGTTGCATCCCTGAGCCTTTGCTGAGGTACAGAGGACATGGAGCTCCCATCAGGCTGACAGGAGGGACTGGGCTCGGTAGGTAGCAAAGGTCCCTTAGACTGTTTTTGTTTGTTATAGGCGGCGTCAGTTATTTGTTGAGTCCCTAGTATGTACAAAACCTCTGTTAGGAGTTTTAGGTAATTTGAGAGAAGTAAAAAACGTGGTCCTTGCCCTTGATGTACTGCCATTTTGCTGTGGAGACCAGATTGATAAACTTACTGGTAACAATGCGAGGTCAGTATAGGTCGTATAGGTTGGAATAACTAGCTGTTCAATTGCCTACTTTCTTTAGGTGCCGCTACCTGGCTGTCCAGCTGTCTCCTGCCATCCCTGTGTTCGCTGCCATGCTCTTCCTTTTCTCCATGGCTACACTGTTGAGGACCAGCTTCAGTGACCCTGGAGTGATTCCTCGGGCCCTACCAGATGAAGCAGCTTTCATAGAAATGGAGATAGGTGAGTTTTCTAAGTGGCTGGCAAGATGCTGTGCAGTGGGTGGCTTTGATTGGCAAGGGAATGGAATCATAATTGTAGTTGCAGATTAACAGTCACTTCTAGGAGTTCCCGTCGTGGCGCAGTGGTTAACGAATCCGACTAGGAACCATGAGGTTGCGGGTTCAATCCCTGGCCTTGCTCAGTGGGTTAACGATCCGGCATTGCCGTGAGCTGTGGTGTAGGTCGCAGATGCGGCTCGGATCCTGCGTTGCTGTGGCTCTGGCGTAGGCTGGCAGCTACAGCTCCGATTCGACCCCTAGCCTGGGAACTTCCATATGCCGAGAGAGCGGCCCACGAAATAGCAAAAAGACAAAAAACAAAACAAAACAAAACAAAAAAAACAATCACTTCTAGCCTTTTCCGTCTGAGATCCTGAATGTGAGATCTTGACTGCCCTATAAAGAATGTGAACTTCATTCTTCCCTGTGTTGGGTCGCATTTCAGGAGTTTTATTACCAGGGTTCTGCTGCACTGTTCCCAAGAGGATTATTTTTAAAACTTTTTTGGGATCATCAATTCATTGGATTTTTTTTTTTGATGAAAGCTATAAACCTTCTCTTTGTAAAAATATTCCTAGGGAGTTCCCTCGTGGCACAGCAGGTTAAGGATCTGGCATTGTCATTGCAGCAGCTCGGATTGATGCTGTGGTGAAGGTTTGATCCCCGGCCTGGGAACTTCCACATGCTGTGGGCACAGCCAACAAACAAAAATATTTCTATATGTATCACATACATACAATTTTGGATATAATTTCAGGGACTCAGAGATCTTTTTGAAGCACATATGTGGATTTCTAACTAAGACTTCTTATTGCTTTAGTGGAACACACAAGATAGGAGGGAAAAGAAACCATTGAGAATTCTGGGAATGGTAAAAGAAGTAGTTATAGGCTCATTACGGTGTAGTCTGCGGCTCAAGGTGGGGCCCTTGGGGACAGAGATCAAGTGCTGCACTACCCAGGGGCCAAGCTGCTTTCATGAATTGAAGCAGAACATCCCAGGGCTCAAGGAAGGAATATCCTGGGAGCTCACACTGGGACAGAAGGCTCTGATGCCAGTACTTGCAGGGAGTGAGAGCCCACCAGATCCAAGAGCCGTGCCTGCCTAAGTTGTTCTTATATCTGGTGCCCAAGTAGCTAGAGTTAGCAACCAAGCCACATGCAGTAGAAGAAAGGGCTCTAGGACTTCTAAGACTAAAAGCTGTGCCTGTGGAGTGCCAATCTGTAGCTCGCCTTTATTCTTTTAGGTGCTTTGTTATTGTTTGTTTGTTGGATTTTAGTATTTTATTTAATTAAAATGACACAAATGGGAGTTCCCGTGGTGGCGCAGTGGTTAACGAATCCGACTAGGAACCATGAGGCTGAGGGTTCGATCCCTGCCGTTGCTTAGTGGGTTAAAGATCCGGCGTTGCCGTGAGCCGTGGTGTAGGTTGCAGACGCGGCTCAGATCCCGAGTTGCTGTGGATCTGGCGTAGGCTGGTGGCTACGGCTCCGATTAGACCCCTAGCCTGGGAATCTCCATATGCCTCGAGAGCGGCCCAAGAAATGGCAAAAAGACAAAAAAAAAAAAAAAGAATCCGAGTGCAGCAGCTCAGGTTGCTGTGAAGGTACAGGTTCGATCCCCATCCCCCGCACTGGGTTAAAGGATCTGGCGTTGCCACAACTGTGGTGTAGGTTGCAGCTGTGGCTGGGATTCAGTCTCTGGCCCAGAAACTTCCATATGCCATGGGTGGGGAAAAAAAAAAAAAGACACAAATGTATTGGGGTTCTAATAGGTATTACGTTACATTTACATATTATTTTTGAAGGGATTTACATTTTTATAATTATGTGCCTATCCAGGAAAAGAATACGTCTTTCTGTATTTTCAGACTGAATTTTATGCCCTTTAATAAGATTTTTATAGTTTTCTTTATCTGGTTTCTTCTCATATTGAGTTTATTCCTAATGATTATATGCATGCTGTTGTTAAAAAAATATTTTCTCCCAGTTCTGGTTGATTTCTTTTTTTCCCATAGTTTTATTGAGATATAATTGGCACACGACATTATGTAAGTCTGTGGTGTACAACGTGTTGATTTGATATTCTTTCAGGGTGCTCTGAAAGCTTCCAGCTTTTGTATTTCATTCATTTATTTATCTGTGTTTATCTAGCTTATTAATGGATTTCTTTTTGGAAAATTTCAGCCTTTTTTAGGTGCACTGAAGGACAGGTTTGTGCATATTCGAGCTCAGACTACTTTGGATGGAGGCGAGGGTGGGAATTGTGGGAAAGAAACAGAAGCGAGGTGTGTCGGCACAGCTGGAATTGGGGGAGACCTGGGCTAGTTAGGAGCACGATAGGAAGGGACAATTGTGAGTGCCATCTTTTCTCTATCTGGGTTATTCTTTTATCATCCCCTTTCCATTCACATGTGGAGAAACTGAAGGTCAAGGCAGTGCCTTGACGTGCATCTTACAGCAAGGAGGCTGTGAGCAAGGTTAGGTCTGTTTTGCTAAATTGTGAGGCCCGGGGGGCCCAGGCTCGAGCTGTCAGGTTATTACCTCTGCACTTAGCATGTTTCTTTCAGTAGAAGAGTGCGTTCTTGAGCTCATACATATGTGTAGGTTAGCAAGTTTTTGTCAACTTACATTCAACCCTGTACTGGGTATGCTGTGGGTAGGGGTTG
The DNA here is from genome assembly GCF_016906955.1 of Phacochoerus africanus. Taxonomy (NCBI): domain Eukaryota; kingdom Metazoa; phylum Chordata; class Mammalia; order Artiodactyla; family Suidae; genus Phacochoerus; species Phacochoerus africanus. The sequence continues at coordinate 110,538,898 of NC_062560.1, read as the reverse complement.
GGCTGGGCAGAGAAGGCATGCATTATAGCTCTCCTTTGTCCCAGGTGTCCTCAGGTAGAGCACATACTGAAGAATGTTAAGGTGGCATGCTGGTACTTATATCATCCTCTAATGAATAGTTATCCCCATCCTATGACACACTGTTATTGTTTGATTTCACAGCATTCAGCATCCACCCTGCTCCGGAAAAAAAGGAAGAAAGTTCCATATGGCAGATATTTTTAAAATCAATGTGAATTGAAAAAATATTCTGTTTTTAGAATTATCCTGCACAGCGAGGGTGCAATGAGGCAGGCACTCTCATATGCTGCCCATGGGTGGGTGTGCAAATTGATACAATCTGTCTGCCCAGCAGTTTGGCAATAAGTAATATGGGCTTTAAGGGTTCATACCCTTTGACCCAGTAATTTCACATGTCTCCAGGTTAGCTAAAGGAAATAATCAGAGAGAGATTTACACAAGCAATTGTAGAAGGGTTTTTAATGCATCGTTTTTTCTTTCTCCTAGCTATTTTTTTTTTTTTTTAGTAGCACTCTAGGCACACGGAAGGGATTGAACCCACACCACAGCAGTGACCTGAGCCACTGCAGTGATAACAATGGATCCTTAACCCACTGAGCCACACAGGAATTCCATTCCTAGCTGTTTTAGTGCCAGCAACGTTATATATTACTGCCCAGACTTTAACATACGTTTCTTTTTTTTCTTTAAGTTTTAGAAATTAATTTTAACACATGAACATATTCTTGAGGAAGGGAGGAGGGCATTGGGATTGGGCCGGAGATCAAGGGGGCTTAAGCTTTATCTGTAATGTTTAAAGTTTTTGCATGCAGCATCATTTAAATAGCAAAATACCAGAGGCAACTTAAATAATAATATGGAGTGGTTAAATAAATTACACTACATGCATATGATGGAAAATTGTATTGCCAGTAACGATGTTTTCAGAAAAAAATTAACCGTGAAAAATGCTCACCATGTAATGTTAAGTGAAAAATATAGGGTATAAAGTTGTGTTTATAATATAATCTCAAATCTTAAAAAATCAGGAATTTTGTTTTGTTTTGTTTCTGTTTTTTGACCACCCCGTGGCATATGGAGTTCCGGGGCCAGGGATCCGATCCTAGCCGCAGCTGCGTGTGACCTATGCTGCAGCCGTGGCAACACTGGATCCTTTAATCCACTGTGCCAGGCTGGTGATGGAACCCGCATCCTGGTGCTGCAAGAATGCCAGGACCCCATTGCTCCACAGCAAGAACTCTAGTACATGCTTCTGTTTTGTGTACACTTTATCTTTTTTTAAACTATTTTTTTTAAATTCTATTGGAATATAGTTGACTTACAAAGTTGTGTTAATTTCAGGCATACAGTAAATTAAATCAGTTATACATATACATATATCCATTCCTTTTCAGATTCTTTTCCCATATAGATTATTACACAGTATTGAGTGAATTTCCCTGTGCTATACAGTGGGTCCTTATTACTCCTGTATTTTATATGTAGTAGTGTGTATGTGTCAATCCCAACCCCCTAATTTATCCCCCCACCCATGTCCCCTTTGGTAACTCTAAGTTTGGTTTCAAAATATTTTATTTTCCCCCTTTTTGGGGCTGCACCCATGGCATATGGAAGTTCCCAAGCTAGGGGTTGAATCTGAGCTGCAGCTGCCAGCCTATGCCATAGCCACAGATCTGAGCCACATCTGTGACCTCCACTGCAGCTTGCAGCAACACTGGATCCTTTTACCCACTGATCGAGGCCAGGGATCAACCTGCATCCTCATGGATACTATTCAGATGCTTAACCCATTGAGCCAACATGGGAACTCTTGGCTTCAAAATCTTTGAGTCTGTTTCTGTTTTGTAAGTTCTTTTGTATCATTTTTATTGGAGTCCACATATTAGTGATCTCTTATGATATTTGTCTTTCTCTGTCTGACTTCACTTCCTTAGTATGATAATCTCTAGGTCCATCCATGTTGCTGCAAATGGCATTTCATTCTTTTTATGGCTGAGTAATATTCCATTGTATATATGTATATCTAATTCTCTGTCAGTGGACATTTAGGTTTCTTCCGTGTCTTGGCTATTGTAAATTGTGCTGCAGTGAACACTGAGTTGCATGTATCTTTTTGAATTATGGTTTGTTCCTGATAGATGCCCAGGAGTGGGATTGCTGGATCATACAGTGGTTATATATTTAGTACACTTTCATTTTTCAACATAGTGTTTAACATTTCCCTGTGTCATCATTTAAAATGATGTACTCATTTTAAATGGCTGCATAATATTCAATCCATGCGTGTATCATAAATTAATTAACCAACTTAATATTGGTTAATTAATTTATATCAATATCAATATTTTGATATTGAGGTTATTTTCAGTCTTTCACTATTAAAAGGGACTCTGACAAATATCTTGTGTTAACATCTTTCGTACACCTCTGTGGTTTTTTTTTTTTTTTGATCATGCCTGGGGCATGTGGAAGTTCCCGTTCCAGGAATGGAACTTGTGCCACAGCTGTAACCAGAGCCACAGCAGTGACAAAGCCTGGTCCTTAACCTGCTGAGCTACGAGGGAACTCTCTACCACTTTGTAATTTTGGTAGGTTCCTAGAAGTAGAATTCCTGGGTCAAGATTATACACATTTAAAATTTTGGTAGGCGGGAGTTCCCATTGTGGCTCAGTGGGCCAAGAAACTGACTAGTTGGTACAATCACTATGGAAAACAGTATGGAGGTACCTTAGAAAACTATATATAGAATTACCATATGACCCAGCAATCCCACTCTTGGGCATATATCTGGACAAAACTTTCCTGGAAAAAGACACAGGCACCCACATGTTCATTGCAGCATTATTCACAATAGTCAAGACGTGGAAACAACCTAAATGTCCATCAACAGATGACTGGGTTAAGAAGATGGCCCGGGTTTGATCACTGACTTCGGAATTTCAGCATGCTGCCAGTGCAGCCAACCCCCCCCCCCCCACACACACACACAATGGAATACTACTCAGCCATAAAGAGGACAAAATAATGCCATTTGCAGCAACATGGATGGAACTAGAGAATCTCATACTGAGTGAAGTAAGTCAGAAAGAGAAAGACAAATACCATATGATATCACTTATATCTGGATCTAATATATGGCACACATGAACCTTTCCACAGAAAAGAAAATCACGGACATGGAGAACAGACTTGTGGTTGCCAAGGAGGAGGGGGAGAGAGTGGGATGGACTGGGAATTTGGGGTTAATAGATGCAAACTATTGCCTTTGGAATGGATAAACAATGAGATCCTGCTGTATAGCACTGGGAGCTATATCTGGTCACTTGTGATGGAGCATGATAATGTGAGAAAAAAGAATGTATATATGTATGTGTGACTGGGTCACCTTACTGTACAGTAGAAAATTAACAGAACACTGTAAACCAGCTATAATGGAAAAAATAAAAAAGTCATTATTAAAAATTTTTTTTTAAATAAAATAAAATAAAAAAAGAAACTGACTAGTATCCATGAGGATGTGGGTTTGATCCCTGCCCTCGCTCAGTGGGTTAAGGATATGGTGTTGCCACAAGCTTCAGAGTAGATCACAGATGTGGCTTGGGCCTGATCTTGCTGTGGCTGTGGTGTAGGCCATCAGAGATTCAACCTCTAGCCCGGGAACCTCCATATGCCATAGGTGCGGCGCTAAAATAAAATAAAATAAAATAAAATAATAAAATATTGGTAGTCGGTGCCATATTGCTTACTAGTAATGTAAAAAAAAAAAAAAATACCTTCTCCCCATCCTCGCCAACACTGGTGGTTTTTTTTTGGGGGGGTGGCTACACTGGCAGCATGCTGAAGTTCCGAAGCCAGTGATCAAACCTGGGCCATAGCAGTGACCCAAGCCACTGCAGTGACACCAGATCCTTAACCCGCTGTGCCACAAGAGAACTCCAAGAAACAGTTTTATATATGTACACAAAATGATTATGTGGCACTCATAGTCTGGAAATGCCAGCCTGGAGCCTGTGGGCCTAGGGAAGCTTTGATTCCTCCCATTGCTCTTGGAGAGGTGGTGAGACTTTGGGGCTCAAATAACAGCTAGCAGGGCTGTTCACTGTCTTTACTGATCTACAGAAGCTACCAATGGTGCGGTCCCCCAAGGCCAGCGACCACCCCCTCGCATCAAGAATTTCCAGATAAACAACCAGATCGTGAAGCTGAAGTACTGTTACACATGCAAGATCTTCCGGCCTCCCCGGGCCTCTCACTGCAGCATCTGTGACAACTGCGTGGGTGAGTAAAACCAAAGGGACCTTGCCTGAGGGGGGGAAGCCTGAGTTGAAGAGGAGGGTCAGGGAAAAATCAGGAAAAATCAGTGGGGGTGGGAGGATAGATTTTAGATAGGAAACAAGCTAGATGTAATTAGGAAACTTTAGCTAGGGAACAAGCTTCTGAACAATTATAAATCAACTATACTTCTGTAGATCAAATCATAATTTAAATATCCTTCAGTCTGAAATTAAAAAAAAAAAACTCTTTGGTAAATGAGAAAATAAACTTCACCTGTTTTTCAAATCTGAATTGTCCTCTACTGGATCTGTGTCAAGGGGAAACTACCCTATATAAGGGGAGGAGAGTCCCAGTCCACTGGAGGGCAGCATCGGGGAGGGAAGGGCTGAATAAGAAGTCGTGTTCCCAAGAAGAGGAAAGTTGCCAGCATTTATTGAATTCCTAGTAAATACCGGACACTATGCTAAGTGCTTTTCCTTTCTCTCATTTAAGACTCTTGGGAGTGCCCGTCATGGTGCAGCAGAAACGAATCCGACTAGGAACCATGAGGTTGCGGGTTCGATCCCTGGCCTCACTCAGTGGGTTAAGGATCTGGTGTTGCAGTGAGCCGTGGTGTAGGTCGCAGACGCAGCTCAGATCCTGCGTTGCTGTGACTGTAGCGTAGGCCAGCGGCTACAGCTCTGATTAGACCCCTAGCCTGGGAACCTCCATATGCCATGGGCGCGGCCCTAAAAAGACAAAAAGACAAAAAAAAAAAAGACTCGTAAGAACCCCGTAAGATAGGTATTATCCCCATTTTATAGATGAGGAAACAGGTGAAGCACCTTTGCGTAGCTTCATATAAAATAAGTATGAGCTGAAGCTGGAACAGGTCTGATTCCAACACCCTCATTTATTCTTTCTTTGTTTCTGCAAGGGTGGGTATATGTGTGCATATTACAGGGGTCTGTGCTTCTATCTGCATATATGTGACGTAGTTGTAATCACTGTAATCACTGCTGAACCCTGGGAAAAATAAAAAAACAGGCAGTAAATGTCTGTTGATAAGCAGATATGTGCATTTCCTTATATTATCAATAGGCATATTTCCAGCTTTTTTTTTTGGCCACGCTCATGACATGTGGAAGTTCCCAGGCCAGGGATTGAACCCATGCCACCCCAGCAACCCCAGTGACAGTGCCAGATCCTTAACCCTCTGTGCCACAAGAGAACTTCCAGCATTCTTTGTATATGCCATAGAGCATGCCTGAGTGCACTGCTTTCCTCTTATTAGCCAGTTCATTTTAGGCTAAGGTTAGGAAGATGTATCTTACTTTGTATGGTAAAAAGCTGTATGTAGATAGGACTTTTGTAGTTGAAACTCATTTTTTTTTTGGTTTTTTTTTTGGGCTGCACCTGCGGCATATGGAGGTTCCTAGGCTAGGGGTCAAATCGGACCCATAGCCACAGCCACACAGGATCCAAGCCGAGTCTGCGACCTACACCATAGCTCATGGCAACGCCAGGTCCTTAAACCACTGAGGGAGGCCGGGGATCTAACCCGCAACCTCATGGTTACTAGTCAGATTCGTTTCCACTGCGCCACAATGGGAACTCTGAAACTCATTTTAAGTGAGCCAGGAAACTTGATATTTCAAGAAAGTCTGATATAAAGGTTTTCAAAAATAATTCCTTCTTATTAATATTCTTAAACATAACTCATTTTTTTTCAAAAAGAATCTTTAATGTTTTAGTAGAAATATGGATAGCAGATAAAACAATTACAATTAAGTAGTTAACAGGAAAAAAATGTTCATCTCTACTTAAAATCAAAGAAATAAAAATTAAAATAAGATCTTTTTTCATCTAGAAAATTAGCAAGGAAAACCTGATAATGCCTAGTCCTACACCAATAGGAGTGTAAACTGGAACAAACTTTTTGGAAGGCAACCTAGTAAAAGTTATAAAAGCCTTAAAATACATATACCCTTTGAAGCCAGTGACTCACTTTCTAGGGCTCTATCCCAAGAAAATTAGGAATGTGGTAAAAGATTTAGGTATGTACGTATTTATCTGCAGATTATTGTAATAATGAAAAATTGGAAAGAACCTGGTTTTCCTCCAGTAGGCAAATGGCCAAATAAATTGTGGGACACTCATAGAGTACACTTCTCTGGGGAAAAGCTTATGCTAAGAAAGCTAAATGAAATAAAAGAGAAGATAGGCTACGTTTATCGTGTGATCTCAGTTACACATTTAAAAGATATAAATATGTATAAAGAATTATGCAAGGAAGTATTCTAGAATGCTTATTGTTTGTTATCTATAGATTGTGGGGTTAATAAAGGATTTTGTTTCCTTCCTTAGAAAAGAATTACTTTCACTTTTTTTTACAGTCAACATATATTACTTATATTATCAGATAGAGGTGTGATTTATAATATAGTAAAAATACATCTGTATAAAGCTGCAGATATGTAGATTTATATGGCATGTTTGCCTAAAGTAAGGCCATCTTCCCTCCCTTTTCAGAAAAGATATATTGCAGCCCTTTAGCCAGGAGATGCACCATTCTTACAAGCTTATTTTTTGACTGGTACACAACTCATTGTGCCTTAAAAATGATGTATTTTAGGAGTTCCCATAGTGGCGCAGTGGTTAACGAATCCGACTAGGAACCATGAGGTTGCAGGTTCGATCCCTGCTCTTGCTCAGTGGGTTAACGATCTGGCGTTGCCGTGAGCTGTGGTGTAGGTCGCAGATGCGGCTTGGATCCCGCGTTGCTGTGGCTCTGGCGTAGGCTGGCAGCTACAGCTCCGATTGGACCCCTAGCCTGGGAACCTCCATATGCCGCGGGAGCGGCCAAGAAATGGCAAAAAGACAAAAAAAAAAAAGATGTATTTTATTCTTTGTGCTTTTTTGGTTCATTGTAGGAAATATGGGAAGTAACAGATGTAAATAAAACCTAATCCCAGAGTTCCTGCTGTGGTGCAGCAGATTAAGGATTCGGCGTTGTCTCTGTGATGGCGCAGGTTCAACCCCTGGCCCGGAATGGCGGGTTAAGGATCTGGCATTGCCACAGCTGTGGTGGAGGGCAGCAACCGCGGCTCAGATTCAGTCCCTGGCCTGGGAATTTTCACATATCGCAGGTGCAGCCAAAAAGGAAAAAGACAAAAAAAAAAATTCCAAACTTAATCCCAAACTCACTCTCCATTTTGCTATATTTGCCTCTAGTCTCTCCCTTGTTTATGAAATTGGATCACACATGATAGTTTTTAGTCCTGCCTTTGTCACTTAACATTATATGCTGAGCATTTTCTACATCTTACATGTTTAAAAAATATATTATTTTAATGACTACATAATCAATCATATGTCTATATTCTAGTTTATTTAGGCCTATCAATAGACATTATCATGATCTCATTTTATTATTATGACACTGCAATCAAAATTATTAAATTTAGAGTTCCCATTGTGATTCAGTGGTTAACGAACCCAACTAGTATCCATGAGGATGCGGATTCGATCCCTGGCCTTGCTCAGTGGGTTAAGGATCTGGTGTTGCCATGAGCTGTGGTGTAGGTTGTAAACGAGGCTCAGATCCTCTGTTGCTGTGGCTGTGGTGTAGGTCAGCGTCTATAACTCCGATTCGACCTCTAGCCTGGGAACCCCCTTGTGCTGCGAGTGCAGCCCTAAGAAGACAAAAAAAAAATTACATTTAAGGATGTGATGAAATTGGAGCCTTCATTTCTGGTGGGAATGTAAAATGGTGCAGCCACCGTGAAGAACGGTTTAGCAGTTCCTCTAAAAGTTGAACATAGAATTATAAGAGGATTTCCCGTTGTGGCTCAGCAGTTTAAGAGCACAACATAGTGTCCATGAGGATGCAGGTTCGATCCTGGCCCTGCTCTATGGTTAAGGATCTGGGATTGCCACAGGCTATGGCGGAGGTTGCAGATGGGGCTTGCATCTGGCATCGCTGTGGCTGTGGCATAGACCAGCAGCTGCAGCTCCAATCTGACCCCTAGCCTGGGAACTCCCATGTACTGCAGGAAAAAGGAAAAAAAAAAAAAAAGAATTATACGACTCAGCAATTCCACTCTTGGATATATACCGGGATTTAGTGTGCTCAGGCTCCCATAACAAAATATCACAAACTGGGTAGCTTAAATTAAAAAAAATTTATTTTCTCATAGTGCTGGAGGTTAGGAGTCCAAGATCAAGGTGCCAGCTGAGTTGATTTCTGGTGAGGCCCCTCTCTCTGACTTGCAGGTGGCTGCCTTCTTGCTATACCCTTACATGGCCTTTTCTCTGTGCTCATGCACTTCTGGTGTCTCTTCCTTTTCTCCTTATAAGTTGTGATGTCAGTCATATTGGATTAGGGCCCTACCCTTATGACCTCATTTAACTTTAGTTACCTCCTTAGAGGCCCTATCTCCAAATACAGTCACATTGGGAGTTAAGGATTGCTTCAACATATGAATTTTGGGGGAGGACACAATTGTCCATAACAATACCAAAAAGAATTGAAAACAGGAACTCAAACACGCTTGTACATCAGTGTTCATAGCAGCATTATTCACAATAGCCAATAGATGGAAACAATCCAAGCGTCCAACAGACCAGTGGATTAAAAAGTGTAGTATAGCCACACAACGGAATATTATTTAATCCTAAGGAGGAATGAAGTACTGATACATGCTATAACATGGATGAGTCTTAAAAACATGCTAAATGAAGAGTTCCCATTGTGACTCAGCCGGTTAGGATAGGGATATGGGTATCCATGAGCATATGCGTTCGATCCCTGGCCTTGCTCAGTGGGTTAAAGAATCTGGCGTTGTCGTGAGCTTCGGTATAGGTCACAGATGAGACCTGGATCCTGTGTTGCTGTGGTAATTGTGTAGACAGGAAGCTGTAGCTCCGATTTGACCCCTAGCCTGGGAACTTCCATGTGCCACAGGTTCGGCCCTAAAAATAAACAAACAGAGCATGCTAAAATGAAAGAAGCCCGATACAAAAGGCCATATATTGTATGATTCCACCTAATATTTAATTAATTCTTAAATTTAATTCTTAATTAATTTAATTAATTCTTATTTAATTCTTTTGTGTGTGTGTGTGTCTTTTTAGGGCCGCAACTGTGGCATATGGAGGTTCCCAGCTAGGGGTCCAATCAGAGCTGCAGCTGCCAGCCTACACCACAGCCACAGCAACTTGGGATCTGAGCTGCATCTGTGACCTACACCACAGCTCACAGCAACACCAGATCCTTAACCCACTGACCAAGACGAGGGATCGAACCCATGTCCTCATTGGATGCTAGTCGGGTTCTTTAACTGCTGAGCCACGACGGAAACTCCTTATGTAATTCTTAAATCAAATTTTTAGAATAGGCAAATTCATAGAGATAGAAAGAAGATTAAAGGTTACCAGGGGCTGGAAGAAGGAGAAAATGGAGAGTTACTGTTTAAGGGGTTCAGCATTTTTTTGGGGGTTGTAAACATTTTTGGAAATAGGTAGTGCTGATGGTTGCACATGTTGTGAATGTAATTAATGCCACTGAATTTTGCAGTTAAAATTGGTTAAGATGCCAAATTGTATGTTTTAAATATTTTACCACAATAAAAATTTAATTAAAATTATTGAATTTAGAGGTTCCCATCGTGGCACAGAGAAAACAAATCTGACTAAGAACCATGAAGTTGTGGGTTCGATCTCTGGCCTCACTCAGTGGGTTAAAGGGTGTGGTATTCCTGTGAGCTGTAGCGTAGGTTGAAGACAGGGCTCAGATCCTGCGTTGCTGTGGCTGTGGCGTAGGCTGGCAACTGTAGCTCCGATTGGACCCCTAGCCTGGGAACCTCCATATGCCGCAGGTGTGGCCCTAAAAAGGGGAAAAAAAATTAGATTTTTCACTTAGATTTCGGTGCCCATCTCTATTTCTTTATGAGAAATTACTGAAAATGGATTTATTCTGTCAAAGGGATGTGAGCATTATTAAGGCTCTTGATACATATGATGAAATTGCTTTCCAAAAAGGTTCTCTCAATTTGTACTCCCACAAACAGTTTATTAGAGTGTATGGTTTACCTTGTTCTCACTAGCAGTGGATATTGTTTTTCATATTCTTATTTTGATAGGCAAAATGTGTCTTCTTGTATTAGTATTGCACTGAGTTATCAGTGAATCTGGAAATACTTAAATATATGTTTGTGTGGTATTTAGTAACTGGTTTGCCTTTTGATTATTTTCTTGAAGGAGTATGTGTATGTTGTTATTGATTTGTAAGGACTTTTTGTAGACTAAATTACAAAATTTACATACATTCCTGTTGGGCTTTTTTCTTCTTTAATTTTTTCTTTTTTTTTTTGTCTTTTTGTTGTTGTTGTTGCTATTTCTTGGGCCGCTCCCGCGGCATATGGAGGTTCCCAGGCTAGGGGTTGAATCAGAGCTGTAACCACCAGCCTACACCAGAGCCACAGCAACGCGGGATCCGAGCCGCGTCTGCAACCTACACCACAGCTCACGGCAACGCCGGATCATTAACCCACTGAGCAAGGGCAGGGACTGAACCCGCAACCTCATGGTTCCTAGTCAGATTCGTTAACCACTGCGCCACGACGGGAACTCCTAATTTTCTTTATAGTATTTTTAACATATATGAATTTTTGTGTGTATAGAGTCAAATCTATTTTTCATTGTCATTTGTGTTCTGTTATTTTTATGATTATGTTAAGATTTCACTTTTTTTTTTTTTTTGCTGCACCCACGGCATGTGGAAATTCCTGGGCCGTGGATCAAAACTGAGCTGCAGCTGTGACCTACACCCCAGCTGTGGCAATGCTGGGTCCTTAACCCACTGCACCAGGCCAGGGATCGAACCCATGCCTCAGCAGCAACCCAAGCCACCACAGAGACAACACTGAATCCTTAACCTGCTGTGCCACAGCAGCAACTTCCTGTTGTTACATTTAACTGTTTAATTCATCTGGAATTAATTTTGATATGTAGTGTGAGGGGAAAAGATCTAACCTTCATTTCAACCAAGGAGCCAATTAACTCTGAGTTGTCAATGGAATAATACTTCCTTTCACCCCAGGTTTTACACTGCTGCCATTCTCAGACAGTACATTTTTACAAATTCTAGAGTCTATTTCTGGGTGCTTTCCATTCCATTTGAGCTATGCCACGCCACTTAAGGTATTGTAGGTTTATAATTTTTTACTCACTGGAGGTTAAGAAAAACCACACTACTCATTTTTCAAAAGTTCCTTGGCTGTTTACACCTATTTATTTTTCCTGTACTTAGTAGAAGCACCTACTAAGGCTTTTCTTTGGAAAAGCAAAGTCTCTGCTGTTAGCTGGCTGTGAGGCAGAGCACTTTACCCCTCAGTGCCTCAGTTTCCTCATCTGTAAAGTGGAGAAAAGAGTATCTTCTTTGGCCCAACTTCCAGTATGATTGTGGGCATCAGAGTAGATGGCTATGAAAACATTGTGGAAAAGCAAAAAATGAAACCCAGTGTTTTTTTACAGTTGAAATAGGCAGGGATGGGGCGAAGGTCTTTGAATGAGCTATTAAGTGGATGGCGAGGTTGTGCTCGATTTTGGAGGCTTTGGCCCTGGAATCTCTCTCTCTCTCACAGAGCGCTTCGACCATCACTGCCCCTGGGTGGGTAATTGTGTTGGAAAGAGGAACTACCGCTACTTCTACCTCTTCATCCTTTCTCTCTCCCTCCTCACCATCTACGTCTTCGCCTTCAACATCGTCTATGTGGCCCTCAGTGAGTATGCAGGGCACTGTCTGTTGTTGGAGGGGCGGGTGGTGAGAGAAGCCTTGAGGACAGCCAGGAAGTGGTTGTGTATTTGCGCTGGGATTTTACCATGGGCAAGGCACCTAGGACCAGTTAAAAGCGAGCACTCCCCTTTGCTCTTGAGCAGGGCTCCAACCCTCAGCTCGCACCCGTCAGTGTTTACTGAGTGTGCTGGCCTTCTCAGTGGCCCTCTGCTGGGGACCGGGACCGTAATTACTGCTCTGTGCCTAGAGTTTTGGGCATTTATGAGGTGATCGCAAAGGTTGGGGATGTATTTTTAGCTGTATGTGTCCTCTCTTCTACTTTGTAAGACCTGCCTTGTGTCACGGGTTATACCAAATAAGTGTCTTTTGGTAGCTCATGGTCTACTTTGGAAGATAGAAAATATGCACCTATGTGTATGCACATGCACGCGCGCATGCGCGCGCGCGCACACACACACACACACACACACACACACACACACACACACACAAAAAACAGCCCAAAGGCAGATGGGATGTGGAGTGAAAGGAGTGGTCTTAATCAAGGCAGCTTCCTGGTAAGAGAGTTCTGAGCTGCATTTTGAACAATGGAGAGATACGGATTGGTGAAGAGAGAGGATTTCTCTTGGATATTTTTGATTTTTTGCATCCAAGAATGGATATCCTCCCCCACGCCCATAGCTGGAAGCTAGGGAAGGGCAGGGGAGCCAGGTGCTTGGCTTGTGCCCGACTCTAGTCCAGTGTTGGGCCCTGCATTGCAAAGGTAAACCCTTCAGTCAAGAGAGGTGTGACCCCTTGCCTGAACCAGGGCTTATCTCTTGCCAGCCGGTAACTAGGGAGGGAAGAAAGTGAGTAGGCACTAGGGTGAGTGCGTGTGTGGGTTTTTTGTTTGTTTTACTAAAGTTACTAACCTGTCTTTCTCCTCTTCCTCCCAATTTCACAGAATCCTTGAAAATTGGCTTCCTGGAGACATTGAAAGAAACTCCTGGAACATATCCTCCCCTGGCACCATGTCCCTGTGAAGCCCTCTTAAACTGCTTTTCAGCATGCTTTCTCTCCACACTTCTCCGCCATCTCATGTTTTTAGACGTCAGAGAGTGCCAGCATCTAAGATTGTTTAAATGTGGTCTTAGGAGTTCCTGTTGTGGTTCAGCGGGTTATGGACCTAACATCTCTGTAAAGATGCAGGTTCGATCCCTGGCCTCAATCAGTGGGTTAAGGATCCGGAATTGCCTCAAGCTTCAGCGTAGGTTGCAGATGCAGCTGGATCTGGTGTGTCTGTGGCTATGGTGTAGGCCAGCAGCTGTAGCTCCAATTTGACCCCTAGCCTGGGAACTTCCATATGCCGCGCAGGTGCAGCCCTGAAAAGACAAAAAAAAAAGTAGTCTTAGTGGTAACACCCAGAACAAAAGATGGCCAGGGCTTAAAGGGAGGTCTTTCCTTCACTGCATCCCTCCCAAGTCCTTCTGATCTCAGGCTCAGCCCTGCCTTCTCTAGTGGGCTGTACTTGTGTCACTTACTAGAAGTCCCTCCTTCCTGTTACAGCTAAGGCTTATTTTTATTTTGTACAGCAGTTACGTTTTTGAAAAGGAGATTCAGATGGGATTTCTGTAAATCACATTCTGGTTTTTTTTCCCCAATCTTTAAAGTTTTTTCCAAATTTCACCTGTTGTTTCATTTATGAATGTTTCTGTTGGTTTGTTTTTGTTTTGATTGCGCCTGAGGCTTGCAAAAGTTCCGGGGCCAGAGATCCAACCCACGCCCCACCAGCAACCCCAGCCACAGCAGTGACCATGCTGGATCCGTAACCCAGCGAACCACCAGGGAACTCATAAAGTTTATTTTTTGATGTGTTTTCCATTGGCACTGATGGCAACATTGTTTAGCTCGGAATCCCTCCTAAATGTCCCTTTTGAAGAGCTGATTTGAATAAACAAATACTTAAATACACTAGAGATGTCAGAGAGTTACTTGTAGTGAATAAAGAGGAGTCCTTTACCTTTCATAAGGGCTATAGCCCGTTCATTTAGATTTCATCTGTTGTTACATATGGATATATATTTGTGATCTGCATTCCGAGCAGTAAAGATGGTGTGACTGGTGCCAGGAGTATGGGCTGAGGCATCAGGTCCCCTGGTGTTGGCTTCTTCAACATTCCTTAACCTCACCTCACTGTTCTAGAAGTACTCATTTGCTTCTTCACACTCTGGTCCGTCGTGGGACTGACTGGATTCCACACTTTCCTTGTGGCTCTCAACCAGACAACCAATGAAGATGTGAGTCAGCTTTTCTCTCCTCATCACATATTCTTCCGCCAAAAGCCTATTCACTAATTACCTGCTAGAGAACTAAGTCTCCAGGGCCCGGGAGGTTGAGGCAGGCAGAGGCCAGGTATGGAGGCTGTGAACTCAGATGTGTGCAGGAGAAAGCAGACTGGCTTGTTAAGTGGAATGCCTGTAGGGAATTAGGAAGAAGAGATTGAATGGTTGGCTGGGCACAAGGTCTTCGGCATTTCATAGGCCCTTAAAGGCTAACTGCTGCCTCTGGAGTTGGAACGGAGACAGACGGTTGCATTGAAAAATCCTTGCTTTTAAAAAGTTACCCGACCATGGAGTTCCCGTTGTGGTGCAGCGGAAACAAATCCGACTAGCATCCATGAGGACGCAGGTTCGATCCCTGGCCTCGCTCAGTGGGTTAAGGATCTGGCGTTGCCGTGAGCTGTGGTGTAGGCTGGCAGCTGTAGCTCTGATTGGACCCCTAGCCTGGGAACCTCCATATGCCGTGGGTGCAGCCCAAAAAAGCAAAAAAAAAAAAAATAAAAATTAAAAACTAAAAAAAAAGTTACCCAACCAATCCATATTCATTGTAGAAAATCAGAAAATACAAATGAGCCAAAAATAGCAAATAAGTCCCGTAATTTTACCTCCTAGACATCACCGTTATTAATGGTATGAGCTGTAGTCTTCTAGACTTGTCTAGACTTACTCCCATGTTTGTCTGTGTGAACATATTATGTATCTTTAAATAGAAATAATACATAGCACTCTGCTTTTTTCACTCGTGAATATTTTTCCACGGCTGTGCATGTTTTTGTTTTTTTTTTCCTATTGTGGTAAAAGACACATAATGTAAAATGTATCGTCTTAACCATTTTTAAGCGTGCAGTTCTATGGCATTCCTATATTCACATTGTGCAACTATTACCACCATCCATCTCCAGCACTTTTTCATCTTCTCATGCAGCGTGTATTTCTTCAACATAATGTTTAATGTAAGCCTTGGCTTTTATCTTACAGATCAAAGGCTCATGGACAGGGAAGAATCGTGTTCAGAATCCCTACAGCCATGGCAACATTGTGAAGAACTGCTGTGAAGTGTTGTGTGGCCCCTTGCCCCCCAGGTACTTGGAGGACTAGAAGGTCCTGGAACTCTGGGGACGAGCAACTTGAGCTGATCCTGTCACGTGATGCCTTCTGAACATGGCCTCTTGGTGTCAGAGAGGTCTTGCCAGGGATTGTCCTCGGTGCCAGATCTACATGGACTGTAGACCCTGGGCTGGTTGTTTTGAAGGGCTGACCTTTTTTTTTCATTCTTATTTCATCTATTTGTTCCCTTGGTAACGTGGTCTTCCCTGGTTTGTGAAAGAAAAAGTGAATGGAAGGCAGGAGACGCGTGCTAAGATCAGGCTGGACTGCCCTAGGGCAGGTTTCTGTTTTCCAGCACACACAGGGAGGTTCAGGGGGCCGGGTGCATGGGGAGGTGGAGGCTTTGTTAACTCTCCCGTCTCCTTCAGCGTGCTGGATCGAAGGGGTATTTTGCCACTGGAGGAAAGTGGAAGTCGGCCTCCCAGTACTCAAGAGGCTAGCACCAGCCTCTTGCCTCAGAGCCCAGTAAGTGTTCCTGATTTTTTCAAAGGTTTATTTAGACTTTAAGACTGAGCCGGTGATAGAGGATGCAGGCTAAATTTACACCTTAGAGGTATAATTAGGCAGTTCTGTGTCCAGTCACTCCGACTTCCCTGTCTCTGATTCTGCCCTAACATTGCCTTAAGATCTTTGTGCCCTTGACATAGGTTACGATCGAGTCATTTTTTCAATATTCTGCTCGTGCTAGGGATACACCAGAGAACAAAGCACACGATGCCCCTGCTCTTAAGGAGGTCATTGTGTAGTGAGGACGAGAGAAGAGAAAACAGGCTATTAGTCGATGCTGTGAAAAGTGCCCTGAGGAAGCATAAACGCTGTAGGAGCAATGATAGGGGGCGGGGGAGTGGGTTGGAGTTAGTGATGCGGTTGCCTTGCTGGAAGGGGGCTTCCTCACTGGACTATGCAGATGTAGTGGAAACTCTCCCAGCTGTCCTGCTCAGATATGCTTTATAAAGTGTATTCCTAAAAAGTTATTAGTTGAACTTTCTTTTTTAATTTTTATTTTTATTTGTTTGTCTTTTGTCTTTCCAGGGCCACACCCGTGGCATATGGAAGTTCCCAGGCTAGGGGTCTAATCAGAGCTACAGCTGCCGGCCTATGCCACTGCCACTGCCACAGCCACAGCCACAGCCACAGCCACGCTAGATCCAAGCCGTGTCTGCAACCTGCAGCTCATGGCAACGCCAGATCCTTAACCCACTGAGCAAGACCAGGGCTCAAATCCACATCCTCATGGATATCAGTCGAGTTCATTACTTCTGAGCCACACCCGGAACTCCTGTCCATTTTTAAATTGATTTGTGTAGGATTTTTTATTGTTCAGCCAAAAGAATTCTTTATTCTGTATACAAGTCCCTTATCGGAGAAATGATTTGCAAATATTCTCCCATTCTGTGTATTTTTTCACTTTCTTGATGGTCTCCTTTGAAGCACAAAAAATTTCAATTTTGATGTACTGTAATTTATCTTTTTTTTCTTTGTTGCCCGTGCTTTTGTTGTCATTGCCTAACCCAATATCATGAAGATTTATGCCTCTCTTTTCTTCTAGAGTTTGATAATTTTAGCTCTTACATTTAAGTCTTTGATTCATTTTGGATTAGTTTTTCTATATTGTGTGAGGTAGGGGACTCAAATTATTTCTTTTGCATGTGGGTATCCAGTTGTCTCAGCACTGTTTGTTGAAGATTCCTTTGAATTGTCTTGGCACCCTTGTCAAAAATCAATTGACTATAAATGTGAGAGTTTGTTTCTGGACTCTCAGTCTTATTTCATTGATCAATATGTTTATTCTTATGCCAGAATTACACTGTCTGGGTCACTATGGCCTTGTAGTAAGTTGTGAAATTAGGAAGTGTGAGTCCTCCAAATTTATTTATTTATTTATTTATTTATTTATTTATTTATTTATTTAGCTTTTAAGGGCCGCACCCACGGCATATGGAAGTTCCCAGGCTGCACCCATGGCATATGGACGTTCCCAGGCTTCATATCGGAGCTACAGCTGCAGGCCTACGCCACAGCCACAGCAGCACTGGATCTGAGCCATGTCTGCGACCTACGCCGCAGTTCACGGCAACGCTGGATTCTTAACCCACTGAGCGAGGCCAGGGATCGAACCCCCTTCCTCATGCATCCTAGTCAGGTTCGTTAACTGCTGAGCCACGAAGGGAACCCCCCCAAATCTATTTTTTATTCAGTTGTTTTGGCTGTGCCCCCTTGGATCTCTCTATGAATGTAAGGATCAGCTCTCTGTTAGGACGGAGAGGAGATTGAGAACCGCCGTGTCAGGCCTTCTTAGACAGGTATGTTATAGCCATTCTGCTGTGAAGGAGGGAAGGCGGTCTGTGTAGTTATTTGTGGGCCCTTTTATTATGATCGTGAGTAATAATGGAGCTGTCTGTCCACAACAGACGATTAAGGGTGGCACTCACATACACTTCAGTTGCATTCTGCTGAGAAGAAATAGTCTGGTCCTGGTTCTGAGTGTGGTGTCGGTGGCAGCGTGTCTGTAGCATCAGTGCAGTTGATGGGCTCAGAGGGAGAGTTCGGTGTCAGTGGATTAGCTCCATTTGGCTCTTGAGGGAGAGCTTCCTATTGAGTTTGATACCTTTTCCTTCTCAGGCCCCGACAGAACATCTGAGCGCGAACGAGATGCCGGAGGATACCAGCACTCCTGAAGAGATGCCGCCCCCAGAGCCCCCAGAGCCCCCGCAGGAGGTGACCGAAGCTGAGAAGTAGCCCGTCTGTGGAAGAGACTTTTGTTGTGTTCAATTAGGGCTGTGAGAGATTTAAGGGGAGAAGATAAACCCGAGACAAAGAGCAAGTAA
Organism: Phacochoerus africanus; assembly: GCF_016906955.1. NCBI lineage: Eukaryota > Metazoa > Chordata > Mammalia > Artiodactyla > Suidae > Phacochoerus > Phacochoerus africanus. The sequence goes on along the minus strand of NC_062560.1, from coordinate 110,520,572 downwards.
GCTGTCCCTGTTACTGTTTTTCCTTTGGTCTTTATTCACCCAGTTGTAAACTGGCATTTTCTTGCTGCAAACTTTTTTTAAGTTCTGGACTCCAAGCAGTCACAGAAGATGTCAGTCACCTCTGGTAACTGGACAAACGGGTCCCTTGGACCCTGGCCCTAGTTTTCCATGGCCTCAGCCGCGGAGCCTCCTCACACTCCCCTCTCTCCCCTCCAGATCCCAGCTCTCCTGCCTGGGGTCACTGGCCCGATGCTGGGGTTAAAGGTTCTTGAGACTGGCTCAGGTCCTCTCAAGCTGCTGCACACCGTGAATCCAGAGGCAGTCAGAGAGCTCTGGCTGGGGAATTGGAACTGGATTCTGGAGGCCTTCAGAGTAGAGGAGGATGGACAGTGGAGGGAGGGCTCTCCTGGCTACTAAGTGCCAACATTGCCAGCACATCCTTTCAGGAATGGGGCAGATAGCTCCCACTCGTATTACTTATGTAGCTTCTCTTGTGTCACCTGTCCACTCTCTAACACCCGAGCCCACTCTTTTCCAGTGAGATGTATGTAAGTAGTTGCAGTATAGATAACAATTGCCATTTCTCGTAGACTACCCAGAAACTTCCTAATATCCGTGCCATTCTCAGCAAGAACTTAGGAGATGCCAGCGGCATGGCTCCTCGCACTCCCTGTCTCATCTCTCCTCCTCTCTCATTAGCCCCTTTTCATTTGTTTCCCTTCTGACTCTTGCTCCCGTCAGGAGCAGGAACGGCAGTAATAAGAGTCTGCACTTCAGTGGTTCCTTTTCCTCAGAGGAAGCCCAAGTGCTCGCTGAAACACTACCCCCTCAGACTCCCTGTGTGCGGCCCGCCGAGGCCCTGTATGCACAAATGGGGAAACCAAGGCACAGAGAGGCTCTCCTCTCCTCTCCTCTTCCCCTTATGTCCCCTCAAAAAGGAAAAAAGGAAAAAAAAAAAAAAAAAAAAGAATAACCAGTACTTCCATTAGGCCTCGGCTGCACGAGGCGGGAAAGGCCCGCACTGCTGCCCTCCCGGGTGACCCACTCCAAGGCTTTGGCCCACCTCGGGCTTGGTAACCACACCCGGGGCTTCCTCCGGGCCCCGCTCTTCCAGCACTTCCACCGGCAGAGTCCCAGAGCCGCTTGCCCCTGGGGGTGGGCTGCGGCCCCCAGCCAGCTCTGCTCAGGACCTGCTCTATTTCAGGGAAGAAGATTTATGTATTATATGTGGCTATATTTCCTAGAGCACCTGTGTTTTTCTCTAAGCCAGGGTCCTGTCTGGATGACTTATGGGGTGGGAGGGAGTGTAAACCAGAACTTTTAATCTATTGGAAGGTGATTAAACTGTGTCTAATGCAAACTGCCTGCCTCCTCCTTCCCCCCTTGCATTTCAAGAACCACCGCGGGGCGTGAATGTCTTTGTGGGGGGTGGGGGGGTTGAAGGGGTTGCTTGTTACTGCCCATATTTCCATGTTCCGGGGGACGCTTGGGCTGGAGAGCTCCCAAACTCTCCATCGATCTATAGGACATCCTGGGTTGAGGTTTACCTTCTCCTGGACCATGACAAAAGGGCTCTCAAGGCCATGTACAGTGTGAGCAAGATTGGGAGGGCAGGGGGTTATATTAAATGAAGGGAACGAGTTCTTTATGAGGGTATGGTTTTTATGCAGATGGATGCTGTTAATTGCAAGTGAATCTCGGTTATTAAAGCAGGCTCATCAGGGCCTCCCCTTGGACATATTTTGTTAGTGATCTTTTATAAGTGATGGTATATATTTCTTTTTAAATGGTCTGTAATCAAGATTTCTTACCAATTTCTGTCTCCCTCTTCCCAGTTAATGAGAAGTAATGAAATTTGGCTGCTCCCAGATTTGTCTCTCCACCTCCCTCTTTTCCTTGGAGCAGGATTCGAGTGTAGCAATCCTAAGAGGGACAGCGGGAGACTGGCACTCTGATGAGATTCCTCTCCTCTCTGCCTCTACTTTCCCATTCTTTTTCTGGCTCTCTCAGTGTTGTCGTTGTGCTTAAGTTTTAGTTAGTTCAGAATAAGGCCAAGCCAGAGAGTTGAGAAGATAGATTTTTCCAATTAACCTGCCACTCAGATGAACCCCTTTTCAGTCAGTTCTCAGCCCATCTCCTCTCCCCTCTGCCAGCTCACGAGAGCCGCTCTTCTGGTGACCCTTGGGTCAGTTAGAGAAGCTTTCTTTTTCCGAAGTGAAGAGTCAAAATGGAAACCCCTGATCACGGGTGTGAGAAGATTGTTTTCTTTTTAAGTTTCTGCTTTTTCCGACTCTCTGCCCTTGTTCTTTTCCTTTCTAAATCTTCTGCATTTAAGACCTTGGCCTGAAGATCTGTCCCATTCATACCAGCTGGGACTGTTCCTAGTCTGAGTTCTGCTCAGAGGGGAGATTGAAGAATGGCTTCTTCCCTGGGGAATAGGCCTTAAATTGTTCCCTCTTTCAATGGCTGACCTCTTGCCACCTCTCCCCTTCCTCGCCAGTCCTTAGGTTTCCTATGCACCCCACTTCCCCAGGCCAGGTTGGTTGGCAGGAATCCAAAACCTCTGGGGATTGGTGGAATTTGGCTCTTCAGGGCCTGTTTTGTTTTCTTTTGTTTTGTTTGGCCGCATGCCACGGAGGCGTGCAGAAGTTCCTCAGCCAGGGATCAGGGATCGAACCCAAGCCACAGCAGTGACAACACTGGATCCCTAACTGCTAAGCCACCAGGGAACTCCTTTGGGGCCTTTTTTTTCCCATGTCCACTTGGCCCTGGGGGCCTCCTTGCCCCAGTATAGAGAGCACCTTCTCCCTCTTTGCTTTTTTCCCTAGCGGCAGCGGTGAGTTCTAATTCTGTAACAGCTCAACTTCATTCTTCCTGCCCTGACTTGTCCGCCTTTACACCTAAGGCCTCTCTTCCTACCCACCAAATCTCTTTACCTTGTTGGGGGAAAAAGAAGTATTTTGTTTTTAAATCTATTTTCTAACTTAAATGCAATTTAATATGTGAATCTCTGCACTTTTGTGTGAGTCTGCAAATGTGTATGTTCGGTGGGTTTTCACTCTCTGGTGTTTTGTAATAAAGAAATCCTTCTTTTTGGGGGGGAAGCCAATTAATGAAGTAGACTTGAATGGTTTTAGAAATACAGGGATGTCTGTTTCTTTGTGCTTCTGCCTCATTTCTTTACTTGTGCCTAGTGTGAGTGACCGGACCCCTCCTCCACCTTTTGACCCCCTTCCTTTGAGAGGGTTCTCAGCCTAGTGGGGCAGAGAGAGGGACCCTACTGTGTCTGGTACCTCTCTGGGACCACTTGGATTGGCTCAACTGGTAACCTAGCAACCTAGCCCTCCTCCCTCTCCCGGTGGCCTGGCCCTGTTAGTCCTTTTCTTCCAGCTCGGTTCATTTTATACCCCTGAGGCTGGGGCCAGGCTAGGGAAAAATCACCAAGGGATCATAGTAAATGGTCTTAAACAAGTGATAATTTGCTCTTGTGCCTTCGTGTTGCTAAAGAAGACCGGTGCTTCCAATAATTCAAAAAGCCTTAAGAATACATTCTAGTAATTGCTTGCTGTCTTAGGCAGTGGGTTCTGGAAATAGTATCGAAGGCTAAAACTGAGACTATCATTAGTTTTAAAGGAAGCAAGCCCAACTCACAAAGAAGGGAGGAGTCATTGTGTTTTTCATGTTTGGGATAAATATGAAAGAGGAATTGGAAGTAGAAATCTGCTTCTGTAAACAATCAAATGCCCTGTAGGACATCAGTGTAGGTAGAAAAATGTAGCATGATTATCCGGGTCAAATTATTACCCAAGTAAACTCAAAACGTACTTTTATAGTTTAAATATCAGACACTGAATTTCCAGTTACGCAGTAATTGTGTAAATTGAGGGAAGAGGGTACTTCAGAACTTTACCAATAGTTGTGACTTTTAAAAATCATGTCACCAGGAGTCCCTGTTGTGGTGCAGTGGAAGCAAATCTGACCAGTATCCATGAGGTTGTGGGTTCCATCCCTGGCCTCGATCAGTGGGTAGGGGATCTCAGGTGTTGCCCTGAGCTGCAGTGTAGGCTGCGGACATGGCTCGGATCCCACGTTGCTGTGGCTGTGGTGTAGACCAGCAGCTGTAGCTCCGATTCGACCCCTAGCCTGGGAGCGTCCATATGGCACAGGTGTGGCCCTAAAAGCAATCCCATTCATGGATTTTTTTTTTTTTTTTTGGTCATTTTAGGGCTGAACCCTCAGCATATCAAAGTTCCCAGGCTAGGGATCGAACTGGAGCTGCAGTTGCTGGCCTACACCACAGCCACGGCAATTCAGAGTCCGAGCCATGTCTGCAACCTACACCACAGCTCATGGCAATGCCTGATCCTTTAACTCACCGAGCGAGGCCAGGGATCGAACCTGAATCCTCAGGGATACTAGTTGGATTCTTAACCTGCTGAGCCACAGTGGGAACTCCCCATTCATGGATTTTTAAGTTACCAATACGATGTACCTGTCTTAGTCGTCCTTTGTAGTTGTTGCATTCACAATGAATCTGCATATACAAGTGGAAGCATCTGATTGTTAGATCTTTTAGTATTATCTTGCACAGGCATTACGTACTGGAATATATATTATCTTGTTTTGGTTTGGGGGGTTTTTGGCCATGCCTGCAGCATATAGATGTTTCCAGGCCAGGGATCAAACCCGTGCCACAGCGGTAACAATGCCAGATCCTTAACCTGCTCAGCCACCAAGGAACTCCTGAAATATATATTATCTTATTAGAAACTCATTTTTATTTTTCCTTTATACTATAGTTAGTGTATTATATTGCTATTCTGGAAATTATATCTATATTAACTATGAAATTCATTTCAAGGTAGCAAAGGGTACATTACAAGGTATTGTATACACTAAGAGAGGGGTGGGGCTGACAGGGTTGAGAATTGTTGGACTAGATTATCTCAAAGGTTCCTTTCTACCCTCTAAATATTTAGAAAATTCAGAAAATCAACAAACATCCCCCCATTCCCCTACACTGTTAATGTGCTTTTTAAATTCTGAAAGTAGGAGTTCCTGTCGTGGCGCAGCAGCAGAAACAAATCCGGCTAGGAACCATGAGGTTGCAGGTTCGATCTCCAGCCTAGCTCAGCGGGTTAAGGATCCGGTGTTGCCGTGAGCTGTCGTGTAGGTTGCAGACGTGGCTTGGATCTTGTGTTGCTGTAGGTCTTGGGTAGGCTGGCAGCAACAGCTCAGATTAGACTCCTAGTCTGGGAATCTCCATATTCCATGGGTGCGGCCCTAAAAGGACAAAAGACCAAAAATAAATAAATAAATTCTGAAAGTAACGAATTTAAAAGTAACACATTTTGGAGTTTCCGGGTAGTGGTTGGGGATTTGGCATTGTCACGGCTGGGAACTTCTGTGTGCTGCAGGTGCGGCCAAAAAAAAAAAAAGTACCACATGCTGAAATTTTTGAAAAGACAGGAAAGTAAGATCGAAAAAAATCACTGTGGCACAATGGGATCTGCGATGTCTCTGGAGCACTGGGATGCAGGTTCGATCCTGGCCTGGCACAGTGGGTTAAGGATCCGAATTCACACTGTGGTTGCAACTGCAGTGCAGATCTGATTCTTAGCCTGGGCACTCCATATATCATGGAATGGCCAAAAAGGAAAAAAAAAAACACTCAAAAACTCATCACCAAATACAATAATCACTGTTAATGTTTTGGTGTATTTCTGTGCATACATATATTTGAAGCTAACTAGAATTCAACTGTAAATATGGTTTTATAATCCCGCTTTTTTATTTAACATTAGAAATTATTTGAAAACGCTTCTTTTTTCTTGTCTTTTTTTTAGGGCCACACCCGTGGCATATGGAAGTTCCCAGGCTAGGGATCGAATCAGAGTCGTAGCTGCTGGCCTATACCACAGCCACAGCAACGCCAGATCCAAGCTGCATCTGAGACCTGCACCACTGCTCACGGCGACGCCGGATCCTTAACTCAGTGATTGAGGCCAGGGGTCGAACCCAAGTCCTTGTAGATACTAGTCAGGTTCGTTACTGCTGAGACACCATAGGAACTCCTGAAAATGCTTCTTAATGACTCCTTAGTATGTACATTACCTTTCCCCTATTGTCAGACATTTAGAAGTCTCCAGCTTTTGGGGTTTTGTTTTTGTTTTTGTTTTTGTTTTTCTTTTTTCGGCTGCACGTGTAGCATATGGAAGTTTCTGGGCCAGGGATCGAATCCTAGCTGTATCTGTGACCTATGCCACAGCTGCAGCAATGCTGGATCCTTAACCCACAGTGGGCTGAGTATCGAACCGGCAATGCCATGGAGACTGGATTGGTAACCGACTGTGCCACAGGGGAGCGTCTCCAATTTTTCATTAACAGAAATATTGCTGTGATGAACTTCCTTATGTATGGTTATATCTGTGATTATTTTCTTAGGATAGATTCCTGGCGTTGGAATTTCTTAGGATAGATTCCTGAGTCAAAGGGAATGAGTGCTCTTTTAAAGGCTCTTGATAAATATGGCCCAATTGCTTTACGGAAAGGCTGACCCAGTTTGTTCTACCAGCTTTGTAGCAGAGAACCTCCCTCAGTGAGCCTCATTTAAACACTTGGTCATGTGATGGTTAGCTGTAAACCGGTATCTTGGTGTCTTCATTTCTTAATTTCTATTTCTTCTGTTAATAAGGAGGTTAAACATTTTCCACACCTCCCCGCTGCCTTATGTTTCTTGCCATTTGTATTCCGTGAATTGGCTAGCCAAGTCCCTGGTTTATCATTCTTCTGGCATTAGAGGGTTTTCTACTCAATAAATGAAAGCCTGGAGCTCACCATCCAGCATGGGCCAGGAAGTGAGGGGCCTTGATTTAAAAGTGGTTTTACAACTCTGGAGCACGGTGTAGAATTACCTCCCCAACGTTCCATGTCCCTTCGCTTTCTTTCTTTTTTTTTTTTCTTTGTTTTTCAGGGTGGCACCCGCAGCATATGGAGCTTCCCAGACTAGGGGTCGAGTCGGAGCTACTGCTGCCAGCCTACACCACAGCCACAGCAACACAGGATCTGAGCCGCATCTGTGACCTACACCACAGCTCACGGCAACGCCGGATCCTTAACCCACTGAGTGAGGCCAGGGATTGAACCTGTGTCCTCATGGATACTAGTTGGATTGTTTAATGCTGCGCCACAATGGGAATGCCTCCCTTCGCTTTCTTCAAGCCCTCCTTCCACTGCCTTTTCTGCCAGCCACTGCCCAGCTTCAGCTATCTGACTGTTCCACCTTGGCTAGGTGGCTTATAGTTTTGTGCCTGGGCTCTAATAAATAAATAAATAAATACAACCTGGGCTCTGTCAGTGACATCCCTGAAAGGCAAACTTTAATCACGTGGTCTGTGTTGCTGTGCGTGCTCTCTCTCTCACCAAAAAAAAAAAAAACTAAGTACCGTGACTTAGTTAAGGTCACAGGGACAGCTACTGGTAGAGCTGAGACCAAAATCCAGATGTCCTCACTCCCAGTCCAGAGGGGTCTCGGGCATAACCCATTGCCTCTCAGTCAAGCAGGAATAGACAGAAAATGGGGGTTAAATAATTCCAAGTGTCACTTGATGAAATGAGCCTTTCCTTTATTTAACGTTCAGTGAATATATGTAGAAAACTCGATCATGCACTAGGATTGACTTTAGGAGAAATTGCATTGCAGACCCCATTCTCTTGTGAGTTGAGAAACAACAGTGATTCTAGGATTTTTTTTTTTTTTTTTTGCCGTTTTGGATGAATTTTGCCAACGATCTCTCCATTTGAGGCATTTTCTCAATGATCTCTCAATGTTAGCCAGACTATATATGGTCAGGCTGCTATGGGGGTGGTTATTGGGTTTGTGTTTTCAACTTAAATCTCTTAGGTCTCCCTCCAGACCCCTGCACTTAGGTTGAACTGATGGTGAGGTTTCTTCAGCACAGAAAGTCAGGAAGTTGCCTCCCTGGGTTCCCACAGTCAAATTGCCTGTCCCTTTGTGAGGGCCGTGGCCCCAGGCTCTTTCTGACGCTCTCCCTGGCAGGTCCCAGAGGCAGGAGTATACAAATGCTATATTGGTAACTGTGAAATTATAGGAAAAGGTGAAGCCTACATATCAAGTGCTATAGAATTCCGTTTATTTAGGGCCTTCCTGGAGGAGGAGGGTTGGCTGGGTCTAGAGGGGAGGCAGTTCCTTCCCACTTGATTGTGTTGGGGCCTGAATAATACTTAGTGTGGCCGGCGGCGTTGTGTGAGAAGCTAAGGTAGCTGCTATTGTGAAGGTGTGGTGGGGGAGCCACTTCTTTTCCCCAGCTGGGAAACTTCATACCTCATCCTGAATTTCCTGACTTGGGAGGCAGGAAGGTGCTGGACCTCACCGAGACTAAGGAGACTACCGTGATCACTGCCCTTTTTTGCCCTTTGCAGACCTCTTTTAGCTTTTGTTTTAATGCTCTTGATCTCTAATGGCCTCAGTGTGGCTTCCTCTTCTGGGAAAAACTTGGGCGGGGTTTCTAGGAGAGAGTCAGGGGAGTTCCTGTTGTGGCTCAGTGGGTTAAGAACCTGACGTCGTGTCCAGGAGGATGTGGGTTCGATCCCTGGCCTCGCCCAGTGGGTTAAGGATCTGGCGTTGCCATGAGCTGCGGTGTAGGTCACAGATGTAGCTTGGATCCCACGTTGCTGTGGCTGTGGTGTAGGTTGACAGCTGTAGCTCCGATTAACCCCTAGCCCGGGAACTTCCATATGCCACAGGTGCAGCCCGAAAAAGACAAAAAAAAAAAAAGAGAGAGAGAGAGAGAGAGAGTCAGAAGCAGTGGCTGGGGCCTGTGTCAGACCACGTTGCTCTAGGGTTTGGATGGTGGCAGGCGAGCGAATTTGTGGAGGCGAGAGCCTTTGTTGTGGGGGTGTGGGGGAGCTGATCAGGACCTACCTGGGGAGGTCCAAGGTATTGTCGTGAGAAACAGAGGCAGCGAGTGAGAGGGGAGATGGTTTAGCTGGAATGTGCTGATACCCCCAGCTGCTTCCCCTGATGGGCTGAACTACTGAGGAGCTGGCTAGACTCTCTCTTATTGTGTCTGGCCTTTATCCCCTTCCTTCTCGCAGCCCAAGATGTCCAAGGGAGGTGCCTAAAATAAGCCTGCTATCCAGGGCTGACCATCGTGCTGTGGGCTCGCCAGAGCCAGGGCTGCCCCAGGCTTCTCAGGGGGACTTTCTCCCCATGACCAGCCTCTCTGGACACCAGAGCTGGCACCCTATACCCTTGAATCCCAGCACCCTCTGGGAGCTTCGATAGAGCTTGTCTCTGGGCTACAGCAGTTAGTCTGCAGACAAGCACATGTCAACGCGGCCTTTGTGCCTGTTCTTGAGCTCGACACCTTGGAGGTTACAGAAAAGGTCAAAGAACCCCACCATTTATTGTTACTATGTGCTGAGAACTTTATACACTATCTCGTTAATTTTTCTGACAACCCCAAGAGGTAGGTATTATTAACTCATTCTTCTTTTCTTGGTGTTTAATTTTTAATTAATTAATTAATTAATTTTGCATTTTAGGGCTGCACCTGTAGCATATGGAGGTTCCCAGGCTAGGGGTTGAATCGGAGCTCCAGCTACCAGCCTACGCCACAGCCATAACAACGTGGAATCTAAGCCACGTCTGCGACCTACACCACAGCTCACGGCAACGCCAGATCCTTAACCCACTGAGCGAGGCCAGGGATCGAACCCGCAACCTCATGGTTCCTAGTCGGATTCATTTCTGCTGTGCCACAACGGGAACTCCTTAAATTATTTTAAAATCGAGATATAATTAATATACAACATTGTGTACATTTAAGGTATGCGATGTATTGTTGATATATTTATGTATTGCCGTATAAACCATTATTCTTATTTTATAGAAAAGAAGTGTACAGGAATATAATTACCTGAAATTACGCAACTAGTGATTGGTGGAACCAGGATCGGAAGACACTATAGCTTAACTCCAAAGCCTTTGCTCTGGGTCACTACACTACCTAGGGGTTCAAGGTGAGATGGGCCTTGAAAGGAGTGAAATGGAGGTAGCAGGACAGTGACACGTTATCACTCATTGAGCATGGATTTTGTGCTCGACAGTACGCTTTTACATATATACGCTAGTTCATTCCATCTGTGTAACAATCCCGTGAGGCTCCACTGTACTGATGTGGACAGTGAGGCTCAAGGAGGTTAAGTGGCTTGTCCAAGGTGACCCAGCTAGTGGGTGACAGAGCCAAGACTTGAACTCATGTTGGCCAGAGCTACTAACCGCTAGGCCTTATCTGCCCTAAAGGAGCCTCCACTTGCTGCAGGGACCCAAGGGCACAGGAAGAAGGCCATGGTCCTCATGAGCCAGCCCACCCCCCACCCTTCCAAGGGGAGCTAGAGGCTGTGGCCCCCTGCGCCTCGGACATCCAGGCCGGGGGGGGCGGGGAGAGGGCTTCCCGCTGTGAAGACTCTGCCTCATGGACACCAGCCCTTGGTTTGCTGGGCTCGGGGCCCCACTTGGCATCTGCAGGAGGGGCTTTGGGCCCTGAGCTGCAGACCCGCCGAGACACTGCCTCTCTTGCTCTCAGGATCTGGCCTATGGTCTACATTTCCTCATTGCGCTTCCTCACCAGCCCCTCCCAAAACCCAGTGATCACTGGAGCCCTTACACAACTACCTGCTTTCTACCTGTATTCAGCCCACTGGCCAAACTGAAGCTCCGTAAGTCTGAGATGTCCCCTGTTCCCCTCCCCAGAGCAGGGGAGGATTTCAAAACATCATTTTCTCAGTCATTCCTCTTATTCTTCTACTTTCCTTTTCCCAGCTTGGAGCTAATAGGTATTACTCTGGGGGTTAAAAGATGTTGGCGTCTCCTCTGATAGGCTCCCCTTGGAGTGTATGGATTTTAAGCGCTTTGAGTCTTACTTACCCCCACTCTCTATCTTTCCAGAAGCCTGTATCAAAAGGCAACAGGATAATGACTTTGCTGCTACCTTAAATTGGAGGCTTAGGTCTGTTTGTTTATTTAGTTAATTTCATTGTTTTCAAAAATTAAGTGTTCCTTTTCATAGATATAAAAATAATACTTTTGGAGTTCCCTTGTGGTACAGTGGGTTAGGGATCTGGCCTTGTCAGTGACTCTGGTCGCAGCTGTGGCATAGGTTCAATCCCTGGACCAGGAACTTCTACATGCCTTGGGCATGGCCCCCCAAAATACTTTTGTAATTCAAATAAGAACATATTAAATGAACATTTCTCTCCCTCACTCCCCCAATCCCACACACCCCCTCACACAAGATCACCACTGGTAACCATTTGGTGCAGATCTTTTTGATCTTTAATTTTTTTTTAAATTTTTTTTGTCTTTTGTCTTTTTTTAGGGCCGCACCCGCAGCATATGGAGGTTCCCAGGCTAGGGGTCCAATCGGAGCTGTAGCTGCCGGCCTACGCCAGAGCCTCAGCAGCATCAGATCCAAGCCATGTCTTTGCCCTACACCACAGCTCACAGCAACGCTGGATCTTTAACCCACTGAGTGAGGCCAGGGATGGAACCTGAGTCCTCATGGATGCTAGTCAGATTCATTTCCGCTGAGCCACAACGGGAACTCCTGGTCTTTAATTGAAATTGTGTATGTTTTCCTTTTCTGAAATAAGAATGGAATCACCCTATAGATAAAGTTTATTACTCTCTTTTCTCCCATGACAGAGCATGGACTTCTTTTATAGTAAGAATGTTTGTACATTATTTGTATAATTTTAAATTTTCAAGTTAAACAATAAAGAGTCATAAAGATTTTCCCCGTGTCATTAAATATTTCTCTGCAACATCATGTTTAATGATATAGTGTGAATAAACCATAATGTATCTAATTCCCCATTTGCATGGTTTCCAATTTCTTACACAAAGCTGTCCTGAATATCTTTGTCCATATATCTATGTAGCTTTTTTTTTTTTTCTTTTTACAGCCGCACTGTGGCATATGGAAATTCCCAGGCTAGGGGTTAAATTGGAGCTTCAGCTGCTGGCCACAGCCATAGCAACGCCGGATCTGAGCCGCATCTGCAGCTCGCAGCAATGCTGGATCCTTAACCCACTGAGCCAGAGGCCAGGGATTCGAACCTGCATGCTCACGGACACCATGTTGGATCTTCAACCTGCTGAGCCACAGTGGGAACTATGTGTGTGGCTGGCATCCTAGGAAAGGAACGGCTGGGTCAGAGGGTGTCAGAGGCACATCACAGAGGGATGGATTGCTCTCTGGGGTGGCTGGCTGAAAGCTTTCGGGCTTCCCACTCAACATCTTCAATCTGTCTGAACCTGTTTCCCCTGTGAATAGGGAAGATGACAGGACCTACCTGGCGAGGGGCGGGGGAGCAGGGGGATCATAGGGGAGATACAGGCGAAGCCCATGGGGCCCAGCACATTTCCGTGCTTAGGATTTAACAGCAAGTATTCAGTACCGTTAGGGCGGTGAAGCCATTTGGGCTCCTCCTTGTTTCTTTGGTGAGGATAATGCTGCAGTTTCCTGACACCCGCAGCCCCTAAGGAAAGTGGGGTGAGGGCAGCTGAGAATAAAGCCTAGAAGTAGAGTGGCCTTGTCTTTACCCTGCCAGCATCTTGCACTCCAGTTTGCCTTCCCTAATGTGGTTAATACCGGAGAAACAAAGGAAGCCAGGGGCCCTCGTCTCCACCCACCGCCCAGAAGATGGTGTGGCTTCAGTGGGTACACAGTGGGGCCCAGGGTGAGGTGGCCTTAGAGGGAAGGCCTTGCTCACTGCATATCTTCCCCTCTTGGACTCTGGACAGCCCTTTCCTCCCTGGGGCGGTAGGCAAGGCACTCGGTTAAGTGAATAGTTCTGGGAAGTGGGAAATAGCTACTCCCCACTCTCAGACCCCAGCTTAGGCCCCGGAAGCCTAAGCTCTGAGGAGGGCTGGTTATTGGTCAGCAGTGTCAAGGGCACTGGAGCATCTTCAGGGAAGGGCTGGATGGCCCTGAAAGGGCAGTGGAGGTCGTTTTGCCGAGCTGGTCTTCCATCCCCCGCCCCACAGGAAAAATAAGCAGACAACAGTCATTTAGTTCTACCGTTTATTGCTACTAACCTGTCTCCCCACACCCCGTTGTATTTACACCCCAAACATTCCCCCAGGATACCTTCTACCAGAATTCCTGGTAGTAGGTCCAGAAGTGTGTCCACACTAGGCAGCCAATCCAAGAAGTGGGCACAAGGGTTACTCTCGGAATTGAGGGTACAGACTTGGTACTGGGATCAAGGGAGGCCCCTACCAACGCTCTCCCTCCCCTTCTGAAGTTCAAGATACATCAAAACCTGTAGCAGAGCAAAGGCGGAGTAGTAGACTCCCCAACGTCAAGCTTTGTGCTGTCCCGGCCTGGACCTGCATTCAGCTTCCGAGGGGCCGGTCTATCCTTGGAAGCCACATCTGGCCATCTGCCACCAGCCTTGGGGGAAAACGTCATTGAGGAGCTGGGAGTGGAAGGTGGGGGCGCATTGTCTGAGGTATGGGCATTGTTTTAAGCTTGGGGGAGTTGCAGCTTGGCCTGAGTTACTCACAGAGGTATGCAGAGGATAAGCAGGAGGAGCCGAGGCCTCTCCAGCCCCCTCAGTGAAACCCACTGGTGTCCTGGGCTGCAGGTAACAGGACAGCAGGCATTTAATGTCACAGAATGTCAGAGTTGGCAAGGCCCTCAGCAACCAGCCATTCTTATCCTGACTATTCATTCTTATCCTGACCAGTCCTCGACCCAGATTGAGGAAGGCACTCTGTGTTCAAGTGAGAGTGATTTAGTGGCTAAACCTATATAAAAAAAAGTTAAGGTGAGGGTAAGTAGAAAAGATACATGTGGCTTTCTTCAAACCTTATTGAGGAAGATCTGGATTCTCCCCGTGTTCAGAGAAGAGTCCTTTTCAGTGGCCAGACTTTGCTCGGGTGTTGACCTGAACCACTGACTTCGGCCCCCTTTTCAGAAGCAGTGAGAAGGGAAGGTGGTGTGCAGGTGAGGAGGGTTTGGAGGCCTTGGTGGTGAGGGACAGGGGCCCGGTGGCCCTTTGGTGCCCCTCCTTGCTGCAGATGCAACTGGAAGGGCTGTGCTGTCAGTAGCTGGCGGATGGAGGTGGTCGGGCAGACGATGTGCCTTGGTGGCTCAGCGTGTACTCCAGCCACACCTTATAGGGCCCGGCCGGCCTCTGTGGCCCAGGGGACCCCTGGGGGAAATGAGCCGGCTCAGTGACAGTCCTCTGGCCTGGGGACACTGTGGGAGGCCGGGCCCATCCGCGCAGGATGCCTGCCTGGCCTCGGCCTGAGCCACTGCGGCCTCAAGGCGCCCCGGCCAGGGAGAGGCTGTGCAGCTGCTCTTCGGCGCTCGCCAGCTCCGCCTCGTCGCGCCCGCTCTCGGAGCCCTCGAAGCAGCCGGAGTCGCGAGGGATGTCCACCTTGGGCTCCGACACCGTGTGTGCCACTGGCTCCTGGCTGCTCTCGGCACCCTCTTCCGCTTCCTCACTGCCAGCTGCCAGGGAGGGAGAGGAATGCAGAGGGCTTGGGCCTTCGCTGGGAAGAAGCTTTCAGAAGCCCTGAGGATCCCGTGTGGGTGAAGGGACCCTGGGAAGGCCACTGGAGGCCGTGTCTCCCTCTGGGTACCCACTACCACCCCTGCCCCTTCTCATCCCTTCTGGCTTAGACGCAGGCAGGTTTGCTGGCCAGCTCCTCGACCCAGGAGCTCAAGCTTCAGCACTGAGCTAGCAGCCAGGATACCTGCTCTTGCATCCTGGCTCTGTTACTACCCAATGTTGAGAGCGCAAGTCCATGCTTTATATCCTCTGGTCCTAAATCTACCCTTTGAACCCCGAAGGACTGGAGCCCCATCATTCCTAAAACCCCTTCTTCAAGCCCACTAGCTCTGCCCAAGAGACTGGAATTCAGGTCTGGAAAGCGCCTGCCCACCGCAGAGGGCCACCGGGGCAGAGCGTGCTCAGGGGCCGGGACCAGGGCAGGCCTCCCTGCTCCCCAGCCCACTCCCACTCACTGTCGTAGTCCAGCAGCAGCTCAGCGGCCGTAAGCAGCTTGGCCCGATGCTGCGGGTCCATGATGTTCAGCTCATTGAGGTGTGTTTCCCGCAGCTCTTTGAAGTCCTCCAGCGTCTGGTAGCCGTTGAGCAGCAGGGTGGACGTGTGCTCCTGTGGGCAGGGACAGGCCACCAGCGTGGCCACTTACAAGCCACCCCCACCTAGGACCCCCTCTTCTCGCCACGGAGCTGACTTGCCCTGGCCCCCATCCCTTGGCTCCTAGACACCAGCGCAGGTCCCGCCTCCAACCTCGAGGCCGATGCGCTCCAGCAGCTCGTGCAGAGTCTTGGGCTTGGGCCTCTTGCCCTTGCTCTGTCGGCGGCTGGGGCGGGCAGGACCCGCGGCCTCCTCGGGCAGCACATCCACGTAGATGAACTTGAAAGAGCCCAGCCTGCCATTGAGCAGGCCCAGCCACGTCCCCACGGGCGGCTTTTCAACGATCTGGATCACGTCCCCTTTCTGTGGGGGGAGAGAGCAGAACGGAGCAGGGGTGAGGAGGTGGCCCCTTGGCCTCTGCTGGCCCTGTCCTGCCTTGGCTCAGCAGGGGGCCTGGGTGCCCACCTTACCTGCAGTTTCAGTGAGTCGTGGTCATAGGGGCTGGGAGTGAAGTCGGTGTGAACTCGTGCCCGGCCGCAGAAGGGCCCTGTGTACTGGGGGGCAGGCGGGTCCTCCCCGAAGCTGCCGGAGCCCGGGCTGGGGCTGCAGAGCTCACTGCCTGCGGGAAAGAGTGCGGGGAGAAAGGTCACCTATGTCCCAGGACAGCTGGGGCAATGCCCAGCAGGTGCCTTGGGGGGAGGGGGGCTCTGGCTAGAAAACCCCAAGGATACGTGTTGGGGAAGAAAGCTGGGCTTCGGTTCGTCTCCCACTGCAACTCCTCAGCCACCCTCAGGAGCACAGCTTCCCCTCTGGGCTCCCGACAGGAAAATAGTTGACCGTAAGAGACATGGCTGAAACTGGGCAAATTGGGAGGGTCTCCAGAGACCAACTGGGCCAACACCCCAATGAACAGCAGATGAGGAAAACTGAGGCCAGACAAGCCTCTCAGCTTATTATTCACAGCACTGGGTCTATGAGACTCCAGGCTCCTGACTCCCACTCCAGTGCTCCTGGAAGCCACCTTTCACCTGGGAAGCCACACTTTGCATCACTATTTTACTTTCTCTACTTAGTAAAGACTCAGCGTCTAGTTAGTATCACATGGAAACTTAAGATTCTTTCTGTCTGGGCAGGGCAGGGTGACAGCAGGCATAAGTGGCTTTCAGTCGGGGCAGGGAGATGTCTTTGGAGCCAGGGAAACATCAGAGAACTTGGAACTAGCCCGAAGGGAGAGAAAGGCAGTGCCTCGGCGGGTCTGCAGCTCAGGGCCCAAAGCCTCTCCTGCAGGCAGGGCTGCTGGGAGCTCCTGTCCAGCCCCACGGACATCTAGAAGATGCCAAGTGGGGCCCCGAGCCCAGCAAACCAAGGGCTGGTGTCCATGAGGCAGAGTCTTCACAGCGGGAAGCCCTCTCCCCGCCCCCCCGGCCTGGATGTCCGAGGCGCAGGGGGCCACAGCCTCTAGCTCCCCTTGGAAGGGTGGGGGGTGGGCTGGCTCATGAGGACCATGGCCTTCTTCCTGTGCCCTTGGGTCCCTGCAGCAAGTGGAGGCTCCTCTGGCACAGACCTAAGTTCAAGACTGAGTCACCTTGGGCCAGTCACTTAACCTCCTCGAGCCTCCATTTTCACATCAATCAAATGGGAATAAAAATAGTATCAGCCCCATGAGACTGTGGTGAGAACTTATCGTGAAGAGGGCTGGGAAAGGGCCCAGTGGGAAAACGGTAAAGGTCCTTTTCTCCAGACTCAGCAGGTGTTTCCCCCACCACCTCCCCTACTCACCCGTGGATGCCTGGCGGCTGAGTGCTGGGAGCTCCCGCTCCTCCTGCTCGGAAAAGGCCAGCGCCATCTTCTCAGGGCCAGGGCTGTCCAGGCTGCAGTCTGGAGACGTCGGGGAGGCTGAGCCCTCCTCCAGAGTGTCTCCCTGCGTGCAAGAGGAGGCAGGAAGCCCTGAGCAGCCTCACGTCTGGGGTGTACACGGGGCAGCCCCGCGTGCAGAGGAAATGGGCCTGACTCAAGCTCTGCCAGCTCGTGGGCTGCATGGCACCCTCCGGGCCCTGGTTTCCTCTTCTGTAAAGTGGAACTGACCATCCTTGCTCTACCTTCGTCAGGGAATGAGGCTCGACTGGGGCGCCCTGTGAACGTGCTTCATCAGCTTGCAATGCCAATGTACACTCAGAAAAGGCCTTGGTGCCATTTTGGACTCAGAGCCATTACCCAGGCTGCGTCAGGCAGATCGTGGCCCTGGAGTCATTATTTGGACTGTATTCCTATGTGCCAGGCAAAGGATTTCGTTTAATCCTCACTCGAGGATATGCGCTCGACTTTCCCAAGTTTACAGATGAGAACTAGGGCCAGGCGGGAGCCCACAGCCAAGTCAGCCTCGCTTTTCTCTCACTACACCTCCGTGCGGTGGGAACTCTTTCACAACTAGCTCATTGGGAATAAAAGCCCCGATTTGTAGTAGTTGCCAATGCCTGTGTAATAAATACTCTGCCCCCGCCCCCACCATGGTCAACGGTGAACTACCTCTGTGACGTCACTGAAAGAGCAGCATCACAGACTGTAGATGCCAGTAACCTCAAGGGCACTGAGAACTGGGAAAGGTAGTACAACAATTAGGAAATGAAGGAGTTCCCGTCGTGGCGCAGTGGTTAACAAATCCGACTAGGAACCATGAGGTTGCAGGTTCGATCCCGGCCCTTGCTCAGTGGGTTAAGGATCCGCCGTTGCCATGAGCTGCGGTGTGGGTCGCAGATGCTGCTCGGATGCCGCGTTGCTGTGGCTGTGGCTGTGTCGTAGGCCGGCGGCTGTAGCTCCGATTAGACCCCTAGCCTGGTAACCTCCATATGCAGCGGTCAAGGCCCTAGAAAAGGCAAAAAGACAAAAAAAAAAAGGAAATGAAGAGGTTTTTGTTTGTTGCTTTTTATGTCCGCACCTGTGGCATATGGATGTTCCCAGGCTAGGGGTCGAATGAGAACTGCAGCTGCCAGCCTACACCACAGCCACGCCTGATCCAAGCCACATCTGTGACCTATACCACAGCTCAGGGCAACGCCGGATCCTTAACCCAATGGGCAAGGTCAGGGATCGAACCCGCAATGTCATGGATACTATAGTCGGATTCATTTCCACTGCACCATGACAGGAACTCCCAGAAATGAAGACTTTTGAAGGCTGACTTTATAGTCTTTTTATTTTGAATACAATTGATTTAATTCTAAGTTTGAATAAGTTCGCTTTTTTCCTTTGGCTGCGCCTGCAGCACATGCAAGTCCCCAGGCCAGGGATTAAACCCACGCCACAGTAGTGATCCGAGCCACGGCGGTGACAACGTTGGATCCTGTAACCACCGGGCCATGAGGGAACTCCAGGAAACATTATTCTCAATAATGGTTGTGTCTTACAGCTGGCTCACAAAATTCCTGAAACTTAGACCAAGTGCGGTCCTGAGCTGGCAGGAGCCAGTCAGCAGGCGCCGCTCCAGCCCACTGCTGCCAGGGCGCCTCCTCTGCCAGCCACAAGCACACCAAGACTGACTCAGTGTGTGACTTTAGCTACTTGGATGTGCCTGCCCTACAGCTGTCGTTGTGCCTCCCCTCCCTGGGCCGCAGCCGGCCTTCTGGATTTTCTTTCATAGCGCTTCTCTGAGTCAGGCCTTCCCAAACCTATGGACTAATTCCAAGCAAAACTCTGAGGTGGGTGAACTTGCCTTTGTCGATCTCATCTCCTCAGGCCTGCCTGCCCACAAAGCTTCTCTTACCCAGACTTTTAACCCTCCTCAGACCCCACTGCTTCCTGCTGGGTCCTCGGCTGAATGAGCTCCCTGCTGAAGGTGAAATTTCTGCTTGTGTTGGGTCAGGCTTTCAGGGATTGTACCTGAGCCGTGGCTGTCACAGAGGCCATGCTCTCACCCTGCCAGGGCAGTGCCTGTCCTCCTCGTCCCCCCACCCACCCACCCACCGCCCCCTCCGCCCCCTGGGTCTCCGGCCTTACCATCTCCTCCGACAGGGCCTTCACCACCATCTTGCCCATCTTCCTGTTCATGGTTCGGGAAATCACGGCCCTCCACTTCTTCCCCAGCTTTTTGCCACTCTTCCCAGCATCCTCTGGAGTAGGGACGCCTGAGTCATCTTCTGGAATCTGTGACAATAGAGGTGGCGATCCAGGAAGCCTGGTGACCATGTCTGGGTCCAGGACTTGGGGACAGGAAGAGGCCTTTGGGTCCCGGCCGGGGCTGGAAGCGCGGGAAGGAGAACTTCCCATCCCGTCCCCTCTTAGCCCCAGATGCGCCACCCCAGCCCAAGTCCTGGCCTCCGCTCTGTTCATTTGTATTTAAATTGACAATTTGCAACCGAAAAGAATGCAGGTGAGGTCCTAGGGCCCAGAATTTTGGGGGCTGGCAGAGAGGGGCCTATTGTATTTAAAAAGGCTTTGCCTCAACAATCCTAAAATGCTCTTTCCTCTCCTCTGTCCCTCCCTGCCACTCCCCCCCCCAAGGGCTGGCTGCCTGCCGGGGACCCCTCCGGCCCTCCCCACCGCACCCCACCCAGGGCTGGCTGCCAGGTCCCCCAA
Organism: Phacochoerus africanus; assembly: GCF_016906955.1. Taxonomy (NCBI): domain Eukaryota; kingdom Metazoa; phylum Chordata; class Mammalia; order Artiodactyla; family Suidae; genus Phacochoerus; species Phacochoerus africanus. The sequence continues at coordinate 110,500,802 of NC_062560.1, read as the reverse complement.
GGAGGCTCTGACACTCACATTATCATCCAGATTAAATTCCTTCTCGCTCACCACAGGGGAGCTGGGTTTGGATTTGGCAAAATCCTTGAAGCTGCTGGAGCGCTGAAGTGAGAGCTGGAAGAAGCAGAGGTGTTGCCATCAGTGGTGCTAAAAAAAATGGCGGCCGAGCAAGGAGCCAAGAGCTGTTCCCGCTCCCAACACCCCAGCCTGAAAGCCCAGGGCGGAGGAGGGCAAGCTGCAAGACCTCCTTCTAGCTACCTGGCTTCATCCTGTTCTTTAGCTGCGAGCAGCCCCTGATGCTGGCCCCAGAGCTAGCTCCTCACCTCAGGAGACTCAACCCCAGGCAGGCCTTAGACTAAGCCCACATTTCCACCAGTACCTGAAGTTTGGGCCTCGAAACCCTGTAGTGAAAGACAAAGAGAGTTTGAGCAAACACCTCTCTCCTATTAGAGATAAACTTCAGGCTACGCCAACCGTGTCTCCTCTATACAACAGAGCAAGCCCTCCCACAGCCTGGCCTCCAGGCTCTGAGTCTTCCCCAAGCATGATTTCCTGGGACAGTAATGGTGACGAACACGTCGGGGGCCTCCAGCCTGATGCCTCAGTGTCCTAAGAAAAGGAAGGCAATCCTCCCCTCCCCGCCCACCCCCCAGGGCCCAGTAAGACCTGGCATTAGGCTTTCTGGAAAGCCACAGTAGAGGGTTCTTCAGAAAAGGTGCCCACAGATGTGGGACACAAATGATGGGGGCTAGTCTAGTAAAAGAAAACTGCCATTTTCTCTTTATCTCTGCTTTTAATCTTGGCCACTACCGAGATGAGCTGGCTACTGTCAGATGGGTACCAGTCTTCAGAGTTTTAGGCCTCACCTATTGTTGGCTCTGTGAATGAAAGATGCTGCTGCCATATCAGCAAACAAAGGATGCTGCGCCAGGCCATCATCAAGCCATCAGCCACTACCGGCCCCCTTTGGTGAGCCCAGAGGGAACTCAGGATGGAGGCAGAGAGCCACTGCAGCCAACCCCAATGGTGCACCCCGAGGGGACCTGGGAAGGGAAAGAATACTGGCCCCGGATAGCTCAGGTACTATTGAAGGAATGATTTCAAAGATCCCAGACGCTTGCATCTTCCCTTACACTTTTCTAAGTGCAGCTCAATTCATTTACTTGAGATGTCTGGTTTCTTTTCATTAACAGTAATCCAGGAGTTCCCGTCATGGAGCAGCGGAAACGAATCCGACTAGGAACCATGAGGACGTGATTTCAATACCTGGCTCAGCGTTTCCCTGAGCTGTGGTGTAGGTCGCAGATGCGGCTCGGATCTGGCGTTGCTGTGGCTCTGGTGTAGGCCGGCAGCTACAGCTCCGATTCGACCCCTAACCTGGGAACCTCCACATGCCGTGGGTGCGGCCCTAAAAAGACCAAAGACAAAAAAAAAAAAAAAAAAAACCCACAACTGTAATCCAGACTGCCTCCTGGGCCTAGAGATCTCAGCAGGTCCGAGAATAACACATAATTCGCAACTTTTAGGTTACGCATTTTTCTTTTTCAGTCGACATTGCCGACAAGCCTACTTTCAGGAAATGAGCTGTCTTAACTGTCCATGTATGCACGTGGCGAGATAGCAGCAGGAACTGGGGCCAGGTAAGGAGGGCAGACTTTAGACACCAGAAGTGGAGGCTGAGCCTGAATCAAGACCAACAGTCAAGAGCAGAGATACACACAGGAACCGGGGTTCACAGATGGCCAGACAGATAGAGTGGGGGTCGGCTGCAGACGCCTGCGATAAGGGCTTGAGGAACTGAAGCCCCAAACCCGCACAAAGCTGAAAGTTTCACATCCTCTTTCCTACGAAGGGGGTCCAGTGACAATCCCCCAGGGCAGGAGTCATCTCACTTGCCCCCTCGACATACACGTCCTTGGCCCCAGCTCCTGGGGACCGCAGGGGAGCCCTTTAGTTCTCTTGCTGGGTCTGGACCAAAAGCAAGGCGGCAGCAATCAGGGGCAGTGGCCACACCTTCCCAGAGGTCACAGCCAGCTAGCCGACCAGACACTGGGTCAGCGGTCAGGTCAAGCAGATACCACTACCATGAAGGCCTCCGGGAGAGGCACCTGCTGCCTCAGGGAGAAAGCCTCTTCCAGCGATGCTGGGGAGTGGGTGCAGGGAGGGGAAAACAGGGAGAGACAACTCCTGTTCCCATGCATCTCCTCCCCTGCTTTTCCCTGCGCACTATGCTTCCCTCTATTTCTCCCTTGCTTTCCCCTCCTCTCCTCCACCTTCCATCCATTTCCTGCTCTTGTATGGCTAGGATGCAGCTGCCTGGATAACTTCCTCCTCTTATTGCCTGGAAAAGAGGGAACAGAGAGAGGGTGGGCACCAGGCTGGCCTGGGCCCAGGGAGGGCAGGCTGGGCTGCTATTTTCAGGCTGATGGGGCCTATTGTAGCCTTCCCGCCACCAACCCCGAGTCTGGTCTTGAGACCAGGAGGCTGAGAGTCGCCCCTGAAGCCCCAGGGACCAGCGAGCCTGGAAAGCCAGCAGGAGGACAGGCGTGGGGCCGGAAGTGGGCTTTGTTGGGGAAGAGTAAACTCACTGCCGAGCTGCCCCCTAATTGCAGCTCTTTCCTTTTCCTGTCATTAATCTGCAGGCAGGAGGGCTGGGACGGGCGCCTTTGGCTCCTGGGACCTCATAGCTTGTCCCAGCTTTAGCTCAAAACGGGAGAAAACAATTGAAAATGTCCACGGGACTGGTGCTGGGTCTCGAGCCTGGCTGGCCGCTCCTCAGCCCAGATCAGGGAAAGGACCAGACACGTTCTTTGGGTGACTGAGGGTGAGAACCGGCCCGGGGTGGCCTTTGGCCCCACCCGCCTCTAAATTCAGAAGCTGCCCCAAATATCCTGAATGCCTTTCTATGAGCCTGAAATGAACCCCACCTCGCACCAGGTGTGCGTGGAAACTCTTGAGCCTTTTTGGATTTTCTGCCCGGCCTCCCTCGTGGCTGAGGGCTTCCTGGAGCTCCTGGGCGGGAAGTAGTAGCACCGTTGGCCCCCATTTCGTGTCTAAGGGGAGCATTTGGGCCTCTTGGAAAGAACTCCTGTTGTGGCATCTGAGGTTGCTGAGTTCAACTCTGGCATGTGTGCCCTCCGATGACCTATTCCACCTCCCCAAACCTCAGTCTCTACTTGGCGTGGGCCAACAAGAGTTCACATCTGGGTTCTGCCATTGACCCGCTGTGTAAAACCGGGTGAATTCCTCAACTTCTCTGGGCTTTCTTTTCCTCATGGGTGAAATGAAGATAAGAGCACCCACCTCACTGGGTTGTCCTGAGGGTGAAAGGGGTGAGCACCCGACACAGCACTCTCTCAGGGAGGCATTCCTCTGACCCATCTCCAGGCTCTAACCTAGCATGGTCCCCACCTGGAACATTCCTCTCTTCTCTCTGTCAACCTTAGGCTCTCCCCACCTTCAGAATCCAATGTAACTGGAAATAACTCAAATGCTCATCAACTGTGGAGTGGATCCAAAGACTTGTGGAATGGCACATGGCATCGAGCTCCATGCTGCTCACGCCAACAAAAGGAGGACGTGCGCAGATACACCGTTGGGCAGAAGGGACCCGCCAGCAGAGTATATGATATGGTCCCTCTTCTAGAAAGTTCAAAAGCCGCCAAATGAATCCGGGCTCTTCGAAGTCAGGAGAGTGGTTGCTCTTGGGGCAAGGAGACATGTAGTGACTGGCGGGTGAGGGGAGGGCACGAGGGAAGGAAGGTTCTGGATTATTGGCAGTGCTCTGTTTGATCTGGGTGCTGTCTGCATGGGGATGTTCGCTTTAGGGATATTCATTGAGTGCTACGCTTATGATGTATGCACGTCTTTGTATGGATATTATACTTCAATTAAAAGATTGTTCAAATCCAGTTTTAAAGGTGCTGCCCCCTGCAGGAAGCCTCCCCTGATGGCTCCTCAGAGCCTCACACTGACCCCACTGGCATCTTCTTCCCCTGCTTCCTAAGCAAGCTCAGCTTGTCAGGTTGTCTCTGCTGCTACCCTCTCAGCTCCTTCAGTGTCCCAGTTACGGACTGAGCGCCCTCTGGGCTCCAGGCCCTGACCTGGGCATGCGTGGGAATCCAGTAATGAGGGGTGGAACACCTCCCTGTGCCCGGCATGCACTTTGTGCATGCCAGCTCACTTCAGCTTCATTGCAGCCCTGTCTTATATCCACTCATGCCAGCTGGGGACACTGAGCCTTGGAGAAATTAAGCATCCTAGGCAGGTACACAGCTGACCAAGGGAAGAGCAGGGTTTGGAACCCATGTCTATAACTCTGGAAGCCTGTGCTCCTTGCTGTGCTCAGAGCTCACAAAGTCACCCTTTCATATAGAAGGGGACTGAGGAGTTTATGCTGTGGCACAGGGGGTTAAGAATCTGATCATAGCGGCTCAGGTTGCTGCAGAGGTGTGGGTTCGATCCCTGGCCCGGGAACTTCCATATGCAGTAGGTGCTGCCATGAAAAAAGAAGAAGAAGGGGATTGAGGGCAATGGCGACTGCAGGTGGTATTTGAAGGAAGCTACCAGGAGAGTAGGTGGGAGCCTGGAGGAAAAAGGGCTCTGGAGGGCTTCGTGGAGGAGGAGGCACATTTGAACTAGGCTGTGCAGGGGGGATCAGGGTTTCTCTAGGTGGAGCTGGGAAGGGTTTATTTCCATTTTGTTTGTTTGTTTGTTTGTTTTTGGCTTTTTGGGGCCACACCCACGGCATATGGACGTTCCCAGGCTAGGGGTTGAATCGGAGCTGCAGCTGCTGCCCTATGCCACAGCCACAGCCACACAGGATCTAAGCCGCATCTGCGACCTACACTACCGCTCACGGCAATGCCAGCTCCTTAACCCACTAATCAAGGCCAGGGATTGAACTTGCGTCCTCATGGATGCTAGTGAGATGCGTTAACCACTGAGCCATGACGGGAACTCCTGGGAAGTGTTCGATCGAGAGAGAGTTAGGGATATTCCAAGCGTGGTGACGGAAATGATGGGTATGCCAGTGCGTGGGGTGGGCAGAGGGGCAGAAAAGGCCACGAAGGCCCTTGCCAGCCATGGCTTTAGCCTGCGGCCAATGAGGAGTCACTGGAAATATGACGTGCGTGCTAGCGAGAGGGTGTCAAGCAGAGGTGCACTGTAGGAAGGAAGCCCAGGGAAGAAGTGTGCTGGGATTGTGGAAGAGGGGGCAGGGAGAAACTGCAGCAGGAGACAGTTGAGCGCTGGCATGGGACACTTGATTCCCCTCCATTTCCCCTGCTGGGTGGTTTGGGATGTATTGCAAAGTGGGGGCAGGGGGGTGGGTAGGATCATCCCTAGTGGAGGCAGGTCCCAGGACAAACCCCTGTCCACTTCCTACACCCTGGCATATCTAAGAGAGTGCAGAGAGATACCTTGATGGAGGCAAAAGTCTCCAAAAGGCATCCAAGGGGTGTGCCCCCAACCTGAGGGTCTCCCCAATCCTTCGTGATGCACACAGTAGGTGCCACATCCTGACCCCACCATCCTGGGGGGCCTGTTCCAGACTCTGCTCTGCTGCCTGGAAAGTCACTCCTGCCACGGCCATCTGGGCTGGGTGGATTCTTTGATGCTCGCCAGACTCTTCCAGTGCTTTTGAGCTCAGCAGGGAGACAAGAGGGTTGAGCGAGAAGGGGCTAAGACTCTGCACACTGACAAATCTTGGCTTGGATCCCTGCTCTGCAGGTTACTAGCTCTGTGACCTTGGGTAAGTGGCTTGACGTCCCTGAGTCTCGGGCACAAAATAAAGGTAACAGCTGCCCCTACCTCACAGGGTTGTCGTGAAGAACTAAGAGATGGGCGACGGCACAGCACGGCGCCTGGCCCCGATGAACACTAGGGCTGGTTTTTTCCATTTCAGGGCTGGGATGGAGGCTCACTGGGCACCCCTCGTGGGCACAGGCACACATGCGACAGAGTGTGCTCACAGTTATTGCCCCTGGCACACACCCTCCTGAGGTGGGCAGATCAGGAACTAGCCCCCTTTTCTGAGGTGAGGATTGTCCAGTGAACTGTCTGAGGTCCTACGGCTGGAGCCTGGTGGGATTCCGGCTCTGCTTTCTGCCCCTGCCCTGCACACCCTCTGCTCAGCAGACTCGAGAGGAGAGGCGGGGCAGGAGAGGGAGGCCTCTCTGGCCTTTGTGCTTTTTCCCTTCTATCACGTCACCTTGGGGCTCTGAGGGGAAGGGACAGGCCCATGTCACAGTGCCTGCCTCCGGACCTCCACCTTCGGGAAAGTGGGCTTTTATTTTTTTTATTTTTTAATTTTTTTTTTTTGCCTTTTGTCTTTTCCAGGCCTGCACCCGTGGCATATGGAGATTCCCAGGCTAGGGGTCTAATCGGAGCTGGAGCCGCCGGCCTATGCCAGAGCCACAGCAACGCAGGATCCGAGCCGCGTCTGTGAGCTACACCACAGCTCACGGCAACACTGGATCCTTAGCCCAGTGAGTGAGGCCAGGGATCGAACCCGCAACCTCATGGCTCCTAGTTGGATTCGTTAGCCACTGAGCCATGATGGGAACTCCAAAGTTGGCTTTCCTAAAGGCACTTTCAAGGGCCGGAGTTTGGAGAATGGGTCTGGAGGCGGGCCCAGACTCTGCAGGGGTGACGTGGGGCTTGCTTGGATGATGCTCCCCCAGAGGACAGGGCCCTCAGAGGGCCACAATGGCCTCGAATCTTCCAGGAGAGGCTTGCGGGAAATCCCAGAGGTCCCGCCATCAAAACACAGAGTCTGGATAATGGGAGGCAGGAAAGAAGACGGGGCTTCGGGCTTCTGTGAGCCTCCGGGCGCCTCCACCTGAGGCGGCTCAGGGTCCCAGTGTCCGAGCATCAGCTCTTTCTCAGACTCTTTCTTCCAGCTCAGCTCCCCTGTGGTTTGGGGCCCAGCCGTGTCTAGAGCGGTCTCTGCTTCCCACCGTCATCAGCCTGAGGGCAAGGGGAAGTGGACCCATTCTCCGAGGAGAGGCGGCCAATGGGGGGTCTGCCGGGGCTAGCGGGCCCGGGCAGGGCTCCGACAGGGCCCACCCAGCCTGGGTGAAGAATCACAAGTCTCCCCGCCCCCCCCCGCCCCCCCCCCCCACCTCCACGGCGGCCTCAGAGAAGCAGCTGGGGTGGGGAGAGTACGGCCGGAAGTGGCAGCCACCCCAGGTCCTGAGATGAGCAGGATGTACACCCTGGTGCTCCGAGGCTCAGCTTCTCAGCTGGTTCCGTTCCCGCCCGGGAGCTGCTCCCCTGACAAAGGGGCTCCCCCAGAGGCACCTGGGCAGGGCTCCAGGGGGAGAAGGGCACCTTGAGAGCCTGGAGGCCCCGAACCTTGGCCTGTGGCTACACCTGGCCTCTTGGACCTGGTTCAGGCCTGCTTGGGGATGGTCCTGGGATCCTGCCGGATAAGCGGGAGGTACTTGCTAATTGCCTGGGAGGATCCTACCATCAAGTCAAAGAATTAAATCCAGAAATTCTCAAATCCAACTAGTGAAAACTAGCTGTGGCACAGCCAGTCAAGGAATCTTCTAGTCTGGGCCTCAAGGCTCCGGGAAGATGAATACCTCAGGTGCCTGTGGCAGCTACTTTTCTTCCTGGCCTTTAAAATCCCCCCACAGATTTTTTTCCTCAATTTTTTCCTCCTTGGCCCTCACGCCTACTCCCCATCTCAGCAGCTTCATTTCTCAGGCTGCACGAATAATTTCTCTCCTCCTGGGAAAAACCTGTCTGCGCCCCTCCCCCCCCCCCGCATCCCATTGCAAGTCTGGAGGCCCTTTCCCCGAGTCTGGAAGTCCTGTTGGGCCCCATCTCTAGGTGGGTCTCCTCTCCTGTGGGCCCCGGGAGCTACATCAGAGCTGAACCAAGTGGGCAGATCTTGGGCTCCGGCAAAGTGCAGGCGCCCTGGGAGCATCATGGCTCCGGGCTGGGTGGCCCCGGCGGTGGCGCCCTTTGAAGGAGATGGCTCCTGAGAAGCGGGCTCAGGCAGAAGCGGTGGCGGGAGAGAAACTTAATTAAGTACAGTCTTAGGATTCAGCTTGAGAACTGTATTTTATCATTCTCGAGTTCTAGTCTAGGATTCTAGCCCACCCATTTTAGGTCTCAATCTTATCACCAAAGGGTTGCATTTCTACCACTCTAGAAACTTCTAAGCGTGCATTCGGTACCTCCATTTCTCTAGAATGTTGAGTCCCTTCTGTATTTCTGTGACTCTAGCAACCTGTGGGCCCGTGTCCCATTGCCCTTGGGAGACTGGGCCTCGCCTGCAGACTCAACATACGGCCTTTGGCTCTTCCCACTTCTGTGAGTCCTGGAGAAGTGGGTTGAGAGAGCAGAGGGAAGGACGCAGTGAGTTCACAAAGATGCTCCTCACCTTTTTCTTCTGAGTGGGCTCCTTCTCGCTGGCGTTGGAGGGCTTACGGCGCAACATGGTCCACCCTGGTGATAGTCCGCTTTCCTAGGTGTCGAGACGCCGAGGCCTCTTGCTCAGCCTCGCCGGCACTGTCCAGGGGGCCCGGCATGGACTGAGCCTCTGGCTGCCACTCTGATTGCTGCAGTGGCAGCTTGGGGGTGCGGGCCATGGACACCCGGCGGCAGCAGCATACAGGAAGCCCCGTCACGTGACCTGCTCTTACAGCAATCGCAGCCCCTGCCGGCCCCTGGGGAGGAAGGAAGTCCCAGCTTCAGTCTCCAGAGATTCTGATGCAGACAGCTCTTGGGTTGAACAAGCAGAGAAAAGCCCCTGCCATCTCAGGGCAACAACTGCCAGTCCTTCGGCCAACCAACCTGACCGTATGCGGCCTACTGAAGCCCTTGACCTCACTGACCAGAATCCAGAAGCCAGAAGTCGGACCATCGAGCCGCCAGTTGGGCCCACGCTCCCAGCCACCTTGTACCACCACGGTCATCACTGCCATCGCTACTTCTACCACCACCCTTATAACCAGCCCTCCCAGCTATAGCCATCACCTTACAGCCGTCACCCCTGAGGTCATCTGCACTGCCACGGTCACCTCTATAGCCATCATTGCTAGAACAATCTTCATCCCTACAGCCTACACCCTCAGTCATCATTATGGCTGCTATCACTGTTAGACCCGTCATCCTCTCAGCTGTTCCCCTTATAGACATTACAACCGGTCACCCCCACGACACTCTTACCCCTACGACTATCATCCTTACAACTGTCACCGCATCCCTGTAGTCATCGCGCTGCCTTTAGCCCTACCACAGCCATCATTGCCAGAACACCCACCTCCACCGTCAACACCCCTCAGCCATCCTCCTCTACCTGCCACTGCCACTACCACCCGTTCAGCCGGCATCTCCTAGCTGTCACCCTTACAGACGCTATCACTATAGCCAGTCGTCCCCTCCAACCCTAACTCCTAGAGCCACCTCCTCTCAGGTCTCGCCCTGCAGCGGTCATCCCCACTGCCGCCGGCACACCTACAGCCACCCTCGCAGAGCAGTCACGTCTAGCATCAACATCCCTTGGCCGTCACCCCTTAAATTTATCACCAGCACAGCCATCGCGATGACGGAAAAGGCCATTGCAAGCAGCTCCACACCGCCAGCACAAGTCCCTTTCAGCAGGCATTTCTTGATGTCTCTGCACTAAGTTTTGAAGGTTCACTTTGCGGGTTATCTGTGGCAGACATTTTGATAACCTTGAGGACTTATGCTTATTACAAAAGCAATTCATATTCATCATGTACAATTTCGAAAACATGGATAAAGACAAAGAAGAAAATTCAAAAATTCTCTGTAATTATCTTCCACAGTATTTGGGTGAATACCCTTTTCCGTTTTTGAGTATTTACACACACACACCCCCCGCAGTATGATTTGCACAGAAAGCAGACCAGTGGTTTGGGGGATTACAAGGGGAGGGAGCGATCTGGAGGGGCACAAGAACGCTTTTGGGGGCGATGGATAGCTCACAATTTTGGCTGTGGTGATGGTTTCACGGGTGTCCACATATGCAAAACTCAAATCGTATACTTTTAAAATGTACAGTTTATTGTAGTTCAGTTGTATCTAAATGCAGCTATTTTAAATTTTTTTAATTAAAAAAAGTCACACTTCACACACTGCCTTGGTATGTGCTTGTCAAACTAAACACAGCATCAAGATTGTCATTTCACCACATCCCTACAGATGAACTTCGCTTGGCTTGAGTTTTTTTTTTTTTTTTTTTTTTACTCTTCATTATACTTCCATAAGGTGAGTAGTCACAGCCGCGATTTTTTTTTTCTTAGGAATAGCTAGCTTTCCAGAAGGGGAATGCTGGGATAAAGGCTGTGCATCCTTTTAAGATTTTCCTTTCTGGGGCACTTGAGAAATCCGAGGCTGGCCCTCCCCTGTTCCCAAGATGTTCTTGTGACTTCCTTCCCCGCTGCTCTCCAGCCGGCCCTACTACGCCTCCCACCATCCATCGGTCGGGATGGAAAAGACAAGGTCCTTCTCCCCCAAGCGGAAGCTTTACTTGGGCTCTGCCCTACTCAGCCAGCCAGACTCACGAAAAGATCAGGGGCTCCAGCTCGCTTCCCAGCCCCCATCCCCAGGCCTGCGCTTCCCTGCCTGAAAGCCCCTCCCAGGCCGCCCAGGGCCCGGGCGCGGGAACTGCAAGGGCTGCGCTGCGAGGTGGCGGGCCTTTGGGGGCGGGCGCGATCGGCGGTGGCGGGGGACGCGGCTCGGGGGCTTGGGGCACCTGGCGATCGGACGGCCGGGGAAGGTAGCCGCTGGCCGAACCTTCCCGGCCTGCGCCGCGACGGCGCGTCCCGGGCTCGCGCAGGATGTGTCGGCTTCCTGTTTGCTCAGCCCCGGCAGCGAGCCGATCTCACACACTAACCGCAGAGTCTTCAAAGGCAGCCACCTAACCCCAGCGTAGGGCGGCCGCGACCGCCTCGCCGAGGCCTGGGAAAAGGCCGCGGGGTTGGGGGTGGGGCGGGGGAGGAGGGCGGGGGGGGGCAAGGGGGAGGAGGGGGGGAGGGGCCCTCGAGAGAAGTAGCGAGGCGACCCGCCCCCAGGACCGAAGGGAGCGTGTGTCTTCAGCCCTGCCCTTATGGCTTTTTTTCACATCCGTGCTTTCTGGTCAGCAGTCTCCGCTCTGGGGGTCCTGGGCACCCTCATCCCTGCCGCCTTCTGGGAACTTCTCTCTCCTAGAAGATTGTTCTGGCTCCAGTCCCATTAGGTCAGGCCCCAACTGGTTAATGGGCTCTAAACACTTGTTTAATAGGTTTCCCTTCCGGGCAACATATTTGCAATTTTATAGGTTGTGTTCCAGGTACATGAAGCCCTCAGCTAAAGAAGTGATCTGGGTCAGTAGTCAGTGAACAGGGCCACCTCAAACTTGATAATGGGCTGGCAGACAGGACCTAGGAGCTAGTTCTGGGCAGAGGCTTGTGCCAGACACTCTGAGCAGATGTAAGATAAGTAGCTGTCAAGGCTCCTTGCACGGGGAGCTCACGTCCTAGGTGGGGCAGCCCGCTTGCATCTGCCCAGCACTTGTTCTTGGCCAAGCGCTACATTAAGCACTTCAAAAATGTTACTTAGGCCTCTCACCTTCTGACACGGCCCACACTTTGTCTATCTCTCAGTAAATCTACTCCTTCCTTACCTATCACTTTGCTTCTCACTGAGTTACTTCTGTGCTGAGACATAAAGAACCTGAACTTCAGGCAGGTGTGTGATTTGAATTAAAAAACAGTGGATTCCAAAAAACAAAAACAAAAACAAAAACAAAAAACAGTGGGTTCCAGTCCCAATCTGAGTTGTGCAGCACCAGCGGCACAGCTCAAGTGATGGAACCAAGATTTGAACCCAGGCAGTGCGTCTAGCCATCACCTCCTCTGTTTTGCTCCCCAATGCATAACTCATCTGGCTGAGTCCTCAGGAAAAAAACAACAACGTTGTTTAGGAGTTCCCATTGTAGCTCAGTGGGTTAAGAACCCGACTAGTATCCATGAGGATGTAGGTTCAATCCCTGGCCTCACTCAGCGGGTTAAGGATCACGCGTTGCCACAAGCTGCAGCTCGGATCCAGTGTTGCTGTGGCTCTGGCGAAGGCCGGCAGCTGCAGCTCTGATTCTACCCCTGGCCTGGGAACTTCCATATGCCACAGGTGTGGCCCTAAAAAGAAAAAAATGTTATTTAATTCCACCATAGACCTGCTATCCCCTCACATCAGGTAAGTAAATTGGGATTATTAAATTGGGATTATTATGGCAAAGATGTGTTCAGTATAAGTGGGGCAGGAGAGCCTTGATTTAGCAGCAGTATTATAGCATGTGTATGCACGTGTGTGTGTGTGTGTTGAGGGGAATGAGGCGGGGGCGGGGGTTCCACTGATAGTGAGATCTATCTGAACCTTCAGTGGGTGGACCCAGGACTTCCAAACATACAGAGGTTTTTTTTGTCTTTTTAGGGTCACAGCTATGGCACATGGAGGTTCCCAGGCTAGGGGTCAAATTGCAACTGTAGCCCCCCGGCCTACGCCACAGCCACAGCTACGCCAGATCTGAGCTTTGTCTGCGACCTACACCACAACTCATGGCAACACCGGATCTGTAACGCACTGAGCGGGGCCAGGGATCGAAGCTGTGTCCTCATGGATGCTAGTCGGGGTGTTACCACTGCGCCACGACAGGAACTCCCAAAGATACAAAGTTCATTGTAGGCTGCGTTCATACAGGGCAGCCCCCACCCGCACCTCCCTGCAAGAGGTTCTAATTTGGCAGATGATTCTGGGTGGATATTTGGGACAGATGGGACCTAGACCTGTATGAAGGCATCCCTTGCTCTTCGAGCGGTTACCATCTTGCTTTGAGAGAGTAAGCGTTGGGATAAACGATAACTAAATTTTGCAAACTTCCCAAGTGATTCTTATTCTCACCTCTCCTTGCACCCACACGCATTCAGTTGAAAATAATAACAGCGTGGCAGGCGAGGGCCTTTACAACAAGCCCATGACGCGGGCACTCTTATTAGCCTCATTTTCCAGGGAGGAAGCCAAAGCTTAGAGGGGTTTAACAAACTGTGTAAGATGACACAGCTAAGGAGTGCAGGAGCTGAGTTTTAAACACAGGGTTGGTCTGGGTTCAGGGCCCATGCTATTAACCACGAGGCTCAAGTGCCTCTGATACAGAGTTCCTGAATGAGGAGGTGAGAGAATTGACCCCCTTCTTTGGCTGGGGTGCGCAGGGCCACCTTGAAGCAGAGGGGAGTGAAGAGGATGGGGAGACATCTGGAAGCGGCACCATATATACAACAGCTGGAGAGTTCGGGTTGATTCAGTGGGGCGACCTATGGGGAGCCTTTGTCAGCTTGGGGGAGTGGTACTCACCGCCTGTAATATCTGGCTCAGAGGGCTGCAAGTTGACTTTAAACAGTTGCCATGTAGGGGAAGGGCATGTATTCTGGGTGGCCAGAAGTGATGGAGAATAGACCCATGGGAGGTTTGGGTTCGTTCCGAGGAAGACATTTAAAAGTTTTTTTTTTTGCGTTTTTTAGAACCACACCTGCGGAATATGGAGGTTCCCAGGCTAGGGGTCAAATTGGAGCTACAGCTACTGACCTACACCACAGCCACAGCAACTCGAGATCTGAACCAGGTCTTCGATCTACACCACAGCTCATGGCAATGCCAGATCCTTAACCCACTGAGCGAGGCCAGGGATGTAACCTTCCTCCTCATGCATCCTAGTCAGGTTCGTTAACCGCTGAGTCACGAAGGAGCTCCTAAAAAATTTTTTTTATTATGGTTGATTTACATTGTTCTGTCCATTTCTGCTGTACAGCAAAGTGACCCAGTCATATTCTTTTCCTCATATTATCTTTCATCATGTTCCATCATAAGTGATTGGACAAAGTTCCCTGTGCTCTAGAGCAGGACCATATTGCCTATCCATTCTTTTTTTTATTGTGTGTGTGTGTCTTTTTGCCATTTCTTGGGCCGCTCCTGCGGCATATGGAGGTTCCCAGGCTAGGGGTCCAATCGGAGCTGTAGCTGCCAGCCTATGCCAGAGCCACAGCAACTTGAGATCCGAGCCGTGTCTGCGACCTACGCCACAGCTCATGGCAACACCAGATCCTTAACTCATTGGCAAGGCCAGGGATTGAACCCGAAACCTCATGGTTCGTAGTCGGATTCGTTAACCACTGAGCCACAACAGGAACTCCCCATTCTTAGTGTAAGGCTTTGCATCTATTACCCCAAACTCCCAGTCCATCCTATTCCCTCCTTCTCCCCTTGACAAGCACAAATCTGCTGTCCATGTCTGCAAGTCTGTTTCTGTTCTGCAGATAGGTTCATTTGTGCCACATTTTATTTTATTTTATTTAGGGCTGCACCCGCGGCATATGGAAGTTCTCAGGCTAGGGGTCGAATCAGAGCTGCAGCTGCCGGCCTATACCACAGACACAGCAATGCAGGATCCGAGCCACCTCTGTGACCTACACTGCAGCTCATGGCAATGCCGGATCCTTAACCCACTGAGTGAGGCCAGGAATTGATCCTCATGAATGCTAGTCAGGTTCGTTACTGCTGAGCCACGATGGGAACACCTGTGCCATGTTTTAGATTCCACATATAAGTGATAGCATATGGTATTTGTCTTTCTCTTTCTGACTTACTTCATTTAGCATGAGAATCTCTAGTTCCCTCCATGTTGCTGCAAATGGCAGTATTTTGTTCTTTTTTTATGGCCGAGTAGTATTCCATTGTGTGTGTGTGTGTGTGTGTGTGTGTATATATATACCACCTCTTCTTAATCCATTCATCTGTTGTTGCACATTTAGGTTGTTTCCGTGTCTTGGCTATTGTGAATAGTGCAAGGAAGACATTTTTGATATTCAGATGGTACTAGCTCAGCCCTGGTAAGCAGGGATCTTCCTGTTTCTAGAAATGTTCAAACAGAGACCACATAGTCCCTTGAAAACACCCGGGCATTTCCAAGGTGAAGTCCACCTTGGTAGCCTGACCCGTTACCAGATTTCCTGGTGGTCATTTTAGGCAAGGGTTGGGGGGTGAGGAGAGCAAAAGTGCACCTGGGAGAAGGGCAGAGGAGAGTAAGGGGCCAGGGCAGGAAGCACCCATTCCCACGCACGCAGACGTACACACGGAGCCTGTAGCTCTGGGAACCCTGGGGAGCCTCTGGCAGCAGGGGCTGGTGGGAGGTGACAAGGTCTTGGTTTAAAAACAAAACAAAACAAAACAAAACAACACCTGCAGACAGCTGTGGCAGTTACCCTCAGAAGAGGAGGCTGGGCTTTGGTGCTCAGATAAAAACACACCCAGGACTCACCGGAAGGCCTTTCTATGGAAGACTGGGAGGGACCAGGCTGCTTTCCCAGGACTCTGTCTCAAGGTTACAGGACGAAGGTCGCTGAGGCATCCTCGCTCGGGGACAGCTGTCTAGGTCTCTAGGGGAGAGGAGGAGCAGGAGAACATCTCCCAGACATGGAGTCAGATAGAACTGGACTCATAATGCCACCCGTCACCTACTGGCTGCATGACCTTGGGCAATGAGCTCTAGTGCCAGCAGTGGCAATGATAATGTGGGCCTTGTTTAGGGGTGGCACTGGAGGGAGGACTGTGATGTTTGTGCATGTTTGCCTGTGGGTGTTAAGTGTAACCAGCGTTACCCAGATGACACGCAGAGAGAGAGGGCGCGTGCCCTTGGCCTGGCGCCCAGCTCCTGGAAAATTTGGTTCACTCCAGATTCCACCCGGCGTTTCTCCTGGCCTTGGCACCTGCTTCTACATCTCCTCCGGGTGCCAGCTGAATCTCTTCTGCCTGATTCAGTGGCCCATACCCTGTGTGTCCCCTCCACCTTGTCCCTCAGCCCAAGCTATTCTCAGACACAGGGGGTGCAACAAGCAGGAGGGCCTGGGACTGCTTGGCCCGCTGGGAAGGAAATTAGCTTTTTAGCCTCATAGCCTTACTGAGGACCACTGGGGCTTTCTTAACCACGCATCCTACCTCACTCAAGAGCTGCTTGCTCAGTTCCTGTTTCACAAAGAAACAAGGAAGTAAGGAGATGGGCCGGTCTCAGGGCAAGTGTGGGCTGGGCGGGGCCAGGGCTAGGGAGCTCCGCCCACTCCCAGCTGAGGGAAGCTTGGACCGAGATGGACAGAGAGGAGGAAGCAGTCGCTATTGAATCTTTCATATGTCTGTTTTTTGGCACCAAGAGTGGCCAACCACTGATTTGAGGAAGTGCCCAGTGAGTTGGTAAAACTCACTGCTGACGTGGTTTAGCTGGGTCAAGAGTAGCCAGCCCCGCCCCTTCTGTTCCAGCCCATGAACCGTTGGAACAACTGGCGGGCAAATGAGAGAAGACTGAGTGATCATATTGAAAACGAACCATTTCGACTCTTCATGTACATGCGCAGGTCTGGCTTTCCCACTCCTTAAAGGATTTACAATGTCAAAAATGTAGCTCGGGAGTTCCCGTCGTGGCTCAGTGGTTCACGAATCCGACTAGGAACCATGGGGTGGTGGGTTTGATCCCTGGCCTCGCTCCTTGGGTTAAAGATCCGGCGTTGCTGTGAGCTGTGGTGTAGGTCGAAGATGTGGCTCAGATCTGGTGTTGCTGTGGCTGTGGTGTAGGCTGGCAGCAACAGCTCCAATTAAACCCCTAGCCTGGGAACCTCCCTATGCCATGGGTGCAGCCCTAAAAAGACAAAAAAAAAAAAGTAGTTCTGTCCCATCATCACCACTGCTGTCACAGCAGTGTGACCTCCAGCAGGTCTCCTGGGGCCTCAAATTTGCTCATGAGCGCCAGTGAGGGAGTGACAGAGGGGTGCCACCCTGGAGCAAGTCAGGATGCTGGGGATTTCATGCCCACTCTGGCCCCCAAAGGGCAGTGTGACCGTGGGCAAGTGCCTTCCTTTTTCTGGGCCGCTGCTGCAGTTTCCCCATCTGGACACTGAAGGGATTGAACCTGCTTTCTGTTTGCTTATTCGGTCATGGAGCTCCCTGTCAGGACTGGCTATGGAATTTGTGGGGCCCATTGCAAAACAAAAGTTCGGGACACCTTGCTAAAAGAAATTCATCAAGATTTCAAGACAATGTCAGCAGAGCAGCACATCAAGAAGTGGCGCCCTTCTCGTTTTTTTTTTTTTTTTTCTTTCTTGTCTTTTTAGGGCCACACCCAAGGCTTATGGAGGTTCCCAGGCTAAGGGTTGAATCGGAGCTACAGCTACCAGCCGACGCCACAGCCACAACAATGCCAGATCTGAGCCACATCTGCGACCTATACCACAGCTCACAGTAACGCCAGATCCTTAACCCACTGAGCGAGCGCCAGGGATCAAACCTGCATCCTCATGGATGCTAGTCAGATTCGTTTCCACGGAGCTATCACGGGAACTCCCAAGAGCGGGGCCCTTCTAAACACAAGGCCTTGAGCAACTGTACAGGTCAATCATCCAGACGGTGACTCTGTAATTATTTCCAATATAATTTTATGGGAAGCCCATACAGCTGTTTGTTTGTTTATTTTTTATTTATTTATTTATTTATTTATTGTCTTTTTGCTATTTCTTTTTTTTTGTCTTTTTTTTTTGCTATTTCTTGGGCCGCTCCTGCGGCATATGGAGGTTCCCAGGCTAGGGGTCCAATTGCAGCTGTAGCCACCGGCCTACGCCAGAGCCACAGCAACTCGGGATCCGAGCCGCGTCTGCGACCTACACCACAGCTCACGGCAACGCCGGATCGTCAACCCACTGAGCAAGGGCAGGGACCGAACCCGCCACCTCATGGTTCCTAGTCGATTCGTTAACCACTGCGCCACAACGGGAACTCCTTGTTTGTTTATTTTAAGTGAATTACAGTTGATCTCGACAACGTTGTGTGGGTTTCTGCCTTGTGGCATTTCTGAGGAGCCTCAGGCTTTGGGGAGCATAGCTAGAAAAATACAAATCAGATACTTGCTCAAAACCTGTCAAATTTTGACAATTTATACATAAAATTTGGGTCCCAAAACTTTTCCTTGTCTCCCTCCAAAGGTAGGCAGATATTTTCATGTCTTGTCTGTGTGGCTTCCTGGCTTACAGAGCACTGTCACATCCGGATCTTACAGGCCTCTCACCAGAACCTCATGAGAAAGGCGGTCCAGGTAGTTTACACATGAAGACCAGAGAGGTGCAGTGACTTGACCGAAGCCACACAGCTGGCACAAGAATCCTAGAACCCTAACTCCTAGGAAAAGGGAGTTTTCCACATGGCTTGATCCACAGTAGCAACCAGCAGCAAGGAGGTCTTTGGTAAGCTCTATCCTCCAGCAGAAAAACCAAGGACCAGAGCCCCGGGGGGCATTTATTTAATATCTTCAATTCCTAAAGCTGTCTCAAGTGCCCTGCTGTGTGTCCTGAATGTTGCCCTGCCTGATCCAGAGGGAAGCCCTTCCAGCAGGATGTGTGCCGGCCACCTGAGGCCCAGGAAAGGTGCTGGGTGGCTGTGGCCCCCTCTGCAGCCAGGCTTCTGGGCTGGGACCGGGGTTATTGGTCCCCCCAAAAGGTGGATTGAAATTGTGGGGAGGAGATGAGGCACAGCTCTGGGTCTCGCACTGCAGGGGGAAAGGGGAGAGGGTGAACTGCCGTGGCCTGAAAGGCCTGCGAGTGAGTTTTGACCAGGTACCCTGGACCTCCTGCTGCCTGGGAACCCCAGGAGCAAGTGTCAGGGGTCAAAGGTAAAGGCCTGGGTGGGTGGGCCTTGGGGAAGCAGGCGGGTGTAGAGAACAGGAGCTGAGTCTACATCTCAACTCACCAGCCCTTTGATCCTCGTTTGAGCCTATTTTTTTTTTTTTGTCTTTTTCCTATTTCTTTGGGCTGTTCCCGCGGCACATGGAGGTTCCCAGGCTAGGGGTTGAATCGGAGCTGTAGCCACCGGCCTACGCCAGAGCCACAGCAACTCGGGATCCGAGCCGTGTCTGCAACCTACACCACAGCTCACGGCAACGCCGGATCGTTAACCCACTGAGCAAGGGCAGGGACCGAACCCGCAACCTCATGGTTCCCAGTCGGATTCGTTAACCACTGCGCCACGACGGGAACTCCTGAGCCTATTTTAAAATAGTGAGAGCCAGACCCCTTGCGCTTTTTTTTTTTTTTTGCCATTTCTTGGGCCGCTCCCGTGGCATATCGAGGTTCCCAGGCTAGGAGTCTAATCGGAGCTGTAGCCGCTGGCCTACACCAGAGCCACAGCAACTCGGGATCTAAGCCACGTCTGCGACCTACACCACAGCTCATGGCAACACGGATCCTTAACCCACTGACCCTTGCTCTTTTTTGAGAGAGTAGGTCCTGGAGTCATTTGTCAGGTTTGAATCCTGCTTTTTTTTTTTTTTTTTTTTTTCACTTTCTTGAAGAGTGACCTTGAGCCAGTTGGTTAATCTCTAGGAGCCTTGCTCTGTTCCTGTCACTTGTAAAATGGCCACGATAAAAGTACCTTCTCAGAGGTTGTGGGGATGAAATGGGAGAATGTGATAGTGTATTGTACACTTAAAAATTTAAGAGGATAGGAGGTCACATCGTGGCACAGCGGAAATGACTCCAACTAGGAACCAAGAGGTGAGCTGTGGTGTAGGTCGCAGACACGGCTGGGATCTGATGTTGTTACGGCAGTGGTGTAGGCTGGCAGCTGTAGCTCCAATTGGACCCCCAGCCTGGGAACCTCCGTATGCCGTGGGTGCGGCCATAAAAAGTAAAAAAAAAAAAAAAAATTAAGAGGATAGATCTTGTGGGTTTTTTTGGCCACGCCCATGACATGTGGAAATTCCCAGGCCAGCGATCGAACCCACACCACAGCTGTGACAATGCCAGGTCCTTCATCCCCTGTGCCACCAGGGAACTCCTACATCTCATGTTTAATGTTCTTACCACAATGAAATTTAAAAACGTAAAAGAATGCATGTAAAGCACAGTGCCTGGTACCTGGTAAACCCTCAGTGGATGGTAGCTGTGACGATGACAATGATGGTGGTGGCGATGATGGCCGCTAATTTTATTATGAGTAGTTGTCTTTGTGGAGCAACCTTGCGAGGGAGCAAATGACTCAGCGAACAGAGGCCCACCATTGGTGCTACAGGCTCTCAGTAAGGATGGCTCAGAGCTGGGGCCTTGGGGTGCAAGCATCAGTGGTGTTAACTGTCACAGGTCCCCCTCACACTCAGCGAGCTAGGCCTGGTGGTCCCGCCGGGGGGGGGGGGGTGGTGCTTCCTCTGCTTGGTGCCTTCACCCAGCACTCTGCCCCAGACTTGGTTCTCTCCTCCCCCAGATGTGCTCCCCTGGTGCTGGCCCCCGCATGGGGCTCCCCTCCTCTCTTCCACAAGGCTACCGCAGGCGCTGGTTGGCTGGGCGTGGCCTGCCTGCGAATCCACATACACTCGCGTGCACGCATGCTCACTTGCACATCCTCAAGCACGTGTGCTCCCCAACTGAGCTTCTGTGAGCCTCACGTCCCTGCCCCCCAACCTCACCCCCTCCCCTTCCTGCCCCACCACAAAAGCCACAGGTAACAGCAGGCTCGGCAGGCAGCACAGCAGACAATGCAAAACCCTGAGGCAGGCTTCGTTGTCAGGCTGTTTTAAGCATTTAGCAGGAAGTGAGCCCAGGTGGCTAACGGCTGGGCCGCCGGCCAGAGAAAACTCCCTCCCCCTCCCTGTCCCCCTGCCCCCAGCAGCAGGCTCAGCTGAGGGGCTGGGAGGTAGGGGAAGGGACTCCGCATGGTGCCAAAGGACAAAAGAGCTGGACTGGCCACCCGACAGGTCCCAAGCAAACATGGTGTGACCTTGGGCAGGTCCCATCCCATCTGGAGTTCAGTTCTCCTGTGAAGTAGGGAAACCAGATTCTGCCCAAACAGGTTAAAGGTCATCTAAGGATGCTGGAGGATTGAGCAGCATTGTCGCTGTGGTTGAACTTTGGAAAATTCAAAGGGCTACCCGCGTGTACGGCGCCCCCAAGACATCTGGGATAGTGATTGGGCACTGCCTCTCAGGTTGTCTTCCATTTTGGGTAGGGACATATTTCAGAGTGCTCCTTGTGGTCCCTCCTACCCCATGGCCAAATTCCTATGGCTTAACTCCCTAGGCTGTCAACTGGCGTGGAGCCCTCCCAGGGTTTAGAAATGATGGGCTCACACATGGGTGAATGGGGGGGCGGGCGCTGGTGTCTGTGACCTGACTGGTCTCCCTGACCCTGGGCTGGCCGTAATGCCCAGAGGATTCAGCCACCTTCCCTTCCTCTCCCTCTACAGACACAGCAGGGAGTCTGGAAGCAGCCCTGGCTCCTTCAGCCTGTGGGCTGCAGCCAGGAGGCCACTGTAGGGCCAGGGAGAGTGCAGATGGTCAGAGGCAGCCTCAAGGGTAGGGGAAGACCAACAAGTCAGGAGCCAGTGTGGGTCTGGCTATCTCCGCAGGTGGTGATGGGGTGACACTCTCCCAGGGCCACGGAGCCCCTGGGGATAGGCGCCTTATTTTGGTCCTTTTTTGGGGGAGGGGAAACAGACCACCACGTTAAGAGGGACCGGCTGGGTTTTGTATCCTGGCACTGGGGGATGAGAGCAGATGGTGAAATGTCCAAGCCCAGAGGGGGCGCTGCCTGTGGCCAAGGGGCTTGTTCATGGAGAAGGAGGCCGAGGGCCGTGGTTTCCAGGCAATGGGCTGGGAGGGGCTCTTGGGGCATGGGTGGTGCAAGGTAGGGGAGCTAAGCGAGCAAAAGGGTGAGGAGGGGAATCTTGAGCCGCTAGACACTCCAGCCGAGGATGGCAAGAGCAGAGACTGTCATCAGAGAGGCCAAGGAGGTGGTGGGTGCAGCCCTGGCGGACAGGGGCTCCGTGTGCCGCTGCAGCCAGGAGAGCTCCTCCAGCAGCCCGCGCCGCTGCAGCTCCGGGCCCACCTTCTCGCGGATGGCCTGGTAATAGCGGTTCAGGTACTGGAGCTGAAAAGGTAGGAAGGGTGACGGTCTCCCCAGGCCGAGCTGCCAAGAGGTGAGGGCCTGGTGCCACCAGTGTGACCCAGGCTCATGTCCCCACAGGTTCATCAGGACATGGGGCTTTTCAGGGGGCAGTTCAGGAGTGGATTTCAGGCCCAGGAATGAGACTCAGGAGGTCAGACATTATTCTCCCCATTTCACAGAAGAGGGGACTGAGGCTGGGAGGGGAAGGGACTGCTGATAATTCTAGGGTATGAGGTGACAGAGCCCAGAGACCCAGTCTCCAACTCCCCAGAAGTTCACTGTCTGGGCTTGGACATGCTGCTCTGACTGGAGAGTTCTAGAAGCTCGGGGGTCTCTGGTGAACAAGGGAGGGATGCCCAGTGTGTGCCTGTAGACACCACCAATGTGGACCCTCGAGGGAGAGGAAGGGGCAGAGGGTCCTGGGGTAGGGGAGTAGAGAAGCCAGAGAGGCGCGGGGCCAGGGAGAAGCGTAGACAGTGTTGCGGGGCGCTCACCTGCTCTGGGGACAACAAGCTGACATCGATGAGTTTCCGGTCATAGGGCACCAAGGATACCACTTCAAAGGTCAGGTAGGTCCCTGGGTACTGGGGGGCACAGGTAAGGTAGGAAAGCAGGAAGTGAGTGAGGGGGAGGAGCTAAGCTGAAGGAGGTGGGAGGAAACACGCCACCCAGAAGCCTTGGGCACCGGGATCTGACCCTTGTCAAGCCTGAACCCCCACAGTGCCCGTGACTACCCCATGCTGCCGCTTAGCCACCCGCCTTTGGTGCCACCCTCATGATTCCCGAAGTGTAGACCTAGGCCTGTGTTTCTCAAAGCACGTGTCTGCAGAGCGCCTAAGGAGCTTGTTAAATATGCAGATTCTGGGGTGCGCACCCCACCACTGGAGTGAAGCTCTCTAGAGCAGAGCTGGGAACCTACATTAAAATAATTTTAAGGGAGTTCCCGTCATGGCGCAGTGGTTAACGAATCCGACTAGGAACCATGAGGTTGCGGGTTCGGTCCCTGCCCCTGCTCAGTGGGTTAATGATCCTGTGTTGCCGTGAGCTGTGGGGTAGGTCACAGATGCGGCTCGGATCCCGTGTTGCTGTGGCTCTTGCGTAGGCCAGTGGCTACAGCTCCGATTCGACCCCTAGCCTGGGAACCTCCATAGCGGCCTAAGGAAATAGCAAAAAGACAAAAAAAAAATTTAAGGTAAATATTTGGTTTTTATACCTTTCTCTCTAATTTCCATCTCTAGCTACACACCTCTATCTCTCAATCTGTATCTCCATCTAGGTATCTATCAATTGATGTATCCCGGAGATACACAGGAAGAAATAGGAGTTCCCTGGTTGTGTCGCTGTCGTGGCCCAGGTTTAGCCCCTGGCCCAGGAACTTCCACATGCTGCAGGCATGGCCAAAAAAAGAAGAAAAAAAGAAACAGCCCACAATTCCCATTTCCCATGCATGGATGTGCTTAGAAAATTCAAACTACAAAAAGATACCCAATACAAATGGAGTCTCCGCCCTGCCCGGTTTCCTCCCTGAAAACATTGGGCATATACAGTCTATAGATGTATGTATTTTTAAAATTCATGCAAAATGGATCCTACTATACACTTTTCCACACCTCACCCTCATAGTAAACCTAGGAGAGGGCTCCATATTAGCACAGGGAGGTCTACCTCATTCTCCCCCCATCCTCCCTGAGCCACAGCAGTAACAATGCCAAATCCTTAAACATTAGGCCACCAGGGAACTCCTCATTCTTTCTTTCTTTCTTTTTTTGGTTTTTAGGGCCGCACCTGAGGCATATTGGAGGTTCCCAGGCTAGGGGTCGAATCGCAGCTGTAGCTGCCAGCCTACGCCAGAGCCACAGCAATGCGGGATCCGAGCCGCGTCTGCAACCTACACCACTGCTCACAGCAACGCGGTATCCTTAACCCACTGAGCAAGGCCAGGGATCAAACCTGAAACCTCATGGTTCCTAGTCGGATTCGTTAACCACTGCGCCACCACGGGAACTCCTAGAGGATCTATTTCTGGACTAACTATTCTGTTCCACAGTCCCACCTGCCTTTCCCAGCTCTGAGGTCTTACTGTCTTAGTGAGCGTGGGCTAAGATCTACAAGGGCTAGTTTCCCTTATTGTTCTTTTTTTTCCGAAGTATCCTAGCTTACCTAGCTATCTATTTTTGCATGTTTATCTTTACAAATAAACTCTCCCATCATTTTGTGAAGTTCCAAAAGCAGCCGGTTAGTGCTGAAATTGAGGTTGTCTTGAATGTATAGATTCATTTAGAGAGACATGACATCTTCATAATATTGAGGCTTCTTTCCAGAGAGCACCACTTACTTAAATCTTTTTTATGTCCCGCAGTAGAGATTTTTCTCCCTGTAAGCCTTTTAAAGTTTGTATCTAGGTATTTTATCTTGTTGGTTGCTATTATACAGCATCTTTATCCCTAACAAGCTCCCCTGGTGATGAGGATGTGCACTGAGCACCAATGATGTAGGGCAGGGATACGGATTCATTGGGTCTGGAGTGGGACCAGATGATGCGAATATTCTCATGGGCAAACGGGTTGGAGACACTGATTTCTGGGATTTTTCTGGAGCTGAGGAAGACTCCAAAGAAATTCATGCCCACACACTACATTCTCATTTGCCCTTCTTTACCGCCCCGCCCCATGCAGCCCAAAGTCACTGCCATGCTGTCCACACCTCCAGCCCCTCTCGGTAGTGCTTTACCTTGGTCTTTGCTTCTACCACAAGGGCCACATCTTCAAGACGGATCCCAAATTCTCCATCCTGATAGTAACCAGGTTCTGGGAGACACAAGAGATGCTGCTGACGTCAAGTAGGGGGAGGTCCCAAGCCCAGGTTTCCTGGGGCGTGGCTGGAGAGCCTGGCTGCCCCCCCCCCCCACGGCTGTTGGCTTGGGCAGACCCGCCACTTGTTAGATGCTCACTGGCTATGTTGAGGCAACCCACCAGGCCTCAGACCCCCGCCCTCTCTTGTCACCCAATGGGGAAAACTTCAGAGCCCACTTGGGTCCTGGAGGCACTCCCATCTCCCTGTGCGCCACTGTCCTGTTACCCCAGCACCTGACTGGAGACTCTGGAGTTTGGATGTACAGCTGGGGACCAACTCTCATGGGCAATGTCAAGGGTCTGGGCTGAAGGGGGATGAAGGTGCTTGGGGTTATGGTGGGACCACCCCTTCGGAGCTGGGAGTAGGGAGGCGAGGGAGTGCCCCAGTGGAGCGCGGTCGGCCTGTGCGGGGCTGTGCTCCCTGAAGGCTGGCATGCCCTAGGCTGCAGTCCTGGAGCAGTCTGAGAGCCTTACCGATGGAAGTGAACATGCCTTCGGCCATGGGAATGTTGCTATACTGGAATCCCACTGGCCCTGGAAAGGGAGATGCAGGCACAGTGTCAGCTCTCCTGCACTTACCAGCTTGGAAACCAGCAGGCTTCGGGGAAGGGCAGGTAGCTGGAGATCCCGAGCAGCACGTGTTCGCTGCATCATCGTCTACCTTGGGCTGGTACAGACCAGACTGGCTCCGGCTTTGATTTCTCTGAGGTCTATGCCAGTCGTGACCTTGACTTGCCACGCCTCTCTCCGGGGCCCTCCTGAATGCCAAGAAGGCAGCGGGAGTGGCCAGCTGCCAGCATTTCCCACCTATCCTGTGGAGCCCCAAGTCCCATTGGCTGGGCAACCTTGGGTGAGTCACTTTGCCTCTGTGGGCCATTTCCTGCCTGCGAAAGGCATCACCTCTTTCATGGGGGTGGCGGGGGGGCCTCCAGGGGAGTGCTGAGGAGATACCTACACTCGTGCACACATAGGAAGTTGCCGATGCCGTGGCCTGTCCCGTGACCATAATTGAGCCCAACATCCCACAAGGCTTTGCGGGCAAAGGCCTCCACTACTCGCCCTGGAAGAGAGACAGCTGTCAGCCAGTTGGCTGGACCCCAGACTACTGGCCTCGCCCCTTCCTGCTCTCTTTCTCCAGACTAACCACCAGGATGGTTCCTGAGGTGAAGGGCCCCTGAGGGGCAGGTAACCACGCCCTAGCTCTAGTATATTCTACGTTGCACCTGTCTCCTGGACTGAGAACTCTTGCAATGTCTCCCCATCTGTCAAAATACCTGCTTCCTCCAGGAATTGTCCCACCACTGCTGCTGCCCATGCTGACCGCCCCCACCTCCGAGCTCCTGCTCCAGCTCCTGAATTAGATTAGGAGACAGGAGGCCTGGATTCAAGACCTGGCTCTCCCAGTAACCTCTGTGTGACCGTGGGCAAGTCACCTTCCCTCTCTGGGCTGGGTTTTAGCTACACAATGGATGGGATGAGGATATATAATCCCGGCCCCACTAGCCTCCCAGGGTCTGGGTCCACTGACATCAGGGCCTGAAGCTCTGGGTCCAGCCTGATTCCCGAAACCCACCTGACGTAGCAGCAGGGAAGACGAGTCTGGACAGATCGATATTTCCTATCAAGACGCGAGTATATGCCTCCTGATGGGGAGAGGGCAAGTGAAAGCGGTACACAGGAGGAGGAAGCGGGGAGTCTCCAGCTGTTGGCCTGCCTGCTCGCCAGGGTGTGGGCTCAGGCCTGGGTGTGGGTATGTTGGGGAGGGGGGTAGGTGCCTGCTCCTGGGTGATCACCCAGGTTTTGGAAAGTGGCCAGAGGAGGCTGAGGGGGACCTGCCCGAAGCTGGGGCTTGGTCCATGTGGGTCCCTTTGGCTGGGGCACAGGGATGCCCATAGGTGATGGCGAGCTGAGGCTGCCACGCTAGGGGTTTGGGAGGCACTCCCTGGGCTGGAATGCTGATGTGGCCTCTTGCAAGCCAGGCCTTGGGCAAGCAACTTGAGGTGCGGGCTGTGCCTCTGTTTCTTCATCTGTGGCGGGACGATCACAGTGCCAGCTCCTAAGGTGGCTGCGAGGCGTAGGGAGACTGGCGCAGGTAAAATGCCCCCAACAGAGTAAATGCTCTGCTAGAGGGCAGCGTCTTTCACTGCCATTAACATGATCCTCCTTTAGTTTTCTTCAGGCCCTAAGCTTGGGGAGAGACCCGCTAATCTGGCAGATCGGCCTTGCGCTGTCGGGGCTGTTAACTTGGGGAAAGAGGGAGGAGGTGGGCTGACAGTGGCCTCTTCTGGTCACTCCTTGTGGTGATGGGGTGAGTCCCCTTTACCACACACACACACACACACACACACAGGCTTGCTGTCTACTGCACAACAGCCTGGGGCAATGGATCTCCTCCCTGAACTGTAGGCTCCTTGAAGTCTGACCGGCCTTTGTTTTCTGTCTCTGTGTTTCTGACACAAGGTCTGAACCACAGTCACTTGCTGAACGCCTGAAGGGGGCGCCCTGCTCTCCACCCCACTCCCTAGAGGCCCCCTGGAGGCACATGGACCCTGTCCTAAGTGGACCAGCCCCTGCCAGCGCCTTTCCACCTCGGAGACGTCCCTGGTGCCATTTCTCGCCCCTGCAAGGGAATGCCTTTCCTCCTTTCTGCTGTGCACAGGGCTAGGCATACAGACAGCACTAAATCAAAGTATGTGTCCTTTCATGTACTGAAACGGGATGATGATAAGCCTGGGCTGAGGGTCCGAAATATCTCTGCGGAAGCAGTTGGGGCGCTGGGCTTTCTGGTACGAACTTGCCGTGGAACTTTGGGCAAACTACTTAACCTCCCTGGGCCTCCGTACAGTCACATGGCTTTCGTCTGAGTGGTTGCCTGGGTGCCTCTTGGGTGAGCGGGGGGGTAGGGGAATCTGGCTGCAATGCGTACCTTTTGGAAAGCAGAGGGGGTGCCCCAGTGGACTGTTCGGGTGATGTCTGTTGTTCCGTCCCTGTGGAGAAGGACAATCAGCACGTCCAGCTCTGCTGAACACCTTGGGGCAGGGATCACGGCCACGTGCTTCCCGTGCACTGTCCCCCGGGGTTTGAGTGGCAAGGCTGGGGGTGGGGGTGGGGGTGGGGAGGGGAGAGGAAGAAGACGGCTGCCAGCGTGCAGTTCCCGCCCTCAGCATCTGTGCATAAAGGGACTCTGCAAAGCTATCACCTTCAAAATCACGATGCTGTCCGAGACTCCGATTACCCCCGTACATCCTCCACCCCCGCACCACCCATTTGGGCCGGGTTGTAAATCTGGGCTTCCTTGGGTCAGGCTTGCTCTAAAAGCAAGGCTTGCTCCAGGCTTCCTGGGAGCCAGGAAGAGACTGTGCCCTTGTTACAGAGAGGGAAACTGAGGTCCAGAGAGCACGTATGGCTCTCATATGGTTCATAGACTTATTTGCCATTTACAGGACACTTTGCAGCTTCCTGGGGAGGGATGCAGAGCCGACCTCATGATCCCCATTTCACAGATGAGGCAATTGAGGCCACGAGGCCATCTCCCTCTCTGAGCCCCAGTGAGGCCAGGCCTGGTGCCAGCCCCGACTCTCTGCACAGTTCTCGCTGCCACTGTAACCATGGATCTGCCCCAGGGGTTTGCTCAGAGTCCAGAGTCTGACTCCCAACCACTGGCTGCAGGAGTGGCCCCTGGGGCCATGCCCCCATGGAGGGGGGCAGGGAGGGGATGGTCCCAGGGCCCTAGGGACTCCTCCTAGGGAGCAGGTCATAGGGCGTGGCCGACTTCTTCAGAAGGAGAGAAGAGGAAGTGAGGTGACCATTTCCCCAGCCTCACCCTGCTCGAGCACGCCCCATGAATTCACTTCCCCTTTGCACGTCGGCCATCTCAAGTACACACAGTACCACGCTAGTGGCTGTAAAGGCTGCGAGGCTGAGCGCCTGCCAGGATGGTTCCCAGAGCCAAGCTAAGACCAAGAGAAGCCTTCACCATGAGCGCCTTCACCACAGGACGGAGAATGGGAAACTACTCCTTGCTCCTCCATTAGTTCAGCCTCCCCTCCTTCCCCCCACTCTTAGCTCCTCACAGCTCACTGCTTCCTAGATGAAAAGAGAAAAATCTTTCCGCTCAGCTCAGCTCCCGGGTGAAACGATGGGTCACACATTCGGAAGGAATGGGCTTAGCCTATTCTGCATGGCTGTCATGTCCAGGTGTGCAGGTTGTGCACTGTACAAGGGTAACACAGCTGAAGGAATGCTGTTCACTGCGGGGATGTAAACTAATTTCAACGAGAGCACACACATGGATACACAGATTGTGGAGTCCTAGAGCAGGGGACAGTGCCCTCCCGCATAATCCTACCCCGGGTCGTGCACACACTCAGAAGAACATGTGCACATGTCTACTCACAGACACATCCCTGTGTGCCCTGTGCCAGCTGTGCCACAGGTGTCCCCCAGCGTCATGTCTCTCACCTGCCTACTGCTCTTGGAGGCCTGATCTTGCCCCCACTGTCCCTGACATGGTCACCTCACTGTGCAGTAGGGGCCGTGGAACATGCATCATGCCGGTGGCATGCGGGGACACGTCTGGGGCATGCATGAGTGTGTGAGGATCTAGGCGGCAGTGTCTGTGCAGTCAGGCAGGTCTGCTGAGCATGGCTGTTTGGACTGTGTAATAATATGCAAGCTTAAAAAAAAGCCATTTTACTGGCACAAGGGGTGTCTCTTCCTGATTCTCACAGGTTAGTGGCTGTGGGGAGTGCTTCTGTTTTGGCCTCTGTCTGTCGCCCTCCTTACAGGGTCTCCCAGGTGTGACACTGGGAAGGATACTCAGGCGCATTCAAGCCAGGCCACTCCTTTCGAAGATGGGGGATGTCTGAGCTGAGACAGCCGGGCCAGGGTGGGGTGGCGAGTACATACCAGTATTGCCCCCCAGAATCCAGCAGGTACATCTCGTCTGGGCTCAGCTTGCGGTGCAGCTCCTTGGTCGGGCTGGGAAGGGGAGAGGCGCTAAGAAAGGAGCGGCCTAAGGCTGAGAAGGAGGGGAACTCCTTCCCCGCTGGGGGCTGGCCTTCTAGCTAACTCCTTTGGGGAAGCTGTGATCTCCTAAAGGGCCCTGGGAGACCACGGAGCTTCTGCTACCAAGGTCCTCAGGGCACGTCCTTTCCTTCTGCTCCTCCCCAGGCCCGGCCCTGGTCCTCAGGGAGGGGAGAAAGGAAAAGAGCCCCAAATGTGGGAGATGGGCGCGCCTTAGCCAGCACCCAGTCGGTCGTCTCCTTTTTTTCTTTCCTTTCTTCTTTTTAGGGCTGCACCCGCAGCACGTGGAGGTTCCCCGGCTAGGAGTTGAATGGGAGCTGTAGCTGCTGGCCTACACCACAGCCACAGCAACACAGGATCCGAGCCGCGTCTGCGACCTACACCACGGCTCCTGGCAATGCCGGATCCTTAACCCATTAAGAGAGGCCAGGGATGAAACCCACAACCTCATGGATACTAGTCGGGTTCTGAACCCGCTGAGCCACAGTGGGAACTCCCAGCCATCTCCTTTTATATCGGGAGAAACAGGCCTGCAGAGAAGGGGCTCACGGGAGGCCCCGAGGGGAAGCCATGAGGGAGCTGGGCCCCGACTCAGAGGCACAGTCCAGTGCTTTCTCTAACTTCCTGCTGCCTCTGGGAGCAAAGGGCCCCAAGGAACCAGGGAAGGAAGGAAGGATACCTGAGGGCGGGGCTGGAGAGCAGGGGCTGGTAGGGTTGGGAAGGGGAGAGAAGGGGCTGGGCCAAGCAGCTGAAGGCTTGGGGGTGCTGGGGGAGGGGATTCTGGGATAGGCCAGGCCAGCCCTGGTGACAGGGGAGGGGCATCTGGTCAGCTTGACCCCCTCAAATTTCATCAGGCAGGACTGCAGGTGTTTTGTTTCCTATGAAACCAAATATATGGCCAATCTACATCTTGGACCCACTTTGGCTGGTTCAGGCTGAGTGAATGTGCCTCTCTCCCCATGTGCTTGTGAGCTTTAAGAATTAGGTAACATAAACAACTCACAGGAAGCCAAGAAAAAACATCCAGCAGCAGCCCTGTCTCCCTTCCAGATCCTCTGCCCTCAGTGCTCACCAAGTCCTAGCCTCTTGGTGGGGTGGGGAATTACTCAGGTCTTTTATTTCACAGGAAACTCCCAACACCCGCCTGGGCTCCACGCCCCACCCTCAGCCCCCACAATGCTAAAGGCCTCAGAGCTTAAATGTGGACTCAGGTCCTCCACAGAGCCCCAGAACGTTCTTTCTCCTGAAGTACCTGTAGTGGGCCAGGGCAGCATTCAGGCCACTAGCAGAGATGGTTTCAAAACTGGGTCCAGAGAACAACTCCTCCTCTCTGGAAAGGACAAGGCAGGAATGGTCAAATAGGCTCGGAGATGACCCTGGACTCAGGACATCTAACAAGGGCAAGTGAGAGTCATGGCTGCCTCAACCTCAGCCAGACTCCGTTTGGTTTTCCCAGCCTCGCTTCCTGGTTCCATCTTCCCAAGCCTTGACCTGTCACTTGTAAACCACTCAAGGTCGGAGAAGGGAGGACTGTAGACCCCAATTATTCCTCCCCTACCTCCATTTTACAGATGGGGAAACCAAGGCCGTGTGTCCCAAAGAGAGTTCCTAGTAAAGCAAGAGCGAAGAAACGGAAATCCCTGGGTCTGAAAACTCCCCCAGCCCCAGGGCAGCATCCTGAGCTTATCGTGCCCTCAGGGAACCTCCCACCCTAACCCGATATTCTCAAGTGGTCCAAGGTCCCACCTACCTCCCCGACAGAGAGAGCGGGCCGTGCCTGAAGTAGACACTAGGGGGCGCTGTTGAGTTGTGGCCCTTCAAGTTGTCCCGCTTTCAGCAGAGCTGGGGAATGTCATCCAACACCCCCGCCCAGCTTCACGACCACCCAGGAACCCGTCACTCCTTGTTGCAGAGAGGCCCTCCAATACACGGAGGGTCTTCCTTCCCCTCTCCCCGCCCCCGCCCCCACACGAGAAGACAGCCAGCCGAAAAGGATGGCTGTGGTCCTTCACCCGCGGAACTCCTCCACCCGCTTTGCACCCGAGAACTCATCCACGGTGCCTGTGGGCACGTTCTTCTCCAGCCAGGCCAAGTAGCGGATCACAGCCACCGCATCCCGCACCTGGAGCGGGGCAAGCAGAGAAGCGATAAGAGGACCGGTCTCAGCCGAGGCTCCAGGATGGAGAGGAGGTGACTGCTCTGGAGCTGAACTTTAAAAACGTGGGGTTGCACTGCCTTTTTGACATTAAGGGATTCTTATTAATGTTTATATATATGATCAAAGTGTGGTTTCGAAAAGAGTGCTTGTCTTTTAGAAATACTGAAATGGTGATAGAAGAAACAATGTGATAGATGGGATTTGCTTTAAAATCATCCAGCCGCAGAGGGTGTGGAGTGGAGGTAAGGAATGTGGGGTTGGAGAGGAAACGAGATTGGCCTAACTTGATGATTGTTGAAGCTGAGTGGCGTGATGGGGAATCAGCATGCTATTTTCTCTACTTTTTGTACACGCTTCAAATTTTCCACAAGAAAAGTTTGTAAAAGCAGGCAGCGTCTTCTCATCTTAACAGGACTGCCAAAGGGGTGAGGAAATGATTACAGTTAACACTTATTTAAGATGTGGAAGGTTGAGTTCCCTGGTGCCACAGGAGGTTAAGGACCCAGCATTGTCACTGCTGCGGCTAGGGTTGCTGCTGTGGCGCAGGCTCAGTCCCTGGCCTGGGAACTTCCACATGCCGCAGGTGCGGCCAAAAAAAAAAAAAAAAAAGACTTGGAATGTGCCAGGTGGTGTTCAAAGCAATATATGTAATTACATAAATACAGATATATCTATATAATTATTTATATAATTATTTATATAATAATATAATTATATTTATATGATTGTTATATACTAGATGTTATAAATATTACATTTATATTAATTAGGTATTGCTATTAATATATTCAAACACACATTATATGATATAATACAGATCCTTACAACAACCTTGTGCTGGAGGTTACCGTTATGATCCTCATTTTACAGAGGAGGCAACGGAGGCCCAGAGAAGTGAAGTGACTTGCCTAAGGTCACCCAGCCGGGAGGTGGGTGGAGGAAGGGGGATTTGAACTCAGACACGGTAGTTCAGGGCCCAGGCTCTAAACCACTGTGCCATTCAGGGAACAAGTGGGTGGAGCAGCAAGGGGTGCCTAGGAGTTTGGCGTCTGTTTCATTCGGGGCCTTCGGCCGGCTCCTCTGGCAGGGTCTCCTTCCTAACCCAGCAGACTGGGGGCTCTGCAGAGGCTCATCTGCCGGCCCACGGACTTACGTGGCTGGCCTTGAGGAGGGCCTGCTCCTTGCTGTTTTTCACTGCCTTGGTTATCATCACCGGGGAGTAGTCGTCTTCTACGAGTTTCTCCTGTCACAGGCAGAGAGGAAGCGGTCTGGGAGCCATCCCTAGGGCACGGCGGTGTTTGAAAAGGACTGCCAGGACGTCCCGGCTGAGAGGAGACTCGCCGTTTCCTGGAGTGGCAGTGCCCTTCCCTGGTGTGCCTTCTGGCGGCACAGGGCTTTCCAGCCTTCCCTGTCCAGCCTCACCTTCCTCCCTCTCTCCCTCCCTTCCTTCTCCCCACTCCCCACCCAGTTCCTGGGACCCACCAGTGCTCTGGGACGGGTCTGAGCCCGACCCCCGCCTGTCCGCAGGCTGTTTTGACAGTGTGTTTCTTGCTCATCTCGACCCGTGACCGCTACCATTTACTGAGCACCTGCAGCGTGTCAGCTGCCAGGCACGGTCTCCTTTAAATCTCCTTGGAGCGACTCTTTTGAGGTCGAGACTCTTAGTGCCATTTTACAGGTAAGGAAACAGAGGCCCAGACTGGCTAAGTCACTGGTCCAAGGTCATTGCCCAGCTGGTTCTCAGGCTCATGCCGGGCGACCTCTGCTCTACCAGCCTGTACTCCCCCAGCCTCCTCGACAATCTCTGAGCTCTCTGTGGACAGGCATCCTGCTGCTTCTTTGTCTCGTCCCTCAAAGGGGACTCGTTGCACCATGGCTGACTGACCAACAGCCAGCGTGACTGAGGGGCTGTGGCCCCGTCCCGTTAGGTTGAGACTTATCAGGGCTGTTGGGCCGTGGGGGTGGGGGCGGTGCCGGGCATGAACCCAGGCCGGGCAAACCCACCTTGGGTATCACTTCATAGAGTCCATACGAGGTGTAACTGGTCCCAATCCAGATCTTCACGTCTCCTGAGGTGTAAGCCTGGATGCTGTTGCGGATTTGGCTGTAATCTTCGAGTTGCACACACATGGAACTGTTGCAGCCAGAGTTCAGGTATTGCAGGGTCTCGGAGCTAAAGCGACTCTTATTTGCAAATAACCTGGGCAGAGAGGGGAGGGTCCGGAGAGTCTCTAAGGATGATGCACAAGACCAGAGGCCCTTTGTTCCTGCAGGTCAGAAGAGGCCCGCGCCAGGCAGCTGAGCAGACCAGATTTGGAGGATGTGGGAACAGACGTCAAGGGGGTCAGGAAAAGCTGATCGGAGGCTTCCTAGAGGGTCCTGCTGGGGCAGGCACCCCGCTCCTGGGAAGGCTGCATGTTGGGGAGGGGAGGAGTGGGAAGAAGTCAGTGACCGCAAGCCAAGGACAAGCCCTACCTGATGGAGGAGTCGGTGAGCAGCGTGTAGGAATAGAAGAAGGGGTTATAAGGGATGTCACTGCTTCGAAGGTTGAAGAGCCCTGGGGAAGAGAATTGATGGGGACTATTTGAGGCTGACCTGTCTGAGTCAGGGACATGTGACACCTCTTCCCTGCTTGTTTTGGCTCCCAAAGATCCTCAGTGGCACACCCGCATCATCCACCTCTGAAAGTTCTTCAGCCTTTGGCAGGGTGGAGGGGAAGTCTTTGAAGCTCGAATGAGCAGTAGGAACCCCTTTTCCCAGAAAGAAGGCAGATACCCAGCCAGCAGTCCACACACAGCTTGGGTGGGTTCTCAGCATATCTGAAGCCCAGAGCTGGGGTCAGCTGAGAATCACTGAGCCGATGGGACAGAATAGGGTTGCACGGGAGTGTGAGCCCCCTGGGGCTAATGGCCAGGCAGCTGCAAGGTGTTTGCTGGGCCCCCTCCCCTTCATGAGACAGAAGCCTTTGCTGCCGTGGTCACCCCGTCTTCTGATGGCCTGTGGGCTGGCCCCAGCTTGCACAGGACTTCCTGGTTTCCTCATTGGTGGGACGTGAGCTCCTGCCCTGACCTTTCTTCATTCCCACAGGCCATGGCCACAGAGCTCTCAGAACCCACGAGTACATGGTCCTTGGGGGAGGAGTCTTGTACTGCAGGGCCTAGGAGGCCTGGGGGTTGGGGGGATCCAGGCACCCCCCTGTATCCACAAATCTATACTCACAGGCCGTCTCATCAAGGGCGGACAGAAGCACGGCAGTTGGCCTCTCGTGATGCTTCTGCATCTGGCTGCGGATGTTAGATACTTTCTCCTGCCAGGTGCTCCCTACAAGCAAAAGAGTCCACAGAAAGCATAGGTGACATACCCTCTCTCTGGCACTCTGTCCTGAGTGGGCTCCCTTAGAGCAATCGTTGTCTATTCCTTTAAAGGCAGCAGAACCCTTTCTTTTTCTTTTTGCTTTTTACGGCTGTACCTGATGTACCTGTGGTACACGGAAGTTCCCAGGATAGGGGTCCAAGCAGAGCTACAGCTGCCGGCTACACCACAGCCGCAGAAATGGGGATCTGAGCCATGTCTGTGACCTACGCCACAGCCCACAGCAACGCCGGATCCCCTACACACTGAGCGAGGCCAGGGATTGAACTGAATCCTCCTGGGTACTAGCTGGATTCGTTTCTGCTGTGCCACAACGGGAACTCCAGTAGAACCCTTTAACTAAACTCTTAGGTGTGTCGTCATCAAGAACATGGGATCTTGACCCAGACTGTCTGGGTTCAAATCCCAGCTCTGTCATTACTTGCTGGAGGACCTTGGGAAAATTACTTAACCCCTCTGTGTCTTATTTTGCAATCTGTAAAACGGGGATGGATTCTCATAGTAGTGTCTATGTCAATAGAGCTGTTTTGAGGATCGAATTATGTCATGTTTGTAACGTACATAAAACAGTGTCTTGATGTATAGTAAGTCTGGTATAACCTTTTTTTCGGCAGTATCTGTAGCATGTAGAAATTCCCGGGCCAGGGATCCAACACGCGCCACGGCAGTGACCTGAGCCGCTGCAGTGACTGTGCACACAAAATAACTCGTTTCGATCATTTTATTTATTTATTTATTTTTTATGGCTTTCTCTTTTTTTTTTTTTTTTTTTTGTCTTTTTGCCACTTCTTGAGCCACTCCAGCGGCATGTGGAGGTTCCCAGGCTAGGGGTCGAATCGGAGCTGTAGCCGCCAGCCTACACCAGAGCCACAGCAATGCGGGATCCGAGCCGCATCTGCGACGTACACTGCAGCTCATGGCAACGCTGGATCGTTAACCCACAGAGCAAGGGCAGGGATCGAACCCGCAACCTCGTGGTTCCTAGTTGGATTTGTTAACCACTCACTGCCCCACGACGGGAACTCCTCGTTTTGATCATTTTTTTTTGTGTGTGTGTCTTTTTGCCATTTCTTGGGCCGCTCCCTCGGCATATGGAGGTTCCCAGGCTAGGGGTCGAATCGGAGCTGTAGCCACTGGCCTACGCCAGAGCCACAGCAATACAGGATCCAAGCGCGTCTGCAACCTTCACCACAGCTCACGGCAACGCCGGATTGTTAACCCACTGACCGAGGCCAGGGATCGAACCCTCAACCTCATGGTTCCTAGTTGGATTCGTTAACCACTGTGCCACGATGGGAACTCCTGATCATTTTTAAAGTGCCCAATTCAGTGCCTTTAAGAACATTCACGAGATTGTGCAACCACCACCACTATCTAATTACAGAACATTTTCATCCTCCCGAAAGGCAACCCTGTAGCCATTAGGCAGTCCCTCCGCATTCCCCTCTCCCTCCAGTCCCTGGAAACCACTAATCTTGCTTTCTGTCTCCACAGATTTGCCTGCGCCGGGTGTTTCACACAAATGGAATCATACAATTTGGGGCCTTGGCTGGCTTCTTTTGAGTTATGTGTTCAAAGTTCACAGATGCGATACATTTTTGAGGCAATAAATGGAAGCCAACTTAAATGATCTGATGTACACAGGTATCTTTGAGTCGCTTTTTCTGTTCTTCTCATGGCCCTTCACTCTTGACCCCTCTAAAGCCTGTGAGTGGCTGGAGAGAAAAGTCTCTCTCATCGCTGGAAGCTTAAGAGACTCTGTTCTTGGGCTTCCTGGCCCAGTTCTGGCTCCAGATGACTTTTTTTGAAGACTAGCAGCCTGCGATGGCACGTCTGCCTCTTGCTTGTGGGAAGTGATAAATCCCATGTGAATTCTCTCCCAGTCCCTGGAAGGCTTTCCCCTCTCTCCCCTCCTCTTCTTGATATGACTCCACCCTTCTTTATCTGAATGGGATGGGTTTAGTTATGATTGAACCTTCTTGGATAGCAAGTTTCTTTAAAAACTGTGTCAAGATGCAGAAAGATTCTGTAAGTTACATCAGAATGGATAAAGACAATTGGACACAATTTGACTTGTTTCATCAGACCCACTATTGTGAAATTTCCCTCCTGATTTTTGGACTCCTTTCTAAACAAGAAATAGACCTGTGTGGGGAAAGGGGCCTCTTGGATTGCCCAATATTCTAGGAATCCAAGTCCATGGGCTTGTTCAGAATTCTTAGGAAGGTAGGAGGGAGTGGTGGCCAAAACTTTGATTCATACTCAGTAGCCTGGTCACAGTCAGGAGCTTAGTTAAAACCTATAAGAATTATAGAGCACACTGTTCTTTTATGACATATTTAGATGGTGTCAAAGGGGTCAAGATTGTTGATGTTAGAATTTTAGGGGGTCAGTTAACTTTCCTTTGTAGTCTGGCCAAAACTCTGAACCCTAGTCTGT
This sequence comes from Phacochoerus africanus, assembly GCF_016906955.1. Classification (NCBI taxonomy): domain Eukaryota; kingdom Metazoa; phylum Chordata; class Mammalia; order Artiodactyla; family Suidae; genus Phacochoerus; species Phacochoerus africanus. The sequence continues at coordinate 110,462,976 of NC_062560.1, read as the reverse complement.
GCTGCAGACTGACCTTGAGCTTAGTTTTTACTTCCTTTGTCCACCCCAGCCATTATCACAGGACGGCCAGAAGTCAAGGTCTGAATTAGTCAATACAAACCGGTTTTCCCTACCAGTTACTATATGCAACTCATATATATCACGTTTGCCTTCTCTCTTTCAAAGCAGTAGGTTTTTTTCCATCTTTCTCTGACTCCCTCGTTTCTTCTCTTCCTACTTCCTCTTGCTTCAAATCCTGACATTTTTTTTTTTTTTTTTTTGCTTGCGCCTGCAGCGTGCAGAAGTTCCCAGTCCAGGGATCGAACCTGAGTCACAGCAGTTCAACATCGGAACCTTAACCCACTGAACCACCAAGGAACTCTTCCTGATACCCTTTATTCTAGCGTTTTCTAAATATGGTCTGAGGACCGTCTGATTCAGACTTTCTGAGGGGAGGGGACTTAAAACCTGCATTTTATTTTACTTACTTACTTAATTAATTCATTTATCTTTTTGTCTTATTGGGGCCACACCCATGGCATATGGAGGTTCCCAGGCTAGGGGTCTAATCAGAGCTGTAGCCCCCGGCCTACGCCAGAGCCACAGCAACGCAGGATCTGAGCCGCGTCTGCAACCTACACCACAACTCAGGGCAACGCCGGATCCTTAACTTGCTGAGCGAGGCCAGGGATCAAACCTTCATCCTCATGGTTCCTAGTCAAATTCGTTAACCTGAGCCAAGAAGGGAACTCCCCAAACCTGCATTTTAAAAAAGCACCCTCAGGAGTTCCCGTCGTGGCGCAGTGGTTAACGAATCCGACTAGGAACCATGAGGTTGCGGGTTCGGTCCCTGCCCTTGCTCAGTGGGTTAACGATCCGGCGTTGCCGTGAGCTGTGGTGTAGGCTGCAGACGCGGCTTGGATCCCGCGTTGCTGTGGCTCTGGTGTAGGCCAGTGGCTACAGCTTCGATTTGACCCCTAGCCTGGGAACCTCCATATGCTGCGGGAGCGGCCCAAGAAATAGCAAAAAGACAAAAAAAAAGACAAAAAAAAGTAAAAAAGCACCCTCAGCTATTCAGAGGCACATGAAACCATTGCTTTGGGACAGGTGAGGATGAATTTTTCAGCCTAAGGGGCAGCAGTGGAGACCTCTGTTTCTCCAAGTTGGGAAAGAGGACTGGCATCAGAAATTACCTGCGAACGCCTCCTGCAGGGCATAAATGGGCGCACTTGGCAGGTGTGGCCTCTCTGACCCCCACACCAGGTCCACAAGGTTGACGGTGATGGACACCAGCTCTCTGTCAGCATCTTGCAGGGCCACGTCATAACTCTCCCAGGAGTCTGCAGAGACAGGAAGGCATCACCTGTCACCTGCCCATTAATACCTCAGAAAAAATTGTGACTCAGGCCAAGTTAGTGCTTGTCCCCTCTGCCTCCCGTTCCGCTCCTGCAGCCCAGCTGCCAGAGCCCATCCAAGCAGTCTGGTCCTCCTAGGCTGTGCCTTTTCATCTTCCTCTTTAGCTTTCAAAGCCTAATTGCCCCGAGCCCATCCCAATGCCGACTGGCTAAGCTCGTCTTTTTAAGTGCCAGTGGCTGTGGGGCCCTCTTTATGGTTCCGGGTGTTTACCTGAGCTTCAGTGCCAGAGCCTGAAGGAATGTGAGGTTCAGGCCCCTGGAAAGGCTGGCAAAGAAGCCAGTTCTGAAGTGGGAGCCTTTCAGTACCTAGTCATGAGGATGCCATGTTTGGGGACAGGCTGGCCAGCTGGCAGGGGCATGGGAGCTCAAGGAGCTATGTTCCTGGAAGGGAGGGGACTGTGCTTCTTTACTCAGAAGCGCTCTCACCTCCTTCGACCCTTCCAAGCTGCCTTCCAGAGGGCTACCAAGTGATTCTAGTGCGCTAACTGGTAGAGTTCCAGGACATGGAAGATGATTCTGGGTTTAAGAACATCCTGGCCTACTGGTCGGCTAGGTTTTTTGTTTGTTTGCCTTTTTTTTTGCTTTTTGCTTTTTTTAGGGCTGCTCCCGCAGCATATGGAGGTTCCCAGACTAGGGGTCTAATCAGAGCTGTAGCCGCCGGCCTATGCCAGAGCTACAGCAATGTAGGATCCGAGCCGAGTCTGCGACCTACACCACAGCTCACGGCAATGCCGGATCCTTAACCCACTGAGCTACCAGGGAACTCCTCACCTGCTAGGTCTTAATGATTCCCTGACTCTTCTAGGTTGGCTCTCTACACTCCTGACTTTTTTGGGGGGGGGCCTTTTTTTTGAGCCACACCTTTGGCATATGGAAGTTCCCAGGCTAGGAGGTCACATTGGAGAGGCAGCTGTCAGACTACGCCACACCCACAGCCATGCCAGATCCTAGCTGCATCTGTGATCTACACTGCAGCTCGTGGCGACGCTGGATCCTTAACCCACTGAGCGGGGCCAGGGATCGAACCCAAGTCATCATGGATACTAGTCGGATTCTTAACCCACTGAGCCACAGCGAGAACTCCTGCACTCCTGACTTTTAAAAATACAGATATATTTATCTTTTAAATATATTTTCATTACACAATCCAGGACTCCATCCTTGTTGCAAAATATTCTGCAACTGACAGTTCCAACACTCTACCTTCAGAGTTATTCTGACCCTCCTTCTACCAAGATGTGCTTCTTTATGTCCTGGGGGCCTGAGTCACCCTTGGATGGTGTGGACTAGAGGGAAGAACATACCGATGGAGAAGAGGAAGGGGTCAAAGCCCACACGCCCTCCAACAGGAATCTCGGTGAGAAGCCAGGTGACAATGTGACCGGTGCCAACTGAAAGACAGGAAGGGACTTTGAGCCGGGCTTCTGTCTGCCACGGTCCAGCCATGTCTGTCCTCCTTGACATCCGCCTCAGAGGTTAGTGGAGGCTTCAAATTTCCTAAGCTTCCCACAGGGGGTCTTGCATGCAACCCTCACCTGCGCCTCCCCAAACCCGGTCTGGGTTCCGTGGCTCGGGGAGACAAATCCGTGCGGTCCTCTTACCTTCCTTGTGGAGCTCCCAGTTGCAGTCCATCTGCCGCTCAGCCTGGGTCCAGTAGCGGCTGTCGGTCCAGAGAGCCGCTTTCCTCTCGGTCACCACCGCGATTCCTGGGGCAGAAGAGAAACTTGGAGGGGAGGGTGAAGGTGTGGCGTGTGGCTTTAGTTAGCGCATGTGCGATGTGGTGTTGGCTCTGACAATGTCACAAGGGGGCCTCTGGAAAGAGTTTCTCTCCTCCCTTGGAAGGAAGTGAGGCAGGAGGTGTTAAGAGACTGTTGGGGGAGGTAGCCAGAAGGATGTCCCAGGTCAGGCATCTCTGCTTTGCCTTGAGGGCTTCTTCTAAGGGAACATTTAGTGGAACAAGTGGGTTCTGCTTTTTTTTGGCCATGCCCGTAGCATGTGGGAGTTCCCCAGGCCAGGGATTGAACCTGCACCACAGCAGCCACTGGAGCCACAGCAGTGACAATGCCGGATCCTTAACCTGCTGAGCCACTGGGGAGCTCCCAGGTCCAAAAAAGTCCATGCTACATATATATAGGTGCTCTCAGCAAAAATGATGTGACAGTCACTGTCAAGACTAGGTGGTTGATAGGGACACTAAGCCAGGGGCTTAGCTGAGGGCAGGCAGAGAAGTCAAACCCAGTGATTCTGGCAAGGAGAAGAAGGGCCTGTAATGGGTGAGTAAGGCAGCCTGAAGACCCAGGGAGGGGTGTTTAAGGATCAGCAAGGGGGAGTTCCTGTTGTGGTTCAGCAGGTTAAGAATCCGACTAGTATCCATGAGGATGCAGGTTTGATCCTTGACCTTGCTCAATGGGTTAAGGATCCGGCGTTGCCATGAGCTGTAATGTAGGTCACAGACAGGACTTAGATCCTGCGTTGCTGTGGCGGTGGCTACAGCTCCGATTCGACCCCTAGCCTGGGAACTTCCGTATACTGCAGGTGTGGTCATTAAAAAAAAAAAAAAAGGGATCAGCGAGGGAAGCTTAGGTTTCATTCAAGGGTCCAGGATCAGGGTGGGAGGCCCATTCCAAAACTAAGACCCCATAATGGGCCTCTGTGTCTCATTTGGCCATGTGAGGTGACGCTGTCTATAAAAGGACCAGCAAAGTCAAACTTTGTCTCCAAAGGAACCACTGTGTGAAGGGAAGAAGCGGGCCCCTAGTGGCTAGATACAGAGGTAGCAACTATCCCAGAAGTGGAGCCCAGGGAGTGCCAGGCTGGGCCTGGCCGCAGCAGAGTCAGCGAGCACAGGAAAGAAATCGGGAGGGCCCTCTGGCTTGTGCAGACGTGTGGCCGGCAGGCTATGGTGCACGTGTCCTGGTGATCCCTTTTTGGAGTGGTGGCAGGGAAGCAGAGAGAGGAGGAGGGGCCTCTGGACACTAGGTCCTGGGGTCCTGGCTGTTGAGAAGTAGCCACACCAGGGCCTCGCTGACCACTCTGAGGTCTCCCAACAGAAGCAGTGAGGGCTGGGTAATGGCTGTCACCTGCAGACCCGATAAAGCCCGTAATCCAGGCACGCCTCTGGTCACATTCACCGATGTACTCGCTCTAGGAAATCAACAACACCGTCATCAGCCTTCTTCATGTGGCCACGCCCCACGCGGAAGGCCCCCAACCACAGCCCAGCTTTCTGTCTAGTCACATTTAACCAGTTCTACAAGCCCAAGCATGCTGGGCGCCTCTTCCAGGAAGCCCTCTGGAACTGCCCCGGCTCTTAGGATCTTCCCTTCCTTTGAACAACTGTGTTTCTTGGAGTCGAAACCCCACAGTCCAGCACTGGACTGTTCTGCAAAGAAGTCCTGTCTCTCTGGCCAGGATGCAAATTCTGCGCAGTCTGTGGTCATGGCTTTTGGTTCTTTGGGGTTCTCCCCTCCAGCTGTCCCCCCTCTTTCCTCCTCAGTCTAGCACAGAATCATGCGTACATCATAACTAACTTCCACAGGGAGCTTTACATATGTTTGTATTTTGGTCCTCACAATGCTTGGAGACAGATCTCATCATTTGCATTTTGCAGTAGAGGAAACGAGGCTCACTTGAACTTGGGGAGGTTCAGACACTTACCCCAAGCCTCTTAGCCCTTTTCGGCAGGTGGGAAAACTAATTCAAAGCAATCTTCTCCACACTGAAAATGCCTTCTCTTCCAACTGGGCTGGCGCTGGGAAGGTGGATGGGGTGGAGGCGGAGGCAGGGTGGGGAAGAGTGGGCAGGGACGCTGCTTTGGGAAAAGCAGTCCTGGTTCAGACCATCTTCTTCCCTGTCTGCTCCCCGTCTCCCAGCCTACACCCCAAACTCGTGGAGTTTTGGACTCTGGGGAATTTCAGTGCTCCATCCATCAGGGGATGGGGAAGGGCTGAGCCAGAAGGGAGCTCAGGGTTCTTCTAATTCAATTCCCAGCCCACTTTCTAACCTCCTAGGGCAGGGGAGTCCTAAACCATCCTTCTGGATCTGCCCTCTAGGAACAGATCATAATCTTTCAGAAGTTGTTTATAGTCTCATTGTCTGAGGTCAGGGCGATTTGGCAATGTCTTCTCTCCTATGTAAAGGAATACATTCTTTCAGTTGCCCTAAAACGCCCGTGTCCAAGCGCCCTACTTCCTTCCCATTGCTGGTCAAATCCTTTTTCTGTCTTCCATCTTCTGAGTCTTAACAGTGTCCTGTTTGTGGCCTGTTCTCGTGAGGGTGCGGGTGCGGGGAGGAGCTGTCACTTACCATGTGGGCATCCGTGTCCGGGATGATGTAGGCAGAGAGATTCTGGGTGAGCATCTGCTCGCGGAGGGCTGTGAGCTGTGCTGTGGTATTGACCGCAGTAACTGGAAGGTACTGACAGGTGACAGGAAGACACCAAGACACACACACACACACACACACACACACACACACACACACACACACACACACACACACACAGAGATACCTGTTGCTTAGAGAAAATGATGCCGGGGTGGGGTAGGGGGGTCAGCAGCCTCTCCTTAGGCTGGGGTTGGGGGTGGGAAGGCTGGGCCAGAATGGAGAAGGATGGAGCAGCAGCTGAAGTTGTGGATTAGTTTAGATTAAGGTGTATGGGCTGGGTGGAGATGGAGGTGTTTAAGAGCTTGGAAAGGCACTTTTGGTGACAATAATGGGACCTGAGTCAGGGGTTGGGGGTGGGTGAGAACGGCAGGGGTCTGAGCCCTGGCACTGGGCTGAGCCAGGGGGTGGTTCTTCTTTGGATACCTTAGGGTAGAGTTGCTCGTTTAGCAAATGAAAATACAGGATGCTCACCCAGTCACATTTGAATTGAGGTAAACAATGAATAACATTTTAGTGTTAAGTATGTCCCATGCAGCATTTGGGGCATACTTATATTAAAGAATTATTCATTAGGAGTTCCTGTTGTGGCTCGGCAGGTTACAAACTGGACTAGTATCCATGAGAATGCGGGTTCGAGCCCTGGTCTCACTCAGTGGGTTAAGGATCCGGTGTTGCAGTGAGCTGTGGTGTAGGTCGCAGATGTGGCTCGGGTCCTGTGTTGCTATGGCGTAGGCTGTGTTGCTGTGGTGTAGGCTGGCAACTGCAGCTCCCATTTGACCCCTAGCCTGGGAGCTTCCATATGCTGCAGGTATGGCCCTAAAAAGCAATATATATATATATATACACACACACACATATATACATATATATATACACACATATATATATACATATATATATATGTTATCATATGGCATTCCCTGGTGATGTGGGTTAAGGAACAGGTGTCACTGCAGTGGCTTGGGTCACTGTCGTGGTAAGGGTTCAGCCCCTAGCCTGGGTGCTTCAACATGCCATGGGCATGGCCAAAACAAAACAAAATATTAGTCATTATCTGAAATTCAGATGTAACTGGGCGCCCTGCATTTCACCTGGCAGCCCTATCTTGCAAGTAGAACTTGTTGCAAGTTTCTACTCACTGGTCCCAAAGGGCAGAGGAGGGTGACTGGGTATCCTCAGCAGTTTGGGACATTGTCCAGAAAGATCCTCTCCAAGCCAGACCTTTTGTTAAAGGCTATTTTCTCTTTAAAATAAGAGGCGTGGGGTTTTGTTTTGTTTTGTTTTGGCTTCTACGCAATGATTTACCCATGTTTATTTTCACATAAAAGTTAAGGCGGATTGCCCGCCCCAGTGGTCTCATAAAGCTGGCACAGCAGACAGATGTATCCCATTTGTCCTGAGATTTTAGCCACCTGCTGGCAGGCCCACAAGCCCTCACCTTCTGGCCTGCTCCGGCCTGGGGAAGCTCCTTCCCATTCTAATCTAGTTTTGGAAAGAACCCTCTGTTCTCTAGGGAGCTGACAACGTGCGGCTCCAATACGCTGGACCCTGTCACCATTCTTTACACCGGAGGCCTCCCTCTCTTGACTTTCCACTGGCTCTTCTAGCCCTCTGGCTTCCGCCCTCCTCCCAGTTCCTCTAGAATTGTTGTTTTCTTTCCTCTCATCCTCCTCCAGGCCTCAGCTCAGGGCTGGCTTGGGGCCTCCGGGCCGCCCCACCTCCCTCCAGCAGGGGCTGCCCAGGCCCAGGCAGGGCGCAGGAGATCACCTGCCGTGGGAATGCCTGGGAGGGAGTGATGGGGCCGGAGGTCAGATACCTGAGAACTGCTGACTGCCCCCGGGGGAGGTTAATCAGAAGCAGTGGCCCCAGAGTCCAGAAACCAGGAGAAAGGCTGGTAGAGAGGGTGAGGCTGGCGGCTGGGCCCTTCGGGGATGGGCGGGAAGGTGGGAGCTGTGGGCGGGGGCGGGGGCGGAGGCAGGGCCTCACCGGAGGGCTGGTCGAACAGTTCCGCACATCCTCTCTCTGGTTGAGTGACTTTGGGTGGCCCCAGGCACAAGCTAGAAACGGGAGGAAAAGCCAGGGTCGCTCGGATCCCAGATAGCTCCTAGAGAGCACAGGCTGTGTTTCCCCGAACCCCCTCCCCGTCCGTCCCCATAGGACCTCCATCCTTTGAAGCTCGAGATGCTGTCCAACTCGACTTGAGGATAAAAATAATCACATTTCATAGGAAATCAGGCTGAATTGGATGGCACCCTGGGTCACAATCAAAGAAACCCGTTTCATCGACAAGTGATTGCCACTTTTGGATGGGTTTTAGTGCTCATTAAATCAATTTTTTTTCCTTCTAATCTAATTGGGTCTTTTCAGGGTCTACCGAACTGGAAAAGTTGTGTGTAAATTAAATTTTTGTAATCAGATTTGCTCTTAAATGCTCCAGAGGATCTTGCTAAATAATCACCCCACCTTCGTTTTACCCTCCTATAAATCTAATTATATATCTATATATTGGGTTTACTTAACTTCAATGCCCACTTGCACCATTTCTTACAATCCAAATCTCTGCCTCTCATTCCAGGCAAGATTACCTAAATCAGGCAATCCCAGCCTGACATCGTCCCCTGGTGGGGAGAGATGGGTTAGCATTTAAAGAGCCCCTACTATGTGCCAGATATGGAACCCAGCAATTGTATCTCATTTGATACTGGCAGCAACCCTGTGAGGTGGGAATTACTGTCTGCTTTCTATGGAGCAGGAGGCCCAGGCTGAGATACATGTATTTTTGCCACGGAAAGTTCGTGGCGGAGCTGGGATTTGAACCCTGGGCCATCTGAGTACAAAAAAGCCAACCATGGGAGGGTGGTGCCCCAGAAGGGACAGAATTTAGAGAGATTTAGGAGTTCCCATTGTAGCTCAGCAGTGACGATCCCAACTGGTGTCCACAAGGACTTGGGTTCAATCCCTGGCCTTGCTCAGTGGGTTAAAGATCCGGCAGCATTGCTGTGAGCTGTGGTGTAGGTTGCAGATGTGGCTCAGATCCTGCATTGCTGTGGCTGTGGCTGTGGCCGGCAGCTGCAGCTCCGACTCGACCCCTAGCCTGGGAACTTCCATGTGCCGAGGGTACAGCCCTAAAAAGACCAAAAAAAAAAGTAGAGAGATTTAGTTTCCAATTGAGGTTCTGCCCCTGATTTGGCGTATCCCAAGGAGAGTTGCCCAGTATTCACTGAGCAAACCTTCCCTAAACGCCTGCTGTGTGCCAGGCACTGGGCTAACTCCTGTAGGCTCTGGGCCGTCACACCCTGAAAGTCCAGTGGTCTCTGATAGGCCTTCCCTCCGCGCCTCCCCACCTTTTAGGGGGGAGTCTCCCCAGAGGGTAATGGGGGTCCGAGTTTGAGGAGACATTATTCCTTTCTGAGTGAGTTGAGCTACAGAAGGGAGGAGTACAGCTGGGTTCTAACCTTGTGAATGCCTCGCCCACCTGTCTCTCTCAGTCACATAAATTCAAGGGGGAGATGGAAATCACTGGCAAAATGGTGGCATCAAGACATGAGAAGCAAGACACAGGCAGCCCAGGTCCCTCTAGATGCCCAACGGGTGTTCTCTGTGGCCAGGGCTGTGGCTCCCAAGGGCAGGCTCTGCAGCTGGACCACTCTGTGGTCCTTGGCACAGGGGGCCTGGCACTGGGGAGGTGTCAGGAACTGGGTACTGAAGGAATCAGCAGGGTCTTACTGCCACAGAACAAAGGGAAAGGAGGCCTCCTAAGGCCAGCGGGGAGTGGGTGTGGAGGATACTGAGCTGGACACTTAGCCGTGACCAAAGAGGACAAACGACACCATAGGGGTGAGAAAGACTGAACTTTGGTTAACTCCTCCAAGCCCTCTTCTCCATTAGGCATTCATTGACTTCCTCGTCCACCCTGTCCTTACCCATCCTCTCCTTACCCGGCCTGCATTGCCAGTCTTAGCAGGAATCCTGCCAAGTCAGTTTAGAGAGATTCCCCCACCCTTATTATCTCATGAACCTTGCTATCTGTCAAATTCCTTATCTCCCAATCTTGACTCCTATCACTTTGACGTGCCCTCATTAAGAATCCTCTTATATCAATTTAGCGAGAATCTCCCCACCCTTGATGTCTCCCCTCTTGCTTGTTTTCCATCCACTGATCCCCTCGCACTCTGCTCCTTGACAAGAAGTCTTCAGCCATTTTGCAGTGTTCAGAGTTGAGCCTGATCTCACTCCCCTATGGCAGCGCCCCTATTGCAATAGTCTTGAATAAAATCTTCCTTACTCGGGCTAGAATCAGTTTTTTTTCTTTAACAGGTGGGAGTGGAAAGGGACTAAACTGCACTCGAGATGAGTCTCAAGGCCTCCCAGGAGACTCTGGGCCCTGGGGTTCCTCTTCCTCAAGACAGAGAGGGGGACCAAGAAGGAAAAAAAAAAAAAAAAAAGAGAGACACCCTGGGTCCAGCCTTCACAGCAACCCTTTCTGAGCCCAGAGGGGAGAGGCCAGAGCTGCTCTCCAGCTGGACCTGCCCTCCCAGCGTGCAAGCGAAAGTTGGGGATGCACGTACCACAGATGAGAACAAGCCAGGGGTAGCAGCCCCAGCACGCCTGGGCCATGGATCTTCAGACGGCGGTGCTGGATGGATGGAGGGTCAGGGGAGAGTGGGCAGGGCTGTTTCCCTGGCCTCTTCCTCCAGGCCTTTCCGGGGCAAGAGCAGCCAGGCTGTGGGGGCTGGCGATGGGAGGAAGGCGTCCAGCTGGTGGATGGGAGTCCTTCTCTGCTCTTTCGTTTCTGAAGATCTGGAGAGTGGGTCTGGGTGGAGAAGACTGCTGGCCCCCAGGCGCCCAGATAGGGTGTGAGGCCTCCCCGGGCAGAGTCCAAAGATCTCGGGAGACAGGAGCAGCAGCTGGTCTCCATCAGCCTGCTCCTCCCAGCCCCCCCTTTGCAGCCAGCCCCGGTCATTCCTGAATTCTGTCCCCTCCCCTCCAGCAAGCTGTTTCCCATTAGCTCCTCCACCCCGGGCTTTGGCTTCAGCCCCACTTTTGCTTTCGAGATTGATGTTTATCCTCCCTCTTCCTCCAAGCTGGCCCGTGTCAGAAAAAGCCCGTGCCTGTGACTTCTTTTAAACTGAGAGGCGAGTCCCACCAGGAAAGTTCCCTCTGTGAAAGTGTTAAGAGCCACCGGCAGAGGGGGAGACTGCCCTCCTCTCCGAATGATGGGGACGCTGGGGTCCCAGGCAGGTGTCAATGCCATTCGCGTCCGAAGGAAGGAAGGCCCCCAAAGGACTATCTGGAGGGATGCGGGGATGACACCGGAGACGGAAGAAGACCCAGAAAAGGGAGTTTGGGGGCTCCCAGAAGACAAATTTGGTTAACTGGACTACCCTTTCTGCCTAGAACACGTCTTTAATCCTCTGCCGTGCGGGTCACTCCCAACTAGCGTGACTCCCCATGGGGGAAGTGGGCAAACTGAGGCCAGCCCTGTCTCCACCTACCGCATCAGAGGGCAGTGCCTACTAAGTGCCCTCAACACCCCTTGACCAGAAAGCACTACTTCCGAGAGACAAACAGACCCAACGGACAGGTGCAGCCTAGCCTAGAGGACCTCAGAAGCAAACCACCCATTCCTTTGGATCTTTTTTTCCTCTTTTTTCAGCCGCCTCCACGGCATATGGAAGTTTCCAGGCCAGGATTGCTGCAGCTGCAGTAACGTTGCATCCTTAACCCACCAAGCTGAGCTGGGAATTGAACCTACCTTCTGGCACTGCAGAGACGCTACAGCAGGAACTCCTGGATCTTATTTTTAATGTGTTTACACTCTGCTTACGTCCATAACGAGTTGAAGGCAGCTTTCGAATAAGCCATCTGAATATCATAAATGAGTGCAGCGGTTCAGGGAACTCCGCCTCCAGGAGTAAAAGCAGAGGGCAGAGCCCAGAGCCTGAGGATAGACTGGGAGGGGGAATGAAGTGCTGCCTGGAGACCAAAGGACTGGGGAAATGCCTGCGCCAAGCCCCACCCCCAGGAGTTCCCACTGTGGCACAGCGGAAACAAATCCAACTAGTACCTATGAGGTTGCGGGTTCGACCCCTGGCCTCACTCAGTGGGTTAGGGGTCCCACATTGCTGTGGCTGTGGTGTAGGCTGGCAGCTGCAGCTCCGATTGGACCCCTAGCCTGGGAACCTCCCTATGCTGCTGGTGCGGCCCTAAAAAGACCAAAAAAAAAAAGCCCCATTCCCTCCAATGTATTAGCCATCCCCAAGGACAAGCAGATAGACTCGCTGAAGTCACCTAGGGGAGGGACACCGAAGACAGCTTTCTGGGACAAACAGCCCTGCCTTGACCAGTGATGACCCAGGAGCCAGACTGGCAGGGCTTCAATCTCTCACCCACCAGCTGTGTGGTCTTGGGCACATGACGTCACTTCTCTGAGCCCGCAGGTTCCTCCCTGGTGAAATGGGTAACAGTTGGACGAACTTCCTAGGGGTGCGATGAGGGTTAAGTGCGTTAATGTTTGTGAAGCTCTCAGAACGTGCTTGCCACAAGGCGTCAAGTGCTGTCTAAGTGTTTGTTAAGTCAACTGTATAACTAGAGTGCAAAACCATCCTCATCTGTACCTGGTTTTTTCTGCCCCTGGCACCTGACCCTGCTGAAATGGCAGTTAATGTTGTAGCAAAGATCAGCTGGGCTGAAGCGCCAACCCTGGGAAAAAATAACCTGAGCAGCCCTCCTTGCCCCATCCCCTGGACTCTGCCCAGGGATGGACTGAGACACTACCAAGGCTGCACACAGGACTCAGCCCTCTGGTTCTGTCCCCAGGGTCCCTGTCTTGGCCCTGGTGGTGAAGATAGCCTGAACTCCTTTCATGCTCAGCTCCTCTCTTATCTTGGAACCAATGTCTTCACTTATTACTCTGGGGGACCTGACCCCAGGTTGGCAATAGTCTCAACATGGAAAGGAATGATTCAGGGCCGAGAAGGTGAATGGCCGAGAGGTCTTGCACCAAAGTTGTTTGGAAGAACCACTGCTCGCTGGAGTCTTGCTGTGGCTGCCCGGGCAGCTCGTCTCTCCAAGGGCAGCCGAAAGGCTGAATCCTAAAGTTGGAGAAGTTGTTCTTCAGGCGCCCTCCTGCCCACACCTCTTTTGGCCCCTCTGATCCCACCTTAGGCTTGCCACCCTGCCGTCTGACCTAGCTCTGCCCGCACTGGGTACCCAAGAGAGCCTGGCTTCATCAGAACGTGCCTGGCCACCTTGCATGTTCTCCCACTTGGTGACAATAGATGTCCTGAGTCACCAGTCTGACCACGATTAAGGCGAGGTGTGAGCCGGCAGGCCAGAGCCACAGAGGGCTTGCTGGAAGTCTCCGGGAGCAGCAGTGGGGCAAACGTGGGCAGGAACTGCACAGAAATGGCACTGCAGGTAGAGGTAGTGGGGTAGGTCAGGGGGCAGATTGGTGGCAATGACATAAACAGGAGCCCAAGAGAGCATGGGCAGGTGGCACCATGGCCTGGAGCAGCCTGTGGCAGCAGGAAAGTCAGAGACTCAAGGGCGCTGGGAGCATTGTGAAACTCCGCTCTAGGGATGTCCCAAGACACTGAGGAGGAAACCTCCAAAGGGGGCCTGAGGTCCTTTGGTTCTGCAGGCAGGAAGGGACTTTGGATCTAACTGGGTTTTTTTTTTTTTTTTTTTTTTAGGGCCACGCCTGTGGCATGTGGAAATTCCCAGCCTACGGGTTGAATTGGACCTATAGCTGCTGGTCTATGCCACAACAATGCGGGATCCAAGCCACATCTGCGACCTACGCCACAGGTCACAGCAACGCCGGATCGTTAACCCACTGATCGAGACCAGGGATCAAACCCACATCTTCATGGATACTAGTCAGGCTCGTTTCTGCTGAGACACAACTCAGGAATTCTAGGATCTGTCGATGTGGCCTCAGAGGCTGAGAGCCCGGCCCCTCTTGCCATGTGGGCTGAACACATCATGTCTGCGGCTTCCTAGCCTTCCATCAGGTTGGTCAGCCATCCTGAGAGCGCACCTGCCCTGCAGAAGGGGAGGCAGGCTGGAGAAGGAGAGTGGCCTGGTGAGCAGTGCAGAACTGGGACTCACACCTGGACCATTGCTCTGCCTGCTTCTCTTGCCCTGTGAACTCCTCCTTCAGGTCTCATCTCACTTTCTAGGAAGCTTTCCTTGACCCCCTGGCTAGATTGAACTGAGGCAGAATAATAACTCAGGTCAGTGGCTTCGATGTGTTCTTGGATGTGGCTATTGATGAGCATTTGTGGCTTAAGGGCTCCAGGGAGTAACATCCCCACGGGCCTTGTTTACTGTAGGGTCCCAAATGGACCTTAATCCCTAAGCCCCTGTGACTCCGTCTATGGGAAGAGAAAGGCAAAGAAACCATGAGGCTTACGGGATGTTTCCACACCTAAGACCCCTATTGGATAAGGACTGATATAGATAATTGAGCAAGGCCAATAGGAGAAAACCACATCTTTCTGGACCCCACACTGGTAACCCCCATCTTTAAGGGATAAAAAAACCCTATAGGACAATAGAGGGGGGCCTCTTCTCCCCACTCCCAGCTGTCCTGGGAGCTATTTGCTTTCCTGTAATGAAGACTTTGCTTGCTTGCAGTCTGTGGGATCTCGAAGTTCATTCTTTGGCTGCGTGCACAAGAATCTGGATTCTGGTAACATCTTTCCGGCATCAGAACTGCCCCCCCCATTAGTCCTCTTGCTGCTGTTGTCACTGTTCCTACCCTTTGCCTCCCAACACCTCCTTAGTCACAAAGAGGACGGTGGCGACCAGCTCCCGGCTGCCTCTCGCCTACATGTCTGCCATTACCATGGGTGACATCAAGGTTCCTTCTGGTCAGTGACCCACCTCATGTACTAGTTCTTTAAGTTCAATGCCCTTTGTCCTCCCCTCTTCAACTTCTCACACCAGAAGCAGCATCTTGGGTCTCCGTGTTTCTTGGGATCGTCGTCCTCTGATAGCAACTCCAATCTCCCATTTTCTGACCATATCCAGGCTGGGGGTCTAATCGGAGCTGTAGCCGCCGGCCTACGCCAGAGCCACAGCAACGCGGGATCCGAGCCGCGTCTGCAACCTACACCACAGCTCAGGGCAACGCCGGATCGTTAACCCACTGAGCAAGGGCAGGGACCGAACCCGCAACCTCATGGTTCCTAGTCGGATCCGTTAACCACTGCGCCACGACGGGAACTCCCCTGACCATATCCTCTTATCCTTCTGGCACTTGTCCTCCCTACATCACTTGGATTACAACTGCTTTTTGACTTCGCCGAAACTTCCTGTCACTTGCCCTATGCTTTTCCTCTCCGTATATCAGCACCCCCTGATCTCCCTTTTTTCCCTCTTTGGTTCAAATGACACAACCCATCACTCCAGCCTCCCTTTTACCAGCACATTTAACTCTCCTGTCCCTCTGTCCTCCCACTACATCCCCCCCCCCCCGCCACCAATCTCCATCCTCAAGTAAAGCTTGCGCCCCAGGGCCTTTGCACACACTCTTCCCATTAACAGGAATGCTCTTTTCCCAGATATCAACATGGCTCACTCCACTTCCTTCAGACTTCCATTCAAATGTCAGCTTTTGTAGAGAGGACTTCCCTCGTGTCATTATCTAAATGGCATCTCTGTCATTCTTTTTGCCCCCTTTTTTCTAGGGCTGAACCTGCTGCATATGGAAGTTCCTAGGCTAGGAACTTAGAGCGACATGGGATCCTTAACCCACTGAGTGAGGCCAGGGATCAAACCCGCATGCTCATGGCTACTAGTCGGTTCTTAACCCACTGAGCCACAGTGGGAACTCCCTCTGTCATTCATTTATCCCCTCATTATGTTTGTCTTCAGAGCATTTACCCATATTATTTATGTATCTATTTGTTTATTTGTTCTCTCTCTCTCTCTGGTATGCAGGCTCCATGACAGCAGGGATCCTCTTTATTTTGCTCACTGCTGTATCCCAGAGCCCAGAATGCTTGCTGCCTGGCACTTAGTAAGCACTGTAAATATTCGTTGGATGACTGAATGAACCCCAGGGCATTTGAACTGTCTGACTTCTCCACAGGAGAAAATATCACCGCTCTGTCGGTTGGAGCCTCTCCAAATGTCCCACTTCGGCAGGCCTCTTGATGCTGCCTGGCAACCCTTTTACTTGTCCTGGGTCAGCTCCCTTTCCTGTTACCATATCTAGAAGTATAAAAGTGTTCGTTTTTCACTTTAGTAGGTTCTGCTGAATTCCCTTCCAAGAAAAGCGGTGGCAGTTCACATTCCTAGCAAGGAGGCTATGAAAATAACACTTTCTACAACCTCATCAACACCGGATGGCATCCATGTTTTAAAATTTTGTTGAATTGATGGGTGAAAATTGGCCTTGTAGTCTTTTATTTGTGCTTACCTGATTGCTTGCTAGTAAAGGTTGGGCATGCTTTTATGTATTTTACGTGGCTTTTGTTGTTTGGCACTTGCCATCAGCCTCTACACGGAGTAAAACTTGAGCCACTGCCGCTGTCTTTGACCCACAGGGCCCTCTGAGTGGAGCTCAGGGTGGAGACCAGGAGGGAAGTACTCTGTGCTCTGGGAAAACTGGAAGAACTGGTCTTCAGATAGTCAGATATTTTTAGGAGAAGATGTTATGAGCACCATTCTTGCATCTCCTCATATCTAGAAGCCATCATTGATGACTAATGTCTGTGACTAGCAGTGACCTTCACGAGACCAGGAGCAAACCTCGGCAAAACGTGTGCCTGGCTGCATGCACCTCCCCCTCCCCCATTATGACTTCTATCTGGATATTCTCCCTTTCCTCTTTGGGGGATAGCTCTGAAATACTGCCTCCTGGGAGTTCCCATCGTGGCGCAGTGGTTAACGAATCCGACTAGGAACCATGAGGTTGCGGGTTCGATCCCTGGCCTTGCTCAGTGGGTTAAGGATCCGGCGTTGCCGTGAGCTGTGGTGTAGGTTGCAGACGCGGCTCGGATCCCGCGTTGCTGTGGCTCTGGTGTAGGCCGGCGGCTACAGCTCCGATGAGACCCCTAGCCTGGGAACCTCCATATGCTGCGGGAGTGGCCCTAGAAAAGGAAAAAAGACCGGAAAAAAAAAAAAGAAAAGAAATACTGCCTCCTGGGCTGTAGTTAGTGGACAAAACAAAAGAGGTCATGGTCATCTGTGAGAACAGCCACTCCCAAGGGTGGGTCAGTGAGCCCTGAGGGAACTCAGGGGAGAAACAGAGAAGACTGGCCTCCAGCTAAGGTGCATATCCAAGAAGTGATGCCTGTAAGCCCAGACCTTTCCATCTTCCCATAGAAATGGGTTTTCTGTAAATCTTCTTCTGTAAATCTGGTTATCTGTAAATCTTTTGTTCCTCCTACCTTCCCTGTGTTGCAAAAACTCAGCTATCCTAGCCCCCGCCCCCTGCGCTCGCGCTTTGATTCTTCGGAGTGGTTTTTCAGGGCTACCTGAAATGCCAGGGCTTAAGTCCCAATTGCACCCCAAATAAAACTTAACTGTCAACTTTCAGGTTGTTTTCTTTTTAGTTGACACTATTTTACATTCTTTCCCACTATGTACAAGATTTTCGATTTCTCCACAGTCTTGCCAACACTTACTATTTTCCATTTAAAAAATTATTGCCATCCTAATAGGTGTAAATTGGTACCTCATGATTTTGATTTGCATTTTCCTAATGAGTAGTAATGCAGAGCATTACCTATTGGCCATTTGTATATCTGCTTTGTAGAAATGCCTATTCAAGTCCCTTGCTCATTTCAAAATTGGCTTGTTTGTTGAATTGTGAGAGCTCTGTATATATTCTGGACACTAAGCCCTTATCAGATACATGCTTTGCAAATATTATCTCCCATTCTGTAGGAGATCTCCCTTTCGCTTTCTTTCTTTCCTTTTTCTTTTAGGGCCATACCCACGACCTGTGGAAATTCCCAGGCCAGGGGTCGAATCGGAGCTGCAGCTCCT
This sequence comes from Phacochoerus africanus, assembly GCF_016906955.1. NCBI lineage: Eukaryota > Metazoa > Chordata > Mammalia > Artiodactyla > Suidae > Phacochoerus > Phacochoerus africanus. The sequence continues at coordinate 110,445,193 of NC_062560.1, read as the reverse complement.
GGCCTACACCACAGCCACAGCCACACCAGATCGGAGCTGCATCTGCAGCCTACACCACAGCTCACAGAAGTGCTGGATCCTCAACCCACTTAGCAGGGCCAGAGATCGAACCCGCATCCTCATGGATACTAGTCAGATTCATTACCTGTCAAGCCACAATGGGAACTCCTCCCATTCACTTTCTTGATATGCCCTTTAATGAACAAAAGTTTTAGATTTTGATGAAACCCAATTTACCTATTTTTTCCCTTGTGCTTTTGGTGTCATAGTTAAGAATCCAAATCAAAGATCATGAAGATTTACCTCCACATTTTCTTCTAAGGGTTTTATAATTATTTCTCTTATCTTTAGGTCATTGATTCACTTTGAGTTCATTTTTTTTTGTCTTTTTGCTATTTCTTGGGCCGCTCCCACAGCATATGGAGGTTCCCAGGCTAGGAGTCTCATCAGAACTACAGCCGCCGGCCTACACCACAGCCACAGCAATGCGGGATCCAAGCCGCGTCTGCAGCCTACACCACAGCTCAAGGCAACGCCGGATCCTTAACCCACTGAGCAAGGCCAGGGATCGAACCTGCAACCTCATGGTTCCTAGTCGGATTCGTTAACCACTGCGCCACGACGGGAACTCCTGAGTTAATTTTTATACAATGGTCTTGGCACCCTTACTGAAAATCTATTTGCCCACTCCTGGGCATCTATCCAGAGAAAACCATGACTCACAAAGACACATGTACTCCAATGTTCATTGCAGCACTATTTGCAATAGCCAAGACATGGAAACAACCTAAATGTCCATTGACAGAGGCGTGGATAAAGAAGATGTAGTACATATACACAATGGAATATTACTCAGCCATTAAAAGGAATGAAATACTGGCATTTTTAGCAACAGGGATGGACCTAGAAATTATCATGCTAAGTGAAGTCAGTCAGACAATGAGACACCAACATCAAATGCTACCACTGACATGTGGAATCTGAAAAAGAGGACACAATGAACTTCTTTGCAGAACAGATCCTGACTCACAGACTTCGAAAAACTTATGGTTCCCAAAGGAGACTGTTCGGGGAGGGGAAGGGGGTGGAGGGATGCGCTGGGGTTGTGGGGTGGAAATCCCATAAAATTGGATTGTGATGATCATTGTACAACTATAAATGTAAAAAATTCATCGAGTGATTAAAAAAAAAAAGAGGACTTCCCATCGTGGCTCAGTGGTTAACGCATCCGACAAGGAACCATGAGGTTGCAGGTTTGATCTCTGGCCTTGCTCAGTGGGTTAAGGATCTGGTGTTGCTGCGAGCTGTGGTGTAGGTTGCAGACTCGGCTTGGATCCCGAGTTGCTGTGGCTGTGGCATAGGCCAGTGGCTACAGCTCTGCTTAGACCCCTAGCCTGGGAACCTCCATATGCCATGGGTGAGGCCCTAGAAAAGGCAAAAAGACAAAGACAAAAAAAAAATAAGAAAAAAAAAGAAAAGAAAATCTATTTGCCACAGATAAAAGGGTTTATTTCCGCACTCTTAAGTCTAGTCCATTGGCTTATATGTGTGTCTTTATGACAGTATCACAGTGTTTTGGTTGCTTTGGCTTTCTAGTAAGTTTTGAAAGTGGAAAGTGTGAGTCCTTCAGCTTGATTCTTTTTCAAATTTGTTTTGGCTGTCGAGGCCACTTATGATTCCACATGAATTTGACACCCAGCTTTTCCAGTTCTGCCAAAAAAAAAAAAAGGCTATTGAAATTTTGACAGGGATTGCATTGAGTCTTTAGATTACTTTGAGTGATAATTGTCATCTTAATGTTAAGTCTATTTTTATCATTTTTTTAGTTTTATTGAAGTATAGTTGATTTACAATGTTATGATAATATCTGCTGAACAGCAAAGTGATTCAGTTATACACATAGCTATTATCTTTCAGACTCTTTTCTCATATAGATTATCACAGACTATTGGGTAGAGTTCCCTGTACCATAGAGCAGGTCCCCATTGGCCAGTCATTCCGTATGCCACAGTGTGCATATACCAATCTCAAACCCTAATCCCTCCCTCCCCCCATCTGTCTCCTTTGGTAAATATAAGTTTGTTTGCAATGTCTGTGAGTCTGTTTCTGTTTTATAAATAAGTTCATTTGTGTCTGTTTTTTTTTATTCCACATTTAGGTGATATCATATGATATCTGTCTTTGATTAACCTACTTCACTTAGTGTGACCAGCTCTAGGTCCATCCATGTTGCTGCAAATGGCACTATTTAGCAATGTTAAGTCTTTTGTTGTTTTTTAGAGCCACACCCGTGGCATAAGGAGGTTCCCAGCCTAGGGGGTCAAATCAGAACTATAGGCGCTGACCTACACCCTACCCACAGCGACACCTGATTCAAGCCACATCTGCAACCTACACCACAGCTCACAGCAATGCCACATCCTTAACCCACTGAGCGAGGCCAGGGATTGAACCTGTGTCCTCATGGATACTAGTCAGATTCATTGCCACTGAGCCATGAGGGGAACTCCTCAACAATGTTCAGTCTTTTAATCCATGAACATAGACTACCTTTCCATTTATTTAGATCTTCTTTAATTTCTGTAAGCAGTGTTTTATACTTTTCAGTATACAGGTCGTTCACTTCTGGTTATAGTTACTGATAGGCCTTTGCATACTGTTATAACTGAAATTGTTTTCTTAGGTTCTTTTGGGATTGTTTATTGCTGGCATATTTATTGAAATCCTTGGAGTTCCCATCGTGACTCAGCAGGTTAAGGTCCCGACTAATATCCATGAGGATGCGGATTTGATCCCTGGCCTTGCTCATTGGGTTGAGGATCTGGTGTTGCCATGAGCTGCGGCATAGGTCGAAAATGTGGCTCAGATCTGGTGTTGCTATGGCTGTGGTGTAGGCCAGCAGCAGCAGCTCTGATTCAACCCCTAGCCTGGGAACTTCCATATGTCGTGGGCGTGGCCCTGAAAAGACAAAAAAAAAAAAAAGTGAAATTCTCACTTTTGAGGTCTTGAGCTGCCATGTCAGCAGTCCCCTATCCTGAGGCCTCCAGTCTATGTGGAAGCTCAAGGTAGCCCATGCAGAGTGGTGGTTTGGAGATGCCCTGAGAAAGAGTGATGCCTGGTTAGGCCCCAGCTGCTTCAACTGCCTCCCTCACCCAGTTCCAGCCCCTCTCTCACTGCAACTGTATGAGAGACCCTGAACCAGACTACTCAGCCCCCCACATTCCTAACCTATGGAAACGACAAGAGATAATAGGATAACATAGTGATTTTTGTTGTTTTAAGCCACTAAGTTATAGAGTGACTTTTTTTTTCTTTTGGCAGTGCCGTGGCATGTGGAAGTTCCAGGGCCAGGGATCAAACCCAAGCCACAGCAGTGACAATGCTGGATCCCTAACCTGCTGTGCCACAAGGGAACTTCAGAGTGACTTTTTTTTTTAGTCTTTTGAGGGCCACAATCACGGCATATGTAGGTTCCCAGGCTAGGGGTCTAATTGGAGCAGTTGCTGCTGGCCTTCACCACAGCCACAGCAATGCCAGATCTGAGCTGCATTTGCAACCTACACCATAGCTCACGGCAACACCCGATCCTTAACCCACTGAGCGAGGCCAGGCATCGAACCCGGAACCTCATGGTTCCTAGTCGGATTTGTTTCCACTGTGCCTCGACGGGGACTCCAGAGTGACATTTTTTAACAGCAATAGATAACCAGAACAGGAGTTCCTGTCGTGGCTCAGTAGAAATGAATCTGACTAGCATCCATGAGGATGCAGGTTTGATCCCTGGCCTTGCTCAGTGGGTTAGGGAGGTTAGGGATCTGGCGTTGCTGTGAGCTGTGGTGTAGGCTGCAGATGCAGCTCGGATCCCATGTTGCTGTGGCTGTAGTGTAGGCTGGCAGCTACAGCTCCAATTCGACCCCTAGCCTGGGAACCTCCATATGCCGTGGGTGTGGCCCCCCCAAAAAAAGACAAAAAAAAATACATAACCAGAACAGCCTCCTAATGACCAAATTTAAAAGGCCATTTTAAGGGAACTGACCTCTCTGTGGTAGTTGATCTAGTAGAACTGTTCCCTCCTCAAAACATTTCCTTTCTTTGATGTTCTTGACAATTTTTCCTAGTTTTCCATGTTTGCTCCTTAGTCTTCCACTTCCACTCCCACTGCTTTTTAGTCTTCTCCTTACTGATGCTCTGTTCCGCCCTGTTCTTGTGTATCTCACTCTCCCTGGAAAATCTCACAAAACTACCTACAAGTGGATGCCAGTCCAGACCTCGTTTATTTTTTTATTTTATTTTATTTTTGTCTATTTAGGCCCTCTCCTGCGGCATATGCAGGTTCCCAGGCTAGGGGTTGAATCGGAGCTGTAGCCGCCAGCCTATGTCACGGCCACAGCCACAGCCACAGCAACGCCAGATCTTCGACCTACACCACAGCTCAGGGCAATGCCAGATCCTTAACCCTCTGAGCGAGGCCAGGGATCAAACCCGTGTTCTCATGGATACTAGTAGGGTTCGTTAACCACTGAGCCACGACAGGAACTACTCTTTTTTTTTTTTTTTTAAATGAGAGAGTTGCAATGTTTATTTCAGGTTCTCTCTTGGCTTTTTTTTTTTTTTGGTCTTCTTTTTCCTTTCTTACCACACAGGCAATATGTGGAAGTTCCTGGGCCAGGGATCAACCCTACGCCACACAGCAGCAACCAGAGCCATAGCGGTGAGAACGCAAGAGCCTGAACCCACTAGGCCATCAGAGAACTCCCTTGGACCTCTTTTCTGAGCTCGAGGCGTACAAAACCAATTGCCCACTGACCATCTCCTCCTGGCTATCTCACACTTACCATTTCCAAAATGGGTCTCTGTGTTTCTCTCATGCCCCAAAGTGCTCCTCAGCCAGCCATCTCCACTGTCCCTAATGATCGGCATCCCTCAGGATTCAGTTGCCCAAGGCAGGATGCTGACCGTCGTTTCAGACCCTTCTGTCTCCAATACCCTCACAGTCAATCGGTCATCACATTTCGTCAAACCCACCCCATAAATACATCTCGAGATCCTTGTAGTTGTCTTCTGCAACATCTGCACTCTCCCCTAATCAACACAAACACACACACAGCCTTTCGTATTCGGGCCTGACATGCCCAGGCCACGGCTGCTGCCGTCCATGCGTTTGGAGCAGTTTCCTTCAGCCAAGAAGGTGAGACTTAGGGCAGCTCCAACGTCTGTGTCCTCAACCACTGGCCGTGATGTGCAGGCTATTTTGGAGAGAAGAGAGTCGAGGGAGACAAACCATGTAGGGTCTGTGGCAATCGTTCTATCTCTGCCACTCCCTGGCTCTGGGACCTTAGGCGAGGCCTTCATTTCTCTGAGTCTCAGTTTCTTCATCTATAAAATGGAGCTAGTCATAATTTTAACCACGTGCAAGGCTGTTGCCAGGAGTCATTAAGATAATGCATGTACCATGCTTAGCAGAGTGTCCTGCACACAGCGAATGTTTGAGCCCAATAAATGATTGTGCAATGTTCAGGAAGGAGGCTTAGATGGGAACATGGCTGGTGCGAGCAGCTCAGCTTCTTTGCTCACTCATGGACTGCACCAGCTGGGAACGTCATTGGGTCTGACTAGAAAATGCTACGTGTGGATTTGTGTTGAATAGGATTGAGTGCAGATGTTGCAGAAGACAGCAGCATTGCATTCCTGAGGTCAGGGTGGCAGCTCAAGGCTGGAGAAACGGACTTCACCTGCCTGATGTCCGGAGCCAGACAGCAGAGGGCAGCAGAGGTTGATTCTATTGCAGTTCCCTGGGTTGGAGTGGGGGTGGGGAAGAGACACCTAAAGAAAGAACTCGGATCGCAATTCCAAAGGCAAGCGGGCTGGGGAAGCTGTTCAGAGAAGAGCCGTGCCCTTGGGGATCGCTCTCCCTTAGGGTTTAGGATGAAGATGCTTAAGGAAGGAGGACAGCTTGCAAGGGGCTGAAGGGGTTAGAATTGAGGGGTGGGACCTAAGTGAGGACGTTGGGATGTTTACAAAGTGTGTTAAGGAAAACGCATCTCTCCTAGTCTTCTGTCTCTTGGGGCCTTCTCACTTTTCTTGGAGTCTCCAAAGGGCAGAGTTACCAACGGGGGACCCTAGAAAGGGAAGACACCCTTACATGTGTTCGATGATGAATTCGTTGTACAGGTAGGGACCAGTGCTAAAGTTTGGATGGAAGAAGCCTCCGGCTCGCGTGGAAACCAGAGCCCAGAGAGGGGAAGTGACCTGCCTAAGGTCATACAGTAAAGATTCAGAGTACAAGTCCAAGCTCACTGAGATCCTAGAGGTGCTGCCGAACACATTACATTACATTTGTTAGCTCACCGAACCCTCACCGTCGCCTGATGAGGCCAGCCGATGTTTTACGGTTCAGGAAACTGAAGCTCATAAAGGCTAAGGCACTTGCCCACGGTGCAGCCAGAATGTAAACCCAGGCAGCCTGATTCTAGGATCCGTGCTATTATTAGCCACCTCATTGCACCACTTGCCTAGACCAAGGGTTAGGTCTCCAGACTTCAAATCAGGGATTCTTTTTTAATATTATTATTCTGCATTGTCTTGAATGGAAATCCAATTTTAGTAAGTCAAATCCTGGTCTTAAATTAATTATAATAACAAGGCCGTTTGCTACTTTAAGTGGATTTTCAGTTAAATTCTTTTATAAAGTAAATACCCCCATTAAAAAAACAAAAAACCTCCTCTCATCTATAATTTACCTGTTCTGTGATGTCCCTGTATTGTGTGAACTGTCTGGGGAATGTGAATTTGGTATGCTTCCTACGGAGCATTAATGCCTATACGTGTTGTGCTTTAAATGGCTTCTTTCTCAGCCCGCTCTGGCTTTCTCTTAGCAAACTGCCAACGTAGGTCCAGGAACAGGGAAAGAAACTTAGTTAAAGCAATGGCATTTTTTGGATGATTATCTATTTTGTTTTCCTTGTGCCAAGGCAACACACATTTTGTGTGGGCCAAGCAAACATTCTTTTTTCCCCTTTTCTTTCTTTCTTTCTTTTTTTTTTTTCTTTTTAGGGCCTTACCTGCAGCATATAGAAGCACCTGGGCTAGGGGTTGAATGGGAGCTGCAGCTACTGGCCTGTGCTGCACCTTGTAGGAATGCCGGATCCTTAACCCACTGAGCAAAGCCAGGGATCGAACACGCATCCTCATGGATATGAGTAAGATTCTTAAGCCACTGAGCCACAACGGGAACTCCCAAGCAAACATTCTTATGCTTACTCACTATTTGTCTGTGTGGAGACATGCATGCATGCATGCATTCATTCATTCATTCACTCAACAGTTACTGAGCACCTACCACGGGCCACACACCATGCTAGATCCTGGGGGTACTGTGATGAGCAACATGAGATTGTCCTGCTTCACGGAATTTTTTTTTTTTTTGTCTTTTTGCCATTTCTTGGGCCGCTCCCATGGCATATGGAGGTTCCCAGGCTAGGGGTCTCATCGGAGCTACAGCCACCGGCCTACACCAGAGCCACAGCAACGTGGGATCCGAGCCACGTCTGCAACCTACCCCACAGCTCATGGCAACGCCGGATCCTTAACCTACTGAGCAAGGGCAGGGATCGAACCTGCAACCTCATGATTCCTAGTCGGATTCGTTAACCACTGAGCCACGATGGGAACTCTGGAATTTTGAGTCTAGATGGGAAGAAAGTGCCCCCTCACTGGAACAGGGCATTGCCTGTCTTCTCCATCCCCACTGCCTCAGCTTGAGCTCTTGCCATCTGTCCCGTCCTTGGTCACTGCAGCTGGTCTGCCATCTCTGCCTCCTCCCAACCCCCACCCCAGCCTGCACAGAGCAGACATCAGCAGACAGACTCCACCTTTGAAAACATCCCTTTCAACATGTCACATCCTTCCCCTGCTCAACCTGCTCAAAAATCTTTCAATGACTCCCCATTTCCTGCCAAACGGGGTCCAAATTCCTTCACCATCTGGCCAGAGTCAAGTGATTCCACGAGCCCATCCTGCCCTATCCCCCCTTCCCTCTTCTTATTTCCTACCCATTCCTCTTCGAGTAGGGAGGGTCTCTTACTATCCCTATAAACTGCCATGTCATTCCTCATCTGTACTGCACTTTCATCTTTTTTTTTTTTGTCTTTTTATCTTTGGCTCTAGGGCCGCTCCCGCGGCATATGGAGGTTCCCAGGCTAGGGGTTGAAGCGGAGCTGTAGCTGCCGGTCTACGCCAGAGCCACAGCAACGCCAGATCTGAGCCAGGTCTGCAACCCACACCACAGCTCACGGCAACACTGGATCCTTAGCCCACTGAGCAAGGCCAGGGATTAAACCCGCAACCTCATGGTTCCTAGTCGGATTCGTTAACCACTGCGCCACGAAGGGAACTCGTGCTCTTTCATCTTGAGTCCCGTCCATCCTACAGAGGTAGCACCTCCCACAGGAGGCTTTTGCTAAAGCCCCTCTCCTCATTTTCTGTTCTCCCTTCTCTGGGATCCTGGATCCAAGTCCTGGCTGCCGTGAGACTCAAACAAGAGCCATATGGGCAAATGCTTTGTGCTGCCTACTGTGAGGCTGTCTTGTTGATTCTCATAGCTACCATTTATCCAGCGAATATTCTCCACCGGACAGCAGGGCTCAGTGGTTTACAGACATCATCTCATTGATTCCTTGATGACATCGATATTCATTAGGCCCATCATTCAGATGAGGAAACTGAGTCTCAGAGGAGTTAGATATTGGGCCCAAGATCACACTTAGAGATTGGTCCATCTGGGGAGCCTCTGTTCTTACAAGAGATGGTCCACTGGACTGAGCTGGGTAGAATCTCCATTCTGTTCTTTTTAGTTCACTATAGTTCAACAAGATATGGCCTTGAGGGTTTTTTACCAAAAAACTCCTCATGGCCTTGAGTTTTTTTTTGTTTTTGTTTTTATAGGGGGGGTCATGCCTGCAGCATGTGGAAGTTCCCAGGCCGGGGACTGAACCCGTGCCACAGCAGCAACCCAAGCCACTGCAGGGACAATGCCTGATCCTTAACCCACCGCACCACAAGAGAACTCCCTACACTTGGTTTTTTAAAAGTTCCATTGAGGAGTTCCTGTTGTGGCTCAGCAGGTTAAGAACCCTACTAGTATCTGTGAGGATGTGGGTTCAATCCCTGGCCTCGCTCAGTGGGTTAAGGATCTGGCGTTTCCGCAAGCTGTGGTGTAGGTCACAGATGTGGCTTGGATCTAGCGTTGCTGTGGCTGTGGTATAGGCCGGCGGCTACAGCTCCAATTCAACCCCTAGCCTGGGAACTTCCATGTGCCCTGGATGCGGCCCTAGAAAAAAAGAAAAATAAAATTCTATTGAAATTGCCCCTGGTCCCAGCCTTCTGTTTCTATTTTATCCTTATTTTTTTGTGGTGGTGGTAAGTGCCCTAAAGAAGGCCTATGTCATTAAATTGATGCAAATAAGATGCACTTCTGTCTCATTCCCAGTGTCCAGGAGAGAAGTGGATGCTGGTGCTCTGGGTGAGCATCCTCTCACTATGTGCTCTGTGAGGCCCTGAGGAAAGGGCAATCCAAGTCAGAAGCCAAAGGTCAGTTCCTTCTATGAAATAAAGGGCACAGAGCTTGTGCCAGGTCCTCTAGCAAAATGCTGAACTGTGGCATGGACTCTATTTCCTTCCACGGTTTTATTTTTAAGGAGCCATCAGGTGGTAGCGGATGATTCATGCTTTACTTACTCTTCTTGTTTATTTCCCCTCCTCGACCTTCAGATTTTTTCCACCTTAATGTTTGTTCCGGGTTTTGACAAAGCACTGAGGTGTTTGACTTGTGTTGGTAACTTTTTTTTTTCCTGAATGTCTTCTCAGGAAAAAAAAAAAAAAAGGAAAGGAAGTGACAGTATTCCAAAACCATCTTTTATTCCATCAGTGGTTGGATTGCACCTGCTGCTTCTAAGGTCACTCTCCGAGGGCTTCCTTTTACAGCAAGATCTCATTAGAAGACACTCCGTGAGTACCAAGTGGGGTGGCTTGGGCCCTACCTGGCCTTACTTTGCCCACTCTCAGCAGAGTCATCTGAATCAATGGGTCCCACACACTGCATTTCCATAGTTCAAGGCAGCAAGCTTTGTCACTCCACTGGCAGCACCACTTGCGTACAAATGATTGATGGTGGGGAATCTTTCTGTTTCATTAAGGCCGGTCTCCTGAAACCTTGATTAGGCTACTACAGTTAGCCTACTTGGAGTTACTGTGGATTATTCAAAGCAAGAAAGCTTCATTTCTTTACAAGTAAACTGCAATCCAAATGGTTCACTAATTCGAAGGGCTACCTCCAATTAGTTTGAGGAAGTGAGGTTGGACTGCATTCAATAGCAATGTATTGATTTCTTTCATTATAGAAATCGCTCTCCCTAGACAAGAACACTTTTTTTGAAGTCTAAAATGTATGATTTATACTGAACAAATAGACAATGTTTGAAAATCCCTTTGGAATATGCATGAAACGTTCACATTACTGTCCGTGTGTTAGGTCACAGATAAAACAGCAATACATTTTTTTTTTTTTGCAGCCATTGCTTAATGAATCAATGTATTCTTTTTTTTTTATTACTCAAATGAATTTATCACATCTGTAGTTGTATAATGATCATAACAATCTGATTTCACAGGATTTCCATCCCACAGCCCAAAGAGAACACTTTTTTAACAGCCCCAGCGCTCCCAGAAGCCTGGAACAGTGGGTTCCCCCTGAGAGACAAAGATGTGCTGTCCACTCACCTGTCCTTGAGTTGGAACCTTAGTAATAGGGACCCCTTTTGAACTAATACATCCACGTATTTGTAGTCTTATACTTGGTGGCTAAAACTTGGGCTGAAATATATGGTCGGTATATGGCTAGGATGGAGGATTGGTTCTCTGTGACACCGACCAAGGTGTTTGATGTCTGTAGGTTCAAGCTACCTCATTCTGCAGTTGGATACCTAGCCTGTGAGTGTGATGGAGGCGTGTCAGTGGCCAGGGTTAGGGCTCAGCCTGTGGAGGAAGGTGGGGGCCTTCCTTTCCCAATTCCGACTGTTCAGAGGTAGCCCGATGGTCCACCCCACTGAGCTTAAGACCTAAGACCCTAGACAACAAGAGGAGATGGAGATCACAGGAGAAAGACACTTAGGAAGGTGGGGGAAAGATACTGCAGACTTTATATTTCCTGTCCAGAACTTAAAACACGTTCGGTAAAGAAGGCAAGTCGGAGAGGGTCACTTTTGCCATCACTGGTGTAGCAAGGACTTCTCAGATTCCAAATAAATATTTGAAATGGGTGCCTTTGCTGTGGATTGCTCTCTGGGAGACTCCAGCCATGGGGTGCTGCTGGAATATGTTTCAGCGAAGTTGTCTTTTCTCTGCCTATAGTTAGGGTGGAGACGAAAGGAGATGGGCTGGGCCCCCTTGGCCATGTTTGAGTTACCCAGTGACAATAGAATTCCTGCTTAGAATGCTAGGGAAATGGGCTTCTCTGATCTCCTGGGAGGAATTGCAATCACGGAGTTTTGAAAAGCCTAGGGAATCTGTAACTGAAGGCTGCCTTTCATTTGGGACAGGAAGAGACAGACACGGAGGGTGAGTCTGATAAGTGCAAGGGCGTGAAGCACCACTTCCCCCTGCAGGATGCCGGGGCTGGCCCGGAGAAGAGGAGGTGGTGGTGATGGGGGAGCCCACCCTCCTTGACCTAAACACCCACAGCCACCTTCTGATGTCATTACCGTTATTGTCCCCACTTTGCAGATCAGGAAACTGAGGCACAGAGAGAAAGAGAGGTCATACAGCTGGTGAGTTGCAGACCTGTGAATGGAACAGAGGACTGACTCCAGAGCCTGCAGGTTTGGTTATTAGGAAGATCAAGTCCACGTGGAAGCGCAAGGGGACAGGCAGAAGATATGGAGGGGGTTATGGCCACAGGGTACCTCAAGGACCCTGAGGTGGCCTCCACGGAAGATATAGTATAGTGTAGCTGGGAAGAGCATACATGAGCCATCCAACAGTCTAAATCAACCGCCTGGGTTCAAAGCTCAGATCTACTGCTTCCTGGCTTGTGACCTCGGGCAACTCACTTGACCGCTGCACACCTCAGCTGCCTCATCTGTGAGATACGGATACAGGCATAATCCTAGTACCCGCTTCCAGATTGCTGTGCAGACTGAGTGAATCAATGCAGGAAGGAGAGTGTTTGGACAATGCCTGACACCCACTGAGGACCACGCAGCTCTTCTTCAGCATCTCACGAGGCAACAAAGTGCGCCAGGGCTACGTGCATGGTTGGCTGGGAGCTCTCAGAGCTTCTGTTCCTCCCTGCAGTGGACTCCAGACTTCCTGCGGGACTTAAATGAGGCAGCGCATGAAGAGAAGGGCACACAGTGAGAACTCGCTTCCCCGCGGCTGTTCTGCATGATTATATCACCCCCTTGCCACAGACCCTTGAGTGGAACCCATATTCTCCTGTTGGCCTCGATCTAGGAGTTCAAACATTCAGTGAGTGGGTCGTTGGGAAGGGGTGGGGAACAGTTTTGCTATGCCAAGAACTTTTTTTTTGTCTTTTTGTCTTTTTAGGGTTGCGCCTGCGGCATAGGGAGGTTCCCAGGCTAGGGGTCAAGTCGGAGGTACAGCTGCTGGCCTACATCACAGCCACAGCAACGACAGATCCAAGCCGTGTCTTTGACCTACACCACAGCTCATGGCAATGCCGGATCCTTAACCCACTGAACAAGGCCAGGGATCGAACCCACAACCTCATGGTTTCTAGTCAGATTCATTTCCGCTACGCCACCACGGGAACTCCAAGAACTTTGTTTTTTTGTTTGTTTGTTTTTGTTTTTTTTTGGTCTTTTTTGCCTTTTCTAGGGCCACTCCTGTGGCATATGGAGGTTCCCAGGCTAAGGGTCTAATTGGAGCTGTAGCCACCGGCCTACGCCAGAGCCACAGCAACGAGGGATCCAAGCCGCTTCTGCAACCTACACCACAGCTCTCGGCAATGCCGGATCCTTAACCCACTGAGCAAGGCCAGAGATCAAACCTGCAACCTCATGGTTCCTGGTCGGATTCATTAACCACTGTGCCACGCCAGGAACTCCAAAGATCTTTGTTTTTAACGCAAGTGACTTCAGGTCCTGCTGACAGACAGGGAAGAGGGAAAGAGGCCCTGGTCGCAGGTACTTCTGGGCCCAGACCCAGAACCTCAAAAATCCAAGGCCTGAAAGACGGTAGAGCTCACGTGGAAGAACTCAGCCTCCAGACCTGCCGAGATCCAGTCCTCACTCCAGCACGGATGGGGTGGCCTTGGGCAAGTGGCTCCACCTCTCTGCACCTCCGTTTCCTCATCTGGAAAAGGGCGTTAGGATGTGTGCCTTTCCTCGCAGGGCTGTTGTGAGGATTAAGTGCACGGACTCGAGTAGAGAGCTTAGAATGGTGCTGGGCACGTAGTGTGATTATTGTTGATTTCTTTCCTGAGAAACCAGGGAGAGGAGTGAGAAACGAAGGAAGAGTGTGGTGCTCCCCCCATCCCTTCCCCTTCCCCACTGGCTGGAAGGGGCTCCGGTCCAAATGGGACGTGGAAGCCAAAATAGCACAAGAAAGGATAGGAAGCCCCGGGAGCAGATGGGCTCCCCTTGCCTCCCGAGGAATGTGCTGACTCCTCAGGAACCGGCCTTTAGCTGTCATTTTAACACAATCGCAGAGCGAAGGGAAATGATCAAGTCTGTCACCAGCATCAGTGCCAATTTCTTTAAGAAAGTGGGGAGGCTGAAAAGGAGGATGTGGGGCAGGGGAGGCCTGTACATTCCTGGAGCCTGCTTGCAAAACCTTTGCGACAGCAGTCCCAGGTGGATGGGAAGTCAGTTCCCCCCGCCACCCCCACGCCCTTCCAAAGTCCCCAAGTAGCAGCCTTGAGCAGAGGCTGGGATGGGAGGCTCTGAGCCAGGCGTGAGAAGAGGGGGGGTCGGCAGCCTGCGTGGGCTGGGTCCAGTTGGCGCTCTCATGCTCTCTTTATTGTATTCAGCAAAGTTGTATCGAGTGCCCACTCTGTGCCGGGCACTGGGCCAGGAGCCACGGGTGATGCTGGGGAGAATGGTACAGGTAAGGTCCTTGGCTCTGGGAGAACTCGCAGAGGAGAGGGGCCACGTGCACCATACCTGGGGAAAGCGTCAGAGCGACACTGAGGGGTCAAGGACCAAACGGCCACCCCTCTCCCAGGGAGTTTAACTAGAAGAAAAGAGAATGTCTGGAAAGGATAATGCTTAACATGGAAGAACCTCTCTTGGTGGAATTAACCGGGGAGTTATTTCCTGGGGGTGGAGGACAGGCTGTGGCAGACTGTAAACTCATTAAAGGAAAGACTTATGCCTTTTTCAATCCTTTGACCAGTCACTAGCATGGCGTTACACCTCAGAGGCAGGGCATTTAGAATTTCGTCCCTCTAGCTTTGACTGAGCACCTACTATGTGCCAAACACAAGGCCTACTATGTGCTAGGTACAATGCCAGGTGCTCTCTCATGCTTGAATATCTTTAAAATCTGAGTTGGAGTAACATGAATATTGAATTATTGGGCATGAATCATAGAAGCACATAGGTGACCTATAAGCCAGTGGTTCTCAAAGTGTGGCCACCTGGACCAGTAACATTGGCATCATCTGAGAACCGGTTAGAAAGGCAAATTCTCAGCTCCATCCCGTATGTACTGAATCAAAAACTTGGGTGTGGGGCCCAACAAGCTGTATTTTCACAAGCCCCCCAGGGGAGACTGATACACACTCAAGTATGAGGACCACTGCCATAACCCAGTGGTCTTTAAAAGGGGATCTAGGAGTTCCCTTGTGGCACAGTGGGTTAAGGATCTGGCATTGTCATTGCAGCAGCTCTGGTCACTGCTGTGGTGCGAGTTTGATCCCTGGCCCAGGAACTTCCACATGCCATGAGCGTGGCCAAAGATAGGAAATAAAAGGGGATCCTATCTGCTGTGAAGGTTCTAGGGGAAACTCTGGGGTGGGGGTTGCTGGAGCAGCCCTGTTTTCATCGGCTTTGTATGTTGAGCTGCTACATCAGACTTTGCTCAAAGAAAGTGCTTCAAACTGAAAACGTTTTTGAAAACCGTGACTCCACTCTTCCTCTCTTGCCTCATCATCTGTAAAGATGGGAACGCTGAGGCCCGGAAAGGGAAGGCTCAGGCAAGCAGGGATGGGACTAGCAGCCAGGCCTCCCAACTTTCAGCCCAGGGTGCTTTGCGGGATCTCAGGCAACCCCCTCATGAGAGAGGAAAGAGGAAGCCTAGCCTTTGAGCCGTCTTTTAATAAGATCCCAGGAGGCTGTGTGCTTCTCTTTCTAGTTATGCCAGGAAAGGCTAGGGGCTTCTGGGGTTCTTGCGGGAAACTATTCTGGTTTCATCTCTCCTCCTGTGGCGCAGGGCCTATAGCCCCAGACCATCTACCGGCCGGCCTGACTCTCCTGAGCCTACCCCAACGCTCATCTTGAGCTGGAACATCACAGAGCGGGGGGGCGTGGGGGGGGGCATTGCCTGAGCATCCAGCCTCTCCCTCTGTTTCCCAGCCAGCCCTCTCAGGCCCACCTGATGTCCAAGGTTCTGCCTGGCTCCATTTCCCCGCCCTTTATCCCTTGCCCACCCTGATCCAGGCAATGCTCCGTTGCTCCCGTCATACTATGAACTGGGGTCACTGCGAGCTCCTCCTGGAGGTCACTGCTTTTGGTACCAAGTCTCCTCCCTTCCCAGCCCCCAGCACTACCAAGCCTATTGTCCCAGGAGGCAGCTCCCAGGGCCTGGCGAATGGGCAGGGGAGAAGTTGGTGGGGTGGGGTCTGCATGCCCCACTGCTGGCTATTCCCAAAGACCCGGCTGGCAGGACTTCCCCACTACTGCCTGTGCCCTTTCAAATGTCAAGCATCATCTAAGACTTAGGACTTGAGCTTCTGCCAACCTCCGTGGCTTTCCCCAAGGCCAAGAGCCTTAGTCCAGCCATCCCCACAGTGCAGGGGACAATGCAGCGGCTCTGCTAGATGCCAACTGAGGACAGCACCGAGGCTGGGGCAGGAGTCTCGAGCCACTGAGCCTACGTGAACAAAGTCAAGGCCGTTGCAGTGTGGTGTGTGAGTCAGCGGCTTGGCTCTTCCCTTCTGGATGCGTGTGTGTGGTGGAGGGTGGATTCTGGCGGAGGGAGAGAGTGAAGAGAAATTGGAAACATGACCACTGAAAGGCTAACATTCACAGACCAAGCCAGCTCATCTCCCTGCAAAAGAGTGTTTGAAACTCTAGCCAAGTCCGCCCCTGTCCGATCTCTTGGCCTCCGTGGACTGGCTTATGGCAGGAATTTCACAGCTGATGGAAACTGGGCAGTGTGAGGGGAATAACCCAGGCTCCAGGGTCAGATGGATAGACATTCAAATCTGGGCTCAGCTCCCCACCAGGGAGAGATTCTACCTCCTTGAGCCTTGGTTTCCTCAGCTCCCAAAAAGGGATGGTGGTATTAGGTCGAACTAGAGGACTATGCTATTTTGTAGGTTAAGAAAGGTTGACTATTGGAGTTCCCGTTGTGGCTCAGTGGGTTAAGAACCTGACATAGTGTCCATGAGAAAGTGGGTTAAATTCCTGGCCTCGCTCATTGGCGCAAGTCGTGGCATAGGTCACAGATGCAGCTTACATCCCACGTTACTGTGGCTGTAGCGTAGGCCAGTAGCTGCAGCTCCAATTCGACCCCTAGCCTGGGGACTTCTGTATGCTGGCAGGTTCAGCCCTAAAAAAAAAAAAAAAAGAAAGAAAGATTGACTATTAAAAAAAATG
This sequence comes from Phacochoerus africanus, assembly GCF_016906955.1. NCBI lineage: Eukaryota > Metazoa > Chordata > Mammalia > Artiodactyla > Suidae > Phacochoerus > Phacochoerus africanus. Next base: position 110,428,358 of record NC_062560.1, on the reverse strand, counting down.
GAAGGGATTTCCCTTCGTGGCTCAGTGGTTAACAAACCTGGCAAGTATCCATGAGGATGAGGGTTCAATACCTGGCCTTGTTCAATGGGTTAGGCACCCCGCATTACCGTGAGCTGTGGTGTAGGTCGCAGATGTGGCTTGGATCCTGCTTTGCTGTGGCTGTGGTGTAGGCTGGTGGCTGCAGCTCCGATTGGACCCCTAGCCTGGGAGCCTCCATATGCCTCGGGTGTGGCCTTAAAAGACAAATAAATACATAATAAATTAAAAAATTAAAAAAGAAAAAGATAAGGAATTCCCCAGTGGCTCAACGGGTTAAGGATCTGGCACTGTCAGTGCTGTGGCTTGGGTTCAATCCCTGGCCTGGGGAACTTCCATATGCTTTGGGAGTGGCCAAAAAAACCCCCAAAACAAAAACAGAAAAGAAAGGTTGAATATTACCCGTTTCATATTGAGTCGATCCAATAGCAGCTTCCTCTCAGGATTATTGTGCCGATTAAATGAAGCAAGTTACAAAATTATTTGTATCAGCACCTGACCCATAATAAGTGCCCACGAACAGATAGTCACGATGATGGGGGTGACAGTGGGAGTCTAACACCTAATGTTGGCCACAGGCTGAGGCCCAGGCCTGGCCATCTCCCAAATGTAGGTCCTGGATGGACTGAAATACATCAGTGATGTAATGCGAGGGGTTAAATTGGAACCTTGGCCGAATACTCTTCCTCTCTGGGCTGGGTCAGCTCGTAAAATTTCTTGCTTATTATAGGTCACTCTTTGTGGTGAAGCCACTCTCCAATGAAGGATCCCATATAAGAGTCACAAAAGGGGAACAGATTCAGTCATTGACTCATCAGTCCATTCATTCAACCGCTGGATGGAGAGCCTATTATGTGCCAGGCACTGTGCTGGGTGCTGGGTTGCAGAAGGTATGGTCCCTGCCCTGGAATTTGCAATTTGTTATGGGAGAAAAGCCCAGGACAGGTACTGAGAGTCTACTGACAAATATCCTTGTCATAAAAAGTGGGGGTACTGGGGCGGGATCATCCAACTCTGGGGTCTGGAAAGGCTCCTCGGAAGCAAGTGACATGCCCAATGGACCTTGAAAGATAGGTAGGAATCCCTTGGATGGAGATTGTGAGTAATTAACCTCAACTTTATTGAGGTATAATTTATATACAATAAAACGCACCCATCATAACTGTTCAGTTCAATGAGTTTTGACAAATATATACCCATGTAGCCAGTACTTCCTTAGATATGGGCAAATGGGGCCCCTGGTCCGTGTCCTGAATCTCAAAGGTGGGAGAGCAGGGCTTTGCAACACCTTCATTATAATTTTCAAAGGTCCCCTTTAGAGCCTGGGTGCAGGCATGGTCTGCAATATCTTCAAGAGTAGGCTGCCCTGGAGTTCCCGTCGTGGCTCAGTGGTTAAAGAATCCGACTAGGAACCATGAGGTTGCGGGTTCGGGTTCGGTCCCTGCCCTTGCTCAGTGGATTAAGGATCCGGCGTTGCCGTGAGCTGTGGTGTAGGTTGCAGATGCGGCTCGGATCCTGCGTTGCCGTGGCTCTGGCGTAGGCCAGTGGCTACAGCTCCGATTCAACCCCTAGCCTGGGAACCTCCATGTGCCGCGGGAGCGGCCCAAGAAATAGCAAAAAGACAAAAAGACAAAAAAAAAAAAAAAAAGAGTAGGCTGTCCATAGTACAAAATGGGTCCCAGTTGACAGGGGACCAGATCCATGTTTCCTCCCTTCAAGGCACACTTTGAACCTCAAGACCCCTACCCCCATGCTTGGGGCCCACCAGATACCCCGGGAAATGTCAGGAATCTCACCTATGGGAGTCTCATGCTTAGGACTTGGTTCCAGGAGGACATCACGGCAAGTGGATTGATCCGCTAGCCAATGTAGTTTTTTTTTTTTTTTTTTTGACACGATTACATGAAGTTGGGCAACCAGAACGGTACTGAAACAGTGATTTTGTTTTGTTTAACTTTTTTTTTTTTTTTTTTTTGGGCACACTCATGGCATGTGGAAGTTCCCGGGCCAAGGACGGAACCCATGCCACAACTGCAACCTGGACCACAGCCGTGGCAACACCAGATCCTTAATCCAATGCACCACAAGAGAACTCCCCGACACACTAATGTGGGATGATTCAAATAGTGCCCATAGACAGGGGCCATGCAAAATGTACTTTCCCAGGCTCTGAGCACCCTAGGAGGGGTCCTGTAAAACCACCACTGCAATCAGGATTTACAGTTTCCTTACAGTGAGCAAGTTTTCTTTATTTTTATTTTTTTGTCTTTTGTCTTTCCTAGGGCCGCACCTACGGCATATGGAGGTTCCCAGGCTAGGGGTCTAATCAGAGCTGTAGCCACCGGCCGACGCCACAGCCACAGCAACACGGGATCTGAGCTGTGTCTGTGACCTACACCACAGCTCACATCAACGCCAGATCCTTAACCCACTGAGCAAGGCCAGGGATCGAACCCACAACCTCATGGTTCCTAGTCGGATTCATTAACCACTGAGCCACGACTGGAACTCCAGAAAGCTTTCTTGAAGACCTTTGCCATCCATCTCACTCCTGCTATCCACCATCCTTACCACTGGCTTGCTTTCTGTCATTATAGGTTAGTTTTTCCTATTCTAGAATTTCAAATAAATGGAATCAAACAATATCTAGGTTTTTGTGTCTGGCTTCTTTCAATTAGCATAATGCTTCTAAGGTTTTCCATGTTGTAGTATGTATCAGTAGTTTGTTCCTTTTTTATTGCTGACTATCCATTATATTAATATGCCAGTGTATATGCTGCATATCAATACAATTTATAATGTATATTGATATACCATTTTATCAACATATCAATGGTCCATTGTATAGATTGACCAGAATTTGTTTATTTACCCATTTCTGGGCACCTGGGCTGCTTTTAGTTTGGGTTTTTGATAAATAAAGCTACTTTTTGTGGGCATATGTTTTAATTTCTCTTGGACAAATACCTAGGAATGGAATTATTGGGTCAAAGCATTGACTTATGTTTAATTTTATGAGAAACTGTTGAACTGACTTCCACAATGGTTGTGCTATTTTATTCTCCAAGCAGCAACAAAAGAGAGTTTTGGGATACTTTCACTTGGTATTGTTATTTTTTAAAAAAATTCCATGTATACTAGTATCTCATGGTGGCTTTAATTTGCATTTTACTGATTAATGATGTTGAGCATCTTTTCATGTGTTTATTGGTCATTTGTATGTCACCTCTGAGAAGTGTCTGTTTTTTAGGTATAATTTACAGACAATAAGATGCACCCATTAAAAGTGTGCAATTCAATGGGTTTTGACAAATGAATACAACCGTGTAACTAGTGCTACTTATCTAGACGTTTATCAACAGCATTGATCTTTTCAAAGCACCAGCTTTTGGTTTCATTGATTTTCTCTGTTTTTTTGTTTTGTTTGTTTTGTTTTTTTGTTTTTGTTTTTGCTATTTCATTGATTTCTGCTTTTACCTTTATTGTTTCCTTCCTTCCACTTATTTTAGCTTCATTTTCTCGCTTCTTAAGATTGAAGCTGAGGTCATTGATCTGAGAGTTTTCTTCTTTTCTAATATGGGAATTGAGTACTATAAACATCCCCCTAAGTACTGCTTTCATTACATCTCACAAACTTTATATGCTGTTTTCATCTTCCTTCATTTAAAAATACTTTCCTAGAGTTCCCCTCACGGCGCAGTAGTTAACGAATCCGACTAGGAACCATGAGGTTGTGGGTTCGGTCCCTGGCCTTGCTCAGTGGGTTAAGGATCTGGCATTGCCATGAGCTGTGGTGTAGGTTGCAGACGTGGCTTGGATCCTGTGTTGCTGTGGCATAGGCCGGTGGCTACAGCTCCGATTCAACCCCTAGCCTGGGAACCTTCATATGCTGCAGATGCAGCCCTAAAAAGCCAAACAAACAAATAAACAAACAAACCAAAAAAACCCAAAAAACTTTCCCTTTTCTCTTTTTTTAAAAATGAGTTTATTGAAGTATAGTTGATTTACAATGTTGTGTTAATTTCTTTTTTTTGTCTTTTTGTCTTTTTTTTTGTTGTTGTTGTTGCTATTTCTTGGGCCGCTCCCGCGGCATATGGAGGTTCCCAGGCTAGGGGTCGAATCGGAGCTGTAGCCACCGGCCTACGCCAGAGCCACAGCAACGCGGGATCCGAGCCGCGTCTGCGACCTACACCACAGCTCACGGCAACGCCGGATCCTTAACCCACTGAGCAAGGCCAGGGACCAAACCCGCAACCTCATGGTTCCTAGTCGGATTCGTTAACTACTGCGCCACGACGGGAACTCCTGTTGTGTTAATTTCTGATGTACAATTCCCTTTTGATTTTTACTTTGACCCATGGATTATTTAGAAGTGTGTCATCTAATTTCCAAGTTTAAGGATTTTTTGACGTCGTTTTGTTATTGATTTCTAATTTAATTATATTGAGGTTAGAGAACATAGTCTCTTTGATTTTAGTCCTTTAAAATTTATTGAGACTCCTTTCACGGCCCAGGTTGTGGTCTATCCTGAAGAATGTTCTATGTGTGCTTGGAGAAGAATGTGTTTTCTGCAGATGTTGGAGTAGTGTGCTCTTCCTGTCAGTTAGGTCAAGCAGATTAATAGTGTTGTTCAAGTTTTTTACATTGTCATTGATTTTCTGTGTATTTGTTTTATCAGTTACTCAGAGAGAACTATTGAACTGTCCTCTAATCGTGACTTTATTTCTTGTTTCAATTCTTAAGTTTTGGCTTCATGTATTTTGAAGCTTGTTATTATGTACTTACACATTTAAGATTGTTATATTGTCCTGATGAGGTCACCCTTTTATCAGTGTCAAGGTCTTTACTCTTGGTAATATTCTGTATTTTGAAGCTTACTTTGAAATTAATATAGCCATCCTTGGTATATCTTTATCCATCATTTTAGTTTTAACCTGTGTCTTTATACTTAAAAGACGTTTCTTATAGACAGCAAAAAAATTGAGGCCAGTTTTATTTTTAATACAATAGGATGATCTCTGGTTTTTAATTATATGGCTTGGAGTACATTTACATTTAATATAGTTATTGATATGGCTGGGTTTAGGTCATCCATTTTTCTGTTTGGTATTCTTCCCAACTAAATTAACTTTCCCCTCTTTTTCTGCCCAGTTTTGGATTGAATCTTTTCTTTACAATTTTTAAAATTACGAAATAATTTTAAATTTATAGAAGAGTTGCAAAGATAGTAGAGTATTTTCAAATACTTTTTATTCAGCATTTTTACTGTTAACATCTTACATAAACACAGTCATGTATTTATCGAAACTAAGACATTCACATCAGTACAATATGATTAACTAGAATAAGACTTCATTTGGATTTTCCCATTAATGCCTTTTCTGTTCCAGGATCCCATCCAGTATCCCTTTTCTCGATTAGTCACCATGTCTCTGTAGGTTTCTTCCGGCTATGGAAGTTACTCAGACTTTTCTGTTTTTTGATGACTTGGACCGTTTTTAAGAGTACTGGTCAGATATTTTGTAGACCGTCTCCTAATTTGGGTTGTCTGATGTTTTCTTTTGATTAGTTCTGTAGTTATGGATTTGGGGGAAGAATACCATTGAGGTGATGTGCCCTTGTCATCTCATTATATCAGGAGGTACGTGACATCTACGTGATTACTGGTGGTGTTAATCTTGATTACTTGGTTAAGGTGGTATCTGTTAGATTTCTCAGCTATAAAGCTACTGTTTTTCCCTTTTCAAATTTTACTCATTATATGCATCACTAAATTCAGCCTACACCCAAGGGGAATTAAGTTCCACCTCCTGGAGAGACAAGTATCTAGGAACAATGGAAATCCAATATTCTATTTTATCTCTACCATTGGCTGCTTAGCTATAACTAGGTTTTTTGGGGTTTTTGTAGTTGCTCTGAGGTTTAAAACAAACATTAAAAAATTTTTTTACTAAAGTATAGTTGATTTACAATGTTGTATCAATTTCTGCTGTCTAAAACAAACATTTTTATCCAAAAAACCCCCCAAAAGACGAATTCAAAGACACATGCACCCCAATGTTCCTAGTAGCATTATTTACAATGGCCAAGATATGGAAGTAACCTAAGTATCCACCAACAGAGGAATGGATAAAGAAGATATTGTATATTCATATATACATACACACACACACCCATACATACATACAATGGAATACTACTTAACCATAAAAAAGAATGAAAATTTGCCATTTGTAGCAACGTGGATGAACTTGGAGGGCGTTATGCTAAGTGAAATTAGTCAGAGAAAGACAAATATTGTATGATGTCATTTATACATGGAATCTAAAAAATACAAAAAAAAACCTAGTGAATATAACCAAAAAAAGCAGACTCACAGATAAAGAGAACAAACTAGTGGTTACCAGTGGGGAGAGGGAAGGGAGGAGGGGAAATATAGGGATACGGGAGTAAGAGGCACAAACTATTAGGTATTAAATAAACTGCAAGTATGGTTACCGAAGGAGAAGGGGAGGGGGAGGAATAAATTAGGGACTTGGGATTAATAGATACACACCGCTATATATATATAAAATAGATAAACAACATGGACCTACTGTATAGAGCACAGGGAACTATACTCAGCATCTTGTAAAAACCTACAATGGAAAGGAATCTGAAAAAGAATATATATATAACTGAACCACTTTGATGTATATCTGAAACATTGTAAATCAATTATACTTCAATAATTTTTTTAAAAGATGGCAAATAATCACATGAAAAAAATTAAAAATAAAATAAGCTACAAGGATATTTTGTACAACATAGGAAAAATAGCCTATATATATGTAACTTTTTTGGGCCATGCCCAGGCCAGGGGTTGAACCCATGCCACAGCAGTGACCCGAGCCATAGCAGTGACAACCTGGATCCTTAACCACTAGGCCACCAGGGAACTCCTGTCAATATTTTATAATAACTTAAATAGAGTATAATCTATAAAAAACTGAATCACTATGTTGTGTGCCTATAACATTTCATATTGTACAACAACTATACTTCAACTGAAAAATAAAATAAAGCAAGTATTTTTAACTTCTCACAATCTATCTTCAAATCCTATTCTACGACTTTATATACAAGTAAGAACCTTAAAACAGCATACTTTGATTTTTTCCATCCTTTGTGGTATTGCTTCTGTATATATCATAAACCTACGAATACAGTGTTATTAATTTCACTTTAAATAGTCATTTATCTTTGTTCAAAATAATTTATTCAGGTGAAATTCACAGCACATAAAATTAACCTTTTTTTTTTTTGGTCTTTTTGCCTTTTCTAGGGCCGCACCCGCAGCATATGGAGGTTCCCAGGCTAGGGGTCAAATCGGAGCTGTAGCCGCTGGCCTATACCACAGCCACAGCAACGCGGGATTCGAGCCATGTCTGCAACCTACACCACAGCTCACGGCAACACCGGATCCTTAACCTGCTGAACAAGGCCAGGGATCGAACCTGCAACCTCACGGTTCCTAGTTGGATTTGTTTACCACTGAGCCACGACGGGAACTCCTAAAATTAACCATTTTAATGGGAACAATTCAGTGGCATTTCGCAGTTAATTATCTTTTAGGGCCTCATTTGAAGCATATAGAAGTTCCTAAGCTAGGGGTTGAATTGGAGCTACAGCTGCTGGCCTACGCCACAGCCACAGCCATGGCAAATCAGAGCCATGTCTGTGACCTACACCATGGCCCACAGCAATGCCGGATGCTTAGCTCATTAAGTGAGTCCAGGGATTGAACCTGAATCCTCATGGATACTAGTCGGGTTCATAACCAACTGAGCCACAATGGGAACCCCAAAACAAGCATTCTCATATTTATCTACTTTTACCACATCTGGTGATTACTATTGCTTTTTGTAAGTCTAACTTTCTATCTGATAGAGATCATCCTTCAACATTTCTTGTAGTGTAGATCTTTGAATATTTTTAAGATATCACTCTATTGTCTTCTGGGTTGAGAGGTTATGGTAATCTTTAGTTTGGTCTTTTTTCTAGTGCTATTTTTTTTTTGTCTTTTTATTTTTAGGGCCGCACTCTTGGCATATGGAGTTTCCCAGGTTAGGGGTCCAATCAGAGCTACAGCTGCTGGCCTACGCCACAGCCACAGCAATGTGGGATCCAAGCCACATCTGCGACCTACACCACAGCTCACTGCAACGCCGGATCCTTAAACCACTGAGCAAGGCCAGGGATCAAACCTATGTCCTCAGGGCTGCTAGTTGGGTTCATTAACCGCTGAGCCGCAACAGGAACTCCACTAGGGCTGTTGTTAATGTTTTCTTTTTTTCCTGTGGTTTCTGGCAGTTTGCTATGATGTGCCTCAGTTTGGTTTTCTTCATTTTTACCCTTCTTAAGTTTTGTTGAGCTTCTTGACTCTGTAGTTTATGGTTTTCATAAGATTTGCCAAATTTTCAGCCATTATTTATTCAAATATTTATTTCTGACTCCAGCTTCTCCTGGAACTGTAATTACATATGTGTTAGACTGGGTGGTATTGAGACACAGGTCACCAAGGCTCTGTTAACACTGAAAAAATAATAGCTTTATTGAGATACAGTTCACATATCATACAATTTATCCATTTAAAGTATATGATTCAATGGCTTTCAGTATATTTATAGATAGATGCAATCATCACTATAGTCAATTTTAGAATATTTTCATCACCTCCAATAAAACGCCATACCCTTTAGATATCTCACTGTCCCTGAGCAGCCACTAATCTACTTTCTGTCTGTATAGTGTTGCCTATTCTGAACATTTCATATAAATGGAATAACATAAATTGTGGTCCTTTGTGGCTGGTTTCTTTCACTTCGCACAATGTTTTCAATATTCATCCATATGGTAGCATATATTAGTACTTCATTCCTTTTTATGGACAGAAAATATGCCCTTTGTGTGGCTATACCACACTTGGTTTACCCATTCATTCTGCTAACTTTTAATCAGGATTTTTTCTCTCTGTGATTCATTTTGGTTAGTTTCTTTCTTTCTTTCTTTTTTTGTCTCTTTAGGGCCACACACATGGCATATGGAAATTCCCAGGCCAGGGGTCAAATCAGAGCTGTAGCCACCAGGCTACACCACGACCACAGCAACATCAGATCTGAGCCTCATCTGTGACCTACACCACAGTTCACGGCAACACTGGATCCTTAACCCACTGAGTGAGGCCAGGGATCAAATCTACGTCCTCAATGGTTATGAGTTAGATTTGTTTCTGCTGAGCTACAACAACTCTGGCTTTGGTTAGTTTCTATTGCTGTTTCTTCTAGTTCACTGATATGTTCTTCTGCATTGTCTAATCTGTTATTACGCCTGTCTGGTGAATTTTTTATTTTGAATATATGTATTTTTTATCTCTAAAAATTCTATTTGGATATATATATCTACATATAATTTCAAAATTTCTCTCCTCATTATTTTCATGTTTTCCTTTAAATCCTTGTTACAATGTGTAAATTTTCTTTGGCTATGCCTGTAGCATGCAGAAGTTCCTGGGCCAGGCACCAAACCTACGCCACAGCAGCAACCATTGTCCAATGACAATGCTGGATCCTTAACCCTTCATGTCACCATGGAACTTCTATATTAGATGCTTTTAGTGTACTTGTTTATTAATTCCTTCTCTCATTTCTGGCTCTGTACCTATTGACTGATTTTTGCCCTGGCTTTGGAAGCAGCACAGTTTCCTGCTTCCTGACATGTCTAGTAATTTTTTTTTTGTCTTTTTAAGCTGCACCCATGGCATATGGAGTTTTCCAGGAGTTACATCAGAGCCACAGCTGCCGGCCTATGCCACAGCCACAGCAGCACCAGATCTGAGCTGCCTTTGTGACCTACACCACAACTCATGGCAACACCGGATCCCTAACCCACTGAGCGAAGCCAGGGATTGAACCTGCAACCTCATGGTTCCTAGTCAGATTTGTTTCCTCTGTGCCACAACGGGAACTCCGTCTAGTAATTTTTTAAATTGGATTCTGAATATAGTGAATGTTTCGTCAGTGAGCATCTGGATATCATGTCTTCCTTTAACTTTGTTCTGGAAGGCAACTAATCACTTGCACATCAGTCAGAGCCTTGTTTTGAAGATTCATCAAAGCACATCTAGAGTAGAAATTATTCTAGGCCTAGTTTACACTTACTGCTAATGTATGATTTTTCTTTGGGCTTCTACTGAATGACCTGGATTTTCACAAGGTTTCTCTACTCTGGCTGGTGGGAAATTGAATGCCTGTCAAACCTGTAATAGCTCTGGAAATGCCAGCTTATAAACTCTTGGTAGTTCTTTGCCTAGCTTTTTGGAGTCTCACCCTATGTATGTATAGCTTAGTATGGGGCAATGCAATCAAGTCACTATGCAGATATCTGGAACTCTTTCTGTGCTGCTCTCTCCTTTCCAGAACTCCGTCCTGCAAATCCCAGATACTCTGGTCTCACGAACACTAATGTCTTTCTCTTCAACTCAGGGAGAGCACTGTGCTCTTCTGGGGTTTTTCCTTCTTAAACTGAGGTCCAGAAAGTGCCTCCAGGCAGAAACCAAGGGCCGTGATAGACCTGACTTCATTTATTTCCCTTCTTTCAGAGATCCCAGTCCTATACTGCCTGTTATCCAATGTCTAAAAACAACTATATCATATTTTTTTGTTTGTTTTCTAGGCTCCTTTTTAATGGAAAGAGAAAAAGGTTGACACAATTTACTCCAACATTGTTGGAAGCAGAAGTCATAGGAGAGATTTTTAAACAGGGACATGATTATATTTGATTTGAAGGAAAAGCTGGGGACCCTATGGGAGAGTCTCTCTTTTTCATTTTTCTTCTTGGCTGCCCCATTGCATATGGAGTTCCTGGGCCAGGGATCAGATCTGAGCCACAGTTGTGACCTATTACGCAGCTGTGGAAACAGCTTAACCCACTGTGCCAGGCTGGGGATTAAACCTGTGTCCCAGTGTTTCAGAGACACTGCCGATCCCATTGCACCTCAGTGGAAACTCCTCTTGAGAGTCTCGAGTGGACAGGGGGTAAATACTGAGACAGAAAGACAAATTATGGGATTATTCAAGTTGACCATGAATGAGCTGATGGTGGGCTTATCCAAAAGAGTGGGACTGGAGAGACACGCAAACTTTTTGTTTGTTTGTTTTTTTAGGGCCACACCCATGGCATGTGGAGGTTCCCAGGCTAGGTGTTGAATCGCAGCTATAGCTGCTGGCCTACACTACAGCCACAGCAATGCAAATCTGAGCTGCATCTTTGACCTACACCATGGCTCATGGCAACACCAGATCCTTAACCCACTGAGTGAGGCCAGGGATCGAATATGCATCCCCATGGATGCTAGTCAGATTTGCTTCTGCTGAGCCACCATGGGAACTCCGAGGCATGCCAACCTTTGAGAGCTATTTAGGAGGTGGGATTGGCAACACTTGCTGATAGATTGGATGTGGGTGGTGGGTGAATTAGCGAGTCCAGGATGATCCCCAGTTTTCTGTCTTGAACAACTAGAAGGATGTTACTGTCATTTACTGAGACTGGAGCAGGAGTAGATTTTCTTTTTCCTTTCTTTTTTTTCGAGGAGTATGTTGTTTGGTGGCTGGATGGAGTGGAGAAAGTGAGTTCAGTTGTGGACATGTGGAATGCGAGGTGCCTGTGAGCCACCTTTCTGGAGAAGGCAGTTGGATGTGTAAACCTGGGGTTCGGAGGAGAGCTGGGGCTGAAAAAATAAATGCAGGAATTTATGGCATATACTTGGCAAACGAGGCCCTGGGAATGGGTGAAACTGTCCAGGGAGAGGGTGTCCAATGAGAGGAGAAGGCAGCATAAGACAGAGTGAGTGTCCTCATTTCCATAGAGAGCTGGATGCTGAGAGAATAAGCCACAGTTTAGGGAAGTGATGGGGGAGGAAATAGGAGAGGGTGCGAGCCCTGCCTGTCCTTTCCACGGAGGATAAGCCCTAGGAGGAGGTGCCCAGAGGCTCAGGCCTCAGGGATTGGGGAAGGGGTGCTAGAAGAGAGGTTGCCAGGCCCCGGGGCACTTTCCGTTGACTTCACTGTTGTTTTGGTTTATGCCATGCCTTGCCTGTCTCACCTCCAGGCACGACCATTAACACTAGTACAAAGAAAGGCAAACTGGGGCAAACAAGGCATAATAGAAATAGAAATAGCTTCTAAACCCCAAAGTAGGAAAAAAAAAAAACCTCAACTGATATTTTGGAGGCAACAGGCAGCAGTTGCCGCTCTGTCTCTGTCTCTGCAGGCCAGCACTGTCAACTTGGCTCTGGGCCCTGCAGCTGGTCCCTGTGGTCTGGCCACACTCCAACCAGCCCACACGTCCTCACCCCCACCACTGGCACAGGGAACCGTGCCAGCACCTCCCCAGGCTACCAACCATGTGGCCAAGCCCAGGGAGCAGAGTAGAAAAACTCCACAGCAACGGGTAGATAGGGAGAAGCAGAAAAGGGGACAGCTCTGTGTGGTGGTGGCCGAGATGCCTGAGCCCAGTCCTGGGTGCCCACCCTTAGTGGCCTCCCTGACTCTTCTTGCCTAAACTCACACATGTTTCTCAGAACTAGTGAACCAGCAGCAGTGTCACCACCCAAGTATTACTTGAGTTCATTCTCTGTGGCCTATTGTTCTTCCACTGGCTCCTATCTGTCTATTCGATGGGCTCAGAGCTCCTTCTGGCCAGGGACCTGCTGCAGTCTGTTTGCCTGATTTCTCCGCAGTGAACCCACCTTGGAAAAAATGCCTTGAGGCACTCTCAAGGTGACCCTTCTTCATCTGCTTTACTGTCAACTTTGTTGTCAACTGCAGTGCCCTTTGTATGTGGAAGTTTCCAGGCTAGGGATCAAACCTGCACCACAGCAGTGAACCAAGCCACAGCAGTGACAATGACAGATCCTTAACCCACTGAGCCACCAGGGAACTCCAGTGCTGATGGTCTTTGGGTGTACTGCAGAGTTCCTTTGAATTGGAAGCCTCTTGGGGCATATACAACAGGATCTGCTTCCTCCCAGTTTCATTTGCGTTCAAATCCTCAAGGACACAGCTCTTGGGTAGAGTGAGGTACAGCTGGATTTCTTTTAAAAATTAAAATGAGGAGGAGTTCCCGTCGTGGCGCAGTGGTTAATGAATCCAACTAGGAACCATGAGGTTGCGGGTTCGATCCCTTGCCTTGCTCAGTGGGTTAAGGATCTGGCGTTGCCGTGAGCTGTGGTGTAGGTTGCAGATGCGGATCGGATCCTGCGTTGCTGTGGCTCTGGCATAGGCTGGTGGCTACAGCTCCGATTCGACCCCTAGCCTGGGAACCTCCATATGCCGCGGAAGCGGCCCAAAGAAATAGCAAAAAGACAAAAAAAAAATTAAAATGAGGAGTTCTCATTGTGGTTCAGTTGTAATGAACCCAACTACTATCCATGAGGATGCAGGTTCAATCCCCGGCCTCACTCAGTGGGTTAAGGATCTGGCGTTGCCGTGAACTGTGGTGTAGGTCACAGATGTGGCTCAGATCTCGCATTGTTGTGGCTATGGTGTAGGCCAGCAGCTACAGCTCCAATTGGACCCCTATCTGGGAACCTCCATATGTCACGGGTGCAGGCCTGAAAAGCAAAAAAAAGGAAAAAAAAGAAAAAATTAAAATGAATAAATATTTTGACATTTGGGCGGTAGATTTTCCAAGACACCTATTTGAGGAAGCTGCAGCTGAAGGGGAGAGTTGGTGCAGGTTCTCCTGAGCAGGAGAACCTGGGAGCCCTTCCAGACCATCAGCAATGAGCCCATGCTCAGCCCTCTCCCCCAGATCTGGGAAAGCAATGCTGTCTTGGGAAAGCAGGTACTGGACCATCTGGGTTGCCGGGGGCATATGTATCTATTAGGCTACTCATCTTGACCCACGGGATCTTTGCCTTCTGTTAGTGGGGGGTCCTCATCAAGATGAGGTTAAATGTGTAAGTGATGTGCTGGGGGAGACCCCTGTGAAGGATGGAGGGGAGGAAGGACCAGCAGGCAGGCAGTGCCTTCTTCCCACTCGGATGCAGGACTGCCATCTGAGAAAGGAGACGGGGAAGGATGGAGGTGTGGGTGGGAAGAGTCTCAGACCACAGCAAGGTCTGCCAATAGGAGGAGTCCTGTGTCCCAGGGATGGGTTGGGGTGGATATCCTTGCCAGACTCGGTCATTGGCTGGGAGCAGCCTCGGGGAAACATGACCGTGATACAAACGCCACCGTGGATTCCCAAAGTGTAGCCGCTGGGCTGTTGCTGCACCCTGTCCCCTGCAGGAGGTTCTCTCAAAAGGAGATCTGAGCACCCACCCCACCATCCCTGCAGCCTCCTGGGATCTCTGTTCTGCCACCTTGCCTGTGACCAGTCCCCACTGCTTTGTTCCCAAAGCAATAGTTTCTTCCTTCCAGTTGAACTCCAGGCCCGACAATCTGTCTGGGCCTCCTTCAGCTCCACAGCAGGGCCCAGGCCTCCAGGCCCCTGCCTTAAGATAGAGCAGCCTGGGAGTGGGGAACCGCTGGAGAGGGCTGTGGGCTTTGATTCCCCCACTGGCCAGCTGGTCAGTGCAGGGGGCAGAGGCATTAACAACAGCTTCCAAAGGAAGGTTGCTAATGCTTTTCTCCTTGATCTGTCCCCTCTCTTCTGAGGTAGACCTGGAAAACATCTCCTCCTCCCCCTGGCTTTCAAGGAAACACCAGTCTGGCTCCTTGTAGATGTACGGATGTACAGCTCTCTGTGGGCTCTTGGCCAACCTGTGTAGCTTGTGGTGGGGAAAAGGGTAAGGGATGGGGCGGTGGGTAGTGGGCAGCTGACCAGTGCCAGTGAGGATCCAATCAGGATCCTCTTCCACTTTTCCTCTGGAATAGTGGCCACAACACTGGTCTGGCTGGTGGTTCCTCCCGGCCCCAGTTCCAGGACTGCTTTGGTGTTGTGTCTCCAAAATCTGGTCTAAAGCCTGGGACAGAGTGGGTGCCTAATACCTGTTGGTGGAACAAGGGCCTTCTCCTGGTTTTCCTTCCTAGAGATCCCCTTTGCCTTCCACTAGAACGTCAGGTTCATGAGGGCATGAACTTTGTTTTGTCCCCTCCCATATCCTAGCTCAGAGCTGGCATTCAGCAAAGAGCATCCCCTGGGTGCCAGAGCCCTACCCCCAGGAGGACAAGAAGGAGGAAATGGTGGTCTTGCCCATGAGAGCCCACAGCCTTCTAGGGAAACACAGCCCCTTGAGCAGCAGCCAGGCAGCCAGGATTTACCCCGAAATAGCTAGACATGAGGACTCACTTAAAAGAAAGCTATGAGCAAGAACATAGCTAACTGCAGCTGGCTGGAGAAGACTTTGGCGAGGAGAGGGACATTGGAATGACTGAGGCGACAAGAACTGGCTGGAGTCAGCTGTTCCACATTTCCTTTCTAGGCTTCTTACTTATGGGGAACACATGTTCTGATCCAGAACTCTGGACACATGTTTTGACCCAGGGCCTGGATGTGGGAAAGTGGGACTGGCCTAGAAAATCTGACATGGATGCTTCCCTGACTCGTGCTGGAAATGCTTCCGGTAAGGAATAGCCCAGATGGAGGCCAGTCTCCCCCAGCCTCTGCTGGGGGCTGGTCCAAGTTCCCAGGGAGTGGGCCTTACCAGTAGGCCTATCTTTGGCTCTCTTGCTGGAGGTTGACATAAGCTAAGTGTATTGACGAAGGAGAAAGGCTTCTTGGCCCTGTGAGAGCACAGCAGCATATTCTCTGTACCCAACTCAGCCTTGCACCTTCCAGAGCCTTATTCTCATCATGGCAGCACAGTCCTCCAGGTCCTTGAGGTTTTTTTTTTTGTTTTTTGCTTTTGTTTTTGTCTTTTCTAGGGCCGCACCTGCAGCATATGGAGGTTCTCAGGCTAGGGGTCCAATTGGAGCTGTAGCTGTCGGCCTACGCCAGAGCCACAGCAACACGGGATCCAAGCAGAGTCTGCGACCTACAGCACAGCTCACAGCAATGCTGGATCCTTAACCCACTGGGCAAGGCCAGGGATCGAACCCGCCACCTCATGGTTCCTAGTCGGATTTGCTAACCACTGAGCCACGAAGGGAACTCCCAGGTCCTTGAGTTCTGACCCAACAAGAGAGAACATTTTATCCATTCATTTCAATATTGTCTGTTGCTCATAAATGACACACTAGGACTTTTTTATAAATCTTTGAGGAAAAGCTCAAAGTTCAGAATTTTGGTGGAAACTAAAGACATGGCAGTCTTCATTAAGACAAGAGTTACGGATGGAGAAAGAGTCAGCCATGATTTACCATGAATGTGGCAGTGGCAGTTCTTTCAGGAACTGAGGCTTGACAGAGAGCAGTATTCGGAAGGACAGTTTTGGGGGGGCAGCTGTGCCTGTGGCATGTGGAAGATCTCATGCCAGGGATAGAACCTGAGCCACAGCAGTGACCCGTGCCACTGCAGTGGCAACACCGGCTCCCTCAACCCACTGTGCTGCAAGGGAACTCCCGGGATGAGTTATTTTTAAGCTGAGGAGAGAAGAGGTTTGTCTGGAGCCCCAGAGAGGGCAGGTACTGATGGGAAGGAATGTGGAGGGACACCACGGCGAGGGCTCCAACAGACAGTCTTTGGTTTCCTCCTCCTCTTCTTCTTGGATGACACTGTACCAAGAATTGTGCTTATTGGAGTTCCCGTCGTGGCGCAGTGGTTAACGAATCCGACTAGGACCATGAGGTTGCGGGTTCGGTCCCTGCCCTTGCTCAGTGGGTTAACGATCCGGCGTTGCCGTGAGCTGTGGTGTAGGTCGCAGACGCGGCTCGGATCCCGCGTTGCTGTGGCTCTGGCGTAGGCCTGTGGCTACAGCTCCGATTCGACCCCTAGCCTGGGAACCTCCATATGCCGCGGGAGCGGCCCAAGAAATAGCAACAACAACAACAACAGCAATAACAACAACAAAAGACAAAAAAAAAAAAAAAAAGAATTGTGCTTATTGGAGTTCCCATCGTGGCGCAGTGGAAATGAATCCGGCTAGAAAACACGAGGATGCAGGTTTGATCCCTGGCCTTGCTCAGTGGGTTAAGGATCCGTTGTTGCCGTGAGCTGTGGTGTAGGTCGCAGACGCGGCTCGGATCCCTCGTGGCTGTGGCTCTGGCGTAGGCTGGCAGCTGTAGCTCCGATGAGACCCCTAGCCTGGGAACCTCCATATGCCACGGGTACAGCCCTGAAAAGACAAAAGACAAAAAAAAAAAAAAAAAAGAATTGTGCTTGTTGCTTCACGAGTTCTATCTTACTTTCTCTGCAGGAGACTCTACAAGGAAAGAAATAACATCCCACTTTACAGATGAGGAGACTGAGGCCAAAGAAAGATAACTTGTCTACAGGTTTAGAACAGGGCTAAGAGTAGGCCCCAGGTCTGTCTGACTCCAGAGACTTTATTACTGCCATTTGCTGACTCAGGTGTTTTCTGGGGTCTAGGCTTGCTGTGAGTGCCCAGGGGACAAGTGGGCCCCAGACATCTTTGTGCTTCTGGTGCAAAACTGACAAGCACGACTCATTCATATCACCCTTCCAATCCACTGCCTCTACAGCTCTGCTTCCCCTGGAACCCTTTGGTCCTCTTGGGCCTCCTTGGAATTCCACCAGGCCCATGTGGTCAGGAGCCCGTTCCCTGGAGCATGTTCCATCTCTACAAAGTCACCCCCAAACGACTGGGGCGGGGCCACCCCCCAAGCCCCTGCCTCATCCCGCCCCTCTGTCTCCCTTACCCTGCTGTTCCTCGCAGCCCTCTGATAACTGATAACTGTGGGAGGATATGGCACCTACACGTGAGGTTAGCTGGCCCCTGTCCAGGCTGAATTTCACTTGGTTATTTCCTAACCAGATCGCTAACCTCCCGGGCCCTCTAGAGACTCCATCTCAGTCTTGGCTGATTCTGAGCGGCTCAGTTTTTCGCTTATCTGTGGACTGCATCAGTCTGTTGTTTCTTGGCATCTTACAACGTTTTTAATGAAGCTGTTCCTGGAGACAGAGCCTGGGGTAGGTCACTCCGGGTTGGTCAGCGTTTGGTGTTAATGAGGCCGAGCCCGTGGGTCCAGGCTGCATCAGGCCTGGTGCGCTGGGCTGGGCTGCCAACCACAGGCGGAGGCTGAGCCCAGATCCCATTTCAGATGCAGCTTGAGTCCTACCCACAAGCTGACTCGGGTGCCCTTGCACCTTTGCTCATGCTGTTCATGTGCCCCCAGCATCGCCCTCCTCATTTTGTCCATCTGGAAAAACTATTGGCCCTTCAACCCCCTGGCCAGGACTCACCTCCTTCGTGAAGACTTTTCTCTTCATCGATTCCAGCTGGGTGGCTTAAACAACTTTTCCTCACCTGTCTGGAGGCTGGAAGTTCAAGGTCAGAGCGCCATCATGGTCAAGCTTTTGGTCAAGGTCCTGCCCCTGATTTGCAGTTGGCCACCTTTTCATTGTGTCCTCACACGGCAGAGAGAGAAACATGAAACGCTAAAATGTGCAAAAAAGAAAGAAGCCAGAAAAGCTCACATTTCCCACGCCACACTCCCTTTTCCTCTATTTTCGGTTCGTTTTTCAAGGCTGGCTGACCCAAACTTCAGAGTTCTGTGTACACACCTGGGGCACCACCCATGTGATTCGCAGGCAGATCCTTGTAGTAAAGAACCTCTGCCATCCTCTCCTTTGGGGAGTTTGCATCCTGGACGGGGATGGAAAATGACCCCAAACACAACAGAACAGTGGCTCTCTCTGATTTCGTGAGTGGGTATGGGAGGGAACCCTCCATGTGATGCACTATGAAAAAATAACTAGTTGAGGAAACTCAATGGTGAAATTTTAAAAAAAATGAATGATATTAAATTTATTTCATTTCTCTGCGGCTTTTTTTTTTTTTTTTTTGCTTGCTATAGGGTCTGAGTCTATTCATTTACCGATTATCTAAGAAATATCCACCCATCCTAAGGAATCCTTCCATCTAAGTGAATTCCAACACAGAGGAAAGTAAATATTAATTTTTGAAAGGAATACATATGTTTTACTTGAAGTAACTTTTAGTGAAAGAATCACACCCTAACAGTCCCACTGTGTAATATGAGGACCAGAAGCTGAATAAAAATGAAAGCAGTGCTTATTGTTCTGTCCAGCAGATGGCTCTGGAATTGTGTTTAGATTTGTACTTAAATGTCATTGGAATGGATTAAGATGATGTGGTACATATATACAATGGAATACTACTCAGCCATAAAAAAGAACAAAATAATGCCATTTGCAGCATCATGGATGCAACTAGAGACTCTCATACTAAGTGAAGTAAGTCAGAAAGAGAAAGACAAATGCCATATTATATCACTTAGATGTGGTGTGGAATCTAAAATATGACACAAATGAACCTATCTACAGAACAGAAACAGACTCACAGACATGGAGAACAGACTTGTTGCCAAGGGGAAGGGGAAGGGAGTGGGAGGAATGAGGAGTTTGGGGTTGGTAGATCCAAACTATTACATTTAGAATGGATAAGCAATGAGGTCCTAGTGTACAGGACAGGGAATTATATCCAGTCCCTTGGGATAGAACATGATGGAAGATAGTATGAGAAAAAGACTATTTATATGGAGTTTTCTTCGTGGCTCAGTGGTTAGTGAACCCAACTAAGATCCATGAGGATTCGGGTTTGATCCCTGGCCTCGCTCAGTGGGTTAAGGATCTGGCATTGCTGTGAGCTGTGGTGTAGGTCTCAGAGGCAGCTCGGATCCCGCATTGCTATGGCTATGGTATAGGCCGGCAGCTGTAGCTCTGATTTGACCCCTAGCCTGGGAATCTCCATATGCCTTGGAGGGTTTTTTTTTGCAGCCCTAAAAAAGCAAAAAAAAAAAAAAAGTATATATATATATATATATATATATATATATATATATACACACACACACACACACACACACACACACACCTATATATATGACAGGGTCACTATGCTGTACAGCAGAAATTGTCTCAACACTGTAAATCAACTATATCCTAATGGAAAATAAGTTTGATTTTAAAAAAAGTGTAATTGGAGCCTGCTACCTAGTTTTTCCAATAGAATCCATCCATAGGATACAGTGAATGAGATAGGCAGTCTTTGAGACCCACTTCTGCCACTTACTGAGTGATCTCAGGCAAGTGACCTGGCTTTTCTGGTCCTCGGTCTCCTTGGCTATTAAATGAGGGACAATCAAAGCAACTCCCTTGTAGAGCTGTGATTCTGATGAAAGGTGATACTGCATGTCAAGGGCAAGGATCATTTGAACTAGGTGAAGGCAGGAACTGTGACAGAGGGAAGTAGCTCTTTCTTTCCTAAGGTCACTTTGAAGCATAATTTTATTAACCTAAGGGAGAGCTGTCCCCACCAGGCACTCACAGCGGAAGTGATTTCACCCATGAAGTAAAACCTCCTGCATGCCCAGGAGGTAGGGCCTGGGGGTGGGTGTGGGGAGGGCAGGGCACCTGTGGGTTGCAGCGGACCACAGACAGAGTCTCCCATGACACCCTTCTGGCCAAGGTGTCCGGTGGGGCTGGATGACAATCCTAAGCATTAGCGAGAGCTTGCTTGGGGAGCTCATGCCCTTAAAATAGAATGCAAGGGACACAGATGACATTCAAACCTGGAAGGCTTCTGCAGTAGATGGTAATGCTCTCCCTCCCTCCCCTGCAGCTGTACCAGAAGGCTCTTTGCAACGTGCCTGGCTTCCCACTTCAGCGCCTGCAGTTTCTGCGCTGCAGGCAGGGCTCTCTCCAGACCTGGGGAGCTTGCCCTCGCAGGATACAGGAACCCTCCCTTCAACTGATGGGGGTTGGGAATCGGTGGGAAAATGCTCCACCGCCCCCCATCCCAGCCATCCAGTGGGACAGTTTTGGGGAATGTCCCCATCATTTCTCAGCCAGTCCCCAGCAGGATGGGGCCGCCTGCTATTCAATGCCCTCCTCATGGCTTCTCTCCCTTTCCTCATTTTCCTTCTTTCCACATATGTGCTCTTACATGAGCACCTCCCCAATAAACTCCCTGAACCCCAGTCTTTGTCTCTGGGGCTGCTTTTGTGGAGAACCCAAACTAAAACATTTTTTCTCTCTTCTACAGTTTGCACAAGAACCGGGTGTGCGGGGAGGCAGGAGCGTGAGAAAAGCCTGTTACAAAAGAAATAGAATAAGCCTATCAGACATTTGTTTCCCAAGCACCTTCTTTCACCTACATCCTTGTTGTTCAAAGAGCAGAGGAGC
Source organism: Phacochoerus africanus (assembly GCF_016906955.1). NCBI lineage: Eukaryota > Metazoa > Chordata > Mammalia > Artiodactyla > Suidae > Phacochoerus > Phacochoerus africanus. Next base: position 110,407,013 of record NC_062560.1, on the reverse strand, counting down.
AGCCAGGGCATCACCTGGGAGTCTTGGGAGACATGCAGACCTACCCCAGGCTGGCCGAATCCGAACTTGCCTTTTAACGAGATCCACGCGTGGTTCTGCGCCAGTACAGTTGGAGAAGTGTGTCCTGCATTAGCCTCCTCGACTCTCATGAAGGTCCTATGACACAGTGTTTCCATTTGTAACGAGTTGAATAGTGTCTTCCCCAAATTCACTGCCCCCTCAGAACTTTAGCATGTGATCTTATTTGGACTGAGGATGTTTGCAGATGTCATTAGTTAAGATGAGGTCATACTGGGGGGGGGCACCTTAAGTCCGATGACTGGTGTCTATATAAGGAGAGGAAAGGACACGCAGAGACTCGAACACAGAAGGGCACATGTGGTAGATGCAAGCTACGACATTTAGAATGGATAAGCAATGAGGTCCTACTGCACAGCACAGGGGACTAGATCCAACCTCTTGGGACAGACCGTGATGGAAGACAGCACGAGAAAAAGAATACGTAGGGAGTTCCCGTCGTGGCGCAGTGGTTAACGAATCCGACTAGGAACCATGAGGTTGCGGGTTCGGTCCCTGCCCTTGCTCAGTGGGTTAACGATCCGGCGTTGCCGTGAGCCGTGGTGTAGGTTGCAGACTCGGCTCGGATCCCGCGTTGCTGTGGCTCTGGCGGAGGCCGGTGGCTGCAGCTCCGACTGGACCCCTAGCCTGGGAACCTCCATATGCCGCGGGAGCGGCCCAAGAAATAGCAACAACAACAACAACAACAAAAAAGACAAAAGACAAAAAAAAAAGAATACGTATATATGTATGACTGGGTCACTATACTGTACAGCAGAAATTGGCACAACCTTGTAAATCAACTATATTTTATTTTATTTTTTTGTCTTTTTGCCTTTTCTAGGGCTGCACCCACGGCATATGGAGGTTCCCTGGCTAGGGGTCCAATCGGAACTGTAGCTGCCAGCCTATGCCAGAGCCACAGCAACATGGATCCGAGTCATGTCTGCAACCTACACCACGGCTCAAGGCAACGCCAGATCCTTAACCCACTGAGCAAGGCCAGGGATCAAACCCGCAACCTCATGGTTCCTAGTTGGATTTGTTAACCACTGAGTCACAACAGGAACTCCAACTATACTTTAACTATAAAAATTCAAAAAAAAACCCAAACCAAAACCAACAAAAAAGAAGAAGGGCACGGGGCAGATATTGGTGTTATGCTGCCATAAGCCTAGCCTTCAGAGCTGTAAGAGAGTAAGCCTCTGTTGTTTTAAGCCCCCCAGTCTGTGGTTCTGGTAACCCCAGGAAACTAACATACTGTTATTCCCAATCTCACAGCCACAAAAGTGGCAAAGTCAGGACTTGACCCAGGCACAGTTTATGTTGGAGATTCAGTGCCCCGTGTTGGGTACTGGGTGCTGGGACAGGAGGACTCAGGGAACATTTCCAGGGCCTCGTCTTTAGTTCTGACCTACTCCATGTGGTTCTCCAGGACTTGGAGGCAGGCACCCGGACACATGGCTCAGGTGTGCAGATGACATGAGGCTGGGAGGGCTGGTGAATATGGTGGATGGCTCACTTGGGACTCAGGAAGATTTGGACAGGTTAGAAGAAGGATCCCAGGGAGTTCCCATTGTGGCTCAGTAGAAATGAATCTAACTAGTATCCATGAGGTTCAATCCCTGACCTCACTCAGTGGGTTAAGGATCTGGTGATTCTGTGAGCTGTGGTGTAGGTTGCAGATGTGACTTGGTTCCAGTGTTGCTATGGCTGTGGTGTAGGCTGGCAGCTGCAGCTCTGATTCGACCCCTAGCCTGGGAACAATGAAAAAAAAAAAAAAAAAAGGGGTCCCAACACCAGATGATGGAACTCCACCGGGATGAGAGGGAAGCTCAATGCTTGGGTTACAAAGAAGCACTATATAGAAACAGGAAAGCTAGCTTGACAGATGTTCTCATGGAAACAAAAATTCGGGCAGGCATGTGGGTGATTGAAGTGACCTCAAGCTCAGCTGGAGCTGAGAGTGTGATGCCGTTAGTGGAGCGGGACCATAGACTTCAGCTGCATTAGTAGACGTGGGATGCCAGCCCCCATCAAGCAGGAACAGCTTCCTTCTTCTGCTTCTGCTTTGTGCTGCTCTTGCCACCCCTGGAGGACCGGGTCAAGGCAGGCGTAGGACTCTTTAAAGAGAACTGTGAACTAGAGAGTGTTTGTGGGATGACCAGAATGGTGAAGATTCAAAAATAAAACAGTGATAAGAGCTGTGATTTATTGAACGCCCCCTACGTGCCGGATGCTGGGCTGGGTGAGTAAGACAAACACTGTCCCTACCCAGGGGAAGCTCACAGTCTGCTGGCCAGAAAACCCAGAAACTGATAAATACATGTATTTATTTCGAAACCTTCACGTGCAAAGGCCCTGGGGCACATTTGAAGAACAGGGAGAAGAGTCATATTAATAGCTGTGGCTTGGTTAGATAAGGGTCTTAGAAACACTGTTTTGGCTGCATTGTAAGGAATGGATTAGAGAGAGGCAAGAATGGAGAGCAGTCAGGAGAGGGTTGGACCCCTCCTGTGTTAGTTTCCTATCGCCACAAACTTTGTGGCTGAAAACAATGCAATGTCTCCTCTTACAGTTTTGGCGGTCACAAGTCTGAAATGTGTCTCCTAGGGCTAAAATCAAGGTGTCAGCAGGGCTGTGTTCTTCTGGAGCCTCCAGGGAGAATCCATGTCCACCACCTTTTCTGGCTTCTAGAGGCTGCCCGCCTTCCTTGGCTCGTGATGACATCCCATCTTCCAAGCCAGTAATGGCTGATGGAGGCTTTTTCAGGTCCCATCAGTTCTGAATTTGACTCTCCAGCCTCTCTCTTACTTCTAAGGACCCTCATTATATTGGGCCCATCCATAATCTGGGATAGTTCCCTGCCTTTCCTGTATTTTTTTTTTTTTTTGGTCTTTTTAGGGCTGCACCTGCAGCATATGGAAGTTCCCAGGTTAGGGGTCGAATCAGAGCTGCTGCTGAGGCCATAGCCACAGCAATCTACACCAGCTTGTGGCAATGCCAGATCCTTAACCCACTAAGCAAGGCCAGGGGTTGAACTCACATCCTCATCTTCGCAGTCAGGTTCTTAACCCACTGAGCTATAGCAGGAACTCCCCTACCATCCCTATTTTTAAGTCAGCTGATTAGCAGCACTTGCCACCCCTTTGCCACATGACGCAACACATTCACAGGTTCTGGGATGAGGATGTGGACATCTTCAGGGGGCCATTGTTCTGCCAGGCACACATTTCTGCTTACACACATCAACTCATTTACTCCCCATGCCCCCTTCTGTGGGGTTGGTACTACTAGTCCCTTTTACTTTTTAAATTTTTATTTATTTATTTATTTTTTGTCTTTTGTCCTTTTAGGGCCACCCTTGTGGCACATGGAGGTTCCCAGGCTAGGGGTTGAATAGGAGCTACAGCTGCCGGCCTATGCCACAGCCACAGCAATGCCAGATCCGAGCCATGTCTGCAACCTACACCACAGCTCACGGCAACACCGGATCCTTAACCCACTGAGCAAGGCCACGGATCAAACCCGAAACCTCATGGTTCCTAGTCGGATTTGTTTTTGCTGTGCCACGACAGGAACTCCCTTAAATTTTTATTTTTTTATTTTTATTTTTTTTTAATTTTTTTTTTTTTAGAATAAAGGTTTTTATTTTATTTATTTATTTATTTATTTTGTCTTTTTGCTATTTTCTTTGGGCCGATCCCTCGGCATGTGGAGGCTCCCAGGCTAGGGGTCGAATCGGAGCTGTAGCCACCGGCCTACGCCAGAGCCACAGCAACGCGGGATCCGAGCCGCGTCTGCAACCTACACCACAGCTCACGGCAACGCCGGATCCTTAACCCACTGAGCAAGGGACCGAACCCGCAACGCCGGATCCTTAACCCACTGAGCAAGGGACCGAACCCGCAACCTCATGGTTCCTAGTCGGATTCGTTAACCACTGCGCCACGACGGGAACTCCTATTTTATTTTTTTATATTTCTGTGTTTTCTAGGGCCGCACCTGCGGCATGTGGAGGTTCCCAAGCTGGGGTCCAATCGGAGCCGTAGCCACCAGCCTACACCAGAGCCACAGCAACGCAGGATCCAAGCAGAGTCTTCGACCTACACCACAGCTCACGGCAACTCTGGATCCTTAACCCACTGAGTGAGGCCAGGGACCAAACCTGCAACCTCATGATTCCTAGTCAGATTAGTTAACCACTGAGCCATGATGGGAACTCCTTCCTTAAATTTTTAAAAAATTGTTTTGGTCATGCCTGCAGCATGCGGAAGTTCCTGTGCTATAGTCAGATCCTTAACCCGCCGAGACACCAGAGAACTCACTACTAGTCCCTTTTAATAGACAGGACACTGGAGCTCACAGAGGTGGCCTGCCTAAAGTTACACAGCTGGGAAGTGGCAGAGTCCAGAGTAAGACTCCAGGCTGATATCGCAGAGCCTGAGATCTTAGCCCCATACGGCCTTTCCACGTGGAGGGCACAGGGGAGCCGACTGCCAGGGAGGCAATGGGCTGGCTTATAGTGTGACACGCGGCCAAGTTCTGGGTGACTCTGAACCAGGGTGGATAGTTACAAGGAGGTAAAGTCTAATTTTTAGCGATTCAGAATGTTGAGTCCAGTTTCTTCTAAGGAAACCAAAGTCCAGAGAAGGGAATTAATCCACTCAAGGCCACACAACAAATTAGTTCCCCAATAAAGAATGATGACCGTTCTCCCAACAATGGTATGGGCTGCAGCATTAAGGGAGGGGCTCCTTGTCACCAGAGGGGGCTGGGCATCTGATAGGGACCCTGTGCTGGGCTAGGCATTGCTGGCTATTGTGAAGCATGCTGAGAGTAATTTTCTTAAAAAAAAAAAAAAACAAAAACTTTTAGCTGCACCTGCTGCATATGGAGGTTCCCAGGCTAGGGGTCTAATTGGAGCTGCCAGCCTACGCCATAGAGACACTGGATCAAAGCCTTATCTGCAACCTACACTGCAGCTCACAGCAATGCCGGATCCTTAACCCTGAACCACTGAATGAGGCCAGGGATAAAACCCACCTCCTCATGGAGACTATGTTGGGTGCTTAACCCACTGAGCCAAAACGGGAACTCCGAGAGTAATTTTTTAACCACAAGACGCAAAAGTTTGTTAATGATTTACTCGTTTTAATGAGTTAGAGCAGTTCTTCCTGTAATAATATCCGTCTTACCCATTTATCCTCTGGTATAAGGTTTTTGAAAAGCTGGGTTTCTTAGGGCACAATTTACATACATTAAGACTTCCTTGGTGGCTCAGAGAGTTAAGGATCCAGTGTTGTCACGGCTGTGGCTCAGCTTGCTGCTGTGGCGTGGGTTCCATCCCTGACCTGGGAACCTCCGCGTGCTGTGGGTATGGCCAGAAAAAAAAAAAAAAAAAGATTCACCCTTTCCAGTGTGCCACCCAAAGAGTTTCAGCAAAAATATACAGTCATACAACCATCACCGCATTGCAGATGGGAAACATTTTTGTCACCTCATAAAGTTGAAAATGTTCTCTGTGCCTCCCTTTTCTTTCTTTCTTAACTGTGTATTTTCAAATAATCATAGACTGACAAGAAGTTACAAAATGGGCAGCGAGAGGTCCCATGTCCCCTTCACACAGCCGTCCCCAGTAACCACATCTCACCCTAACCATAGCACAACATCGAGTCCAGGGAATTGAAATCAGTATACCACCATGGGCTGGACCGCAGACTGGATTCAGACTTCAGGTCTCATTTGTGTGTGCCTGTTTTGTGTACAGTCTCATACAGTTTTATCCTGGGTACAGTTTTGCATAAGCCGCACCAGGAAGGAGCTCCCTGGTTCGACAGCCTCAGAGTCACACATGCCCCCTGCCCTTGGCTGCCCCGAATCCCTGGCAACCACTAATGGGTTTCTCTGCCCTTTTTCCTAGGCTTTATTGTTAAGTTGCCTTTTTAATTAGAAACTAAATTGATAAATAAGTTCACATTGGAGAAATCCAAACTATGCAGGTATTCTGGAAGATCTTGAGATTTCCTTCTCATGCCAGTCTCTTTCCAGAAGGTAATCCCTGTCAGGGTTTGGGATATCCTAAGCTTTTGTCTCTACAGTTGCACATGGTAACAGTTAATTTTACCTGTCAACCGGACTAGGCCACCGGTTGCCCAGATTTTTTTTTCTTTTTTCTTTTCTTTTCTTTTTTTTTTTGTCTTTTTGCCTTTTCTAGGGCCACTCCCACAGCATATGGAGGTTCCCAGGCTAGGGGTCGAATCGGAGCTGTAGCCACAGCAACGCGGGATCCAAGCCGCGTCTGCGACCTACACCACAGCTCACGGCAACGGCGGATCCTTAACCCACTGAGCAAGGGCAGGGACCGAACCCGAAACCTCATGGTTCCTAGTCGGATTCGTGAACCACTGAGCCATGAAGGGAAAAAAAAAGCACATTACATGCATATGTACTGTACCATAAAAGTATCTAGTTGTATGTGTGTGTTCAACCTACATTGTATTATATATATTGTATGAAAAAACCACAGCTTTTTTTTTTTCCACTTTAACTTATGTCTTGGATAACTATTTTTTTTTAAGTTTTATTGAGGTACAGTTGATTTACAGATTATGATAATTTCTGCTGTACAACAAAGTGATTCAATCATACATTGGGTAACTTTCCATATGCACACTTTTTTTTTTTTGGCCTTTTCTAAGGCCGCACCCGCGGCATATGGAGGTTCCCAGGCTAGGGGTTGAATCAGAGCTGTAGCCACCAGCCTCCACCACAGCCACAGCAACTCAGGATCCTTAACCCACTGAGCAAGGGCAGGGACCGAACCCGCAATCTCATGGTTCCTAGTCGGATTCGTTAACCACTGAGCCACGCCGGGAACTCCCACATGCACACATTTTTAAAGCCTACTGCCTTAAGAAAAAAATCTCTGCACACCATTCCATACTATGGCTGTCCCATGACGGATTTAACCAGTCCCCTGCGGGTGGACATTTAGGTTGCTTTTGGGTTTTGCCCGTTACAAACAATGACCAGGCTTTGTGCACACGCGCAAGTACTTCTCATAAATTAAGAGAAGTGATAAAGCTGTCTAGCGTGGAAGACAGGTGACGTTCCAGCTGACAGACAATTGCCCCAAACCACTGGGGATGCAGTGGCTCCCCATGTGACTGACATCCGGGACAGTTCATCTAGAGGCTACTCACTTTTGGCCTTGAGGATTTTGGCAGTGCCTTTTAGCTCCGAAGGTTTGAGAGTCTCGGCTCAAGCCATTGCACGACCAGAATGGCCTCTCTCTCTGGTCTGCTAACTCCTGGGCCCACACTGGGCCTCAGCCAGCTCTTGGGTCCCCTGAGATGAAGGAGCCTAGGAGGCCTCTTTTCTTTGAGGGAAACCATATATCGTTTCGAGGAAGGTGGTTCCTGCTTAATGTTTCCCAGCCCCGAAGAGACCACACGCCACCCCTGCACAATAGCTATGATAGAGCCAAGAAATAATCAAGCTCTTCTCCAGCAGCAAGGGTGGTGATGGGTCCATTTTTCTTCTAAGGAAACAAAGGCCCAGAGAGGGGAAGTAATTCACCCAAGGCCAACACAGCTAAATTTGTAGCTTAACAAAGAATTTTCTAAGTAGAGGATGTAGGGAGTACATTCCTCCAGACTGTGTGCTCCATGGGAGGGGTGTTGGAGCCATTCTGTGTCCAATCCTGTCCCAGATGCACCCTTCTAAAGCTGTGGGTTGAGTGTACTGCAAAGCCCTGCCACCTGCCTCCTTTTTTTTTAGGGCCGCTCCTGTAGTGTATGGAAGTTCCCAGGCTAAGGGTCGAATTGGAGCTGCAGCTACTGGCCTACACCACAGCCACAGCAATGCAGGATCCGAGCTGCACCTGCAACCTACACCACAGCTCACAGCAACGTGGGATCCCTAAGCCACTGAGCAAGGCCAGGGATTGAACACGCATCCTCGTGGATACGAGTTGGGTTCATTACTGCTGAGCCATGACAGGAACTCCAAGCCCCACCTGCCTGAATCCTTCCATGTGTGTCCAGGGAAAGGCTGTTTGTCAGTACCAGTTCCATAACCACTCACCCCGCCGATGCACCCTCTTCGGGTGCAGGAGGAAGTGGGAGCTGAGAGAAGAAACAAAGAGAAGGATTGGTAGCGTTTTACAAGCATTTTCTGCTCTCAGAGAGTCTCCCCATCTCCTTACCTGCTCATTACACAGGTGGGAGGGGAAGGTTCTAGGTCTCGTCTAGTGGGAAAACTGAGGCCTACTGAGAGAGCAACAGCTTTGCCTCAGAGCATCCCTGCCTCACACTGCCCAGAGAGCTGGTGCAAGGACCAGGGCTTCCTGCTTCCCAGCTGAAGTTTACTGCGTCCCATCGCCTGACCGCCAGGGCCTCATGCTCAGCGCCCGCTCTGCTCCTGTGCTCACCTCGGAAGAGACATCGAACTATGATCACAGCTTTGTCCTGCACTTTCTGGCCGGAAGCCCTGTGAATGTGAATCTGAGGCTCTGTGACCCTGGAAGAAGGAGGACAGTTCAGCCAACAGAATCCAGATGCTTAGAGCTCACACCCACAGCCATCGGTCAGCTGGTTATGACCAAGTCTGGAGCAACTTTTTGACCTAGTAAATATGCAAATGTATGTATCCTTTTGATGGGGAAAACTGCTGCTTGTGGGGCTCATGGAGTCTTTTTTTTTTTTTTCCCCTTTCTTGGCCACCCCATGGCATGTGGAGTTCCCTGGCCAGGGATGAGATCTGAGGCGGAACTGAGACCTACGTCACAGCTGTGGTGGTAATGCAGGATCCTTAACCCACTGGGGATCGAACCTGCATCCCCGTGCTCCAGAGATGCGGACTATCCCATTGCACCACAGTGAGAACTCCCTCATGGAGTATTTAGGGAACTTTAAGGACTGGACTAGAGAAGAGAGGAAGGCACCTTGGGCAGAGGCGTGGGGGTGGCCAAACTCCAGAAGCGAGGCAGTAGAGGGCTTGTCTGAAGGGCCTGGAGGAGCTCTGCTGGCTGAAGTGGAAGGTTCATGCGAGGGAAGAGTGGGGAGTAAGACTGAGGTGGCAGGTGGTATCTTCCCAAGATGGTGGCAATAATATCTCCTGTCCCACACGTGCTTGTGACGATGTGACTTTGACATTGCCCCATGGAGATGAAGGAGCTATCTATGGTCCTTACTCCTGAAACCAGGCAGGCCCCTGACTGTGGCAGAAGTGAAGCCAGGTGACATTGGAGGCTAGGGCATATAAGGAGAGATACAGCTTCCACTTTGCTCACTTTGCTGGCTGGAACACTCACACTTGAAATCTTTTTTTTTTTTAAGGGCTGCATCCATGGCATATGGACGTTCCCAGGCTAGAGGTCAAATTGGAGCCACAGCTGCCAGCCTACACCACAGCCACAGCAACTTGGGATCCAAGCCGTGTCTGTGACCTACGCCACAGCTCATGGCAACACCAGATCCCCGACCCGCTGATCAAGGTCGGGGATCAAACTCGCATCCTCAGGGATACTAGTCGGATTCGTTTCCCCTACATCACAATGGGAACTCCACTCTTGAAGTCTTGCACCACCCTGTGATTTATTTGACAGCCACCATACTGTGAGGAAGCCCAAGCGAAGTCACACGGGGAGATCACATAAAGAGAGAGATGCCTGGCCTGTCCCCATCTGCTCCAGCCGCTTCGCCCTCACCCTCTACTCTTCTAGTTCTAGTCACTCTCTGACAGCCACGTAGGAGGAACCCTTGAGCCTGAATGTCTCAGCTGAGCCCTTCCCAAATGCCTGACCCACAAAAACCATGAGACATAATAAAATGATTGCTGTTGTCTTAAGCCACCAACGTTTGGGGCGATTTGTACCCAGCAACAGACAAATGAAAGCAGGGTAGTTTTGTGCAAAGAGCCCTGATTTGGAAGTTGGGAGACCTGGCTTCCTGGGTCTAGCCTTGCCAGTAACTTGCCGAGTGGCTTTGGCCAGAAAACTTCTGTTCTCTGGGGCTCAATTTCATTATCTGCAAAAGGGAAGCTAGGATGAAATGATTTAGAAAAATCTTTCTAGTTCTAGAAATTTCTTTGTGGTGATAAACCTTGGAGAAACTGGAAATTTGGCCTTTAGCAGTGGGGAACCATTGCGCAGAAGACATGCTAAGAGAGGGTTCTAGAGACAAGAACATGTGGACGAAGACAGAGCTGGGAAATCCTTCTCCTTCTTTCTCAGCCAAGTAGAGGTGAGCACTGAGTGATGAGAAACCCCCGAGCGAGAGGAGGAGGGGGGAGGAGGCGGGTAAGTCAGAGGCAGGCAGTCTACTGGCCAGATTCGGAGCCAACGAGGCCAGTCCCACTTGGGGAAAGGACCCCTCTCGCCTTTTCCACCTCAGACCCATCCAGCTCCATCTGCCTGAAGGACCAGCTAATTATGAAATCTCCCTCCCTCTCTCTCTTCCTGGTGGGCTAGTTCATGCTTTCTTACCTCTGGAACAAACCCACGAAGCTCACCGCCTTGCTCAAATGGAGCTGAGGTTAGACCCTAGCCTTGGGCTCATTGCCTGGATGTCAGGGCCCCGAGCCGTAATCACCAGAGGTAGCCCAGCGCAGGGGAGGAGCCAGGCCAAATGTTTGCAATGACTTCCTTTGGGCCCTTTTTGGGTCTGCCCAGGACCCCTGCCCCTGGGCCCTGTTCTAGAGCCTTGAGCGGTGGGGAATCGGGATTATACCATAGCCGCACTGCGATGGCCTCTCCAGGCTGCTGTTTCTGAGACAGAGGTAGCCCTCGCTCTTGGGCTCTTGGCTTGGGACCGTCTCTTAGGAAAACAATGGGCAGGCTGGTGCCAGTGGGGATGGGGAAGGTTGGCTTCTTAGCAACAAAGGGAGCATTTGAATGGAAAAGAAGCCCGGAGCCCTCTGGGACTGTCGGAGTTGGTTATTTCTCTCTGTTCCTAGACGACTTCAGGCAGCTTGGGGACCTGCATTCCCTTTGCCTGTAGCCTGTAGCTAACACCTCCTCCGAGTGAAAGGGGGGCTGGGTTTCTGCAGCCCTTCAGTGGAGGAGCCGGCCTTTTGCTTACCACGGATGCTGGCAAAGCGCTCTCCCGAGAGTTGCACAAACAGGAAGGCCGCAGCTGGGGAGGGGTCAGAAGAAGGGTGTTGGGAGGGCAGAGCTCTCTGAACCCGGCTCTGCTGCCAGCCAGGGGCTGAACGCTGCCTTCGCTGCACGGAGGTCAAAGGCACAACTGAAGCCAGGATTTGCAGCCCCGTCCTTCCTAGCACTGAGCCGTTGGTATGAGCCAGACACTGTTCTTAGCCTTTCCCATGGATTATCTCATTTAATCCTTCCCAACAGTCCTATGAGGTAGGTCTATTATTATCTCTATTTTTGAGATTAAATAATAATAATTTTAAAACACCCCAAGGCACATAGAGTTTAAGTAAGATAGTACATAGCTCAGCTGGGATTATAAACTCAGACAGTTGGGCTCAAGAGGGCGGAACCTACCCGCTAGGCCTTGCTACCTGTCCCGTGACAGGCCCACTCCATGATCGCACCCTCTGGGGCTGCCCTCTGAAATGTCCCTTCAAGGGTGGCCCTCTTGGGGCCTCCCTCATGCTTTGAACACTGTAAGAGCCACGGATGTACGGAGTGCTTAGTATGCACCCAGGATTGTGCTAAGCACTTTACACGGCTTGTTTCTGTAATCCTCACAACCAGCCTATCGAACAGGGATTGTTGCTGTCTGCATTCTACAGGGTGTGGAAACAGGTTCCAGAAGGTTTAAAAACTTGTTCAAGGTCAAGTTAGGAAGTAGCAGAACCAGGATTTAAACTTGAACCTAAGTCTCTCTGATTCTGAAACTCTAAGAACACAGTTTATTCAACCAACCAACATTTTATGGACCGTCCGCCATATGCCAGCCACTGTACTTGGCACAGGTGGGTATACGCAGTGGCAATATTTCTGTATGTCTGCCTCTGTTGTTCCAGCTTCGACTGCTCTCTAGAACTGGCTGTGTGACATTACTATGTGAGCGTAACATGTTCAAAACAGAACTCTTGGCACTTCCTCCATAGTTGCTTCGTCAATTCTGCATGCCTTCGCTCAAGCCAGGGCTTGACCATTTAGAGGCCATCTTTGTTTTTTTTTGCTTTTGTTTTGTTTTGTCTTGGTTTTCAGGGCTGCACCCTGCAGCATATGGAGGTTCCCAGGCTAGAGGTCAAATCAGAGCTACAGCTGCTGGCCTACGCCACAGCCACAGCAATGCGGGATCCGAGCCACATCTGTGACCTACACCGCAGCTCACCATAACGCCCAATCCCCGACCCACTGAACGAGGCCAGGGATCGAACCTGCATCCTCACAGACACCCAGTTGGGTTTTTAACCCACTGAGCCACAACAGGAATTCCTAGAGGCTGTCTTTGAATGCTCTCCCTCCCTGACTCCCTACATTGAATCCATGTGTCTGGTTGACTTCATCTCCAATAGATCCTGCATCTTTTCACTTTTCTTCCTCCCCATTTTCCCCACCAATACATTCTCCATGTGGAAGTCAGCATGACCTTAAAACATCAATCACATTATTTCCTTCCCCTGCTTCCAACACTCCAGCGGATTGCCATGTGCTCATGACTTACTAGGACCTGCCCAAGCTGGCCCCCATTGTGCCACCCTGGTCCCCTGCCCTCTCCCTACATCACTCTATATGCTCCTGTCTCCTGTTCCTCTAACATGCCAGGCTCCTTTCCACCTTTGCCTTTGCTCACATACCTCCCTCTGCCTGGAATGTTCTCCCCTCAGATCTCAATTTATTTTATTTCATTATTTTTTTTCCTGTTTTTCTCTTTCAGCTGCCCCACAGCAGATGGAATTCCTAGGCCAGAGATCAGATCCGAGCCATAGTTTCACCCTATGCGGGATCCTTAGCCCACTGTGCTGAGTCAGGGTTCGAACGTGCGTTCTGGTGCTGCAAAGACACCACCGATCCCATTACACCACAGTGGGAACTCCAGATCGCAATTTAAAGGTCCCCTCATCAGAGAAGCCTTCCCAACCCAGATTCTAAAAAGCAGCCACTGTCTTCTCTCTGCCTGGCTCTGATGACTATTTAGTCATTTTCTTTTTAAAAATGTTCCTACCTATCTGTCTCCCTTCCTCACTAGAACACAATCTCCATGAGAGCAAGGATCGGGCTGCTCTTACTGCTCATTTCACTCTCGGCATCTAAAACAGCACGTGGCACATGGCAGGTGCTCATTAAGTAAAGTGGCAGAAGTTGGTGGGCACAGCAGCTGGGGTGGGGGGGGGCGGTGGCACACAGAGTGGAGTACAACCCTTGGGAAATGACAAAGGAACAGCAGCCTGGAAGCAGCAGAAGGGGGTGAAGAACTTGCTGAGCCTTCTGGGGGTGGGGCGGGGGGAGGAGGAGGTGGGAGGATTCCAAGTTTCCACTCAGCCCCTCACTAGCCGAGGCTTTTCTGAGCTGGAGTTCCCTCATTTGACAAGGGGAACAGTGGTACAATGGCCTAACAGTGTTGGGGGAGGAGGGGGGACTCTGCTCAGAGCCTCCAATGGCTTCCCAGCCCGCCTTGGGGACAAGCCAAGGTCACTGCCGTGGCCTCCCCCCTCCACTTCCCCTCTGGCTTTATTGCCTACTTCCCCTCACTCCCCTCCTCCAGCCCCACTGGCCTCCTCCACGGTCTGGCCTCGGGGTCTTCCTAGAGGTTCTCTCTGCCCAGGATGCTCTACCTCCAAATACCCGCAGAGGCTCACCCCTCCCTTCCTTCAGGTCTAGTCTCAAAGGGCCACCTCCTCGCGAGACCACGCATGGCCACCCCATGTGACGCTATGCCGTTTCCACCTTCTCTGCTTCGCTCTTCTCCCTAGCCCTTCCCACGGTCTGCCGTACCGCACAATTTACTTCTTTCCTCCCTATGACCATCTGTCCTCCCCACGAGAGGGTAAGCATCACGAGAGCAGGGAGTTGAGCTGTCTTATTCACGGCATCCCCACAGCCCCCTGGCACAGTGCCTGGCACATAGCAGGCACTCAGTGAATCCCGACTGAGGGATTGAATGAATGAATGATTGAATGAATGAAGTGCTGGCACAGTATCTGACATACAAAAATGTTTGGCAAGTGGTAATTATTATTACTAAAGACTATCTCTTTGTGGTCCCCCTTCCTGTGTCCGAGGCTTAGCACAGAAGAGCCCTGCACTCAGGGGACACGTGTTGAAAGAGGAACCCTACTTGAGATGGAAAGTCTTCTACCTACCACAAGAGGAAACCAAATGACATGGGCTCTAAGAGTGCAGAGGAGGGGAGGTAGGACCACACGCTGTTTCCTTTTCTTTCTTTCTTTTTCTTTTTTTAGCTACCCACGGCATATGGAGTTCCTGGGCCACGGATCAGATCTGAGCTGCAGTGTGCCCAGCCAGGATCAAACCTTGGTCGCAGCACCTCGGAAACCAATCTCCTTGTGACACAGCGGGAACTTCCATGGGCTATTTCTAAAAAGCCCACCCCTGCCCCTGAAAAAGAGACCTCCAATGAGGGGACTTGAAGCAAATCCCCACGGAGGAGTGCACCAAGAAGGCTATGTGGATCCTTAACCTGGGCCCCTGGTCTTTTAAGGGGTCTGTGGCTAGAATAAAAAGGGCTCATGAACTTGGATGGGGAAAACTGCATCTTTCTTTTTTTTTTGTTTTTTTCTTTTTAGGGCCTTGCCCAGGGCATATGGAGGTTCCCAGGCTAGGGGTCGAATTGGAGCTGTAGCCGCCGGCCTACACCACAGCCACAGCAACGCCAGACCTGAGCCGTGTCTGCGACCCACACCACAGCTCACGGCAATGAAGGATCCTTAACCCACGGAGCGAGGCCAGGGACCGAACCTGCATCCTCATAGATACTAGTCAGGTTCATTAACTGCTGAGCCATGATGAGAACGCCTCTGTTCCCTTTTAAGGACATTTTGGCACTTGCTTAAATCATGAATGCGGGCCACGATCCACCATGATCTTAGAAGGCCTGTGACTCGACCACCACCAGGAACCACACAGATCGTCATAACATATTGAGTGACTCAAAGTATCAACATGCTCATCACTGCTGTGAAATTATGTCTCACTGCTCTTTTATTTACTGTGCTAGAAATGGGGCACGTAGATTACCAATGTAAAAAATATGTTGATAGCTGTATTTCAGTAGGATTGTTTTCCATTATAACGGTTTGTATTCTATTTTATACATTTAAAAACACGACTTTGAGAAGGGGACCACGGCCTTCACCAGACTGCTAAGGGGCCTGCGGCGCGCGCGCACGCGCACAGAGACGCGCACGCGCGCACACACAAATGCCAAGAGCCCCAGGTTAGAGCATGCAAAGTGTGATTGCAATTGGTCCCAACCCTCCCAGGGGAGCCTACACATTTGCATGTGCTAAGTTGCTCAGGGCAGACCTTTTCCATGCCTGCACAGCTCCCCTCGCCAAGAGCCTCACCTTATGATGCATCTGTGAATTGGTTTGTCCAATGAGGGGTGGGCTTAGTGTGATCGGGGCAGGCAGTGGGGTGTCCAGCTCTTTCCTGGACACCCTATACCCGCCAAAGCAGACTGCTCACTGTCCCCTGGGAGAGCTGCACCACATCCTTCCTTCTTACCTTTGCCTCTGCCATTCCCTCTGGCTAGAGGGCTGGCCCAGCTCTGGCCTTCTGCCTCCAGGCCATGCTACTCAAACATCAGATCTTCCAGCTGTCCAGGCTAATATCATGTTTTCGTGCCTCCGAGACCCACTATTCTGGACCCCCATCTGAACACTTGAGCTGAATCCTCAGCTGCTTCTTTAAGGAACAGATTGGCCATGCCCTCACGCATTTTAGCAGCTGGAGGTGGGTGGTGGCCTTCCAGCCGGGCAAGGATGAAAGACAGGCACATCCATTTTCAAAACAAAATGGTAACTCCTCTACTTGGGTCACCTTTTCTGGGAGGCAGAGCACCAGGTCTGAATTTTAATCTGCAGCACAGAATCCTGCCCTCCACAAACTCACCGAAGAGCTTGGCCTTGATGCCACCTACCCAGCATCTGGCGGCAAATGCCAGTCTTTGGGGAAGGCTCAGTCATCATGGTAATGAAGTGACAAGCCACAGACTATGGGCTGGATAATGAAGACGTGAAGAAAGCAGAGGGCTGAGAAAGTGGGGAAAGCAGAAGAATCAGTAGACTGGACGTCCTGAAGAGGTGGAAGAACAGTTCTCGTGGGAGTAAACGAGCAAACGGGAAGATGCAGAGGGAGCAGACAGGCAAGGCTTAAAAGAGTGACTTTTAAAGTGGCACAGTTGAGGGAGTTCCCATCGTGGCTCAGTGGTTAACGAATCTGATTAGGAACCACGAGGTTACGGGTTCGATCCCTGGCCTTGCTCCGTGGGTTAAGGACCCAGCGTTGCCGTGAGCCGTGGTGTAGGTCACAGACGCGGCTCAGATCCCACGTTGCTGTGGCTGTGGCATAGGCCGGTGGCTACAGCTCCGATTCGACCTCTAGCCTGGGAACCTCCATATGCCGTGGCAGTGGCCCTAAAAAGGACAATAAATAAATAAATAAATAAAGTGGCACAGTTGAAAGTAATGTCCAGGCCCAGGGTGTGACAGTACAAAGGTAGCTTGAGGAGGAATGCAGAAGAGGTAAGGGCGAGGAAGTTAAGCCTAAGTCATCCATGAGAGTGGGGGCGCTCTGGAAGAGATGAAAATCATGAGCTGTCGCCCAAACGTCTTTCATGAATGAGAGAGAGAGAGGTGACAGCGACTGGGAAAGGGACATTTTAGCACCGCCCTGTAGTCGGGATGTTGGGAGAGCGAGCCATTCAACCCTGGAGTTCTTCGGGGTCTCTCCTAGTCCTTCGCTTGCTATTCTCCCATCTTTCTCCAAGTGACCCATTCACTCCTTGGCTTCCAATATCTAGCCCCATGGCTCCCAAGTGAATATCTCTAGCTCCGATCTCCCTTCTGAGCCTCAGACAGCACATCCAACTGCATGCTTGAGAGCTCCGCTTGGACCAAACATCTGACCTTCCTTCCAAATGGGGTCCTCTTCCCAGTCTTCTCTCTCCACACCACCACCATCAACTAAGTCAGGAACTTGGAAATTATCCTCGACAGCCCCCCCCCCACCCCGAGCCCCCACTTCCCACGTCCAATCTATTATTGAGTCCTGCTGATTTCACCTCCTAAGTCGCTCGTGAATTCATCCACTCCTTTCCACCACCACCAGGCCCCGTGGTTACTATCATCTCTTGCCCGATCTACTGAGATACCTCACACATCCCCTCTCCCCGCCTCCAGTCTGCTTGCTGGGCAGCCAGAAGGTTTTAAATTGCAAATCTGATCCTGTCACCTTTGTGCTTAAGCGTGTCAATGCCTTCCCGTGGTTCTTAAGACAAAGGTCAAAAGCCTTAAGGAGGCCCTACATCAAATGGCTCTCATCCTGGATTCGACATTCCAGTTACCACTGGAGCCTTTAAGATATTGATGCCTGGGTCCGACCCCAGACCACTGAACCCCAGACCGCTGAATCGGAACTTTGGGGTTGGAAGCCAAGCTTGGGTATATATATATATACATATATATATATATATATATATATATATATATATATTGTATTTTTGCCATTTCTAGGGCCCCTCCCTCGGCATATGGAGGTTCTCAGGCTAGGGGTCCAATCAGAGCTGTAGCTGCTGGCTTGCACCACAGCCACAGCAACGCGGGATCCGAGCCGCGTCTGCAACCTACACCACAGCTCACGGCAATGCCAGATCCTTAACCCACTGAGCAAGGGCAGGGATCGAACCCGCAACCTCATGGTTCCTAGTCGGGTTCGTTAACCACTGAGCCATGAGGGGAACTCCTTGGGTATATTTTTTGAAGTTCTCTAGGGATTTTATTTTATTTATTAGCCACACCCACAGCATGTGGAAGTTCCCAGGCCAGGGACTGAACCTGTACCACAGCAGTGGCCCTGAGCCATAGCAGTGACATTGTCAGATCCTTAACCACTAGGCCACCAGGGAACTCCCTCTGGGGATTTTAATTTTCAGCCATGAATGGGAACCTCTGACCTCCGTAGGTAGCTCCCTACCTCTCCAGCTTCATCTGGCACACATGGCCCGCCCACCTTGACTTTGCATCCCGGCCACACTGCCCTTCTGTCAATCTCTCAGTCTGGAACGTTCTCCCTTCCCTCCAGCTCACCCCCTTTCACCTAGTGACAATTCAGCCTCAGATTTCAGGTAATTAGTTGTCATTTTCCTGCTCCGCTCCCCAGGTACACATTAAATCAGGTTCTTTTCTTCCTAGCAGTTATCCAACTGAACATTTGCATTTGTTTGATGGTTATTTGATTACTGTTCATACCCACCACTAAACCGTCAGCTGTCTTATTCACTGCTGAATCCTTAGCTGCTAGTACCGTGCCCAGCACAACATAACGGCTCAATAAATATTTGATGAGTGAATAAACGTGAGGTAAGATGAGGTGTTTGAAACCATATGGACCAATTATGTTCTTTGACCACAAACCTAATTCCTAAGATTGGTCATAAACAGAACCCTACAGTTGGGCCCAGTGTGGAATCAAGGTTCTTGGCCACAGCCTAAGTCCTTCTTCACAGCTGCTTCGACCAAGAGCTCTCAATCCTGGCTGCCCATTATAATCACTGGAGAAGCTTCATTAAAAGAAAAAAAGAGGAGTTCCCGTCGTGGCGCAGTGGTTAACGAATCCGACTAGGAACCATGAGGTTGCGGGTTCGATCCCTGCCCTTGCTCAGTGGGTTAAGGATCTCGCGTTGCCGTGAGCTGTGGTGTAGGTTGCAGACGCGGCTCGGATCCCGCGTTGCTGTGGCTCTGGCGTAGGCAGGTGGCTGCAGCTCCGACTGGACCCCTAGCCTGGGAACCTCCATATGCTGCGGGAGCGGCCCAAGAAATAGCTACAAAAAGACAAAAAAAAAAAAATTAAAAAAATAAATAAATAAAAAAGAAAAAAAAAAGAAAAAAAGAGCCTCGCCCCAACCCAGACCATTTAAATCAGACTATCTAGGGGTAGGGCCTGATTTAATTAGTTTTTTCCCTAGCTTTATTGAGGTATGATTGACAGGTTAAATTTTTTTTTGTCTTTTGTATTTTTAGGGTGGCACCGGCGGCATATGGAGGTTCCCAGGCTAGGGGTCTTATCGGAGCTGTTGCCACCGGCCTGAGCCACAGCCACAGCAATGCGAGATCTGAGCCGCGTCTGTGACCTACACCACAGCTCGCAGCAACGCAAGATCCTTAACCCACAGAGCAAGGGCAGGGATCGAACCCGCAACCTCATGGTTCCTAGTTGGATTCATTTCCACTGTGCCACAACGGGGACTCTGACAAGTTAAAATTGTGTATATGTTGGTTGTACAATATGATGTTTTTTAAAAGTTGTGCATCATGATTTAATATATGTATTGTGAAACGATTATGTCATGGAATTGACAAATTCTTCACTCGACACCTTTTTTTTAAGGTGACAACACTTAAGATTATTCCCTAGAGAAATTCAAGTGTTTCAGGCCCCCAGTTGATTTTTCTTTTTCCTTTTAAAAATTTTTTGGCCATGCCCACAGCATGTGGAAGTTTCCAGGCCAGGGATCAAACCCTTGACACGGAAGCGACTTGAGCCACTGCAGTGACAACTAGGGATCCTTAACCACCTGAGCCACCAGGGAACTCCACCACAGGTAATTTTAATGGGCAGCTGTAATTAAGAGCGATGCTCTACCCCTGGCGGTCCAAGCGTGGTCAAAAGTAGCAACTGCATCCCCTGGGGGCTTGTTAGGGAGGCAGAACCTCAGGCCCCACCCAGCTCTTCTGAATCAGAGCCTGCATTTTAACAAGGAGCCCAAATGATTTGTCCAAGTGATGATGTTTGAAAAACACGGCCAAAGAGCCAGGCAGGAGAGTGTGGACTTCTGGGTGCTTCCAGTTTCCAGGGGAGTGTGTGGCTGCTTGGTGGGAGCACATCTCCACTCCTCCCCACGTCTCAACGGCTGCCTCAGCGTTTTTGCCAGTCTGCTGGATGACATCCTAGTGTAGATACTGTAAATAAGGTCTCAGCAGGGACAAAACAAACAAATAAACAAACAAACAAACCATCCTCGATAGCAAAGCAAAAGGCTCCATCCTGGCAAAGCAAAGGTCTCCAGTTCATGGAAAAGCTGGGACTAGCAGGCTATGTTTGCTAGGATCCCTTTCTGACGAGTGGGAACAATAGGATAAAGAACCAGCCCTCGCCGTCCCATCACGTCCCTGCACCCAAGGGACCGCGGGGCTGGGCCTGAGACTGCTAGCTTCCCAAGCAGCAATGGCTCTCAAAGCTGCAGCTCCCCTCAACCCTCCCCCAGCTCCCGATACCCCCGGCGCCCTTCTCCCCAAAGTGATCAAATGGGGAGTGATCACTGTGCATCTTATTTTGGCCAGGAGCCCAGACTCTTGGGCTGGGACGGGTGGACGGAGCCGGGACCCTCTCACCCCAGGGCTCCAGGCCTCGGGCATTGGGGCTGGACCCTGGATCACGCAGCCCCCGGGCCGGGAGACATGGGTCCCAGGCCTGGGCTGCAGCGCGGGGAACCGAACCCGGGCTCGGAGAGGCGGCTGCAAGCCCGTGGGCACCAAGCGGGCTCTGCACTGCTCCCGGGGGGCGGACGGAGCGCGCGGCTTCCCGGGCTGGCTGGCACCGCCTGCCCGGGTTCCCCGCCAGGAAATGTCTTCTTACTGGAAAGCCGGCCGCCGTCTGCTGCAGCGGTGGCAGAGTCTGAAACCAATTTGCGCAAGCCCTGGGCGACAGAAAACTGTTCGTTTGGGGGGAGTGTTCCTTTAGAATGAGCTTTAAAAAAAAAAAAAAAAAGCCACCTGTTAGGTCCCAGTTTGTAAATGAGCGCACCCTCCATCCCCGCTCCCCGGGGGGAGGATGAGGGCAGAGGAAGCCTGTTCACCGCGGAGGCTGAGTCGTGCTGCGCGGAGTCGCAGCGCCCAGGACGAGGGCCCTCCCGAGCCAGCTGTTTGCTGTGTAACTGAGAACCAAGTCCTCTGAGGACACTCGGGCCATTGAGTAAACACTCTCCTTGTCTCTCCAGCAGCTGGGGGAAGCCAGGGCACCCAGCTGTCATCCAGCCAAAGAGCCGAGGTACCTCCTTCCAAAAGCCGCAGGCACTGGGTCCTTTCCTGGAGGACGCATAGCTTCTGAGAAAAGCAGCCTGTGCCCCTTTAGGGGGAAACCAGATTCATAACAGCCTGTGCCTGGATGTCCAGCACTGGCCCCGGGGCCTGTACCCACCCAGCTCCGTCTTGGCAGGGGTTCCCCGCGCATATGGGCATGGTCTCCCCTGCGAAACTGGCTCCCTCAACCGCTCCCTCCCACCCTCTGCCTGCTTTCTTCTGTTCCCTTAGTTTTTCTTACTCTTCCTTCTCTCGTGGTCTCCTGCTCTCTTACTTCATCTTCCCTCCCCTTTCATTCCATCTCTCCTCCTCCCTCCCTCCCTGCCTTTCTTCCTCATTCATTTTAAATGCTTTCCGCCTGTATGAAGCACCGTGGTAGTCAGCTCGGGCTGCCATCACAACATATCATGGACTGGGTGGCTGAAACAATAGAAGTTTGTCAAAGTCCTAGAGGCTGGAAATCTGAGATGAGGGTGCTAGCATGGTAAGGTTCTGGTGAGACTCTCTTCCTGGTTTGCAGAGGTTTGTGCTCTGTCCTCATATGGCTGAGGGGAGGGGGATATTTCTCGCTCTCTTCTCCTCTTCTTATTAGGCCAAGTACTATGGAATTAGGGCCCCACCCTATGACCTCATTTAACCAGATGTGAGCAGTATTGTTAACAAAATGTGAACAGAGTTGCCATAGGAGAATGGAGGGGCAGGAATGACTAGATGCCTTGAGAAATCAAGGAGGGCTTCGCAGAAGAGGTAACTTTGCAGTTGGGTCTTGAAGCATGAGAAGGAGTTTGCTAGATAAAGAAGGGAGGGACTATAGTTCAGGCAGAGAGAGTAGCATGTGCAAAAGCATAGAGTTGTCAAAGGGCATGGCCCTCTTGATGAGCAGTGAAGGCTCTCGTGGCATCGGAGATGAGGGTGTACAGGAGAAGTGGCAGGGGATACTGGGGATGCAAGTTGGAGCTCTCCTGTGATGGATTCAAGCAAGAGATGATGATGGCCCAAACTAGGGCAGGGACAGTGGGGATGGAAAGTAAGAACAGAATGCAAGAGACATGGGCAAGACCAAACTGGCTGATTGAATGATGGGCTGAGGAGGCAGGAGCGGAGGGCGACTCTTGGACTTTGATCTTAGGGGACTGGTATCATTCACTGAGATGTGAAAGAGTGGCCTGAGACGGGGATGAGAGGAGAAATAGTGACTATGAGTTGTCTCTAGGACACCCTGCAGAGGTAGGCTGGGTGCCAAGGGTGAAGTGGGGATGGAACAAGCTCTCCTTAGGCTCATGAGAGAAAAAAAGGAAATAAAAAACAAATGGGGAGTTCCTGTCATGGCTCAGCAGAAACGAATCCGACTAGGAACCATGAGGTGGCGGGTTCGATCCCTGGCCTCGCTCAGTGGGTTAAGGATCTGGTGTTGCTGTGAGCTGTGGTGTAGACTGCAGATGTGGCTTGGATCCCATGTTGCTGTGGCTGTGGTGTAGGCCGGCAGCTGTAGCTCCGATTAGACCCCTAGCCTGGGAACCTCTATATACCGCGGGGGCGGCCCTAAAAAAGACAAAAAAAAAAGAAGAAGAAGAAGAAGAACAAAATGAAAGATTTAAATCTACCTATGTCAATAATCAAATGAAATGTAAATGGTTTAAATACCCAAGTAAAAGGCAGAGATTGTCCGACTGGATATAAAAGCAAGAACCAATTATATGCTGCCTACAAATACATGTCTCCTTCTACTTACCATTGGGGTTGTATCTCAATAAACCAATCGTAAGTTGAAAATATTGTAAATTGAAAATGTATTTAATAACCCCACCTACTGAACATCATGGCTTAGACTAGCCTACCTTACTCATGCTCAAAGCACTTACATTAGTCTATTGTTGGGCAAACTCATCTAACACAATGCCTGTTTTATAATACAGTGTTAAATATCTCATGTAATTCCCTGAATGCCGTACTGGAAGTGACAAACAGAATGGTTGTCTGGGTACAGAAATGTATCCGTTGTTTACCCTCAAGATCACATGGCTGCCTGGGAGCTGTGGTTCACTGCCACCACCCAGCATCACAGGGGACTATCTACCAGATAACTCTAGCCTAGGAAAAAAAGCAAAATTCAAAATTCAAAGTATGGTTTCTACTGAATGTGTATGTCTTCCTTTACACCATTGGAAAATCATAAGTTGAACCATTGTAAGTCAGGGACTCTCTGTAAAGCATTTGAACTATAGAGTTGAACATAGATTTAAAAAACCTAAAAGTATGGACAAAAGATACATCATGCTAACACTAATCAAAAGAAATCTGGACCAGTAATATTAAATGAGATAAGTAGATAGTAAGCAAAAGTTACTACGAGAGATAGTTAAGGTCACTTCATAGTGATAAAGGGGTCGATTCATCAAGAGACCATAACAATCTGAAACTTTTATGCACCTAAAACAGAGCTTCAAAATACATGAAGCAAAAGCTGACAGAACTACAAGCAGAAACACAAAGTTCACAGTTATAGTTGGCTATTTCAACCCTCATCTCTCAATAACTAATACATGGAATAAGTAGGCAGAAAATCAGCAGCAAGGATATAGAAGATGAGAATAACACTATCACCCAAAATTGATGTTTCTAGACCATCCCATCCAAGAACAACAAAATACATATTTTTTTCAAGAGCATACAGTACATTTACCAAGATAGATACCATCATGGTCTGAGCCATAAAACAAGTCTTAAAAAAATTAAAAGAATCCAAGTTATACAAAGTATATTCTATCACTACAATGAATTTAAATTAGAAATCAATAACAAAGATCTCTGGAAATTCCCCAAATATCTGGAGATTAAATCACTCACTTCTAAATAAGCCACGAAGCTAAGAAATAAAAAGGACTTTTAGGAGCTGCCATCATGGCTCAGGGGTAACAAACCCAACTAGGATCCCTGAGGATGCGGGTTTAATCCCTAGCCTTGCTCAGTGGGTTAAGGATCCAGTGTTGCCATGAGTTGTGATGTGGGTTGCAGACTTGGCTCAGATCTCCCATTGCTCTGGCTGTGGCCCAGTCCAGCAGCTATAGCTCTGATTCAAGCCCTAGCCGGGGAACTTCCATATGCCACAGGTGTGGCCCTAAAAAGAATAAATAAATGCATAAGTACATGAATACACCTATATAAAACAACATAACAGAAATTGTGGGATGCCACTAAATGCTTATATTAGGAAAGAAGAAAGATCTCAAGTCAATGATTTTCAGCTTCCATCATAAAAAACTAGAGAAAGATGAATAAATTAAACCCAAAGCAAGCAGAAGAAAGGAGATGATAAAGATCAGAGCAGAAATCAAGGAAATAGAAAAGAAATAAAAAATAGAGAAAATAAATGAAACCAAAAGCTGGTTCTTTGAGATCATTAACATCATTCATCTTTAGCCAGAATGATCAGGAGAAGAAGAAAGAAGACACAAGTTACCAAAATGAGGAATGACAGAGGTCATACAGCTACAGATTCTACAGATATTAAAAGGATACTACTGGAATATTATGAACGACTTTCTGACAATAAACTTGACAACTTAGATGAAATGGACAGATCTCTTGGAAGATGCAAAATACAAAAGCTCATTCAAGAAGAAAAGGGTACCGTGAATAGCCCTCCATAGAGGAAATTGAGTTTATAGTGAAATATCTTACTACAAAGATAATTTCATGTTTAGATGGTGAATTCTATGAAACATTTAAAGGGTTCCCATTGTGGCTCAGCAGAAACAAATCTGACTTGTATCCATGAGGACGTAGGTTCAATCCCTGGCCTTGCTCAGTATGGGTTAAGGATCCGGTGTTGCCATGAGCTGTGGTTTGGATCTGGCATTGCTGTGGCTGTGGTGTAGGCCGGTGGCTACAGCTCTGATTTGACCCCTAGCCTGGGAACCTCCATGTGCTGAAGATGCGGCCCTAAAATAAAATAAAATAAAAAATAAAAAAATATCCAACTGAAGTTAAGGATTACTCGGCTGCCATTGCATAATAATGAAGTGACTGAAAATCTGGCATTTCAGATAATCTTTCTACTTAAACATGTTTAAAGTATGTTTTGTTTTGCAGACTTTGTGCATACTTGTTTCTACATGGTTTGCCATTAAACCATCAGCTGACAGCTGATGTTTTTAAAATGAGACTTATAAATCATAATGAACTGTTAAATTCAAAATAAATAAATACATACATAAATTTTTAAAAGTAATACTAATTCTATACAAAATATTCCGGAAAGTTGAAAAGGAGAGCATACTTTCCCATTAAGTCTCTGTTTATTGTCAGCATTACTATGATAACAAAACCAGAAAAAGACATAACAAGAAAACTATAGACCAATTTCTCGCATAAGTATAGATGCACATTTTTTTTTTGTCTTTTTGTCTTTGTTGTTGTTGCTATTTCTTGGGCCGTTCCCGCGGCATGTGGAGATTCCCAGGCTAGGGGTCCAATCGGAGCTGTAGCCACCGGCCTACACCAGAGCCACAGCCACGCGGGATCCGAGCCACGTCTGCAACCTACACCACAGCTCACGGCAACGCCGGATCGTTAACCCACTGAGCAAGGGCAGGGACGGAACCTGCAACCTCATGGTTCCTAGTCGGATTCGTTAACCACTGCGCCACGACGGGAACTCCCAGATGCACATTTTAAAAACATCAACCTAACAATATATTTAAAAAGAATACATCCATGATTAAGAGGGGTTTATCCCAGCAAGGCAAATTTGGCTTACCACTAGAAAATCAAGCAATGTAATTTACCCTATTAATAAACAAAAAACACCCTCACACCATATGATTAGCTCAATAGATGCAGAAAAAGGATTTGACAAAACCCAGCATCCATTCCTAAGGAAAATTCTCAGCAAGCGAGAAATAGAAGGAAACTTTCTCAACTTGATAAAAAGTATTATGAAAAACATATAGTTAGCGTAATATTGAACTGAATTCTTTCCCCCTAGGATCAGGAGCAGGACATGGATGTCTGCCCTTATTCAGTATTTTACTGGACGCTCTAGTCTGTGCGAATAGTCAAGAAAACAAAGCAAAAGAGTTCCCTGGTGGTTCCGTGGGCTAAGGATCTGGTGTTGTCACTGCTGTGGCTCAGGTAGCCACTGTGGGTCAGGCTTTTTTTTTTTTTCTTTTTAGGGCCGTACCTGCAGCATATGGAAGTTTCCACACTTGAAACTTGCAGCAACATAAGACCCAAGCTGTATCTGAGACCTATACTGCAGCTTGTGGCAACACCAGATCCTTAACCCACTGAGGAAGGCCAGGGATCGAACCTACATCCTCAAGGATACTAGTGGGGTTCTTAACCCGCTGAGCCACAGTGGGAACTCCTGTGACACAAGTTTGATCCCTGGCCCAAGAACTTCTACATGCTGAGAGCGTGACCCCCCCCCCCAAAAAAAAAAGAAAAAAAAAAGAAAAGAAAAAAGGAAAGCTAGGAAAGGTAGAAAATCTAATGGGATCCACAAGAAAGCTACTAGAACTAATAATTGACTTTATCAAGGTTTCAGAATACAAGATCACTTTCGTTTCTGTATACTAGCAACAAAAACAATTTGGAAACAAGTTTTAAAACAATGCTGTTTACAATTCAATGGAGGGAAAATAGTCTTTTCAACAAATGGTGCTGGGACAAATGGATATCCACATGCAAAAGAATGAAGCTGGTCTCCTTCCAATACTATACGTAAAAGTTAGCTCAAAATAGGGAGTTGCTGCTGTGGTCAAGCAGGTTAAGGCTTTGGCATTGCTGCAGCAGGTGTGGTGAGTGCAGCCATTAAAAAAAAAGTTCACTCAAAATAGATCATAGACCTAAATGTAAGAGGTGAAACTGTAAAATTCTTGGAAGGAAATATAGTTGTAAATCTGTGTTTCCTTGGATTAGGTGATTGTTTCTTAGATATGACACCAAAAGCAATCAAAGACAATATGGACATATTGGATTTAATCAAAATTAAAAACTTTTGTATATTGAAGGGCACTCTCAAGAAAGTGAAATGACAGTCAAAGAATGGAAATTTTTATTTGCAAATCATATATCTGATAAGGGTCTAGTAACCTGCAGTATAAAAGTACTCTTACAACTCAGCAATAAAAAGACCAAAAATTCAAGTAAAAAGTGGGCAAAGGATCTGAATAGACACTTCTCCAAAGAAGACATACAGATATGAACTAACTGAACTAGCACTGAAACATCATTAGCAAGTTCCCATTGTGGCTCAGTGGTAATGAACCCGACTAGTCTCCATGAGGATGCGGGTTTGATCCCTGGCCTCACTCAGTGGGTTAAGGATCTGGCATTGCTGTGGCTGTGGTGTAGGCTGACAGCTGTGGCTCCGATTCGACCTCTAGCCTGGGGACTTCCACATGCCACAGGTGCATTTCTAAAAAGCCAAAGGAAAAAAAAAAAAAAGAGAGAGAGAGAGAAACATGATTCGTCATAAGAGACATGCAAATCAAACCATGATGAGATGCCACTTCACTCCCAGTAGGATGGTTATAATAAAAACAAAATGGAAAATTTGTGTTTGGGGAGAATGTGGAGAAAGGGCAACCCTCATACATTGCTGGCAGGAATGTAAAATGGTGCTGGTGCTGCTGCTGCTGCCGCGGAAAACATTTTAGCAGTTCCTCACAGAGTTAATTATAGAGTTCCTATGTGACTCAACAATTCCACTCCTAGGTATATACCTTTTGGATAAACAAAAGGGGTGTAGCTGTACACTGGAATATTATTCAGTCATAAAAAGGAATGAAGTACTGAAACATGCTACTACATGGATGAACCTTGAAAACATGATGTTAAGTGAAAGACGCTATTCATAAAAGGTCCCATGTGATGTGATTCCATTTATATGAAAGGTATGAAAGGGGAAAATCCACAGAGATGTAAAGTAGATTAGTAGTTGCCAGGGGATGGAGGCAGAGTAACCTGACTGCTTATAGATATGGAATTTCTTTTGAGAGTGACGGAAATTTTCTGGAATTAGATAGGGGTGATGGTTGCACAATTTAGTAAATGTATTAACAACCACTGAGTTGCACCCTATAAAATGATGAATTTTATGTTTTATGAGTTATACTCAATTTTTTTTTGTCTTTTTGCCTTTTCGTGAGCCACTCCCGCGGCATATGGAGGTTCCCAGGCTAGGGGTCTAATCAGAGCTGTAGCCGCCAGCCTACACCACAGCCACAGCAACGCCAGATCCGAAGCGCGTCTGTGACCCACACCGCAGCTCACAGCAATGCCGGATCCTTAACCCACTGAGCAAGGCCAGGGATCGAACCCGCAACCTCATGGTTCCTAGTCAGATTCGTTAACAACTGAGCCACAATGGGAACTTCAAATTATACTCAATTTTTACAATAGGCAAAGATTTGAAGAGATGTTTCTCCAAAGAGCAGGTATAAAAAGCTGATTATCAGAAGTTCACTTCATGGCTCAGTGGTGACAATCCCAACTGGTATCCAGGAGCATTCGGGTTCAATCCCTGGCCTCAGCAGGTTGTTTCTACTTATTGGCTGTTGCGAAAAATGCTGCTATGAACACTGAAACATATGACTATTAATACATACAACATGAATGAATCTCAAAATAATTCTGCCAAGTGAAAGAAGCGAGGGAAAAAAGCATACTGTTATTCCATTCATATAAAATTCTAGAAGATGCAAACTATACAGTAACAGAAAGCAGAGGCGTGGTTGCCTGGGGATGGGAGACTGCAGAAGAGGCGGAGTGAAGGGTTACAACAGGGCAGAAGGAAAATTTAGGAAGTGATGGAAACACAATATTAGTGCTGGTTTCATGGAAGTGTGTACATGTCAAAACTTAGCAAATTGTACCCTTTTTGTACACGGCAGGCAAATTGTGCTGGTGGCTCTATGTCGATTATATCTCAAAAAAGCTGTAACCAAAAAAGAAGCAGTTTTTTTGTTTGTTTGTTTGTTTATTTGTTGCTTCACTTACAGCATGCAGAGGTTCCCAGGCCAGGGATGGAACCTGTGTCATAGCAGTGATGAGAGCCACAGCAGTGACAATGCTAGATCCTTAACCTGCTGAGTGACCAGGGAACTCCAGGAGCAAGTTTTTGAACAGATGAACTGCAAGGTCCTTTCCAGCTCTGGTTCTGGGACACCCATTAGAGGGAATTATCCCAAAGCCTTGTATGGAAATAGTGCTTTGCAATAGGATGCCCAAATCATTGAGACAAAACTGGGGATTTTGCTTGAATTATTCAGAGACATGCCTTGTTCTTTACCTTCTAGGACTATGTAGACAGAGCTGCAAAAGCCAGGGGGACCACAGAGCAGGGAAGCGCACTGCCACCGGTGGGAAGGCGTCCAGGTCAGAGGAGGAAGCTGGGGAAACGGCAGCCTGATGAGCTCGGCTCTTTCCAATTTCTTGAAGTCTATGATTCAGAGGATCGGCTCGCCATGGACATTCCAGACCAGTGAGGCATCTCAGGGCCATGAATGCATAGACATCCCAGGGGAAAAAACAATGGAAGACAAGATGGAAATGAGAAATGGCCTTTTTAGGTCTCTTGACCCAAATGCAAGGAGCTGAGAGGATATGGAGGAAGAGGTGGAAGTGTCCCTTCCCTGCAGGAAAGGAGATTATGACTTGATGGGGTCTGGGGAAATCAAATGCAAGACTCTGAAGACCTGGAATGTCAGGCCTCCAGGGGTGCCTTCTAGATGGACGTGCTGCTTGAGGAGCAGGAGGAAGGAGGTGATCCCCTCCCCGCCTGTTGGCAGTGAAAGCCAAGAAGGCGAGGAAGGGAAAGAATGAAAAGCCAAGAGGCACACTTCAAAGTCATTTGTCAGCTGGGCAGCGCCTTAAGCCAGTGCCATGGCAAATGGATCATCTCGTGGAAAGCGTCACCTCCCTGAGCCTGCACCTGGAGCCGATGCTTTGGAGGAAGACAAGCAAACCCCTAAATGCCCAGGGTGACTCGGGGCAATATTTACCCCTGAGGAGAGTGTCGTTTTCTTTCGATCCCAGAGGGTGATAAGTTAGGAGCTTCGAGGGTGAGGCAAGGGAATTGAGTGTTCTTGTAATTGTATCCTACACAGCAGCGCGCCTACAGAAGCTCTTCTGACCCAGATGTCATCCCTAAAGGCTGATGACATCGGTCAATAGCATCATGATTCCTTAAATTATTAAAAACATCTCATGGTTTATAAAGCCCCTTCCCCGCCATGATCTCATTTTGCTTATTATTCAGCCCTATGAGCTAGGCATTGTTTCTCTCATTTTTTTTTTTGTCTTTTTGCTATTTCTTTGGGCCGCTCCCGCGGCATATGGAGGTTCCCAGGCTAGGGGTCGAATCGGAGCTGTAGCCACTGGCCTACGCCAGAGCCACAGCAACGCAGAATCCGAGCCGCATCTGCAACCTACACCACAGCTCACAGCAACGACGGATCGTTAACCCACTGAGCGAGGGCAGGGACCGAACCCGCCACCTCATGGTTCCTAGTCGGATTCGTTAACCACTGCGCCACGACGGGAACTCCTCCTGTTTCTCTCATTTTTAGGAGAGGCACGTGAGCCATCAGAACACAGATGTTTGGATTCATTCATTCATTCATTCACATATTCATTCAAATAATGATTGGACATCTATTATGTGTTGGACACTGGTTAGGTGTCGAAGACATACTGATGAAACTGACAGCCACAGCTCTTACCCTCTTGGAGCTCAGTCTAGTGGAGCTGCGGGGGAAGGGAGGTGGGGAGAGACATCAATACAATGCAAATCTAATCGCAAACTATGAGAGACATTATTACAGGGGAATCTCAGCCGGTCTGAGGGCCAAGGAAAGCATCTCTTGAGGAAGTGTGATTTGACCTTAGAGCTGAGCCGACGCAGGATGGGTCTTAGCCAGGAGAAGATGGGGTGGGGTAGAGAGTTGTCCAAGAGAAAGGAAGAGTGTAGGGAAGGCATTGTGGCCGGATGGGACATGGCGTTGCAGATAGAAAGAGGGAGAGAGGCAAGGGAGGAGGCTGTTGAGGTGGGTGGGGCCTTGCAGGCCAAGGCGAAGAGTAGGGTCTTGATCCTCAGAGCCATGGGGAGCCACAGAAGTCTTTCCAGCAGAGCGGGACCAGCCTGACTCTTTGGGTTGCTTTGGAGAATGATGTGTGAGGCATGATGGTGCTCAAATGGGGATGGGGCAGCAGAAACAGAGAGAAGTGTAGAGATTTGAGAGGTATTTGGAGGCAAAATGGACAGAAAGTTCATGCTCTTATGGTTTCCCAGCCCGCTAGGGATATGAATGGAGGTAGCGGGGTGTAGCAGGTTGAAGGGGAGAAGCCGTGTCCATGTCTTAAGCCCTGGAACCTGTGAGTGTAAGCTTATCTGGAAAAAGGTCCCGGTAGGATGTCACTAAGTTAAGGACCCCAAGATGAGATTATCATGGATTATGGGGGGTGGGGGGGAATCCAATGACAAGTGTCCTTAGAGAGGCAGAAGGAGGTCACTTAGGCAGAAGAGAAGGCCATGTGGAGATGTTGAGGCTCCAAGTCAAGGGCTGCCTGGAGCCATCAGAAGCCCAGAGAGGCAAGGAGGGGTTCTCCCCTAGGGCCTGCTTGATTTCAGACTTCTAGCCTCCAGAGCTGCAAGAGAATAAATTTCTGAGGTTTTAAGCCATAAAGTTTGTGGTAATTTGTTCCAGCAGCCTAGGGAAACTAATATGTGGGATTTTGTTGTAAAATGGCTATGTTTCTTTTTCTTCTTTTTTTTTTTTTCAAAAGTGTTACCTTTTTCAGTGTTACCTTATGGGGCTCTCTCTTGATGTGTTCGGGAAATGTAAGAAAGATGAAGAAGGGAGAAGCGGAGGGAGTCAGGTCCCATGTGGTGATGGTGACAATCTCTGATTGCCCTGGGGGTACAGACTCGGATTTGGGGATGGAGCACAGCAGACCGTGCTGAGATCTCTGATTTCATCCCATTATCTCAGTGCTCTGAGCCAAACTGGTCACAGACTCAACTCCTAGCCCCCAACCATCTTTGCTATGGTACAGCACAGAAAGGTACCAGATTTGAGATCATACAATATCCCACCTGATGTAAACCCAGATGAGACTGGCCAGAAAAGCAAGAGGAAGAAAGGTTCAAGGGCCCCAGTGGAAGTGAGATAAACCTGCTCATTGGGGAGTGGCCGTCCAAGTTCACAGAGCTTTGCTGCCTGAGGAAGGAATTCACAGGCGTCCCCTGGGGGGCCGGTGTATTTATAGACCCTAGAGGAGAGGAAGGATGGAGGCTCCTGGGAGACGTCATAGAGGATGTGCAGAGGAAATGAAATGGCTCTGAAAGACCAACAGGAGGAACAGGGACCTGCGTGGCTCTGGGTGAGGCCAAAGGATCAGAAGGAATCAGGCAGGATGCAGGGAAAAGGGGGCAACTCTGTGGGGCTGGGGTGGTGGCGGGGGCAGAAGGGCAGTTCTTCACCTTCTAGGAGGATCCCTCTTAAGGCCGATCCCACTAGTGACAAGTGAACCAATGGAAAACACTTGAAATATATCCCAAAAAGTTATCTGAATTCCACCGCCATAATGCTTTGCAGGAACATAGTTACGTGTCAAGTGAGGTGTATCTGTGAGTGAACCCCTGATCTCTTAAATATATAAGAGAAGCTGAGAAGAGATGCAGTTAGCCGAGAAGTTGGAAGAAACATTTCCGGGACATTTGGAGCCCATCTGGGAGGGGCTGAAATATGCCCTGTGGAAGGATTTAGCACGCAGAAGGACTGAGATATGGCATTAAACGCCAGGGATGTGAATAGAGGTAGTGTGGTTACGCAGCAAAGTGGCTTCCTCTCTAATTTTTGCAAAAGTGATGCTTTATAATGGATAGTGTTTGATTGCATGTTTGGGGAAAGGGCAAGTGTGAGAGGCAAAATCTTAGTCTATGGCCAGGGTTAGGATCCAGTTGGTGGTAAGGATTGACAGGCATTGGACACCAAGAGGAGGGGAGAACCACATGGCTAGCTGAAGAAGAAACCCTCACAAGGTCCCCAGATCCTGACAACTGAGTTTTTTCCTCTAGATGGCCATTAGGGTCTTTTGATACATAGAGTAAGTTTCAGGCTAGTTTCCACGTAATTAACATCATGGTCTCGCGCTCAAAGGAGGAAAGTTAATCCTCCAAAATGTCCTAAGCATCTCCTCTGTGGCAAGACATTGCACTGACTGCTCTGGAGGATATATATGAGTTAGAAACCTCAATTCCAGCCAATGGAATGAAAAAGACAAATACTTAGTAATGAGACAGTGAAAATTCATGTTCTCTGCTGGTGCTTAGCCAAGCAAAGATCATTTATCAAGGAGCTAGTTAGTGAGGCATCAACCAGCAGCTGGCCTCTTCTGCTGTTTTTCAAGTTCCTATTAAGCAGCTCCAGAGACAGGGGAAGCTTTGAGGCTCTTCTTAAATACTTTTCACCAAGGTTGCTGCTACTGAATTTCTTTGATAATTAATATAGCTTATGTCTTAGGGAACAAATTGGATGAGTGATTTGGGGAAGGTTCATTATTATGAGCTGCTCCAGAAGGGCTGATCATGGACTGAGAGTCCCAGGCCTAACCACAGCCATTCTGAGTGCCTTCATGGTCGGCTGGGGCACTGCTCAGCCCCAGGGCATAGGGGAGAAAACAGGAGACAGGAGTGGATTAGATCTAGATCTCTGTCTTGACTTTGCCACCAATTTTGTGTGTAACCTTGGGCAAGTCACTGTTCTTTTCTGGATTTCAGTTTCTCCCATTCTCCAGCTGTCCTGTCCCCACTGTATTTTTTAGATTACTCTACTCAAAACAGCCACTACTGGAGTTCCTGCCGTGGCACAGTGGTTTAAGGATCCTGCATTGTCTCTTTAGTGGCAAGGATTCGATCCCTGGCTCGGTGAAGCGGGTTAAGGATCCATGCGTTGCCGCAGCTGTGGCATAGGTTGCAGCTGCGGCTCGGATTCGATCCCTGGCCTGGGAACTCCCATGTGCCATGGGTGTGGCCAAAATAAAAGAAAAAAATAGCCAGTACCAACTGAGGGTGGGGGAAGTTCACATCTTGTGTTATTTCTGCTAATGGCTGGTGCTGACCAGTCTCAGAACCTGCTGGACAAGCTTTGATGATTTCGCCCATATAAGGATACTTGATCTGTATTAATAAACCCAGAGTGATTGTTAATATGACTATATAATTTCTTCCCACATTCAATAAATATTGATTGATTATTGGCTTTGGACATTAGTACCGCTAGCAAGAATACAAAGATAAATAAGGCATAGTCTTACTATCTCATAGTATTGATAAACCATACACAAATACTTCTAAGAATATATAACATTTATACCATGCTTACCTTACTGGGAAGGCCAAGCACTGTATCAAGTAATTCCTAGGTCATTTAAAAAATTTTTAAATTAAAGTATAGTGCAGGGATCCCATCGCCTCTCAGCAGAAACAAATCTGATTAGCATCCATGAGGACATGGGTTCGATCTCTGGCTTCGCTCAGGGGGTCAGGGATCTTGGGTTGCTGTGGCTATGGTGTAGGTCACAGGTGCAGCTCAGATCTGATATTGCTGTGGCTGTAGCTCCCATTGGACCCCTAGCCTGGGAACCTCCATATACCTCGGGTTTGATCCTAAAAATAAAAAAATTTAAAAAAGTATAGTTGATTTATAATGTTCTGTCAATTTCTGCTGTATTTAGGTATTGATTAATTTAATCTTTGCAATAACCCAGGACGCTAAGCCCCCCTCCTTTTTTCAGATGAGGAAACCAAGGGTCAGAAAACATAAGTAATTTCCCCCCAATTACCTATTTAGTAAGTGACAAAGCGGCCTTATTCCAGAATCAATGTGCTTAAACACTATGTTCCACTGTTTCCTAATTTGATTCAAGACAGCGTGAGATTGGTGCAAAATAAGAAGAAGTGCAAATAAAGTGATATGTGGGCCCAGAGAAGTGAGAATTTGCTTCTCAAAGCCCAGAGAGGGAAGTATGTGGGCTTTCAGGTGAGGTAGACCTGGGAAAATAACTCCCATTAGCCTCAGTTGCCTCGTCTGAGGATTAAATGAGTTAATGTATGTAAAGCATTCAGAGCAGTACTTGATACGCAGCACATGCTCAATAAATTTTACTATATCTACATCCTCCTCCTCTGTGGGGACAGGCAGAGAGGAATGGGTTGCAACAGGATTTCATTCTGAGGCTTCACTTGTTGAACCTGTGGGTTGAAAGTTGGGTTGTAATGAAAACACTAATTTGAAGGTTTATCCCACTGTTTATAGTTACGAATGTCAAGATATGGAAGCAACCTAAGTGTATACCAATAGATGAATGAATGAAGAAGCTGTGGTATATATTCAATGGAATATTACTCAGCCATAAAAAGGATCAAAATCTTGCCATTTGCAACTACCTGGATAGACCTGGAGGACATGACCCCTAGTGAAATAAGTCAGACAGAGAAAGACAAATACAGTGTGATACCACTTATAGGTGGAATCTCAAATAGAAACCAAACTATGGAATATAACAAAATAGAAACAGACTCAAAGATATAGAGAACAAACTAGTGGTAAACAGTGGGGAGAGGAATGGGGTGGGGAAGTGCAAGATAGGGGTAGAGGACTAGAAGGCCCCAACTACCATGTATAAAATAAATAAGCTACAAGGTTATATTGTACAGCACAGGGAATATAGCCAAATTTTACAATAACTTTATTTATTTATATTATTATTATTATTTGTCTTTTTGCCATTTCTTGGGCTGCTCCCGTGGCATATGGAGGTCCCCAGGCTAGGGGTCTAATCGGAGCCGTAGCCACTGGCTTACGCCAGAGCCACAGCAACGCAGGATCCAAGCCGTGTCTGTGACCTACACCACAGCTCACGGCAATGCAAAATCCTTAACCCACTGAGCAAGGCCAGGGATCAAACCTGCAACCT
Organism: Phacochoerus africanus; assembly: GCF_016906955.1. Lineage (NCBI taxonomy): Eukaryota > Metazoa > Chordata > Mammalia > Artiodactyla > Suidae > Phacochoerus > Phacochoerus africanus. The sequence continues at coordinate 110,370,728 of NC_062560.1, read as the reverse complement.
CATGGTTCCTAGTCGGATGCGTTAACCACCGAGCCACAACAGGAACTCCTACAATAACTTTAAATGAAGGAGTTCCTGTCGTGGCTCAGCGGAAACGAATCTGACTAGCATCCATGAGGACACGGGTTTGATCCCTGGCCTTGCTCCAGTGGGTTAAGGATCCGGCATTGCTGTGAGCTGTGTTGTCACTCGCAGATGCAGCTCAGATCCCACGTTGCTATGGCTGTGGTGTAGGCTGGCGGCTACAGCTCCGATTAGACCCCTAGCCTGGGAACCTCCATATGCCGTGGGGCAGCCCTAAAAAGCAAAATAAAATAAAATAAAATACATGGAGTATAAGCTATAAAAATGTTGAATCGTTATGTTGTACCCCTGAAACGAATATAATATTGTAAATTAACTATAGCTCAACAACAAAAAAATTAAAAAAGAAAGTTGGGTTTTAAGTTGCCAGAGGGGATTCTTTTTTGAGTTGACTTTGAAGCAAGGTGAGCTCTATGTAGAGCAGCTAAATAAAAGTCACAAAAATGTCTCTTGCTTGAAAGGGTGGAGATTTATATTACTTTGGGGGATAGGACATACTTCATAGGACTACTGTCACAAGACGACACGGGGGAGCCAAAAGCTCAAACTACTGGCATGCATTAACTCCCTGGATCAAGTTCATTCATCAGATTAGCCCCAGCAGAGATTGGTGCTCTGGGGGACTATGACAGTGAGCACTTTTGATGGCTACTAAGAGACAAGTGTCAGAGTACCCATTGTGGCTCAGTGGATTAAGAACCCAATGTAGCCTCTGTGATGATGCGGGTTCGATCCCTGGCCTCACTCAGTGGGTTAAGGATCTGGCATTGCCACAAGTTCCAGCACAGGTCACAGACGCTGCTCGGATCTGGCATTGCTGTAGCTGTGGTATAGGCCTGCGGCTGCAGCTCTGATTCAACCCCTAGCCTGGGGAGCTTCCATATGCCATGGGTGTGGCCATAAAAAGACAAAAAAAAAAAAAAAAGAGAGAGAGAGAGACAGGTATGGGTGAAAACAGGGCAAAGACAGAGCTGTTTCCTTCCTGATTGGCTCTAAGACGTCAGAGGCCAGGGCCTACAGGTGGGTGGGTAGGAAACATATCAGGAAGGGGAGAAAACCAACATTGAATGAGCAACTACTGTGGGCTGGGGCCTGCGCTAAGAATCCTTACATGCATTATTTTGTTTAATCTCCCAATATAATAAGGCAGATACTATTACTACCCTCATTTCATAACTGAAGAAACTTAGGTTCAGAGAGTTTAAATAACTTGTCCAAAGTTGCACAGCTAATGAATGAGATTGAGGGGAAGGATTTAAGTTCAGTTATTTGAAATTCCTAAAGTTGAGTTCTTTCTAATACATCACACTGCCTTACTCAAACTCAGAGGACAGGGAGCCAGACAGGTCAACTGAGCATCATTGGCTGGCAGTGATGACAAAGGGCACTAAGCAGAACTGAATAGGTTGTGTGCAGCACCAATGAAGGCAACAAATCACAGGCTCTCTCATCTCTGTCCCCAACAGTATACTGAATCCTACCCTTGACCCCAGAATTGCCCTTGAACTTGATGGGAAACTGAGTCTTGCCCCTGACGACAGCGGGGAGCCCCAAGTGCAATAATGTACCTCACAGTGGCTGCTGCCTCAGGGCAGGATGGGGGGGGTGGCTTTCTGTACCTCCTCCCCACCCCCGGAGAAACACCTTTAAACATTTATTCTGCTGGTATTAACTCAACAGTGTCACCTTCCTGAACGAAAGACAGCACACAGTTCTACTAAGTTGTTTATTTCTTCAATAAGTGCCAACTTTGCACCAGGCACGGTGCTAGTTGCTATCATTTCCAAGACCTTCAAGTCTGGTGGGCAGAGACAGGTGTGAAAACTGGTCATTTGAAGATGCTGTTGATGGCGTTCCCATCGTGGCTCAGCAGATCGAATCCGACTAGTATCCATGAGGCCGCAGGTTTGATCCCTGGCCTCACTCAGTGGGTTAAAGATCCGGCATTGCCATGAGCTGTGGTGTAGGTCACAGATGCGGCTTGGATCCCGAGTTGCTGTGGCTGTGGTATAGGCCAGCAGCTGCAGCTCCAATCTGACCCCTAGCCTGGGAACCTCCATAGGCTGCGGGTGCGGCCCTAAAAAGGCAAAAAAAAAAAAAAGCTGTGTTGAGATATTCAGGAGCCCACGGGGGTTTCAGAGTGACCAATCCGAGTAGCATCCCTTGCCTCACCAGCCTTGGTTACGGAATGAGTACACTGGTGGTGGATCCTTTCCACAGGCCCGCAGAACACGGCCTGCAGATACAAAAGTGCATGCCAGAATAACTGCCAATGAAAGTTATAGCCATAGCTGTTACAAAGAAGACAAAGTCACAGTGGGCAAGAGCGGCCTGGGAAAGGAGAGAGAGCTTGGATCTAGGACTGGAAAAATGGATGCAATTTCGGTAAATGGAGAGAAGGATTAGATGAAAACATAATTCTCTCACATGATGGGCTCTCTTTAAATCTTGCTTTAAATGCATGCCTTCTACTTACTGAGCATTGCCTTCCTCGAATTTGTATTGGGTTTTCCTTTCTATGTTGTTCCCGTGTGCATTTTGAAGACTACCTAAGGTGGGAGAAAGAATTATAGAAAAAAGGGGGTTCTCGTCGTGGCTCAGCAGAAACAAATCTGACTAGCATCCATGAGGACGCAGGTTCGATCCCTGGCCTCGCTCAGCGGGTTAAGGATCTGGCATTGCCATGACCTGTGGTGTAGGTTGCAGATCAGATCTGGTGTTGCTGTGGCTGTGGCATAGGCCAGCGGCTACAGCTTCTATTCTACCCCAAGCCTGTGAAGCTCCATATGCCGCAGATGCAGCCCTAAAAAGACAAAAAAAAAAAAAAAGAATTATAGGAAAAAGAATGATTGGGGTGCTCTGATCCAGCACTGTCCCATAGAACCTCCTGTAGGAATTGAAAAGTTCTATTCTGTGCTGTCTAATACAGTGGCCCCTAGCTGCAGGTGGCTCTTGTGCAATTGAAATGTGGCCAGTGCCACCCAGGAAATGAATTTTTCATTTTATTTAAAATGTTGTTGGAGTTCCCGTCGTGGCTCAGTGGTTAACGAATCTGACTAGGAACCATGAGGTTGCAGGTTCGATCCCTGGCCTTGCTCAGTGGGTTAAGGATCTGGCGTTGCTGCGAGCTATGGTGTAGGTTGCAGACGCGGCTGGGATCCAGCGTTGCTGTGGCTCTGGTGTAGGCTGGCAGCTACAGCTCCGATTCAACCCCTAGCTTGGGAACCTCCATATGCCACGGGAGCAGCCCTAGAAATGGCAAAAAGACAAATAAATAAATAAATAAATAAATAAATAAATAAATAAATAAATAAATAAGTTGTTAGTATCTATCATATTATATTGGAAAGCCCTAGTCATTTAGCAAATAGCCCATACACACCCTAGCAAAGGAGCAATTAAATAAATCTGAATGCTTTTTCTTCTTTTTTTTTTTTTCCTTTTTAGCATGCCCCATGGAGTATGAAGTTCCCAGGCCAGGGATCAGATCTGAGCCGCAGTTGCTACCTAAGCCACAGCAATGCTGGATCCTTAACCCACTGTGCCGGGCCGAGGATGGAACCTGTGTCCAAGCACTCGCAAGAGGCCACAGATTCTGTTGTGCTACAGCAGGGGCTCCTTTTTCTTCTTCTTCTTTTTTTTTTTAAATGGCTGCACCCTCGGCATATGGAAGTTCCCTGGCCAGGGACTGAATATGAGCCACTGAGCCAAAGCTGCGACCTATGGCAATGCCTGATCCTTAACCCGCTGCTCTAGGCAGGGGATCAAACCTGCGCTTCCACCACTGGAGGCAGATTCTTGACTCACTGTGCCATAGTGGGAATGCTTTCTTTCTTTCTTTCATTTGTTTTTTTTTTTTAATCTGAATGCTTCTATGAACCTAGTTATGGGGACACTCCTCTGCAAATGTATGGATTTGTTCAATCAGGGGTTGGAGGATCATGGTCCCTAAAAACCATCTTGCAAAGAGTTGATTCCCAATTTGCATGGTGTCTTTATTATCTCATTCGACCCCATGCCAGCACTGCAGCGGGAAGCATGGCAATCACCATCCCCAGGAGGTCTGGTACATTTAAGTGACAGCAGCAAGGCCCTACAGCAGATAAGGGTGGAGATGAGACATCCGGTGTTTCTCCTCCTGGGTTGAAGGCTCTTTCCAGGGGCAGCATGGAGGGAGGGCCGCTAATGCCCCCTGTTCCCTGCCTGGGCCTCACAAATGAAGCGAGGTGCTCTCCCTCCCACCTCTCCGCCTTTTCGCTACTGGACTGGGGTAATGGGGCCATAGGCCATGAACTAGAACCCTATTTATTCCCTTCCTACTACCTTGATGTACACAATAGGAATGGTTTCGAAAAGTTCGTGTGTATCTTCAAAATTATGTAGGGACCACCAACCATGTCCCAGGCATTGCCTAGGTCTGGGGATTCAGCTGTGAACAAAGCAGAGATCCCTGCCATGGAGCTGACAATTACCGTGGAGGGAGACTGATTTTAAAAATTGTGCTTATACTGGATTGTTTTAACATTTCAAAAATACGCTACCTCTACTGTGGTCCCTCCTATCTTTGGTGGCACCATACACATGGCTGTATTTTTTTTGTGGAAATCTGGGCTTGCATATTGAGCAAACCGCCTGGCTGGCTGAAATGTGGAAACACCTTTGATTTAGGCTTTTAACATGTGTTGAGTGCCACCTATGTGCAGAGCCCGATACTGGGGACTTTGGAGAGATGCAGAAGCATAAGGAGACAAGGTCCTATCTGAGGGGATTCCCAGCGTCGTGAAAGTCCGAGTCTCTTCTGTTGGGGGCCCCCAGGCTGTAGGAGCTGACAATCTGGTCTGGGAAGGCAGGCAACTTCAGGACTCACTTACAAAGGGTACATGCACAATGAATCCAGCCCAGACTGTTTGGAGTTGGGTAAAAGGCCTCTTATGATGATGGGGAGCAAGAGAGGGGATGCCATAGAAGCTGTTGCATGTCCCAATGGTGAAGAGGAGCCCAGGGGTGGCCTCTCCTGGATTATTGTTATCCTGGCGAGTCTTCTGAATGAGATGAGATGAGATTGGAGGCGCAGCTCTAAGTCTTGAAGAACTCAGCGGAAGAATGGGATGGCGTGGGGTGGGGGCACTCCAGGTAGAGGGTGTCTCCTGGGGGGGCCGGTGAGAGGAGAAAATGGGGACGCTGGGCAGGTAGGCGGGCTTGGGCAGGACTGAAACCCAGATGCAGAGGAGAGAAGAGGGCCCATGAGTGAGGGTCTTGGCCAAGTCCTTACAGCTACTGAGCGGCAGTGGGAAAGGACCAGATCAAAGGGAGGGCGGTTGAGTGGGGGCAGCACCCTGGGTTTCTTGACAACTGTTAAGGAAGCCTGGTGACAAAGGGTTAAATGTGCCCCTCCACTGCCCCAAATGCTTCCTGTGTTTGAAATCCCTCAGGTCTCCAAACCCTCTGGCCCCTGGCCAGGCGGGCATTGTCCCGGGGAGCGGTTGTGGGCTGTCGGAGCGGCCTCGCAGCCTTTGTTGTGGGGCCACCTCGAGGTTCCCTCTCGCGCCCTGGCTGGGGCTGCCTAGTGCGTGCCGCCGGGAGGGGGGCGGTGCGGGAGGCTCGCTCCCTCTCCCTCTTCCTGGCCCCCCTCCAGCCCTCCCGATGACCACATGACCAAGTGGGCTCGCGGCCAAGCCACAGGCTACAAAATGCAGCCCCTGGAGTGAGCGGGGCGCATTCTCGCTGGCAGCCTAAGCCACGGGCCGTTGGAGTCGCGGCCGAGCAGTCAGCCACTTGGAAAGATCTCGCTGCCGCCCCCGGAGCCGCCGCGGCCAGCTGGGCGGCGCTGCCCCGCGGCGCAGAGGGAGGCTGCGGGAGAGAGGAGGAGGCGGCCGGCCAGCGGCCCGCGGCGCGGCTCGGGGCGCACGGTCTCGCGGCCCGGGAGCCACGCGAGTTCCGCGCCCGCACGCACAAGCCGCGGCTCGCGCTTCGCTCGGCCTCGGGGCTCCCGGCCTCTCCGCCCCCGCCCCCGCCCCCTGGCCAGGGCTGCGCGGCGGCGGCCGGAGGAGCAGCATGAATCTGAGGCTCTGCGTGCAGGCGCTCCTGCTGCTCTGGCTCTCCCTGAGCGCGGTGTGTGGAGGTGAGTGCGCGCCCTCCCGCTCGCCTGGGCGGCAGCCCGCGCGCTCCCTGCCCTCCGCCCCGACGATCGCGCTCTCTCCGCCTCCCGGGGGGCCGGGCGCGAGCCGTGCAGCAGCCGCCACGCGCCGGGCGGCCGACTGACAAGGCGCCCGGGGCCAGGGGCCGGCCGGCCGCGGGCACCGCTCCTTCCGGGGTGCTCGGCTCGGCCTGGGGCATCACCCCCGCGGCGCCCGACCCCTCCTGGCTCCCCCTTGCATCCTGAGGAGCTCAGGGCCGCGGGCGTGCTCTCGGTGTCCGGCGCCCCGCACCCCACGTGGTGGAGAGCATGTGCGGGGAGCGGGGGGGGGGCACGTCCCGCTGCCCTGGTGGATCATTGGAGGGAACTGACCTGAGTCCGGTGGGCTGGGTTCCCGCGTGGAAGGTTTTCTGGTTCCCAGCGGTTAGGGGCCGCCGGCCGGTCTGGGGGCGCGGGCCACTGGGGATGATGTGCCAAGATGCAGACGTGACACTTGTTGCATAGGCAGGAGCGCGCGGCGGGGGCGGCGGCGTGGAGCCCAGCTGTTGCTCCTTTCAGCCTGCATGTGAGCAGAGGCAGCCTCCCCTGGGCTGGGCCAGGCAGGGCCGGGCCAGGCTGGTCTCCTCCCTTACCCCCAAGTCCTGTCTGGTCTGCTCTCCTGCTCCCACACAGAAGGCCCTCCTCGCAGCCTCCGTTCCCCACCAGGGATTCGGTTCTTCGATATCCTGGCCCCGGCCTCCCCTCTGCCCCAGGCATGGGCATGCTTGACCTCAGTCCCTGTCTCCAGGCACCAAACCAGGAAGCAGCGCCCGACCTGACACCTCCATGCAACTCGCCCCCACCTGCACCACACCCCCACCTGGCATACTTGGCACCCGTGCTCCCTCGCCCTCTCCAGGCCTGGTCCCCACCCACACCCCAGCAGCCCCAGACGGGGCTGCCTGTCCTCCGTGCGTCAGTGTCTCCTGGGGCTGCCAGCTCTTACCTCCAGCTGCCACAGTCCTGTGATCTGGCTGTCACTGCAGAATAGGCAGGCGGGGACCAGGGGGACTAATGCCAGTCCCAGGGCTGGAGTCGCAGGAAGAGGGGTGCAGGGGGAAGGAGAGAGCAGGACAGTAAGTTTCTTAGAGGAAGGGCCCAGGGCGCTACTTGGTTCCAGATCCTTCAGAACAGAAGGATGTCCTACAGCCCTGGAGCCTGTGAGGGACCTGGCGGGGCGCCACTTCTCTCTTTGTAGGTCACCTCCTCTCTCTGCTCTTGCCTTTTGGCACCGCCCTGGCCCTGGGAGCTCTGCCTGGCTTCTCAGAAAGGTGAATTGGTTGGATCTGGCACCACCTGCCTTCAGCTAGCTGTCCAGTGGTCTCTCTCCGCAGGGCCCAAGCCCTGGGGCAGCCTCGTCCTTGGTAAGAAGGGAGCAGGCCTTTTCCTCACAAACTCCCATCGGGCCAGCAATGGTGGAAAGAGAACGAAAGGTCCGAAGGCAGGACACGGCACGGGTCTGCCCTCCGGGAGCATGCCCTCCCGTGCAGTTGGCGAGACCAGGCACCACGTGACACCACCGCTGGCAAATAGTCCAAGGTAGTGCCTTCAGGGAAGAGAGAGTGGGTGCAGAGAGGGCGTCCCAGAGGAAGATGGCCCTTCCTGATCTGCACCCTTGGGGCTCCCCCAGAGCCTACGGGGAGAACCTTGGCTCCCCTTGACCGCCACTCGGAGCCTTCCAGGGTCCAGCTGTTGGGGTGGTCCTGGTCAAGGGATAGCTGGTTTCCAGGGTAGGGAACGTTGTGTCTGGCCCAGGCCCTGCCTTTTCCTGCCTCACTTCACCAGTTTTTTGTTTTTGGTTTTTTTGGGGTTTTTTTTTTGTTTGTTTGTCTTTTCTAGGGCCACACCCGCAGCACATGGAGGTTCCCAGGTTAGGGGTCTAATCGGAGCTGTAGCCCCCGGCCTACGCCACAGCCACAGCCATGCCAGATCCGAGCCGAGACTGCGACCTACACCACAGCTCACGGCAACGCCGGATCCTTAACCCACTGGGCGGGGCCAGGGGTCGAACCCACAACCTCAAGGTTCCTAGTTGGATTCGTTAACCACTGCGCCATGACGGGAGCTTTTTGTAAGGTCACCTGTCCCCACAGCCTGCTTTGGGTAAATCTGTTGCCCTCACATTTTGCTCAAGCCCTGGCACTGGAAATGTCCAAAGTTCCCCCTGCCTCCCCACCCCACCCCCTGCTCTCTCTTGGAGCCGAGGAGGAGGGACACCTCCATGCAGGTAGCCACCAGCCCAGGGTCTGGGGACACATGTCCTGCTCCTCCTGCCCCCTGTCCTGGGCCAGAAGGGACCTTTTCTGTGCCACCTTGCCCTTGGCGCAGGCTTGCGTGCCGTCGTCAGCCACAGTCCCCTGTCAAAGTTCCAGGCTTGAAAACTGTGCTTCCTCTGCAACATGCTCTGTCCTGACTTGGAATGGGCACCTGCACCAACACACACCAACTCCTCTGCTGCCTCCTGACCTGGGATGCACTTTGTTCTTCTGAGTCTGAGAGCTGCTGATCTTGCTGAGGAGCCCTTGCTCTTTGTCTGAGCACCTCTTTCTCTCCTGGTCCTCCTCCTCACCGTCCCCAGCCCTGGCCAAGGCTGGCAGTCACAGTGACAGCATGAGGGCAGCGTTGTATATCCCTCCCTCTCAGGGAGGGGGCAGCTCCACTCCATCCCCAATCCCTCAGCGCCAAGCACCCAGGCAACCTGAGTCAGGCCTCTCAGCGGCAAAGGGCTGATGCCGCTGAAGCCAAGGACCAGGCAGCCCAGAGCGTGATGTGTCCGAGGTGGCATGGCTGGCGTGGGAAGACAGCTCAGGGCACTGGGCTGGAGGCTGGGCAGACAAAGGAGGGGCGTCTCAGTCTGGAGACGCATGTGGGACCCCAAGCTAGTGGAGGGAGGGGACCTAGCCAGTGCACCAGGGCACTCGAGTGGACTTTTAAGGCAATCACAAAATAGGCTGGACAGCAAGAGAAGAAAAAAGATGCTTCATTCCAAGTGAGGATGACCTGTTCCTGCAAAGTAGCACACACCTCTTCGTGCGCTGGCAGGGCTGGAATTCAGGGAACGGAGTCTGTTTAGCCCTGGCTCACAGCGGAGATGCTGTAGCTTCATTGCTAATGGCGCTTCGGTCCCTCCAGGCTGGAGGCTCTGGGCAGGATGGCCTCAGGCTTCCTCTAAAGAGCAGATGAGGTAGAAGAAAATATTTAAGTGCACTGGGGATGGGCCCGGTTCTACAGGGGGATCCTTTTGTATAGCCTAGCCAGGACTTCTGCAGTGATGAGAATTTCCAGCCTCCGATTTGTCCCTTTGCACGAGACAAAGCCAGAGTTTCAGGTGTCAGCTTATCTTAGGGTGAACCACTCAGAATCAAAAGTAGGAAACAGGTGGGTGATGGGATCAGGGTGGTGGAGGAACTGCAGACTTCCGGCTACAGTGAGCACCCCCCCCCCCCACCGCGTGCGCCCGGCGCCATCCAATGGGGTGCAAGATGCCAGGGGCTTCTGGGTGACTGCGCTCCAGGGCCTGGGCGAGTGCTCGGTTAGCTTAGGTAGTTCTTCTCTGCGGGCCTGGAGTCTCAACATCTCCCTGGCTGGAGTCTGAACCCACCAGCCACGTTCCTCTTCCTGGCCCTGCCCCACCCCCTCTTCTTAAAGCCCTTCACCCCCAGCCCTCCCTCCCTGACTACCACTACCACTCTCAGCCCTGGTTCTGAGCATTTGGAGAGGATACACTCCCCACCTGGGCCCTGAAACCTCTCTCCTCGATGCCCGCAGTATCCCTGGGGCTGTGGCCTGTGCCACTGGCCACCCTCCCACCACCAGTAGTTGAGGGCATGGACGCGAGGACCACAACCTCGCTGACACCTTCAGGCCCATAGGGTCCTTCCTTGTACCCGGCCAGACTCTCAGCACAGGCCTTTCTGCCCTGAGAATTCCTCTGGTCCTAACTCCTTGTCAGCATCATTCCTGTCCTCTCTCAGAGGGCAGGGCAGCCCTGAGGGGACTCCAAAATGCTGGGCAGAAGCCGAAGCAGCTGGGGTGGGTCCCTGGCTCAGCCCCTCTGCAGATGGCCCCCAGAGGCACCCTGGGACAGAAGGAAGCAGCCCTGTGCACCCCCCCTCCCATACCTACTGTCCCAAAGTATGAATACAATGTATGTTTTAATTCTCATTAGTGATGGGCTTTTAGGGGAGGGGCTGACATATTAACCTACCCCCAACTGGAAGCTTGGAGGGTGGTCGGTAAACAGAGAGATCCTAAAGGGCTGGTGACTTTTCTCCGGGAGGGAGGGTGGCGGGCTAGAGAGCGTGTGTGCCTGTGCGCGTGTCTGAACAAGAGCGTGGAGAGGAGCAGGCCTCGGGAGCCTGGGCAGGGAGGGCCCTCAGGGCAGACCTCGCCCGCTTTTGGCCCAAGAGGAGGATAAATGCCTGGAAATTGTGTGCAAGTGGGAATCAAAGAGCCAAGTAGCCGAGGAGGGAACCAGGACATGGGGATGCTGGAGGCAGGGAGGAAGGGAAGGAAGAGCTGCCAGGGGTATGATTGGGGGGCGGAGCTAGCAGCCAGTGGGTGATTATATGGAAACTGTGAGCTAGTGGTGGGGATTCCTGGATGGAGGGAAACAGGTCTCCAGAGACAGGGATAGAGTTGGAGGCGAATCTGATGGTGTGGGGCAAGGGAGACGGGGTTTCACCGTCACTGGCCTCAGAAGCTCTGTTTCTGCAGACCAGCCCCGTCCTGGGCTTTGCACGAGCCTTCTGTCTGTCTGCCTCTCCCCAGCACCAGCGCATCTCCCCTCGCTGCTTGCCTCCAGCCGCTGGCTTGTCTGCGGGGTGCCAACTCACCTGCCCTGGCCCGACTGCGGCCTCCATGAGATGTGGCCAGTGTGTCTTGTCCCTCTTGGCACCCAGCAATACCCAGCACCACTTGGAGTCTATTGTCAGGGCTTGGTCTGGCATCAGGAGGCGTCTTCTGTAAGCCAGCTGTGGACAGATGTAGAGAGGAGCCCCCCTCGAGCAGAAAAGAAGCCATCGGGGATTGGAACGAAGGAATTGGCATCAGACACAGGAGGGGGCTGTGACATAGGGAGGAAAGGAGTTAGGGCAAGGGGGGCTGCCAATTGTAGCCCCCCACCCCCCTTCTGATGCGCTTGCTGCTTCGGGTGGCATTCACTCATTTGTTTGAGCATTCATTTGTGCAGTATTGATTGGCCTCTGAATCTGCTCACGGGCCGAACAGAGCACAGCATAAGGCCCACAGAGTCAGAGACACCCCCTCTCCTCCCCCAACACCAGCCATCCCGCAGTCACACCCACAGGGAGGCCACAGGAGCAAGTGAGCCCTGAACACTGGACACTGAACACTGATGCGATGCCCAGGGGTGAGGTCTGAGAGCTCTGGTGCTCAAAAGTGGATCGCCTGCGTATCAAAGGATGTAGAAGCACAATGACACGATGCTCCAGATTTGCTTTAAAACACACCCCCCCCACCCCTGCAAAAAAAAGAAGCTGGAGAACTAAAGCATAGGTCCCTCCCTATAACTGTTGAAATGGGTAACGGTTGAATCTGGGCGATGGGCACGTGGCGGGGGAGTCCATTTCATTGACATATTGTGTGTTTGAAGTGTCTCCGTGGCAAGGGCGCAGTGGGAGGGTGTTGTGTGCTGTGCCCCAGCCCGAGTACAGGCATAGCTGCACCCCTCGGCGATGTTCTAAACACAGAACGTGTCTGTGCCCGTTGGCGACATGATAGAACTGTCAAAAGGACAGAAAGTCAGCTGCGTAATTTGCAAGATGTGGGTACTGGGGTCCAGCACAGTGTAAACATTGCCGATGGACCGCTGGTTGGAAGAGAACAAAGAAAAGCCATGAGAGCGCCCCCTCCTGGAGAGATTGCCTCTCCCCGGGCCCATCTGCATCAGCCTTTCGGGCTGACAGGCTTTCTCGTTTCCCCAGGGCCCCTGCTGCAGACTTCTGGCGGGAAGGGGATGGAGGAAGGCAACGTCCGCTATCTGGTGCAGCCCAGAGGGCCAAGGAGCGGCCCAGGACCCTGGCAGGGAGGTCGGAGGAAGTTCCGGCGCCAGCGGCCACGCCTCTCCCACAAGGGCCCCATGCCTTTCTGAAGCAGGTACTTGAGCCTCTGGTCGGTGGGTGGGTGGAAGGGCAGGGGAGGGGCAGACAGCCTGGAATCTGGGTGACCCTGCTGCTTATCATCGGCCAGACCCCTGGACCAAGCAGTCCCAGCCCCACCCATGCACATGGCACAGGGGCCGGCGGGCAGAGCACCTGCCCAGCCCCCTCATTTCACAGACAGGGAGACTGAGGCCCGGGCCGGGCTTGACCCTTGAGGCCAATCTCCTGATGCCCAGGAGTTAGGTGTTGGCTCTCCTCCACCCTGCTGCCTGGGGTTGGGCTGGTTAGCCCAGTTGGAAAGTTCTGAAAGTCCTGGGGGGTCCTTGATGAGCTGGGGAGGGGTGCCCTAAACTGTGTGTGCAGGTGTGCAGTGTGGATCCTCCCAGAGACGGGGAGGGAGGCAGAAAACAGGAAGAAAGTTGCCCAGAGCCGAGGGAGGGAGAGATGAAGCCTGGCAAGCAGTCCTTCCCCTGTGGCCAGGATAGGGTTGCACTAACTCAGCGGCCTCGGGCTTTAGGGTCAGACTTGCGGGGGGGGGGGGGGGGAAGGTCTCCTCGTCTGTCCCACGAGGTTCCTTGGACCTAGGACACATCAGGGACTGCTCTGGTCCTTTTCGTCTCTTTAGGACTGAAGGGGCCCCCAGATGCCCACCCCTGCGGTTCTCTCTCCTCCTCGGCAGATCAGCCTGCTTCTCTGGAGCCCTCGTATCCGTTCGCTGCTCGTCTGGCACCTGTCCTGGCTGCTGATGGTCCCGGCTCTCCTCCCCTGCCAGCCTCCGTGAATGGCACGCTCCTGCCCCTAGTTCCCTAGAGATTCCCGGGCTCAAGGATCCATTCAGCCCCTCCCCCTGACTTGGGAGACCCTGCACTGGAAGGCGCCCCTTGCTCTGCTCCCCCTCTTTGGTGTCATACCCTAACACCTCACCTTCTCTGGGCCCTTCCTTCCTCAGGTATGCCCTGGGGGGCCAGGGGGCACCGCCCTTCTCGAAGGGGCTCCAGCAGATCCCCTGCTTTCGGTCAGCCCTTCCCCCGGCCTCCAGAAGGGACTAGAGGACCAAGCAATGCGACTCTAATGAGAGGGATGGGGTGTTGGGATGCAGGCGGGGTGCCTTGGGGGTGGGAATGGGGAGTGGGCGCGCTGGCCCAGGGGGTAAAGCACTGAGCGGAGGAGGACTAGCTGACTGTGGCCTCTTGCTCATCCCCGTGTTTGGCCCCGGTTGAGAAAGAGGCGAAGGAGAGGGGCCACGATGTACTTTTTTTGTCACTTCTCTCACCTGCTGTGCCGCCTGACACTCCCATGCACTCCCCCACCCCGACCCCCAGCTAGTTCAAGCTTCCACTCAGGAGGGGAGGGTGCTGGACCTGAGGTGGCTCTAGACCCTCCCGGGGGAGCAAAAGCCAAGCAGGACTGGTTTTGCCAAGAATCACAGACCATCGGAGCCAAAAGGAAGCTGGGCCATCACTTAGCTCCACCTCCTTATTCGAAGCCCTGAAAACCCAGAGCCTGGACAGGGATGGTAACCTACCTGCTCAGTGTCCCCACTGAGCCGGAGCCTGAATGAGGGCCCAGGTCTCCCGATGCCCACCTGAGGAGGTCCTTTTCCTTCCTGACGATGTCTTCCAATCCCATTAAGTGCCTTTCCCCCGGGGGCTGGGGCTGGGGGTGGCTGGGAAGGGACAGGGGACGGCGGTGAACTGCCCCACGGTGTTGTGGGGATGGAGCCGGCCCCTCCTCCCTAGCTGCACCCCCGCCCCCCCCGCATTCCCCAACCTGGCCTGAAAGGGGCTGCAGCACTCACAGACCCCCCGGGTATTTTTGTAGGGGCAGCTCAGGCCCCGAGACTACCTTTGCTACCTGACACTGGTTTTCAGGGATCAGGAAGTGGCCTTAACCAGTTGGATTCCATGGCCTTCCCTTCGCATGGACTGGACCTTCTCACCCAGTGGCCTTTTCTTGGGGAGGGTGGGGGAGAAGCATGGGACGACGTGGGGGAGGTCCGAGCAGGCTTTTGCTCAGAGGCCTCGTGGGAGGGAATCAAGGGAAGACAGGAGCCTGAGGGCCACCTATGTGTGTAGCAGGGGGACAGGGGGAGTCAGGGCCCGCCCCCAGTCCCACAGCAACTCCGACCACCTGCCCCTCCCCCTTCCCTCTGCTGCTGCTGCTGCTGCTGCTGCTTCGGGCCCACCCTGGGGAGCCAGACCAGGCACCCCGTCGCCCCCCAGCACCCCTCAGCCCAGAGTGGGGGTCGGCCAGTGTCCAGAAAGCCTCTTCTGCCACAGATGCCCCCAGCAGGGCTTGGGCCTTCTTCCCCCTTCTCCTCCTGCATCTCCTGCCGCCTCAGCTGCCCAGCCCCACGGGGGAGGTGGGGGGGGGAGGGAGGGCCAAGAGGATGTGAAGGCACAGGCGGAGGAGGGCAGCGGAGGCTCTGAGACGCTGTCTTATTTAAAGTGGTTGTGTATGATTCTTATACTAATTTATACAAAGATATTAAGGCTCTCTTCATTAAGAAATCACCCCCCTTCCCATCCTTGTGTTCACTGTGTTTGTAAAGATTGTTCAGTGTAAATATGTCTTTATAATAAAGAGTTAAACCTGACGCTTCACCCTCAGTCTTGGAGGTCATGTTCAGGAGGGGCACTCCTCTCTCCTGGGATCCCTGGTTGGCCCTGACGACGCCCACGAACTTCGACTTCACGTGGAGGGAGGGAAGCGCTTGCATCCCAAATTGGCACCAGGTCAAATGGCTTCAAACTAATTTGCCACACACTCGCAAAAGGAATCTTATGTTTAACGACCAGTTCACATAAAATGCAGTCCACTTTTGAGTGTTTGGGCATCTGAGTGTCCTAATTTTTTTTTTTTTTTTTGGCAGTGTCATTTAAAGGATTTTTAAAAAGCAGTTTATTTGAGACCATTCTGATTAAAGGTGGGATTTTTTTTTTTTTTTTTTTTTACTAAAAACTGTTTGGTATCCTTGGTGCCTGTCTTCCATTTTTATCTACTTTTGAAAAGCAGTTTATTTAAGAACATTCTGATTAAAGGTGGGATTTTTTACTAAAAACTGTTTGGTATCCTTGGTGCGTGTCTTCCATTTTTATCTCCTTTTGAACACTCTCGGGACTTTTTAGCCAGTTTGCCTTTCTTGAGAAATGTTCTGTTTCTTGCAATGAATATATTTGGTAATGACTTTGTATGTATCATTTTATGTTTCACAAAGTCGAGTTGCTTGATGCACGAGATAGCCTGAGAAATAAAATGGAGTTCGATGCAATTCTGCCCTATCTGTCTTACTTCTTCACGCTTGTTGTCAAAATGCCAATATCTTGGAGAACATAAAGGAATACTGGGTACATGCTAATTTGGTTAATCAACTCATTAGGTGCACCCAGGCTTACGTGATACAGAGTAAAACCCAGGGAGGAGACAGGAGTGATTCAAAAGGTGCATTCGATAGATCTCTCGGGAAATCTACAGATTTGACACGTATTTAGTTCTCTAAATATACAATTTGAAGAAAGGGTTTTCCGACACTTGCTAAAAAGTCATAAACCTGCTCAATGAAAGATAAAAAACACCACCTGCAAGTGTACAAAAGAATCTCGTCATTGACAAAATGTTGCAGATTGTGACAGAGAGATTTAAAAATGTTGGAAGTGCCTCTTGGGAAAATTGGTACAAAATGCCTTCTTGCAAAATTACTGCTTTGACTTTTAGGCAAACTGGTCGTCAGACGAACTTGGTTTTAGGCAAGGAGGCTTGGGATGGGCTGGCTTTATGCTCATTGGTCTGTTACCACCCTAATCACCCCCAAAGCTCTAATTTCACATGAAACCAAGGAGACAGGGGGCGGTGGCAGGGCGGGACAACTTAATACTGACCCATAAGTGTGTAGCCCTTTAAGAGTGTGCAGAACTCTTTTAAAAAATATCGACTCATTTTATTATCCTAACAGCTGGGTGACACGGACCACCACCCCCGTTTTACAAATGAGAAAACAGGCTCAGAGAGGAGAAGCAACTTGTCCAAAGGCTCACAGCCAGTAAGTGACTCTAGAATTTGCACTTTGAATTCTAGAATGTAAACTCTTTCTATGGTACTATGGGAGGTCCCTTAATTAGAGAGAAAAGACTCAAGTTCAAAATGTGCTTAAATCTCAGTAAGTGCAATGGAAAGAGATGACGCGGTGTGGACTTGTGAGATCAGAGGAAGGCCAGTGGAGGCTGACCAAGTAGTACTGGCCCCAGAAGACCCAGTTGCATTTAGTTAAGTAGGCGGGAGGATGATTGACAGCAGGAGGATGATTGACAGCGGGAGGTGGGGCAGAAGACCAGGGAAAGGAAAGCTGGTGACTTTCTGCGAAGATAATTAGACATCAAACCAAAAGAAGGTGGGGCATATGGGTTACCATCCTTTAGAGAGATCTTAACTTGACCAAAGAAATACAACAGAATCAGAGCAAGGGATGTTTTTGAAGATGCAGAAGAAAAAAGAAAAAGGAGTTCGCTTTTTGTTCACTGAATGCTTCTGGACCAAGAGGTTGAAGGGTGGCAGGGGTGTGAGCAGAGAACCCAAAAAACAACAGTGCTTCAAATCCACCCAGAAATTAGGCAGCCCCTGAAATGACAGAGATTAGGGAACAAACAGCCTCAGGCCACACAAGGCTTTTCAGGACCCCAAATGCTGTTTAAAATGAGCCACAGCCACTTAGAAGCCTAAGATTTCGGATTCTCCCACAAGCCTGACCCGGTACCCCCAGTTGGGGCTGGGTTCCTTTGACCCCTGGCCCAAGTGGTCATTTTGAGGTGCTTCTGGAATTCTGTCTTTCAGGCCTGAAGGTTATTCAATGGAAATTTCTCAACCCCTTAGTCGCTTCTGTTCTGGTCCTATGAGGGGCTGCTGACTCAGCCAGCATTTCTCTGGAACCCTCAAATGGAAGGTCTCTCCAGGGTTCAGCTAAAAACCAGAGAGGAGCCCCTGGCTGCTGCCTTGCACTTCAGTCACAGGCCAGCACATTTCTTGGAATGTTTCAAATTAGGGGTCAAGAAACTTTCTGTAAATGAACCTCGTAGACTGTGATGTCTCCGTCCCAACTACTCAAGCCAGCCATCGCCGCCCCAGAGTGGCCTCGGACAAAATGTAAATGAATCAGAGTGGCTGGGGTCCATCAACACTTTTCATTTTATTTTATTTTATTGTCTTTTTTCCATTTCTTGGGCTGCTCCCGTGGCATATGGAGGTTCCCAGGCCAGGGGTCTCATCGGAGCTGTAGCCGCCGGCTTACACCAGAGCCACAGCAACGCGGGATTCGAGCTGCGTCTGCGACCTACACCACAGCTCATGGCAACACCGGATCCTCAACCCACTGAGCAAGGGCAGGGATCGAACCCGCGACCTCATGGTTCCTAGTCGGATTCATTAACCACTGAGCCACGACAGGAACTCCAATCATCAACACTTGATTGATAAAAACAAGTGGCAGGCCACGGTTTGCCACAGTTTGTCTCACAGGAAGCACCAGCAACCCTCGCAACTCAGCGCTTGAATCCTTGCATGGGGCTCGAGGCGCAGACTCCCATTGTGCAGCAAGGTCTAGAATGAAGAGAATTTAGGAAGCTGGTGGTGAGCTGGTCTCTCTGCCATGCTATCTGATAATAACCATACCAAGAGAGGGCTTTCAGTGAAAGGGGAAGTCTGGAGTCAGATCTGGGTTCAAATCCCAGCGCCACTGTTTGCTTGTCCGTGAGACCTGAAAGCCAGTGTCTCCACCTTAAAGAGCTGTTTCCACATAGGGAGGGATACGCTGCCCACCTGTTGTGGCCAGGATTAAATGCCATGATGCAGGTCAAGTGTTGGGCACGGTGTCTGGCCCATGGTATGGGCTCCCTGGTGGGAACTGATATTATCTCCATTCAAACCCTGAGAGGTGGACAGAGAAGCTATCACTGTGCCCAGGTTATAGATAGGGAGACAGGCTCAGAGAGGTCAAGTTCAAATTCACAGCCACTAACTGGCCAGTGAAGCCTCAGAGCCAGCTCCATCTTCAGCTTGTGTTAGCTGCCACGCACCCGCTAGGGGTCTGTGTCCCCACCCTGAGTGTGCCTTGGCCACTGGGAATTTCAAGCATCCTAGATAACCCATAAGGCCTCCCCAGGGATGGCTGGCCCTCAGCCCTCTCCCCCGGGGCAGCATTTGTTTGGCCAGCTCCAGGAGACTGGGACTTGCTCCAGGAGACCTGCCTGGCCCACGGGTTCCTGTCTGCACAAGGCCAGGGGCCCAGACACCTGAGTTCCAGCCCCGAATCTGCTTCTGCCCAAGGCTGGCTGGGCAGCTTGGCCCCTTCTGGGCTCAGCCTCTTCACTTGCCTGGGCCGCTTGGAAGGCGTGGGGAGGTGGGAAGCACCTGCTTGTGAACAGGGCTTTGTGGCGGTCCCAGCAAACAGTGAGGATGCTTCAGGCCACTGTCCAGAGGGAATCTGTGCTCTGGGAGAAGAAACAGGCATATGGCAGGAAATGGGGACCTTGGCCAGTGAGGAAGCTACCGCTGGGTTATGTGGGTCTGCCCAAGTTTCCTACCTCCCCCATCATGCAAACCAAATGCTTTTGGGCCTTCCCTGGGTGTTAGAGACCTGGCGGGCTGTGGCCGAGCCAGCCCAGGGCCCAGGGCCCAGTGGTTATGGCTCAGCACTCTGGATCCCAACCCTGCCTTGGTCTGTAATTAGCTGTGTAACCCTAGGAAGCTCAGTTCATCTTTTGGGGGGGGGTCCCATCCCCCCCATCTATTTTCATAGGACAACAATGTCTGCTTTTACTACCTCAGATATATAGAATTCTAGAAGGTCAGAGCCAGCAGGCGCCTGGGAGGCTGTTCAGTCTCCTAAGCCTTTTCATTTTACAGATGAAGAAAGGCAGTCAGGCTCAGAAAGGGAAAGCGACTCATTAAAGGGACAGAGCTGGAGCATAAGAACAGACACTGAGGGAGCGCTGCCTGTGTGCCAAGCAGTGTTCAAGCATGTTGCCTGTTCTAACTGGCTCCCATCACAACCCCATTTTATTTTATTTTTATTAAAAATTTTTTTATTATAGACAATTTACAATGTTCTGTCCATTTCTGCTGTACAGCAAAGTGACCCAGTTATACATATACATGTACATTTATTTCCAAATTATCCTCCATCATGTTCCATCACATTTTATTTTTATTTTATTTTCATTTTTAGGGCCACACCTGCGGCATATGGAAGTTCCCAGACTAGGGGTCGAATCAGGGTTGCACCTGCAGGCCTACGTCACAGCCACAGCAACTCGGGATCCGAGCCGCGTCTGCGACCTACACCACAGCTCACGGCAACGCCGGATCCCCAACCCACTGAACCCGCCTCCTCATGGATCCTAGTTGGGTTCTTAACCCGCTGAACCACAAGAGGAACTCCCACAACCCCATTTTAGAGCTGAGGAAACCGAGGCACAGAGAGGCTAAGTTCGTCGAGGATTTGTGGCATGTAATGGAATGAGAGGACCAAGGAGACATCGCTTTAAAGGAAGGCAAAGGCCCTGCTGAAATGCCAAGCGTTCTCTCAAGGGCTGCGGTCCCCTCCTGGCTGCGGGGAGGGCTCCACTCTGGTGTCCTCAAGTCCCAGGGCCACAGAAGTGCTTGTGTCTGTGGGACCGGGTGATGCAGGTGTGAACACTGCCCACCTCAGAGGGGGCCCCGTTTGCAAGTGAAAGGGCTTTGTCACCTGCAAAGGGCCATAGAAATTCATCTCTCAACAGTCCACCAATGCTTATTGAGCACCTAGTCTGTGCCACATCCCTTCCTACCTGGTGAAGGAGATCCGATGTTATTTGAAAATCACGGGGGCAGGTCTGACCAGGACGGTGGTCGGGGCTCTAGGGCCAAGCACAGGACTCTGGCAAGTTTATCACGGAGAGAGCGTGGGATCCAGTTAGGGACGAGAGTCAGAGAAGCTTCCTTGAGGACAAATGTGCGCAGGAGACCTCAGGGTGAGTGGAGGCCAAGCAGGAGAAGAGGAGTCCTGACAGAGGGAACACGGCCTGGGTCCAAAGGCCAAGGAGGGAGTAGCACGTGTGACTTTCTTTCTTTCTTTCTCTGTCTCTCTCTTTCTTTCTTTCTTTCATCTTTTTAGGGCTGCACCTGCAGCATATGGAGGTTCCCAGGCTAGGAGTCTAATCAGAGCTGCAGCTTCCGGTCTACACCACAGCCACAGCAATGCAGGATCCGAGCCACGTCTGCAACCTACACCACGGCTCACGGCAACACCAGATCCTTAACGCACTGGGCAAAGCTGGGGACTGAACCCGTAACCTCATGGTTCCTAGTCGGATTCATTTCCACTGCACCACGACGGGAACTCCATGATGGATTCTTAAACCCATTTCACAGACAGGAAGTGGGTTCTGAGAGGGCCTGTGACTGGCAAAATGAGAGATTCCATTCAACCCCTGTGTGCTGGCAGATTCCCTTCCCAGCTCCAGGCTGGGCAGAGCCACAGCAGGGCCCAGTTCTGGTAACTAAAACATCCTCTCCTGATAACTTGCCCAAGGCTCTATCGATTTCATAAGCTAGGCAGGAGGCGCTGAGGCCCCACACCCACAGGACTGGGTGGCTGGTTGTGCCTGGGCCAGCTCGAAGGCTGGGTGGATATTTTACAAGCTTCTTACATGTTCCACTTTCCTTTGCGCTCCGCCTCCCTTTCTCCGCCAGGCTCCTTAGTCTTTGGATGAAATTCAGTGCGGCGTGAGAGGCTGCCCCCTGCTGGCTAAGTCTTGGAATGGCAGGGACTTATCTGGCCATTGAAGGAAAGCACCTGAGGTCACCTCAGCTGTCCTATTTTACAGAGGTGTGAGGAAGGGCAAAGACCAAGGAGGGGCAACTGATTGGAGTTAGTCAAAGCTGACTCTTTTAGGTTCCTGCACTGCAAGACTGTCTGTGAATGATTTTGTGGGTGTGAGAGTGTACGCCCCATGGCTTGAGAGGGTGTCTACAGGCCATGGGCACAGACAGGCTCTGTGTGTGAACACTGACTGGGCAGGCTTGTGCATTTGCTCCATGGTGTGCACTGTGTTACAGCCTGTGTGAGTGCTACCTGCTTGTGCATGGTGGGGGGAGGTGGGGAGGGAGAGAAGTTGCCACCCCAGGGTGCAGGGGTAAAATTCTCCAGCTTGTGGCTTCCAAGGGACTCCGTCGGCTCTGAGAGTCCAGGCCAGGCCCTATTTGCATCCATACAAGACTGCCCTAGGCTGTCTGGTTCTTGGGCTGTTCTAAAGAGCGTTTCCTTCAGTTCTAGCTGTTTCCCACACCAGATACCACACCCCCCCTCCCCTACCGCATCCTCTGCAGCGACCAGGGAAAATCGTATAGCTTCTGGCAGCAATAGCAAATCTGATTTCTGCATGTGCTCATGGCAGAGGCCCAAAGGAGCACCCTCACACTGCCAAGGCCCAACCCAGGGCTGCTCTTTCCTTTTTTGGGGTGTCTCTGAACATTCTGATCAGTTGGTGCCCATGCCATGCTGGTGATTCAAGATTTCCAATCACGCCTGTCCATTTCCTATGCCCCCATGGATGTATATATTAATCTTGAGTTTCAGGAGTCTGGGAGTTAGGGTATTACCCCTGTTCTCAAGCCTAAAAGAAAGTTGTCTTGCTTGTGTTTTTGTTTGTTTGTTTGTTTGTTTTGGAAAAAACTTTCTTCTTCATCGGCTCTCCAGGTGGCATGAGAACACTAGTCCACCTTACTAGTCTTAGCAAGCAAAATCCCTCAGTCAGGTCATCAGTTAAATACCTGCGCCATTAAGTTGAGAACAGCAATGTCAGATCAGAGTCTAATGATGCCCTTGGACTTTGCCCAAAGACCCAGCTTTCTGAGTGAGATCAAAAGGGATGGGAGCTCTGGAGGACTCAAATTCAGGTTCAAGTCAGTACTCCTGAGCAGGCCTAGCCTTGTCCTTTGCCCATGGGCAGGGCACACCAGCCACACCCGCAGCCCTTCTAGGAAACACCCTCTCCTGCCCTTGGGCTTTGGCCTCTGCTCCCCCTGGAAGAAAGGCAAACAGTGGGGAGCTGTGCTCCACGGTCACTGCCAGGCAGGGCTCCTCCTCTGCCCGCCCCAGGACTCGCCCCTTCCAGCTGCCATCTTCCCCATGTGCCAGCCCTTGAGGGCTGCAAGGTGGTGTGATAGACAGGTCCATCCAAGCCCTGCTACTTGGTAGCTGTGCCATGCTCCACCCTGCCCCCGCCTTATGTCTAACATGTGAATGATAATTGTACTTCTTGAGTTTTCTTGAGGAATCAACTGAGACACTGATTCCGAAAGTCCTTTGAGAAGGAAACCATTGCTAGAAGCATGGAAGGGGTGAGGGCTTCCCTCAGCCAGCTCCCCAGCAAGGCAGTCTCATCCTTGCCAGAATCCCTATCCCTTTTCTTTTTTTGGCGGGGCGGGGGGGGGGGGTGCTGCACCCATGGCATTTGGAGGTTCCCAGGCTAGGGGTCCAATCGGAGCTACAGCTGCAGGCCTACGCCAGAGCCACAGCAACGCCAGATCTGAGCCATGTCTGTGACCTACACCACAGCTCATGGCAACGCCGGGTTCTTAACACATTGAGCAAGGCCAGCCAGGGATCAAACCCTTGTCCTCATGGATGCTAGTCGGGTACGTTAACCACTAAGCCACGAAGGGAACTCCCCAGAATCCCTTTTCTATCCCCATGGTGTCCAGAAAGATTTGTAAGCAACAGTCATATAGAGTCCCCGGGTTGGCAGGGACCTTACTTGAGCCATTAGTAGATAATAGAAGCTAATATTGGGAGTTCCCGTCATGACTCAGCAGAAATGAATCTGGCTAGCATCCATGAGGTTTCAAGTTCAATCCCTGGCCTCACTCAGTGGGTTAAGTATCTGGCATTGCTGTGGTGTAGTCACAGACGTGGCTCGGCCCCTGCATTGCTGTGGCTGGGGCTTAGGCCGGCAGCTACAGCTCCAACTTGACCCCTAGCCTAGGAACCTCCATATGCTGTGGGTGCAGCCCTAAGAAGACCAAAAAAAAAAAAAAAGCAGCTAATATTGAGCACTTATAATATGCTAGGTATGGTTCTAAGTGTTTTACATATATTATACTCATTTAATCCAACAACAATCCCACGAGGTAGAAACTCTGACCATCTCCACTTTATAGACAAGGAAACAAAAGCTCAATGAACTTAAGCAAACTGCCCAAAGTCACATAACTTATAACTCATCAATTGGGCCACGATTTGAAACCTGGTAGTCACCTGGGCTCTTAAACATTGTGCTCTAAGGTCTTTACACAGTCTTCACCGAGCAGTTGTTTTGCCTCTGCTTGCATACCTCCAGTGATGAGGAGCTCTTTACTTCCAAAGGTACCCTACTCTGACTTCACACAGCTGTGGCTGCTAGAAGCTAATCCAAGGTCTGGCCAAGCCTTTGGTGACCCAGACCACATAAAGATCCCAATTCCCTGAAGACTCAAGCAGGGTGTAGGGTCAAAACAGGCGACTACAGGAAGTTCCTGTGTGGCACAGAGGGTTAAGGATCCAGCGTTGCTGCAGCTGTGGCATAGGTCACAACTGCAGCACAGGTTCCATCCCTGGCTGGGGAACTTCCGTATGCCACGGGTGCAGCCAAAAAAACCGCCTACAAACCAAAAAGCCCCAAACAAACAAACAGACCAAGAGACTACAGAGAGCAAATATTCTCCCTGTACCCCCGGGACACACACAGACCCTCTGATCCCATTCCCTTCGGCATGCTTATACTTTCTCCTCGCAGGGAGACTGAAGCCGGAAGCAGCGTGATTACCCCTATCTCCTCAGCCTTCTTTCAGCTGGGGAGAGCGAGTGAGCAGATGGTCCTATAGTTAGAGACCAAGACATATACAGCACTCATTGTGTTAATAGGTAGTCAATAAATGCTGGATGAATGAATGGACAAGTGAATGGGGCTCACAGCCTCCTTTCCTGCCAGCTTCAATTTCCTGGAAGAGTTAGTTTTGCATTGTGCCTTGAGATCCTTAAAAAGCAGCATTTCCATGGTAACGAAGCATATAGATCTGCCACTCTGCAGGGACCAATTCTGTCCTGTCACACTGACTTTGAGCCTGCTCCAGAAAAGATCCTAAACTATCCTCAGTGCCCATGCAGCGGGTCACTGTCAATTGGGACACCCGAGGAGTGGGCACTGCCGTGGGCGGATCCCCCGGTGCACCTCTCCTCGGGGAAGTTCCTGGGCTGATCGACCTTGCTGGGGTTTCCATGGTAACAACACTAGGCTAATGGGTTGCCAGGGTGATGGTGCGCTGCTGCTAAGATTGCACGGGACTGGACCACACAGGGCCACTGAGTTGAAAAGATGCTAATAACACCTTTCTGGGTCTCCATGGCAACAACACTCAAGCACTGGGTAGGCTTTGTCCCAAATGCAGATTAGGCCTCCACCTACCACACTCAGCAAGAACGCCCTGGGAGGCAGGCCACTGGCCCAGGGGCCTGGGGGCTTGTTTCCCTTCAGGGGGAAGAGTCAGCCAGCGGGGCTCATTCCCCCTCAGAAGCTTCCTCTCTGTCCCAGGCCCCCTCACCCTACTGCCCTGGGGGTGTTTGGCCGAAGGAAGCAGCCAGGGTTTGGGAAGTCAGGGAGAAGGGCTGATTTTGCCTGGGAGAAAATGGAGTTTGGGGCACCTTTGGGGTGGGGGCATCTCTTGGTGTGGCTGCTCCTGGGCCGCAGGGCTCATACCCTCTGGGGTGGAGGAAGTAGCCAAGGCACCATCGCCCCCTAGTGAATCCAGGAGCATGAGGCCAGGGTTTGCAAACTACTTTTTTTTTTAATCTATTTTTTATTTTATTTTATTTTTTTGGCTGCTCCACAGCACACAGAGTTCCCGGGCCAGAGATCGCATCCAAGCCGCAGTTGCCACCTATGCTACAGCTGCGGCAGGCAACAAGGGTTCATTAACCCACTGTGCCAGGCCCGGGCATCGAACCCGCATCCCAGGGCTCCCAGGACGCCACCAATCCCCTGGCACCCCAGCAGGAACTCTGCCAATTACCTCTAAAGCAGTAGCACAAATGAATGCCATCAAAGCAGTCGTATCCCTCTCCTCACTGGTGTCCCCTAACGCACCTAAGCTTCTGTGGAACATAGTCTGAAAAAAACCTCCAGCTTAAGCCAGCCCAGATAGAAAGACTTACTGGGCACCAGAGAGGGCAGGGGACTTGCCCAAGGCCCCACAGCCAGTCATTAGTACAGGCAGGACTCTCATGGTTTATAACAATAAACCAATGTGTTATGAACCTCTAGGTGACCTAACTTGGGCTCTTTGAATTCCCAAGGACTGCTGGGGCCTCTGGAATTGTGCCTATTCACGGAGGTTATAATAAGGACCTGTGGGGACAGGCAAAAGAGGACCTTCCGAATGCTACATTTTGGAGCACCTACTGCTTCTTCTTCATAACAAACTATTTAGACAGGCATAACTGTCTTCATTAAACAGATGAGAAAAATGGAAGCTTCTGGGGCTAACCAAAGATTGGGTCTCTTCAACACTGAGCATCTCTTCGGCAGGGATGCCGCCTGACGGGCTCCAGCAGGGGATTCTGGGATGAGTGCTGACGATGGTCTAGCTTTGGAGACATTGAGCTGAGATGGGTGGATGCATTCGAAGCATTAGAGACCCTTTACCATCTGTCCACCACTCCACCCACAACTAAAACTGTAGCTACCCCTGCCCCGTCAGAGATGACGGGAGAGCAAATCTAGTCTCCAAGGCCACGTGTGTGTTATTCACAACCCAACACAGCTGCTGGTCGCAACAGGCAGAACATCTTGCAAGTTGGATGCGCGGGGTGGGGGGGGGGGGAAGAGTTCCTCGTTGCCATGGAAACTCGGGAAGGTGTCGCGAACACCATGTCCATCATGTGGAAGGTCCGGGGCAGCAGCAGATGGAGTTACCTCCCCAGCTGGTGGCCTGGTGGGCGTGGCCCTCCTTTGTCTGCCCCCAGGAACTGCCTGCGTGTGCGTGTTCGTGTGCATGTGCGTGTGCGTGTGTCGGGATGCGGCCCGAGGCTTTCCCAGGGCTTTACTGGGGCTCAAGGAGCCCAGAGCTCTCTCAAGTCATCCTTTCCCTCGTTCGGATGCCGTCTCCTGTGGGGTCATGTTCCCTCGAGCTCTGCCTGCCTCTCCCCCATGGCACAGCTGCCCTCCGTCGCTGGAGCTCATCTGCTCTTGCTGCAGCGGGAGCCTGGGAGTCTGAGTCCTGACCCCGGGTCCCAGCTCTGTGACTCACTGACTGTGTGTCCCCAGGCGAGTCATCTGACCTCTCTGGACCTCAGCTGTCCTCTCCGTCAACTGGGCTGTGGTGAGAATCAATCAAGATCTCAGCTGAAGGAGTCACGTTCTCGGGGAGACTTTCCCCAGCTCACTAGACCAGGCTTGGACTAGATCTAGATTCGGCCCCTCTTTTGGGCCCCTTGGCCCTCTCACTGCCCCTCTGCTGGCCCCTGTCACACGGCGATGTCACTCAGGGCTAGCGGCTCTCCCTCTGCAGACTGGGAGCTCTGTGACTGCAGGGACAGGCCTCTCTGCCCCATGTCAGTGGCTCCGCCTCTTACACAGGTACACAGTAGGCGCTTCATAAGTGTTAAAGGATAAGATAATGACGAACTGCCCTATACATCCTTCTTCCTATCCTTTTCACACTTTCCCACCCCAGCACAGTCTCCGTAGGGCCCTGCTGTCTCTACAGCCAAAAAGCAGTGGAGTCTAGCAGATAGGAGCCCAGATCAGGAACCAGATGGCTGCTATTAGCTGTGAGACTACGGGCAAGGTCCTGACCTTCTCAAGGCCAGTTTTCTGATCTGTAGAACAGAGGCGTTGATAGTGTGTGTCACTGCTATGTGTGTGCGTGTGTGTGTGTGTTTGTGTGTGTGTGTCTAAACTGCTTGGCATTGAGTAAGTAATCAAAAAGAATGGAAGGGAGGGGAGAGAATTGAAGGGGAGGGAGTTCTCTGGTGGCCTAGCAGTTAAGGATCTGGTGGTGTCACTGCTGTGGTTCAGGTCACCACCGTGGCTTGAGTTCAATCCCTGATCTGGGAACTTCTATATGCTGTGGGCACAGCCAAATTAAAAAAAAAAAAATTGAAGGGCAAGCAAGGAGGGAGCTCTCCATCCCCCTCTAAAACTGTCCCCCTCCATCTCCCCCACCTGGTTTTCTGGTCAGAGTTGTG
Source organism: Phacochoerus africanus (assembly GCF_016906955.1). Taxonomy (NCBI): domain Eukaryota; kingdom Metazoa; phylum Chordata; class Mammalia; order Artiodactyla; family Suidae; genus Phacochoerus; species Phacochoerus africanus. The sequence continues at coordinate 110,343,094 of NC_062560.1, read as the reverse complement.
TTCCTTGGGAAGAAATTCCAGCCAGTCTCATTGGACTCAGCAGGCCTCAGAGCAGCGCTGTTTTAAACCCCTGAGGCCTGGTCGTTCCCCTAGTCCTGCAGCAAGAATCACTTTCGTATATTTATGATGCATTTGTTAGGCACCTACTGCATGCCACTCTCAGGCCTTCTCAAGCCTTGCTTGCACCAACTCCTTTACACGGTGCTTAGAACTCCCGCCTTAGCTGCCCAGCAGGCCTTTCTGCTTTAGCGCCGCGTCTCCTTCAGCCTGTGCTCTGCCCCCGACTCGGCCCTGCAGCAGCTTTGTGATCTTGGACTAACTCCCTCCCTCTTCTCTACCTCAATTTCCTTCTGGAGAAAGTGAGGCTCTAGAAGGTCTCTGAGTACCCTTGTAGCTCAGGTGGTTCCGCGTGGCTGGGGGTCATTGGCTCCTCGTGTGCGTCCCGGGGCTTCCAAAGGGCAGGCCTTGGGTTCCCTGCCTGCTGGGGGAGGCCCAGCTCCAGGCCTCCTGAGGAAGGGCTAAGGCCAGGGTGCGGGCGGGGCCGAAATCCCCAGAGGGAGACCACCATCCATCTCCCTGCTGGGTTTCCAAATGTGGACAAAGCCTGGAGAGCCAGCCACCTGGAGCAGCTGGGAGAGGGAACCACGGGGCGACCCCTCTGCAGGGAGAGTCAGCCTCCCTGGCCGTGGTGGGCCTGCCCCGAGGGCCCTTGCTTGGCCTGCGTTGACTTGGCCCCTCTCCCCCACACACTCCTCATTGGGCCTAAAGAGTCCCGCGGAGCTTGTGACATAGATCTCACCAGGCTGCTCTGCAGGGTCGTCTTCGCACCCCAAAGCCACCCCATTTGAGTGACAGCCCCCTTGCCAGTCAAGGAATTCTTACACCTTTCCATCTGTAGTTGCTCTAACGGAAACCGTAGTCCCTCATTTAGTCCCCTTGGGGGTGAGGAGAGCTCCTCAACCTCACAGGCACAAGGGAGACAAGGCTGGTTCTTGAGCAGTGGACCAGTGTGCTGAAAGTCTGGGGACCTCACGAGGAACCAGCACCAGGCTCGAAACACTTGGAGACGGAATACCTGAATTCTAGCCCTGGCCCAGACCTCATCTCTCTGCACCTGTTTCCTCATCAGTAAAATGGAGATGATGCTCTAACTTGCTCCCTCAACCTCACTGGGTTGAGATGAGGATCAAGTAAGAACGTACGAGGAAGAGCACCTGTGCGCTATGTAAGTGCTCACGGGTTGGAGTTGCTGTCGTGGCTCAGTAGAAACGAATCTGACTAGCATCCACGAGGACGCAGGTTCGATCCCTGGCCTCACTCAGTGGGTTAAGGATCCAGCATTGCTGTGGTGTAGGTGACAGACACGGCTCAGATCTGACGTTTTTTGTGGCTGGGGTGTAGCCCGGCAGCTACAGCACTGATTGGACCCCTAGCCTGGGAACTTCCATATGCCGAGGGTGCAGCCCTAGAAATGGCAAAAAGACAAAAAAAAAAAAATACTCAGGAGTAGATGACAGGATGCCTGTCCTGCTGGCCTGGGAGTCCGGCTTGACAATTTCCCCTTCCCCCTCCACCATCTGCCAACGGTCCCTCTCCACTGGCTCCTTCCCCTTGGCTTTCAAATGTGCTGGGGTCCAGCTCAGCTGTATCCCATTCCTGACCTACACAAACCAGGAGATAATAAATGCTTGTTGTCTTGAGCCGTGAAGTTTGGGGGTAACTTGAAAAGTTCAAATCATTGTTGTTACTTTCCAGCAGTTTGGACAACGTGGCTAACCAAATATTATCAGGGAGCGATTTGGCTGGGCCCTGCTTAGCGAGTAGGGCCTGATGAAATCAATGGATACGGTTTATTCCCTATTGCCTGGAAATGAATGATCCCAGATGCACAGATGGAGGCAAACAGAAATGTTCATTTAGTATCTGTGTGCCCAGCACCAGAAAGCAGTGCAACACACTGCTCCGGAGATAGAAAAACCATCTACAAATTCAAATCCATTAATAGAGGAATGGATACATAAATTGAGGCATAATTGTACAATAAAATATTAGAGAGTTAAAAGGAAAGAACGGTTTGTTTCAACATGATGAACCTAGAAAATCTACATGGTATCGTTTTTAAAAAGTTTAAACACTCATAAAGCAATCCTAGAAATTGTTTATACACACAGTGCATCATAAAAGCATAAAAATATGCCTGGGAATGGTATCGGTTTCTCTCCGGAGCTCCAGACTCAGGTACCCAACCGCCCATGTGCCCTCCCCATTTGGATCTCCAATAGGCTTCTCAAAGTCAGCGCGGCCACAGCCTCCAAACCTGCTCCCCCTGCAGCAAATGGCAACAAATGGCAATTCCAAGTTGGCTCAGGTGGAAATCTGTTGAGTCATCCGTGACCCTTCTCTTTCTTTCGCATCTCACCCCTCCCTTCTCATCCAGCGGCAGATCCTGTCCCCTCGACATTCGGGATGTATCTAGATTCTGCTACGTCTCACGCACCATGACCGCCGTGGCCGCACCATCACCTTCCACCCGGAGGCTCCTGATGGGTTGCCTTGTTTCTGCCCTTGTCCTGCTACATCCTATTCTATTTTTATTTTTGTTTTTTTGTCTTTTTGCCTTTTCTAGGGCCGCACCCGCGGCATATGGAGGTTCCCAGGCTAGGGGTCTAATTGGAGCTACAGCTGCCGGCCTACGCCAGGGCCACAGCAACTCGGGATCCGAGCCGAGTCTGCAGCCTACACCACAGCTCATGGCAATGCCAGATCCTTAACCCACTGGCAAGGCCAGGGATCGAACCCGAAACCTTGTGGTTCCTAGTCGGATTCGTTAACCACTGCTCCACGATGGGAACTCCTCCTACATCCTATTCTAAACACAACAGCTGGAATACTCCTTTAAAAGCTAAATCAGATCACATCAGGCCTCTGCTCAGAACCCTTCAGTAGCCCCCATGTCTCTCATTACAGTGGCAAATAAGGCCCTACAGAATCTGGCCTCCATTACATCTCCAAGCCTCACCTCCCATTGCTCCTCCTTCCAGCCCCCCACTCCAGATACACCAGCTGGCTTCTTTGTTAGTCTTTGCTCACCCAGGCATATTCCTACCACAGGGCCTTTGCATTCACTACTCTCTTAACCCAGCAAGTTCTTCTTCTGGATCTCAGCACCGTCTACTCCTTCACGTCCTTCAGAATTTGCTTACGTCTCATCTTCTTGGTCAGCCTTCCCTATCTGCTATGTTTAACATTGCAAAACCCTCTCCTAGTCATGGTTCTTTTTTCTTCCTTCCTTTTTTTTTTTTTTTTATCCAATAGCACATAGCTCCACATATCATATTATAGATATTATTTGTTTGCTTCTTATCCTCCACCCTCAACTAGAACATAAACTCCAGAAGGGTTGGGGCTTTGATCCGGTGTGTTCTGTACTGTATTCCCAGTGCCTATGATCCTGGCACACAGTGGGCAGGGTTGGGCACAGCTTCCACCAGGGAAGGTATGCCAATCATCAGCGAAGGATTCGTGAAAGATTCTTGAGCCATGTCCACAGCACAAGCAGCTTCTGGCCCTGCCACACCTGACGGCTTCCTGGGAGGAACAGGTTGGGGGGGGGGAGCGGTGCGCAGGGAATGTGAACAGAACCCTGTGGCAATGGGTAGGATTGGGAACAGGGGGTGCGGCTGTGTGTGGAACTGTGGGGTGACTGCGCTCAGGGGGGAAAAGGGGCCTTGAGGGTCAGCCCAAGAAGCAGAGACCTAGTTTGCAACTCAGGTTCCGTCCTTGGCCTCCAGCAGGTGTACTCGTGGTGTGGCCAGCCCGGCCAGACCCTCCTTGGCAGTGACCCTCGAGGGGCTGGGAGTGGTAGTGACTCTTTGGCCAAGTATCTCTGAGGAGGTGGGAGGGGAAGCTTCTGGCATTTCCCCTCCTGAGCCAAAGGAATGCCGGAGAAGCCCCGAGAACAATGGGGAGCTGACAGCCCCTCGGCAGCCCTGTGACGTGGGCCTCCGGTGGGGGGTGCGCAGCTGCAGGCCAGAGCCTGGGGCAGGGGACAGGGGCTGGCGGGGATACAGAGGAGCGGCAGAATCCTTGAAGGAGGAAGCCGGAAGCAGCTGGGGATGACACCGATCGGCATTTCCCGCCTCAGGATGCCCTCCCGCTTTCTTCACTGCCGCTGCAGCTGCAAAAGCAAAGGCGGCAGCTTCCCTCTGGCCCCAAGTGGCTGCCCTAGAGGTTGGGAGCGGTCGGGCCCCAGACCACCCCCTACTCCCAGCTTCCCATCCCTGTCCCTGAGGGAAGCAGGCAGCCTCCTCAACCCACAGCAGGGCGCCCCCCTGGAGGCCTAAGGGAAAGCTGGGCTGCTGTAACTCCTGCCCTGCCTGACTCCAGGCCTATGCTGCCTTTGCCCAAAGAGGGGCTGCTTCTGGGGGCCTTGGAGTCCGGAAGATCACTTGCCCTCTGGCCCCTTCCCTGGGCCCATCCCAGTGTGGTCTGGCTCGGCATGTCCGGCCTGCACGTCTTCCCCTTCCATCGATGCCCCATTCCAGGACTTCTCAATCATGTTTTTACACGGCAGCTCACTCTAAGCATGCTCCCGTTGACATCCTTGGCTCAGGATAATGGCCTCCACTACACACAGAAATATGTAGCAGCCACAGTCACACCCGTTAGTGATCCGTACTGGTTGCTCAAGGGTGGGAAGACAGGCGAGGGACGGTGTGCAATTGAGCACGGAAGCTCTAACGCCACCCTTTCTCTCCCATTTAAGAAGGGAGGGTGGGAGTTCCTGTCGTGGCGCAGTGGTTAACGAATCCTACTAGGAACCATGAGGTTGTGGGTTTGATCCCTGGCCTCGCTCAGTGGGTTAAGGATCCAGCATTGCCGTGAGCCGTGGTGTAGGTCGCAGACGCAGCTCGGATCCCGAGATGCTGTGGCTGTGGTGTAGGCTGGCGGCTACAGCTCCGATTAGACCCCTAGCCTGGGAACCTCCATATGCCACGGGTGCGGCCCTAGAAAAGGCAAAAAGACAAAAAATAAAATAAAATAAAATAAAATAAAGAAAGAAAGAAGGGAGGGTGACAGTGACCTTATTCATGGGGTAACTCTGACTCCACTCTTATTGAAATAAGAAAAAATCCGGAATCCAATTGCATTTCTCATAAAAAAAAAGGTCACTCGTGTGTAAACTCTGATATTGTATTATTAGTAACACACCTCGCAGCCCATCTGCCTTAACTCTGTGGTTGACAGAAATGACCTCATCCAGAGCCTTGTCTGGAATTTGATTGCCTAAGAGGGGTTTCAGTGAGTGGCCCTCCTCTCGGGGGTTCAGCCAGGGTAGGGGTGATCATGAGTCCAGATGGCGGGCCGCTCCCGGGGCCACTACCTGGGCTGGGTGCACGGCAGCCACAGCTGTGTTCAAGCCACGTGGTAGCCTGGGAAGCAGCCTGCTCACCACCTGAGTCACACACCTACATGATTCAGGGACAGAGTATTGCAGAGCCTGGAGAGCAACACTGAGGGCGGCCGTCAGGAGATGCGCGCGAGAGAGTCAGACACCCGGCATCCATCCTTCAGTGAGAGAGAGGGGAGGGGACTGAGATCTCCACTGTCCAAAATGGTCACCACATATGCCACATCAGTGTAAAACACAGTAGAATTGGAAAACTTGGTACCAAAAAAAAAAAAAAAGAATGTTAATAAATACCTCATTGACAATGTTCACACTGAATATATGTAAAAATGACTATTTTTCTTTTTAAATTTTATGGCCACACTGAGGCCTATGGAAGTTCCTGGGCCAGGGATTGAATCCGAGCTGCAGCTGTGACCTACACCACAGCTGAGGCAACACCGGGTCCTTAACCCACTGTGCCAGGCCCAGGATCAAACCCGCGCCATAGCAGTTGGATTCCTTTTTTTTTTTTTTTTTTTTTTTTAGTGCTGCATCTCTGGTGTATGGAAATTCCCAGGCTAGATGTTGAATCAGAACTGTAGCTGCCAGCCTATGCCCCAGCCCCAGCAATACCGGATCCAAGCCACGTCTTGTAAACTACACCTTAGCTTGTGGCAAAGTTGGATCCTTAACCCACTGATCAAGGCCAGGGATCAAACCTGCATCCTAATGGATATTAGTTGGGTTCATTACCCCTAAGCCAGGACAGGAACTCTGCAGTCAGATTCTTAACCCACTGTGCCACAGCAAGATCTCTAAAAAATGGCTATTTTTGATAAATTTATCCTATTAAACATATATAATTACAAAAAGGCACAAGAACCCTTGACTGGCGGATATGTTCACTATCTTGATGGCAGGGATGGTTTCACAGGTGTATACATATGCCAAATCTTACACCATACACCTTAAATGTGTGCAATTTATTATGTGTCAATTATACCGCAATAATGCTGTTAAAAAAAAAATTCTTTTGGAACTCTTCCATTGCTACCCAAGAGGATAAGCAAGAACCGATTTCACCTGTTTATTTTCCTTTTTCAATGCGGCTATTAGGAATTTTCAAATTACATACATGGCTTGAATTATGTTTCTACTGGTCAGGCCCGATATAGCGATTGCAGCCCATTTCACGGATCATGAGACTGAGGCCCAGAAAGGGAATGCAATGACATAGACCAAATTTTATTACGTAGTGGCAAGAATCCACAGGGCAAAAATGACGTATGTGGGTAAAAAGACTTGGATGCGTATCGCAAGGGAAGAAAGTGATCGTACTGTCCTTGCCCTTCGTTCACACCCTGAGCAGGTACCAAAGGCTTCAGGGGGCAGAGGAGGAATCTGGAGCAAGGAGAAACCCTGGAGGGAAAGAGTCAGGAGCAGAGAGGAGGCAGGGAGAGGGAGGGCGGCTGTGATCTGTGTTGGATGTGACCCCTCCCCCAGTGTTCCATCAACCAAAGACCGTAAAATTCTACTCTCATTTTCTTGGTGGGAACGGAGGAAGGGTCCAGGTTTCTTGCCTTGGTCAATGTGGTGGAAGCAGAGATCATGCCCAAAGCTACAGGAACCCGGGCAGCACAGGTGGCCATGGGAATATAAATGTTCCTCCACGCAAGAAACTCACAAATACCTTGGACAGGGCTCTTGACCTGCCTGGGTCCTGGCATGGGGTAGGGGGTCAGGGGGTGGGGGGGGACTCAAAGTAGTGTCATGTAGTGTCACTGAGATCTCAAGGGGCAAGCGCGGGACCTGGTAACTTGGGGACCCGCTGCTTGGCTCAGGATTTTAAATGTGAAGAAGAATATGATTAGAGTGACTGCAGCTTTATTTCCCTCCGCCCACCCCTGAATTCAGCAACTGCACCCCAAAAGATTAGGGAAGCCTCTACTAGGTGCAAGGCCAACCTTCAGCTCTGCCTTGCTAGGTGCTGTGAAGTGTACAGAAAAGCCATAGGGAAAAAAAAAAAGAAAAAGAAAAAAAAAAAGAAAAAAGCCATGGCCACTTGAAGCCCACAGAGAAGTCATTTCAACAAGAGGTGGCACAGGCGGTGAACACGAAGATCCCAGTTGAGTGGTCAAAGGTATATGAGTGTTCTTGGGGCCACCAAGAAAGCAGCTCAAAACAAACAAACAAGCACCAACATCAACAAGGCAAGAAAACAGCTCAGCACCCTTGCAGGGCCCAAGTCTAGCCCCATGGATGATGGGCCTGACTCAAGGAGGTGCTAGATGTATCCATAATCATTGGCCAGGTGGCAGAGGAGGGAAGGAAACTGGGCAGCATCTGAAGCCCAAGATCAGCCAGAACTGGGTCCTTCATGTGGGAAGGGGAGCAGTGGGTTGCCTGGGGGCGGGGGGATGTATGGGGTTTGGCTCTGAGATTCTGATCCCTCTGGCTGTACTGCAGACCGAGAATCCCAGGATTAGAGGGGGCAGTGAGCAGCCCAGACGTGGTCAGGGTGCCTCTCGACTACTGTCAGGGCCCAACACGGTGGAGGCTCCTGGGGTCATGCCTTCACTCTGTCTGCTGCCCACTGAGCCCCAGTCTCGCCAGTGCTCACCAGCAAGGCCTGATCAGGGAGCAGTGGTGGATCCACTGTGAGCTGGCCCCCACCACGGCACACATACCTCCCTGGTGACAGGTCCCTCACCTTCCCATGGGGAGGCCGACATTGACGGAGGACCAGCTGTGTTCTCCGCCTGGGTGTTAAGGCCCCGTGGGAATTATAGGAAGGGCCCCAGCCCTCAGGTAACTGAGACATGGGCATACCTTGTTATGACATCAAGTAGTTAGTTCCGTGGGACAGCTCCAGCTAAGAGACTATGGGAAGCTAGAGGAGGGAGAGAGTGTTTCCACTTGGGTGGGTCAGGAAGACTTCGTGGAGGAGGTGGCGTTTGAGCAGAACTTTGAAAGGCTTTGGTTATTGATCCCTAACCCTTTGTAGAGGGCATATTACTTACCAGAGACTCTTCTGCATGTACTATGAAGAGTCACTCGTCTAGGGCCACCCACAAACCTCTGAAGTAAGAGCCCTTAGTTAAGGGATGTGGAAATGGTGGCACAGAGGCCACACGGAGGGTAAAAAAATGGAGCCCAGAATCCAACCTAGACAGAGTCTCCGCTCGTCGCCACTAGGCTGTGCTGCCTCTTGGGTGGGCGGACATAGGGTGGCAGCAGAGTGGTCCACGGAGCGGAATGAGCAGATGGTCAGGGATGCAATAAAAAACGGTCCCCTCCTGGAAAGGAGACAGGCATCTGTTGTGACTGGAGTGGTTCGTGCAGGGAGGACACAAGTGCAAAAATGGGACAGGCAAGGAAGGGGGTTTCAAGGTTAGCGTTCAGGTACGTGAGGGTCTCACAGGAATGCTCAACCTCAGACCCGACTCGGGAGAGGGGGTGCGCCCCTCGGACTCCAGGCCCTGTTAGGACAGGGCTGCCCGCTGCTCCGTGGGCCTCGCCATCCACTAAGCGCTAAAGCGGGCTTGGTTGGGGGACACGAATGGAAAATCCATCATGCTCCAGGCAGGAAATTCCACAGTGAAGTCCCCTGGAGCTGCATCACCGCAGCAAGAGCTGTCACCCACGCGAGGCAGGGTCCTGTTCCTGTTTTGTTTGTTTGGGGACTGCAGTTGTTATTCCTTGCTCCGCCTGTGTTTATGTCGGGGGAACATTTGCTGTCGGAAACCAACAAAGTCCCTGGGCGGCAGCGCTCCCCCGATGCAGCGACCGCGGAGCCCGTGGCTCTGGCATTTCCGGCTCGCTCCCACCTGACGGGATTTCTCAATTGAACAACATCAAAGAGCTCCCCCTCTGCTTCCCTCTCCTCTTAAAGGGACTGGTGCTGAGAGGAAGCCATGTGACTCTGGAAGCAGAGCGCAACTTCTAGATTTGGCATTGTCCCCCATCTCCAGCCTGGGTGAGCCGTCAAATGGGCCTGTCCCACAGCCCCCAGCAGGCAACCGGGGGCAGGGGATCCGAGATCTGGACCCTCACGCCCTGCCCCCGGGGGCTGGCCGGGCAGCCCTAAGGCAGCAGCTCTTAGGGAATCAGATTTCAGAACCTGACCAGAAAGCAGCAGAGGTGACACCGAGGGCCTCTAGCCTCCACTGAGACTTAGAAGAAGCGGAGGAGGCGTCTGTTTTGGCTCAGTGGGTTAAGAACCCGACTCGTATCCATGAGGACTCTAGTTCGATCCATGGCCCTGCTCAGTGGGTTAAGGATCCGGAGATGCTGTGGCTGTGGTGTAGGTCGCAGATGCAGCTCTGACTCGACCCCTAGTCTGGGACCTTCCGCATGCTGCAGGTGCAGCCCTAAAAAAAAAAAGAGAGAGAGAGAGAAATGGGGAGGACAATGATGAGACTCAAAGAAGGGAGGGAGAGTAGGGGGAGTGGTGCAGAAAAGAAAGGCTACAGAGAGAACAGAGTGAGGGGAAGAGAGAGGGCGGCTCCTTGGCCTCTGCAGCCATCTGGCCAAAGGCCCCGCCGCAGCCTTCTACCGCGCTGATCTGGCGACTGTCTGTGGCCCTGACTCTGCGGGACCTACACCAGGCGCTTGTATGCCTAGTTGCAAGGGCTCATGAGTGAGGAACCAGGCCAAGCCGGTCCTTGTCTGGACTCATCCGTAAATCTGTTCTCCTCCTCCCCTCCTGAGCCTAGCACAGTGCCTGGTACCCAGCGAGGGCCCAGCCAGGCCTCACCGACAAAGAGTGGTAAGAGCTGCCGTTTCTGGAATCCCTGCTATGTGCCAGGCACCGTGCCTCATGGATTTTAGCTTCATTCAGTGTGGACAAGCCAATGAGGAAGGGGCCGCTTTTTGCCCCATTTTATGGGCGAGAGAACGCGTTCTCTGAGAGGTTAGAAGTGAGTGGTCTGAGGTTATAGAGCGAGTGTACGGTTGGACCAATATTTAAGTTCGAGTCTGTCTGATGCTGGTGTCAGCCTCATCACCCCTGGTTACCCGGTGGAGTGAAGGCTCTGGCCTCAGCAGTCTTGTGCTCAAAGCACAGGACGTGAATTGATGAGGTATGTACAGACACACACCCCTGCCCACTCACGGGTGCACACGCACTCCAAGCTTTGGGAACATCTTAGATGTTGTAAATACTGCAACCTCCAGCAGGGGTGTGACTGCAGAGCAGGCTGCCGGGGTTTGGAGGGGTCGGGGCCGGGGGCGGGGGCGGGGGGGGGGGGTGCTGTGGCAGGGCTGCCTCCACACTAAAGATACAAAGCCAGAAGGACAGACGTCAGCTGGGGTTCTCAGCCAGGAACTGATAAAGCACCGTGGAGGAGGGTTGCCCCTTTGAGACTTTGGGGGGCCTCTCGTGGTTGTCCACCTGTCCTTTTGGTTGCAGGGGAGGCCTGGGGGTGGGGGTCATTTCAACACAGCAGCTTCCCAAGCCCCGCAGGGTGGGAGGGCGCCCATGGTCTGAGCTATGGGTGCCAAACCCCACCCAACAGCTGCTGAGTGCAAACAGAAGGAGGAGCTCCACCTCCCAGGCCTTCAGATCTTCTCTCGACTTGCTTTCTCAGTGAGGCCATCCCCAGCCACCCTATTAATACGGCATCCATCTCTGACTCTCCAATAGCATTTACCATTTTTCCTTATTCATTTTTTTTTTTTATTGTCTGTCTCTCTCTAGTACATTGTACGGATCATGAAAGCAGGGGGCTTGTTTTGCTCACCGCTATAGCTGCAGTACCTTGTATACAGTTGGTGCTCAAAAAGAATTTGTCTTTTTTTTTTTTTTTATGGCCGCACCCCCAGCATATGGAAGTTCCCGGGTTAGTGGTCACATCGGAACGGCAGCTGCCGGCCTACACCACAGCCACAGCCACGGGAGATCCCAGCCGCATCTGCAACCTATGCTGCAGCTTGGGGCAACGCCAGATTCTTAAGCCCCTGAGCAAGGCCGGACATGGAATCCACATCCTCATGGACCCTAGTTGGGTTCTTAACCTGCTGAGCCACCATGGGAACTCCAAGAAGACTTTGTTGATTGAATGAATTCACTGATTTCTACCATTTTGGAGCACAGTGCAAAATAGGATGATAGGTACCTCCTCGTGCATTCTCAGCCATCCCCGAGGGGCAGGCCTGGTGTTGGGAAGACAGCCATTAAACTGGCCAGGGCGAGATCCCAACTTAAAACGAAGGAAAAGGCTCCTAAACATGATTTCCCTGCCTAGATCTGTTACTGCCATCATCCCTCTTGAGGAAGGGCCTCGCTGAGGTTCAAAGCTGTTCAATCTCACGCGGAATCAATGAGAAAATCCAGCAGTGCTTTGGGCGCACACGGGTCTCCTCCAGCATTGTTGTTTACCGCGCCTATCAGCAGACAGGATCTAAACTGCAGTAGGAATTGATGGAGTACTTCCTAAGCAACCCGGGTCAACAAGGACCACAACAGCAACGGGGGAAGTCCCGTTAGTGACTAAGAATAGCTCCTTTCACACTCACTGGCTGGGTGACCTCAAGCCACTTGCTTGACCTCTCTGAGCCTCAGTCTCCTTGTTTGTAAAAATGGGAATGATAACATCGCCTCCCTCATTGGGCCAGGGCCGCAGGGCGCCGTGGGGCTGAGCATGAATTAATAGATGTTGAGGGCTTGGAACAAGGCATGGTATGTAATGAGCACAATAGAAATGTCACTTACTATTTGTATGATTCTTTCTAGAACAACGAATGTGTCAGGAGAGGGGGTGTCTTTCTCCTCCCCACCCCCTGCCAGGTCCAGAATGACCTAAGGAGGGGCACTACTTGATTGATGTGTCTTCTGTAGGAACTGCAAGCTCCCTGAAGGCAGGCAGGGGCCAAGGCTGCCTAGAGCCCTAGAAGGCGGTGAGCACGAAACTTACACATAGCAGGTGTGCAATTGACTCTCATGTGTGACTTTCATTTAGGGTTTTGATAACTCCTGCCACGTTAGGACGCAAACATTTTTTTTGTTTGTTTGTTTGTTTGCCATTTCTTGGGCTGCTCCTTCAGCATATGGAGGTTCCCAGGCTAGGGGTCGAATCGGAGCTGTAGCCACCGGCCTATACCAGAGCCACAGCAGCGCGGGATCCGAGCCGAGTCTGCAACCTACACCACAGCTCACGGCAACGCCGGATTCTCAACCCACTGGGCAAGGCCAGGGATTGAACCCGCAACCTCATGGTTCCTAGTCGGATTCGTTAACCACTGAGCCACGACGGGAACTCCAGGACTCAAACATTCTTATAGGTGAGTCAGCGATACCCCTCCCTCTTATAGGGGGCACAAAAGGTATACATACCACCGCCTCTATTTTCCCTGGGGAAACTCAGTCCAGTAGGTCCAGCCCTGAGAAGTCATTTGCAAGCCATTCCAAAGGAAGTAATGAAATAGGTAGGTGCAGCCTGCAATCACTGCCATCAAAGAAAAAAACTGGCTGATGGTGGAGGATCTGTGTATGTGGTGGTGCAGGGGTGGGGGGAGGAAGGAGATTTTACGGCTTTAGATGCGGAGTCGGACCTCTGTGAGGTGGTGGCATGTGAGCTGAGACTTGAAAGATGAAAAGGTGGCAGATTGCGAAGATCTGGGAGAAGAATATTCCAGGCAGAGGGAGCCGCAAAACACAAATGCCCCCGAGCAGCCAAGGGTCTGGGGTCTCTAGGAACAGAAGGGAGGCCAATGTATCTGGGTGGTTAAGTTCTCTTCCTATGGGTCTGCGGTGGACAATGAGTGTTAAATATTTCAATAAAAAATTGAATCCCAAGCCTGGTCTCTGCCCAATTCATCTGGATTTCCTGAGTCTCTGTGGCTCTATCTGTGAGGAAACATTTGCGTTCACATCCTGGGCAGGAGACAGAGTAAACCTCAAAATATCCCAAACCCACAGACACGTTTCCTACCCTCCCCCCCGCCCGCCCCAAGAAGCCTATTCAGAATCAGGTTCCAGGTCTTGCTTGGCTCCTGGAAACTGCCTGGGAGCCCGTCTCAGGAGTGGGTGTTTCCTACCTTCGGTCTCAGCACTGTGCTTCTGACCCCCAAGCAGCTTCTCCTTCAGCAGCCTCAGCCCAGACGACCCACCACGTGTGGCACAGATCACGCTCAACGAGACATGTGGTGGCTCCCCTACATTTCCCAGCCTCCCTTGCTGTTAGGTTTGGGCCACGGGGCGAATTCCAGCCCGGGGTAGAGGGTCATGGACATAATTTTTGATGTAAGTAGGGTCAAATGAAGTCATGAGAGTGGGACCCTGATCTCAAAGGATGTGTGCCCTTCCAAGAGGAGAGACCAGAGAGCTCTCAGTGAGGAGGTGCCACCAGCCAGGAAGAGAGCTTCTCCCAGGAACCGAATCAGCCGGCCCCTTGATCTTGGCCTTCCCACCCTCCAGAACCATGAGCAATCAATTCCTGTTGTTTCAGCCACCCAGTCTGCGGCAGTTGGTCAAGGCAGCCTAAGCTGAGACGCAGGCTTCCCCACCTCTCGTGCTCTCTCTCCCTGCTATGTTAAGCCACTGAGATGGCAGGGTTTCTGTGGTACTGCAGCGTCACCTAGCTTACCTTGGGCAATGCACGGTGGCAGAGAAAAGAAGGTGGTACACACCGTGTTGGCTCAAACTAGAGCAAAAGCCAAGGCGCACCAGCAGCGGTTTGCCCTCTGGCCCCGCTTGCCCCCCAAGACTGTGGGTGGACCCAGGGGGTCTTGGTATCTGGACAGATGCAAACTGTCCTCCCTGGGCCCTGGGATTCAGGCGGCAATGAAGGTGTAGCCTGCTCGAGGAATCCACTGAGGTTGCAAGTGAGAAAACAAGAGCTCCATGGGCTAAAGAGCTGGGAAACCCTGGGAGATAAGGCTTTGTCTCCAGACAGGCAGCCCTGCTGAAATGCATACCAGTTCCCTGGAAGGGGTCCCTCATTATCCACTGACAGCCAAGAGGCACTTTCTTAGGGATGGTTTTCGTAGGGGAGGGTGGACGGGCAGGCCCAGGCTCTCAGACCCTGGGTCATAAATTGGAGGCAGACCACACAGTTGGGCCCAGGGTTACCCCTCCTCTACCCATGGGAAGGTTTGAATTTCATCAGGAGCAGGAGGGCCATGGCGCTACTTCAGTTTGCCTGTGACTTCTCACTGGTATGGCCCTCCCGGGCCAGGCCACCTACCTGCACGATCATGCCTGAGAGAGGATGGAGGTGAATTTGGAGGCCTTGCATTCATTCATTCATTCACTCACTCACTCATTCACTCAAACGCTTAGCAGGAGTTACCTACAAGCATCTTTTTCCATCCTGCCTTCCAGATTCTTCTCTCTTTTTTAATTTTTTTATAATGATTTTTATTTAAGCACGGGTTTACAGCACTCTGTCAGTTTTCTACTGTACAGCAAGGTGACCCAGTGAGGGAACTCTCTTTTTTTTTAAGTTTTATTGAAGTGTAGTTAATTTACAAGGCTGAGATCATTTCTCCTCCTCTTTCAAAGCCAAGCTCAGCTCTGAATCTCCCCTAAGAAGCATTCCCTTCCCCCCTCCCTTTGTAAGGCCTGTGACCTCCCAGTAATAGTAGTTACACCCCAAATCTATGGGATGCCTCTAGGTACCAAGCCCTTCACCAGCTCATACCTCCTGTTTGAGATCTCACCTGATCCTCTGGACCCTGAGGGAGGTGTTATCAGCCCTACTGTTTTATTTTTTTTTGCTTTTTTTTAGGGGTGCACCCCTCGGTATATGGAGGTTCCCAGGCTAGGGGTCGAATTGGAGCTACAGCTGCCGGCCTACACCACAGCCACAGCAACATGGGATCCGAGCCATATCTGCGACTTACACCACAGCTCACGGCAACGCCAGATCCTTAACCCACTGAGCGAGGCCAGGGATCGAACCCCCAACCGCATGGTTCCTAGTCGGATTCGTTTCCACTGCGCCACCATGGGAAATCTTTTTTTCAAAATCAGCCCTACTTTAAATCTGAGTTCAGAGCGCGGAAGTGGCTTATCCAAAGTCACACAGCTAGCTTCATGAAGCAGAGCCTGTCAGATTCCAAGACCCCTGCAGAATTGCCACACCCTCTTGCCACCCCCCACAGTTCAGCCTCCATTGTCATCAGTTTTGAATTGCTCCCCAATCCCTGCAAGCCCTTGGAGGATGGGAAGAGCTTCTTCTAACTGGTTCATAATTAGCTCCTCTCCTCAGACCAGCACTTCACGGTTTATATGGGGCTTCTACATACTTGATGCCACCTGCTCCTTACTGCATTCCCGAGATATCTGTGTTATCCTCAGTTTTCAGATGAAGAACTGAGGCTCAGAGAGTTCCAAGAGTTGCAGGAGGCACACATCCAATGAGTGAGTGACACCAAGTTGCTTTTTTTTTTTTTCCTGCTACCCTAGGGTGCCTCTTACTTGCAAATTGGGCGCCATCGAATCCCTTCAGTCTCTCCAGGCACCATGGTGCTTTATGCCTCATTTCTGCACTATGGAAAATAGCTCAAGTCCATAAAGGGACTCATTCTCTCTCCAATCTTTGGGAGCTGGAGCAGAGGCATATAGGGTTCTTCAATTACCACTCCACAGGATGGGAGTGGGACCCCTCCTGGAAGCCTAGAACAGGTGACTAGGGCCCAGAGCTGAGGACAAGTCACAGGAGAGAACTGCCAATGCTCTTCCAACAGTGGGGATTGGAGATGCTTCCCTTAGGGCTTTTTTTTTTTTTTTTTTTGTCTTTTTGCCATTTCTAGGGCTGCTCCCACGGCATATGGAGGTTCCCAGGCTAGGGGTCCAATCGGAGCTGTAGCCGCTGGCCTATACCACAGCCACAACAATGCGGGATCCGAGCCGCATCTGCAACCTACACCACAGCTCACAGCCACGCCGGATCGTTAACCCACTGAGCAAGGGCAGGGATCGAACCCGCAACCTCATGGTTCCTAGTCGGATTCGTTAACCACTGAGCCACGATGGGAACTCCTTCCCTTAGGGCTTATTAAGAGCCTACGGACCCGGTTCTACTGCTCCCAACCTCCTCCTGACCTTTCTAATAAGCCCAAGGAGGCGCGAAGGTGGGAGGCTTCTCCTTCCCCTGAGCCTCCAGCTAGGTAAGGGGATCCCAAGAGAATGCCATCAAGGTGACGGTGGCCTGTGAGGACAGGAAAGTGGCCCATCCGTCCTGATTGGACATCTGCTCGGGTGGCAGACTTTGTGGCTCGGCCCTGAGCCTATAAGAAGCAACCAGGGGCAGTGGAGGAAGGACAGGGCAGCAGGCCAGGGCGGCAGAGGTGTGACCAGGCAGTGCGCATCTTCCTTGGGTCAGCCGAGGGGTGCTGAGGTTTGAGCTGTCTCTTGTTAGTCTACCTGAGCTCCCCGGGCCGCTGAGCCAGGGGCCTGCAGGAGCAAAGGCGGGAGGCATGTGCGAATGTGGGCGTAGGGGGTGGGGTGGTGATGCTTGGAAAAAGTAATGGCCAAAGAGCTTCTCCTACATCCGGGAACTCTGAAGTGGGGGGGCGGGGAGGGGGCTCCAGACCGGTCCCAGGTTGGGGGTAGCGACAGAAGAAAAAGAAAAGCTTTCTATGTCTGCACCCCAGTGAGTGGAGATCCCGCAGTGAGGCAGTGGCCCAGTGTGAAACACCATCGCTGCCATCCATCCGCCCATCTTCCTTCAGAATGCTCTCACAGCCCTGGCATCCTTGGGGCCCCTCTGGGGTTAGGCTGACACAGCAGCTGGAGAGGTGAATGGGGTCTGGGGCTGGTACATCAGCCGACCTTGACTCAGATGGGCATGCCCAGAACAGCCTTGCCCCCAGGGGAAGCCTAGATGATGCCTGCAGCAAAGTTGCCAGGAAGGAGCATCTCCCAGCGCCCCTTCCCCTCAAAAAAGCCTAGCAAAGTTTTGTGTGCAAGCACTGGAAAGGAAGATTGGGGCCCTGTATTCATGTCCCAGCCCCTCCACTGTGTGATTCGGCTAAATGACCGCATCCCCGTCCATGTCCTCAGCTGTAAGGTGATGGTGGCGCCTCCTGCAATGGCAGCCTGTCTGCCTGCCTGGCTGTGGGCCCCAGTCTACCTCATCCGGTCATTTGCTGTGTAACTTCGAGTAGGTCTCCAAACCTCTCTGATTGGCCTGTAAGAAACCAAAGAATGTTTGCTTGTTTGTTCGGCCACACCTGCAGCATGGAGAAGTTCCCAGGCCAAGGATCTAATCCAAGCCACAGCAGTGACCTGACCAGCTGATCCTTAACCTGCTGCACCACCAGGGAACTTCAAGAATGTTTTTAACTAACTGAAAGCAGATATTACATGGAAATAGAAAGCACTTTTTAACTATCTCGGAGCAGAGGGCTGGTCTGTATGTTTTCCTAAGGTCCCTTCCTGTTCCGTGTTTCCATGATTTAAAAACAAAACAGAACACCAACAAAAACTCGGAACTGGAGAAGGAAGCCAAATACCAGGGAGGCAGCTTTCTGTACCACTCCCTCAGCGAGTCAAACAAAACTGAGGCTCTTCTGCCCCCTGGTGGACTCCTCTGCCCCTGCAGTCATTGCTGAGGCCCTTTACGTTTCAGGACTGAGAGTCATGACTCCTGGTCATTCATGCCTCACACATTCACTGAGGGCCTCACTGCCGGCCCCAAGCTCTGTGCTGTGTGCTGCGCGTACAAAGACGAATGACACTAGGACCCCTCCCTGAAGGGGGCTTGTTATGATGTGGTTTCTTTTGTGTTATGATTCGTACTTATTCTCTGTGAAACGTTAGATTTAAGCGATGTTCAGCTATAAGCAGTTTAAGTGGAGTCACAGCGATCAAAGTGAACTTCCATAGTCATGGTTTTGAAACATCGGGTCTAGCGCTGGAGTCTTAAGAGTGCCACTTTATTTTTTATTTTTTTATTTATTTTTTTGCTTCTTTAGGGCCGCACTCACAGCATATGGAGGGTCCCAGGCTAGGGGTTGAATCGGAGCTGTAGCCGCCGGCCTACGCCAGAGCCACAGCAACTGGGGATCCGAGCCACGTCTGCGACCTACATCACAGCTCACGGCAACACTGGATCTCCAACCCACTGAGCGAGGCCAGGGATCGAACCCAGAACCTCATGGTTCCAAGTCGGATTCGTTTCCACTGCGCCACGACGGGAATTCCAAGAGTGCCACTTTGGATAAGGCATCTGTTTGGCAATGCCCACAAAGGCTTCACTGGAACAGGAGCAACTGATGGAGACCAGGCCCCTTGGAGAGTAACTGCTACACCCGACTGACCCATGGACTCAAAAAGGGACCACTGAGCCAAGCCATGTGAAGACTCCTGGCTAGAGGACCTTGGCTGCATGCTGCTGGGAGCAGTTCTGAGTGTCGCTGTCCCAGACCCTGGGAGTACAAAGGGCAACTCCCGATCACACTTGTCATGAGACCGTGTCCAGGCTGGAGACCGCCGCTTGTGGGGAGATGTCTCCATCCTGGGCTTCTCCCGGGAGCGCGTCCTTACCCTCTTGTACTTTCCCTACTCTGACCAGACTCTGCCGTGTGCTGAATCCAATAAACCGAGACATTTTTGGAATATGGGCTATATTTCATGTATCTCCAATCCTATGATTCTTCCCTGGCCTCACTGCTGGGCCTTGGTTATGGGGCTGCAGTCTATTGGGACAGACAGACAGATCATTGTAATACAGTTAAATACGGGCTATGTTAAAGGTCATTATGTTTGGCTGGGGTGGGGGAGGGGACATGTCAGGAAGCCCTTAACAAGTAGAGGTTGTCGTTGAGTTTGATGACTGACTTTTCGATCGTTAAGGCCTTCTGGACAGAGATTGTGTTTAAAGGCACATGGCATAGGTTGTGTGTGAAGGCACAGGGCATATGCAAGGGATGACAGAACGTTTCATATGCTGGGGCCATGCTGGGGACTATGGGAGATGAAGTTGAGAGCTGGCGGGTGGTCAGAGGATGGGGGTCTTGTTTATTGGATCTGATCCCTGGGTGACTGGGGAATTCTTGAGGGGCTTTGGGAGGGGTGCTTATGTGGTTGGATGTGAATTTCTGTGAGTTCATTTTGGTTGCTTTGGAGAGAATGGGCTGTTGAATTGTAAGACAAGAGGCTCTTGGGAGGGTTGCCAGATTTAAAAACAAAACGAAGAGAAGCAGAAAACAAGGATGCCCACTAAAATTGGCATTTCAGATAGAGAACAATTTTTAGTATAAGTCTCTCCCAAGTATTGTCTGGAATATACTAAAAATTATTCATATACCTGAAATCCAAATTTAACTGGAGTTAAAGTTTATCATCCTAGACTCATCATATTTTATCATCCTAGAGTCATCAGGAGAGACGATGGGGGCCTGGGCTAGGCTGGAGGGCGTAGACTTGGATAGAAGTGGAACAATTCCAGGGGTGTTCGGAAGATGGAAATGGAAGAAGCTGGGGATGATGTGGATGAGGAAGAGGGAGAGGGAGGTGTCACATGTCACAGCCCATCTCACTTTGGCCTATTTGCTCTGTGTCGGGTCCTCTAACTGCACCCCAGGCCAAACACCACACCCACCGAGGTCAAGGGTCCTTCCTAAAACCTCCCAGCGAACCCCTGAACCTAGGAGCCAAGACACCCTCCAGACCTCGGTGGGCCCCTGCTCTGGCTGGCTCTGCCTGGCTCTTTGGCTTCCACACCTGCCTGGTTCTGAATTTGGGTCTTACTCCTTGTCTGGTCCAGCTGATCAGCTATGGGCTGGTGCCCGAAGTCCAGTTAGGGCCCCTTTAGGCCTCTGCCCCACGCCTCTGCCCCATATCTAGCATGAGGCGCCCAGCCCAGGACTTCCGGGCTGACTAGGACAGATCTTTCCTGCCAGGAGGAAAATCCCAAACATTCCCAGAAAGCCACAGCTTTCCCTAGGGGCGTTCTCCCTGCCAGAATGCTGGGACCACCAGAGGGCCGGCCTGGCTTCTCAGAGCTTCTTGTGAGCCAACAGTGCCCCCCAGTGGTCACACAGCACACTGCGGGCTGAGGGGAGCTGGCAGGTTGGTGTTTGCACTGGTTTAGAAGGGAAAGCTTTAGCATTCTGATCCCTGGCAGGGCGCAGGGGGGCCCGGCCCTGCTGGTGGCCATCCATTACCAGTGCTGTTGGCACTCCTCAGCTCTTACAGATCTGAACAAAGCATCTCTTTGGTGGCCCAAGATGACATCCAAAGGATCTAGGTCTGGGGTCTCTGTTCTTGGCAGGGCTCAGGAAGACGCTCCGGGCTGACCTGGTCAGAGTCCCTTACAGCCCCAGCCTCCCATATTTGATAGAAACCAGCCTACAAATAAAGGTAGCTGCGTTTGAGCCCCACCCCAGCCCATACCTGCTTGTGGACCTCCGCGCCCGGGAACCTGGATTTGGGGACTGAGTGTGACAGATGTACATGTTGCCAGCCACCCAGTGGGCCTGGCCACCGGAGAGGGTGGCTGCCCAACTCTGCATCAAGCCGCAACCCTCTCTGGGGTCACAGCTGGTCAGAAACTAGTACACGTCCCACCTGCTCTCTCTTCCACACCAGGGCCTGTGAGTGTGTGGCCAGGGCCAGAGCTCTGGGCCCCAAGCCGGGGAGCTGAGACATATGGAGCCTCAGATGGCCTCATGGGTCTGGAGGAACTGAAAAAGTCTTCTAAGGAGTTCCCGTGTGGTTCAGGCAGTTAAGAACTGATGTAGTGTCCATGAGGATGCCGGTTCAATCCCTGGCCCCGCTCAGTGGGTAAGGATCCGGCGTTGCCATGAGCTGTGGTGTATGTAGGTCACAGACGAGGCTCAGATCCCCTATTGCTGAGGCTGTGGTGTAGGCCGGCAGCAGTAGCTCCAATTCGACCCCTGGTCTGGGAACCTCCATATGCCGCAGGTGAGGCCCCAGAAGGACTACCAAAAAAGTCTGAGGAGCCTGGCTCAGGAAATGCAGCTCCCTGCCTTGCCCTCTGACCCCAGGCACTTGCCCTGGGAGCATGGGAACATCCCAGACTGTGGGGAGAGACTGTGGTGATCATTGACCCACGGCTGGATTTGGGGAGGGGCATACCCTCTGCTTTCTAGCGGGTTTTGACCAATCAGCCTTTGCCATGGCTCCTGGGGACCCTGGCACCTATTTTCCAGGGCTTTGGAGAAATATGCAACTTATCATGTGTCTCATGTGTAAAGTGGGAATAATAATAATACTCTCTTCATGGCTACATGAGTTAAGACAGTAAAGCGCTTTGTCGTTGTTAGGATGAATATTTCTCGGGGTCTGAGATCGAGTCTCTGCAAGGACTGGAGTTCCCTGATGGTGCAGCAGGTTAAGCTTCGGGTGTTGTCCCTGCTGTGGCACAGGTTCAATGCCTGGCCCAGGAACTTCCATATGCCTCAGGTGTGACCAAAACAAACAAACAAACAAACAAAAAGATCTACGGAGTTCCCATCGTGGCGCAGTGGTTAACAAATCTGACTAGGAACCATGAGGTTGCGGGTTCGTTCCCTGGCCTTGCTCAGTGGGTTAAGGATCCCGCGTTGCTGTGGCTGTGTTGTAGGTCACAGATGCGGCCCGGATATGGTGTGGCTGTGGTGGGCAGCTATAGCTCTGATTCCACCCCTAGCCTGGGAACCTCCATATGCCATGGGTGCGGCCCTAAAAAACGAAAAGCAAAAGAAACAAAAAAAGAAATGAGCAAAGCTGTGTTCCACTAAAACTTTATTTCCAAAAAGAGACGATGGGCTGGATGTGGCCCCCGAGGTTACTCTTTGCCAACCCCTGAGTGCAAGTGAGACAGGATTCTACATGACGTCTCCAGAGCGAAATTACACGTCAGTCACACACGCGCATGCCCTGTGGAATATGGGGTCACCGAGAGTCTTAAATGGGCTCCTTTGGCTGTGTGGGAGGGGCCTCTGGCTAGGGTCCCTCCACAGCGTATCCTGTGTCCATCGTCACAGGGCAGGTCATCCTGGCATTCCGTGTCTTCCAGGCTGTGGCTGGCTTATGTTGCAATCTCCACCAGGTAACTCCATGGCACATCGGTAACTGCCTCTTGACTGTGCCAAACCATTTGTGGCCGCTCACTGGCCGAAGCCGAGCACCCCTCCAGCCAACCCTGGGCTGCCCCTTGCCCTTCCGTGTCTAGGGAGAGCAGGGCCATAAGGTTGGCCAGGAGGGCCTGGTGCTGCCAGTCAGGGAAGACACAGGAAGAGGAGGTTTATGGGGTATGCGGAGTTCAGTTTGGGGTATGGTGATGTTTAAGGCGAGGCTGGGGGCCATCGCAGCCGAAGTAGCCAGGGGCTAGTTTCCTACCAGCATGCACATACCTGAATTCAACTCTGCTCACAACGCCAAAGAAAAAGAGAAAATGGCAACAAAACGTTTTCTAGTGAGTCCATGCACTCTTTGGCCCAGGGAGCCCTGTGCTCTGGAATGCATGTGGGTCTGCTCCTTCTTCACCGGGTCTCTGTTTTCCATGCCTGTCGTGCTAGGACCACATCCATGGGCTGGGGGTGGGCCGTGTATTTAAAAGATGCCATTGTACATGGTGCATGCATGCGTGCGTATATGCTTGTGTGTGTGTGTGTGTGTGTGTGTGTGTGTGTGTGTGCGCGCGCGCGCACATGAGCCTGCCGGGTTCCTGGGAACATTCTTTGATATTTGGGGTATTTAAGGGTTTTTCTGAGTATATACAACTTTTGCCTAAAGAAACTGACTTTAGAAAGTAGACCCAAATGGGATGTGACGCCATTGTAAACAAAAGTAGAAGGTAATTTTTTTTTGTCTTTTTGTCTTTTCTAGGGCTGCACCCAAGGCATATAGAGGTTCCCAGGCTAGGGGTCTAACCGGAGCTGTAGCCGCCAGCCTACGCCAGAGCCACAGCAACGCGGGATCCGAGCCGCGTCTGTGACCTACACCACAGCTCACCGAAATGCTGGATCCTTAACCCACTGAGCAAGGGCAGGGATCGAACCCTCAACCTCTGGTTCCTAGTCGGATTCGTTAACCACTGCGCCACGATGGGAACTCCCGAAGGTAAAATTAAAAAAAAAAAATAGTAAAAAAAAATTTAAAAAGAAGTAGAAGGTGGCTGCAGAGAGAGTTTCAGAACTCACTGGCACGTAGGTGGCAGACGGAGGAGTGGGGGCGGGGGTTACTGAGGGCGAATACAGAGTAAGTGGAGAAGTGCCCCAGCCTGTGGCCGAGCGCCCAGGATATGCTGTCATTAGCTTTTGCGGGAGGGCCGGGGAGGACACCAAGCCTGCGAGGGAGCCTGAGACAGAGGGGTGCGTGAGGTGGGAAGAGAACAGGACTTTGGGATCTAGCAGCCTGGTTGGGGGCGGGGAGGGGAGTGTTCCAGAAGAAGGGGTGGAATGCTGCTGAGAGGTGAGAAGGTGAGGGCTGAAAAATGATCTTTGGTTTTGGCAACATGGACGTCGCTGGTGACCTTGGCAACAGCAGTGTCAGAGGGACAGGCCAGAAAGGGTGGAGGGATGAGACGAGGTGAGACAGAGGGCACAGAGAGTGAAGAGGACTCTTCTGAGAAGTGTGCCCGGGGCAGGGGTGGGGGAGAGGGGTGGTGATGGATTGGCAGAGCAGGGAGGTTTCTATCCTGCAGGTGTGACTCCTTTGCACCAGGTCATCTGGTTCCCGGGGTGAGCTAAGGAATTCTGTCCATTTCTGCCATCATCTCATTGGCCCTGAGAGACTTGCCGGAAAGAGCCTAGGATGCTAGGGCTGCCCTAACCAAGTACCACAGTCTGGGCGGTTTAAACAACAGAAACTTCTTGTCTCCCAGTTCTGGAGGCTAGAGGTCAGAGAGCAAGGCTGTGAGGGGGCGTATGTGCCAGGCTGTCCCCTAGCTCCCAGACGCCTGCTGGCATTCCATGGCTTATAGATGCAACACTTGAATCTGCACCTTAACGTTCACATGGCGTTCTCCCTGTGTGTTTGTCTCTGTGTCCAAATTTCCTCATTGTAATTTACTTTTTATTTATTTATTTTTTTTGGCCCACGGCATATGGAAGTTCCCTAGCCAGGAACTGAACCTACGCCACAGCAGCAAGTTGAGCTGCTGCAGTGACAATGCCTGATCCTTAACCCGCTGCCCCACAAAGGATCTTTTTTAAAAGGACGTCAAGGAGTTCCCGTCGTGGTGCAGTGGTTGACGAATCCGACTGGGAACCATGAGGTTGCGGGTTCGGTCCCTGCCCTTGCTCAGTGGGTTAAGGATCCGGCGTTGCCGTGAGCTGTGGTGTAGGTTGCAGACGCGGCTCGGATCCCGCGTTGCTGTGGCTCTGGCGTAGGCCGGCGGCTACAGCTCCGATTCGACCCCTAGCCTGGGAACCTCCATATGCCACGGGAGCGGCCCAAGAAATGGCAAAAAGACAAAAAAACAAAAACAAAAAAAAACCCAAAAAACAAATAAAAGGGCATCAGTCATGTGGGATTAAGGCTCATCTTACTCCAATATGATCACATCTTACCTAATTATACCTGCAATGACCCTATTTCCAAATAAAGTTGCATTCACAGGTACTTGGGGTCAGGACTCTGAGATACAAGTTTGGAGGCGGGGGTAGGGGGTGGAGGCGACGCAGTTCAACAGATAACTAGCCTTTTGGTCTCATTCTTTCCACTTCCTGTCCTGTCATCTCTTGCCAGAGATCATTCGTTTCTCCCCATTCACATCTGTGCCTCCCTCTCTGCCAGCGGCCTCATCACCTCCATCCTTCCTTCCCAGCTGACCGTTCTCCAGAAAAGATCTAACTCCTCAGCTTTCAACCACAAAATGACCTCCCCACCCTCAATGACGAGTTCTAAATAACCCGGCAGAGGGACAGTGAAGGAGGCAAGTGAGGAAAATAGATTTTAATTCCACCGGGTTTTCGGCAAAAGTTAGGGCTGAAACCTCCACGGACTTTAGATGATTACAAGCCAGTCTGGAAAAAAAGTCTTTGTTTTTGTTGGTGTTTCAGGCTATAAGGTATGAGATTCTAAGAATAGTCAATCAAATCCCTCAAAATAGAAAGAAATGATCAGGAAACCAGAAAAGTCATGGCAGCTTTAAATACCCGTGTTACAGCTGGGGACGGTCATTCTCTGCCATCTGCTGGCCACAGCTACAAGCAGTAAATGATCCTTGCTCTGCCGAGGCAGGGCCATCATTAGAGGTGGAGGAGCAGCCCCAGGATTGCTAAATGGCCCTTGCAAGGGCCTTTGTGCATGGATGTGGCTTTGAGCAACACGTCCCATGGAGCCCCGAGGCTGCCTGGTGGCCTTCTGGTCTGAAGTGTCAGATGTTAGAGGGGAGAAGGCTGCCAATGTGAAGGACAGAGCAGGCCTGCCATGTGGGGGAGCTGGGAGCTGCGGGCAGGGCTCCGTGCCCGCAGGCCACCACCTCCTGCCGCCTACGTGCCTGAGCAGGACACTGTGTCTGTTCATCCAACACACAGACGTTTCTTTCTTTGATGAATAATGTTTTCTTTAATCTTTTTCTGATATGAAAAGTAATGCACGCTCATTGTAAAACATTTAGAAAACCAAACAGATATAAAAGTGAAAACAAATCATTTAGGTTGGCCCCAGAGGGTGGCTTGGCCGGGGGCCTTACTATAATCTCCACCAGCACCCCCAAAGTCAGTCTAAGTACTCATGCAATTTAAGGAAAAACTCTGCTTGCCGTGCAAAGCAGCTTGTACTTTCAGGAGAAAGCTCCTACCCTCCCTTCGAAAGGTTTCTAAATCTTCCTTTATAGACTTTCTGGAGTGCCTGCTGACCACAGGGCCACCACCTAGGGGTGACGGCTGTCTGCCGTTTTTGTGAAAGTGTGCTATTTTTTTAAAATTTATTTTTTATTGAGGAGTTCCCGTCATGGCGCAGTGGTTAACGGATCTGACTAGGAACCATGAGGTTGTGGGTTCAATCCCTGGCCTCGCTCAGTGGGTTAAGGATCCAGCGTTGCCGTGCGCTCTGACGTAGGCCAGTGGCTATAGCTCCGATTGGACCCCTAGCCTGGGAATCTCCATAGGCCGTGGGTGCAGCCCTACAAAAAAAAAAAAAAAAAAGACAAAAAAATTTATTTTTTATTGAGATATAATTTACATATAACTATATTAGTTTCAGGGGTACAACATCATGATTTTGACCTTTGTATGTATTGCGAAGTGATCGGCACAATAAGCTTAGTTCATATCCATTGCTGCACAGAGTTCCATTTTTTTTTCTTTTTGTGATGAGAACTTTGAAGACCTGTTCTCTTAGCAGCTTTCCAATATACAGTACAGCATCGTTAGCTCTAGTTGTCATGCTGTACATGTGGTTATGTCTTATCTCTATATCTGATCTTTTAAAATTTAGGACATTCTCTACACTTCTGCTTGTGTCTTCTTTTCCACTCGATGTTATAGCTTGGCATTTTCCTGTGTCACCGTTCCTCAGCAAAAGTCCTTGTAAAGGCTGCATGATGTTTTAGCCATACAAATCTGCAACGTGTTGATCCACCTTTCGGTTTGGAAGGCTAGGTAGATTGTTTTTCGCGTGTGCTCCTCTAGGGTCATTTCCTAGAAGCGGAATTGCTAGACGTATGCTTCTAGGCTCTTGAGACACATTGCCATCTTGCTTCTAGCCAGGTGACCCTCGCCTTTGCCGACGCCCGAGTTATAAATGACACACACTGCTGGGTGCCAGGCTACGTGCTGGAGACACCATAGTGAGGGCATTTTAAAAAGAACGTGGTCTCCGCCTCCGCCGAGTTTCTGACTTGCTGGGAGAGAGTGACCTTGATCAAATAATGAATGTATAATTAGCAACTGCGATGATGCTCTCGGGGCGGGGGGAAGGGTGTGAGGAGGACATAGCACAGGAGGGGGTGGCTCTGTGGTGAGGGGGGCAGAGAGCGGGCAAGGACACAGGTCCCCACATGGCCGAAGCCAAGAGAATGGGGGTGGCAGACTGTGGGAGGGGGCCGGAGTCAGTGACACTCTGACCCACTGGGCCTTGTAGGTCCCAGGAAGAATTCCGGAGAGTCATTGACTGGTCTTAAAGAGAGGGGTGGTGTGGTCAAATTTGCCTTTTGAGAATCGCTTTTTTTTTTTAACTAAAATTTTTTTTAAATCATGGCAAAACAAAAACAAAAACAAAAAACCCTAACATACAATTTACCACTGTTGGTTCATTATTAAGTGTATGGTCCAGTAGTGCGCAGCAGGTCCCCCAAATGTTTTCATCTTGCAAAACCGAAACTCTGTCTCCAATAGACAACAACTCCCCATTTCTCCCTCCCCGCAGCCCCTGGCTACCACCATTCTCCTTTCTGTGTCTATTCATTCATCTGACTATTCTAAGTGCCTCATATAAGTGTAATTATACAGCATTTGTCTTTTTATGTGACTGGCTTACTTCGCTTTGTGTAGTGGCCTCAGGGTTGATTCACACGGCAGCATGTATCAGAATTTCTTTCCCTTTAAGGCTGCATTTTCTGCTGCATGCATATACCACATTTTGTTTCTCCATTCATCTGTCAGTGCATACTTGGGTTGCTTCTGTGTTTTGGCTCTTGCGAATAATATATAGGCAGATATCTTTTTTTTTTTTGTCTTTTGTCTTTTTAGGGCTGCACCCGCGGCATATGGAGGTTCCCAGGCTAGGGGTCTAATCAGAGCTGTAGCCTCAAGCCACAGCCATGCCAGAGTCGAGCCATGTCTGCGACCTACACCACAGCTCGCGGCAACGCTGGATCCTTAACCCACTGAATGAGGCCAGGGATTGAACCCACAACCTCATGGTTCCTAGTTGGATTGTTTCTGCTGCGCCAGGATGGGAACTCCCAGATATCTATTAAATCCCTATTTTCGATGCTTCTGGATCCATACCCAGAAGTGGGATTGCTGGATCACGTGGTAGCTCCATTTTTAAATTTTTGAGGAACTTGGAGAATGATTTTTAGGAAGCAAATCCAGCAAGGCCAATTCTGTTGCCTACAAAACAATAGAAAGTAGTACTGGATGACTGCTAAAGCTATCTTCTTCGACTACATCAATATAATTTACGAAGTACACACATGCGAGCTCCTCCAAAGTTAATAGAGCTCGCTATGAATAATGAAATGTCCACACATTACAGGAACATCTATTGTATACAGACTCATGTCTCTAAGTGTTTTGAGGGACATTTGTTCATCAAATCTTCTTGAGCACTTGCTCTCTGCGAGGCCTCGTGGGGAAACCCAAACTATGCCTCGCTTGGTTTGGGGGGAATCCTCATTCTAAAGTAGCTGCTAGTGGCACCAACACCCTTTAGTGTGGGGTGTGTTCAACTAGTGCTACAAAGGGAAGGTTCTAAGAATTCAGGGGAGGCAGGAGTCATGGGGAAATGCTTCCAGGAGGAGGTGACATTGGGGGTGGATAGGGTTTGGGCAGGTGGAGTGGTGACGGCTGGAGGGTTTCAGCTGGCTGGCAGAGACGGAACCAAAGAGGCAAATGTGTGTCAGTTTAGGGACAGGGAGGGCATGAGAAGGTCAGGAGTGGGAGATTCGGCAGGAGAGGTGGGTGGAAGCAAGCGAGAGCTTTAACGCCAGGCAGAAGGACTGGTGCTTCTGGGGTGTGGGGGAGAGGCGCTGGCGAGATGAGCCTGGCTGTGACACGTGTAGGATGGACTGAAAGGGAGAGGCACTGGCAGCTGAGAAACTAGTTAGAAGGGATGAGAAAGGCCACCCCAGGCCTGAGGCAATGAGCGGTTGAGTTTGTTGGTGGGGCATGGGAGGAAGGCAGTGGAAAGGAGGGGCCAGACGGAGGAGACTACAAACCGCCTGACCTTGGCCCCTTGTCTGTGGATGTCCCATCACACCTTTTCTCCCCTCCTGCCTCCTCCCTTCCTTCCTTCTTGCCTTTCTCCCTCCCTCCTTCTTTTTAAAAGATTTCACATGCATCTTCGGATGACCAGTCTTACTCATTTCGGTTTCCTTCTGAACCTTGCACAGTGGCCAACACTGAGCAGGGGCTTGATTAATATTTGTGGGATTGCCACTGGGGACTGCCTACAAGTGGGGCAGGTGCCAAAAATTAACCAAGTGTTCAAGCCGATGGGGAGAGAGGAGAATGCTGGGAGAAGCTGGTCAGGGTCAAAGTCAGGTTGCATTTGAGCTCCTGGCCGGTTACCCAGCTGACTTGAAATCTTGCGATGCATCTAGAAGGGAGAGGGATTTTAAGGAGCATCTTCCCTTTCACCCCACTCCAGCTAGGGAGAGAGTGGCTATGCTTAAGAGCACAAATTTTGGTCTGGGGTCATAGTCTGGTCTGCCACTAGCTGAGTGCCAAGTTAGCTGGCCTCTCTGAGCCTCAGTTTTGTTCACCTGTGAAAGAGGGGTACAGCAGTACTCTATACGGTGACCGTCAAGGCTAAAGGTGAGGGTGGGGGGAGGCGGGGTGGAAGAGCTGGCCTTGGCAGGAAGGGCCATTTATTTCCGAGACAGGTGGGAAGAAGCGGGGAAGAGGGCTGCTCGGCTGACCGCTTTGACTTTTTTCACAAAGGAAAGGGTACGGTCACCTGCTGAGAGCTGAAGGGCAGCAGAAGAAGGGTCTAGGCTTTGAGGCTAGTGGAGGGTTTGGGAATAATGATAGCAGCTGCCATTTATTTAGCACTTAGGCACCAGGCACTGGTCCAAGCCCTTTAAACGTATTAGTGGATTTCATCTCATGACAATCCTACGAGGAAAGGCACAATTCTTACTTCCATTTTAACATGTAGAAACCGAAGTCCAGAGAGGTCAATTAACTTTTTCCCAAGGTCAGACATCTAGCATGTGGCAGAGCTGGGATTTGAACCCAGGCAGTCTGGCTGTTGGAGCCTGTGTGAAGAACCACTACAATTTCCTGCCACCTCAGTCCCTGAGGAGAGGGTCTGTGAAGGGCCAGCAAGAGACAAAGAGAGGCTTGTGGAATGAATGGTACCTGGCAGGCCTGGGGCAGCCAGCCAGCCAGCATGCTCATTTCAGGAACTCAGGAATGAGAGCAAAGAGAATGAATGGGATGGAGTGGGGAGTGACTCAGGGTTAGGCATGGCAAGGATGGAGGCTGAGGCATTCGGAAGTGCGTGAGGAAGGGGGTTTCTGGGCAGAGGAAACAGCAGGTGCAAAGGCCCTGAGGTGGCAAAGAGCTCAGTTCATTGGGAGGAGTGAAAGTACACGGTCAGAGTATAGTGGCGGGGGTGGGGGACGTGGGCATTCAAACAGTCCAAGGTGAGCTTAGGCATTGGTCTTTTTTTTTTTTTTTTTCCTGTCTTTTTTGCTTTTTCTAGGGCCGCGGGTCACATGGAGGTTCCCAGGCTAGGGGTCTACTAGGAGCTGTAGCCACCGGCCTATGCCAGAGCCACAGCAACACGGGATCCGAGCCGCGTCTGCAACCTACACCACAGCTCACGGCAACACCGGATCGTTAACCCACTGAGCAAGGGCAGGGATCGAACCCGCAACCTCATGGTTCCTAGTCGGATTCGTTAACCACTGCGCCACGACGGGAACTCCAGCATTGGTCTTTTTTAAAGCACCCCAGGTTATGCAGCCGGAGTTGAGAACCACTGATTTAGACTAGTTTCCTGGTGTTGCTGGTTTGGGGTGCACACTTTGAGAAACATGTTCTAGATGATGCTGAGTAGTCGAGGCTGAGAATTACTCATCTGAACTGAAGATGAGGACAGTGAATAGCACAGAGGCATGACTTCAAAGCATCATGGAGGAAGAGGCAAGCCCCTCATCCCCTCCCTGGGAACCCTGGCATGGGAATAGTTTGCACAGGACGGAAGCGAGGGAGAAGGCAGCATTGGTTGGGAAAAAAATCAACCTGGGTGAGGAGCAGCAAAGGTGGAAACTAGAGGGGGATTTACCCAGAAGGCAAGCAGAGGAAGAAGGGCCAGGAACCAGGCACTGAGGGTGGGGCACAGCGGCGTAAGAAAGAGCAAAACGAGGCCGGTGGGGGGAGAGGCAGAGCGGCAGGTGGGGATCCCTTCGAGGCTCACAGCGGCCAGGTGTCACATGCTGGTGACGGCAGCTCATTAGTCAGCCTTTAATTTACACTTCACTCCCATTCCCAGATCTGGGGCGAAAGTCTGAAATAGAGAAGCATGGGAGGTGACTCAGTGGTGTGTCTGCAGTGGGGGGAGGGCGGGCGGTGGAGCAGGCTCTACCTGGCTGACAAGGTTGTCAATGCAAATGAGAGCCATAAAGCTTTCAGCAGTGCGGCCGGCCGTCGTCAGGGTCACAGTGCATGGTGCAGAGCTGGGGTCAGTGGCACAGAGTGACATCTTTATAGCACCCACTACGGGCCAGGTACCAGGCTTGCCACTTTGTTCTTTCTCACTTAATAATGCAGGGCCTGGGGGGGCCATGGGAAAGTTTGGATTTTCTTCTTAAATGCACTGGGAAGTCACTGAAAGGTCAGCACTGTGCCCACTTCACTTTATAGACCAGGCAACTAGAGGTTGGCTGGTCCAGGACCACACACCAGGAGGCGGGGGCAGAACCCAGACTGAAAACCGGGCCCCTCCGAGATAAAGCAATTGTGGCAAAATGTTAACAGTTGGGGAGCACAGGTTAGGGTGCATGTAGGGTGTTCACTGTATTCTTCTTGCAACTTTACTATTACCTTTGAAAAATTTTGTAATAAAAAGTTGGGAAAAAGAACTATGTCTAACTCTGCAGCTTAAGCTCTTTCTTTCCTACTGTGCCATGCCATGTCACTAACCTATGTGACAGTAAGTCATTCACTGTCCCCTCTGAGCCCGATGCTGCCCATCAGAACAATGTGGCTGCATTAGATCCCCACCAGAGTTCTCCCTAACACTTGGTGACCATCTCGCCATGGCAGTGTGTGGCCTTAGGTCACCAGGCTACACCAAGAGCCAGGTCTGCAACCTGCCCGGTGCTCAGGAAAGCCCTTGCAGGCCTCCTGCAGCAGCAGCCAGGGACGCAGCTGCTCACCTCTGGAAAGGCAGTTGTGGAGGCCGTCTGCCAAGCTGCCTGCTGCTGCTGTGTGCAAACTGCTGGCTGTCGGCCTCCATCCACTGGGGGGACGCCCTCGCAAGAAGGATCACCTTCGTCTGCCAAGGCTTCGGGTGGGGCTAGAAAAGCTGCTCGTGACAACACTGAATCAGCACATGCATCAGGGTCAAGTTCACAGTCAGAGGCTGGAAGAAGGCCTTGGTTGAGAAGAAACCTTCAGCTGAGGCCCCTTTGAAGTCTCAACAAGAAGGGAATCAGAACGTTCAGATTCATACTAGAGGTCGGCAGGGGAATAAAGACACCCTGCTCAAATGGGGGGTTTCCTCTTAAAGTGTTAGCGTTCAGATCAGAGCCCCCCCCCCCCCCCCCGCAAAGTACTGAATTTATGAACTTGGTCACCCCAAGGTAACACGAGTTCAAAACTGATTTTTCAAAAGTTTGCAGAATGAATTATGTGGAAAGAGGCTTTGGGAAGTTACGCAGCCTCTCGACTACTTGAGGCTATGCTGGCAAGGACAAATGGGCTCTCTCAAAATGTGTACGACAGAGTCTGTCAGATTTCCGGGGCCGGAGCAATCATGGATCTGACCCAGTGTGACCTTTATGTGCAGTAAGAATCAACATCTTTTCTCCTGGTGGTGTTATTTTGTTGCCTGAATCCCCGGGGTTAAACTAAGGATCCTTGGCTGGCCTCTGAAAGCAGTGTGACTTCTTTATTAGCCTCTGAAAATACACGGCTGCTTCTCCTCTCCAAGGGTGAGTATACGAGAATTCTTAGGATATTTCCCTGTTAAGACAGGAAATGACAGGTCAGGCGCAGTTGTGGGGACTGAAGCAGACAAGTGGGACCCAAGGACATAAGCCTTCTTCCTCAGTTCTTCCTAAGATCACACTTTGATTCTTCACACAACATATATTTATTCAGAAAAAAATTTGCAATAAATTATAATAAAAAAAGATGACACGAAATACAGGATCCCACTAGCAGCTTTGCTTAGTGACCAAGACATCGGGGGGGGGGGGGGGGGCCGGGGGGAGATATAACAAACAATTACAGAGTAAGAATCAGGAAACAGTGAATCAGGAAAGGCAGCATCACCACGTGGGGCTGAACCATTTCTTCCCTAAAACAACAGATGCAGAGTCCTTCCCTACCAGTCGGCTCTAAAGTCCTTACTTCAGAGGAGGGAGGAAAGAGCCCACTGGAGGTACCTGGGACTTAAGAGGGTGGAGTGCTGGGGGAGGCACAGCAGGAAAGCACATCTCTTCTGTCTGCTCTGTTTCTTGTCCCGCCCCCCTGGAGATTGTCTATAACCCTCAACCCTCTGTACATCCCAGAGCCGGAGCTGGAAAGAAGGTGGAGGCAGCGAAGCAACCGGGTGCACGCGTCTAGTGCAGAGTGAGCCGGATGCTGCACGCGGCCCCCGCCAACCACCCAAAGGCCTTGGGCGGCAACAGACGGGAAAATGTGCCCAGGACAGGCGTTTGGCTCTTTGAGTTATGACCTTGCCCCAGCTTCTGTCATCCGCCTCTCCTGTGACCCCTTTCTGGCCTCGCAGAGATGACAAACGTGCTCTGCTCAGCCTGCTGCTAACTAAGCTCAACACTCAGGCCCAACCCGTCAGATCTGCAGCTCTTTGGCACCAATAACTTGTCTCCTACTTCCATCATTCCCAATCAGGAAAGGAGTGAAGCAGAGCATCACAGGATACATAACTTTTCTTCCCCCAAAGAACTTAACGCATAAAAGACGGGGGCGCTGGAGAACCATTCAGTGGCTGTGTTTCCCTGGCTCTCTCCTTCGATGCTCTAGAAGTCAGGAGTCAATACCCAAGACTGCGCACAGAGCCTATACACGAGGCTCCTTGGATTTCATGTAAACATGTGAAAATGAGTCAACTCAGGGTGATTTTAAGGAAAGAAAACCAGGAGGAAGCCAACTGCATCAGGCAGTTTTGCAGTCAGTGGCTGGTGGCTGGTTTGCCAACCAACACAGACTAATTTTTTTTTAGAGAGGGCTGCCCCAGAGGAGTTCGAGCAAACGACAAGCTCAGAGGGTTGTCTTGGGCGGGAGAGAAGGTACCTGGTTTGTCCCACTGCACAGTCTCTTTACACAGCACTGAGAAGGTGACTGGGAGCCAAGGGGAGCTGGCCCAGAGTCAGTTGTGATTCGGGGCAGGGTGTGACATCTGCCCCCTGGTACCTCAGGAGACCGGTCAGGGGCTTCTAATGGTTATGCTCAATACTCTTGCTGGGGGAAGAGCAGTTTCCCAGGGTAGGCCCACTGGAGGCCCACTTGGGGTGCAGACTACCTTTTTGACTGTGGAACAAGTACTGTGCGGGGGTGGGGTGGGGGGGTGGAGTTCAAAGTGGGGGACGGGTCCCACAGACACCAAGGATTGGTTCTTGCGTAAAATGTGAGAAAGAAGGCAATGGTAGGAAGCAGGACCTGTCACACATGAACATTCTCACTCTTGAAAGACTCCAAGTGCTTCCACTGTGAGTGGAATTCTCTCACATCAATGGGATGTCATCTCTAATAATCCCCAATGTTCTGTTACTAAGTGGTCTGAGACAAGAAAAGACAGTTCCGCCCGCTGCCAAGCCATGTAAGGCCAATGTCACAGAAACGTACAGATGCCACTGTGGTAGAAATGCAGAGGCATATACCAACCAATGGAGATGCTTCAATCACTGCTGGGGACACCCAAGGACTCCCTAGCCTCACCCAGACTTCCTTCGATGTTACACTATTAGCGGAGGAGAGTGCGCCGGGGAGACGGGGAGGGGGTGGGGCCAAAGTGCTTTAGACGAAGGACTGCAGACAAGTCTGAGCTACGGCAAGTAGTGCTTGCAGGCCTAGATGGGAACATCTCCGAATCCAGGCTTAGGGTGCCACGGACAATCATGACAGCTGGCCAGGAGGGCAACAAACACATCCCCAGGTAAAAGAGTGTGAATACAGATCTCTTTGCCTTATAAAGAGAGAACACAAAAACACCAAAATATGGTAACTTTGGCTTGGCAATATAAGTCTAAAAGTATCTTGCTGTGTAGGATATGGCAAGGGAGGGATTAGGAAACGCTCTTCCTTTTGCACTAGAAACAGAACTTCTTCATGCCAACAGCCTCACAATTTTTTCTGCAACAGACCCTTCCTGTGGCATGACTTTTCAAAGCATTCTGAAATACTTGGTGCCCAAGGTCTTCCGCCTCTAGAATCTCAGAGAGTAGTAAGAGGAGAAGGCTTATCATTAGTCTTCATCGCTTCCCAGCAGAAAACCCAGGAGAAACTGGGTAGCACGCTGGCGGTCACTTGGAGTCTGTCTTGCCAGGAGGTTGGGTGGAGGCCTTAGGAGGAGGCTCGTGAAGAGAGTAGCTAGAAGGAGAGAGAAAGAAAAGGGGAAAAACCCTTGGTCACACACAACCTAGGCAGAGCCTCAGGGACGGGGTTGGGGGCCGGGGATGAGGGCTGTGGGAGGGAAGTGACTGCCATGCTCCTGGACACATACCCAGGTTGTCCTGACCAACACCCGGTGTGGCTGTTCTTACGAAGTATTCTTACCGATCATGTTGGCACTGACGTTGTTGTACTCCGAGAATTTTAAGAGTTTTCGAAGGAATGCCATCAAATAACGAAAAACATTTCTATGGCATGCCGGAAGCTGGGAAATCACCTGTTTTTAAAAAAAGGGGGTGGGCAATGAGGAGAAGAGGTGGAGGCAGGAGTGAGAAGAGCTCATAGCTGCCACAGAAGTAGTTTATACTCCAACCCTTACAGGACCCCATTCATCTGTCACAGTCGTGCTTTATTTACTCATGACCAAGACGGGACCTAGTAAATGACAACTCCCGAGGCAGAATGGTCATGCTGTTTGGCTCCTGTCCACATGGTTATCATACCTCCCTCCACCTGCACACTTTGGCTCAAAAGCAGGTCGGTGTTACCCTGGTCTCTTCCTCTCTCCCCAGGCAGGTAGCTGTGGCATGTGCCAAGCTGCAGTGTGACCCACTAGTATGGGATGGGAGCGCCTCCCGATACTCACTAGTCTGATTCAGAGGGATTCTCAGCTACTGTATATCAAAATCATTTCAAGATTAAAGACAAAAACCAAGAAGAAAGGCTCATCACAAGTGTCACCCACCCTTCCTGGTCACATCAGCCAGAATCCCACATACGATCAGGTTCACCAGTCTTACCCCTGAGTAGAGTATTCACCCTGCTCAAGAGGCCAAGTGGAAAAGGGTGGCAAATATAGCAGGAAACAACACAACCTAAAATTTAAGGGTCCCAACTCCCAATGCTGGTGTCCTGCCACGAACAACGGATCCAGACCCATCCTACCGCAGAGCTGGCTGCCCACCTGGTTTTGTAAAGCCAATGATTTCTCTACAGGGAAATGTCCCTCAAACACATGCTCAGAGCAAGAAAACTCACCTGTCGGCAGATCCGGGGGTCCTGAGCAGAGTCCAGGCATCGCTGATACAGCTCGTAGCAGATAACAGGCTCTGGCAGAGCTTCCAGGAAAATGAGCAGTGCCTCAGCCACCGAGTGGTTACTGCCAGCTGGATTGCCTTATGTCAAGGGAAACAGGCTCCAGGAAAAAGGCCACACTGAGACCCTATTTGCTCTCTTCCTCAAGCTCCTTCAGGGATGGTTTCCTTCCTCTTATTCAGGGTACCCTGATCCTAACTGGGGTTTGATATTTTATTGGTCCACGTAGGCTGCAGCTGCGTTGTTATAGAATTGACCAGAGTCTTGGGGCGGGAGGCGGGGTTGGCCCAACTGGATAGTCAAAGGAATGTGGCCTCCGGAATGACAGTTCACACTGCAAACTAGTCACCAATGTTTCCCAGCCTCCTCTCTGTCCTAGAGACAGTACATGTGGTGGCAGGAGTGATCACTGGCCTAAAGCAGCACAGTACCCATGCTGTGGGTCCTATGTCCCATGCCCATTAAAAGTCGTTGTCGGAGTTCCTGTTGTGGCTCAACGGTAACAAACCTGATCAGCATCCATGAGGACGTGGGTTCGATCCCTGGCCTCACTCAGTGGGTTAAGGATCCAGCATTGCCACGAGCTGTGGTGTAGGTTGCAGATGTGGCTCGGATCCCATGTTGCTGTGGCTGTGGCTGGCAGCTGTAGCTCTAGTTCGATCCCTAGCCTGGGAACTTCCATATGCTGGGGGGGCCTGGCCCTAAAAAGAAAAAAAAAAATAGACGCTGTAATCTAATCCTGGATTTCTTTTGGTAAGAGTGTGACACAGAGGGAGGTCAAAAGTTCCTGACAGGAGTTGGGAACTATATAGTCATTGAATACCTTATAATAAGAGTTATGATGAAAATAAAGATGGAAGCACAAAAATCAAATCCCGGTGGGAAGATTTTTGGGGCAAGTAAACTATCCAGCTTCTTAGGCCTTTGTCAAAAAGGATACGGATTGTCTTGGGAATGCTGGTGTCCAGACAATCGATGATCTGCTGCAACTCCTCCTGCATTCCAGGAGTTTGGAACAGGTCCTCCTACCAAAGAGGTCACAATCACCGGAACAAGTCAAGAAAACCAGCCCTAAGGTTCTGCCGATTACCCGGGGATCAGGAGAGCAGGAGAAGCCAAGGGAAGGGTGCCATGCATATTCCTGATCAGGAATGGAGGTGTGACAATGGCACCTTTCCCTTTATCATCTCTGTAATCCGTCTGAAATTTTATTTCAAGCTAGAAAAGTATCTTCAAAGGTTTGAGCCTCTGCCTGATATGGGAAGAGACTAGAGGGCTAGATGGGGAGACCAGGTGGTCCCACTTGCAGCCTCCTGAGGCGTAGAGGGCAGAGTCCAAACAGCAGAAGCACACTGCAATACTGATATACAGAATGCGAGGGCAGGAGTAAATGGCATGTCCACATCAAGCCTGGCTCTCTAGTTCTATCGCTTTTCTGTAGGTGAGACAACATTACCCTTCAATTCAGTCCCAAGAAAGTTTTCTCTTTTGGGAAAATGGGTTGGGTTGGCAAGTATTTGGGGTAGAATTGAAAAGTCAGGACTAATCCTGCTGTGTAGCACTGGGAACTATGCCTAGTCACTTATGACGCAGCACGATAATGTGAGAAAAAAGAATGTGTACAGGTATGTGTAACTGGGTCACCATGCTGTACAGGAGAAAAAAATGTATTGGGAAAACAAAAAAAAATTTTTTTAATTAAAAAATAAAAAAAGAAAATTAAAAAAAGAAAAATTCTCCAAAAAAAAAGAAAGAAAGAAAGAAGTCAGGACTAGGTTAAAGAAAGGGGCTTCAAGTTTGCTTTGGACTTTGAAATCTGCAATGCCTAATGTGACAGCTAAAGCAGGCATCACAGACTCGGGTGCTCAGCAGGCCAGGGAAAGCACGTGTAGCCAGGAGACAGGTGTGCTCTGTTTGGCCCTGGCTGCCACTACGCTTAGGCCGCGTCTTGGGTAAAATCACACAGCTTGCGTGCTTTGGCTCTCCCATCTGTAAACAGGGACACTTCCATTTGCCCAGGCAATCTGATGTGACAGTGCTGCTCCGTGGAGGCAGCTTGGGGAAGTCACAAGTACTATATATACTGACGCGAGTTATTCTCATTTCCCACTGGACTCACACATCTTCCAAAGTGGCAGGGCAGGCCCACTCTCACTCACCTGGTGGCAGGCATATCTGAATAAGTGATCTACCAGAAGCCAGATCTCCTTGGGGACCTTAAGAGGTCTCTCACTGGCACCTTCATCCAAGGGAACCATCTGCAGAAGGGATTTCTCCTAATAGATGGAAAGGGGTGAGAATCAGAGGGGTCTCGATAAAAACTCTGAGTGTGACATAATCTCCTTCAAATTCTGCTTATGTCGATACAATCTGATCTTCGTCTCTTAGGATTTTTCTGTTTTTTTTTCTCACTGGGACACTCCTGGTCAGAAGGCAGTCAATACTGATTCCCACAGTTAAAAGATCTCCTTTTCTACATGCTTCACTTAGGCGTTAAGCATTCCATTTGGGTTTATGATGTTTATCACATGGATGCACTGCATGTTGTAAATCCTTTCAAGGGTGACACTGAGAACCAGCAATACAGTCACGGCAGAGTCCATGCACCACCGGAGACTTGTGGACCATTAAATTACAACCGTCAACACAGCACTTCGAAAGAGCAGCATCTACTTACGTTTTTGTTGACTTTTAACTTATTCTTCTTCAGGTCTTACTACAAATATCAGAGCTTTCATTGCTAATTTAAATGAGGTTCTCTGGTCATCAGGAAGTAAAAACATTTCTCCACACTGGACCTACATACATGAATATTTCAGGCTTGACAGAATGTCTAATCTTGAGGTACTCAAACACTTAATCCTTAAGATCCAAAAATAGTAAACTGAAAACAGCATACCAAGAGCCAGAAGTACCATGAAAAACTTAGGCTCTGGGTCCAGAAGTTACTCTTTATAGTAACAGCTCAGCAAAGATTTCTCGGGGCCTTCACTTCTTTCACCTAATTTTTTACTCTCTGTTAAATTCTCCTGGAAGAATCTCAGAGGAAAATCCAGAAGTGACATAAATTAGATCAACAGCTAAATCTGAACTTGCAAATGGCTGGGGAAGAGACTCAACTGTCTTATGTTTATATAGTCAAATATAAACTACATCAAAAAGATTTCTAGAATAGATTAACAGGCATCTGAAGTCAGCCTTCAGAAAAATTCTAGTGGAGAAAATGGTGACCAGTTTTTGGGCATCTGTCTGTCCCCTTCTACACCTCTGGCTTCAGGTCATATACTATGTATGCTCAACTTGAGGAAATGCTGTCAATTCTACCCGCAACCCTCGGCCATGTCACTGTATGGGAAAGAAAAGAAGCGTTTCACTACTTCCAGAGTGTACACTAGAGCAGAACAGAGGGCTCCTCTTAACATTCTGTTCTTCTATACGCCCTGGTGACCTTTTAGAGCCGTCGTGCCTTTCTAAGAGAGTAGAGAAGAGAAGGGAGCATGACACTTGGTTATCGTTTAAAATCTATTTTCTTCACATTCATTTTGCTTTCTTTCCTTCCTTCCCTGGGATTCTATCACTTGATATTCACGATGCCTACAACCGTCAGAACTTCTCTCAATGGCTCATCCACTAACTTCTTTCCAGTTGCAAGTATTAAATCCAGTTATCCGCATGGGATCTGAGCCAAAACACTGTCCACAGTGCACTCTGCTCACTTTCTGGAGCAAATGCAACACATGTACAGATTTTTTAGCAGACACCTCCAAACTTACCATATATAAATTATTCAGCACTGATTCATGTACTTTTTAAAAATCTGACAACCAATTAGCACTTTTCCTGTGCTAAGGCATTAAGGCAACACAAGGCACTGTTCAATGAAAAGACAGAACGTGGCCTGCTATTAACAGGGAAGGGCCGGGAAGTAGAGCTGTCTCGATCCTTAGTGGTTTAAAAAGGTTAATAAAATGCCAGTAGGTTATATACACCATCCACTATCCATTTTCGAACTCACATGCGATAACATGAAATGTCATACTTGTGTCTCTGAAGTCTAGAGAAAGATTATGCACAAGAAACAGTACTTTTTGAAAAGTCCACAAATTATTCTGAGCTCTGATTTTTCAAAGGGAAACCAGGAATGCTTTGTCGTCTTCTTTCAATGGGACACGTGCAGTGGCTGACAAGCCCACACTTGGTAATGTTAGAGCTAGTAACCAAAGCACAAAATCAGTATGCCATCCCCACCACTGAAATGCACTCAACTCCACCAAATGGGGAGACCACGTTAGATTCTGTGTGAAAGTGCTTTAGGAATGCTTTTCAAGCCCATGTTTCTCTACCGGACGGCCCTGTGTGGAGCCAGGCACTCTCTCTAGCTTGGAGATGGTGGCAGCAAAGCACCACAGAAGGAGCGTTTCACTTGGTTCCTTCACTAGGTATTCAGGAGACCCGGGTCCTAGTCCCCTCCAACCATACCCCTGAGGTTAAGAGCAGTACGACTTGAGCAAGTTTTTCACCTTCCTGGGCCTTGCTTGTCTCATCTATTAGAATGGAGATAACATCTTACCCTGTCTGAAGGCAGGGAGCTCTACCAGATGATCCCTTATGACCTCATTCAGCTCTAGGATTCTAGTCTATGTTCTATTTCTTGACCTTATCTGCGTGTTCTTTCAGTAATTGATCACTATAATCATTATCCCCAAATCACTCTCAAGGCAACAGAAATCCACTTCTGCTTTTATTATCACTGGCAATGGAGGACAGCTAGGCAGCATCCTCCTTTGTCTCACAAGCTTTCACATCTATCAAGACAGCTCTTTAGTTACTTCTCATTTCAAAAAGATGTATCTGGAACCTTCAGTCCTATTGCTCTTATCTACTGGGTCTCCACGACTTGACTGGTGTAGGGACTATCTTTCCTGTACTTGAGACACATCTAAAGACAGCTGGCAGGATCTGGGGGACTGTGACGGAGTCACAGGTCTCTGATATGGGAAAGCCTAGGGATAAATTTCAGGGGCCACGGTTAATTGTTAATCAGGCACGGGGAAAGGCATAACCGCCAATGGATTGCATTACCTTTTCTAGGAAGCTGTCTTCTTCCTGAGAGCAGAGCAGGAAAAGAAAGTCATTGACAGATAGAAAATGATTAGAATTAATTTACAGAATTAGAAACAGATCAGTATTATTAGAATGAACTAGTTTACTAGCTACATACACTTTAAACAGCTTTAAATTCTTCAAATAAATCATGACTGTTGAAAATGCAACACATTCTCATATGCCAAGTTCTCTATTATGCATGTTAGATTTTTGTGCAGTTTATCGAGAATATCACTCAAGAAACATACATGTGTTGTCCTAGACTCGTGTCCTTTTGGCAGCTGCCAGCTGCCCTGGCCAGACGCCCACTGATGTTTCCCTTTCACAAGCTGCTTGGAGGCAGGCCCTGCTGCCGCCCGGGGCGGCATCCCGCTCACCGTAATGTCACTTCAACGGAAGGATTTGGTTGTGAGCCTGACAGCGGCCATTCGGAAGGGGATGAAGCGTCTCTCCTTTCCGCTGCCTCGCCTCTCACCCTAGCGAGCCTCCTAAACGGTATCCATACTCCCTTCCATCTCCCCTCTTCAAGGGCCAGTAGAGCCCCCAAATATGGAGGTTCCTCTGAAATGCAAATTCATTTCATTTCAGATTTCTGGGGACTCCAAGAGCTACCATTAGCCCCTGCTGTGTTTTCCCATGGGGGAGAAGACAAAAAGAGAAGCAGGGGAGAGGGAAGAAGGTACTTTTTAAAATCAGCTCTTTTGTGCTATTATTACAATGCCACAACGGCAACTATAACTAAGGCCACCACTTAGGGGCATCTGCCATGCAGCAGTAAAACTGTACAGTGTCATTTGGTCTGCACATGCATGCAAAGCAGCTATCATTCTCATCTTACAGACAAGGAAACTGAGGCGCTGGGAGATTAAATTATTTGCCCGTGGTCACACTACTAAGTATTAAGCGGCAGAATGAGGATTAGAAGTCAGGCCTGACTCCACAGGCATTGCTACTCTGCTCCCTTAGATAACTCAAAAAGGATAAAGTAGCTGCATCCTGGAGAGAGAGGCAGGGGAAAGCTGTGAGAATGTACTCTTCTCCCTTGCAGGCGGTTACACGGCAGCAGGGTTAGTGGGAAGAGTACAGGCATCGGGGTTAGACAGTCCTGGGTACAAATCTTCATTCTACTTCGTATTAATTATGTACAGACCTCAGGCAAGTTACTGAACTTCACAGAGCCTCAGTTTCTTCATTTCTCAAACAGAGGTAATAACATTTACCTCTCAGGAACAGCAGGGGTGGGGCAGGATGCCAGCAGCTGGCCTGGTTTCCCAAAGCTCCCTGCGCCTCCCCAGCAACTCCCAGCCCTGCCATGGGCCGCCAAGAACTTGAACATAAATGCTGCATCTCCATGTTCCGGTTGTGGCTCAGCAGGTTAAGAACCAGACCAGGATCCATGAGGTTTCGGGTTTGATCCCTGGCCTCGCTAAGTGGGTTAAGGATCCAGCGTTGCTGTGAGCTGTGGTGTAGGTTGCAGACACAGCTTGGATCCTGTGTGGCTGTGGCTGTGATGTAGTCCGGTGGCTACAGCTCCGATTAGACACCTAGCCTGGGAACCTCCATATGCCACGGGTGTGGCCCTAAAAAGACCAAAAAAAAAAAAAAAAAAAATCAATCCTGCGTCTTGATCTTCCAGTACAAGGAGAAATCCTGATCTTCCCACTGGACATGCGTGGGAGGCTGCAAGTGGGAAGTATGTGCTCCCTGTGCCTCCTAGTAGTAACGTTGACTGCATTTCCCCTAAATGACTGCTATATATGATGGATAGGGTCTGCAGTATTATTAGATACATTAGGAATTACACATGCTTTTGTAGGTTTACCTAGACTTTTAAATACCACATATAAAATGAAATAAAAATAATCACGGTAATAGTGCTTTTAAAGTATACAATATTTATAGTATTGTAATTACCATACTTTTAAACATGGAAGCTAATTCTGAATGCTAAACACCTAATTTAACACAATTTTGGAGCACAGCCTGTTTTTAAATTTAGGACTACTTATTAACAAATAGAGTCTGCCTGTCTGATAGACTTCTCTAT
Source organism: Phacochoerus africanus (assembly GCF_016906955.1). Classification (NCBI taxonomy): domain Eukaryota; kingdom Metazoa; phylum Chordata; class Mammalia; order Artiodactyla; family Suidae; genus Phacochoerus; species Phacochoerus africanus. Next base: position 110,299,079 of record NC_062560.1, on the reverse strand, counting down.
TTTCCCTCCCATGAATATGTGCCACATGATGTGGTGAGTAAAACCAGGCAGAGTTTTTATATACTAACCTGTAAAACCAGGCAGAATTTTTATATACTAACCTGTCAAACCAAGCCCTCAAAGTTTTCTTTGAGCGCTGACCATCTACCAGCTCAAGGCACTGAGCTAAACATCTTTGAGGGGTGGGGGGAAATGAAAAATGGGACTACCCTGAGTGGAAAGACAAGGTCCTTGACTCGGGTTTGCAACTGAGTTGGGGTAAGGAGTCCCAGAATTTATGACCTGGTATTACTGTAATTCACCAATCTGAGTTCTCAATAAATGGTTAAAACAAACAAACAAACATCCCAGGAGTTCAAAGGAGATGGCTTTCAGCGGGGGCTGTCAGGGGACTTATCACAATGGAGATGCAACCTAACTAGCCCTTAAAAGACTCATGGGACTGTAAAGGGTAGAGATGGGGTGGGGACATTACAAAAGAAAGGGGGCAGAAATAAACAAAGGTGCAGAGAAGGTAAGTCACAAAGTGAGATTAGGGAAAAGTTAGTCATCTGGTTTGTAGGGAGCATGGGGGCGGATAATGAGAAAAATAGCAGGAAACAAATCTAAAAAGGTGTGTTGAAGTCAGACTTTGTGGGGCCTTGAATGACGGGTAAAGCAATCTGGATTGTACTCAGCAGGCATGGGGGAGCCACATGCCTGCCTTTAAGCAGGGAAGTGATAGGCCCCAAACCTGTATTATGGAAAGATCAGTCTAACGGAGGAAAAAAGAAGGCTAGGGAAATAGAGGTGAAGGGAATCGTTAAAAGGCTATCGAGGTAGGTCAAGCAGGAGAGAGTAAGCACCACAACTGGTAATGGGAAAATAACATTTTTTTTTTTGCCTTTTTTTTAGGGCTGAACCCACGGCACACGGAGGTTCCCAGGCTAGGAGTCGAATTGGAGCTACAGCTGCCAGCCTACGCCATTTCCACAACTATGCCAGATCTGAGATGCGTCTGTGACCTACACCACAGCTCATGGCAATACCAGATCCTTAAGCCACTGAGCGAGGACAGGGATCGAACCCACAACCTCATGGTTCCTAGTTGGATTCATTTCTACTGTACCACGACGGGAACTCCCTGGGAAAATAATATTTTTTAAAAAAATGAATGGACATGAGAAAACTTTGAAAGATGAATCAAAAGGACTTTGATACTGGTTGAGAGGCAGCAGATTTATATTGAGTGTTTATTTTTCTGTCTTCAAATAGAGTAGATGTAAATTCTATTGATTTCAACACCAGGTTCAACCCTGACAACAGAAACACCACTTAGCCCCGCTAATAAAGAACATTCTCCTAAGGTGGTTCTAAGGTTGTTGCTAATCACTTAGTTCAACTGACTTGCCCACTCTGTAAAAGGCTACCTGTTGATCACATTAAGAAAGGGGAAAGAGTTCAGAAGTCCTCAGTGGTGCCACACCGGCATAGCACAAATGCACTACAAATTATCCTTTACCCCAGCATCACCCGTGGAGAAATTTTCCCAGCAGTAAATGCAGCTAAAATCATGTAAAAAGAGTCATTTAGAGGCAGATCCAAATTTAAAAATAGCAGAAAACTGAACAGATACTGAAGTTCTAGAAAGGATTTGCTCACATGAAATATAAGAAGAAACACAAGTTTTCTTGTGGCTGAGTGGGTTAAGGAGCCGGTGTTGTCACTTCAGCAGCTCAGGTCGCTGCTGGGGTGCAGCCAAAAAAGGGAAAAAAACTTAAGAAAAATAAAGAAGAAACACAAACCATAAACCCGTCAGGATAAGATCAGTACAACAAAGTAAACACCTACTAGAGAGATCACTGGGAATAATTAATCAAGTCGTTATTCTTGTTATTTGAAAACTGTGGTTATCATTCTCCTAATAGACATTTCCCCAAGCAAATATAGCTGGTTCCTCTTCCCTCAACCTTTTCCAGCTCTGTATTTACAAGCCAAAGCTTTAACTAGATCTGACTGGTCTAAGCCTGGTCTCCTCTCCATTAGTCCAGTGTACATGCAGACCAGAATGTTCCTCCAAATGTGTCTATTTACAACCACATGCTACTCATCAAAGGCTTCTGATGGTTCCAGAGGCCCTTTGGCTCCAGTCTGAACTCATGTGTTGACCTCAAGACTCTATCCCCTGCTCCGGCCCTACCTAACCAGCTTCACATACCTTACTTTATTCTCCATCTTCACTCTACCCAGGGAAATCATACAATTTTTTATACATGGTCTTCTCGCCTTCAAGTTCTAACATTTATTCATGATGTCCCTTACATGTGAAAGGGCCTGCTCACCCAATATATTAATACATGTTTCTTAAATACTTGGACGTGATTCAAAATCCAAATCCCTTTCCTAGCCCACTTTATTCTTATGTGCTGAACTTATTTCTACTCATGTTAATGTTACATGCATCAAATATTCACTAAAGCCAAAATAGACTGATTCTGCCATTGATTTTCACAGGGATTAGTTGGTCAATCAATAAGCTTTTATAGCATATAAGGGCTTGAGTAAACAGGATAGGAAAGGAATCTATTGCTAATACAAATTACAAGCTCCACAACTCTCATTCTAAGTGACTTTCCAAAATATTGACTTACAAAACATACTGGACACGAGCCAGTAAAGGTGGTTAATGTTTAGATTATCTCTAACCAAACTCCCTATTAACTGTGATTTAGAACTTATGACACATTCAAATAAACTTTCATCACCACTAAATTACAAAAACCTACATAAGCTCCATAATGCTTTGTATCCAATGTATAACGAATAAATATTGATGCTTACATGCTACTTAATGTGCTAGTTGATAAACTGGAAAAATCTATCTTAATTCTGGAAAATAATAAAGATAATTACAAACAGGCTCCCCTCTGTTTGCCACTTGAGCTAACCCCAACTATTCTAGCAGTGGCAAAGTCACTGGCAGGAAGAATGAAAAGGACTTATGCCACTTATGCCAATTACTTTACTCTGCATTTGTGGGGAAGAGCATGTAGCACAAGAATCTTTCCGAAACAGTATGTGGAGAGTCAACACAGGCACTGAACTCATTTCTGGTTTCACTCAAATTTTAGAATAAATAAAGGACAACAGGTATCATTATTAATAGCACTGTCTCATGGGATTTGAAAGATCATCTTGGGTCTCGGAACAAGCATGAACAAACAAACCTACGAAAGCATTTCAGATGGTCAAATCCAAGCCAAGACAGGGCAGGAAGGTATTTCTAAACAGGGTACAGATAATCTTAGATTTCTTATTTACTGCCCCACACCAATATGGATAATTTCCTCATCAATGACATCCAGGAATTTAATAATAATTAAATACAATAGGCTGTGAAAAGAATCAGAACCCTAAATCCTACAAAATAAAAGCTTTAGCAGAATAAATGGTGACCACGCACATACAATTTAAGAAGAACTCAGCAATTCTGTAATGAAAAAAAATGATCAGGGTTCTATTTTTTTAAAACTCTGATGAATCATTTGTGCACAAAAAGAAGGAAAAAGCCTTCCTATAGAGCCATTAACTCCACTAAAGACTCTGGCCACTTCCTATTCATGGTGCAAATATGGCTGAATTACCTGATAATATTTTATTTATCTATTTATTGCCCTTTTTTTTTTAAGGCAGCACCTGTGACATATGGAAGTTCCCAGGCTAGAGGCTGAATGGGAGCTACATCTGCCCGTCCCACGCCACAGCCACAGCAATGGGGGATCTGAGCCTCGTCTGCGACCTACACCATAGCTCATGGCAACATGAGATCCTTAACCCACTGAGCGAGGCCAGGGATCGAACCAGCATCCTTGTGGATATTAGTCAGATTTCTTTCTGCTGTGCCACAATGGGGATGCTCCCAATAATATTTTAAATAAAATAAAAATTTTTAATGTTTGTTGAGCCTCTTTCTAGTCACTTTAATTGATATGGGCAATTACAGTGAAAGGTAGTAAAATGCCACCTCTCCAACTCTGACCAGAAGATTCTTGTTTATAGGAAATAAGGGTGGGAGGAGGGAGTACAAAATGAGAGTTTTAAAAAATTACCAAGAGGAAACAATCGAATTTAGGAAATGGTAGACCCTTGACTGGACAATTGTCCTGGACTCTTAAAAAAGCCAATGTCATTAAGAAAAAAAAGGGGAGAACTGTCCTACTCTAAAAGAGACTGCACGAGAGCTCATCAAAAGTACTGCATGAATCCAGATTGGATCTTGTCTTTAAAAAAAAAGCTATGAAAGAAATTATTGGGACAACTGGAGAAATCTAAATAGCAACTGGCTCATTTTCTTAGATATCACAAGGCATTGTGCTGATACAGAGGTTGTTCTTTTTCTTTTTCTTTTTTTTTGTTCTTTTTCTTAAGAGATGCAGGCCCAAGTGTTCACTGGTGACGTGACACATCAGCACTTAATTTCAAATGGTACAGCAAAAAACAGGAGTTCCCGTTGTGGCTCAGCAGTTAAAGAACCTGAGTGGCATCCATGAGGAGGCAGATTCGATCCCTGGCCTCGCTCAGTGGGTTAAGGATCTGGTGTTGCTGTGAGCTGTAGTCTAGGTCACAGACACGGCTTGGATCCCACATTGTGGTGGCATAGGCTGGCGGCTGCAGCTCTGATTGGATCCCTAGCCTGGGAACTTCCATACGCCGTGGGTGTGGCCCTAAAGAGAGACAAAGACAAAAAAAATAAATAAAATAAAATAAAATAAAATAAAATAAATGGTATAGCAAAAAACAAGTGTATGTCTGTGTATGTGGGTGTAAGGCATGTGGGTGTCCACTGCACTGGTCTTTCGATTCTTCTACACATTTGCCATTTTCATAATAAAAGGAAAAAGAAAGCTGGCAAATGGTGTTTGGGATGGAGGGATGTGGGTAGGAAAAAGAAAACAATTTCATTTAGAACATATTCTAAAAGGTAAATAATACATTTAAAAGATAGGAATATCACGGTAGAAGAAAAATAAGTATCACGGAAAATAACAATGTCAGGATATCAATTTCTGAAGGAAACGGCTCTCTCAACCAAGGGTAATACACTCACTCACCAGGGCTCTAGGGAAACAAGCGTAATTCCAAGAAAGAATGCTGGGACTGAACTCAAGGGTTTTAATCGGCCGTCTGAGTCATCACTGAAACAATTCCATGGCAACAGAACAGATCCCGCTCTGACCAGCCAGCAGCCTGCCGGCAGGTCCAGCCCTCCCCGCTAGATGATACAATCACTGCTCTGGCTAGGCTGAAAAAAATCAATGTGAATACTAACGGGAATGATAACATATGGCTGTCAGGCCATCTAGTTTCCTTTGGTAAAAGATCAAGAATACACTTTCATAGCCCAAAGAGGTCTACACACAACTCCAACAATATTTTCACTTAAAAGAAAGGTTCTTAACAGGATGAATTTGTTACTAAGGCAGTTTATGTTTCTGAAGATAATAGGCACTTCCTCCATAAGGACATCACGAGGATAGCTTGGCATTGGGGAAGGGAGGTCCCCCTCCTTTCCTTTCTTAAATGAGTCACACTGAACTTGTATCAAACTTCGGGGCACCATACTGTACCTGGGATGCTGATAAAATGCAGATCCCTAGGCTTCACACCCTGAGGCACTGATTTCGTGGCCAGGTGAGGGGAGGGGCCTGTACCTGCGTAAGGACCTCGCGGGGGGCGGGTGGATTCTGAAACAGGTTCTCTGAGGTTCACATGTATGATCTGGGCCCCAACAAGCAGCTGAGTTTGTCTTGGATTATATATGATGATATAGTGAGGAGCTCTGGACTGGAGTCAGAAAATCTGGGCGACAGATCTGTCGCTAACTTATTCCACTCCGGGCAAGTTATTGTTTCTATGCCTCAGTTTTCTCACATGTTTAACGAGGATAATACCATCCCGCCCCACTTACTGGACCTCACATACATGCTAATTTATACAAAAATGACTTGAAAGGAGGAGGCCTGTAACAAGCAAGCATTCTATCTTTGAAAAGGGAGGCTTTAATCTAATTCAGTGAACTTCGCATGATCTATTACATTCCTGACAGGAACTAATTACAGATTAGCTTCTCCTCTTTCCTTTTAGGCTTAATCCAATGAAAGGCGTGCTGGAGTAAAGGGACATTCTTACTTATCACTTGCCATCCGCACCCCCCTACCCACCGCACCGCCAGACCCGTCCAATGAGAAAGCACAGAGACAAGGAGAACATGACTTAAGTACTGTGAAAGCTCTATTTAAAGGAGACTCATGTCTTAGGATGCCTCTTACCAAGTCTATGAGTTTGGTAACAGGAACTTCTCGGATTGGTCTTTTCATTCGGCACAAAGCCTCTAAGGATGTACCAAAACAGCTTGGGAGGTAATTTCCACTGATGGTCAAGAAGTAATCTTTGCCTCGGTCCAAGTGAAGGACAAGAATATCTTCAATCTTATCTTCCCCTGAGTTCAGGATGGTCACAGAGTCTTTGCTGACATACACATCAAGGGAAATGTCCACAGTCTCATCTGCAATGTAAACATGATGTGTGGTAACAGAAACTTTCAGTGGAAAAGCAGGGGATGAGAACCAAGAGAAGAAGTGTCCTCTAAAAAAATCAAGTGATGAAGGAGCAAGGGGACACGTGAAAGAGGGAGCCCCAATATAATGACAGTGAAGGTAAGAGACGTGTGGTTAGAATACAAGAAGTTAAACAAAGGGAGGGGGTGGGAGTCACGAGGAGATGGTACATCGCAAGCAGAGACGATGGTAAAGGGGAAACTCACTTGGCTCCAAGTAGCCCTCAAAAGGTTCAGCCCGAAGCCATGGCTTGCAGTACTGGGTGTCATTAAGCTTAGGGATGAAAGAAAAATGGCAGGGAACCTGTCCATTGTTGCTGATCTGGAACTTCTCCTTTTGTAGTTGCCGAAACTTCACATTCTCAAACACAAACTGGGGAATAACAGACAGACACAAACATGCATCACTAGTAGGGGAAGAACGTCAGTTGGATTATTCCATAGAGAATATGAATAAAGAATAGGGTAATTAACCAGGTGTGCAACTGCCAGACACAGTCACCAAATGAGCCAGCTGTCCACCATCCTGCTCTTGTATTATTATACTCACGACCCAGAGGGGCAGCTAGGCAGCTCTTGCTACCTCTCTAGGCTACTCTGATTGGTCCTGGGATCCGAAGAGGGTAACCCGACCTTGGGTCAGGGCATTCATCCCGTGACCAAGTCTGGTCCCTGAGATATGAATTAGCCAGCGACTCCGAAATATTAGATAAGAGTGGCTACCACCTGAGGGCTCACTTCGTGCCAGGTGCTGTTTTTAAGGGCCCTGCACATATTAACTTGTGTAATCCTCACAACCGCCCCTTTATCCAGAAAAGAAACTGTGGCTCTGAGAGTGTAAGACACTCGCCCAGGGTCACAACTCTACTAGATGGCAGTGCTGGGGCTGGAATGGAGGCAGTGTGCCCTCAGGTCACACAGCCTTCACAACTTTCCTGTGCTGCCTGTTCCTAGTAAGAAACATAATTTCCCTCGTGCTAACCACGATGGGCAGCAGATGGGTGGCCATGTATGTTTGCTCACCTCCCTCCGGCTGAGTTCTAATGAAGGAAGGAAGTCATTTTCCATTCTGTCCATGATGCGTACAGAATCTTCAAACACTTTCCGGTATCTCCGTTTATCCACAACCTTCACCTGAAAGAAAAAGAACCCTCTTTTCAGTCTTACATGCTCCTAGCTCATCTTCCTTTGAGATTACGTAACAGTTTAAAACTGGTCATTACAGCAATCATTTCAAATCAACTGTGGTGCAAACAATCTCAATTACTTTCTGAAATCTTGCTTCACCCACAACTTTTACCTGAAAAAAACAAACAGGTCCTTAGTTTAGTCTTATGTGTTCTCAACTCATATATCTCTAAGAATCTAATCGTCTTTAAAAAGTCACTAAAACAAACATAAATTAAAACTAAGGAGTTCCCGTTGTGGCACAGTGGTTAACGAATCCGACTAGGAACCATGAGGTTGCGGGTTCGATCCCTGCCCTTGCTCAGTGGGTTAAGGATCCAGCATTGCTGTGAGCTGTGGTGAAGGTTGCAGACGCAGCTTGGATCCTGCGTTGCTGTGGCTCTGGCGTAGGCCGGTGGCTCCAGCTCCGATACAACTCCTAGCCTGGGAACTTCCATATGCCGCGGGAGCGGCCCAAGAAATAGCAAAAAGACAAAAAAAAACCAAAAAATAAAAAACAAACAAAAAAAACCTAAGCATTAAAGGATCACAAACTTTAAGATAAAGGTAAGGTTAAATTATTAACTTCTTAGAAAAATTAAACCTCTGTGCAAAGAAGCTTGGCAATAATAACTATTTGGGAAGAATATTTTCTTGCTCCATTGTTATCTGGAGGTGGAGAAAATGCGACGGTTGTGCTAAAAATTACTTCCCGCTCCGTACATATTGACAGTGTCAAAACATACCTATTACTATTTCTGACAATGACCATAAAGTGCTAAAACAGCAGAAAAATGACAACAGCATTTAAGTCTATTAGCTGTTATGCACAATGCTAAGAATCAGAATATCAATGCTCAGATTACATGAAAGGTGTGTTAGTAAATAGACCCTATGGCTATTTTAGAAAACGGCTGATAAAAAATGTCCCAGATTAGACTAAAAGGATGACAACAGACAAACAAATCATCTCGACTAATCAAAAACACCCTCCCATCTGACACAGCACTTTCAGCTTCCTGATACAGCTATGTTTTTTTAACTATTAAAACTTTACACAGGAGTTCCCCTTGTGGCTCACTGGGTTAAGAACCCAACTAGTATCCATGAGGATGTGGGTTTGATCCCTGGCCTCGATCAGTGGATTAAGGATCCAGCATTGCCGAGAGCTGCGGCATAGGTCACAGATGCGGCTCAGATCCGCTGTGGCTGTGGCTGTGGCAGAGGCCAGCAGCTGCAGCTCCTATTCGACCCCTAGCCTGGGAACTTCCATGTGCCCCAGGAGCAGCCATAAAAAAACAAACAAACAAACTTTATACAAACGGATGCACCAAATGAACATAATTAATATAGCATTTTTACTTATTTAGATTCCAATTTCATTTCTTAGAATAGAAAACTTCACCAATTTAATTAAAAAAAGACTGATGTATGCAGTAGAGGCTATAAAGCAAATATGGGAAATAAGAATATTTTTGAGCCAAATATCTCAAAGACTGGGGAGCTTTTTACAAATCCGAACCATAACACTTAGAAAACTGAAGCAAAAGCAATCACTAGCGTCACCAGAGTCCCTAGTATAGTGTTAGGTTAAGAAGAATTTTATACTTTTAAAATAATTTTACAACATTTTACAACTTTTTTTTTTTGGTCTTTTTAGGGCCGCACCCACGGCATATGGAGGTTCCCAGGCTAAAGGGTCTAATTGGAGCTGTTACTACTGGCCTACGCCAGAGCCATAGCAACACCAGATCCGAGCCGCATCTGCGACCTACACCACAGCTCTCGGCAATGCGGGATCCTTAACCCACTGAGCGAGGCCAGGGATGGAACCTGCAACCTCATGGCTCCTAGTCGGATTTGTTTCCGCTGCGCCACGACGGGAACTCTCCCATTTTACAACTTTTAATTTCAAAAAGTATTTTACAGGTTTCCCCTTGTGGCTCAGCAGGTTAATAACCTGACTAGTATCCATGAGGATGTGAGTTTGATCCCTGGCCTCGCTCAGTGGGTTAAGGATCCAGCATTGCCATGAGCTATGGCATAGGCTGACAGCTGCAGCTCCGATTTGACCCCTAGCCTGGGAACTTCCATATGCCTTGGGTGAAGCCCTAAAAAGACAAATAAAACAGATGCATCAACCCACTAATTAAAATCTCTATGGGGCAGGGTCCATGCATTGTGAACCTCTCTAGGCAATTCTGATGTCCGCCAAAGTCTGAGAACCAATGCATCAGATCCCATCCCATTACCAATTACAACGGTGGGAACCCCATCTCAGCTTAATCTCAGCCAGCCCACAGCAAATCTCCTGGAGTTAATTCACCACTGAGCACCTTCGTTAACAATCACTGATGTGAATAGTGGTAAAAACGTACTGTGGTTCTTAAAGCACCTAATCATAGCATGCCCAAGAGTCTAAAATACGGTGTGGTTACCCAATAAAATCAAAGCTTTTCTCAGTGGTTTATCATGATCATACCCTTAATGTGCATTAAGGATAACGAAGGGGAAAACGTCACCACAGAATGTCCCCACCTGATACATCCATTTTAGAAAAGGAAATGTCCAACAAAATTAGGAATTAAGAAATAAGTACAGTGAGCTAGATCTTTTTTTTGTTTGTTTTAGGGTCGCACCCACGGCCATGAAGGTTCCCAGGCTGTGGGTCGAATCAGAGCTGCAGCTGCTGGCCTATGCCACAGTCACAGCAACACAGGATCGAAGCCTCATCTGCGACCTACACAACAGCTCACAGCAACGCTGGATCCTTAACCCCTCTGAGTGAGGCCGGGGATCGACCCTGCATCCTCATGGATGCTAGTCAGATTCGTTTCTGCTGAGCCATGATGGGAACTCTTAGATCTTTATGTAATAACACGGACAGCTTTCCAGGATACTTACAACACTGAGTTAAAAAAAAAAAGGCAAGGTGCAGACCAACACACACAGTATGAGATATGTACACACACCAATATACAAAACAATACCCATATTGTATATAGGTAAACAGAAAAGCATATGGAAAGGTCTAGAACTGTGGTGCCCAATATAATAGCCAGTTGTCACATAAGGACATTTAAATTTAAACTACCTCAAATTACATAAAATTAAAAATTCAGTTCTCTCAGTCACACACTCAAGTAACAGCCGCCTGTGGCTAGTAGCTAGTGTACTAGATAAGGCAGATCTAGAACACTTCCATTATCGCAGAAAACCTACTGGACAGTGCTGGTCTAGAAAGAAACAAATTCATAAGGGTGGGTGGCCAGGCTATGGAGTAGGGGTTTGGCAAAAGTGGGAGTGGGGGATAGAACATACAAGGATTGATGAACTTCAGCCTAATCTGTGAATTTTGCTTATTTTTATTTTAAAGGGAAAACACTTGGATTCCTGTGTAATTTAAAAAGTATTAAACAACTAGAAAGGTAGACCTTTATTCAAGGTACATAAAAATACACAGGAAACATGGAAAATTCTTAAATATTCTGCTGAAAGCTCTGAATTAATATGTATGGAGTATTACAAATATTCTGAGGTTCTAAAAAGAAATACAAACAGAAAAGCTAGGCACAGCTGATTAAATCAAAAAGGTCAGTGTTTGGGGGAAAGATATCCTTTTAAAAATGGATTAAGAGAATTCAAATGAAGAAAACAGGGTAGTTCACAAGCATAAGCTAGAAATTAGGTGGGCTAAAAGTAGTATCTGAAGGTATATCTAGTCAGTAAGTTCTCTGGAACTCTAGAGGCATGGTGGGGGTAGTGGAAATTGCATCTATAAGTTTGGGAATTAAACAGGCTTAAGGGAGTTTCCCAGTGGCTCAGCAGGTTAGGGACCTGGCATTGTCACTGCTGTGGCTCAAGTCTGATCCCTGGGCTGGGAACTTCCACATGCTGCAAGTGCAGCCAACAAACAAACAAAAAAATAGGCTTAGGATTTGAATCTCAGCTCTCCTTTCAGCTGAATGCTCTTAAAGTTTATTTAAACTCATTGGTTCTCCATTTGCTCATCTATTAAATGAGAAACATTTAACTGAAAGCATTGTTGAAAGAGTAAATGAGATGTGTGTAAATTTCCTAGCATAGTCTCTGGCCCATACTAGCTACTATTTGAGGAACATGTACTATTATTATTCATTTTTTTAAAATTTCAAAATGGACAAAAGTCACGACATGACTGTCTCAATGAAATTCAGAATCTATTCTAGGGCCAAGAACTAATTTTGTACAGAAAGGAAATGCCCCAAAGTCATTCCCCTCTAAGACAGGAGCAGGATAAAACACATTGGTGGTAATCTATCTCAGAAGCCAAAGATATCAACGTGTACACAGAGGAAAGAAATCCACCCTCCTCCTGTGCTCTTGGCATGTCTTACCTCATTAATCCTCTTAAGTAGCTACCATTGTTATCCCCATTTTCTAGAGGAGGAAACTGAGGCACAGGCATGTTACATAAATTTTCCATGACTACAGTTAGAAAGTGGTGGGATGCCAGTTGAGGCAGTCTAGCTACAACGTCCATTCTATCAAGCATTTCCCTGTACAGAATCTGTCAGAGTACACAACCACGGGTCTGGAAAATCTACAAGAAATAATCTAAATGTACTACCTGTAGCAAATTACATCAACAGGAGCCCAAGACATAACCTGCATGCTAATAACACACAGCTATAAAATACAATGGGAAAACAACAACTTTACTTGCAATAGAAACCAAAAATAAATAAATAATTGGCCATCAATCCGGTGGGGATGCAATAGAGTTAAGGAGAAATTTAAAACCTGTGCTCCTGGATGGGAAGACTTCACTGTCTTAGTTAGCAGGACTAATAAATATGCCTCTTAAGGTTATATACACATTACCCTGTATTCTGACCAGTGTGTGCCTTTGCTCCTGCTGTCCCCAGCCCTCCACCTGGAACCTCTCTCCCGGTGCTTTTTCTCCCTACTATCTTTCTGATAAGAAGCTGTTCATCCTTTAAAACCTAGCCTTGAACTCCTCTTTATGTATAATGACTTCAGGAGGCTAAAGTTGCTACCCAGCCCTTACGCAACATGAGAAACATCTGCATCACTAAAAGGACTAGCACGTTAAGAGCCATGTGGACAGCACAGGAGGGTCAAGGGCACTAACTTCTCAATGCCGCAAACGATTATTTGGTTATGGAAACATTTATGGCTCGCTGAATTACTGATCCATTCTGAGTCTAAATAACAGCTCTAAGAATAGATACTTAACACACAAATAAATGAACGCATGAACAAGAGTTTACCCCAATATGGAAGAGGGCGCTAACAGGCTTGTGGTCACTGGTTTTCAGTTCCATGTGACTCCGGTAATGAAGCTGATTAACATTAATTCCTCTCCAAAGAATTCGGTCACACCAGGCTGGAACCCGACATTTCCCACTGCAAATACAGCAAGGAATTAGAAGGAGGATATATCACAAAAGAACAGAATACCTACCACACTGGTTCAGACTTGAGTCAGGTCCTCTTGTTACATGCTTCTCCTTCCCTAACGACCTCAACTGTTATTTTCTCTACTGCATTGCAAACTCTGTGAGGGGACTGTGTCTGCTTGTTTGGCACTGAATTCCCAGCGCCTAGCACAGTATCTGATGCAAAGTAGGTGCTCAATGAGTAGTTATTTAATGAATGAATAAGCAGTGCTCCCATGATTGGACTAAATCTTCAACAATGTTGCCCCGGGGGAAAATATAATAGCGCCTTCTTAAAATACCCTCAGAAGGGGGCAGGATTATATTCAGAACATTTACTCTTCATTTGCTCTATCAACTGCAGTGACACTTTGCAACACATAGACAACTAAATAAAATCTAAAAATCCGATCCTATATTCCTAGACTGGGCTTAATTGCTAGAGATGGGTAATAGTAGAGATTTTGTTAAATCTGAACTTTTATGGACAAGCCTAGCTTCCTCAAATGAAGAGGTGCTAACATCTAAGCATGCAAGTTTGAACATATAACAACCCATAAGAATAGCAAGGGTAGGGAAAAAAAAAAGCCTAGTCATCACACTGTTAAAATAAGCAACACCTGTGCACCTGATCCAGGCAGTGACACAAATAAAGTTCTTGTCAGTAGCTCTTCAGCTGACTCTGAAGCCAGGTGAGTGGAAGAAACAAGGCAAGGCAATGTGTCCAAGATCTGTCAGAGGCACTTTTAGTTGCCCAGCAGCTCCCTCAGGGGACAGGGATACAGACCCCTCCTCACCCTGCCCTAGCGCTCTCAAAGTCTAAAGAAGCCGAATAGGCCCAGAGATTCTCTTTTTCTTTCAAACATGTGGGCTCAGCCAGCTAGGAAACCACAGGAAACAAAGAAATGGCAGGAAGAAGACAGTCACCAGGAACGTACTGACGTGGGCACTTTACTAGGGGGTGGTCAGGAAATCAAAGGAACCCCATGACAGGGACCCTCAGCTTTCTCCAGCAGTTATGGAGGTTAGGGCCCAGGCACCAGTATTTTCTTCTTTTTTTAAGGATTCTAAGACTTCATTTATTTTTTTGTTATAGTTGCTTTACAATGTTCTGTCAATTTCTACTGTACATATATATATGAAATCTTTTTCTCACATTATCCTCCAACATGTTCCATCACAAGTGACTGGATACAGTTCCCTGTGCTATATACAGCAGGATCTCATTGCTTATCCACTCCAAATGCAACAGTTTGCATCTACTAACCCAGTCCATCCCACTCCCTCCTCTCCCCTTTGGCAAGGGGAGAGGTCTGTTCTCCATGTCCATGAGTTTGTTTCTTCTCTGTAAATAGGTTCGTGCGCAGGCACCGGTATTTTTAAAGATCCTCTAAGAGATTCTAAGGTGTACTCCGGATCGAGAACCACTGGGCTGGAAGAACATTTCGCGGTGCTTTGTTGTCACCTCTGGTATCCTGAGTAGAGTTGTGAAACAGTTTGGAAAAGAGCCAGAATAGGGCAGTGGATAAGGAAATTGGGGCAAGGTCAGGAGGGCAAAAGTCTGAGCCAGTCTGCTGAGGTGGCAAGAAGGCACTGCAGGCAGCCCATAAAACTTCCACGGCCTGACAGGGCAGTTCAAACTGGCCTAAGTTCACCTGTGAGGACACCTGAAGTAAAAACTCTTTTGTAATAGCACTGAGCCACTAGGTTTTTAGATCTGCTTCTGGCAAGATCTAAAAACTTCCCAGCTATTCATCAATACCGAGGGAGAGAAATAAGATCAGGCCTTAACCTATCCCAGGAAGAGGTTCCTGTTATTTTTACCTGGAATCCCATCGGTCTGTTTTAGAGTCATACTTATAAGTAGGGATAAACTTGATGTCCCCTTCCATGAAGTCGGCAAAAGCTTTTTTCTGTGTACGCTGAATATTTAGCTAGAGATAGAAAAAAGTATCACATAAGCAGAGTAGCACCATGTCAATATAAGTGATCACATTGATCAGCCATTTCTCTAGGTTCTGCATGTCTGAACAACTGTCAGAGTACATACAAGCAATTTCCATGCCTTATGAATTAAATTCTGACATTCCTACAGCATCTAAACTCACCCACATGCTACTAGTGAGCACATCACTAATTTTTTTTATCGCTGATAATGCTCAGGGTAAAAAGGAAAAATGAAACTGAGTAACCCTAAGTTCCTTGACGTTAGCACAATTTTGGTTTTTTTCCTTTTGCTTTTTATGGCCCAAACCGCAGCATACAGAGGTTCCCAGGCTAGGGGTCTAATCAGAGCTAGAGCTGTCAGCCTACGCCACAGCCACAGCAATGCGGGATCTGAGCTGCATCTGCGACTTACACCACAGCTCACAGCAACGCCAGGCCCTTAACCCACTGAGCGAGGCCAGGGATCAAACCCACACCCTCATGGTTCCTAGTCGGATTCGCTTCTGCTGCGCCACAATGGGAACTCCCAGCACAATTTTAATTTAAAAACAAAAGCACACAAATGTTGAATGGGTAATTCCAAAAGCCAAATACAGTGAATAGTTACAGATGATTTTGAAAGTTATCGTCACTCAAATATTTTTATCAGAATTATGTAAGATTCAGAACTTATTCCAATTGTACCCCTTCTGGAGGCGGGACAGAGGAAGAAATGCAAGGTTAGCCTGCCAACTTCGATGTGAAGGTGGGCACAGCCAAGAAAAGCTCACTGTAAAAATCATTCTTCTGCAAAACACCAGAATTCTCACTATGTCTGAAGGTCAAAAGTCTCACATGAGGATTTAAGACATTCAAATCAAGTTGAAATATTTTCTTCCCTCAATAAGAAGCATTCACTTTTAGCAGCCGGTATCCATATGCTGAAGTGAAAATTCAAGTCCTGTGCCAGGATCCCAGGCAAATTCATAGAAAACTAGGTTCCTGAATATCAAGTTTTATATAAATGTTACCAAATCAATGCTTCTCCCACAGGTTTTTAACATCTATAAGCCAGCTAGCCCCAATTTCTCCATCAGCTCCCATTAGACCACAGTTTGTGGTACTTGTCCCAGACAAATTTCTCCTCTATGCTTCCCAGCCCCGTCACAGGGCCTCCCTCTTTTACCTCCAAGCTATTGCTAAGCCTGCCAAGGAATCATAGAGCAGCTTTTCCTGTTCCATCTGCCAAACCACATCAACAGAGCTGAAGGCCCACTTCCTCCAGGAAGTGTTCTCCAATTAACCCACCCATTCTCCAATTCATTTATATAAATCTCTGAAATCTCTTCATGATAAAGACTTAATGAATAAGTGTTATATTGACTTTTCATCACCAAAATTGTCTGCCCTCCTCCCATCCAAGCACTTAAGAACAGCACTACAAACCTTGTGTGTATTCACTACATCACTGTTTGCAATGTTTTCCCAAGGCAATGAGACCTTTCCATCTACTTCTACAGTACGATATGCCTCTCATGGGTCTAACTCATAAACCCAACGACTTTATCTGCTCTCTAGGAAAGTTCTTGTAAAAATTTACTTACCTGGTCAAATTTCAAAAGTCTGTGAAGGTCATTCTTGTTTATAAGACTCTTCACTTCATTGGCATCAGGCATGCAAAGCCTGTAGTTCAAATCTCCCAACCAGATGACAACACTGAGGATCAAGAAATACATGAAGAAAAGTAGCAGTAGTTAGCATAAACATCAATTGGACGAGAATGGAGAGAACAACATCGGGTAGAGTACTGACAGGCATTCATTTATCACTATCTGCCAAGGACAGCTGTAACTGTCCTTTGGGGGCAAGGACTCTCAACCCCCGAGAGGGACTCGGCGGAGCAGGAGGACAGGTCTCCACACGTGGGGAATAGAGACGGTGAAATCCAGCATACGTGTGTGATTCAGAAGCAAAGGAGTTAACTGCCTGGGAGAAGCATGTAGCTGGACTAGCTTCCAAATTGTGCCTGGCTGCTTGCCAGGTCTCTAGGGGAAGAGAATCTGAATGTTTTCCGCCTCTCCGAGCCCTGATGTTCTGCAGGCTCTCCACTAAGGTCTGCATGGTCTGAATGGCAGCTTGCTCAGGCAGGGCCCACCAGCAAACGTAGGTCTGGGGCTTTCTGCTGTAGCCCGTCTGTCTACTCCTGCCCCCAATCCACGGTTCAAGTCCCAGGCAGGAAGGAGAATGACGTGCTCTGACAGCCTTGGGCTCCCAGGCACAGTAACAGGCCCCTAGGTGGGCTGAGACCCACAGGGGAGACCCTGAAATTATCACATCCAAATGGGTTCTGTGGTGAGCTATCTCAAGCTCCAAGTGGGTCTCTTTGCCAACCTTAAATGCAAACATGGAATTTAAGGAATCCTCGGTAAATAAATGTAAGGAACTTCAGGGCCACTTTATGACCACTGGTGCAGGATCTTGTTTTACCACCGTGAACCAGAATTCCATATGATCCTAATTGCTGAGACACTATGGAAACTGGCCAGCCTCACCACCTCTCCCTTCTCTTTCCTCAATTACCCGACTCTCTACTGATTCTATATGTGCTGCCGAAGCGAGCACTCGACTCTCTACTGATTCTAATACCACCAAATTATCTTTTGTTTTCTTACTAATTCACATCTAGAACCACTTATTCCAAATCTCATCACCCTCTCAGAATTTCAATTACTAGTATTAATTTCCTTACAGCTCATCATTTTCTGCCAACAATCTATTCCTCGACTGATTTCTGTTTTTATTCTTATTAAGTCACATTCTTCACTAACCTTTCATATCATCCTTTGGTGTCTTTAAATCTCCATGGCCCCTATTTTTTTTTTTTTTTTTTTAGGGCCACACCTCGGCATATGGAGGTTCGCAGGCTAGGGGTCAATTGGAGTTGCAGCTGCCGGCCTACTCCGCAGCCACAGCAACGTGGGATCCGAGCCACATCTGCAACCTACACCACAGCTTATGGCAATGCCAGATCCTTAACCCACTGAGCGAGGCTAGTGTCCAAGTCTGTGTCCTCATGGATACTAGTTGGGTTTGTTATTGCTGAACCACAATGGGAACTTCTCATGGCCCCTATTCTTAATCATACACAGCCAGTAAAAAGAATAATGTAGATCTATATTTACTGGTTTGGAAAGAGAGTCACAATAAATTGGGTAATACAGTCTTTTATAATGAGTACGTGTGAGAAAAATCTAGAACATCACTATTCAAAAGAAATACAACACATTTCGCTAATTTACAATCTTCTAGTAGCTGTATAAAACAAGTGAAAATAACTAATAATGCATTTCATTTAACTCAATATATCCAAAATTTGTCATTTCAACATGTAATCAATATTAAAAAATTGAGATATTTCACATATTTTCCCCACTAATTTCAGTGTAGGGTTTATGCTCACAGCACATCCCAGTTTGGACTAGCTACTTTCAAGTGCCCAACAGCCACCTATGGCTACTGGCTGTCATACTGGACAGCACAGATCTAGAAGGATACACACTGATTTGCTGACAATGGTTTTCTTTAGAGAGAGAGACTGGCCAAGGAGAGTAGAGATAAGAAATGAGGAGTTCCCGTCGTGGCACAGTGGTTAACGAATCCGACTAGGAACCATGAGGTTGCGGGTTCGGTCCCTGCCCTTGCTCAGTGGGTTAAGGATCCGGCGTTGCCGTGAGCTGTGGTGTAGGTTGCAGACGCGGCTCGGGTCCCGCGTTGCTGTGGCTCTGGCGGAGGCCAATGGCTGCAGCTCCGATTCGACCCCTAGCCTGGGAACCTCCATATGCCACGGGAGCGGCCCAAGAAATAGCAAAAAAAAAAAAAAAAGAAAAAAAAGAAATGAGAAATTTTTTGGAGTTCCTGCCATGGCACAGTGGGTTAAGAATCTAACTGCGGCAGATTGGGTGGCTGCGGAGGCATGAGTTTGATCTCCAGCCTGACACAGTGAGTTAAATGCTCTGGTGTTGCTGCAGCAGAGTCACAGCTGTGGCTCAGATGCAGTCCCTGGCCTGGGAAGTTTCATATGCCATGGGTGTGGCCATTAAAAAAATGAGGGATTTTTTACTCTTCCTTTTACTACATTTGTGACGACCATTTCTATTTTATAATAAAAATAATAAAAAACTGACTTCAATAGGAAGTTCTCTTGTGGCACAGTGGGTTAAGGATCTGGCACTGTCACTGCAGTGGCTTGGGTGGCTGCTTTGGCAGGAGTTCGATCCCTGGCCCAGTAATGTCCACATGCTGCAGGCGTGGCCAATAAAAACTAAAGCTGACTCCTATTGACTGACAGACCCCCTCCGCCATTACTCTAGATGCCCACTAATGCGCTTTCCTCTGACAGCAAATCTAATTTCCAACTCAATGTATCTGCTATTCCTCCAAAAGAACCGTCTTCTTCGTGACTCCAATACCTAAACAGTAATCTTTCACTCCTCACATTTCTATAGTTTCTCTCTCCATTTCAATCTCTTCTCAGCTCCACTATTCAAAGGCTAACGGAAACTTAACCACTCACTCGTGTTTCATGATGTTCAGCTGTGGGAAGGTCTGATTTGGGACCACAAAACTCATTCGTGCACAGATGTCCTTATAATCTTGATTTCTTCTCTCAAAGTCCTCCACATGGGCAGCCAGGTGGGAATTGACAATGCAAAAGGTAGTGTTGTGAAACACAAATCTCACAGCAACCCCACCTTTGTTTCCCTGTTAGCAAGAGTAATTACTCACAGTTAGTACAAAGATACAACTAGCACCTGAACTTCACAGGATCATAAGTCATAATCGAGCTCAGGTCCAAAGTAACTCACCATCTTCCCCATGATTCCAGTTCCAACTGTTTCTTTAGCAACATCACGGATATATGGCCACTGATCCTTTCGGGCAAATATCAGGAGCATCATCCCAACAAGGCGGACTACTTGAACCTATGGGTTCCAGGGATTTAGAACAGTTTTATGTTAACACTCCTCTTTGCCATAACTAGTTCTCCACCAAGATATAACCATGCCCCAATCTGAATCTAAATACTCTTAATTTCCTAGTGGACCCCTTGAAGAGGAGATGAAACTTCCCTGGGACAGCTCTAATCTGGCTTGGACCAGTAAAAGTTAAAAGTCTTTGGGGACAATGAATATACTCAGTTCTAGATTCATTATTTTCGTCACCTTTAGCCTACCATGGTAGGCAGCATTAACAACTCAGTTAACAAAGAGAAAGCCTCCATCCCATTTTGTTCCTTCTGCTTCTCCTTCCTAGTTTGTGATGTACCATCTCCTAAGAAATTAAAATTTATAAAATAGGGGAGTTCCCGTCGTGGCGCAGTGGTTAACGAATCCGACTAGGAACCATGAGGTTGCGGGTTTGATCCCTGGCCTTGCTCAGTGGGTTAAGGATCCAGTGCTGTCGTGAGCTGTGGTGTAGGTTGCAAACGAGGCTCGGATCTGGCGTTGCTGTGGCTCTGGCGTAGGCCGGTGGCTACAGCTCCGATTGGACCCCTAGCCTGGGAACCTCCATATGCCGCGGGAGCGGCTCAAGAAATAGCAAAAAAAAAAAAAGACAAAAAAAAATTTATAAAATAGCAATCCTTTTTATTTGGATTATTTTTTTAAAATTTTGATTAAGTCTGTGAGCCAGTTAGAAATATGTCTGAAATAAGTATTAAGCAGGGACCTATATGAGAGGAATAACATCTCAAGAGTCTTATTACCTATGTCAGCTTTTAGATGATGCAGAAGAAAATTACTTAGGTCATGACTCCTTTTAAAGGGCTTGGTATGGTAGCCTGTAATTAAAGTAACTCTTCTGGTAGCCTCTACCACGTGCCTTCTAAAGACCAACAAATTGGCCCACCCTGCGAAAGTCAACTCTACTCTTGACTTACAACCAAATTTAAAGCTCATTTAAATTCCACAACACTCCTGTTCTTGCTCCAATTCCAAAGCATATCCTATGCATCAACATGCTTCAAACTGCTTTTCTGTAAAGCATCCAGTCTGACCATGGCAGTGAACACTTTCAATTTTAAACTCTTACTGCACAAATCATTTACCTTACATGACATCATTTGAGTTAATTATTGTTATGAGAACAATAAAATTCTTCTTTTCTCCTAAAAGTTATCTAAGCAATGAAACTATAGGCTCAGGAAACTTAGGGGGATTTTTTTTCTACGAAATAGGAATAAAAAAGATTAGTCTGTCCTATTACTATACATAGGGTATAATTCAATTAAATCCTTATTTTGGAACAAGGTATAGATAACAGAATTAACTTCTAGTGAGTTCTGCTTAGTCGTATTCTAAAAAAGACAATTAAATGTGGCTTACTTTCTTATACTTGGCTTTGGAATGCAAACCTCTCTCCACAGCCAAAGACCACTCTTGTTCCTTCACAGATTCAAAGTAGAAAAAGGCTTCGGTGCTCAAGTCTAATTCTTGGAATCTGAGAAAACAGGATGATGTGAGACCTACACACATCCCATAATTATCTCTATTTCCTGTTCTATTTTCTGAGACGTTAGGTGAAAAAAGGAATGGGAGAGAGAGAAATTTTATAGAACTGCTCTGCTGACTTAGGTGATCATTACTGACAAGCAGCTTTCTTTTCAAAAGACTCCCCTAGGAATTCCTGTTGTGGCGCAGTGGAAACGAATCCGACTAGTATCCATGAGGATGCAGGTTCGATCCCTGGCCTCACTCAGTGGGTTAAGCATCTGGTGTTGCTGTGGCTGTGGTGTAGGCCAGCAGCTGTAGCTCCGATTTGACTCCTAGCCTGGGAACCTCCATATGCTTTGAGCTTGGCTATAAAAAGCAAAAAAGAAAAAAAAAAAAGAAAAGAAAAGAAAAGCAAAGACTCCCCGACAATTATATGCACAAGCTATGTAAAACACAAACCAAAAAACCTCCACAGGGGGTAAAGTTGAGCTTTGCTTATATATCCTAGGAATAGTCACTATTAGAATTAACCTCAGGGAGTTCCCGTCGTGGCGCAGTGGTTAACGAATTCGACTAGGAACCATGAGGTTGCGGGTTCGGTCCCTGCCCTTGCTCAGTGGGTTAACGATCCGGCGTTGCCGTGAGCTGTGGTGTAGGTTGCAGACGCGGCTCGGATCCCGAGTTGCTGTGGCTCTGGCGTAGGCCGGGGGCTACAGCTCCGATTGGACCCCCTAGCCTGGGAACCTCCATATGCCGCAGGAGCGGCCCAAGAAATAGCAAAAAAAAAAAAAAAAAAGAATTAACCTCAGGTCTCAGTTTCTATGAAAAAGATAGTTTTCTATGGGTTTTGAGAGGACTCGAGGCTTCCTTACACCACTTTCGGCCTCTGTTCCGTTATGATCTCACAAATTTGAACCACAAGTTAACTCTCACATACAGTCTACAGTAGGTTTTTATAAACAGTTTTTTTTTTTTTTTAAGAAAAGGAAGGCAAAAGTCACATAAACTAACACCAAACATATAGCCAAAATGAAATTCTAGACATGTATTTTACCCAATGCAGTAGATATCAGGAGGATTCGGATCACAGTTCAGCCAAGGTTCTAACCCACTGTCTGGAGACTGGCCATTCACGTTCCAAGTTCCAACAAAAAATCTAATACATAATACCAAAAAATAATTTAAAAACAAAGGTCAAGTGTGAACCAACGGAAAGTCTCTCATCACTTCTATACAAGGGTATGTTCACAATCAGCCAACATGATTTCTCCAACTGTTTTGCCACACACACAAAAACCCCCTCTTGCATGTAGAACACAAAGGCAGTGGGATTATTCTTTGGAAATTTTATATCAGGTAAACCTACAGAAAGGAACCAAGTCTCTATTTAAAAAACACACATTTAATTGCTCTATCACATTTCCTTTCAATTAAATTCCACCCAAATTCATACTTAAAGGGAGAGCATGTTTTTGGGAAAGAGGTATCTTCATGCTGTAAGGATGTCTAATATGGATAATTGTTCCATAAGGAGCTGTAGTTAAATCCAAAAACTCACTTCCCGAAGGATTACAAAGACATCTGTGTAGGAAATTCTGTTGAGACAGATATAGTATTAAGAGGGAAAGCAGAAGGGAAAAATCATGACTGTCTTAACTGTTTACATACAAATATAAGCATCATGGGGAATCTGAAGAACTGGAGGTTTCAGCATAGGGATATAGTTATGACTGAATTAGAATAAATGAGGCATAATAGAATAGCAGATGGGACTGGAATCTTGGACTAAAAGGGTACATGCTGTTCGCAAATAACGAAGAAAAGTGTTGCTGCTTTACACATTGGGATACATGCTACACCGCGCCACACCACACACAGAGGGTCCAGAAAAGAGGATATCAACAAGTAAATAGGAAATGAAAAATATAACAGAGGAAAGAATCCAAGATAGACCTCTCAATCAAGAGGACTGGCTGAGACTTCCTTTACTAACTTCCCAAAGTAAATTAAGGTCTAGGGGTAATGGTACACTTAATTTTCCGATATCGGTGAGGAGAAATTCAGCAGGTCAGATAAGATAAACACACCTGCTTATGGAGACAATTCTCTATCACATGTGAGCTTGCATCAGTTCTCTAAGAGTGGACAGAAACATTAGATGTGGTATCCTTAGTCATTAGAAAATCCAAGGGGAATTGTGGCATTTGCATTATTTTGGAAATGTATGTTATTGATCAGCATAAAGACAGGGGCCTGAGTCAGCTCACCATTCCTTTTCACTATACTCTGATTCTTAATTAAGCTACTTAAACTAATACCCTAAATACCAAAAGCCCATTTTCTGCTATAACTACTACATTTCAGCCTCAGTAAGTAAAAGAGACTAACTTGAAAGTCTGAATGTCGACATATTCTTTCTCTCGCTTTGCCAGGATGTGTTTGATGAGACCCTCCCGCTGCCCAGACTGGGTGTTTGGTACAAACAGCTTCCTCATGGTGTCGGTCACTTTGGGCTGTTCCTTGTTAGAAGCTTCTTTTTCACGTGGAAGCCTAGCAAATAAATGAGGGATTCAAAAGTGAAATTGCCTTACACAGGAAAGTCTCCCACATGGGAAACATATTTCAACAAAGGACTTACATTCTATTCCCTGAAGAGGGTGGGGGTGGAGGTTCCCGATGAACCCCCGTAGGTGGATTCTGCAAATTTATTTTCTTGTCCAAATTCATAGATGAAAAATTATCCTCAAATTCAAGAAGCCCTGAAGGACATAAAACCCAGAGTCAAAGGGGGTGAAAGATAACCTCCAACTTACGCAGGATAGACAGGACTTTGCTTTGAGCAACAGTTTTGATCTGATCACTATTTGCTCATTGGTCTCACCAAACACAGAGGTTTAAGAGTAGTGCTAACTTAGATCGGGGAAAGAAGCACATCTATCCCTGAAGCACTGACATATTAACTACAATGATAGTAAGTCACATTAATTTGGAACCTGAATAACAAGAGCTAGCATTTATAACACAGAAGACTTACTAACACAATACCTGGTTGATAGGAAGGGATTATATCATTATTTCACTTAATTGTCACAAAGACCCCAGGAGACACGTACTATCAAAAATCTTCCTATGGGGGAGTTCCTACTGTGGCTCAGTGATAAAGAACCCAGCCAGTTTCCATGAGGATGCGGGTTCGATCCCTGGCCTGGCTCAGTGGGTTAAGGCTGTGATGTAGGTCACAGATGCAGCTTGGAGCCCGTGTTGCTGTGGCTGTGGGGTAGGCTGGCAGCTGCAGCTCCAATTTGACACCTAGTCTGGGAACTTCCATATGTCATGGCTGTGGCCCTAAAAAGCAAAAAAAAAAAAAAAAAAAATCCTATGTTCTAGAAAAAGAACAGAAGCTCAGAGTTGTCAAAGTAATTTGACCTAGGTCATGTAACTAGTAAGTCAGAGAAGTGGGATTCAAACCCAGGCAGTCTGGCCTTGGAGGCTGCACTTTTTAGCCCTCTGCTAATAAGCTGGCTCCCAAAGAGCCACAGAAAGGATCAGGAGTGGAGTGAACACGAGTCAGTGGGCATTGACTCATTAAACCACTCTATAGGTGAAGGTATCTGATACTGACATTAATTCACATTATTTTATCCGCCCTGATAAAATCTATTGACTCTGCAATGATCACAGCAACCAGGGGGGAAAAGAATCTTCTCAGTACCTGAAAACACAGTTTTGTCCTTAGTTTCCAATTTCTGGTACCAGCTGGATGAGTCCTTTTGCTCTGGAACAAGAAGTTGTGACTGCGCTGGAGAGAAAAGGGTCATGGTCAGAAACTGAGGAGCCCTCCATTGAAAGGACTTTACTATAACCAAAGGCCATTCACTCAGCACTCCTTAAGTGCAGAGCCCAGGGCCCTTCCCGAATACAAAGGAAGAGACTAAGATCCGAGGAGGATTATAGTCTGCAGTAGGTTTTCCAAGACATGAAACTGAAGATTCTGGGAACTGACTCAGTATCCTTAAAGCTGGACAGACTTATTCCTTAACCTATCCCTGGGTTCATTCCTAAAGGAAAAAAAAAATCGCCTATCAAGGTTTAAAGGGTGAGGTACTTTGCTACTGGCCACTTGCCTCTATAGAGCATGTCCCAGTCAAAGGGTAGAAGGAAAACTGCTGAATCTTGAGTTACCTTCCTGAGCAGCAAGGACCTCTGAGAGAAACTTCAAACAGTGTTCCTCATCAGGGATTTCAAAGCGGCGCTCTCTGGTCCAGTCCCCTTGAACCCGAATTTTGCAGCCACCTAAAAAGAATGGAGATCCACACACATACAGCTACGGAATATAATGCTTTCTTGGGGTCATATTTTTAATTTACCAATTTAATAGGAGAAGGCCCAGATTACAAATATTCTACTTCTTCCTACCTCTAATGTAGGAAGCATGCCTATAAGATCAAGTGATTCGGTGTGGTGGGGATGCTGGAGGCAGTGCAGAGAGGAAAATCTAACGGAGGCTCATCAACTGTGTAAACGAGCAGCCCAATGCAGCGATATGACATGTACTGAAATCATGGTCTCCTGTGTTCTGACCTATCACTCAGATGTCAACGTCCAAATTCTACCAAAAGATCAATTCCTCCACCATCCTCCCCCATCTCCTAGCTGGAAATTCCTACCATTTCAAATCTAAATCATGTAGTAAGAGTCTCTCAAGTGTGAAGGGAAAAATGGAAATAGGATAGTTTGTTCCTAGGTATAGACTGTACCCAGACGACTGAATTTACAAACTAGTTAAACAAGAAAAGCATAATGGGATTGGTTTGAACTAGTCTGAAAAGAAGCATCTATAACTCATTTACCTCAAGTGAAAAAACATAAGTCTTGAATAAACTCACAAAAGCAACATAATGATCTATGTCCAGAAGTGGTCTGTTTCAAGTATAGCCAATTGGAAAACAGTATAATTAGAAGCAAAGTTATCTAGGATTTTAGTTTCTTATGTATAGAACCTACTGCCTCCCATTTTCTAATGCCCTATAGTTATCGTCTGTATCAAATGTCTGGGTATGGTGATCCAGGAAACCTATGTTCCTGTTTATATTCTTATTTTAACTGATTTATTATATATACTGCTTTTTCATGGCCCTGGAAACTATGAGCTCCTTGAGGGCAAGAGGCAAGCTGCACATGCAGGTTATTCAACATAATACTCTCGATGGTCTCCCAGGGTAGTCTGGGACTGAGGGGCTTCTCAGGACTCAGGACTTCGAAAGCTCATCCATCAGTCACTCTTTTGGTAACAATGACATAGACTTCACGGATAGAAGGCATTTAATGACTATCAAACTAGATTCTTTCCCACTGGCAAATAACAATGAGATGAGAAAATGAAATGAAAATCCTAGTTTCTTATGGTAGAAATCCACTTAGAACCTTTGATTCTCTTTTTCTTTGCATTTACTTCAGTTTCTATCTTCACAGACTGAGTGATCAGAAGAGATAAAAATAGAGGAAAAAAACTGAGAAAGGAGGCACCCAAGAGGACCAGTGATGAGAAAATTAATCCACTGTAAGGAGGAGAAAAGAGGAGGAGGCATGAATAAGGACTGTCAATTAGAGCAGCCTTGAAGAGTGGGGAAAACCTCCTTCAGGACAAGCAGTCCTCTCCTCCTCAGATAAATTATATTAAAAGCAGAAAAAAATGCAGAAGAGCAGTTTCTATGTGATAGAAACTGAGAACAAGAATACAAATTCTCGCTCTCCCACAACCCTTAAAAGATATATTTTAGCAAATACAAAAAAACAAGCTGACCCATTTAATGGATAGAAGAGCCCAGAAATTGCTTACAAAATAACACTAGACGCTCTCTCATCGTGTTGCATGGGAAAGAGGACCCAATCTTCCACTCTCCTCCCTCCCAAGGCCCTCTGGGTTCTTTGTCATCAGTAAACCCTCCTCCAGCCTCAGCTTCTCCGCTGGGCACCCCCTGCATCTCTCAGGAGTTCTCAGTAAGGGTGCGTTACAATTACCAGAGGCACTTTGCTTGGGTCCCACCCTAGGCCAATAAAATGGAATCTCTGGGGGTGAAGCCCAGGCACTGAGGGTTTCTAAACACTCCCCAAGGTGATTCTAGTGCATCCAGATTGAAAATCCGAGTCCCCTGCAAACTGGCTGGCCCCTGAGAGTAGTGCGCCCTCTGCGGCCCTCTGAAGCAGAGGCTATTTATAGTCTCTCACACCCTATGTAATTTAAGACTGGTGTCCTTATTTGTCCTAATGGCATCTCCAGACCATTCGATCTCCTCCTCCTTCAGGAAAAATCCCTTCTCCTTATAGGCTCAGCCACTGAGCAATGGCAGCTTCTTTCCTTCCTGCCTCCATGAGATCATGTACCATCCTCCCAGAAACTTTGGAATCCGGGGTTCAATACCTGAGACATAAGACTTCCTCTCCACTCACACCCCTGCTTGAATTTTGGGTCCCTTCAAAATTAGCACAGAAAACTCAGCACCTTCAGCGTCTTCACCCAACAACCTTGTCCCTCCATCTCGGCCACCTACTCCCTCAGTCCCAACTGGGACTGCCTCAGTTATACCCTGGACCTTTCATCATAGAAACACCATCCCCTCAGAAGTCTCTAATATCCCACTCTGAACTGTTACTCCTTCCAGTTTACCTGCTCTTATGGGAACCTCCAGCGTGTTGATCTCTCCACTTTCTCTATCCATTCGTTCCCTCCTGCCTTCACGTGCCTTCTTATCAAAAATATGCCATCTTTTACTCTGCTGCAAAAACCCAGAACTGCCTTACCGCTCTATTCTTCCACAACACCTACCTGGCTAACTCCCAACCCTCAGAAACCCAACTAACTGCCTTCTCTGTATTTATACCTGAGCAGTAAGAGGGAGTAAAAACCACACCACACACACACCCACACCCACACACCCCCATTATAAACTACCTGTTGACCTCAACAGGGGACTCTCTATGATAGGTAGTAATCTAAGGTCCATAGTCAACTAGTTTCCCACAACTATCTGGAACAACTATTCACACCTTCTCATTTATCTTCAATCTTTGGATCCTCCTCTTCTTAAGATCTCTCCTTCCAAACAGACAGCTTTACTTCCAACTTCAGAGGAAATGGAAGCTGTCACACAGAAACTAGCTGTATCTGTACTCCTCTTCTCCCTTCCCTCCTGTTACAAGGAAAAAAAGTCCTCCTAACAAAGGCCACCTTCTCTCTCAATTACAACCCCTTGGATTCTCTTGGGAAGCTTATCCTCACAATCATTCCCTAGACCCCTCTCCCCAATATCTATGACCTCTCTCCCTCACACAGGCTCCCTCCCATCAGCATTAAAATAAACTGTGCTCTAAATCCTCCTCACTTAAAAAACAAAACACCTTCCTAAACCCCGTATCTCCCTCCAGCCCCAGTCCATCTCTATATTCCCCTCTGGAGTCAAGCTTGAAAAGACACACAGTTGCTACTTCATCACCTCCCATTTCTCTTTAATCCTCTCCAATATGACTCTGGCTCCCACCATCCTCTGAAATTGCTTTGTTAAGGTCACCAATCACTTGCGTATTGCTAAATACAATGGATATTCTTCAGTCATCTTGTCAGACCTATTGGCAGAAAGCAACAGTTGACCACTCCTTGAAACAGTCTTTCCCAAAGGCTTCCATGACACCATGCTCATCTAGTTAGTCTCTCTTTGGTCGTTAATTTTTATTAATGCCCTTTGAGGTCTTCTCCTCTCTCTGAACTTCAAAAAGTTGAGTGAGTTCGATCCTAAATCTTTTTCTCACTCTGTATCAGTAACTGTCCAATAAGATGTTCTCTGACGATGGACATGTTCCATAACTGCACTGTCCAATATGGTAACCAATGACCACATGTGGCCAATGAGGACTTGAAATGTGACTAGGTGCAATTGAGGAACTGATTTTATAATTTTGTTCTAATTAATTTAAATGGGCACATATGACTTGTGGCTACTGTATCTGATAGCACAGCTCTGTACACAATCACATCATCTCTTGTGGTAGCACATGCCATCTATGTGCTAGTGACCCGGACCTTACCTCTGAGCTTCAGATGCATATATTCAACCACAACTCATCATCTACACTCAAATATGCCAAAGAAATTTAGAAGTACTCACAGTTAAAACTGAATTCGTGACTACTACCCCACCCCTCTGTTGCCACCTTGGCATGAAAACTCATTCTGTCTACAATGTTCTTATTTCTGCAAATGGTACCATCAACCACATTCATGCCAGAAACCTGGGATTCATCTTTGATACTTCTCTTTGACTCACCCCCTACACGCACATCAACCTCTGCTGATTTAACCTCCAAAAACATTTACCAAATTTGTCCACTTCTCTCCATCCCTACCACCACCACACCCTCTAGCTTAAACTATTGAAAGAGCCTCCTAACTGGCTTCTATGCATATGATGACATCCAGCATAGAAAACACATGCACACACATGTTCATGATGGCACTATTCACAATAGCCAAGACATGGAAACAACCCACATGTCCATTGACAGATGATTGGATTAGGAAGATGTGGTACATATACAGAATGGAATACCACTCAGCCATAAAAAAGAACGAAATAATGCCATTTGCAGCAACATGGATAGAACGAGAGACTCATCCTGAGTGAAGTAAGTCAGAAAGAGAAAGACAAATACCATATGATATTACTTATATCTGCAATCTAATATATGGCACAAATGAACCTTTCCACAGAAAAGAAAATCATGGACTTGGAGAATAGACTTGTGGTTGCCAAGGGGGAAGGGGAGGGAGTGGGATGGATTGGGAGCTTGGGGTTAATAGGTGCAGACTATTGCCTTTGGAATGGATTAGCAATGAGATCCTGCTGTGTAGCACTGGGAACTATGCCTAGTCACTTATGATGGAACATGTAATGTGAGAAAAAAGAATGTATACATGTCTGTGTAACTGGGTCACTATGGTGTATAGTAGAAAAAAAATTGTTATTGGGGAAATAACAATTTAAAAAAATTTAAAAAAATGGAAATATATTTTAAAAATAAAATAAAATCCTTCATATCTTTTCAATTTTTAAAATCAAAAAATCCAGATTCCTTATCATGGCTTTACGATCCCACTGGTTCTGGTCTTAGCTGTCCTACCTTGGTGCCTAAGACTTATTTCAGACATCCTGGACTTCTTTCTTTCTTTCTTTCTTTCTTTTTTTGTCATTTTGGGGCCACACCTGTAGCTTATGGAGGTTCCCAGACTAGGGGTCAAATCAGAGCTCTAGCCACCAGCCTACGCCAGAGCCACAGCAGTTCAGGATTTGAGCCATGTCTGTGACCTACACCACAGCTCACGGCAACGCCAGATCCTTAACCCACTGAGCAAGGCCAGGGATGGAACTTGTATCCTCATGGATGCTAGTCAGGTTTGCTAATCGCTGAGCCATGACGGGAACTCCTGGACTTCTTTCATTTTAAAGAAAGTGTCAAGCTACTTCCCAACTTGGGGCCTTTACACATGCAGTTCCTTTTACCTGGAATACCCTTCTCTTCCCAATTTTCACCTGTCTCTTACTCAATTTAAATATCACTTCAAAGAGGCCTTTTCTGAGCACCCTGCCTACTTTAGTTAGCACTCTTATAAGCACTCTGTATTTCCCCCAAAAGCATTTATCAAACCTTCAATTGTGTAACCATACCTTATCAGTTTAAAGGTCTGTTTTCTGCACTAAGTTTCTTTCTTTTTCTTTTCTTTTTATGGCTGCACCTGAGGCATATGGAAGTGCCTGGGCTAGGGGTCAAGTTGGAGCTGCAGCTAAGGCCTACACCACAGCAGCACCAACACCAGATCCAAGCCACATCTGTGACCTACACCACAGCCTGTGGCAATGTGGTATTGTTAACCCACTGAGCGAGGCCAGGGATTGAAACTGCATCCTCATGGAGACTATGCTGGATTCTTAATCTGCTGAGCCACAACGGAAACTCCCATGCATTAAATTTCATGAAGTACCACGACTATAATGCTTTCTGCTATATCCCTAAAGCACAGTGCCTGGCACATAAAAGGTATTCATATCTTTATGGGATATGCATTAATGGATTATAGGCATCCATGTGACACTAGTACCAAGCATCAAAGAGGCAAGAAGCAAAGCAGGAGCAGCAACCTTATCTGCGTTGTTCTCTACTGATTGTGCAGCACTTAGCAAAGAGAAGGCATTC
The DNA here is from genome assembly GCF_016906955.1 of Phacochoerus africanus. Taxonomy (NCBI): domain Eukaryota; kingdom Metazoa; phylum Chordata; class Mammalia; order Artiodactyla; family Suidae; genus Phacochoerus; species Phacochoerus africanus. The sequence goes on along the minus strand of NC_062560.1, from coordinate 110,267,214 downwards.
AAATATTTGTTGAATAATGAACAAGAGAGTGTTTAATATTAGGCATTAGTATAATACAGTCCATCAATAGGTCAAATGAGAGAGAATAAGAGAATCATCTCTATAAATACTGAAAAGACACTTGAAAAAATTCAATATACGTTTATGATTTTAAAAACCAGACAAACCTGGAGTTCCCGTTGTGGCTCAGCAGTAATGAACCCAACTAGCATCCATGAGGATGCAGGTTAGATCCCTGGCCCCACCCAGTGGGTTAAGGATCCAGCATTGCCACAAGCGAGCGGTGGTGTAGGTTACAGACATGGCTCGGATCCCACATTGCTGTGGCTGTGGTGTAGGCTGGCAGCCACAGCTCCGATTCAACCCTTATCCTGGGAACCTCTAGGTGCCACGGGTATGGCCCCCAAAAGACAAAAAACAAAACAAAACAAAAACACACAAACTCGGGAGTTCCCACCGTGTCTTATCAGAAATGAATCTGACTAGCATCCATTAGGACACAGGTTTGCAGATGACTAGGGCTATCAAAACCAGAAAAGAACATAAACAGCTCCCCAGAATTAAAAATAAATTTCTGTGAAGTGGCTAGATAAAAGATAAATATCTAAAACTCAACAGCTGCTCTGTGTACTAGTAATAAACAATTTGAAGAGAAAAAAGGTTCCACTGACAATAGCAGCAAATAAAAATCCATCAAAAAAATACTTAACTTATAAATGTATGCTACCTATGAAGAAACTACAGAAAGTTACTGAGAGATATAAAGAGAACCTGAATAAGTAGTGAGAGGTATACCATGTTCCTTACAGTGACTTAATTTTATAAAGGAATTAATCTACTAAAACTTGGCACATTACTTACGGTGAAATATTAGCCATTAAAAATCATGATTTTAGGAGTTTCCGTTGTGGCGCAGTGGAAATGAATCTGACTAGGAACCATGAGGTTGCAGGTTCGATCCCTGGCCTCGCTCAGTGGGTTAAGGATGTGGCATTGCTGTGAGCTGTGGTGTAGGTCACAGACACGGCTCAGATCCTGCTTGGCTGTGGCTGTGGCGTAGGCCGGCAGCTGAACCTAGCACAGGAACCTTCACATGCCGTGGGTGTGATCCTAAAAAGCAAAGAAAAAAAATCATGTTTTTAAATAATTTTAAATTATTTAAAATGAGACATGGTCACAATATAATGTTAAATGAAAATGCAGGCTAAAACTTACATATGAGGATTCCAATTATGTGAAAACATAAATAAAAGACTGGAAGGAAATACATTAAAATGTTAATTATAGCGGTGATCTCTAGGTTGCATGAGCATAATTTTCATTTGATACTTTGAACATCTCTGAATTTTCCAAATTGTACATAATGAGCATGTATTATCTCTATTATCAGAAAAAATTTCAAAATGTTTAATACCAACATCCAGACAGTGAGAAAACACAGTAACAATAAAATTAAGCCCACTTAACAAACCCAAGATCCCCCTCTAGCAACATACTGTATGCTCTAAAGGTTTTTGTATGAAGCCCAAGGATCAAGATAAAATCTGGTTTCTGTACAAATATTAATAAATGGGAAGAAATAACACAGGATTTAAGTGGTTACTTCACTTCCATCTATGATCCAGTAACTTGAACTCCAGACAGAGGAACACACGGTAATTTCTACGTAGGAGAGGCCAAAAAAATGAATGCCATAAATTAGGTATTTGTGAGAGAAAAGGCACAGCTCAGTTTAACTTTCAGCTTTGGATCAAATACCTATTTCCATACCAAGAACAGGACATTTAGGTATCCGATTTCAGCAGCAGCGTCAGTCGCTGCTGAACTGCCTTTGCTGAAATTTTGCTTTATGAGTGTTGGTTTTGTCTCCTCCTTTTTAAGCACAATAAGACATAGATATTAAGTTATTTGCTCTCTTGGGTATCTGCAGTGGAAGCCAGAAGCAGATGTACTTAACCTTTCAGGATCAGCCCTTACTTAAAGACTTCCATAATCCAATACCAAAGAAAAGAATAATACGACTCAAACCAGAAAAGCCTGCCTAAACTGTTGAATACAAAATACCAGTGCCATGGAGAGGGACTGTGTCTAAGCAAAATTATGTATAAACTAATAGCCCCAAGCTAAGGGCCAAACCCTACTCATCCACTCATCCAAGGACTCAACCAAAAGATAAGGCAACCCATTTGACTTAGACTAATGTGATCACATGTGCTTTTCCATAGCAACCACAGAGTAGTCACAGTAGCATTCAAGTGCCCATTTTCTCTTCCCCATGTTAATAGAGTACAATTAGATGATAAGTGGAAAACAGCTTGCACAGAAAGTCAATGAGGACCTGCTTCAAACAGATAAAAATGAGAGAAAAGGAATCGAGAGAAAGAAGAAAGAAGACCACGTTCTCTCTCTCTGTTAAAGGACCTTGAGAGGATGGGCTTAAATAAAAGACCAAAATTATTTTAAGAAAAAAAAAAGTACCCCTAGTATAAGAGGGACTCTGTTGCCTCCCCGAATAATATGACAAATAAAAACAGTATGATCTAACATGCAAAAACAAAAAAGTACATGTTAGGGGGAAAGCCTAAAACATAACAGTGGTTTAAAAAAACACTCATAAACCTTATGTGCTTTAAACACTTTCTGGCCCTTCCTACAATTTTCAATTCCACAGCAATGACTTAACTGATAGCAACAATACTGGTAGCTCGAAGAAGTCCAGTGTTAGAAAAGCAGGTGATATTTTCAACTTTTTAAAGATTCTTGTTGCCAGTTTCCTGCTTTTCCTTTTTCCATTTTTTTTTTTTTTTTTTTGGGCGGCTGTGCCCACAGCATGAGGAAGTTCCCAGGTTGGAGACTGAACTCATGCCACAGCTGTTACTAAAGCCACAGCAGTGACAACATTGGATCCATAGCCCACTGTGCCACAAGGAGACTCCGCCACCTGCTTTTTCTTAAGCTAAGGCTAAATGTTTTGAAGAGGCAATGCTAATTTGTATGGCTGCCTGCCTTAAGAAAATGGAGAATAAAGGATAAGATGGTCAGATAGAAGATGTGCACAAAAGGTGTCTTAAATACAGTGGGTATTAAAGTAAACATTTGTTGATGAAAAATCAATTCCATTCAGAAAGATACTCACTGTTTGAAGCTATGTCAATCAAAAGAGTTTCTTCCGCTTCTGAAGGAAAAGAAGAACAGGATTAGAGAAGAGAAAACGATTTATTACAACCAAAAGAAGTACACACCTAACCAAACAATTACTTCTTTCAACCACCACTCCTAGCTTTTAGAATACGTTAAAACAATCCTTTGCTTTTTTGTTTAGAATTTTTTTAACAGCACTAGGTTCTAAAGATTATGAGCAATTCAACAAAAAGAAAAATGAACTGAACAGGCAACCAAATGAAAGGCCTCAAAGCAAATCAGGCAATGACAACAGCAGGGAATATAACATGTTAACACAGGCGAAGGTGAGTTTAATTCCCCTCAACCATAACATACTAATTTAAAATAATCTCGCCGTATCATTTAGCTAATTCTTATAAAAAGCCAAGAAGGTGATCCCAAAGGCCTAGAGGAGAATTACTTTCTTAACTCAAATCTAGTTTCTCAAAATTTCCCAGTGATCTCATGACCTTCACCCCTGCTCCATACAGGAACAGAGAATACTTGAGGTTCTTTATCTTCAGGCTGCCATTAACGTCTGTGGGTCCAAGGCCTACCAGACCCAACAAGGAAGTACAAAATAGGCCAAAGCACAGTCTCCAAGTTCGGAGTTCTCTTTTCTCCCAATGGCTCACCTGGACCTCCTTTCTTACGTCTGGTGTCTAGACCCAACCCATCTCTTCCTCTCTGACCTCCCTGGATTTGGTCAACGGCATCTGCCGAAGTCTCCTGGTTAGTTAAACTCTGGGTACTAACTGCTTGGGATTAGTTTGGATCTACCTTGACCAGATGGAGTAGTCTCAGCCTTTTCTAGCTCCCTCACAAGCCTGGTGTGTATATCCGGCTCCATTATTCAGGTGCAACAGAAGCAACTGGTAAGGAACTAAGCTGTCTAGTGGTATAGTCTCAATAGTCTTACCAGCATGACAAATGAAGCAAGGGACAACAGTGCATCGGGACACAGGAATTATATCTTGACCCCTGCTCTTCAGTAACTTTAATTCTTTAAAACCTAAGTACTTGTAGCCTTTTCAAAATAGATGTACAGGTCAGGAGACAGAAAGGATGTGAAAACTCAAGGAGGTAACTGTTCCTTCTGTCATGGGGAACTACTGTGTGTATGTATACATATTTTCCTAGATTCCAATCCAGCAACCTTCTATTTCTTATTAAAAACAATACTAAGAAAAGTTCTCTTGCGGCTCAGCAAGGTAAGGATCTGGTGTTGTCGGGTCGCTGCTATGGCGCTGGTTCGATCCCTGGCCTGGGAACTTCCACGTGCCACAGGTGCAGCCAAAAATGAAAAAAAAAAAAAAAAAAGACAAATAGGATAAAAGGCCTCTAGAAGTAGCACAAAAAGGTATAGAGTTACTAGGATACTAAAGTTATGTTCTTTAGCTTTTCTCCTCCTCAAAGGGCTGAGTATGTAACAAAAGGCACTACACTATGAAAAGCGAGGTGACCACAGTAACTTACTAAGGCATGCTGGTGCCTTGTTCAATGTGTCTCTCTCACACAGGGCAGGCTAAATGGCTAAATAAAAGACTTGATTCTTCTATACAATGTGGATGCTATTCATTGTGGGTATTTTTAATTCTTAATAAATGCATGCCCACTTAGCATTTCTACTTACAGGAATAAATCCTAAGAAAAAAAAATTCGTGCAGGAAGATTCCTTACTACTCACTTATACTAATAAAAAATAACGCGGATGATAAACACAGAGAATAACTACATTATAGGCCATTCATAAAATGGAACAGTATATAGTTATTAAGAGCATGTGAAAGCACTCGTAATAGGATGGCACAGACCAAAAACTACATATAGTATGAGTCCTACCTACCCTAAAAGTTACATATGTAGAAAAAAAGGAAAATGTAAGGTGTTTCTCTCTGAAGGACGTGGATTTACTTTTCTTTATAATCCTGTGTTCTTTCCAAACTTTTTTATAGTGCATATATTACTTTTGCAATCAAAAAAGCTGAATGTAGTTTAAGAAAGAATCCATGCAAGAGAGGATTCAGGTTTTCCAAGAAGCCACAGCTGATACAGAACGCCTGTCTGATGAATCCAATGGACCCACCGGAAACATAATGCATTTGTTCTCTAATAATCAATTTCCTTTCTGGAGCAGTGTGAGATGACAGAAGCAACACCTCCTACACAAACCTCCCAATCTTTGAGTCTCATTGTAGCAGATGAAACAACAGATTTTCTGTTCTCTTTCCCCAAATTTCAGGGCAGGAAGCCAAATATTTCCTCCCCGGAGTAGATTTTCTTATGATTCACCAATGTCAAGGTTTGAGAATCAGCACAATTAAGTGTAAGGTATCACAATCTGGCAAGGCATCTTGCCAAATGTTTTAATTTCAAATAGTGTGGGGAGAAAAGTGCTGAACGCGTCTGAATCCAAGTGACCTTGATACTTTACAACAAGCAGTTAGTTTATCGGTTAAACCCAAGAATGTGACTTAAATCCATATACAGGTTCATAAACATAAAAGACCACCTACATAGTAACAGACCACATACATCTCTAACCCCAGCCAGGGAAGCAGGTGAGAATATATATATTTCAATATATTCTTTCAGCACTCTTAGAGAAAACATTTATCATCTTCTCAATGGTAGATCAGTAATGTTATCTTTTTCATACTGAGAATAATACATTTCATTTTATGTGCAGTGACAAATTTAAATATGGACAGTATTACATAACGCAATAATGACTGAGGAAAACATTTTAAAACTAACTAAGCAATTAAAGCTAGTACCTTGAACACATCTAAAATGGCTATTTATAGGAATGATATCTTGAACAAGCTCTTCCTTCTTGTGCAACCGGATTATTAGCCTAGGAAACAGAAGAATGCATCAACGAATAGCCACTGAAAAACTCAAACATTCAACAACAAAATACACTGCTGTGTTGTTATACAAATCTAGTCTGTATTTATTAGACTTGCTGTATCTCGTTCCCTGGATCTGAGCATCGTGATAGACATTGTTTTAGTCTAAAAGGATATTAGCGGTGATCAATACCTGAATATCCGCACTGTTCTAAGCCATAGAGTACAGAACTAGTCTGTGTCCTAAGAACAGTTTACAATCTTAAGAGCATGAATTACAGTGCACACACCTTCCAATCATGCCTACCAGGGTGAAGAATAGCTAGGTGTGAAGTCCATGAGGGCAGGGCTACAGATGTCTTTTCACCATAGTATTTCTAGAACCTAGCACAGTGCCTGGCACACAGCAGTCACTCAAGTTTGTTGAAAAAACGAATTAAAAATGTCATCAATTAGCTTTCCGATTATGCTCCCATAGCTTTTACCCAAGAATGGTTCTATCTCGTCAAACAAGTAGACAGGTTCATGGCGATGCAAGAGGAGGTACCCAGCCAGCTGGATCAGTCAAAAGAATACCACTGACCAATAACAGTAGCAGGTATCACAACCAGATTGCCGTTACACCCCTTGTGTTTTTACTCTGGTTTCCAGTTTCATGCTGGTATTTCTGGTAAACAGGATTGACCTTAAAAAAAAAAAAATTAGCACCCCAGTATGAGATGCAAGACTACTAAATTCCTATGTACTCCTGAAATATTAATTTTCATTTAATAATTCTTTGTGGCTCAGAATCAAGGTATAACCTACTGGTAAATGGCCATTCTGAACATTTCCTAGCTTCCCTCAAATCACTTTTCAGGTGGTTCTTTTTGCCAGGAACAGTCTTCTTCCTGAGACCTAGCTCAACTATCACCTCCTCTGTGAAGCATCTCCCAATATAGCCCTAAGCAGAACTAGTGGCCTCAAGCCCTTTGCTTGTCCCTCGAATAGAGCAACTTAACACACTCCACAAGAGTTATATTTATTTCCCTCCCTGCCATGAGCTTCTTGAAAGCAAAGACTCTACCATATTCAGTTTTGTCTCCTACCTAATAGATGCTCAATAAATATGACTGAATAAACAATTTAATTAAGCTATAAACAGAGATGAGTTTCTAAATATACTTAACTTCTGACATTAAAAATGTCAATTGTTTTGAAGGGTTTCATTTCTATTTTGTTTTGGGGGGAGGACTTATTGTTTTAGCTTTTTGAAATTTTTTTCTAAAGCGTTAACTTTGAAGGAGATAACTTGTGGAAAGGAACTGCTTAGACGGAACTAAGAGAAATAAAAGTATTAGTGCTGTCTTTCTGCTCTGATCCTGTTTGCCTAATTGCCAGGGGCTTATATTTTAAGAGGACCAGAGGAATATGGGGCAGGCCCTTTCCAGCCTGCAAAGTTCATGAGTCGAGCAGAGAGTTCTGTAAACCCAGATGGAAACCAGAAACTAGATAAGGCTAACAAAACAAGGGGCAAGGATGAAGAGTTTTCTTTGAGGAAAATTAACAGAAATGAATATGATTTCCAAGTATCATAGACTAGAAATGGTGTTGAACAGTCACAGTAAAGTTTCAACTGGATTATATTGTTAAAAACCAACACAAAACAGACAACATGCATGGAACTTGAGGGCATTATGCTAAGTGAAATAAGTCAGACAGAGACAAATACCATATGATCTCACTTGTGTGTGAAACTGAAAAACAAAATCCCCAAATACTGAAATCAAAGACACAGAGAACAGATTGGTGGTTGTTAGAGGCGGGGGTGGCAGGAGGGTAAAATGGATGAAGGGGGTTAAAACATATGAACTTCCAGTTATAAAATAAATAACTCATGGGGATATAATGTACAGCATGGTAACTATAACTAACAATACTGTATTGTATATTTGAAGTTGTTGAGAGTAAATCTTAAAAAGTTCTCATCACAAGAAAAAATTGCTAACTATGTGTGGTGATGAACATTAACAAGACTTCCTGTGGCTGGGAGTTCCCACTGTGGCTCAGCAGTAACAAACCCAACTAGTATCCATGAGGATGCAGGTTCAACCCCTGGCCTCACTCAGTGGGTTAAGAATCCGGCATTGCCATGAGCTGTGGTGTAGGCTGGCAGCTGTAGCTCTGATTCGATCCCTAGCCTGGGAACTTCCACATGCCAAACGAGCAGCCCTGAAAAAAAAGAAAAAACCAAAAACCAAAAAACCAAGACTTACTGTGGTGTTCATGTCACAATACATACAAATAGCATTACGTTGTACACCTAAAACTAGTATGTTATATATCAATTACATCCCAATTAAAAAAAAATGTGGAAGTTCCCATGTGGCGCAGCAGGTTAAGGATTTGGCACTGCTGTGGTTGTGGCACAGGTTGCAAATGCAGCTCAGGTTCAATCCCTGGCCCAGGAACTTCCACGGGCCATGGGTGTGGCCTAACAAAACAAAGAGAGAAAAAATTTAATACCTCCCCCCACCCCGCAAAAAAAAAAAAAAAAAATCACAAAAACATGGGTAAACTTAGGGAGTTCCTGTTTTGGTGCAGTGGAAATGAATCCAACTAGTATCCATGAGGATGAGGGTTCGATCCCTGGCCTCGCTCAGCAGGCTGGGGATCCGGAATTGCCATGAGCTGTGGTGTAGGTCTCAGAAGTGGCTCTGATCCCATGCTGCTGTGGCTGTGGCTTAAGCCAGCAGCTGTAGCTCCAATTCAGCCCCTAGCCTGGGAACCTCCATGTGGCCCTAAAAGTCCAGGGGGAAAAAAAAAAAAAGGTAAACTTGGAATTTAAGTCAATTCCGCAAATATTTATTTAATATCTACTACATGTCAGTCACCAAATAAACTGTAGCAAAAGAGTAGGGCTAAGAATAAACATAAAAAATTCTACCTAAATGTAATCATTCAACACAGAAAGATGAAAAATAATGGGATATGGCAAAACAATATGGCAATCAGAATTTGGTAGTTGGAAACAGAAAAGAGTAATAAATTGCAAATGATGCAGACTCAGTATAATCCCTAAGAAATACTTCAATTTGTTTAAGGAAGGTTTAAGATGAGACAACAGGTTGTCTTTTTATGTTTTCATCATAATCCACTTGCCTTAAAAAATGAATGTTAGTGTTTGATCCATTGTGTACCAAAAAACCCTTATTTTTAATTGTAATTTGTCTCAGGTAAATTTCTCATACGGTTGATAGCAAGAACTACAGAACTAAAGATTACAATAGGCTTCAAGTTCTAGGATTAAAAGGCCCAAAGTAAGAAAGTTCTGGACACTCAAATCAAAGAAGGCACCCAAGGGACATGGATTTGAGGATTATAGATGGTTTGACAGTATTAGGTGCCTCTAACAAATGATTTCAAAAGAAACTTCTCAGACAATGTAATATCTTTTGAGATACGTTACATGGGTTCAAATCTAAGCTATGCTACTTCCTAACTGTGAACTAGTGACTTAACTTCTCTGTACCTCAATTTCTGTATCTAGAAAAGGGGGATGACGATGATATTACAATTTCACAGAAATCCTCACCTGAGGGTTTAAATGAACTAGTTCACGAACGTGCTGGCAGACATCAAGCCATCGAGTGTTAGTTGTGCTATGCTCGTAACTTATACCGAACTGGAACACAGAATTTTATTTCCCTATGGGGAGGGCGCACAGTCAGGAGAGCCACCCTGCCAGGTTTAAAAGTTCTCCCAGGACAAGAGACCAAACAGAATGAAGCATTTATCTCAAGGCCAGCCGCTCACTCCTTTAACAGCTGAATAGAGCTACAAACCTACTGGATCAAAGGACCAGATTCTGGGCTATGGTCATCTCAACAATGTAGCTATTTTATTTAATCCACATAATTTTGTTTTTAAGAAGAGGAAACGAGGGCGCAAAAAAATTACTGATTTGCCCAAGGCTCACATTTTCCCACCCTATTCTTGCCTTGGGAAGTGGCAGTGGTGTTCCACTTTTCAATTCACTTTTCTGTTGAATTTACTTTTATTAAACTGGTCTTCCAGGGTTTGATGAAATCTGGGAAAAATAAAATGAATTCAGCACATCAACAGAACTGACTAAGCAGGAGCTAGGGAAGAGCTTCTCCATAGGAGTTGACCTCCACTTAGAGTGACCCCAGGAGTCTCAGAAAAGGGCAGGCTAGGCCAGGGGGAATTTCTTCTATGTAAACTGGACACCACAGACATAGGCTAGGTCTGGATAATCTAAAAGCAAGGACTGAGAAAAAACTGTTTTTAGTCAGAATCCAATGTTGGGAGCTGGCAGGATTTAAGGGATCAACAATTTTTAAACTCTGATGTCAAGAAACCAGTGAACAACCGAGGGAGGTGGCTTGGTCACAAAGGGATACTTTGAAGATGAGACATTAGCGGCAAGGGAGGCCGATCAGCAACTATGGTGATAGCTTATCAAAATCTTTTAATCAATCAGCCAACAATCTTGACTGAGTTCCTATGTGCAAGGCAGAGTGGAAGGTTAACACACCCTGATGAAATGCCCAATGCGGTTTACATTTTCTACACATTTCATTACTTTTTCTAACAGTCACGTCAATAAGTGAGGCAGTTACTGGCCTACACAAAACCATTACTGAATTAATGAATACGCCTTCAAGCAAATGGAATTAGGGGGCAGGGAGACTGGAGGAACCAGTTGAATGAGGTTAAGAAAAGGCACTTCTGTAAGGTTAACAATGAGGCGTTTCTACAGCACTTTTACTTTTTGTAAAGCACTTTTGCATTTATTATTCTCCCAGTTAAACCTCCAAAGGCCATAAGTAAGGCAGTTAATGCTTCTATTAAACTAACGAGGACACTAGGGGCCAGAAAACTTTATTGACTAGCCCAGGATTACACAACCCATGTCAGTTGCATGGGCAGGAACTAAGAACCCAGGCTTCCTGCTTCTCCGCCCATTGAGTCCTTCCACGGAGCCGCACGGCCAGGAGTAATCCATCTACAGCCTTGGAAGTGGGGGACAAAGCCCGGTGGTTAGAGCACTGGCACTTCACACCTGGGCCCAAACCTGTTGCCTGCGGGCCTCAGTGGGAGAACGGTGGGTGGCTTGTCGCGGTTTGGGGTTGGGAGGTAATGGCAGGCTCCCCTCCTCTGTGGGTATCAGGTGGTTACTTACTCATACTGCCCGTTCCTCTGGACTAGGGTCAGGGCGCAGGGCTCCCGGAGAGGACCCTTCATCTCCATACCCTCGAGAGTATGCGGGCGCTAGTTAAGGGTATCCTCTGGAAGCGCCGCCCGGGAGGGGACGCGCGGTGCGGGGTGGAGGCAGGCTCCCGCCCCTCTGCCCACCCCCCTCCTTCCCTCCCTCCCTCCCTCCCCGCTGTCCGAGGCAGCGCCTCCCGCGCCGGTCCCCCTCCCCCGTTCGGCTCGGCCTCGGGGCCTGACCGCCCCCCAGCCGCCTCTGGGCGGCGATCCGCAGTCCCGCGGACCCCCGCCCCCGCCCGGCGCGGCCTCCCCTCCCCCTTCTCTCAGGCGGATACGGCGAGGGGCTGGGCTCCAACCGGGAGCGGCGGCTCCATCCCGGCGGCTTCCAGGCTCGGCGGGGCTGCGGACTGCGGGCGGATCCGACGACACGGCCTCCCGAGTCCTCACACCCCCTCGCCTCGGCTGCGCGTCCTTAGAGAAACGGCTCCAGGCCGGGAGCCGGGGGCTGGGGGCCGGGAGCCGGGAGCCGGGAACCGGGAGCCGGGAGCCGAGAGCCGAGAGCCGGGAACCGGGAGCCGAGAGCCGGGAGCCTGACCCGAGAGAGAGCGGCGCCTCCCGCCCCCGCCAGTTTTCCAGGCCGCCGCAGATTCCGCCCCCTGCGGCCAACCTGCGGAACTGCAGGGGAAGACCCGACGGACTGGGGGCGTCTCCACCACGTCCAGCAAGGGATAGGTTTTCAGTGCTGCCTGTGACACCAGACTTATTCTGGGGACTCTGAAGACGGCCATAGAAACAAAGCACAGTCACATCTATGGGGAAACTCATTGGCGTTCGGGCCACTAGGACCCACGTCATCCATTCAAAACATCCTTGTTATGGTTAATAGAATGCACTGTGCTGTTTCGCTTACCTCTTAGATGGCCCCGCTCCCCCACCCACCCTTCTTCTTTCCACCTCCCAAATCAGAAAAATTCCCGAAGTTCAGACCTCTGCTTTCTTTGGCCCCCTCTAGGTCACCTCGAAGCAGGCAAAGACCAAATATATTATCCCTGGCCCAGATCCCTTGCCTAATATAGCAAGCATTGGATGACAAACCTAACCCATGATTATTTCACACAGCAACCCAGGCTTGGAAATTTCAAAGCCATGTGTTTTCCTCCTTTCTCCTAATTTCTCTGTATCCTATCAGCACAAAACTTTGTTAATATGTTCTTTGGAATTACTCTCAGATTCCGTGTTTTCTTGCCATTTGCACTGCCATTGCTTAAGCGTAAGCCCTTGTGATATCTCCTTTCACCATTTTACTCTGTCGATGGTCATAAGAATGTTCTTCCCAGAATAATGTTTCCACTGTGTTATTCATTTGCTCAAATCTGCAATGAACTATGTATCGAGACTGATTTTGGAGTTCTCCCTGTGTCTTAGTGATACCGAACCCAACTAGTATCCACTAGGACATGGGTTCCATCCCTGGCCCCACTAAGCATCTGGCTTTGCCCGTGAGCTGCATTGTGGGCTGCAGACGTGGCTTGGATCTGACATTGCTGTGGCTGTGGTATAAGCCTGCAGCTGCAGCTCCAATTTGACTTCTAGCCTGGGAACGTCATATGCTGCAGGTGCAGCCCTTAAAAAAAAAAAAGAATGATTTTAAACCTACGGTAATTAAGACAGTATAGAATGGAGGTAAACGAACCATGGACCCAAACACAGAGCCCCAAGACAGTTACACACACATATGGAAGGCTGATATGCAGCATATTTGACATTTCAAATCAGTAGGTTGGGGGGAATGGATTATCCACTAAACGGTGCTGGAACTATTGATAATCCATATAGGAAAGTATAAAATTAGACCCCTGTCTCACACCATAGAGAAAAAAAATCAATTCCAGGTGCATTTAAGATCTAAATGTGAAAAGCAAATCCTTACAACCTGTAGGTGAAAACAGAATATCATTCTGACCTTGGAATAGGGAATAAGAATGATTACTTAAGACACTAAAAAGCACAAACAATAAGGGAACTGATTGACACATTTAAATACCTTAAATTTCAAAATGTATGTATTTTAGGGAGTTCCCTTCGTGGCTCAGCGGTTAACGAACCCAACTAGGATCCATGAGGATGCTGGTTCGATCCCTGGCCTTGCTCAGTGGGTTAAGGATCCAGCATTGCTGTGAACTGTGGCGTAGGTCACAGACTCGGCTTGGATCCCTCATTGCTGTGGCTGTGGTATATGCTGGCAACTACAGCTCCTATTCAACCCCTCGCCTGGAACCTTCCATATGCCACCGGTGTGGTCCTAAAAAAAAAAAAAAGTATGTACTTTAAAACAATAAAAACAAGTTAAAAGACAAATCACAGATTGGGAAGAAGATATTTTCAATGCATATAACCGACAAAGGATACTCTAAAAGGTTCTACACTTCTAGCTGTCATCACCTCTCTGACTTCCTCTCCTACCACTCTCTTCAACTCACTCTGCTTAATCCCACAGCTCCTTGCTATTTCTAGGACATTCTTGCCTCAGGGCCTTTGCACTTGCAGTTCACTCTGCCTGCACTCTCACGCCCTTCAGGTCTTTGCTCAAATGTCACTTTCTCAGTGAGGTCTTGCTAAACAAGTTTACTTAAAATTGCAGCTCAATAATCTCCTTTCCCACTCCCATACATGCATGCTCCCTATCCCTCTTCCCTGTTAATTTTTCTCCAGAGGATTTATCACTACCCATTATTCTATCTATTTTACTTAGAAATTTTGTTTATTGTTTACCTTCCCCCACTAGAATGTAAGTTCCATGAGGGCAGGGCTTTTTGTCTGTTTGGTTCATTCCTGCATTCCCAGTGCCTAGAGCCATTCCGTGAAGAAAGCAGATGTTAGAAAAATACTGATTAAAGGAATGAATGAATTGGTGTCCAGAATATATAGGGACCTCTACAAATCAGTGAGAAAAAATACACCTAGTAGAAAAACTGACTAAATATAAGTTTATTTGGTTTTTTTTTTGGGGGGGGTTCTTTTTGGCCACACCCGTGGCATGTTGAAGTTTCCAGGCCAAGGATTGAACCCGAGCCACAGCGGTGACAATGCTGAATCTTTAACTGCTAGGCCACCAAGGGGCTCCCAAAATACATGAATGAGCAATTCAGGGTCAAGGAAACCCAAATGGCCCATAAAGACATGAAAAGATGCTTCACCTCATTACTATTCAGGGAAATAGAAAATTCAAAGCATGAGATACTATTACACAAACATTGGTTTGACAAAACATAAAAATTCAGACAACACCAAGTGTTGAGACTGTAGAACAGATAGAACTCTGATGATCACTGCTACAAGGAGTATATGTTGGTAAATCCGCTGTGAAGAGCAATTTGACATCATATAGTAAAGTTGCATAGGTAATAACTTTCAACCCTGAAATTCCATTTCTAGCTGTAGACCTGGGCAAAATTCTAACCTTTGTGCACATGGAGACATGTAAAAGAATGCTCATTGCAGCACGATTGATCATCTCAAAAAAAAAAAATGAAAGCACTGAGTTCCCATCGTGGCGCAGTGGTTAACAATCCGACTAGGAACCATGAGGTTGCGGGTTCGGTCCCTGCCCTTGCTCAGTGGGTTAACGATCCGGCGTTGCTGTGAGCTGTGGTGTGGGTTGCAGACGCGGCTCGGATCCCGCGTTGCTGTGGCTCTGGCATAGGCTGGTGGCTACAGCTCCGATTCGACCCCTAGCCTGGGAACCTCCATATGCCAAGGGAGCGGCCCAAGAAATGCCAAAAAGACAAAAAAAAAAAAAAAAAGAAAGCAAATTAAATGTCGAGCAGTAGGTGAATGAATAAATAAATCACGGTATTCATGATGTTGAATACTGTTTTGAAATTAAAATGCGTAACTCAAGCTACATGCATAACAGTTAAATTTCAAAAATATGTTGAGCATTAAAGAGAAAATTACAAAAGTTGCAGAGTATTCCATTTATATAAGGTCTTAAAATATCTGTTGCTTACAGCTACAGAGACATGGTAATAATATATAAGACATGAAAGGGCATGATCATCACCAAGTTCAAGAGGATTGAGAGGTCTGAGACTGGGGAGGGCCATATAGGGAATAGCAGCTGTCTCTGTAATATTTACACCTTTAAAATCTCCAAGGTGATCTGACCGGATTTGATAGCACCGGGTGGTAATACAGCATTGTAGGTCAACTACACCCCAATAAAATTTTTTAAAAACTATTTAAAAATTTTTAGATGTTCCTGCTGTGGAGCAACAGGATTGGTACTGTCTCTACAGGGCCAGGACACAGGTTCAATCCCCAGCCCAGCTCCATGGGTTAAGGATCTGGTGTTGCTGCAGCTGCAGCTCAGATCTGATCCCTAGTCTGGGAACTCCATGTGCCACGGGGCAGCCAAAAAAAAAAAAAAAAAAAAGAGAGAGAGAGAGAGAAATATTTTTTAAAAAAATAAGAGGTTGTGAAAAAATGGAACTATATTGAGGTGAGGACACTAAAAAATGTGGTCTCTCACAAGGGAGATGATAATTTTCTCTCTCTCTTTTTCTTTTTTTTCTTTTTTTTGGTCTTTTTGTCTTTTAGGGCTGCACCCGAGGCATATGGAGGTTCCCAGGCTAGGAGTCCAATTGGAGCTACAGCCCCCGGCCTACACCACAGCCACAGCAACGCGGGAATCCGAGCCACATCTGAGACCTACACCACAGCTCACGGCAATGCCGGGATCCCCAACCCATTGAGCGAGGTCAGGGATTGAACCTGAGTCCTCATGGATGCTAGTCAGATTCGCTCACCACTGAGCCACGACAGGAACTCCTCTCTCTCTTTTTTTGGCCACACCTGCTGCATATGAAAGTTCCCTGTTCAGGGATCAAATCTGAGCCACAGCTGTGATGTACACCACAGCTTTGGCAGTACCAGATCCTTAACCCACTGTGCCAGGACGGAGATCAAACTTGTGCCTCAGCAGTGACCCGAGCTGCTGCAGAGACAACACCAGATCCTTAACCTGCTGTGCCACAGCTGAAACTCCTGATGACGATTTTCTTGGAAAAAAAAAGTAGTAAGTGGATGTTTTGATAGTGATTACATTATCTTGGTGGTTAATACTGAGCTCATGTGACAGACGCTCTTCTCATGGCTTCGCATATGTACTGTCACCTAATGCCCACTAAATCCCTGTAAAGCAGTACTATTACTGTTTCCATTTTATTTATTTTCTTTATATTTTTTGGCCAAACCCATGGCATGCAGAAGTTCCTGGGCCATGGATTAAACCTGAGCCACAGCAGTGATCCAAGCCATAACAGTGACAATATCTGATCTTTAACCTTGTGAGCTACCAGGGAACTCCTTGTTTCCATTTTAAAGAGGAGAAAACTGAGACTCAGAGAGGTTTAGCAACTTGCCTATTATTTTTTTTATTATTTTTTTTTTCCTTTTTATGGCCACACCTGTAGCACATGGAAGTTCCCTGGCTAGGGGTCCAATCAGAGCTGCAACTGAGGCCTATCACCACAGCCATGGCAACACAACACCAGATCCTTAACCCACTGATCGAGGCCAGGGATCCAACCCACATCCTCACAGAGACAACATCCCATCCTTAACCCACTAAGCCACAACAAAAACTCCAAGCCTGAGCTTTTAATCGAATACATTATGCTGTCCATTCACTATTAACAGTCATAACATCAAGTGTTTTATTTAGAATCAGGTGCTATGGTAACTGCTCTACCTGAATGATCACATTTAATCTGATGAAATTTCTGATGAAACTGAAGTTGAAAGTAGAGGGTTCGGGAACTTGAACAAGGCAGAGGAAGGGACAGGTACTGATGGAGAGTGAGAGCAAATCCAGAAAAGTCAATAAAGTTTTCAGAGCAACAGAGAGAGCCCAATTGGAGGCAGGTAGTGTAGATTTCTGCAGTGGTTCAAACCAGCATGGGTCTGCAACTTTCTCTGGCAAGGCTTGGCAGACGGAAAGCAGGAGTAGGGAAAATATCCCGAGAAGGTGCGTTCGGCTCAAGAATTGGTACAGCAGGCAGAACGGAAGGTCATGGGTGAGGGAGTCTGAAGTGGTTTAGGATGTAACCAAATAGCTGACCCTGGAGTCCAAGCTGTGTAAAGAAACGTATCCACTCAGCCTAGGGCCAGCAGAGGGGAATCAAGGCAAGCCTGACTAATTTCATCATTTCCCTAAGCCTGATCCTGCAGCAAATACCTCATTTTTTTTTTAGGATCACTTGAGGGATGATGCTTACCTATGGACTTCTGCATGTGTTAAGCAATTTTTGTAAGTTGGCTAAAATTACTGTTTTACCCACAACTGCCTTCTGACTTACCTATGGTTGTTAATGCTACTACGATTTAACAAGTCACCAAGTTTGAAACTTCAGGTTGATTTGTGAACCCTTCTTCTTCTTCTTCATCTCTGATATCCAATAACTCAAGTTTTATCAATTCAATAGTAAATTCCTTAATATATAGCTTTGCTCATTCTCACCTATCATCACCAGATGGCATTTTGCCTAACTGAACAGAGGTCTCATGCCTTATACTTGTATTTACATACAAGAGATATCCAATGCAGAGTTAAATGGTCATTGAACAAAATTCTAATAAATGAAACCATACCTTCAAGAAAGCACTAGTCTCATCACTATCACCACAACCACCCCCCAACACACATACACACACGCACACGCACACATACACGAGTAAATGGGTGTCTGGTGCCTGCCTTTTTTTTTTTTTTTTTTTTTTTCAAGGCTACACCTGTGACATATAGAGGTTCCCAGACTAGGGGTTGAATCAGAGCTATAGCTGCCATCCTACACCACAGCCACAGCAACGCCAGATCCGAGCTGCATCTGCAACATACACCACAGCTCATGGCAACACCGGATCCTTAACCCACTGAGCAGGGCCAGGGATGCTAGCCTTATGGATACCAGTCGGGTTCGTTACTGCTGAGCCACGACAGGAACCCCTGGGTGCCTGCCTTTCATCCATTAAGCTACTATAACTAAATGCTTAGGACCTAAGGGCATTTTAGAGACAAAATAAAAAAGCGAGATCCTGAAAACAGACTGTAAAATACTAGAAGAAAATGAAAAATGTGAAAATAATATATATATATATATATTTTTATTTTTTATTTTTAGGGCCGCACCCACAGAGGTTCCCAGGCTAGGGGTCTAATCGGAGCTACAGTTGCCGACCTATGCCATGGCCACAACAATGCCAGATCCGAGCTGCATCTGAGACCTACACCACAGCTCACGGCAACGCCGGATCCTTAACTCACTGAGCGAAGCCAAGGATCAAACCTGTAACCTCATGGTTCCTTGTCGGATTTGTTTCCACTGAGCCACGATGGGAACTCCAAAAATAATAATTTAATTAAATGGCTACAAAATGTAACAGTCTATCAAGTTCATTAATTGTTAAATTTTACATTTATTTTTTAAAAATCCATTGTCTTTGAAAACAATTTTTTAGGTTGGATCTTGTCATTTCCCAAGAATTTCCAAGTATGAATAATAATTATGGAGAAATCACAGCCATTATAAATTAAATTTGCTATGCACAAACAAATAATTTTAAGAACAAAATTACAAAAGCCCTTTCAAAAATTTATAGCAAAAATATAAATTTTTAATGCAGGATGGGGATGCATTTTGATATACTTAATATGATGCTGGCCAAAGCCTTCACCAGTAAGAGAGCATAGGTAGGGCCTGTAAAGGCAAAAACAGGCCTGCGTGCCTGACATAGATGAGGCTGGGGTGGAAGATTTCGCGTAGGTGAGTCAGCAGCCAGGGGCTGGAAGGCAGGCCAAGCAGAGGCATAAATGATTCATTGATTTTTAAATCACCACTAGTTGAAAAACCTCGCTTTTCACATACACAAATCCAACACAGATATTGCTTTCCATGCAGAGCGGCGTAACGAAGAGCTCATTTTGATTTATATATTTTCATTTATACTGTTCATTCCTTATAGAATTAGGGGTGAGAAAGACTTATTCGAAAGGTCAGGCACAGCAGGCAGGCGGAGGAGCTAGTCTCCTTCGGTAATAACCTTCTCCTTTGGCACTTGATGCACCAACCCTCCTCCTCTCAACATCTCATCTTCCCTTTGCTACTGTATTCCTGCCTTAGCTAGCTTCTTTTCTTTTCTTTTTTTTTCTCTCTTTTTTTTGTGTCTTTTTGCCATTTCTTGGGCGGCTCCCGCGGCATATGGAGGTTCCCAGGCCAGGGGTTGAATCGGAGCTGTAGCCACCAGCCTATGCCAGAGCCACAGCAACGCGGGATCCGAGCCGCGTCTGTGATCTACACCACAGCTCACGGCAACACCGGATCCTTAACCCACTGAGCAAGGCCAGGGATCAAACCCACAACCTCATGGTTCCTAGTCAGATTCGTTAACCACTGCGCCACGACAGGAGCTCCCTGGCTAGTTTCTTAATTCCCTTCGCCCTCCTCCCCTATTTCATTCTGCTTGGCCAGGATCTCCTTTCTGCTTTACAAATCCCACAGCCAGGTCTGGTATCGCCCAAGCTTACTTTCCCTCAGAAATTTATTTTATTATTATTATTTTTTGGCCAGTCTCCTGGCATGCAGAAGTTCCAGACCAGGGATTGAACCCATGCCACAGCAGCGACCTGAGCCACAGTAGTGACAATGTTGGATCCTTAACCTGCTTCACTACCAGGGAACTCCTCCCTCAGAAATCTGAAAATTATTAAAAAGGATTCTGTCCTGAACCAATCTTTCCAGAGTTACCTACCAAGTCGACTCTTAACAAACCTTATGTTCTACTCAGTATTTCTCTTAGGAATTGAACAAGCGCAGTGGTTGGTGGCGAGCAGACAGGTGTGCTCATGACTCAGGTGTTCCCTTTGCTCATCTGGTCGAATACTTCTAACTTGACATCCTGGTCTTGACCTTTACAGAGCGTTAAATTATTTTTTACTGGTCATAAGCTCTTTAACATATATCCACAAGGAATCAAAGGGATGCTGATGTTGAAATGCAGATCGTAAAAGTGATTAAAATTCTACAAATTCTCAAGAGGATACTTATCGGACCCATAAGCTGCATTTATCTGATCAAAATTCTTACAAAGCACATAAAGATGTCTATAATAATTTGAAAACCCTAAAAAAGAATATAGAGTTAAGCCTGAATTCATCTCAGTTTTTCATTTATCTGGAATAAAACTTATCCACATCTACCAAGTAAAACCATCCTCGAATGTCATCATGTAGAGGCTAAACACAAAAATTATTAACATAATAAACAAGCTGGTATTTTTTTAAAGTGCAAAATTCAAGAATTCCAATCAGGTCTTAAAAGCAGTTTTTGTCTATTTGGGGCATTTAGTCTACCCTGTGATGGATGCAATGGGATGATTTATAAAGATCACCCAAGCTCTCTTCTAACTTCAACCCTGTGACCTTTTGAGGCAGGATATGACACACGAGGCTGGTCTCAATTTCAGTGCAGAACATATTCTTGGTTTCTAGGCTATTGTTTTATGTCTTAGTCCAGAAAGATCTGGGAAGAATACTTCCTGGGAAAGATGTGTTGTGTTACTTACTCCCATCCCTCCTTCCTAAGATAAGAGCCTCAGAACCAGGAATTCCCGTCGTGGTGCAGTGGAAAAGAATCTGACTAGGATCCATGAGGTAGGTTGTGGGTTCAATCCCTGGCCTTGCCCAGTGGGTTAAGGATCTGGCGTTGCCGTGAGCTGTGGGGTAGGTCGCAGACATGGCTCGGATCCTATGTTGCTGTGGCTGTGGTGTAGGCTGGCAGCTCTAGCTCCGATTCGACTCCTAGCCTGGGAGCCTCCATATGCCGCAGGAGCGGCCCTAAAAAGCAAAAAAACCAAAACCAACCAGCAACCAAACAAAAAGAGCCTCAGAACTAAGAAGGAGATGAATAGGAAAAGAAAACTTAGAAGCTGGAGTCTTGTGACTATGACAAGAGGAAGCGGGGGACCGGGGCCATTAAAGGCCTGATTTGGAGGTGGCCACCTTAACAGATGGCAGCAGGAATGAACGACAGGGTGACTGTACACCTCAGAGAAGACCGGGACAGAATATTTCAGGACCCTAAGAAGTAGACACGCCCTCCCCTCCATTGCTATTTTCGTCTTCCGTAATCTCTGGAGTTCAAAATCAAGGTGAGGGGCCTGAAGGAGGGAAGGCGGAGGACTCCTAAAGAGGACTGAGTTTAAACATGAAATCACACACACACACACACACACACACACACACACAATGAACTGACTGAGTTGACATGGATAATTCTAGATCATTCTCTGATCTCAGGAAGAATGGTGCCTGTAGAAAGAAATTACGTCCCAACATAGGCAGGGTAAACTCTACAACCTCGTCTGTGTTGCTAAGGCTGTATACCTAGCACCTTGCACAGCAGTTATTCCATAAGGTGGCTGTGTCACATAAAGATTTCCCTTGCAGAAAATAATGGGTGATTTAGAATTTTCCCAAGGATGTTAAGCATCGAAAGAAGTTGGGAAATGCTGCTCTGATCAATTTGACTAATTTCTTGATCACATGCAGTTCATACTTCTTTGCATCTCATTAATGCTGTCTCTCCCCCCAGCCTCCTCTGCAGGTGTACCTGCTGGAATCCTCACTGTTCTTCAGTGCTCACCTCAAGTAGTCCTTCCTCTGTGAAGCTTTCCTCCTGCTACCTCTCAGCTGGAAAAGAATGCTCCTTCTTCTGAACAACTGTGTTTCTCTTCATGTACCTCTTATGGAACTTCTTGGAATTTCTCAAGGTCTGTTTTGCATCATATTGTTACAGAACAAATAAGCACAGGATGAGCTAGCACAGCATGAGCTCTGATGTTTCTTATCTTCACTCCCCCACTATCTCCTCAGTGCTTCTCAGTTATTCGTTTTAAAGTAAATGTTTATAAAGCAGTTATATCTTCCTATAGTACATCTAGTTTCTTCTTTTAATGTGCATAAAATGTATACGTACAGCTTAACAATTTACTACAAAGTGAATGCTCCTGTGACCTCTATCCAGGTCAATAAACCAAACATTATTAGCATTTTGGAAGACGCCCCCCATACCAGGCGCTTCTCTCTCTGATCACCCCTTCTTCCTACACCCAGAATTAAACCAGGGTTGCTACTGCGCCAGCATAGTCTCACAAGGTATAAAAGCTTCTCTATGATGAGTCACACTGGTCGTTAAATTTTTTGAAGATCGTCCTGGACCTAACTACTATCTTGACTTTTGTGGTAATCATTTATTTGCTTTTCCTTATAGTTTTGTCAATTATGAATGCAGCCATAAATACTTCTGCTTAGTTTTGAACTTAGTATGGATGGCATCATACAGTATGCGCCCTTTTATATCTTGCTAATTTCACTCAATATGGTCATGCACGTAGATGTATATAGCTCTCATTTTCATTGATGTATAATATTCTATCATATGAATACATCACATTCATTCTCCTCTTAATGACTATTTGGGTGGTTTCCAGTATTTGGCTGTTATATTATTATTATTATTATTATTTTCTGCATGCCTGCAGTATGCAGAAGTTTCCAGGCTAGGGATCAAACCAGAGCCGCAGCAGTAACCCATGCCACAGCAGTGTTAATGCCAAGTCCTTAACCACTAGGCCACCAGGGAACTCCAGTATTTGGCGATTATGGACAAATGCTGCTATGAAGATCCTTGTACCTAGATTTTGGTGTACATAAGAACAGTTTTCTCTAAGGTATATTATTCTGGTGGAATTCCTGGGTCAAAGGTGTCACAGGCTGGGGGCTCTCCAGAAGCCAAGGCCGAGATGGGGTGTTGAATGCAAGATGTTTATTAGGACCCAGGCCCATGAGAGAAAGGCAGAGGAAGTAGGACTGGGCTGAGGGAGAAGATGAACTGTGACACAAGTGTGACAAATCTTGAGTCAACTCAGCGTGGAGCTTGGGAACAAGGAGTGCCCATCAGTGTGTTCTGCGTCAGGCCTTGCTCACTGACACTCCTGCTTTGCTCATTCACCTTAGGAAGAGCATGACCTCAGGCAAAGCAACGCTCTGCAGCTAAGGTAGATCTGAAGGAGGTGGCAGCTGGCGGCTATCTGTTGATGGCATTCCCATACCTGTGCAGAATGTCCTTCCGTGAAGGAGAATCTGAGTGGCACATTTCTGTTTCTCTACCCCGATAGTGTATAGATATGTTCAGATCGGGTAAATAATGCCAAACTGGGAGTTCCCATCGTGGCTCGGTGGTTAACGAATCCAACTAGGAACCATGAGGTTGGAGGTTTGATCCTTGGCCTTGCTCAGTGGGTTAAGGATCCAACGTTGCCCCGAGCTGTGGTGTAGGTTGCAGACACGGCTCGGAGCCCACGTTGCTGTGGCTCTGGCGTAGGCTGGTGGTTACAGCTCCGATTCGACCCCTAGCCTGGGAACCTCCATATGCCGCAAGTGCAGGCCTAAAAAAAAAAAAAAAGCCAAACTGGTTTCCACAGTGGTTGTACAGTTGACACCCTTACCTGCATGGCATGAAAGTTCCCATTGCTTCTCATCTTCACAAACTCTTGGCATTGTTAATCTTTCCAAAATTTTAGCCATTCTGGTGGATATGTTGCAGTATCTCATCGTGGTTTTAATTTGCATTTCCCTGATTACTATTGAGGTAAAACACCTACTCCCCTGTTTACTGCCCTGTTATGTCTCTTTTTGCCACTTGTATTTATTTCATCTTAGATAATGAGTCTCTTTAAGGTAGGGGTCAGCACACACAGCTTGATGCGCATTTTTGTATGACCCTCAACCAAAGAATGGTTTATATATGTGTGTGTGTGTTTTAATTAATGTATTTATTTTTTAATTTTTAATTTTAATTTTTTTGCTTTTTAGGGCCACACTTGTGGCCTACCTCCATACAGAGGTTCCCAGGCTAGGGGTCGAATAGGAGCTACAGCTGCCGGCCTAGGTCACAGCCACAGCAACACCAGATCTGAGCTGTGTCTTCTACCTACACCACAGCTCACAGCAATGGCAGATCCCCAACCCACTGAGCGAGGCCAGGGATTGAACACACATCCTTATGGATACTAGTCAGATTCATTTCTGCTGCGCCACAATGGGAACTCCCCATATATATGTTTTTCATAATGATTTTTTTTTTTTAGGGCCGCACATACAGATGTTCCCAGGCTAGGGGTCAAATTGGAGCTGAGGCTGCCGGCCTACGCCACAGCCACAGCAATGCCAGATCCAAGCAGTGTTTGCACCCTATACTGCAGCTCACTGCAACACTGGATCCTTAATTCATTGATCCGTAACCCAGGGAATTTCTGATTAAAAAAAAAAAAATTTTATGGCCGTATCCCCAGCATATGGAAGTTCCTGGGTCAGGGATTGAATCTGAGTCCCAATTTTGGCAACCAGGGATCCTTAACCAACAGCACTGGGCTGGGGATCCAACCTGAGCCTCTGCAGAAACGCCAGCTGCTGCAGTCGGATTCTTAACCCACTGAACTATGGTGGGAGCTCCCAGTTTTTATATTTCTTAACTGTTGGACAAGTAAAAAAAAAAAAAAATATATATATATATATATATATGTCATTACATGAAATATCATTATGTCAAATTCAAATTTCAGTGTCCATAAATAGAGTTTTATTGGAACCTGGCCATGCTCCTGGTTTACCTATTGTGTAGGGCTGCTTTCATGCTACAGCAGCAGAGTTTTGTGATTACAAAAAGACCTTTCAGCCCACAAAGCCTGAAATATTTACTATCTGGCCCTTTACAGGAAAAGTTTGCTGAGCTCTGCTCGAGGTCGCTGGTTCTAAAGTGTGGTCCCTGTACCAGCAGCATCAGCATCACCTGGGAACTTGTTAGAAAGGCAGATTCCTGGCCACACCCACAACCTATCCGTTCTGAAACTCTGGGAGTGGGTCCGGCCCTCTGTGTTTTGAGAAGCCCTCCAAGTGATGCTGGTGTGTTAAAGTTTGAGAACCCCGGACTAGGCTGAGACCAAGGCGCTAATCCATTTTCTCCGCTGGTCACCATAGAACTTGATATATTGTTCTACACATAATGGGCAAGCTGTAAATGAGCCTTGAAAAGTGTTCCATAAATATATTATTATGCACATAACATCTGTCCAAAATGGGGAGTTCCCGTCATGGCGCAGTGGTTAACGAAGCCGATGAGGAACCATGAGGTTGTGTGTTCAATCCCTGGCCTCGCTCAGTGGGTTAAGGATCCAGTGTTGCTGTGAGCTGTGGTGGAGGTTGCAGACACGGCTTGGATCCCGAGTTGCTGTGGCTCTGGTGTAGGCTGGCAGCTACAGCTCCGATTAGACCCCTGGTCTGGGAACCTTCAGATGCCGTGGGTGCAGCCCTAGAAAGGACTAAATAAATAAATAAATAACAAAAAATAAAATAAAAAAGTAAAATATGTCCCAAATGGACACCTAGAGCAAAATTAAGAGAGGAAAAGTTGGGGAAACCACAGAAGGCAGTGTAATACCTAAAGAGTATTGTGGAGGGTGGAGGACACGATGTCACCAGGGAGCCAACCCCTGGACCCCTTCCCTCCACCTCATTTCATAGATCCTTTAAGCAAGGATGAAAGGGATATGGTCCCTTTCCTCAAGGAGGCCACATTCTAAGTAGGAAAGTGGCCTGATCCTCTTCTCCCTCATTTACTGCCTTTTTCATAACTTACCCTCGAAGAAGTGTCATTGCCCCAAATCGCCCTCCCTAATAAATAGTAACAGAGAACAGAGAAAATCACTTTGCAAACAGCTGTTCTGCCTCACCCCCTCTTTAGTATAGGGCTGACTTCTGGACTAACTTTCTCATATCCTGTTTTTTCGCTTGGCTCAATCTGAAGCTCTTTTTTTCCTTTTGTTAACTACCATCCCTTGAGTGCATATTACATGCCAAGATCATGCTAAAGATTTTATGTATACTCGTACATTAAGTCCTCAGAAAGCCACTTTGCATTCGGTATCCTTATGTCCATTTTACAGCTGCAAATTTGAGGCTTAGAGAGGTTAAATAATTTGATAGAATTCAAACTCCAAGTCTTTCTGACTCTAGAGCCCAAGCTGGTAAAAATTGTGCTATTCTGCCTCTAACGATATTTGTCATTTGCCTTTAGCAAACCCATTTCAGATTATTTCCCATGTGTTTGTTTTAGGGCACGCATGGGTGTGGAGCATTTCAAGGTGGAAGTATTTAAAAAATCTGGCTGTATCTTTTTCCTGAGCTGGGATTTGTGTGGTAACTTTTAAAAGTAAAAAAATCCTTTTATATGCAACTTACAATGACGACGACGTCAAAAAAATAAGAGAAAGAAAACAGTTCCTTAACCAGGTAACATTACTGTAAACAGCACAATAATTTTGCTTTTTTTGGGGGGGGGCACACCCTTGGCATATGGAGGTTCCCAGGCAAGGGGTCTAATCAGAGCTGTACCTGCTGGCCTACACCACAGCCACAGCAACGCAGAATCCCAGCCGTGTCTGCAACCTACACCACAGGTCACAGCAACCCCGGATCCTTAGCCCACTGAGCAAGGTCAGGGATTGAACCTGCATCCTCATGGTTCCTAGTCAGATTTGTTAACCGCTGAGCCATGACGGGAACTCCAACAGCACAGTAATTTATATTTCTTCCGTTGCATTCCACATTAAATAACTGCATTGTTTCTTCAGTATGAAATTGTTCTTTTCCCTTTTTTGACTCACCCTGTCTACTAGCTCTTTTTCCTTCTGTTAGGGATTATTTCTACTTGTCCAGTTTTGAGCAATATTTTTTGATTCATCTGTGAAGATCTTATTTTTTCTGTATTTTTATTGACATATAGTTGATTTACAATATTGTGTTCGTTTCAAGTGTACAGCAAAGTGATTCAGTTATATGTATATATATATATAGAAAATGTTATTTATTTATTATATAAATACGAACATCTTCATGGAGGAACATTAGAAGGAGTAGAAAGGCAAAAATAAGAAAAAAGTCACTCTTGATCTTACCACCTTGCTGTAAGTACTGTTAACATTTAGAGTGGAACCTTCCAGGCTTTTTCCTTTGTGGAAATCTATTTACGTAAATTATTTCTCTCTTTTAGCAAAAATGGGGTCACTCTGTTTTCTTGCTCGCCTTTTTTCACTCAGCAATACATGAGAAGCATATTTCCATGTCATCAGATATTTACATAATCATTCATAATGACTGCTTCGTATCCCATTTATGAATGTACTATACAATATTCTGCCACACACTTGTTAGGTTTTCCCCCTCCCTGAACTCTAACTGTCCTTAATCCTTTGCTGTTCCAAGAATTTACTTTGGGTGCATGCAAGAATCCCCTGTTATTCTCCAACTTCCACCCTACAACAACTTCTGTGTGGAGCTAAAGAAATTATCTGGCTGTATATAATACCAGAGCCTTAAGAGTGACAGTTTCTTCTAATAAACCCAGAGTGAACATCATGGAGACAATTGGCAGAAATATTTTTCAGTCGTTTTCTCAATATAATTTCTACTGTCAAGAAGGAATCCTTGTGAAGAACAGAGAACTTAATAAAGGTGAAGCGGAAAGATGACGTTTGGAGCCAGACAGTCTGAGATTTGAATATGGCTTCTGTCACTCACTAGCTGTGGGACCTTAGATGAGTTATTTAGCCTCTCTAACTCTCTGTTTTCTGGTCTGTAGAATAGGGATAATAATTTTTATTTCATCAAATTGCAACGTCATATGTAAAGAACCTAGCACAGCTCCTGCTACAATAGTAGGTGCTCAAGAAATGGTAGATGTATACTGGCTATTACCATTACCTTTTGCTTAATGTGCACCGAGGAAGTAGCACATTTTCAAAAATGCCACTATCATAAGTGTCCTTAACTAGAATGGAGAGGGAGCTCATTGATATGAACAGGATGGGTACTAGAGCGGTAAGCAAGATACTGTCATCAGAATCCTTTGTACCAGCTTCTGAAGAACATTGATCCGCAGGATCACAATGTCATTTTTTGTCATACTGTGGCTTCAGAGATAAATTTCAGATATAGGATAAGAGAAGGAACACCAAGCCCTTGACCCTGCCTTCATGCACTTTGTAAATGTATTTGAAACCACCACTGGACACGCATTCCGGTAGCTACGGAACAAGTTTGACTATGTGAAAATGACGGCTGGGTAACTTCCACAGTGTTCACACTCTGCCCAAACAGATGCATTATTCCATAGACAAGGATGTGTTCTGAGGTTTCCACATAGGGCCCCAAGGTTCTCTATAAAATTTTGCTTTGTTCTCCAATCTCAGTGGAGCAGAGCAATTCAAGACCGTTTCAAATGAAAAGACGTAACAGGGGAAAGTAGCAGCAGACAGAGTAAGGTGTTGAGTAGCATCAGAAATGAAGATCAGAAACGACGTGACTCTTGTAGAACAAAGTCTACAGATCATGAATTTTAGGTAGATTTGCAAATAAGGATAGCACATGCTCTGTAAATAGCAGTTGTTGCCACAAGCCAAAGGGCAATATTTACATGAATCCCGTGGCAAGGTCTAGGGACCAAACATTGACCTTTCCAGCCAAACTTATACTTCCCGTGGCAAGGTCTAGGGACCAAACATTGACCTTTCCAGCCAAACTTATACTTGGTAGCAATTTCAGCCCTGTCATTGTGAAAAGGAAGGATCACATTATACATACATGGAAAATTGCCAATGTCTCAATGCTTTATGCCCCTTCCCCCATTTATTTCTAAATTCTCTTTTGGAACTTGGAACACAGGTTCCCACAGAAAAGGTGTTATGCAGGGATGTGAGTTTCCCAGATTCCTTCACAAAAGTGCATTTAGCCCACCATGTAGCTGAAATATCACACACTGGCAATGAGAAATACAATCAAATAAAGTACCCTTGCAAGCAGGAACACACACATCAATACACAACAAATATTTCTTGAGCCTTTCTCCTTTGAAGCTCCAAACCATGAAAGGGGGATTCTATCCTCCTATAGCTGCAGTTTGGCGATAAAGAACTCTTCCATTGCCTTTATCTGCAAGATTCCTTCTCAAGTCAGGTGGATGCATGCATTGCAGCATCCTTCTCTTCCAGTGAATTTTCCCGCCAGACAAGGCTTAATGACTCAGGAGACTGACAAAACTTAGTGGCGAAGGGGTAGGATATCCAACTCAAACTCTCCAGCTTTTATTTGGAGACACTTCACACTGCAGTTAAATACATCTGTACATTTTTTAAAAATTGTGTTTCGAATGACCTGTTACATGACTTTATTCCATCCCATTTTTGTTTTAAAGTTGATGCTTCAGAAATATGAACTATTTTTAATACTGAGACTCCACATACCCGCTGGAGAGTACATATGTGTACTCTAGGGTGAGAAACGTGGACACCGGGGGCAAAATCTAAAGTGAATGAGAACATAATGGATGTAAAATCAGGGCAAAGCTAAGCACCACACCAGCCTCTCCTTTCCTCTCAGTGGCACAATCCTTCAATCACCTGTGTCTTGCCCTTTACATCTTTCCCTGTTCAAAACCAGTCCCTGAACAGGATCTCACACTCATTCACACTAAGGTGTAAATGGCCAATAACAGCTAAAATGTCACAAGGTTTTTGCATATTAAGGAATTACAGCTTTAAAACGAAAAAGAAATTTAGGATATCCCAGGAAAAAGGGATGTATCTGGAGGACAAATGTGTGCCTTCCTGCTATTTGCAGAAATCACACTTGATTTCAGATTGGTAACTTAGGAAGGTGGGTTGAGGGAAATTAATCATGCTTTCTTCATACTTTGGAAAATAGATGCTTCATTTTCAGAATTGTAGGTTTTGTGATTGGTGTTCGGTATACTGGTTTTCTGTATGTTTTGCTACCTTTCGTCCCCAATGACTGAAATTTTAAGGCTGAGATGTAAATCTTCCTGTTATTGATCAAAATAAATGGTGGGGAGAAATGGAAACAATAATATTTAATAACTGATGTTTGCATACCCTTTACGAAATGCTCTTATATCCACGATTATGCATATTACTGGTGTTGAATTACTACTAAACAACGGGGTAGGAATAGAATACCAAAACAATCACAATAATTCAGTCCAACTGCTGATGTTGGGCACCTACCATGCGTTGCCCCAGGTTCTGTGGGGACATTGACCTTGCCCCCCAGAAGTTTTTAAAATTCATTGGTAAAGGCAAAAGATGGGCTCCTGCACATTGGCCATCCGAGAGGTTTCAGAGCCGAAAATAGAGCGAATATACGTAAAAACCGAGTCACACTTTGCCTTGTAAGTGAATGTTTGCAGCTGCAATCAAGAGATTCAAGTAATGCTTCTCCTGCAGAATTTACAAAGGTGGGAAGGGCACCACCAGTCCCCCTTTGGGGATCTGGGAAAGGACAGTCCCCAGAGGGGATCTGGGCTTTGCAAATGGTGAGACAGACCTTCTACAGTACAGTTATAAGCAGAGGAAAAGTTCTTTGTGCAAGAAGGGGAGAGCGCCCCGAGGTACAAAGAGCAGATTTAAGGGGAAGAGGATTCTTTCTGCACACATCTGCGAGGGGAGCTCGGGCTGACTGTTGGGGGCGTGTGGGGAAGGAGATTTTTTAGGGGGCCGCGGGCTGTGGGTTCCCGCCTCCACCCCAGTCCGCGCCCCACGCTCAGGCAACAGTTGGTCGTGCGGGGACGGCCTGGGCTTCGGGTGGGGAGGGGGAGTCTCGCGATCGTTGAGGGGGGGTGGAGGAAGGGGGGAGGGTGACGGGGGGAGGCCATGACGTAGGGTGGGTGGACGGAAGTGGGGCAGGGTTGAGGGTTATTTAAAGAAGGGGGGGCCGAGCGAAGGGGTTGGAAGCGAGTGATTCCCCACCCCTGCTCCATCTAGCTCTTTCCAGTGCAGCCACTGCCGCCGCCCAGGAGCCCTCGTCCCCTCGCTCGTTCCCCTCTTCGTTCCCGCTCCAACGCCATGGAGCCGGACACCGCCGCAGTGGCAGCCACCGTGGCAGCCTCTGATGCGACCGCCACGATCGTGGTCATAGAGGACGAGCAGCCGGGGCCGTCCATCTCCAAGGAGGAGGGAGCCGCCGCCGCGGCCACCGCGTCCACCGAAGCCACCGTGGCCACGGAGAAGGGCGAGAAGAAGAAGGAGGTAAATAGGAAGGGGGTGTGTGTGCGGTGGACAAATCCTGCGCCGGGCCCCTCGGAGGGGCCCAAACGCTGACCTTTGGGCGCCGACAGGTACCCGCGGAGCTCCGCAGGGTTGGGGGCGGCGGGCGCGCGGGGTGGGGGCGGCAGAACAGTCTAGCATTCGCTCCCCTCCCCCTTCGCCTCTCGCCGCCTGGAGGGCGGGGGCGGGGCTGGGGCGCGGGCGCGGCGCGGGGCGGCGGGTGCCCGTTATCTCGGGGCTTGGGGGCTGGGGAGCCCTCGACAGCCCCCGGCCCCTTTGGCGTTCCCGGAACTGGGGTAACGGGGTGGGGGATGGGGCCGTGGAGGAAAAAGCCTCCGCCTCCCCCTCTCCTCTCGCTCGCTCCCTCTCCCCCCCCCTTCCCGTCGGCCTCTGCCTGGGAAATCTGGGCCCTTCAATCCCACACTCAGGCAAAAGGGGTTTACTGGGGGTTTATTTTTTAAAATTTGAATTTCCAGGTGCCGGTGGTTGGGAGGAGGAGGACGATAGGAGAGACGTTTGTTTCTTTGATTGGCAATGTCGGCCTTTGGGGTGGCAAGGAGAAAAAAAATCCCTTGTTCGTTTGGTCCCCGCCTGCTGAAGCGGGGGTGTCACCCCGAGAAAACGAGCTCTCAGCGTCGTACCACCCCCCCCCCCTCCAATCCAGATCCCAAACTGAGGAACCCTGGACGCTGGCTTAGGAAAATTTCCAACGTGTGCACCCTCACCCTCTCCTGCCCCGCCCCCGACGGTATAGTGTTTCACTCCAGGGCCACCCAAATGGTCCCCCAATCCGGCCCCAAGCCTTCCAGGCTTCCGCCTCCTTTTCCTAGTGGGCGCTGCTGGCTCCTGGACACACGCAGGTTTTTTTTTTTTTTTTTTTTAATTTTGTTTTTTTAAACCCAGCGTCGCCAGGATGAATTGCTGCTAATGTACATAAGGGGACCGCTGTGACACCTATTAAAGCCAGATAAAAAAAAATACGTATTATCTCCATAAGGCATATTTCATACGGACTGAGACGTGCAAGTAGAACTATGAAAGGCTATTGAAATATTGGAATAAAAAATTAGGTTGAGGCATAAGGATTTTGATGTATAGTAAAATTGTGGAATGGATCGTTTATGGCTGGATTTTTTTTTCCGTTTACGAGTAGACATATCGCAATTAAAAAAACGGTAGGTAATTAAAATTATGCTTTAGCGATCTCAAGTGGCTTTGTTTGAATCATTCTATGATGCTCTACGACCAAATGAAAAGCTTTTGAGGGAAATTAACACCTTTGGCCGTGAATTAGAGTAATTTTAAATTCAGCAGTTGCTTAAAAGTGACGTATTTTACTGTTACAAGGTTGACTAAACAGAAAGACAATTGTAGCGCTAAGTGAAAACCATAGAAAACATACGCATTTTAAGATCTGTGTGGTACTTGGATCAGTAAGACAATATCGATGATTAAAGCTGGGCCAAATACCAAGCATCGATGATATAAATCACTGTTGGGAAATTCAGGAATGTGTCTGGGTACCTTTTCTTCCCTAGACTGGGCGAATGTAAGTGCTTGGCCGTCTTTTGTATGGCAGTAAATGTTGTCGAATTTCCAGGGTATATGAATTTTTGGAATTGTGAAGAGACTGGTAATCAATAAAAAACGTGTATAATCACTGAGCTGATGCATATATATTCGTGAACTCTGTGGCCTTATCAGAAATTGCACTAGTAGCACCTCATTTGTTGGCTCGGCATAGAGAAATGAGGTGCCACCTGGCAGGAACTTTCTGGATATCTGAATCTTATTACTTTAGTCACTACGTCTTTTTTATTTTGAATTTTTCCTTAAAAATCTGAATCGAACCACAACATCTACCTAAGTGCTTTTATTTGTTCTATTCCTTCAAATAAGGTAATTTTGTCTCTCCCCCCAATATGAATATCATTTTTAATAGCATTTTTTATTCTTCAATTACATTTATAGTTGTACAATGACTATCACAACCAAATTTATAGCATTTCCAGCCCAAACCCCCAGTGCATCCCCCCACTCCAGGTCTAAATATCTGCACACTACCTTGATTCCTTAAATGGTGTCCTAAATGTACAGATTAACCTTTTCCTGGTGTCCACCAGTTGTACTCTGACACCCATACAAAGGCATTTGAGATTTAGGAGGTTGGTTCCCCTCAAATAAACACCTTCCAGACACTTCCAATATTGCGTTGATTTTTTTTCAAAAATGTTCAGTCTCCTCCCTCAATTGTCAGGCTGTTAACTATCACTTTTTAAACACTTCATCTACTTTCATTAGAAAGAATTGGCTTATGATAAAGGACATAAGTGAAACAAAACCTTTCATTTAAAACAATGGTAAAAATACGGGGTTCCCGTCGTGGCTCAGTGGTTAACGAACCCCACTAGCATCCATGAGGACGCTGGTTTGGTCCGTGGCCTCGCTCAGTGAGCTGTGGTGTAGGTCGCAGACGTGGCTCAGATCCCACGTTGCTGTGGCTGTGGCTGTGGCTTAGGCTGGCGGCTACAGCTCTGATTTGACCCCTAGCCTGGGAACCTCCACATGCAGCTGGTGCAGCCCTAAAAGACAAAAAATAAAATAAAATAAAATAAAATAAAATAAAACAATGGTAAAAATATAAAAATACAAGCCATCTAGCCAGGAGAGGGAAATAATTATTCCTGAACACCAAGGAGATGGGATGTTAATGCATTGGAACTTAAGGTTTGGTTCTGGGCTTCCATGCAATCCCTTCTTGCTGTTGACAGTGTGTCTTCTTCTAGTGGTCTTCCCCACGTCATTTGCTGCTGCTTTCATTCTCTGTAGCATGGGAAGCCATATTATCAAACTTGTTGGACTTGTACATCAAATAAAAGGAGACAGGCTCTGAGTGAGAGCATTTTCCTAATGCATAAAGTACATGAGACGGGTAGTGGATTGTCTTGTGATGTTCAGCCCCAGAATGGTATTTTTGCTTTTAGCTCCTGGTTCTTGAACTTCCTTGGTTTAAGTGACAGTTGGATAACCTAACACTGTGAAAATTGGAGTTGGTATTTTTGGTAATGAAAATGTCAAGAAGAAGATCATCTTGGCGACCTTGTGCTGCCTTCTTATGGCATCTAGACCACCAGATGATAAGATCCATAAAGAAATCATTAGAATATCGTAGTCATCTTTTAGCTTTTCTTGTATGAGAGGTGTATTTGTGAAAACATATACATAGACAAATGGAAAGTTTTAGAAGGTAGGTATTCTAAAATCGTTGTGGAAGATAGTGCCAATTGAGTAATTACCTACATCTTTTTAAAGGCAGTGCTCAAGATTAGGATTTTAATTAGCATATGATTAAAATCTTATGGTATTCTACCGCAAGGTAAGCAAAACAATGAGCAGAATGTTTTTCTAATATTAAAACTTGAATTTTCTATAAGTGAAATTTACATCCCACATTATTAGATGTGTGCTTGTGTATATGAGGGGACGTAATTTTGAAACTTGAAAACTAGACCTCATTTAGCTTTTCAAGGAATGATAAAGGTATGGATTTTGCTACCCAATTTTCCGAACTTGTTGCTTTGAAAATAATATAGGATTTATAGTATA
Source organism: Phacochoerus africanus (assembly GCF_016906955.1). NCBI lineage: Eukaryota > Metazoa > Chordata > Mammalia > Artiodactyla > Suidae > Phacochoerus > Phacochoerus africanus. The sequence continues at coordinate 110,232,148 of NC_062560.1, read as the reverse complement.
TATGACAGTTTGAAAGTGTGGTATTGAGGGGATTTTAGTAGTTTCTGTTCTCATCCATCCAAAATTATATTCAAAACATCTCACATAGATGATATGTGCATATGAAATACTGTAAATCAAGACGGCTGTTATTTGGATTAAGAATAATGGAACAGTTGTTGGTAGTGGACAAATAACATATCCTGGGCAGGTGAACTCAACCTGGTAGCTAAAAGTTTGCTTTGGTCACAGTTGCCTATAAGTATGGGTTTCAAAATGAGCATAAAAAAGCAAAAAACAGAATAAAGGAGTTCCTGTCTTGGCTCAGCGGAAACAAATCTGACTAGCATCCATGAGGATGCAGGTTCGATCCCTGGCCTTGCTCAGTGGGTTAAGGATCCGGCATTGCCATGAGTTGTGGTGTAGTTCAGCAACTACAGCTCTGATTCAACCCCTAACCAGGAACCTCCATATGCTGCAGGTGCAGCCCTAAAAACACAGGGGGGAAAGAAAAAGCATAAAGCCTTAACTTTAGAATTTCATTATGTTTTAGAATCATCACTGCCTTAATGTTCAAACACCTATTAACTTCTCCTAGTAAAGGACAAATACATGTTTATTTATGGATTTTTGTAAATATATATGCAATGAACTATGGCTTTAAAAATTCTTTTGTGCATTTCTGTGGCAGTGTTTGTTAATCCACCCAATACTGTTATTCACAGAAAAATGACGCATGTAATAGTCCTTCACATACAAGAAAGAAATGTTTTCCCTCAAAACTTTAATTACCTGAATTGTTCTAAGGTTATTTGTAAAGCTGAAATTCAGTGATGAAAGAGAAGTGAGAATTCTGAAAACAACAACAACAACAGAACAAGAATCACTGAATAATATCTGATCAGTGCTCCAAAGGAGAACCCTGACCCCGGTCAAATTCCATAATCTTAGTTTGGATTTCCTCAAAGTAGAAATTTTAGTAAATGTTGGAAAACATTCATTAACTACCGGACCCATGTTTTTCTTATGTTTAAGATCACGTTCTTCCGTTGATTTATGACCTAACCTTTCAGGAACAGGGTGTCAAAAGCCATGATCAAATGGACATAATGTCTTTGGTTTTCACAAACAGATTTGTGTTTTGACTTCTGCAAAGTCTGTGTTAAAACTGAAATACCCTTGGCTTTGTTACTAATGGGTAGATTTATGTTTTTATTATTTTATTTCTTGATTTCTTACAGGGAAGGAGGTGTATTCTATGTACATATCTATTTATATTTACAAGTTTGTCTTTATAAAGGATAAGATGCATGAGATAACCCCCTAGATAATTTTAGTGTAGCCGATTTATGTCAATTTTCATGAAATTACAACTTTTTTAAAATATCAAAGGTTAGCAATTAATAGCCCCGAGAAACTGCTTCTACAAAATATTTATGTATATGGTTTTTAAACTATTTTCTTTCCAGTTGGAGAAAATTAACATAAACCAAAAGTTTGAAGCTGTACTATTTTATTATTTTAAATATAAATGATCACATTTAATTATATAAAAAGTTTAAATGTTCTAATTAGGATATAAAACAAAATTTAAAAAATCATGTCTTTTCAAGAACAGAAGCCACAGTCTCTTCTTCTGAAAATTTGGCTTGTTTCCATTACATATAAAGAGGTGTTTCTGAGAATTAATATTTACTTTCCTTGAATACTCTGGTTTGTGGTTGATAATATTCTAGATTTTAAATCTCCTATTCAGTGGTTATATACTTTCTTACACTTTAATTAGAAAATAGGCGAAGAGGCTCATTTTTCCACCTTTTGGTTTTTATTTTAATTAATGTTATTTCTCTGGCTTGTACAGTTCTTCAGTTTTGTTTTTTTTTTTTTTTATTGGACCTCAGGTGCACAGAGCTGGATTAATCATAAGCCCTGTTCATGACATGCTCTCATCATTGGTTCATGCATGGCTCATGTTGATTTATTTATTTAGTATTTAATTACTTTTTACTTTCTTCAAATGAGAATGTTGACCTTGCTTTGCAATTCGATGATTTATTTTCTTTGAAATTCTAGAAAAACGCTTCTCCATTTCAACTCAAACTTGCTGCTAAAGCTTCTAAATCTGAAAAGGAAATGGATCCAGAATATGAAGAGAAAATGGTAAATATGTTCTTGGGTAGGATGAATACAGTAGTTGATTTTTATACAGGAGATATGAAAGATTAAAATACATCTTATATATAACAAGCACAGAATCATAGGTTTTAGAATTGGAAAGTAGTTTGATATATAATCCACCATAATAGGTTTTTGTTGGATAAATGTATCTCCTTATTTTCAGATGAAACATAATATGGTAATATGTTTTCTTGAGGGAGGGATATTTGCCCAGTGTGTGAAAATATTACACACTTAAGCACTATAACCTTACTTATGCCCACCTACAGCTTTGCTGTACATGTAATTTTTAAATTTTTAGTCACTAGACCCCACATTTTAGCTTTAATTTTAACTAGACTTTTATGTTCTGGGATCTTTCAAAACCAGTGAACTTGATTAGCTCAAAAGAGAAAATAACAGGTAGTTGGAACTGAATTTTTATGTTGAGGGGTTGTTTTTGAAATAATATTACTAAAATAGGCAGAGATGAAGTACACTTTTTGGTTGTTCATAGCGATTTTCAAAAACCCCATGCCTTAATGTTTAAGGCCACATCTAACGTAGATAGTTAATGTTTTAACAACTCTAAAAACAACATTCCAGTGAGGATAACATAAAATGGAAAGGTTTTGGCCTCCTTCCAGGTACTGGTATGAATGTATTTGTCTAATTCTTGTATTTATGTTAATGAATTCTTGTAAGTTTCCGATGTTATTAATTATGCATCCTTCATTGGTGATCAAATATTCTCTACCCTGTGGTCAGAAAGTGACTGGGAATTTAAAAAATCACCTTTGTTTTTTTCTTTATCCAGAATGGTCTATACATCTTTTTATCTTTCAAGGTTTTTTTAGTGAAAAAGTTTTATTGCATTTATGTGGTATAAGCTATATGACCTTTTACAATTTATTGAGAAATTATGTATCGATTTTTAATTGTTAATACGTATCAACTGTGTCACTTATATATATGTGTGTATGTGTATATATTTTTCTTCATATCCTCACATTTGAGATTATATATTCTTAGTATAAAACAGAATTCTCTAGATCACTATAATTGAGAAGAGAAATGTTTATTATGTTATTGTACCATGACACAAAATATTTTGAAACGTGATACTGTCTTCTAAGATTTAAATTATTTCTAGATGAAGCTTGAAAACTCTTGGTTGGCTTTTCCAAACCATTCGGAATTTCCTTTTTTTTTTTTTTGAGGGCTCCATGTGAGGCATATGGAAGTTCCCTGGCTGGGGGTCGAATAGGAGCTGCAGCTGCCGGCCTATGCCACAGCCACAGCAACACAGGATCCTTAACCCACTGAACGAGGCTAGGGATCAAACCCACATCCTCAGGGATACTAGTTGGGTTCGTTACTGCTGAGCCACAACAGGAAACTTCCGGTATTTGCTTTTGGAGTCTGATTTTTCGGCAGGGTATTTTTCTTTTTTTTCTTTTCACGCTGCACCTGCAGCATATGGAAATTCCTGGGCTAGGCGTTGAATCAGAGCTGCAGCTGGGGACTGTGCCACAGCCATGACAACAGTGGTCCAAGCCACATCTATGACTTGTGCTGTAGCTTGCGGCAATGCTGGATCCTTAACCCACTGAATGAGGTCACGGATGGAACTTGCGTCCTCTCAGAGACAACATTGGGTCCTTAACTGGCCGAGCCACAGTGGGAAGTCCTAAGCAGGGTACTTCTTTATTGGGGCATTTATTAAGTGTCTGATCACTTGACTTCTATGCAAACTATCTGAAAACACCATCTTCAGGTTCTGCTACTTACCAGCTGTGGTAGCTTGGACAAGTTACTTACCCTCTCTGTGCCTCACTTTTATCATCAGTAAAATGGAGGTAATACTAGTACCTACCTCATAGGTTTATTAAGAGAATTAAATGGGTTAGTATGTTTAACATGCTCAGACGTAGTGCAAATTAAGCACATTGTAAGTATTTGTTAAATTTTGAATGAACACAAACGGAAGTCATTACTTTTTCTTTTGTCTTTTAAATTAGAAAGCAGATCGAGCAAAGAGATTTGAATTTTTACTGAAGCAGACAGAACTTTTTGCACATTTCATTCAACCTTCAGCTCAGAAATCTCCAACATCTCCTCTGAACATAAAATTGGGACGCCCCCGAATCAAGAAGGATGACAAGCAGAGCTTAATTTCCGCTGGAGAGTATGTCGGCCTCTCTCTCTCTGGATGTTCTTCCCTCCATCCTTCCCTTCCTACCTCCCGTCTCCCCTCATACTTCCCTTTGTACTTTGCTTCCTCCTTCACTTATTCAGTGTGATTTTTATATTGAAAAAATAAAGTTATTTTCAGTGTAAATGTGTTTTGGACGCAACAATATTTATTTTTCTCACTACAAGCCAAGCAGGAAAAATGTAGGCTGGCTCTACCAACTTCTGAGCAAGACTCTAGATAACGCTTTTTCTTTCATAAATGGTATTAACGGTGTATACTGACTAAATTGACACCTTATCATTTGGGTCGAATACGAAGATACCTCTTTCTTTATTTCAGCTACCGTCATAGGCGCACAGAACAAGAAGAAGATGAAGAGCTGCTCTCGGAGAGTCGGAAAACATCTAATGTGTGTGTTAGATTTGAGGTGTCACCTTCATGTAAGTACTTTATTGTGTCAGTGTTTTTTGTTTTCAGTTTGGTTTTAGAAGAATTTTACGTAGTTGTATTAACAAAAGTACAAGAGATCCTTGATTTTTTTTTTTCAGATGTGAAAGGAGGACCGCTGAGAGATTATCAGATTCGAGGCCTGAACTGGTTGATCTCTTTGTATGAAAATGGAGTCAATGGTATTTTGGCTGATGAAATGGTAAGAAGTTGGTAGCTAAAGACACATTCGCAGTTATTAGTAATTTTAATGTAAATTTGAAATACCTGAGCTGAACTCTCCTACTGGGGTTTGGAGGCTGATTATTCTATTTAGTTATAACATAAAAGGCATTTGTAAAGTCTAGAATTGTTTCTTTAAATAGTCTCTGAAATACATAGTTCCACAGGCCACAGAATTCTTATTGAAGTTTTCTCAAATGGTGTTAAAAAACCTTGTACTTGTGTGTATGTTTGCGCTTTGGCTTCCAGTGAATGCTGAAATGGAGCTTCTGTGTAACTGCTCATGGTCCGCCCATCGTGTCCTTGGTGACGTTTCCTGTTCTTTACCTTTTAGTCTTACTTTCCTTGGCCCCTCTTTATTTATCTTTGGCCATTAATTTTATGTCCCATGTTTTCATTGTAGGCTACCTGAATTCTTTTGGGAATGGGGTGGGGCTAGAAATCACACAGTAAATGAGTAAACCAAACAATAAGAATGAAAGCATGCGTGAGTGAATGTAAATGCCTCCGTGTGTGATCAATCAGATAGTGTGAATAGATGGTATAAAGAACAAAAAAGTAAAGAGCAATGTTGAGTCTTGACAGTAGAATACCAGGTGGGAGTCAGGAAGTAAGCGAAAGAATGATGAACATACAGTCATCCTTCTATATCTGAGGGAGGTTGGTTTCAGGACTTCCATGATGCCAAAATCCATGGAAGCTCAAGTCCTTATATTAAATGGCATAGGACAATTGGGCCCTCTGTATCCACGGTTTACCATCTGGGGATTTTGATCTGGTTGGTTGACGACCTGGATGTGAAACCCAGGGATTCTGAGGGTAAACTGTTTATTTGGAAAAAAAATGACCAAAGGTAAAAAGGAAGGCCATTTAAGGATGCTAATTCAGCAGATCAGGGGAGTATATGAGGGAGGGCCTGGTTTGGTATTTTAGGATCAAATGAAGAAGACGGGATTTAAGAGAGGGCAGTGGTACTCATATTTATGACTCTGGAGACGCATTTGTAATCACTTATCCACAGGGGCTGCGTGATTGCTTATGCTCTGTAGCAGCTAGTGCAGTAGTCAGTCCCATAGGTGCTCATCCCTGGCTGAGCAGCTGTTAGGTGTGTGGCAGGATCTTTAAAATCAAGGGTCTGTAGCTCCTTATATTTAGTATTCTGGGTTGGAGACTACAGTCAGCTCTGACAGGGAGCTTAGTTAATTGGACAACAGAAAGACCAGAATTATTTTCCCCAAGCTCCTCTTGCTGCAGCCTGTCTAAACATGAAGGAAGGATCTAAAGATCTTTCATATTGAATTTATGCTGACACCAGGAATGTTTTAATTACTAAAAAGGGGAAAAATACTTTAATGACTAGAGAAAATTAGGGGAAAAAAATCAAGAAAAAATTAAAAGTAAGTTGTAATTCTGTTACCTAGAAATAACCATAGTTAACATGTTGGCATATTTCTTTTTAGTCTTTTTTCTCTGCCTGTATTTATTTTGCATAGTTGAGCTCACATTGTATGTATGATTTCGTATTCTAATTTCTTCACATTTATAGTTGTTTTCCACATAATTAAAACTTTTTTTGTAGAAATAATTGTTCATTACTGCATAATAATCCTAAGGAGGTACCATAATGTTATTAATCTCCTCTCTTTTTCTGGTCATTTGGATTAGTTGATGTGTAGTGTGTGTGTGTGTGTGTGTGTGTAAATATATATATAAAATTTTTTTTGGTCTTTTTTTAGGGCTGCACCCACGGCATATGGAGGTTCCCAGGCTAGGGGTCAAATCGGAGCTATAGCTGTTGGCCTACACCAGAGCCACTGCAATGCCAGATCCGAGCTGCATCTGTGATCTGCATCACAGCTCTCGGCAACACCAGATCCTTAACCCACTGAGCGAGGCCAGGGATCCAACCTGCATCCTCATGGATACTGGTCAGATTCGTTTCCACTGAGCCATGATGGGAACTCCTGATGTGTAAAATACATATAGTGTGTATTATGTATATGTGTATAGTATATATTGGTTGATATATATGTATATATGATAAATAATACTATTCTGAGAACCCTTGTAATTTAGTTTTTTTTCCACCTCTCAGGTTATTTCCATCGGATTTCTAGAAGTGGAATTACTTGGATAAGGAGTATAAACATTCTAAGATTTTGATCTCATAAGTGCAATATCAGAAAGGATAAATCCTATAAAAACAGCTTTAAGCTTAGGTTTATGAAAGCAATATATAGAGATAAAGCCAGAAACTTTTTTTTGTTTGTTTGTTTTTTGTTTTTGTCTATTATCTTATTAGGGCCGAACCTGTAGCATATGGAGGTTCCCAGGCTAGGGGTCTAATCAGAGCTGTAGCTGCCGGCCTACACCACAGCCACAGCCACGCCAGATCTGAGCCGCATCTGTGACCTACACCACAGCTCATGGCAACGCCGGATCCTTAACCCACTGAGCGAGGCCAGGGATCGAACCCACAACCTCATGGTTCCTACTCAGATTCGTTTCCACGGGGCCACAACGGGAACTCCCAGAAGCTGTTTTAAAAGGTCATGCACTATAGGCCATAGTTCCCTTTCCCATGGGTTAGGTAGTGAGTTCAGGGGTGTTCAGTATCTTATTTTTTAAAAAAGTCTTCTGGACTAGTTGATCTCTAGGGTCTTTTCTGGCTGCAGAGTTCTTTTATATTATGTTCTTTTATGGTTCCTTAGGTCTTCAAGGGTGTGAGATGCAAGTACAGAGAGCTATGTGCCCCTTGAGATTCATGATCTCAATATATTTCATGCCTGGGCTCTAATAATGTTGGGGAAAATGAGAAGGAAAGACCAGTATCTAAGCAGGCTGATAAAGGAAGTGTGTCTTTGTGACATACACAAAGTTCCTAATTTTGCAAAAAATGTAATAGAAACAAATGATATAGATTGTTTGCTCCTTTAGGACTAAATTTCCTAAATAGAAAATTACTTTGCTGAGCAGCTTTCTAACTGCAAGTTCTTGGTTTCTTTTTGTGCTCAGGGTAAGTATTGAATTGGAATGGTGATTCACTTTAAAAAGTCTTTTTTTTTTTTTTTTTGGTCTTTCTGTCTTTTTTTTTTTAGAGCCGCACCCACAGCATATGGAGGTTTGCAGGCTAGGGGACTAATCAGAGCTGTTGCTGCCAACCTACGCCAGAGCCACAGCAACGCCAGATCTGACCTGAGTCTGCAACCTACACCACAGCTCAGGGCAATGCCAAATCCTTAACCCACTGAGCAAGGCCAGGGATTGAATCCCGAAACCTCATGGTTCCTAGTTGGATTCATTTCCGATGCGCCACAATGGGAACTCCAACTTTAAAAAGTCTTTTAACTTTTCCCTGTGTGAGATAGTTGGCAGATACCTTTTGTAATGTTGCTACTAACAAGATGTTTCATTAAATAAACCTTGATGGATTTTTTTTTCTTATGGTGATAATGCAGGGTCTTGGTAAGACTTTACAAACGATTGCTTTGCTTGGTTACCTGAAACATTACCGAAACATTCCTGGACCTCACATGGTTTTAGTTCCGAAGTCTACTTTACACAACTGGATGAATGAATTTAAACGATGGGTCCCATCTCTTCGTGTTATTTGTTTCGTTGGAGACAAGGATGCAAGAGTAAGTGAGAAACAGGTTTAAAAAGGCAATCAAGAACGACATTTCTGGGGTTATGTTGCATACTATTGCTATAAAATACATTTGAGTTGTCCACTACTAAATAACGCTTAAGTTGTGTTTACTCCATGTTAGGCTCTTTTGTAAGTGTTTTTTCTGTATTAATTAAACTAATTCTCACAACATTCCTATGAGGTAGATGTGTTGCCTATTCAAAACAGAAAATCCATTATTATGCTTATTTGCATTATACTTTTAACTAGATCATTAACCTAAGCATTTTTGAGTTGCACTTTTAAGTGACTGTATTTAAAAAATTTTTATTTTATTGACAGTGTGTCTTATCAGTGATTCTATTATTTGTGCTGTTTTGATGCCAAAAGTATAAATTTGCATGTCAGTTTTTTTGTTTATATTTTTTACTTTTGACTTTGACTTTTGTACATGCACACACACATGAATGGAACCGTTTTTTTTTTTTTTTTTTGGTACAGAGAGCCTTGTGTTTTGTGTTTATGCATAGACACAACTTTCCGTTTTGATCTTTGAATAAAAGAATCCATGTCTGCATACATTCTTAGATAATATTAAAAACTCTGGGCTCTTGATTAAATTAGCTATTTATCAATCTCATAAGCTAAAATTATTTTAGGACTGTTGAATTAATCTAAAAATAATGAATTATGCAAAAACACCAAAATGAATAATCAGCTTAGCAAGCATATTATTAAACTTTGTCTTTATTTTGCCTCCAGAGAACATAGTTTAGAGTAAAGATTTATTCTATTTTACATATTTAGAATAGGTTATCAAAAATATCCTCAAAAGAATGGTAGCATAATGAATTATATAATTTATTCTTATCATTTTGCTTGAAGAAAAATTACTAAAATTTATTTAAATTTAACTTATAAATAATTTAAATATTGAAATACTGAGCTCATAAATTTGGAATTACAGGCTTGATTCTTCCCTATGCCTAATATTTCCCAGTAGCAAATTAGTCACTTAGAACTCTTTCTGATAACTGGTATTGTTTAATGCCTCACCATTCCTTAAAAATTTTGCATTTCTAAAGCATTGAATTTTTTTGCTGAAATTATTTCTTGAAGGTCATAGACACTGATAAATAGCTAGGCTTGTGTTTTCATCCCGTCTCAATAAAAATGTATGTCAGTGGTTTTCAGCATGGAATCTAAGCATTTGGAATCCAAGTCATGAGGTGACTCTGGGAGTTTTCAAGAAAGAGTGGGTATATTTAATTGTCAGCTGCCCTATCTCTGCCCTGTGGGAGTTTGAAATTCATCTAGAGGCTTCAAAAACTTTTTAATCTTGAAAACTAATCCTCAAAGTCAGCGTTTCTCAAATTGCCACTCATCAATGGATTGGGAATTCAGCTTAGTGGGTGGTGACAACAATTTTTTAAAACATTGAGATAGAATAGAATAGAAAATAGAAGTTTCATATGTGTGAGGATATGTATTGCTTCTTTCTGTATACATACCCTCAAACATGTATGTGTCTACTGGATGGCAACCTAAATTACAATTTTACTGTGGGCCATGGTCAAAGAGTTTGAGAATCAGTAATTGTTAATTACATAAATAATATAATATGCACCACTTAGGGATTAATGTCATTGTGTATAGAGAAAATCCAGATCATTATTTATTGACAGATTTGTTTGAACATTTGTACCACATGGGATAGATATATTGGGTCTTTCTGTTTTCATGGTCTTCTGTAAACCTTTTATGAGATCAACATTTTGGTAATACATATTTTTTAATTTAGTTTATTTTTTTTTTTGGTCTTTTTAGGGCTGCACACGTGGCATATGGAGGTTCCCAGGCTAGGGGTCGAATCGGAGCTTTAGTCGTGTCTGTGACCTACACCACTGCTCACAGCAACGCCGGATCCCTAACCCACTGAGCGAGGCCAGAGTTGGAACCTGCATCCTCATGGATACTAGTCACATTCATTTCCGCTGAGCCACGATGGGAACTCCTGGTAATAAAATATTTGATGTAGGTTATAGTAGATATTTTAATTGAGTTAGGAAATCATCAGCGAAAATCCTGATCCTGTTTGAAACTAATGTAGTCCTGAGGTATTTAGAGGTGTGATTCCCAAAAAAAAAGTTTTTGACGCCTTCCTTCTCCACTCTAGAGGCATCAAACAAAGGTCATGGACATGGAAATGGGAGATCTGGTTTTAGTTCTGGCTTTGCTACTGATTCTGATGTTGAGTGAATCTCAAAGGGTCCTAACTTTTATCACCTGTGTAATGAGAGCTTTTGGATTGTGTGATTTTTTTTTTTTTTTTGGTCTTTTTGCCATTTCTTGGACCGCTCACACGGCATATGGAGGTTCCCAGGCCTAGGGTTCTAATCAGAGCTAGAGCTGCCGGCCTACGCCAGAGCCACAGCAATGCAGGATCCGAGCCACGTCTGCGACCCACACCACAGTTCATGGCAACGCTGGATCGTTAACCCACTGAGCGAGGCCAAGGATCGAATCCTCAACCTCATGGTTCCTAGTCGGATTCGTTAACCACTGAGCCACGACAGGAACTCCGGATTGTGTGATCTTTAATGTTCTGTCAATATGTTTAACTCTAGAACTATCAAGTAGTTACACAAATTTCAAAGCAGAGCTAATTTAAGTTAAAAATGTGTGTATATTCTATGAAACTGTAGGAGGAACCATTAAACCGAGTATTTAAAAAAATAAAATAAGTATAAAGTATTTGCAGGACCAAATGGGGTCTGGAACCTTGGTTCTTTTTATTTTTCCTCTAACTCCCTAATGTCTTAATTAACTTTTTGAATATGACCACTTCCCAGGGTGCAGCTGAGATCTACAAAGGCCTTTTTTTTGTCCTTTACTTCAGTACAGGCAATCCTTTTATACATAGCGGGCACTCATTGAATATTTGCTGAAAGAGTCCCTGGTGTGTTTGGTGCATAACTGAATTTATGAAATAGTGACTTTGTAGTGAACAATCAATTTTGTGTATGTACTGCAATTTCAGATTTACAGTACTAATCAGCCCCTTCTCAATGTAGATTTTGCGGCTCCCTGCTAACTTGTGGTTTTCTTTTGACCCGTAATAAAAATAATCTGGAATTCAGTTCATGCAAGTCAAAAATGCTTTCAGTCACCTTGACTACCACATTAGCCACTGCCTGTGATGATTTAAAAATAGCCTTTAGTAGTCTCACCATTTTAAATCGACTCCTGTATATGATAAAGCAAGTCCCCTTTATAAAATCACATTCAATAGCCTCATAACATTAGGAATTGTACAAAAACATTAATGGGCTTTTATGATCCCTTAACAAACTTTATGACTCGTCTCTGCTGGAAAGTGAAGGAAACATACAAGAGATCTCAACAGCTCATGTATATTGAGCTTTTTCCATTTATTGAAATGATACCATGTTGGTAATGCTTGGATCTTGGTAAGGATATGGTATTCAGAAAGTGCTTCCTTTGCCCATGTCCTTTTGACCCCATGGATATGAGGAGAGAGAGCCTAGTAATTGTCATCGTCTGGTGATATGAACTTCTTCAGTTCATTGGATATGCCTTACTTGTTTGATGGAAGCCTTTGCTTCTCTTTTGTTAATAAAAACATTAGCATATCATTCAGATAATTGACCACAAAGGCATCTTTGGGCCACAGACTTCCTATCTCTGAAATGGATGAGATCCAATGATTCCTAGAGTCTCTTAGAATTCTTAGTATTCTCTTGATGCTTTAATTCTGTGATATCTTGTCAGCATAGTCTAATACAGGGAACTTTATTTTGCATCAGGCTGCTTTTATTCGTGATGAGATGATGCCAGGAGAGTGGGATGTTTGTGTTACTTCTTATGAGATGGTAATTAAAGAAAAATCTGTATTCAAAAAGTTCCACTGGCGATACCTGGTCATTGATGAGGCTCACAGAATAAAGAATGAAAAATCTAAGGTAAGCTAGTTCTCAGTATCTTTTCATTCCATTCCTTTCCATTCCATTCCATTCCGCTCTGCTCTACTCTATTCTATTTTACTTATTTTTTTGGCTGCATCCACAGAATGCAGAAGTTCCCATGCCAGGGGTTGAACCCATGCCACAGCAGCAACCTGAACCACTACAGTGACAATGCTGGATCCTTAACCCGCTGAGCCACCAGGGAACTCCTTAATATCTTTATTAAAGTTTTCTTTTAACTACCATATATGTTTGTTTACTTCTCTATATTTAGAATAAAAACGTGATGGAGGATTGTGATTTTTATCCACAGAATGTGAATGAAAATCAGTTTTAAAAATGGTTTTGAAATAGAAATGATTGAATACAAGATAAAGGAGAATCGTGCAGGCTTTTTTTTTTTTTGTCTTTTTTGTCCTTTTAGGGCCGCACCCGCAGCATATGGAGGTTCCCAGGCTAGGGGTCGCATCGGAGCTGTAGCTGCTGGCTTATGCCACAGCCACAGCAATGCAGGATCTGAGCCGCATCTGCAGTCTACGCTACAGCTCTCAGCAGCCCTGGATCCTTAACCCACTGAATGAGGCCAGGGATCGAACTCAATTCCTCATGGATACTGGTCGGGTTTGTTTTTGCTGAGCCATAACGGGAGCTCCAAAATTGTGCAGTTTTTAATGTAAAGGAAATTAGGTGTTCATTTGCTGTACCTGTTGGCAGCCTAAATCTTATGCTACAGCATTTTAATATTTGGGAAGCAATTGATGTACAAATATCATTTGCGTTGGTTTATTTTTTATGGAGGGGCTGCCTTGTGAGTATTCATATAGATAAGAAAAGAATAAATTCCTAGAATTATCTGATGTGTGTGAATTAGAGCGTAGTGTCAACGTTGGAAAATATCAATATTTCTTGCCATTCAACTCTATCAACAGTAGGAAAAATATGAATTACTGTGATGAGCCTCTCTTTGGATCACTGGGCTGCTTTGGGAGAAATAGGGACAGAACAGAAGCAAAATCACCAGGTGGTGGTTTTCAAACTGGAATATAATATGTGATAAGACGCATGTTAGAGAATAATTATTAATTTAAGAGCATTAAAATAATGTGTATTTTTTATTGATAAGATTACTATTCTTTTATACTTTTGTGCCTTCATTTTTGTGGTTTTATATTTTAAAAGTTAACATAAGATATCGGGGAAGATGGATTCAACTGTGGTGTTGAAAAATCGTGACCAGGCGAAGTTAGAAGTGGACTAGGCATGTAGATGAAAGTGATTGACAGGAAGAAGGAGATACAATTCTGTAAGGTGAATAGCCTGGATTCCATAGGGTTCTGACTGTTTGTGTGGACCCAAGTGGAAAAAATACATTTTTTTGGAACGGGGGAAAGGTCTCATGTGTGACTATGGTCAGCATTCTTGTGAGTGTAGAAATGCCCAGGATATTTTGTTCCGTTGTGCTTCACTGTGGCACTCCATCAGCAGAACGAGGGTATTTTTCCATGGAAAATCAATTTTCAAGTTTTATTTTATTCACAAAATGTATCGGGAGAACAACTGAATGTTAAACATTGTAATAAATTAAAATGTTAACTGTTTTTTTTTTAGCTTTCAGAGATTGTTCGTGAGTTCAAGTCAACTAACCGCTTGCTCTTAACTGGAACGCCTTTGCAGAATAACCTGCATGAACTCTGGGCACTACTCAACTTTTTATTGCCTGATGTCTTTAATTCTGCAGATGTAAGTTTAAGTCGTATGTTTTAGGAATACTTTTCTTATGTTCACAGACATCTCTTTTCAAAGCATAGAATGTGGATTGAAATTTGTAATCCTTTATCTGTGTGTTTTGGTTTTCTCAGAAAAGAGCTCTTAAATAGACGTTTTTTCAGATGGTGATATTTAAAGAAATAATGTTTCTTTGCTTTGAGATTATCCTGCCTGTTAACCTTTACCTATATCACATTGCTACCACAACTTAGGACATGAGGTGGGCCGAGTTCAGAATAGTGCATTCTAAATGTCTTTCTTTGAATTAAATTGGGGGGACTTTCTGCAAACGAGTTTGGCAGGTGGAGTCATTGAAGTAATCTTTGATTATTGCAGGCATTAACATTTGGTGAGTACTAAGTAGCTTATAGTATGTGATTTGAAAAGCAACATTTTTTGGTAAATGAATGATTTAAACTGTCTTTGTCATTAAAACAAGGTTATGCTAGTGCAGCAAACTGAATTGAATGATTTAAGGACTTTGGAGCTTGATTTTCCTCATTTCTGATACTAAGTTGGTTTGTATACTTTATCTTGCTTTTGTTCATTTTTATTGTTTAACACTTTCATTAGCATGTTTTCCATGTTATATTCTTATTTCTACTCCTCTTAACTGGGCATAATTCCACTATGGTTATTGGGAAGCCTAGTAAAGCCTTTTAAGGACAAACTGCTGATGGAGTGCCTATATAGTAGGGTTCAATTTTTTTTAACTACTCCAGGGTTTTATCTGTTTTCAGAAGTAAATGATATTGGCCATCACAGTTAACATATTTTCGAAAGTGCTTTTAAAATGAATTATTGCTGTATGAGTTGTATAAGAATTTATAGACTATTGCATTTATTTTTTAAAAACCTGTATGCTAACTGCAGAATTTTCACCCCTCCACAGGACTTTGATTCTTGGTTTGACACTAAAAATTGTCTTGGTGATCAAAAACTTGTGGAAAGACTTCATGCAGTAAGTAATAGCAGACAAGAGAATTTAGTAATTACGTGTGTATAACTGAGTCATTTATAAACTGCCGTCAAATCCATTTGAATTTGTGGATTTGGCATTTGGCTCAGCCTCAGTGCTTTTCCCTCTCAACCTCTCTGACAGCCTCGTTGGGAAGCAAACTCCCACTGTCTCTTCCTCAGCCTCTGCATGGAACAGCTTTTTGCTTTGGCTCGCTCCTTTGGGTAACGTAGTCTTTCTTGTAGAGGCTGTTTACTCTCCCACACCCCACAGGTCCTGCGTCAGTATTCTCCTAGTTCCCCAGTGTCATTTCGAAACCACGGTCATGTGTAGAATTCTTCCTTTGAGGCTCCAGTTATCTTGCAAGTCCACTCCCTGCCCATTCTGTTCTCTGTCATTTATTCATTACCAAGTGATTCCCTCACATTCATTGAACATCAATTTTCTGTTCTTTGATAGCAGCCTCTTGCATCCTTCTCTTTCACTCACGTTATGCCTTGTGAGTGAGAGAGACATCCAGTCCCTGGACCCCTACTCCCTTCCTCCCCCATCAGCCCATTTCTGTTGTTACATTTTCTGTGTCCAGCAATGAGCCCATTTTTCTATCACTTGAACCACTTTTTTTTTTTTTGCCAATATTTCAAACTCCCTTGCTCTTTTGACCTGCCATTTTCTGCCCTATAAGCCCTAAACTGGAATTATGTAACAGTGTCTCTGTCCCCTGGGTTTGAATTCTGCTTTTACCACTTACTAGCAGAGTGACCTGCTCTGTACTGGGGTTGCTCAACACTGATAAAAAATACTATTCTCACTGTACAGGTTGGACGCACTACAACTTCATGTTCCCTGACATAAGCTGAGATTGGATGCTATTGGTGATCCTTTACCATGGCCTTCTTCAGCGTTCTTTCCCATTTCCCATAGCAGCCATTTCAGACCTTCTCTAGTCCCCCCAAGACTTCTAACCCAGGTGTTCCCTGCCCTTGTCCTTTCTCAGCGAGTAACGTCCTTCCTTTATCCAAGAGAAAAATAGGGAGTCCTTAGGTGGGAACTCCTTCAAAGATACTCATCTTCCAAGGGTATCTGCTTCCTTCTGCTTAAGTGGAAGAGGTTGTCTTTCTCTGTGGCTAATTCTGCCAACATGAACCCTGGATCTCATCTTTTCCTGCTTCCTTATAGACTTCTACCCCTTGATTTGTCCTTTTTATTGACCATCCCTTTTATTTTTAGGGTGTGGCCCTAAAAAAAAGACCAAAAAAAAGTACATGTATTGAACTTCCATGGTGGCTTTGGCAAGTGAAGGTTCTGACATTATCACTGCCGTGGCTCAGGTCATTTCTGTGGTGAGGGTTTGATCCCTGGCCTGGGAACTTCTGAATGCCACAGGCATGGCCGAAAAAATGTACACCTGTAATTTTAAAAATTGGCTTAGTGGAGATTTGTGAGGAAGTGGATACAGATGCATTTTGCTATTTTTTTGTCTGCCGTTTTTATTTATTTGTATTTACTTGTCTTTTGTCTTTTTAGGGCCACATCCGAGACATATGGAGGTTCTCAGGGTAGGGGTCAAATCGGAGCTGTAGCTGCCGGCCTACACCACAGCCACAGCCACGCAGGATCCAAGCTGTGTCTGCAACCTACACCACAGCTCACGGCAGTGCCGGATCCTTAACCAACTGAGCCAGGACAGGGATTAAACCTGCGTCCTCATGGATACTAGTGGTTCGTTAACCACTGAGCCATGATAGGAACTCCTTTGTCTGCTATTTTATTTTAGTTTTTATTTTGCTTTTTAGGGCCGCACCTGCAGCATATGGAGATCCCCAGGCTAGGGGTCAAATCAGAGCTACAGCTGCTGGCCTACACCACAGTTCAGAGCAATGCCGGATCCTTAACCCACTGAGCAACGGAGGGCAGGGATCAAACCCGCAACCTCATGGTTCCCAGTCAGATTGGTTTCTGCTTCGCCACGATGGGAACTCCCCTTGTCTGCTACTTTAAAAGAGAATCTCAAGACTTCTTTCCAATTCAAAAACAAACGCATCGTCCCTCTCCTCCCCTCTACCCTGGCAAAACGTGGACTTCATGTGGCAGAGACCCTGTCTGTTTTCCACCACATTGTGCCCTGTGTGCCTGGTCCAGAGTAACTGCTCATTAAATATTTATTGATTTGAAGCCCCAACAGTCATCATGTTGTAAATATTTATTTAGAGTTAAGCAGAGCAAGTCAAGAGACAAATTACCTTATGTAATGGGGAATTTATTGTAAGAATGCAGAAGAGGAGTAGAAGACAAATCTTCTAAGAATCTTGTAACACAAGTTGTAGTGCTGCTGGGCCTCTTACAGCAGGAACTTGGTTAGCTCTGTCTGGGGAATGGTTACTCTGTCTCTGCTGGCTCCTATTCACCCCTTAATGCATAGATTTTGTTCATTTAATACAACTGAAATTTATCTCACAAGTGTTTGTAGTTTTTTTATTGCTGAGTTGAGGGTATACCTTTTGGTCAGCGCCATGGCTTCTCTGTGATATTGAGCAATGCTAACCATTCCTGCTTTCAGTGTTTTCGTGCTTAGTGTCTGGGGTGTGGAATGGATTTTTCCCTTAACCTTTTTGGGTACTTTGATCAGTCCCTTTTAGGGACTTTTCTTTCTCTGTCCCTGGAAATTTATTGTTTGGCAGGGCTTTGACTCTCTTTTGCATACATGCTGTCCCTGGGTGTTCACTCGCAGAGTTTCTGCTACCGCCTCTATACTTACAACTCCCAATTTCTCTCTCCCTGTCTCCTGAGCTCTAGATAAGACTTAGGAGAGAGACAGGGAGAGGAAAATATCCCACTGCCTTTGGAGTCTTCTGCCTAAATGTCTCATAGGCAGTTTCAATTCTTAAAAATGCCACTTAGACAAATTTAAGAGGCCCAAACAGGAAACCAGAGGTCTTCTTTTACACTTCCCTTTTCCTCACCTCCCATGGATCTCTAGTAATAATAGCTACCGCTTACTAATGTCTACTGTGGTTAAGCTCTGCACATGTAGTACCACCCATTGTCACAGCAGCCTTGGAAATAGGTATCTTTATCCCCATGTAAAAGTGCTTAGCATAAACACATAGTATATATATATATATATATATATATATATATATATATACACATATATATATGTATATATATATATATATGAATTGATGAGTAAACAGGCTTGGAAAAATTACAGAACTTGCCTAGCTCAACAGCTAATCGGGGACTGAGCTGAATGTAGAATCGGCTTAATCTGGGTTTGAATTCTGCTTCTACCACCTAGTAGCAGAGTGACTCTGGTAATGATACGAAAATTGAAATAATCATCTTTCCCTTTTAAAGATCTGTTGTAAGGATTCAATACTCTAAGGTTCATGGTGTGGTGTTTGGCACATTGCAGGTACTATGGAGATGTTTTTTTCTTGTGATAGAATCTGCCTTGCACTTCTAGGCAGATTCTATCACAATCAGTACACTGATTATTTCTTGTTTTTTTTCTCTTTTCATTCATAGCTTCCTTAACATGGAACCATTTTTAAATGGTCTGAATTTTTATTTCACTTTTAGAGACTTTCTGATCCATATTCTGACCTCACATTTCCTCTAATATTTAAAAATCTTGTGTGACAGTATATTTTTTAAAAGGTTATTTTGTACCTCTTCAATAGTCAGTAATCTCATTGTCTTAATTTTTAATGTCTTCTGCGCCATCAAATCATGCATGTTTAATTTGAGTACCCTTATGATTTTCTAATGAGCCATTATTTGGTTCTTTTTTACCAAGAAAGTTGGCAATTGGTATTGGTATTTTTAAGATTATACAGTGGGAAGTAAACTTCACATTAGTGAGTTGTCAATGAAATAAATGTTATAATATTGAATGTTTTATAAACTTTTATAAAAACTATCACTCTGTAGGTTTTAAAACCATTTTTGTTACGTCGTATAAAAACTGACGTAGAGAAGAGCCTGCCTCCTAAAAAGGAAATCAAGATTTACTTGGGACTGAGTAAAATGCAGCGAGAATGGTGAGCTGTTATATTTCCATTAGAATTTATTTATGCATAATGATTTATTAAAAATTATCTTGATAGGAGTTTTTTTGTGGTGTAGTGGGTTAAGGATCTGGTGTTGTCACTGCAGTGGTTCAGGTCACTGCTGTGGCACAGGTTCGATCCCTGGCCTGGGAACTTACACATGCTGTGGGCGTGGCCAAAAAAACCCTGTCTTTGTAGTGATTCAGTTGTACCTTTAGTTCAGAATTTTTATATTACATTTAAATAGTTAAGTAGTTCAGATATATTAATAGAAAAGTGGTGAGTATTTTATTTAACCTTTAGGAAAGAGCATAGGCCTTGGAGTCTATCAGACTGTGTTTGAGTCCATGCTTTGCCTCTTTTTTTTTTTTTTTTTTTTTGGCTTTTTGCTATTTCTTGGGCCGCTCCCTCGGCACATGGAGGTTCCCAGGCTAGGGGTCGAATCGGAGCTGTAGCCGCCGGCCTACGCCAGAGCCACAGCAACTCAGGATCTGAGCCGCGTCTGCAGCCTACACCACAGCTCACGGCAACGCCGGATCGTTAACCCACTGAGCAAGGCCAGGGACCGAACCTGCAACCTCATGGTTCCTAGTCGGATTCGTTAACCACTGAGCCACGACGGGAACTCCCAGCAAACTATTAGATTTAGAATGGATAAGCGATGAGGTCTTACTGTATAGCACAGGGAACTATATCCAATCTCTTGGGAGAGACCATGATGGAAGATAATATAAGGAATGTATATATATATGTATGACCGGGTCATTTTGCTGTACAGCAGAAATTGGCACAATGTTGTAAATCAACTATACTTTAAAAAAAATACAAGCAGAGCAGGAAATTGACAAGAGGAGTCACAAGGAATCATAAATTAGATAAAAATTAGACATGTTAATAATGTAATAATGCTACTAAGAGATGCAAAGTGTTGCTTATATAAAGAATAATTAGATTACTTATGAGAGTTCCCTTGTGGTGTAGCTGGTTAAGGATCCGACATTGTCACCGCAGCAGCTTGGGTCACTGGTGTGGCACAGATTCAATCCCTGGCCTGGGACTTTTCACATGCTGCGGGGTGGCCAAAAAAAGTTAGATCGCTTATAATATTTAGTAACTTTTCTATTATTGAAGTCCGTATAGGGTAGTGGTGAAGAGTATGTTTCATTGGACTCAGATGTGAGATCAGACCTTGGCCTTAACTCTTTCTGTGGCTCTAAGTTGTTTTACTTCTTTTAGCTGCCTGAATTTCCTTCCATCTATAAAATGCGGGTGACCCTAGTTGTTAACTCAGAGTTGTTGTGAACATTTAACAAGATGACTCATATACCTGGCATTTGCACTCAGTACAAGTTGTTCATTGTTATAATTAAATATTATTACTGTCCAGGTGGATTTGTAAGTCTGTTTTCCCCTGGGTGAAGGTGTAGAAAAGACAATAAAAATGTTTATGGGATCAGGAAAAAAACCACCTCTGAAGACAGGTATAAAAAGTTATAGTTGTTTTTAGCTCAAGCAAATAAAAGTTGGATACTGACTCTCAGCATATATTGTAGTTATTAAATAATTACCAGTGGTAGTTACTGAATTGTTATCTGCTGATGGTAATTTCTAGCAATGGATAAAGCAGAAGGAAACAGGTTTATAGGCAACATACAAGTTAAAATATTCAAATCTTCACTAGTTTTGCTGATCAGATTTAATCTCAAATCAAATATTTTTGTTTATTTGTAAACAGGAATCTAAGCTGATCACCAAAGGGACATTTGTTATGGAATTAAACCTTTTTAATAGTTGATGATTAATTATAGTTTAAAATTTTAGGTATACAAAAATCCTGATGAAAGATATTGATGTTTTAAACTCTGCTGGCAAAATGGACAAGATGCGACTCTTAAACATTCTGATGCAGCTTCGAAAGTGTTGTAATCATCCTTACCTGTTTGATGGTGCTGAGCCTGGTCCACCCTATACCACTGATGAGCACATTGTTAGCAACAGTGGTAAAATGGTAGTTCTTGATAAACTGTTGGCCAAACTCAAAGAACAGGGTGAGTTACAAATGTTCAGATTAACGTGAAATAATATTGTACATGAATAATTTTTTGCATAATCATTTGTCTTTCTTCTTCTTCTTCTTTTTTTTTTTTTTTTTTTGCTATTTTAGGGCTGCACCCGAGGCATATGGAGGTTCCCAGGCTAGGGGTTGAGTCGGAGCTGTAGCTGCCGGCCTACACCACAGCCATAGCAATGCCAGATCCGAGCCACATCTGCAACAGTTCACGGCAACGCCAGATCCTTAACCCACTGAGTGAGGCCAGGGATTGAATCCACATCCTCATGGATACTAGTCAGATTCGTTACCGCTGAGCCACGAAGGGAACTCCAATCATTTTCTTTCATTCCTTCGCTTGTTCAGCAAACATTTCTGAATACTTACTGTTTGTTTGGAGTTGTCCTATGGGCTGGGTGTACAGTAGTCCTTGCCTTGTAGATGCAAAGGACAGTGTAGTGAGGAGTAGTTGCAGCTCATTGTGATGAGTGCTGCCATAAGCTGAGAGACTGGGAGTTGGGGAAGTTTACATGAAGATGACATTCGAGGTGAGCACCGGAGAATGTGTAGGAGTAAACCATGAGAAAAAGGAGCGAAAGGAGTTCTATTGTGGTTTTGTGGGTTAAGAACTAGACTGTTATCCGTGAGGATGTGGGTTCCCTCCCTGGCCTCACTCAGTGGGTTAAGGACCGGGTGTTGCTGTGAGCTGTGGTGAAGGTTGCAGATGCGGCTCGGATTTGACCCCAGCCCAGGAATTTCCATATGCCACAGGTGCAGCCCTAAAAAGAAAAAATTAAGGAGGGGGAAGGGTTTCCCTGAGCAATGAAGCAGAAGTGTGCAAGGAGGGAATGCAGAGCTTATGGTATTTGGGTAGAGTGGCGATGGATGAGTCTGGGAAGATAGGCTATTACTGAAGGCCGTTAAAACCACGCTTTCAGGAGCTTGGGCTCCTTTGAAGGTGGTGGTGGGGCTCATGGAAGATTTGGCTGTGAAAGGGAGTGACACGATCAGACTTGCATGTTAGGAAGACAATCTTGGAAGCAGTATGGGGGTTTATCTACTGAGGATGAGGGACTGGAAGCATCCTCAGGTCAGAGTAAAGGCAGACTTTAAATCGTATGTGTGGAGGATTTTGAAGGCCTTAAAAATGCATAGCACAACAATGCATATTTCTGTATGGTATTCCTTGAAGGTGTTTGCTTGCGTGCGTGCGTATATTTAGGGGAATGTTCATGTGCTGTATATTTATAGGGCATTTAATGTTTACTTTTATTTTTGTAGCTTTCAAGTTAGTTTTATACATGTTGAATAACTTGCTTTTTTTTTTGGTGAAATGTTTTAGGATCAAGGGTTCTCATTTTTAGCCAGATGACTCGCTTGCTGGACATTTTGGAGGATTATTGTATGTGGCGTGGTTATGAGTATTGTCGACTGGATGGACAGACTCCACACGAAGAAAGAGAGGTGAGGAAGAGAAAATAAAATAAGACTTCAGAAATCAGAGTTCGATTAAGCCATGTTTTTCATCATTAGGTAGTTTTGAATTTTGGCCTTTTCTTTAGCTAGGTGCATTGAATTGCTCACTACCACTTCCCTCTGAGATCTTCAGCTGGACTTCCATTGCACTAACTCTCTGCAAATCATTCTTTCCAAGGTCTTCAAAGACATCCTCACTTATCTAAAGGACACTGCATCGTTACATCCTTATCTGCTCTAACCTGCTATCTCTGGCCTTTTGATGACTGTTTCTTAGCTTACTCTTTGACCCCTGATTCTGTGTCATTTTCTTTTCTTGATTTGCCTCCTACAGTAGACCCTTGCCATTCATGGAGTTTAATGGTTGAGATTTTTTTCAGTTTATGAGCAACCCTAAAGACTCATGAGACAGTAATTTGTAAAGGGAATGATCTCAGTCTTAGGGGAATTTTCTAAAACTGAAGTGGGATAGCACAGGAATAGGTGCTTATCATGTACTTGGATCTTGGAATACTGAAAGGTTGGTGTGTAGGAATGAGTCACATAGCTAGTGAGTAAGCCTACCTAGCACCTGGTATCTTTCTCTAATTTGGAAATTCTTAAAGATTTTTAGATTATTTTTCATGAATGGCAGGGGTCTAATGTATTTTAAACCCTTTAAAGCACTCTTTGGGGAGGACTTTGCTAATTTATCTTCTCTTTTCTGTGATCCTTCAGGGCTCTGTCTTTGGCCTCTGTTTTAAGTCTATACTCATGCTCTGGGCAGTGATCGTGGTTTAATGGTATAGTGGAAAATGCATTGAACTTGGTTTCAGAAGACCTGAGTTTTAGCACCAACTCCACCACTTTGTAGTGTGTGCAAGCTATTTAATCCTCTGAGCCTCAGTGTTTTTAAAGTGTATATTACAGGGGTGATATTTAATGCCTAGGCTTCTGTTTTCCTGACAGCTTTGTGAGAATCATTGGATATTATAGGTATGGACATAATTTCTGTC
This sequence comes from Phacochoerus africanus, assembly GCF_016906955.1. Lineage (NCBI taxonomy): Eukaryota > Metazoa > Chordata > Mammalia > Artiodactyla > Suidae > Phacochoerus > Phacochoerus africanus. Next base: position 110,208,231 of record NC_062560.1, on the reverse strand, counting down.
CTATGTAGTGCAGTATAGACCACAGGTCATGAAATTGTGCACGGGCCTGCCTACCTCTCCAGGACTCCTTCTCAGGCCACAGACTCTCAGCGTGTGTCCCTCTCCTTCCATAGCTGCAGTGGGCACTCTGTCCCTTGCGTGTCTCCTCTGTGAAACCTATAGCATAGGATGATGTCCACAGCAGGAGCAAGGCCCTTTTCATGCTACCCACCATGGGGAAACAGCTGTGGTAATATTTATAAACGTGAGGGTGTTTCAAAGCTTACGCCATTCCCTGCTCTGTAGTCTTTTACTCTTTCTGAAATGGTAACTTGAAGCTTTTTTGGGCTTTTACTGATTTATTCCTGAGAATGGGTTTCTCCAAATCTGCTTTAGACATAAGCCATTCAAGATGGCCCTTCTTCCTGGAATGATTGTAAGGCAGAAGAGTGGGTGCTTTCTGATCTCAAATAGCCGATTTGCATGTCTGACGAATCATTCTGCTCATGAACAATGTGGGTATTAATTACTTAAAATTATGCCCAAATTATCCGATTTCTTAAACGTCAAATAATGTTCTCCCTTCAGAGACTTTGAGTCACGTGTTTTGACTTTAGATATAGGAAAATGAGAGCGGTTCATTTTGTTTTGGAAATGCTTTGCCTTCCCATTAGGTTGTTGTTTAGGCAAGCATTTCATCTATTTTCCCCACAAGAAGGGAAAGACCTCTTTTGATTCCTTACTTGAATTGTCTGCAAGCCGTTAATAGTGCTCAGATTTGCCTTTTCTCCATTGCTGCAGCTAAACGCAGCTACTTCCTGTAGCCTTTACTTATTGGTCTCCTCACTTTTGTAGGGAAAGGAAGGCAGCTTATAGTTGCAGCTGAACTCTCCTAGTTGCCCAGTAAAGTATCTGGCATAATTTTCTCCACTTGAAACTGTGTCTCAGGGAGGTTAAATGCTTGCTGAGAATCACATATGTGATAAATGGTAGAGTTACGATTCAAGCCCAGGGGTTTTGCTATTTCCTCTACACCAAATTGCCTCTCACTACATCATGCTGCTTTCTGTACTGCCCCTTCTACATGCTGCGCGGCCTGCGGCAGAGCCACCTTCTCTGCCTGCAGCTTTGGATCATGCCATTCCATTCCTTAAAAATAGAACTTCCTGTATTCTGTGATTATAAAAATAGTATATGATTGCCAAGGAAATTCAGAAAATAGAAGTATTTCTGGCCAATATTTTTATGCATACATAATACATAAATAATTAATACTCTATACACTGCATATGAAGTTCAGTATTCTGATACTTTTTACTCAAAATTATGTTGTACTTTCCTATATCAGTAAAAAAAATCATTGTAAAATAATTTTAGTGTGATATTTCATCCTGTGTACGTACATTAAATAAATTTTCCCCCATTGTTGATCATTTAGGTTGTTTCCAATTTTTCACTAGTATAAATAATGCTGAAGTAAAAGTCCTTATACATAAATCTTTGTGCCCGTCTCTGATTATTTCCTTAGGATAAATTCCTAGAAGTGGAATTACTGGGTCAAAGGGTATGAACACTTTTAAGACTCTTGATGCATATTGCCAAATTGCTTTCCAGAAAGGTTGTACCAATTTACTCTCCCAGCAGCAATGTATGAGAGTGCCCGTCTCACCGCCCCCTCGTCAACATTGAGTATTATCATTTTTTAATCTTCAAAAAATGGTATTAATGTTTTTTTAATTTGCATTTATTTGATTACTAGTGAGATTGAACATTATTCTTGTGTTTATTAGCCATTCGTATTTGTTCTTCTGTGTATTGTCTGTTCTTTTTTCCCCCTCATTTTTCTGTTGGGGTCTTAATGTTTTTTTCTAATGAATTTGTTGAGATCTTTATGAAATAAGGATATTAACATCCTGTTAATTTTTAAGACTCTTTACTGAATATCCCTGGATTACCTTCCTCATTTTTCCCATTACTTCCCTGTTTGCCCCTTTTCACCGTATGGAAATAAATCTCCTTACTTCCCCCTTTATCTGTTGATTCCCATTTCTAAACCTTTTTCTCTCTTGGTTGGTCTTCTAAACTACACATTTTTAAATTAATCCTTCATAGACTAATGGGAATGAAGTTTAGATATCTGACATTTTACCCCCTTGATATATTTCAGCTCTCACTCAATTAAAACATTTTCACTATTACTGTTTTAGAACAATCGAAGTGACTTATTACTTGCTTAGTTAAATTTATCTTTGTGATTAGTCTTTGTCTTTATGGATGTAAGCTTCTAAAGATTAGGAACTTTATGTAATATACTTTTTACTGTGCACACAGTATAGTTTATAGATAGATGGATGCTTAAACATTTTTGAAGATGGGAGAGTATTATAAAGTGGGGTTTTGAACATGCATGTAAAAATGTTTATTTCTTTCGTAAAGACTCTGGTAATATAATTTGATTTTTGTCTCTTTTTCTTCCATCTCCTGTGTCAATTTAAAAAAAGGAAGCAATAGAGGCCTTTAATGTTCCTAACAGTAGCAGATTCATCTTTATGCTGAGTACCAGGGCTGGAGGTCTCGGAATTAACTTGGCAAGTGCTGATGTCGTTATACTATATGATTCAGACTGGAATCCGCAGGTTGATCTACAAGCAATGGTTAGTAATCTTTAATGATGTCAGAAATTTATCTTAGCCCAGAAAACTGTTGTTATTTACATAGCACAAAGGTAATTTATGATAAAAGGGTAACAACAATTTTGGGGAGATTTTGTAGATGTTAAGTTAGATTTTCCTGGAAAACAAAGTTGCTATGCTAATTGCAAAAACAGGTTGAACAAAAAAAATAAACATATGCCAAATCCAACTCTTGCGTTTGTGTCAACTTTGGCTTTTATCATGAAACAGAAAGGTCATTTTTTCCCACTTCTGAATATTGAAGAGGGCACATACATGTGTTTTAATGAAAAGGGTTTAAAAGTTAGCCTCTCAATATTATTCTGCCTAACAACTAAATATACTGAAATTCTTAGCATTGACATTGGGAGAGGTAGGATTTTAACTTCTGCAATAAAACAATTAGGTCAAGAAGGTAAAAAGGTAACAAAGGAATATATTCCAGAAAAACATTTGTTGCCTAATTAATGACACCGTCAGAAACTGTCGTGTTCTTTAAAAAATTTTAAGGAGCTATTTCTTACCTTTCATTATGGTTTCATTTATTGAACTGGAGCTACAACTTCAGACACTGTGACTCAATATAATTTCAGAAGTAAAAAGATGCAAAATAGTTATGCAGTCAAAATCCCGAGAATTTATGGGACAGTTGACTGTCTTTAGAATCAGTTAAAGTCATGTGCCAGATGAAGCAAAGCTTAAAAGTCCTTCCTTTTCTTTTACAATGGAGAATTGAAAAATGTTGACCATTGGGACATTTTAAAATCCACATGCTTTGGCATAATTATTGCTACTTTAACACGGTACCAAACTCCCTGTTTGATATGACTAAGCTGGAGTAAGCCCCAGTAAATTAGTGTTACTGAACTGGAAAACCTGTTGATGATAACACTTTACTTCCTTGAAAGTGTTAGAATATAGCCGATTTTCATGACTTACTGATTTGAGTTTGAAATGCAAATATGTGTAAGGGTGTTGCAGTCTTTGTAAGTGTGCTGTGTTGAAACCATTACTGGATCTAGTGTTTTAATATTTAGTACAAGGGCTGTGTGTTTTTTGTTTTGTTTTGTTTTTACAAGGGCTGTTTTGATCCTTGTTTTCTTTGGTTTTCTTTTCTTGACTACCTATTTCCTTTCTTTCACCTATTTGCTCTGGCAGCTTCTGTGTTTTAAAAACACTCCCCCTAGCTATTTACATGTTATCAGAACTTGCCACCTGTCACTTTTACCAAGTGTAAACCATAAGACCAATTCTAGACGCTATAGTAAGGATATTAATATCCCGTTAATTTTTATGACCCTTTGCTACAGATCCATGAATTGCCCCAGTAAGCAGAAAAAACTGCCTGCTGATGAGAGAAAGCTGACTTTTGTCACCATAGCAATCCTTGTTAACTACTTTGCCCCTCATTTAAAAAAACTCCTTGCTAGTGTGGAAGATGTTTGTATTTAAGTGGCTTCAAGTTACTTAGTAACTTAATCTAGAAGCTTTCAGCTCCCTTTAGTCCTTATCTTAAAGGGGTTTTGTCCGTCGTCCTTCTGGAAGTTTCCATTAATGGTATGTTGGAATATTTGCAGATTTTTTTGTTCCCAGGGGTCTCTAGATATTCTTAATACTCATTATCCTCCTTTCAAAAGTGGCAGGTCTTGAGAGATCAGGAACTAATTTTATTTCCAGAATTTCCTAACATAAGGTGATTATATCATGTATTTTATCCAGAATACCCAATGTCTTATATAAGGATTCTTTCTGCTAGGATCGGGCACATCGTATTGGTCAGAAGAAGCCAGTACGTGTGTTTCGTCTTATCACTGACAATACTGTTGAAGAAAGGATTGTTGAAAGAGCTGAGATAAAACTGAGACTTGACTCAATTGTCATACAACAAGGTATTTATACATGTAAACTTAATTAGGTGCTTTTTGCAAAAATACATGCAGTTTTCTTTAAAGGAGATGACTTTTAAGGAAAGTTGACCAAACTCTGCAAACTTAGAGAAAAAAGTCAATTAAAAAATGCTGTATGCACACTGTTGTATATGGAATGGAGGGTCAGTGGGGACCATTGAATAGCACAGCGAATTCTACCTAATATTCTGTGATAAACCTATATGGGAAAGGGACCTGAAAAAAGAATGGATGTGTGTATATGTATAACTGAATCACTTTGTTGTGTGGCAGAAATGATCACAACATTATAAATCAACTATACGTCAGTAAAACTTCAAATAATTTTAAAAATTAAAAGTGCTAATTTAAGTCTTTGTATTTTGAAGCCTCGCGTTCAATATGTGGAGTAGTTAGTTGAACATCACTAGCTTATAGTTGAATGTCAGTGGCATCTCTTTTGAAGTACTTGGTATTATTTAACACATAAAATGTTTGGTTTAAAAAATTAGAAACCTGTGTTTAGAGGAATTCCCACTGAGGCGCAATGGGATAGGTGGTGTCTTGAGAGCACTGGGATGCAGGTTCGATCCCCGGCCTGGCACGGTGGGTTAAGGATCCAGCGTTGCAGCACCTGCAGCTTAGGTTGCAACTGTGGCTTGGATCTGATCCCTGGCCAGGGAACTCCATGTGCCTTGGGACAGCTGAAAGAGAAAAAAAATAATAAAAAATCCTATGTATTAGAGGGTGCCTTTTCTTTTCTTTTTTTTTTTGGCGGGGGGGGGGGGGGGGAATGCCTGGAGCATATGGACGTTCCCAGGCTAGGGGTCAAATAGAGCTGTAACTGCTGGCCTACACCACAGCCATAGCAACTTGGGATCCCAGCTGCATCCTACACCACAGCTCATGGCACTGCCTGATCCTTAACTCACTGAGCAAGGCCAGGGATCGAACCTGCATTCTCATGAATACCAGTCGGGTTTGTTACCTCTGAGTCACAACGGTACTGCTGAGGGTGCCTTTTCATACAGAGAAATAATCTGAGAAATGAAGTTTGAACATGAAAAAATATTTCTTTCCTTCCGTGTTTTAACTGAAATTTTTTTTTTTTTTTTTTTGGTCATCTTAGTGCCACACCTGCAGCACATGGAGGTTCCCAGGCTAGGAATCTAAGTGGAGCTACAGCTGCTGGCCCTACACCATAGCCACAGCAACGCCAGATCCGAGCTGTGTCTGCGACCTACACCACAGCTCATGGCAACGCCAGATCCTTAACCCACTGAGTGAGGCCAGGGATCGAACTCAATTCCTCATGGATACTAGTCGGGTTCGTTAACTGCTGAGCCACGACTGGAACTCCTTAACTGAATTTTATAGAAGGATATTCATATTGATATAGAAGGTATGGTAGAAGAAAACCTTGCAGGGTTGTTCATGAAAAATTTACTTGAAAGCTCACTAATTTTCTGTTCTAAAGCTTTACTTACGGTTAAATGTACTAGTGTCTGATAAAACTATTATGCTCTGCTCTCTTTGGTATATCATTGAATATATGCAACTTTTATTTTTATTGTTAGGAAGACTCATCGACCAACAGTCTAACAAGATGGCAAAAGAAGAAATGCTGCAAATGATACGTCATGGAGCCACCCATGTTTTTGCTTCTAAAGAAAGTGAGCTGACAGATGAAGACATTACAACTCTTCTGGAAAGAGGGGAAAGGAAGGTTAGTTAAAACGGCAGTTCATGATGGATTGCTTTAAAATTAACACACTTCAGCATGATTATTGTATTGTGTTATTTCAAATGCATGTTTCAAACTGCATATTTCAAGTGACTCATGCTCTTCCTAAGAATTTGTGGATTTATGTACAGGGGTAATTACTTTTTTTTAGTTTAATTTTTGGTGAGAAAGACTAAGAACCAGAGTTTAAAAATGAGTGACCTTATATCTGACACTTTTAATGTTGGTATTTATTCTTCTTAAAAGCCAGATAAATTTTGTGTTTGATCACATTATCAGGACTGCACTTTTTTGTTTGTTTGTTTGTTTTTCTTTTTAGGGCTGTACCTGTGGCATATGGAAGTTCCCAAGCTAGGGGTCGGATTGGAGCTGTAGCTGCCAGCCTACGCCACAGCCATAGCAATGCCAGATCTGAGAGTTGCATGTGAGAGTTACAACATATATTATAGTCCCTTAACCCACTGAGCGAGGCCAGGGATCGAACCCAAACCTCATGGATGCTAGTTGGGGGTTCTTTTTTTTTTTTTGTCAGAGCCGCACCCATGGCATATGGAAATTCTCAGGTGTTGAATTGGAGCTACAGCTGCCGGCATATGCCACAGCCGCCACGCACAATGCTGGGTCTAAGCTGCATCTGTGACCTCCACTGCAGCTTATGGCAACGCTAGATCCTTAACCCACAGAGTAGGGCCAGGGATTGAACCTGCATCCTCACGGGTACTAGTTAAGTTCATTACCACTGAGCCACACTGGGAGCTCCACTAGTTGGGTTCTTAACCCAATGAGCCACAATAGGTAATCCAGGACTGCATTTCTATGACTGCATTTCTATGACTGCATTTCTATGGGATTAGAAATTATCTGCTGATACATTGTGTTAACTGAAAACCTTTTGTGAACATTTTGTGAATTATTTGTTAAAGTATATTTTGTATTTGTTTAAGTATGTTTGTATTTGTTAAAGCATTATTTGTTAAAGTATAATAAGCTGTTTTAGAATATTACAGTTTTGTGATGAATTTACCTTTTTCACGAATTATGGATAATTTCAAACATAAGCAAAAGTAGACAGAATAGTGTGATGAACCTCCATGTACTTAATACTATTTCCAACAAACATCAACCAGTCCTGCTCCATTTACACCCCCAGTTCCATGGATTTCTAAAAAATAACTCTTTCGAAACACAATCATTAAGAGACTCTCCCACCTGAAAAGTTCCAGTAATTCTTTAACATCAAATTCCAGTTGGTATTCAGATTTCCAGTTATCTCAGAAGTAGCTTGCTTTTAAAAAAATAGGGCTATATGTAGGGTCCATACATTGCCATTGGTGGATATGTTATCTGTATCTTTTTAATTTATTTTTGATTTTTGATTTTTTTTAGGGCTGCACCCGAAGCATATGGAAATTCCCAGGCCAGGGGTTGAATTGGAGCTGCAGCTGCTGGCCTACGCCATAGCCACAGCAATAGTGGATCGGAGCCGTGTCTGCAACCTATGCTGCAGCTTGCAGCAATGCCAGATCCTTAACCTGCTGAGTGAGATTAGGGATCAAACCTGCTTCCTTGTGGATACTAGTCAGGTTCTTAACCTGCCTGAGCCACAGGAACTCCTGTATCTTTTTTAACCTGTAGGTTCTTCGTCCGTTTATATATTATTTCCCTTGTAATTTATTTGGTGAAGGAACTAGATTGTTTGCCTTCCGAGTTGCTCGGTTTGGATTTTGCTCCTTCCATCCCCATGGGGTATTTTATCATGTATGTCACTTATTTGCTGTATTTTCTGTAAATTGGTTGAATTTTTACTTTCAGACTATTTTTTGTTTCTGATGATATATATATATATATAAATATATTCATATGTACCACATCCATATATTTACAGTATATCCCCAGGACTTATTTATTTTATAACTATTCACCTGCACCCCACTCCTGGCAACCAACCAATCTGTTCTCTATATCTGTGAGTTTGGTTTTCTTTTTTTCTTTTTAGATTCCAAATATTAGTAAGATCATATGGTATTTCTCTTCCTCTAACTTATTTAGCATAACCACCTCAAGGTCCATCCATGTTGTCACAAATGGCAGGATTTCCTTCTCTCTTACGGCTGAGTGGTATTCCATTGTATACATTATACACCACGTTTTCTCTATCCATTCACTCATCAATGGATGCTTAGGTTGTTTCCATGTCTTGGCTGTTGTAAATAATGCTGCAACAAACGTGGGGGTGCGGGTATATTTTGGGAGTTCGTGTCTTGATTTCCTTCAGATTAATACCCAGGAGTGGAATTGCTGCCTCATACAGTAGCTTTATTTTTAATTTTTTGAGGAACCCCCATACTGTTCTTCAATCCCACCGAATGTATAAGGATTTCCTTTTCTACAAATCCTCACCAACACTTATTATTTCTTGCCTTTTTGATAATAGTTATTCTAACAGGTTGAGGTGATATCTCATTGTGGCTTTGATTTGCATTTCCCATGATTAGTGACATTGAGCACCTTTTCATGTATCTGCGGTCATATGTTGAATTTTGAGCAATCTTGTGTGTGTTTCATGTTAGCATGCAATATGTGTTGTTTAATCCAAGTGTGCCTTTATTTTAGCATTAGCCATTTGTCCCATTAAAATTATGCCACAGAAATTATAATATGGCTATATCCTCAATAATAAAAGATTTTAAAGAAAGCCTAAGTGAGAACACTTCAGAAGAATCATTTAAGTATTTAAAATACTTGGGGCTGGAGTTGCTGCTGTGGTGCAGTGGGTTAAGGATCAGGCATTGCCGTAGCTGTGGTGTAGGTAGCAGCTACGGCTTGGATTTGATCCTTGGCCTGGGAGCTTCCATATGCTGCAGGTGTGGCTGAAAAAGAAAAAAATAAAATACTTGGGGCAAATTAAATTTATATTCGAGTTTCATGTTAGCATTGCATTCTTACCTTGTGAATTAACAGATTGGACATTTTGTGTCAAAACCTAACTGTTGAAAAGATGGCGAATCCACAGATTTTTATAAGTAATTTGGTGATAATTTTCTAATTTCGATGCATTCAACTTTAGACCGCAGAGATGAATGAACGCTTGCAGAAAATGGGAGAGTCTTCTCTGAGAAATTTTAGAATGGACACTGAACAAAGTTTGTACAAGTTTGAAGGAGAAGATTATAGAGAAAAACAGAAGGTAACACTTTACCCTCAACCATTAGATGCTCAAATTAGCATTTCTTTCCATAACAACTATATATTAAACACTGGCACTTACCTATTTCACAGTATTCTGCTATAGAGTGAGAGTGATAGAGGTCAGAATGTTCAACCTTACCCAAGGGCTATCTTTAGTATATTTTGCTGGTTGGTGATGATGATAATGATGATGATGATGATTTTTGTCTTTTTGTCTCTTTAGGGTCACGCCCGCGGCATATGGAGGTTCCCCTGCTAGGGGTCGAATCGGAGCTGTAGCCGCTGGCCTACACCACAGCCACAGCAATGCCAGATCCAAGCTGAGTCTGCACCTACACCACAGCTCACGGCAACGCCGGATCCTTAACCCACTGAGGGAGGCCAGGGATTGAACCCACGTCCTCATAGATGCTAGTTGGCTTCGTTAACTGCTGAGCCACAATGGGAACTCCTGGTTTATTAGTATTATCACCACCATCATCATCATTCTTGCTGTTGCTGCTACCACTACTACCAGTACTTTTGTTCTTGAGAAGCAGTATACAGGATTGTGGTTGAATTCCTGGATTCTGAAACTGAAATTACAACTCTATCACTAATTAAGTGACTTTGGATAATCAATTTTTTTAACCGATCAAATGGAGGTTGTAGTAATGACATCACAGAGTAATTAGAACAAAATTCGTGGCACTTAGTATTAATTATATTAGTAATAATATTATTGTTAACATATAGTTACTTAGATGCCAGAAGGACTTTATTGCAGGTGGTCTCATTTAAAAAATAATGCCTTGTAATATATAATTCATGGGCAGCAAAGGCCTTTTGAAGAAATGGGGTTTTATTTAGTTTGTTTAAACTGAAATTATGGCTGTAAGTTTTTAAAACTTTGTAATTTTGAAATGACTTGAGACTTTATTGCAAAAAAGTAGAACAGTTCACATATATCTCTAACTCAGCTTCCCCTAATATTACCAATTTAATTAATCATGCTACACCAGTCAAATCTAGGAAATTAACATGTTTTCTACCCAATGACCTTTCCCTGTTCCAGGGTTTATAATCCAGGATCTCACTTTGCTAATTATAAAAGGAGGGTTTTTGTTTTGTTTTGTTTTGTTTTGTTTCGTTTTTTAGGACTGCACCCACAGCATACGGAGGGTCCCAGGATAGGGGTCGAATCGGAGCTGTAGCTGCTGGCCTACACCACAGCCACAGCAACATGAGATCTGAGCCGTGTCTGTGACCTACACCACAGCTCACGGCAACACTGGATCCTTAACCCACTGAGCGAGGCTAGGGATCAAACTTGCATGCTCATGGATGCTAGTCAGATTTGTTTTCACTGAGCCACAATGGGAACTCCTAGAGTTTTATTTTTGAGAGCAGGTTTTTTTTTTTTTTTTTTGGCTTTTGTCTTTTTGAGGGGTGTACCCGCGGCATATGGACATTCCCAGGCTAGGGGTCTGATCGGAGCTGTAGCCTCCAACCACAGCCTCAGGCATAGCAACAGCAGATCCAAGCCGCGTCTGTGACCTACTGCACAGCTCACAGCAATGCCAGATCCTTAACGCACTGAGCAAGGCCAGGGATTGAACCTGAAACCTCTAGTGGGTTCCTAGTCGGATTCATTTCTGCTATGCCATGACGGGAACTCCAAGAGCAGTTTTAGGTTCGCAGCACAATTGAGTGGCAAATACAAAGAGTCCCCATATTCCTTCTGCCCCCTCCCCAGCTTCCTGCACTGTCAACATCCCACACCAGAGTGGTATATTTGTTACAGTTAAAGCTACATTGACATAACATCACTCACAGTCCATCATTTACATTAAAGTTCACTTTTGGTGTTACACAGTCTGTGGGTTTGGATAGCAATAAATGACTGCTATCCCCTGTTATAATATCATCCAGAATAGTTTCACGGCCCTAAAAACTCTCCGTGTGCTGCATACTAATCCCTCCCTCTCCTCAACCCCCAGAAACAACTGATTTTTGTACTGTCTCCATAGTTTTGCCCTTTACAGAACATCATATAGTTGGAATCATGCAGTATGTATCCTTTTCTCATTGGCTTCTTTCACCTAGCAATATGCGTTTTAAGTTCCTTCATGCCTTTTCATGGCTTGATAGCTCATTTCTTCGTACTGCTGAGTAACATTTATTTTTCTGGATGTACTACAGTTTATTTATGCATTCATCTACTAAAGGACAATCTTGGTTGCTTCCAAGTTTTGGTAATTATGAATAAAGCCGCCACAAACATTGATGTGCAGGTTTTTTGTATGGATTTTCAACTCTTGTGGGTAAATCCCAAGGAGCACTATTGCTGGATTGTATGGTAAGAGTATGTTTGATTTTGTAAGAAATTGCCAACCTGTCTTCCAAAGTGGCCATACCATTTTGAATTCTTACGGGCAGTGAATGAGAGTTCCTGTTACTCCACATTCTCACCAGCGTTTGGTGTTATCAGTGTTCTGGAATTTTGCCATTCTAGTAGGTGTGTAGTGGTTTTGCTTTAATTTGGATTTCATTGATGACATATTATGTTGAACATCTTTACCTTTGCTTATTTGTCGTCAGTATATTTCATTGGGGAGGTGTCCGTTGAGATTTTTTGCTCATTTAAAAATCGGATTGTTTTCTTATTGTTGAGTTTTAAGAGTTCTTTGCATAACTTTGGATAATAGTCTTTTATCAGACATATCTTTTGCAAACACTTTCTCCCAGTCTGTGGCTTGTCTTCTCATTCTCTTGCTCTACCTTGCCTTTTGTTGCTGTTCTCCTTGTGTTTTTCTAATCTGTGATAATTCTCAGTCTTTGTCTTTCATGATATTGTCACTTTAGAAGAGTATTGTTTGGTTGTCTTGTAGTTTGTCTCTCACTTTGGGTTTGTCTGACATTTTCTCATGATTGACTGAGGTTATGCATTTTTGGCAAGAATGCCTTGGAGGGGATGTCGGTCTTTCTCAGTACATTGTACCGGGGAACATACGACGTCATGGTGTTGTATTACTGGCGATGTCAACCGTAATCACTTAGTTGAGAAGGTGTCTGCTGGGTTTTTCCACCAGAGAGTTACCATTTTTTCTTTTGTAAATGATAAATATCTTGGGGGAGATACTCCTCAAACTTTCACCTGTGATTTTTAGCAGTCTCTTGGTGGAGGTCACCTGCAGTAGTTCTTATTGTGGTGTTTACCTAATGGTAATTTTGTATTTTCTTCATTCCATGTATGTTTATTAATTGGGATTTTTCTGTAAGGAGAAGCTCTTCCTTCTCCCTTTTTATTTATGTACTCATTTATTTATATAAGCATGGACTCAAAGATACTTATTTTTTGAGTTCTAATACAATTCTGTATTTTTAAATTTTGTTACTCAGATTGTTCCATAAAGATGTTATTTTCTTAACTGACAGAATGAATTTGTTAAAATAAAAAGCTTATTCTTCCTTGAGGACTATGTCTAGATACTCAGATTGCAACAGAACAAAGGGTGGGGAAAAAATGTATACATGTAAGAATAACTTGATCCCCATGCTGTACAGTGGGAAAGAATTTTTAAAAAATTATAAAAAAAAGCTTATTCTTCCCAATCGATTTTGTTGAAAATTGAGAGGGGAGGCATTTTAGTTTAGTTTGCATTACAGGTATTACGGTGATAATGCTTTGCAGCTACCATTATTTCTGGTTAGTTTTTAGTATCTTGACCAAAGTCTATGTGGTTATTCTATTTATAACCTTACTTCAGACTACTTATGGTTTATTCTGATGAGATGGAGGTGCTAGCCTGCATGCACGGGGTGGAAACTGCCTTTCCAATATGCTTTTTAGATCTCATTATGTGATACGGATTTTATTAATTTTACAATTATTCCCGGGGGCTTATTGGTATTAAGAGTGTCTTATAAAGTGGAAAATATTAAATAGTGAAAAGTCTAAATATCAGTGATGTTTCTTATCTACGTCCTTAGAGGAGAATTAGGCTTAGTAAAATGTTTGTCTGTTTTTAATATAACAGGTTTTTCTGTGCTTCTAATTCTAGCAAAATAATGATGTACAGATACAGAGAAACTTAATAACAACTATGATGATTTGTACTTTTGTAATAGAATGTCTGATTAAATCAGATTAAAAAATTTAAAAAAATTTTTCTTTTTTAGGGCCACATCCATGGCGTATAGTTCCCAGGCTAGGGATTGAATCAGAGCTACAGCTGCTGGCTTACACCACAGCTACAGCAACTTGGGATCCGAGCCATGTCTGTGACCTACACCGTAGCTCATGGCAACATCGGATGCTTAACCCACTGAATGAGGCCAGGGAATGAATGAACCTGTGTCCTCATGGATACCAGTTGGGTTTGTTCCCATTGAGCCACAATGGGAACTCTCAGATTTTTTTTCCTGAATATTCTGAGTTGAGATTGTATTTTATTTGTCTTTCCATATTTTCTAGATAGGTTCTCAAAAATAGGTTCATATTATCCTTCGAAGAGAATTGAAAAACTGCAAGAATGTTGTTCATACATATCATGGGAATTGCAGTGAGGTAGATTTTCATATAGGACTTGTTGAACTAGTTGCATTAGTTTATAACCATACCTGGTGAATTAATGACTGACATTGAATCTGAATAAATTAACTCGAATATGTTTGTATTAATCTAAAACTAATTCACATGATTTAGTCTGTTTTTGAAAGTTCAGGAATTGGCCTTTACTACTTACTGCAAATTTGAATATCTACACCTTCAAACACATATAGGTCAAGTGGCCAAATATATTACTTTTAGTAAGTTATTGTTGATTTATTTTCACTCAATTGAGACAAATAAAATATTGGTTATTTTAAAAATACTATCCAGATAGTAATTTTCCATTACTATCATCTCATATTAATCCACTTGAGGGGAAAAACAAAACAAAACTTGTTTCATTATTCTGGATATTTCTTATTTTACTCAACTCATGTTATACTACCCACATCCCACGGACTCTTAGAATTAAGAGACCTTAAAGGTCATTTAGTCTAACCTGTTTTGTAATTAAGAAATCCCATCTGTAGCATCTAGAATAGTTAGCCAGCCTCTGTTTTTTTTTTTTTTTTTAAATCTCTCCGCATCCAGCCTCTCTTTAAATGCCGTCATGTTGGGACTCTTACTCCTCTCCTCTCAGGATATTTCATTTCATTGTTTTATATTCTCTGGTTCTGAGAAAATGTCCTATTTGGCTTATAAGCTTCTTGGTGGAAGAGATTGTTTTATTATTCATCTTTGTATCCTTGACATTGACTTGCAAATAGGTAGTTATGTTTGTTAAATTATATTGAGTAGCAGTCTACTTTCCTATGACTTTCCACATTGGTTTTAATCTTAAGGATCAACAAAGAACTGTTTTTTTCCTCTTTGATAGACTTTTACATATGTGGATGCCACCATTTTGTCTTTAGTCTTTACTTCTCTAGACACTGAAATTGTGTGGATTTCTAACCAATCTAGTCATCTTAGTCTATCATCTACTCTTAAAATAGGATACCAAGGCTAGAGCTCACCCTGTAGATAAGGTCACATAGAGTGGGATCATTATTTGTAGATTAATGGCCTCATTTGTGTAAAGGCACTAGGCTAGGCACTGTGAAATCAGGAAGACTATCCGAACTGGAAAACTGTACCTACAGACTTTGGAACTTTATATTGTCACTTTTGTCTCTTGGCTTTTAAATTGCATTTTCTAGCTGATATTGGAGGAAAGCTTTGTAATGCTGCCAAATCATTGTTCACCCCACTTTGGATGTTTAATAATAACTTACATTTAATTCTTGGTTGTTTACTTAATGCTTTACAATATATGGTCACATTTAATCCTCTGGGTAGGTATTAATATTATTCCCATTTTACAGATGGAAAAAATAATTTCTTCAAAGTTATACAGTTGGTAAAGTAGTAGAACCTGGTTTCAAGTTCAGGTCTTTCTGATTCCACTGGCTTTTCCCACAGCCACCTTACCAAGAGGTCTCATTGTACAATTTCTCTTGATTTGAAGGGATGTATGCATGTAATGTTGATATTCATTATTTATGACTTTTAGCTATTTCCTAATTCATACACTTAACAGAGTTAACAGAATCAGTATTAGTCTTCCTCATATATTAGATGCTGTTTATTTATTTTGACATAAAATATTAACCAGGTTGTGTAAATTCTTCTCAATTATAAGGAAAAGCTAAGTTTTAAACTTACTTAAAAACAAAAAAGAAAATCATCCTTGCATGCACACCTGAACTTGGTATATAGTACAAAGTTTTAGAATTCGGGATGTATAATTGTGCCTTATAAAAACGAGTTTTTAAAATAATTCAAGTATTGCTGATTTACAATACTGTGTTATTTTTGGGTATACAGCAGAGTGATTCAGTTATTTCTTTTCAGGTTCTTTTCCATTATGGATTATCATGGGATATTGAATATAATTTTTTTTTTTTTGCTTTTTAGGGCTGCACTTGCAGCATATGGAGGTTCCCAGGCTAGGGGTCAAATCAGAGCTGCAGCTGCCAGCCTACACCACAGCCATGCAACACGGGATCTGAGCTGCATCTGAGACCTACATCGCAGCTCTGGCAATGCTGGATCCTTAACCCACTGAGTGAGGCCAGGGATCGAACCCACAACCTCATGGTTCCTAGTCGGATTTGTTTCCACTGCGCCACAGTGGGAACTCCACATTGGATGTAATTCTTTGTGCTATAGAGTAAATCCTTGTTGCCAGTCTATTTTATGTATAGTTGTTTGTTAATCCCATACTTCTAATTTGTCCCACTCTTCCTCCCTGTGCCCTTTGGTAACCATACGTTTGTTTTCTGTCTGGGGGTCTGTTTTGTATATAAATTTATTTGTACTATTTTTAGTTTCCACATATAAGTAATATCATATAGTATTTTTCTTTGACTTTGACTTTATTAATATTCTCTAGGTCCATCCATGTTGCTGCTAATGGCAATATTGCCTTCTTTTTTATGGCTCAGTGTATTGCTTTGCGTGTGTGTATGTGTGTATATATACATATATATCATGTCTTTTTCTTTTTAGGGCTGCTCCGGTGGCATATGGCAGTTCCTAGGCTAGGGGTTGAATTGGAGTTGTAGCCGCCGGCCTATGCCACAGCCACAGCAAGGCCAGATCCCAGCAGCGTCTGTGACCTACACTGCTCACGGCAACGCCGGGTCCTTAAGCCACTGAGCGAGGCCAGGGATTGAACCTGCGTCCTCAAGGGTTACTAGTCAGATTTGTTTCCGCTGAGCCATGGTGAGAACTCTGTATCACATCTTCTTAAACCAATTGTCTGTGGATGGGCAGTTGGTTTGTTCCCATATCTTGGCTATTGTAAATAGTGCTGCTATGAACTGTGGGGTGCATGTATCTTTGAATTAGAGTTTTACAAAGCAAGTTTTTATTCTTTCTAATGGCTTTGCTTTTCTCACGCTTCTACAGCCTTGCTGTTTGGAGTAGTTAAATTCCTCATTCTTGTTTTCATGTATAGCTTGGAATGGTGGAATGGATTGAACCTCCCAAACGAGAACGCAAAGCAAACTATGCGGTGGATGCCTACTTCAGAGAGGCATTACGTGTCAGCGAGCCAAAGGTGCCAAAGGTAAAACAGTCTGAGGCTGGGATAGAATTCCTATAGTGGAATTCTCTTGTAGCATGGTCTCTAATTTGGGTTTACTTATATTAGTACTAAATCTTAGTCCCTAAAATATAACAGCAATGCAGAAAAGTCCTTGATATGCTCCAAACATGTAAGTGGATTCCATTGTATTTATTTTTCTATATATAAAAGAAATAATAAAAGATAAGTATGTTCATTTAATATACTTGAAACAAATATACGTGTAATGCATTTTTCCCCTACAGGCTCCACGACCTCCAAAACAGCCAAATGTTCAAGATTTTCAGTTTTTTCCACCACGCTTATTCGAGCTCCTCGAAAAGGAAATTCTTTATTATAGGAAGACAATAGGCTATAAGGTAATTTTTTAGCTTTATCAAATTAGAGTAATGTAATCTTTTAAGCTACAGTATTCTATTAAGTTAGACTAGAAAGTGTTTCATTTTAATGTGACAGAATCTGAGTAAATCAAAGTAGTGGTGTTTTTAAAACCAAAGAGGAGGTCTAACTGGAAGTAAAGCATCAAACTCTCTAATCACCAGCAAGATCATCATTAAATGGAATTAATGGAGAATTATCCAATATTTCAAAATAGTAATAACATATTTGATAGTGCTAGTGTTCAGGTGCTCAAAGAATATGTAGAATGAATAATAGGTGTGTGTTTAATTAGAAGTGAATGTTGGGAGTTCCTGCTGTGGCTCAGTGGGTTAATGATCCAGCTTGTCTCTGTGGTGCTGCTGGTTTGATTCCTGGCCTGGCACAGTGGGCTAAGGATCCACAGATGTGGTTCACATTTGATCTCTGGCCCAGGAACTTCCATATGCCGTGGGTGTGGCCAAAAAAGGAAAAAAAAAAAGAGTGAATGTATGTTACATGATAAGAAATTTTTTATTGTTTTCCTCAAAATGACCAAGAAATAGTATTTTTGTGTTTATTGCTCATAGACTGATGAAAGCTCTATTGCTGGCTAGTGGATTGTGGTCACTTGGGTGTTAAAATAGTGATAGACATAGTAATGAATTATAGAATTTAAAAATGATCGTTTGAAATTTAAAATTCTTATTTATAGTTAGAGAGGAACTCATTTATAGTGAGTGAAGCTTAATATTTGTCATACTAAAGCTGTCAGAGATTAAGCATACCAGTTTATTTCTGTATGTTGAAATGGACTTCCCAGTGAATGGAAAGGGATGACCAAAAGTATAATAATCAATAGTATGAATAAAATTATAAAAATATTAACACTATTATAATTTCATGATGATTTCTGTTTTATGAATTGGAAGCTGTGTTTTAAAATTTATTTTATGAACATTAATCACAAGTGGAACTATAACCAGTTATTTTATAAAGCTCCCTATATATGGGATATTTAGTTAGTTAATATTTTGGAAACTGAGTGAATCTCTAGAGTGTTTCTACTATTTATCCAGAGTTAGAGCATTGTCATTTGAAATAGAGCCAAAAAAATCTTTGCTTGCTGTTTATGTACCAAAATCTATATATTATTTATGTATGGATAAGAAACTTAAGGTGAATATAAGGAGAAATATATATATATATATATATATATATATATATATATAAATAGGAACAAGAAGTAGGGCTGAGTTAAATGGAAATATATATAAATAGGAATAAAAATTTAAGGTGAACGTAAGTGGTTAGTTATAAACTGGTTAGGGAAATTTGATTAAATTTGAATGTATTTAACCAACAGGACTGGATAAAATCCTTCTTAGCAAGTCGTACAAGAATAAAGTAACCATGGTTGAACATTCCGTCCAGGCATAAAACCAGTTTCAAAGAAAGTAAAAACAGCAGTATGTTTGAAGAAACAGGCAAGTTACAGGTTCAAGATATAAAATGAAAATAGTAAAATTAACAAGGTAGTTAATAAAGTTTCTTAAACAAATATATATATATATGTATTATCCCACTAAGGATTATAAAAAACATTAGGTTTAGATCATTATTTTCTGTGCTTTTATTAACTGTTATTACTGAGGCTTGATGGGAGAATTAAACTGATATGTTAGACCTCGGTTAGTAATCAACCGTGTAGAGCATTTTATAATTGAAGAAATACTTTACTGCATTTTTCATTTGATTTCTAAGAAACCCAGTGAGATAGGTATTACTATCACTCCATGTAATAGATGAGGAAACTGAAGTTTAGAGAGATTAAATGACTCGTTCAAGGTCAGGTATCTAGAGAGTTGCCAAGGGGACTGGTCTCAAACACAGGTTCTCAGGGTTCAAATGCTGTTCTCTTTCCACTCAGACATTCTGGGCTATTTCTGCATGTGACATAACTCTGCCTCTTTCTGCAGCCCTAAATAAGGACTGTGTTTACAGTGGTTTGACATGTTGTTTGGGAGGTGAGCCAAGTGGTAGTCAAGTAGCAGCAATAAAAAAATCATCTCTGCTAATATAGCCGTTCATGCTCCTTCTTTGGAGATATTGCAGTTCTGTTCCCTGAGATAATACAGTGCCCACCACATTCTCACCACAGCCCTGGTTTTAATGTAGACAGTGCCTTTCATTACAGGCAGTTTGTGGTTACGGGTGGGGTCTTGCATGGCAGTTGGGTGGTAGCCAACTGGAAGGAGATGGAGGAGGGAGGAAACTTTAGAAGGAGGAGGAATGAGGGGACAGCTGTGAAGGGTGATAGGAAGGTTCAAGAAGAGAGGAAGAGGATGAATGAGAGGGAAGATGGCACGGAGTCCGTGCTATGGCACCTTATTGTTTTCTCTTCCTCACCTCCTGGAGAGAAGGACAGGAGAGCGAGTATGAGTGAAAGTAAAGCTGGCCTTCACTTAATACATACTTATTGTGTGCTCCTCTGTGCCAGGGCCTATGCCAAGCTCTGAGGATAAACTGGCGAATAAAACAGACAAGGTTCCTCGGTGCATGGTACTTACATTCTAATGGAGGAGACAAGACACGAAGCTGATAGCACAGAGTAGTGACATTTGCTTTTGGTGCTTATAAAGGCTGCTACCAGGGAGCATGACATGGGTATCTGATGTGAACTGGGCGATCAGGATGGTGGTCCCTAAGGACCAGCATCTCAGCCGAGATCAGAGAGATGCATGGGAATTGGCCCAGTGAAGTGTAGGAGAGAATCGCTTAGGTGGGGGAGCCACAGGCACAGAGGTGTTGCAGACTGAAGGAGGAGTGCCCTTTTAGAAGTTGGAAGAAGGCTAGTGTTGCTTGGGATAGGTGTTGGTGAGGAGGAGAATGACTTGAGATGAAACTGGTGAACGGGTTGGGTCCGATCATGTGGATCATGAAGGTCATATTAATTAGGTTGAACTTTAGAGCAAAAGAAAACCTTCGAGGTGTTTTTAAGGCAGAGGGGTGGGTGGGTGGGTGATAAAATAATAACAACAGATACTTATTTAGTTCTTACTTGTGTTGCTTGCTCTTAATTGCTTAGAATGATTAGTTCATTATTCTCATAAGGGCGCTGGAACTACATGCCTATTTTATAAATAGGGAAATTGAGGCATAGAGAGGTTGAGTAATTATCCCTGAGTAATTTGGCAATCTCCTTATAAGTGGTGGATTATGATCAGATTTACATTTTTAAGAATCACTGTTGGAGTTCCCTTGTGGCGCAGCGGGAATTCCAGGAGTTAAGGATCAGGTGTGGTCACTGCAGGGTTGCTGCTGTGGCACGGATTTGATCCCTGGCCTGGGAACTTCCACACGCCCTGGGTGCAGCCAAAAAAAATACCACTCTGGCTGCAACACAGAGAATGGTGAGTTTCTTCAGGGAAACAAGCCAGGAGGCTGCTGCAGTGTGAAGGTGAGAAGATGGTGGTCGCTTGGAGTGTGGTGGTGGCAGTGGGCATGGAGAATGGATCCTCTACCACTCCACTCCTAGCCCTGAGCTCTCCTCAGCCCCATCCTGGGTTGCCTTTGCATGGTCTTAAGACTTGCCTTGATCTTCCAAATGCATACTTAGCTGAGGATTTACAAGACAAAGACGAATACATTCTGGATGTTGGTTCTTTCTGAACCTTGTCTCTTCCATTCTTTACCAGGGGCTACAGACCTGAGCTAAGGTGGGTGCTTTAATTGGGTGGGTCTCGTGTTTGAGTACAGTTGTCCCTCAATATCTGCGGGGCATTGGTTCCAGAACCACCCCCCCCCATACCACAATCCGTGGATGCTCAAGTACCTTATATAAAATGGCACAGTATTTGCATGTAACCTACGTAATTCTGCCCATGTATTTTATGTCATCTCTGTGTTTCTTATAATACCTAATACAGTGTAATTGCTATGCAAATAGGTACAAATACAATGTGAGTGCTATGGAAATAGTTGCCAACATGCAGCAAATTCAAGTTTTGCTCTTTGGAACTTTCTGGATTTTTCCCCCCAAGTATTTTTGACCTGAGGTTGCTTGAATCCACGGATGCAGAACCCGCGGATACAGAGGGCCAACTGTATGGATAGATGAGCATGGCATGTTAATCATCTGCAAAAGCTTCCCATGAAAGATGATGTCATATTGATAAGTATTGGGCATATCTTCTCAAGGGTATCTAGCATTGATGTTTTTCCCCCTACTAAACCTCCAGACAACTCACCCGAGTCTCAAAGTGAATGGAGCACTCGTTTGTTAGATGAGCAGGACTGCTGTAGTGGAGTTTGCTGGTATTCTCTATGCAGTTAGGTTCTCAAAAAGGGACTCCTTTCCTCCTTTCTGCTGAAATGTTTGTTAGCCCAGGGAGAAAGGTTTTGTCTAAAGCTAGGGGCACTCTTGTGCATGGTAGCATTTTGTGCACTGAGTCCTCACGCTCACATTCTCTAGTGATTTGGGGTGGGGCTAGTGAGGGGCTCAGTAGGTTTGAAGCAGTTGGTAAATGGCGTTTTTCTCCAGGGCTTGTTTATTTGCATTTGTATTCTCTACTTTGTTTTTTTCTCCCTCGATATTCAGCACAACAAGGTCACAGCAGTTTTTCTGGTAATAAGATCTAGTTTTGTTTTATTTGAGGCAGAGAGAAGTATTTGTTTTGTCCTAGCCACTTGGTGGGTAGCTAGCTGTGCATTATATGCCAATTTTCCCTGCTGTCCAAGCTTTGACCTTGTTAGACATATTCAGAAGCTTCATTGCTCTTGTGACTTAAAGGAGTTACTTAGTGGTTTTAGTCAGTTGTTCACTAAAATCTTTCTATTGGAAGAAGGCGACTGAATTAAAATTGCAGTTGCAGAATTTAAAAAATCCAGAGTACCCAGAAGTCCCATTGAGTCAGTCTAAGTCCTAGAGTGAAAGAGTTTTACCATATTAGAAGGTGAAAAAATCTGTAGAACCTTCTAACATGTATCTTCAATAGAAAATTCTCTAGAGATGGATGTAAACGTTTGACAAATGCAGGCAGTTCTGTAATCTTTGTGAGTTTTGATAATGTGTCATTGTGGGCCACCTGTTTTGCTGTGTTAGAACTAAAATACAGAGAGCTGATTTCAGGTTACTGCTTTCATTTTATGTGTTGTCACATGTAATTCAGTATTCCATATTTCTATGCTGAAACTCCTAAGAAACAAGACCCCCAGTTTTCACTTTTCCATGGAACATAGCTCTTAATCACAGATTCCTTACAATCTGACTAGAAACCCACATAATAATTGAGATGTTTCCTTGAAAGATAACTTGCATATTGTGGCTGTATTGTGCTGCTGCGGGTGATCAGTAATATATACAGTATGAGTATTTGAGATACTTTCTAGCTATCTGTTTAGTACTGTTGGTTTATAATTTGTCTACTTAATTCTTATATAGCACTTTGAAATCACTCTAGGAAGCTAAATGCCGATAAAAACCTCATGAGGTAAAAAATGAATACCTTTAAAAATAATAAATAGTAAGGAGATTATTTGTAGGAGGAGATAAAAGAATTTAGGAATTTTGAGTCACATCTAATTCTAAAAATTTTGGCAGCTATTTGAGTAATTTTTAGAATTAAAATAGTAAATATAAAATTGATGAAGTCATTCTAAAGTTTTGCTGTATTAAAAATATGAGCAGTGGATCCTGAAAGCTAATGGTATGATATAATATCCTGATAATTGCTTTTATTAAAGTTCAAGGGGGAAATTTGTAGTATTGGGGACATCTACATAAAAATAAACAGTTTATTTTGTGTGGGTATATTACCCATTTTATGTCATAAAATTAGATAGTTATGAAATATTTTGTTAAAGTGTGGTTTGTTGGTTTTGGAAAGTTTAAAGCTATTTGGTAGAGAAATATCTTAAAGATGAAAAGAGTTTTTCCTCATTTAAAATCAAAATTTGAGGCTGGAGAATTTCACTAACAATTTAAAGATCTAAACTTTCAAAGCTATGTCTGTAATTTTTTTCAGCATTTTATGAAAAATTTTCAAACATACAAAAATGTTGAAATAATAGAGTGAACATATGTATACACAGTATATATTCTCCAGTTTACATCTTACTGTATTTGCTTTATCATCTATTTGTCCCATTTCTCCAGCTTTCTATCAAATGTATGTCCTTCTTAGTTTTTTATGCATTTCAAAGTTGCAGACATAAATATATTTTACCTGGAAACACTTCAAAATGCATATTAGCCAGAGTTCAATATTTATTTGATTATTTTTTAAGATAGAATTTACATACATTGACATATATAAATCTTGTGTATTATTTGATGGATTTTTACAAGCACATATGCCTGCATAACTAAGGCCCCTGTGAAGATACAGAACATTACCGTCACTGGTCACTGCAGAAGGTAACCTCTTCCAAGTTGATCCCCATACCCCCTCCCTGGAGAGAGCCACTCTTCTGATATTAGTTTCCTCTCTAGATTAGTTGTTTTGTTCTAGAACTTCACAGAAATGGAATCATATATTATGTGTAAGGCTTCCTTCACTTATCAGAACATTTTTTGAGATTCATCCATGTGGTCCCATTATCAATGGTTCATTCCTTTTTACTGTTGAGTACTATTCCATTGTAAGGATATACCACAGTTTGCTTATCCAGTCTCTTGTTGATGGACATCCTGGGTTGTTTTCTGGATGTTGGCTCTTATGAATAAATCTGCTGTAAACATTCTCCTCAAAAGTCTTTGTATAGATATGTTAGGAATGGAATCGCTGGTGTGCCTTTAAGAATAGAATTTAGTTATTGAAAAGTTATTTTAAATCATGCATACACTGGACTACATTTCATTTTTAATTAAGACTTCTTCTCCCTTTCCATTTGCTACCATCCTCAGCCAGGTGATCATACCTCATTTCTAGATTATGACAGTTTAGCTGGTTCTCTTGCCTCTAGTTGCTTTCCCACTTCAGTCCATCCAGCACAAGGCTGACAGATGAAAACACTATTCCCTTGTTGAAAGTCTACAATGGCTTGCTGTTGCCTACTGTGTAGTTTCAGAAGGCCCTCTAATTCTGTCTCCACCTGGCCTGTTTTTTATCCCTTCTCATATAAACCCTATATGCTCCTTCTGTTTTTGCCTTCACAGTTTTTGCTTATAGTGCTCCAGCCTAGAGTGTTCTTTCCCTCTTCTCCATCTCTGTAAATCCTTAGGGTTCTTAAAATACAGCGCAGAATTCCACAATGATGTTATGAGCTCTTTATATTCCAGTGAATACCTGTTGTAGTGCTACAGACAAAATAGACATTTAATCAGTACTTACTAAATTGATTGGTACTGATGACTATGTACAAATGAATCTGGTTTTTTTTTTCAGTATTTCTTTTTAGTGCCCATTTAGTAGGTTTTATATTTAAACAACTATAGGATACAATAGATTAAAAAAATACATATTTTTAAGTTATAATGCTATAGTTTCAAACTCTATGAAATATGTCTAATAATTAGAGAAATGTACTCTAATGTATTATAATTACATTGTGTAAAACCAAGACTTCTTGATACCCCTAGAGAGGATGAGTCATTTACGATAGGTGTGCCTTCCAAACAGTGGAAGGCTTACTGTCAACACTTTTCATGTTTAATGGAATGCGGTAAAATGTAGTCTACATGTTATATACCTGCCCTCTTAAATCAGCGTGCTGCATTGTTACTGCAGATGCACATAAAAATGATGTGAGGCTTTGTGCTGAGTGACTTAGTTTATCACTCCATACAATGAATGCTGCTCTATACTGCTGAACTGTATGGGCTGTCTATGCTCATGGTGACACAGTGAAGCCCCTGGGGCTACAGTTTTAAGATACAGATGACTGGCTGACTGCTTGCTTCCTTGGAGAGCTGAGCTTCTGCCCTCAGTCTTCTGAACTCAAGCTCTCTTCTTCTCAGCTATCAGTGTATTGCAGCTCTGCATACTATGCAGAGCTGTGTAGTATACACTATACTTTCTATTGGTCACTGCTACTGTGGTCTTTTTCCTTTGACTGCGGGTCCCATCACAGCTGTTTGTGCGCTTCGCTTATCCCTTCCCTCTTACATATAGTCTGTATTTTTTTTTTTTTTTGCTTCTTCCTTATCCTGTCACTTCTTTCAGTCTTTGCATTTTATGTGAAGATGCTCTCTCCATACCCCAGCAGGCAATAAAAGCACTCCTTTCTTTTTGCACGTTGAACTGATCAGAGCATTGGATGCAGTCTTCAGGCGCATTGCCACGTCTCTGCCCTGGTCTATATTGCCAGGTGAATATGGGCTCTTTTCGTACTACCAAATATTTTGTTTCTGGGCTTGAGATTTTATTATATAATGTTGGTATTGGGGATAATGATAGTATTACCATGTATTACGAAATTATAAGGATATATTTTTGTTCCAAGGTATAATTAAATCTAGAATATAATGTGGCACTTAGTAATGGGGTTTTAACTAGAAAATACTATGTGGCACATTTAAGAACAATTTTACTCTGGTAATATCATGGTAGTAGAAATGTGGAGAGGATCATATATCATTCTGGTATGACTTTATTTTGTTTACTGTTGAAAATAACTCTAAATATTGATATGAGTATGTATACCTTTAATTAATTTTTCTCAACAGTTTACTCATAACACATCTCTTGATTTTTAGGTCCCAAGGAATCCTGACATCCCCAATCCAGCTGTGGCTCAAAGAGAGGAGCAAAAAAAGATTGATGGAGCTGAACCTCTTACACCAGAAGAGACTGAAGAAAAGGAAAAACTTCTCACACAAGTAAACTATTTCAAGTGCTTTGAAGTACTTCTAGTCAACCAGTAGAAAAAAAAGAAAATGTAGATTACACTTACTTTTTATTGTATGGGCCTGGTACCCTGGTTGGACCATACCAACAAAACTCAGGGCTATTTTATAAACATACATTTAGACCAAATATCCCTAGTTTTAATCCCTTTTATGGAATATACTCTTTTGGAAATACTATAAAATACATAAATGCAAAATACGTGTCAATTATTCAAAATAAGACATGCATTTTATCAGTTTTAATAAGATCAGTTTATCCACATATGAATCTTGATAATTACATATTCTTGAAAATTTAAATTTGTTTATTGTTAATAACATGTGTAATTTCAGAACTGTTGTCTGAAATTATACTCTCCTAATCATTTATTTCTAGAATGATTTATAATTCTAAATATGCCTTATATCCTTTCTTGAAAAGAGCTTTAATAAAATACTGAGAAATTTCTAAAATTTTTAAAGGTGCTCATTGTATAGTTAAAACTAATAGTGATTAAATAGGGAACATTTCCATTTGAACAACATATTAATGCTTTCTTGTCATTGTTGCGTTAATGAGGGTCATACTTCCAAAATAATATGTAGAAGATAAAAAGAATTACAGGGTGAGAGATCTTTGCAGAATAGTAAAAATGTGTACTGTATGCTTCCAATTTAGTATGGAAAATTGCCAGCAAGATTTATTTATTCAACAAATTCTTTTGAGTAGTATGCAAAGCACAGCACTAGGAAAATTTCCACATTAATTATTGAAAGATGGTTTTTATATTTATGTTTTATTACATAGGTCTTTGTTATAATATGTAATTTTGTTGAATCATTTTTTTTACAAATTACATTTGTAAGTATTTTAGCCAGATACCTGGAAGTCATACAGTTTGGTTTGAAAATATAATTGTAGCTGGCTGAGTGTTAGGACTTACCACAGAATAAAATAAAACATTTAAATATTCATGTTTTATTTTCAAAATTTATTTCCTGAACACAAAAATAAAGTTATGGTCTTAGAATGTTATTTGGCTTGCAGTATATTGTGAGTGTGCAATATATTGTGAATATACAGTCTCAACTGAGAAATTGCTTTAGTTTGTAATAGAAACAAAATGAATTTTTTGCCCCTCCCTGTAGTTGAAATCATCCTTAATCATCATCTTTCTCTACTGTCCTAAATAATCAGTCTTTTAAAAAAATCATGAGAGTACAAAGGAACAAAATGTGGAGTCATTGGAAATCTTTATCAGCTAAAGCCTTGGGCTAGAGTTTTGCATTGTTGAGGGTATCACATTTATGTGGGTTGGGATATGAGGAGTGGAAAACAAATATTTGTTCTTGAGACTTAAGAAACATGCTAATAAATACCAAAGAGACTTAAAACACTGATTGGTCGAACTGTTCTGTCTTTGAGTAGGCCCAATAACATTCTATTTATAGAAATTCTATTTATGAATATAATTTTGAACAAAAATTATTTATTCGCAGTAGTTTGGAATGATACAAAGAGCTATAAAAGTTTTTCGGCAGTCTCTTTTCCTTCATATATCTTTTTGATTTAATGCATCCACATTTTTTTTCTTAATTTACATGGGAATATGTCTGTGAGAAAAACAAAGTACTGGAGTAGTGGGACTTTCACATTTATGTTAACGTTTTTATTTTAATGCATTTGTATTTTAACATAGTAAGCGTCTATAAAATATGGAATTAAAACTATATAATATTTTGGAACTATAAATCTGTTTTTAGTCCATGAAGAGAAGTACATTCTCTTCATGATAGAAAAGCAGTTATTTTTACAATAACTGTAACTCAACTTTTGATTCCAATATAAAAAACCGGGGTTTTGTAGGGAGGAAAATTTTAAGTTTTTTGAACTTGTGTTTTTTTGGGTTTTTTTGGCCGTGGCATGTGGAAGTTCCTGGGCCAGGGATCGAACCCATGTCAGAGCAGTGACAACACTGGATCCTTAATCTCCTGAACTGTTTTTAATGTATCGTTGTATAGAACTAAATAGAACAATGTTCGGATTTGTTAATTTAACCTCTGTTGATGATGCTTAATTTTTGGTTCACAGGGATTCACCAACTGGACTAAGCGAGATTTTAACCAGTTTATTAAAGCTAATGAGAAGTACGGAAGAGATGACATTGATAACATAGCTCGAGAGGTGGAGGGCAAATCCCCTGAGGAGGTCATGGAGTATTCAGGTTTGTGTAAAACTCCAAAAATGGTGTTTAATTGTAACCTTATGCATTTCTTTAGTGTCAGTTTAATTGTACCTTTATTCAGAGACCTTTAGACTTTTATGAATAAAGTGTAGGTGAAAGTATAAAATAGACTTGTGTTTCAGTGAAAAGATTCTTAAGATTTATCAAAACAAATTGCTGTTGTCCCTACTAGTTAGCTGATAGAGCTGAGTATATGTAGGACTGATCAAACAAAGATAGCTGTTGGATGCACATTGGCAAAATGCCCACTTGCCCTGGAATTTGGTCATCTTTTGGGCAAATCAGGTCTAAGACTTCAGTTTCAGTGGATTGCATTAGTGTCTTGTCCTTGAAGTAGAATATTCCTATCAGACCTTTTTAGATGCTCGAACACGATCAGAGTTCCAGTTTGCTCCAGGCAGGTCCTGTGGATTCCATTGACTCTATGCAAGTTGGAATAGATCTAAAAAGACTGCTTGAATAAACTGTTACTTGGTCCTAGAGTCATCTCTCTCTCTTATTCAGCTGTGTCTTTGGTCTTGACCAGAACTAGATTAGGTGCTGAAGCATATGAAGTTAATACCATGGCATAGCGCATCCAACCTCAGGCTTCTGAAGAGAAATCTTATTAAAAATAAATATGTCTTCTAGAACAAAAAGTTTCTGAAGTCCAGTTAGGTTGAGCTCTCAAATTTAGTCTGAATATCAGCTGTATAGAATCTAGGACATTTTCGCCCATAAAAACAGTGTTATGAAGTAGGTTTAGGTTTCTACGCTAGCCCCTCAAAGCCTATTAGTGTAACAACTGAAATTCTGTACTTTTTGCAGTGAAAAATAGTAGGGAGAAACCATTGCAATGCTAATAAATATACCAAAGATTAATATAGACTGGGGGCAACTTTTAATATTTATAGTGCTAGTGCTTGAAGAAATCCATGTGTAATTAGAGAACAGATACCTTTTTTCTTCTGGAAATCTGAAAGGGTCTTCTGGGACATTCCAGGGACCTTAGAGATAGATTATATTGGGTTTTTATTTCGTGTAGTATAACATCAAGCCTGTGAATGTCCTTTGCTTTGATACCAGCATAACATTACTGCTGCTCTTAAAGTTTATCACATAAATTTGGGGCACTTGGGGGCTTAAAGAGGGGAAATACAGAGGAGAGAGAGAAATTTTAGCAAGAGGTGAATGAAAAGAGTGTAAAAGATTTGTGCAGAGAGGTTTTATGAAGTAGAATTTTCTTCAGAGGATAGGAAGGAGGGATAGCATCAGTGTGTATGAAGTTGCAAGAAAAAAAATGATTAAAAAAGATAGCATGTCAGGTGCTCCCTCAGATTGACACCAGGCCAGGTAGTGTGACTAGCTCAGGACAGCTTAACTGGGCCATGTCAGAGGTTGGGGAGGTTTGAATGAATTTATGTAGTTGGTTGCAATAAAAGAAACAATGTGTATACTTGGCTATTCATGAGTATCTTATATACAGCAACATTTAAGTATGTGTTGAATGAATAAGTAAGAACAAATGAACACAAGTGCTTATAAAAATCAGAGTACTAGCATTCCTTTCTTTTTTAAATTAAAACATTTTTTTCTTGGAGTATAGTTGATTTACAATGTTGTGTTAATTTCAGGTATACAGCATAGCAATTCAGTTATATGTATATATGTCTTCCTTTTCAGATTCTTTTCCCTTACAGGTTATCATAGAATATTGAGTATAATTTCCTGTGCTATACAGTAGGTCCTTGTTGGTTATCTATTTTATCTGAGGTTGTGTGTATATGTTAATCCCTAACATTCCTTTCTTGATAGACTCAAAAAAAATGAAAAAATTTGAGAATATAGAATATGCCATTAGAGGACCTTTCACTTAAGTTATAAGATGTGATTTTTTTTTTTTTTTTGTCTTTTTAGGGCCACACCCGTGGCATATGGAAGTTCCCAAACTAGGGGCTGAATCAGAGCCTTAGTCGCCAGACTGTGCCACAGCCACAGTAACGCCAGATCTGAGCCACATCTGCCACCTGTGCTGCAGCTTGTGGCAATGCCGGATCTTTAATCCACCAAGCGAGGCCAGGGATCAAATTTGCATCCTCATGGATACTAGTCGGGTTCTTAACCTGCTGAGCCGCAATGGGAACTCCAAGATGTGACATATTAATGCAGCCAGATTATTTAGCTCATTTATAAAATGTGGGTGATTTGGCTTTTTATTTAAGAGAAAAACCATTCCAAGTAAATTTAAAAAGCAAGTTGTATATCACTGGAAATACTGTAAGCATAGTGAGTGGATCCAGAAGTGAAGCAGCAGTTTCAGTAGAAGTTGCTGCTTAGTAAGTAGTTTGACCTGTCGACAATGGTTTTGCTTTTGTTTTTGCTTGCTAGGAAGCTGTGTTCTCTGGTTTATATGACCACTCTCTCTTCTGTTTCACTTTATGTATTTGGTACCTTCTATAAAATGTCTGAATAGAAGCATACCTTAAATCAGTATCTGTAGTATCTTTTTAAATTCTAGTCCTCTGGGGTGGTTAATTAAAAACTCCGTAATATTTCATGAAAGGAAAATTGATAACCTAAAACCTTCTTGTTGAGGTCTTACTTAAATGAAAAGAGGTATTTAATACTCCTCATTTATTACCCTTTAGGAGTATTTAATAATTGAACATAAATATACAGATGAATCTGAATCTTAATTATAAACAGTGTAAGTGCACTGTATCCTTTCCTGTTAATTCTTTATTCTGCAGTTCCTTGGATTTATTTACTTAAGATGATAGAATTGTGAATTAATAACTCTGTTTTTCAGCTGTGTTTTGGGAACGTTGCAATGAATTACAGGACATTGAGAAAATTATGGCTCAAATTGAACGCGGAGAAGCAAGAATTCAACGAAGGATCAGTATCAAGAAGGCCCTGGATGCCAAAGTACTCTATTGCATAATTGTCAAATTACCAATAGATTGTTCTTAATTAGTAATTAAATGGTGATTAGCTTTGGCTTGTTATTATTTGCACATTTAGTTAAAAGCGCTATTTTGTTTAAATCCACAGATTGCAAGGTACAAGGCTCCATTTCATCAGTTACGTATTCAGTACGGAACCAGCAAAGGAAAGAACTATACTGAGGAAGAAGATAGATTCTTGATTTGTATGTTACACAAAATGGGCTTTGATCGAGAAAACGTGTATGAAGAATTAAGACAGTGTGTTCGGAATGCTCCTCAGTTTAGATTTGACTGGTTTATCAAGTCTAGAACTGCCATGGTATGTATTCCTTTTTTATTTCCTCCAACTTCTTACTTTGAAAATTTTCCGATATCATATAGTCTTCACATAGATTCCCTAATTGTTAACATTTTGCCACTTTGGCTTTCTCCTCTCACCAATGTATGTGTATATATACTTACATATACCTACATAGAATCTACATATACATACATCTATTTATTGTATTTAGAAATACAGAAACATTATCTATTTCAGAAGTATAGATCTGTGTATTAATGAACATAAAATACAGGTATATATTTCTGAACCATTTGAAAGTAAGTCACAGTGTTCACCTCTAAATACTTCAGCATTTATCTCCTAAATAAAAATATTTTTCACATAAGCACAAGACCATTATCCTGCCTGAAAATGTTCACAATGATTCAGTAATTCATGTAGTACACAGACCATGTACAAAATTTTCCATTTGTCCCCAAAGTGTCTCTCATACCCATTTTTTAAAATTGATGAGCCAGTTAAGTAAGCTTAGTTCACATATTGCATCTGGTTGATTCTCTTTAGTCTCTTTCAAGCTACAACTTTTTTTTTTTTTTTTTCACGACAGTGACTTTTTAAAGGTGCCCAGGCTTGTTTGTAGAATGCCCCACATTTATGTCATTGTTTACCCATTGTTAGTTTGGTTAAACATTTTTGGCAAGAACACGACCTAAGTGATATACGTGTACTTCTTTTTTTAATGCTTTTTTTTGTCTTTTTTTGCTATTTCTTGGGCCGCTCCCGAGGCATATGGAGGTTCCCAGGCTAGGGTCCAATCGGAGCTGCAGCCACCGGCCTACGTCAGGGCCACAGCAACGCAGGATCCGAGCCGCGTCTGCGACCTACACCACAGCTCACGGCAAAGCCGGATCGTTAACCCACTGAGCAAGGGCAGGGACCGAACCCGCAACCTCATGGTTCCTAGTCGGATTCGTTAACCACTGCGCCACGACGGGAACTCCTACGTGTACTTCTTATTGCAGCACATCAGGAGGCTCATCATGTCAGGTTGTCCCACTCTTGGTGATGTTAAGTTTGATTACTTGGTTAATATGGTGACCACCAGAGCTCTCTGTTTCCCCTTTGTAATGAGGCAAGTGGTACTTGAGACTGTGTGAATAAATTAAGGATTTTTTAAAATGAGCAGGAGTTGTTGCCTCAGTTGAGTTTTTATAAGGATATTATGAGTCAATAGTTAAGAAGAGATTTTACGAGTTCACTTGTGGCACAGCAGGTTAAGGATCTGGTCTCGTCATCGCAGTGGCTTGGGTTGCTGCTGTGGTACAGGTTCCATCCTTTGCCTGGGAACTTCTGCATGTTGCAGGTACAGCCAAAAAGAAAGAAATTTTGATTTCACTTCATGCAATTTACTGTTACTTTTTTTTTTTTTGGTCTTTTTGCCTTTTTTAGAGCTGTACCTTCAGCATATGGAGGGTCCCAGGCTAGGGGTCTAATTGGAGCTGTAGCCGCCAGCCTACGCCAGAGCCACAGCAGCTCAGGATCTGAGCCGCGTCTGCGACCTACACCACAGCTCACAGCAATGCCAGATCCTTAACCCACTGAGCGAGGCCAGGGATTGAAACCGAAACCTCGTGGTTCCTAGTCAGATTCGTTAACCACTGAGCCATGACAGGAACTCCTACTGTTACTTTCTAATAGGAATTGTGTTCCCGTTAAATCCTAGTGCTGCCGAGCAGTGTTCTTGATATTGAAATAAATGCAACATGTCTTCAGTGTTGCACCATCTGTCTTTTGTCAGCCGAGATGGTTGAGACAAAAAATAGATTTATACAGTCTAAACATTAAAAGTAACCAGAAACTAACAATCCAAACAATGGACATTTTTCTTTAGTTTCTAGCCATCATAAATGTTCATAGGGATGTGAAGCAATGCTTAATATTTTATCTGACCCATTTTATATATTCAGTTCAAGTTGAATAAAAAGAAAAATCTTAGTTGCTATATTGAAGATGCTAATTTTATAAATATGTCTTAAAACTTTAACACAAATTTGGAGTGTTCCCGGATTGTTATTAGAATATGTCTAACAAGCTAATGGAATACATAATGCTGGGAGATACATACTGCAGATAATTTGAATCAAGCCAGAATCCAGAAGGAACTAGAGGAATCGGAATGGTGGATCTATTGAATGTCCCTTGCCACAGACAGTTATAGGAATGAATGTAAAATGCTATACTTGTACAAAAGAATAGGAAGAGGTGTATAGGTTAATAAGATACAGTAGGAAGAATTGAGAAAAGAATGAAAAAGATAAGAATCTGTAGCATGAAGGACTGAGCTTGGATATGGAAGAGTTGTTTGATAGGGTTCTTTGGATCATTGAAATATATTATTGAAGAACAATGTAGAATAGCTTTCCTGTGAGCTTTGGAAGTGAGATTCTATTTTGATGGTCTGAAGACTTTGGCAATGAGCTAGTTGGCCTTTTAAGGTGCCTTCTAGCTCAGTGCATCTACGACCATGTTTAGCAGGACGTGCCTTTCAAAAGCACACCCTGCTACATTTAACATTTTTGGCCATATGGGGTGCAATCATATGTATATCATTTTATGCAGCTTAGGATCTAATTTAATTTAGAGCGGCACCAACAGCTTATAAAAGACAAATGCCAACCTGCATTTGTTGATTGATCATGTTTTAGATCATACATGCCCTTTTATGTGATGAAACATTTGCTCAATTTGAGAGTATTATTTCAGTGATACTTTACTAATTTTAAAAAAGGTTGCATTTCATGCTGTTTTCAGTTTCTGGAATCATTAAATAAAGCAGGATGAAACAGATTCAAAGCGCAAGGAAAATCTTATATTATTTGAAATATGAACCTGACTGTAGAACTACATAACCTTACTTCATTTTCCAGGAAAAAATCCAATATATTATTAACAACCACTAGATGTCTCTGAACTCCCTTGTAAAGAATCTTTTTTCCCCTCCATCTTTGTACAAACCATTTACCTCTTTCTTTACCATGAGATTTAAATCTCTATGTTTTCGCAAGAGTATATATTAACTACGTATGTGATTAAAAAATGAAACTTTTGTCTATTAAAAATGAAGACAGTTCTGTCTTTAATTATGTTCTAGAAGGTGGAATTTATGATTTCTAAAGAGTCTTTAAAAACGTATAGTAGTTTATTTCATATTAAATATTTTAATCCAGAGTTTTTGTTAACTTTTCTACCATATTATTTCCCTCCTAGTTAATGAAAACTTTTGCTTACATTTCTAGATTTGCAATAAAAGTAATATATTTAAAATATGCATGCATAAATTTAGACCATCTTTCTGGAATATTTCATGGTACCATAAATAACTAGGGAACTAAAGAAATGGATTTCTGTTATTTCTGGATGGTCTCTTTGCCCTTTCATTTTAAACGGTTGGTCTTGTGTAGTGAATCGCATTCACAATCTAAGAAGTATAACTTTCCTCTTGAAAGAGACAGTCGTGATTTCCAAAATTAAAATAATTTGTCTCGTTGAAAAATCTCATTTTAGAAATACAGAGGATATAATCTGATTCATTGTGTGTGTCACTGTGTTCACATTGAAATTTTATTAATGATTAAACTTTAAATTTAGCTTACTAAAGAAGCTGTCTTTCAAAACATAATCTTGCTTAAAGATGATGCTTTCCCAGAGACACCAATAAATAGTGTGACATACTTAGGAAAAAATAGAAACCTTACGAGCCAGTTACATTTTATTTAGCCATCTCAGAGTACTGCATTCATGACTTCTGACTTAACTCTCAGTCTTAAAGTGCTTGAAGGCATGAACCTCCACTTCTAAATATGCCTCATTTTGAAAGCTTTCAGCTAAAGGTTGACGATTTCTTTGAGGCTCTTCTCCATTTAAAAATGCTGGCTATACAAAAGAGAAAATGAGCTTTAGTTCCATTTCTCTGTGCTAAAAAGATTGTGATTTTTTTTTTTTCTCTGACAACTTGGTGGTCTCTAAGTAAGTAATCAGTCTCTATTGAACTACATAAACAAGTAGGAAGGATATGATCAATGTAGATGTTTAAGCTCATAGCACATGAATGGCCCTACCATTTTCCTTCTAAGAAAAGAAATGTCTTACAATGAGGTCCTAGTCTTAACTATCATGTCAAAACCCATCAGAATTAAAGGACCTTTGCCTGATGACTATAAGGAAAAGATAGTACCTTTGTATTTATATAGTACTTTTTATATAATGCTTGTCAATCTTTTTTTTGCCAACATTATTAGCTCATTAATTTCTTGTAGGGAATGAGTATCAAGGTACTATCTCCATTTATTAGTGATAGGCTAAGGTGACTGGGAGATTTGAAAAGAATCTGAGACAACGGTCCAGGATACTAGTCAGTTTACTGGTAAGGACAGATAGAAAGTATCCAAAGTTTAATCTGTAATAATTCCTTGGACCTGCTTAGGTTCTTTTAAGTACTATGGGAGAAAAAGCAGAATTTGACTCTGTGATATAGAAAATTTCTTGGAGTTCCCGTCGTGGCGCAGCAGAAACGAATCCCACTAGGAACCATGAGGTTGCAGGTTCGATCCCTGGCCTTGCTCAGTGGGTTCAGGGTCTGGCGTTGCCGTGAGCTGTGGTGTAGGTTGCAGACGCGGCTCAGATCCCGTGTTGCTGTGGCTGTGGATGTGGCTGTGGCTGGCAGCTGTAGCTCCGATTAGACCCCTAGCCTGGGAACCTCCATATGCTGCAGGTGTGGCCCTAGAAGAACAAAAGACAAAATACATACATAAATAAATAAATTCCTGAGATAGCTGTTTATGCTTCCTTTGCAAGCTTACTTTGACTCTTAATTTTAGTCAAAAAATATTCTTATCTTTCAGCCCCTAGGGGGCTTTTATCTTTCCTCTCCTAGTAAGCTCTGTGTACATAGCTTATGGCCATGGACCTTGGAATTGAATCAAAGTATTGGTAATTAGTTATTACAATTACCCTGCCTTTTGTAGTAGGTTTTTTTTTTTTAAAAAATTTCTTAGTGGCCACACCCACGGCACATGGAAGTTCCCAGGCCGAGGACTGAACCTGAGCCGCAGCTGCAGCCTGTGCTAAAGCTGCAACAATGCCAGATTCTTAACCCACTATGCAGGGCTGGAGATCAAACCCGTGACTCCACAGCAATCCAAGCCACTGCACTTGGATTTTTAACCTACTGTGCCACGGTGAGAACTCCCCTTTTGTAGTAGTTTAAATGAATTTTTGGGATAGTATCTCAGAGAGAATCATGTACTGTTGCATACAATGTAATGAAAATTTCATGTTACTGCTGTTTGTTTTCAAGTCACGGCTTTATTATTTAATGAAAGTGTTCCTTATTTAAAGTTAAGAAATGACATTCATCATTAGAATTGTAGGAAAGAAAAAACTTTTTAGAAAACACTGCCATAGCTCTTTATTTTCTTGCTTCTGTTTTAACAGGTTTATCAGGGATAGTTAATGTTAAGTTATTAGTTCAGCACAGGATGTTTTATAGATTATCTGTCCAGTCAGAGAAGGATTTTCTTTATAGATACTTTAGAAAAAAAATCAATTTCAAAAATTTCCAACCTATTCTCTGATCACAGTAGCACTTTTGTTTGTTGCTTATGCAGCACAGCCTAGGAAATTTTATAAGAAGGCTACTCATAATTTTTTATTGTGTATATCACTACTTAATTGTGTGATAACAACTGATATTGATCATTTAGAGAATTACATTATTAATGAAACATGAGAATATGAATTAATACATTTACTCATAAAATTGGTAGACTGAAATTATTGGTAGGTTTTTGTTGACTAGAATTATTAAAATATTAAAAATATTTATGCTTATTAAAAGGATATATTATTTCCTCATGTGCTTGAAAGACTAGAATGTCCTTTTCAGCCTTAATTTTGAAAAAGGTCCTATATAGACGTATGTACATTAGAGGTAGTACTTAACTTTGCCTTCGAGGTTAGGTCAGAGTAATGGCTTCACAGAAGTCCTTCTTGGGACTGAGCCTCGAAAGGCCGGGAAGGATTTGGCCCTGGGACTGTGGAAACAGTACAAGCCCAGCATATTCAGAAACTGCGAGTAGGTGGGTATGGTAGGGTGTAAGAAGGAGGGTACCAGAAGGTGAAGAAATAGCTGGCAGCCAAATTACAAAGGGCCCTGTCCCCTGTATTGAACTTTGGTCATTATTCTGCAGGAAATGGGGAGTCATTGAAAGATTTTAACAGGGCGGTGACATGGACAGATTTACATTTTAGGAACGCCCTTCTGTGAGTGGGCAAATATCTACCTTAACCACCATGTAGGCTGATCATTCCCAAATTTATATCTCTGTCTTTTCTCTGTTCCTCCCTTTCTTTTCTTCCCTTGGCTAATATGTCACCCTCTGCCCCACAGTCATTTTTTACTACTGCTCTCTTAACCTTCGAGTACAAATGGTTACGCCTAAAAGGACCAGCCTAACACCTTGCGCAAAGTAGATGTTCAGTGAATGAGCGTGGAACTTCTGTGCTTCAGTTTGCTTCTGTTTCAGAGACCCCTACAGTTGGATCAGATTTGGATAGAATGTGAAACGTAGCAATGGGTTTGAGTTCTTTTTTCTTTTCCTTTTCTTTCGTTTCTTTTCATCTACCTTTTTCTAATAATAGACTTGACTTGGCTATAATTCCTGCAACTTTTGTTTTTACATAAGTTTTGAGTAGCCAGTTATAAATATCATGTGTTTTATTCATAACTGTAGTGTTTAAGACTGAATTGTTCTGCCAGTCTGAAATGTGATAAATGTACTAACAGGAGTGTGTTTTATGTATTTATGTGCTATCTTGTGAGGCGGTGATGCGACATTTTACAAGTGATGCTTAAGCAGCAGCCGTTAGGTAAAACTATCATAACATTTGATACTTGCTTAAGAAATATAAGATATATTTATTAGAATATGTAACTCCCATCTTACTGCCGATGTGCTTGGGCCCTGAGATTCTAATATAGAATGCTGTTGTGTTTTGTTAGTATGATGATAGAGGTTCCAAAGGGATGAAGAACCTGGGAAATACACCACAGAGTGTATAGTTGGAGGTATCGATTCAGAAGGTAAAGTATAGGGAGTTTGCAAAGGAGAAAAAATACCCATTTTGTTTTGCTAAGAACTGTAGAAGAAAATTCTCTGACTTCACAGAACTACCTACAAATTTAAAGGTGCAAAGGTGGAGTGCAATTTATTTATTTTTTGCCCTTGCTCATTCACCTGCTTTTGACTTTCAGCCATAACGGGCAGAGACCGTCTGTCATTCAGACTTAGGCAGGCTTAGTGTCTAGGATTTTAGTACATAGGAAATGTAATGTAGAGTCTCTTTAATCTCTTTCAATAAGTCACTTCAAGTCTACTGATGCTTTCTGTGCCTTTTGAATTGATGCTTTGAAGCTGAGTATTGGGGCAAAGGATGTTTGAACTTGATGCCTGGCGTGATTGGTATTCACCACACAGTACAGGGCAGCGCCACTTACTGCAAACATCCCATCATTTATTACATAAAGGTAGAGACACATATCCTAGTATTCAGAAGTTGCAACTTGGGTAACTTTGCATTGAATAGAATTATAAACCATTTAAAAAGATACGGAAAACCAAGGCAGCACGGTTTGTTTAAAACTGAAGCCCTTTACCAGTTTTTGTACGGCCCGCAAGCCAAGAATGCTTTTTACATTTTCACATGGCTGAAAGAAAATCAAAAGACTATTTTGTGACATGTGAAAATTATACAAAAATTCAGATTTTAGTATCTGTAAGTAAGGTTTTATTGGAACTCAGCCACACGCACTCATTTGTGCCTCGTCTGTGACTGTTTTCATGCTGCAATGGCAGAGCCAAGTAGTTGTGAAGAGACCGTGTGGTCTGCAGAGCTGACAGTATTTACTATTTGGTTTTTCACAGAAAGGATGTTGCTGACCCCCGGTTTAAAAGAATGTGTAAGAAAGGTGGAAGAAAAGAAATAATATAATCAAGTAGTCAGACACGAATACAGCCCTTCAAGAAAAGTGTTAAATGAAGGACGAGTAAAGGGAGAGGCTGTTAGCCTGACAGAGATGTTTGGGAGGTCTGGTGGTGGTGGCGGCGATTGTGATCAAGGCATGAGAGCTGCCTTGTAGT
Organism: Phacochoerus africanus; assembly: GCF_016906955.1. NCBI lineage: Eukaryota > Metazoa > Chordata > Mammalia > Artiodactyla > Suidae > Phacochoerus > Phacochoerus africanus. The sequence continues at coordinate 110,168,256 of NC_062560.1, read as the reverse complement.
ATTTGGAAGATTGACATACAGAAGAGGGAATTAGCTTGTTCAGTTTGCCTGCGGAAGTTAGAGCTAGAAGCAGTTGTTTTGCAGACTCTAAGGTAGGACATTGTAGCTTTGCCTAACAGTACTTTTTTAACTTGTCCAAAGGTGGAACATACAGCCTTGGGAGGTAGCGGGAGTACCCCATTGTTGGAAGACTTCAGACAGGCTGGACAGCTAATTAGCAGGGACCAAGTAGAAGGCATTCAGCATCAACCCGAATGGCTTTAAAGGCCCTTTCTGATCTTGCGAATCTGTGATTTTATGGACTCCCACTACTGAGACTGTATCAAGGGAAGAGTTCGGAGGACAAAATACATCTTTGGCTGCATGACTCTTTCTGCTTAAAAATCACCAATGAGATCCTTTTGTCAGCTAAATTAAGTAAAATTGCTTAGTTCTTTGTTTTTGGCTTCTAGGTTCTTTGTACTTTGGCTCAAACTTAGTCTTACCCATCACTCTTATCCTGCACAGCATTTCTCAACTTGATTTCTACCAAACATTCTTCCAGGATTTGCAAATATACAATATGCAGAACAAGGTTCTGTGTTCAGATAGATTTGGGAAATGCTGATATCGAATCCTGCCCTTGACCCTTCCAATCTACAAGTAGAATGCTAAAAGCTCGGAGGAGTCCTGCCATGAAGAAATTTAACCTTTTTAAAATCTAGCATTTCCTGCACATGCGTTAACAAAGAATTTTTTTCCTTTGGCCACAGCTGTTAACACTGCAGAACAGTTTTCCTACCCTCTTCTGTTGTCTTTGTTGTTTTTGTATTTCCTCTCTTCCTCTTGTGTGCTATTTTTCTCCTTCCAATTTCATTCCTAAATCCAGCATGGGGAAATCATGAGAGAAAGAGATAATTAGACTACAGAATTATGGAAACGGTTTGAGACCACATGAACTACTCCCTGTAACCCGAGGAAAATAGGGAGATTAAAAAAAGGTACAAGAATTTAGGGGAATATGTGTATGAAAGGAGAAATTATATAAAAGTGCTTTAGACACCACGAAATTTCTCATAGGCATTTCATAGTCACTTGGTTAGTCAAAAAGTGAATCACTGTTTTATTGGTAATCTGGCCTTTCTCCTTGTATTTCTGGTTTTAGCTAGTGTTCTGTTCATGATACCATCTGTTTAGTTAGGCAGTCTTTAAACATGTGAATAAAATATGGGGTTGGTATCTCTAGAGCAAGTGGTATTTCCTATGCGAGGAAGATAACATCCATACTCACCCATTCCTTGCTGCCTTTCTCTAGAGAGTTAGATTAGTTTTCTGTCTGGAGTAGTTAGTGACAGGTTAAAAGGAGTGAAGGTAAGAACTTATTATACAGTCTGTTTATAATCACTTTGAGATTCTACTTCCCTGCATATGAGACTGTCTTAGAAGTATTATTTCTTTCCCTGAATCACCCATATGAACCATGAATATGTATCCAAAGATATCTGTAGTCACAGGCAGCTTTTACTTATTGAGAATAATAATAGCCAGAGGGTGTAGCTTAATGATTCAAGAATCAGCTTCACATAAAGACTGTCTAGCCTCCCTAGAAACCAACAATCAAATCTCATCAGGGTCAACTTAGCCTTCTCTGTAATAGATAAATTGAATAACATGCTGTTTAATTTGTATGTGTGTTATTGAATGAAGCTATGAAGAATGTTTGGTCTGCATATTAAAGGTACCACTGTTGTTTTGGTAAGTAAGGAAAATTCCAGTGTTATTTTTCCTAAATTATTTAACCTTGGGTAATTGAAGATGCACAAGAAACATGAATGTACCAGTGTTTTGTAAGGTTATTTTTAATAGTTAAACAAAATTTGTTAATGAATTTTTTTTTCTGGCTAGACTGTCTTTGGTTTTCTGCCTCCTTTTAGACTTGAATTTTTATGGAGTAGAAAATGCTTAGCTAGCTGGTAATATTTCTATATGTAATTTTCTGGCTTTCACTTTTGCTAGGTAAAGCTATTTAAAAAATTTTGCCATTTCTTAAAAATGTTACAGATTGCCCAAGCTCTAAATAGTCATTGCAGAAAATTTGGAAAATAATGCTAGTATAAAGAAGAAAATAAAAAGTTACCATTGGTCCTACTTTCAGAAATAGCTGTTATTAACCATTAATAACTCTATGTAGTTAGTACTCTCTCATCTATTTCTGTGTTTATGTGTATATAGTAAGATGTGTATGTGTATTCCATTTCCAAATTACCAAAAATTTAGTTCCCGGTATTTCTCTGCTAAAAATAACACTTCTCAGAGTTCCTATCTGGCATTGTCACTGCTGTGGCTCAGATCGCTGCTGTGGCAAGGGTTTGATCCCTGGCCCCAGAACTTCTGCATGCCATGGGCGTGACCAAAAATAATACTTCTCTAAATATTGTCTTGTGTATCTTTGATATACATTTCTCATTTCTTTACATCAAGTAGCTAGGAGTGGAATTGTTCATTCAAAGGGTATAACATTTTTAAGATGCTTCACTGAGATTTCCAAATTGTTTTCTGGAAAGATAGTTCTTTTGTCCGCTTGGGCTGCCATAACAGAATACTGCAGGTGGGGTGGCTGAAACAAATTTCTCATAGCTTTGGAGACTTCAAGTCCAAGATCAGGGTGCCAGTAGGATTGGTTTCTGCTGAGGCCTTTCTCCCTGGCTCGTGGGCTGTGCCTTCTTACGGCATCTTCACAATGCCCTTTCAAGTGTGAGGGTAGCAAGGGAGAAATATCCCTGGGTGTCTCTTCCTCTTCTTATAGGAATACCAGGCCTGTTGGATTAGGGCCCAGCCCTTATGACCTCATTTAACCTTAATTACCTCCTTAGAGGTCCTCTCTCCAGACACAGTCACATTGCCAGGGTGTTAGAGGCTTCATCTTACAGATTTTGGGGGACACAATTTTTTAACAGGTAATAACATTGACATCCCATCATCAGTAAATGAGAGTTCCCATTTCACCATCTTATTGCCAGCCCTGGATACATACACCACACACACATGAATGCCTGTGTCACTGCTAATTTGATAAATGTATCATTTTTTTACTTTGCCTTTCTTTGAGCAAAAAATTTTTGAACATTTTAATTTTTATGAGTTTTCTATTCTTGTACTTGGACCGTTTTTTTGGTTGGAGTTCTTAATTGCCCATAAACCTGCATTTTTATTTGAGTGTTTAGCTGCCTTATATTTTATCAGATATTTTTGCTTATACAAAAAAGAACTCATTTTTACATGTTATTTAGCCTTTGATATTAAACTGCCGTTTACCTTTAAAATACCACAAAGTATTCAGGGTTAATATATACGGGTGTCCCTATTGATGAATCATGTGTTTAATGCTCACCATACATTCATAAAAACTATTGTTTGGATGCATTGATTTGCTGGCAGTGAAATATAGGTAGTGGCAAGGTTGATGTGGGATCTTTTCACCTATTGTTTGCTCTGAATTAACAAAAGCAGCAGTGCTGCCTGAGAGGTGCTCCTCGAACTCTGATCCCACGAGGTGTCCGTTGGAGGAGAGAGTTCTGCTGATTGAATAGCTTCGGGAATTGCTTGCTTCCTGCATCTCCTACCCTAGTGGGTGACAGTGCTCATTAGGCACTTAAGGGCTCTGAGGAACCCTGGAGTACAGAAAGATTGTTTGGCTTTTGTAAACAGAGTACTCCCAAAATGCACTTTGATAGTAAGACATCCCTCCCCCTTTTTTTTTTTTTTTTATTTAGGGGATTTTTGTTCACTTGTGATTTTGAAATACTTATAGACTCGCAGGAGGTCGTAAAGAAATTTGCAGGGAGGGCCCATGCACCCTTCACCACGTTTTCCCAGTTGGTAACATCTTTCATAAATACAGTACAGTGTCACCACTAGGAAATTAACATTAGTCCATCCACAGACCTTATTCAGATTTCGCTGGTTAGGTGCAACTTTATCATATGGGGATAGGTTACTTGTCATTAGCAGCACCACAGGACTCCCTTGTATTAGCTCTTTAGTCATACCTACTCTCCCCCCTTTCCCCAGCCCCTGGCAACCATTGATATGTTCTCCATTTCTCAACTTCTGTCACTTAAGAGTGCTATGTAAGGGGAACAGTGTGGTATGTAACATTTTGAGATTGGCTTTTTTCACTCAGTATCATCCCATTGAGGTTCATCCGGGTTGTTGCATAAACCAATAGTTTTTTTCCTTTTTATTGCTGAGTAGTATTTCATGGTGAGGATGTACCATAGTTTACCCATTCACCCACTGAGTGACATTTATCCACTTCTCATATTTTTCGTGGCATATACCCTGTATGAATATTGTTCTGAAGAATACCAACGTTAGAAATTCTGTATCACGTAAGTGATAGAATTAAGAATTACCCCTTTTTTCAGATTGTGCCTGGGCTGTTGAAATTAAAAGCCTTGTATTATTTGGTTTAGGAATTCCAGAGACGCTGTAATACTCTGATTTCATTGATTGAAAAAGAAAATATGGAAATTGAGGAAAGAGAAAGAGCAGAAAAGAAGAAACGGGCAACTAAAACTCCAATGGTAAAATTTTCAGCATTTTCCTAACTTTTAGGTAGATCCCCCTTTTTTTTTTTACATAATTGAAATGCCTATATTATGTTTAATGCCATAGTGATAGCTATTATAAAAACTGGTTTTATGAAATGCTGATTTGTTTTTGATAGAAAAAAATCACACTACAACCCCCTGTTTCCTATTTGTTGGTAGAACATATGGTTAGGAACGCCCTAGTAACAGGTCTCAGTATTTCAAAAATTCCTCATGACTTCTAAGCAGAAGGATAATGCAAGTCAAGTCCTTTGAATTGAGACTAGCGTTGTCATGGGGAATTGGAGGGGGTGGGGTGGGATGGGAGGGGCTGAGGTGGAAACTTGGGAGTTCTGATTGGATCAAATAAGTTTTCTGAGCTTCGTGGAACTATGAGTACAAATAAGAACTTTGAGGCGACAGCAAAGCTTTACTTGGTTTACTTGGTAATAAGTTAACTGTTGAATACTAAGATGACTTGATTTTAATTCAGTCAGGTTGCCTTGTAGAGTTACAATTTCAAATACTCTCTAATAGATCATATTATTTGAGTGTGGTTAAGTAAACTACCATATTTCATCAAGTCTAAGATGCCTTCCATTGTGAGACACAGCATTATTTTATGTACGTACCACTAAGAAAAACTGCTGCCAAGTCACTGTGATTTGTCATCAATTATAGGCTGCATCCCAATTTCGGAGATGCTGAAGTGGGAAAGAAATGTGCATCATAGAACATATGAAATATGGTATTTTAACATCTATCATAAGATTTAAAAAATAATACACTCATATATAACATTTTGCCTAGAAGACTTTAAGTATTAAGTAGTTCTTTAAGATAAGCGTACATTTATAGTACCATGTGTAAGTAGACACTTGATGACTATTTTTGATGGGTATTTTATGTCTTTCTTAAAAAGAAACATCTTTAAAAGTTGTTTTTCTTTGGGTTATGTAGTTTGTTGGGTATATAGAACATTAACTGTGAGTATAACATTTAAGTGAATATTCATGTTAAAATTTTTTTTTAATGCATTTACATCCTAGATTTAACATTGTTGGGCCATTTAAAAATGTGCATATTGGAGCAGAACATTAAATCTGTTTCCATTTTAGTCACAGAAAAGAAAAGCAGAGTCAGCTACTGAGAGCTCTGGAAAGAAGGATGTCAAGAAGGTGAAATCCTAAAGCCTAGAAATAAAGTTTTAAATGGGAAACTGCTATTTTCTTGTTCCCATCTTCAAATGCTAATTGCCAGTTCCAGTGTATTCATGGTACTCTAAGAAAAATCTCTTTGGTTTTGATTTCTTGCATATTTTATATATTTTACGATGCTTTCTACCTGAAATGTGTAGCTTTATATTTTATGCATTCTAGTATTTTTGTGTACTGTATTTTGTGCATTTCATGTCTTCATCAAAATTCTCTCAGTCCTTGTTCTTTTGAAGCTTGTGCTGAGGTTTTAGCTTTTCTATGTTTTATATGCCGCTGCTTTGAAAGAGAACCTAGATTCTATAGCTGTATTATTGTTGTTTCATACTTTAAATTTATATGGCTGTGGAAAAATGAATTAAAATGATTTGAGGAGAAAGACTTTTTCACTTCTTTGTTGCTTTCTTTTCTATTGAGTATGGGCTTGTACGTGTTACTGCATACTGTGATTAGCATAATAATTGTTTCTTTGAGGTCATCTAAATATTTTTTTCCTAAAGGAATAAAGGGTGAGAACAGAAAAATATTAAGAAAAACCTAATATTTGATACTGTGCTTGCTGTCAGTATGCATTACAGTTAAATTATTCTCTAAATATTCAAGTGGGAAAATATAATAAAGAAACGTCTATAAGAAATTTAATTATTTCCTGTTTTTTGTGCAGTAGAAAATAGTTGTGTTTACTGAATTGTATTGCTCACAAGTCTGTATTTGTTTGAAAGGGAAAGCTTTGTTCCTGGCTTGTTCCTGCTCTTGCGTCCCATAGAGCCAGTTCAGAGGAGTCTGGGTATAATACCTAGACTTATCAACAGCTAGGACGAAAGCATGAAACGCGTGCAGAAGAAGGGGGGTCTCCTATGGGAATACAAGTATGCTCAGATAACAAAGAGTCTCAGAGTGTCAGAGGTTTTGCACACCGAGGGCTTCTATCTCGCCCACACCGCAGATCCCACGCAGGTCAGGGGGATGTGAGAATGGGGGGAGATCTGCCCCACACAGACCCTCAAGGCTCCTGGCTGAGGCGCTGCTGTTTTGGAGCTGCGCCACCTGCAACGTGAGGCCCACTCAGCTGCCGCTGTAGGAAAAAAAGGCTGGAGAATCTCCTGTGGGTACTTTATTACCTCAGCCCAGAAGTGACATGTGTCACATCATTTCATTGTCCAAAACTAGTCTCTTGGTCCTGTGTATGTGCAAGAGGGCTGGCACAGGTAGGGGAACAAATGGAATGTTCTACATTTCTGCCTCTTCCACAGGGGCTGTCACATGGAACTGTTAGTGTGCGGTTAATCAGTGTCAAGGTCAGGTTCTAAGGGGACAGGGAACGGATCAGAATCTAGTGTGAAACACATAGCAAATAAGCAAAGCTGGGGATGCGGGACAGTGGCGTTTGTCATCACAGCAAGGTTTGGACCAGTGAAGAGTTGCTCTCTCCCCCTGCCAAGATCTTTGCATTTCCTATCAGACTTTATTTAGTGTACCACTGGCCAACCTTGGGTAGCCCCGAGTACGAGTCAGCGTCTTTCACATCCTCTTTCTCACTGGGGTTCTGCAACACGGGAATAGATCTTCTAGAATGCTAGTCCACTCTCTGCTGGACTCTTCCGGGTCTTTGTTCATTGCCAAGGTGTTGAATTTCTTACTGCCATGCTCCTGATTTGATTCCTTTTACTGTTTCCACTGTTAGGACTTAGACTCTTGTACTCTGTTGGAAATTGGGATTAAATTGAGGTGTTATTATTAAGAGATGAATTTAGAGTGATACTAATTAAGTCAAGGGACCCAGAAATATCCAAATCTGTCCTGGAATAACTGTCCTTTCTGTAAGGTCTACAGAGGAGGAAGGTAAGCAAAATAATACTTCATCAGCTGGAACTTTGGCTCCAAACTTTAATCCAGAGCGCTTAAGCCCAAAGTAGAATCTTGGAATTTTCTACTGAAATGAGATTAGAAGCTACAGTCACCTGAGATGCAGAAAAAGATAACCTTTGAGGGTCTTATTAATACCTCCAAGTTCTGTGCACTGAGAAACAGCCCAGTGGAAGTACTGGACTCCGATCAATCAGTTCAGCATTTCTTTTCTTAGGGAGAAATGAAGATGGAGGGTGGGAGCAGATATGCTTAGGGTATTTGAACTTCTTTCATGGAAATTTAAGTCTCTATTCCTGTTCTTTCTCTGTTAACCCAAAGGGGTTAATAGCTAAGCTGTATGTGACTGTCTACTTGAGGGGAGAAAATCTGCAGGTAAGTTCTTCCAGTCTTTTCGTGGGGCTATTCCCCTGACCGTATCATGGCTCTTTCTTGGACTAGAGAGCGATGTGAAATTCAGTTCTCCAAAATGTTCAGTGAATGCCTCTAATGTCATCCTCAGGGACTTGTCAAGCAGTTTTACTCAGGGTGTTAACTTCAAGATGACTGTATGTTTAGTGAGAAATGCACCACCTCGTCTGTTCCTCAGATTATGTGCAGCATCATTGTTGAACATAGCCTACAAAGACGTCCACACAGTGAATACCAGATGATAGCACAGTCCCAGCAATACAGTGTTGATAGCAGAAGGCCCCAAGTCTCTTTATGAAACCTCTCTTATTGTCAGTTTTCCACAGAGAAATTAAAATGTCAAAAAACTTAAGTTCTAACAAAAAAAAATCCCATTTCAAACTAGAGGCCTAGACTGATGGGGTTAGTAACCCTAGACCTGGCTACCATGTTGGAGAGAAAGGGCAGGATAGTCAGTTCACCGTGTCAGTTGCTCAGAGGCCAAAAGCAGCAGAAAAGAGTAATGTACCCATGAATGAAATTTAATAAGTGCACAGTGATCCAGGCCACCGCAAACACGGTCTAATAGATTGTGCTAGAATCTGACCCAACCTGATAACTTGCTTGGAGAATGTGCAAGGAGGGAAGTGAGTAGAAGGACGGGGACTCAGTGGTTCCTCTTGCTCAAGACTTCTCTATAGAAAACAAGAGGTGAATAGGTTTCCCAGTAGCTCTCAGGCTCCCAGAGGCCCTTGTAAAGCATTTGCCTTATTCCATTGGATATTCAGGCCCTGATGTCCTTAGGATCAAAAGAAGGCAGAGAACTCGGAAATCCCTCATTTTCATCATAGCTGCTTAGATCTCAGTCTTTATTGCAGAGTTCTTTCTGGCTCCCCGGCCTCCAAGTGCTTGTGCTGTCTGGAAAACCCAGATGCTTGTCAGAATACACATTCTCTCATGAAGTGCGCCTCCAGCTTTTGGTCCCTCGTGTGAGACCTCCTAGTTAAGAAAAGTTACTGAATTAGAATCTTTGTAGCTATCTTAGTTGCTGGCTGTTTGGTGTAACGCTGTTGCCACCAAAATACAATGGTGTTCTTTCCCAAATTCTTGGCAGAGGCCCCCACCGTGGCCTGTTGTTTCTCCTCTATGGTGCAGTAGCCAGTCTAGCTGGTTTCAGGTTCCCAGGCCAGTTTCAGAGACAGGGCTGGTGCCCTCATGCTTTCTCTCCAGCTGTTGTTTGGAAATCCTCCAGTTCCCATCAGATTTAAAACTTCTGTAAGTATTCTACCCCCATCTCCTTCATTTAGTCTGCCCGGCTACCGTCCCTAATAGATAAGAGGGACGATTTTCCTGTGGTTCAAGTACACGTAGCTAACATCTTGTCTGTTGTTCCCTATCCTTCCACCTTACCGTTTCTGTGTGCCTCAGCTGATTTCTAAGTGCCAACATCTCTTTATCTGAGGGCTTTATCAGAGGCCTTGAAGCCTTTTCTACCCTTTGCCTGAGAGGATGGACGTGCTAGAGGGTTAACACATTACAGCTTGGCTCTCAACCAAAATCTGATTGGAGTTGGCCTGTAAGTACAACAGCTCTCTCACCCCTCAAGCAAGGTCAGCCTAAGGTGTGTCATGTGTATGGTTCCCCAGAGTTCACCCATCGGATGAAGCTCCAGTCACCCACTGTAGTGACTGTGTTGATAACATACTCCTTGTTGACCGCTTTTCACGTCTCTGGTTTGGTAGAGATCAAAAGTGTCTCCCTTCCGCACTCCCTTATGTGTGTTTCCTGGCACCAACTCCTAAATAAACCACTTGTGTTAGAATCTTTGTCTCAGGGTCTGCTTCTGGGGAAACCCAAATCAAGACATTCACCTTGTATGCGTAGCTCTTCTTGGCCCTTAGTTATTTCATAAGAAGGTGGGGGTGTTTAAGGATAGTAATGACTGGGATAGTATGTCGTGGATCTGTTCTTAGAAGATCTACTCCTTTGCGGACAGTCAGTGTGTGACGTGACTGGCCCAGGATATTTTGCACTGGTACGAAGTACTGAGTTCAGATTTCTCTGATGAAGAAATGAGACTCTCTCGTATCACCAATGGCTGTGGTACTGGGAATTGTTATGGGGCAGAGGTGAAAAGGTTCCCAAGTTTTTGGTAAGGCCAAAGCTGGTGCCCAGGCTACTGTCTCTTGTAAGTGTTCCCCATGCTGGCTGGTGCCTCCCTGAAGCAGTGGTTCATTTAGGTAACTCAACCAAGTGTTGGCCTTTCTCACTGTATTGTGCCATATAATCATTATGGAAACCTGGTGAGAACAGGATTTTTTTCATGTGTGGGTCAAGTGACCCAATTATTTGTCCCTTTCCTCATACATTCATTGCTTTCCTACGGGGAAACTTTCATCTAGGCCACTCTAGTCACATTCAAGCTATATCTTCCCCTTGACTTTCAACCTTGCCTTCCCTATTGCCCCCAACACATGCTTGGTTAATGTCTGATCTTCTTGCTGTGAGATGATGCTGGATTTGTCTGTGTGTAGGACTGTCAAATGATGTTGCCTATTTTTTCAGGTCTCTATCTACCTGTAGGAGGTTGACAGTGAGTACTATTCATGTCCAACTGTTTGCCTCCCATCGTGAATACAACTTTGACCTAACGTATCTTTTTTTTCCACTTATGTATTTTTGGATTACATATTTTTTAATTAATGATTTTTATTTTTTCCATTATAGTTGGTTTACAGTGTTCTGTCAATTTTCTACTGTATAGCAAAGTCACCCAGTCGTGCGTGTATATATATATATATATGTATATTCTTTTTCTCCCATCATCCTCCATCATGTTCCATCACAAGTGATTAGATATAGTTCCCTGTGCTATATACAGCAGGATCTCATTGCTTATCCACTCCAGATGGAATAGTTTGCATCTATTAACCCCAGACTCCCAGTCCATCCCACTCTCTCTCCCTCTCCCTGCGCAACCACAAGTCTGTTCTCCAAGTCCATGAGTTTCTTTTCTGTGGAAAGTGAGCTAACATATCGTTTTCAGTGGCGGAGATCAAAGCCTGTTTGTGATGTCCAGGACAGAAAAGATCTGTGATTAAGGTCCCATTGTTGCTAGAATATTTAGCGTGTGACCATCATCACCAGTTGGGATTGATACCTTATTTATCTCTGTCTTAGAATCAACTCTAGGTCTCCAAATGCCTTTTAGTTTTGTACTGGCCATATGAGAGCATTGTCAAAATATGATTATCTACCTATTTTCTACTAAGATTGGCATGGTCTTCACCTACTTTTTCCAGTGTGTGATAACTATCTTGTTTATAATTGGCTAGTTGGCTTCCCTTACATTTGTGATAGCTGAATACAATTAGATCTGGGTATATCTTTGGAGGTATGTCCTTTTTTCATTTCTTATATGTCCTTCTTGGTTTCTAAGACCTCAAACTATCTCTTTTTCGTAATTTCCCAATTCTCTCCTAGTTTGCCTCCTATCACTCCTAAAGCTCAAATTATCTCCTGGACGAAAGCTTTTAGATCATTTTAAATAGCCTGTAATCATGCTACCTGGTAAAGGGACTTCCACTATGTCAGGCCAACCCAGTTCTCAAAGCCAGGACATTCTAGGTACAGGCATTATTTAATGTCTTTTTGACTTCCGGACCTGTTCTTTCTGTCACTGAATTCCCCTCTCCACCTCAGTCCAAGAGGCGACCTTCCCTATGCACTAAAGGCCTCAATTCTCTTTTATTAGTGAACTCAACCTCCCTGCAGTGATTGTATCACCCTGTGGAAGTCTCTGAAACCCACAATCATGGCTGGAGCTTGGCCAGTGCTCACTGAAGATACCCAATTAGAAAAGCCATTGCAAGGAATATATTGATTGTCTCCTGATTAAGCCTGGCAAATCACTGATGGTTATTTTTTGTTACTGTATCCCTTTATCTTCTTTCCACAAATTTGTAGACTAGGACTTATGTAGTGCCCAAATCAGAGTCAACATGAGAACATATGGAGGAGAAGAGACTCAGAAAATTTCAGGGAAGGCACACGATACCCCAGGATTTTGTCTCATCATTTCCTCTTTATTCTGGGATGCGAGTTAAAACAAGCCTAAGAGGAACAGGGAGTTTCCATAGTCGCTTAGCAGAAATGAATCTAACTAGCATCCATGAGGATACAGGTTCAATCACTGGTCTCGATCAGTGGGTTAAGAATCTGGAGTTGCCATGAGCTGTGGTGTAGGTCACAGACATGGCTCGGATCCTGCATTGCTGTGTCAGTGGTGTAGGCTGGCAGCTACAGCTCTGATCCCTAGCCTGGGAACCTCCATATGCATGGGTGTGGCTGTAAAAGACCAAAAAAAAAAAAAAAAAAAAAACCTAAGAGGAACAGAATCTGGACCTACCGTCTAGTTGGCCATATGATTGTTTGGATCTAACAATTCAATTCACCAAAAATATCCCACTGCTTCTTTTGGGGAGACCTAGGTCATGTTGCAGAACCTGCTGCTTCTGCAATTTGAATTCAGGGACAAGGTTACCCTAAGTCCTAAAATTCTTTGCACCAATACTTACACCTGCCTTTTATACATAGGAGATAATATTCTGGGCCTACAGAAGTAGTGCTTCAAGTTTGAGGATTGAGCCTCAATCTCTTTTGTAGGACTTTGCTGTCTAAATGTCAGTTCCTAGGCTATCTATCTGCTCTGTCTCCTGAGACCATGGCAGCATTAGTGGTGGAGGTAAAGTCCAGGTACTATTTTTTTTTTGCTATTTCTTGGGGCGCTCACGCGGCATATGGAGGTTCCCAGGCGAGGGGTCGAATCGGAGCTGTAGCCACCGGCCTACGCCAGAGCCACAGCAACGCGGGATCCGAGCTGCGTCTGCAACCTACACCACAGCTCACGGCAACGCCGGATCGTTAACCCACTGAGCAAGGGCAGGGACCGAACCCGCAACCTCATGGTTCCTAGTTGAATTCGTTAACCACTGTGCCACGATGGGAACTCCAGGTCCAGGTACTATTAAGGGGTGGAATTCTGTTGGTAGTAGCACAGGGGACTCAGGAATACTTAACTCCTGCCTCAGCCCTACCACATTTGGGTGTTCCACAAAGGACATATGCATAAAAGACTGTCAAAACAATGAAAAGTAATATTTTATGAACTGGAACATTCGCTCTAAACCCTAGTTCAGCACTCTACTGAGCTGGGCTTGACCACAGGCAGCTTAGGGTAGAGGCAGCCTGGAACTCAGAACCCGAGAAAAAAACCTCACGGCTACCAGCTCCAGAGGGAATGGATCCTCGAAAGAGGCTTTCTATCCATATAGGATTTTTTTTTTTTATATATTCTCAAGGCTCCACCCACTAGAAACGCTGGTTCAATGAGTGTTTGGGAATCATACCCATTCATTCGGCACATGTCCACTCCTTGCATAAGAGGATAGGAAGAGGACAGAGAGGGGCTTTGAACCCCTTCCCTTGGAGGCCAGTATGGACACTATGCCTCCAGTGCTTAGATGCTCAGCTTCTGTAGCCAGGTCAGTTTCTAGTCTGTGATTGATTACATGTTCATAGAGGGCTGAACACTGACTACCACAAAAGGTGTCCCAAAAAGCATCATTATAGAATGCACACTTGATAACTTCTCACGAGAACCGTATCACCTATGTGAGATTAACCATATGTTATGATTATTGGTGAGACAATTTGTCAGTGAATTTGAGTCCTTGAGAACAATGGTTAATTATACAATGATGTCACAGTATTTTGCATCTTCTGGGGGATGGCAACTCTTTCCAGTCATGATAGGTAAAAAGTGATGCTTTCATATGTTATTAATGCGTATCTACTGCTCAGATGCGGATATGGATGGATTATGGTTTTTTTTTAATTACAAAAAATATATATTTTTTTCTTTTTTGGCTGCCCCATGGAACATGGGGTTCCTGGGCCAGGGATCAGATCCTAGCTGCAGTTGCGATCTACGCTGCTGGGCATAGAACCTGCGTCCTGGTGATGCAGAAACGCAGCTGATCCCATTATGCTACAGTGGGAACTCCAGGATGGAGTATGTTTTTAAAAGAATCACCTTTATTTTTTAGTTTAAAAAGCAGTATAAACCATGTGTGAATAATTTACATGCCATCATTTTCTTCGTGTGGAGATCTTTTTTTTTTCTTCATTTTCTTCATGCTTGACCATGGCAAGGTATACTGCCCAAGCCTCATGGAACTGTTGACTAGTGAGTGTATCTCCCAGGGCACAGGGGTTTGTATTTAGTATGTTAAGAACTATTTAATATGTTAAGGATATATTCAGGATTGTTAGCTTCAGGCTTTGAAGATAAGCTTGGTTTGGCTTTACTTTAGTAAGGCTCAGCATCAGTTAGCTTTCGCTACACACCACTCTAAAACTTAGTGGTTTGAAACAACCATTTATGTAACTCACAATTCTGTGGGTTGACAGTTTGGGTTGGGCTCAGGTGGGTGGTTCTTTTGGTCTTGGCTAGGCTCACTTACGTGTCTATGGTCAACTACTGGTCAGCTGGGTGACTCTGGTTGTAGGCATTGACTGGTTATTGGCTTAGGCAGTAGAGGTAACTTCACTGCAAGTCTCTTTATCATCCAGCAGGTTAGCTGGGGCTTATGCACATGGTAGCTTGGCAGGGATCCAAAAGGAAAAGCAGAAGCTTGCAAGGCCTTCTTAAGGCCCATGCTTGGATTTCACACTAGATTCTACTGGGCCTAGCGAATCACAAGGCCAGACCAGAGTCAAGGGATAGGGAAATTGACTCTTCCTCTGGATAGGAGATGCTGCAAAGTTACATTGCAGAAGGCGTGGATACCAGATGGGCATGGAGGGGAATCTACCACTAGCTTCTTCTGTTGAAGTGTCCTGATTTATAGTTAGTGTGCAAATAACAGTCCTCTAGTCGTATCCCAAATTATAGCATTGAGTCCCCTTGTAGACAGCTCAGTGGGAGGTCAAGAGTCTATCACTTAGAACCTTCCTTCCTCATGTGTGTATGAAGGGCACAAAGATATTTTGCACCTGCTTTTTTGGCTCTACCATTTCGAACTTGTCTTTTTGAGACAGCAGTTTGGATCTCCCATCTATCTGGCTACAAGAACATTTGGACTCCCTGTTTCTGAGTATAAGCATGTATATCACAATTATGCTAAAGGAGACAGAAGACTGCTAATTGCCTCCTAATATAACATCTTTTAATTATTATTACTATTTTTTTTTGTCTTTTTGCCATTTCTTGGGCCGCTTCCGCGGCATATGGAGGTTCCCAGGCTAGGGGTCGAATCGGTACTGTAGCTGCCAGCCTACGCCAGAGCCACAGCAACGCAGGATCTGAGCCGCGTCTGCAACCTACACCACAGCTCACGGCAATGCCGGATCGTTAACCCACTGAGCAAGGGCAGGGACCGAACCCGCAACCTCATGGTTCCTAGTCGGATTCGTTAACCACTGCGCCACGACAGGAACTCCTAATTATTATTATTATTTTTGGCCATGCCCACAGCATTTGGAAGTTCCTAGGCCAGGGATTGAACTTGTGCCATGGCAGCAACCCAAGCCACTGCAGTCACAATGCCAGATCCCCACCTTGCTGCACCGTAAGAGAACTTCTACATCTTTTACTTCTTGCTTAGTAATAATATCTATTTTCAGCTGTTCACATTGCCACTTGGCTGAAAGACTACTTTTGACCAATGAGATGTAAACAGGAGCGACAGTGCAACTTCTGGAGAGTGTCCTTAAAAGGAGAGATTTTCTACAGTCTTTCCTCTTTCCTGTTGGTTGGAATATGGATACTATGGCTAGAGTTTGAGTTACATGGATGCACATCAAGGCTGGTGCAGCAGCTGGATCGGGGGAGCCTGGGTCCCTGGTGACATGGAACTTCCTGACCAGCCCTTGGATATTCTCACTTCCAGATTTTTGTTGTCTTGATAGAGAAATAGTTTTCCACCTGTTTAAGCCACTGTTTTGAATTTTGTTGTCATTGGTATATGGAGCTGTATCCTAGCTGTTACTCCCAATATTGATGACTTTTTTATTGAGCAATTTTTTTTTGTCTTTTTGCCTTTTCTAGGGCCTTTTCTGCGGCATATGGAAGTTCCCAGGCTAGGGGTCTAATCGGAGCTGTAGCTGCTGGCCTACGCCAGAGCCACAGCAACGCCAGATCCCAGCCACGTCTGCAACCTACATCACAGCTCACGGCAACGCTGGATCCTTAACCACTGATCAAGGCCAGGGATCGAACCTGCAACCTCATGGTTCCTAGTCGGATTCGTTAACCACTGAGCCACGACAGGAGCGCCCTCTGAGCAATTTTTTATTGGAATAAATTCCCTTAAGTCAGCTAAAGTTATTGATTGATTTTCTAAACCGTATAGACTCTTTTCCATTTGTATTTTTATGCTACTGAAACTATTTTCATTGGGATTGATTAGTTTCATTTTAAGTTTACAGTAAGGATTCGCTTTATCAATAAATTTTTCCATAGTAAAATTTACTTTGCATTGTAAATTATAATTTATGGGCATTTTTATCAAAGTCTATTTCCTTGGGTCATATTTTACAGGTATAAATTTTCCAAGAACATGTGGTTTTTGTCTAAAATTGTAAACATTTTAGTCAATAACAAATTTTATCTTGTGCAATTTCACAACTTGTCATATTTTTCTATGGTGGTTATTTCCACCAAGTCTAAAGTTTCTCAGGTCAGTTTTCAGTTTCCAGTGTTACAAATGACATGTGGGTTTTTTTTCAGTTTTTTGTTTGTTTGTTTGTTTGTTTGTTTCTAATAAAGTTTACTGGGAGTTCCCATTGTGGCTCAGCAGAAACAAACCCAACTAATATCCATGAGGATGCGGGTTCAATCCTTGGCCTTGCTCATTGGGTCGGGGATCCGGCGTTGCCATGAGCTGTGGCGTAGGTCACAGATGCGGCTCGGATCCTGCGTTGCTGTGGCCCTGGTGTAGGCCGGCAGCTGTAGCTACAGTTCAGTCCCTAGCCTGGGAACCTCCATATGCTGCAGGTGTGGCCCTAAAAAGAGCAAAAATATTTTTTTACCATGTGCTATTTTAGACATTGACCATTTTATTTTGTGTTGATTAGTTCTACCAGTTAAATTATTATGACTTGGAAATTGATATTAATTTCTTGGTGATTCCATGAGGAAGTTGTGAGCAACTCCCTTCAGGTATTCCAGAATTTTCCCATTCTTCAGGGTAGATCTATGCTATTGCACATCCAATGCTTATGAATATGATCTTTCCCCTTGTGACTTATTCCTGGCAATTTCCTTTGGTGCAAATCCTCTGAAATCAAAGTTGCAATTACCTTTATTTATTTATTTATTTATTTATTTATTTTGTCTTTTTGCCATTTCTAGGGCCGCTCCCGTGGCATATGGAGGTTCCCAGGCTAGGGGTCTAATTGGAGCTGTAGCCACTGGCCTACACCAGAGCCACAGCAACGCGGGATCCGAGCCGCGGCTGCAACCTACACCACAGCTCACGGCAACGCCGGACCGTTAACCCACTGAGCAAGGGCAGGGATGGAACCCGTGTCCTTATGGATGCTAGTCAGATTCATTTCCGCTGAGCCACGACGGGAACTCCTTACCAATACTTTATTTATTTATTTTTTAATTATTTATTATTATTTTTTTCCCACTGTACAGCAAGGGGGTCAGGTTATCCTTACATGTATACATTACAATTACATTTTTCCCCCCACCCTTTCTTCTGTTGCAACATGAGTATCTAGACAAAGTTCTCAATGCTATTCAGCAGGATCTCCTTGTAAATCTATTCTAAGTTGTGTCTGATAAGCCCAAGCTCCCAATCCCTCCCACTCCCTCCCCCTCCCATCAGGCAGCCACAAGTCCCTTCTCCAAGTCCATGATTTTCTTTTCTGAGGAGATGTTCATTTGTGCTAGATATTAGATTCCAGTTATGAGTGATATCATATGGTATTTGTCTTTGTCTTTCTGGCTCATTTCACTCAGTATGAGGTTCTCTAGCTCCATCCATGTTGCTGCAAATGGCATTATGTCATTCTTTTTTATGGCTGAGTAGTATTCCATTGTGTATATATACCACATCTTCCGAATCCAATCATCTGTCGATGGACATTTAGGTTGTTTCCATGTCCTGGCTATTGTGAATAGTGCTGCAATGAGCATGTGGGTGCACGTGTCTCTTTTAGGTAGAGTTTTGTCCGGATAGATGCCCAAGAGTGGGATTGCGGGGTCATGTGGAAATTCTATGGATAGATTTCTAAGGTATCTCCAAACTGTTCTCCATAGTGGCTGGACCAGTTTACATTCCCACCAACAGTGCAGGAGGGTTCCCTTTTCTCCACAGCCCCTCCAGCACTTGTTATTTGTGGATTTATTAATGATGGCCATTCTGACTGGTGTGAGGTGGTATCTCATGGTAGTTTTGATTTGCATTTCTCTTATAATCAGCGATGTTGAGCATTTTTTCATGTGTTTGTTGGCCATCTGTATATCTTCTTCGGAGAAATGTTTATTCAGGTCTTTTGCCCATTTTTCCATTGATTGATTGGCTTTTTTGCTGTTGGGTTGTATAAGTTGTTTATATATTCTAGAGATTAAGCCCTTGTCCATTGCATCATTTGAAACTATTTTCTCCCATTCTGTACAATACTTTAAATGGGGAAAGATGCTATGCATCCCTGAGCCCCCACATTGACACCTATTCTATTAAAACACCACCAGAGGAGTTCCCGTCGTGGCGCAGTGGTTAACGAATCCAACTAGGAACTATGAGGTTGCAGGTTCGGTCCCTGCCCTTGCTCAGTGGGTTAACGATCCGGCATTGCCGTGAGCTGTGGTGTAGGTTGCAGACGCGGCTCGGATCCAGCGTTGCTGTGGCTCTGACGTAGGCCAGTGGCTACAGCTCTGATTCGACCCCTAGCCTGGGAATCTCCATATGCCGAGGGAGCAGCCCAAAGAAATAGCAAAAAGACAAAACAACAACAACAACAAAAAAAAAACCCCACCACCAGATATCCATTAAAATGGACTCAAGTGTTTAATAATTAATATTACTTTTCATAATACGACCTAACTAGGCAGTTTCTCTTAATATAATTATGACTGTTTACCTGTTCTGTTTAAACTCTTTGTAGATATTTTACACTCAACATACAAAACTCTGTTACTGCTCCAAAATCATAAATATGATACGAAAACTTTGTCTTTCCACCTTCCATGCAAAATGCAGACATATATACACACGCACATACACACAAACATAATAAAGGCAAAATAAATCAATTAAAAGAATGCATTCTAGGGGCATGCCAATGCCCTACAGCTAAAGCCTACCAGGAACACACCTGTATTTGAGCAAGTTGGGTTCGTTTCTTGTTGCAGGGCGGGTGAATACGCACCATGGGGAGCCAGGGGGTCTCTCAGTGAGAGCATAGTATAAAGAGCCTATTACAGGATTTGGGCTTTGATTAGGTGATAAAGGGAGGGTCTAAGGAAGAGAGGGTTCATTTTAGATCGATGCTGTCAGAAATCAGGATGATTCTATGGCTAGGTATCTCAATAAAATCTTTGTTTTTGGCTGCATCTGCAGCATGTGGAACTTCTGGGGCCAGGGATCGAACCTGCGCCGGTTGCTGCAGTGACAAAGCCAGATCCTTAACCCCCTGCACACCAAGGGGATTCCTCAATAAAATCTTTTTTTAGAGGGAGGGCCAGCTAGAGAGAAGATAAAGCTGCAACTGGTAAAGAAACAACAGTTCCCCGTTTTAACCAAAAGGGGGCGATGTTTGGTAGTTTGTTTGGAGCATGTGACCTTGGCTTTGTGCTTAAGACAAAATCATAAAGTGTACTTGTTTTGCCCCACATTTTCAGGATAACCTTGTTTGAAGTTGTTGTTATGTGAACTTACCAACCGTCCAATAGAAGAATAACATGACCTAGCTGTGAGCACCAGGCTTTCAGATTTCGGAGGCTGCCTTTTTTCCCCCTTTCTTTCTCAGGCACCACACTCCAGGTTGTGATTGCTCTAAACTGGTGAAAGAAGGGTACTCCGAGACGAGAACCTAAGGCAACGTGTGCCAGTTCTGTAACTGGCAAGATTAGCACACGGTGTCTTTGCTCTCCTGGGCTCAGCTGCTTTCAAGGTGTCAAATCACCATTTAAAAATTCAAAGACTATATGGGCTGTGAGCAAATGTCATGTGTTGTCTGGGAATGACCCCAGGTCCCACATGTTTACTAAGGTCCAGCCAGGGCTGACCCTGCGTGCTCCTCTCTTGGCACTGGGTCAGAAATCAGATATGCCCCTTTGAGGCTGGAAACCTCCACCTTTGCTACCCTAAGACATTTGCGTCAGAACTCAGGCTTTCCATGTCACTTCTGCTGCCCCCAAGGTTGGCAAGGCTTGTGATGACTTGATCGTCACTATTGCCATGGCCAGGGCTGGACTGTGCAGTGTCACGTGTTCTGACTGACTTGCTGTGTCTGGGGCAGAACACCCCCACTCCTGGCACTTTCCTGGCCCCTCACCCAGGCCACCACGGAGTAAAGGTGCTCTGTCAAAAGCTGGTCTGCAACTCAAACACTTGTGCTCTTTAGAAACATTAACTTCCTTTTCTTCAGGACACCCGAAGAGCTGGGCTGAGATTGGCTGCTGGGTTTGCCCCCGCACAGACCCAGTCTTTCTGATCCTCTTGGATGCTGGGGCAAGGTCTGGCCCACTAGTGTCATCTCTTTCTACCCTCCTAGTGATTTGATCTCAGAAGCTTTGATGCTCTTTCTGCCACTGGCCCTTGGCCAGAGTCACCTCTGTCCATCCTGACAAATGTCATTAACTTAACAGTCATTTCAAATTTATTATTTATTCATTTGTGTACGCATGCATTCATTCTTCGTTTAATTGGACTTCAACTCCTGGGAGAAGGGGTGGTGGCTAGGACCCCTTCTCTATCAGGATGTCCTTCGAGCTTTGCATCCTAGGGATTGTCTCTGTTGGTCTGTGTGCATTTCTGTTTCTTTCATTGTCTTTGTCCCGTTGACTCTAGCTCTCGCTCATCCTGTTTATCTCCCTCACCTGCTCTTACACTCAAACTAATTTAAACAGCACCCTCCGTAGACATTCTCGTAACTCGCTCTGACCACCTAAGCCTGAGAAGATGGCTCTTGAAAGGACACCAGCCAGCAGGAATCAAGGTGGTTATGCTTTCCCTCTCTCCAGGACTACAGGATGTCTCTCTCACTGTCCCTGTCACTGTCATTGTCTCTCCGTGTCTCTGCTTTTCTCTGTACGTGATCATAGCCTTAATGGATGGCCCTACTGGTTTTATTTCTTAGAAGCCCATACCATGCAGTGCATTCGGTTTCTGTTGTTACTTTGCCTGGCCATGATCCTTCATAGATCCTTCTCCTCCTCAGGATATTTTTGGTAAGCTTTAGCTGTCCTTTCTAACAGCTTCAGTCTTCAGATTTTTGAGTAGGAGAATCAAAAGGGGACAGATCATCTTCTGCATCAGGTCACAATGTAGGTAAGTGTTTTGACTTGACTGCACCTGGGTTGGAGATACACCCTTTGGCTAGAAGGCAAGGTTATGCGAACTTGGAACTTGGCAGCATGAGCAGCAGAGGGTGCAGGCAGGCAGTGAACTGACAGGCAGTAATTGACATGCATCTCTAGTCTGTTTCTTGCCCGTTGGTGCACCAACCTTTCTCCTATCTGCAGTACCAAAGTTGCCTCTGCCTAAAACAATCTCCCTATGACACCTCAGCCACAAACACCTGCTCCCACCACTTCCAGGAGGAAGACAATCTGCTTTTATTTAGAGGTAATATGCAAAAAAAATCGCATTAAAAGCTGCTCATCAGACTCAATGTCTATAACTTTTAGGTGGCATCTTCACATCTTCAGCTGTGCTTGCTGGTTCAGAGTATACCCTGCATCCTGCAGCTGCTGGGGGCTGGTGGATTTTTAACTGGAACTGGTAAGCGTACGCGTACTGCAGAGAAGTGAGTTCCTTGGTCAGCAAATCTGACCAACCGAAGAATCTGCCTCTGGGAGGACTACCCCGAGATGCCCTAAGGGCAGCAGAAGTGCATTCCCAGGTAATGCTGGCACTCTTGGCCAAACCAGATTCAGGGCTTGGTTCTCAAACTGGAGCTTGGATTGGAATCACCTGGAGGGCTTATCAAACCAGCCTCCTGAGCCTCACCCTCAGAGCGTCTGCTTCTGTGGGACTGTGCAGCCTAACAATTTCCAGGTGATGATGCTGCTTGTTCAGGACTCACACTTTAAAAACTGCCCTTCTCGGGGGCTTGAATCGGGCTTTTGTTGGCAGTCAATGGGGACCCTTGTATTTGTAAATCCCAAACAGAGGTCTCCTGTGTCCTGTCCTGCCTGGCACCTGGACTGCCATCCTTCCTCAGGTGCTGATTGTGACGTCCTTAGGCACTTCTGGGATTAACTGCTGCCGCTTGTGTCCAGCCCTAGCTCCTCCCACCCTCTGTGTATTTAGTGACACCTCTGTCATCACCTTTCCCACCCTGCCAGGAAAGGACTCCCTGCTCTTTGCATCAGTCTCTTTGTGTTTCCTAACTGAGGTTTCTAAGACTAGGAATCTGACTGACTAGCCAGGTTATTTTGCGTCGGGCCAAAACGGGTTGCTGGCTGGCCTATGGATTTGCAGTCTTTGGATTGTGAGTCCACCCTAGGTCCTGGTGGCTGTGGCCCCTGAAGAGCTGAGTAATATGGTTTGTGACATGGCTGCCTGGGGATCAGGGGCTCAGTAAGGGTAGGGGAGTTGGACAAAGGGCCTGGGGCCTGGCAGCCACTGATGGACATTTTGAGGACAGACTGGCAGACTTGATTTTCAGATGGCAGCCGCCATACTGGTTATTTTTTTATTTTTATTTTTTGTCTTTTTGCCTTTTTCTAGGGCCACTCCTGTGGCATATGGAGGTTCCCAGGCTAGGGGTCTAATCAGAGCTGTAGCCACCAGCCTATGCCAGAGCCACAGCAATGCGGGATCTGAGCCGCGTCTACAACCTACACCACAGCTCACAGCAACACTGGATCCTTAACCCACTGAGCCAGGCCAGGGATCGAAGCCGCAACCTCATGGGTCCTAGTCAGATTCGTTAACCACTGAGCTACAATGGGAACTCCCATACTGGTTATTTTAATTAATATGAGAATATTTAATATAATATTAAAATATACATGAAAATCTACTACTGGGAATTATTTAATAACAAGCTGGACTGGTTATTGAAATGCTGAATACCCTTTAGTGCCTCCTCAACCCAGGTGACCTGGTCCCTCCCAGGGAATCCCAAGATCTTCTTACTACCTGGCAACAAAATAGTTAATTTGTGATCTAGCCGAGGAGCTTGGGCTTCTATTTCAGGGCTAGTATTGGTCTCCATTTTGATTGGCTGGTATCTGTGCTGTACTCGTTGTTAAATATTTCGAAGGCCATTCCCATGACTTGCATGGAAGGAAGATCCAAAACCCCTATTAAAAAAAGGCGTATGTACAATATTTTCTGTGCATAGTTGCATTAGTGTAGTTATAAATTAGGTATTTCATAGTTTAGTTGATTTCTTTTAAAGCAGTTTCAACGTCTGTAAATTTTGCGTTTTTAAAACATTCACCATTTATTTCTGCAAAAAAAAAAAGGAGAAAATGTGTCTTTAAAAAAGCATTTTTAAGTGATAATCTTTGCTTAGGTTCACTCTTTTATTGGTAAAAAAATAAATTTTGGTCACAAATCAGAATGAGTTGATTGCCTGTAGGTTAACATTATATTCTAGTAAAAGTGACGTAAGGAAAAAAAAAAATCTCCTTTCTTTTACAGAAAAGAACTGATTTCCTAGTAGAAAAAAAAATGTGTTAGAGTCTCCTACAGGGCTATAATGGAAAACAACCTCGAAACGAACCGAACATTGTTGAGTGTTTTCATTCCCGGTAGGGATGTGGCATAATGTATATAGTGTCTGGCCATGGTGCCGTGCAGTGGCTGATCCAAGGATTGAGTGCATGTCAGGATCCCGAAATGAACATATGTTCAGAGAACATCTGAGGTCTTGAAACAAGCTAGTATTCATCAACTGGTAGTAAAATGTATTGGATGCCAACTCTTGCCCTGAACTTTCACAGAACAAAATTCTATTTGGTATATTCTTCAGCAGTTGAAGTATATTTGCTGAAAGGAACTGCATTGTGTAGTTCAGATTTAAATGATACAGATTTTAGAAACTGCAAAGGGAGCTAGGAGCATTATTCAAGGGTTGTCTCCTTTTGTTAACCTCTTCGATGTATCGAGTGATAAAAATGCCCCATTCAGATTCTCTAAGATGTGAAGCGCTGCTCTGAAGCAGTGTCACACAGATAATGTCACACTTCTGTGTGTGTGACTTATGGAATGAGAGTCATTATTTTACACTCACAAACAATGGTGATCCCTCTTTGGGGAAGGGATGTGGTCTAGTGAATAGACGTCGGAATAGATGTCAGGAAACTTAAGCCCAACTCCTCACCCTCCTGCTGGGCTTTAGAGACCAGGAATGCATTGTGCTCTGGGGGAAAGAACACGGGTTTTGGGAATCAGACTCATCCAGGGTCTAGTCCTAGTTTCTCCACTTACCAGTTATGTGAGCTTGGATACGTTATCTAACCTCGCTTAGCTTTCATTTGCCCATCTGTGATGTGGGGGTGGTATACTCAGGGCTGACTTTCAGCCTATCCTTACCAGCATGGGGGCATCGGTTGCTTGCCGCTGGGCTGTTCTGATTGGGCCAGTGTCCATTCTGATTGGTGGGTGCCCATGCTGTGGTTGTTAAATATTTTGACTCTCACTCCTGGTAAGACTTAATGGGTAGGGTTATTTGGAACATAAAACGAGATAATATATGTGAAGTTCCTGACATACGCTTGCTACGCATGAAATATTAGTTTTATTTTCTTCCTTTTTTTCTATACAACTTTATAAGAAAATGTTTGTCAACCTAAATAAAGGGAGAGAAAAATGCCTGACACTTTTCACTGTGATGTTAAGAGGTTAAGGGAACTGTTTATTTCTTACATTTATTCAGGATTCATTAAACATACATTAAGTTCTGACTGTATGCCAGGTCCTTGATGTGTTCACACTCTAGGAGGAGCAGTAGATAAACTCTTATTTCAATCCAAAACAGCTGTAAGAGTCAATGTGAATCTATAAGGTAACCTTGTGCAAATTTAATAAAGAGACTTCCTCTAGGCAGGTACAACCTGGCTTGGCAGCTGAGCTCAGGGTAGATTTTAGCTCCCAGTTACTCCCTGATCTGGGCGCCTTTGTGCAGTGCACAACCTGCATGGTTACACACGCTGCCCTGAGAAATGTTACCACGCAGGTATATGTATGCCAAGTGCCATGGGCCTGGAGTGGTAGGAGGGACTGAATTTTGCCAAGTGAATGTCATTTGTCCAAATTATAGATGAGGGAGAAAGCATTAGGATGCATCCAAAGACACAGGAGTATGAAAGAGCTGGGAGGTTAGGGGGATAGTGGATGTTCCTACTGAAAAACATATTTGGACTCCTTATTTTGAAGAAAGGTATCCCAGTGTGAGTTATACTTATATCCTCTCTAAGTCGACAGATTGTAGTCATTACCATTAAATATTAAAACTACCTTATGTGTAAGCTGATGTTCCTTCATTGTTCTTGGGTTAGATAACATGCTTCCTGTTGTAACTTTTTCATTAGTATTCAAAAAAAATTTCCTTTGGTTGATGAGAACACATTGTCCTCTAAGGTTAATTATTTGGGGTCATGCAGTGTTTTTGCCAATAGGCCTTGAGCCTAGGCAAAGATCAGTGATCAAAGGAGGCTAGAAGTCTCAGTAAGGTATTACCACACACACACACACAAGAATGTGGAGACTGATCACTGAATTACGAATCTGTGTTTGCTTCAGAGAATATTAAATCATAGACTTTTAGAGCGCAGAGATTTTTAGAGACCTTTGAGTTTAATAACCCCCTCATTTCAAAATGACTTTGTTTTTCTAAAAATGATACATGCTCATTATAAATAGTTAAAGCAATTCAAAGTAAAAAGTTGAGAACTAAAACCACTCCAGTTCCTACCACACTGAAGCAATCACCTTTAATATGAGATTAACAGCATTCTAGATATCTGTTTGCACACATATAGACAGGTGATAGACATACTGAACCCATTTTTTATAAAATTTGCATCATATAATATATTTTTAATCAAAATTATTCATATTACTTTTGCTAGAACTTAATGGAATAAAGAGAAAATGAGGTCAAACTGAAGAAATCACATGCATTGGAAAAATATTTACTTACTGTAAGGCAGAAACTATACACTTTGGAAAAATTCTTGCTTATCGTAAGGCATATCGGTTTCTAAGGTTGAGGGAAAAAACTAACTTAAAAAACATCAAGAGATTGCTCCAGTCTGGTGTGATTGTTCCCCAGCTCTAATGAAGAGCAATAATCGTAGGACTTGTCTTCACTGCAGTTCTTGGATGGAACCAATAGTTCTTGTCTTGTCTTTTTTTTCTTTTCTTTCTTTTTTCTTTTTGTTACTACTTTTTCTTGCAGGAATAGATCCTCAAGTAACTTCCCAAGGAAGAATATGTGAGAAATAAGCTTTTTGAGTTTTAAGTATTTGAAAAGGTTTTGATTCCATTCTTGCACTTGATTGATGAGTTTGTAGTTGGCGAAATCTGAAAGTACTTTTCTTTCAGAAACTGAAGTTGTGGCTCAGTTGCCTTCTAAAATCTGGTGTTGCCGAAGAAAAATATGTTGCCAGTCTGATTCTTGTACCTTTGTAGATGATCACAATTGCTCACTTTGGCTGCTTTTAGCACCTTCTCTTGATATTTGGTATTCTGGAATTTCACAGTGATGTGGCTTGTTGTGGAATGTTTTTGATTCATTGCACTGGACACTGAAGAGGCCCCTTTGATAGAGCAATTTTATTTTTCATGAAGCTCTATAAAGTTCTCTTGTATTGTTCTGATAATTTCTTTGTCTTTCCTTTCTCAACTCTTTTTTTTTTGCAACTTCTGTTGATCAGATTTAGAATTTCTCAGTTGATCCTCTATGTGTAATATTTTTTGCTCAGATTTCCCACCTCTTTCTCCCTTCATTCTGTTTTCTGGGAAATTTCCTCAACTTTATGTTCAACCTTGTCACTAAGTTTTATTTTGGAAATTACATTTTACACAAGCTTTTTCTTTTTCTCTTATTGATCCTTTCTCTTATCATTTTGTCCTTGTTTTAGGAATGTAATATCTCGAATCTCTCTGAGGATGCTATTTAAAATTGTTTTTCTTTATCCAAATTGCTTTGGCTATCCGGGTCTTTTGTGGTTCCATATGAATTTTAGGATTTTTTCCCCTGTTTTGGTAAAAAAAATGCCATTGGAATCTTGGTAGGAATCACATTGAATCTGTAGATTGTTTTGGGTATGTTGGACATTTTAACAATATTGTCTTCCAATTCATGAAGCCTGGATGGCTATTTATTTGTGATTTCTCTTTCATCAATGTTGTTTTATAATTTTCTTTTTCTTTCTTTTTTTGTTTGTTTGTTTGTTTTTTAGGGCCACACCTGCAGTATATGGAGGTTCCCAGGCTAGGGGTCCAATTGGAGCTGCAGCTGCCAGCCTACGACAGAATCGCAGCAGCGTGGGATCCGAGCTGTGTCTGCGACCTACACCACAGCTCACAGCAACGCTGGATCCTTAACCCACTGAGTGAGGCCAGGGATCGAACCCGAGTCCTCGTAGATGCTAGTTGGATTCGTTAACCACTGAGCCACTGTGGGAACTCCTGTTTTATAATTATGGTTAAATTTATTCATAAGTATTTTATTCTTTTTTGATGCTATCGTAAATAAATGGGATCCAAAAGAAGGAAACTGGACATCTTACATTTTATTTTATTTTATTTTTATTATTATTTTTTGGATAGCTTACATTGTACATCATACATAAAAATCAACTCAAAATGGGTTAAAGATTTTAAATGTAAGACCTGAAACTATAGAGCTCCTAGAAAAAAACAGAGGGGAAAAAACTTAAGTCTAGGCGATGATTTCTTGGCTATGACACCAAAAGCACAAGCAATAAAAGAAAACTAAAAAGCTTCAGCAGAGTAAAGGAAACAATCAACAGAGTGATTAGGCAATCTACAGAATGGGAGAAAATATTTGCAAACCATACATCCGATAAGGAGTTAGCATCCAAAATACATAAGGAACTCCTACAACTCAATAGCAGAAAAACATAACCTTAATTAAAAATGGGGCAAAGGATTTGAACAGACATTTCTCCAAAGAAGCCGTACAAATGGCCAAGAGGTATATGAAAAGATGTTCAACATTACTAATCATCAGGGAAGTACAAATCAAAACCATAATGAGATATCTTTCCCCAACCTTTAGGATGGCTATTATCAAAAAAACAAAAGACAGGAAGTGTTGGCCAGGATGTAGAGAAATTGGAGCCCTGTACGCTATTTTTTGGGAGTGTAAAATGGTGCAAACACTGTGAAAAACAGTATGGAAGTTCCTTAAAAAAAAAAAAAAACTGCGGAATCCCCATTGTGGCTCAGCAGGTTACAAACTCAACTAGTATACATGAGGGTGTGGGTTTGATCCCTGGCCTCCCTCAGTAGGTTAAGGATGAGGCATTGCTTTGAGCTGTAGTGTAGGTCAAAGACGGGGCTCAGATCCCACGTTTCTGTGGCTGTGGTGTAGGCTGGCAGCTGCAGCTCCGATTCAACTCCTAAACTGGGAACTTCCATATGCCATAGGTGTGGCCCTAAAAAGCAAAAACAAACAAAATCAACTACCACATGATCCAGCAATCCCACCTTTGGGTATAAATCCAAAAGAATTGAGATCAGTATCTTGAAGAAATATTTGCACATCCATGTTCACTGGAGCATTGTTCACAATAGCCAAGACACAGAAGCAACCTAAATGTCCATTGATGGATGAAAGAATAAAGAAAATGTGGTATGTAAGTACAATGGAATGTTATTCAACTTTAAAAAGAAAGGAAATCCTGTTATATCCGACAACATAGATGAGCCTGGAGGACATTATGCTAAGTGCAATAAGTCAGTCATGGAAGGATAAATACTCCATGATTCAACTTCTATGAGGTAATAAAATAGTCAAACTCAAAGAAGCAGAGAGTTTAAAGGTGGTTGCCAAGGGCTGGGGGGGGGGGGTGGAAAATGAGAGCTGTTTAGCAGGGATCAAGTTTCAGTTATTCAAGATAAGTTCTAGAGATCTGGTGTGTACAACAAAATGCCTATATTTAACAACAATGTATTGTGCACTCAAAACTTTGTTGAAAGGGTAGCTCTCATGTGAGGCGCTCTTAACGCAGTAAAAATGGTTTTTATTGCTTTTTTATTTCTCTTTATTTTTTGAATTATTGCTGTTTCTCTTGGGGCCATTTTTCTGTTTATTATTGATCTCTTTTTTTCCATTGCAAAATTTCTTCAAATGCCTGATGATCCCTGGGTTCATGTATAAGAATGATGAAATAAAATATAAACAACTGCCCGGGAACTCTGTGCTTGGATAGAGCTGGTCAACTGGTATGTTTCACATTAGGGTCATCTGATAAGGATCTCCCAAAGACCAGAAAGCAGAGGCCTTTGCTGTGGGTCTGTTTAAATCCTCCAGAGAAGAACCCCCTTTCTCTTGCCTGGGAAAGAAGTCTAATGGTTAATGGTGAATATTTCTGTGCAAGGGGATTTGGAGGCTGGGGAGAGTCAACTTTTTCACATGGATTTTATTTTATTTTATTATTATTTTTAAGTTATTTCCCCAATGCAATTTTTTTCCTACTATGCAGCATGGTGCCCCAGTTATAACATAGATTTTAATCCTTGTGTTGTCAGTTCCACACCTCACTCCTACTTTGTGTTGTCTCTGGTGCTTCTGAACAATAAGCTTTTGTGAGATGCTAGATGGCATACTGACTGACTCCTTTCTCGGCTGTATTTTCCCCTATGCCTTTTCTTGGCTATTGCTTCTTCTGACT
Source organism: Phacochoerus africanus (assembly GCF_016906955.1). NCBI lineage: Eukaryota > Metazoa > Chordata > Mammalia > Artiodactyla > Suidae > Phacochoerus > Phacochoerus africanus. The sequence continues at coordinate 110,138,095 of NC_062560.1, read as the reverse complement.
CACTGCATCAATGATCACTTGGACATCTCCTTTCTATGTTCAGAAACTTCCTGGTATTTCTTGTCCAGGGGTAGTCTCTTTACTGCTGTTTTCCTTTTGGGGTTTATACCTTTTTAAAAATTCCATTGCTGCCAGAGAATGTCAGCCATCTCTGACCTGCTGCCTGGCCACTGAGTCAGCCAACACTCCCAGGTCCTCTATAGAGCTGAAATAATGTGGGATTATCCACGACATGGCAGATTTGGAGCCTTCCTAAAAAGCCAATCTGAAAAAACTCAGACCTTGAGGGCATCTGAATTCTCTGGAACCCTGGGTGTCAAAATGACCTAAAATCATTGAGGAACTAGAACTGTAAGGTTTTGCATTGACTAGAGTTGAGGACACTACTCTCCTTCCACCAGATCTTGTGGTTAATTTGATGACATGGCTCTGGGTAGTTAGACTTTCCATAGGAGCAGCCAGAGTAGAGACACTCGGGCTTTGCCCTCAGATCCTCACTAGCTGTAAATTACTCAAGTTCTCTGAGACTTCTTTTTCTCGTCTGAAAAATAGTGCTAAGTAATAATATTTAACTTCAGAAAGTTAATAGGCTTGACACTTAGTAAGTCCTCAATAGATGTTAGCTGGTCAAACTCCAGAGGTTATTCTTTACTCATGGTGTTAAATTATTAGTGAGAAAAAAAAGGACTATTTTGTATGTTATGCCTATACATATGACTTATTGTTTGTTTGCTTTTCTGGAGAGAGCATCATATAGTTATATTTGAAATGCCATATCTTCTGCTCCTAATCAGAAGTGAAAATGATGTGCTTTGGAAAATTGTGTTAGATGATGCAAACAGTCATGCACCAAGATGTAAGCACTGAGTTGGCTGCACAAAGTGAGAGTGAATTGTCAACATCCCTAACTTAAAATTTAAATATGCATGCATCTAGGTTAATAAATAATGTAAGGTAGCTGTTATTATCATTGTTATTATTTCGGAAACACTTTAAGTACCACATTCTTTTTCTTTCCAAAAAGCAGTTGACTTGAGCCATCAGACCTATAGGCAAAAGCCAACTACTATGCCCTATCATTTAAAAAAAGCTTTTAATGCATATACAAACATTTTATTTATTTAGGCCACACCCTCAGCCTATGGAAGTTCTCAGACCAGGGATAGAATCCGAGCCGCAACTGCAACCTACACCACAGCTGCAGCAATGCCGGATCCTTAAACCACTGTGCTGCAGCAGAAACTCCCCAAACATATTTTTTTATTAATGGAGTTATATGTTATAATGTTTTTCTAATTACAGATAGTTTTTAAAATACAGCTTTATTAAGATATAATTTAAATACCATAAAATTTACCATTTTAAGTGTAGAATTTAACGATTTACAGTGCTGAGTAACCATCACCACAATTCAATTTTTGTTTTATTTTTATTTTTATTTTTTTATTTTATTTTATTTTTTGTCTTTTTGCCATTTCTTGGGCCGCTCTCACGGCATATGGAGGTTCCCAGGCTAGGGGTCGAATCGGAGCTACAGCTGCCAGCCTACACCAGAACCACAGCAACTCGGGATCCAAGCCGCGTCTGTGACCTACACCACAGCTCACAGCAACACCGGATCCTTAACCCACGGAGCAAGGCCAAGGATCGAACCCTCACCCTCATGGTTCCTAGTCGGATTCGTTAACCACTGAGCCAGGATGGGAACTCCTACCACAATTCAATTTTTGAAGACTTCTGTCACCCCCCATAAGGTCCCTCATGTCCATGGTAGTCACTCCTCCTTCTTAACCTCAGCCTCAGTCACCCACTAATCAACTTTCTTTTTCCGTAAATTTGCCTCTACAGATAATTTTTTTTTCTTTTTTTTTTTTTTGGTCTTTTTGCCATTTCTTTGGGCCGCTTCTGCGGCATATGGAGGTTCCCAGGCTAGGGGTCGAATCGGAGCTGTAGCCACCGGCCTACGCCAGAGCCACAGCAACGCAGGATCTGAGCCGCGTCTGCAACCTACACCACAGCTCACGGCAACGCCAGATCCTTAACCCACTGAGCAAGGGCAGGGATCGAACCCGCAACCTCATGGTTCCTAGTCGGATTCGTTAACCACTGCGCCACGACGGGAACTCCTACAGATAATTTTTTAAAAGAAACAAAATGTCATATCATCCCATTGTGTCATCTCTTTGCTTTCTTTCCTCTTCAGAGGTGATCATTACCTAGAGGTTGGTTCTTATCCCTCCTACCCATGGTTTTATGCTTTCTCAATGTTGTGTTTTTGAGATTTACCTATGTTTACACATGCGGATCTAGTTTATTCATTTTCACTGTACTGTTCCAGTGTGTTATTTTATTTAACACTTCGGTGGATATTTATATTGTTTTCAAGTTTTCTCATTACAAACTGTATTATTTTCACCTTGTCAATTATAATTATCATTTGTGGCAGAGACAATGCTATGTATTTATCAAATTCTTGTTCATTTTGCACCTTCCTGAGCAATAGAAACTATACTTTCTAGTCCCCTTGCAGGCCATGTGACTAGTTCTGACCAATAAAATGTGAGCAGAAGTGATGTGAGTCCCCTCCTGGGTGAGGCAGTGAAAAGTCTCTGATTCTCTGTGATAGTACCCCTCTCTCCTTTCCCTCCCCATTGCATCATGGGCCTGGAGATTGGCTGTAGAGATGCTGGCGCTACATGCACATAGTGGCCTTAATTCCTCAGTCATTGGCAGGAGTCGTTCTATTATATAAGTATCTACATAATATCCTCAAATTTGCCCCTTGGCATGAAAAGCCTAAACTGTTTACTATCTAGCCCCTTACAGAAAAAACTTTCCTGATCTCTAATTTATTTGATTATTTTTGTGCTAATCTCATGTTGTTTCAAAATTAATATAATTTTATGATAAATCGATACCTGGTAGGGTGAATACCCTCTCATTCTTCTTCAAAATTTTCTTGGATGTTCTTGACCTGTTACTTTTCCATATCAGTTTTAGAATCAGCTTGTCATGTTCCATGAAAAAAATACTGCTGGGATTTTGGTTGGGATAGAATTGAATAACCATTTTCTTTGTTATGATTCTACATATACTTTTTTAGTTTTGTTCCTAAGTGTATTATAGATTTTGTTGCAATTGAGAATAATATTGTAAAAATATACATTTTCTAATTGATTATTGCTAGTACATTGAATTTTGTATGTTGATTTGGTATCTAGCAACACTGCTGAAATATCTTATTAATACCAATAGTTTATATGCAGATTCTCTAGGTCTTCCTATGTAGACTGTCATGCCATTTGCAAATAATAATTTTCTTTCCTTAAAATATTCTCTCATTTCTTTATATTGTCTTACTGTTCTGACAAATCCCTTCAGCCTTGGAGTAGAAATCTGGCAAGGATATTTGATTTGTTTTCTGGCACTAATGCGTTTGTTTCTAATGTTTCACCATTCACATTCTAATGTTGCAGGTTTTTGGTAGTTACCTCTTATCGAATTAAGGAAGTTTCTTTTGTTCCAAGTTGGCTAAGAAGTTATTTTGTAATTATATGAATGGGTGTTGAATTTTAGCAATTATTTTTTCCATGTTTAGTGAGATTTGATAAATTTTATTCTTTGGGCATTTAATTTTGTGAATTACATGGATTTTCTAATGTTATACTAACTTTGCATTGCTGGGATAAATACTCCTTTGTCATAAAGTATTAAAAATTATAATACTTACTGGGTTTACTAATATTGAATTTAGGATTTTAAAAAAAATCAGTGATCTTAAGTCATATTGTCCTGCTTTTGTCCTCCTTTTGCACTGTCACTGGTGTCAAAGTGTACTAGACTCACAAAATTATAAGTTGAAAAGAGTCCTTTCACTTTTTTCTGGAATATTTTATGTAAAATCTAGATTATACACTTTTGGAAATTTTTAACCAAAAATTTAACCGCTTGCCTCCAAAGCCATGTGAACCTGTGATAGCCACATTTTATCCATTATCATTTATGTGGTTACCAACATATTTGGACTTTTTTTTGTTTTTTGAAAACATATTTATTGAGATATAATTCACATACAACTCATTTGTATAATTTATATATTGTGCAAGTCCTCTAACATGTAAAATTCAGCAGCTTTTGGTATATTTTGGTATATTCTGTGTCCATGGCATGTGGAAGTTCCTGGGCCAGAGATCAAACTCACACCACAGCAGCGACCCGGGCCTCTGCAGTGACAATGCCAGATCCTTAACCTGCTGAGCCACAAGGAAACTCTTCACCATTTTTTCTTGTGCCCTACACTTTCTCATGCTCTTTCAGTGAGGGTTTGTAAATAGAAAATGCTTTCAGTCCTGTTTATCTGAAAGTGCCTTTTGTTACTCCCACTCCGTGATAGTTAAGCCAGGAGTAGGCTTCAGGGAAGCAGGTATTTTTTTTTTTTTTTAAGATTTTTTATTTTATTTTATTTTATTTTATTTTGTTTTGTTTTGTTTTGTTTTATTTTATTTTTGTATTTTAGGGCCGCAACAGTGGCATGTGGAGGTTCCCAGGCTACGGGCTGAATCAGAGCTGTAGTCGAGGGCCTATGCCACAGGCACAGCAGCATGGGATCTAAGCCTTGTCTGCCACCTACAGCACAGCTCACGGCAACACCAGATCCTTAACCCACTGAGCAAGGCCAGGGATGGAACTCATGTCCTCCTGGATGCTAGTCAGGTTAGTTAACCACTAAGCCACGATGGGAACTCCAGAAGCAGGTATTTTTTTATCATCACTTTGAAGCTGTTTTCATTTGAGCTTCTGTTGTCGGTGTAATTGTCATCATTTGTAGGACTTTTTTTGTAGCTGGCTTTACTTTTGGTATTCTACATTTTCACTATGCTGTGTATAGATATATGTTTGCTTTTATTAATCTTAAGAATCAGTGCTTCTTTGTTCTGCGAATGCAGATCTTTCTTCAGTTCTATAAAATTTCCAGCCATTATCTCCTCAAATATTGCCTCTTCCTCATTCTCTCTCATCATTTATTCTGTAACTCATTTTCAATCTGTTGTAAGTGTGACCTTTAAAATAATACTATCTCCTTAATTATATCCTGCTTATTATATAGTTTGGTATTTTCATCACCCACATTCTCCAACCATCCATTTTAACCTAAATTAATTTTCTTGGCTAACTTCTACTCTTTAAAGAGTCTCTCTTCAGCTGTGTTTAGTCTTCAGTTCTTTATTCAGTTTTTAATTTCAATGACTGAATTTTTTTTTTTTTTTTTAGGGCTGCACCCATGGCATATGGAAGTTCCCAGGCTAGGGGTTTAACTGGAGCCGTAGCAGCTGGCCTACGCCACAAGCACAGCAACACAGGATCTGAAGCAATGCCAGAGCCTTAACCCACTGAGTGAGGCCGGGGATCGAACCCGCGTCCTCATGGATGGTAGTCAGGTTCGTTAACCGCTGAGAACAATGGGGACTCCAGTAACTGTATGTTTTATTTCAAGAAGTTCTTTTTGTTTCTCTTTTGAATTCATGCCTTTTCTTCAAAATCCTATGCTTTTGTCTCCTTAATTATTGTAAACATAGCTATTTTATAATCTCTGTCACCTGTTTATTTTGTGGGCCTCTTGGGTGCTAATCCTGCTGTTTATTGTGATAGCTGACTCTTCCTCACAGTGGTTAATTTCGTCATGTAGCTTCTATCTTTTTATTATAAACTCAAGGTTGTCTTTTCTGTGGATGTTCTGCGGACCCTAGGATGTTTCTAAACACAGAGTGGGTAGATTTTTAGGATCCGAATTTTATTTTGTTTTACTTTGTTTTAATTGAAGTATAGGTGACATACAATATTGTTCTCTGGTATACAACATAGCAGTTCCTCATTTATGTATGTGTGTTATGAAAACAATCTCCACAGCAAGTCTAGTAACCATCTGTTACCACACAAAGTTATTACAACGTTGTTGACTGTATTCCCTGTGCTGTACGTTACATCCCCATGAATTTTGATGGCTGAGTAATATTCCATTGTGTGTGGACAGTGGACATTGCACAGTGTAATGCGTAATTAAATCTTCATCCTTTCATCTATTGATGGACCCTTAGGTGGCTTCCATATCTTGGCTATTGTAAATAGTGCTGCTATGAACATTGGGGTCCATGTACCTTTTCAAATTAGAATTTTCTCTGGATATATGCCCAGGAGTAGGATTCCTGGATCATATGGTAACTCTATTTTTAGTTTTTTAAGGAACCTCTAGACTTTTCCATGGTGGCTATGCCAATTTATACTCCCTCAGACAGTGTAGGAGGATTCCTTTTCTCCACATCCTCTCCAGAATTTATTATTTGTAGAATTTTGATGATGGCCATTCTGACTGGTGAGATGATACCTCATTGTAGCTTTTTTTTTTTTTTTTTTTGTCTTTCTGCCTTTTCTAGGGCCGCTCCCACGGCACATGGACGTTCCCAGGCTAGGGGTCTAATTGGAGCTGTAGCCATCAGTCTACGCCAGAGCCACAGCAACCAGGGATCCAAGCCACGTCTGTGAACTATACCACAGCTCACAGCAACGCGGGGTCCTTAACCCACTGAGCAAGGCCAGGGATTGAACCCGCAACCTCATGGTTCCTAGTCGGATTGGTTGACCACTGCGCCACGACGGGAACTCCTCATTGTAGTTTTCATTTAAATTTCTCTGATGTTTAATGGTATGGAGCATCTTATCATGTGTCTAAAAAAGCCAGGTCTTCTCCCTGTTTTTTAATCAGGTTTTTTTAAAATGTTGAGTAGTGTAATATAGTTTGAAATTAGAGAGCATGATACAGCTTTGTTCTTCTTCTTCTTCTTCTTTTTTTTTTTTCCATATGCTGCACCTGCAGCATATGGAAGTTCCTAGGCCAGGGGTTGAATCGGAGCTACAGCTGCCAGCCTACACCACAGCCACAGCAACGCTGGATCCGAGCCACATCTGCAACCTGCACCACAGCTCGCAGCAACGGCGGATCCTTAGCCCACTGAACGAGGCCAGGGATCGAACCTGCATCATCATGCATACTAGCCGGATTCATTTCGGCTGAGCCACAACAGAAACTCCCAGCTTTGTTCTTCTTTCTCGAGATTGTTTTGGCTATTTTGTCATTCCATAGAAATTTTAGGATTATTTTTTTAGTTCTGTGAAAAATGTCATTGGTATTTTGATAGGGAAAACATTGAATCTATAGATTGTTTTGGGTAGTATGGACAGTCTAACAATATTAATTTTCCAATCTATGAGCATGATATATCTTTCCATTTATTCATGTTGTCTTCAATCTCTTGCATCAATGTCTTATAATTTTCAGAGTCCAGGTCTTTCACTCATCTGGTGAAATTTATTTCTAGGTATTTTATTTTTTTGATACAACTTTAAATGGGATTGTTTTCTCAATTTCGTTCTGATAGGTTATTACTAGTGTATAGAAATGCAACAGATTTGCATATGTTAATTTTGTATACTGCAACTTTACTGAATTCATTTATTCGAATAGGTTTTTTGTAGAGTCCTTAGAGTCTTCTATGTGTAGTATCATGTCATCTTCAAACAGTGACAGTGTTACTTCTCCCTTCCTAAGTTGGATGCTTTTATTTCTTTTTCTTGTATGATTGCTGAGGCGAGGACTTCCAATATTATATTGAATAAAAGTGATGAGAGTGGACATCTTTGTCTTGTTTCTGATTTTGGAAGAAATGCTTTCATCTTTTCACCATTGAGAATGACATTACCTTTGGGTTTGTCATATATGACCTTTATTATGTTGAGATACGTTCCTTCTATATCCACTTTGTTGAGAGTTTTTATCATAAACAGCATTTGGATTTTGTCAAATGCTTTTTCTATACCTACTGAGATCATCATATATTTATCATTTGTCTTGCTAATGGGGTGTATTGCATTATTGATTTGCAAATATTGAATCATCTTTAAAACCTGAAATAAATCCTATTTGATCACGATGTATGATCCTTTTAATATATTGTTGAATTTGGTTTGCTGGTATTTTTTTTTTGAGGATTTTTGCATCTGTGTTCATAAGGAATATTGGCCTGTAGTTTTTCTTTGTGTCTTTGTCTTGTTTTGGTATTATGGTAATGCTGGCCTCATAAAACAAATTTTGCGGTGATCCTTCCTTTTCAATTTTTTGGCATAGTTTGAGGAGGATAGGTATTAACTCTTTAAATGTTTGGTAGAATTCACACATTAGGGTAGAGGTATCTCTTTACCAAATGATTATTTACTTTACAGAAGGGTCCACTGTAGATTTCTTCTGTATAGCCAGCCATTCATGTATTGTACTGAAACGAGGTTTAATTTGTAAAATTCAGTCTGTGTGAAACTTCACATCATACCCAACAAATACATACTGCATGAATAACTGAATAAATGTAAAACTAACTACTAAATCATGAAATTGAAAATGCCACTTTATAAATACCTAGGATAAAAAGTTTTGGGAGTTCCCTTTGTGGCACAGTAGAAATGAATCTGACTAGTAACCATGAGGTTGCAGGTTCGATCCCTGGACTCATTCAGTGGGTTAAGGATCTGGCATTGCCATAAGCTGTGGTGTAGGTTGCAGATGCAGTTCGGATCCTGCATTGCTGTGGCTGTGATATAGGCAGGCAGCTGTAGCTTCAATTCAGCCCCTAGCCTGGGAACTTCCATATGCTGCAGGTGCGGCCCTAAAAAAAAAAAAAAAGTTTGGTGCGGCCCTAAAAAAAAAAAGTTTTGATACAAATTAACAACAGTAAGTTGTAAAATCTTAAGTGCAACAGGCAAACTATTAAGTGGAAACCATAATGAGTTGCCAAAAAGCCAATGATTAGCACTTAGGAGAGTTTATTATTTTGAAGCTAAATATACAACTGCTTCCTGAATACTCAGCCTGTGAAAGAACATTCTACTCGTTTGTGATCTTGGAACTTAATTTAAACTTCATATGGGGCTATGTATTAAAGAAAAGACATCTTTATGGCATGTGTACAATTCAACAACTGATGCATACTCCGTGTTTTGAGCTACAATGGAGTTTGCCAGTGTCAGGAGTGTCAAGTGACTGTTCTTGCAAAGAGAAAGGACCATGGGAGAGATAAAAGAAAGTTTTTAAAAAAACATAAAGGGGAGTTCCTGTCGTGGCACAGTGGAAACAAATCCGACTAGGAACCATGAGGTTGCAGGTTCGATCCCTGGCCTCGCTCAGTGGGTTAAAGATCCGGCATTGCCGTGAGCTGTGGTGTAGGTTGCAGATGAAGCTTGGATCTGGCATTGCTGTGGCTGTGGTGTAGGCGGGCAGCTGTAGCTCTGATTCAACCCCTAGCCTGGAAACCTCCATATGCTGCGGGTGTGGCCCAAAAGAGACCAAGATAAATAAATAAATATAAAAATTTTAAAAATGAAACATAAAGAGTATCATGTTCCAAGTGTTTAAAATATAGAAAGGTGAGGGGGAAGTCATTTTGAACATTTGCTGAGTTGTGCAACTGTATGCTATACATTTTTAATAACAAAGGGAAGATCAGCTCAAGATTTCTTTAATGCATATCAAAACCAATGGTATGCAAACTACATAAAGCATCTTTGAATACAGGTAGAACAAGAACTAGGACAATGCTACTTTTCTTTCTTTGGTTAAATGAGGCTTAGTTATTGGCACCACATAGGTTTTATATTAACACAATGCTGGAAAGGAAGTTCTGCCTTTATAAGGTATAAGAAAAAGGACAAATGGAGTTTAATTCACAACTATATTGTGTCTCAGAAACTATGTCCTGTTCTACAAGGCTTAGGGGAATGATTTCATTTTCCTATAGGAGCTAAGAAGAAATGGGGGTGATTTTAGTTCTAGTGAGATTTCAAGATGAGCAAAAGAGCTTCAAGATGGAAGGAGTTAATTCGATTATACAATATTTCACTTACTTTTTATTGGTGTCATATGGATTTGGAACTCCATGCTAATATTTTTGGAATTGTAAAATGAACTCTATTAATGGTGGGGAATGCCATCCTTAAGGGCACATTAATGATTATGCAACCCAATCCCTGCATGTTTTAAACCAGAAAGCGGAGGCTCAGAGAGAGTTAGTGACTTACTTAATGTCATACAGTGAGTCAGGAGAGAATTAGGACAAAAAATTTAGGTCTTTTAACTTTCAGTCCAGTGTTATTTCTGGTATTGCAATACAAGTCAAAACTTCTTTGTGTTGTTTTATTTATGTTCTAATAGCTTTATAATTTTGCCAAGACTATTATAACAAAGTACCACAAACTAGGTGGCTTAAAAGGACAGGAATTTATCCTCTCACAGTTATGGAGTCTAGAAGCCTGACATCCAGGTGTCAGCAAGGCCATGCTTCCTCTGAGACTGTGGGTAGAATCAATCACCCCTTGTCTCTTCCAAGATTCTGGTGGTGGCCATCGACCCGTGGTGTTCTTTGGCTGGTAGCTGCATCACTCCAATCTGTACCTTTGTCGTACGTTGCATTTTCTCCATGTGTCTTTGTCCAGGTTTTCCTCTTCTTGTAAGGTTACCGTTCATGTTGAATTAGGGACCGATCTAATGACTTTGTCTTAACTTGATTAAATCTGCAAAGGCCCTATTTATAAATAAGGTCCTATTCACAGGTGCCAGTGCTTAGGATTTTAGTATGTCTTATTGGGAGACACAATTCAACTCATTATATGTTTTGAGATATAATTCATATATAATTCACTCATTTAAAAGTAGATAGTCTATGATTGTTAGTATATTCAGGGTTGTGTAAGAATCACCACATTTTAATTTTAGAATTTCTATTCCCCCTAAAAGAAACTCCATACCCATTAGTAACCACTCTCTATTCCCCCTCTCCCTGCCCCATCCCTTAGCAATCACTAATATGCTTTTTTGTCTCTATAAATATGCCTGCTCTGGGCATTTCATGTAAGTGGAGTCATACTATATGTGGTCTGATGTGACTGTTCTTTCACTTAGAAAAGTGTTTTCAAGGTCAATCCATATTGGAACTGGTATCAGTAATTTATTCTTTTTTTTAGAGTAATATTCCCTTGTATGATGAATATTCTATATTTTGTCTACTCATTCATCGGTTGATGGATATTTGAGTTTCCACTCTTGGGCTATACGGATAGTTCTACTTTGAACATGTGTCTGCAAACTTTTGTATGGGCATATGTTTTGGTTTTTCCTAGATATATAACTAGGAGTGGGATTTCTGGATCATATGACAACTATATTTAACAATTTGATGAATTACTAGATGTTTTTTCATAGTGGCTGAAGGATTTTACATTCCCACTAGAAATATGTGAATGTTCCAATTTCTTCACATCCTTTCCAACATTTGTTATTGTTTATCTTTTTATTTTTCTATTTTTTTTTTTTGCTTTTTTTTTAGGGCTACACCCATGGCATATGGAGGTTCCCAGGCTAGGGGTCCAGTCGGAGCCACAGCTGCTGGCCAATGCCTCAACCACAGCAACATCAGATCTGAGCCACATCTGTGACCTACACCACAGCTTACAGCAATGCCGGATCCTTAACCCACTGAGTGAGGCCAGGGATCAAACCTTCAACCTCATGGTTCCTAATCGGATTTGTATCTGCTGCACCACGAAGGGAACTCCATGCTTATCTTTTTTATTGTATCCTAGTGAGTATGAAATAGTATCTTATTGTAGTTTTAATTTGCATTTCCCTAATAACAAATTATGTTGTATATCTTTTCGTGTGTTGATCAGTCATTTGTATATCATCTTTGGATAAATGTCCATTCAGATCATTTGACCTTATTTTATTTAATTAATTTATTTTTATTTTTTTGACTACGCCCACAGCATGCAGAAGTTCCCTGGACCGGGGATCAAACCCACACCATGGCAGCAACCCGAGCCACAGCAGTGACAATGCTGAGTCCTTAACCCGATAGGCCACCAGGCAACTCCCATTTGACCATATTTTTAAAGTTTTATTGAGGTATAGTTGGTTTACAATCTTGTGATAATTTGTGCTGTACAGCTAAGTGATTCAATTATACACTTGCACATATATCTGGCCACTTGACCATATTTTAAATTGAGATATTTGATTTTTATTATTGAGTTCTAAGTTTTTTAATAGTCTGGATATACATCCCTTATCAGATATATGATTTGCAAATATTTTCTCTCATTCTACTGGTTCTCTTTTTTCATGGCATTCTTTGAAGCACAAATGTTTTAAATTTTGAGGCAGTCCGGTCATCTATTGTTGTTTCTGCCCATGATTTTGGTGTCATATTGAAAAATTCTTTGCAAAATCTGAAGTCATGAAGATTTACCTCAATGACCTCTCCTTCTAAGAGTTTTATAGTTTTAGCTCTTACGTTTAGATCATTGATCCATTTTAATTTTTGTGTAGAATGTGAGGTAAGGGTCCAACTTGATTCTTTTGCATGTGGCTATCCAGCTGTCCCAACACCTTTTTATTGAAAAGAATGTTTTTCCCAGTTGAGTGGTCTTGGCACCCTTGTCAAAAATCAGTTGATTCTAGGAATTCCCTTGTGACTCAGTGGGTTAAGAATCCAGCTTTGTTACTGCTGTGGCTCTGTCGCTGCTGTGATATGGGTTTGATCCCTGGTCCAGATGCCATAAGCATGACCGAACAATAATCAGTTGATCCTAGACATATGGTTTTATTTCTGGTCTTACGATTCTATTCCTCTGATCTATATGTCTATACTGTACCACTCTCATATTGTCCTGATTATGAGTGCTTTTTAGTAAGTTTTGAAACCAGGAAATGTGACTCCTCCTACTTTGTTTTCAAGGTTGCTTTGGCTGTTCTGGGAAACTTGAATCAGTTTGTAAATTTCTACAAAGAAGTCAGATGGGATTCTGATAGGGATTTTGTTGAATCTGTAGATTAATTTGGGCAATATTGCCATCTTAACAATATGAAATCTTCCAACCATAAACATGGAATGTTTTTCCATTTATTTAGATCTCAAATATCCTTTAACAATGCTTTGTAGTTCAGACTGTAAGTCGTTCACTTCTTTTAAGATTTATTCCTGGAGTTACCATCGTGGCTCAGCGGAAATGAACCCAATAGGAACCATGAGGTTGCAGGTTCAATCTCTGGCCTCGCTCAGTGGGTTAAGGATTCAGCATTGCTATGAGCTGTGGTGTAGTCTGCAGACGCAGCTCGGATCTGGGGTTGCTGTGGCTGTAGTGTAGGCCAATAGCTACAGCTCCAATTCGACCTCTAGCCTGGGAACCTCCATATGCTGCATGTACAGCTCTAAAAAAGACAAAAAAATTTTTTTCCTAAACATTTTATTCTTTTTTATATATATATAATGATTTTTATTTTTTTTCCATTATAGGCTGTTTACAGTGTTCTGTCAATTTTCTACTGTACAACATGGTGACCCAGTTACACATACATGTAAACATTCTTTTTTCTCACATTATCATGCTCCATCATAAGTGACCAGACTTATGAATGAACTGTCTTATAATTTCATTTTTTGACTGTTCATTGCAAGATGCAATTGATTTTTCTATGTTCATTTTGTATCCTGCAACATTGTTGAACTCGTTTATTAGTTATAGTAGATTGTTTAAGTGGATTCTTTAGGGTTTTCTCTGTACAAGATCATGTCATCTGAACATAGAGATAGCTTTATTTCTTCCTTTCCAATCTGAGTGCCTCTTATTTCTTGCCTGATTGACTGGGCTGGGTCCATCAGTACAGTGTTGGATAGAACTGGTGAAAGCAAGCATCTTTGTCTCTTTTCTGATCTGAGAAGGAAAGCTTTTCAGTCTTTCAGTATTAAGTATGATGTTAGCTGTGGATTTTGAAGCTCTTCCTCCAACTAATCTCAACTGATCAATCCAACTCTTTCCTCACCACCAACCTTTGCATGCCTATTGGCCCAGCTCCCCAATGCCAGCCTTTTTCACAAAGACCCACTGGTCTAAATAGCCTAATTTTATTATTTATTTATTTAATTTTGCTTTTTGGGGCCACACCGGCGGCATATGGAGGTTCCCAGGCTAGGGGTTGAATTGGAGCTATAGCCGCTGGCTTATGCCATAGCCACAGCAACCCAGATCCAAGCCACATCTGCAACCTACACCACAGCTCATAGCAATGCCAGATCCTTAACCCACTGAGCAAGGCCAGGGATTGAACCTGCATCCTCATGGCTCCTAGTCGGATTTGTTTCCACTGTGCCACAACAGGAACTTCCTAAATAGCCTAATTTTAAAAATCCTTTTCTTTACATGCCCCATTTTATTTTTGCCTCTGCAGCCACTGCTCATATAGTTACAGAGAATGCTCCATTTCCTCCAACATGCCAGCTCATACACTTCATCAGGATGAAGCTCCATTTCCCAGATTATTGTACCATCACTTCCCCAACAGACACAAGTGGGCATGTGTACATGTGTGGATATACACACATCATGTAATTCCCTGAGTCTCCATTTCCTAGATACTGTAATTTGCATTTTGTTCCTATTCATACCACATGGTAAGTGTTCTTTTGTTATTTCAGTTATCTTTGTCTAGGCTCCATCAGCTACACTCTAGGGTTCTACAGAGCAAGGACCAGGAACACTTTATTTTAATATCATCCACAAAAGGGCTAAACAGAAAGGCTTGTAGGAACCAAAGATGCTTGGTAAAAGCTGACTGATTTCAGTCAAATTTTGTTCCCTCGGAAGGACCCCCTCTTCTCAGTGGGCCACTGTGAAAATCAGAGACTGCCTGATGCCACTCATCTCTCTGTCAGTGTCCCATTTCCATTTCCAAACCATTTCTATTCTCTTCCTCCTTATGTGGGCTGAGTTCCAGAGGAAGATAATTGGCCCCGTCAATTTTTGTAGCTTAATATGAGTTTCAGCCATGTTTACCTGCTTTCCTTCTAGGGTAAATGCATCATAAGCCAAGGCAAATCATTCAAACAGCCCTTGTTTCAAAAATGTATGATTTTTATATTGTCCCCATTAAAGCATCACAGTTCACTAGCTCTGACCTTCTTTAAAAATGAGTGCCTCTCAGTGTGAAATGTTCATTCCCCAGGCCCATGCTGGGGTTTGAGGGTTTCCAATAAAGGTCTCGGATTCCTGAGCAGTGTCTGCTGTTGTTTTCTTTCCCATGGCATTTGCCTGTTTTTTGTGCTTTACTGCAACTAAAATATTGACATCTCCCTGCCTCGCCCCATTAACTATGGCAAATACCATAGAATGGAGATCTTTTGCAATAAGCATACCACAAATAACAGAGTACAGGGCTTGGTCTTGCTGACTTAACGGCTAAAAAGGAAGGCTACACACCAGTTTTAGGAGAAAAGTCTTTTTTATTAGGTAGTTTCTGAGCATGTAGTCTGTGTCTGGCATGTGGGAGTGAACAGGCAAGTAAATACGTAGTTGCTGCTCTAAAAGAATTTACAGTCTCACTAGGGCGATAAGACTAACCTATCTCAAAACTATTTAGGTTAGAAGTAGTGTGTGATAATTGCTAAAACAAAGACAGAGGGCCATGTCCCATCAAAGTGACTTGGAGTGAAGGAAGGCCTTTGAGAGAAGGTGAATTCAAGTTTGACTTGGAAGGATTTTGGTGGACACAAAGAAAGGTATGCAATGAAACTAACATGAGGTTGACAATATAAGAAGGAAGGTCCATACCAGGAACCATTTGGAGGTAATGTTAGTTAAGTAGAATAAATCTATCTTTTTCTCCTTTTTTAAAAAATTAAGGTATAATTGATTTACAGATGTGTACCAATTTCTGCAGTACAGCAAAGTGACCCAGTCATACATATATATACATTCTCTTTCTTATATTATCTTTCCATCGTGGTCGATCCCAAAAGGCTGGATGTAGTTCCCTGTGCTATACAGTAGGACCTCATTGCTTATCCATTCTAAATGTCATCGTTTGCATCTACTAACCCTGAACTCCCCATCCATCCCACTCCCTCCCCGTCTCCCTTGGCAACCACAAGACTGTTCTCTATGTCTTTGAGTCTATTTCTGTTTTGTAGATAGGTTCATTTGCGCCATAAGGGTAAGTCTAGATTGGGGTGCATCTGGAGCGGATAGAATCACAGAATATTAGAGCTGTGATTGCTAATATTTCAGCTGAAGCTAGAACTCCTAGCCCAGTGTCTTCCTCCTATTATTTTCATTAGACTCTTTTTTTTTTTTTTCTTTTTAGGGCCACAGCTGCAGCATGTGGAAGTTCCCAGGCTAAGCGTCAAATCAGAGATGCAGCTGCTGGCCATAGTCACAGCCACGCCACGCTAGATCCTTAACCCACTAATGAGGCCAGGGATAGAACCCACATCCTCATGGATCCTAGTTGGGTTCGTTAACCCCTGAGCCACAATGGGAACTCCCCACTACATTGTTGACTACTCCCTTTTGCTAAACAACATTCCTTTCCTGTGTCTTCTATGATACAACTTTTCTGATTTCCCTCTCCCAGGCTTCTCCCTCTCAGTCGCATTTGGGTGCTCATTCTCCTATACCTAGACTTTTATTTTTTTTCAATTTTTTGTTAGAGTATAGTTGATTTACAATGTTATGCCAATTTCTGCTGTGCAGCAAAGTGACCTGGTCATTCCTGGGTCACCATATTCCCTTTCTTAAATTGTCTTCCATCATAGTCTATCCCAAGAGACTGGATATAATTATATAGTTCCCTGTACTATACAGTGGGACCTCATTGCTTCTCCATTCTAAATGTTAATAGTTTGTATCTACTAATACCAAACTCCCAGTCCATCCCACTCCCCCCCCCACCCCCGCCTTAGCAACCACAAGTCTGTTGTCTTTGTCTGGGTCTGTTTCTGTTTGTAGATAGGTTCATTTGTGACATATTTTAGATTCCACATACGAGTGACATCATATATTTGTCTTTCTCTTTCTGACTTATTTCACTTAGTATGAAAATCTCTAGTTGCATCCAAATTGCTGCAAATGGCATTATTTTGTTCTTTTTTGTGGCTGAGTAGTATTCCATTGTATATATGTACCACAGCTTAATACATTCATCTGTTGATGGACATTTAGGTTGTTTCCATGTCTTGGCTGCTGTGAATAGTGCTGCTATTAACATGCGGTGCATGTACCTTTTTGAATCATAGTTTTGTCCGGATGTATGCCCAGGAGTAGGATTGCTGGATCATATGGTGGTTCTATATTTAGTTTTCTGAGGAACCTCCCTACTGTTTTCCCTAGTGGTTGTACCAATTTACATTCCCACCAACAGTGCAGGAGGGTTCCCTTTTCTCCGCACCCTCCCCAGCATTTGTTATATGTAGACCTGGTAATGAAGGCCATTCTGACCATCATTGGTCTGACCATACTGATGACCATCAGCAGTGTGAGGTGGTACCTCATTGTAGTTTTGATTTGCATTTCTCTGATAATCAATGATGTTGAGCATCTTTTCATGTGCCAACTAGCCATCCAGTATGTCTTCTTTGGAGAAATGTCTATTTAGGTCTTCGCCCATTTTTAGATTGGGTTGTTTTGTTGTTGTTGAAGATACCTAAACTTTAAATGTTGGATTTCTCAGGATTTGGGCCTCAGGACTTTTAACTTATTTTCCCACATTCTCTGCCTTGGCGATCTTATCTGGTGATTCCAAGTATAATCTAAATGATGGTGACTCTCAAGTTTTATTTCCAGCCCAAGCCTCTCTCCTCTATTGCTGATTAGGCATCTCCATCTGGATATACTACATGGGCTGCAAACTCAAAATTACCAATACTGAACTCATTTCCTTCCCCTCCCCATAGCCTTTCAAGTGTGCACCTTCTCCTCTGTTCTGTACCTCAGTGAATGACATCACCGACCACCCAGAGTTCTATGCCCTAAACAAAGGACTCATCCTTGACACCTTTTCATCCTTTCCCATATTCAATCACTAAGTCCTGTTCATCTTATCTTCTAAATGTCTCTTGAACCTCTCCACTGTTCTCCATTTCCATCACTGTGCAGTAGACTAACACTCCTCTCCATAATTGACCAGTTGGACTACTACAATTACCTCCTTGGTCTCCTTGCCTCTACTTCTCCCCCCTCCTCCAGTCAGTTCTCTACATTGCAGCTGGAATGTGCTTTTTAAAGCATAAATCTATCATATCACTTCCCTGCTCATAAACCTTCAGTGGCTTCTCATTACCTAAAGAAAGTGTCTAAACTTATTAATACATTTTAGCAAGTTGTTTATGGCCTGGCATCTGTCTACTCGCCCAACCTCATTTTTTTTAAACCAGACCTCTCTCTCTTTTACACTAATACTCCAGCTATAATGAACTTGGTTCGGTCCCCTGTGTGTACCCTACTCAAAGTCTCACAGCTTTGCCTGTTGCATGGGTTTGTACTGACAGGAACTCCCATCTGCCCACATACTGCCAGACTAAGTCATCCTTCTAGTGTCAGCTGAAATCTGCCCATCCCTGGGAAGTCTTCCTAACTCCACTCCCACTCCCAAGTCCAGGAACAATGTCCCTCCATCGTAGTCTCACAGTTCCTTGAGAAGTTAACTTTTTATAGAATGCTTCACACATTATTGTAATTGCTGCTTTCATTGGTTATCTTTCTAATTAGCCCACAAGCTCCATGCAGGCAGGGTCCATGTTGCCTACAGCTGTATCCTCAGTGTGTAACATGGTGTCTAAAATATAGTAAGTTCTCTAAAAATATCTGCTGAATGAACACATGCTGAATGAACACACCATACATTGGAGCTAATACTGTCTTTCAAAAAGCTTAACAAAATATAATGACAAGGCAAAACTTTACCATAATTCCTTCATTTTCCCTTTTTACTTGATGTCTTCTTAAAGGGATACAGTTTTAGATCTTGGAAAGTCTTTGCAAATGCCAAGGGCATAATCGTGTGTAATGATTAGGTATTTGGTCAAGATGATTATGGCTGAAAATCTTGCCAATTATTCTGTGGGGAGGAACTTCCTTTTGATTTGTAATTATGGTAACCTACCTTCTGCAAAGATTCACTGGGGAAATTAAAAAACAAAATGTAATTAAAAATAAGAGATGACACATTTTAAACTTATATAGTCAACTAAGGTACAGGCTCTCTCCCTTTTCAGCTATTTGTCATTTATAAACCGCAAGATATTTTGCTGAGAAGGGGCTATTTTCTTTGTATTGTGGGCACACTGGCAGGAGAATGGAACACAGGAAGACACAGATGAGATGTGAGACCATTAAAGGCCAATTCAGCAAGTGAACGTTCCAACCTCATGAACTCGTAAATTCCGTGAATTTCATTTTTAATGAAAAGGAGGAGCCAATCTCAAGCTCTAGAGAATGATTCCTGCCTTTTTAACCACCAGGCTGGTCAGCAGGGTTACAGGGTAACTTTCTGGTCAGGCGTCTGTGGCCTCAGTCCTAACTAGTAGACAATAGCTGCTGGCTGAAAGAAGATTTTCTTGGATTCCCGAGCCTCTGGTCTATGGTAAGGAAATCATACCATGGTTGACAGACAAGTGGGCCCTGCCTCCAGCTCTGGGAAAGGCATATTGAATCTCCCAACTCATTCCAAATGCTATTTCTTCACAGCTCCTACCTAATGCCTGGAGTAGCTTACTGCCCTTTAAAGAACAAACATCAGCCACCAGGTAAACATCCTGTAAGCTCAACAGTTGGTAGCACTTCATGATGGCAAACTGGGCTGCTTAGAAATAGGAGAGCCTGCCTTCCTCTGACCATTCCCCTCAGGTGCCTGTCTGCTTTCAAGAGCTCTTCTCTTTAGATGAACAAAAAATAGCACAAAAAGGAAGAAGTTATACATCATGTGGCCCCAGGAAGTCATCAGACAGACCCCGAAAAAGTATCTTTGGGAATACTAGGAAAATGCCCGTAAGCAGACCTGGCTGTTATGGACATCCTTAGTCTTCCAGGAATTCAAGACCTTTATAATGCCTCCCTATTGTCTATAACCCCCCACTATGGCCTCTAACCTAAGCTGACTCTCCCCAGAAGTACCCTATACTCTGAGTAATTTGTTACCCAAGTCAATAGAAAACGAATACACTTTACCAACCCTCCATTGCCCTTCAAAATTTCCCTCTCCTGTTTTCTTTAGTAGGTAACTGTATTTGTTTCCTAGGGCTAGTGTAACAAAGTACTATCAACTGGGTGGTTTGGAACGCACAAATTTATCGTCTCAGTTCTGGAGGCCAAAAGCCCAAAAACAAGGGGTCAGCAGGGCCATACTCCCTCTGAAGGTGCTAGTGAAGCATCCTCTTCCAGAGTTCTCTTTTAGCTTCTGGTAGTTCCTTGGCTTGTGGCAGCGAAACTCCAATCTTCTCATGCCATTCTTCATGTATTCATGTCTGTGTCTCTCGATATTCTTTTTACAAAGACACGAGTCATGTTGGATCAGGGGTCCACCCTACTCCCATATGACTTCATCTTACCCTAACTAATTACATCTGCAACACTGCCTTTTCCAACTAAAGTGACAGTTATAAGCAACAACTGGGATTAGGACTTCAACATATGAATTTGGGGGGGATACATGCCAGCCCGTAACAGATTTTTTTGTAGCCCAGTAGGATTTTAATCACTTAAAATGGCTCATTATCCCTGTAAATATATTCATATTTCAAAAGACACCTTCCCCACTTTCATTGAAAGTATTGACTGTGAGGAAAGGCCTGGAGACCATCATTCTAGAAGCTTGGAGAACTGGAAGCCACCCAGTCTAGAGAGCTTTCAGAGATGCCGCGTGTCCTTGGAGACAAAGGCTTAGGATCTTTAGGTAGAGAGGAGGGAATTTCAGGAAAAAGAGTATGCAGTGGGAAATTATTGTTGAATGGGTACAGAGTATGTTTGGGGCGAAGAAAAAATTCTGGAATTGGGTGGTGGTGCCGGTTGAACAACAGTGTGAATGTACTTAATGCCACTGATCTGTGCACCTAAAAATGATTCCAACGGTAAATTTCCTGTTATGTACATTTTGTCACTATAATTAAAAAAAAATCATAAGAAACATAAAAGGAGAGTCCATGTGACTTTTCCTGAAGCGGGTCCAAGTTGTGGTGGGGGGAGGGAGAGTGAGGCCCACGGTCAGGAATGAGAGTACAAGACATAATCTCAAGGGGGATTCCAGTCAGCATGGCCTCAAAGGGAATCAGGGGTTATGGTAAGGAAATCACACATTATGGTTTGTGAGTGACTGTGAGATTGCTGTAAGGTTCTGTGGCCTCTGAAATTCCTTAACATTGTTTTATTAGTAATTATAAAAGTTGTCGAACTCTTACTATGTGCCAGGCTAAGCACTTGTCTAACTTACTTAATTTTCATTTTTATAACACCTGCGAAGAAGGTACTGTCATTACTCACCATTTACAAAGAGATTGAAGCTCAGAGATATTAAAGAATCTACCAGGGATCACACAGCTGAGTGGAAGTGGTGGATTTTGAGTTTGTACTGGTAATTTATATGGAAAATTGTCCATTTTGTGTGTCTTCAATTTAGATGCAGATCAAGACTTTTTTGGTGTCTTTTTAAAGGAATTATAAATTATACAAGAAATGACTATATTCTTATAAAAATGAAAACATCTCTTTGTTGATCATAATTTCCACTTCCTTTTCCCAGAAGTAACCACTATTATGCATATGGTTGTATACCTCCAGAACCTTTTTTATTCATTACATTTAAATATTGCTTTCTTGAAGCTTCACTAGTATGTGTCAGCAAAACCACTGGGATGTTTTGAGGGGGAACTACAAAATTTTGGATACTTTAAAATTTCTTTAATGGTTTGTGGTCTATTCAAGTTTCTCTCTGTATGCTTGGGCCAATTTTGGCAATTTGTATTTTCCTTGAATATGTCCATTTTTTAAGGTTTCGAATTACTTGGTATTAGGTTGTACGCAGTAAGGAGTCCCTTGTAATTTTTTAGTCAATTTGTCTCTAGTTATACCCTTTTTGTGTTCCCAATATGGCTTATTTTGCTTTCTCCTTTAAAAAACAGTCATATTTGCCATATTTTTATTTATATTTTTTTGTTTTAATTAATAAAACGTATTTTTAGAATCACTTTTAGTTTCACATCAGAATTGAAGGGAAGGTACAGAGAGCTTACATATACCCCTGTCCCCACACAAGGACAACATTTTCCACCAGAACAACTTGTTTGTTATGTTTATATCATTTTTAAAATTTAAAATTATATTTATTTTTTGGAAATAATGGTGTACATTTTATCTAAAATCAAGGCAATACAGTCTTGCAGTCTGTTGCCCAACTCCAGACCACTGCACAACCTTTTGCACAAGACTATGAAGGAATTATATAAATGGAGCCCTTGAAGTTGAATAATGTGACAGTCTTAAAATATGCTTTTTAAAAATTGAACTTGATTTACTATATATATATCATATATAGTTATATACAATGAACTATGACTCAGATATAAAAAATAATGAAATATTACCATTTGCAGTAACATGGATGGACCTAGAGAGTATCATATTAAGTGAAGTCAGGCAGAGAAAGACAAAATATATGATATCACTTATACGTGGAATCTAAAATAGAACAGAAGTTAACTTATTTACCAAGCAGAAATAGACTCACAGACATAGAAAATAAGCTTATGGTTGTCAAAGGGGAAAGGGGAGGAGGGATAAATTAGAAATATGAGATTAACAGATACATACCACTTTATATAAAATAGAGAAACAACAAGGATTTTTACTGTATAGCACAGGGAACTATATTCAATATCTTGTAATAACCTATAATGGAAAAGAATCTGAAGAAGAATATCGTATTTTTAAAAAATTTTATTATGGTTGATTTACAATGTTCTATCAATTTCTGCTACACAGTGAAGTGACCCAGTTACACATGTATATACACATTGTTTTTCTCATATTATTTTCTATCAGGTTCTGTCTCAAGTGATTGGATATAGTTCCCTGTGCTATACAGCAGAACCTCATTGCTTATCCATTCTAAATGTAATAGAAATATTTTAAATAAATACATTTGTTTATATTATTAACTATTTAGATTACTCACCTTTTTTTTTTTTCCAGCTGCACCCACAGCATATAGAAATTCCTGGGCTAGGGATCAAACTTACTGCAGTGACCACACTGAATCCTTAACCTGCTGCACCACAAGAGAACTCCACTTTTGGGTTTTTTATTATTCAGTGTTTGAGTTTTATCTTATATTTTACCAGTATATGTTTTATCTACATATATAATTTTTCACTTTACCTTCATTGGATTTGCCTTATTGTTTTCTTTCTATCTTCTAGAGTTGAAAATGAGTTCATTTATTTTCAATCTTTGTTTCAAATACATGCATTTAAGACTAAATTTATTTATGAGTAATATTTGGCCACATACCTAAGTTTTTTTGATAAGTTTTATTGAAGTATAACATACATATAGCAAGGTGTATAAATTAAAATTGTACATTTCAGTTAATTTTCACAAACTGAACATACCTTTTTCCTTGGCAACTTAGTCAAGAAACAGAACATGACCAGCATCTCAGAAGCCCCCTCTTGTGCTCCTTCCAGTCATCACCAACCACATTGTTTTTAGAATTTGGTATTTCCCCATGGTCTAACGAATGGTCACTTTTTTGGTGAATATTTCTGTGTGTTTAAAAAGATATATTTTCTATTTGTTGAGTACAAAGTTATATCTTAATATATATAAAGCTATATGTTAATTGCATTATTCAGTTTTTCTTTTTCCCCCAATAATTTTTTTTCGAAATTTTATTTTTATTTTTTTACGGAAAAAATACATATGTTTAAACACAATTACATTCACACAGATTATTATAACATGGATCTTAAGAAACAGATTAAGTGACTCCCTCTGGAGAAGTGGAAGGGAAAATGTGCTGAGACAAATAGGAAATTTATTCTAGACTTCATCCCATTTTGTATGGCTTTCATCTTTACTATCTAGTATTATCTATTACATTTCAATTTTTTTTAAATATTAGCATTATATTAAAATTGTGTATATTGTGCAACTAAAATTTATAAAGAAGAAAGCCTTATATACCATTAAATATTTTATATAGCATAATAAAAAGAATAACTTAACTGGTAAGAATAACAAAAATAATATACCCTCTGAAAGTAAATAAAATATAAAATGCATAAATTGGTTAAAAAACAGTGTAACTATATAAATATGTCCTCACAATTTGTTACATCTTATTGATTCTTCAATATAGGCATTACACCATTCTAGGTGATGTGATAAACAAGACATTATAGACCTTACATTGTACCATGGAGAGAAATGGTTATTAATATAATACAATTGTAGAACTGTATTATTTAATCATACAGTTGCATTATTTAATTATAATTATCATAAATTCTTTGATGGAGAGGAAATCAGAATCAGATGTAAGAAGACTTCAGCATTCCAAGAATGATGTCAAATGCCCCCCTTCATGGTGGATTATGCACTTATTTACTATGAGATATATTTCTTCTCCAGAGATTCCTTGTTTGTGTATCAATTGTAGATTTTTGGTTTGCAGTTATTCTGAAGTTTTGATGTGAGTCTATATGTATATGAGATTTTTTTAAGTTGTTGTTCCCTTAATTGCAAGTGCATCTCCAGTGTCTTGCATTTGTACCCACCTCTTCTCATGATTTCTGATTTTGGTGGTATAATTGTGCATGGATGATTTCGTATCTTTACTGTATATATACCTTTACTGGTGAGCCTTGTCATTTGTGGAATTTTTGTTTCCTGTTGCTGTCTTTTCTTTTCTGCCTAGAAAAGATCCTTTAGTATTTGTTGTAAGGCTGGTTTAGTGTTGCTGAATTCTCTCAACTTTTGCTTATCTGTGAAGGTTTTGATTTCTCCTTCAAATCTGAATGAGAGCTTTGCTGGGTAGAGTAATCTTGGCTGGAGTTTTTTTCTTTTCATCATGTTAAGTACATCATGCCACTCCCTTCTGGCCTGCAGAGTTTCTGCTGAAAAATCTGCCGATAACCTTATTGGGGTTCCCTTGTATATTACTTGTTTCTTTTCCCTAGCTGCTTTCAAGATGTTCTCTTTGTCTTTAATTTTGGTCAGTTGGATTAATATGTGTCTTGGTGTATTCCTCTTTGGGTTCATCTATCATGGTGCTCATTGCGCTTTCTGGATTTGAGTGTGTGGTTCCTTTCCCATGTTAGGGAAGTTTTCGGCTATTATCTCTTGGAATATTTTTTCTGTCCCCTTCCCTCTCTCTTCTCCTTCTGGCACCCCTATAATACGGATGTTGGTGCGTTTCACATTGTCCCAGAGTTCTCTGAGACTCTCTTCATTTGTTTTCAATCTTTTTTCTCTTTTCTGTTCTGCATCTGTAATTTGCACTGACCTGTCCTCCACCTTGCTTATTCGTTCTTCTGCCTCCTGTATTCTGCTGTTGGCTGCCTCTAGTGAATTTTGTATTTCAGTTATTGTATTTTGCATCTCTTCTTGTTTAAGTTTTATATCTTGTATCTCTTTGGTCAGTGTTTCCTGTAAGTTATCCATCTTTGGCTCCAGTTTATTTCCAATGTCTTGCATCATCTTCAGCATCAACAGTCTAAAGTCTTTTTCCTGGAGGCTAAGAATCTCCTCATTGCTTAGCTGCTTTTCTGGGGTTATTCCTTTCTTCCTCATCTGAGTTATAGTTCTCTGTCTTTTCATTTTTATAGGTTTTCGGTGTGGTGACCTTTTTACAGAGAGTAGAACTGTAGCCTCTCTTACTTCTGGTGTCTGCCCCCCTTGTGGCTGAAGTTGGTATGGGGGCTTGCTGTAGGCTTCCTGATGGGAGGGGTTGATGCCTGCCCCCTGGTAGGTGGAGCCGATTCTAATCCCTCTGGTGGGTGGGGCTTAGTCTCTGGATGGGATTAGGGGCTGCTGTGTGCCTGAGGCTCATTAGGTAGCCTGTTTACTGAGGGGCAGGGCTGTGATCCCACCTGGGTTGTTGTTTGCCCTGGGGCTTCTCAGCAGCTGACTGACAGCTGGGGCCAGATTTTCCCAAAATGGCCACCTCCAGAGAAAGGCACTGCTGCTGAATATTCCTGAGAGCTTTGCCTTCAATGTCCTTCCCTCACAACAAGCCACATTCACCCCTGTTTTCCCAGGATGTCCTCCAAGAACTGCAGTCAGGTTTGACCCAGATTCCTATGGAGACTTTGCTTTGCCCTGGGACTCAGTGCACGTGAAAGTCTGTGTGTGCCTTTTAAGAATGGGGTCTCCGTTTCCCCCAGTCCCATGGAGCTCCTTCGCACAAGCCCCACTGGCCTTCAATGCCAGATGCTCTGGGGCTTTTTCTCCCTGTGCCAGATCCCCACACGTGAGAGTTTGATTTGGGGCTCAGAACTCTCACTCCTATAGGTGAGTCTCTGTGAACCAGTTAGTTTCCAGTCTGTGGAGCTTCCCACCCAGGAGGTATGGGGTTGTTTATATTGCAGAATTACCCCTCCTACCTCTTGATGTGGCCTCCTCTTTTTCTTCTGGAGTAGGGTATCTTTTTTAAGGTTTCCCGTCCATTTGGGTGGAGATTGCTCAGTCTTTAGTTGTGAATTTTGTTGTTTTTAGGAGAGACGTTGAGCTCCAGTCCTTCTAGTCCACCATCTTAATCCTCTGATCTTTCTTTTTAAAATTGAAGTTTAATTGACTTACAATATTATATTAGCTTCAGGTGTACAATAGAGTGATTTCCTATTTTTATACATTACAAAACAATCACCACAATCTAATTACCACCTGTCACTATAGAAAGTTATTGACTATATTCCCTACGCTGTGCATTACATCCTAGGACTTGTTTATTTATAACTGGAAGTCTGTGCCTCTTAATCTCCCTTACCTGTTTCACTCATCCCTGTGCCCTGCTTTCCTCTGGCAACCACCAGTTTTTTTCTCTGTATCTTTGAGTATGTTTCTGTTTTTTTTTTTTAATTTGTATTTTTTTTTTAGATTCCACATGTGGGTGAAATCATGCAGTATTTGTCTTTCTTGGTCTGACTTATTTCACTTAACATGATGCCGTGTAGGTCCTTCCATGTTGTCTCATATGGCAGGATTTAATTTTTTATCACTAAGTAATATTCCAATTCTTTAGTCTTACTTTTTGTCTATTTGGCCTCTCAATTTCTTAAAGAAATGTGTTAAATTCTCCTATTGTGATGTGACCTATATAAGGCATGATTTCTTGTTGTACATTTTTCAGTTTTTGTTTCTATATTTTTAATCCTCTGTTTACAAGTGTAGAAAGGTTCATAACAGTTATATCTTCTTGGTTGAGTGTTCTTTCTTTTTATCAAAATGATGTTTCTCTCTTTATCTCTGAATTATTTTTACCTCGAATTTACTTTCTGTCTGCTCTTAATATTGCCACACCGGTTTGCCTTTTGTTATCATTTGTCTGATGTTATCTTTTCCTAGTTTTTTCTTTTCAATGCAGGAGTCATTTTAAGAGTATCTTTTGCACATAACATCTAGTTGGATCATTTTTACTGTCTTTTAATAGATAAGTTCAGTTTATTCACATTTATTGTGATTACTAATGTGTATAAGGTTATTCCTGCTTTCTTATTTACTGTTATAAATGTATCATGATTTCACTTTCTTATTTTTTTCCTTTCTGCTTTTTGTTGAATTGAGATTTTTTATTCTCTTTTCTTTCAAGTTGGAAACTTATACATTTTATTTCTATGTTTTCTTAATCACCCTTGAATTTTAACATCTACATCAAGTTATATATTTTTTACCACTAGAATTAGTAAGTAGCTAATTCATCTTCCTGAGAAGATGATAACCTTACTACATTCTTCTGTCCATCCCCAATTCTCATATTGATAGTTTTGGATTTGACTCTTACTACTTCCTCTTGGATTCAAATTTCTTTCTATAATATATCTGCCAGTAATTCTTTCATTGTGGGTTTGTGGTAAGTAACATTTCTGAGTCTTTGTGTGGCTAAAAACGTCTTTATTTTGCCCCACTTCTTGATTGAGTTATAGGTTCAGAATTATTTCCCTTTAGCAATGTAAAGTGCTCCTTGTTTTTTGCATCCAGCGTTGCAGATGGAAGTCTGATGTCAAATTGATTCTCATTCTTTCCTGACAATCTGACTTTTCTTTCTCTTTGGTACCTTTTGCCACTTTATCCTTGGTTTCTAAAATTGTACTACAGTGTGTCTAAGGGCGTGTGTGTATGTTTATATTTATCCTGCTTGGCACTTTATGGGACTTTTCAATCAAAGATTAATTATCAATTCTGGTAAAAATTTGGCTATTTATTCAAATAGTGCCTCCTCTCTATTTTGCCTGTTCTATTCTTTTGGAACTTCTGTTAGACCGATATTAAAACTTCTGGGTCTGTCTTTTATATCTTTGTAATTTTTTATTTTTACAACTGTAAAAATATTTTATTTTTTTTATTTTGTAGCGTACGGAAGTCCCTAGGCTGGGGTTGAATTGGAGCTGCCGGCCTACATCACAGCCACAGCAATGTGGGATCTGAGCTGTGTCTGCTACCTGCAGTGCAGCTTGTGATAACAGTGGCTGCTTAACCTACTGAGCAAGGCCAGGGATCAAACCTGCATCCTCACAGAGACTATGTTGAGTTTTTAACCCACTGAGACACAAGGGGAACTCCTATATCTTTGTACTTTCCATCTCTTTTATTTTTTCTTTTTTGGCCTTCCCACAGCATATGGAGTTCCCAGGCCAGGGATCAGATCTGAGCTGCAGTTGTGACCTATGCCACAACTGTGGCAATGCCAAATCCTTTAATCCACTGTGCGAGGCTGGGAATCAAACCTGCATCCTGGTGCTGCAGAGACACCACCCATCCTGTTGTGCCACAGTGGGAACTCCTGCACTTTCTATATTCTTAACTCTTTGGGTTCTACTGGATAATTTCTCAGTTCAATCTTGCAGCTTATTTGCTTTACATGAAAATGAAATCTTCCATTTAGCCCATCTATTGAGCTATTTATTACAATAGTTGTATTTTAATGTTCAAGATATCTAATTAGATCTTAAAATAATCTTTAGTTCTTATGCAAAACCATTTACTCCTATTTTCTGGTTGTTTATCCTTCCATAGCTCTCTGAGGGAGCAAATCAAATTTATGTGGCAGTCTTATTGTGATTTTATTAATTTTGTTTCCTCTAACTTAAATTACTTCACTTACTGAGTTTGTTGTTTCTCTTTAATAGTGTGAGTTTTCCTTAAATGTTTGGCGGTTCTTGCCTTTGCACAATCTGGTTGAGGGAATAAATGGAAGTTGCTACTTTTTTTTCAAATAAGACAAAATAAGGCAAAACAAATAGAACACATGCACACACCCAAATGCAAGTGAGAGTTCACTGGGTTTTATAAAAGAGAAAGATATATTTAGGTGTCAGTTACAGTTGGAACCATGAAAGAAATGCCCCCTGCTTGTGGCAGGTACAACATATGCTTGTTAAGAAGTTGTTCTAGGAGTTCCTGATGTGGCACGGTGGGTTAAGGATCTGACTGCAGTGGCTTGGGTCACTGCAGAAGCGTGGGTTTGATCCCTGGTGAGGTGCAATGGGTTAAGGATCTAGTGTTGCCATAGCTGTGGCATATAGGTCCGGCTGTGGCTTAGATTTGATCCCTGGCCTGGGAACTTCCATGTGCCATAGGCGAGGCAAAAAAAAAAAAGTTGTTCCGTGGTGGCATAAATGTGAATGCATGACAAGAATTAAGTGATACAAGGCAGAACGGCAGGTGAGCAAAAGCCTGAAGACCCTTTTTCCACTCTAATATGCCATCAGTAGATCACCTTACAAAGAACGTTAATGTCAACACTTTCAAAAGAATAAAATAGATTCAAAGTTGTCACTGAAGTTATACAGAGAGATCAGTGGGGGAGAAGTAATTCATGTTCTCAAGAACCAGGTTTTGCACAATGGCAAGCACTAAATCTAGTCCCACGTGCTTGCAGTAAAAAAGAAGAGACCAATCTTAGTAAAGAGTGGTCTTCATGATGCACAGGAACTCTTCCTCATTGACTTTTCCGTCTCCATCTTGATCAGCTTCTTCAGTCATTTCCTGCAGCTCCTCATCAGTGAGCTTTCTTGCCCAACTTGGCCACACGTTTTAGATTTTGGATTGGTATCTTCCCAGTTTCATCATCATCGAAGAGCTTGAAATCTTTTAGAACCTCTTATTTGGTATCTTTCTCAGACATTTTCTGAGATATCACAGTCAAAAAGTCACTAAAGTTCTTTTTTCCTGTCCCTTCCTTATCAATTTCACTTCTTTTCCTCCCTCCCTCCCTCCCTCCTTCCTTCCTTCCTTTTTTGTCTTTTTAGGGCCACACCCACGGCATATGGAAGTTCCCAGGCTAGGGATCAAATCGGAGCTGTAGCCACCAGCCTACTCCAGAGCCACAGGATCTGAGCCGCATCTGCAACCTACACTACAGCTCATGGCAACGCCAGATCCTTAACCCACTGAGCGAGGCCAGGGATCAAACCTGTATCCTCATGGATGCTAGTCAGATTTGTTTCCACTGAGCCACAACGGGAACTCCCACTTATCATTTTCTTGATCTTTTCTTTCTTGGGTTCAAAGCCCAGTGCCCTCATTGACACCTTAAATTCCTTAACATCTATTGTCCCAGTTCCATCAGCTTCAAAGAGATCAAAAGCTTCTCGAATTTCCTATTTCTATTCTTCAGTAAGCTATGATTTAGGACTTATCCTTTTTCACTGGGCGGTTAATGCCCTGTTCGCCTTCTTAAAGTTCGAGGTCATTGTGGATGGACTCTGCATCCCATTGTTATGGCACTGAGGTGCACAGGAAGTTGCTACTGTTCGTTGTGACTATTTTAGAGGAGAGTGGGAAATCTTGCTGGCTGGGGGACATGAGTGGCTATTTTTTTGGATGTTGGGTGCTCACTAATCCTCTCAGGGGTTGCTAGCCTCATGAATAGGGTTGCCAGATTGAGTAAATAAAAGAATTCCCAGTTAAATTTCAGATCAGCAATGGCCTCTTTTTTTTTTTTTAATTGAAGTATAGTTGATTTACAGTGTTGTGTTAGTTTCAGGTGTATAGCGAAGTGATTCATGAATTTTCAGATTCTTTTCCCTTATAGGTTTTATACAATATTGAGTATAGTCCCCTGTACTATACAGTAGGTCCTTATTGCTTACCTATTTTATATATAGTAGAGTGTATATGTTAATATCAAACTCCTAATTCATCCCTACCCCCTACCTTTCCACCTTGGTAACCAAAAGTTTGTTTTCCAAGTCTGTGAGTCTCTTTCTGTTTTGTAAATAGGTTCATTTGTATCACTTTTTAGTTTCCACATATAAGTGATATGATATTTGTCTTTCTCTGACCTACCTACTTCACTTAGTATGATATTCTCTAGGTCCATCCATGTTGCTGCAAATGTCATTATTTCATTACTTTTTATGGCTGAGTAATATTCCATTGTATATATGTACCACATATTTATCCATTCCCCTGTCAGTGGGCATTAAGTTGCTTCCATGCCTTGGCTGAGCAATGACCTTTTAAAATATAAGTATGTACCATATATTGCATATTAAAGTCTTAAAAGGTCTGAATTTAAATTTGAATTTCAGACAAATAATAAATGCTTTTTTAGTATATCCCATGCAATACATGGGGCATAGTTATGAGAAAAACATTCGTTGCTTATCTGAAATTCAAATTCATCTGGGTGTTCTGTTAAATTTGTCTGACAGTCTTATACCTAAAGCATTAATGTCTCTTGGATTCAAGCTCCCATACTCATGGCTCCTACCTGGAGGCAGATACTACTGTTGCTATTGTTGCTACCACCTGGCCTGTAGAGGGAGAAGGTAGGGGGGTCAACTACACTATTTGATCTTGCACAGCCATCTCCCTTGAGTTCTTCCTGTTTCCACCACTCAATGGCATGAGGTATCCTTTGTATTGCTTTCATCTACCACAGCAGAGTTTTACTGGCTATGTCATAGGCGGTGGTTTCTTTCTTTAATACTATCCCATCTGCTTCATGCCTTTCAAGAATTCTTCTATATTTTCATTGCTTTTGGTACTGGATAGAGAAATTGCAACATGTATAAGGTCTTACATCTTGAAATCACTGATCCTGCACCTTTATCTACCAGGTGATACAACATTTATTTCCTGGCATGATCATTTGTTGATCATTGTTTGAGGTCTTCTGGAGGGAAGGAACTGGGTATTTGTGTCAACCTTGAAGCCAGGCTCTAGGGGTTAGCACAATGGCAGGTGACATTTGGGGAGGAGGGGAGAAAGGCATCTAAGATCTGTGGCAAATTAAGTAAAGAGAAGGTGTTTTTGTAGGCACTGAAATCAGTGACCTGGGTTTGAACTGTGGTCACCACTTACTAGGTTTATGAACTTGGACTGGTTACTTATCTCCTCTGGACTTCAGTTTCCTCATCTGTAAATGGAGATCTTACCTATTTTCCTGATTCTAACATTTTAACATCTCTGGATTCTAGATGTGTTTTACAATCAGTGTGTAGGATTGATTCATATAGGATTTGTTAAGTGAACAGTGAATCTTATACAGATGGCCAGCAAACACATGAAAAAATGCTCAACATCGCTGATTATAAGAGAAATGCAAATCAAAACTACCATGAGATACCACCTCACACCAGTCAGAATGGCCATCATTAATAAATCCACAAATAACAAGTGCTGGAGGGGCTGTGGAGAAAAGGGAACCCTCCTGCACTGTTGGTGGGAATGTCAACTGGTACAGCCACTATGGAGAACAGTTTGGAGATACCTTAGCAATCTATACATAGAACTTCCATATGACCCCACAATCCCATTCTTGGGCATCTATCCGGACAAAACTCTACTTAAAAGAGACACGTGCACCCGCATGTTCATTGCAGCACTATTCACAATAGCCAGGACATGGAAACAACCTAAATGTCCATCAACAGATGATTGGATTCGGAAGATGTGGTATATATACACAATGGAATACTACTCAGCCATAAAAAAGAATGACATAATGCCATTTGCAGCAACATGGATGGAGCTAGAGAATCTCATACTGAGCGAAATGAGCCAGAAAGACAAAGACAAATATCATATGATATCACTTATAACTGTAATCTAATATCCAGCACAAATGAATATCTCCTCAGAAAAGAAAATCATGGACTTGGAGAAGAGACTTGTGGCTGCCTGATGGGAGGGGGAGGGGGAGGGAGTGGGAGGGATCGGGAGCTTGGGCTTATCAGATACAAGTTAGAATAGATTTACAAGGAGATCCTGCTGAATAGCATTGAGAACTTTGTCTAGATACTCATGTTGCAACAGAACAAAGGGTGGGGGAAAAAATGTAATTGTAGTGTATACGTGTAAGGATAACTTGATCCCCTTGCTGTACAGTGGGAAAATAAAAAAAAATAGTGAATCTTAAAAAAATCAGTGGCATCTTGAAATTTGGACTAGGATATTGTTACCTATTTCGTTGAGTTTTGTAAAGATTCAATGAGGTAATGTATGTAAAGTGCTAGCTGAGTGCCTGGCACATTGGTATGTATTCAATGAGCTTTAGCCAGTATTCATGACAGTGTGGGAAACTGGCCTGGGACTAAGAATGGATCTTGGGGCTTAAGAGGGGAAAGGCCTCTGTGTACCCTGACAATGACAAATCATCAGAATTTTGTACATTATGATGAGCTCATGGGTTAATCCTTTTGACTGGAGGCAGAGGCTGTAGTGGTCTTCCAATAATAATAAAATCAGGCTAGCTTTGCCTGAGGGTTCTACGTCTGTGTATTCTGCTTAATATGTACTTCTTAGCAGTGCTATCGTTACCAAGCATCAGAAACTATATTAGTCGCTTTCAGGACAAGTGACCAATCAGGAATGACTGCCCCTACTCTGGTCTATGGATCCTTTTGGTTAAAAATCCAGAAGAGTTTGCACGGGAAGGGAGGCAAAGAATGAACATGTTTGCATTCTTTTTAAGAGTTAACTTGTAACACTGGGGAGGGGCTTAGGGGTTTGAGCTCAGTGCATTTGTATTGGGGATTTATCTGCATGGTATAAAGCCTACAGTGTCAGGAATGATTGGTTTTCTTTCAGCTTTGTGTGATTCCAATCAATAATTACACCTATTGATCAAAGGCATACATTCAAAACATTAATTTACATTGAGCACCTTAACTTCATAAAATGGCGACAACTGCATTGGCTGAAATTGATTTCCCTTTTGTTTTCAAAAAAAAAATTATCAGTGCTGTGGATATCCTCAGTGTGATGCAGAACTCAAAGGTGGCTAATTATCCAGCAACATCACAGGGAAGAAACCTCTGCAAACATTATTAGGGTGCAAATTGGAATCCCGGGGGAGGTTGTTCACGTATCCTTTCTAAAGTTCATCTGCTGAAGTGGGACCCCTTTCTGAACTTGGATAGAATTGAACATGAGGACTGATGCCCTGGTCAATGAGGAAAGCACCCTGGCTTCACAAGACGGCTGAGTTGGAGGGTGACTTCTCTGAGGATGAGTCCCTGAACTCCAAGCTGAATTCATTATGTGTCCTGGGAAGGTGAACAAAGACAGGTGGAGACTGCTGCTGGGATCAAGAGGGCCATGCAGTTGTTTCCCAGCTATATTTGGTGGAGACTCAGGGTTCTGTGAGTGAGCTTCTGGGAAGGCTGAGTTTATTAGACTCTTGCTTCTCCCCTTATTTCAAACAATGGTTCTGTGTCATCATTGTTATAGCCTAGCCTGGTTCTGTCTTTGCTGATGTAACCAGCCCCTCAGACACACACATACAGTCTATTTGGCTGACCCTCCTCTTGCTGGAGGGTCTTTTTTTTTTTTTTTTTTTAAGGGCTGTACGTACAGCATATGGAGGTTCTCAGGGTAGGGATCCAATTGGAGCTGTAGCCACCAGTCTATGCCAGAGCCACAGCAATGCCACATCTGAGCAGCATCTGCAACCTATGCCACAGCTCACAGCAACGCCAGATCCTTAAACCACTGAGCGAGGCCAAGGATTGAACCTGCATCCTCATGGATACTAGTCAGGTTCGTTCCCTCTGAGCTATGATGGGAACTCCCCCCAGACAGGTTCTTCTTTTCCTTAACCTGCGAAGCATACCTGTGACAGATCAGGTGCATTGCTGGACCTAATTCTTACTTTCCCCCGTTGCAAGCAGTGTGTTCTGCACCATCTATGGACTCTGAGCTCAACCACGTCATGCTTTGCCCAACAGGATGTTAGCAAACATATTACAAGGAGAACCTTGGAAAAAGCTTGCACGTTTCCTCCTGTTCACTCTTGCACCTCTGCCCTGCTCCCTCACCATATCCCTGAGAACATGGTTAGGCTAGCCTGCTGGAGGTATGTGAGAAACAGAGAGCACACCCACCACTCCTCATTCAAGCTGAGGCCAGACTAGACCAGCCAACAGATAGCTGATCTCTAAACATGACTGAACCTAGCCAAGACCGGTCAGCTGACCAGCAGCTGACTGTAGATAGAGGAATGGATCCAGCCCAAATGATCAGAACTTCCCAGCTAAACTGTAGACTTGAGAGAAATAATAAGTAAATTGTCATTGTGAGCTACTGAGTTTGGGGGTTGTTTATTGCATAGCATTACTGTGGCAATAGACAACAGATACACTACCCAACCACTGAGTCTTAGCTGGAATGAATCAAAGCCTTCCCTAGCAACTCTTACAGAAGAGGACACTCCTGCCTCAGAACTCCTACAACGCTTACTCTTGTGTTGCTTATCTGGATGTTTTGATTCTTTGAATTTCATTGGCGCCATATTTCATTGTCTCCAGGATACCGTTAGCGGAAAAACATCATTATCTGTTGAATCGCTAAGGAAAATAAAATACCACCAAATGTATGAAAACATGCCATCCGTTGCAAGACACATCCTAATAATTTCAGAACATTGAAAATGTTTCTTAGAATCAATTTAATACAGTCATTAACTCTTCAGAGCTTTATGTCAGTTATCCAACACGATTGTCCTTGAGTACAAATACTGGCTTTTCATCTTTTTGGCAGAACAGCATAGTTAACACAGCTTTGGAGTGAGGCAGACCCTTGTTCAGATTCTGGTTCCCTCCCTTAACTAGTGTGAACTGAGGCCAGGGACCTAAACTCTCTGAGCCCCAGTTTTCTCCTCCTAATGAGAATTTATTAGATCATGCAAAGAACATACTGGACACTTAAAACAATGTTTAATTTATTTGCTGAGGTCATATAGGTGCATGCTAAAAGTTTCAAAATGTGCACAAGGGACTGTAGAACGAAATGAACCTCCTTGTTATCACTGTCCCCCTGTCACTCGGGAGACAACCATAGTCACCGGCTTCTAGAAAACCTTTCCAGAGAGGCTTGTGCTAGTCATTTAATAAACACTAGTTTCTTCCTGCTTCTGTCGAAACCCACAGCATCTAGAGGGCTGGGCCCTTTGTAAGGGCCGAGATGCTGAGCACTCATTACTGTCTGGAACTCAAGATGGAAATGGATTGTACAGGAAATTGGACTGGATAGACCAGGGTCAGACATTTCTGGGGGGGGAAATATTTGTCAGCCCATCCTCATGTAATTGCCTCTTTTTTTCCCCATAAGAGCTAAATGCAGAAAATTTTCAATTAACAGAGGGCTCATTACTTGGGTGCAAGTTAATATGAGTTTGACTGTAACTGCCACTTCTTCAAAAGTGCTGAGACAGGAAGTGCAGGTTTCACTTACTACAACTGAAAAGCTAGCCAAGCAGAGGAAACCAAACTAATAATGTGGCTGATATTGTCAACGGCTATACATACGCAGATGGAGGAAAACTGTATTGACATCATAATAATAAATATGTAAAGAAAGCTCATGGTTTACCAATAAAATCATTTACCATGTTGCTGACTTTACTGGAAAATGAGGCTTTATAACCAGTCTCTCTATTTGATTGATACCTAATTAAAAATTCACCAGGCTCAACTTCTCGCACCTCAAACTATATTAAAGTCACTGCTGTAGCAATGGAGGCATAATATCATTTAAAACCAAAGCAAGTATGATCATTTATTTAAGGCTTAGAGATAGTTCTGAAAATTGCAAAGTTGCAAAAAAAATCTGGCCACATGTGGAAAAACAGCAGTGTGGTTTAGTGGAAGGAACTAGGGACTCAGTTCTGCTTTTTGTCCTGGTTGCACTGCATGCTCTTGGGGAAGTCACTTCTTTCTGGCCCTCAGTTGCATCACTGGTATAGTGAAGATAATACCTGCCCCCTTACTGGAGTTTTACAGAGACTCAATGCACCACTTGTATGTGAACTAGTTCAAACAGTAGAAAACCGGACCCCAATGTGGTTCCAAATGCATTTAGTAGGCTCTTACCATGTGCTAAGGACTTCATGGTGCTAAGGATCTTTAGCTGAACAAGCCTAAATCCTTGCCCTCAAGGACGTCATAGGCAAGCTACCAGAGAAAAACACTAGGGTGGTGTCACTGGAGTCGCTAGAGAAAATATAGGATGCCCAGTTAAGCTGGAATTGGAGAGAAATCATTGTTACCTTAAATTTGTCCCAAATAGCACATGAGACACACTTATACTAAAAATTATTCATTATGTGCCTGCAATTCAAACGTAACTGGGTGTCCTGTATTTTTGTTTGTTAAATCTGGCAACCCTATGTGTCACACAGCCGTGGAAGTAGGGACAGAATACAGAAGCTGTGCAGTGGAGAAACGAATGAATCCTGTCTTAAGGTATCAGGGAAAGCTTCATGGAGGAGGGAAAGAGTGAGGACCCAGCATTTGACAGGTGAACATGACTGTGTGGGGGAGGGGACAGGAAGGAAGGGGCTTTCCGGTGAGAAGACCCGCAGCGCAAGGCAAAAAACACCTGGGAAAGTGTAAGCAACTCCAGGCTTTTCAGTGTTGTTGAAATGTGCCATGTGAGGTAGGGATTGACAATATTTGAAGTCCCTGGAAAGGGACTTATATGGGCTCATGAAGGACCTTATATGGACTTTTAAGTTAAATCTATATCCCATGATGAGGTGGTGAGTTAACCACCTA
The DNA here is from genome assembly GCF_016906955.1 of Phacochoerus africanus. Lineage (NCBI taxonomy): Eukaryota > Metazoa > Chordata > Mammalia > Artiodactyla > Suidae > Phacochoerus > Phacochoerus africanus. The sequence continues at coordinate 110,099,957 of NC_062560.1, read as the reverse complement.
TTAGAATATGGAAATGAATTTCCTAGATGGATGGGCAGGTGGATAAATTTGACCACACGGACAAACTATTAGACTTCTTCTACATAGAGAAAGAATGGCTGGCAGGACAGAGATTTTTTTTTTTGTCTTTTTGCCTTTTTCTAGGGCCGCTCCTGTGGCATATGGAGGTTCCCAGGCTAGGGGTCCAATCGGAGCTGCAGCCACCGGCCTACGCCAGAGCCACAGCAATGCAGGATCCGAGCCGCGTCTGCAACCTACACCACAGCTCACGGCAACGCCGGATCCTTAACCCACTGAGCAAGGGCAGGGATCAAACCCACAACCTCATGGTTCCTAGTCGGATTCGTTAACCACCGCGCCACGACGGGAACTCCAGGACAGAGATTTTTATTTTCAGAAAGGTAGGGGGGATGGGGAGAAGGAGAAAATGGAGCTGTTGGATCCTAGAAAAGAGGAGTAGGGAGCCCTTTCTGAAGCTAGAGGACTGAGGTCACCTCAGAATAAATAAACTAGGAAATGTGGACTTAACGCCGTAGGGCGTACACATGGATTTTATTACTCCAAGGGGTAGTACAGGCTGGAAAGATAAAAGGACGGAGATCTCAGGGTGTAGACCAAGCTATAAATATTCAGTTAACTGATACACATCAGGAAGGCTGAAGGGGTTGGTCCTTGGTCTTGGTTTACAGGAGGAAACAAGGAATTTGCTGGATGGGTCAAAGGCCTGGATGATTGGACTGTGACCTTCAGCCAAAGGCGTGTTAGAGCCACCTCATTATGGCTCACAAGAGCCAACTTTTAACTTTTTGAGAAATTTTACAATTTTCAAACGGGCATTGTTAAACATTAAACTATATAACCTTAGAATTAAAACTACATTAAAAACAAATTTGCGGGAGTTCCCGTCGTGGTGCAGTGGTTAACGAATCCGACCAGGAACCGTGAGATTGCGGGTTCGATCCCTGGCCTTGCTCAGTGGGTTAACGATCCGGTGTTGCCGTGAGCTGTGGTGTGGGTTGCAGACGCAGCTCGGATCCTGCGTTGCTGTGGCTCTGGCGTAGGCCGGTGGCTACAGCTACGATGTGACCCCTAGCCTGGGAACCTCCATATGCCGCGGGAGCGGCCCTAGAAAAGACAAAAAAAACAATTTGCAAAACTCACCCCTTCCTAATTGTTTTACTACATTTTATTTCTATATGCTCTTGAGATTACTTGTATTTGGAAATACTGTGTATTTTTGTATTATTGCATGTATCTTCCCAACTCTCTGTTCAGTGATGTCAGCTTGGAGGTTTGAGATTGGCCACGGTAGGAGAATTGATAGCATGGACATCAGCAAATACTATAAATAAGAACTTTTTTTCCCTAGAGAGCTGGTTGCTAAACATTTAGCTGTTAGTCACTGTGGAATAAGGGTTCCCTCCCTAATAGGTAGAGTAGTGGTATGGTCATATTATTAGGTCGAACCATATGAAATTGCTGGTACTCTACCATTTTTTACTTATGAAAATGATAATTTCATACGGTTTAACCTAATACAAAAGGCATTCCTTCTTCTGGGCTGACTGAACCTTGAGCAGTGGTTTTGCTAGGGGGCACTGGCTAAATTTCATCTCCCATCTTTTAGCTTTTCTAAATCCACAAAATGCATAATCATATGTAGGAGCCTTGTACATACCTGTGGTAGAGATTGTTAATTGTTCCCCAAATATATGCCCCTTTCTTCATCAGCTGGAGAATCCTAGTTCTTCGGTGGGCCACATCGTTGTCAAGAATGAGGACTACATTTCCCAGCCACTCTAGCAGTTAGGTGTGAACATCTAACTAAGTTCTAGCTCATGAATTGTAAGTAGAACCAGCATGTGCAACTGGTAGGGAGTGTCCTTGAAGAGAAGGGTCAAACCGTTCCCATTCCTTTTCCACTTTGTGTTGCATGGAATGGGATCATCATGGCTAAAGCCGCAGCAGCCAAGCAGTACTGCGAAATGACAGTGGGAACGGGAGCAACACACAAGATGAAGTGATGGAAGAGGAATCTAGTTTCCAGCACAGTGGGGTACCATACCAATCCTACTTGCTGTTTAAGTAATTGTTACTTCCTTTTCATTTCTATTTTTTTCTAGGCCAAGCTAATCCTAACCAGGAATTGCCTAACAGAGTGGGTTTGAGGATTCAGTGTGATAATACAGCAATCACAGTGCTGGACCACCGAGCACTTGCACAATATGTATGTGATATTATGAGGTGCTCACCTTAGTAATGGAGAGAGTTAGGGTCCACTAACTTAGTGTGGGGAGAATGCTGTGATGTGGAGAGAGGGATTACCAAGGGCATTTTAGTGGGTTGACGCTCATACAGGCTGCTGGCACATTCTTTTGGGACAAATGTCAGAGTCTGAGGGAGAAAGGGCTCCCATGTAGTATCTGGAATGTACCAGAACTTTCCGGTGTAGTATCTATGTATGAGATCATGAGGGCCAATGCAGAAGAGGCCTGCTACAGTGGTGATGATGACACTAGCAGTATCATGGATGTGGGGTGCTGAAACAGCAAATAGCAGTGGACTCTTTGGGCAGTGACCATATGGTAGGCTCCGGAAAGAGTGGTCAGGACCTGGTCTCCAGAACTATGTGGAAATATAGTCTCAGGCAGAAGTTGCAAAACACCCCAAGGACCCTTCCTCCTCTGTTCTTCATCATAGCTAGCTTGAGCCAGAAAGAAGTATGCAGATGGGGTTAGAATTCTATAAGTGGGAGTTGAGCTAGAGAAGAAGGATTTTTGTTACCATTTCTTTGTGTGTGATTGTATTCTCCCCAAGGTTGGTGGTCTTGATAACACCTGCTACTCATAAATCCGGGAATGACAAACTGAAAATGAACACAGAAGGTCAGAATGTTTATATAGCCCCGTAATCTTGGAAATGAAGGGCCCGAGGAGTAATTTCCTCACTCCTACAGCCTGCTAAGCAGGCACCTGCTCCCCGATGCCCCCACCATGGAATTTTTTAAAAAATTATTATTAGAGTTGATTTACAATGTTCTGTCAATTTCTGCTCTACCGCAAAGTGACCCAGTTTTATATATATATTCTTTTTCTCATAATATCTTCCATCCTGTTCCATCACAAGTGATTGGATATAGTTCCTTGTGCTATACAGCAGAAGCTCATTGCTTATCTACTCCAAATGCAAAAGGGGAGGGGGAGGGAGTGGGATGGACTGGGAGTTTGGGGTTAGTAGCCACCATGGAATTCTGATGTAACTGGTTCACTCAGACACATTAAGTTATTAATTAATCAGACATATTAAGGTATTAATGTGTAAAGCTTTCACGTTTTCTGAACATTGATTTCCAACTTTGCTTTGTTGAGTTCCTTTTTTTTAAAAAAAAATTCAAAATCTTCTGGTCCTTGTCAGTGAGTAAAATTTAGGCTATTAGAAATTTCAGTCTCGGAGTTGCCTGGTGGCCTAGTGGTAAGGATCTGGTGTTGTCACTCCTGCAGCTCAGGTTGCTGCTGTGATGTGGGTTTTATCTCTGGCCTAGGAACTTCTGTATGCTGTGGACACAACCAAAACAAAAAAGTTCAATCTCATATCTGTTCACGGACTGCTCCTTGCCCAGTATCTGTCTGGATGGGGGAACGGGAGAACGAGGAGTAGCTGCAGGCTATTTGGCCCCTTTTTCCTTCCCCTCCTGCTTGTACTTTAGCTCCTGTGCTCTAGCTGTCTGTTAGGGGTAGGGAGATGCTGCTCACCTCACCCTGGTCTCACTGGCCTCTAGCTCTTGCTGGTAGCTCGTGCTGCTGGACTACCATCTGCAAACATAGGCAGCATATGTGGCTTTCATGGAAGTGATGGCCAGCTCCCTTGAAGTGTCCCCCCGTGACTGAGAACTCTCTCCAAGAAGGGCAGCCTGGCCTCTGGCAGCCACTCCCAGAGGTTGATGTGCCCAATGTCTTCACTCAATGGACTGCCATGACTCTGGGCCCCAAAGCTGTCTGGGTAGCACTCAGGCTCCTGTTCTTCTACCCAACGCTCCTTCACGTGGAGTCACACAACTGCTGTGCTCCTTTTCCACGACTTTCAAGGGCCACAGGGATCCAAGCGTGGGAGTATCATCCTGTCCTCCTCCAAGTTACGTTACCCTGCCGTCCTTTCACGTCCCCCTGGGATGGACTAATTCAGCAAGTCACCTGCCTTCGGAAATCTCGAGGTGAGGAGCAGGGCCCAGCCTCAATATTCACACACACCCTCTTCCTTGAGAGAATCCATAGCACACTCTCCTAAGGAGTCTCACTCTGTTGCACCCAAAGGTATGAGAGTAAGTGGGCAGGGTCTACGGCTATTTGAGCATCCTGCTGGATGATACCCATCTGAAGATACCAGTCTCTTCGTCTTACAGGTTCTCCTCAAATCTAGGCGAGATCCTCGTGGGGTCCACCCCCTCCTTCACTTTGCCTTTTCCACCAGCCTGAAAACTCTAATGAGTTGCTCTTTCTCTTCTTCCAGGCCTCAGGGGCGTAGACTGAGGTGGAGGGTGATAGGGGATCGTAGATGACGGTATGCCCAGTAAGCCCTGGGGGAAAAGCTGGTCTCATTTGTTGGGGGGTTCTCTTTAGACTGTGGCAGAATCTAGGCCACAAGACACTTCAAGTCTGGAGTGAGAGCGCCTGAGTTCAAATCCTGAATTTTCTACGTACAACCTATGTGTCACCGGGCAGCTCACTGACATTTTCTGTGCCTTAGTTTCTTCATCTCTAAAATGGGGATAATAAGAATATATACATCACAGGGTTATAGTGCGGACTAGTTGGATGAAGGTTTACAAAGTGCTTTAATACAGTGCCTGGTACATAATAAATGCCATGTAAGTTGTTTATTATGCTTATTTATTACGATTGCTTATCTTCAGTTTGGGACCGTGGTCACCAAATGTGAGGGCAATAGAAGTCCCTGTCCGCATTCTGTTATGTTTGATGAATGCATCATGAAATCAACCCAGGAAAAGGAAGGACACTTGGAATCACTTATGGTTACACTTCTAGTTAAGTCGGATCTGAGCAAAGAAACAAACTCATTATCTCTACTTGAATGTCCCATCAGAAAGATCGGGAAAATAAGCTTGAGTGGGTCACTGGTCTATCCATCCCTTGTTGGTAAATCAAGCAGTCTCCCCTTCTGACAGAGGAGATACTGTGTCAAAAGAATATTTTTATTCAACTTAGGAGCCAACACATTCTTAATAAGTGCTCCACATGCACTCAAGTTAATCAGCATTGCTGCATAAACTCTGGAAGGATTTTTCTAACTTTCCACTGGATAGGAAAGCTTGTTTTATTAATATACTGAATAACAGCATTCTGTAAACAACTCATACTTTTTAGATTTACTCCTGTTAAAGAATGCCATAGTTAAGTGCTTGGAATTGACACTTGAAAATGAAATACTGCTGAAAATAATGGGGAAATTGTAGATGTATTTTATACCTCTCTTTCCCAAATCAAAAGGTCTCATAAATACAGTCTCTAAAAGTGTCGGTGGGGGAGTTAACAGAACTGTACAAGCAATAAGCCTGACCTTTCAATGTAATTTATTTTCGATTTGCTCAATCCTTTTTTATTAAAACTAGCACATCTGAAGCAGAATTAAATCCTATTATAACAGGTGTGTGATCATATCAGGTTCTCCCTGCCAGAGACCCACTTTATTAAAAGTTACTTTGTTTCAAGGAGGATAACCTGATCAGGGCAGTGGGATGCCTTTGGAAAACTGGGGACAGCGGAGTAAGGACGGTTTTATTTTCCTGTGAGCAACTGCTATTACCGGTGAAATCAAAGAATATTTATGAGCCTTTCTTTTGTGTTTGAAAAGCCATGGTGGGATGTAATCTTTCCTCTGTATTTATAAAGGTTATTTCTCTCTGGGGTTACTCAGACCGAGGAAGACCGGTGGGTCATCAAGCTGTTATGTATTGTGACCCACACATTACTTAGCCTGTGATTGTTTTCATGTGCAGTGTTTTTTTTTTCTTTCTTTCTTTCTTTTTAGGGCTACGCCTGCAGCATATGGAGGTTCCCAGGCTAGGGGTCGAATCTGAACTACAGCTGCCGGCCTATATTACAGCTACAGCAATGCTGGATCCGAGCCACATCTGCAAACTACACCACAGCTCACAGCAATGCCGGATCCTTAACCCACTGAGTGAGGCCACGGATCGAACCTGCAACCTCTTGGTTCCTAGTCGGATTCATTTCTGCTGCGCCACGACGGGAACTCCATGTGCAGTGTTTTTACTCTAGTGGCCACTGGAGGGGGAAAAACCTTTGAGACATGATTTAGATATAGATCCACTTTGGAGAAACTAGCTTTCAGTTTTTGGCCTATGTCAGGAAACCTACATTCTACTAGGTCTTTCAAAAAGATTTAGAATTTGAAAACATCACCCCCCCCACCATGAGCGATTTGGCCTCTTTTTTCTTGGTTTCATCTTTTGGTTTCTAGAACCTTTTCTCTGTCTAGTCATCTCACTACCCAATTTCATTTCTACCTCTCCCAAGAAGCTAGTCCTGAAACACTCCTAACTGGTGGAGTGTTTCACCAGTGACCAGAGTGGTGACCTCTTCCCCACTCCCAAATATTATCACTAATAGTCTATATCCATCAACTGGCCACTGATCTGAGTTGACTTGTCATAACTACCCCATCAACCTGAGAGCTCTGGGAAGGCGGAGAGTCAAGCCAGCCTATTTTCTCCTACCTGTCAGGGTTGATTAAAGGGAAAAATATATGACCACAAGGTGGCAGTAACACACAAGAGTGATCAGGGTGCCAATTTGACAGACTTGTGTTCTGGTGGTGGGGTGGAGCATCCCCCTCATAGCCCGAGACCTTCCAAAGACTGTGGTACAAGGCCACCATCTAGGAAGGCAAGGAACTTCCACGAAAGAGGGGAACTGGAGAGAGAGCTTATAAATCTAGGTGATATTGCTTGTGGTCTTTTATAGCTATAGGATTTAATCTCACCTATGGCTAGCAGATGTTAAGTACAATTTTGCCAGGTATGCAAAGCAGGAATGCTCTAAATGGCTATGTATCTGCCTATTGGGGCTATACTTGAAACAATTCAATATGTAAAAATTTGAGTTTGTTGCCTATTGGCTTTGGAGCCAACAGATTCCAGCCTACTATGAAGAAGTCAACAACATATGGCTAATATACAGAGGCCATCTTTGGCTCACTTATACATATTTTAGTACTTTTAGTACTGTTGAAGGCTATTACTCAATGGCTGAAACCAAAAGCTGAGTTTATTGATTGCTTAAGGGAGAGCTTCACTTGTAAGGTGTAGATTTTCTAAGAAAAGCAGTGTTTACCTTATATAGGGTTTTGGAAAGCGTGGAATCCAGGGATTAGCGGACTTCAGAAGCAGAAGTGCTCAACATTACATCTTTAGCTACAGGAACATGGTGATTGGAGTGTATCTGCTATTGACTGGCTGACTTTCCCAGGCATGGAAAATCATGATCATTGGCTTTCAGAAGCATAACCTCTAGTACCAAATGTCACTGACAAAATTAATTGGTTTAAAACTGGCTCTGGGAGTTGCTTGTTGCTACGGCTAAGGAACAAATCAGTATTTTCTTAGGAGAATAGAAATTTTTGATATTTAGAACCTAGCGGTGTTTTGCAAACAGAGAACACTCAGTAAGCACGCCTAGAATAAATGAGTAGCACCTGTATATCACTTGAAAACACACTGGCTTCTAGTCTCCCTACTGTTGAGGCCCCTCCCTGGGGTTTAAATGTACAAGAATAGTAGCATACTCTCTTGAGTTGGTAGAATAAAAACATTAATTAATTTGAGGATAGATCAATGGAGATCATGGGATGTGAGTAAGAGAATTAAAAAAGAAGGAAAATGGACAAAGAGTCTCAAAGACATGTGGGACAACATTAAGTGTGCCAACACACACAGTGAATGTCAAAAGGAGAGGGAGAAAAATATAAGGAAAATATTTGAAGAAATAAAAAGATCAATGAAATCTAAATAGGCTAAATTCAGGGAGAGCTACAATCAGACATATCATAGTCAAACTGTTCAACACCAAAGACAAAGAGAAAAATCTTGAAAAAAGCAAGAGAAAATTGACTTACCATGTACAAGGTAACCAAAATAAGATTAATAGCCAACTTCTAACTAGAAATAGTGTGAGGCAAAAGGCAGTGTGATGACATTTTTGATGTGCTCAAAGGAAAAAGATGTCAATGGAGAACTCTATATCCAGCAAAATTTCCTTCAAAAACGAAGGCAGAATAGGAGTTCCCATTGTGGCTCAGTGGGTTAAGGGCCTGATGTCATCTCTGTGAGGATGTGGTTTGATTACTGGCCTCACTCAGTGAGTTAAAGATCCAGTGTTGCCTCAAGCTACAGTGTAGGTCAGAACTTCCATATGCCACTGGTGTGGCTGTTAAAAAAAAAAAGAAAGGAAAAATGAAGGCAGAATAAAATTCGTATATAAACAAAACCTAAGGACTTTGTTGCTAGAAAACCTGCCTTACAAGAAATATTAAAGGAAATTCTTCAAGTTGAAAAGAAGTGACACCAAAAGTTAACTGAAATACGTGCAAAGAAACAAAGTACGTAAGTGTATAAAAAATGTATTCTTTTTTCTCTTAAATTTATTTAGAAGATAATTGTATAAAATACTAATTATACAATTGTATTGTTTGGATTATAACATGTAAATATGCAACATATATAACAACTATAGCACAAAGCAGGGGAGAGGGAATAGATCTATTTTGAAGAAAGGGAATGGCATCAGCCAATAATTCAAATCCATAGGAAGAAGTGAAGAGTTTGGTAAATAGTAAATAAAAGGCTCTGATTTTTTTTCTCCTTAATTCTCTGAAATTCTTTCAAAATCAAAGATTATATCGCAATAATTATTACACAATATTTTTGTGTTCATAATATAAATGTATTACATATGACAATAATGGCACAAAGGTGGAGAAGGGAGTGATATTGAAGCAAATTTTCTATATTTTATAGAAATTAAGTTAGTAAAAATCTGTGAGTAGATTTTGCTATGTTAAGATGTAAACTGTAGAACAACCACTAATAAAGTCAAAAATATAGTTAAAAATCTGATCATTAAAGGAAATCAAAATGGTACATTAGAAAATATTCACTTAAGGCAGAAGGTAATAAAGGACTAACAGAATAACAAAAAAAGATATGGTATATAGAGAACAAATAGCAAAATGACAGACTAAATCTTACCCTATAAGTAATAACAATTAATGTAAATGAATTAAACACTTCAATCAAAAGGTAGAGATTGTTAATTTGGATTAAAAGATCCAACTATACGCTGTCAGCGAGAGATAGATTAGTGATAGCAAATAAATTCAAAGTAAAATTATGGAAAAAGTAATACCATTCAAATGGCAATCATGGGGGAGCTGAGATGGCTTTAATAACATTGGATACATAGTTTAAACCAAAAAAACACTAGAGATAGACAGGATGTTATAATGATAACAGGGTCAATCCTTCAGGAAGACAAACAATTGTAAACATACATGTACCTAACAATAGAGTTCTGAAATACATCTAGCAAAAACTGACAGAATAAAGTGAGAAATAGAAGACAATTCAACAGTAATTTTTGGAGACTGCAATACTCCACTTCTAATAGTGGATAGATCAACTAGGCAGAAAATCGGCAAGATTACATAAGGCTTGAACAACACTATCAACCAACTTGGCTTAAGTGATATCTATAGAATAATTCACCCCAAAATAGCAGCATAATTCTTTCCATGCTTAATAGTGGGCATCTCAGTCTCTAGTGCTTTGCAACTTCCTAAGGTCAAGCCTGTTTTATGCAGTTGACTTACCAGTACTTATGACTATTTAATAGGCACCTTCTTCCCATTTGTTAGTAATAGACAAATATTTGTTTTGTTTTGTTTATTATTTTAAAGACAGGTTATATCAATACTAATTACAGTTACAAGGAAGTAACCATGACTGAGTGATGTCTCCTATGCCTCCAGCTATAGGGTTGAAAATTAGGGAAGGCTTCTTCAAATCTAGTGAAAACCAGTTAATTGCAGCTCATACCTTGATGTTCAGGTAGGCAGTGGTAGGGAATTTTTTTTTTTTGGTCTTTTTCTTTTTTTTTCTTTTTTTGTCCTTTTAGGGCTGCACCTGCGGCATATGGAGGTTCCTAGGCAAGGGGTCTAATCAGAGCTGAAGCCACCAGCCTATGCCAGAGCCACAGCAACACCAGATCCGAGCTGCATCTGCAACCTACACCACAGCTCATGGCAATGCCAGATCCTTAACCCACTGAGTGAGGCTAGGGATCGAACCAGCAACCTCATGGTTCCTAGTCAGATTCGTTTCCACTGTGCCATGACGGGAACTCATCTTTTTTGTTTTTGATTTAAAAAGTATTAATGACAATTTCCAACAAATACAAAGGTAAGGGGGATAGGACCCTCATTTACTCCTTACCTTCCTCCAGCAACATCACCTCATAGTCACTCTTATCTATACCACCTTAGATACTACTCTTTCCAATCTTTTTTTAAAAATTATAGTTGATTTACAGTGTTATGTCAATTTCTCCTATACAGCATAGTGACCCAGTCATACATATTTATACATTACTTTTCTCATATTATCTTTCATCATGTTTCACCCCAAGATACTGGATATGATTTTCTGTGCTGTACGGGAGGACCTCATTGCTTATCCATTCTAAATGGAATATTATGCATTTACTAACCTCAAACTACCCCCTCCATCCCACTCTCTCCCCCCTCCCTCCTGGCAACCACAAGTCTGCTCTCCATGGCCATGATCTGTTTCTGTTTTGTACATAGGTTCATTTGTGCCATATTTTATATTTCAGATATAAGTGATATCATATGGTATTTGTCTTTCTATTTCTGAAGTACTTCACTTAGTATGAGAATCTTTGGTTGTATCCATGTTGCTGCAAATGGCATTATTTTGTTCTTTTTTATGGCTGACTACTCTTCCCAATCGCAACACCAAATTATTTTCAAGCAAAATTCAAGTATTATATTATGGAAAATCTTTTTGTAAATTCACCTAGTCAGGGGATGAAGGTGACAGAGGTAGGTGTTGGCAACTTACTGGGTTATGAGTTAGGAATCCCAGACCTGGTCCCTGAGAGATGCTTGGAAAATCTCTTCATTTTCCATCTTGGCCTTAGTATCTTCATCTGTAATATGAGGAGATTTGGTCTCTAAATCATTGGTTCGCCATCCTGACTCAACCGATCTTTGAAATCATTACCTCTGGTAAATGAGGTCCTACTGTACAGCACAGGGAACCGTATCCAATCACTTGGGATAGAACATGATTTTTCTCATATTATCTTCCATCATATGAGAAAAGATATGTGTATATATATGAGAAATAATATGAGAAAGATAATATGAGAAAAAGAATGTGTATATATATATATATATATACACACATATATATGTCTGTGTCACTTTGCTGTACAGCAGAAATTGGCACAAGGTTGTAAATCAACTCTATTTTAATAAAAAAAATTATGGAAGCTTTTAGGAGTAAATTCTGGCTTTAGTATTTGGAAAAAAACAACAAAAAAACCCTTCGGTGATTCTGATGTGAAGCCAGGGCTGAGAAACAATGACCTAGAATATAGTCTCTGTGATAGTTAATTTTATTTGTCAACTTGGCTAGACTGTACTACCCAGGTATTTAATCGAACCCTAATCTAAATGTTGCTGCGAAGTATTTGGTAGGTGTGGTTAACACCTGTAATCAGTTGGGTTTAAGTAAAACAGATTATGCTCAATAACTGTAGGGGAGCCATCTAATTAGTTGAAGGCCTTAAAGGCAAAAACCCAAGTTGCCAAGAGAAGAAGAAATTCTGCCTCAAGACTGCAGCATCACCTCCTGCCTGAGTTTCTGGTCTTTGAGACTGGCCTGCAGATCTTGGACTTGACAGCCCTCATAATCACAGGAGCCAATTCCTTAAAATAAATATCTTTCACATATAATACAGTATGTAATACATCGGTTCTGTTTCTCTGGAGGAACCCTGGCTCATGCCATCTTCCTTGGTATTTCTAAGGCTTTCTGGTTCCCATTGTGTAACCCTGCTCCTGTCAAAACCAGTCTTGCCTTGCTGAAAACAGTCTTTGTCAGTTTAAAGATTTATTGAGAGGTTACTATTTATTGAACAGTTACGATGTGCTAGACAGCATGCTTGGAGTCTTTGCCCTTACCTCCCTTGGTTGTTGTATTAACCGAGCTGTCTCTTTCAATGTTTGTAATAGAGTACTTATGAAATAGTAGATAACATTCATTTTATTCCTTTTCTTCCATGCGTCTGTGAGATTTGTCTTAGTGTCTTGGGTCACAGAGCATTAGTATCTAAGAGATAATTTTTTTGCCTGAATTGTTATTGTTTTTATTGCCCATTGCCTTTTTTTTTTTTTTTTTTTTGCTCCAGATGTATTTTTCTTAGCCCTGGGAGACAGGATTATTTGTAGTACAGAGTGCACCGTAAAAAGCACTTAAGTATAAGGATAGCGTGGAGTAAAAGTTGATGGCTGTAAATTCAAATTGCACCATTTCCTTGAAATCTCTAGGGCTCACATGGGGGCTCTCAGAAGAGTGAACCCAGAAGTGAGCATTAGTGGGAAAAGGTCTAGATCTAGACCCTTGCTACTTAGTATGTAGTCTTTGGATGGCCAGGCATGGGCATCACCAAGGTGCTTGTTCAAAATGCAGAATTGCGGGCCCCACCCCAGACCTACTGAACCGGAATCGGTGTGCTGGTCTAGTCGGCATCTTTCACCTTATTTTAGCTGTCCCATTTGTGGCCAACCTCTCACTTTATGACACGACTTTTGGGATTAGGCCTGGGGTGGGAACTCGGGAAGGACTGGGATCAGGGCTCAATTGAGGGCCGCAAAATAGAACAACAATAACAACAGCAAAAAACACCTGGCCTTGGAATCATAAGGACTGGCTTCTGAAAACTGCCTCATTTTTCTTTTTTTTTTTTTTCTTTTTTACCATTTCTTGGGCGGCTCTCGTGGCATATGGAGGTTCCCAGGCTAGGGGTCTAATCCGAGCTGTAGCCACCGGCCTATGCCAGGGCCACAGCAACGCAGGATCTGAGCTGCGTCTGCAACCTATACCACAGCTCACGGCAACGTCGGATCCTTAACCCACTGAGCAAGGGCAGGGATCGAACCCGCAACCTCATGGTTCCTAGTCGGATTCATTAACCACTGCGCCACGACGGGAACTCCTCATTTTTCTCTAATTCATCCCAACTGGTAATTTTTTTTTTTTTTTTTTGGTAGAACGATGATTTTAAGTACTGTTATCCCATGCCCCTTTCTTCTTAGGTTGTGTTTGCTCTTTTCTTATCTATAACACCTTACCCTTAGCCCAAGCACGGTCTTGTGACACACTCAGGCCCGCTGTTTTCAGAGTCGGTATTTTCGCATGGGGCCAGTGACTGAATCACTGGAGTTCTCTAAGTCTGATGCAAAGTAAAATGCCCGGCCTTCCTACCCCATCCTTACTCCCTGCTCCTCCTCCCCCAAGGAAGGTTATGTTCCCCTACTTCTGGGATGCAGCTTAGCCTATCAATTGAAAATTGACATTTGGGGACATTCTGGGAAATCCCTTTTAGACAAAAATCTAAGCACAATTCATCCTCACTCCTCATTGTGCCAGTCAGCCTCAGGAAGGACCGTGTCCTTCACGGAAACTGCCATCAAGCCCTCCGCTGGACTGGTGAGTTGAATCTAGAGCATCTTACCTACTTTTGAGTTAGACTTGCAAGGGTGTTCCCATCGTGGCTCAGCGGAAATGAATCCGACTAGGACCCATGAGATTTCCGGTTCGATCCCTGGCCTCACTCAGTGGGTTAAGGATCCACCGTTGCCGTGAGCTGTGGTGTTGGTCGCAGATGCGTCTCAGATCCCGTGTGGCTGTGGCTGTGGTGTAGGTTAGAGGCTGCAGCTCCGATTCGATCCCTAGCCTGGAAACTTCTGTATGCCGTGGGTGCGGCCCTAAAGACAAAAAAGAATTGCATGGGCATCTTTCTGGAGCATATTTTCACTCAGTGTTGAGCAATTTTAAACACCTTTTTAAAAGTATTAAACACAGTGTGGCTGTGTTGTAGAAGCTGATATAATATTTATATGATTTTCAAAGGCAGAACCCAATTCAGAGACAATCCTGCTTGTGAAGAGCACTTCCAATGAGGTCCCTATATTCCTTCAGGAATAGGTATCTACTCTACCATTAGGGATAGTTAAATAGGCCAGTTTAAAAAGCACTAAGTGTGCCAAGAATTACGTTAAGCGATGGGGATACAGAGATGACTGAATTATGCTAAGCGATGGGGATGTAGCCACTGAGATCCAGGATCTCTTTTTCTTTCTTTTCTTTTTTTCTTTTCCATGGCTGCACCTGTGGCCTATGGAAGTTCCCAGGCTAGGGGTCAAATCGGAGCTGCAGCTGAGGTCTATGCCACAGCCACAGCAACTCGGGATCTGAGCTGCATCTGCAACATATGCCACAGCTCACGGAAATGCCGGATCCTTAACCCACTGAGCGAGGCCAGAGATCAAACCCACGTCCTCACAGAGACAGCGTCAGGTCCTTAACCCACTAAGCCACAAGGGGAACTCCTCCAGGATCTTATAATGGGGGATCTGCAACATTCTCAAGTAGACATTGAGCTCCTGGAGGGTGGGGACCATCCTCTAATTGTTGTTGAATCGATAAAACAGTATTCTCCTTGTATAATGATCACTTTATGTAACAAGTATTGGAGTATTGGTTTAGTTCCTTGCCTTGTGGGCCAGGCCCTGTGCTGGGAGCTGGGAATTACAACGATAAATCAGACACAGGCCTGGTCCTCAGGCAGACCCTCTGATGGGAGGGACAATCAGTGAAGCGGAGACTCACAAGAAGGCACCGTTTCCCTCTTAAGAAGCACCAGAAACAAAAGTTTGTGGAAGGAGTGTATCCCATGGGGGGTGACATTAAACACCGAATAATTTTAACTTTTTGAAATATATCACTTAAAACAACAACAAAGAATTATAATATCAGAAGTTCCTGTGTGGTACAGGGGGTTAAGGATCTGGTGTTGCCGCAGCTGTGGGCACAGGTTGCGACTGTGGCGTGGGTTCCATCCCTGGCCCAGGAACTTCCACATGCTGCAGATGCAGAGCCCAAAAATTATGTTATAATCTATGAAAGGAGATGCCCTTTTTAAAATTTTACTTTTATTAGAGTGTAGTTGATTTACAGTGTTGTGTCAATTTCTGCTGGACAACATAGTGACCCAGTCATAAATATACACATTCTTTTTCTCATACTATCTCCCATCTTGGTCTAATAAGAGATTGGATATGGTTCCCTGTGCTGTACAGTAGGACCTCATTGCTAATCCATTCTAGATGTAATAGTTTGCATCTACTAATCCTAAACTCCCAGTCCATTCCACTCTCCCACCCCCCAACCCCACCGCCTTGGCAATCACATGTCTGTTCTCTGTGTCTGTGAGTCTGTTTCTGTTCTGTAGATAGGTTCATTTGTGCCATATTTTACATTCCATATATGTGATATCATATGGTATTTGTCTTTCTCTTTCTGACTTAGTATGAGAATCTCTAGTCACATCCATGTTGCTGCAAATGGCATTATTTCATTCTTTTTTATGGCTGAGTAGTATTCCATTGTATGCCTGTACCACATCTTCTTAATCCATTCATTTGTTGATGAACATTTAGGTGGTTTCCATGTCTTGGTTATTGTGAAGAGTGCTACTATGAACATACGGGTGCATGTGTCTTTTGGAATGTTTGTTTCACTGAAGTGAGTTTCATACGTAAAGGAAGTTTTTCGTGGCATCTTTGACAAACCCATTAAAACACCCAGACTGAACAACTTAGTAGTGGGGAAAGGGGAAGGAAGAGACAAACTTCCATGTGGGAAATTAGAAAGAGGAAACTGCTTTTTCTTCAACGGTGACTACCAGAGCTGTGATCTTATCCATCAGAAGAGAGTCCTGGATGAGAAGGCAAAACACCTTGATTCTGGCAAAGTGACTCAACTTTCCCAGACCTGCATGTCCTCATCAGTGAACTAGCACGTAACAAGTTTTTCCCTGTCTCCTCATGGGTTCTTAAAGTGATCGAAAGAGCAAAGATGTGTGAAAAATTCTAAGATGCTAAGGACACACACATATATATGTATATACATTTCTCTGATTTTCAGAGGAACAGGAAAGGCCTCTAGCCATCCCCGAACTCTCCTCATCTATGGGTTAAAAAAACAAAACATGAATTATTCTTTTGCAGTAGGGGAAATAAGTATCTATTTAACATGAACGGTATAACAGGTTTTGAGCTGGGAATTTTCTTTTTTTTTTTTCCTGTCTTTTTTTTTTTTTTTTAACCTGGCACCCCGTCGCTGCAAGGGACACCCCCTCTGGTGGGGAAGAGCCCCTGCCAGGCGGGGGGTGGGGTGGGGGAAGCACCAGGATGGGGGAGAGCGCGGTGTGAACTGGGAATTTTCAAAGAACTAACTCAGGTAATCCTTCTAATGTCATTGTTGGTTGTGTGTGTTCCTATTCCCATTTTACAGATGAGTTAGCCTGAAGCTCAAAGTGATAACTTTCCCGAAATCACACCCCTAGCAAGTATTGGAGGCAAGATCAAAATTTAGGTCTGTCTGAGTCATAAATTCATCCCCTAAATTATGAAGTCATTCTGATTCCTAAAGTTGACACATGCTAGGTTGCAATTTTCCCTGGGCGGAACACCTGAATCTCAGTCACTCAGTGGCAGAGAGCTGATATGAATGAATCTGTCAACTCCTTTTCTCAAATCAGGTTTTGACGGGGGTTAAAAGATGGAAGCAGAGGGCACTGGATACCACTCAAGGAGGGTGGGGTGGCATTAAACAATAGAAGATGTAGGAGAAATAGAAAGGACATCGGGAATCAGCCAAGATTGGTTTTGAATTTCTGCTCTATCACACAGCTATGTGACTTTCCGGAAGATATTTTGCCTATTTGAATGAAACGAGAATAAGTTGAAGAATTTTAAGGATTGAGGTAATGCTTGTAAGGTCAACAGCTGATGTTTTGTTATGTCCAGTCCTCTATGTCCTTTGAAGTACTGTCTTGCCATTCCCTGTAATTAATCATGATGCCCCCATATGCTGGCTCTAGTGGTGATGGTATAATTTAGAATGGGCCTCATAGTGTCTTATCCCTTGGCACCAGTGGCGTCAAGATGGGCAACAGATTTAAGCAGAGTTAACCATATGCCTTATCTGGATTGATTTTTGGATGCTGGGATGGATAGAAACTTTTTTTCTGTTTGAATTTCTAAACTGGGAGCATATAAACCTGGGCTATGGGCAGGCTATGGGGCACCTGTGGAGAGTGGTCTACAGTTTGAACCCAACACACAGAAGGGAGTTGAGAGGATAGAGTCCATGAACTCTTCAATCCAGCTGTGCTCAAAGAAGGTTACCCTTTGAACTTCCCAATTTGTAAGAAATAAAATTTCTTTATTTTTGTCTAAAAGTTTGAATTGGGCTTATCTCACATGCTTCTGAAAGAATCCAGACTTATATAGTGTTAAAGCATATATAAAATGCATATACCATGAATAGTGCTGAATGATAATACCTGTAATGAAGAAAATGGTTTGAAAAAAAATCAGTGTGTGTTTCTTATTTGCATTTTGGGGTATGCGATTTTTTCTGAGCTCAAGACATCTATCTACTGCTAAAGAAAAAAGATTGAGAACAAAAATGAAAGAAAACATTAACCTTCGGCTTTTAACATTCAAAATAGAATTCTCTGCCAGGAATACAGCTCAAAAGCTAGACATTGTTGAGAGAGGATTTTTCTAAATTTCCTAAATCTCCTCCTTTAGTATATCAATAGCCAGGCTTGAACAGACAGAAAGTGTAAGGGGGAGCCTTCTTTGAGTTGCACTATGAGAAAGACTAAGTGAGGTAGGAGAAGCCACATGCATGTCCTAATTTCTCCCCTGCACGGTACAATGGGTCCTGAGCCAATGAGGTGTGCCTCAGCATCCTTACGTGAGTGGAAAATGCAGTTAAACACAGAGAAGATCTACTTCCTTGGTTCCTTGTGGTAGGGACACTGTGTTTAGAGTTACTATACCTGCATCAGGGCTCTTTGTAGTAGAGGGGAAGCGTACAGTATACTGCACGGGCCAGAGATCTGGATGAAGGGTATGGAAGATGTTCGGACATATCTACATATCCCTGTAGTTCCCAGCGGAAGCTGCAGGGAACATTATTCCTACATGTGTCGGGGCTCTTGCTTATAGAACATCGCTGATGCTGTGGTCTGGGCTACAACTCAGCTTGGCTCTCCAGTGAACTGACAGAAAATGTTAGAAGAAGAAAAGAATAAAATCAATGGCACTGTCAGCTTGGTACGAAGAAAGTAGACATTTTATTTTTATTTATTTTTTAGGGCCGCACCTGCGGGATCTGTAGGTTCCTGGGCTAGGGGTCGAATCGGAGCTGCAGCCACCGGTCTATGCCACGGCCACAGCAATGCAGGATTGGAGCCGTTTGTCTGTGCGCTACACCACAGCTCAAGGCAACACCGGATCCTTAACCCACTGAGCAAGGCCAGGGATCGAACCCGCAACCTCATGGATGTTAGTCGGGTTCTTTAACCACTGAGCCATGACAGGAACTCCTGATATTTTATTTTTAAAGGGACACAAGCGTGTATATAATTAAGGGCAAGAATAATGTAAGTTGGTACAACATCTCAGCTTGTCCATGGGTATTTCTTCTGCAACTTTCTTGGGCATCCTTGGTTCATAAGGTCTGCCATATATACCTAATCGGAAACTTAGTTGATTTTAGAAGTTCTTTTCCTCCAATATCCTATGGTCCTATGATATGAAGCTTCTAAGAAAAAAAACCTCAAGGTTTTATTTGCAGGATCCAGACTTTCTGCACAGAGATGGATTGTTCTTATTCTAACTGATTCAAGACACCAGAGTCTTTGCAGCCAAAGGATTGAGGGTTTTGGTGTCTAGTGGAAGCATGTTGCTTTAATGTCCTAACTTCTGGACTCTGTGAGAGTAATAAGCCCTGCAGAAGAGGGTAACACTGCAAATGAAATCTTCTATTCAGAAGATTCATCCTGCCTGACTTGGTTCCCATTCCATTTTTAGACAGCTTCAATTATTTGAAAGTTATTTGTTTTACTGAGGTGATTTCTGTTTTCTTTTTCAACCATGTCAACAATAGCCCTGTTTTTGTTCTCTGGAGCCACCCACATGAGAGGATTTATTATAAATAATAATCCTGCCAAGGCTTGAGGACACTCCTAATGGTTTCCCACTGTCTTCTCCTGGCTAAACATCTTTCAGTTCCTCAGCTGGTCCTCAAAGGCTAAGAATCCAAGTCTCCTAATTGTATTGGTTGATCCTTTCTGGACACACTATAATTTTCAAAATATCTTGTTGCATATGATGCCCACAACTGAATACTTCAGGTGTGGACTGCCAGGTGCAATGAGATCATTCTCTCTCTTTTTTTTTTTTTTTGTCTTTTTGCTGTTTCTTTGGGCCTCTCCCACGGCATATGGAGGTTCCCAGGCTAGGGGTCCAATCGGAGCTGTAGCCACCGGTCTACACCAGAGCCACAGCAACGCGGGACCCGAGCCGCGTCTGCAACCTACACCACAGCTCACGGCAACGCCGGATCGTTAACCCACTGAGCAAGGGCAGGGACCGAACCCGCAACCTCATGGTTCCTAGTCGGATTCGTTAACCACTGCGCCACGACGGGAACTCCCCCATTCTCTCTCTTGATCTCAACACTAGACTCCTGTTAAAAGTAATTTACGAGCCAGAACCAGTCAATTCATCTTAAGCCAGTAACATGTGGTAATGACTTTTTAGTTGACATTAGGGCACTGGATGCCTAGAGGGGGGAGATGATGGGGGGTGGGGCTGAAGGACACACTTCATTCTATGTTTGGCTATTTTTTTTTTTGTCTTTTTTAGGGCCACACCCGTGGCACATGGAGGTTCCCAGGCTACGGGTCTAATTGGAGCTATTGCTGCCGGCCTACACCACAGCCACAGCAACCCAGCATCTGAGCCCGATCTGCAACCTACACCACAGCTCATGGTAGTGCCGGAACCTTAACCCACTGAGCAGGACCAGGGATTGAACCCACAACCTCATGGTTCCTAGTGGGATTTGTTTCCACTGCACCATGATGGGAACTCCCATGTTTGGCTTTTATATGCCGGTATACTGATTTTGAAAAGAGCTATCTTTTCTCACACTGTGGTATGATTTGCATATAAAGTCGGAAATTCACAAGTAGATTTTTCCTTTGTTCAGCACTTGCTCCTGACTTTCTGGGCCAGGTTTAATGAAACCCAACCAGAAAATAAATTTAAGGTTGATTAACTTTCCGGCCTGGGGATTATTAGTCTTATCTAGATTCCCCACAAATACAAGAAGGTCTGTCTATACTATGGGTTCCATTTTAGTACTGGGTAGTTCTGATATTTCCCCCCTCACTCCTTCTCTCTGTTCTGCTACTATGCACGTTGGGAAGGGCCAAAGGTATTCTTAGACAAAGCAAGTAGTAGTATTTATGACATTTGTGATCTGGAGTAAGTAGTGAAGTACAGACAGATTAGTAAAAACAAACAAACAAGAACAACAACAACAAAAACCTGTGAATCCTTAGCTGACTTCACCAAGTAGTCAATGAGAGTTGACTATTGTCCTTAAACTTCCAGCCCTGGGTTAGCATGCTTGCAGTGTGGCCTAATTAGTCAGCGCTGTTTTATGACTTAATATTTTTTTCCCTGTTTGTCTAAAATGATCTAGTCAGAGACCCTCTGTGAATGCCAGGCGTTACATATATCACGATGCTGCTTCTTTTGACTGAAGCCTGACTTGATTCATTGGAAAATGGCTTCAGTGTATTGGATTTACGGTTCATTTAACGAGTACTGTGGATGTCAATACATTGGTGTAAACCTGGTGCAGGTAGTAATTTTATTTCTAATGAGGGGCTCAACAAGCATTCTACTATGAAAAGTAGGACATTGTTCAGTGAGCACAGAATAAACCCATCTAATCAGACCTAGGAAACATGCTAGTCACACATCACAATGATGTTAAGCCCACTTGACTTCTCTGGGACTCAGTCTCCATGTCTGAAAAATGAGTGTGTTGGACAAAAGCCTTTGTATCTCTGAACCTCCTGGGATTTTATTAGCTATTTTAGGAGACCTCTCATCTTTAGGACATGTATTCTGTAGTGGAGGTGGATTTACATGAGCCATTTGTGCTGTGATATGCATCCCCTCCCAATGCCATGGCACCATGAACTCTCACCTAACTATGAGCCTCTTGTATATCCCAGTGTCTTACTAGTGAGATGCTGACTGCCCATCATTCTGCACTGTTTTTTTTTTTCAAGGATGTTTGCAGCAGGAACAGGCTTGCAATAGAGAGGTAGTGTCTCCCTCTGGGGCAAAGGGCAGGCATGCTTATTGTACATTATACAAGATTTTATAAGCTTGATTTCTCTAAACTCAGGGTTCTTCTGCTACTGCTATGAGCAAGAAATTGTCCTTCATTTCTAATCCAGGAGTTTCATATTTTCTACAAATATTCATGAAACTGTGGTTGGCTAACTTACTAGCATGTAATTACAGTAAAATCTCAGAAACTTCATGGTTCTTGAAAACAACCCTAGTCCAAATTCATGTTCCTCTTTGCTTTTCTCCCCCCTCCCCACTCCACTTTTTTTTAGGGCAGCACCTGTGGCAGATGGAAATTTCCAGGGTAGGGGTTGAGTTGGAGCTGCAGCTTCCTACACCACAGCCACAGCAACGTCAGATCTGAGCCATGTCTGCAACCTACACCACAGCTCACAGCAACACCGGGTCCTAACCCACTGAGCGAGGCCAGGGATTGAACCTGCATTCTCATGGATACTTGTTGGGTTCTTAACCCTCTGAACCACAATGGGAACTCCATTCCCCATTTTAAAAGTTTTATTGGACTATGGTTGATTTATGTTCCTTTTTTCTTAATGCCAGAGCATATAATCTATGAACAATTCAACTGAAAACACACTTTTATCTGGTTGTTTTATATATTAATCTTATCTTCCAACTAGATTGTAAGCACTTGAGTGCAGGCACAATGCCAATACTTTTTCTGTCTACCCTATAGCAGCTGGCATGGGGATGGGTTCCCAGGAGGGGCTCAATATGTTTTTTGATTGACTTTGGCCTTATGCATGCCAACTGAGCTAAAACACTCCATGCGTTTTACCATTGAACTTCTTGGCTTGGGTGTCTTATTATGGATGAAAACTATAGACTGACTCCTCTCAAAATAGAAAAGTGCTAATGAGAGAGGGAGAAGCTGTTTGTTTTTCAGACATGTAGCATGCAAGGCACACGTGTTTCCTAATCAATTGGAGATCATTTGACTAAGGGGCCAATTGCAAAGCTACTCTGAGCCCACATTTCTAAAGATGCCAGGGAAATTTTGTTGTGCTGAGCTGCTAATAATCATCATGTTCTGGCTACTTAAGAACTGGAATATAGTTTCTGTGATTTTGGAGAACTCAAGAGCCTCAGGAGGGCATCTGTGGCAGCCCACTGCCTTCGGCATCAAGGGGAATTCATTTGATACTTGATGAAAATCTCGGAGAAGACTTCGACTCTCCATGAGTACACTCCCCAAAGCCATCCACTTGCTGCTTGTTTTATTTTAAGCATCTTGTTGTTAATGGCCCATTATACAAGAAAGAAAAATGTCTATATGTGCATTTTCATTTGGCTAATCATTGTTGCCAATTGTCTGGATTATTCAGTTAGTCTAACTGTAGTTTTCTCTAAGGAAATAAGGAGACACAACAGCCTTTCTGCATTTCGAACGAAAACATTAGGACTCAGGGCTCTTTTTGTGGCCATGCCCTGGAGGATGGACTCTGTACTCCCATAATAAATTTTGCATTCTCCCTCTCTCTCTTTTGAAGTTTTCAGGACTGCAACACTCTCAGTTCAGTCTTCCTGAGTACAACCAGCTGATACTGCTTTATAGCTGTGATTGTTATCTTTTATTAACTTTAACCTCACATAGCTGACATTTGCTAACTTTAGTTTTGTAAGTTAAGGCTGTCCCTTCTCACTTAGAAATAGTTCCTGCTGTTTGAATTTGGGTATGCTGCCACCAAGTGGTTGCCAGTTCTTTGATTCCCATGGTCTCAACATTCAAAATACAGGCTGCATCATTTTTGTTGTTGTTGCTGCTGGTGCTGTGTGTGTTAAGATTGGGATAGTGTGATGCTTGTGAATAGGTGAAGGTCTCAGGTATCAGAGGGAGTTGGTGAGTAAATCTTCATGAATAAGCAGGAAGATACTGAAGGGCAAAAAAATGGGCCATTACTTAAGGAGGGGAAGGAAGGGCAGTCTGAGGTTCAAGGAATGAGATCAGAGACAGAGGAGTTGTGGAGTGAAGGGAGACAGGGACAAAATAAGACAAAAAGGAAAATGACCCAGACTGAAATGAACTTGACCACTGTTCCTGCACTATTCTTTGTTCCTGTGCTTGTGGGTGAATCTGAGTAGCAAGATGGCTATATGATCTTGAGCAGAATTGTGTCTTATACATCTTTGTATCCCCCACAGTGTCTAGCATCATGCTGGGCACATAGGTGGTCCTTAATAAAGGTCTGTGGAATGAATGACCCAAACCTGCTGGAGTTGAGACAATACATAATGGAGGAGGTGGATGCTGGCTCCAGGCAGCGGGGCAGCTCCCAATGAGCAAGTCTTGATGATGTTCTGCCTCTGACATTAAGCTGAGGGTCCCACGCAACCTTAGCTGGCTCCTGTGATCAATCTTCCAAATTATAACCTTTTCTAAATCTTCAGAGTTAGGTACCTGCATAACTTCTTTTTATTCTTCTCTTTTTCTTTTTAAAGATCTCAGATCCAAAACCCTTGAAGTCCTTCATATCTCCGAACTAGTCTGGGTGGTTGGAAACAGATGACATATGGCATATGGAAGCTTTTAAGTTTTTTCTTTTTCTTTCTGATATAATTTTTAGATTACTTTCTATTTACAGTTACTACCAAATATTGGCTATATTTCCTATGCTCTACAATCCATCCCTGAGCCTATCTTACACCCAGTAGCTTGTACTTCCTACTCCCCCACCCCTAGACATATGGAAGGTTTTGATTGGCGGACATGAGACCTATGGCTTCTTCCATTCGCAAGGTGTGTAGGGAGTGACTGGATAGGGCTTTTTAAAATGCCTCTGAAGAGAAAACTGAGGCTCATTCACAGTAGAATGTTTGTTGGCATTAACAGCCTGGTCAGACACAGTTCTTCTTAAAAAGGGGGTTTATCCTTGCATGATGATACGTGTACTGTGATATCATTGGCCCTAACCAGCAGTGAGTCACATAATTGGCTTTTAAATCTACAGATGGCTACACCTCACCTGTTACCCAAATATTATAATTCATAAAAATGTGGTCACATCATCTGTGGTGCTTCTCTTCATGTGAAAATTAAGTCCTTGAGGATAATAGTTTTAGGAGGCCCGTTAAGATGACCTATTTGGCATCATAAACTTGCACACCTGAAACACACAACTCCCCAACCAGGGGTCCATGTGGAGCAGAACAGCATAGTGGATGACAGCATGGGCGTTGCAATCAGACATACCTGGGCTCAAATTCTACCTCTGCCTTGTAGGAGCTTTTTGACACCAAGCAAGTCACCCAACCTCTCTGTACCTTGGATTCCTAACCTATAAAACAGTGTAACATTTAACTACCTGACATGGGTGTTATGAAGGTTACAGTAAATGACTAAACACATGTAGTGTGCTTAACATAGTGCTTAGTATATAGTTAAGCACACAATCACTAGTAGCTAGTACGTGTGTTTCTTACTTGAATGCAAACTTTTGGAAGTGAAGCCCTTGGATAGTGTCTCATCTCACCCACCACTAAGTCATTAAGGCTTGTGCAGACTCCCCAGCCAGGTCCCACAGAGTGTCTCCTGCCCCACAGAGCGCCGAACAGGTGGGAGCTTATAAACGAAGTAGGATGTCATTTTGAGCCACCGTTGCTCTAATTTCTTTCGACATTTGTGAAGAACAATTGGATTCCCTTCCGTTTTAATTTTCCTCCCTTCTCAGATAAATTTTCCAAATGTCCACTTCCTATTTCCTCGACCAAGGCCAGAGTTGAAGGAAGCTGGCCTTCAATCTCCAACTGGGTGAGAGCACCATTTGGGCTCAAGAGCAAATTGTATTGGAAAAGCGGCAGAAGCACTGAAATGAATTGTCATGAAATGAGGCTTGAAGTGAAAGCACAAGGCAGAGCCTGGTCCTAATTGGCAGTGGAGTTACTCAGGTAAGAAGCTAATTGCGAATGTCTCACTGCAGAACTTTTGTAACATGCACCCAATCCCTCCCAATCGCCTCCTTCCATCCACATACAGCCTTTGGAAGATGACGATCTTTGGGTAAAGGTAACACCGAGTTATTTCACGGTACTAGAAAATCCTTAATTCACAAACTGTGCAGACATAGAAAAAGTTTGAAGCACGGTACAACTTGAAATGTTCCCTGAGGTCAGGTGAATAATGGTACCCTAAATGTTTCCACATCCTAACCCCTGGAAACTGTGAATGAGTGACAATATATGCAAAAGGGACTTTGTAGATGCGATTTAAGTTGAGGATTTTTTTTTTTTTAAGGGCCACACCCGCAGCATATGGAAGTTCCCAGGCTAGGGGTCTAATCAGAGCTGCAGCTGCTGGCCTACACCACAGCCACAGCAACGTGGGATCTGAGCCACATCTATGACCTACACCACAGCTCATGGCAATGCCAGATCCCCGACCCACTGAGTGAGGCCAGAGATTGAACCCACATCCTCATGGATACCATTCAGATTTATTTCCACTGTGCCACAGCAGGAACTCCTAAGTTAAGAATCTTGATATGGGGGAGATTCTCCTGGATTATCTGGGTAGGTCCAGTGTAAACACAAGAGTCCTAATAAGAGGGACTCGGGAGGAGACAAGAGGCAGAGGAGAAGGCAATGTGATGGCACAAGCTGAGACTGGGGTGATGCACTTTGAGAATGGAGGACCGGCAGACTTCTCTATGTCCACCTGCTCTGCCCAGTACAATAGCCATGACCCACATGTGGCAATGACCGCTTGAAATGTGACTAGTCCTAGTTGAGAAGGGTAATAAGTGTAAATTTGCATACCAGTTTTGAAGACTTTGTATAATAAAGCATGTAAATATCTCGTTAGTAATGTTTATGTTGATTATACATTGAAATTATTTTAGATAAATTGAGTCAAAAAATATATTATTAAAATTAGGGGGAAAAAAAAAGAAAAGAAAATGGAGGAATGGGCCAAAAGCCAAGGAATCCAGGCAGGCAGCTACTAGAAGCTGACCAGGGCACATAGTGGATTTCTCCCTTGGGGCCTCCAGAGGGAAACTGGAAGCCCTGTCTACACTGTGACTTTAGCCCATTGAGACCTGCTTCAGCCTTCTGACCTCCAGAACCATAAGAGAAGAAAAGTGTATTGTTTTAAACCAGTGCTGCAAATTCTCCCAGCTATGCTCGAGAGCCGGAAGTTCCCAAAGTTAGAGCTATTCTTTGGGGAGCTATCAGTGAAAGACATAATTGTTGAAAGTTTCCACGAAAATACAAAGGAAAAATGTGCGTGGTACCAATCAGACTGTTATGCCTTCATCTGGCTGGCTGACAGAGAGCACGGAAGGGGACCCAGGATGTGGGGATTTCTGGTCCCTGGGGCATCATGAGGATAGACTTGACAAGTGGGATCTGTGTGTCTGGATGCAGCAAGTGATGCCTGGGATGAGAGGGGGCTGAAAGAGAAGGGGGAGAACCTAAAACCTAAATTCCATCGATCAGACTTTGTTGTGGGGCCAACCAGTGAAAAACACACCTTAGATGCCAGCGTCATCTTTGTGACTAATCCAGCTTTCAAATCTGTAACATAGAGCTCCCCGTGAGCTTAAAGAAATAAAGAACTTCCTGTGTTTGCCAGGTCCTACCAGCTCTGACTTTGGGACTGACTGCTCTTTGGTCCGTGCTTCTTGGGTTTGGTCTCTGTCTGCTACTCTGACATCCTGGCACCTCTACTGCCTATTGTACACTCCTGGTGTTCTCTTTAGCGCTCCAGTCTGTGCCTGCCAGATTCTTCTCTATTCTTTTTTTCTTTCTTTATTTTTGCTGCCCCATGATGTATTGAATTCCCAGGCCAGGAAGATCTGAGCCACAGTTGCGACCTATGTCACAGCTGCAGCAATGCCAGGTCCTTAACCTACTGTGCTGGGCCAGGGACCAAACCTGCATCCCAGTACTCTAGAGATGCTGCCGATCCCATTGTGCCACAGTGGGAATTCCAGATACTTCTCTATTCTCAGAACCTTGAGTTTCCTGCCCCCAGGAATTCTTTGCTCTAACCTATAAACCCTTATCACAGGCCCCTGGCACCAAAGCCACCATCAGGCCCTGATCAGGAGACCTCCTAGATTCCTTGGGAGATGACTTTCTGGGGGAGAGTTCTCCTCCCTATCACAGCCCTCAAAGTACTTTTGTCTTTACAATAAGAAGTAGATTTACACATCACCATCATGCCTCATGCCCATCACTGTACCCTCCTCTGCTGGCTATACCGCCTAGCCCCACCCACCACCACCAGCCTCATCCACCCCACCACCCCTTCTACAACCCATGCTCCTCTCTTTTTGCTTTTTAGGGCCACATACGAGGCATGTGGAGGTTCTTTGACTTAGATTTCAGGTATCAGTCTGCTTTAGTAACATCCTCCCTGACTGTTCAGGCTAGCTTTCCCTGTTTTCCATAGCACACCTCACTCCTGCTTCACAATCCTAATCACAATGGCAATTCCACAATAGTTTTTGTGATTGTGTTGAATGGTTGTAACTCCACAGGGTTTATGTCTGTCTTGTTCACTGCTATTTCCTCTGTACCTTAATGCACAGATCTCAAAATATGTTTGCCGAATCTTGTATCAAGTGTTGCAGATTAAAAACCTGAGTCTCAGGAGTTCCCGTTTTGGCTCAGCAGGTTAAGAACCCAGCGTAGTCTGTGGGAGGAAATGGGTTTGATCCCTGGCCTCACTCAGTGGGTTAAGGATCCAGCATTGCCACAAGCTGCATCATAGATTGCAGATGCGACTCGGCGGATCTGGTGTGGCTGTGGCTGTGGCTCTGGTGTGGGCCGGAAGCTGCAGCTCCAATTTGACCCCTAGCCCAGGAACTTCCACATGCTGTGGGTGCATCTATAAAAACAAAAGACAAACAACAACAACAACAACAAAAACCCTGAGCCTCAGGGCAGCTACAGCTGTAATTCAACCCCTAGCCTGGGAACCCCCATATGCTGAGGGTGCAGCCCTTAAAACCAAAAAACAAACAAACAAACAAACAAAAATGTGAATCGAGCTCTAGGGCACATTAGTTTTTGAAAGTCATAAATAGGCTTTTTCATCAAACCTTCAGGAGAACAGTGAAAACATCATAAAAAGCCTAATATAAGGGACATGACGCTTACCTGGAGAAAAGTTTTTGAGATGAAATTATTCATTTATTACCTCCTCCTACCTTCTTCCTTTCAGTTCAGTCATTTCCATGGAACTGTCTCTGACCCCTATGGTTCATATTGATAGCTCTCTTATTTGGCTTCTTTATAGCATTTTGAGTATCATTCAAGCTATCCCTGGATTATATGTGACAATGAATTTGTTGAGTGTCTCTGATATATAAATCATGGTCTCTATAATGAAACTGTATTCTTTTTAGCACACAGATTGTATCTTTTATCTCTCCTAATTTCTACCGTGGCCCTAAGTATATAGTAGCACGTTGGGATAATGTTTTAATAAATTATCCTCTGTGTGTGTGTCTGTGTTTACACCTATCCCTTCCCATATTCAGCAAAGAAATTTTACCACCTAGGAGAAAGGTTATTATAGCAAAAGAGCAGCAAACAAAAAAGTTAATTCTTAGCCTTTGAGTTTTAAAAGCCTATTTAGAGTTTCAGGAACCAGGGCTTTTGAGCTTCAAAATCCTAAGCCCTAAAGAACCCAGGACATACATTTCATGATATACATAACAGATTTGAAAGGATACAGGATCGGAGTTCCTGTCGTGGCGCAGTGGTTAACGAATCCGACTAGGAACCATGAGGTTGCGGGTTTGATCCCTGCCCTTGCTCAGTGGGTTAACAATCCGGCGTTGCCGTGAGCTGTGGTGTAGGTCGCAGACGCGGCTCCTGCGTTGCTGTGGCTCTGGCATAGGCCGGTGGCTACAGCTTGGATTAGACCCCTAGCCTGGGAACCTCCATATGCCGCGGGAGCGGCCCAAGAAAAGACAAAAAAAAAAAGGGATACAGGATCGATGAGACTGTTTTTTTTTCTCCCCAGACTAGATGAAAATTCCATGGGATGTGAGAGCAGTGAGTTAGAACAAAAAGTCCTTGTTGCAATCCCACTCTTGGGCATATATCCGGACAAAACTCTACTTAAAAGAGACACGTGCACCCGCATGTTCATTGCAGCACTATTCACAATAGCCAGGACATGGAAACAACCCAAATGTCCATCGACAGAGGATTGGATTCGGAAGATGTGGTATATATACACAATGGAATACTACTCAGCCATAAAAAAGAATGACATAATGCCATTTGCAGCAACATGGATGGAGCTAGAGAATCTCATACTGAGTGAAATGAGCCAGAAAGACAAAGACAAATACCATATGATATCACTCATAACTGGAATCTAATATCCAGCACAAATGAACATCTCCTCAGAAAAGAAAATCATGGACTTGGAGAAGGGACTTGTAGCTGCCTGATGGGAGGGGGAGGGAGTGGGAGGGATCGGGAGCTTGGGCTTGTCAGACACAACTTAGAATAGATTTACAAGGAGATCCTGCTGAATAGCATTGAGAACTTTGTCTAGATACTCATGTTGCAACAGAAGAAAGGGTGGGGGAAAAATGTAATTGTAATGTATACATGTAAGGATAACCCGATCCCCTTGCTGTACAGTGGGAAAATTAAAAAAAAAAAAAAAAAGTCCTTGTTAAGTCCCTTAACAGAGGTGCTCTAAATTGGTCCTGTGGGGCAAGACCCAATTTGAAGAAATAATACAGTCCTCAAAGGGGAGACGGATGGAGAAAACTTAGATGAGACTCCACCTGGCCTCTCCCCACATAGGGAGAGGCGACAAGCCCTGAAGGGTACCACTGACCCCAGCCTGGCTCCAGAGTGGTAGAGCAGAGTTGGTTGTAGGTGTTATTGCAGGGGACGGGTCTTTGAGGCAGCCTTCTAAGTTCCTGGACTCTGGTGAAGTTGGGGAAGAACCAAGTATTTTCTGGCTAGCCATGAGGGGCCTCAAGACCTGAGAAAACTTCAACTCAAGGTTAAGGAGGCATGGCAGTGGTCTAAGTCCAACTGTAACTGAGACCTGAATGAGCTTCGAATATCCCTGCATCATCTATGCAGAGACGATTAAGGCCATATATGACAGTGTACCTGTCGGTAGGCTTCCAGAGGTGGACAGCAGAAAACTAAAGATCAAACACTTTCTCCTTGTCTTAGCCACAACCCCAGAGATTGTGGGCAGAGCTTGAATTGACTGAGATTAAATTTTATATTATCTGGAGAAATGGGGGCTCAAAATAGAGTAAGTTATAAGAAAAAAAAATTTTTGTATTAAAGTATAGTTGATTTACAGTGTTGAGTCAAGTTTTGCTGTATAGCAATGTGACCCAGTCATACACATATATACATTCCCTTTCTCATACTATCTTCCATCAAGGCCTATCCCAAGTGACTAGATATAGTTCCCTGTGCTATACAGCAGGACCTCATTGCTTATCCATTCTAAATGTAAGTTTCCATCTAACCCCAAACTCCCTGTCCATCCTACCCCCTCTCCTGCCCCCTTGGAGCCACAAGTCTGCTCTCTATGTCCCATGATCTCTTTCTGTTTTGTAAATAGGATCATTTTTGACATATTTTAAATTCCATGTATAAGTGATATCATATGATATTTGTCTTTCTCTTTCTGACTCACTTCACTTAGTATGAGAATCTCTAGTTGCATCCATGTTGCAGCAAATGGCATTATTTTGTTCTTTTTTATGACTGAGTAGTATTCCATTGTGTATATGTACCACGTTGTCTTAATCCATTCCTCTGTCATTGGACATTTAGGTTGTTTCCATGTCTTGGCTATTGTGAATAGTGCTGCAATGAACATAGTGGTGCATATATTTTTTTTGAATTGTAGTTTTGTCTGGATATATGCCCAAGAGTGGGATTCCTGGATCATGTGGTAGTTCTGTATTTAGTTTTCTGAGGAACCTCCATACTGTTTTCCATAGTGGTTGTACCAATTTACATTCCCACCAACAGTGTAGGAGGGTTCTCTTTTCTCCACACCCTCTCTAGTATTTGTTATTTGTGGTATTTGTTAATGATGGCCATTCTGACTGGTGTGAGGTGGTACCTCATTGTAGTTTTGATTTGCATTTCTCGAATAATTAGTGATGCTGAACATTTTTTTTCATGTGCCTGCTGGCCATCTGTATGTCTTCTTTGGAGAAATGTCTATTTAGGTCTTCTGCCGATTTTTTGATTAGGTTGTTTGTTTTTTGCTGTCGAGTTGTATGAGTTTTTATATTTTGGAGATTAAGCCGTTATTGGTGCATTTGCAACTAATTTTTCCCATTCCTTAGGTTGTCTTTTTTTTTAATGGTTTCTTTTGCTGTGCAAAATCTTGTAAGCCTGATTAGGTCCCATTGGCTTATTTTTGCTTTTATTTCTGTTGCCTTGGAAGACCTAAGAAAACATTTGTATGGTTGATGTCAGAGAATGTTTTGCCCATGTTCCTTTCTAGGAGTTTCATGGTGTCTTGTCTTATGGTTAAGTTTTTAAACCATTTTGAATTTATTTTTGTGCATGGCATGAGGGTATGTTCTAGTTTCGTTGATTTACATGTGGCTGTCCAGTTTCCCTAGGACCACTTGCTGAAAAGTCTTTTTCCCATTTTATATTCTTGCCTCCTTTGTTGTAGGTGTCTGGGTTTATTTCTGGGCTCTCCATTCTGTTCCATTGGTTTGTATGTCTGTTTTTGTATCAGTACCACACTGACTTGATTACTGTAGCTTTGTATCATTGTCTGAAGTCTGAGAGAGTTATACCTCCTGCTTGTTCCCCCCCCCCTCAGGATTTCTTTGGCAATTCTGAGTCTTTTATGGTTCCATATAAATTTTTGGATTGTTTGTTCAAGTTATGTGAAAAATGTCATGGGTAATTTGATAGGGATCACCTTAAATCTGTAGATTGCTTTGGGCAGTATAGCCATTTTAACAGTATTAATTCTTCCAGTCCAGGGGCATAGGATATCTTTACATTTCTTTGAATCCTCTTTAATTTCCTTGATCAATGTTTTATAGTT
The DNA here is from genome assembly GCF_016906955.1 of Phacochoerus africanus. NCBI lineage: Eukaryota > Metazoa > Chordata > Mammalia > Artiodactyla > Suidae > Phacochoerus > Phacochoerus africanus. The sequence goes on along the minus strand of NC_062560.1, from coordinate 110,067,283 downwards.
CTCAGTGTATAAGTCTTTCACCTCATTGGTCAGGTTTATTCTTAGGTATTTAATTTTTTTGGGGGGTGCAAGAAAAAAATTCTCATGTGCATGAATTTTTGGTTTAACATTTATATCAACCCCCCATCAAGGCACTCTATATTTGGGGTCAATTGGATTGACTTGATGAAACAAAGCCTTTTTCCTGTGGCCAGCATTTAAGAGAAATATTAATGGGAAGACAAGAAGCTCCTTCTGGGGGTTGGGTAAATTGGTAGGTATTGAAGTGCTCTCTGGAGTTCCCACTGTGGCTCAGTGGTAACAAATCTGACTAGTATCCGTGAGGATGCAGGTTCAATCTCTGGCCTTGCTTAGTGGGTTAAGTATCTGGGGTTGCCATAGCTGTGGTGTAGGTCAAAAACATGGCTCAGATCCTGAGTTGCTGTGGCTGTGGCATAGGCCAGCAGCTACAGCTCTGATTCAACCCCTACCCTCAGAACTTCCATTTGCTGCATGTGTGGCCCTAAAAAGCAAAAAAAAAAAAAAAAAATGGTGCTCCCTGAACTGTCCTTGCCTTTCTGTGCTTCTTTTTTCCCCCGTCGTGACAATAGTGTTGCAGATGCCAAACACTGCAGCACCCCTGGTTAGCCAAAGGAGAGTCCTGTGAGAGTCATGCAACTACTTACAATGGCAGGAGGGTGAACTCAGGCTTTTTAGAGTTTTCACAGACAAGCATAGGTGGAAACGAGAGATCTTAAAATAAGTCCCAGACATCCAACTTTGTGTATAGTTACAAATGTATGACTTGATCATTGATTTTTAGCAGGTAGACAGAACTAGACAGGTTCATATTTTTGAAATGGGCTGGAACCTGAGGATTGCATCTGCAAGGGCCACATTATTTATTAAACTGTGTGGGATGACTCTGATTGTGCTATAGAAGGGCAGAGGTCTCCAGAGTCAGTTGGGGTTTTCGAATCACATTCAGTGAATGTCCTAGCATCTCAATTGAAGAATCCCACTATTGAGGGACTCCTCTGGAGTAATCAATTAAAAGCAGTAGCATTAAGCAGCTAACGGTGCTGGGAAATCAATACTGGCATGGGGAAGAAACAATTCCCTGCAATGATTCCTATGCAAATTTTGATTCTTGTACCTAATGACATTAGGATCCACTATGGCACATAACTCAAAGAGGAGCTTCTTTCCCCGTTAGGCGTGAAGCACATTTTTGCCCCGACAACCTTGGTGGCCACTTGGGAGGCCTACTTTCACTGCTGGGAAGCAATAGATTAAAGTAAGGAAGCCCAGCTTTCTATGTATCCCTCCTGTGGGAGAGATGGAAGTCAGAGAGAAAGAATGACTTTCTGGAGATTGGCAAGGGCCCCTGAAAGGGCCAGGACCATTTCTTCTTTCATTCACTGAGCACTTGTCCGCACCGGCCCTGCACCTTTAATCGCTCCTTCCCCACTTCTGACCAGGGCAATCCCATAAAAGACACGTGTAGCTCAGCTCAAGCTGCTTAGAGACTCTTTCCAGATACTTCCTCCCAGCATTCAATCTTGTGATAGGCATGCATTTTATCCCAAAATGGGCATTGAAAGAAATACTGTATTTCTTTTATTCTCTAAACATGATTTAGTACGCTTAGAGACCACACACCCCTGCCCTAATTTGGTAGAAAATTCAATGTCAGTGATTATTGAGGCCTCCAGGGTCATGTTAAGCGTTGTGTGTCTTGGACAATCACAGGGAGTCTTCAGGCCACACATTGGATGATCTCTTCAAGGCCAATAGCTCTGCTGATTCTGGACCAAGCCGAGGCAGAGGGGCTTTTGTCCAGGCTGGGAGCCCTGCAGTGACCTGGGGTCTACCCTTCCTTGGGTGCCACATTGCCATTTTCCTCTGAGGTCTTGTCACCTCCCTGTACACTGACAGGAAGCAATGTGCCTATAGTTTCTACTTGTAGAGTCTATAAAACTTCGGTAACCCTGCTGGTTTTGAGGATGCCATCTTAAAACTCTAGGTCCCTCTTTATGTGAGGTGCCAAACCTCAGAGCCACTTCCATTTTAGCACAGCAGTTTAGCTCTTTGCTTCCTTTTTTTTTTTTTTTCTTTTTTTCAGGGCCACACCTGCGGCGTATGGAGGTTCCCAGGCTAGGGGTCTAATCAGAGCTACAGCTGCCAGCCTATGCCACAGCCACAGCAATGCCGGATTTGAGCCGCATCTGTGACCTACATCACAGCTCATGGCAACACCAGATCCTTAACCCATTGAGCGAGGCCAGGGATCAAACCCGCAACTTCATGGTTCCTAGTTGTATTCGTTTCCGCTGCACCACGATGGGAACTCCTATTTGCTCCCTTTTGTCTTGGCTTTAGAATACAACATTCTTTTAACTTTGGCATGGAACTGATGAATCCCTAGGTTTCTGGGTCACAAGGCCTTTATTACTCTAGGTAGGCTCTGTGTGTGTGTGTGCGCGCGCATGTGCGCGTGCTCACATGCATACATATTGGAAGGGAGAGGAGTTTTGAGGTTTTTTTGGGCCACACCTGCGGCATATGGAAGTTCCTGGGCCAGGGATGGAACCTGAGCTGTAGCTGCAACCTATGCCTCAGATGCAGCAACGCCGGATCCTTTAACCCCCTGCGCCAAGCAAGGGATCGAACCCCCAAGGCATCAGAGACAACACAGATCCTTAACCTGCTGTGCCACAGTGAACTCCTCATTCTTTCTGAATTTCCTCTTTCTCATCCTCCCTGCTCCTCTGCCCTGCTTTACCTAGTGAACTCCTAGCCATCCCTCAAGACTCAGCTTATATGTCACTGTTTTGGATAAGTTTTCCATGGCCTCTTACTCTAATGAGGCCCTCATTATATACATGCATAGCACTCTGTAGCTTTTCTATGTAGCACATGCCATAATGGTAATGAATTATTGAAGTAACTGTGAATAGTAGTTTCTCCCGCCAGTTTGTAAGTTCTGTAAGGATAGTGATGAATCTCTTTTGTTCATTGTTGTAACCCCATCACCTCCCAATATCTGACATTTAGAAGATATAAAAGAATTTGGAATAAGTGAATAAATGAAGGGGAATCTTTACATAGTTTTGAAGTAACAACACAGAGATTATTTTCTAATCCTTCTTTCTTTAAATTTGCATAGTGGTGATAGCTTATAGGATGAAAATAGACAATGCATAGACTATTATTGTGCCCAAAGCATTGGCATAGAGTGGTTTATAGTATCCTTTTATCTTTTTCAGTATATATAGTGTCTTTTTTTCATTGCTTGTATTAGTCATTTGATCCCTCAGAATGCAATAAAAAATTCCTATTCATCTAAGAAACACCATTAAAAGAGTGGAAGGCAAACCAGTATGGGAGAAAATATTTGTAATATACATAATCAGCAAAGGGCTTGTAATATACACAATTGGCTTCTACAAGTCAGTTAAAAAATGTAGAGAATCCAGAGTTTCTGCTGTGGCATGAAGGGATCAATGGCATCTCTGGATTCAGGGATGCAGGTTCGATCACCAGCCTGGCATAGTGGCTTAAAAGATCCAGAATTGCCACAGCTGTGGCATAGGTTGCAGCTGTGGCTCAGATTTGATCTCTGGCCTGGGAATTCCATATGCCTTGGGTGCAGCCAAAAATGAAAAAAAAAAAATGTAAATAACTCAATTTAAAAAATTTTAAAACTTGAACAGATATTTCACAAAATAGGACACCAAAATGGTCAGCAAGCATCATTAGTCATCAGGGAAATGCAAATTTAAATCACAATGGGATACCACTACACATCTTTCTGGATAGCTAACATTAAAAAGCCAGTAATACCAAGTATTGTCAAGGATGGGGAGCTGCTGAAACACTCATATGCTGTTGATTGGAGTCTAAATTGGTACAGCCACTTTGGAAAACTGGCAGTATCTACTCAAGTTGAATATATATGTACCCAGGGACCTTACAAATCTGTATATCTATATCTCCAACAGAAATGCATATGTATGCACCAAAAACATATACAAAATATTCATAGAAGCATTATTTGTTTTTTGTTTTGGTTTGGTTTTTTGTTTTGCTGTTTTTTAGGGCTGCACCCGCAGCATATGGAGGTTCCCAGGCTAGGGGTAGAATCGGAGCTGTAGCTGCTGGCCTACACCATGGCAACAGCAATACCAGATCCAAGCTGAGTCTGCAGCTCATGGCAACGCTGGATCCTTAACCCACCAAGCGAGGCCAGGGATCGAACCCCCATCCTCATGGATACTAGTTGGGTTTGTTACTGCTGAGCCACAATGGGAACTCCCCATAGAAGCATTATTTGTAATAGCACCAAACTGAAAGCAACCCAAATGTTCATCAGCACGGGACTAGATAAATAAAGTGTGGTATATTCACTCAATGGAATATCACATAGCAATCAAAAAGAACAAACTACTACTATACCAAACAACTGAATTAGTCTCATAGAAATAATAGATTGAGAAAGAAGCTAGATGCAAATGAAAGTCCATTCATATCAAGCTCATAAACAGGCAAAATTGATCTATGATGATAGAAATCAGAATAGTGGTAGGCCAGGAGAGACATCAGAGAGACATTTGGGAGGCTTATTAATATTCTAAGTCCTGATCTGGGTGGTGCTGACATGTGTGCTCACTTTATAAAAATTAATCAATCCATATAATTGATTTACTTTTATTTTATTTATGTTATACTTTAATTAAAAGATTATAAAAATAAGAATGAATATATTAGAGAGGGTTACATTGCCTGATTTTTTTTCTTTTTATTTAGGTATGGCTTCTGTAAGATCTTTCAGTTATTTTATTTATTTATCTATTTATTTATTTATTTTTATTAATGATTTTTTTCCATCATAGCTGGTTTACAGTGTTCTCTCAATTTTCTACTGTACAGCAAGATGACCCAGTCATACATGTATACATTCTTTTTTCTCACATTATCATGCTCCATCATAAATGACTGGATATAGTTCCCAGTGCATTGCCTGGTTTTTAAGGTTGCTTATAGTTTTAACATGCTATGATTTTGTGTGAAAATGCTTTGAAAAAAATAAAATCCTCTACAAGTATAGTCTTTTATTGTCAGTGGTAGTTGACCTCGAATTCCTAGTGATTTCTTGGTCAAAGAGTGGCACATAATTTGCTTTAAAATTTCTATGTACTTATTTCCAATTTAAAAATTTGTTACCACCCTCCTTTTCTGGCCACTGTTCATTTCCTATCTTTTTTGAACTTTTCTATTAAGACCCTGGATAAGAAACCGGAGACAAATATCATGGAGCGTTACCTTGAACACTCCTACATTTCGAGCAGGCAATATACTATGGCAAAGCCTGGAAGGGTTTAGGGAGAACGGTTCAGGATTCCTTTGAGTCAGCTATGGCTTTGCATTAGTCAGACTAGGTTTTCTACTTAACACACATAATGTGGCAGTGGAAATAATAATGATTTTTCCCAATCACTTGATCTCAGGAGTTCATAATTCTAATGTCAGGTGAAAATAATGCTAGAAGAATAATAAGACACATTTGACACTCATTTCCAAAGTAGTCTTTCAAATCATATCATTTTCATCATTTCCATCACTTTTCTTTTCCTCAGCCTTGCCAGTAAAACTCAATTAATGAATCTACCAGTAAGCACAGTTATAGAGAGGCTGACTTATTCTGAAATGAAGCTTTGGCTTTACTGAGATCACTGAGCTTGTTCCAAACCCAATATACATTTTTTTTTTTCCCTTGGAAGCTTTTCTTTCTTTCAGGTACTCATTAAGAACTCAACTTTCCTGGTATCTAAATGAAAGTTTCCTTTAAAGGTATATTGCCTTTCTAATTCTTGGCCTGGGGAAGAATGTCAGAAAATTCTTTAAATCTATTTAAGAAAGTATTTTAAATGCTCATCCTGCACTTTTGAGCGAAGTGTAATTTACATTTCATAAAAGTAGAAGCTGAGCAGCAAGCTGTAAGTAATTATCATATAATTAAATGTCTACTATGAAGGGAATGAAAACGTGAGCTCCTTCATGATTTCCGTGACTGGGTTATGCAATGGCAAATTAAATTACAGCTCTTTATCTCTGGAAGACTCTGGGGGACCTACTCCAGATTTGAAGAGATACCTCTGAGTTGCAAATATAGTTTCAGTTGGAAGCTGAGGCGATCCCTTTGCCGTCCAAGCAGACCATATGGAAATAGATTCTGTAGCTTTGGTTTTAGAAATGGAAACCAAAGTGTCTGCTCCTTTCAGTGACTTTGAAAACCCCTTTTCCCTATGTTACCATCTGTAAATGGGAAACCATCATGATTACTAATACTTAATTATTACCATGGCTGAGTTTTATTTTTTCAAATTCACAAAGCAGTTGGCTTTGGGGAATGATAATCAAATGCCGAATGCATTTGTAATTAGGTGAAATGCTCATCCTGATCTGATTTTGTGTAATATGTATTTAAAATACGCATTGAGGAGTTCCTTGTGGCTCAGCGGGTTAAGGATCTGGCATTGTCATTGCTATGGCTTCGGGTCGCTGCTGTGGGACAGATGCAATCCCTGGCCCAGGATCCACATGCTGTGGGTGCGGCCAAGAAGAAAAAGAACAACAAACAAAGAATAAAATATGCATTGAGTCCCTGCTAAGATCAAGGTGCCATTGGGCATTCGAAGGTCAAAAAAGACATGGTCCCTTCTGTGTGGGAGATTATAGTTAGGAAGTGGATAAAAGCTATCACACAAATAACTACAAAACAAGACAAAATTTGGATAGTTATTAGTGAATCTGAGGCAGGGACGTGCTCAGGGGAAGGAGCAATCACTTCTATTTTGGGCTAGGTAGAGCAGGTCAGGTTTATGAGAGACAGTATATAATCTGGTATACTAGGGATAGGCTTATTATAAGAAGAGATATTGAGGAGACCATGAGCAATGATAGATGTGGGAAACCAGCACCAAGGCTTCAGGGAATGAAGTAGACCAATTTGGTTACTTATTCAACAGTCATAGTGGCAATTTATCTCAATTTATGGATAATACCTGTTGGGTTTCTCTGGCTTTCTCCCTAGTCAAAAGCTGTAATGTGATATTCTTGACTGTTTACATGGTTTGGAGCATTAGATACATGTAGGGGTGTAGTGTGAGATACAGATGAAAATGGACATATGGAATTGAATTGCAAAGACTCTTGGGCACCAGTCTAATGGAGATAGGCTTTACTCAGAGAATTATTTACTTTAAAAATCTGATCGATGGACTATTGTGTGCAGACACTTTAAAAGGTATGTGGAATACAGTCATGAATACCTTCCCTGCCCACAAGGAAATTGGTTTAGTGGGGACAGTGGGTGAGAAGTGCTGAGAGCAGCTGTCCTAGACAGGATGCGAGGCATCAGAAGGGGCATTCTAGAGGTGGTAATGTCTGAGCTGAAATATGAAGGAGAGTGTGGGTTTTCCTAAAACATGGGAAAGTTGAAGGGTAATTCCAGCAGAGAAACTGGAAGGATCAAGCAGAGAGAGCATGCAAAGTCCCCGAGGTGTGGAGAACTTGCAGGATTTTTGCGAATGCTGAGCTTGAACCTTGAGTGTGAATTGAGTGGTAAAGAGATAACCCTGGAGGAGTGGATAAGAACCTGATCCTGTGAAATCAGATTGTTATGATCATTATACAACTACAGATGTGATAAATTCATTTGAGTAATAAAAAAAAAGAAAGAAAAAAGAAAAAAAAAGAACCCGATCATGAAAAGCCTTATACAGGATATTACAAAGATCCAGGTGGAGCGGATGCAACCCTGAATTACAAATATAGCAGTGGGGAGGAAGAAGGGGGCTTTCATTTGACAGAAATTTAGGGGATATAATTGACTGACTTGCTAACCAATGGGATGCAAGTGATAGAGTGGATGATAGAGTTCGAGGATGAATGTCAGGCTTAAACTTGGGCATCAGGGAGTGCCATTCACTCATAAGAAGAATGTGGGTAGATGAGAAGATTTGAAGGGGGAGTTAAGAGCTTTGTTTTACCCAGTTGAGTGTTAAGGGCCTGTCAGATGTGCAAATGGAGATAATGGCGAAATGTTGAATATGGTATTTGGAGTACTGGAATATGGCTTGGGCTGCAGGTATAGTTTTGAGAGTCACGGTATCAGGAGTTGTAAATCCAAATGTCTACAGGATCCAGACAGGTAACATAAATTGATGATTTTGGCTGGGGCTGATATGGGGTTAAGACAAAATATGTGCATAGGCCCTGCCCAAAGGCATTCACATTTTTTAAAAATCTGGCAAACCAGACAAACAAAACCTAGCTGCAGGCCATAGGAAGCTCCAAACAGCCAGTTTTCCGCCTTTGATTATACAGAGCCATTATCCATTAGAGTGAGCGTAGAGTTTACATGCAGAAAGAGTAGGTAGAATACAGAAAAAAGACAAAGACATAACTCCAGCGGAGCAATATAAAGAACAGGCAGATATATGTGTGGGTAGGTGGGTGGGTGGAGAGAAAGAGACAGAGAGAGAAAATTGGCAGGTAACTGTGTTATGCTATAGAATTAGATAAAGCATATGAACTTTCTGTAGGAATTCGCACTGTAGAGGGGACTGCTAACTTAAACTGAAGCCTGTTCAGTGGTGTGGTGGGGGCTAAAAAAAGAATGTGGTGGGTTGAGTATTTGATGGAGAAGGGGACACAGAAATGGTGTGTAGACAAATCTTTCAAGAAATTTGGTTGTGAATGGGAGGTGAATATTTGGGCAGTAGTTGATTATTTATATATGTAGCAGGCCAGGAGAGACATGAGCACAGCATATGCTAGAGGGAAAGGGTGAGGTTGAAAATGTGAGGCTTTGTCTCTGGGTGAGATTAGAGGCAGCTGTGTGCCTGGGGGGGGGGGTTCTTTAGGCACCCTGTTTACTGATGGGTGGGGCTGTGATCCCACCTGGATTATTGTTTGGCCTGGGGCTTCTCAGCGCTGATGGGTGGGGCCAGATTTCCCCAAAATGGCCACCTCCAAAGAAACATGTGCTGATGTATATTCCCAAGAGTGTTGCCTCCAATGCCCTTCCCCCACAACAAGCTACAGTCACCCCCTGTTTTCCCAGGAGATCCACCAAGAACTGCAGTCAGATCTAACCCAGATTCCTACAGAGACTTTGCTTTGCCCTGGGACCCAGTGCATGTGAAAGTCTGTTGTGCCTTTCAAGAATGGGGGGTCTCCATTTTCCCCAGTCCTGTGGAGCTCCTGTGCACAAGCCCACTGGCCTTCAATGCCAGATGCTCCAGGGGCTCTTTCTCCCAGTACCAGATCCCCAGGCATGGGGACCTGACCTGGGGCTCAGAGCTCTCACTCCTGTAGGTGAGTCTCCGTGATACAGATACTTTCCAGTCTGTGGGTCTTCCCACCTGGGAGGTATGAAAAATGTAAGAAAGAAAAGGATCTATTGATAAGCAGAGGTCCCTGGAGAGGTGGGAACAGAGGAGATCAAGTGCAGATGGAAGGACTAGCCTTGAGGTCAGAAGAGTAGTGCCTGTTCTATGGAAATTGAAGATCAATTCATTGAACAAAGATTCATGGAGCTTTTATCCCCTCTCAGACACTGTTCTAGGTGCTGAAGTGTAACAATTTAAAGAAGTAGGACAAAAATTCCTGCCCCTGTGGAAATTACATTCTGGAAAAATTGATTATAAGCAGAGATGGGAAACTGGGAATATAGTTGAAACATTCTTATTTGATGACCTCTATTTTCTCTGTGCCCGAAGGAAGAGATATTAGGGTAGAAGACTTAGAAGTTATTAGAGAAGTTTTGAAATAACTACTGTGGTTCATGTGAAAGAGGAGTCTAAGAACAAAGAAAGGGACTTCTGAGCAACAAGAGCCATACTTGTCTTGCAGTAGAGGAGGGAGCCACACACTTTTTCTATAAAGGACCAGGTAGTAAGTATTTCAGGCTTTGCAGGCTGGAAGACATCTGTAATTACTGACGACTCAAATCCATGGTAGCTCCAGAGCAGTCATAGAGAACAGGTAAATGAATGGGCGTGGTGGTGTTCCAGTAAGACTTTAGTTACCAGAAGAGGTGGAGGTCTGGGTTTAGACCGTGGGCCCCAGCTAGCCAACTGCTGCTGTAGTAGAACATTCACAGGATGAGAGCTGCTTTCTAAGAAAAATGTATTTGACAGCATCCTGGAGGTGGGTAGGAGGGTGGAAGCCATTGCATTGGTTCAGGTGAGAGTTAATAAAGATCTGAACTAGCATTGCAGCAGTGGGAAATGAAAAGGATGGTAGGATGAGGAGGGACAGAGTCAAAAATCAGCAATGTCAAATGCTGCAGAGGAGTTTAGGAAGCTGAGGCTAGAGAGAGGACATCAGTTTTGTTATTAGGAAGTTGGTGCTGGCAGTGATAGCAGTTAATACAGGCACAGGGGATGGAAGCCACACTGGTCCCATCAGGAATGTTCCTCTTTCTTAAAAATTTTACCAACTTTCTTAAAAATGTCACCAAATTTTCTCAGAGTAATATATGCACAATGGTAAAACATAAATAGTACCAAAAGACCTTGCAGATAGCAGGTCCTTGCCTATTCCCTCCCTCCCTTCACATCCCACCTGCTAGAAGGCTAATACTCTCTTGACTATTCCTTGTGGTATTTCCATTTATATAAATAATAGGCTTTTCATGCCATTCCTTGGTATATGGGCTTTAGACAACATCTGCCATTCTATTATGGACTATGAAGATTTAGCACTTTACGTCATTTCCTGGTCATCTTCTTCCTACATACTGTCAATATAATTATCATCTTTGTTCAAATCAGTATTCAGCATTTTCCTTATGAACTATGTAAGTGTTGTTTCACTGCTGAGCCGAGTAGTTACTATGATGAATATTTCCTTCTGTGTACAACTTTTTGTTTATCCTGGAGTTAATAACTGCCTCGTTTTTTGTTTAATTAAAGTTAATAATTATTATTTTAACTAAACTTTATTCTGAATAAGTGTATATGAAAGTCATAAGAAATAACATGGAGTTATCCCATATAACTTTTATCTAGTTTCCTCCAGTGGTAACATCTTGCAGAACTATAGTACACTATCAAAACCAGGGTTTTGACATTGATATAGTCAAGATAGAGAACATTCCATCACTACAAGGATCCCTTGTATTGTCCTTTTATAGTCACAGCCATTACCCTGCTGCCTCCACCTACTCCTTACCCTCTGGCAACCTCTAATCTGTTCCGCATTTCTAAAATTTTGTCATTTCAACAATCTTAAATAAATGGAATGATACAGTATGTAAACTTTTGAGACTGATTTTTCTCACTCAGCATAATTCCCTGGAGATTCTTCCATGTTACTGCATGGAACAATAGTTTAAGCCTTTTTATTGCTGAGTAGTATTTCGTGGTATGGATATATCAAAGTTTGTTTAGCCATTCACTCATTAAAGGACATCTAGGTTGTTTCCAGTTTTTGTCTATTATGAATAAGGCTGCTATAAACATTTGTGTACATATTTTTGTGTGAACATCAGTCTTCATTTCTCTGGGGGAAATGCACAGGAGTGCAATTTCCGGGTTGTATGATGACTGAATGTTTCATTTATAAGAAAGTGCTCTTTCCCACCATAGCTGCACCATTTTACATTCCCAGCAGCAACATATTAGCAATCCAGTTTCTCTGCACCCTCAGCAGCATAGGGGTCACTGTTGTTTTTTTTTTATTTTACTGTGTGTAGTGACATCTTGTAGTTTTAATTTGCAGTTCTCTAATGGCTAACACTGTTGAACACCTTTCATGTGCTTATTTGCCTTCCGTGCGTGCTCTTAGGTTAAGTGTCACTTCATGCCTTTAGCCCATTTTCTTTCCTTCCTTCCTTCCTTCCTTCCTTCCTTCCTTCCTTCCTTCCTTCCTTCCTTCCTTCCTTCCTTCCTTCCTTCCTTCCCTCACTCTCTTTCTTTTTTGCTTTTTAGGGCTTCACCCAGGCTAGGGGTCAAATCAGATCTACTGCTGCCAGCCTACACCCCAGCCACAGCAACACGGGATCTGAGCAGCATTTGCAACCTACACCACAGCTCATGGCAATGCCAGATCATTAACAAACTGAGTGAGGCCAGGGATCAAACCCACCCACATCCTCAAGGGGAACTCCTAGCCCATTTTCTTATTGGCTTTTTTTTTTTTAACTTTAAAGTTTTTAATACATTGTAGATAAAAGTCCTTTTTTGGATATTACACTCTGCAAATATCTTTTCCCACTCTGTATCTAGTCTTTTCATCTTCTTAATAGGCTCTTTTGCAGAGCAGTTTTAAATTTTAATAAAGTTCAATTTATCAAATTTCCTCTTATGAATTGTGCTATTGTTGGCAGGCCTAGGAATTCTTTACCTAGTTGTAAATCCGAAAAATTTCTCCTATTTGTCTAAAAGTTTTGTGTTTTTATGTTTTACATTTAAATCCTTGATCAATTTTGAGTTAATTTTTGTATAAGGTGAGTGATTTAGGTGAAGATTCATTTTGACTGTGGACCATTATGACTATTTTGACCAGCACCATTTATTTAAAACGTTAGCTTTCCTCCACTAAATTGCTTTTGTACTTTTGTCAAAAATCTGTTGGACATATTTGTGTGAGCCTATTTATTGGTTTTGCATCTTTGTTCCATTGATTTATGTGTTTATCTCTGTGCCAGTACAACAGTTTTTTAAATTTTTTTAACATTTTTATTATAGTTGATTTACAATGTTCTGCCAATTTCTACTATACAGCGAAGTGACCCAGTTATACATACATATACGTATATGTGTGTGGGTATATATATATTCTTTTTCTCACATTATCCTCCATCGTGATCCATCACCAGTGATTGGATATAGTTCCCTGTGCTATACAGTAGGACCGCATTGCTTATCCACTCCAAATGTAACAGTCTTCATCTAACCATACCACCTTTTTTTTTTTTGTCTTTTTAGGGCCACACCCATGGCATATGGATCAAACCAAATCATCTTGGATACTAGTCAGATTGTTAACCCGCTGAGCCATGACGGGAACTCTGAACCATACAGTCATGATTATTGTAACTATATAGAAAGTCTTGCATTTGGGTAGACCAATCCTTCCTATGTTATTCTTCTTTCACAAAATTGTTTTAGCTCTTCTATTTCCTTTGTTTTTCCATATATATTAGAATAATCTTGTCTATATTTACAAGAAAATCTTACTGGGAGCTTTATGGGAATTGTATTAAATCTGTATATCAGTGTGGGGAGAATTTATATCTTTACTACACTGAGTTTTCTAATCCATGAACATGTTATATATCTCCACTTATATAGGTTGTCTTTGACTTCTTTCATGAGCATTATGTAGTTTTCAGTATATAAATTCTGTATGTGTTTTGTTAGATTTACACTTAAGTATTTCATTTTAAAAGCAATTAAATGTAATTATATTTTAATTTCAGGGTCCACATATTCATTGCTATTATATAGAAGTATAATAGATTTTTATAGGATTACCTTCTATCCTGAGACTTTGCTAAACTCACAAAAACTAAGTTTGGAAGTTTTTTTGGGAGTTCCTGTCATGGTGCAGCAGAAATGAATCTGACTAGGAACCATGAGGTTGTGGGTTTGATACCTGGCCTCACTTAGTGGGTTAAGGATCTGGCATTGCCTGAGCTGTGTGTGGTTGCCGATGTGGCCCAGATCTGGCGTTGCTGTGGCTCTCCTGTAGGCCGGCAGCTACAGCTCCGATTAGACCCTTAGCCTGGGAACCTCCATATGCCGTGGGTGTGGCCCTAAAAAGACAAGAAACAAAAAAGAAAACAAAGGAAGTTTTCTTGGTTAGATTTCTTGTGATATTCTACATAGACAATCATGTTATATTCACATAGGTCAGTTTCATTTCTTCCTTTTCCATATGTGTGCCTTTTATTTCCTTTTCTTGTATTATTGCACTGACTAAACCTTCCAACACTATATTGATTAAGAGTGGTGAGAATGGACTTCCTTGCCTTGTTTTTGATCTTAGAGGAATATCATTTAGTGTCTCACTATAAAGTATAATGTTACCTGTAGATTTTAATGTAAATGCTGTGGATCAAGTTGAGAAAGTTCCTCTCTATTCCTATTTTTCTGAGTATTTTTTAAACGTGATGTTGAATTTTGTCACATACTTTTTTTGCTTCAGTTGATATGATCATGTGATATCTTCTTTAGCTTGTTAATATGGTAGATTACACTGATTTTTCTAATATTGTATCAGTTTTGCATCCTGGTATAAATTGTACTTGACCATGGTGTATAATTATTTTTATGGGTTGCTGAATCGTTTTTCCTAATTTTTTTTTTGTTAGGGATTTTTTCATCTGCATTTGTGATGAAAACTGGACTGTATACTTTTTTGTACTGTCTTTGTCTGCTTTTGGTATCAGGGTGACACTAACTTTATAAGATCAATTGGGAAGTGTTCCTTCCTCTGTCATTATCTAGAAGATATTGTGTGGAATCGGTATTAATTCTTAAATGTTTGGTGTAATTATTTACTGAAACCATCTGGGCTTAGAGGTTTCTTTGGGGGAGTTTTGAAATTATTAATTCAATTTTCATAGTGCTATTCAAATTATCTATTTAATATTGAGTGAGGCTGTGTGCCAATTTGTATTTTTTGAAGACTCAGTCCATATCAACTAAGTTGTTGAATTTATGTATGTAGTTTTTCATAGTATTCCCTTATATCTGCAAGGTATGTGGTGATATATCTTGTTTGATTTTTTATATTGGTAATTTGTGTTTTCTCTTTTTTTCTTTGTCAGTTTTTCTAGAAGTTTATCAACTTTATTGGTCTTTCCAAAGAACTAGCTCTTTCTTTAATTGATTTTCTCTTTGTTTCTCTGTTTTCAAGTTCATTGACTTCTGTTCTTTATTATTTACCTCCTTCTGATTTCCTTGGCTTTATTTCCTCTCTCTTTTTCTAGGTTCTTCAGCCAAGAGCTTAGATTATTGAGTTGAGGTTTTTCTCCTTTCTAATGTATGCATTTAGTGCTATAAATTTCCCTGTAAGCACTGCTTTAGCTATGTCCCATAAATTTGAATATGTCGTGTTTTCATTTTCATTTATTTTAAACTATTTTTTATATCCCCTGAGATTTTCTCTTTGACTCACTGATTATTTTGGAGTGTGTCATTTAGTTTCCAAGTGTTTAAAGATTTTCCTGTCATCTATTATTGAATTTTTATTTGATCCCCTTCATGTGTTTAGATTCTTTTAAATTTGTTGACACTTGTTTTATGGCCCATGATGTGGTCCATATTGGTATATGCTCCATGAGCACTTAAAAATATGCATATCTGCTGTTATTGGGTACAGTGATTTGTGTATTCCATTAGATCCTGTTGGTTGTGTTGTTCAGTTCTACATCCTTGCAGATTTTCTGTCTAGTTGTTCTATCAGTTGTTGAGAGTAGGGTATAGAAGTCTACTACCATAATTATGGATTTGTTTATTTCTCTAAATAGAGAAAGAGTTGTGTCTCTACAGTCTTAAAATCAGTTCTGTCAGTTTTTGCTTCACATATTTTTCAGCTCTGTTGTTTGGTGAATACACATTTGGTTTTGCTACGCATTGCTGATGGATTAATCCTTTTTTCTTTGTGTAATGCCCCTGTCTCTGGTAATTTTCTTTTCTTTTTTTTTTTTTTTTTTTGCTATGCCTGCAGCATGGGAAATTTCCTGACCAGGGACTGAATCTGCGCCACAGCTGCAATTTATGCCACAGCTGTGGCAACACAGAATCCTTAACCCACTGTACCACAGTGGGAACTCCCCTGTTAATTTTCTTTACTCCGAAGTTTACTTTATCTGATATTGATATAGCTATTCCTAGTCCCCTTTGATTAATGTTTGCATGATACATTTTTTCCCCCTTTACTTACAACCTGTCTATATCACCATATTTGAAGTGAGTTTCTTGTAGACAGCATAAAGTTGGGTCATGTTTTTAAGTTGGATCCACTTTCCTCATCTCTGTCTTTTAAATTGGTGTATTTAGACCATTTCACTTGATGTGATTATTGATATATAAAGGTTTAAGTCTGCCATATTATTTTTTCTGTTCTGTTTTTTATTTCTGTTTAATTAATTAATTAATTTCCTTTTTGTGGGTTGCTTGAACACTTTTTTAGAATTCAACTTTGGGAGTTCCTGTTGTGGCACAGAGGAAACAAATCTAACTAGGAACCATGAGGTTTCGGGTTCAATCCCTGGCCCCCACTCAGTGGGTTAAAGATCCAACATTGCCATGAGCTGTGGTGTAGGTCACAGACGCAGCGTGCATCTGGCGTTGCTGTGGCTGTGGTGTAGGCTGGCAGCTGTAGCTCTGATTAGACCCCTGGCCTGGGATCCTCCATATGCCACTGGTGTGGCCGTAAAAAGCAAAAAGTAAAGGAATTCAACTTTTATTTATCTAGTGTTTTTGACTGTCATTGTATAGCATTTTTAGTGGTTGCAATTGGTATTACGTTTATATACATTTACATGGCTTATCACGATTTACTGGGGTCATTATTTTACCAGTTTGAATAAAGTATAGAAACCTTGTCACACTTTATGTCCCTTTACCCTCCCCATTTATAATATAATTATTTAAAGTATTTCCTCTACATGTTTAGAATCACATGTTATAATTTTTGCTTCAATCATAAAACATAATTTAGAAGCCTCAAGAGAAGGAACTTCTATTCTATGTGCCAATAGCTTTGGTTACTGTGTTCTTTATTCCTTTCTGATGTTCCAAGACTCCTCTTATGATTTCCTTTCTGTTTACAGGACTTCCTTTAGCCATTTTTATTGGTAGGTCTGCTGATGATAAATTCTCTTGGTTTTCCTATATCTGAGAATGTCTTGATTTTCCTTTCATTCCTGAAACACATTTTTGCTGGATACAAAATTCTAGGTTGGTGGTTTTTATGTTTTGACAATTGAAAAATGTTTGTGCCACTTTATTTTGGCATTCATTGTTTCTGCTATTATTCAAATTGATTTTCCTCTATAGGTAAAGAACATTTCTTTTTCACTGCTTACAATATTTTTTCTTTGACTTTGAGTTTGACTATGGTGTGTATTAATGTGAATTTCTTTAAATTTACCCATTGGGGGAGTCCCTTAGATTTTTTTGTCTTTTTGTCTTTTTAGGGCCTCACCTGTGGCATATGGGGGTTCCCAGGCTAGGGGTCTAATCAGAGCTGTAGCTGCCGAACTATGCCACAGCCACAACAATGCCAGATCTGAGCTGCATCTGCAACCTACACCACAGCTCACGGCAACGCTGGATCCTTAACCCACTGAGCGAGGTCAGGGATCAAACCTGCAACCTCATGGTTCCTAGTCAGATTTGTTTCTGCTGCGCCATGATGGGAACTCCTCCCTTAGCTTTTTGAATCTGTAGGTTTATATGTTTTATGACACTTGGGAAGTTTTCAGACATTTTTATTTTAATACTTTTCAGCCCACCTTCTCTCCTCTCCTTCAAGGACTCTAATGACACAAATATTGGATTTTTTTATAGTCCCACAGGTCCATGCAGCATTGTTTGTATTTTTCAGTCTATTTTCTCTCTTGTGCAGGTTGGGTAATTTCTTTTTTTTCCAGTTTTCATTCACTGGTTCTTTCCTCTATCTCCTCTATGCTTTCCTCTATCCCCTGTATTGGGACCATCAAGTGAGTTTTATATTTTGGTTATTTTTTTAGTTCTAAAATTTACGTCTTGTTCTTTATATTTTCTATTTCTTTGATGAGCCTTTTATTTTCCCACAAGTCTCTATTTTTTCATTTGTTTCAAGTGTGTTTAAAATTGCCCATCGAAGCTTAAAGTATTTGTCAGATAATTCTAATGTCTGTCATATTGGTATTATCATATATTAATTGTCTTTTCTCATTCAGTTAGAGATCTTCCTGGTTCCCGGTATGACAAGTAATTTTCAATTGAAATTTGGACATTTTGGCTATTATATTGTGAAGCTCTGAATCTTATTTAAACCTGTTTTAGCTGGCCCTTATTGACTCTGATTTGACAGGAGAAGAAGAGTCCCAATTTATTATTTCCGGGTTGAGTTAGAAGTGTATATTTCCTGCGTAACATCTGTCAACACCAAGGGAGGGATATTTGTTACTGCTGGCCTCCACTGATAACTCCCTGGGTGGGAAGGGTAGGAGTGTCTCGTTACTGTTCCCCATCTGACCTTCACTCATACTAAAAGTATGGGGGTGATCTCATTACTGTCAGGCAGTAGTGAAAGTCCTGTCTCTCCTCTAGGCTTTCTCTAACACCACCTCGGTGGGGAGGTAAGGGACACCTTATTACTGCTGTGGGTGTGTGGAAGTCTAGGCTTTCCTGGTGATCTCCACTAATGGGGGCCTCATTACCACTGAGCAGGTATGAAATCCCAACTCCCTACATGGTTTTCTTTGGTGCCAACACAGTGGAGGTTTGGGGCAGCACCTTACAACATTGTAAGAGGTCTAGGCTTCTCACTCAGCTTTTGCTGGCATGGGTAGGTGTGGGGTAGAGTGGTAATTATCTAAAAGTTTTTTGTCTTGCTAAGCTTTCCTGGTCCTTGGGCTAATGAAAGCAGGCTTTAGTTAGTGCTTTCTTTTTGTTTACACTCATTTGTGTTTCTGGGTTGCCAGCTTCTTCATCCCCAAGTCTTCAATATATGAAGCAAAAGAAAACTCAAGGAACTTGCCACTGTGTTGCTCCTCAGCTTCTGAGGTCCCTAGCTAGTCTGCCTTCTTTCTACCTTCAAGAATCTTCCTATGTTTGATGTTTGTTTTATATGTGCTTTCCAGGATTTTTAGTTGTAATTAGTAGGGAATAGGGGAAGTATATATTTATTCCATCTTCTAAGAAGCAGAAGTTGCATGTTATTTTTTTAAATAAAAGTAATTTTTTTTGCATAGTTTAAAAAGTTAAGGGATTTATGACAAAAATCTACAGTCCCCTACCCCTTCCTTGTGCACTCCTGGGTCTCACTTTTTGGAAGCAACCACTTTCGACATTTTCAGCTTTTTTTCTATTATTTACTTCCATGTTTCTACACCACATGCTCACTCTACTATTTATTGACTTAAAATTTTAATATCTACTGAGCGATTTAGCTTTCTCATATATTTTACATCATTTTCATCATCCTTTCAATATAGTTATATCATTACTTTTTATTAAATGGCATCAGTGATTATATTATTACAATAATGCAAATAGTATTTTTTAATTTTTTCCAAGTTACTCCATCAAATATAATTCCCACTGTCCTCAAACATTCCATCATATTAACTCATCTATCATAAGGTCTCCTTTATTGAATATTTCCCTCCTTTAATATGCTTTGCTCTCTTCCTCCTATCTGGACTATTTACTCCCTTAGTCTGTTTTACAGATCTCATGATGGGATTTTCCTTTTCATTTTCGTGGATTGTATCCACTTACCTACGTAATTTTGTACCTACCTAGACACCTATCGAAATTAAGCAAATGTAGCAGAATGCTAGCAATTTTTGAATCTAGGGGAATGATACATGGATATTTCTTCTATTTGTCTTTTCCCTAGTTTGTAGGTTCAACATTTTCAAAATAAAATGTTTTGAAGAAAGGGTCACATGCCCTTTTAATTCTTATTCCTTTGAATGTAATGCCCTTTACCCTTCTTATGTGAAGCCTTTATGAGTTCCCTTTTAGAAATTCTTCTTTTTCCTAGATGTCCTGAAGTTTCAATGCTCTGCCCTGGTTTAGAGCATTTTAACACTCATTATGTTGGACCCTTTGTGAGTACTTTTAATCTGAGACTCATGTTTTTTGGGACTAGGACATTGTCTTGGTATTCATTTGATAATTTCCTCTCCTTCACTTCCTCTTCTTTCTATTTCAGAATCCAGCATTAATTATTTGGATATTAGATTTCCTGCATTGATTCTGTAAGACACTAATATTTTCTTTTTTCTGACTCCTTATAAGTTTTGTTCTACTTTTTGGAAATTTTCTGTAATTTTCTCACCTTCTATTGAGTGTTTGTATCAAGAAAGAATATCAAATTTTGTCATTTTTTTCTGCCTCTATTGAGAGGATCATATGATTTTTATCTTTCATTCTACTCATGTGATGTAGCTCATTTATTGATTTGTGTATGTTGACCCATTCTTGAATGCCAGGAACAAATCCCACTTGATCATTGTGTATGATCCTTTTTTAAAAAATTTTTTTTCTTTAATGATTTTTTTTTGTCTTTTTGCCTTTTCTTGGGCCACTCTCATGGCATATGGAGGTTCCCAGGCTAGGGGTCGAATCAGAGCTGTAGCCGCCGGCCTACACCAGAGCCACAGCAACGCGGGATCCGAGCCGCATCTGCAACCTACACCACAGCTCACAGCAACACCGGATCCTCAACCCACTGAGCAAGGGCAGGGATCGAACCCGCAACCTCATGGTTCCTAGTTGGATTTGTTAACCAGTGATCCACAATGGGAACTCCCTTTTTCTTTAATGATTTTTATATTTTTCCATTATAGCTGGTTTACAGTGTTCTGTCAGTTTTCTACTGTACAGCAAGGTGACCCAGTCACACATGCATATATATACACTCTTTTTTCTCACATTATCATGCTCCATCATAAGTGACTAGATATAGTTCCCAGTGCTAAACAGCAGGATCTCATTGCTTATCCATTCCATGATCCTTTTAATATGTCATTGAATTTGGTCCACTAGTATTTTGTTGAGAATTTTGGCATGTATATTCATCAGGAATATTGGCCTATAGTTTTCTTTTCTTACAGTGTTCTTACCTGACTTTGATATCAGGGTACTGCTGGCCTCATGTAATGTATTTGAAGTTGTTCCCTCCTCTTCAAATTTTTGGAGGAGTTTGAGAAGGATAACCTTTAATTCATCTTTAGAGGTTTGATAGAGTTCACTTGTGAAGCCATCTGGTCTTGAATTTCTATTTATTGGGAAGTTTTTGATTACTGTTTCAATCTTCTTAGTCATTATTAGTGTGTTCAAAATTTCTATTTATTTATGACTCAGTCTTGATAGGTTCTATATTTCTGGGAATTTCTCCATTTCTTTTGGCTCGTCCAATTTGTTGGTGTGTAATTGTTCATAGTTATCTCTTGTGATCCTTTTCATTTGCATTTTCAGCTGTAATATCTTCTCTTTCGTTTCTGATTTTATTTATTTGATTGCTATATATCCTTTTCTTGGTAAAGTTTTTTTTGATTTTATTTATTTGAGTTCTATTTATCTTTTTCTCGGTAAAGGTTCCCACCCCCCTTGTTAAAGTTTCTTTTTCTAGCTAAAGGTTTGTTCATTTTGTTTATATTTTCAATGAATCAAGTCTTAGTTTTTTTGTTTTTGTTTTTGTCTTTTTAGGGCCGCACCCACAGCATATAGATGTTCCCAGGGTAGGGGTCCAATTGGAGCTGTAGCCACCAGTCTACACCACTGCCACAGCAATGTGGGATCCGAGCCGCGTCTGCGACCTACACCACAGCTCACGGCAACGCCAGATCCTTAACCCACTGAGCGAGGCCAGGGATTGAACCTGCATCCTCATGGATGCTAGTCAGGTTCGTTAACCCCTGAGCCACGATGGGAACTCCAAGTCTTAGTTTTGTTAATCCTTTCTATTGTTTTCCTATTTTCTATTTCCTTTATTTTTGCTCTAATCTTTATTATTTCCTTCCTTCTGCTAACTTTGGGCTTAGTTTGATCTTTTGCTAGTTCTTTGAAGTGTAATGTTAGGTTATTTGAAATCTTTATTTTTTCTTAATTTAGGCATTTTTAGTTATAAAATTCTCTCTTAGGAATGCTTTTGTTTCATCCCATACATTTTGGTATGAATTTTTTTGAAGGAAAGGAAAATATAACTTTACAATTGTAATGTTATATTTTTCTCTAAAAGAAAAGCTGCTACTCTTATAAAAATACCCAAACAACAGTTTTTTATCCTGACTGGTGATGATTACTTGAATCTACAGATGTAATAAAATTTTATAGAACTATATGCCAGAAAAAAGTACATGCAAAACTGGTGAACTTTGAAAAAAAAAACTGGCAAACTTTGAATATGAAGTCTCTACCTTGGTTAGTATTTTAGTAACGTTAATTTCCTAGTTTTGACAACATAATTTGTTTTGTAAGATATTAACATTGGTAGAGACTGAGTGAAGGGTACACAGGAACTTTGTACTATTTTCTAAACTTCTAAACTTCTCGTGAGTCTTAAACTATTTCAAAATAAGATGTTATTGTAAATTCCATTCAAGAAGCAAGATAGGGAGTTCTCATTGTATCTCAGCAGGTTAAGAACCGACTAGTATCCATGAGGATGCACATTCAATCCCTGGCCTTGCTCAGTAGGTTAGGGATCCTGTGTTGCCACAACTGTGGCATAGGTCGAAGTGCAGCTCAGATCTGGTGCTTCTGTGGAGCAGAGAAAAGGGAGTAGGCCGGCAGCTGCAGCTCTGTTTCAACCCCTCCCCTGGGAACTTCTATATACTGTGCACATGGCCATAATAAGACCAAAAAATAAAAAAAAAGACAATTAAGGAAGAAAGTAAGGAACTTCTCAAATCTTATAACAAAGAGATAATTTCCGTTAAAAATTTGGTGAACATTTTTCCTAATATCCCTATATTTATGGAGCACTTCTTATATGCCAGGAATCCGTCTAAGAACTTTATGTGCGTTATCTCATCAGTTCTTTACAATAGCCCTCAGTGGTCAATACCATTATCATCCCCATTTTGCAAATGGAGAAACCGAAACTTAGAGGGATAACTTGCCAATGGCCAAATAGCTAGTAAGTTTCAGAGTTGAAATGTAAGTTGAGATCTCTCTGATACTTACACTCAAGTATTTTGTCTTTCATTACATTAATTCTTCTAACAATCCCACCTTGATCAGGCTTAGGCTTTCTTTTTCTAGGTGCTAAAATGTGAGCTTTCTGATGTTGGATTTATTGTTCCAGATAGCTACTTCAGTGGTTCCCATCAGGACAACTATACACTACCAAAACTACTCACTCAATCTTAGCCTTTATTTTAACTTCCAAACTCTCCATGTTTACTTCGTTTTCTTCTGAGCTTTATTTTGATTTCCCAAATCCTTCCTCTGTCTTCTTTCCCTACAGAGTAGATGCCAAGAGCTTTCACCACTTAGAGAATTTTGCTACTAGCATATTTCCCTTTGGCTTCTATATTTACAACTTTTCACTTTGTCTGACTCCAGCTTCTCTGGCCTTCTGTGCATATTGCCAGGATGATTTCATCTGAGAAATATGTAACTGGCTATACACACAAACCATCCATTTTCATCTTTACATTCTGCTTCGCCCAAACACAGCATCATTTTCCATAAGAGAGTGTAGCAGACCACATATAAAGGTAGCTTTTCCTTGCTCCACTATTACATCAATTTCTTCCCTTACCCACCCATTGCTAGGTGCTATCTTCTTCAATTTCATCAATACATCTGGCATTTCATTTCTCTGCAAGAGTTTGAGAAGAAAATCATATACCAAGGCCTTTTCTTGATCCAGAAACATTTCACAGCCTTTGACATTTAAAGAATTTCAGAGAAATCCTAGTTCTTGTCAGTCAAATATTGCCTATCCTTATTGCTATTTCTAGCACTTTGAGGTGTATGTATTCTGCCAGTTTTAGCACCTTCTGCAGCTAGATTCCTCGTGTCACCTTGATGGCCATTTCCCTTTCTTCCCAGGTGCCACTGAAAACAGCAGCCTTCAAAGCTTTGCTGAAGCTGCTATCCTCCAAAGTCATGTTGAACTCAGCAGTGAGGCTGGTAGGGCTAGGAGCATTTCTCTTTTTCAACAACTGGATCCTGCTGCTCACTTCTGGAGCTGTCATGTCAGTTCCTCCATCAGCTGTCTCTTTCCCTTTGATTGGTACCTCAACATAAGACCACGACCCCTCCCTTCTCTCTGCTCCTAAAATAATTTTGAAGAGAACTCCATGATCCAAATTTCCTTTTTTGCACTATCAATCTGTCCAACTTGTCCACAAAGGCCAAAATTCTTTCTTACTCACCTGTTCTCAAATGTTGATAGGTCCTGCCTTTAGTTTTGCTTTAGCTTTCTCTTTTTCACTTATGTCCTTGACTCTCTGTAAACAAGTTCTTCTTATTCTTTGATTTTTGCTATTTTTATTTTGTGCCCTCTCTTTCTTTGCTTGTCATTAAACACATCTACATTTGGAGTTTTTGTTTCGGTCTATAAAGCCATTGTCTTGCCTCTTTTCCTTGGGGACTTTCCTTAAAATGTTATTTTGCAGGTGTCTCTTGTCTCTCTTTACATCCCAAAAGTAGCACAAAGCTTCTGAGAATTTATTCTGAAAAAATAGTAACACATGTGCAGGAAGATGTATAGACTATGAGGTTTTCAGCACAATACTGTTTACATTGTGAAAAAGTAGACAGCCAAAATTTCTATCGAAAAATGATTAAATAAATTTTGGTACAGCCTTATAATGAAACACTAAAAGTACATTTGAAATAACAAGGTAGAGCTGTATTTATTGACATGGAAAAGTTCTACAAATTTTTTTACAGATAAGATACAAATTGTCAATATACTATGGTTTATATGTACACACACACACACACACACACGTATATTACATACGTTAAACACAACTAAGTCTGGTCAGGCAGATTTGATTGTGAATATTGACTCCATCATTTCCTAGCTGTCTTACTGGGAAATTTATTAACTTCCCTGTGTCTTGATTTGCACATTTGTAAAATGAGAATAATAATAGCACCTACCTCATAGGATTTATGTGAGGATTAAATGATGTAATTCGTGTTAAGTGCTCAGGACGGTGACTGGCCATTATTTATGGGATAGTTGACTCTTGAACTGTTCAAGTCCACTGTTCAACTCTCCTATACATAGATTTTTTTTTCAGTGGTAAATACTATGGTACTACATGATCTGGTCTGTGGTTGGTTGAATCTGCCTGTGCGGAATGGGAGTTATAGAGGGCTGATGATAAATTATATGTGGATTTTTGACCCCACGAAGGGTAGACACCTCTAACCCCTGAGTTTTTCAAGGGAAAACTGTATTTGGAAGTTAAATTAAAAAGGATATGGAAGTTTCCTTCTTGGCGCAGAGGAAATGAAACTGACTAGGAACCATGAGGTTGCGGGTTTGATCCCTGGCCTCGTTCAGTGGGCTAAGAATCTGTTGTTGCTGTGGGCTGTGGTGTAGTTTGCAGGCACAGCTCAGATCCTACGTTGCTGTGGCTGTGGCGTAGGTTGGCAGCTGTAGCTCTGATTGGACCCCTAGCCTGGGAACCTCCATATGCCACAGGTGCAGCCCTAAAAAGCAAAAAAAAAAAAAAAAAAAAAAAAGGATATGAAAGTGCTTTGAAGAGCAGAAAGAGACTGAGAGGCGATTGATAAATATTGAAATGTATTATGGCTTTGCACTGATAAGTTTGAGTATGGACGGAAGATCTCCTAAATTGAAATGTTCCATTACCATGCTATGCCACATAAGGCTGGGAGGACTTCCTCTCATAATAAGGCCTGAGGGCATTGCTACCGACAGGAAATTATAGGAGTTTTTCTCAAAATTTGGAGTGTTATAACATTTCTCATTTCTGATAAAATTGTAGTTTCTTCTGCGCCGGACCTCTCAGATGCCCCTCCCCCCCGAGCCCCCCGTTTTTCAGTGTCCAATCAGAAACCAGGGTCTTTAGCATCATCACAGGACAGAGTGAGTTGTGGTGGGGATTTCTGAGAGTGTGTGTCACACGGGCTGGCTGGTGGGATAGAGTGCTTTGTGTAAGGGAAACTCTGGGCTGTGTGAAGGAGACACAATCAACTATTTTATTTGAAGATGTTATCCTGGCTAAAGAGATTTGTCCCAAGAGGGCTTTGTGGAGCACTCAGGCCATCCTCTTGAGCAGACAGCCATTTCCCATGGGCACGAGGATGGCTCTTTCTCGTTTTCCCAGCATTCTTGATTCAGTTGAGTAGTCTTCTTACTCAATTTTCTAGATGTTAACTGTTGCTAGACTTTATAGTTATAGTTCCTAGACCTTAAATATTTTGACATATTTATTTTTAGGGAATAAATTATTTTATTAAAGAAACAATGCTTTTGTCTAACCATCTGTAGTTAGAAGTTTCCAAGGGAATAAGGAATGATCAGCTAGTGCTCCGAGTTGTATGGTGGGTATTTGCTGATTTCCTGAATATTTGTTAAGAATATATGTCAGAGAAACATGAATCACTTGAAGGTACATACACTAACACAGTGAAAATTTTGTGTTACATGAGAGTAAAGCTTTACTCTTCATTTATTTAATAAGCATTATAATATCCTATCATATAGGAGGCAGAGTGTTGAACACAATTTGCTGAATACATAGCTGAAAAAGATACAATCTCATATCTCTATACCATCTGGTAGAGGATATAAGACATGTAGGATATGATCAATATCATGGAGCCAAGGAAACTAATTGTTCTAGGAGTTTCAGAGGAGAGAGTGATCACTTCTGATTGAAGGATTCATGGAGGAGATAGCATTTGAACATCTCAAAGAACAAGATGGAAAGGCATTTCCAGGGGATGAAATGGCATGAGCAAGGGCTGGAGAGAACAAGGTTTTTTTTTCTGGAAAATATGCATAGTACATAAGCATAGGAGGGGCCAAATGATGACAAACGTTGAATAATAGAATGTCTGGCCTTGAGGAGGCATTTGAGATAATTTAATCTCATTTTATCGGCGAGGAAATAGGTAACTTTTTCAAAGTAATCAAGCTGATTTGTAGTAGTTTGGGGATAGATTATACAGAGCTTTAGATATTAGGTAAAAGATATTTCAATTCATTTGATAGGCAATGGAAAACACTGGGGATTTTTGATCAGCAGAATGACAACAGCAGATAGAATAATAATAGCTCACAGGTATTGCACATTTATTATGCACCAAATCTGGGGCTCTCTTATATATGGTACTTCATTCACTGTACTCTGTGAGAGAGATACCATTATTAGCCATATTTGAAAGATAAATGAAATAAGGCTCTTTGAGATTAGATGACTTCCCCAAGTTCACAGAGCTCACAAATAGCATTTGAATCCAGTCGTCTGGCTCCAAAGTCCAGGTCCTGACTGACTGTAATAAACTGCCACCGGGGTGATGTATTAGGAGGTTGTAGTTGGCCAGAGGATGAACTGGAATGAGAGAAAGAATAGATCAGTTAGGATAAAGGAAGATCATTAGGAGACCATTTTAATTATCCAGGCAAGAGGTGATCAAATCATGGGTGGGCATTTTGTTTTGTTTTATTTTCTCTTGTTTTTTTTTTTAATTACTCAATGAATTTTATTGTATTACATTTATAGTTGTACAATGATCATTACAACTGAATTTTATAGCATTTTCATCCCAAACCCCCAGCCCATCCCCCACCCCCCACCTGTATCATTTGGAAACCATAAGTTTTTCAAAGTCTGTGAGTCAGTATCTGTTCTGCAAAGAAGTTCATTGTGTCCTTTCTTTAGATTCCACATGTCAGTGATAGCCTAGGATGTTGTTGTCTCACTGTCTGACTGACTTCACTTAGCATGATAATTTCTAGGTGCATCCATGTTGCTACAAATGCCATTATTTCTTTCCTTTTAATGTGTATATGTTCCACATCTTCTTGATCCACTCCTCTGTCGATGGACATTAGGTTGTTTCCATGTCTTGGCTATTGTATAGAGTGGTGCAGTGAACACTGGAGTACATGTATCTTTTCGAGTCACGGTTTTCTCTGGATAGATGCCCAGGAATGGGATTGCTGGATCAAATGGTAATTCTATTTTTAGTTTTCTAAGGAATCTCATACTATTTTCCACAGTGGTTGCACCAATTTACATTCTGGGTGGGCATTTTCGAATAGAAGAGATTGGGAGATCCAAGAACTGTTTTAAAAGAAAATCTGATAGATTGGATGCAGTGATGGGGAAGAGAAATAACAATGAGCCAAGAATGTGAGATAATCTCCAAAGAAAGGGAATAGAAGTTTAAAAACCATTAGTAGAAATATGCTATTTAGAAAAAGAAGAATAACACCTTTGTCTTAATCCATCATGATTAAGTCAAACTTAAAACATTCTGTTCTGAGATTTGAGGAATGAAATTGACAAGCTAAAGCATGTTCAGTAAAAGATGACTAGGATGGTTAGGGACTTGATGGCTAAGGAACTGGGTCTGATTCTCTTGGAGAAGAGAAGGCACAGGGGTGGCCTGTCCTCAGGCATCTCAAAGACTGTGCTTTGGAAGGAAGAGCAGATTCTTTATTCTTATGTTTTTCTTTTGGTAAGGTATCATGAAGCAGAACTGGGACCAATGGGTAGAAGGAACAAGGAAATATATTTTTTGGCACAATATAAGGAATAAATATTTTTTAATTATTATTATTATTTGCTTTTTAGGGCCACACCCATGGCATATGCAAGTTCCCAGGCTAGGGGTCGAATCGGAGCTGTAGCCACTGGCCTACACCATAGCCACAACAACGCCAGATCCGAGCCATGTCTGCGACCTATACCACAGCTCACAGCAGCACTGGAGCCTTAACCCATGATCGAGGCCAGGGATCGAACCCGCAACTTCAAGGATGCTATTCCTTTCTGCTGAGCCACGCTGGGAACTCCCATAAGTCTGTTTTTTGAAGTCTGTCCCTGTCCTGCAAACAAGTTCAACTGTATCACCCTTTTTTAGACTCCACACATGTAATATCACATGATATCTGTCTCTCTGTCTGACCCACTCCATTCAGCATGACAGTCTCTAGGTCCATCCACGTCGCTGAAAATGCCACCACTTCACTCCCCTCCATGGCTGAGTGATATTTGCCTGCTTTTTTATTTTTTTGAGGGGGATTTCTCAATGGCTGGTCGTAGAAACAAGGAGGCCAAAACTATTCAGTGATTCATGCAGCAAAAAGTAAAGAGGTGTGAACAGGTCCAATTGGCACAAAACTGTGTTACTTTCAACAGTATGCAAATTTAGGACTAGAACAGGTGGACTGGAAATAACACTTTCCTGCCTTTTTGCCACCGCCCTCCCCCTCCTCCGGCTGCCCATGTCAACTCTTCACCTTTGAATCAGGGGAGTGCTTGTACACATATTTTTATTTGCCTCGGGTCCTGCCCTTAAGTTGATTGTTCCCTTCCTCTGACCTCAAAAAATGGTCAGAATCATAACGATCTTCTTTCCAGGAGCAATCTGCTGCTTGGTTCCTGGACCTCTCTGGAGCAAAGATGATAAATAGGTTTAATCTTTTGGGCCAATTCTGATTGAATGGTAGTGGCTGCATAAGGCACTGTGGTGAGAAGCCATTTGAGATCTCATCTGACCTCAGCAGGAAAGAAAGCCATGACCGATTAATGATGTCTGCTCTCTAGGCATGGCATGGGAGATTGACAGCCTGCATGTCTCAAAATGTACTATCCTTGGTGTAGAGGAGAAAGTTGTATATTTCAACCCCAAACGATTATCATCAATGCTTTGTTAGGTTAAAAGGTTAGAACACAGTTACTAATCCCTAATACTCCTGTATTTTCTGGCCATCAGCATCAAATACAGAGCACTGATTCTGGCCACAACATTGTTTCCTAACTGTAGTTAAAGAAGAATCCTCACCCTAGTCACAGACTGAGCCCCAGTCTGGCCACAGATGGCACCCTAACTCCAGGCAGGTATTACATAAATGATCGTTATCAGATGGGTTAAGACAAACCCATTCTTAGCACTGGAGACGGAGTTCAAGGCCCGTGCTTTGCTAGAGGTGGGTCAGTAGCTGTGCCTTTTGTCTGTGAAGGACAGTGCATTATTGATATAGCAATATGCCTGTCAGTGTTTCTTCTTCAATTATCTAGCTGCAGAGAACACAGATGCTTTATTGTCATGGTAGACAGTCTCTTCCTTAAAAAGAAAAAAGGAAAGAAAGAAATGAAACTCAAGTTAAAGAAGTAATTTCCTGTGACTGTGAAAACATAAAGCAAATGCCTGAACATGATTTTAAATGGGTCTGTGGATGTGGCTGATGGAAGGAAGCTTTCTTGGAAAGGACATATACTGTGAGCACTGCTGGGTACAGAGCACATTAAGGGGAAAGGAAGCCAGGAATCATGGGCTGGAACTCAGTTTCTATTAAATGAATAGACTTTGTATGGCGACCAAATCCAGTCTGGATAAGTGGTTTTTGTAAATAATAATTTTTTAAAAATCATGAAGTGACTTGATATGGTAGTAATAAAACTGTCAAAGTCTCCGACTGAAGCTGAGGTAGAATAGGGGATTTGTAAAAATATCGAAATCTTTTCAGGATGTGGAGAGGGATGTGGAGAGAGGGGAGGCTAAGGAAGTAGAACTCCATCTGAATCCTTGTACTGGGTGGAGTGGGGAGGTGGGAGCTTTGGAATGTGTGAGAGCAGCTCTGCCCAATAGAATTTTCTATATCTGCACTGTCCAGTACGGTAGCCACTGGCCACCAGTGACCACTGAACACTTGAAATGTGGATCGTGTTAATTATTATTTTAATTTTTAATTTTACTTAATGGGAATTAATTGAAAACTAAATAGCCGCAGGTGGCTAGAGGCTACCATATTGGACAGCATAGCACTCGAATTTAAGGCAGTATCCAGATTTAAGAGTAACAAAAGCCTAAGGAAAAGAAAGAACAACCAGCAAATCCATATATCTGTGTGCAGTTTATAGCTCTGTTGAGAAGAATAGGCTTTTGTTGGCTTTAGATAGACTTTGCACCTTGATTTTAGATTAAGAGCATGCCAGTCCTGGTAGAGCTTTTGTCTTTGTGGTCCATCGAAGGATATGGAAAGTTTCGAGTACATTATCCTTTACTAATGGGCATTAATGACTTTAATGAAAGTAATCTGTCTTGTTTGGAGCAGAGAAATGAATATTTCAGAAAATAAATGTAAATAAGATTTGATGAAAGAATTTGGTAATGTTTATGCTCTGCTCTGGATATCATAACCGTAGTTCTATCTTTATGTGGCACATTTATAATTCAAAGAGAAAACTTGATATCTATTTCAATATCATACTATTGGTGACTTGGACAACAGAATGAAATAAGAAAACATGATATAAGGGAGTTCCCGTCGTGGCGCAGTGGTTAACGAATCCGACTAGGAACCATGAGGTTGCGGGTTTGGTCCCTGCCCTTGCTCAGTGGGTTAACGATCTGGCGTGGCCGTGAGCTGTGGTGTAGGTTGCAGACGTGGCTCGGATCCCGCGTTGCTGTGGCTCTGGCATAGGCCGGTGGCTACAGCACCGATTCAACCCCTAGCCTGGAAACCTCCATATGCCGTGAGAGCGGCCCAAGAAATAGCAACAACAACAACAACAACAACAACAAAAAGAGTAACAGACTCAGTAGCAGACACAGCTCCAGGTCCAGGAAAGCTAGTACAGGCTCAGGTAGATGGCTGGCATCAGGGAGATCCTGCAAGGGCACAACTGTCCTTGAAAGGAGGGAGCGAATGGCAGAGTTTCGAAGCAGGATGAAAGCACAAATACAAGACATTGGCTGAGCTGGAAGTCTGGGGACAACTGAGTTGGGTGGTTTTGAAATTGAAAGAAAGAAGAGGGAATAAAAGTTGGGGATAATTAGCATTTTCTATCTCACCCAGCTGGAGCGGGGGAAGACCATCAGCTGAGCCCCTGAAGTATTGTTCCTTCAATTTCCTTCTTGATTAGGAACATGCTGGTCCCAGAGTTTGTGGATCAGTCTATGAATGGCTTCAGCTGCGGGGAAGTGCTGCCCTGAGAGAGGAGAGGGGCCAGGCAAGCCCTTAGAGCGAGTGATGGGAGAAGAGGTATACTGCCTTTGCTATGCTCTGCATGCCTAGAAACAGAAAAGTTTAAGCAGCACTTCTTTGTTGTTGTCGATGATGATGATAAGTTGATTTAAATGTAGCATTACTTAGAGAAAAGCACCTGGAATACTGCTGTGCTTTTATCACTAGAAAAATGGTTTTCTTCCAAAGCTTAACTCAATTAATGTCTCACCTCGCCCAATATGCCAGAACTGCAAATTCTGCCTGGTGTTAGTTATGCATTAAATTCACCTTCTCATATTCATGATGGCTAAATCATTTTTGCTTTTCTACTGCCTTCTTACTGATATTTTGCCAAACTCACATATGCACAGGAAGAAAGTTGACATTTTCTCTCTGTTAGCTTGAAATGCTTTATTGCTGAACTCAATGGCACCACATTAATTCAAAGGGAGAGAGGCCAATGAGACTGGAAATCAAGCCCTTCAATTCCAAATTTCCACATTTATTGCATTTGAGGATGCCAAGGCGTAATGATAAAGTATTCCAGCAGGCAGAACTCATGGTTTTAAACCTATTTACTCTGCCGTAGCTGAATGTCGCTGCATATGACAAATGTTGTGGATAAGTATGTTTCAAGGCCAAAGAGCTCTATGAGAAATCCTAGCATTCTAAAGATCACAAAATCATTTCAGAAATTGAACAATATTACAGCAGTTTAATAGCAAATTTGAATCTCGTGTTTCCAACATATCAAGAGTCCTTTGAAGCATCCGTGGGTGGTTTATGCACAACAGCCAGCACTCCTCAGCTTTGGGCCTTCCAGGAACTGAAACTTAAATTCTCCCAGGAGGAGAATCAACTCACTAGTTGGTTCTCAACAGAATGGCCAAGGTTCTTATGGTGGATGACCTCAGGAAGTCAGGCTTTGTTAGTGCGAAGGAATCCTTTCGATGGAACAATGAACCCGTCGTACAGTTTGAAATTAGGGAACTCACTTCTGGCTTTTAGAACCCGAATCCTTCATGTAAACCAGCTACAATTATGACCTTAAAAGCTTTTGTCCCTGTTCCAAAGGTTTAAAAATGCAGCCAAAGCCTAATAAAACAAGGGTCTGAAATCCCTGTTGTTTTATATGTATACATCGGCCCTATATTTTGAATTTTCTGGGATGAGATCATTTTTAAAACTGTCCCCTTTGGCTCCTTAACTCTGGACTTTTCCCAAACACTCTAGCACTTTCTCAGGCAGACCATATCTCCCTGACAACTTTTTACATTCCAAGGCGGCACAAAAATCTTTCGTTAAGACAACACAAACCAAAGTTGCTGTGAGTGTTGTTTGCCACAATTGGGATTTTTTTTGGTTTCAGAAAATATGAAGAAACCATTGCTTTGGAGACTTTTTAATGTCAGAGGGATGCAAATAGAAGGTAATCTCAACCTTACCTGGCCTGTGCAGACCTGGCTCTGACCAAAGGGACTCACATTTAAGTCTGCTTTTTGGGAAGAGGGTAAAGTAGGAGGGAAAAATAAAGACCCTTGGTAAAAGATAAGGCCTTCACTGCGTGCTTTAATTGAAGGAGTTTGATGCATATTCCTCACGTAGCTTGTTTCAACCTGAACCCAAATGCACAGGTCTATAAAGTACTGTTTGGATTTGCAGTCCTGATTTTTCAATTTACTGATAATAGAGTCTCCCCTGGGCCTCATCAGCTCTTAATTGTTACAGCGTCTCAGTGTTAGCGGTGTGGTTTGCACAAACCCTAACTGAACTGCTAACACACCCTGAAATCTCGGCAGGATTAATTTTTTCACAGTTTGAACGTTTTCATCAGATTAATTACCACCTCCTGTAGCCCAATCCTTCACTCTTTGCCAACCCACCCCAAGCACATAGATGTATTTCTGGAGCAGTGAGAAATCTGTCATGATGCATTTGGTTGAATGCTTTTTTTTTTTTTTTTGGACAAAACTGTGCTGGGCTGGTGGTTGAAAATTGTAGATGCTACATTTAAACAGGTACAGTGCTTTTAAGGGAACAGCACAGTGATTTTGTTTGGATTTCAGGTTTGTTACTAATAATAGCTGCATTTAGTGGGCATTATGTCCGCTTTAAGCCCCCACTGGCACTTCCTATAAGTTTACTAGTTTTTTTTTTTTTTTTCTCCCTTTATTGCCAGACACTCATGCCTTCTTTCTCTTTTAAAAATGTGAAAATGCTTCTGTGTATATTTGGAACCGCTGCAGGCTTCTACCATAACATTTTAACCAGTGCCTATCGTGAACAGCAGAGCCAGGTGTAGGAACCAACCATTCAAGCACTCACTGATAGAGTAAATAGTTAAGCAAACCAACAAATAGATGCGAAGGGGTTCCTAACAGTAGAATGCCAACTGGTACACGTGGAGGGAGTGGCGGAGTCAGGAAATCACCATTTTGCCGCCTTCATGGTCTAGAAGGGTTCGTTCAGGAAAGAGTTATCTGCAGTTGCTAACTTTGGGCGGGGGGTGGGGTGGGGGGGGGGCATGTGTTTCAAGGAGGATCTAGACAGACACATGGTCTCAAAGCATCTCCTCCTGGATAGATTGCCCTTTGGTTCTGAAGTGAATAAAGAGTATACAGGAGTTCCCGTCTTGGCGCAGTGGTTAACGAATCCGACTAGGAATCATGAGGTTGCGGGTTCGGTCCCTACCCTTGCTCAGTGGGTTAACGATCCGGCGTTGCCCTGAGCTGTGGTGTAGGTTGCAGACACGGCTCGGATCCAGCGTTGCTGTGGCTTTGGTGTAGGCCGGAGACTACAGCTCCGATTCGACCCCTGGCCTGGGAACCGCCATATGCCGAGGGAGCGGCCCAAGAAATAGCAAAAAGACAAAAAAAAAGAGAGAGAGAGAGAGTACACAACGGGAAACCTGCACCAATGCCTTGACCCGTTTTCAACATCACAGAAAGACACTGTGTCCTCCCAACCTGAATGCTGGGTGGGACACATCACTTATAGGGTTGTTTTGGCTGGGACTGCATAAACTGAATCTAATCCTAAGGAAATGTCAGACAAACCAAACTCGAGGAACTGTCTCTAAAATAATGGGCTTCTACTCTTCAAGAATGTCAGTGTTGGAGTTCCCGTTGTGGCTCAATGGAAACGAATCCGACTAGGAACCATGAGGTTGAGGGTTCGATCCCTGGCCTCACTCAGTGGGTTAAGGATCCGGCGTTGCCATGAGCTGTGGTGTAGGTCGCAGATGAGGCTCAGATCTGGCATTGCTGTGGCTGTGGTGTAGGCCAGCAGCTGCAGCCCAATTCGACTCCTAGCCTGGGAACCTCCATATGCTGTGGGTGTGTCCCTAAAAAGACAAAAAGACCAAAAAAAAAAAATGTCAATGTCATAAAAGATAAAGAAAGGCTGAGAAACTGTTTGAGATGAAAGGAAGCTAAAGGGACGTGACAACTAAATGCAATCATGATGCTGAGTTGCTTCCTGTACTGGAAGAACCAAAGTGCCATAAAGGGCATTACGGGGACAATTGACATATGAATATGGGCAGTAGATGAATGTAACAATGTTAAATTTTGTGAAATTAATAAATGCACTGTGGTCATTCTAAGTGAATGCCTTTGTCCTTAGGAGATACAAAGTATTAGGGGGTAAAGGGAATTGATGTATGTAATCTACCTTTGAATGGCTCAGAAAATAACATATATAAATATATTATAAAATTTTCTATATAGGAATTGATTATATGTAACAAATTACATATCTATGTATGTATATATAGTTTGTGCATTTAGCCACTATTTGCATTCCAAAACAAAGCTGATCGATGTGTGTGTGTGTGTGTGTGTATAGAGAGAGAATGAGAGAATGAAGTGAACCTGGGTAAAGAGTATATATGAAGAGTTCCTGTGATGGCTCAGCAGATTAAGAACCCAACATAGTGTCTGTGAGGATGCAGGCTTGATCCCTGGCCTCACTCAGTGGGTTAAGGATCCAGTGTTGCCGTAAGCCGTGGTGTAGGTTGCAGATGCAGCTCGAATCTGGTGTTGCTGTGGCTGGGGCAACCGCCAGCAGCTGCAGCTCTGATTCAACCCTTGGCCCAGGAACATCCATATTTTTCGGGTGTGGCCGTTAAAAAAAAAAAAAAAGTGTATACATGAGTTCTCTGTAGTTTTCCAACTTCGAAGTTTGGAATTCTTTTCTAAGCAGGACGGCACTGATTCCCTTACACACCCTGTGGATTCCCAACTCCATTCCCTCACTGACTTCACTCCCACCACCATCCCCCCCAAACCTGGCTAGTTAGCATCTCCAAGTCCTACCTGGATCTCCAAGTCCAGCTCCAACTTGGCCTCCGTCTACTCCCAGCTCTGCTCTGTCCTCAGCATCCCTCTAGTCCTCTGGTCTCAACATCATTTGGCCCTGAGCCTGATGCTGCTGACTGGTTTGTTTGGGGATGCAAAGAGTATAGTGGCTCAAACACAGATGGTGGATCAGAGTTCAAGTCTCACTTTTGCCACTTAACAATTTGTGTGACCTTGAGAAAGTTCCTTACCTTCACTAAGTCTTGGACCCTTTGACCGGAAGCACCATTACATGAGAGAAAAAGAGTGCTCACTGGGGGTCCAGAGGCTTGACTCTAGGTGTGGATTTGTCACAGGGGTGTGACCTTGTGGGTCTCAGTTCTCTCACCTATAAAATAAGGGTGTTGGATAGTGTTTTTCCACCTTGGCAGACATTAGACCAGCCCAGGGAGCTTTACAATATACATAAAATAGATTTTTCAAAGTCTGAATTGATTGGTCAGGGGTGAGTCCCAGGCCTGATGGTTTGTAAAAGCCCTCAGGTGATATTAATGTGTGGCTTAACATCCACAGGCTGAGAATCACTGAAGCAGCTGATTCCCAAAGTGGCACCCAGCTTTACAAGTCTATGATTCTGTGCAAAAGAGCCGCTGTGAATTCTTTGTTGTTGGGACTGAGGCCCATTCTGTCTCCCCCACAATGTGTAGCCTAGGGCTTGATCACACGGCAGGGACACACAATACCAATATGTTAACTGAAATAATGATCAGCTGAGAGTTTCCTCTTTTTTTCCCCCCAGCTAGAAAGAGACATCTTTGACAATCTCAGCATCTTGACAGAACGATTATTGCCTCCTAAAATCCCCTACTAGCCATAGGAAATTAGCTGTAGCAGTGTATGCTCTTAATGGGACTCTAGCATGTCAATGGGCTATTTCTGTCATTGTGGTTTCGTCTGATATTCCAATATACCCCTGCTGCTTTTCATGATACTTAGCAAAAAAGAGGAGGCCGCCGTTCCCTCTTGGTTCACATTTGACCAATTGCTATGCTTGAGGCAATCACAAAACACCATAGGTGTTGAAAATGATTAGGGACAATTAAGAGAGTGTAGCCTCCCAGGAAAAAGCCTCTATCAAGTCTTCGATCTCCTAAATGCACAGGTTGTGTGTTCCTGCAGCTGCAATTACCTAAAAATATCTAATACTTAATTACTTCCAAAGTGTCAGTCTTCATAACTGGGTTATTAGAATGTTCTAATTGATAGTGCAGCTGCAGCTTCCCCGCCTGACACTAGCATATGGCTTTGCAATATTCTACCTTGATCAGTTTTCTTTCTTTGTAAAGCTCACGCTCCCATTGTAGATTTCAGGTGCAGTCTACCTAGGATTGGAATTACTGAATCTTTTTTTTTTTTTTTCCATTTACCTTTTCCTCCTTTGAGAGGGGAAAATGCCGTGAGAAAGAGAGAGAAGAGAAAAAGAAAAAAGAAGCTTAGCTTAGAGGCCTGTGGCAACTTGATTATATCGGAAAAAATTCCTAGTTCCTTTTGCATTTCACTTTAGGAAAATCCCATACGTAGCCAGACATTAGCTAGGGTCACCCTCATCGTCCTTAATATGGAAGTAAGATTAGCTGGAACCTCTCTCCCAGAGATGGTGAGGAGTCCAAAGCTCTCTGCAAGCTGGGAATTTCCAGGGTGCTGATGCTATAAGCGCTCTAAGCGCTTGCCATTTCCGAGTCTATTTCAGGGTCTTCTAACTATGCTGTCCCTGCTGTTTCTTTTCTATACTATGCGGACCCAAATTCAGAAAATAGCCTCTCGTCCTAATTTCCCAACAACCCACCCACACAAGGAAAGTGGATGTGGCAGATGTTTCCTAAGCTAGGGGGACAGGGAGAGATTTTTACCACGGGCATGCAAACCACTCCTAAGGGAGTGGCGGCCCTCCTTGTCCTTCAGAATTCCTCAACCATCTCTGCAACCCAAGCTCCAGTCTCCCACCCTGTTGTTTCGCTTCCTTGCCCTCTCTTCATGGCCTCTTCTCTTTTCTTTACTTTTTGCCTCTGTTCCCCTGGGGAGGAATATAAAGGTATTACACATTTTTTTGTGCGGAGCAATTTGGCTGTCTCTAGGGCCAAAGCTAACTGACTCCTAAACTTAGCTCTGAGCCTCTCTTTACATACCCAGAGCTGTGCATTTACCACCTAAAAGGGCCCAGTGGATTGGGTTTGTTTTATAGCATATAATAAAGTGTGTGTGTATATATACATAAATACACACACACACCCCTCTCCAAATTTATACAACTTATACGCTATATCAGTTACAATTAATCTTTTATTTGGTGATTGGATTTCCTATAAAATAGCTCCTAACTCATGTGCAGGGCTGTAGCTTCTTTCTAGCCATAATTGATTCTCTCCGCAGCTGTCAAATGAATCTTCTAGAAACTTTTCAAGTCATTTCTCTGCATAGCACCCTTCAGTAATATGATGATCTGGTGAATACTTAGATGTGAGTAGTTGATAATGGATTAATGCACTATGCCCGGATAACTTATGCATTTTATCAGGGAATTTTAATATCTTGAACTAGAGAAGTGTGTTGTAATCCGTATGATGTACCAGAAGAGCTCCTAGAATATAATAAGTGCTCAGTGAAGGCTAGTGGCTACTATTGTTATTGCTGTTGTTATATTCTTATGGATGTGGTAGAATGTGTTATATTCTTATCTTCTGTGTCAATGGAAGGAGGGTATTGATGTGTCATGGGATCTTGTAAGGTGCTGCTCAAATTCCTATATTTAAACAGCTTATTGTGCCTGTGAGTAATATCAGAGCTGGGTTGCACAAGTAGTCTTTCTTTGTTGTAGTCTCCACTGCCCACCAACTTTCCCGGCTAAGTCAGGAATTACCATCAAATGAATGAATGAATGAAACTGAATGAGTAAATTAAAATGAATGAACGAATTCATCAAATATACCCTAATGCCTCAGCCTCTCATGCAGCAGCATCTTTTTTTTTTTTTTTTATCTTTTTGCCTTTTCTAGGGCCGCACCTGCGGCATATGGAGGTTCCCAGGCTAGGGGTCGAATCAGAGCTGTAGCTGCCAGCCTACACCACAGCCACAGCAATGTGGGATCCAAGCCACGTCTGTGACCTACACCACAGCTCACGGCAACGCCAGATCCTTAACCCACTGAGCAAGGCAAGGGATCGAACCCGCAATCTCATGGTTCCTAGTCGGATTCATTAACCACTGAGCCACAATGGGAACGCCATCATGCAACATCTTGCATGATCAGACTCCCCTTATTTCTCCAAACTTCAATTCGTCTGCACCCATACACAGTTTTAGGTTCTACTTGTGCTTCTTATATACCTGTACCCTAACGTATTACACTTGCTCAGATGACCTTAAATGGCAATTCTCACTTGGAACTGGGGGAATTACACTGGGATCTACCTAAGGGGTGGTGGTAGTTGGAGGTAGGAGATTCAGGGGTCAAGGATGGTTAACGTTTTTCATCATTATGCATTTTCTATTTTCTAAACACAGCCACGTGGTGGTCACCTGCATTCTCCTTTACATTTCATTAGAATAGTGTTCCCTAAACTTCAGATGAAGAGTGTTTTCTCAACCCCTCCAATGAAGAGTTTTCTTCTGCTTTGACTTTATCCCACTTCTTAGCGAGAACAGCTAAGGCCAGGGTGGACGATCTTCCTGAGAGTGAGGCAGGGTTCTTTGGGGGCCAGAGGCAAACCCCAGCTCTGTTAGCAGAACCAACAGAGGCAAGGCTCTCTGGGAAGCGCTCTGAGTGCTGGCAGGTGCAAGGTGGAGCATTTGGGCGTGCATCAATGGGCGGTCTCTACCTGAAGTTTGTTCCAAGGACAGTTACATAGTGCAAAAGTCTGGCTCATCTGTTGGTCCACACTTTAATGAATGCTAGCCATCAAAAAGCATGCTGCTTGCCCATAACTGAGTTTATTGTTTTCTTTCTGAACTGATTTCATTGGCCATCCAGTCCCCCACACAGAATTCCATGTTGGAGACCACATTGAAAACACTTTTTTTTTGTTTTGTTTTGTTTTGTAAGATAGTAAAATTGGCCGATCTGTTTCTCTCTCTGCTTACCTATAGACGGGGAAATGGACAGATATGCCCCTCACCGTGGTCTGTACTTGTTCCAGTGCGTTATACCAGCCAGAAAATCTCACCTCATTTATTTCAGGAGATTGTTTCCTTTACTAGGAGAAAAACAAACTGCTTTGGGAAAAAGGTCACATCCGCTGACAAGGATTTCTCTGACTAGATCCAGCTGAGGGGAGAGGCCTAGGATAAGGATGTCTGGATTCAGAAGACAAAGGGATGGATGGGGCCTGGGGCTCGGCTGGGCTAGTGCTAGGGATCTTAAAGGGCTTGGTGGGGGGCACATTTGGAACCTGAAAAGCTTAGCTCATCCTGCTTATATCTCTCTGTGTGCTGAAGTGTCAGCCTGCAGAGGTGTTCATCCCAGTTCGTACCCTTCCTTCATCCCGGCCCAAAGTATAAAATAGTTTCCTCATCTGTATCCACACCTTGCCCTGAAAACTCCACAGGGTTCTTGTGAGGAGCAAAAGTGAAAGTCTTTGCAAATGGAAAACTGCAGTGCAGATGTAGGGACTTGACTTGAAAACCATAGAACCTTAAGATTTGATGAGGCTTGAATGGTCATCTAGTCCAATCCCCTGTTCTATGCTTGAGAAATCTACTAGTGTTATATTTACTCGAAGATTTACAAAGATAGGCATTACTTGGGGAGTGATGAGTCATTCAACAAACATTGAGTACCTGTTCTTTTTCAGGTGTTCCAAACGCTGTAGATAAAATAGTGGATGAAACAGACAAGGCCTCTGCCCTCAAATAGCTTCAACTTGAGTAGAGTAGCCATATAATATGTAAAAAAAAAAATAATCTAGATAATTTCTCATAGTGACACATGGTATGCAGGTAATTAAAATTGGGTTTTGTGCTAGCGGGTGACTGGGGGGGGCAACCTCAGGTTACGTTGTCGAGGAAGGTTTCTCTGAGGAGGTGACACTTAAATGTAGTTTTGAGTGAGGAAAAGGAGCCAGACTGTGAAGGCCAAGTGGAAGAACATTCCAGGTGGAGAGGAAGCCAGTGAAAAGGCCGTGGGGGGGTGGGGGTGGGGAGAAGGTAAGTTTGAGGGCGAATGTGGCTGGAAGAGATCTGTGAAGAGAGTGTTATGAGAAATAGGCTGGAACAAGATGATGAAGGGAATTTTGAACAAACAAAACATTTTTATTTGATTCTAAATGTGACGGGATGCCATTGGAGGGTTTTAAGCAACAGAGTTACGTTACTACAAATTTTGAAATTTAGTAAGAATCTGCTGGCTGCTGTGTTAAGAAAAAAAAAAAATAAAGGGAATAAGAGTAGAAACTGATAGCTGCTAGAAGACTATGGTAGTTGTGTATTTGCTCAAAAGTATTTGTTTCTTCCTTGCCAAATTCTTCTATATCTCTATGCTGAGTGTATTTTCCTTCCCCCTTAATGTTGGGTTTGGTCACATGACTTGATTTGGCCAATTAAATATCAGGAGATGTAGCCTATATCCCATCGGAGCAGAGCTTCAGATTCACTTGTAGTGATTTGGCTCTGCCTCCCCTGAGCTTCTGTTCTCCGCCATGAGAATAGCATGGCCTTCAGCCTGGGTCCTTTGTAGACACGTGGAACTAAGCTCATCCCAGTGCAGCTCAGCCGAGTTCAGTTGAGCTGCAGCTCTTTGTGTAACTGGAGCAAGGAATATATATTTCTCTTTGGAAGTCCCAGAGATTCTGGGATTGTTTGAGGCTAACAAACAAAACCAAAATCAAAACCCCAAACTAAGAAAACTGGTAGCAGTGCCAGTAGTAAGAAGCGGTTAGGTTTTACATATATTTTGAAGACTAAAGCACCAAGATTTGTTGGTGTTTGCCAGATGTGGGATGAAAGAGAAGAGTCAAAGATGACTTTTGAGCACCTAGGTGAATGGGGCATCCTTTACTGCCATGCGGAGACTTGGGGAAAAGCTAGAATAAGGGGAACCAAGAATTCCTTTTTGGCCATCTTAAGTTGGAGGTGATTATTAGAGATCTACATATTGATCTACTTGTGCCTCCCCCCAAATCCTTATTTTATTTATTTCCTTGTTTTATCATACTTTAAATCCCAAAAGAATATTTGGTAGTTGACATTAAAGTCCTGGTAAAGCCATTAATACCAAGGGATCCAGAGGGAAAATTAAATTGAAAAATTCTGGCAGAGGAAAACTACTGCAACG
Source organism: Phacochoerus africanus (assembly GCF_016906955.1). Classification (NCBI taxonomy): domain Eukaryota; kingdom Metazoa; phylum Chordata; class Mammalia; order Artiodactyla; family Suidae; genus Phacochoerus; species Phacochoerus africanus. The sequence goes on along the minus strand of NC_062560.1, from coordinate 110,024,754 downwards.
AAATACCATTCGTTTTGAGCTTCTTAGCACCCAAAACAAAGAGGCAAAAGCAGCGCTTTAGAAAGCTCTCATTGTCTAGGGCAGTGGTTCTCAGTCTTGGCTACAGAGTAAAATCTTGGAGCTGGCCAAGCCCACTCTCAGAGCTCCGGATTTAACTGGACTAGAATGGAGTTGGAAGGCGCATATGTTTACTATTAGGTGATTCTAATGTGCAGTCAGAATTGAGAAGTACTAGTTTTGAAGAAGTACTCATTGATGTGAAAAGAGAAACTTGTTCCTGAGCTCAAATTAACTTTGTCGCAGGTATCTTTACGTAAGGGGTACTGAGCTATGTAATGAAGGATGCTGCACATAGCAATTTCACCTAAGCTACAGAAACTTTCCTTCTTTGCAGCTTATTGTATATACTCTCAGCGAAAGCTGAAATCGTGAGGTTAAAATTACAGTTGTGTAAAAGCTGCAGCCAGAGTTGTAGGGTCCACTTATGTAGCTTGCTGGTAACTTGGCTTAGCAGAGCAATCAAGCTTGGGGGATCAAGAAGAAAAAGTTAATAGAATCCTTCCAAACACCAGCAGTTTCAGCAAGACTTTACTCAGTTTGACCATCAAGGCACTCTGGAAGATTCCTCAAGGAGCTAAGCCTTTTGGCTCTTCCCCCCTAAACTGAGGCCTGCCGGTGGTTGGATGAGGAGTGGTTTGTGTTCTCCTTCCCTTTTAGTTTTGTCACTGTTATGCTTTCCCATGCCACGCAGGTTTTTCCTTTGGGGAAAGACACTTAGGCAGAGAATGAAATTAGGAAATAATGTAATGATGATGGCGGCAATTCTTTGCGCAGCCTAAGAGCAGTTGGCTGCTAATTGTGGAGCGGTAATAAGGGGGGCCCTGGGCCATAAGGTTTGCATTTGGAACACCTGTAGTTTTCATTTAACACCATGGATCATTAAACAGCTGCTCAGAATGGCCTTATTAAAACAAACACAGTTGCACTGTTTTATGCATGTGTTAGATTGCAGCGAGCAGATCACAAGCAAACAGAGGGATCTTGTAAAGAAAAAAAAAAAAAAAGACAAGAAAAGGCACCCAAGGTATATTTAAAGGTGCTATCTCATGAAGGCACATCTGAGTATTTTTCTGCCTTTGTGCAGTTGAAACTGATTGAACTAGTTGGATTTTGCCTTAAACCCTCTTGCTGGGCCTGAGGGGCCTGGAAAGCCAGATGACAAGAGCTTCCTACTGCGGAGGCGCTCATTGAGGTCGCTGGCACCCTCTAACACTGACCTGTCAGGTGTGCTCCTTTCACTGAAGAAAGCAAAACTGCTGCCATGTTTTGGGAAGATGACCTTCCAGGAAGAAGAGGAGCTTCCTGAAGCATTGCTATCATGGGGATGTGTCTTTCCTGTGTCACCCATGCTCTTACCCTGATAGCCCCTTACCAATTTCTTTTTTTCTTTTTTTGCCATTTCTTGGGCCGCTCCTGTGGCACATGGAGGTTCCCAGGCTAGGGGTCGAATCGGAGCGGTTGCTGCTGGCCTACACCACAGCCACAGCAACGCGGGATCCGAGCCGCATCTGTGACCTACACCACAGCTCACGGCAACGCCGGATCGTTAACCCACTGAGCAAGGCCAGAGATCGAACCCGCAACCTCATGGTTCCTAGCCGGATTTGTTAACCACTGAGCCACGACGGGAACTCCAGCCCCTTACCAGTTTCATCACATGCTTGGAAGAGGGCTCATTAAAATGAGATGCTGAGTTTGTGCCCGGAGTCAGGGTGTAGACTAAAGCTGAGATGTAGACTGTTTCTTGATTTAAAAATAATTGGCCTTTGGCGAAGATGTTTTCTAATTATTTGTCAGAGCATGTTTTGGATGCTTTAGGAGGCAAGAGCCTTGAAGATGTAATTTGGACAGGGACATGTTGGTATTTTTAGGTATATTTTTATAAGGATGACAGTAGAGAAAGTATGAGAGGGGTGTGTGTGTATAGGGGTGAGCGAGAGAGACTTTGATGCATCAACATGAAGTGCCAAATGTACATTAATCTCTTCTATAATTACATTAATTTATGGCCATGAGTGATACTTATGTCTTACCCTAGTTCTGTGCAGGAAGCCTTTCATTGACATTATTTGTGGCCTTGATTTCATTAGAGGGCAAGAGCCATACGCCATGTGCCTTCTTGTTTTATAATCACACAGTTCCCAGGGGTCCTCAGCCTGGGAAAGAGATGTCGGTGGGTCCAGGAACATGTCCAGGCATGCAGGGGAGTGGGAAAGTGGGGAAAGCCTCCTCTTTCTCAATGGGCTGAAGTACAGTTGCCATAAAGAGAAGAAGGAACAACCACGTGAACCTTGAGCAGAGGAAGTTGGCTTGCGGTCACCACATGCTTGTCTGCCTCCTCTCTTCTGTAGGTACCCTTTGGTGCCCCCCCCCCGCCCCCCCCCCCCCGGACGCCCCTGTTCATTTCCTGGCCCCGGCATCTATTGCAAAGTCAATCCTGGGCAAAACTGTGAAGCCCAGCAGATTGTTCCTGGTGTTCTTCGCTCCCTCCCCCTCTCCCGCTCCCGCTGACTTCATTCTTTTTGTTTTCTCTTGGTGGGCCAGGTTCTCCTCCCTCTCCCACTCCCCTACCCTTCCCGACAGGTTCCCAGACCCCTTCCAGTTTCTCCTATCCCACGCCTGTAAAATCCTTCCTGCTCTGGGAGAAGATGAAGCGCTTTCTGTAACATTAGGAGGAAATGACTGATGCCCCCCAAAGGGCCACCGGAGCATTGAACTTGACCTTTAGCCAATGAGATGAAGTCCTACCGTTGCACAGTGACGGTATGCTGGAGGGTAGGTTGGAGGTGGGGGGGGAGGGAGGTTGGGACGTTATAGTTCTCTCCTTTTATATTTTGAGATCTGAGATCGAATCATAACGTGTGGTAATTTTCTGTGTTCTCTCACTACATTCAGTTTTGTATCTCCCAGTGCAGAGCCTGGGAGCCCCTCAATGAATGTTTCGTATGACTGAATACATGATTGGGCAGGAGGGTTTTTCCCAGATCCTCTAAAACAAGCATGCTGGTTTCAAGTTATTCCTTCAAGGAAATGAATATTTAGGAGAGAAAAATTCAGATGCAGTACCCATCATTTGGAATCCTCATTGAGAATAGTTAGAGTGGAAGTAAGTTTCAATTGGTAAAAAAAAAAAAAAAGAGACTGACATAGTATAATGTTTAGAGAACTATGTTTTCCCTTTTTTTCCTTGAAAATGTCTTTTATTTTTATTTATTTATATTTTAATTTTTTTGCGTTTGAAGGCCACACCTGTGGCATATGGAATTTCCCAGGCTAGGGGTTGAATCGGAGCTGCAGCTGCTGGCCTACACCACAACCACAGCAACAGTAGGATCTGAGCCACATCTGCAACCACCACAGCTCATGGCAAAGCCGGATCCTTAACCCACTGAGCGAGGCCAGAATCAAACTCGTATTCTCCTGGATACTAGTCGGGCTCATTATTATTGAGCCACAATGGGAACTCCTATTTAGTTTTATTTATTTATTCTTTTAGAGCTGCTGATAATGCTTTTATTTTTCAAGTGTATGTAATGGAAAGACTGTTTAAAGAATTTGGGGAGATAGATTTCCTGCCACATCTGTGATGAATGGGTATTTTATTAAGATATTTTATAATGATAAAAATGACATATGTACTAAAAAGGGTTGAAAATGCAGAAAAGTATAAAGAAACAAAGTAAATGACGCCAGTGCTCAGAGACAACTGCTTTTAATACAGGTGCACATCCCTTATGTGATTCTTGAGACCAATTGTGTTTTGAAATTTAGAATTTTCCAGATTTTAGTAATGTATTTTTTAAAATTTATTTATATTTATTTATTTAGCTCTTTAGGGCCCCACCCGTGGCATATGGAGGTTCCCAGGCTAGGGGTCAAATCGGAGCTACAGCTGCCAGCCTACACCACAGCCACAGCAATGGGGGATCCAAGCCACGTCTGCAAACTACACCACAGCTCACAGCAATGCCGGATCTTTAACTTACTGAGCGAGGCCAGGGATTGAACCCTCAACCTCATGGTTCCTAGTTGGATTCATTCCCGCTGTGCCACGATGGGAACTCTCAGATTTTAGTAATGTAATCCAATGTCTTTATCAAAGATTTTATGATATCCTCAGTGGTGTATGGGCCAATGCTTTATAATAATCAAACAGTAATTTATCTGCAGCAAAATGCATAAATATACACTCTATGAAGAATACAGTCTATAAATAACCTCACACTTTTTCCTTTTAGACTTTGATACCAAACGAGCTATAAGCATCTTTCCAGCCCAGAGCCCTTTGTATTTTGGAATTGCGTATAAAGGATCCTGGACTTGCATTTTGGCACACTGTTTTAACACTTTCTAAGCAATTTACATGCGAGGCATCATAGGAGGACTTTCATGTGCTTAGATTTGTGCTATTCATACTGATAGAAGCAGATCTAAAAGATATATTGGGGTCTCGTGCCTTTAAAAGTTGCCCGATACCAAGGGAGTGCCATCTATTGGATCTTTCTGTAGCCACCCCACTTGTCAGGCCTTTCACATTGGCCTCAGTTTTGCCCAGGACTGTCGACTCTTACATTTATTCTTGAATCTCTCATCCCCTGCTGGGATGACCCTGTATTTGATCCTAACTCTACTCCCAATTCTCTTTGGCTCAAAGGCCAGATTGCAGCAGCCTGCCCACATATTCCAGGCAAACAAATCCCATCCTATCCTTGGTTTTGGTTTTGGTTTTGCAAATCTATTTCAGCACTGACATTTCACAGTGACCCTGACCAGCAAGTTAAGACAAAGGTGACCTGAAAAATGGTTGGGAAAAAAATAGAGGTGAAGGCTAAGTGCATGCAGTGTTCATTCAGATAGAAGAGATAGCTTGAAAAGCAAGTGTCAGAAATTAAGCAAGTAAATAACAGAAAACCGTGTCATTGGTTTGTAACTTGACCGCCGCTTGTCTGTGCTGCTTGCTGTGTCTGCACTCTAGCTTTCAAAATTCTACCAGATAATGAGTATTTTGCAGAAGCAAATGTCAGAGCTCTTTCTTTCATGCAAACGAAGACAGGACATTTGGTGAAATGATAACTAATGGATTAAAAAATATTGAAAACCTGTAATTACCTGTGATAAACAATATGTTATGCTTTCTTTTCTCTGTTCTGAATCTGCCGCTGTGTTTTTTCTTGCCTAATGCAGTATTTCAGGCCAGTGTTGCTTTTCAATTATGTGTCTCAGCTACAGTTCCTGCTGACAGTGAGAATGAAAGCACATTTTGGTTATTATGCTTTTCCTTCCCTTCCTCATGGAATCCAAGTGCCTATATGCTAATATAAGCCTTAATGACAGGAAGTCCAAATGGAAATGTTATTAGAAAGCTGTGGATACGTAGTTAATGAAATATGTATGATTACAATATTGCAGGACATGTGTAATATTGATGGAAATTCAACCGAGCTCAATATTTAATAAAGGTTTAATTTAAAATATGGATATTTAGGGGAGTGGGTTGTTTTATTCTTTTTGCAAATGTGGCATGTGTTAATTTCTTGTGGAAAATTTGTTTGGTGGATCCAATTTCCTTCTGTAATTTCTCATTTTGATTTTCCCTTTTTTTAAGAAGCACATCTCTTTATGTCAGTCTGGACTCTGGTATTCCAGAATGCCTGGGGTTAAGAGAAAAACTAATAGTATGCTTTGAGGCATTCTGGAGCGGCTGACTGGTCCATTCTCTGTGGTGTATTTTAATTGGCATTTGAACTCACTCTCCGGAAATTTGGGACAATAACTTAGCTTCAGACACTGTTCTTGAAAACCTGAGTGTTTAGGTATTAGTTAAAATGGTGGGTACTTGGAATTGAATTTATGAGGATGGAAATTGCCTGTGTAGTTACTAGAGACCGTGCTTGCAGATTAGTTGAGCTCTAGCCTTTGTTGAATGCCAAGAAAATGACAGGCTATACAGATCATTAATACTGAGCAGTGAGGGGTCATAGACAGACAACTGGAAACTGTAATCCATCAAAAATCCTGTCTCCTTGGATTTATAAAATTATTTTATTGTCACTTGTGATTTCAACTATTTGTCCTTCTGAGAATTTCCACAATTTGAAACAAAACGATAATATATTATTTTGTATCCTTTTCGCCAAATATTTTCACATGTTGCTCATTTTTTCCTCACTAAATCCCCTGTGAAGAGACATCTGTGTACCCATTTTAGAGCGAGAAAGCCAAGTCACAGAAAGGTTAAGTAAACTGCCCAAGGTCGAACATGGAACTAGGAAATGGCAGAGCTGGGATTCTAAGTTAGGTTTATCTGTACAAAAACAGAAAATGAAAAATGGTTAGATCATCAAGTGTGTGAAATACAGTGATATAAAGCAGAGGAAATAGAAGAAACCATTTTGAAACGGTTTTGATACATTGGCTAAACCTTATTTTCAAAATTGATTTACGCTTTATGGCTGATTTCCTTAGAGGACTGAGCTTTGGGCCAGAGTAGAGGATGAGGATGACTTGGTTAAACCATCTCTATGCTGGAGAACCAACTTAAAATGAATGTCCTACTAACAGCTGGTCATGGGGGTCATATCCATGCGTCGGGTAGAACAGTCTTGTCTTAGAAGCCAGGCAAAGTACCTTCAACTGGTCCTGGGAGAATTATTAAGCTGCTCACCCATTTGCTTGGAGTGAAAGAGCATCCGTTTCCAGTCAAATAGCACACTCACTTGCCTGTGGACGGAGCGGGTCGGACAGACAAGTTCATGAACAGTACATTTTTGTTTAGCCTATTTTCCATGTTGTATGGGGATTGTCTGGAAGGGTAGGCTGTGACAGAGTCCCCCTCTGGAGGACTCTGGGAAGCCAGGAGTGGCAGGCAAGCATTAGAAAGCATTCTAAGTTAAGAGCTTCATCTCTGACATGACTTTCTGGGTTGGAAGACTGACTCTGCCACTCATTAACTGTGTAAAGTTTCTGAGCCTTATTTTGCTCAACTGCGAAATAGGGATCATAAGTGCTCGCCTAATAAGGATTTGGGGACGATTGGACACATTATTACATGTAAATATTTAGAATAGTATCTGGTTCTTAGGAAGACCGGTAAGTGTTAAGTATTGGCCAATATTCCAGTTTAAGAGCTGGCCCAAAGTGGAAATATAGTTCTATAGAAAAAATGGCTTTAATCTAATCACAAAAAGTATTTTGGGAAATGTTTTCCTGTCTCCAAGAATCCAGCCAACGCGATGACTGACATTTCCTGTGACATCCAGTTGTTCCTATATTTATCCCACTTTTTAATGCTTCTTTCTCTGGGTTTGTATGTGGTTCTAGGACTCTATTAATGTGTCATTTCTGTCCTGGAACTGAGGAAGAACATGTTCACTAATTACGTCCAAATGGAAGCAAGTTTTCTAGAAGTGTAGTTCCATGCATTGAGAGGGGAATTGATTAACCCAAGACTTTAATCGACTTGTCCATGTGAGTTTGTCATTTTAATTATTCGGTTTTTAGTACTAGCCAATCAGTTAGTGGCACCTAGAAAACAACTACTATTGTCAGAGAGTAAATAATGGTAGAGTCATTCTAGTGTGAAGGCTATTTCAGTATCGCGTTTCATTGTGCTAGCCTGATTTACGGCTGTAACCAACCCGCCCTGGCTCTGGCCCCTATCTGCTCACATAGTAATTTTCAGCCCGTCACTCTCAAAAAGACCCTGCCAAAGTATTTATGGGAGTCCCTGGGGTTGGTTATCTCACATGAGCTCTGAATTAGCCAGACCACCACCACTGCAGCTGACACGGTGCCCCAGACCCTCAGTGCTGTGGCTGCTGCCTTGCCAGGCTGCTACATCTGCTGATTGGCCTGGCTGTGGATGCTCTCAGTCCTCACAGAGCCATGGGATCTTGGCAATCAACCCACAAAGGCAGAAGGGGCATAGCTTTCTCCTTCCTGTATTATGCTCCTTGGGGGGACTCTCATGGCATGGTTATTTGGATCCTGAGGTGTTACAGAGTTTAGTCAGCTCCTTTGGCTTTTACTCACCGTCCTTATATCCCAGAGCCACGCATTTGCCCAGTCAGTGTAGTTGGGCTGAGATGGATTTAAGCAACAGCAATCTTTTAATTGGATCCTCTGCCTGCCCCTCATTCTCAGCCCCTCTTGCTAAATCTGATTCACTATGCCTGATATGCTCCTTGATGGACTCGTTCCCAGGGGCCATACAATCTGTTCAAAAACATATCTTTCACTGAGTTCTCCACCCATTCAACAGAAATCCCAAAAGGGATGTGGCTGGTGTCCCTTATACAGAGGATTTTGTACCAGTACAAATCAACCTACGTAATTGGCTTCTGAGTAGAGAGTGGCAAAAGAAGGCATCACTTAACGCCACCTGCCAGATGTAACTGAACCTTAGATGTGGCCCAGTTGGGACCATGCTGTTAAGCTCTGCTCACATCTTTAATCTGCATGCCTGTGAAATGGCCATGGTCTGGTGTGTCTTGTCCCCTTTCTCTGCAAATCCACATGCCTCCCATTTTAAAAACTTTTCATGAAGTTCAACTCTTTTATGAAGAGTTCCCCAGTTAACTCCAACTGATTCAGAAATAATTCCCATGCTCCACACACACACACACACACACACACACACACACACACCCCTTTAGTTTTATGTCAATACAGTGTATCCTTTCAATACATTTTAAGTGTTTCCTTGTTCCCTCACTCAATAGATATTTAGGAAGATCTTCTACATGCTGGAGATATGGCAATGAACAAAACAGACATGGTTTCCTGCTTTCATGATCCTGACATTCTAGTGAGAGAGATGACATAGAAATGAACAAGCAAGCAAGATAATTTCTGGTAGCAAAACAGGCTGTGAAAAATCAGGGCCAAGGGAATAAAGAGTGAGGGAGAAGCAAGCTAACCACTTTATGTAGGGTGGCCAAAGAAGGTTTCTCTGAGGAAGTGACATTTTAACTCAGCCCTAAAGTGTAAGGAACCGGGCAACAGCAAGTACAGAGGCCCTGAGGCAGAAATGATTTTAGTGTGTTCAAAGGACGGAAAGATGCCCTCAATGTGGTTGAAGCACAATGAATGTAAAGTTTGCTTATCATTTTCCTTGCTTCTGGGTTGTGCTTCTCAGTTAGACTTGTGAACACTGAGGAATGGATATTAGCTATCCAGGCCTCAGATATTAGATATTCTGATAAGGCTGTAGTCGTATCTTATTGTTATTTTAACTTGTTATTCCCTTATGGCATGATGTCAACATCATCTCATGCTTATTTGCTACTTGATATCTTTTTTTTTGTCTTTTGTCTTTTTTTGTTGTTGTTGTTGTTGTTGTTGCTATTTCTTGGGCCGCTCCCGCGGCATATGGAGGTTCCCAGGCTAGGGGTCGAATCGGAGCTGTAGCCACCGGCCTACGCCAGAGCCACAGCAACGCGGGATCCGAGCCGCGTCTGCAACCTACACCACAGCTCACGGCCACGCCAGATCGTTAACCCACTGAGCAAGGGCAGGGACCGAACCCACAACCTCATGGTTCCTAGTCGGATTCGTTAACCACTGCGCCACGACGGGAACTCCGATATCTTTTTTTAATTAGATGTCTCTTTAGATCTTTTGCCCATTAAAAAATTGATTTGTTTTCTTATTGTTGAGTTTTTTAATTTCTTTTTATATTTTGGATACAAATTCTTTATCAGAAATGGGTCTTGAGAATATTTTCTCCCAGTCTGTGACTTGTCTTTTCATTATCTTAACAGTGTCTTTTGCAGGGCACAAGTTTTTAATTATAACAAAGCCCAACTTATCAAATTTTTTTCATAGATTGTGCTTTTGGTGTTGTATCTAAAAAGTCATAGCCAAACCCAAGGTCATTTAGGTTTTTCTCTATGTTACCTTTTATAATTTTTATTTTACATTTAGATTCATTTTGAGTTAATTTTTGTGAAAGGTGTAAGGTCTGCATCTAGATTCATTTCTTGCACATAAATGTCTAATTTTACTAGCACCATTTGTTGAAAAGACTGTCTTTTCTCCATTGAATTGCATTTGCTCTTTAGCCAAAGATCAGTTGACTGTATTTGTATAGGTCTATTTCTAGGCTTTTCATTTTGTTTTGTTGATCTCTTAGGCTGTTCTTTCACCAACACCACACTGTCTTTGTTTTTTTTTTTGGCATCTCAATGCTATTTATTTATTTTTTTTCTTCTATCACCGTTTATTATAGAAAAATTTTAAAAATACCAGGTAACTGTCTATCAAAAGTGATTAGTTGTTCAGATTATGAAACATCATACAGGCATTAAAAGGCATGACAGATAGAGCATGGCAAGATGACAGGTTAAAGCCTTACCTACATACTATAGAGGTACATGTGTAGAACATAGAAGGCCACAGGCAAACATGTGGTGTGCTCACTGCTTCCTTACAAACGTCAGTAACTGACGAGGTCACCTTTCCTTGTGAGTCAAGGTCAACTTCAAAATCCCTCTCCACACTGTACCCTGTGCCACACTATCTTAATTACTGTTCTTCTTCTTCAGTATTATGTTGGCTATTCTGAGTCTTTTGCCTTTCCATATAAATTTTAGAATCAGTTTCTTGATATCTACAAAAATGACTCTCTGGGATTTTGATTGGAATTATGTTGAGTCTATAGATCAAATTGGAAAGAACTAATATCTTAAAAATATTGTCTTTCTGTCTGTGACCATGGAATATCTCTCCATTTATTTAAATGTTTGATTTATTCATCAGAATTTTGTAGTTTTTCTCCTATAAATCCTGTGCATATTTTGCTAGATTTATAATTAAAGATTTTATTTTTGGGATGCTAATATAAATCATATTGTGTTTTTTAAAAATTGAAGTATAGCTGACATACAATATTATGTTAGTTTTAGTATACAACATGGTAATTTGACAAATACATTACAAAATGATCACCATGACAAGTCTAGTAACCATCTGTCACCATACAAAATTATTACAGTATTATTGACTATAGTTCTTAGGCTATATATTAAAACATCCCCATGACTTATTTATTTTATAACTGGAAGTTTGTATCTTTCAATCCCCTTCACCTACTTTCCCCCACACCCCTGCTTCCCTCTAGAAACCACCAGTTTGTTCTTTGTCAATAAGTCTGTTTCTGTTTTGTTTATTTGTTTTGTTTTTTAGATTCCACATATAAATGAGATCATAAGCTATTTTCTTTTATTTATTTCACTTAGAAAAATACCCTCTAGGTCTGTCCATGTTGCTGCAAATGGCAAAATTTTATTCTTTATTTGGCTGAGTAATATTCTGTTGTATACATATATATTCCAAATGTTCTTTATCCATTCACCTATCAATGGACATTTAGGTTGCCTCCATATCTTGCTATTGTAAGTAATGCTGCAATGGACATAGAAGTGCATATACCTTTTTGTTTTGTTTAGGCTGTATCCCACAGCAAGCAGAAGTTCCACACCAGGGATCAAACCCGTGCCACAGCAGTGACCTGAGCCACAGCAGTGATGCCAGATCTTTAACCCCCTTTGCACAAGGAAATTCCCTAAAGGGGGTGCATTTTTATTTTATTTTTTAATTTTTTGGATGCATCCATGGTGTATGGAAGTTCCTGGGCCAGGGATTGTACCCATGTCCCAGCAGCACCCTAGCTACTGCAGTGACAATGCCTGATCCTTAACGTGCTGCACCACAAGGGAATGCCCATGGTTTTTAAAATTTTTTTTTAATTTTTTTTATTTTTATGTCTGTACATGTGGCATATGGAAGTTCCTGGGTTAGGGATCAAATTGAAGCTTCAGCTGCCAGCCTATGACATAGCCACAGCAACACTGGATCTGAACCAAATCTGCGACCTATGCCACAGCTTGAGGCAATGCAGGATCCTTAACCCACTGAGTGAGGCTAGGGATCGAACCTGCATCCTCATGGGTACTAGTCCGATTCTTAACCTGCTGAGCCACAATGGGTTCCCACTTTATCTTTTTGCATTAGTCTTTTTGTTTTCTTTAGGTAAATACCCATAAGTGGAACTGCTGATTGACAGATGGGAGGTGATATCCCATTGTGGTTTTGATTTATGTTTTCCTGATGGTTAGTGATGTTGAGCATCTTTTCAAGTGTCTGTTGGTCATCTGTATGTCTTCTTTGGAGAAATGTCTATTAAGGTTCTCTTCCCATTTTTAAATCAAATTGCTTTCTTTTTAAATGTTGAGTGGGGAGTTGCTATTGTGGCTCAGAGGTAATGAACCCAAATAGTATCCATGAAGTGTTCCTGGCATTGCTCAGTGGGTTAAGTATCCAGTGTTGCCATGAGTTGTGGTGTAGGTTGCAGACATGGCTCAGATCCTGCCATTGCTGTGGCTGTGGCGTAGGCCAGTAGCTGAAGCTCTGATTCGACCCCTAGCCTGGGAATTTCCATATGCCACACATATGGCCCTAAAAAGCAAAAAAAAAAAAAAAAAAAAAAGTCAAATTGTATGATTTATTTATATATGATTTATATATAAACACATTATCAGATATATCATTTGCAAATATTTTCTTCCATTCAGTAGATTGCCTTGTTGACTTTCTTTTTTCTTTTTTTGCTGTACAAAAGATTTCTCGTTTGATATAGTTACATTTGTTTATTTTTGCTTTTGTTGCCCTTGCCTAAGGAGATAGACCCAAAAAATAAGACCAGTGTTAAATACCTTACTGCCTGTGTTTTCTTCTAGGAATTTATAGTCTCAGGTCTTACATTTAAGTCTTTACTCTGTTTTGAGTTTATTTTTGTATATGTTGTAAGAAAATTGTCCAGTTTCATTCTTTTGCATGTAGCTGTCCAATTTTCCCAAAACCATTTATTTTTAGAAGAGGCCATCTTTCCTCCACTGTATATTCTCTTCTTTTGTCAAGTATTAATTAACTATATAATTGTGGGGTTTTGTCTTCTGGGCTTTCTATTCTGTTCCATTGATCTTTATGTCTGTTTTTGTGCCAGTATCATGCTGTTTTGTTTACTATAGCTTTGCTGTATTGTTTGAAATCAGGCAGTGTGTTGCCTCCAGTCTTTTTCTTCTTTCTCAAGATTATTCTGGCTAATCAGAGTCTTCTGTGGTTCTATACAAATTTTAGGGGTATTTGTTCTAGTTCTGTGAAATTATTGGCGTTTTAATAAGGATGGCATTGTATCTTTAGATTGCTTTGGGTAGAATGGACGCTTTTAACAATATTAATTATTTCAGTCCATGAGCATGGTATATCTTTCCATTTATTTGTGCTGTATTTAACTTATTTTATCAATGTCTTATAGTTTTCAGAGTCTTTTACCTCCTTAGATTTATTCCCAGATATTTTATTGAGTTTAATGTGATTGCGAATGGGATTATTTTCTTAGTTTTTTCTTTCTGATAATTCATTGTTAGTGTATAGAAATGCCATAGATTTATGTTTATTAACTTTGTATCCTGTTACCTTGCTGAATTCATGGATGAGCTCCCATGGTTTTTTGGTGGTGTCTTTGGGATTTTGTATGTATAGAACATGTCATCAGCAAATAGTGACAGTTTTACTTCTTTTCAAATTTGGATGCCCTTTATTTCTTTTTCCTGTCTGACTGCTATGGCTAAGACTTCCAATACTATGTTGAAAAAAAAGTGATGAGGGGGACATCCTTATCTTGTTCCTGACATTAGAGGAAATATTTTCAGTTTTTCGCCACTGAGTGTGATATTAGCTTTGGGTTTTATGTATGTGGCCTTTATTATGCTGAGGTATGTTTACTCTATAACCACTTTGTTGACAGTTTTTATTATAAATGGATGTTGAACTTTGTCAAAAGCTTTTTATGCATCTATTGCGATGATCATATGATTTTTATTCTTCATTTTTTAATGTGGTGTATCACATTGATTGATTTGCAGATATTGAATGATCCTTGAGCCCCTGGGATGAATACCACTTGATCATGATTTATGATCCTTTTAATATTTTGTTGAATTCTGTTGCTAATACTTGGCGGAGAATTTTTGCACCTATGATCATCTGGGATGCTGGCCTATAATTTTCTTTTTTGTGTGGTATCTTTGTCTGGTTTTGGTATCAGTCTGATGCTGGCCTCATAGAATGAGTTTGAAAGTATTCCTTCCTCTTCAGTTTTTTGAAATAGTTTGAGAAGGATAGGTGTTAACTCTTTAAATATTTGGTGGAATTCCCCTGTGAAGCCATCTGGCCCTGGACTTATGGTTGTTTACAGATTTTTTTGTTTTTTGTTTTTGTTTTTGGCTGGTCAAACAAGTGCCACAGAAATGATAATGCTGGATCCTTAACCCACTGAGCCACCAGGGAACTCCTGAAGTTTTTTTTATTACTAATTCAACTTGCTACTAGTAATCTGACTGCTCAGATTTTCTATTTTTTCCTGATTCGGTCTTGGAAGATCACATATTATAGGAATTTAACCATTTCTTCTAGGTTGTCCAGTATGTTGACATATACTCTTTTGTAGCAGTCTCATAATATTTTTTTATATCTATTTGTTTGTTTTAACTTATTCTCTTTCACTTCTGATTTTACTTGTTTGTGCATGCTCTTTTTTTTTTTCTTAACGAGTCTGACTAAAGGCTTATTGATTTTATCTTTTTAAAGAATCAGTTTACTTTTATTGATCATTTTTATTTATTTATTTATTTATTTATTTTTAGTCTGCATTTCATTTATTTCTATTCTGTCCTTTATCATGTCTTTCCTTCTACTAATTTTGGACTTTGTTCTTCTTTCCTAGTTCTTTTAGGTGTCATGTTAGATTACTTATTTGAGATTTTTCTTGTTTCCTAAGTTAGGCCTGTTTTGCCATAAACTTCCCTCTTAGAATTGCCTTTGCTGTGTCCTATAGATTTTGGAACATTATGTTTCCATTTTCATTTGTCTCAGGGTGTTTTTTGATTTCCTCTGATTTCTTCATTGACCCATTGGTTGTGTATTAGCATGTTGTTTAGACTCCATGTGTTTGTGGGTTTTTTTTTTCCATTTTTTCTAGTCTCATACCATTGTGGTAATGAAAAATGATTAATATGGTTTCAATCTTCTTTATATTTATTGATATGGTTTTTGTGGCCTAACATGTGACCTCTTCTAGAAAATGTTCCATGTGCACTTGAAAGGAAAGTGTATTCTGCTGTTTTTGCACAGAATGTCCTGTATATATCTATTAAGTTCTGCTCTTATGTGTCATTTAATGCCAATATTTCCTTATTGATTTTCTGTCTGGGTGATCTCTCCATTGATCTAAGTAGGATAAGTCCCCTATTATTATTGTTATTGGCAATTTCTCTATTTATATCTGTTAATATTTACTTTGTGTATTCAGGTGCTCCTATGTAGGGTGCATATATATTTATAAATGTTACATCTTCTTGTTGGATTGATCCCTTCATCATTATGTAATACCCTAGTATTGTGTTTTTTATTTCATATTCCAAATTGTCATTGGTGGTATATAGGAAAGCAGTTGACTTTTGTACATTAACCTTATATCTTGCAATCTTGCTATAAATTACTTCTTAGTTTCAGCAGGGTTTTTTTGTTTTGTTCTGTTCTATGGGATTTTCTGTAGAGGCAAGCATGTCATCTGTGAATAAAGACAGTTTTATTTCTTCCTTCCCAATCTGTACACCTTTTATTTCCTTTCTTGTCTAATCATATTAGCTAGGACTTCTAGTATGTTCTAGTACAGTGTTGAAATAGGAGTAGTAAAATGGGACATCCTTGTCTTGTTCTCAATCTTAGGGGGAAAGCATATAGTTTCTAATTATTAAATATGATGTTAGCCATAGGGTTTTTAAAAAATCTGTTTTCCAAGATAAGAAAGTTTCCTGTATTCCTAGTTTGCTGTAATTAAAAAAAAAAATCATGAGCGAAGGTTGGATTTTGTGAAAAAATTTTAAATCCATTGATTGATTTTATGCTTTCTCTTCTTTAGCCTGTTGATGTATTTTATCACCCTTATTTTTTATTTTTTATTTTTTATTTTTTTTAGGGCTGCACCCATGGCATATGGAAGTTCCCCAGATAGGGGTTGAGTTGGAGCTATAGCTGCTGGCCTATTCCACAGCCACGGCAACATGGGCTCCAAGTCGCATCTGTTATCTACACCACAGCTCACAGCAATGCCAGATCCTTAGCCCTGAGCGAGGCCAAGGATCAAACCCACGTCTTCATGAATCCTAGTTGGGATTGTTACCACTGAGCCATGACAAGAAATCCCAATTTATTTTTGAATGTTAAACACAACTGGAATAAATCCCAATTGTTGGTGATGTGTAATTTATTTTATTCTTTGTTGGATTCAATTGGGTAATATTTTGTTGGGGATTTTTGCATGTTCATGATATATGTTGGTCTATAGTTTTCCTTTATTATATATATATTTTTTTTTTCTGGTTTTGGGTTTGGGCTAATACTGGCCTCATAGAAAGAGTTAGGAAAGGTACTCTGCTTCTATTTTCTGGAAGAGATTGTAGAGACTTCGTATAATTTTTTCTTTAAACGCTTGGTAGAATTAATCAGTGAAACCACCTGGGCCTTGTGCTTTCTTTTTTGGAAAGTTATTATTTTTTTACTCAATACTTTGAATAGATGTAGGCCTATTCAGGTTATCTGTTTCTCCTTATGTGACTTTTGGTAGTTGTGTCATTTAAGGAATTGGTCTGTTTAATGTAAATTATCAAATTTGTGGGCATAGTGTTGTTCATGATACTGTTTACTTTTCTTTATGGGAAAAGTACTGATGATCCCTTTTTCATTTCTGATATGAGTAATTTGTATCTTCTCTTTATTTATTGTTTAGCCTTATGATGATTATCAGTATTATTGTTTTTTTCAAAGAACCAGCTTTTGGTTCATTGATTTTCTTTATTGATTTCCTGTTTTTAATTTCACTGATATCTTCTCTAATTTTTATTATTTATTTTGTTCTGCCTTCATTATGCATATGTTGCTCTTCTTTCTATACTCTCCTAATATGTCAGCTTAGATTGTTGATTTTACATTTTTTTTCTTTTCTACCATAAACATTTGATGCTATATATTTCCTCCAAGCACTGATTTTCCTGCACTCTACATATTTGCTAAGCTGTATTTTCATATTAGTTTAGTTTGTAATATTTTATTTTTTTGTCTTTTGTCTTTTTAGGGCTGCATCTGCAGCATATGGGGTTGAATTGGAACTATAGCTGCCAGCCTATGCCACACCCAGGAATGCCAGATCCAAGCCACATTTGCAACTTACACCACAGCTCAGGCAATGCCAGATCCTTAACCCACTGAGTGAGGCCATGGATCAAACCTGCGTCCTCATGGATCTTAGTCAGGTTTGTTAACCACTGAGCCATGATGGGAACTCCTATTTCATAGTATTTTAAAATTTCTCTTGAGATTTCATCTTTGACTGGTATGTTGTTTAGAAGTCTTTTGTTTTATCTCTGATTATTTTGGCATTTTCCAGCTATCTTTCTATTATTGATTTCTAGTCCAATTCCACTGTTGTCTGAGAGCATACTCTGTATGATTTCTAATATTTTAAATTTATTAAGATGTGTTTTATAGCCTAGGATGTGGTCTATGTTAGCAAATATCCTTATGAGCTTCAGAAGAATGTGTATTCTGTTGTTGGATAAATTATTCTATAATGCTAAGTAGGCACAATTGATTGATCATGCTGTTCAGGTCAGCTATGTATTTACTGATTTTCTAGTTGCTGGGTCTGTCAATTACTGATAGAGGAGTGGGTTAGTCCCTCGGTTTTTGCCTCATGTATTTTGGTGCTCTTTTGTTAGGTGCATATATGTCCAGAATTGTTATATTTTCTTGGAAAGTTCAACACTTTATCACTATGTATCCTACCTTATCTCTGATAATTTCCCTTTTCTGAAGTCTGCTTTATCTGAAGGTGATATAGATGCTCCAGCTTTCTTTTGGTTAGTATTAGCATGGCATAACTTTTTCCATCCTTTACTTTTAATCAATCTATGTCTTTATATTTAATGTGAGTTTCTTGTAGATAATATGTAAATTGGTCTCATTTTGTCTACTCTATCAATCTCTTTATTTGAATTGATATATAGATCATGCCTATTTAAAGTGATTATCAGTATCACAGTATAAATTAATATCTAACACTCACTGTATTTTTTTCTTTGTTTCTTTTTTTCTTCTCCTATTTTTCTGCCTTCTCTGGTTTTCATTGAGCATTTTGCACGATTCCATTTTCTCTCCCCTCTTAGTATATCAATTATACTTAAAAATTTTTTACTAGAGTTTCCAATATGCATTTACAAATAATCTAAGCCAACTTTCAAATAATGCTATGCCATTTCATGGGTAATACAGGTACCTCTTAACAGAGTATTCCCAATTCCTTCCTCCTGTCACTTATAACATTGTCACTTATTTCACTTATGTGCTACAATCTCACAATACATTGTTGCTATTATTACTTTGAAGAATTATGTATTGTATCAATCAAGAATAATAAAAAATAATATATTTTGTTTACTTTCATTTTTTCCCTTCTCTGCTGTTGTTCCTTTCTTACATAGACCTGAGTTTCTGACCAATATCACTTTCCTCCTCCATGGTTTCTAATGAGAAATATACAGTCTTTTGTAACATTGTCTGCCATAGGCAATGCATCATTTCTTTCCGATTGTGTTGAGAATTTTATTTTTGTCTTTATTTTTCAGAAGTTTGACTATAATGGTATTGGCATGCATTTCATTGGGTTTATCCAATTTGAGATTTCCTCAGCTTCTTGAATTTGTATTTTTTTCCTTTTGCTAAGCTTGATAAATTTTCAGCCATTATTTCTTCAAATGTTTTTTCATCACTCCAGTACTTCTCTTTTACTAGACTCTGAGCACACAATTGTTAAAACATTTTTTCTTCTCCTACATGTTTCTGAGACTCCATTTACTTTTTTTAAACTTTTTTTTTTGTCTATAAATTTGAGATGGGTAATTTCTGTTGATTTATATTCAAATTCACAGAGTCTTTCCTCTCCACTATGCTTATGAGCTTATCTAGTGAATTTTAAATTTATTATTGAATTTTTCAATTCTAACATTTCCACTTGGTTCTTTTATATATCTTTTATAGCTTTACCAAAAACTTTGTAATTTATTGTTTGCTCCAAGTGTGTTCATAATTGATCATTTGCGCTTTTAAGAAATAGCTGCTTTAAAGTCTTTATCATATCATCCCAATATCTGTGTCATCTTATGACTGAACTCTTGATTGTCTTTCCTAGGTAAGTAGAGATTTTTGTTGTCCTTCATATGCCTGGTAATTTTGAACTTTATCATGAACATTTTTAATATTACATTATGAGACTCTGAGTCTTTAAACCTTATTGAGCAGGTTGATATTTTTGCTTTAGTCAGGTAATCCATCTGGTTCAGCTCAGACCATAAGTACCAACACTGTTTCTGTGGGCTGAGGTTCCTATGCTGTTCAGTTTTCAAAGCATTTGCCATGCTGTTTGGATCTGTTCACATGAGTGCCACCCAGTGGCCAGACTGGGACCTGGGTAGTGGTCTATCTTTTAATTTGCTTCTTGAAATCACTGGTATGCTGATTCAAAGCAGATCCACACATGCACAGTTTGCACACGCACAGTTTGGAAGTGAAACTAGTAGTTTATAAGCAACTTTATGGGGTTGCATTCATGAGATCCTCCCTCTTCAATCACCCCAATATTTCTTTATTTCTTGGGGCTCTCCTTTTTGGTCTTTTATCCAGAAACCACCTACTTTCATAATTGTACTAGTGTCAGCACCAGGCGCAGGAGGATAGAGAGTATGAAAAAGTAATGGGCTTAGCTCTGCTCTCTTGGAGCTACACCTCAGCTGAACTGAGAAAAAAGTTGCCTCCTTCAGAGTTTTGGCTCTTGCAAATTGCTGAGCCAGGCACTGCTGCCACTGCCACTGCACTAGCCGCATGATCACCTAGAGGCTGATACTGTGGAAATGAGAAAGAAGGAAAAGAAACCAGGGTTTTTCTCCACTTTATGAACATTAGTAGTCCTTTCCTGTACTTCCAGCCAGAATTAGCTTCTTTGGGGGCTTTTTCTGTCTGAACCACAATGCTTACTTTTGGGTTTCTGTCTGCCTTGATTTCTAGCCAGGGGATAGAGGAAGGGATAAAATGGTAAATTCACTGCTGGGTTGGCGATGCCTCAAATTCTAGTGTTCTTCCTTGCTATCCCTGCTGCTGTTCACCTTTTAAATAGATGCTCCATGCCCAGGTTTCCTGGTTCATTTCAGTGAGAGAAAAGTCTTACTTACGCTACTTTACCTGGGGCCAAATCTCAATTCCATTCTTTAGAGCAATTTTGGCGTATTGCAGGAAATGATTCACTTTCTTTTTGAAATCAAAGCAAAGTTTTTTTCAAGTTAAAACTTAATTAACTGCAACTCCTGAGTACATAAAGATATTTCTTCTTGGTTACAGCAATTTTAAGATTTTATTGGGGTGATGCCTTAAGTACAACAAACATTCTGCTAATTTCAACTACCTATTCTCTCCGTATTCCCCAGTTGACACATAAAAGATGGTGGTTGAATGGAAAGGCCAGTACACTAAGTGGAAAAGTGGGACTCAATTATGCCTAATGTCAAAGCCTATGCTTTTTGCCACCATATCCTGCTGACTTCTTAAATAAATGCTGCCCCACATCTGCAAATTTTACTCCCTGTAGTATATTTACTATTCACTTGCATGACCCTCCTGCCCAGTCTCTGTAAGAGGAGTGTATTCCCCTACTCTCTTAATGTTGGGCTTGGCCATGTGATTTGCCTTGGCCTAGTGGTGGTTGGATTATGGTCCCCCAACCCTTGACTTTGGACTTAGTTATCTGACTAAGCAGACATGACAAGAGCAGAGGCTTGGAATGTGCTTTGTGCTTGGGCTTATCCTCTTGTCCTTCTGCCATTACCATGAAAAGAACATGTCCCAGGGATCCTGCTGCTCCAGGGAAGGTGATTCACACAAGAGCATACCTGGACCGAACCCACAGCTTGGTGCCCAGCCTGCATAAGCCCAACCTAGGTTGAGTGACATGTGAAAAATAGTAAATTAACTCTTGTTTCAAACTCTTGTTTCTTACAACATTATTGCAACCAATAGACTGATTTTGGCCATATAAATATTTAGTTCAGGACTTCTTATGTTTTCACATGAAATTGAAATGAACATGATTTTGATTTAAATTCTAAAGGCTTGGAGTTCCCTCGTGCTTCAGCAGATTAAGGATCTGGCATTGTCACTGCTGTGACATGGGTTTGATCCCTGGCTTGGGAACTGCTGCCCACCATGGTCATGTCAAAAATAAAAAATTAAAAAAACTCTAGGACTTGGAGAATAGACTCGTGGCTGCCCGGGGGGAAAGGGAGGGAGTGGGAGGGATTGGGAGCTTGGGGTTATCGAATGCAAACTATTGCTCTTGGAATGGATTTACAATGAGATCCTGCTGTGTAGCATTGAGAACTATATTTAGATACATCGCAACAGAACAATGGGAGGAAAAAGAATGTATACATGTATGTCTAACTTGGTCCCCATGCTGTACAGTGGGAAAAAATTTTTAAAAATAAAAAAAATATTTTAAAAAACCCTCTAAAGCCTAGGGATACTTTTAAATTTCTGCTCTCTTCACTGTTTATTCTATTTTCAGGCCTCTTTTCCTAGAAGGTTGTCCTTATTAAGGCGTAGGGTTTTCTTCTCTTTTATCTCCAGCTCTACTAGTTCTGCACAATCCAGCTAATTTTGGGGGGGCTTCAGAGCATGGTGGAGACTTGTTGTACGAGACATCAAAGTTCCTACTTCCATCAACTAAATTTGTTATTCTTGGTTGCCTTTGCAAATGCACCATCAGCGTCTATAGGTCTTTCTGCATGGATTCTGCTGACCAACAGCCACCGATCACATGCTTGTGTGCTGGTGCATTTCTTATGACTCTGTTTTTTCCCATGTGGTGAACTTTAGAATAGAATCTAGATAGAATTGGGCTCAGATACTATTTCTATTCTTTAATGTTTGCAGGACTAGGGGTAAGCTGCCTACCATCTCCAAGCCTCAGTTTTCTCAAATGTGAGGTGGGGGGATCATCTCTGCCCAGCCTCCCTCACAGCCTTGTCATGAACTCTAGGAGTTCAGTAAAGGCTAAAGAAATCTTATGATTCTTCTTATTTCGTGAGTACGTTCAGCAAGCTGGTAGTTAGTAGCTGTCACAACCGGTGTTCTTCATATTCCTTCGCAGAGGGACTCTTCAAGGAGCTGCAGCAAGGCAACTCCACTGCACTCTCTCTGGCTTTCGAAACAGCCTAGGCTCAGCAGTCTCACTCTTTCCTCTGCACCCTTCTTCCACCTCCTGGATAGGAGGATCTTAACCACACATACCACCTGCTTAGGACTCAGAGAATCCTATTTCCTTGACAACAGAAATGCAGGTGTCAAAGCTAGTCAACTTTGAGGAGCTGAAGAAGTGGCAGGCTGCCCTGGGCTTGACATTGCTTTTGGCTTCTTGGAGTTCTCCCCACTAGTTGCTCAAAGACAGAGCATATGGCCTAGAGATTAAAGAAACAATGTGTAGGCTAGCTGCTTTTCCGCCAGATGCACGGGCCTCAGTGTCGTTTTGCAAAAATAAGGCAGCTCTTCTACCTCATTCTTGGTGATCTTTTCGAACCACACAACCTGTGGAGCCTGGAAAAGAGTCTGACTATATGATCACATTTACCCTTTGGTTCATAAGCTTAACTGGCAGGACTTGACAGTGGAAGAGGAATCTTATTATTACTTACCATGTGTCAGGTGCTTCATATTCTTTACATTATTTCCTCTGATTTAGTTCTGACATCAGCCCTTTCATCCCCATCTTACAGAACAGGAAACCCAGGCTTAGAGTAAGTAAATTAATAGAGTCAGAGGTTACACCCACATCTGCGTGAATCCAAAGCTTGTTTTTGCCATGACATCACACAGCCACTCTTTACCTTTTGCTTGTTTTTGGTCATTCCAGGAACATAATATGTTCTCTATTTCCGTCTTCATCAACAGTGGTGGGAGTTCCCATCGTGGCTCAGTGGTTAAACAAATCTGACTAGGAACCATGAGGTTGCAGGTTTGATCCCTGGCCTCGCTCAGTGGGTTAAGGATCCTGCATTGCTTTGGCTCTGGTGTAGGCCGGCAGCTACAGCTCCGATGAGACCTCTAGCCTGGGAACCTCCATATGCCACGGGAGCGGCCCTAGAAAAGGCAAAAAGACAAAAACAAACAAACAAACAAACAAACAACACACAGTGGTTAGAGCCAGGATATGGAATCAGACAGCCCTGGGTTTGAATTCTGGCTCTATCATTTACCAGCTGTGTGATCTTGGAAAATTTATTTAACCTCCCTGAGTCTTTCCTTATGGGACCAATAATAGGGTTTCTCTCATAGGGTTTTAGGAAGATGAAATGAGATGATATATATGAAGGGCCTTGTGTATTGCCTGACATAGTGCCTGGCACATATTAAGCATTCAGTGTATATTGAAATAGAAAAAGAATCTGTCTCAAAGTAGATGTATCATTGGAGCCCACATCTCTTCTGTTTGCTCTTACAAGATATAAACAAGTTCTTGAGGATTTAGTTATAGGATGTTAGATCTAGAGAGGGTCTTGGGATTGGTTAGTCCAAGCTCCTCATTTTGAATATGGTGAAACTGAGATTCAGAGAAGGGGAGTGACTTGAACCTGTGTTATCCTCCATGCTCCCAGTTGTACCTCCTAATAAAGTCAGTGACCTTGGGCAAAGTCATGTTTCTTGGACTTGCTTTATCTGTTTGAAAACTGGCAAGGATCTCTGTCCTTCTATTTAGCTGGCCTGAGATTTATAAGGAAAAAATGAGTTTTTAAGTATTTATGATTAGAAAACATACATTTCCTCTAATATGCCCCCTTTCCATATACCACATATCCTCCTGTTTCCCAGGCCAGGCTTGCAACTCAAAGAGTATCCTCCAGGAGTTCCCATTGTGGCACAGTGGAAACAAATCCGACTAGGAACCATGAGGTTGCAGGTTCGATCCTTGGCCTTGCCCAATAGGTTAAGGATCTGGCTTTGCCGTGAGCTGTAGTTTAGGTTGCAAATGTGGCTTGGATCTGCCATTGCTGTGGCTGTGGTGTAGGCCGGCAGCTACAGCTACAATTTGACCCCTTGCCTGGGAACCTCCATATGTCAAGGGTATGGCCCTAAAAAGCAACAAACAAACAAACAAAAACAAAAAACAAAGAGTGTCCTCCAGGTTTGGGTATCTCTTTACCCTCTTCACCATCATTACTATCAAAATTTCCTTGTCCTGTGTCCATTGCCTTTGGGACTTTTTGTCGGTCAAACTTACCTGATAAAGTGAACTATAGGTTAATGTGTTAAGAGTCTTTCCTGCATATTAACAGGACGTGTCCCTCAAAGAAATGATATACAGGAGTTTCCTAGTGGCCTAGTGGGTTAGGGATCCAGTGATGTCACTAATGTGGCTTGGGTCACTGCTGTGGCATGGGTTTAATCCCTGGCCTGGGAACTTCTGCACGCCACAGGGTGTGGCAAAAAAAAAGAAAGAAAAAGAAATGATATAGAGTGGAATTTCATACATAGAGGCATTAGGTTATCAAAGAGAACAATTTGAGTAGGTGGCCTTTCTTCTCATGCCACCTGGGTGGTTACTTAGAAAATATCTATGCTTTGGAGTCGCCTTAGAGAAAGACGGGGAATCTTCTTAGGGTTACAGAGAGGTGTGACCTTCCCTTGTTAGCCTTTTGCACCAGTTGGTGGGCAGAAGTAGAAGTTGCCTCAGTTGTTGACAGTGGGGCCTGGACTGCTTGAGTTCTGGGGTTGGAGGTTGGTATTTGCTACCATTCACGGTTTCATGGAATGGGGAATGAGATGAGTTTGAATCTGGATAAAACCAGCAACAGGAATCCTGTTGCAATCAGGGCTGGGGCATTTCTTGCCATTCCTTCGAAGGCAGTAGGTTTCCATATGTCACAAGAGGGCTGATACTTGTCTTCATCATCCTCTCCATCCTCATCAGGAGAGACCTCCCACATCCTGTACTGGCTGAATCTAAAGGCTGGACCAGCCCTGGTCATTGGCATGGGGACCAATTTATCCCCACTGGTATGCACACTGAGGCACTGAAACAAGGATGCTTACTGCATTGCAATTAGTGCTGTGTTCCTTCCAATTATCAGTACCAGTATATAAGAGGAAGGGTTGGTAGGCATTGTCTAGGTCACCACTGCGGGGGATGACTTGCCTAAGGTTGCAGAGTGAATTTATGGCTTAAAGCAAGTGTTACAACTCAGGACTCCTGATGCCCTACTTTGGACTCTTTCTTGTGTGCTACAGTGTCTCTGGTGTAAATTAAGACAGCACAGGAGTTCCCGTCGTGGCACAGTGGTTAACGAATCCGACTAGGAACCATGAGGTTGCGGGTTCGGTCCCTGGCCTTGCTCAGTGGGTTAACGATCCGGCGTTGCCGTGAGCTGTAGTGTAGGTTGCAGACGCGGCTCGGATCCCGCGTTGCTGTGGCCCTGGCGTAGGCCGGTGGCTACAGCTCCGATTGGACCCTTAGCCTGGGAACCTCCATATGCCGCAGAAGTGGCCCAAAGAAATAGCAAAAAGACAACAACAACAACAAAAAAAAACAAAAAACAGCACAGATAGATGGCATGGTTTCCAGAAGACCCTTGGTTTTTATTTATGTGGGTATACATGTACACATATGATGTGTGTGTGTGTGGTGCTTGAAACAGCGGCTAGCAGATACCTTCATACATTTTAGCCATCATTATAATTGATAATATTTTGTATACATGTAGCTCAAATGAGGGCCTTGAGACTCACTAATCCAGTCTTTTTAGTTCATTTGTCAAAGCATATGGAGTTCTCTCATATCCCTTACATCCTCAGAACAGTCTCGTGGTGTCAGCAATCTTATTGTTTTTATTATTGTTGTAATCCCAACACATAGGTGAAATAGTAGGCTGAGAAAAGTTGAATGAATGGGGAGTTCCCATATTGTAGCTTAGCAGGTTAAGGACCTGAAGTTGTCTCTGTGAGGATGCAGGTTCGATCCCTGGCCTCAGTCAGTGGGTTAAGGACCCAGCATTGCTGTCAGCTGCCACATAGGTCATGGATGCGGCTTGAATCTGGTGTTGCCATGGCTATGGCATAGGCCTCAGCTGCAGGTGCGGTCCAATTCTAGTGCAGGAACTTCCATATGCCACAGATGCGGTCACTAAAAAACAAACAAACAAACAAAACAAGTTGAATGAATGCACCCAGACACATAGCAAATCAGTGACAGAGCTGAGCTGACCAAGGCCAGTGCTCATACTCCTACACCAGAGCCTCCTTCCCAAGAGCTGCAGAAGAGGGAGTATAGTAGATACAAGTAAACACAGAGTGGATTGGTACTCGACCTGTAAGACCAGATTCAGGGAAAAAGGGGAGCTGTTGTGTGTAGGCAGAAGACGCCTGGAAGAAGATGCTGAGGGCAGGGGCACCTAAGAGAAAATTTGCTTATCAACCAATTCTATTAGGACCAGCCACGCTCACGAGAGTACCTCTCCCTATCTAAGCTCCCTCTCCATGTATGCTCAAGAAAGGCCATCTAATTGTAATAAAACTGACAAAAATAATGAATTCAGATCAACTTGAGAGGCCTAGCTCTGCCACAAGAACATAATATAGCACTGCATCTGAGAAAAAGAAGGTGGGAGAAAGGAAAGAGGGAACACGAGAGAGGGAGGGAGAGCAACACGAAAGCTTTTCACAGGCAAGATCTAAACACATAAAATACAGAGGCAAAAAGCAGGCAGCTGCGTGAGAACAAAAGAGTGTTCTGGCTCCTCCTTATTCTGCTTGCTGCTCAGACTCTTCAAATGCAGCTTCTACTAAATAATAATGTGGGCTCTCTTTGCTCCCAGCTCAAAGAGAATGCTAAAACAGCCAAACACTCAAAGTTACAGTACAGCCACAGATACAAGTTGATGACACAGAAATTGCACCCCTCACTAACACGCACACTTTAGCAACCCCTGCTGGAGAAGCACAATAATAGGAAACAGGATGGACAAAGAAGGAAAAAACTGTTGGCCTAAGATGGTAAAAGCAGACATTCTTTGGTTCCCGACGGAGTGTTTTAATGACTGCTAATGTCGGTGGTGCTCAATTTTGCAGCAGAAAGTTAGAGTGGAAGGAGAGGCTAGTTACTCTCGTGTCTCAATTGTCAAAAGGCCGTAGCAATCTTAGAAGTGAAAGTCACACATCAGATATGATCATAGACATGAACTCGTAGTTTCTTTTGCAGACTATAAAAATCGAAGAAGAAGTTAAACTCTGAATTCTACCCATGTTCAGGAAGTCATGAAATGACCAAAGGAAATTCTAGTTTTTAGAAAGGAAATCATAATAGATTGATTGTACAAAACCCAGACTGGCAAACTTGAGGTCAATCTTGTTGAAGTAATATACCCGGAAAGTATGGGTACAAATCTGGACAGTGTTAATATGACAATGTCCAGTAATAAACTAAAGGATTCTGTCCTCAACCTTGTCCTCTTAAACATTTTTTTTTATTAATGACTTGGTTGAAGTTATGACACAGGCTTATCTGATATACTAGAGGGACGGTAAACACAGTGGAAGCCAGAATTAGGATTCTGTGAATTTTGACAGTTTGGGTAGATAAGCTGAATCTGCCAAATAAAATGTAATAGATACAAACTTAAGATACTAGGGGGGACGTCCAAAAACCTGACTACCTAGATACAGAGGGTGGCTTAGCAGAGCTCAGGTAAAAGAAATTTAGAGGTTTTAATATACAGCGAGTTCAAATCTAAGATAGCTGTGAGGTGTGTCTGTGTGTTTTTTCAGATACAGTAACATGGTGCATCACACCTTTGGCTTCCCAGACTTTAACCCAGACCAACTGAGTAAGAATCTCTGAGGGTAGAGCCCAGGCATCAGTGTGTGTATAGCTCCCCAGGTGATTCCAATGGGAAACCTTAAGGTGAGAATCGCTGTGACAACAGAATGGGGGAGAATTTCTAATCCCATTGTAACGTGTATGAGTCAAGCCACTCCCAGAATTTTTCACTTAGTCTCAGACAGCACCTTGTACAAACTGGAACCAATTCAGAGCAGTGCGATCAAGATGGTAAGGGGATTTGAAGTCATGCCAACTATGCCACGAGGACCTGAGTATGAACAGTCTCGGGGAAGGCATAAAGGCTGCCCTCAAACGAATGTGCCAGACGAGTTACCCTTGCTCTGTTTGGCTCCAGCAATAAGAACTAGAACCAAGAAGATGAAGTAACATGGAGGCAAATTTTAACTCAATAAAAGGAATAATATTCAATCAGAGCTGTCTAAAGATGTAACGGGCTGCCTCAGAAAGAAGTGACTGTCCCATAATTTTGGGGCTCCAAGCCGCTTGGTGAGGAGAGTGAGGAGAAGGCCTATGTCATTCAAGGATCTTGGCAGTGCACAACAGAAACCCAATTTTAAAAGCTTAAAAATAGACTTGATTGTATCATATAACAAGGAAGTGCCTTCTGGGGGGCTGATTGGAGGGATGGAGTTATATCATCAGGCTCAATCTCACTATTTTGGGGGCACTTGTTTACCTTTGTTCTTCTTTATTCTGCAATTGAGCTCTCCACATATGGTGTCCTAGCAACGCTAGCAGAAAGAGAAATTTTTTCTTTTCTGATACTTCTCAAAAAAGTCCTAGAAGAAACACTGATTTTCAATGGAACAGTGTGGCCAGAAAGAGGGTGTGTGTGGGTGTGTGTGTGTGTGTGTGTGTGTGTGTGTGTGTGTGTTGGGAGGAAGGTGAGGGAACTAGATGCACAAAACAATAGAGGCCTTAGGCATTGGTTAAGGTTGAAGAAGTGAATATCCCTTCCAGCCCTGAGATTTTAGTATTATTTGACAGTATGGCCAAATGAGTCTAGAACACAAAGCCTTCTGTGGCTCATCAAATATAATCTTTTCTCTGGTCAGGCCCATCTGTTTTTCCTGTCCTTCCGCATTTTCCCACCTTTGCTTGTGTGGCTTAATCTTTTCAAAAGACCTCCACCTATGACACTCTAACCCGTAGCTCATGGCTCATCTCAAGGCCTGCCTCTTCCTCTGTCCCTAGCTGTGCCAGCCGGGTGATCTGCATCTCCTTTGAACCACTACAGCACTGCTCATAGTTACACATTTTCTCTGGTCATGCCTTGAATTTTTTTTCTAGTTTCAGTATAAGTTGGTCTTATACATTGTAGCTGTATTGTAAGTTTTTTGAAAACAGGGACAACGCCTCTTCCTTTTCTCTTCTCCCTGCGCCTAGCTGAATGTTGAGAACATTACATGGGCTTGTTCACTGAAAAGTATGGATGGTCATATTTCTATATACCCATCCCTTTACTACTCTGTTTGAAGTCTGCCATGCCAATAATAATGGATTAGATGGCAAAGATGGGACCGTTGCCATCAGAGGGCCTCTGTGGGAAAAAGTAGCACCACTGAAGGGGGCATTGTAACCCCTTCCCACTGGGACAAGCTCTGCCCCAAGTTCATGCTGCCAGGCTGGTCTTTTGGATCTTGAAATGGGTAGGTTTCCAGAAATGGGATCTAGAAATGAAGGTCATTAGGGCCTTCACTCATGCACATATTACAGAATAATTTATTAATCCCTTGTGTTATGGCAAGCTCTGTTCTAGATGTGTGAGATGCACAGAAGCAAGGTTCTAAGGAGCTCTCAGGGAGAAAGAAAAGCAAAGTTAGATCATCATAATACAGCATGATGGCGTTCAAGTTCTGGGGTAGATGGAATAAGCATCTGTTTCCCCATTTGAATACGGTGATAAAACCTGAAAAGAGGAGTTCCTGCCGTGGTGCAACAGGGTTGACAGTGTCTCTGCAGCGGCAGAGACATGGGTTCGATCCTTGGCCTGGCACAGTGGATTAAGGATCTGATGTTGCCACAGCTATGGTGTAGGTTGCAGCTCCAGGTCGGATTTGATCCCTGGCCCAGGAACTCCACGTGCTGCGGGTGTGGCCAAAAAAGGAAAAACAAACAAACCTGAACAGAACGAAGGGAGCATTAAGCTCCTGAAAGGAAGTGAAAGGAAATAGTAGCAAATTGAGAAAGAAAACCAGAATTCAAAGTGTCCCTGAACTGGGGGTGAGTATGTCATTTTTTTTCCTCCTGATATACCCAGGCCTGAGCTCAGCACACCAGAATTCGGGAAGTGGCCATCAGAAAGCAGAAAGAGACAGTGCTAGCAGAAGCAATCTAATTCTGCCTCGAGAATGGAAAAGGAAACTCCCATTGCTCAGTATGTAAATCTTGCATTTGTCCCCCCTCTTCATTTTCTGTTTTCTTATGCTCCAGGGCCCAAGAAATCCTGTGACAATAGTGGTAGCAGCTGATAATTGGAGCCTGTAGGAGCTAAAATTTGAAGGATAGGGAATTGTCCTTTCTCTTTGGTGGATCTGTGGTTCCAAAAGGGATGGGTCAACTCCCATTGCTTTTTTTGCCTCTCTCTGATCATGACTGCTTGGACCTAAACAAGGGCACAGTTGTCAAAGTGCAAAGCAAAGTAACTAAAATCTCAGCTTTCAGGCCAGAGGACTGAAAAGAAGTCTCAGGGGAGCAGACAGTGCCAAGGGAATTGCAGAAAGGGAAAAGCGTGGGGAAGTGACCCTGTAAAGCTATTTGTGAACTCTGGAGCTCAACCTTGTGTGAGCAGGTATGGATTTAGACCCTATTAAGCAGACCAAAAACTTTGAGAACTAGACAGATAGACCACCGCCCAGATCCCAGACCATGCACTGAGTAGTGGCCACATGGAACATACTTGGATGGTGTTCTAGTCTTTGAAAATGGAACAGACTTTGGAAGCACAACCCACAGAAGGTGGTTGAGAACTTATGCCTGAACCTAACCAGACTGACCGCCTGCTAAAACAAAAATGTCAACATCAGGAGGTCCTGTTGTGGTGCAGCAGAAACAACTCCGACTAGCATCCATGAGGATGTGGGTTCGATCCCTGGTCTTGCTCAGTGGGTCGGGGATCCTGCATTGCTGTGGCTGTGGCGTAGGCTGGCAGCTGTAGCTCCGATTTGACCCCTAGCCTGGGAACTTCCATATGCTGCAAGTGCAGCCCTAAAAATCAAAAAAAAAAAAAAAAAAGTTAGCATCAACACTCTTCATAGGATTTAAAAAGTTCCAAGTTCTCCCAAGGGCAATATTGAAAGTATCCAGGGTACAATCCAAAATTATTACACATGTGAAGAATCAGGCAAATCTGAATTCACATGAGGAAAGACAATTAACAGCTGCCATCCTAGATGACAGATGTTGGAATTATCTGCAAAGATTTCAAAGCAGCTATTGTTTATAAAAATACACTAACAAGTATGCGCACAATCCTTGAAAGAAATGGAAAAATAGCCTCAGCAAAGAAATACAAAATATAAACCCTCACCAAATGAAAGTTTAAGAAGTGAAAATATAACTGAAAGTAAAAAACAAACAAACAAACAAACAAACAAACAAACAAAAACCACTGGACAGGCTCCATAGCAGAAGGTGGTCAGAATGATTTCATGAACTAGATTGCACTTCAGCTGCTTCTTTGAGAACAAATGGACGTGAAAACACACGAGGAAGAACTGTATTAGTTATCTAATTGCTAATAGATAGATAACCCTATTAGCTTGCTACCCCCAAACATAGCAGTTTAAAACAACAAACACTGCTATCTCACACAGTATCTGAGAGTCAAGAATCTGTGAGTGAATTAACTGAGTAGGTCTGGCTCAGTCTCTTCTGAAGTTGCCCTTAAACCGTCACGGGGTGTAGTCACCTCAAGGCCAAGCTGGGACTGGAAAATCTGCTTCCAAGGTCACTCACGTGATTGTCAGCAGGTCTGCATTTCCTGTGGGCTGTTCCTTGTCCCGTGGCCCTCTCCCTAAGGAATCTTATAGGGTGTCAGTGAGCCTCCCTCAGAGCAAAGGATCCAAACGGGAGAGAGACAAAACCAAGGTGGAGGCCACCATCTTTTTTACAACCTAATCTCAGAGGCGATGTACCAACACTTTTACTATAATTCTGTTTGTTAGACATGAGTAAGTACTGGCCATGCTCAAGGAGAGCAGCGTTAGACTCCCCATCTGACATGGGAAAGTATCAGAGAATTTGTGGACATATTTTTTAAAGTCACCACACGGGGGAAGATTCTAGGTGGAGGGAATCAGATATGCAAAGGCACAAAATCAAGGGAATGAATTAAACATGGACACTTGAGACTGTTTCTGTCTCTATTTAGTTCAGTTGGGCTTATTATTCAGCACAGGTAGATGTGAAATTTCTCTAAATGTCAAACAACACCCCCCCTCCCCCGGAGACTCCTACTTTCCTGTCCTGTCTGTCTGGGGGACACCCCAAGTCCAGCTAGAATTTTGCTTTAGGATCTTGAAACAAATGAGGAAATTATCAAGATGCTGTCTTTAGTTGTAGGTGCAGGCTCATGGGAGGGTAATCTGGAGTTTTAATTGGAGCCTGATTGTCCTTGATTATACCTCATTCTGCCACTGTCTTCCATCTTCTCACTAGTCAAATCACTGTCAGTTCTGCTATAATGTCTGTTTTGAAAACTCAAGTTTGTTCCAATTGATATATCAAGGAACAATTTGAGCATGATATGAATTTCGTGTTTGTGTGAGCATGATTCCATCAGCGAGAAACGCTGAGTGAATGCAGAAAACTGCATCCAGCTGTACTGAGTTGTGTGGTGAAACAAAAACCCCACACCTCAAACATCTACCAGCCACCCCTACTCACATCTAAGGATACAATTTCCTTCCTCCCTCCCTCCCTCCCTCCCTCCCTCCCTCCTTCCTTTCTCTCTTTCTTGTCACACCAACAGCATGTGGAAATTCCTGGGCCAGGGATCGAACCCTCACCACAGTAGTAACCAGAGCCACAGTGGTGACAACACCAGATCCTTACCTGCTGAGCCAACAGGGGGGAATTCCTAGTGTTACAGCTTTCCATCTGATTTCAGATAATACTCCTTCCACCACTTTGCAATAACTCAGAACTCACGACCACAGGCAGACTTTAGGTATTTCCAAGGTAAAGTGCAGAATTTGTTGGAGTATTGATGTATTTTGTAACCATTAACATGTGTAAAACTTAAAAAAAAAAAAAAAGAAGAAGAAAAAAGGGAGTTCCCGTTGTGGCTCAGCAGAAACTAATCTGATTAGCCTCCACGAGGACGAAGCTTCCATCCCTGGCCTCGCTCAGTGGGTTAAGGATCCAGCGTTGCCGTGAGCTGTGGTGTAGTTTGCAGACACAGCTCAGATCCAGCGTGGCTGCAGCTGTGGAGTAGGCAGGTAGCCGTAGCTCTGATTCGACCCCTAGCCTGGGAACCTCCATATGCTGCGGGGGTGGCCCTAAAAAGCAAAGAAAAAAATGTGTAAAACTGTGCTGCCTTTCCTATCTGGTTTAAAGGTCACTGATGTCTTTATTGTTCCTCTAATCTCATCTTCCCCATAAGCTCTGTGCTTTTTGTTCTGCAATTTTCATAGTGCAGAAATTTAAAAAAATATGTATGTGGTGTTACAGCAGAACTGACTTTTTTTTAATTAGCTAGGACAGTGAATTTGGGTGGACTTGGCAAGCAATGAAAACTAAGTCAGTGAAGATTCTGTGTTGCACAGGCAAAAAGAACAAGAAAGAAAAACACTCAAATGCAGGGGGGAAATTCCCGTCGTGGCGCAGTGGTTAACGAATCCGACTAGGAACCATGAGGTTGCGGGTTTGGTCCCTGCCCTTGCTCAGGGGGTTAACGATCCGGCGTTGCCGTGAGCAGTGGTGTAGGTTGCAGACGCGGCTCGGATCCCGCGTTGCTGTGGCTCTGGCGTAGGCCGGAGGCTACAGCTCCGATTGGACCCCTAGCCTGGGAACCTCCATATGCTGCGGGAGCGGCCCAAGAAACAGCAAAAAAAAAAAAAAAAAAAAAAAAAAAAAGTCAAATGCAGGGGGGATGTTTTACCTTTGGTGGAGGACCGTTCAGAGCCTCTATCTAAAGATTCCTTTGGTGGCTTCTCTGACTTATTGTTATTTGGGATTCAAGCTTCTGGGTCTCCTGCCCTTCCGACCCTGAGCATCCTTTCACAGCAAGCAGTTCCATTTCTTTGGAGTATAGCACAGTGAGTGGGTAGTGAGACACTGTCAAAGAATTCGGAATTTATTCTCCTGCTTCTCTGACCTCGAGCAAGGCTAGTATTTCCTGCCTATTTTGCATCGCCTGTGAGAACACCTTTAAAATGTGCCAGGGGGAGTTCCCATCATGGTGCAGCAGAAACAAATCCGACTAGGAACCATGAGGTTGAAGATTCGATCCCTGGCCTCGCTCAGTGGGTTAAGGATCCAGCATTGCTGTGAGCTGTGGTGTAGGTTGCAGACACGGCTTGGATCTGGTGATGCTGTGGCTGTGGTGTACGCCAGCAGCTATAGCTCCGACTTGACCCCTAGCCTGGGAACTTCCGTATGCTTCGGGTGCAGCCCTAAAAAGCAAAAAAAAAAAAAAAAAAAAAAAAAAGACGTGCTAGGGACTTTTGACTTTGGATCTGTGACACCTGATGCTGAGGTGGTCACAATCAAGTTCCAAAGTGATCTGGGGGCATTTGCAATATGGAACCTCCTTCCCTTGCTGCTGAGACCATATTCAACTCCATGGGAGGAAGCAGGGATAAGCTTAATTGTGTATTCCTCTCTCTCTTCCTTTTATTCATCATTCTTTATTTTTCATCTTCATTGAGCCATGCAGTGATTGAGGACTTGGATCTGGGTCCACCACTTAATGACTATGTGACCGTCGCTCATTGATCTCTCTGCACCTCCGTTCTCTCATCTTTAAAATTGAGATGATAACGGCACCTATCTCAGAGGCTTGTTTTGATGCTTGAATGAATAACTCATGAAAAGCACTTAGAGCTGGGCTTTACACACATGTCCTTAATCAATACCCAAAGTCTGAGGAGCCTATAGCCACTTAGGATCAAGTGGAGATAAGAATAAAGAGATTCTAAGCTATTAAAAGTTCTGTCTGCAGGGAAATGTAGCTGCATTTATCCACAATTCTTCGGGACTCGGCTATTGCATAAAAAAGGTACAAATGTAACTGTAGTTTCTATTTGTGAAGCTTATAAGCATTGACCCATTTTTTTTCATTAACTACGGCTCTCACACTTAGGGCCAAGGTTCTCAAGGTAAAAAGATGCTTCTGTATAACTCCAGGCGAAGATTGAACATGTAGGGTATCCAGCTCTAACAACAGAAACCCGTTTTAGGTTGACTCACCAGTCTATTAAATGAAAGGTTAAATGAGACCATCATCTACCCAAGGGCATCAATGTCTCACCTCACTGGCTTCAGAATTTCAGGGAGAGGTTGGGTAAGCTTCCCCAGTGGCACAGTGTTAGAAGTGCCAACGGTGGCCTGATATTCAATGACGGTTCAGGAATATCACTTGTCACACTACACTTATGCCTGCATGTCAATCCTTCTCTGCCCTCTGCATTGACTCTCTTCTTTCCGTTCTTCAGTTTCTGGGTCTTTTGGTCCAGGCTTCAACTTTGGCATTTGGGTTTAAATGCATCTGATGAATCCACTTTACCCTCTAGTTTTCAACTTTCCTTCACCCCTAGCTCGATCTCAGAACCTTGTCTATTGATGTGTCCTTGTAGTAAGTCATTATGGAAGCTACTAGTAACACAGGTCAACAATTTCGATCCCAGTGGTTGGGGCCAGGTACCAGCCAGACCTCAGTGCTCTAGGCCTTTCTCTGTACTTACACATATTCTGTGTCCCATTTCCTGAACTCTCCCCCAGAATGGATTTGATCCTTGAATCTGTGCTAAGGTCTCAGTGTGTTGGTGTTTGGTTCATGCCGGGCAGTGTTTACATTTACAAAATAGAATATGCATAAATTCTTCATCCTAAAGGACACATTGGTACATTTGATGAAAGGTGGGCTATCTCATACATTGTATCAACAAAGCTACAAGGTCAAGTAGCACATTGATTTTTAAGCTTTTAAAAATTGTTAAAAATTTCCATTTGAACCATTTTTCTTTTCTTTTTACAGCTACACTTGCAGGATATGGAAGTTTTGGGGCCGGGGATTGAATCCAAGCCACAGCCCATGCCACAGCTGCAGCAACACCAGATCCTTAATCCAATGTGCTGGACTGGGGATCAAACCTGCTCCTCTGCAGTGACCTGAGCTGCTGCAATCGAATTCTTAACTCACTGCAACATGGCAGAAACTCCCATTTGAACCATTTTAAAGTGTACCATTCAGGGACATTAAGCACATTCACACTGTTTTGAAACCCTCACCACCATGCATTTTCGGAACTTTTTAATCTTCTTAAACTGAAACTCTGTACCCATTAAACAGTGTCTTCCTATTGCTTTCCCACCAGCAACTGGCAACCACCATTCTACTTTCTGTCTTTATGAATTTAGCTACTCTAGATATCTCATATAAATAAAGTCATACCATATTTGTGCTTTTGTGACTGGCTTATTTTACTTAGGATAATGCCTTCAAGATTCATCCATGTTGAAGCATGTGTCAGGATTTCTTTCCTTTTAAAGGCTGAATAATATTCCATTGTTTGTATATATCACATTTTGTTTATCCATTTATCATTAGCCATTGTGAATAAAGTTGCTGTGAATGTGGGTATACAAATAGCTATTTGAGTTGCTGCTTTCAGTTCTCTTTTGTATATATCCAGAAGTGGAATTATTGGATCAGAGGGTAATTCTATATTTAATTTTTTTGGAGGAACAACCATACCCTTTTCACAGAAGCTGCACCATTTTATATTCTCACCAGCCATACACAAGAGTTCCGATTTCTCCACATCCTCACCAACACTTGTTATTTTCTCTTTTTTTTTTTTTCATTATAGCCATCCTAATTGATATGATTTAACATCTCATTGTGGTTTTGACTTGTATTTCCCTAGTGATTGGTGATGTCGAGCAACTTTTCCTGTGGTCATGCCATTTCCATTTGCATACCTTCTTTGGAGAAATGTCTATTCAATTCCTTTTCCCATCTTTTAATTGGGTTGTTTGGATTTTTGCTGTTGAAATTTTAAACTTTTAAAAGGTGTGGGACCCTGTGTCCAAGTGAAGTATTTCAGGAAATATCAATGTATAAAGTAGATTCAAACAAAGCTGCCCCGGGTACAGCTGAGGAAGAGATGGAGCCTACCTCTTCACACTATCTTTCCATGGCAGCCCTTGAGAGGGCTCCTTGACACCTTGAATGCTGTTTTTTAGCTCTTTGGGAAAACTACTGCCGTTTAGCATTTAGAAAGAGATCCCTGCTTCAGAATATCTGAGGAGACATAGACATGCACAAAGAAAGACTCACGTCTATGTTTTACCAACTTCAAATATTGACCATGACAAGAGAAATGTGGTGATTTTTTTATTGGAGCATGCTAGTGTTGTTTTGTCACTTAGTTCCCAAAGACACACATAGCTATTGATCCTCCAACATATCAAGGGAAGCTCATAAATTATTGGGGAAATGTCAACAAAAAATGAAGAAAATGACAGAAAACTGTTTCAGACTGAGTGAAAGACATTTTCAAATACATGTCCCCCAGTATCAGGAAAATCCCCAGAGGCAATAGGAATTTGTGAGAGCAAATAAGCCACTGATCATATTGCTATTTATCACAGTTGCTCAATTCTGCTTCAGCCTCCAGACCTTGTTGAATCAGGAGAATTCTAAAAAGTGAGCATTGGTGGGGCTTAAAGGGGTTTTTCAGTTTGAAAGTAAAGTTCTGAGAAAGGTCCTTTGATTCTGGAAGCTAACAGCTGGCTGTCAGACATATAGTTAAGACTCATCTCCCTTTTGAGTGTCCTACTCCCTGTTTTGGGTGACAACCTTCTAAGATTTTCATGTTGTCTGTGCAAGGTACCCCTCCACCTCTTCTCCACTGGAATTCTCTATCCTCTACCATCTTGTGAAGCAGCTGCCCTTCATAAGCAGGCCACTACTCTTTGTGAGCAAGTAGGAAGCCCATCAATAGCGTTGCCCTTTTACTTACCTTGGGTTCTGAATAATTGACTAATTTAAAGGAATCTGAAGAAAGAGTCTAAAATATTACCTTAAATGTGGATAAAGGTTAGGATGGAAGACAGAGCTTATAACTATAAGCAAGTGGGTGTTCCAGTACTGTGCCCCTGTGCTAAAGACTTACCCCCTTGGTCACAAGTACCACTGCAGGATCCTATCACAGGGTTAGGCCCCTCTCACTGTTTGGCAGAAATCAGAGCAAAACACAGCTTCTCTATAGTCTGGCATATCCCAGGCAGAGCTATGCATACATAGGGCTTCAAACCAAACTCACAAACTACACTCTCTTCCCCGCAGATATATCCCAACACATTGAAAGAAACATCCAGAGTGGGAAGAAGGGTCTCTCCTAATATTTCTGAGTTTATTTCTCTCTTAACCTGCTGAATTTAACCATCAAGCCATCTCCATGGAGGAAGGAAATCAGCAGTTTATAAGGACAGTCCCCTCCCACCTTGATGAGACTACTTCCCCAATAGATATCACTGTAGATAGGCAGTGTAGACGGTATTACACCTGGGAGGCTCTGAAATGTATTTAAAGATTATATTAATTAAATTCATGTCTAGATCGTGCCACACTCAAGGATGAAAATTTATTACCTATTCTCTTTCCCTTTTCAAATAATGTCCAGCTGCATTGTCTTAAGTTGCCTATCAGAAGATGTACAATAAGCTCAAAGGACAACATTAATGATAATAATGTGCAACAATAAGATGCCACTCACTGGAATATAATCTGCCCTTATCACATTTCCAGGGGGATGTTAATGTCCAAATATTAAGCTCTCTTGTACTTTTCAGTTAAAGCCCAGAGAAATGAAAAGCACCCATTTCTTAAAACCCAAAGAACTTAAATTTTTTTTTTGTCTTTTTGCTATTTCTTTGGGCCGCTCCCACGGCATATGGAGGTTCCCAGGCTAGGGGTCGAATCGGAGCTGTAGCCACCGGCCTACGCAAGAGCCACAGCCACACGGGATCAGAGCCGCGTCTGCAACCTACACCACAGCTCACGGCAACGCCGGATCGTTAACCCACTGAGCAAGGGCAGGGACCGAACCCACAACCTCATGGTTCCTAGTCGGATTTGTTAACCACTGCGCCACGACAGGAACTCCAGAACTTAAAATTTGAAATAAAATGTTCTTGTCCTCACAAATGAAAACACAAAGAAATTACAAAGCAAAAGTGATCCCCCCTAGTTGCTTATTCTGCTCAATCTTAACTAGGAAAGTACTCAAGCCCTGTGCAGAGTTGGGGTTCTTTAGCAGCTTTAGCCTGTGCTGTTTCTTACTGGAATTGGGTGTGGTCACTTCAGGGCCCCAGGATTTGTATTAGTTCAATGCCAAGTCTCTGATGTTTCACATAGTTCAAAGAATTAATAGAACTGAGAAGATAATTATATCACTGGTCCCATAATTCCCAATTAGCAAGCAAACGCACAACCAATGGGTGATGATAGTCACCATGGCTCACATTGATCTCTGTTTCCTAGAATTCACCCCCTTTGGAATCTTTTTCCCTTGTGTGTGTGCTGGACTTTGCTTCTCACAAATAGAATATGTCAGAGTGATGGAGTGCCCCATCAATAATTAGTTTACCTAAGACCCTGACTTGGAATTCCCTTGCGGTGCAGCGGGTTAAGGATCTAATGTTGTCACTGCTGTGGCTCCTGTCATTGCTGTGGTGCGGGTTCGATCCCTGGAGCAGGAACTTTTGGATGCCATGGGCACAGCCAAAAAAAAAAAAAAAAGACTCTGACTTCGATCTTTGGGGCCTTCTCTCCTTCTCTGCCTCTCTTCACTTGCTTGAGTTGAAGAAGTCGGCTGCCACATTGTGAGCTGCCCTAGAAAGAGGCCACGTGGCAAGGAACTTGCCAGCAAGGATGAGGTCCTTGGTCATTGACAAATTGAATACTGTCAACAGCCACATGAGAAAACTTGGAAGTGGATCCTCCTCTGACTGAGTTTCGAGGTGATCGTAGCCATGGGCAACACTTTGCAGCCTGTGAACGATCCTGACATGGAAGGTCCAGCTAAGCTGTACCCAATTCCTGACCTACCAAAACTGAGATAATAAATGTTCTGTTTTAAGCACCTAAGTTTGGGGATCACCTGTTATGTAGTGACAGACAACTGATACATAGGCCAATCCAGAGTCGCTTGGGAAGTTATCTGAGGCAAAATTATATTGTCCATATCTAGCACTCAGAATTGCTAAAGATTGTGGCAGAAATTCAATGTTATCTGAAGGAAAAATGATAGGTGGGAGAGATCTTGGCTTTAGCCTTGCCAGGGATGGCAGTCTATCCAAACATTTGGAGTCCATGGTTGGTGAACTTCATTTTGGAGAAATTTCACACCAGGAGGTTAAGTTTGGCTTTGTATATTTAAAAGCCAATTGCCATTATAAAAACCAGACTTTTGGCCTGATGTAAACCTTAACAAGACTGACAAGTTCAAGATATCTTGTTTAAATACTGTTGTCCAAGGCCTATAACCACATGCCCTGGCTCCCCCCAGAGATTCTCATGTTATTTTAATCTGGTAATTCTAGTTCTTGTCTATTTCTCCTATGTTCTTGGCCCCATGCATCATGTGTTTGGATTGGAGGAAGTCCAATGAATAACACCTTGAATTCTGAATCAATAGATATTTAGGAAACAAAGAGCAAGACAGATGGGAAATGAGGTTAGCCCCTTTATTCCCAAGTAAGCTGATATTAGGAAATGTTGCTCATATCTGTGGTTAAGTGAGCTTCCTACATCCCAGATGCAGCCACCCAGAGACAGTAGTAAAGCATTGCACTGCCTTCCCCTCCCTCTGGATATTAATGTTCCTATAAAATTTTCTGCTTAGAGGATCAGACCAGGATATACACTCTCTATAGACAGCTTTGATCCCAAGAGCAAGAGGAGGTAAAGGGGCCGAGACAATCGGCTTTTTCTGACGACTTAAGACTTAGGTGAGTCCCATCTTCCTGGAAGAAAGTGAGGAGGTAGAGTCATGGAAAGAAACATCAGGAGTGACGAAATGTGTTCTCTGCATATCAGAGTTATCAAATAAGGCTGATTTTAAACCCTACCATGGTGATAATGTGTGGTTATCATCCAGGGTTCTTCAGAGGCTAGTGGAAAGTAAGAAGGAATTATGTGATTCTTTAAGGTGGGGAAGGATGGAGTTCCCATTGTGGTGCAGTGGAAATGAATCCGACTAGGAACCATGAGGTTGTGGGTTCAATCCCTGGCCTCGCTCAATGGGTTAAGGATCTGGCATTGCTGTGGCTGTGGCAAAGGTCGGCATCCGTATCTCCGATTAGACCCCCAGCCTGGGAACCTCCATAGGCCATGGGTGTGGCCCTAAAAAGACAAGAAAAAGATAGGGGAGGAGTTCCCCGGTGGCTCAGTGGGTTAAGGACCCTTTGTCACTGCTGCAGCTTGGGTCACTGCTATGGTGCAGATTTGATCTCTGGCCTGGGAACTTCCACATGCCATGGATGTGGCCAAAAAGGAAAAAAAAAAAAAAAAAGATAGGGAAAACTAAGAGGGCTGGCTCTTGGCAAAATTGTTTATGTGATTTTATGTCCCGACACAAGTCCTTTCAGCTCCTGCTCTACCCCCTCCAATCCCTAAACTCCAAAAGCCAGGACCTCCTTCAGACTGGCATTCCATTGGTCATACCTGAATTCCCTGACTACCAAGTTAAGAACCCCATCCCCACCTGATAAATTAATATATGCATACTCCTCTTTGTTGGGGGGGGCAAAACTTTATTTATTTATTTATTGGTCTTTTTAGGGCTGCACCCTCGGCATATGGAGATTCCCAGGCTAGGGATTGAATTGGAGCTGTAGCCACTAGCCTACACCACAGCCACAGCAACTCAAGATGCAAACCTCGTCTGCAACCTACAGCACAGGTCACGGCAACGCCAGATCCTTAACCCACTGAGCAAGGCCAGGGATCGAACCTGTATCTCATGGATGCTAGTCAGATTCATTTCTGCTGAGCCACAGTGGGAACTCTGGGGGTGGGGGGACAATAACTTTAAACCAGCACCTCTGTGTTTTACTCTAAAGGAATGAGTTTTGATACTCTATGGCCAGCTGATGAGGAATTATAAACACAGACAGCCACCTCCTAGTGAGGCTGGCCCTGGTTCGTACTTAAAATTTTCTGAAATAATTGTCCTATTGCCTGACATAGTACCTTCCACCTCTAAAGCAGACCTCAGCCAGGATCCATGGGAAAGTCCATCTTCTTGGGAAAACGATCTCTTGTTTGGAATGCTTATACTACCGCACAGCGAAGAAGATTTAGATTCGGGTTCTTTGGGAAGTTACCAAGGATGACAAATCCTCTAGGAAAAGATTATAAATTGAAGAAGAAGGTGGCATTCTGCATTGTCAATTTCACTTGGCTGACCAGAAGACACAGTCCTTTTGTCTTAGAAGAAAAAGCTCTACCAATGTCTGAATGAAATGTAACACCCCACAGCAGCCAGATACCCTAGCCAGGATCTTCTGCTCCTCTGGAAAAAAATCCACTTACATCTTAAAGATTTTATCACACCTTTTGGGCCATCAGGGTATTCAGATGTAACCATGGCAAATCAAATATGCCCAGGAAGAGAAGGTTCTGGTTGATTTTGTTCTGTGTTCAGCCTTTTTATGTTTATCAGCTCTGAGAAGCATAGAAGTATTTTTGCACATTTCTGACAACACCTGTGCTCCCCTTCTCAGGCCTTATTTCTTATCAAATGCATTTGACTACAGTACAACACAACATTTACCCTGAGCCCCACTGGGACAGAACATTATGATCTTTTACACAGCTTTCTTGGTATTTAGAAATATTTGCTTTGTGTGTGTCTTTGTGTTGAGGGGTAGAAGACTAGGGTGCAGAAGAGTCAGTGAGCTAGGGAGGATGGAATAACAAAGGCTTGTTTGATTTTGTTGTTTTCCTTTGTTGTTGTTGTTTTTGTTCTTTTTTTTTTTTTTGCAAAATAACATTTCAAAGAGCTCAGCTTGAAAGTCAATTTCTGGAATACCTAGCAAAACCCATTCTTTCCTCTTTTTCTTGTAGATTTGGAGCCAAACACAGCAGTCAGGTCTGCATTTTTACCAGCTAAAGGGCTACCTATAGAATGTGGCTGTACCCCAAATAAAACTAGCCCCCAGATCTCTTTCTTTGGACTACAGCGCTTTTGTTTTTGTTATTCTTTGGGACAAGCATTTCAAGTAGCCTGTTAAAACGCATACATGTTATCTAGTGGGGATAGCACATTAACTTATCATTAGCAGGTTAGGAGGTGATTCCACAGATCAAGCAGATAAGGCCTTGAGGGGAAATGGGATAAATGTTTTGATAAGAAGTGGCAAGGGAATGATCTGGAAAC
The DNA here is from genome assembly GCF_016906955.1 of Phacochoerus africanus. Taxonomy (NCBI): domain Eukaryota; kingdom Metazoa; phylum Chordata; class Mammalia; order Artiodactyla; family Suidae; genus Phacochoerus; species Phacochoerus africanus. Next base: position 109,981,026 of record NC_062560.1, on the reverse strand, counting down.
TATATAATTAGTACTACTTCCACCATTACACCATCATCATTTATTGAATGACTAGTGTGTGCCTGGTGTTTTACAGACACTACTTCGTTTCCTGCAACAGCCCTGTGAAGCGGATACCACAATTTTACAGTTGAGGAAACTGAGACTCAGAAGAACTCGAAGTATTTTGCACAGTGCCTCTCAGAGAGAAAGTGTGAACTCAGGGTCTTAACTCAAGTCAAGCTAGAAGCTGAGCCATCCCTGAGCAACATGGGAGATGATCCAGTCAATTTAAGTATGGAACAAACATAACCTTGGGGAAAATTTTGCTCAGGGATGGCTCAGCTTCTAGGCATGAGTGGGACAAATGTGAACACGCTAAAGAACTCAGATGCCACAAGTTTCACTCGCTTTGAGGGGGGAAAGAGTGAGCTCGGGGTTCACAGATCCCAGCCTGGATTGGGCCCCTATGCTAGGAAAACTTAACAATTGTGGGAAAACACAGGTATGATGATGCAAATTCAGAATTCCACTGTAAAGATCTTAAATCCAAGCTGGGGTAGTTTCCAATTTTGTAATAAATGCATTTAAATTGCTTGCCAGTTGTGCGATTGGGGGCAAAGCTATTTTACCTCTTAACTCTTGGTGTTTTCATCTGTAAAATGGAATTACTAAGTCTCTGTAGAATTGATGAAAGTATCAACTTGTATGAACGTGCTTTGTCGAGTTCCTGCTATGGTGCAACAGGATCTGTGGTGTCTCTGCAGCTCCAGGACACAGGTTCGATCCCCAGCCTGGCATGGTGGGTTGAAGGATCCAGTGTTGCCACAGCCGTGACATAGGTGGCAGTCATGGCTCGGATCTGATTCCTGGCTCAGGAATTCCATATGCCTTGGGGTGGCCAAAAAATTTTAAAAAGTTAAAAGAAAGTGTTTTGCAAAGTGGTCTGTGTAGGATGATACACAGATATGCAAATGACCACAGATGCGCCATACTAGAAACCTCATTTTCTGATCAGAGATGGAGTTTGTTGTATGTGGCACTGAGGACCAAGGAGGAAAAGGAGACTAGTGGCTCTCCCCACCCTCCCTGCTCTGTTTGGTTTGTGCAGGTCTCTGTCCTGTCAAGGGCTGGCATGCACGCATGTAGACTGGCTTGAGTTTAGTTTCTGATGGATGCTTTCTTCCCCTGGAACATGCAGGCATTGTGAGTGGTTAATAAAACTGTAGCAACTTTGTGGTTTGAACGAAGATCATTTCTATTACTCTCTGACACTGGAAGATGGAGGGTGTACCAGAGATAGGGAGAAACTAGGGTTGATACTTATAAGCTGGGGGATCTACGAGTGATGTTTCTAATAGTCGGATAGTACTGCAGAGTGTGTTCATGGAGTTTCTGTATCGTGTTTAGAGAACATACTCTTCTCAGTGTTGGGATCTGGGAAATTTCGGAAAGTTGTTGTCTTTGGCACCTCTAGCCTTTTCATAATAACAAATTTCATTTATTGAGCACTTATCATGTGCCAAGAATTGTGTTATGGGCTTTAAAAAGCTTTATATAAACACATTTATTTCTTGCCACATGTTGTGGGCTTTTTTTTTTCTTCTTTTCTTTTTTTTTTTTTTGACTTTTAGGGCTGCACCCGCGGCATATGGAAGTTCCCAGGTTAGGGATCAAACTGGAGCTGAGCCGCTGGCCTACACCACAGCCACAGCAACACGGGATCCGAGCCGTGTCGGCGACCTACACCACAGCTCACAGGAACTCTGAATCCTTAACCCACTGAGCGAGGCCAGGGATCGGACCTCACGGATGCTAGTCAGATTCGTTCCTGCTTTACAGAGTGTTTCCTATGTGTCCTGCACTATGCTATGTACTTTCTATATATTATCTTATTTAATCTCTACATTAAATTTATTTCTATTATTTCTCTCTCTCTCTCTCTTTTTTTTTTTTTTCTTTTTAAGGCTGCACTTGCAGCATATGGAAGTTCCCAGGCTAGGGGTTGAATCGGAGCTGTAGCTGCTGGCCTACATCACAGCCACAGCGATGAGGAATCTGAGCTGCATCTGCGACCTACACCACAGCTCACGGCAACACCGGATCCTTAATCCACCGAGTGAGGCCAGGGATCGAACCCATGTCCTCATGGATACTGTCGGGTTCATTTCCACTGAACCACAATGGGAGCTCCTTTTATTTCTGTCTTATAAAGAAGGAAACTAAGACCCAGTGAAATGAAATAATTTGCTTAAGAACACAAACATAGAAATCAGTAGAACAGAAATTTAAAATCTGGCTTTCAAGGAAAGACTTGAGTCCTATTCACACTAGGATGTGCTGTTGGTTTTAGGAAGATGGGGAAGGGAGAGAAATGTGGTTCAAATGGACTGCTTATCATCTAATCATTCATTCAGCTCCTTTTTCCAAGTCATTCAGGTCAAGATTTTTAGAGGTATCTTTGACTTTCACAACCACATCCATTCTATTAGCTTCAAAATGTAGTACTCTTGACTCTTGAACAATATGGGTTTGAACTGTGTGGGTCCGCTTGCATGCAGATATTTTTCAACAGTAAGCACTACAGACACACACCTTACACTCCTCATGCCAAACTTCTCCCGGAGGAGTTTCTGTTGTGGCGCGGTGGTTGTTGAATCCGACTAGGGACCATGAGGTTGCAGGTTCGATCCCCAGCCTCGCTCAGTGGGTTAAGGATCCGGCGTTGCCGTGAGCTGTGGTGTAGGTTGAAGACACAGCTCGAATCCCGCATTGCTGTGCTGTGTTGTAGACCGGCAGCTGCAGCTCCGATTCGACCCCCAGCCTGGGAACCTCCATATGCCACGGGTGCAGCCCTAGAAAAGACAAAAACAAAAACACCAAAAACTTTTCCCTGAAACCTGTTGGGGAGTTCAGGTTCTTTGAGCATGAGCCACCTGTTTTCCTTGCTTGGCCTTTCAATAAACTTTGCTCAGAAAAAAAAGTAAATACTACAGTAGTGCATGACCTGTGGTTGGTTGAATCCACAGATGCAGAACCAGGGATTCAGAGGAACTGTTGGGCTATGTCATACTCAGATTTTTGTCAGTGTAGAAGGTCGGCACTCGTAACCCTCATGTTGTTCGAGGGTGGACTGTAAGTCCACAAAGCAACCACTATTTCCCACCGACTCTGCCACTGCCTTAATCCGGGCTACCTCATCTTTCCTTTGGATGACTGCAACATCTTCCCTCTTTTACCTTTGCCCTTTATGGCAGACACTACTAGGACCCCATTTGACTCTTTTTATATAGCTGAAGAAATAGAACTGAATGCACAGCTGTCCTGCTGGACTACCTAATCAAACATGGCTCGTGGTGGGCTGTGGGTATTTGACTAAGTTCTCATCAGTGGAATGTTAGCAGAAGTGACATGTGCCATTTCTGAGTCAGGGACTTGTGACCTTTGGGCTTTCTTCCTCTATACCCTCATCCTCTTTTTCTGACTGCTGGAACCTGGATGTCTGACAACTTGGCTTAGACTTTGCAGACTACAACAAGGCCCTAGTCAATGGCAGAGCAACGACTTGGAAAGGAGCTGGGTCTATGAATTACCACGAGCAATGGACTTGCCCTGTGCACCTGAAGTATTCACATGAAGGCTTTAAGAGAGAAACAATCCTCTGTTCTTTAAGCTACCATAAGGTTGAGTCTTTTTGTTACAGCAGCCTAGCTTTACCTTGAGTAATATACCTGCTACAGTCTGAATTCTACACAGCCACCAGAGTAAACCATCTATAACGTCAATCATCATTGTGCTTCTCTGCTTAAAACTCTCTAGTGGGTCCCAATTTCTCAGAGTACAAAAGCCAACATCCCAAGAATGGCCTACAAAGTCCAAGAGGACCGGTCCATACTCACACCCCAGTATATCTCTCTGCCTCTTATCCATTCCTTTTCCTACCGGCCTATTCACTGCCCTCTTCTCTATTTTTGAACATGTCAGGCACATCTACCACAGGGTTTTTGCCCATAGCATCCCTTCTGCCTGGAAAACTCTTCCCCAGAGAGCTGCCTGGCTCATTCCCTCACTTCATTAAGATCTTGTTTTAAGTATCACCTTTATAGAGAGAGCTTTCTGGGCCATTCTCTATGAAATAACATGCCCATCACTACCTAGCCCTGGCTTTAGTTTTCTTCATAGCACTGATCACTAGTTTTCATATGTGTTTATTTTCTGCCTCCTCCGTTTAGAATGTCCTTTCCATGAGAGCAGGGAATTTTGTTCAGTGCTATATCCCTAGTGCCTGAGACAGTGCCTAGCCCATAGTAGGTTCTTAATACATTGGTGAATGAATAAATTTATTCATTGGTCTTCTAACATCCAATTAGTCACTTCAGTGTGCAAAAGAATTATGTGAGGTGCCTGTTGATGCCCAAGGGGGTCCCCTTATGGTGTAGTGGATTATGGATCAGGCACTGTCACTGCAACAGCTTGGGTCACTTCTGTGGTGTAGGTTTGATCCCTGTCCTGGGAACTTCCACATTCCATGGGCGTGCCAAAATAAATAAATAAATAAAATGCAGAAGCCCAGTGCTGGTGCCATTTAGAATTCTGATCTAGCTGATCTGTGGTGGGTCCCAGGAATTTCCTTTTTTTTACACATATACCCACCCCTCTATAATTTTGATACACCTGGTAAGGTGACACTTTGAGAAACACTGCCCTAGATTGTAAGCTCCACGAGGACTTTTTCTTTTTTTTTTTGTCTTTTTGCTGTTTCTTTGGGCCGCTCCCGCGGCATATGGAGGTTCCCAGGCTAGGGGTCTAATCAGAGCTGCAGCCGCCGGCCTACGCCAGAGCCACAGCAACGCGGGATCCGAGCCGCGTCTGCAACCTACACCACAGCTCATGGCAACGCCGATCGTCAACCCGCTGAGCAAGGCCAGGGACCGAACCCGCAACCTCATGGTTCCTAGTCGGATTTGTTAACTACTGCGCCACAATGGGAACTCCCACGAGGACTTTTTCAATAGTGTCTCCATGATGCCTTGCACAGAGCCTCACACGTGTTCAGAAAATATTTTTTAATGAATCAGTAAAGAAATATTTATTGCAGTTTCTTAGGTTCCAGGCTCTCTTCTAGATGCTGAGACTGTTCCAGTGGAAGCACTTTCGTCTTTAAACTTATGTGCCCAACAGACCAAGTCCCTGAGGCCTGGGAGCCACTCAGTGCTGTTACAGTGTGCACTAAGCTGATATTTTGTTTTATTTTTGGCTTTTTAGGGCTGCCCATCCAAGTCACATCTGTGATCTACACTGCAGCTTGTGGCAATGTCAGATCCTTAACCTAATGAGTGAGGTCAGGGATTCAACCTGCATCCTCATGGATACTAGTTGGGTTCTTAACCCACTGAGCCATAATGGGAACTCCCTGGACTAAGCTGTTCTTTTTTTTTTTTTTTTTAGTTTCTTTCATTTATTTTTAAAATTTTTTTAATATTTTGGTCTTTTTTGTCTTTTTAGGGCCAAACCTGCAGCATATGGAAGTTCCCAAGCTAGAGGTGGAGTTGGAGCTGTAGCCACCAGCCCATGCCACAGTCACAGCAATGCAGGATCTGAGCTGCGTCTGCAACCTACACCACAGCTCACAGCAACGCCAGATCCTTAACCCACTGAGCAAGGCCAGGGATCGAACCCATGTCCTCATGGATACTAGTCGGGTTCGTTAACCACTGAGCCACAATGGGAACTCCCTAAGCTGTACTTTAAGGCAGTGCTTCTCAGATTTCATGCTCACATAGATCACCTGAACATCCTGTTAAAATGCAAATTCTAGAGTTCCCATTGTGGCTCAGCAGGTTAAGAACTTGCCTAGTATCCATGAGGATGCGGGTTTGATCCCTGGCCTTGCTCAGTGGGTTAAGGACCTGGTGTTTCCATGAGCTGCGGTATAGGTCGCAGACGTGGCTTGGATCTGGGGTTGCTGTGGCTGTGGCATAGGTCACAGATGCAGCTCAGATCCTGCATTGCTGTGGCTGTGGCATAGGCTGGCAGCTACAGCTCCCATTGGACCCCTAGCCTGGGAACTTCCATATGCTGCGGAGTGCAGCCCTAAAAAGAACAAAAGGGGCAGAGGGGCTGCAAATTCTGATTTAGCAGGATTGAGATGGGCCTGGGATTCTGGATTGCTTACAAACTCCCAGGTGATGCTGACACTGCTGGTCCATCAACCACACTTTGAGAAGCAGGGCCTGGAGCTAAAAAAGGGGAGTGGGCAGAGCTAGCCGGGTGATTGCTGTTTACCTGGAGCGACTTTGCTCCTTGGCTGCAGAGAAACTTCCTTGCCTGGAGGCCAATGGTAGCTGCTTAATTTTCAAACTCTACCAACAACTATACATGTTTTAATTAAAAAAGACCCCAAATCAATTAAGATAGACATCTCTGCAACTATAAAATTCATGGGTGTAAATTGTGTTGTTGTTTTTCTGAGGAGGGATGGAATCATGTCCCTGTCTTTGTTTAATTAAAAAATGAGACAAGGGAGGTTTTGGAGGTGACAGACAGATGTCTGAAAGTTCTACAAAGAACTTGGATGAGATAGTTTTTGTTTTTGTTGTGATGTATTAGTCTTCTAGTCTACCACAGACTGGGTGGCTTAAGCGACAGACACTTATTTCTTCAGTCTGAAGGCTGGGAAGGCCAAGATCAGGGTGCCGTCAAGGTCACTTTCATTCTGAGGCCCATTCTCTTGGCTTGGAGGCGGCAGCCTTCTTGCCATGTGCTCACATGACCTCTTTGTGTGTATGTTTGGGAGAGAATTTTAGTTCTCTGGTGTCTCTTAATCTTATCTGATCAGGGGCCCTCCCATATCCTCGTTTAACTTTGATCACGTCCTTTAGAGGGCCCACCTCCGAGTATATCCACACTGCGGGTCGGGGAGCGCCTAAGGACTTCAACATAGGAATTTTGGGAGGACACAAGCATTTAGTTCATGACAGAGAACACGACCTAGAAACAATACATCTCTGTCTCTCTCTTCTTAATGGCTGCACCCACGGCGTATGGAAGTTCCTGTGCCAGGCACTGAATCTGAGCCACGGCTGTGACCTATGCCACAGCTGCGGCAACGCCAAATCCTTTAATCCACTGTACCGGGCCGGGGATCAAACCCATGCCTCTGCAGTGACCTGAGCCCCTGCGGTCAGATTCTTAATCTGCTGTGCCACAGCGGGAACGCCTAGAAACAGTGCATCTCTTAATTTAGGCCACCTGTGTGGGGTAATTTGGTGGCCTTTCAAGAATCCTAAAATTTCCATCGTCACTTAATTTTTTTTTGCCTTATCGCATTTAGGTTCTGGAAGTCCCTCCTGAAAATCGAAATGCCCCAGAATTAGGACAGCAGTAACTACTTAATCCAGTATGGCCTGTGAATTTTTTCCCTATGGAGAGAGTCCATTGCTTAGACAGAATTCTCAGATGGATTCTGTGATTCCCCAAAGGCTCCTTAGATATGAGGATAAGAGAGCTGAAGACAGGAGATTTTGAATGTGCAACCCTTTACTGCGGTTTGTTTGGTTTGGTTTTTTTGTCTCTTTCCCTCCATTATCTTGTGTCTTCCTTGAGGGCAACTCCTGCTTGTCTGTGTATCCCAGCATGGTGTCTAGCCCACAACAAGTATTCAAAGCATGGTTTTGAAGTAAGGAGTGAAACCAGGCTGCTAGGGAGCAGAAGGAGGAGGGGGCGTTGAGGCACAGGGCTCTGGGTGTCTCGGTCCCCACCTTGGTGGGCATGGACAGAGGTGAAAGTGTATCCAGAGGAAACTTCCATTAACCAATGCTTGTTACACGGCTCATATACACATATTCCTTCGCAAGTGGATGGGGGGGGGGGGTCATTCCCAATAGAAGGTAAAATCCAAGTCTAACATCTCAGCTCTTCTTGTTTCCTAGTTAAGACATGCTGTTCAATCAATAAAAATGAATAATTTAAATTCAATATCTCTCTGTCACTATCAATAATACTTTTGTGAGTGATGTAGTACTATGGTAATCCAATTTGTTAGTCGCTGCCACACTTTCACATGACAGTGTGCTGAAGTTGTAAACTTAATTTACTTTAGGCACTTGACACAAGTAACATGGATGGGTTTTATCTTTAAAAGTATTGATTTTCCCCCCGAAAATATCTCCTCTGTATTTGGGTCTATTGAATAAATAGGCACCTGTCTGGTTAAGGAAACTTTTTTAAGCTGAGGAAGCTTCCCCTTTGGTTTTATGCATACCTTTGTTGAACAACTTAGATTCAGACCCTCAGAGTTGGGAGAGACTAGGATGTGTGCTGTCTTGTTTGCTGACTTCCAGGGACAGCTTTTTATCACCTAGGGCACAGACTCCACTGCTGGATAGCTCTCACAGAAAGGTCTCCACGGTGAAGACAAAACCTACTACTCTGCAACTTTAAGTCATTATTAGCTTACCTGAGTGAAGCATTATAAATCTATCCATCGACGGCTTGCCAGTCCTTTTATATATTTGAAGGCTGTTTGCATATACATCCAAGATTTTTCTTGTCCAGGTTAAACTTTCCTAGTACTTTCTGGTTTGGGGTGTTTTTTATTTATTTATTTATTTTTTGTCTTTTTAGGGCAGCACCTGTGGCATATGCAGGTTCCCAGGCTAGGGGGCCTACACCACAGCTACAGCAACAGCAACACCAGACGTGAGCCACATCTTCAACCTACACCACAGCTCGCGGCAATGCTGGATCCTTGACCCACTGAGCAAGGCCAGGCATCAAACCCTCAACCTCATGAATACTAGTCAGGTTTGCTATGTCTGAGCCACAATGGGAACTCCTCCTAGTACTTTCAATTCTTTTTCATTTGATAAGGTTTCTAGAGCATTTCACATGAATTATACTAAAAAATCTGAGAAAGTATCTACCAACACTCTGATAAATGATAAATAGCTAAAATATATAAGGATGTCATACAACTCAATACAAAAATGAATAAATAAACCATTCAATTAAAAAATGAACAAAGGGAGTTCCCGTCGTGGCTCAGTGGTTAACGAATCCGACTAGGAACCATGAGGTTGCGGGTTCGGTCCCTGCCCTTGCTCAGTGGGTTAACGATCCGGCGTTGCCGTGAGCTGTGGTGTAGGTCGAATCCCGCGTTGCTGTGGCTCTGGTGTAGGCTGGCAGCTACAGCTCCGACTAGACCCCTAGCCTGGGAACCTCCATATGCTGTGGGAGCGGCCCAGAAATGGCAAAAAGACAAAAAAAAAATGAACAAAGGACTTGAGTAGACATTTTTCTAAAAAAGACATACAGATGACCTACAGACACATGAGAAGATGCATCATATCATTAATCAGGGAAATGCAAACCAAAATCACAATGAGATATAACCTCCCAATTGTTAGAATGGCTATTATCAAAAAGACAGTGGGATGTGGAGAAAAGGGTATGCTTGTGCATCATTGATAGGAATGTAAATTGGTGGAGTCACTATGGAAAACACTATGGGAGTTCCTAAAAAATTAAAACTATAACTACCATATGATCTAGAAATCACACTTCTGGGTATATATCCGAAGGGAATAAAATTGCTATCTCCCATGTTCACTGAAGCCTTATTTACAATAGCAAAGACCTTGAGACAACCTAAGTGTCTCATTGATGGATAAATGGATAAAGGAAACATGGTAGATACATATATTCCAGTACACACACACACACACACACACACACACAGTGGAATATTAACCATAAAAAGAACATCCTGCCATTTGTGACAACATGGATGGACCTTGAGAGCATTATGCTAAGTGAAATAAGTCAGACCAAGATAAATTCTGTAATATTCTCACTTATATGTGGAATCTAAAAAAGCCAAACTCAAGAATTCCCGTCATGGCTCAGAGGAAACAAATCTGACTAGTATCCATGAGGACACAGGTTCCATCCCTCACCTCATTCAGTGGGTTAAGGATCCAGCATTGCTGTGAGCTATGGTGTAGGTCGTAGATACGGCTCAGATCCTGTGTTGCTGTGGCTGTGGCGCAGGCTGGCGGCTACAGCTCCGATTCGACCCCTAGCCTGGGAACCTGCATATGCCACAGGTGCGGCCCTAAAAAGGCGAAAAAATAAAAAATAAAAAGCCAAACTCATAGAAACAGAATAGTTGCCAGGGGCTGAGATGTTGGCGGGGGGAAGGGGAGATGTTGGCTAAAGGGTTCAGACATCCAGCTATAGGACGAATATGTTTTGGGAATCTACAGTTGTCGCTCAACATTTGCAGGAAATTGGTTCCACAACTGGCTGCAGATACCAAAATCTGCAGATGCTCAAGTCCTATAGTCAGCATTCCCTATCTGTGCTTCCACATCCATGGATTCAATCAACAGGGATTGCTTAATACTGTATCATATTTGTTGAAAAAAATCCAAGTGGATCCATGCAGTTTAAACCCAGGTTGTTCAAGGGTCAACTGTACAACATGGTGACTGTAATTAACAAAACTGTATTATACACCTGAAAGTTGTTGAGAAAGTAGATCTTAAATGTTATCACCACCAAAAAATGGTAATTATGTGAGCAGATGGAAGTAATAGCTGACTTTGTGGAAATCATCTCACAATACATACATGTATAAATCGTCCGGTTGTATACCTTAAAATTACATGGTATATATCAATAATATCTCAATAAAGCTGAAAAAATATTTAAAAATTTACTTGCTAGATCTGATTTGGTAATATTTTATTGAAAACTTTTAAAATATTATCTGGCAAAAGAATGGAATATTCCTTTCCACATAATCAAAATTTCCCAGTAATAGATGCTTAGTCCTTTAAATGACAAAACTTCAGGTTTTGATTATTGTTTTAAACATTTTTATGGAAATATTTTTACAATGATTTGTACATTTATTTCTTTCAAAACCAAGTAACCAAACATGTAATTTTTTTTTTTTTTTTTGCTTTTTAGGCCCACGCCTGCAGCATATGGAGTTTCCCAGGTTAGGGGTCTCCTTGGAGCTGCAGCTGCCGGCCTACACTACAGCAACGCAGGATCTGAGCTGCGTCTGTGACCTACACCACAGATCACGGCAGCACCGGATCCTTAACGCACTGAGAGAGCCCAGGGATCAAACCTGCAAACTTATGGTTCCTAGTCAGATTCATTTCCACTGTGCCACAATGGGAACTCCTGTAATATTTTAATATATTATGTTAATTTTATTTTTTTTAGTGTAATTCTGTGCCATTGTTATGAGAACTCATTTTTTTACTAGGCTATAATATAGTTATGGTCTCCAGGTCATAAATATGTATAGAAAGATGAATAAAATTTTTTAGTAAAACATTTTCTAGCGTTGAAAGTATGCAAACATTCTCATGTTGATATTTATTATCAGTATATTGATTTGTAATATGAGTTACATTCAGTGCCATGGAATTCTACTGTATATGGTCAGGTAATGTGTTTATATTTTGATGTACATGTGGTGTGATGTTTTGTGATTTTGTCTTGACAGGAGGTAAAGCAAGCTTAGCCTTCTGTTGCCTTGTGAACATCTCTCTTAGCTTGAACTGAGTCAAGTCTAAGCTGGGCTATGCCAAAGAAGAAAGTAAACAAATATTAGGCATAATTTGATTTCACTTTCATTTTTGAGCATGCTGTGTCACAAATAGAGTAAATGAACAAGGAAAATATCATCATTTAATAATTGATTAAATATTTTATTTAGGAGTTCCCGTCGTGGCGCAGTGGTTAACGAATCCGACTAGGAACCATGAGGTTGCGGGTTCGGTCCCTGCCCTTGCTCAGTGGGTTAACGATCCGGCGTTGCCGTGAGCTGTGCTGTAGGTCGCAGACGCGGCTGGAATCCCGCGTTGCTGTGGCTCTGGTGTAGACCGGCGGCTACAGCTCCGATTCGACCCCTAGCCTGGGAACCTCCATATGCCGTGGGAGCGGCCCAAGAAATAGCAACAACAACAACAACAAAAAAGACAAAAAAATATATATTTTTTATTTATTTATTTTTGTCTTTTTGTCTTTTCTAGGGCCTCACCCATGGCATATGGAGGTTCCCAGGCTAGGGGCAGAATTGGAGCTGTAGCTGATCGCCTATACCACAGTCACAGCAACGTGGGATCTGACCTACACCACAGCTCACGGCAATGCCGAATCCTTAACCCATTGAGCAAGGCCAGGGATCGAACCTACATCCTCATGGATCCTAGTCAGATTCGTTAACCACTGAGCCACAACAGGAACTCCTGATTAAATATTTTAAAAAGAACTCATATAGGAAGAGAATATTTTTGAAGAAAATGAATTTATGAAGAATATATTCTTATATACATTTTAAGTATATTTTTGAATATATCCTTGCATATAATTTTGCATATGTTCTTGAATAAACTCTTGGATATATTCTTCAGTATCTCCTTGAATATAGTGACTATATTTAAAATATGTTCTTAAATACATCTTTGGATGCATTCTTGACATGCTCTTGAATATGAAGAATTATTGTGACTGTAACCATGTTACCATCATCTTGAAAAAGTATTAACAAGACCTCCTTTTATACAACAACATATTCCTATGAATGCATTTTCCTTATACTCTCAGGCTCTCTCTTTCTGCCTCTTATCCTCCAGCTGTAGCCATGGGAAGTTAGGCAGAAATAAACCGAACGTTCCTCAAAATGCTCTTATAAAGACAGAATAAAAACTAAAACTAGAAAGGTGAAAAGACAAGGAACTTAAGTCAGTTGACCAGTTGGCAAGTTGACCAGTGGGCAAGTTGACCAGTGGGCAAGTTGACCATGATGGTGACTGGTAAATTTTGGTAATTTGACTTAGTCTTATATGGGGTGGACTAGATTTATGGCTGGGAGACATGGCATGTCCTCTGGTGCTGGTGTAGGGAAGTTTATTGCCTCCTCCCTGGTCTTCTCTGTCCCCCAGGTGAATTTCTTGCTTCTGTCAATCAATGAACAGCCCCATTGACTCGTGATTTTTAAAACTATGTGTAAAATAAAAATGGTATTTGAATTGAATGGTATTGAATTTCATAAAAGGCTTATGAAATTACCCTCTGAGTAAATTAAAGCACATTAGAGTGTAGACATTATGATATCTACGTTTGCTTCTTTGAAATTTGTGTGTGTGTTTTTCAAGTTAGCTTTACTTTTGCTTATTTTCCTTTATTTCCACCTTATTGCAGATAAATGAGGTTTCTGGAAAAATGACCTTGAGTTGAGTGAAATATGAGAGATTACTGTATTTCTGTGGCCCTCACTTACAGAATAATTTGTTTGGCAGCTTATTTCAAAGCCTGAAGAAATTGCCAAATTTTGTTATACTACTGCTAGAATCATTTACATTCTTTGATCTCTAGTTATACTTTTATCTTCAAAAGAGATCGGATTTACTTTTGAAATTGAGTTTATTATCCCAGGTAGTTCTGAAGTCTTGATACATGTAAAGCATATATATCCATGTATAGAGTGGGCTCTGGGAAATTTATTTTGGGATATATGCATTTCTGTCCTGTGCTTTAGGAAGCATTCTGGAGTAGGAGCAGGGATTGAAAGTCCAAACATGTCAGAACACCTGGGTGACCTGGTTCCCCACCTGGGGAAGAAAAATTTCATGCCTGGATCCCAAGGAGGGTGATCAAGATTAGAGGTAGGTGCTACTAAGTCTGTGATCCCCAAACGTTAGCGTGCTCCAGAATCAGCTGGAGGGCTTATTGAAACACAGATGGCTGGGCCCCAGCCCCATAGTTTCAGATTCAGTAGGTCTAGAGTGGGCTTCAAATTTTCACATTGCTAGCAAGTTTCCATGTGATTCAGGTGCTGCTGGTTTGAGGTCCACACTTTGAGGACCATTGCTATCTCCTCACTGGCTCTACCCAAAAATAAGCAATAAGAAAATTTCTCTTTAGAACCCTTTCTTTAGGAACTCACTTCAAGTACATTGAATCATATATATATATCTACACATAAATATGGATGCGTATATTCACACAGTTATATTGCCCTTTTACTGTTAGTATCTCAATGTCTTTGATTGGGTCTTATTTGTTTTTTTAAATTTCAGGCCCCTAGTTGAGTAAGGGTTTAATACATTATGCTGCTAATTTTTTCTACAAAGTGATTCATCAAAAAAAAAAAAAACTTACTAGAATTCAGGGCTAGGATGAAGTTAGTTTATCTGATTTTCCTTGTTATCAGATAATGAGGGTTGCATAATCACTCCACACCACTCTTGCATTGGCTACCAGGAAGCTCAGAACAGTTTTTGTACACAAGTGCTGTACCTATCATTAATCATATAGTCATATTTATTAATTATATTTTCTTCTGCAAATATCTCTTTCTTCTCTTCATTGTAAACATTTGGCTCCTTTAATTTGGTTAATGGTTCATGTTTCTCTCTCTCATCATGTCTTTAATGAGAAAATATCACAAATCCTTTGCCAAATATAAAACATAAATCAGTGAGAGAAAAAAATAACCCATTAGTGCCTGTAATGGTAGAAAGAGCAGATAGGAGCATTTGGGTAAGTGATCTTCTGCATCAATTCCAGAACTCCTCTTCTCATTTCCTTGGGGTAGAATAAATGTCACCTTGGCAGACACAAATGTGTCTGCTTGTACAGTAGATGATACCCACTATATATTACCCTTATATTCATCCTTTCCAAAGTCTGGACAAGGGGTGTGAAATAGCTCTCCTGATTGTGTGTATTTTAAAATACTTAGACTATACTTAGACCTGATTATTCTAGATAGGTTATTTGTTTCTACTTTTGGACCTTAGGTTTAAGAAATAGGGTTGAGGGAGGCTAAGAGGAACAAATCTTCAGAAAATATAATGTCCTATTTTCCACTGAAGAGCTGTACATAATCAGAGACAATGAGAAAAACTGCATTACTCAGAAAGAGGGCTCTCCATAATACCCTGTAAAGCATCAGATGCTCTTTAAAATTGACTTATTGATGTCTAGGGAGGGAGCATAATGAATACAGCATAGACGTGATCAAGAAATGTGGCCTATGTTAAAAAAAAAAACAACAACTAATTGCTACTTGCTGAACCCATCAAATAAGATATGTTGTCCCAGGAGGCAGGCTTATGGAAAAAGCCTTACGAAAAGCTACATGCTACCACCTAAAACAGAAGCTGAAATGAGACTCCCAGCATCCAACCCCAGACACACAGCATCTCTATATATTCACCCAACACTCCTACACCTTCATCATTATCTTATGTCTGGATACAGACTTGGTGTCCAGATAATTGCCATTCCAGATTCCCAGAAAATGAAAGCATGTGAGGTTAGCTAGACTTGGCAAAGAATCCTGCTTTGTGCCATACTCTTTCAACTCAAAGTGCTGTGTTAGCCACCTCAAGAGATACAGCATCCAATGGGAGGAATAGATCTTGTGCAAAACACAGCAACAGCTGATGTCAGAAGAGGCTAAGGACCTTAAAAGGAGTACGCAATGTTACGGGATTTCAGAGGAAGACAAATCAAAACTCACCGAGGGAGTCAGGGAAGGCTTTAAGAGGGAAGAATATACACAGCTTTAAAAAAAAAAAAAAGCAGAAAACAGGGTTTGTTAGAGTTGGATGGGGGTGGTAGTAATGGATTTCTTTAGGAAAGAATAACTAATTAAATAGGTCCCAAGTCTCTCTTCCTCAAGGAGTATGCTTTGAAATTTTGATTTTGTAGATGACATACTTTATTTCTCTTTTATGTTCTCAGGAATCCACTTTAAATATATATATTTTTTCAATGCAGTGTTTCAAAAAATGTGGTATGTGCAGTGTCAGCCAAAATGTGTAGGTGATAGTTGTATGTTGTACACAGGTGGATATTTTATATTTTAATAGTCACACATTGAGTTTGATATCCAGTTGAAAAACATTACAACTCAAATATCGACGCCATGATTTCATGCGTATTATGGCTTAGGAGGTGTAAAAAGTAAATAAGGGACATGATTTAATGAAAATGTTGAGAAAATAATAATAGGTCCTGGGAACTCCTTTTCCTAACTATAAGCATGTGTTTGAATATTTGAAAACACTGGAGAAGTCTATGACAGTGCAAATTAAAGCAAAATTAAGCTCCAAATAGAAGGTACCATTTCTGCCCCTTAAAATGATCGTAAGATATTGTTTTAAAGAGGTTTATGGTATGGGAAATATAATGATGAAGAAAAATACAATCTTCTGTCACATTGTCCCTAAACTCCCCTAATGCCAGACTCATTATTTGGCAGGAACAATGCTACCCGATAATGAACTATTTTCCATTCAAGGCAGCAAGTCAAATATTCGTTTCTCATTAATAATTCAATGTGACAAATTTATTACCTTGAAGGTGCTGCAAGTCAATTAGACAGTGGGAAATTGTGTCTTCCTTTCAGCCCATTTAATTGGCTTCCAAGTGTGACATTCATCAAAACCTTGACTTTTAATGTAAACTTTATTATATGAGCTAGAGTTTGAGTTTGACACTGGCCACACTTGACTGACCCTTAGCAGTTGGGGGCTCGGGAGCTTTCAGAGAAGGCTGGTCAATCACTGCTGACATTTTGCTTGTAGAATATCAGAGCCCAGTGATGCAATGTCACTCCTGCTGATGCTAGGCTTGGAGAAACTGTCTTTAAGATCTTTTTTACTGTATACATTTTTTGGCACTTACATATTTATCTTTGATGAAATCTCATGATTTTACAAAATGATGGGGGTGGACTGGTTTAGAGTTTCCCAAAGTGTGCAATATGTGCCACCAATTTAATATCCTTTATCTATGAAATTACCTTAGGTAGTACACATATGAACATTTTTATTTGGATTTGGGGGGTTATTTGGATAATTATGGGTTTTTAATAATAAATCCCTAAATATTGAAATAAAATGTTCATCTGTTACTACCTAAAAGATTTCATATGGCTAGCACAAAGAACCATGATTTTAGAAATATTATAGCACAGAATGAGACTCAAGTGGATTATTTGAATAAAAGTTAATTTAAAGAAAATGTTGAGTAAATATTAGTACTGCTGATACACAATGCATGGAAAATCATAGTCCTGGCAATTCATGCATGGAAAGAATTGTAAAGATGGACATGGATGGCTGAGTTCGGGAAATATTGCAGTCTGTGAGCAAGACTGACTTTACACATTAGATAGAACTGATAGGTGATGCAAGGAACATCCAGAGTCTCCAATCTAAAGGGCTTTCCCGAAGTTCCTGTTATGGGTCATGGGTTAAGAAACCGACCAGTATCCATGAGGGTTCAATCCCAGGCCTCGCTCCGTGTGTGAAGGATCCAGCACTGCCGTGAGCTGCAGTGTAGGTCACAGATGTGGTTTGGATCCAGTGTTGCTGTGGCTGTGGCATAGGTCAACGGCTGCAGCTCTGATTTGACCCATATCCTGGGAACTTCCATATGCCGCGGGTGTGGCCATAAAAAAAATAAAATAAAACAAAGGGCTTTCCCTCATCAGTCTGCCTGAGGGGATGCCTGTCATCAGTTTTGTACCCTAAGGCTCTTGCTAAGGAGATGTATTTAAACTGGGTGAAAAGTTTACGTCACAGAAAAAGATACCAATACATCGTTAATGGTTAATCTGATGATCAAAAGCATTATTTTTTTGTTACTGCAACAGAAAGTGGGATCCTGAGACGCAGATCAGCAAGGCCTTGCTGTTGGGAGGGGGAAGGAAAGCCTTGGGCATGGATTTTGACTTCTCCTCCACCTGCAGGTTTGGGTAGGGTGCTTCAAAAGGAGACTCTTTGGCGTCCCCTGGTGGCTCAGTGGGTTACAGATCCAGTGTTGTCACTTCTGTGGCTGGGGTTCAATCCCTGGCCTGGGAATTTCTGCATGCTGAGGGTGCAGCCAAAAAAAAAAAAAAAAGGAAACTTTGCTTTCAGGGCCCAATATTACTGTTTCAGTTTTACACTCACTCAGATAGTTCTAGTTCTTCCTTTAAGAAACTGTACTTTTACATATAGAACTTCCTTTGCACATTGTATGTTGTTAGATCATAAAAACTTGAGTAAAATACCGAAGAAGACAGTAGGACCTTTTTTTTTTCCCTTGCTTTTTAGGGCCGCAGCCACAGCCTATGGAGGTTCCCAGGCTAGGGGTCTAATCGGAGCTGTAGCCACCAGCCTACGCCAGAGCCACAGCAATGCCAGATCCGAGCCGAGTCTGCGACCTACACCACAGCTCAAGGCAACTCCGGATCCTTAACTCACTGAGCGAGGCCAGGGATCGAACCTGCAACCTCATGGTTCCTAGTCGGATTCATTTCCACTGTGCCATGGGAACTCCGGGGACAGTAAGATTTTAGAACAGAAATGTTAGGATCAAATATCCATGGAGGTTCCATATAAAATGAAGAGAAAACATCTTGGAGAGTTAAGGGAAGAACATTGAGCTTGTTTTTCAGGAGTTCCGCTTGCTTGCGATACATTCAGGAATTCATTTCATTAAATGACACTCATGCTATGGCGATTTGAATTTCTTACGCCATATTTTCTCCTTTTGTGTTCCCAATGCTTCCTAGACAATAAAATGACACTTAGAAGCTTCCTTCCAGTCCTTTGCATCTCAAGAGATGCTTTACTTCAATCATTCAATTTGCATCTTTCCAGGGTGTGTTTGGCTGTAGAGATTCGCACTGGTATCCATTGAGTAGCTGCTGGTTCTATTTTGGATCTGCTGATGGTCTTAACCTTTTCAAATTTTTCTTAATAATAGCTTCTTCAACCCTAGACATCCTTCTCAAACCTCCAAAATAATGTGATTATGCTGTGAATACAGGATACTCTCAGTAGTAAGAGTTCCACTAAGGTGGAGTCTAAGGACAAATAGAAACCCAGAAGGCCTCTCAGCCCTCTGTTCCTAGAATGCTTCAATTTACTGAGTAGCTCTTTGCCTACCCCCCCCCCCCCAACTTTTTTCTTTCTTTTTAAGGCCACACCTGTGGCATATGGAAGTTTCCAGGGCTAGGGGTCGAATCAGAGCTGCCGCTGCCAACTGGATCTGAGCCGCATGTCCAACTCACACTGCAACTTGTGGCAATACGGGATCCTTAACCCACTGAGTGAGGTCAGGGTTCAAACCCACATCCTCACGGACACTGTGTTGGGTTCTTAACCCGCTGAGCCACAAAGGGAACTCCTGAATAGCTTTTGACTTGGCAGCAAGACTCAGACTCTTCTTCTCCCAACCTCACAGCTGCTGGGTATGTGAATGTGAGGTGGCTGGTGTGATCAAGTGTACCATATGCAAGTTGAGAATTGAGAGGGGGAGGAGTTCCCGTCGTGGCGCAGTGGTTAACGAATCCGACTAGGAACCATGAGGTTGCGGGTTCGGTCCCTGCCCTTGCTCAGTGGGTTAACGATCCGGCGTTGCCGTGAGCTGTGGTGTAGGTTGCAGACGCGGCTCGGATCCTGCGTTGCTGTGGCTCTGGCGTAGGCCGGTGGCTACAGCTCCGATTCAACCCCTAGCCTGGGAACCTCCATATGCCGCGGGAGCAGCCCAAGAAATAGCAACAACAACAACAACAAAAAAGACAAAAAGACAAAAAAAAAAAAAAAGAATTGAGAGGGGGAGGTACTCAAGGAACAGGAGCAGAAGGGAAATGTATGTGACAAAGTAAAGAGAGAGAGATTGGGGTATATGGAAATGTTTATTTGAAGCCATGGAGCCCAGTAGAAACTATTTTCTCAATGATGAGTTCTTTTGAACTAGGTGAAGATTAGTAGCCACTTGCCTCTGTCTCTCTCAGCCCTTCCTAGTCGGGCACGTGGTTATATCAGGACTGCTGCAATACTGAGTCAATTTGGTATTTATAATAGTGTCTTTCTGCACTTCATGAACAACCCTCAACAGCTTCGTGAAGTTTCAACTTAGGTCAGTCCTCATTCCCAAAGATCTGGTTGCCCTGTCTGATACTCCTGTCTGCTTTTCCTTTGCGCCAGGATCAGAATCACAATCTGAATCTTGGCTTAAGAGAGGTTTGCACTGGGGGCCTAGGACCACCACTCTCCTTTGGATACTGTATTAGGGTTCTCCAGAGACCCTAGGAAATATATATCTCATATATATTTCATATATGAGAATATTTGACAGGAACTAAGAGGACCTGGTATATCCTCACTGTTATGAGGAATTGGCCCACACATAAATAGAGGCTGAGAAGTCCCACAATCTGCCATCTGCCAGCTGGAGACCCAGGAAAGCTGGCGAAGGGATTCTAGTCTGAGCCTGAAGGCCTGAGAACCAGGGGAGTCCGTGGTATAAAGCCTAGTCCAAGGCAGAAGAAGACTGCTGCCCCAGCTCAGCAGGCAGACAGGAAGCAAAAAGAGTGAATTCCTCCTTTGCTGGACCTTTTGGTTCTGTTCAGGCCCTCAACAGATTGCATGACGTCCAGGCACATTGAGAAGGGCACTCAGTCTACATTACTGAGTCCACCAATTCACATGCTAATCTCACCTGGAAACATCCTCACAGACACAGTCTAGAAAAAAGTGTTTAATCTGGGCATCTCTTGGCCCGGTCAAGTTGACACATAAAATCAACCCTCATAGATGCTTTTTGGTCCGTCCTGAAGGTATATGCTCTGAACCTAGAATCTGAAGTTAGGTTCTATGAGGGTCAAAATCTTTGAGAAGTGTGTTGTCTATCAACTGAAGAATGGATAAGAAATGTGTTTTATATATATATATTTCCTATTGGGGCATGAAAAACATGATGTATGCTACAACATGGATGAACCTTGAAACATTAGGTTAAGTGAAAGACACAGGACACAAAAGGCCACACATGGTATGATTCCATTTATATGAAATGTTCAGGATTCACAAATCTATAGAGACAGAAAGTAGAGTGGTATTTCCCAGGGCCTGGGAGGAGGTAGGAGGTGGACAGTGACTGCTAATGGGTATGACATTTCTTCCTAGGATGAGAAAAAGCTTTCGAGTTAGATAGCAGTGACGCTTGCACAGCTTTGTGAATACACTGAAAAGCACTGAAGGGTATACTTTAACATGGTGAATTTTATGATAGTGGATTATACCTCAATAGAGTCGTTTTTCTTTCTTTCTTTTTTTTTTTTTTTTTTTGCTGTACCCATGGCATGTGGAAGTTCTCAGGCCTGGGACTGAACCCATGCCACATCAGTGACCCAAGCCTCAGTGGCAACAATGCTGGATCCTTAACTACTAGGCCACTAGGGAATTCCCCCTCAAGCTTTGTTAATCTCAGTTCCTTCCTTTGTCAAATAGAGGAAAAAACAATCCCTGACCTTTCTACCATGTGTGAGTAGGATGAAGATTAAATGGGATAAAAGATACAAAGCAAAAAATGCTTTATAAATCCAAAGGCTCATTTCTTTTATGCTTCTAATCCCACCCCAGCAGAATCTAGATGCTCTGTGTGTAGTTGGGGTTGGGGTCATGAGATTAGAAAAGCCAATCACTTCATTCTCTTATCATCCCCTGTACATGTCACTGCACCCCTGCCCAAACACACACACACACACACACACACACAAAGGGAGAATGCAGGTGATTGCATTGAGATTGCATGACAAGGTTTTAAGAACGTTGATTTCAGGATGGAAAAAAGAAATACAGCTTAAAACAGTTGAAAGCACAATAGGGGAGCCAGCAGAGTGGCTACGTGACTCATCTCCCTTTCCTTCTTAGAACAGCACTTTTTTATACTGTTCAAGTTGTTTTAGATCAAACAGTGGGCAAAAACTACCCCCGCCTCCAGTTGTTGCGTGTTGTTCATTCTGCCTTCCTGACCGAAGCCAGGGAGACTACGGTGGGCTGGAAAGTGGCCCTCCTAAAAGAAGCACAGTCACAGGGAGTTGAAGATTTGGCTATAAATCCATAGAGACACATGCAAACTTGTGCATACGGGTCTTCTTTTATTTGATTGTGCCATTTGTGTATAACCCCTTGGGGTATAAATCAGCTTAACATTAATTAAAACGTATGAAGCCTCATAAAATGGTATTAAAATGCCAGGCTTCACTTGCCACCCCTTTAGAAAAGATCTATAAAAAAGATCAATCTCTTTCACCCTGTCTCTTTTACATTCATACGTAGATACATACACAGAGCTCACAGACCGTTTTTTCTGCTGGACTTGGCTTGAGTTGATATAATAGGTCCCTGTTGCCTTTGGGATCAACTCTGGGTGCTCTGGCCTGGTTTTTATGACTTGCCATAAACAGATCCTACCTGATCTAGCCAAACGTGTCTCCTTTGCTCCCTAACAAAGAGCTTCCACTTCAGGACTGCACCCTCACTGCTTCCCGCTCACCTCATGTTTATTCTCCCCTCCTCACTCCCCATGGCCTCTCTATAGCCCTCCTACCCATTTTCAAGAAGTCCTTTTTGCTTTTGTCTCCACGGAGGCACTTGGAAACTACTTCTTTCCATAGCAATGGGTTTTCAGTGAGTTTTTATGGCTCTTACAGCCTCTGCTGAGCGTTCTCAACCATGGTATTGCAACACCAATTGTGAAATGTGTTTTAATTTGGTAATAATAATTTCTTTGGGGAAGGATTACGTCTATATGGATATATGTGTGTATTCAAGTGGATGACTCCTACAGCAGACATCCCTTTCAATCACTTTTATTCAAATGGATATAATTATCTTAAGCATGTAAAGATGCATTTATACATTCATTCAGTAAATATTTGTTGATTTCCTACTCTATTCCAAGTATAGGGAACGCTATTCATTCTGTAGAGAGGGAACAAAGTTGAGAACTGCTTGCTAATACCACACAGTTTGGCACATAATTATTTATGGTCTGATATTAGTCTCTCATTGTTTCTTGGGGTTAAGTTTTGCTTTCCCAACCCCACCTGAAGCTTTGTAAAGTCAGCGAAGTCTGTTTTAATCCTCTGCAGCAACTGGTACAGGAATGGGCATTCCATATGTAGATGCTTAATAAGTACTGGCAATTGGTTAAAATATTATTTGTGATTGACTGAGATATTGAGAAAATTGAAGTGCACATGAGAAGCCAGAGAAGCTGACATTTATACTGTCCAATTAAAATTATAAGCTATTAAGTTGTCATCACTCCAGCTTTTGTTTATTTCAAGTCTCCACTTGAAATTACATTAATTAATGAAAGGATTGTAAATCCGAAATGTTCTAGGGTGTTTAATTACTTCTCTTTTTATGTATCTGAAATTTGCTAGTTTAAGAATTAAGAATTTCAGGAGTTCCCGTCGTGGCGCAGTGGTTAACGAATCCGACTAGGAACCATGAGGTTGCAGGTTCGGTCCCTGCACTTGCTCAGTGGGTTAACGATCCGGCGTTGCCCTGAGCTGTGGTGTAGGTTGCAGACGAGGCTCGGATCCCGCGTGGCTGTGGCTCTGGCGTAGGCTGGTGGCTGCAGCTCTGATTAGACCCCTAGCCTGGGAACCTCCATGTGCCGTGGGAGCGGCCCAAGAAATAGCAACAACAACAACAACAACAACAAAGACAAAAAAAAAAAGAATTAAGAATTTTAAAAATGTATTTAGAGGAGTTCCTGTCGTGGCTCAGTGGTTAACGAACCCGACTAGTATCCATGAACACGTGGGTTCGATCCCCGGCCTTGCTCAGTGGTTAAGGATCTGGCATTGCCGTGAGCTGTGGTGTAGGTTGCAGATGTGGCTCAGATCCTGCATTGCTGTGGCTGTGGCATATTCAGGCAGCTGTAGCTCCGATTAGACCCTTAGCCTGGGAAGCTCCATGTACCATGGGTGTGGCCCTAAAAAGACTACACACACACACACACACACACACACACACACACACACACACACATATATATATTTGGAAAAATAGAATGTTGGTGGAAGGGGGATTTTTTTAATCAAATGAATAATGTTCTAGTAATTTGAATTAGAGTGCAAAACAGAATCAGAGAATTTTAGAACCAGAAAGAACTTTTGCTAATATCTAGTCCAAATCACTTATTTTATAAATGAGGAAATTGAGGTCTAGTCAGGGTAAGGACTTACTCAAGGTCACACAGTCTGGGGACAAAATGAATGTTCTCAGTCATCTGGATGCACATGGCTGGCTCTAGTACCCTGGATGTTATTTGTTAAGAATGGCAGAAGCATAGAAAAGAGAATGAATGCATGTCTATTACCTGGGAAATAACCTGCAAAATGACAAAGCTGACACACTCATCGACATGGTAAATTATAAGTGGCTTAAAGAAATTGCTAACCATTTTTCTGGCCAAATGGTGCAAAATGAGGAAAGATAATAAATAATCCTGAAATGATTGATGTGACGGCAGTCTCCTGAAGAAGACAAAAGTCTAGCTAGTTAGTTCCATGCTTCACACTTAATCACACTTAATCATGGATTATTTCCTAAACTTCCGGCATGGTTTCAGAATACACTGAACGAGAAAATGTTTTAAATAAGAAAGCAGCCCCTTCTTAGGATGTTTAGCATAGGTCTGTTTCAATCCATTTCTTTTTTTTTACTTTGTTCCTCCCAAACTTCGGTAGAAAATTAACTTTGTCTTTACAATCTGGTGGATAATTATTTTCCTTTTTAATTGTAGCCTATGTTTTACACATATACTGTACTCTAGAGCCCTCCTATTATAGCATCTACTAGAGAGCAGTGTTTGGTGTAAAGGGGACTAGGATTACACCTTATTTTAATTCTTTTTGGTTAATTGAGGTATGATTACATCTTTTAAGAGAAAATCTGGTACCGACAGGGTCTCCTTCTGATGTGCCCATCACAGAATCTTTTGGAGCTGGACTGGACCTTAGCATCCAGTGTAGCATTTCCCTGAGTGTCAAAGTGTGTTCCTCGGAACGTTATCTCTGGAATGCGACCAGTGAAAGGGGTTCCTTGATCAAGTGAGTCTTGGAGATACACGCCCCAGTCTGTTTTCTTCTTCGAGGTTCTTAATATGTGGGAGAATCCTTTAAGACTCTGAGAAGCAGTGCAGGAAAGAAACCTGCTTGATTCTATCTAGTGTTACAGTCTTTTTTTTTTTTTTAAGTATAGTTGATTTATAATGTTATGTCAATTTCTGCTGTATAGCAAAGTGACCCAGTCATACACATATATGAACTCTTTTTCTCATATCATCTTCTATCATGTTCTATCACAAGAGATTGGATAGAGTTCCCTCTGCTATACAGTAGGACCTCATAGCTTATCCATTCTAAATGTAATAGTTTGCATTTCCCAACCCCAAACTCCCAGTCTATCCTACTTTTCCTCCCCCTTGGCAACTACAAGTCTGTTCTCTGTATTGTTAGAGTCTTTCTTGCATCACATCTACTGACATCACAGCGAACAGGATTCTTGAGGGATACACTTGGGAAAAACAGGTTTAGGCAATCTCCTTATTTGTTGATTAGAAATCTGAGGATCTGCAAGGGAAAGTGGCTTACTCTGGGCTGCTAGCTCTGTAGTAGCAGAGCTGGGGCAGTACATCAATCTTTCGTTGCCAGGGACAATATACTTTGGCACCTTTCAGTAGAGGGTATGATGCTGAAGGTGAGGATGGGATGAAGAGCTATTGTATCCTTTTTGTTTCCCTTTTTCAATGCCATAGATTTCTATCTTTTTCTGTAAGGTTACAGTGACATCCATCATATAGTGCCTCTTGGTCCTTTAATTTTCTCATCATTGATAAAGCAATACAGGCTGATCTCTACCTCTTGATTATGTGATTTCTCTAGTGCTTCACACGGCTAGACCCTTATTGCTCTTCAGGTCTCAGCCTATATGCTATCTCTTCAGTGAGGCCTCCTGTGATGGCTCTAAGTTGCCCTTCCTCCTCCCACAAGCATGGTTCTCTCAGGCAGCGCTTTCATAATTTTAAGATACTGCACAGTCTTAGGTATCTCAGCTGTTTTGCTCACCGTGTGCCCTCAGCACAGTGCCTGGCCCATAGTAGATAGTCAATAATAAATATTTATTGAATGAATGAATAAAACAGGGCACTAAAACTGTTTCCATTCAATGAAAGTGCCTCTCTTCACCTTCCTTGACACTCGGGGTTCTTTACAACTTTTTTTTTTCCCCCCACTGGAGGATCCACTGAGTAATTCGTGGGATTCCTAACCCATCAATTTAACATGATTTGCCTGCACATTCAACCCACAGACCCTTTCCACTTCAAGTCAAATAATACCATTTATCTCCATCACTCAAGTAAAGATGTGATTCAATATTTCCTAAAGAGAGCATTTGAGGACTTCTAGAAGTTTAATAGGGGAGACAGTGGAAATGTTTGCCAGAAAATAACAGACGAATGACAGGTCTCTAGCACAGAAATGATATACTTTGATTGATGTGATAGACTAGATTCCTGTCCAAAACTATCTCCTTCCTCCTCCCAAATCCATGGGATGAATACACCTTTCCACCCATTACTTTGAACTCAATCGTGTGACTTGCTTTGCTCAGTGGGATGTCAGCAGACATGATGTAAACAGAGACATGAAATACACATGTGTCTCTTATGCCTCTGCCATCACCACAAGAAGAGCTGTATCTGCAGCTCAGGTCCCAGAATAAATAGACATGAGTGGATCTGAGCATATCCTCTATAAGGGCATGACTCTCACCCAAAGTCTTGCCTTTTTGCAAGAAATAGTGTTATGGCCGGAGTTGCTGCCCTCTTTGCACTCCAGCCTCCCTGATTGCATTGCTCTCCCCTCTCTCTCAGAGGTATCCTGTATCCTGTAATTGATGTGTATGCTTCCCATGCATGTTAGTGTGTTTTGTGTGTGTCTCCATGTGTTTTCACAGATAGTATACAGTATTGCTGTTTTTCGAACTTTGGATGAATGACTTCTGGTATACATGTCATTCTGCAACTTGCATTTTTCATTTAATTTATCCATGTTGATACATGCATATCTAGGTCATTCATTTTATCTGCTGTCTTGTATGAACACAATCTGACTATAACACAATTTATTCACTTCTCTTTTGATGAATTTCTAGATTATTTCCTATTACAGTGCTGTTCCAAACACCTTGAACATGCTACTTCTTCATGTGTGCAAGAGTTTTCTGAAGATAAATGACTAGAAATGGAACTACTGGGCATTAGGGAATGTGTATAGTCAGACTGACTAGATATTAGCAAATTACTCTCCTATGTGATGTCCCAAAGAATGAGCATACATTGCGGTTAATGCAGATTTGGTTCCGGTCACTGCAATAAAGCAAATATTGCAATAAAATGAGTCACATAAATTTTTTGGTTTCTCAGTGCATGTAACAGTTATTTTTACAATCTACTATAGTCCATTAAGTATCCAATAGCATTGTCTAAAGAAATGATGTACAGGAATTCCCTTGTGGCACAGCAGGTTAAAGATCCGGCATTGTTACAGCAGTGCCTTTGGTAGCGGCTGTGGCATGGGTTTGATCCCTGGCCAGGGACCTCCCACATGCTGTGGGCATGGCCAAAAAAAAGAAATTATGTAGAGTTCCCATCATGGCCCAGCGGTAACGAACCCAACTAGTATGCATGAGGATGCAGGTTTGATCCCTGACTTTGCTCAGTGGGTTAGGGATCCAGCATTGCCATGAGCTGTGGTGTAGGTTGCAGACTTGGCTCAGATCTGGCATTGCTGTGGCTGTGGTGTAGGCTGGCGGCTATAGCTCTGACCCAACCCCTAGCCTGGGAAGCTCCATATGCCGTGGGTGCAGCCCTAAAAAGACAAAAAAAAAAATGATGTACAAACTGTAACTTTAAAATTATTGCTAAAAAGTGCTAACAATCATCTGAACCTTTACTAAGTCACTCTTCTTCCTGGTGGAAAATCTTGCCTTGATGTTGGTGGCTGCTGACTCATCACGGTGGTGGTTGCTGAGGGTTTAGGTGACTGTGGCAATTTCTTAAAATAAGACAATGAGGTTTGCCATGCCAATTGACTCTTCCCTTTCCCAAATTTCTCTGTAGCATGTAATGCTGTTTGATAGCATTTTACCCACTGTAGAATTCTTTCAAAATTGGAGTCAATCACTTCAAATTCTGCCCTTGATTTATCCACTAAGTTTATGTCACACTCTAAATTCTTTGTTGTCATTTCAGCAGTCTTCACAGTATCTTTGCCAGGACTAGATTCCATCTCAAACAACCACTTGTGTGGCTCCTTCATAAGAAGTAACTCCTCATCCGTTAAGATTTTATGATAAGACTGCAATAATTCAGTCCCATCTTCAGGCTCCACTTCTAATTCTCATTCTCTTGCTATTTTTACAGCAACTGCAGTTACTTCCTCCACTAAAGTCTTGAACTTTTCAAAGTCATCCATGAGGGTTGGAATCAACTTCTTCCAAACTCCTGCTAATATTTTAACCTCCTCCTGTGAATCACTAATGTTTTTAATGGCATCTAGAATGGTGAACCCTTTCCAGAAGGTTTTAAATTTAATTTGCTCACACCCATCAGAGGAATCACTATCTATGGCAGCTGCAGTCTTATGAAATGTATTTCTAAAATAATAAGATATTAAAATAAAAATTAGTCCTTGATCCATGGGACTACCGAATGGATATTGTGTTAGCAGGCACTAAGGCAACATGAATTTCATTGTCTCTCTCCTTCAGAGATCTTGGATCACCAGGTTCCTTGTCCATGAGCAGTAATATTTTGAAAGGAATATTTTTTTCTGAGGAGTAGGTCTTAACAGTGGGCTTAAAGATATTCAGTAAACCATGTTGTAAACAGATGTTCTGTCATCCAGGCTTTGTTGTTCCATTTATAGAGCATAGGCAGAGAAGATTTAGCATAATTCTTACAGGCCCTGGAATTTTCAGAATGGTAAATGAGCATCGGCTTCAACTGAACGTCGCCAGCTGTATAAGCCCCTACCAAGAGGCTCAGTCTGTCTCTTGAAGCTTTGAAGACAGGTATTGCCATCTCTCCAGCTATGAAAGTCCTACATAGAATCTTCTTGCAATAGAAGGCTGTTTTATCTATAGTGAAAATCTGCTTCATGTAGCCACCTTCATTAATGGTCTTAGATGAGGATAATTTCTACCTCAGGACTTGCTCCTTCAGTTTGTACTCTAATGTTATGAACGTGGCTTCTTTCCTTAAACCTCACGAACCAAGCACTGCTACCTTCATACTTGTCTTCTGCAGCTTCCTCACCTCTCTTAGCCTTCACAGAACTGAAGAAAGTTAGAGCTTTGCTCTAGATTAGGCTTTGGCTTCAGGGAATGCTGTGGCTGGTTTGATCTTCTATCTAGAAGACTAAAACTTTCTCCAAATCACCACTAAGGAGGTTTCACTTTCTTACCATTCATGTATTCACTGGAGTAGCACTTTTAATTTCCTTTAAGAATTTTTCCTTTGCATTCACAACTTGGCTAACTGGCACAAGGGGCCTATCTCAGCTTTGACTTGCCTTCCTTGCTAAGCTTCATCCTTTCTAGCTTTTGATTTAAAGTGAGTGACATGTGATACTTCCTTTCACTTGAACACCATTGTCGGGTTATTAATTGGGCTAATTTCAATATTGTTGTGTCTCAGGGAATGGGGAAGGCTGAGGAGATGAGCGTGGTGGGGAAATGGTTGGTCAGTGAAACAGTCAGAACGCACACAACGTAGACAGATTACGTTTGCTAGCTTATGTGGATATGGTCCATGGGGCCCCAGAACAATTACAGCTGTAACACCAAAGATCACCGATCAAAGATAACCATAACAAATATAACAGCAATGAGAAAGCTTGAACTATTGGGAGAATTACCAAAATGTTACCCAGAGAAATGAGGTGAGTAAAATGCTGTGGGGAAAATGGTGCCAATAGATTTGCTCGATGCAGGACTGCCACAAACCTTCAGCTTGTACAAATCGCAGTCTCTGTGAAGCACAATAAAGTGAGATGCAGTAAAACGAGGTATGTCTGTATATGAAATTCCACCAGTGTATGAAATTCCCCTTTTCTCTATTTTCTTGACAATGTTCAGTATTTTTAGGTTTTGCATTTTTCTAGAAGTGGAAATGGTACCTTACTGTTTTTAATTTGTATTATCTTGATAACTCTTGAGGCGGAACATATTTTCATATGTGTATTGGGCATTTGAATTTACTCTCCTGAGAAATGCCAGTTCAAGTCTTTTGCCCACTTTCATATTATGTTGTTTGTCTGTCTGTCTTTTTCTTTCTTTCTTTCTTTCTTTCTTTCTTTCTTTCTTTCTTTCTTTCTTTCTTTCTTTCTTTCTTTCTTTCTTTCTTTCTTTCTTTCTTTCTTCCTTTCTTCCTTTCTTTCTTTCTTTCTCTCTCTCTCTCTCTCTCTCTCTCTTTCCTTCTTTCTTCCTTTCTTCCTTTCTTTCTAATTTGGCTGTACCT
Organism: Phacochoerus africanus; assembly: GCF_016906955.1. Classification (NCBI taxonomy): domain Eukaryota; kingdom Metazoa; phylum Chordata; class Mammalia; order Artiodactyla; family Suidae; genus Phacochoerus; species Phacochoerus africanus. The sequence goes on along the minus strand of NC_062560.1, from coordinate 109,950,633 downwards.
GCGGCATGTGGAAGTAGTCAGGCCAGGGATCAAACATGAGCCATAGCAGTGACCCGGGCTGCTGCAGTGACAATGCCAGATCCTTAACCCACTGTACCACAGGGGAACTCCTGTTTTTCTTATAGAGTTGCAAACATTCATTAAATATTCTGGATCTCTATCTTTTGCCAGTTATATGCTTTTTATTTATTTATTTTGTATTTTTGCTATTTCTTGGGCTGCTCCCACGGCACATGGAGGTTCCCAGGCTAGGGGTTGAATCGGAGCTGTAGCCACCGGCCTACGCCAGAGCCACAGCAACGCGGGATCTGAGCCGCGTCTGCGACCTACACCACAGCTCACGGCAATGCCGGATCCTTAACCCACTGAGCAAGGGCAGGGACCGAACCCGCAACCTCATGGTTCCTAGTCGGATTCGTTAACCACTGCGCCATGACGGGAACTCCTGCCAGTTATATGCTTTTTAAATGTAGTCTGTGGTTTGTTTTTTTAATGTGTTTATGATGTCGTTTGTATATAGAAGTTTTACATTTTCATGTGTTGAAACCTATCCATCTTTTTATTTATAGCTTGCTTGTGTGTGTTTTGTTTAGGGAAGCCTGAGCATACTACATACCCAAAGGACCAGATGATAGAAGGTGGAAACAGATAACCCCTTCTTTTTCTCTTCTTGCTTCTACTCTTTCTCCTTTTCTCCTCATCCTGAAATCGATGCCTTTAAGAAACAAGCTAGCTACCTTTTGCTTTGAGTTGTTCAATTTTTTATCTAGCTAGCTTTAGCTCTGTTCTGCTGGGTTGCTTTCTTCCAAACTTTTCCATCTACTTGGTGCTGTCAGTAAATGCCAGTGGAGAAGACTGGTTTGTGCCTGTAAGAATTTTAAAAAATGAATAAATACATCCCAAGATTGGAAAGATTGTGCCAAATGAATTAGCTCATATGTTAAAAAGTAACAAGTAAGAGATCTTATTTGGTCCATCTCTATTGTTTTTTCATAAAGGAAGACTTTTTCAACAATCATTTTCTAAACTTTTATTTCTTTATATCAGTACTGCAGTACCATACCAGCTCCATAACCCCCCTCACGAGCTAATCAAAATTGCTCTAACCTGGGTTGGGGATCAATGGAGGACGAGGAAAACTGAAGGTCAATGTTGTATCAAGCTGTCTCAGCCTCCCCCCAATCCTTCCTCACCCACCCCCCGCCCCGACCCTCCACTACACATTGCAGCTTGAATTATTTAGTTACTCAAATCAATCCATTTTTCTCTGTTCGGTAGTTGGACAATAAAAGTAAGATTTACTGCAGCAAGTGAATAATAAAAAACAAATTAGCTGAAAACAAACAAAAACCTGCTTACGTGGCAATCTTCTGTGTTAATCAAAACCTTGAGGACAGGTGGGAAGATCAATATTTGACTGCAAGAAGAAAAGAAGCAAATCGTCTGTGGAGGGTGAGAAAAGAGGGTCATCTGGGGAGAAAAAAGAAGACCTAAGGGCAGGGTTCATCATCAGAAGTGGCCAATGGCGAAATGTCATCCAGTTCTCCGGTTGGCCTTAGGGAGGCCTCCTCTGTTTGAGAAATGACAGTGTTTTTTATGCACATATCAAAGTTCAGCTGGATTGTCTCATCTGGGGAAGAAAGCCATCTGTCAGTATTCTCCAAATAATCTACATAATTGACTTTCAAACAAGCCTCAAAGAAACGGGCATTTATCACCCTAATTGTGGCAGGCGGAGTGTGTGTCACTGCCATTTTATCAAGATAATGGTAAATGGCACTGGGTTTCTTCTGTCCTGGCTTCTTCCAGATTTCTTTCAATTTGTACATACAGCTACATTCTCCTTTGAGACCAACTTCAGAAAAGAAAAGAAGAAAAGAAAAGAAAAAAGAAAAAAAGCCTGCCTGGGCATCGAGCAGGGGGGAATTTTGCTTGCCTTTTGGCGAGAACTGGAGTCAGCCACCAGCCACCTTCCACTCTTGACTCTGCCCCCAGAAACTCCGTTCAGGGGTAGTGAGTAGGAGAGCATCTTCAAGAAACTCTGTAATGGGGCTGGACCCCTGAGAAGCTCTATTCTGTGAGCCTGCATCTCCTGGCTTGAAGTTCCCTTTGGGGACTGATGGTGGGACAGGGGAGGGACACCCTCAGAACTAGCTTGGCCTTAGCTTCCAGCGGCATATGGAGGTTCCTAGGGCCGCTTCCCACGACATATGGAGGTTCCCAGGCTAGGGGTCGAATCCGAGCTCTAGCCGCTGGCCTACGCCAGAGCCACAGCAACGCCAGATCCGAGCCGCATCTGCGACCTACACCACAGCTCTCGGCAACGCACGATCCTTAACCCACTGAGCAAGGCCAGGGATCGAACCCACAACCTCATGGTCCCTAGTTGGATTCGTTAACCACTGAGCCACGACGGGAGCTCCTATCTTTTTTTTTTTTTTTTTTTTAATGGCCACACCTGCAGCACATGAAAGTTCCCGGGCACCAGCCTATGCTACAGCCATGGCCACGCCAGATCCGAGCCACAGCTTTCGGCAACGCAGACTCCTTTACCCACTGAACGAGGCCAGGGATCGAACCTGCATCCTCATGGATACTCGTCAGGTTCTTAACCCACTGAACCACAACAGGACCTCCACAGGCAGATGGTCTTAATGGATGGTGTCCTTGTTCCCATAGATGCAGGGTGGGACTGGGGAGGGGTCTAGATTATTATGAGGTGCTTTTTTCTACAACAGAACCCAGTAACTCATTTCTGGAGGAAATTGCTGCTCCATCAAATAAATGTTTAAGAACTAGATTCATTCTCAGATCGTGCCTCAAATTCAAGATCTAGGACAACTTGCCTCAAAGCATAGTCTTTTGTCATTTTCAAGGCAAAGGCCACTCTCAGTTTTACCTTTCCAGACTCTTGCAAAATGTGTTTCTTAACCCGGCTAGCTTTAGACACCCCCACCTTTCCTGTGAGTACCTTGAGATCAAAGATCCCACACTGCCCATTATTGAGCAGAGAGGACCACAGAGCATATTGCAAAACTGAGGTGAACTTGAAACTTTCTCCTGCAGACGATTGCAACCACAGAAGAAATGGAAATGTGTTTGGATTTCTAAAGAATGTTTGAAAATGTGTTTGGCTGTCAGTTTTCCCACTTCCCCACAGACAGATAGTTTCTCAGTAATCCATTAAGGGGCGATAGAAATTGAGGCAGAGGGCTCCTGTTAAAAAATAATCCAGGGAGTTCCCATCGTGGCTCAGCAGTAACTAGAATCTGACTAGTACCCATGAGGATGCAGGTTCGATTCCTGACCTTGCTCAGTGGGTTAAGGATCTGGTGTTGCTGTGAGCTGTGGTGTAGGTCGCAGATGTGACTTGGATCTGGTGTTGCTGTGGCTCTGGTGTAGGCCAGCAGCTACAACTCCAATTTGACCCCTAGCCTGTGGGGAAAAAATATACAATGAAAACAGCAGTCATGTGTCTGAGAATTATTCTCCTTTCTTAATGGTTTTTGCCCTGTAGCTAGAATGTGCATATTTAAGCATACATACCTGATAGGTCTACACTTTTCTACAGACACGGAATATCATATAATCATAACTATTTCCCAGTGTTGGAAGAAGGAAATAGTTAAGGCTTGAGTCGCTTGATGACATCCTTTTTTTTCCCCTCTATCCAGTTAACTCCAATATTGAACTGTCTTTTCTGCTCTGTTTTCTCTCTTATGCACACAGCATGTGGCATTCTGTATTCTGATTAAAGAGTGGAAAACAACAGCGGCATCTGGGCTGAATGGGGCGGAGTAAATCCAACTGGCACAACCTGTTATGACGGGCAGTGTTATTCAATGACCTAGTAAAGAAATGAAAGTGGAACAAAACCTGGCACAGGGAGGCAAGTACACTTCTTTCATTTGGCACGAGTGTCTCTCCGCAGTGGTTTTCACCGGTAGACTGTTGGACAGCGGGGTCCTTTAAACCTTCCCAATTGCGCTGGGAAATTGTGATCATCTTGTAAATTGCATGTACGTCACAGTTGAGGAATCGCGCTTTGAGAGTCATGTGGGCTCTGTGAAAGCAGAGCCAGGTAGCACCTGCTTGGGGAGCACATAATAGACCTACTCTGTCAGGCCACCCCAGGGGAAGATCATGTGTGTCCTGGAAGGAATGAGAAGTTTTCTTGTGGAGAAAACAGTTTGACTTAAATGATTTAGGGCTGAAGGGCAATGAATACATAACTATAGATATTTTTATACACACAGTGAGAGAGTGAACCACTGCTGCGGGGATTGTTTTGTATGTATCACTCCCTTGTTTAATATTTCTTGAGTCTTTTTATCCCTTCAAGTGTGCCGCTCCAAATGCTCATATGTCCACCCAGATGCAAAAGAGTAAATACTGTATGATGCCCTGCATGCAAAGTTCTAGAACAGGCAAAACTAATCCATGCTGATAAAAGAATTTACAACAGTGATTGCCTTGGAGTGTGTCTGTACAAGGAAGTGACTAGAAAGAGGCAAAGGGGAACTTTTGGGGGGTGATGGGGATATTCTTTATTTTGTTTTGAGCGATGGTTACTGTGGTGTATACATTTGTCAAATCGGAGCGAACTGAAAACTTACAATCCGTGCCTTTTCTGAAAATGGGGATTCTCTACAAAAACAGAAAAATGCAGAGAAGGAAGTATTTTGAGGTCACAAGAACACTGAGAGGCTCTGATGTTTTGGCTAACTCAAAGTTCAGCTACTTCAGTTCAGGGCTATCTGTCCTGAGTTTGTCAGGAGTTCCAGGAAAAACTTCCTTTACGTATAAAACTCACTTCTGCAAAACCAAACCCAAGGTCACCTCCCTTCCTATTTCACAGCATAATTTTATGTTTTGTTTGAAGTGATGTATTTCCCCAAATCAGAGCTCTTCAGTCTTAAATGTCATCCCATGTGGAATTTCTTCCCTCCACAAACCTTTCCTTTGGGTACTTTTCTGCCAGGATACGGTGCCCTGGAGATCTTGAGATTCTCTGATTGTTGACTGTCTCTCCCAGCAGAAGGTGTACCTGGAAGCTGGGCCTGTGTCTGACTTCTTTCTGAGTCCCAGCACCAAGCCCAGGGTCTGGCCCACAGGGCGAGGACCTCAAGCAACAAAGGGATCATCATACAAAGAGGAATCTGTAGGGTTTAAATAGATAAATAACGGATTCAGGGGATGGTCTCTGCTTTCTAAGAGCTTACAAAAAAAGACATCTGGGTAAGTGGCTCCTTCCATGGTCTAATTAGCCTTTAAGAGGCTACATCTTACTCTTTGTATTGCTCTTACTACCCTATTACCCCTCTCTCCAACTTGCCTTGGTCCTCTCTATCATTAGTAATTAGATGAGACAACCAAAGTAGGGGCATCCCTTTTTCCAGAAGGTTCCAGAAGAAGTACATATGCTAGTTTCCAGTAGACTCCTTGAGTCCCCTCCCATTGTTATACAACAAGTATAGTTAACATGAAACTGCAGTTAGCTGATTCGTGGCGATCAGACAGTATGGACTATAGGAAATGAAAACAGTCTGGTCTTCTTTACACATTTCCACTCAGTGGCTTGGAGTGGTGGGGTATTAAGGAGTTAGGCTAGAGACAGCAGGCCAAGGGGGAAGAATGGGCTCCTTAGGGTGGTGGAGCTGACGTTAAAGACACTGTAATTATATGATAGTGAAGGATTTCTCTTTGAATGTTCCCAAAAGGCAAAGTTAGGTCAGAGAAAAGACTAATTACCTCAAAAGGTATGGGGCACGCTGCTGAGCATCTCGTTTCAGGGAAAGCTCAAAGCCAAGGGTAAGGACCCACACTGAGTTCACGAGGCCCATTTGAATACTTGACGAACCTCAGACATCCCTACCTGTGAGGCTGATAGCTTACCGGTTGAAGGAAACAACCACTTTCTGCTACAACACATCCTCTAGGACACCAGGCTTGGAATACAGTCCATCCTTATCCAGCTCCGAGTTGGTGACTGTGGAAGTGTTTGCCAATGGTAAGAATTGTCAGTAACAAAGTGAGGCTGCCAAGGACGGGAGCAGCCTCTCTATGGAAGCCGAGGACCTTGAAGGATAGTTTGCTCTTTAAGGCTATTATGAACTTATCCTCCTCATGAGTGTCCCAGCTCTCAGCTCCATAAAACCTGCAATAACTGCTGTTTTATGACTTACACCTGGTCATAACACAAAAGATTGATCGGGGCTCCCATCCTACAAAGAGGGAAGATAGCGCTTTCAGATATATGGCCTCCCAATAGATTTTTCATGAGATGAGCCAAAAACGCGTCTTCAAGATTCATGCAAGTAAATGTGATCAGTGCCCAAGTCTGTAAATAACATACCCAATCTTTCAAGCTTACACTCTGACCCTTTTGAGTTTGTGGTATCCTTATTAGAGCCAATAATATGTTGGAGAGATGAACTATGTTTTTACCAAAAAAAAAAAAAATTAGATCGAAATCTTTTAGGGAAAAATATTGCCCCTCTCTCTGTATTCTTCCATTTTCTTATCTCCTCTCTCCACCCAGTGCAGGAAAATTTCTCTTAAATCAGCTTGATATTTCCAAGAGTAGCATAAGCTGTTAGCAGTTTTATGCAACTAATAAAGGAGATTAAAAAATGAACAAACTCTGTAACTTTCTGTATTCTGAAATCCATTACCAAAAAAAAAAAAAAAAAAGCCCTCTCGTTTGGGAAATGTTAAATATTGCTTTGTCAGAGGGTGCTGGAAATATGAAAGAACGAATTCCATATATCTAAATGGCATTCGAAAGAACAAAAATCAGGGGCTATTAATGTAGCTAGATCTTGGGATTCAGGTAATATGTCCTGTAATTCATTCTGAGTGACAGTTGTGAAGAGAAATCAGAGTAGGGCTGACCAAAATACCATCCCCTGAAAAGAAAAAATATCAGCACCCGGACTTCAAAACTAATCTCTCGCATATCAACCTGATCTCTCCGAGGGGACTCTTTTCCAGCTAAATGCTGAATTTAATTCTGTACATCACATTTCTTTGGAGAGATTTAGTACTTTAATTATTTTTTTATGTGTCACAGAACTGTAAACATAAATTATATTTTTGTTTTCTTTATCTTTAAAGGAGAGCTTAGAAAAATAATAATGATTAAAGGTGTATGTGAATTTTCCTTGAGTCTTTTTCTTGCCTGTGGAAGGGGATGCTCATTTTCTGTATTTGTGGCTGAGGAATCCTCTGGCCATACCTCCAAGCCATCTCGGGAAGACTAGAAAGTCTAAAAGCCACTCAATCAGCTGTCTGTTTTGCCTACAGAGGTGATGGTGGTTTTAACTTTTTCTTCTTCCTGAAATGCTGTGAACTGACTTTTCCTTTCTGTGCAGTATAGATGTTTCTTAGTTGCATCGTGGGCTGAGGAAAATCACTGGAATATTCTTTTGAATATAAAAATATTTTAATTGGAACGTGGTGGCGCAGACCCAGAAAAAATCTTTTTGACCCAAATGTGGACATCAGTGGTATGGTATGATATAGGCAGAGTCAATAATCTAACAGTACAGTCTGGGCATTTCTTTGCATATCGATGACACCGAACAGGACCCTGAGGGGCCCTCCCAAGTACAAAAGCCTTTCTGGGTCCCCATTTCTTGTTTGTAGGAAAAAGGTTTCAGCCTCTTAGACCTTTGCCGAGTTCCAAAGGGCAGATTCCAGCAGTTACTAATTAGAGTGAGGAAATGCAGAAATCAAGGCAAAGCAGTGAAAAAACAATACTGCAGCAATGGGGCAGGGTTTTGGTTCCTCATATCCATAACCACGAGATACCTATCTCTGAGTTCTTCTACAGGAACTAAGACCCTGTCAGGTGGAGGATGGTAACTTCAGGCTGAGCACAGGTACTTGAACCCTGGACTGACCGGAACCAGAAGGCTGATGATTGAGATTCCTAGAACACCACCTGTTACCTTCCCATCAACCAAAGGAATGTCCGACACCCACAGGCACCCCCCCCCCCCCGCAATGTCGCCTATAAAAACTCTTCTTAAAACCATCAGGGAGTTTGAGCTTTTTTTAAAAAGAAATTTTTTTTATCCATTTGTTGCCACCCCGGGGCATATAGAGTTCCTGGACCAGGGATCGAATCCGAGCCAGAGTTGCCACCTACCCACAGCTGAGGCAACGCTGAGTCCTTCACCCACTTCAAGGGGTTGGAGATGGAACCTGTATCCCTGCCGCTGCAGAGACACTGTTGATCCCGTTGTGCCATAGCAGGAACTACGAGTGTGGGATTTTTGGACACGATCTGCCCATCGCCCTTGCCCAGCTCTGCAAATAGACCTTTCTCTTTTCCAGACTCCAATGTTTCAGTTTGTTTGGCCTTGCTGTGCATCGGGCACAGGAACTTGGGTTCAACGACATCAGTACTGCATGGAGTGGAGTGAACTATTTTAAAACCAGTTGCTCTTTAAAACAATCTCCCTATTGTATCATGTCAGCAGTTGTTTGTAATGGTGAAGCTTGCAGCAAAGCTGTGTTACTCAAAGACCAACCTCTTCCCAGCCTGCATCTGGCTGGGAGAGCATGCCAACAACGCTTAATGTAATGGCTCACATCTGTCAAGGAGGATTATAAATTGTACCTGTGATGCCCTGTAATTAGTAACCCTCAAATGGCTCCAGCTGCCATTTCCCTGAGCATTCGCCTTGGTAATATCTTATAGAAAATATATAACTCAGAACCAAGAGCATTTAGATCCAAAAGACGCTGCCTGTCGTGAAATGGAAGCATGTTGTTCTAATCTAAAATCCCTCTTTTCTTAGTGCTCTCACCAAGTTTACATGAGGCTCTTTCATCCAGAGACCAGTGTGGAATGCACTTCAGCTTGTTGAAGAGAGATTCGGTTGTTGACTTGGTTTCAAAGCAAAATTCACCCTCGCATCGTGTGAAAAGTAAATATGGCTGTTTTCTGTGTGTTAGGGTGATTTGAGAATGAATGTGAGCCTGTAGCTGGAGACTTCACACTGGGAAGTTGACCTTTTGCTTGCAAAGGAGCTTTGCTATTTCGTTGGCTCATGGGTATATCTGCAAACGCTGCGTGCTGGGTTTGTGTTTGCAGATCAGAATTCATTACTTGCTGAGACCTAAGGTGCAGTATGGAAAATGTAGGTTTTGAAAAATGTTTTCACTAGTTTGAGAGTCAGTACACCCTTTCCTAGATTTATTTCGGTGAGTTTCTAGTGAAAAAGCATTACCCCATAACTGGCTATATACTAAAAGGGAACTAAAATCAGATCCTTACTTCATACCACTAAATAAAGAGTTGCTAAATGGTTTAAAAATAAAAGGTGAAAATAAAACTATAAAATAACAAAAGGAAAATGTAGGTATTTATTTATATATTCTTGTTGTAGCATATCTTTCTAAGCAGAGCAGCAAAGTCATAAAATCAGAAAGGAAAAGATTGAGAAACTGAATTAAAGCTACAAAAACAAACATACTAAGCCCCCTTTGGAGGTTAAAAATCCATAATAAACAAAAATTAAATGAAAATTAATGAGAAAATGTTTGCAGCAGATATTAAGTATAATTGGTTTACTTAAACATTTCTTACAAATTAATCTTAAAAAGATGAAAACATTAACAGGAAATGGATAAAGGACATAAAAGGTAATTCACAAAGGAAGAAACAAAAAATGGCCAATAAATAAATGAAGAAATATTTACCTTCATTAGCAATCAAGCAGATATAAACTAAATCCATCCATCACACTGGCAAATTAAAACAATTGATAATAACTTCTGTTGACAAAGCCTTGAGGAAACTGAACTTTCATATGCTGAATTCAGAATGCAAATAGGGGAGTTCCCGTCGTGACTCAGCTGAAATGAATCTGACTAGGATCCATGAAGATGCAGGTTCGATCCCTGGCCCCACTCAGTGGGTTAAGGATCCAGTGTTGCCATGAGTTGTGGTGTAGGTCGAAGACACGGCTTGGATCTGACATTGCTGCAGCTGGCGGCACCTAGCCTGGGAACCTCCATATACTGTGGGTTTGGCCCTAAAAAGACAAAAAAAGAAAAGAAAAAGAATGTAAATAGGTAAATATCTTTATGGGGTACCATGACGATATGTATCTAAATCCACAAATTATGCATTTGTACTCGTAGGTAGTTACCATAAGGAAATAGAGACATGTGAAAAGCAGTAATTATAAAAAATGTTTACTTTTAAAAAAAAATTTTTTGGCTGCGACTGCGGCATGCAGAAATTCCCAGGCCAGGGATTGAAACTGCACCACAGTTGTAACCAGAGCCTCATCAGTGACAATGCCAGATCCTTAAACTGCTGAATCACAAGAGAACTCCCATGTTTTTAAAATACTGCACACAGAGAGAGAGAGACAGAGATTAAGACATAGGCAGAGTTACAGACAAAGACATGGGACTAGAAATAAGTGCAGCAAAACAGTTACCTTGGGGTGATGAGATTACCAGCATTTTTTTTCCTTTCCTTTGAGATATTACTTTTGAAATTAGGAATTAGAGGGACTTCTCTTTAAGGATCCAGAGTTAACACTTGCAGTGGCTTGGATCTCTGCTTTTGTGCAGATTGGATTCTGCATGCTGTGGGTATGGCCAAAAAGAAAATAATTAGGAATTAGGAACAATAAAGTTATCTATGAAAGAGAGATGCCTGCTATAAAAAGACATATCAGCCTAGTCATGGGGAGGTATTGCCCATGACCAGCTTTTGGGGTCCCACTGTCATTTTTGTGCATCCATCTTTCTTTAGGTCATCATGGCCCACAAACTTCTCGAGTCTTCAGGGTTGCCCTTCACTCAGGTATTCATTCGTCCATTCAACAGACATTTGCTGTGTTCAGACCACACACCAGGCTCAGTCCTTGTCCCTGACTCATGCCCTATATGGTAAACAATTTCCTAGTTGTTTCTCATCTGCATTTACTTCTCTCAAACCTTGTTAAGTGGCTGACTAGGAAATCTTTTTAGCAAGTTCTCTCTGTATTAAATAGGTGATGCTAGCACGAAACTTGAACTTTAAGGAGGACCTTAAAGGCTTTAACCCAAAGAGTGAGTAATGTGACATTTGCAGACAACTCCATATGGATATGCTTGCCAGATGACGCCACTCTTTCCTAGCCACATATATTCTAACTGGACATCGTACTTCCAACTGTGTACCCTCTGCAAGATCTGGGATCATTCCCCTGGCCTGATGCTCCATTGTCAAGGGTGTTTCTGGGGATTAATAATGCATATCAATTCTTCTACTTTCTTCGTCCGGATCTCTCTCTTGTGGCTTTCTTGGTTCTTGCCATCTGCCCTGCTCTGCCTTGTGGCCTTTACATCTTCTACTCCACCACCTGCCCTCTTGATTCTGGCTTCCACACTTGTTCTGATCCAAACATTTGCTCTAACTTTCCTCCATACTGGCAGAGATTTTCCCTGCTGTAACAAATTCCCACAAACTTAGTGGCTTAAAACAACACAAATTGGAGTTCCCGCCATGGCACAGTGGTTTAAGACTCTGACTACAGTAGCTCACGTCGTTGCAGAGGTGCAGCCCAGCCCAGCGGTTAAAGGATCCAGCATCGCTGCAGCTGCAGTGTAGGCAGCACTTGTGGTTTAGATTCAATCCCTGGCCTGGGAACTTCCATATCCCATGGGTGCTGCCATAAAAATAAAAAATAAAAAAAACCCCGAATTAATATCTTACAATTCTTAATGAGTTTCACTGGGCTAAAATCAAGCTATGGGTAAGGCTGCAATTTTTTTCCTGGTGGCTCAATGGGAAAATCTATTTCTTTGCCTCTTTCAGCTTCTAGAAGCCACTTTCATTCCTTGGCTTGTGGCCCTGTTCTACCATCTTCATAGCCAGCAACATCTATTTGATGTTGTCACATCTCCCTCTGACCAAACTAGAAAAAGGTTCTCCAGTGTTAAGGACCTGTGTGTTCAACTGTGCCCCCTCCCCGCCCCCTCAAATATATGTCTACATCCTAATTCCCAGAACCTGGGAATGTTACATTGTTTGGAAAAAAGGTTCTTTGAAGATATAATTACAGATCTTGAGGCAAAAATTCACCGTGGATTATCTGGCTGGGCTCTAAATCTAATGACAAGCACCTTTTTCTTTTTTGGCCAGGCCTGCGGCATGCGGAAGTTCCTAGGCCCAGAGATCAAACCTTTACCACAGCTGTAATCTGAGCCACAGCAGTGACAATGCCAGATCCTTAACCTGCTGAGCCACCAGTAAGTCCTCAATCTAATGTCTTTAGAAGAGAAAGGCAGAGGGACATTTGAGGTGGACAGAGAAGAGACAGAAGAGGAGGAGGCAAGGCTGTCACAGAAGCAGAAATTGGAGTGTCACAGCTACAAGTCAAGGAACACCTGGAGTCACCGGAAGCTGGAAAGGACAAGGAAGGAGTCTCCCCAGGGCCTTCAGAAGGAATGTGTCCTGGCTGACACTTTGATTTCAGATTTCTACCTTCCAGAACTGTAAGAGGGTAAATTCTCTTTGTTTTAAGCCACCTAGTTTGCAGTCATTTGTTACAGCAGCCACAGGAAGCTAATACAGGACCCATCTGATTACAGAGTCCTCCAGGGTAATCCAGGGTAATCTCCCCATCTCAAATTCCTTAATCTTAATCATATCCACAAAATCCCTTTTTCCAGGCAAGTTCAGGTATTTACAGGTTTGAAGGATTAGGACATGGACAGTTTTGGGAGGGGTGCATTATTCTGCTTACCGCAGTACATAACTAGACTCTTCATCCCTAAAATAATTTGTCCATGCCCTCCATGCCTAGAGCCTCCTCACAGGCTATTGTTTGTATTTTGCTTTCATCCTTACTTACTTGTCTAGGATCCGTCTCCTGAGTCTTTCGGTGGAATAACAGAAAGCACATACGTGTGGAGTCAGGCAGATTGTGTTTAAACCCTGGCTCTTTCTTTGTTCTCTGTGTATCCTTGGGCAAATTATTCAAACTCTATGACTTTGTTTCCTCATCTATGATGTGAGTAGTCATATCATAGAATCATTGTGCAGATGAAAGGAGACAGCACAGCTAACATGCTGGCCACGTCCTAGACATTCAATGAATGTTGCTCTTTTTTGGTTATTGCTGCTATCATCCTATAACCTATGAACCTGTGGCAATTTATAGTCTTGAAGTAGATGGTCTGATAGAGGAGATATGTGTGTAGGAGCTTTCTAATTTTCCTTCAAATCCCACTGTAGATATAGTTTTCTAATCCGATAATACATAAGGTTTCCCCTGATACCATTGCATTTCATTTTGGACTGTGATTCTACCTACATAATACTAAAGTTCCTGGTTGAAAAGGGAAATATCCTACTAAACTGGCTACTGAAAATAACACAGCTGCAATAATAAATATTTCTTGCGCACCTACTATGCTTTAAGCGTTATGATTGTCACTATGGATGAGATTGACACAATACTTATGCTTCTGGAGTGGGGAAGAATGACCCGTAACTAGGTGATTCTAATGTGTCGTGACTGGTGTCAAGATGAGAACAAACACAGGAGAACTTAGGGATCACAGAGCAGGGAATAAAGACTCCTTGGAACGAGGAAGTGCTGTCTAATGTGGGATCCGAAGGCTAAATAGAAGTTAGTTATGTAGAGTCCCTCTTACCCTCCACAGAAAGGAAGGAGAGAATAAAAATGAAACCTTGTTTTAACGAATTCAATTGACTTAAACATTCATATTAATAAAAGAACTTTGGGCATATAAATATAGCCATTCTTGTTTACATGAGAAATGTTTATATATTTCAAAGGAGTTTGAGATATAGTTGCACTACTGTGATAAGAATAAATGATCCATTGATAGAGTTCTTTCAGATCACTTGGAGAAGAAGAGGGCTTTTATTACATTTGCTACACGTGACCCCAGTGGGCACACTGGTGGTTAGGAAACATATAAATACTATACCAAAAGTGTCCTTGAATTATATAGCTCTGATTTAGAGAAGAGGGTGAGTATGGTGTGGTGTCATGGTCATGGTATGATGCTGGGTAGGCGGTGGTGCCAGATGTTTGGAAGACGTCGTTTATGGTTTGTAGGAGTTAACAATAGCAGCAAAAAATATGTTGTGAAATTATGATGAGCCGGGTACTGTGCTAAGCACGCTTTGTATATTAACTCATTAATCCTTTCACTGATCTGTGAGGTAGGTAATACTGTAATCTTTATTTTATAGATAGGACAAGTGGGATACAGAGGTTAAATAGCATTATCTAAAATTAGTTAGCAAGTGACAGAGCTGGGATCCAAGGTAGGACAGTTTGACCTGAAAGCCTGTGCTTTTAACTTCCATAGTAAGGACTGCTCCATTGGGCAAGGAGGGACCTTGTGGGAATATACAGATGTATGGAAATTACATATAAAACAGGAAAGCAGAAGCAAATGTCAACAGGACGGTATGGACATATATCCATTAAGTGCCAAGAGATAGGTGGAATGGATAGTAACTGAACCTGGGGCTGGGATGGGTTGGGGGTTACTTTATCAGAAAGCCTTATAGAAAAAGAAATCTTAAGTAGTGTTTTGTTAGAAATGTACAGTTGACCCTTGGCCAACACGGGTTTGAACTATGCAGGTCCACTTCTAGGCAGATTGTTTTCACTAAATACACGCTACAGTATTTCATGAACTGCAGATGTGGAGGCCAACTGTAAAATTATACTGGATTTTGGACTACATGGAGGGTTGGTGCCCGCCACCTCCATGTGTTCAATAGCCAACTGTATTTGGTATAGCAGCTAATTCCCTTGGCTTCCAGGTATCACCCTCGGTCTTCCTCCTGTCTCTGGCTCTTCCGGTTTCCCTCTGCTTGTTCTTCCTTTTCTCCCCAGCTCCTTAATGTCAGAATCCTCGACTGCTTCTCACTTCTATCCAGTCAGTCCCTCACTGTTATCCTCCTGTCTTGTGGCTTTAAATACCATGTACGTGCTGTTGAATCCCAAATTTGTATCTACAGTCCAGCTTGATCTTCTAAACTCCAGATTTGTATATCCAACTGCTTCTGTATCTTCTCTTGTACATCTAATAAGAATCTGAAATGTAACAAAGCTGAACTGCTGATGTTTCTCTCACAGTTGGATCCTCCCATCCTCTGGCCCATTTCAGTGAATAGCCATTCATTCTTCCGCTTGCTCAGGCCCCAAACCTTGGCATCATCTTTGACTCCTTCCTTTCTCTCCCTCAGCCTAAAAGTCATTAGTAGTTTAGCCTTCAAAATATAAGTAGAATCTAACCACTTTTTACTATCTTTACTGCAATCACAGTGGTGTGCTTGGATTATTGCATCAGCCTCTTAACAAGCCTCCCTGATTCCACCCATGACCCTCTAAGCCAGAGTAGACTAAGTGATCCTAAGAACCTAAGTCAGTTCATGTCCCTTTTCTAATCAAAACCCTTTTTCTATAAAGGACTAGGTAATAAATACTTTAGAGTTTGTGGACCACATAGTCTGTTGTAACTACTCAACTCTTCAATCTGCAGCAGGAAAGCAGCCACAGATACTATGCATATGAATTAATATGGCTGTCTTCCAATTAGTATTTTATTTACAAAAGCAGAGAGCAGGCATAGTAGGCCAAATTGTAAGCTCTACCAATGGGTCTAATAATTGTAATTTTGAAGTAGCGACGAGCGTGAGTGATATTTTGAGATATCTGTAACACCTGTAATGTGATAGGAAAATATCTGTCATTTTTTTTTATTGGTGACAAATTCGCAGTAACTGGTAATAATTAACTATGATTTGTACATTCATAGTTGAAGTAAATGCTAAATTACAGTTAGAGGTTAGTGAAAGTACATAATAAATTTTTTCCCATTCAAATTCACAGAACCTCTTAAATCTATTCATGGACCCCAGTATAAGAACTCCTGAGCTTGAGCAAGAGTCAAAATGTACCTGTTAACAATGAAATAAACAATTCAAAATGAGTGACAACACCTTCTGAGTTGAGTAAGTTTGGAATAGACACGGACGCTGGTTACACATAGCTTGGAAGTGGTGATGGGGGGTGAAAGCAAAAATTGATCACCAAAATATCCCACAGCCCCTGTAAAGAGTGTCAAGGGGAGTTCCCATCGTGGCGCAGCGGTTAACGAATCCGACTAGGAACCATGAGGTTGAGGGTTCGGTCCCTGCCCTTGCTCAGTGGGTTAACAATCCGGCGTTGCCGTGAGCTGGGGTGTAGGTTGCAGACGCGGCTCGGATCCCGCGTTGCTGTGGCTCTGGCATAGGCCGGCGGCTACAGCTCCGATTTGACCCCTAGCCTGGGAACCTCCATATGCCACAGGAGTGGCCCCAAAAAAAAAAATAGCAAAAAGATAAAAAAAAAAAAAGAGTGTCAGGGGCAGTTGCTGAAAGGAAACAAAAGACTAGAAGGAAGCCAAGAGAAATGACTACAATTCTTTGGAGCACAGAGAAGGAATGAGCAGGCTGGGATCTTCGTGAAGTCTTAAAATTCTGAGGAAGTTGCACAAACTTATTGGTTTTTTGTTTTTGTGTTTTTGCCTTTTCTAGGGCCGCTCCCTCGGCATATGGAGGTTCCCAGGCTAGGGGTCTAATTGGAGCTGTAGCAGAATCCGAGGCACGTCTGTGACCTACACTGCAGCTCGTAGCAACCCCGGATCCTTAACCCACTGAGCAAGGCCAGGGATCAAACCCGAGTCCTCATGGATGCTGGTCGGGTGCATTAACCACTGAGCCACAATGGGAACTCCGAACAATCTTATTGCATTGTAAGATTGGAAGTCTTCGATGACGCTCTGATGTGTACAAACATACAATGAAAAGGGGTATTATTGAGGAAAGCAGTGGAAGGCCCATAACCTTGGCCAGAAAATGGGAGATATATTTCCTGTGATTCACACATTACCCCAAAGCCTTCAATTTCTTAGAATTGCTAATAAAAACTCCAAATATCCCAGCAATAACTTTCAAACACCTCCATTTTCACTAATACTACCTCATACCCAATTCTGCTTTATAGTGCATTCCAATGTAATTGTAGCTACTGCATTGACTGGCTCGGAGAATCTATGAGGGTTTCTAACCAGATCCAAGTAAGAGCTTGTTCAGGACCCAGAAACTTATTGTCCCTTTAAAGTGGTAGTTAAAAGAAAAAGAGAGAAGCCTGGTATTTCGAATTTATGGCAATAATAGAAAAATTGCTAGGTATTTTTGATGAAGGAGTTTGAAGCGAATGTAACACTGCATATATTAACTTCATATTTCAGCGCACATCCAGATTTATTGATTAGAGAAGGACTGACTCAAGCCAAGATTGATTTGATAGAAATCACAGCCTGCTTATTTATCATGTGGAGAAAATTTACACATCTACCTAGGCATAAGAGTATTACTTTATTGACTCTGAATTAAGTCTTGGCTGAATGTCAAGTTTCACCTGAGCCTGTAGACCCCTTTCAGAACAATTCTTGTTTGCATTTGAGCAAGGAACTATGAAAAGGATGTGTTTTTGTTTTTTGGGTTTTTTTTGTTGTTGTTATTTAAATGCCCAGAAGTACTTTGAAAAAATCAAAATATGATAAATCTTGTTAACTGGTGTTTGTGGTGATATACTAAGATGACTGGCTGAATGAAGATTTTTTTAAATATTATTTATAGAGCAAAGAAGTGAAGAATAATGTTAGAAAGACAACATTTCAAGCACTTTAGAAATACTCATTTATAAATAAATACTAGTGTACGAAGTAGAAGTCTCCATTTAGTAAGGCAGGATGTTAAAGCAAGTAGTCTTAAGAGTAACCATTCAAAGGTAGCCTCCTATCCTAAGTAACTCCACTTAGATGTACTTGGTTAGATTAGCAGTAATTTAGCTAACATATATGAAGCACTTAGAATATGCCAGGATTGGAGTTCCCGTCGTGGCGCAGTGGTTAACGAATCCGACTAGGAACCATGAGGTTGCAGGTTCGGTCCCTGCCCTTGCTCAGTGGGTTAACGATCCGGCATTGCGGTGAGCTGTGGTGTAGGTTGCAGACGCGGCTCGGATCCTGCGTTGCTGTGGCTCTGGCGTAGGCTGGCAGCTACAGCTCCGATTAGACCCCTAGCCTGGGAACCTCCATATGCCGTGGGAGTGGCCCAAGAAATGGCAAAAAGAAAAAAAAAAAAAAAAGAATATGCCAGGATTGTACTATATACTTTCTTTCTTTTTCTTTTCTTTTTTTTTTTTTTTTTTGGTCTTTTTGCCATTGCTTGGGCTGCTCCCTCGGCATACAGAGGCTCCCAGGCTAGAGATCCAATCCGAGCGGTAGCCGTCAGCCAACGCCAGAGCCACAGCAACCAGGATCCGAGCCTCATCTGTGACCTACACCACAGCTCACAGCAAGGCCAGATCCTTAACCCACTGAGCAAGGGCAGGGATCGAACCTGCATCCTCATGGTTCCTAGTCGGATTTGTCAACCACTGCGCCACGACGGGAACTCCTGTGCTATGTACTTTCATTGATGATTTTTAAAATCGCTAAAGATTTTAAAATGTCTATTAAGTAGGTATTGGTAATTCTCTCTTTACATTTAAGAAAACTGAGATTCGAAGAGGCTAATTGACATACTGGCGGTCCCACAGCTAACACATAGAGCTAGGATTAAAAACTGACCCCCTCCTGGGAGTTCCCATCGTGGCTCAGCAGAAATGAATATAACTAGTATCCATGAGGATGCAGGTTCGATCCCTGGCCTCGCTCAGTTGGTTAATGATCCTGCATTGCTGTGAGCTGTGGTGTCAGTCGCGGACGTGGCTCAGATCCTGCATTGCTATGGCTGTGGTGTAGGCTGGCAGCTATAGCTCCGATTCAACCCCTAGCCTGGGAACCTCCATATGCCACAGGTGTGGCCCTAAAAAAAAAACAACAAAACCAAACCTGACTCCTCCTGGAGTCCCCGTTGTAGCTCAATGGATTAAGAACAGACGTAGTGTCCATGAGGATGCGGGTTCAATCCCTGGCCTTCCTCAGTAGGTTAAGGATCCAGCATTGCCATGACTGATCTCCTGTGTAGGTCACAGATGCGGCTAAGATCCCACATTGCTGTGGCTGTGGTGTAGGCCAGCAGCTGCAGCTCCTATTTGACCTCTAGCCCCGGAACTTCCATTTGCCGCAGGTGTGGCCCTAAAAAGAAGAAGAAGAAAAAAAAAATGACTCCTCCAGACTCCAGAGTCTATGTCCTCAACTACTGCACTCTACTGCCTCTTGCTTGAAAGCAAAAAAAATTATGTTAAAATATTATGCAATTGCGATATTCTCTTAATTGTGAAGGGACTCACCCAAATGTTTTGAGTCATAGGCACTTTACCCTAAATTTGATAGGTTCTCCAATTTGGAGGGTTCTTGAGTGACTTATTCCTCCGAGTGAAGACGAGGTAGGGGAGTAGGGGAGAGAGAGTCAATCAAAAATGTTAAACCGAAAATGCAATTTTTTTTTTTTTTTTAATCTTCGAGGAATGAATCACTCTAGGTACTGGCTCCTAACTACAAACTAAGTGGCATTCGATTTTGGACGATGAGAGGTTAACCCAGTTTGTTACTGGTATTTTCCCTTCAGCACAACAACTGCTTTGCAAGGGAAATAGCTGTTCATAACTGTTAAGGGCCTTATTACTGTTCAAATGCCCTTTTCTTTCTTTTTTTTTTTTTTCCAAATGCCCTTTTAATACTTTTTATCCTGGCAAAGGTACATTACAAATGAAATACAGGGGAGGAATAATTCAAACTCCTCGGATGGTGGCATTTTGTAAACCTCGAAGCCACAGTACAAATCTCTCTCAAACCTCTAGAAATCCGTCTTCATAGCACAGAGTAGGTGGGAAGGGGCTTGCAAATCCTTTTCAACCTGACAGCTCAAAAACCTAACTTGTTTTCTGATTCCTCAGCCGTGACAGGTTGTGGGTGGTATATTTTTCACTTCAGAAGGTAAGGACTCTTGCTAGAATATGGGGGTCCAAGCAGCTGGCTTTAATGTTAAATTCGGAGCGGGAGAGACAAAGGAAAGAGCAGAATCAATTATACATCAGGCCTCTTCTGGAGTTTTGTATGAAAAGTAGTTGATGATAAGCATTATAGGTTAGCCGTTTCTGTGCCTTTAGACACATTATCCTCTTTGCAAATTCTCCTCGTGTATCTTGCTTGCCATCTGTACAAATCCATTTGCTCCACGCAGTCAACCCTTTTCTTAACCCTTCCTCTTCAACAAAGTCTATCTCCATACAGTTTGAGGTGACAAATAACCTGTCTGCCCCCCAGTACTACTCTTGTCATCCTTCCAGTGAGCCTGAGATTTCTACCATAGTGTTCTGCTTATTCAATTAATTTTTCCACTTATATCTCTCTATCCATCCGTCCAACTACCCAAAAGAGACTGCTCCGTGCTAGGCACTCTGCTGGGTTCTGGAAAATGGTGACTGAAGCAGACATGGTTTCTGCCCTTTATGTACAATCCAGCCTCTTGGGAGAGAGAAACAATCAACAAGTAAAGAAACAAAGCAATAACTTCGAGTTGCAATAAGTGCTATGATGACTATGAATGCAGCAGGGAACAATGACAGAAGATACTAGGAAGGGGGGAGTTCCCGTCGTAGCGCAGTGGTTAATGAATCCGACTAGGAACCATGAGGTTGCGGGTTCGATCCCTGCCCTTGCTCAGTGGGTTAAGGATCCGGCGTTGCCGTGAGCTGTGGTGTAGGTTGCAGACGCGGTTCGGATCCCGCGTTGCTGTGGCTCTGGCGTAGGCTGGTGGCTACAGCTCCGATTGGACCCCTAGCCTGGGAACCTCCATATGTCAAGGGAGCGGCCCAAGAAATAGCAAAAAGACAAAATAAATAATTAAATTAAAAAAAAAGATACTAGGAAGGGAACTAATTAGGGTGTTTAGGTGTCAGTTCAATTGACATTTAAGCCATTCCTCTAGAGGGAAGACCATTTAAAATATAAATACATTATGTAGCAGGGGTAATACATTAAACTCATTAGCAAGGTCATATTAACATAGGACAGGACTCTGAGAGTGTGGGTCTCAGAACCTTCAAGTTTCTTTTGGTGATGTGTAGGTCGGGAAGAGGAAAATTAAACTAACTGAATCCCTTCTATGTGCTAAGCTCTGTACCAGGGCTACTGTTTAAAAGGTTATTCTCTTTTCATTCTAATTGCAACACGAAGGGCTGAGTATCAAATCCATTCTAGGGAGGGGAAAACAGTCTCTGAGAGGCTAAGCACCATGACCAAGGTCACAAAGTCAGTTGTTGACACAGCCTAGGAAGGCTGGGGTATAGTGTGTGGGGTGGGGAGGGGAGGGCTGGATTGGGTGAAAGCTCAGGCTTACTGAAAGTGTAACAGAAGCAAAACAAAACCAAACAAACAAAAAAGAAGTACGAAGGGATATGGCATTACTGACCAAAAATAAATTAAAAGACCTGGTTGGAATTCAACTGATACTGATGGTCAAATCCAAACTGTGCTTTATTCCAGAGGAAGATAAATAAGGGGCATCCATGGGAGGAGTCAGGACACTGGAAAGGCACTGGGAGGAGGTTGTCGAAGCCATCGAAAATGCAGACCTGTGAAAAATACAGCGCTTGCTTCCCTTTGCTCGGATAGAGTAGTTTTAGATTTCAAGCAAGTTAGATGCAAAACAATGACTACTGAACTGTCTAGAAGGTCAACAGACACATTAAGATCATGAAGTTATGAATCACTGAAGGCTCTATGGGTCTGGGCAACATCTCAGCTGTGGGTACTATTTCAGGTCAAAATACATAATACCAATTTTTGTCCATGGCTCCACTTCCCGTCACTAAAATGTGACAGTGATTAAATGCAAAATGCAAATATTACAGTATGTAAGTACAAATTTAAAACAATAATAGCCTCTTGTCAGACAATATGGAAAGGCCAAGTTGCATGGAATTTGTTATTATACTTGCAAATGTAGCAATATTTACAATGGGTTGACATAGTGCCGCATAACCCAGGACAAGGCAAAGGAAGGATTATGGAAAGCAGGGCTGGAAAATTGTGAGCACAGAACACTGCCTTTTAAGGAATCATAGAGGAAGGCACAAAGAGGGAGGAATAGTTTCAAGGTCAGTGTTCCTTGGACATTTCTAAATGCCCTCGTGCTCCCAAGTCCTTTCGTGAATCAAGGCAAAGGCCAAATTATCAGGTTGTTAAAGTGTGCTTTGGGGCTGATGTCCCCAACCTCAATTTTAATTTCTTATTTTCCCCATACTTTTTGGATCTCTGATTCTTCTGCCCACTCTAAGCTCCATGGGGCCAGAAACCAGGTCTCTGTCTGGTTCACCACGGTATTTCTAGCATCTAACAGTGCCTGGCACATGGGGCATGCTTGGTAAATATTTGGTATTTGAATGAATAGTTGTTCTCATGGCTTTCTTCCCCTACTGAGAAAATGCCCACAGGCTCTCTGCATCTCTCCTGGCCCAATTATTTTCACTAAAACCTCCTTATTCTATATTTTATTCCCTCAGGGACTTTCAAGAGAGAGAAGATTTTAACAAGTAAGATTAGTCATTTCAGACACAGCATTAATCCAGGTCCAACCAGAAAAAAGATAACTGCTCTGAGTGGTTAAAACAGAGGTGATGCTATGCAGAGGACTGGTTACACAGATAATAAGGTACATATAAGAGCAGTTTTGGAGTTCCCATCGTGGCTCGGCAGTTAACGAATCTAACTAGCATCCATGAGGATGCAGGTTCGATCCCTGGCCTTGCTCAGTGAGTTAAGGATCTGGAGTTGCCGGGAGCTGTGGTGTAGGTCGAAAATGCGGCTTGGATCTGGATCTGGTGTTGCTGTGGCTGTGGCGTGGACTGGTGGCTATAGCTCTGATTTGAT
This sequence comes from Phacochoerus africanus, assembly GCF_016906955.1. Taxonomy (NCBI): domain Eukaryota; kingdom Metazoa; phylum Chordata; class Mammalia; order Artiodactyla; family Suidae; genus Phacochoerus; species Phacochoerus africanus. The sequence continues at coordinate 109,927,704 of NC_062560.1, read as the reverse complement.
CCCTAGCTTGGGAACCTCCATATGCTGTGGGTGTGGCCCTAAAAAGCAAAAAAAAGAAAAACAAAAAAACAAATAACAAAAACAAACAAACAAAAAAACCCAAAAAGAGCAGTTTTATCTTCCAGATTAAGAGTATGTTGAAAGCAGCTCTCCTGAAACATAATTCTATATATACTCACGCAATCTAAGGGGTGGGATGCATCTTAAACTTCAACCCAAACTCATCAGATGGCTGTTATGTCACAGATTTCAATTGCCTACTCCAACATCTCTCCTTTCTTCTTAGGTCCAAAATGCTAATTTTCCAGAGAGATACCTTGCTACCTAGAATAAAGGATCCTGTTCTCCTGCCTTCTTTATTAAGAAGGCCATGAGACTGACTTTTAGGCAGTGCCATGTAAGCACTGGTTTCCTCTGGGACTTCCAGGAATGGTTTCTGAAAGGGAGTTGGCACATTTAAGAGGGGCCCATTTTTGTTTTTCTGTATCTCCTCCTTCTTCAGGCTGACATTGAGGACATGCTGGTTGGAACTCTAAGGGACCCCGAGGAATCTTTGAGGGTGGAGGACAAGTGATAGGATGATTCAGTGGCAGGATGGGACCTTAGGTCTCCGAGGACACTGTGGAGTTATCCTGCACTGCCTTCCTCCAAACCTCTTTCATTGGAAAGAGAAATCACCCCCTCTGTATTAATTAAGCCATTATTTTCTGGTTTTTTTCTTTCGCGTTCATTCTGTTATATACAACTGTATAGAATCTGAACTGATCCAGCTATACAGTCTTTATTGAATCTGGGATAAATGGCCATTTACCTTTGGCTTGGATAATTCCAGTGATGGGGAATGGACTAACCCTTGAGGTGGCCTATCTGTCTTGGGGCAGCTAGACTACTAATGGGAACTGTTCTTTATGGAGTGCAAATTGCTCTTTGTGGAGAGTTCACTCAGAGGTCCTAGAATAGATTTGGGTTCCTGGCTTTCTGATCCTTTTTTCACATGTTACGTGTTGGAAGAAGGGCTCCTCTTCCTTTGAGTTGGCTCCTCCCAAGGCTAAATATCTCCAGTTCTTTCAACTCTTCCTTCTAAGACAAAGCTTCTTTTTTTGGGGGGGTGGGGGTCTTTTTGTCTTTTTAGGGCTGCACTCACTGCATATGGAGGTTCCCAGGCTAGGGGTCCCAATGGAGCTGTAGCTGCCGGCCTACACCACAGCCACAGCAACGCAGGATCAGAGCCACGCTGTGACCTACACCACAGCTCACAACAACTCCAGATTCCTAACCCGCTGAGTGAGGCCAGGGATCGAACTTGCATCCTCATGGATGCTAGTCGGGTTTGCTAACCACTGAGCCTTGAAGAACCGAGATTCTTCATTTCAACCAGCTCAGCCTAGCTTCGTGTGTAAATTCGCTCAACAAATGCTTATGGGAAAGAGTGCAAGGCTATAAAATTCATCTGTGTTGCCTGCAGCCCTATTTATTTAACAGATTCAACCGAATGAAAGAAAAGATACTTTTTGCTCGCTTGATGCCAAATTAACATCCTTCAGTTGACATAATGGACCTCACTGTTTTGGGTGGGCTAAAATCTGAGTTAAAACAAACATGATCATTTAATCCTCTACTCTATTATAATCAGTGTGTGCTGCAAGAGACGTAAAGTTTTAATTCATTATTAACCACACACAAACCAGCTTCTCTTTTTTACAGAGGAAGAGGCAACATTCCCAGAGTCATTAGCTGTTGCTTAATCTGCCTAAACAAAGCTGCCTTCCTGCCTGTTTTCCGTGGAGGTGGTCCATCCACACAGTCGGACTCGGTCTCCTGGACTGTCTGCTTAGTGCCTCGCAATCGCTTCTAATGGAAACTTACTCTAGTGGTCTATTGAGAAAGCACTTCCTATATGCATTAAACTAACTTTACCGTCTTTCAAAATGCGTGTCTGAGAGCTATGCTTCTCCTGCTACCACTCTGCGAGAACAACTCTGGCAAAAATCACTGACTCCTACCTGTCAAATTCAGAAAACGAACATCTTTCCTTTCAGCTGACACCTCTGTGGTATTTGACACTGATGACTAATCCATTTACAATCTTCTTTCCTTTCTTGGTTACGGATTCCACACCCCTACTGGTTCTCCTTCTCTAGGGCCATTCCTCAGTCTCTCCTATTGGGTCCTCTAATAGTCTTTTTAAAAATATTTTAATTAACATTATTATTTTTATTATTAGGCCATGCCCAGGGCATTTGAAAGTTCCCAGGCCAGGCAACACCAGGTCCTTAACCCACTGAGCCACCAGGGAACTCCCTCTAATTGCCTTTTTTTTTTTTTTAGGGCTGCACCCACGGCATATGGAGGTTCCCAAGCTAGGGGTCGAATTGGAGCTGCAGCAGCCAGCCTATGCCACAGCCATAGCAATGCCAGATCCAAACTCTGTCTGTGACCTACACCACAGTGCATGGCAACACTGTATCCTTAACCCACTGAGTGGGGCCAACCTGCATCCTCATGGATACTAGTTGGATTCTTAACTTACTGAGCCAAAGCAGGAACTCCATAATCACCTTTTAATCATTGCTGATCTTCAGAGCCCTGATCATACCCCTCTACACGCCTCACTTTCTCCCTTTCCCCTGGGCAATCCCATCCATGTCCACGGTATCAGCTTAGTCTGATGACTTTTGTGTCTGTATCTCTGGCTCTGACCTCTCTATTTGAAGCTCCAAACCAATATTTTCAACTGACCCAGGGGCAGAATTACCTTGGTGGCTCATAGGCACCATAAACCATATATCCTCAAAACTCATCACCTTCCTCTCCAACTCAGATTCTCAAGCCAAAAATCTGAGAATCAGGCACGTTCTTAGCTTTATCTATAGTGATTCCTTTCAACAACCATGTCATGCAAGCATTATCCCCATGTAGATACGTGAAAACTGTCTACAGCCATAACGCCCTGAACGTGCCCTATCTTGTCTGCTCTTGGAAGCTAAGCAGAGTCGAGCCTGGTTAGTGCTTGGATGGGATATATGTGAAAACTGAGGCTCGGGATGGTTAGGTAGTGTGCCCGCCAATCCCTCAGTGAGTATGTGGCAAATTCTGATGCATTTCGGGCTGACTCGAGCTGAAACTCTTGACTATGTTAAATCCGCCTTACCAGGGAATTCTACTATAGGATATTGTGTCTTCATCTTGCAAATCAGAAAACAAGACCCTGAAGAAAGAGAACTCTCAAGAGGAAAGAGTTACAGGGTCCTACTATATAGCAGAGGGAACTGTGTTCACTACTGTGTAATAACCTATGTAGAGAAAGGATCTGAAAAAGAGTGGATGTGTGATGTGCATAACTGAATCACTTCGTTGTAGGGCAGAAATGATCACAACGCTGTAAATCAACTGCAATTTTCAAAAAGGAGGAAAGGAGTAGGAAGTGATTAAGTTAAAAGGGAAGGTAAAGCCCCCAAGGAGAAAAGCACAAACTCAGGGAAGGTGGGGAGCAAAAGGTAGTAGAAGGGACAGAGAGGGTAGCTCCAGATCGGGAAGGGCCTCAGGCCAATGTTGCCATCTTTAGGGTCTTGTGGTGAGACCATTGACCTCACTGAGTTTGGGTCCCTACCCATAGGTAAGTGGTTTCCAGGTGGGAAAGGGAAAAGCATCTGGTAATCCCGAACTTTGATTCCCATATAACGTGCACCGAACCTAAAAGGGCCGGTTGGCTGGCCCACAGAACTTGTAGACAGGATGAATAGCTGCAGGATATAATAAACACAATTAGTTTGGCACAGGACCCAAAAGGTATACTTTTCATAGAAAGCTCAGCCATGAAAATAAGAAAATTGAGAGAGCAAAATAATTGTTCTTAAATTTTTTTTTTTTTTGGTCATTTTTGGCCAGCCCTTGGCACATGGAGTTCCTGGGCCAGGGATCGGAGCCAAAATTTCAACCTAAGCCACAGCGTTGGCAACGCCAGATTCCTAACCCACTGGGCCAGGCTGGGGATCAAACCTGCGTCCCAGCGGCTTCCAAGATGCCGCCAATCCTGTTGCACCATAGCGGGAGCTCCTTAAAATATTTTTCTTTAACTAAATTTGGTTAGACATCTTTTTATAGTTGTCTTTTTTATCGTCTCCTCCCCACATTTCTTCAACCATATATTTTTTTTTTCACTTCAGGTTTTAAACTAAGCGTTCGTTTTAGGGATAAAGTCACATTCAGTACATGAAAGACATTGGGGTAACAACTTTCTTTAATCTCAACTTTTTATTGGTATGTGTTTTTTGACCAAAAGGATGTATTCCAACAATGGTGACTGCAAGACAAATCCTATTCTACTGTGGCCTAACATTAGAACACTGAAGATGCGGAAGTCCTGTTGTGACTCAGCAGGTTAAGGACCTGATGTGGTCTCCATGAGGATGCAGGTTCGATCCCTAGCCTTGCTCAGTGGGTTAAGGATCTGACATTGCTGTGAGCTATGGTGCAAGTTGCCGATGGGGCTCGGATCCCACACTGCTGTGGCTGTGGCATAGGTAAGCAGCTGCAGCTCCAATTCAACCCCTAGCCCGGGAACTTCCATATGCCGCAGGTGCAGCCCTAAAAAGAAAAAAAAAACCCAAAAACCTGAAGATGTGTTTCCATGTGTACCACCCCCTTGCCAAACACAACGTGTTACAAATACTGAGAGAGGTAGGTGCCACGAAAATATTTCTTAGGTGGCATTGATGCCATGGTTATTTGAGGGGGAGGTATTTTGTTTGGGAGTCTCTGTTCAGCCATAGGTCTACTGCTCCTCTTAGCCTTCTTTAGGAAACAGATTTATCTTAAGCCTGGGCGACTTCCTGGGCACAAATCTTTACTCTTTCTATGCATCAAAATAGTATCTAGAAAGTAGAGTGTGATGCTATATTTTGCCACTAAGTACCATGTTTTAACACAAGGTACTCCAGCATGAAAATTCCTTAGACACTTCAAAAAGTAAATTTAATTTTTTTTAAAAAATTCTTTATCAATTATCTAAATTAGAGCTCAGGCAAAGTGAGTTTATTTAAAACAAGGAATTAGGAGTTCCCGTCGTGGCGCAGTGGTTAACAAATCCGACTAGGAACCATGAGGTTGAGGGTTCGGTCCCTGCCCTTGCTCAGTGGGTTAACGATCTGGCGTTGCCGTGAGCTGTGGTGTAGGTTGCAGACACGGCTCGGATCACGCGTTGCTGTGGCTCTGGCGTAGGCCGGTGGCTACAGCTCCGATTCGACCCCTAGCCTGGCAACCTCCATATGCCGCGGAGCAGTCCAAGAAATGGCAAAAAGACAAAAAAAAAAAAAAAAACCCAAGGAATTATTTTTGTTAAAGCTCAGGTTTCTAAAGTTTCCTTCTTAGCAGCATTGCCGATAATGCTTATGAAAGTGGCTTATGGTTTAATTTAGAAACTAGTTAGAAAAAAAAACAACCCCAATGGTTAACCCTAAATAACTGATTTATTTTTGAGGCACCCGAGGCCATGTGGTCCTTATAAATTGATGAAAGGCAAGACTGAAAATTTCTTTCCTACATTTCAGTTTCTAAATGCCATAGTTGTTATCCTTAGACAAGCTACGTAGCCTCTGGCTTGTTATAGTTAAAATAAGAATTTATCTTTGCCCTATTTCCTTATAGCAATAGGTGAATTTATGAATTAATGGTTAGAAAATGCTTTGAGATTCATGGATCAATCTGGCTTTTTTAAAATTTTTTAAATTTTTTTAATTTTCCCACTGTACAGCAAGGTGATCAGGTTATCCTTACATGTATACATTACATTTACATTTTTTTTCCCCCACCCTTTGTTCTGTTGCAACATGAGTATCTAGACATAGTTCTCACAATCTGGCGTTTTAACGTGTCTCAGAGGCATTCGATGATATGACCAGTTTATGAATTCTGAATTTTCATTTCTTTCTCTGAATTATTTTGTCCCTTTCTCGTGTTTTTATAAGAACTTACGACTTGCCAGGTTGAGTCATATCAGTATTCCCTATAGCCTAAAACTACTTTCAACTGTGGCAGGAAGAGAAATGTTGTGGGGAAGATGGATATATATTTTCTTTTCATGACATCAACCTTCAAAGTTTAGGAACAATTCCTAATAATCTTAACTATTCCCCAATTCATTAAGGATCTGCCTCATATAAATTTACCTTAACCTCATTGGTAACCATTTTACACTTGGACTACTATGCTTTTATACATGCTGATAAACAGCTGGTTTGACTAGTCTTTACTTACTGAATTGCCTGATTTGTTGACAGAAGCAGGATGTTTTGGTATTTTTACAGATGCAGCCAAAGCACACACCACATAAGCAAACCGAATAAAGACAATGCTTGTTGACAGTTAGGCCTGAGGGCACTGTCAGAACCCCCGGGCAGTCACCAGGATCCCTTTTCAGGGAAACCAAAGGGCATGACAAGACCAATTGTCAGATCAGGTCAGCATCGGCTATCAGTAACCATGGGAAAATGGAGGGACCAGTGGCCAACTTGGGTCAGTACCTAAGTGTCAGGTGGTATCAGACGTATATGGAGGGGTACGTGACCTCTGACCTTCCGGTCACAGGTCAACTTGGTGGTTACTGATTTACAAGATAATAGTTAATGTACCAAACTCCTGTGGCCTAGGCCACGTGCTTCCAGATGATTTCGTTACTGACAAAAATCACTTATTTAAATTGGGGGATGAGAGAAGGAGGGGATATTTATAGAAGTTTAGGATCCCAAACTTCACCTGGAGTATGAGAGGGCTTTTGAACACTATCTTTTTTTTTTTTTTTTTTTGTCTTTTGTCTGTTGTTGTTGTTGTTGCTATTTCTTGGGCCGCTCCTGTGGCATATGGAGGTTCCCAGGCTAGGGGTCCAATCGGAGCTGCAGCCACCGGCCTACGCCAGAGCCACAGCAACGCGGGATCCGAGCCGCGTCTGCCACCTACACCACAGCTCACGGCAACGCCGGATCGTTAACCCACTGAGCAAGGGCAGGGACCGAACCCGCAACCTCATGGTTCCTAGTCGGATTCGTTAACCACTGCGCCACGACGGGAACTCCTTGAACACTATCTTTTAAGAGATACAATCAGACGGGAGTCCTTTCAGAAGAAGATTGTTAGTGTGATGAACAGACTCCAAGCCATGATAAGGAGCCCAAAATGTTTCAGTAGCAGTGGAAAAAAAAAAAAAAAAGTTTAGGGAGGGCTGCTTTATCCACAAGCAATTAAATTTGTTATGTGGCTACTTATGACAAATCTAGGAACAGATTACGGTTGGGTACAAGGAAGAATTTTTCTATCAATTGCAGCTGCTCTAACCAAAAACAGGCAGCCTTGATAGTGTTTCTTCTGATTCTAGGTCTTCAGGTATATAGATGTCCTGTGAACAATGGGCAGGAAGAGGGCAAAGGGATTCTTGAAGTGCATGAATGCTTGGACCCAGTCAGTTGTTGGTAGAGTACTGGATCTGTATGACTAGTTAGTGAAGACTAAACAAAAAATGGAAAGTACTGATATAGGTTTCCAGCTATTAATTTGTTTTTTAACCCTGTGACACCTGATAAGATTTGGAGGATAATACCTTTTTGGCAATGGATAACACTTCTCTTCCTGAGTCTGAAACCCATCGGAAATTGGAGCCAGGCAGTTTTGGTCCGAATATAGACTTATGGCCCTTGCTAGCTGAATAACCTTAGTAAAATTCCTTAAACTTTCTGTGTGTCAGTTTCCTCATGTGTAAAATGGGATAATAATACTTAACTCATGTGTAAAGCATGTGAGCATTTCCTTGTTTATAATAGGTGTTCTATAGGTATTAGCAATTACCTCCTTTTAAAATTTATTTTTCTATTAAAGTACAGTTGATTTACAGTGTTGTGCCAATTTCTGCTGTACAGCAAAGTGACCTGGCAGTCATACATACGTATAGTTTTTTCCTTTTTCTTTTTCTTCTCTATTTTCTTTTCTTTCTTTTTCTTTTTAAGGGCTGCACCTGTGGCATATGGAAGTTTCCAGGCCAGAGGTCGAATCGGAGCTGTAGAAGCCAGCCTACACCACAGCCACAGCAGCACCAGATCAAGCCGCATCTGTGACCTACACTTCAGCTCATGGCAACCCTGGATCCTTAACTCACTGAGCAGCTCCAGGGATCGAACCCACATCTTCATGGATACTAGTTGGGTTCATTACCTTTGAGCCACAATGGGAACTCCCTATATATACGTCCTTTTTCTCATATTATCTTCCATCATGTTCTATCCCAGGAGATTGCATGTAGTTTCCTGTGTTACCCAGTAGGACCTCATTGCTTATCCGTTCTATATATATGTAATAGTTTACATCTACTAACCCCAAACTCCCAGTCCATCCTCCTCCTCCCCCTCTCCTTTGGCAACCACAAGTCTGTTCTCCATGTCTGTGAGTCTATTTCTGTTTTTGTAGATAGGTTCATTTGTGCCATATTTTAGATTCCGCATAAAAGCTCTTAAGTGAGGTATAGATATAGGAGTTAGCTAGAAGATAACATATCACCACTAGCACTGATAAAGCGGAAATGGAGATTGTGGCTTTAGAGCTGCAGCCAAGTGGCTGTGCTCACACTTCAACCCTGCCTAACTTATCCCCTCAGCCCTTGTTCCACCGGGACAACTCTTTGGCACAGGATGTGAGCATCCATGGACAAGTTAGCTCTGGAAAGTTGGAAACTCTGAAGGGGCCAAGTTGAAGATGCTCAGTTCTTTCTTTCAAACTTATTAAATCAAATAATTCACTCCTTCTCCCATGGAGAAAAGTAAATGAGGGGTGAGGGAAGGAGGAGTATTATTTTAGAGCTCTCTCCCTGTGGAGATCCGAGACAAGAAATGAAGGCTTACCCTCTAATGAGGACACTAGGAAAAAAAAAAAAAAACTTACCATTTTGAACATCATTTCATACCTCAAAAATAGAATGAAGCGAAACCCTTTAATAAATTTAGCTTTCTACCACATTGCCCTTATTTTTCACAGGCCTGCAACATTTCATTAGGATTTGGCACTAGTCCCTAGACTAGCCTTTGGGAGCCACTGAACTAGGTGATTTTTAAGATCCTTCTAACTGTGAGATGTTATAATTCTATGATCGAATTTCATTTGTACCTGGTCCACAGAAGAGAACCAAGGGACGGAACCTGGGTCAAGGGACAGGCAGAGCCTGAAAATGTGTTTGTGAAAGGGTTGGCAATCAGCCCCAGAGCAGGGTATTTTTTCTCCTTGGAATTCTTAATCATATTTCCCTACTGTCAATATGAAGAAGAATTTATCTAAAAAGGCCAGAGGGTTGCTGTGAGGAGAACTTGATATTGAACCCCGTGCCCCATCTTAGGCTTTGGGATTTCCGCTGCCAGACTGTGTGCCACGATCGTTGGAAGAAAAGACAGATATGTCACTTTCAGTATCTCTCACAGTAAGAACATATCAAATGTGTTTATTTCTTTGTCTTAATATTTTATTTCCAGCTTGTTGTTCTCCTCATCCCACCTGTGGTCCCACGCCCCCCCACCCCACCCCTTGTGAACTGACGAAGCTACATTGCAACAAATTGAAATAGAAAAGCACGTATTCAAGGTGATTTATTGCTAATGTGAAATTCTCCTGAAAGTCAAGGAGCAGGAATCCCAAGCTATTTCAAAATTCACATTACAAGACATACCATCAGATGCCCCCAAACCACGTCTTGTACTCTACTAATCGTACAAATATATGTCACCATTTTTTATTGATTTTGGACTTTTTTTTTCTATGAAGGAAATGGTGTTAAATTATAATAAATGGTGTCAACTAAAACAAATAGCACAAAACCCATTAAGAAGGCATTTGCTGCAGAACTTGGTTTGATTTGTTGGCATCAGTTGAAATCATGTCAAAATAATGTCTTTGGAAACCAAATAAAAATTTGTTTGCAAATTTGTCTGCAGCAAGCATTTCTAGAGCACAAAAATCCTTAAGAATCAATATGGTTTTATTCAGTATGCAAATGGACCGAAAAGCATTATGGCAAAAATTCCGTTGCTGAATTATATGATAGGGCTAGTGAATTAATAAATAATAATAGATGATAAATAATATAGTGACTGAATTAGATAATACATTTATGAAGAAGTAGAGGGAGAAAAAGATTAAGGGGAATAGTCTTGGGAGAAGATCAATTTTCAGATAAGCTAAACTAACATTTTATATTCAGAAAATTAATGGAGTTTAGTCCAGTAACTCACAAAGTCCAGTTCAACTAAATTTCACTGGGGCCTTTCAAAAAGGAAAGGAGATGCAAAATGCTTAGTTCTGAAGTGATCACTATTTGAGTTCTAATATTACTCAGCCTGCATCTATAATTTGCATAACTGTGTTTGCCTTCCAGGTAATTGGGAATTTAATTGCTATCAGAATAAAGTTGGAGTCTTATTTGCAAATGATGTCAGTGCAGATGAGAGGCCTGTAGTTGCAGATGGGCTTCAGCATATACCAAGGCCTCTTCTGCCTTCTACTCTCCACTTTCTCCTTTGACTGCCTTGCAGCAGGATTTAAAACAAAATGCCTCACCCGTGGTGTTTAAGCTGAGCCTTCCCTTCTTGCCCCAGCCACCCACCCACCCTGCTTTCCACCTCCCACAGTTCCCTTTTCCCTCCTTACCCACTCCCACACACACCCACTTCCCAGGCCAGGGGGCCAACCTGTGCCATAGGAGTGACAACACCAGATCCTGAACTGCTAGGCCAACAGGGAACTCCCCTGGTATAGTTAAAGGAGCTAATTTGATAAACTAGTTAATGTCTTGATCTCTTATCGCTCTCTCCTGGGAAGTTTATTTTTGCAAAGTAAAAAAACAACACACAACCAAAAAACCAAAACAAAGCAACCCCCCTCCCAGCTGAATTTCAACCACCGATTACAGTCACTATAGTATTTAAGAAAATAAAAGGGCACTTTAATGCCCCCCTCTCCCTACAATGAAGTAAGAAGGATGGATTATGGAATAAATGATGGTCATTTTAATTGCATGCATTTAGTTTTATGACAAACTCACGGACCTTATTTTTCTAATTTTGTAAAAAAAAAAAAAAATCACTGAAACTTCAGCATGGCCCAGCACTATTTTGAAAACTGGTGTTGGAAAGCTGCTATTTTAAACTGACGGCATTGCTGTGGTGTTCAGAAGTGAGGGCTTTGGTTCTTGTCACTCATTTTCTGTGGTGGAGTGAAGTACCATGATGGAACAAAGCAGGAAGGGGCTGTGGGGCTCATCTTAGGGATCAGACAGTAACCACAGGCTCTGGGGTAAAGTACAAAGAACGAGTGGTGTACAGGAAAGACGAATAAGGCCTGATCGTTGGGGAAGAGTGGTAGAGGGGGGGACCCAAGGGCTTTACAAACCCGGCTGCTCAGGGGAAAATGCCTATAGGTTCTTTTCCTGGAGCTCACAACCACTCTGACATGAATGGTTGGAATTGCAGGGCTTTGTATACCGGGGCCGGCCTCTTGGTGTCCACATCACTGTGTGCTGTCCATTTCCGGACTGGATACTGCAATTCCCCTTCCTCTGTGGGGTACCACTGATATTATCCCGCTCCAGCTTGGCAAGACGGCATTTTAAAATTGATTTGAATTTTGCAAAGTGTTCTGTAAGCAAAGTCTTTTAGAATCAGGGAGAGCGAAGTTGCTAAATTATGCATGGTATATGTACATCGTATATTTGTGTGTGTGTTCTCCAACTTCCAATAGAGATCATAGCAGTTTCTTTTTTTTTTTTCCTGTTTCCTTTGCCAAAAGAAGGACCAAAAGACCTAAATCAAAGCTCGAACTAAGTGCTGTCAGGGTTCTGGCTTTGGGGGTTGTTAGAAGCATTGCAAAGAAAAATCCAACAGCACAATGCCCTGTTGTTAGTTGTGAGTGAAACCTGAAGACCATCAGAGGGAGTACTTTAGCTGCTGTGGAAGGGCTCAGAGGGAGACAGATAATAAATGTACAACAAACAATCCAATGTCAGAAATGATCACTATTGCAAAATGAGGCTGAAAGCCTTTTTTTTTTTTTTTTTTTAGCAATTTCTGCAGAAGAAGTCCCAACTCTGGCTATGGTCAATACTAGCCGGATAATTCTCTGAATCTGGCTAATGCGAAATCTTGCAAGGACAAAGAGGATTTGCTCGCTAACCGGTAAGAGAGGTACTGGTCATGCATGCTTAAATGTGCTAATAGTTCTGGTCTTTAATGGTACCAGTTTAATGAAGATGATGTTATGCATTTTTAATTGTTCGCTTATGATTTGACATTAACCATGTCTTTCTGAGGAATATGGTTTGTTGGCCAGCCCTGACATTAGCTGAAACCTGGATCTTTCAGTTGTCAGTTTCTCCCACATTCCCCTTGCCTTTGCCTTCCAGAGTGCCTTGGTCCTCTATTGATGGCCCCACTTGCAGCTCAGACTACTCCCTACCCCATTCCTAAAGCAAGTTTTTTTTTTTTTTTTTGGCCGTAAGTTCCCGAGCCAGGGATTGAACCTATGCCACAGCAGTGGCCACAACAGTGGCCACAACAGTGACAATGCCAGATCCTTAACCTGCTAGGCCACCAGGGAACTCCTAGATCAATGTATAAAATGACAGAATATACCAGCAACCTCAGACCTCTTTACTGGAACTTGAAACACTGAGCCACGAGTGAGCTTTATGAATTAATTCCCCCCCCCCCCGAATTACAGTATTCCTCGCTCCTCTTTCTAGGTGACTTTTTTGGCCTCTCCACAGCATATGGAGTTCCCAGGCCAGGGATCAGATCTAAGCCACAGCAGCTGCAGCAGTACTGGACCCTTTAATCCACTGTGCCAGACCAGACATCAAACCTGTGTCCTGGTGCTGCAGAGATGCCACGGTCCCATTGTGCCACAGCGGGAACTTCTCCTCCTTCTAGGTGACTTTTGCTTTGATCTCCCACTCTACAGTTTATCTAGTAATTTTGCCTTGTCTCCCTCTAGAACTGTGTCCCCACCCTGAACCTTGCCTCCCTTCGGCCAATCATCTCTCTCTCTAGACTCTACCCCAGCCTACTCCTTGATATCTTATCAGCTGGCAAGACACGGACAGGTCATGATATTGACAGGCACTGTGCTTGACTTCTGGGTTTTCTGGAATTTCTTGTTACTGGGTTGGATCACTTCCTTCTGATCACTGAAGCTGTGAACACTGCTCTGGAAATCCCAGCTGTCCTGGCTGAGGCCAATCTCTACGTTCCGATCCATTTCCCTCAGGACCTATCCTAGTTAATGGGTCTTTGCTTTGGTCCAGCTTCCTCTTCCAACATACTCTGTGGCCAAATCCATTTATGACTTGTCTTTGTAGATGATGTGATGGGTACCGCAAAAAGCTCCAGCCCCAACTCTTCATCAGTGATACCTAAAATCTATTTTATTGCTATTAGGGATTCAGCTCTTCAAGTTAGGGGATTGTATATTCCAGGTGTCTTAGTAAGGGCAGGCTAGGCGAGTTTGTGGTAATGAGTAAAACCATGTACGTAATGTCTCAACACAATGGTCTCTTTCTTGCTCACATTCTATGAGTTTTCAGGCTGGCAAAATTGTTCTCCTCCCCACAGTCATTTAGAAATTTGAATTTCCCTCATCTTGTGGCCCATCGATCTCCTAGGGCCTTACTGGCATCTCCATCCAACTGGTGGAAGAGGGGCGTGAGCCTGAAAGGTCAAACCCTTTTCTTAAAAAGCTTTGGCCTAGAGGTGGTGCCTAGAAGTGATTCTCACATGTCATTGGTCAGATTCAATCACATGGTCACATCTAATTGTGAGGGAGGCTGAGGACTGTGGTATAGGCATGTTACCAGGAAAAAAAATAGCAGAATAGATTTTGGAGCCTAGCTACAGTCTCTGCTATAGCAAATAGGATAGCACTAATTCATTTTCAGCCTTTGATACCTTAACACACTTTTGTTCATTAAATTGCTAATACTTTAGGAAGTAGATTACAAAAGAATTAGGGCATAGGCTAGATTAGGGGAGCAAAATAGGGAGGAGTTGCAAATACATGCGTCAGAGATAGGGAGAGTCCAGTTTCTCTGAAATGACAAATTTGGGTGGGTGTGCAGGACTCTTAGAAAGCCAGGGATCAATATGAGGGCACTGGAAATATGAGAGACAAAGGGATGGAAACAAGGTAAAGATGAAAGGATGTCTCAATTTTGTTTCAGGTTAAACCTGGTTCTGTCTTTTTTTTTTTTTTTGTCTTTTTTAAGGCTGTACCCGAGGCGTACGGAGGTTCCCAGGCTAGGGGTCCAATCGGAGCTGTAGCCGGCCTACGCCACGGCAATGCCAGATCCGAACAGCATTTGCAGCCTACACCACAGCTCACGGCAACACTGGATCCTTAACGCACTGAGCAAGGCCAGGGATGGAACCTGCGTCCTCATGGATACTAGTGGGGTTTGTTAACCACTGAGCCACGACGGGAACTCTTAAACCTGGTTCTAATAGCTATATCCAAAATGATTGCCAAATAAGGGTCTTCAAAATGTGAATAATCCAGTTTTGTGCCTATTTCTGCCAGTCACTTGTCTTTGCCAAGGATTGTGAATGAAATACTTGCAAAATCCTGGTTCTCAGTGTGCTCAATTAGGTTGCTGCTTCTCATAAGCTTCTCCAATTTGGTACCAAACCAAAAGAATTAGAATCCCATGAAATTCACCATCCTTTGATCTTTGCTCAGGTCACAATGAAGCAATAGTTTTCTTACAGCTATCCATTTGATGTCAGGCTGCCCACTGGGAGCCTTATTATGTATGAGGCAAAATCTTTTCATAGGACTAGGTTTTGTTTCCTGATGGATTAGTCACTTGATACAAACAAGCACCAATGTCTAGTTCATTCACATCCTTCCTTCCTCCACAGCCATACAGACTGTGAAAGATTGATCCATACTGATGACCTATCAATATATCCTTAACCACCTGGGTTGGAGCATGAGTTGATTCATCAGGAAATAGGGAGGTGAGTGGAAGTGTGGAGGTTGCCAAGCAATGAGCCTCAGCTGTTGTCTTCGGAGCTGTTAACAGGGCTGCATCTGATTTGTGTTTAGCTTGAAAGCACCTTGCAAAGGCAGACAAGAGGCAAAGGTCTAGAGATGCAGAGGCACAGAAACCATAGCTTTTGCTTTTTAGCTGGTGTCCTGGATGTGTTCACTGGATGGCAAAAGAGTCATTGAAAATGGATAGTGATGGGCAGTCAGTCCATTCTGGATGAATGGATTTGTAAGGATTTTAAGGCCTTGTTAGCGATAGATGGTTATCCATGCAGCATGACGTGAGGGGTGCTCCAAGTATGCTTTTCTTACAGAGACTTTAACCCCATCGTTAAAGATCATCTTTTAAGAACTTTCAAAAGCAATTTGAAAATAGTTTTTAGGAGTTCCCGTTGTGGTGCAGTGGTTGGCGAATCTGACTAGGAACCATGAGGTTGTGGGTTTGATCCCTGCCCTTGCTCAGTGGGTTAACTAACGATCGGGCGTTGCCGTGAGCTGTGGTGTAGGTCGAAGACGTAGCTCGGATCCCGCGTTGCTGTGGCTCTGGTGTAGGCTGGCGGCTACAGCTCCGATTCGACCCCTAGCCTGGGACTCTCCATATGCCTCGGGATCGGCCCAAGAAATGGAAAAAAGACAAAAAAAAATAGTTTTTAAATTGAATTATACAATATTACGTTAGTTTTAGGTGTATAGCAAAGAGAGAGAGAGCAATTTTAATAAACTAAGATTATTTAATAAACACTTATGTAGCACTCACTGTATGCTAGGCACTAAGGACCTTATTAAGTATAGAGAGTTATTCCTTATAACAACCCTCTGAGGTAGGTACTGATTTTAGTATCCCCATTTTAGAGATGAGCAAACAGAGAGAGAGAGGGGCCCAGCACCACACAGCTAGTGAATGGTGGAGCCAGGACTGCAAACCCAGGCAGTCTGGCTCGTGTCTGTGCTCTCAGCCATGAAACTATGCTGCTTCTCATAGCATAAGATGTGACCCTTATTTGCAGGATGGGTGACCCATTCTAGCAATTTTTAACCTAGTCATACTCTCATCCCTTCCACGTGGTAGAGAGCAGGACTCTGAATATGCTTTGAAGTAAAGGAGCATAAAAGGGCTCTGCTGAGACTGGTGGGGAAATGATGTGTCAGAATAAGCATCTTGTTAAAGGACTAGATCCACCAGCACCTCTTCTCCCTAAACTGATGTCCTTCAAGAAACTGTGCTTTTACCTCTTTTTTCTAATTCTTATGACCTTGATTCCAGTGATTGTTTTATGTTTATTTTATTTGACTCTATTTTATTTTATATACTCCGAGCAGGATTCCCATTCACCCAGGGAATCGAGAAGGGTTTGGGCTGATCAGAAAGCCCCGGGTGACCATCTTAAAACCAGTCCCTGGTTCTACATTGAGAGTCCGTGTACCCTGCCTTCCAGGAACAGCTCCAGAGGCTGCCTGACAGGATCCAGGATCTATTCCTCCTCCTTGGATACTTTGGTCCTGGATGCTGTGCTTTGATCACTCAAGGCTCCCATTAGCTTCCTCCCATCTTTGCTTCGTCCTCGCACTGTATTTTATTTTATTTTATTTTTATTTTTTTATTATTATTTTTTTTGTCTTTTTTTGCTATTTCTTGGGCCGCTCCCGTGGCATATGGAGGTTCCCAGGCTAGGGGTTGAATCGGAGCTGTAGCCACCGGCCTACGCCAGAGCCACAGCAACGCAGGATCCGAGCCGCGCCTGCAACCTACACCACAGCTCACGGCAACGCCGGATCGTTAACCCACTGAGCAAGGCCAGGGACCGAACCCGCAACCTCATGGTTCCTAGTCGGATTTGTTAACCACTGTGCCACGACGGGAACTCCGCACTGTATTTTAGAGGTGATTGACTGCCTCCACCATTGACATCACGTGGCAAAGGGTCACTGCTGTCTCTCCAGAGTGTGTTCACCCAGTGTCACAGAGCCCATGATTTTCAGTCCACATTTGGCTCTTTCACACGCCCCTTCCTATGATTTTCCAAAACCTCAATTTTCTATAGTCGATTTACATGTTTCACTAAATATTCCAGAGGATTAGGGGATGGAAAAGGGGAGTGGTGATGATTTTGGTAGGAATTACTTCACCGATCCCTGCCCCTGGAACATCCGCCCCCAGGCATTCAGTCAGTCCCCAGAAATCCAAGCACCTACTATGCACAGGACCCTGCACAAGCCACTGCTTGTCCCAGGCACCCTGAGCTGACCTCATAGACCATGACGTTCCCCGCTCCAAGAAAAAGAAAAGACATCTTGACTGACAAACAGACTTGTTCGTTGCCTGTGTGTAACTGGGGATTCAGCTCCTACTCTTTGGCGCTGAGCTCATCGGCTTCATAATTAATGCTAAAAAGAACAGATTCGGAAAGAACAAGGGAACAAGAGGCTAAGTCTCCAGAGGGAGCCTTAGAAGTAGAGTCAGTGCATTTCTCCCACACCATTAATCCCCCACGGTCACACGTGGGGAATACAAATGCCCTTCTCAGGTCCTCGGGTTCAGTTTCACCGTAAGACAATTGACCTATCGCCACTGGGAGGAGCAAAGCCTTGAACAAAGCAGCTGCCGAGAGGACTCTGTCAAACTGCAAATGAATTATTAATATGGCTCTGAAAGGGAACGGCACCGGAAACCAGGTTCTTTATTATTTACATTAATGAGCTGGAAGACGATGCAGTGAGCCAAAATCCCAAGTTTGGAGAATGAAGGAACAATGCAATCCAACAAGTGTAAATTCAGACTAATAGGTCTCTGAACAGAGCCCAAAGCGGGCAGAGCTTCTGAGCAGGAAAGGGCTAAAGCGTCATTACTGAAATTCCCTACCGTCAGTTTGTTTGAGACTGAAGTTCAAACTTCGGAAGGAAGAAAAAGGCCCAGATTGCCTGCTGGATAGACACAGACAGCACACCCATCAAAGCAGGCGGCATTACCTCTCTGAGAGATGCGCGCCCAGTACAATATGCCGTTCGCTTCTTATCTGGGTTGAACGGTAAATTATTCTAATACAATATCGTATTCTGCTCCTTAGAGAGACTCCACATCTTCACAGCTTGATTGGCAAAGGCGTGTGTGTCTGAGCAGGCTTCCTGTGTACTTCCTCTAATGCTAGATGCTTTCCTGTCGCTGTGCAGAGGGCCCTCTGTCCCACTGATAACCCCCCTCCCTTTATCAGAATGGTCTTTTGTTTAACCCTCTCTGTCTTTGCATCACCCTGTATTCTGACTATTTCACCCTGTAAGCCCAGCCCCCATCCCCCGTGTGGCAATGCCAGCCGGAATCCATCCCTGTCTCACAACAACCCCTGCAAGCACCACAGTCACTTGACATGAGAGACGAGGCAACATTTCCACCCCATTAAATTAGATCTGCCTCCAAACTGACATTTCTATTTTTTTGTTATTATTATTATTATTTTTTTCTTTTTTGGCCGCCCTACAGCATACGGATCCCGGGCCAGGGATCAGATCTGAGCCACAGTTGTGACCTACACTACAGCTGTGGCAACCCACTGGCCCCAGCTGGGGATCGATCCTGCATCTCAGTTCTCCCAAGACACCACCAATCCCTTTGTGCCACAGTGGGAACGCTGACATTTCTATTTTGTTTGAATCGTAATTTAGTCTATATTATATCTTTCAGTTTCTGGATATTTGACTACTTGTCTTCCTATGAATTTGTGCCTTTTGCAGAGCTCCCAGTTTCTGTCTTATTCCGGCTTGAAGCGTCCGTGGCCTCTTGGTTATTCTTCACTTATCAGGCTTCTGACCCACTACTTGCCCTCGCCGTCCCCCTTCCCCTTTGCTCTGACTAGCTTGCCTAGCCTGCTTGACCCAGACCCATTGCCGGCTGTGATTTCTAGAACCTGAATAACTGCTACTAAATTTCCTTACCTCGCTGGCCTGCCTTCTCACCTATGTAGTAGCTGAACTTGCTAAAACTGATACTTCAAAGTGATGCCATTCTGGATACTTCTCCTTGTACAACCCTGTACTCTTTTTTTCCGATACAGTTTTGCGTCAATCAGAGGAGAAATAGGATAGCTGAGGGGGGCGGGGTGTGTGCGCATGTGCATGTATAAGGATCCCTTTGGAAATTACTTTGATCACTTTCTGTTAAATATCTACAGCAGTAAGGCAGGACTCGATTTTTTTTTTTTTTTTTTTTTGGTGCAATGGCCTCACCCGCGGCATATAGAAGTTCCCAGGCCAGGGATTAAATCGGAGCCTCAGCTATGGCAAGGCTGGACCCTGGAACTCACTGCACCAGTCTGGGATCAAACCCATGCCTCTGCAGCAACCCAAGCTGCTGCAGTTGGATTCCTAACCCACTGCTTCACGGCAGGAACTCCAGGCAGGACATTTTAAAATGATCTTCAATAGTATCAATAATATTGGTTTACAGTGATAGACCTGAGCTGTGACTATCCTAACCTTGAGTCTTGAGTCAGGAAGGCCTTTGGCAAAGCTTGAGAAAGAAGTTTCATTTGATTTAGTTGCTCTTATTAGTGGAGCATAATACAATATATACACATATTTTTGAAGTTGTACCGGTTATGACTGTTAAACGATCTTTGCCATTTTACAGTTTAAAAATTGCTTTAAAATATATTATTCGTTTGATTCCTGTGAACTGAAGTTTGGACTAAATAAGTTGCTGCAGCTGCCGACCCACAGCACCCCCAGAGCAGAGCTCAGGGTGAAAATCAGGAGTGAAATAGGAGGATAGCTGAGGGGGGGTGTGGGCTCTGGGCAAATTGGAAGAACAGGTCTTCAGATAGATATTTTTAGGAGGGGATTTTATGTGCCCAATTCTTGCATCTCCTCATATCTAGAAAAACACTAAAATCCTTCAGGGTGCTGACTGCTCCTTGCGAGTGGTAGTACCCTTCAGGAGATCAGCAGCAAACTGGCTGCATGCACCTCCCCCTCACCTTTATCATATCCTGATATTCCCCCTTTCCTCTTTGGGTGGTATTTCAGATTTGAAATACCTATGCCTGGGCGGTCATTGAGGACAAAGCAAAGAATGTCACGGTCGGTCGTCTGGGAATGCAGTCATCTCCAGGGGTGAGAGCTGGTGAGTCCTGCAGGCTGTGAAAACTCAGGATACTGGCCCTGATAGTGGAGGTGCATATCAAAGGAGTGCTGTCATTGAGCCCAGGCCTCTTTTGCTCCTGCCACTTGCCCTTTGCTGTAAAAACCCTCAGAGCGGCTTCTCAGGGCTGCCTGAGATGCTGTCTCCAGGGCTTAAGTCCTAGTTTTGCCTCAAATAATTTAACTCTCAACTTTCAGGTTGTGCATTGTTTTTTGTTTTTTTGGTCTTTTTTTTGCCATTTCTTGGGCCGCTCCTGCAGCATATGGAGGTTCCCAGGCTAGGGGTCTAATCGGAACTGTAGCTGCCAGCCTATGCCAGAGCCACAGCAACGCAGGATCCGAGCCGCGTCTGCGACCTACACCACAGCTCACGGCAACGCCGGATCGTCAACCCACTGAGCAAGGGCAGGGACGGAACCCGCAACCTCATGGTTCCTAGTCGGATTGTTAACCACTGTGCCACGACGGGAACTCCCAGGTTGTGCATTTTTTAATCGACACTCCTTTTATTACATTGAACCATATGAAATGGCTGATTTTGAACGTTTGGACCTTCAAAAAAGAAATGGCAATTGCCTAAGGTTCACCCTCATATTTACAGATGAGGAAACTGAGCCTTAGCAAGATCAATTGGTTTCTCCAAGATCACCCATTTACACACTAAGTAGTAGAGCTGGGATTCAAATTCCTCTGTCCCCCCTCCTTTGCTCCGTTGCTTCCTGCCTGTTCAAGATTCTCTGGAAAAGCACGGGCTATATGTTCCAGAGCTGAACTATTTGTTTTTAATCTATAGTGCCCCCCCTGGAGTGAATGATTTTGAAATGTCTCAGAAACCTCACTCTGGCCAGGAAAAAAAAAAATTAGCAAAGCCTCACCTGTGTGCTCTCTGCTTTGGAATATGACAGTCTGGATATCTGTCTCACTTTTCTTTCTCCCTTGCTTGCTATTTTTTTTTTTTTCTTACTTTGCTTTCTCTCTCTCTCTTTTTTTGGTTACCTTCTCTTATGAGTCTCCATTTCTCTCCAGCCCCGATCTTTTGTCTTGAGCTTCCTTCTCTCTTTGGGGGTCTTTTTCTTGGCCAAGATCTTATTGTAC
The DNA here is from genome assembly GCF_016906955.1 of Phacochoerus africanus. Taxonomy (NCBI): domain Eukaryota; kingdom Metazoa; phylum Chordata; class Mammalia; order Artiodactyla; family Suidae; genus Phacochoerus; species Phacochoerus africanus. The sequence continues at coordinate 109,906,416 of NC_062560.1, read as the reverse complement.
CACCGATTGCAATTCAATTCATCTCACCAAGTAGCATCGCTGAACAGGAAAACTGGAGTGTGGAATCAGACGCCCCAGCACGGGCTACAGCCCCTTGCTCTCTGAGAGCTTCCTGTTTTGTAACAGGAAGAGTTTCAGGAAGAGGCTGGCGGGTGCCCCGCCCTGCAATGCTGGTAATGCCATCCCAAGGGAACACCCTTCAGACCTGAACAGCCTCCTCTCTCTGCTGGACCACAATATTATCATCAAGTGGTGCTGCACTTAATTAAGTCAAACTGGCGAGCACCGTGCATATTAATGAGCACCCTAATGAGCATTAATTTTTGATGTTCTTCGTTAACAAGCATTATAAACTATGACAAATTTTGGTTTGACTTTGTGCCAAAATGAGGATGAGTGGTTGTTTAAAGCTGTAAATCCAAAAGACTCCCCTGGGACGTGCAGGGCTGCTTCTGAATACTTCTGGAGCTCCCAATGTCAAATAAGACAAATAAATGGCCCGATGTGATTCCCACTGGCCCTCCCCCCACCTGCCTTCATCACACCGTTCTTTTCTAAGCAGCCTCTCTCCTTAAAGCGTGCGCGCAGCACACACACACACACCGCCTTACACATTTACTGAAAACGACTTTTCGCTTTAGACTGTTGGAAAAATGCTCACATCTTGGGAGTTACTAGACCTAGTAATTGCCTGCAAATTTCAGATAATGAAACTTCCAGTTTCAAAACATAAATGCTTGGCAGGGATAAATAGATGGATGGAGAGATGTTTCTTTTAATTGAGAATTGGAAACTTCATTAGATATATATATATTTTTTTAAAGAAGCCACATTTTGTTCTACTGCTGGTTGTTGAGTAACTGCAAGCAATGATGTGTTTAAGGGACATGTCCAACCCAGAAGGAAGAATAGGCATGAAGGGAGGGGCAGGAAAATGTCTTTTGGCTCCAAACCTTTTTCCCCCTGTGGGCCTGCCAAGGTGTCCAAATTCCTGTCATTAGATTTCCTCTTTAGGGCTTTTCTCTTTTAATGGAGCTAATGCTTTATATTACCTGGGAGGGGTAACCCATTAGTTACCTAGTAACAGGATTTGATTATTTCATTACATTCATTGCCACCCCGCAGGCTGTGGAATTAAGGGCCTGAGATATAGAATGAGTACTTGTACTTTGTTGGGAGAATAAGGCTGGGATTTCTTCCCAGCCTGATGAGGTGCTCTGGGTAGCCAGAGGGAAGCTATGCGGCAGGAGGTTACCAGGTGTCTGGGTGGGGATGAGCACTGAATAGCAACTTTTTCCTGCTTTCCAAATTTCCAGAATCTGCCACAAATCTTTCCATGCAAGGCCTACCATAATGGGCATAAAGGGTAGATTGAGAGTGTAGGGATAAGTATATGGCTTTTGGCTTCAGATAGTAATGGGTTCAAGTCCCAGCTCAAACAACTCCTAGCCGTGCCATCTTGGGGACATCCCTTAACTTTTCTGAGCCTCATCTTTCTCATCAGGGAAATGGGACTACCCATAGCAGCACCGATCTCATAGAGTTTGTTGTGTGGATTAGTCTGTTGATTTCTTTTCTTTTCTTTTCTTTTTTTTTTTTTTTAGGGCTGCACCTGCACCATATGGAAGTTCCCAGGCTAGGAGTCCAATCAGAGCTACAGCTGCTGGCCTATACCACAGCCACAGAAATGCAGGATCTGAGCTGAGTTTGCAACCTACACCACAGTTCATGGCAATACCGGATCCTTAACCTACTGAGCGAGGCCAGGGATCGAACCTGCGTCCTCATGGATACTAGTCAGGTGTGTAACCTGCTGAGCCACAACCAGAACTCCCATTGATTTTTGCAAAGAGTTTAGCACAATGGCTGACAGTAAACACTCAAAAAATAGTGGACTATCCTTTTGTAAACTGGTCTTTATGGTCTGATCTGTGGAATATGAAAAGCCTTGAGATTCTCTCTCTCCTTCCCTCCCTCCCTCTGTCTCCACTTCTTTTTTTCTTTCTTTGCTTTTTAGGGCCGTACCCATGGCATATAGAAGTTCCCAGGCCAGGGATCCAATCGGAGCTATAAATGACAACTTACACCACAGCCACAGCAACGCTGGATCCGAGCCCTGTCTGCGACCTACACCACAGTTCTGGGCAATGCCAGATCCCTGACCTACTAAGTGAGGCCAGGGATTGAATCCGTGACCTCATGGATACTAGTCAGATTCATTTCCACTGAGCCACTACGGTAACTCTTTTTTTTTTTCCCTCCAATTTTGTATTGCTCGGTTTTTTTTCATTACTTTGTCATGGATAATCTATGGAATATTTATCTTTCGCACATGGTCTTCCTTCATCAGCCCCTGTGTTCTCAGGTCTCCCCTGGCTCTTTGCTCACTGTGTTTTTATGGATGATTTCAACACTATGCAGGGAAACCCTAAGAAGTTCACAGTACATCTGCTTTCCTGATCATAGGAGGGATCTCAAATCCAAAATGAAATGGCTTTTGAATTCACTGTGACGTTCTTTCCTCTTTCGTTGCCGCCCATAATAAAAGTTGTTCTCACATTACGTTATCTTCTTACCTGCCAGTGATGTGGAACAAATAAACCAGACAATAATTTGGTACAGAAGAATGAGGTGGGGAAGAAGGGATTGGATTTTGTGGAGATTCTCTCTGTTGCTCCAAAAGCCAAGGGTCCATTTTGGCAGGGCCTGTGGGTATGAAGCCACATTGAACGTGACAGGCACATTTGGTCAGTTGACACCTACTTCCTTTTTCTGTGTTCAGCACAAAGCCGGGTACCCTGGAGCTATTAAGACCTACAGACCCTTGGAGTTCCCGTCATGGCACAGTAGAAACGAATCCGACTAGGACCCATGAGGTTGCGGGTTCGATCCCTGGCCTCGCTCAGTGGGTTAACGATCCGGCGTTGCCGCGAGCTGTGGTGTAGGTCGCAGATGCAGCTCGGATCTGGCGTTGCTGTGGCTGTGGTGTAGGCTGGTGGCTACAGCTCCGATTCGACCCCTAGCCTGGGAACCTCCATATGCTGCGAGTGTGGCCCTAAAAGGACAAAAGACAACAACAACAACAAAAAGACTTATAGACCCTATTCCTGACCTCAAGTTGCTGAAAATCAAGCTTGGAAGTTGAGATTCTTTATTTATTTAATAAACAGTTAAATAATAGTTTATAAAACTATGCGATAAAGACGAAGGGGGGGAAAGTTTTCCGGGGAAAATGGGACATGAGCTAGGCCTTCACTTTCCTTAGTTAGGGCAGTTAACGTTTTTTTGTGTGTGTGGTGAGAAGGCTTGAGATCTCCTCTCAGCATCTTTCAAGTATACACCACTGTATCATTAACTATAGTCGCCATGCTCTGTATTAGATCTTTAGAACATATTCTTCTTATAACTGAAAATTTTCGACCCTTTGACTTGTATCACCCCATTTGCCCCTCCTGCAAGGCTCTGGCCACCACCATTCTCTTCTCTGTTTCTGTGAAATCAGATTTTTTAAAAAAATATTCTACATGTAAGTGATATCATATGGTATTTATACTTCTCTGTCTGGCTTATTTCCCTTAGCATAGGGCCCTCCAGATTCATCCATGTTGTTGGAAAAGACAGGATTTCCTTCTTTTTATGGCAGAATACTATTCCATTTCAATGAATAGCCAATGAATGGATAAAGAAAATGTGACATTTTATTTATCACTTCATCTGATTCAGGTTGTTTTGTATATTGGCTATAGCGAATGATGCTACAATGAACATGGGGTTAGAGATGTCTCTTGAGGATACTGATTTCAATACCTTAGGGGATATACTAGATCATATGGGATTGCTAGAACATAAGGCAGTTCTATTGTTATTTTATTTTATTCTATTTTATTATTTATTATTATTTTTTTATTTAGCTTTTTAGGGCTGTACCTGCAGCATTTGGAAGTTCCCAGGCTACAGATTGAATGCGAGCTTCAACTGCTGGCCTATGTCACAGCCACAGCAACACCAGATCCTTAACCCACGGAGTGAGGTCAGAGATTGAACCCGCATCCTCATGGATACTAGTCAGGTTTTTAACCCTCTGAGCTACAACAGAAACTCCTGGTAGTTCTGGTAGGGGTGGAGTAGGCACAGGAGTTTGAGTACCCCCCTAATGCTACACCGTACCGGATACCAACGAGGAGCTACTACTCCCAAAAAGGAAGAGGCGGTCTTTTCCAACCCCCACTCTCTTAGAATGAACGATAAAACTGTAGCCCACCGGATCCTCGGGCAGCGCCTCCTTGCCTGCTCGCTTGCATCTCTCACAAGCGTCCTATCCTAATAACTCTATTTCTTGCCTATCACTTTGTCTCTCGCTGAATCCCTTCTGTGCAGAGACATGAAGAACCTGAACCTCAGTGAGTCCAGACACCACAGGGTGAGTGATTCTAATTTAAAACCGTGGGTTCAAGTCCCAATCTGGGTTTAGGCAGGGTTCGAGTTCCGGCACGTGTGTTCAAGTCCCAGTTTGTGTTCTGGCTAGGTTCAGGCCATTAGCGCTGTCAGTTTCAGTTCTATTTTTAATTTTTTGAGGAACCTCCATGCTATTTTCTACTTAGATCCACCAATTTACATTCCCACCAAGGGCACACAAGTGTTCCCTTTTCTCCATAGCTTCACCAACATTTGTCATTTCTGGTCTTTTTGATAATAGCCATTCTAAAAAGAGTGAGGTGGTATTTCATGGTGGTTTTGACTTGCATTTCCTTGATGATTAGTGATGCAGAGCATCTTTTCATGTACCTGTTGACCCTCTGTACATCTTTTTTAGAACATCTCTTCAGTTTTTTGCTCATTTTTTAATTGGATTTGTTGATGTTGTGTTGTTTTGTTTTGCTGTTGAGTTGTGTGAGTTCCTTATATAGTTTGGATATTAATATCTTAGCAGATAGATGGTTTGCAGGTATTTTCTCCCATTCTGTAGAATGCCTTTTCATTTTGTTGTTTCTTTCGTTGTGCAGAAGCTTCATTGTTTGATGTATTCCCACTTATTTATTTTTGCTTTTGTTGCTTTTGCTTTTGATGTCACATTCAAAAAACTGTCACTAATACTTGTGTCAACGAGATTGATACCTATGTTTTCTTCTAGGAATTTTTGGTATCAGATCTTACATTTGAGTCTTTAATCCATTCTGACTTAATTTTTGTATGTGGTGTAAGATAGTGGTACAGTTTAATTTTTTGCTGTGGCTGTCCAATTTTTCCCAACACCATTTATTTTTATTTTTAGTCTTTTTTTTTTTTTAAGGGTCAAACTTGTGGCATATGGAAGTTCCCAGGCTAGAGGTCAAATTGGAGCTGTAGCCACCATCCTACGCCACAGACACAGCAACTCCAGATCTGAGCCACATCTGTGACCTACACCACAGCTCATGGCAATGCTGGATCCCTAACCCGCTGAGAGAGGCCAGGGATCGAACCCGCGTTCTCATGGATACTAGTCAGATTCGTTTCCACTGAGCCATGACGGGAACTCCCCCAACACCATTTACTGAAGAGACTGTCCTTTCCCCATTGTATGTTCTTGGCTCCTTTGTCATGAATTAATTGACCATAAGTGTGTGGGTTTATTTCTGGGCTCTCTATTCTGTTCCCCTTATCTATGTGTCTGTTTCTTTTGTGCCAATACCATGCTGTTTTGATTACTGTAGCTTTATAGAGTAGTATGAAGCTACATCCTTGCCAACACTTATCACCTCTTGCCTTTTTGATAGTATGCCGAGGACTTTGACTTTACATGGCAGATAACAGGGAATCATCCTACATTGGGAAACATGGATGTAGTGTGATTAGAGAGAGAGATAATTGAGGTAGGGACTATATTTACAAAAAATATAATAAAAATAAAAATAAAAATAGAACAACAAAAATTGAAAAAAAAAGAGAGAGAAGCTTTTACAATATCAGGCCTGCTACTAAAGCAAGGTCCAGCAACATCAACATTAGTATTCCCTGGGAATTTGTTAGAAATGCCTTATTTTTCAGGCCTTACACCAGACCTACTGTATAAGTTATCTACTGCTTCATAACAAATTACCTTGAAACTTGGCAGTTGAAAACAACAAACATTTGTCTCACAATTTTGTGGTCAAGAATCCAGGACTGGCTTAGCTAAGTGGTTCCTGCTCAGGGTCTTTCATGAGGTTGTAGTCAAGAATTTTGGCTGCAGCTGTAGTCATCTGAAGTTTTGACAGGAGCGGAAGGACCGGCTTCCAAGCTTACTCATGTTGCTCTTGGCAGGTTCATTATTCACTAGCCGTTGGTTGGACATCTCAACTTTTCCCTGTGTTGGCTTCTACATAAGCTGCCTATGTGACTTCTCAACAGGTTAGCTGCCTTTCCCCAGAGTGAAGGCTCTAAGATGGAAAGAGAACAACGAAGACAAAGGCCACATTGTCACTTTATTATCTAATCTGAGACATGATATACCATTACTTCTGTCCTATTTTGGGGTCATGCAGACCAACCCTGATTCAATACAGGAGGAGACAACACAGGAAGTGAATACAGGGAGATGGAGATCATTAGAGGTCATCTTGTAGGCTGGTTATCATACCTACTGATTTAGTGTCTGCATTTTAACAAACTCTCCAGGTAATAAGTCCGCACATGTTATCCACATTGGCCCAGGCAATATGCCTACAATACCAAATGTAAGGCATATATATGTGGGAAAGGATAGATTGATGCATTCAGTGGATCTAGGGGATAAAGTAGAGGGCAAAGTCAAGAGTCCAGTTTCTGGCTTGGGAGATGAAAAATAGGGAGGTTGAGATGAGAAGGGGATGACATGCTCACTTTGACATGCTGAGTTTGAGATCATGAGATATCTAGATTTGAAACTCTGGGGATGCATGGCTGGCATTTTGGTAAAAGACACCCTGGGGAGTCAGTAGCAGAAAGGTAGTGAAATCATGAATGAGTGTAGAAAGTTTGAGACAAATGAGAACACTGAGATGATGGAAAGGAAAGGGGTACTGAAGTTTGTGAGAAGCTATAGTGGAAGGCATGGAAAACGGAACTTATGGGCCAAAGAAGAGAATAGGTGGGTGGGGTTGAGGCCGAGTAGTCTAAGATGCTGGGGAACAGACATCACTTATGCCTAAAATCATTTAATTTCTAAAAATAGATATTACTTAAGTGTTCACTATGATATTCAAAAGGTATAAATGTAAGTCTTTGATTCTGTCCATTAGGCAGATATAACTTCTTATGTAACCTCCCAAGTGTATTCTCCGAAGTTATTTTATTAACAAATTCATAAATAGTACTTATTATGTGTCAGGCACCGTTCTAAGACTTCAAGGAACATGAAGTAATTTAATCCTCAAAAGATAAAAAAGCCCCACAAGGTAGGTAATATAATTATTCCCATTTTATAAATGAGGAGATTGAGGCACACAGTTATTAAGTGGTAGAACCAAGATTTAAATCCAAGCTGGTTGACTTCAGAGTCCATGCTCTTAACCACTATCCTTTGCTTGCTTTCACATACATATATTTCCCCCAGATTTTAGGCAAACTGTAACATATTATTTAATGTTGTTGTGTTCTTTCTTTTTTCACTTCAGTATATATATATATATATATATATTTTTTAATTTGGTCTTTTTGCTATTTCTTGGGCCGCTCCCGCGGCATATGGAGGTTCCCAGGCTAGGGGTCTAATCGGAGCTGTAGCCACCGGCCTACGCCAGAGCCACAGCAACGCGGGATCCGAGCCGCGTCTGCAACCTACACCACAGCTCACGGCAACGCCGGATTGTTAACCCACTGAGCAAGGGCAGGGACCGAACCCACAACCTCATGGTTCCTAGTCGGATTTGTTAACCACTGCGCCACGACGGGAACTCCTCACTTCAGTATATATTTTGGAGGGCATTTTCTACCAGTAACATATAGATGTCCAATGTTTGGTTCTACCAAAATTGATAAACAAGTTTCCTGCTGATAAACATTTAAAGTATTTGTAATCTGTTACTACTGCAAAAATACTCCAATTAATATCGTTATACATTTGTCACTTGTTATACCTGAACGTACCTAAAAGTGGAATTTCTAGGTCCAAAGGTAAGTGCATTTCAAATTTGTTAGATTTGGGCAAATTGACCTTCATACAGGTTGTGTCCATTACTCTCCCTTCAGCAACTTATGGGAGTGCCTGTTTGCCCAACATCTGGACTTTGTAGTCTGTTCTATTGAGGAATTCTTTGTTTTGGGGGGGGGGGTACCTGTGGCATGCAGAAGTTGTCGGACCAGAGATCGAACCACAGCCACAGCTGTGGCTGTCAGATCCTTAACCTCCTGAGCCACCAGGGAATACGGAGGAATCTCAATTTTTCAAAGCACTCTTCAGCTTATGAAAAGATTCCTAAGGGAGTTAGCTAAATATTGGGCTGCCTTTTGTATTTGTAAGTGTTTGTTTATACCGCATTCGGTCCTTGACAGAGAAGACTGGGGAAGAGAGGGGAGGAGGCAGTGAAACTTAAGACTAATTTGTTAAGAGCAACTACATGCGAGAGTCCCTCTGAAATTGGACTAAAATTGAGTCCATCTGAAATCAGTGAGAAAATAGCAGTTGATTTACAGAAAGGGTAAGGAACCCCCTGTTACTCTAAAATGTGAGCTGCCTCTAGAAACTCACTCACTACTTGCCTTTCCAGAATACGTGCCGTGGATGAGAGTGCTGGCTCTGAAGTCAGGCTGTTTGGGTTGAAATCCTAGCTATAAATACTATCAACAGTAATACTTTGAAGAAATGCTGGGGCTGTTCTCTGAGGGCCCCAGTGTACTGCCTAGCACATATATTCTTCCACAGTTCTTTTGGAACATAGCTTGATAGATTTACCTGCTCTAAGTCCAGTTAAATTTGGGCACTTAAACACTTGGTAGATTTGTGGTCTCACTATCACTCCTGCTCGATTGCTTAGTATTCTTCTAGAAGCAGGGCTCCGGACAACTACTGCCAGTAGGTCAAATCCAGCCTATGGTCTATTTTTCTACTCAGATAATATTTTTTTCTTTTTACGGCCACACCTGTGGCATAGGGAAGGTCCCAGGCTAGGGATGGAATTAGAGCTGCAGCTGCCAGCCTACACCATTGCCATAGCCACAGCCATGTCAGATCTGAGCTGCATCCATGACCTACACCACAGCCTGTGGCAACACTGGATCCTTAACCTATTGAGCGAGGCCAGGGATCAAACTGGCATCCTCATGGATACTGGTGGGGTTCTTGACCCCTGAGCCACAACAGGAACTCCATCTACTCAGATTTTTTAAAAATTGTAAAAAACAAATCAGCCACCGTGAAGAAGATGTGACAGAGACAGTGTATAACCTGTAAAACCTAACATATTAACTATTTGGCTTTTTGCGGAAAATGTTTACCAGCCCCTATTCTGAGTATACGTCCGTTCTTTGCTTTCTAAAAATCGTACAAATCTTGCCAGTAACAAAGCGAGATGCCTATTACACGCCAATGCCATATATGTATGGTATAGAAAGAGAGTCTTGTAAGTTTATTCCCCACCATGTAGCTCATCTTACCCTCCTTGTCAACCTGGCAGCTGATGAAGATTTAAAATCTCACCGGAGAATTTCCTTTGCATGACTTTGAGGCAGGATTCGTGTTGAAAATCTGAATGTGTGTTCAAGACAGACTTTGCAGGTTGTGACCCATCCCTGTTGCAGACTCGTTTAGAGTAAATCAAGGTAACTAGACATCAATTTATTTTTAAGCCATCTATTTTCTTCTGGTTGGTTTTCTCGTGCGCTCATGATGAATTCTTTCTTTCCTTGGCTCTTCCCCTCCCCCTCCTCCTCCGTGCGCGCCTGCGCGCACATACATGCTCGCCTCGGCTTATAATCTCTGGCGTCTGGAATTCTTTTTCTTGTGTACAGGGGATCACTGAATCATAGACTATTAAAGTAGTTATAATTTCATATAGTATTTGGATAATATTTAAGGAGCTTCGAGATATTTCACACAATTGCATTGTATATCCAATTACACAATTAAACCAAAGCTCTTATTTTACATATCAGATAGCTGGAGTCTTAAGAAGTTTAGTGAAATGTCCAAGGTCACAGCCAGGAAGAGACAGAGCTGGACTAGAGGCTAGGTCTCCTGACTGCTGTTTCATTAGCAAAAAATACAGCACCTTTGGGAGTTCCCTGGCGGCTTAGTGGGTTAAGGATCCAATGTTGTCACTGCTGTGGCTCTGGTTACTGCTGTAGCGCTGGTTTGATCCCTGGCCCTGAGGACTTCAGCATGCTGTGGGCGTGGCCCCCCAAAAAAAATACAGCATTTTCCCTGCTGTTTATGTCTCCTCTTTGCTCTGAGGAGTTGAAAGCAAGCTGGATTGGAAAGGAAATATAAAGGCAGAGGCTGGCATTCTAGCTTGTTCTCTCTTCCTTAGCATTCAGATTGGGCCTTTCCATGTTACAAGTTTCTCTCTCCATACTCCACAGTAGGGAGAAAATATTCCATTCAGTTCTATTCTTTTATTCTTACTTGCTTTATTGTCCTTGGATTGCTAAGACTGCTTACCTTACAGCTTATTTTCCAAACTAATGCTATCATTGGTTATTAGGAGACAGACCCAGTTCTTTTTTTCTTCCCAAATATTTCCTCATTTCCAATCTCACCTGCGATACAATGAGTCAGATTATCTTTGCTAAAATAGAGAACCCCCTGGTTCTGCTAATCTCAACCTAGGTATATTTTGGCAAGCGGGGGCTGGAATTTCTAGCCTTCATAGTTTTATCTTAACTCCCAGATCTTCCTTGACCCTCATTCTCTCTCTCTGTCTTTCTCTGTCTCCCTCTCTCTCTCCAGGAATATGTTTTAAAGACTACTGTGCAAGTTCTTAGGAAAGGCTTCTTTGTCCATAAATGTGGAGATAAACAGTCTGGAGTGTCTGCTTCATTTTAGAAGCTACTTGGTTCATTCTTTCACATCTCTAGAGACCTAAAAATTGTTTGTTTTTTTCCCAAGGTAGGGCTGATCCTAGTGGTATTTAACAAGTGGAAAATGTGTGCAGAGTGGTAGAGTTTAACTGAAGTGGATAAAGATTCTTTTAAAAGAAGAGATAAACTCATGAGAATATCTTTGTTCGAATTCAGAGAACTCTCCACATTTTTAGACCGTCTCTTAGGGCTTTTAGTGTCTCATCTCAAATTCCAAGCTTTTCAGGGACCACTTAGCATTAGCTATACCTGTGCAGCCAAATCACTCTGCAGATTTTGCGGACTAAGATAGATCATCAGGAGTTCCTGTTGTGGCTCAGCGGGTTAATAACCTAACATAGTGTTCATGAGGATGATGCAGGTTTGATCCCTGGCCTCACTCAGTGGGTTAAGGATCCGCCATTGCCCCAAGCTGCAGTGTAGGTCACAGAGGCAGTTCAGATCTGGCATGGCTGTGGCTGCGGTGTAGACTGGCAGCTGCAGCTCCAATTCGACCCCTAGCCTGGGAACTTCCGTATGCCATAGGCGCAGCCCTGAGAACGAACAAACAAAAAGATAGATCATCAGTGATTAGTCACAAGTGATGCAGATGTTGAGCAGAGACCAGCTTGAAATAATGAAGCATTTGAATGTTCTATTGCCTGGGATAGGGGGTCTTTAGAAGAGCCACTTAAAATCTTAATAGGGGAGTTCCCGTCGTGGCGCAGTGGTTAACGAATCCGACTAGGAACCATGAGGTGGCGGGTTCGGTCCCTGCCCTTGCTCAGTGGGTTAACGATCCGGCGTTGCCGTGAGCTGGGGTGTAGGTTGCAGACGCGGCTCGGATCCTGCGTTGCTGTGGCTCTGGCGTAGGCCGGTGGCTACAGCTCCGATTCAACCCCTAGCCTGGGAACCTCCATATGCCGCGGGAGCGGCCCAAGAAATAGCAACAATAAAAAATAAATTTCTAAAAAAAAAAAATCTTAATAGGAATTATTCTTGTGTTTTCCATAAATGGTTAGCTGAATATTTCTTTGACTAGATTAAGCAGTCCTCTGATTATCTTGTTTACTGTAGTCACTGGTTGAGTCATCACCAATTCCACGTGTGTGGAGTCCAACACAACGGATCTCTCAGGTAAACCGGGCTCATTGTTTGGATTTCAGGAAGGTATTACAAGAAGTCACTGGCAGATATACCCACAGTCAGACCCTGTGGGGAGGGATGCATCCCTTAAGTGTTTATAAAGGAACAAAAGAGACAGTTGCATTTAGGAGAAATAGCAGGTGCTACAAAATGGAGGCATAGGATTTTTTGTTTGTTTGTTTTTCCTCAAAAAAGCAAATATCTGCTTCTGGTCACTGGACCTGGCCTCATGCTACCTTTCTGACATTTTCAGTTCACACACATCGATCCAGTGCATATGCAGCCCGGGCACTGCCTTTTCCCAATACTTCACAGGTCCCTTTTCTTCAGTGGCTCTTTAGCTGAAGGGAGAGGTGTTAAGGTTGGTTGAAGGGTTCTTTGTAGCTCCTGCTGCTGCCGATCATTGGCTTCACTTCGCTTCGCTTCCCCTGTTCATTACTTTGACACTTAATGAGTTGAGATTCACCCTCCCCGCACTGCTTTGCAAGACTGCAGCCTCTAACCAAGCAGCAGGCATTCACGGAGTGCCCTGACATGGATGCACCAGATGCTGAACAACAACTCAGCAAGGAGGCTCTCCTTGGTGATTCTCTCAGCCCTGCATTTTGAGACAGTGGAGGGCCCTGGAGGAGGAAATATTTATGCATGCAAAGGATGGTAAGGCGTTCTGGGCCAGGAACCTGTTATGACTCTGGCTTAAAAAAAGAAAAAAATGGAGTTCCCATTGTGGCTTAGTGGGTTAAGAACCTGACATGGTGTCCATGAGGATGCAGGTTTGATCCCTGGCCTCGCTCAGTGGTTTAAGGATCCAGCATTGCTGCACGATATGCTGTAGGTGGCAGATGCAGCTCAGATCTGGTGTTGCCATGGCTGTGGTATAGGCTGGCAGCTGCAGTTCTGATTTGACCCCTAGCCTGGGGACTTCCATATGATATAGGTGTGGCCCTATAAAGAAAAAAAAGTATTTTTTTGGCAATGTCCAGGGCATGTGGACATTTCAGGTCCAGGAATCAAACCAATTTCACAGCAGTGATAATGCCAGATCCTTAACATGCTGAGCCACCAGGGAACTCCAACACTGGCATTTTTAAGTATCAGAGCTTTGGTTTATTGCAGATAAATCTTTGTTAGGCCAGTGATTTCTACTCTTTTGGACTTTCCATACCCCAGCACTTTGATGACAGAAAAATTTTCGAAGAAGGTATCCTGCTAAGATTCCCTTCTAGTGGCTCATTCTCCCTTTCATTCATAGCCTTGAGTGACTGACATAGGCACCCGTACACCCACAAGTTGGAGCTCTATCTGGGCTTGTTTCCTGTTGTAGACTTTCTTCATATCCTCACCATCCATCTTAAGAGCCCTATTCTCTGAGAGCTTTATTCCACTCAATGAAAAAGGATAATTGAGGCACCAGATACATGAACCCATGCCAATCTCTTGATTCTCTCAAGCAAAAATGTCTCCATATAATTTCTTTCATTTAGTCCTTTCCTTCCTTCCTTTCTTTTCTGTCTTTCTTTTTGCTTTTTAGGACCACACCTGAGGCATATGGAAGTTCCCAGGCTAGGGGTCGAATTGAAGCTACAGCTGCTGGTCTACTCTACAGCCACAGCAATGCAGGATCTGAGCCTCATCTGCGACCTACACCACAGCTCGTGGCAACACGGGATCCTTAACCCACTGAGCGAGGCCAGGGAATGAACCCACATCATCACGGATACTAGTTGGATTTATTTCTGCTGCACCACAACGGGAACTCCCTCTCCATATAGTTTCAATGCACATGATTCCAGAAGGGTCTGAATGTGGAATATTTGTCTCTGAATTCTCTCGCTGAATGGTGAAACTGTTAGGCATTTGACAAGTCAGTGCAAGAAGGATTTTTGATGGTGTGGTGGTGGTCCTTGGTATTTCCTTTTGATATTCCTCAGAAATAACCACCTTTTTAGCCAAGTGCAAAAATCCGAGTGAGCATATTTTATACATTTGGATGCTGTGGCCTAAGTGGTTGCAATTCCTGTCACACTGCATAGAAGCCCAAAGGTTCAAAGAGACACAGTCACTCTAGAGTGGTGGGTAGAGGGCCATGCTCTAGCAAAGGCAATGGGAAAAGATCCAGTTCTACAAAAGGAACATCCATTCTATATGGGAACGACTGCCAGTATTCACATTTGCTGCTACTGGAGGGTATACCTACATGCTATAAGCAGGAAAGATTAGCACGCTTCTCATTACCACAGCCAGTCACCAGGGCTCTCAATTCTACCTTGTCAATAACTTTTCCCTCTTTCAATGACCATTTCCACAACCTTAGTTAAGATGCTCATTGCCTTAAGCTTGGACAATGGTAGCAGATAACACCTGAGTTTCCCTACATCCCACCATTGTCTCTGCTTTCTCCCTCCTACGGTCCTCTCTGTGCAGCGCATAATGGATGCTGCAAAATATTTACTCAACTGAATACAATGCCACGAATTCAGTTTTCCTATAGCGTGGTTATGATTGGATTCTTTTTTACTGAGCTATAATTGACGTATATAATTAGTTTCAGATGATGACTAGGTTGGTTCTCTCTCAAACCCATTCTTTAGCTCTCCATTGTCTGCTGACAGAGGTACAGGATCCATAAATGGCCCTCCCCAATCTTTCCAGCTTCTTCTTCCATTGTGCTCCAAGATGGACCTGAAGTTCCTACCACACTCAACTCAGTCTTTGTCCTTTCCTCCTGCTCAATGCTTTCAATGTGGACACCGCCACCTTGCTGGAAGTTCCTCCGCTTAGCTCCTTTATACTGAATCCCAATAACTCTTTAAGGTCTATGTCAAATGCCTTGACCATATTATGTAAAATAACCACCTATTCTCAGGACTTCCTAACCTCCCACCCCACATTATTTTACCCTGTGTCATAGCACCATCTGCAGTGCATTTTACTTGTTTGTTTACTGTGTCCCCTCACCCATTAGAATTTATACTCCATGATAACAGGGACCTTTGTAGTTTTGTTTACTGTTATATATACTCAGTACCTAAAAGGTTCTTGATATTTTTGAATGAATACATTAATATCGTGAATCACAAAACTGTACCAAACATCTCAGTTGGAAGTTGTAGCTCCCTCCTCTGCAATGTTTGGTACTTTGTATATATTGCTCTTCTCATAGTGTGCCTTGTATCATCAATATCTGCTTATTTTTTTTAAAAGAAGTTCTTTCTTTCTTTCTTCTTTCTTTCTTTATCTATTGTCTTTTTGCCATTTCTAGGGCCGCTCCCACGGCATATGGAGGTTCCCAGGCTAGGGGTTGAATCGGAGCTGCAGCTGGCGGCCTACGCCAAAGCCACAGCAACGTGGGATCCGAGCCGCGTCTGCAACCTACACCACAGCTCACAGCAACGCCGGATCCCCAACCCAGTGAGCAAGGCCAGGGATCGAACCCGCAACCTCATGGCTCCTAGTTGGATTCATTTCCGCTGTTCCACAACGGGAACTCCAATATCTGCTTATTTTTTATATACCTACATACATCCATGTAGTGTAGTAAGGCTGTAAAAACATTCATTTTGAAATAAAAACTGTTAGACAATTAGATATTACCACATACCCAGCACTATGACTAAAACGTAAAAGAGCAACAAAGTCAAGTGTTAATGATGATCTGTAGGAGTTGGAACTGGAAAACATCGCTGATGGGAATAATAAAATGGTACCACCATTTGAGGAAAAGGGTCTGGCAATTTCTTGTAAGACTAAAAATATATCTACTCTATGACTATTCAATTTCCTACCTAGGTATGTACCCAGGAGATGTGAAAATATATGTCCACCCAAAGACTTGTACACAGATGTTCATGGCAGCAGCCCTTATAATAGTCAGAAAGTGGAAACGGTATCCATTAACAGGAGACTAGATAAATAAATTGAGATATATCCATAACCATTTGATAATAAAATGAAACAAAATAACTGAAGTACATAATATCTTGAATTAATTGTTACACAAAAGAGCATATACCAGGAGTTCCCGTCCTGGCTCAGCAGTTAACGAACCCCACTAGCATCCAAGAGGATGCGGGTTTGATCCCTGGCCTCGCTCAGTGGGTTGAGGATCTAGCGTTGCCGTGAGCTGTGGTGTAGGTCGCAGATGCAGCAAGAATCCCATGTTGCCATGGCTGTGGCTTAGGCCATCAGCTGCAGCTGATTCGACCTCTAGACTGGGAGCCTCCATATGCTGCGGGTGTAGCCCTAAAAAGACAAAAAGACACACACACACACACACACAAAGAGAGAAGATACTTTATGATTCCATATGTAGACACCCTGCAACAGGAAAAACTAAAGATGGTGGAAGAGTGCAAGATGAGTGGTTGCCTCTAGGGATGAAGGTAGGATTGACTGGGAAGTGGCATGATGGAACTTTCTAGGTGGAATAGATAGCAATGGTCTAAATCTTTATAGGCTTGTGGGTAGTTGAGGTGTATACATTTGTCAAAGGCAGCAAAGGTACATATAAGATTTGTGCGTTTTGTTGTAATTTTACATAAAAAGCTGTGCAAATATTAACTACTAGTTGATGATATTATGCTATAATCATATAGCATATAGATTGAAGTATGTTGATGTCTGCAATTACTATGAAATGCTCCAAAATTAAAATGGATGTATGGATGAATAGAAGGATGGACAGATATGCAAAACAAATATAGAAAAATGTTAGCAATAGAATTTAGTTGGTGAGTATACGATTTTCAATGTCCTTCAACTTTTCTGTATTTAAAAATTTTTCCAAATAAAATTTTGGAAAAAAAGAAAGATCTGGGTTGGAAGCCTGGCTCTCTGGCACTCACAGTAAGCAACTGGGAAAATCACATAAGCACTCTGACTTGCAGTTTCTCCCTCTTTAAATTGGACATGTGCTCATAGTCGCTACCTCACTGCACGTTCTTCCTCCTATTCGTTCCCCAATTCAAAATTTTGTTTTTTCGGAGTTCCTGTCGTAGCTCAGTGGTTAACAAATCCGACTAGGAACCATGAGGTTGTGGGTGCGATCCCTGGCCTTGCCCAGTGGGTTGGGGATCCAGCGTTGCAGTGAGTTGTGTAGGTCCCAGACGCGGCTCAGATCTGGCGTTGCTGTGGCTCTAGTGTAGGCCGGCAGCTACAGCTCCGATTCAACCCCTAGCCTGGGAAGCTCCATATGCCGCAGGTTCGGCCCTAGAAAAAGACAAAAAGACCAAAAAAGAAAAAAAACTTTTTTTTTGTTTTGTTGCATGTGGAGTTAAAAAAGCCAGGCTTAGGCCACTGATCAGTAAGCTTTAGAGGCTGACATTACTGTGGCAGACTGCTTAATTTGTTTCTATCCACATCTGTCCCTTGGCACATAGGTAAGGTTTTTTGCAAAGACTTTTATCCATTCAAATTTTCAGCAGAAAATGAACCTGACTAGTATCCACGAGGACGCAGGTTGGATCCCAGGCCTCACTCATTTGGTTAAGGATCTGGCATTGCTGTGGCTGCGGTGTAGGCTGGCAGGTGGAGCTCCGATTCCAGCCTGGGAACCTCCATATGCCGTGGGTGTAGCCCTAAAAGACAAATAATAATAATAATAATAGTGGGGAACTCTGAAACTAGGCCCTTCACATTCCATCCTGCATGCGGCAAAGATTTACTGAGCACTTACTATGGGGGTTAACCCTGTGTGAGGTGCTGGGAGTACAGAGTTGAATTAAGACAAAATTTCCGTTTCCCCGAGCCTGCTGTTTCGTGGGAGAAACAAATGGGCAAGCCCGCAATGACAGTGTAGACTGATTCGAGCTGTGAGGGTGGAAAGGACAGGGGGCAGAAGGACTCCAGCCGGCCATTACATAGAACTAGGTGCCCTGAAGTGTTGCCGTTCAGCCCCTGGTACACAGAGGTGACACTTGGAGCCCTGTCTCTGCCGGTTAATTTTCCCTGAGCCAACCGCTGCCTGCCCGTGATCCCTGTGACCCCTGCCACACAACTGTGAGATGACTGGCCGGAGTTCAGGGGTCCCGGGATGGCTGTGGAGGAGAGATGCTAATTGGCCAAGCTGGGCTTGGGATTGACAGGCATGGCCTTGTTAGCCGTGGGCTGGCTCCTCCCTCCTGTGTGCTCTGCCTTCCAACTCTGCTTCCTGGAGAGGCCTCGAGAAGCAAAGCAGTCAGTTGTTTGCTCTCTGGGTGCCAGGAGTATTCGTCACCCTTGATTTCAGAAATGAGGGCACAAAGAAAATCAGCTTGAAGTGATAGCTCTGACCATTTCAAGAAGAGTGTTCTAGCTTCTTTGATGAGTTTTATGTCCTCCTCTGATCGGGTCACCTCGAGTGTAGGTAGTAGACGGCTTCTCCTACTGGCACTTGACCTTCTAAGCTGTGGAGGGTCGTTCATCACAAATTGTACGGTTAGGTCTGAACACGCATCTTTCAAACACAGGTGGGGGGCGAGTCTCCCAAACATCCCTTTCTCCGTTTCATCTTCATGTCTCCTCCAAGTTCAAACCACTCTGTGGCTCCCAGATTTCAAGTTTTCTCCCCTGCACGCCTCAGTCCTTAACAAGCTGTTGATGTTCCAGGAAATGTCTTTTCCTATGAAAGACACATCACGGCAGCTAAACAGCTGGAGTCCTCTGACAGCAAATCAGCCGGGCCTTGGGGTATCAGTGTGATGAGCAACTCAGCCAGAAAGTGTCTATTCTCTCGCTGAGCAAATGTCATCTCCACCAGGAAGCTGCAAAAGGATGGCGAGAGATTGCACTGAAGTGTCTGTGAGGCTGAGTTCCAAGGGGAAAAAAAAAAACCTATAAATACAAGTATGCCGCAATATGGGAGTGCCTGATTCAAGGGTAAATATATGAATGCACGGCTCTTTAGAATGTTCACGAGCACTATTTACACGCTCTGCACACTAAATGGAATGATTATAAGCAGCATGTCTTGATACCTTAGTTTAACGCTTGCCTTAACCATATTAATTCGCAGATTTCCCTGTGATGGGCTCTTGCAAGAAATTCGTATTACGGTGGAACTAAACTAAATAAAATTGACTGTCCTTTGTACTTGAAGAAAATGGCTACCTACCACCAGCAAGATAAGACTGCTGAGTTTAGCTGTTAATTGTAATTGGTTTACTCTAATCTTTCCATACCCTCGTTAAAGTTAGCAACATCTTTCTGAGCAGAGATTCCCAGGCCAGTTGAAAAAAGAAAAAAGAAAAAATTGTGTGTGTGTGTATAGAGAGAGATAAATATAGATATATACTTGGAGAACTAATATTAAGTTGTCGGAGATTTATTTTGCCATTGTAACAACACACACACACAAACTACCAATTACGATCATTATTTTATGACAGAAAAGGCAGTTTAAAAAGAAGCAAGCAGGAAGGGCCAGAGTATTAAAATTAAAACAACCATTCTGGTTGACTACATTAAAATTATATGACTAACTTTGTAAAAAATTAGAATTAAAAAATAGACGAGTAAAAAAGTAAACACAAAAACATAATTCGATTTAGCCTTTGTTTTTGTGTTTATTTCACCTTCATCACAGGCTGGCAGAGTTTCATGAGCTGGCATATGGGAACCACAGATTGAGAGTCTGGGTTGATCCCAACTCTAAGAAATGGTCTAGTGACTAGACCTCTGAATCTGGTCTTTTCACAAACCTCATTCCAAATGGGGAGCTGCCCTCTCGCTCTGACTAGAACACACCCTCTTATTATAGAATTTTGGCAAGGTTTCTAAGCATTAAAAAAAAAGATTTAGGTATAGCTCGGGTTCTCTAGTCTGCTGACTACTCAGGGAGGGATGCTCCAAAAAGAACAGGATGATTAATGGGATATGAAAATCTGATTGATCAGAAAAATTGTTAGTGTATTACAAAATGAAGCTACTCCTCTCCTATCTTGGAAGAGTGAGTCTTGAGATGGTAAGTCTGAGTTCCCACCGTCATACAGCGGGTTGATGATCTGGCTTGTCTCTGCGGCGTTACCGGGTTGATCCCCAGGCTTGGTGCTGTGGGTTAAGGATCTGGCGTTGCTGCAGCTGTGGCTTGGATTTGATTCTTGGCCTGGGAACTTCCATATGCCACAGGTGTGGCTGAAAAAGCAAAAAAAAAAAAAAAAAAGAAAAAAGAAAAAGTCTTCCAAAATTATACTCTTTGCCCCAATTTCTAATGAAATAGTTTGGCATTAAACCAGCTAACCACTTATTATACTGCATGAGGTAATTAAACTTCCTGTATGGTTTTGATTCTCTTTCCATTAGTAGACTCTTTTTGCCTTTATGTTCTGGCACTTGCCAATTTAAATTATTTGATTATTTTGACTATCATGCTGGATTCTCATCCTTCCCTTTACTCTGTGATCAGGATATTAGCGATTCATAGTTGTCCGCTACCTGTTTTTTTGGCCACACCCGCAGCATGTGGAAGTTCCCAGGTCAAGGATGGAATCATCCTCAGCTGCAGCTGAGGCATTTGCATCAACACCAGGTCCTCAACTCGCCGCACCACAGTGGGAACTCCCATGGTTGTCCTCTTGTGGTTTTCATCCTGGCACATTCTCCTGCCATATGGTTCTCACTCCCTAGCTTCCTTTACCATGTAGACCTGTGGTACTTAGTTTCCTTCTGGCTTATTTCTTAGGCTGAGAGAATTCTGACAACTGTTCTACGTGACATTTTTTTCCCATGTCTCTCACTGTTCTCACTTCTTTTTTTCACAGCAAGATGCAAATGTAGTTCCCCACTAAAAATTCATTTCAATAAACATACGTTTCGGGAGTTCTCTTGGGGAACAGTGGGTTTAGGATCCAGCGTTGTCACTATAGCGGCTCAGGTTGCTGCTGTGACTCAAGTTCGATCCCTGGCCTGGGAAATTCTGCATCCCTGGGCTTGTCCAAAAATAAACAGGAGTTCCCATGGAGGCTCAGACGTAACGAACCCAACTAGTATCCACGAGGACACAGGTTTGATCCCTGGCCTTGCTCAGTGGGTTAACGATCCGGCGTTGCCATGAGCTGTGGTGTAGACTGCAGACGTGGCTTGGCTACCGAGTTGCTGTGGCTCTGGCGTAGGCCAGCGGCTACAGCTCTGATTTGACCCCTAGCCTGGGAATCTCCATATGCTGCGGGTGCGGCCCTAAAAAGACAAAAGCAAAACAGAACAAACAAACAAGAAAAACCATATATTTGGATCCACCATTGTAAGGCACTGTGTTACACTCTGTGAAGAATCCAGAGGTGAGTGTGGCCCAGTTTCTGCCTCTAAGGAATTTAGGGTTGAGTCGGTGAGGATAAAAAAATCACCCCCATTTCTCTCGAAAGCTAGATCCTAACATTTTCCCAAGGGAGAACTATGAGGAAAAAGAGATTGTATCTAGCTAGGTGAGTAGGGTAGGTTCAGAGAGGAGGGAGTATTTGAGCTGGATCTCGAGGGTATATAGAACTTGGCTAGCTAGGGATGCAGGGAGAAGAGCAGGAGAGCTGGAATTATTTCCTACAGTTGGCCCATGCCTAGAAAATTTGGAGTCTCTGACAAAGAGAAAGGAATACAAATTCTACTAATTTTGAAAGGCTCCGTTGATTTAAAATCAGCAAATTATAATCGGCTTACCCGAAGTGTTTTTAATCGTGTTAAGAGTAGAGTGGTGCATAAATTAATTAAAAGAAACACATGGAGTTAATTGGGTTCACACCTGTTAGCTGTGCAATCTTTGGCAGGTTACTCAGCAGACCTATACCTCAGTTCCCCTACCTGTAAAAACTGAGATAATGGTTAAAACGGTGCTTGGCATAGAGTAAGCACGCAATACATTGCTGCCGTTATTACTTGGAACCCGAGCCTGGGTTGAGTTTCATTTTCTCTCTTGAGGTCTCTCTGCCCTTAGGGAGGTCCTGTTGGCTAAACTGCAGACTGACCCCTGAAGTTCTAGATCTGGGATCTTGGCCTATAGCCATGATCTGGACATCCTGTACCGGGCAGAACTTTGATTTGAAAGATTACCAGGAAAAAGGAACAAATATGTGTATTCCAAATCATATGTACACTGAAAGTCACTTTGCTTGAAGGAGACAGTTTTCCAGATTTAGTCACAAGACTCAGCTGTTGCCACCTTCTAGAGCACAGGTGTGAGGCAGCTAGGCGTGGATGTGCGAGTTCCTGGTTTGTTTTTTTTTTCTTCAGCTGATACAAAGAAAGTCTGATCGCTTGGCGCTGATGCCTAACAATAGACAGCAGCTGTGCAACAATTGCTGGGTGGGACCCCGTGTATTTAAATCAGGGGGGTTGCACTGTGGGAGAGGGGCTGAGGCAGTTGCTGCGGCTGGCGGTCTGGCTTTAGGAAGACCAGGTTTGTCGAAATTACCTAAAATACCACCTATGTTATTGGGGGCGGTGGCAGTGTCCTTTTTTTGGGGACAAAAGTGCTCCTTAAAATTGACAGGCGTTTCCTAAGCACGTTTATGTTATGTGTTCCTACCACAGACCATTGACTGAGAGACGTGAAAAGCGTTTGCGGCTATTGATCATTGAGCTTCCACGAGGAAAAGGCAAGTCTTTCGAATTCATGTAAAAGTAGGATTCGCTTTATTTCAATCCTGTTTGCTTATATTTGTTACTGCATCTAAACTGGTATTACTCGTTGTACGACAGGCAGATAAACTGAGACATGGTGTGTTGGGGCGAGGAATAGTGCTTTTCTTTGGGGAAAACTAGCAAACGCACAGGATGGTGACCAAGAGAAGTATCTCGCCCAGGTTTGGATGCTGTTTTCTTTTGTGCTCCAAAAAGAGGTGTGTGCTAGGAGGAGGTACGGTCAACAGGCAATAGGTCCTTGTGAATTTCCTTGGTGCCCGCCAGACCCCAGAAGGGATTTGTGACATTTTTGTTTTTGCAGCCATCCAAATGTGGGCCCGGTCGGGATTGAACCTGTGAGCTGAACAAATGTATTGTAGCTTAAGGCTCCAGCATAGGAGGCCGGGTTCCCGGAAATGGGCCATTATGTATATTTTACGCTCTGGCAAGACCCCTTTAGTGATGAACTTGCCTGCCTGTTACCTAACACCCGTTTGTGTGCCCAAGGCACGGTGAGGCCGAAGAAACCTAAATGTTGGAGTCGGGAGCAGGGAAAGGTTTATTGCAGAGCCGAGCCAGGAGAATGGATGGCTCGTGCTCAAAAACCTCAAACTCCCTGACGGTTTCAGGGGAGACGTTTTTATAGGCAACATCTGGGGCAAGGGCTGTGGAGCGTAAGGCTTTCTTTTGCTTAGTTGGTGGTGGGGTAATAGGGCTGTGCTCCAGGAATCTCGTGCTCCTCCTTCGGGAGATGTCCCTATCCTCCACCTGGATGCCTGGATGGGGGGCCTTAGCTCCTACAGAACTCAAAAGATATTATGTATATTCTTTCCCTAGGAACCCTGCCCCTGGTTTTTGATTGATTCCGGTCTTCGCTTCTGCATGACCTCACTTCCTTGATTAGCAACTGTTTGAACCAGGCTTTGAAACTCTGGGGAGGTCTAAGAGGCTAGAGGAAGCCTAACAAAGGAGAAAAAGAGGGGGGAGGGGGCACCGGAAGGATCTCTACCTGCATGAGCCCCCACAGGGTTCTGCTTGGTTTCATGTTTCCTTGAGCTAGTGCCACTCAGCAAAAGCAATTGAATACAAAGGTTACAGTTAGATCCAGTAGGGAGTCAGATTTTGTTCTTTCCAATTACATGATGAATTTCTGCAGTGGACTAGGTATGGTCATAAGCTCTGGAGAAACCGGATATTCCCTATTTTCCGGAATCGTTCCTTCTGGTTGGCGAGGAAATGATGCATAACAGATATATGAGGTGGCATATGGCTACCAACGTAGGGTTATTGAGGATTGCGTTTTCTTCAACTCTGCGCCCCCAGTGCCTGCTTGACAAATAGTAAGAGGTAAAGATACCCTTTGTGAATTGACAAGAGGGCAATTTCACCCAACTCTGCTGGAGTCCAGAGAGTGTGTAAGGTCCAGCCCTTGAAGCAAATGAAAGCCCTCATAGTCTCTTCTGCATGTGGAAAGTAACAGAAGGTCCTTTTTATCAAAAGAAATCTTGGTGACTCCATTTTTGCTCTGGTTTCGCCTTCCTGTGATCCCCAACCCTCCCCTTTCCCTCTTCTCCCATTAACAAAGTGTTTCAAATCAGCCAGTGGGGAAGAGTGTGCGCCCTGACCTGACCCATGGGAAGGGGACAGGTACATCACCTGCGTTAGGGATAAATAGGGGAGGGTCCTTTGTTCCGTGCGCACACTTGGAGTGCCCGCGCCCTTCTGCAGAAGTCAAGAGCCTTGTCGAGATTTCTCCTTGTCCACGTGTCTCACTTTCTGACACTGACGACCCGAGCCCAGAGTTACTGTAATTTCCAACATGCATCAAGGTCCTCTCACCTCTGAATGAGAGAATGAATCTGTCTTTGGATGCTGCTGACCCCCCACACCCGCATTCTGGTCATTTCCTTACATGGTCAGGATCTGTGCTCAGCAGAGGTCTTTAAGATCCATTCTAAGTGCTATTAGAGCTTGGCTGCGATAAACAGGTGAGGCAGTGCTGCTGTAGAATTCCCAGAAAACACCTCAGAGGACACCCAAGGAAGATGGAGAACAGCTTTGTTTACACCGGCGGGTCCACGGGGAATCGCTTCCCCATCATGGACCCTGGACAGAAAGGGGGAGATACATTTATAGTGCTTGCTTACGTGTCTAATACACCACATGAATCTTTAGTTACATGCAGGATACAGAAAGATGTATAGCTGTACAGAATGCTTTGCATTGTTACTTTAATGGCTAATCTCAAGTACAATCTAGCTATTTTTGAATTTCTTCAGAACAATCGGGACCCAGAGTTTCTGAAGTCCTAATGACTTTTTTCTCAGAGCCCTCGTATGAGTCACCTTAAGTTCACCAAGATGGACCAAAAAAAAAAAAAAAAAAATTCCCGTCGTGGCGCAGTGGTTAACGAATCCGACTAGGAACCATGAGGTTGCCGGTTCGGTCCCTGCCCTTGCTCAGTGGGTTAAGGATCCGGCGTTGCCGTGAGCTGTGGTGTAGGTTGCAGACGCAGCTCGGGTCCTGCGTTGCTGTGGCTCTGGCGTAGGCCGGTGGCTACAGCTCCGATTCGACCCCTAGCCTGGGAACCTCCATATGCCACGGGAGCGGCCCAAAGAAATAGCAAAAAGACAAAAAAAAAAAAAGTTCACCAAGATGGACGGTGGCAACAAAATGGCTTTGCTCCTGGCAAGCTCCCTATTCCCTTTTCCACACCCTGCAGGGCTAGGACCCTTATATCCCCGTGGCTTCCAATTTTACTTAGGAGCAGAAGTGCCTCACTGCTTTCCTCAAGAAACACCAAATCAAGAGAACAGGTACAGCTGGCCCTAATTTGCTCAGAAGTCGAAGGTGGGCTATGTGAGTCATGGATGAGGTGTGGAGGAAGAAATGACAGGTAGAGATGCAGTTGATCGAGGCAACGGGTTTTGAGAAATCTTGGCCGGCAAAGCTGGTTTTTGTTAGTGGGAAAGCAGAATCGTTGGATGAGTTGGCTGGGTTGGAATATCGGGGAACATTTTGTCCCTTCTCATTCCAAGTCAGGAGGAACATTTGCTCAGTTTGCTTTCTATAACATACAAACCAACCACTGGCAACATGTACAAAGTCAGGAAGACTTGCCTTGGCTAGTCTCATGTTTCACTGCCTTCCTAGCATACTTCCTCCTTTTATACCCCTGGTCTGTCCCTTCTTTTTTCCTCCCCTCCTGGATTCCCAGGGCCCACAGCCTTTCTTCCCTGTCCCACCTCAGTTAAATCCTCCAGGAGAGCGCAGAAAACTGTCACGAAGGGAGAATGACTGATGCCAGGTCCAAGAGCCTCTGTACAGAAGGGGACTGATTTGGTTAATGGGGTAAATCTATATGAGTTTTTTGGCACCTTGTAGTTGAGGGTGGGGGTGGGGTGTATGATGGGGGCAATTTGGTTTCTTTACTGATGCACCCTGAGTTTGAATCTCAACAGGCACATGGACTCTCTGCCAAGAGCATAGGCTTGGAAATCAGACCGATTCCTCGCTTAATAGTTGTGTGGTTTTATTTTTTATTTTATTTTTTTGTCTTTTCTAGGGCTGCTCCTGTGGCATATGGAGGTTCCCAAGCTAGGGGTCAAATTGGAGCTGCAGCCACCAGCCTACACCACAGCCACAGCAACGCGGGATCCTCAACCCACTGAGCAAGGCCTGGCAACGAAGTGCAACCTCATGGTTCCTAGTCGGATTCGTTAACCACTGAGCCACGACGGGAACTCCAGTTGTGTGGTTTTAAACAAGTTGTATAGCCTATCTGTGCCTCAGTTTCCTCCTCTGTAAAATGTGGGTGAAAATAGCTGGCTCACAGTGTTTTAATGAGTTAGTAATGCAGTATGATCCTTGGCACGAGTAGAGTGGTCACTCAAGTATTTAGTATTACAAATACAACCCTATTTATGAAGCTTCTGTGATTTCCTACTGTCTTAGAGAATCAAGTTCTCAACTCTTACCTTGGCATTTACAACCCAATACTTTAAGAATGTTTTGGACATTCTTTGCATTCATTCCTTGAATGTAGAGCCTGCGTCTGGTCAGGCTACTCAAGATGGCTGTTCTCTTGCTCTCTTGGGCATATCCCCTGCCCAACCAGTTGCTGCTTCACCTGTACCCTATGCACATGACTGACCTTCCTAGGCCCCAGCTGGTGATTGTAGTTATCAAAGGAGTGATGAGGGGTGTGGGCCCCTCTCTGGTTTCCCTGGTAACTAATGAACCAACCTGATGTCAATTCCCCTATAACTGACGCACTCCCCTTTCCCCTTGGGAGCGTTGACTGCTGACACATCCTGTCTGCTGCACACAGTGGAGGTGTCGCTCTAGGACCTTGCTTCAGAGGGGTAAGGTTCCCCCCTCCATTAAACAACTGATGTCTCTGTCACCAACTCTAGGGTCTTTCTTGGGTCTTAAAGCTGGGCAAGTTCAGGCCTTGTAGGCCTGAGGAATGCAGCCCAATAGCCAAGACTATTAAAGGAAGGAAAGGGCCCTTCCTGGAGAGCAGTGAAATGTGCGTATAAGCATGAGTAAAGCCACTCCTTTTCTGCAGGAAACCCCCCCCCCCCAATCCAAAATAAGTCTCCTTGACTTTGGGCTAGCCTCAGCTGGCTTGTAGAGGCATGCAAGGGAATCCTGCTAATCTGAACAGCTAAACAATTCTGGTCATAATTAAATTGCTGCCAAAGAGAAGAAATCACACAGTTTTTAAACACAGCATAGACCCTGAACTAGGACCCAGCCATTCTGACTTTGAATCTGGTGGGTTTTTAGGTCGGCTTTCCTCTTATGCTATGGAAAAGGGGAGACCACCTCTTAATCTAAGAGTGGGCTAAATGTGGGGCTGAATAACGAAACTGACTTTCAGCCATTAACAAATCTGTGGTAATTAATTTCTCAGAGCAACTTGCAATCCCATGGGCTGTCCTAAGGAAAGGGTCACTTAAGTGTAGGTGAGAGAAGGAGGCTGTGCTGGGAGGTGTACCAGCTGGCCCTCGGCAATGGGAAGCAGGAGGGGGCCCTGCGCTTGTGGAGAGCTGAGAGCCAGAAACAGAAAGCCCCAAGCAAGATCGCTCTGCCTTTCAGGTGCATTTCATCTGCCTTTAGGGGGTGGTGGGGATGGGGAATAAATTGATGGCTGAGATTCAGGGTTGACTTGAAATCTGCAGAGATGTCACCTAATTCTGACCTTCAGCCACTGGCTGATGCTGACTTCTGTATTCAAACAAATTCCTTTTGCAGTTAAAATCTCCACAAATGTGGTGTTTTGTGGGCTGTGCTTAGTTATTAGTTAGCATGCTCGTGAATCATGCTGGTGTATGGATTTACCCTTGCCGGGCTTAGGCAGTGGTGTCTATGGAAAACGGCTTAGATCTTCCACCTATTTCTAGGGTTGTCCTTGGAGAATGTATTTGGATGCTCAGAGTCCCCATCATGGCACTTCATTAGAGCTTGGCCTTGGACTGTCATTTTTAGCTGTGCTTGTCCTGTGCTCTGACACCTCATGAGACGTCCTATTGCTAAATTCCGTGAAATTTAGATAAATTAAAAAAGATTTAGTTCCAGGGAAGAGAATACTCTCATTAGATGGCCAGGGAGATATTTCTTGATCTCCATATACCCAGGAAACCAAATTGATAAGGCAGCTTTAGTGTTATCAGCAAGAATACTTAACACTTATTAGCTGTGTGGCCTTGGTCAAGTGGCTTCCCCGGAGATTGATTTCCCTTCCATAAGGGGATAAATAGCCTATTGTAGTGCTGATGGGAAGGTTTATGAAAGTTCAGGGTAACCTATGAAGTGCAGAAGGAGCTCATCAGAAAAATAACAGTTCAGAGGAGGCCTGATATTATGCAAATGTCAGGTTCTAATATCAGGAGTTAATGGAATGCAGTATGTAAGGGAGGAGGCTCTGATCAGACAGCTTGGCCTCACATGATGGTGCTACCATTTGCTAGCTGTGTGATCTTGTGTGTGAAACGTTGAGGCTCAGTTTTCTTCCCTGTAAAATGGGATTATGATGGAACCCATTTCTATAGCATAGTTATAAAGCGTTATTAATGCATATTAAGTGCTTAGCACAGAACCTAGCATAATCTGTTAGGAACAAAGCATAAAAACGGGATTCCTTGCACTGTGCAGCAATGATCAACTTTCATATGTACAGTCCCACTCGATAGCGCAAGTATTGTCACCATTTACAAAGAGGTTGCTGAGTCCCTTGACTGTCAGCAAGTGGATAATAGGCCTTGGATTGGAACCCAAAGCTCTGGATTCCTTGCTTCTTAAGGCCGAAGTGGATTCTGAGACTGGCCCGATGGCAGCCCAGCAAGGGAGAGCTGTTTGGCCAGGGGCTTCCTCACCGGCAGAAGACTCCCTCCTCTGCCTGTGTTTGGGCCCTGACCTACCATGTGGGTTATTACCAAGTTTAAGCCACGGTCAGGGCAAATGAGGCTTCTGTCACTTCCTCACTGTTAAGTGACACACCTGAATTGGAGCTCCCTCACTTGGGCTCCTCTTACTACTAAATCCATTTCATCAGGAATTAAGATTTCAGCTTCTTTCTAATTTAAGAATGTTACTGTGCTCTGTAAGCCTTTCCCATGCCTGTTTCTTATGAGGCCAGCTTTTTTTTTTTTTTTTAAAACTTTGTTAATCACAGCAGATATCTCTGTCATTTGGGGATCTACTCTGTATTAATGAATATGGATTGGACTCTTCCTAATTGTTCTCTGAATACCTCCCAGTTTTCAGGAGGGTAATTGATTTCAATCATTGTCTTTAGTGCACTCTCTACACTCTTGAAGCCTGTAATTTTCAAGTTCAATATTTGTGTGCTCGTACCCTCAGGAGTGCTTCATTTGGATCCTATTATAATCCTCGACTTCTAACCATCACCAACTTGGAGTATATTTATCATGAAACTGATTTATTTTTTGGTATGGCTGGGCCATGCTTTAAGGTATAACTCCTATACAAAATCTAGATTTTTCTGAAAAGCCAAATTACAGGGGCACTTTTTTTTGGCCTTTCACTTATGGATTCCTTTTTTATTTTTTAATTTTACTTTTTATTTTTTTTGCTATTTCTTGGGCCACTCCCACGGCATATGGAGGTTCCCAGGCTAGGGGTCGAATCGGAGCTGTAGCTGCCAGCCTACACCAGAGCCACAACAACTCGGGATTCAACCTACACCACAGTTCACGGCAACGCCGGATCCTTTAACCCACTGAGCAAGGGCAGGGACCGAACCTGCAACCTCATGGTTCCTAGTCGGATTCGTTAACCACTGCGCCACGACGGGAACTCTTTTTTGTCTTTTGGATTCCTTTTTTAGATCAAAGCGTAGTTGACTTCTGTGCCAATTTTTTGCTGTACAACATAGCGACCCAGTCATACATATATCTACATTCCTTTTCTTAGATTCTCTTCTATCATGTTCTATCCCAAGTGATTGGATGCAGTTCCCTGTGCTGTACAGAAGGACCTTGTTGTTTATCCATCCTAGATGTCATTGTTTGCATCTATCCACCCCAAACTCCCAAGTTCCCCCTTCCCAGCCCCCAACGCCCCGGCAACCACAAGTCTGTTCTCCGTGTTTGTACTTCTGTTTCTGTTTGTAGATAGGTTCATTTGTGCCGTATTTTAAGATTCCATGCTTAAGTGATATCATATGGTATTTGTCCTTCTCTTCTGACTTCACTTAGCATGAGATTCTTTAGTTGCATAAGAACACTTGTAAATCTAACTATAAACAAACTACTTTAGTAGAGAGTGTATTGAAATATTTCCCATGCCTTTAGCATAAAATAGAGTCTGGGGCGAAGAAACTGAAAGGTCAGATGTTGGGTGTTTACTGTAGACAGTTGGTCAAAGAGAAAACATCTCAGGGAGGAGGTCATTGGGAAGATAATACTTCCTTTTAAAATTCAGTTTAACTTCTAGAAATGCAGGTAATAAAAGTATATTTGGATGCATTTCTACATAATGGTTAGCTTTTTCTATATGAATTTTCCCATATCTTAATTTTTTTTTCCTTTTTTCTCAAGTCCATGTTCTAAGATTTATGGTGACTTACTATTTTATTATTTTGGTTGGGCACACGGCATGCAGAAGTGCTCAGGCCAGGGATCGAACCCATGCCACAGCAGTGACAATGCCAGACCTTTAACCTGCTGAGCTACTAGGGAGCTCCTGTGATTTGCTATTTTTCTACGGAATTTGGAGCAACTAATTTTACTCTACACTGGATACCTATTACTAGTTCTGCCTTTAAGAGCTCCAAGCTTCTTACCAGATTTTTGAGGAGGAGTACTTAAATTGAGCAGGGCCCCTTTGATCACTATATTTGTACTAGAATTAACCTCCCTGAGGTTCTTACTGCCATTCTTCTTTTGCTGGACTATTGCAAAAGCATAAGTGTACTTCTCTCCCCACCTCAACTTATCCCACACACTATTGCCAGAATAATGTCCCCAAAACGTTATGTGTTGCCTTATGTCTTCAATGCCTTCCTGTTAACATTGGCTTGGAATGTTAACATCCCATAATCTGAATTTTGAACTTACCTTTGCAATTCTATGTGCTGTGACTTCCCACGCCATATGCTCCAGCCAAACTATTGTGATTCCTTGAACACTCCATGCAGATTATCACACATACCTCTGTGTCTACTTAGGCTGCTCCTTCCGTCTGTAATAATACCCTTTTCACAACCTCTCTATCTGCATTTTATGTGTCTGCATTTTTAGGGTAAAGTAGGGCCATTGTTGTAAAGTGACCATAGAGGAGAATGGCTTTAAATATTCAGAAGTTCCTTTTTCTCTCATGGGACGGTCCTGTTGTGTTGCAGAATGACAGTGGATGTGCTTTGCATCTTCAACCCAGAACTTAGGTTCCTTATAAATAGTCAATTCAATGAGTTACTGTTGCACCATCTCCTAAGATGTGATGCTCCTCTGAGTGGTCAAGGCTGGCCCACCTCATCCAGGTTTCCAGCTGGAGGAAGATGGGTCCACACTCTTAAGGTCGAGGCCTGGAAGTGGCACATGCTACTTGCCATGTTCCATCAGAAATAACCGCACCCTGGGAGTTCCTGTTGTGGCGCAGTGGTTAACGAATCTGACTAGGAACCATGAGGTTGCAGGTTCGATCTCTGGCCTGGCTCAGTGGGTTAAGGATCTGGCATTGCCGCGAGCTGTGGTGTAGGTTGCAGACACGGCTTGGATCTGGTGATGCTGTGGCTGTGGTGCAGGCTGGCAGCTGTAGCTTCAATTGGACCCCTAGCCTGGGAATCTCCATATGCTGCAGGTACAGCCCTAAAAAGCAATAAACAAGTAAATAAAATAGTCACACACTTGCACATAACTTTTTTTTTTTTTTTGTCTCTTTGCTATTTCTTTGGGCCACTCCCGCGGCATATGGAGGTTCCCAGGCTAGGGGTCGAGTCGGAGCTGTAGCCACCGGCCTACGCCAGAGCCACAGCAACGCGGGATCCGAGCCGCGTCTGCAACCTACACCACAGCTCACGGCAACGCCTGATCCTTAACCCACTGAGCAAGGGCAGGGACCAAACCCGCAATCTCATGGTTCCTAGTCGGATTCGTTAACCACTGTGCCACGACGGGAACTCCACACTTGCACATAACTTTGAGAGGAGCTAGGCAGTGTAGTCTAGCCATGTGTGTGTGCAAGAAACAGGGCAAATTTTGCTGGTCAACTAGAAGTTTTTGTATCACATGGTTGAAATATGACTCCTGTTAGAGTCTTCATCTTTTTTTTGAGTCCCTTAGCTGAAAGGTACTTCTCCTTCCTCTGAGCTCCCCCAGTCTGGGGCTTCTCTGACTTGATAAGTGTATCAGAAGCACCTGTGGCTCTTGTTAAACTACAGAGTCGTGGGATTAACATGTACCTATTATACATAAAATAAAGACCTACTGCATAGCACAGGGTACTATACACAATCTCTTGAATAACCTATAATAGAAAATATCTGAAAAATGATATATATATACATGCATACATATATACACATATACATACATATATGTGTGTGTATATATAATATGTAAAATCCCTGTGCTGTGGACTCGAAACTAACCCAACATTGTAAATTAACTATACTTCAATAGACGAGTTAAGATAGCAAAAGGAGGAAAACCTATAGTCTGGACCAGTCAGGGTGGGGCCTGAGGTTCTGCATTTCTGACAAGCTCCCCGGTGATAGCCATGTGGATGCACTGGTCTGCCCAACACACTTTGGGGACAGAGTCGTGAGCCTATTTTGTTCCCCACTTGTGGGTCGTGGTTTTTCCTCCTTCATACTAGCTACTCATATGCACACCTTAACCTTGCTAGGCAATGAGCTTGCAAAGCAGACGGGGGATGGCCCCCTCCGGCATGTTTCTCACCCGGCCTCTTCTCCAGCACCAAGAATAGGGTCTTGGACCTTGAGAGATACTTAGGAAATACGTGCATAACTGCTGAGCGGTATCAACTAATTCAGAATGCTTAGCAGGAACTCTTGCAAGGCCACACGGCCTGTGCCAAGTTCTGGACTATGCTTGGTGTGATCCCTTGTTTGAAAAACGGCCTGTTGGAAGCCCCACTGCCACACAGCCCAGCCAGAGCAAGGGAAAAGCTGCCAGGGAGCTGAGCGGAGTTAAGTGGAATTTAGCAAATGGAAACCACACTTTATCAAGGACTTTTCCCCGCCTGTGCTGTGACTGTTTCAAAGGAAATGCTAATCCCTATGTTTGGAATTCATTTCCAGAGAGCCGCTCTGTTGAACAAGAGTGATTTTTATTTTTATTTTTTTTTTGTGCCCACAGAGCTTCACGAGCCAGTTTGATAAATTTGGTTGAAGAGGTGGCTGGTTTTTTTTTTTCCACCTGGAAGCACTCGATGATCTTCCACTTGGAAAGTCTCATGTTGGCTTCCAGTTAAAGCTGGATGGGAGTAACTCTTCGGCTTGGCTCGGCTTGGCATCATGTTAGCTTGTTCTTTGCTCCATCCTGACATATGTAGTCGTGTTCTGGGCCCTGAAGGTTGGAGGAGAAGGCGGGGGATGCAGCTGGCTGGAATTGGAAAACCAAGGCTACCTTGTAATCTAGCCCGAGCCACATGGAGCCAAATAAGAAAACCGGAGGTCTCCCACCTTGCTTCTCTTGCAGGCAGGATGAACCCCCTAACTGGAGCTGTTTTCTACTTGGAAATTGTCACACATGAGACAGGGCTGGATTTTCCCTTTGGGACTTCGTGTGAAAAGATTTCACAAGCAAATGCGTCATGTTACTGAGATTTTAGAGATTTGTAGCCTAGTGGAAATGAGTTTTATTTTTTTTTTAAATCTTATTGGAGTATAGTTGACTTAAAAGTTTAGTTTCAGTTAGTTTCAGTTGTATGGAAAAGTAATATACCTATAACTTCTTTTCAGATTCTTTTCCCATGTGTGTTGTTACATGGTATCGAGTAGATTTACCCTGTGTTACACAGTAGGTCCTTGTTACCTATTTATATATATATAGTGTATATTTATATCCTAACCTCTTAATTTATCCCTCCCCCCACCCCCTGGCAACCACAAGTCTGTTCTGTGAGTCTTTATGTTTTGTTAGGTGCTTTTGGATCTTTTTGTTTTTATTAGATTCTACGTATTAGTGATCTCATATGAATTTGTCTTTGACTTCACTTAGTATGATGATTTCTAGTTCCCATCTGTGTTGCTGCAAATGGCATTATTTTATTTTTTATGGCCAAGTAATATTCCGTTATATATATATGTACCATGTCTTCTTTCTCCAATCCTGTTTGTTTTTATTAAAGTATAGTTGATTTATGGTGTTGAGTCAATTTCTGCTGTACAGCAAAGTGAGCCAGTCATACATAGGTCTACATTCCCTTTCTTAAATTATCTTCTATCATTTTCTATCACGAGAGATTGGATATAGTTCCCTGTGCTGTAGAGTAGGACTTCATTGCTTATCCATTCAAAATGTAATAGTTTGCAGAGGAAATGAATTTTAGTCTGTTTGCCCCACGGGTACAACTAATGCACCAATCACAAGCCCCAGAACTTGAGAGTGGCACCCTCACTTGTCACCAGCAGGCTTGTGCTCGCCTTGGCAGTACCTAATAACTCCAGTAGTAGGCTTTGGAATGGAGAAAAGGATATTCAGACTTGGTACCAATTTTTGCTGATTTCCCCCCCCCCCCCAACCGTGCCACGCTTTCCTTGCTGTGACCCTGTGAAGGTTTACAATATGACCTGTGTCCTGACAAGTTACTGCCCATCATTGTACTTGATTTTGTGAGTGTTCCACATTGTTTTGGCCTTCCCTCTTCCTTGGTGGTGAGACTTTCTAGCATCACAACTCAAGAACAATGTTCCAGGAGTTCCCATCGTGGCGTAGCAGAAATGAATCCAACTAGGAACCATGGGGTTGTGGGTCCCATCCCTGGCCTCGCTCAGTGGATCTGGTGTTGCTGTGAGTTGTGGGGTAGGTCGCAGGTGTGGCTCAGATCTCGCATTGCTGTGGCTCTGGTGTAGGCCAGCAGCTATAGCTCTGATTAGACCCCTTGCCTGGGAACCTCCATGTGCCACAGGTGTGGTGCTAAAAAGACAAAAGACACACACAAAAAAATGTTCCATAGGGTCGGGCCTGGGATGAGGCAAGCCAGGTCCCTAGGGAGCAACACTGATGGAGGCGCTCACTTGAAAACGCCGACTGCCCCCCCGCAACTTGCTGGACCTGAGAGTGAAAGCCTCCTGAAATTGTGTCCCCTGGGGCCTGGCTTGTCCAGGTCCTGGTTGTCAAAGCAGAGCGGCCTCACTACCGGCTTCTGAGATCATTAGGAGAACAGCGTCCTTAAAGCCCTCCCAGCCCCCTTTCATTTTGGTAAATGGAGCAATCCCCACAGCAGATAGGAGCCAATCGAAATGAAACTCGGCAATCATGATTTTATTCACCCCATGTATGTAAATGTCGTTCTCCTCTGCCCTCTATGCTGCAGCTAAACAGTCTTGTCGGAGATCTTAAAATGAGCATCCATTCGCTATTGGCTTTGGGGATCTCTGTGGATTTAACTCTTGACATTGGTCTCTAAGGCCCTTGAATTTTCAGAGCGTCATGGCTCTAAGGCCTCTGAATTTTCAGAGCGTCAATGGCACATCTAAATGCAGACAAACACAGCATTCCCCTCCCCGGCCTACCTATAGCCACTTGTAAGGCATACGTGAATACCACCTAATTAGCTGTGACATGCATTTTGGCATATGTCGGAAGTTAAAGCCACTTCCTTAGAGGAACTCAAACTCCGAATTTATCTTTATTAAGGCCTTGTCCAAATGATAAATATACACTGCCTCCTTGCTATCTACTGCTTGGAAATAAATCACTTTAGGATTGATTTGCTAACGGCTTGCTTCACTGCCAGGGTTCTCCTGCCCCAGAGGTCACGCTGTCCTTCTGCACGGACTCTGGTAACTGAACACAAGACACCAAGCTGACCATGCCATGAGCAAAGCGGGGACCTGGGGTGAGGGGGAGCCATTCCTTTCACACTGCTCAGAAAAGTCTTGCAAGGCACAGTGGTCTAGGAAAAAAAAAAAAAAAAAAAGCCTTTCAAACCAGTGTTGATATGAGTGAGCAGATGGGATGGCTTCGTTTGGTGTTTGTGTTGTTTTTTTTTTTTTCTTTTTGCAAAATACTATGAATTCTAGTACTTCAGTCAGGAATTCGAACTCTTCCAGGAGTCTGTCAGGTAATATAAATAAGCACAACTGAGGAGGAGACATTGCAGAGCAGTGAGGGCCTCAGGGAAGCAGAGGATGCGCCTCCCAGCCACTCTAGTCTCCTTTTGCCACATGGGAATGTGAGCCAAATAGATTTTTCTGGTTCTTCAAGAGAAGGTAAATTGATTTTTTTTTTTCCCCCCTAAAATGATAGTCCCACTTTTAAAAAAGTGTTGGAAAGTGAAAGAAAAATTTTAGGTTCCTACGGGGGAGAAAATAGCCCTGAAGGACAGATTTGTCTCACTAAGTAGAACACTGGCCCATTTGTGATTCCTTGCTCAGGACCACGTTTGACTGGGTGACTTTGCAATGGCTCAGCCCATCATGATTTCATGATTAGGGTGTATATTCTTAAGATGCTAAGATGGTAAAGATTTCCTTTTTTTTTTTTTTCTTTTTAGGGCATATGGAAGTTGCCAGGCTAGGGGTCAAATCAGAGCTATAGCTGCCAGCCTATACCACAGCAACATGGGCTCTGAGCCAAGGCTGTGACCTACACCACAGCTCATGGCAACGCCAGATCCCTGACCCACTGAGTGAAGCCAGGGTCAAACCTGCATCGTCATGGATACTAGTTGGGTTCGTTTCTGCTGAGCCACAACGGGAACTCCCAAGATTTGATTCGAGTCAGGTTTACAGTGATCTTTCTCCCTGTGCTCATTCAGCTCCTTCTCTGCATGCCGGCCATAACACGACTGGAGACACCTGACTTCCATCAGAAGATCCAACTAACTGTCGTGCCTTTACTTTTAGAGCGAGGCCACAAGAACCCCATGGACGGTCCTGCCTCCTGGGGAAGCAGCCCTGGCAATGGTGCCATCTTAACCAGCTTGGCTTTCTTAAAATTCTTAACCTTGCTGGTCTCAACTGCTTGCTTCTTCGGCCTGTGGAATCCTCCTGGCCTCTTCCTGAATTTGTCAGTTGTTGACAAGTAGAGGTGGAGCTCAAGGCCAGGTGTCCACTTCTTGAAGCAATGTGTTGTAAGTTTATTCCTTGGAGGCTGAAGTCACATGTCTTTCAATTGCTTTGCGTGCCTGTGTGTTTTATGTCAGCCTGCCCTGCCCTTGTGATCTAAGACCTGAAATGACTTCATGGTCTGTGGAAGTTCAAAGAGATCAAAGGTTCTGGTTAACTTCCAGGGGAGCCTCATGTCCTTCCTGGTCACTTGTGCTGTCCCAGTCCCACCCTAGATAAGCGTAGTACGAAACAAAGCCCCCCTCCAACCCCGTATTCACCCTTCCCTGTCTCTTTCTCCCTCAAACAGTCCTTGGAGCTCAGTAGACCTTCCCCAGCCCCACAGATTTGGTCCCTCTCACTCTGTTACTCTCCCATTCCCATGTTGTCATGGCGACACTAATTCCACCCCCCCCCCCCAAATACTGATAGAGCAGCCTTCTCACTCTGCTGTGGCCTTAGTTGCCAGTTAACATTCAGATCAGATCGTTAGGGTTGGGATCACCTCTGTGAATCTGTTCCAAAAACAAACCAAACAACCGCCCCCCCACCCCCTGCAAACAAACAGCATATTCTTTTTTTTTTTTTTTTTTTTTTTTTTTTTTGCTATTTCTTTGGGCCGCTTCTGCGGCATATGGAGATTCCCAGGCTAGGGGTCTCATCGGAGTTGTAGCCACCGGCCTACACCACAGCCACAGCAACGCGGGACCCGAGCCGCGTCTGCAACCTACACCACAGCTCACGGCACGCCAGATCCTTAACCCACTGAGCAAGGCCAGGGATCGAACCCGCAACCTCATGGTTCCTAGTCGGATTTGTTAACCAATGCGCCACAACGGGAACTCCCAGCACATTCTTAATAAAAATATCTAGTGCTGAAAAATGTTGTCTTAAAATCTTAGGCTGTCAGAATTTTGCTGTCTGAAATGGTACCAATAACAATGGAACATCTCATTCTTACCCGCACACAGCCTTGATTTCCAGTCTAGTTGTGGGACTTCAGATAAGGGGATTTGGGACACAGCATTCCACATTTGTCTTAGTTCTGCAGTGTCTGAGAAGACAGGATCCCGAGTCCACCTCTCGGCTAATGCCTACCCCTTCATACCCAACCCTGCTCTACCTCGAGACAATCAAAACATGGCTTCACTTACATTGCACCTACACCCTTCTTCCCACCCTCTGCCTCCTTGATCCGAAATAATGCCGTCCCTTCCTTGCTGGGTGAGGTACTCCATGGTTCCTCAGATGTGCAGCCTTTCTTGCTGTAACCAGTTAATAAACCTAATATCTGACTTCAGGGGGGCCTGGGGTGATCTTTATCAGATGAGCTTTATCAATTTCTGCTCCAAGCACTTAATGGAAGTATTTGTCCCAATACATAGCAGTTTTCTCCCTAAGAGGACTTATCTTGCACTATAACTTTCCATGAAGGCAGAGAATTGTCTTTTTTCTTCACTACTGAACACTGCTTGGGACATGTTGAAAGAATAAGGGCTATTAACAGATTTCAAAGATCTATAAAATGATCTCTACATTCTTACATAAGAGTGTAAGAATTTTATCTTCGAACTTGTGCCTTGAGGTCTGGAATGAGAAATACCTGGGATAGACCCTGTCTTACTCTGTTTACACCTCTGCAGCAAAATACAATAGGCTGGGTGGCTTATAAGTAGCAGAACTATATTGCTTGCAGTTTTGGAGGCTGGGAAGCCCAAGATCAGGGTGCCAGCATAGTTGGGTTCTAGTGAAGGTCCGCTCTTGCAGACCATGACTTGTATTCTTGCATGGCAGAAGGGGCCACGGAGTTCTTTGGGTCTCTTTTGTAAGAGCACTGATCCCATTCATGAGGGTGCCTCTCCCATGACTCAATCACCTCCCAGATGCCCCACCTTCTCATACTCTGGGGGTTAGGATTTTCAACACAAATTTTGGGTGAAATACATTCAGTCTATAGCAGACCCTCCTTCCAACATTGAACTATAGCTGCATGATTTGGAGTAAATGATTGAATCTCTTTACACTTGCTTGTTTTTTTTTTTTTTTTTTTAAACTGTAAAGTGGGAAAGATGCTACCTGTCTTGCTTGGTAGCTGTGAGGATTAAGTGACATAATTTAAGAGCTTATCATGGAATCTGGCACATGGTAACATGGCAAATGCTAAGTAAATGTCAGCTAATATTTTTTGTTTTTAGCTCCCCTTGGCGTGCATCTTTCTAGATGCCAGGGACTTGTGTATCCCTGGGCCTCTGATAGCATTCAGCACTAAATTTCATTTTGTCCTGTACCAGAGTAACATACGAATGTCGCGTTTGTTTAGTTGTAAACTCTGACAGGACAAAGTCGGTGCCTTATTTAGTCATGTATCATTTTAGATAAATACATCTATATATCACTGGCCCATGGTAGACACTCTAAATATTGGCGGCTGGAAAGGCTGCTTAAAAAGGGAGACTAAAGTGAGTGGGCAGAGCCAGGCCTGATGGGTGAATGTGGAGCATGATGTGTGCTGGATGATACTAGAGCATTAACAGCTTCTTTCCCAAAGAGTTGCAGAGGTAACAACTGAAGGGGAGGGGTAGGGCCATGAAAGAGCGTTTCTGAGTGCTAGGTGACCCAGCTGAGCATGCATTTGAATGGCCAAGGAGGTAGGTGTGGAGAAACTTTGGTCCTCCAATTTCTCTGTTTTTCAGAAATTGCCACTTGAGTCCAGCCTAGCAATTGGAGCAGCTGGGGAATTGTGTGTAGCTAATTTGTAACGAGAGACCATTGCGTTGAGCCGTATTGGAGTTTTGCTTTCCTGGTGACCAAGTGGTGGTGGGGGGGCGGGGGTGTGCCACCCTTTCCTGCGCCTTTTAATCCTCTAGGGTCTGATACTAAAGGCAGAGGAAGTTTGACTTTTGGGCAGGCTGAGCTCTGAGTGGCTCTCCGTTTGGAATACTCATGTTGATAGGGATGGAGAAGGCACAGGTAGCTGTAGAAATCCCAATAAGGGACCATAGTTAAAGAGGGAAACTTAGGGGACTTGGGGAGATCACTGTAAGTTAATTAATTGCTCAAAAACGCCATCGGAAGAGTCAGAGTTGCTTGACACCTGGAGGTGTAAGAATTGCCTCAGGTTGTTGGGTGGGGGGTGGGATGAAGCCTGCATTCAGATTCAGACCAAATGCAGGAGTCTGAGGACCGCCCTTCTGCTGATTTGAATACACACCTTACTGGATACCTAGGAGGAGCTTACTCCCAGAAAGGAAGAGGCGGTCTTTTCCTACCCCCACTTCCCTGGGATGATAAAACTGTGGCCCGGCAGAGTCTCCTTGCCTGTCTGCTTGCATCTCTCACAAGCTTCTTGTCTTAATCTATTTCTTGCCTATCACTTTGTCTCTCGCTGAATTCCTTCTATGCGGAGGCATAAAGAACCTGAACCTCAGTGAGTCCGGAGGTGAGTGATTCGAATTTAAAACCGTGGGTTCAGGGGAGTTCCCGTTGTGGCTCAGTGGTTAATGAACCCGACTAGGAACCATGAGGTTGCGGGTTCGATCCCTGGCCTTGCTCAGTGGCTTAAGGATCTGGCGTTGCTGTGGCTGTGGTGTAGGCTGGTGGCTACAGCTCCGACTGGACCCCTAGCCTGGGAACCTCCGTATGCCGTGGGAGCGGCTCTAGAAAAGACCAAAAAAACAAACAAAAACCCGTGGGTTCAAGTCAAGGTTCAGGCCATTAGTGTTGTTAGTTTCAATGGCCACTGCTATCTTGGCTCCTCTTGTTGCTGAAACCCGGCCTCTGTCCACCAGTGCCAAATAGAAATGTGGAGACAGAGTTTTGGGTGAAGGAGGTAAAAATAGCTTTTATTGCTTTGCCAGGCAAAGGAGGCCACAGTGGGCTAAGGCCTTTTTTGTGTCCTCCCTTGGGAGAGATTAAGAAGTGGTTTTTATAGTTTGGAAGTAGAAGATAGAGCCATAAATATGGATCAGGGTAGATGTGTTTTCATTGTCCTTCAAAGTTGGTGTTTAGTGGCCCGCGGAATGTTCTGGGGGTTCTCCTCTCTTGTTTTCATTTGTTGTGGGTTTAGTTCTGCAGCAGAACTCAGATGTTGTTATGGATATTCCTTGAGGGGGAACCAGGACCCTGCCCCAAGGCTTCCTGACTGCTCCTCTCCTGTCTCTGCATCCCCTCCCTTCCCTGATTAGCAATTATTAGAATCTGCCCTTTGGAATTGTGGGAAGGTCATGGAGGCTGAAGCCTATTCCCTAAAAACAAGAAATGGGGGACAGAGAAAGACTTTTGTGCCCAGGAGCCCCTCCT
Source organism: Phacochoerus africanus (assembly GCF_016906955.1). NCBI lineage: Eukaryota > Metazoa > Chordata > Mammalia > Artiodactyla > Suidae > Phacochoerus > Phacochoerus africanus. The sequence continues at coordinate 109,864,631 of NC_062560.1, read as the reverse complement.
TGGTTATACTCTCATACGCCCCATCTAGTGCAGGGCTGAGAAAAGGGAATAAGAGCAGAGACCTAGGGGGTGGTAAGATGGCAGGATTTCTTCAACATCCATTTCTTTCATAAATTTACTCCTTTGATTACTTTTTCCTTATTCTCAGTGTCCCAATCCTCTTGAGTATTCTCCACAGGATTACATTTGATGACAGCTAAGGTGCCTTTGAACTCATGAAGTGCTAGCAAACTGGATCTCTAGGGGATAAGCCCTGATTGTAACATTTGCCAATTTCTGTGGTGTAAATGTGGTGTAAATATTCCTATCAAGGTGGACTTGGAACTACCACCTTGTTACTGAATGTGGTCTTGGGAGGAGATGTGTGTAATTGGCTTTTGTGAAATGGTTGGTGCCAGCTCCAGTATCCTCTTGCCTTGAACTTTGACATTTTATGACTGTATGATCTTGGCCTTTTTTCTCTCCATTATCCATACGACACACTTGGAATAACTAAAATACCCAAGTTTAACTATAAAGCCCCTTCTCATACTCAAAAACAAGGCGAAAAAGGGAGGTATTTCTTGCATGTTATGTCAAGGACGGGTTGCTGGCTGTTAAACCTTCGTAGTAATTAGGGCAGAAGCAGCAGCAAAGATGGTTTTGTGGTTTTGTAACAGTCTCTGTGAATTGATAAGAGCGTCTCAAAGTTAAGCTTCAGCTGTGCTGGTGGTCATTCCCCTGAGCCACCTTTTATAATAGAGTTGTCTCTCCATTAGCTATGGTAAAGCAGACAGGGAGCAGTGTTATCAACATATAAACAAGTACAACATCATTCACTCTTGGATTTCACCTTTTTGCCATGCCCTCACAACAGCCATCTGAAAAAGTCTTCCCCCTACTTCAACCTAGCAATTTCTGCCAGTAGAAGCTTCTGCAAATTCAATGTGTTTACTCTAGCTTGGAAGACAAGGATGAATGAAACAGAGCTGTGTTTGCTTGCAGCTGGTCCAGGTGGGGGAAGCAGCAGAGAGAAGGTTGGAGCCGAGCTTGGCCAGAACTGCTTAACATGTGTGAGCTTGGGTCCTAATTCCTTTTCATGGGTATTTCCTGTTCATTCTTCAGCCTCTGCCTAGATGCCTCCCGCTGTCCCTCCTTTGTTATCTTTGTTACCTAGGTTGGAGCTCTTGCCCAACAGGCTTCTAGTCACTTAGAGAAACTTAAGTCATGGACTAGGACTCTAGTGGCTATTGATATGTATAATGTATCTTCCTCAGAGCAAGGGACAAGGAGCCTGTGGTGTGCTGGCAAGGGTTTAGTAGCACACTTTCTGGGGAAAAATGTGGGTGGGTTCCTACATTTCGCTGATCCATAAAGGATGGGTAGCCCACAATTTAAAATTACGTGTGTATTTATATATGTGTGTGTACATATACATGTGTATATATATAAACAACTTAAGTTTCACGTAGCCAGTTTATTCTGCAAAAATAAAGAAAGCCTTCTGTGAGAACTGTATCCATCTCCAACTTATGGTTGTGGTGGAATGAGTGTAGTCCCAGCCATAAGTATTGTTTGATGTTTTCCATTGTGTTAACGAGTAAAGTGAAAACGAAACCAGAAATACAGGGCAGAATATCATTTACTCACCAGTGATGTGAGCAACCCTTTTGTTGAATTGGATAATAGTTTTCAAATACGGCAAGAAAACGTCCTTCACTTTGTGTTAGGCACGATGTAATGGCTACAGATCCGACACAATGCTTTTAAATTTAATGTGTGTTACAAGCACTTTCTCTACCACTTATTAAAAGTCTAGACCATCAGCAGTATGACAAATGAAGTCTTGATTTCTGGCATTTTTTCAGATTCCCATGTGGTAAATACTCCCAACTACCACTGGAGAGTCACTGAGCTGAACTGACAGGTGCAATTGTGAGGTGACTGAGCAAGGAGTGGGAAGAGATGGGCAGGAGCATATGCTGTTAGAGCATCTTTCCACCAAACAGATATTAGAGTCACAAATATCCTCGAGGGCAGAGATAATAAGATGCCGTACAAGAACTGGGAAATGTGTTTGGAGTATTACCTTTAGGTTTTTGTCTTTTTGTATTTTTAGGGCCACATTCGCAGCGTACGGAGGTTCCCAGGCTAGGGGTCGAGTCGGATCTGTAGCCTCTGGCCTACGCCACAGCCACAGCAATGCCAGATCTGAGCTGCACCTGTGACCTACACCATAGCTCACAGCAAGGCTGGCTCCTTAACCCACTGAGCGAAGCCAGGGATCGAGCCTGCGTCCTCATGGATACTAGTCAGATTCGTTTCTGCTGAGCCACGACGGGAACTCCTGCATCACCTAATTTTGAACGGTGGCTGTGTTTAACACCTGGCTCACAAAACACCTGAAAATTTATCAATGGACTCTCGTGAATTGGGGTAGGCCATCTCTAGCACATTGGTAAGGAAATGAACTTGGCAGGACTTCTGGGCTAGACACTGCCTGTGTTACTTTGAATATTCCTTAGGCCTTACCTGTGTTAATAATAACAGTATATAATATCAGTACCACTGGCTCTTGTTTTACCTGCTTCTGGCAGGGCTCCAATCCCTTGTGTCCCTTAAATCCTTCGGGAAGTCCCAAGTGGGCATCTCACATGGGATGATGATTAAGTCTGCTCTTGGCGTGCATTGGTGCTGCTTTGCTGGATGTGAGCTAAGTTCTGTGCTTACTCGCTCTCATTAAGGCTCTGCTCGCTCTTGCTGCCATTGCTCTGCTGAACTCTTAGGTCTTCTCCTGACCCTGTTGTTCTGGGAAGTGACAACAAATCAGAGTTTTCATGGGGCCAGAGCACCTGAAGAGTTTGTCCCAAAGTAGGGGAGAATGTGCCTCTCTCATTTAATCTGTTTTTTTTTTTTTTTGGAAGGTGTCTTCAGGACTGCTGATAACCCTACAAATTTTTTTTTTTTTGAATCTATTTCAGAGTTTTTTTAAAAATTTTTTTGCTTTTTTTTTTTTAAATGGCCATACCCATAGCACGTGGACATTCCCAGGCTGGGGGTCCAATTGGAGCTACAACTGTTGGCCTACACCATAGCCACATTAGATCCGAGCCGAGTCTGCTACCTACACCATAGCTCACAGCAATGCCAGATCCTTCACCTACTGAGGGAGGTCAGGGATCATACCCATAACCTCATGGATTCTAGTCAGATTTGTTTCCGCTGAGCCATGACAGGTATCAGAGCTCTTATTTTTAATTTAAATTTTTAAAAACTTAAAAAATTTTTTTTGGCCACACCTGTGGAATGCATAAGTTCCTGGGCCAGGGATTGAACTCGAGCCATAGCAGTGACAATGCCAGCTCCTTAACCTGCTGAGCTACCAGGGAACTCCTAAATAGTTTTTAAATTTATACAAAAGTTGAGATGACAGTACAGGGAGTTTCTCCTATTGTTAATACCTTAGACTGTTGTAGTATTTACATCTTGCACAACTAATGAGTCAATATTAAGGCATTGTTATTAACTAAAGTGCACATTTTTCAGATTTCCTGTGTTTTTCCTAATGTTAATTTTCTGTTCAAGGATTCCATCCAGGCTACCATGTTACATTAAATAGTCACATCTCCCTGGATTTTTCTTGGATTCTTCTTGACTGTGGCAATTTCTTTTTTTTTTTTTGTCTTTTTGCCTTTTCTAGGGCCGCTTCCGCGGCATATGGAGGTTCCCAGGCTAAGGGTCGAATCGGAGCTGTAGCCGCCAGCCTACACCAGAGCCACAGCAACACAGGATCCGAGCCGCGTCTGCGACCTACATCACAGCTCACGGCAATGCCGGATCCTTAACCCACTGAGCAAGGGCAGGGACCGAACCCGCAACCTCATGGTTCCTAGTTGGATTCGTTAACCACTGCGCCACGATAGGAACTCCTAAAGCTTGTTTTTGATGACCATGACAGTTTGGAGGAGTACTCCTGGTGGGGCTTTTTGTAGAATGCCTCTCAATTAAGATTTGTCTAATGCCTCATGTTTAGACTTGGGTGTGTAGTTTTTTGCAAGGAAGACAACAGAGGTAAAGTGCCATTCTCGTCACATTATATCACGGGTACCTGCAGTCAACATGACTTATCACAGTTGGTGTTGAACTTGATCACCCAGCTGAGGTGGTGTTTTGTCATGTTTCTCTACTATAAAGTTCCTCTTTTTATGTTTTATTTAATTTTTTTTTAAATCGATTTACAATGTTCTGTGAATTTTTGTTGTACAGCAAAGTGATTCAGTCATACATATATATACACCTTCTTTTTCTCACATTATCCTCCATCATGTTCCATTACAAGTGATTAGATATATAATTCCCTGTGCTATACAGCAGGATCTCATTGCCTGTCTACTCCAAATGCAAAAGTTTTCATCTATTAACCCTAGACTCCCAATCCATCCCACTCCCTCCCCCTCCTCCCTGGCGAACATGAGTCTGTCCTATATGTCGAAAAATGCCTCTTTTTATTTTTTCTTTTGAGAGCCGCACCCGTGGCATAGAGGTTCCTAGGCTATAGCAACACAGGATCCGAGCTGCGTCTGCGACCTATACCAAAGCTCACGGCAACACTGGATCCCTAACTCACTGAGCAAGGCCAGGGATCATGGTTCCTAGTTGGATTCGTTAACCACTGCACCATGATGGGAACCCCCCCCATTTGTTTATTTAATCATGTATCAGTGTGGAGTCATGGATATTTATTTTAAACTTTGTGTTATAGCCTAGTGTAGAGGTAATCCTCATTATTCATGGGTTCTGTAGTTTTGTATTTGCCTATTTGCTAAAACTTAATTGTAATTTCCACATGAATTCTTGGGGCACTTTCATGCCCATTTGCAGAAATGTGCAGAGCAACAAAGAACTTGTGTAGCCTGAAGTGCACGTTTCCAGCTGACGCTGGACAAGGTGATGCCCTACCTTCTTGTTTGACCACTTGTATGGTAAACAAGCATCCTTTTCATGGTCTATTGAGCGTCACATTTTCTGCATTTTTTTTTTTTTTGTGTGTGTGTGTTATTGATTTCACTGTTTAAAATGTCTTCCAAGCTTAGTGCTGAAGTACTGTCTAGTGTGTTCCTAAATACAAGAAGGTTGGGATGGACAACATACATACGTTAGATAAGCTTTGTTTAGGCATGAATTATAGGCCATGAGTTCAGTGTTAATGATGCAACAATATAAAATAAGTTGTCTTCAAACACAGATAAAATAAGGTTATATATTGATCAGTTAAAGAAAATACTGTGATAGCAGACTTGAAGGAACCTAATCCTATATTTCCCCCAGGAGTGATGGTTCAGCATTTATCAATTCAGTGTTGGCAAAGATTTCGTAGAATATAACTACCATGGTTAATGAACACAGACTTTTCTATTACTTTATTAATTTCTTGCTAAAATGGTTCCCACTTGGGCTATTGGAGGCACTTTCATTTGATTCCATCCTTTTGTCTCTTTGATATACCTTCCTCTGTGCGTGTGTGTGTTTGTGTGAGATTTTTTTAAAGCAATTCCTTAATTTCTGGGAATTTCTTAATTTCTTGTCCCATTCCTAGAGTCAGTCATTTTTCCAAGGACCCCTGCTTCCTTTTCTCGGAAAATGGTATTAGAAACCAAGACCTGGGCACCAGGTGTGCTTGTTGCCATTGAGGTGCCATTGCTTCCAGGCCCTCTTAGTTGACAGAAGATTTTATATATGTGTGTGTATACATTATTTAATATAAATATGTATAAATTTGACATCTATAAATATTTCTATATATGGGCATAATCTATGTTAAGCTAAACATGAATTCAAACGGATATCTTCAACTTTATTGCCACATGGATCATTCTAGCCTTTCTCCTTGGTTTCCAACAGCAAGAAATGTGGCTCCCACCATCTGCCATCCATTTACTTAATTGTTCAGTTCTAGTATACATGTATAGTGGTATCAGAATTGTTAACCGGAGTTCTCTTGTGGTACAGTGGATTAAGGATCCAGTGTTGTCTCTGTAGGGGCTTGGGTGCTGCTGTGTTGAGAACGATCCCTGGCCCAGGAACTTCCACAGGCTTGTAGGCATGGGCAAAAAAATTGTTAACTCATAGCTCTGTGGGAAATAACTTTCTCAACTCGTGTATGGTGCTTATTTAAGTTTCCTTTTGTCTATAGTATTACAATCTTCACTCATCTCCAAAGATACTTAGCTTAACACTCTTCCTTCCCTGACAGCTTTTAGTACTACTCTTATAATGTCCTTACTTGTTTCAATTCTCCCTACTCAGACATAAGACACTTGGAATTGTGCTAGGAAGCTGATCCAAGTGGGAGCCATCATATTGTACTTGGGATTTCTGATGGTGAAGCTATTTTACCTCTCCTGTTCCATCTCCTGATCAAGGTCAATGTGTCTTATTCCTCTCTGTACTCTTCTCCACAAGCATCCTCACCTTAGGCAGAAATAGCTTTTTTTTTTTTTAAGAGTTCTTTACAAATTGTACCAGATGTTCCCAAACATGTTTGAGTCCTAATTAGATACAAGGTGTGACCCTTGTTCTCCATGCTTCAGCTCATTTAATTTCACTTAATCCTCATACAAATAGTTCCTACAATTAAGAGCTTACTATTGGCAAGCATTTTTTCCAAGTGTATTAGAAGTGTTAACTTCATTAAACCTCAAAATGAAGGTAGATCTATGTGGTAGAGTTTATTAATAATTTGCCATTTTACAGATGAGAAACAGAAGTTCAGAGGTTAAGTAACTTAAGGTCATACACCTCAAAGTCTGTGCTCTTTCTACGATACAACACTGCTTCAAGTTACATAGCACTTAAAAGGTGGCTCTAATGATTTAAAAAACAAAAAGTTAATTTTTAACTGTATGTATCTTTTTCTTTTTTTAGAGAACACTTTAGAAAGTTAGGTTATTGTTGACTATGGGGAAACATAAGGAAATCTAGATCCCAATGCATTGTATTTCTTATGTAATTTGTCACGCATCTCGCTAAATAGCTATTGGTGTGCCCATACTCTTTAGTCAGGGTAATTGAGCAGAAAATCCACAAACAGAGGGACTATTGCTGCAGAACACCAGAAACTATTTTCCTAGTTCTATTCCTTTTTATCCTTAGCCATTTTTGAGATATTTATTGAATTGAAATATGTTTACACCTACTGAGCACTCTCTTTGTGTAGGTACTGTGTTGGGTACTAGCAGGGAATAGAGAAATGAGTTGGGGATGGTTCCACAACTTTTCAGCTTGATGGTGAATAACAGGGTGTATCTAAAATACAATTTCAACTAATATGGAAAGGGAGAAATTCTGACTTATTACCAGCCCAACCTGCTTATTTTGGGGGCTTGATCTTCTGTGCTATACTAGACTCATATTTTTTTTTTTGCTTTTGTTTTTGCTTTTTAGGCCTGAATCCATGGCATATGGAAGTTCTCAGGCTAGGGGTTGAATTGGAGCCGCAGCTGCTGGCCTGCCACAGCTATGGCAATACCATATCTGAGCCATTTCTATGACCTACATCACAGCTCACAGCAAAGCCAGATCCTTAACCTGCTGAGCAGGGCCAGGGATCAAACCTGAGTCCTCATGGATACTAACTAGTTGGATTTGTTAGCACTGAGCCACAATGGGAACTCCTGATTCATCTTAACATTAGAGAGACTCTGAGTACCACTGACCTGGGCCTACTGGGAATATCCTCAAACTTGGAGGGCAGCCTGAGCTTCCAAAGTGGCTGTGGATAACCCACATTATAGCGCATTACAAGTTGGCTCTGGGCCTCTGTAGAGGGTCAGTGGTCCCAGTCCAGCAGAGGGCCAGATGCCGTGCTTTGTGCTTGCCCAACACTGAGGAACAGCCTGAGCTTTGCCTAATTTCCTCTTGGCTCCCAGACCTCCCACCCTTCTTTCAGGTTTGCATTTCCTTGCTATCTCACCATCCGCTCTTTCTCTCCCCAGTCTAATTAGTAGACTGGTGGGAGGTAGCCTCAGAAAGGGTAGGGTTTTCCCTCAGAACCCATTCTTTGCAGCAATCCAGCTATTTGGGCTTTAATTGGCTTCAGAGGTCCCCTCAGTGCTTTGTCCTCTGTGCATCAGGAAGTTAATTACTTAATAAACCAAATGGGAGTCTTTCAAAAATGCAACGTTAGCTCTTCTCTTAGAGCACAACTTGGGCCAGGCTCGAGTACTCCAGTGACTGTGAAAAACCAGCTGAAGACAAACGTGTGAAGCTGGAGAAGTTTGTGTTGAGTGCTCCAAACTTAGGAGTCCTATTTCACAGTATGGCTTCTTATAGGCCCCCATGACCCCTCCCTATAGCTCCTCCCGGGGCTAGCCCTTTCCCTGCCTGTCCCCAGGCTTTGACCTTTTTGTTTTTGATTCCTTCCCTTAGAATATATATGCTCTGTGTTTCATTTCTAGGAGGCCCTGCTCACTTAATCCGATAAGGGAAATTATGGTAGCATCAACCACTGACACGATGTAACCCAGAGCTGTAAGGCATTCTGCTAAATGTATAAAAATCCACTAAATCCACCCAATAATCCTATGAGGTTGATTGTTCTTATTATAGCTGTTAAACAGATGAAGAAATCGAGGCCCAGAGAGATTAAGTGGCTTGTCTAAGATCCCACAGCTGGCAAGCAGTGGAGCTAGGATTTGAATCTAGGTTGTCTGGTGCTGGAGCCCGCGGTCTACAAATCCCCAAATTGTAATGCCAAGTGTTTTTTTTTTTTTTTACTACTGATGGGTAATGACCTCTTGCTGAGGCATGTTTGTATTCTTTGCTAATCTTTCCCCATACATTACTGAACACACAGAGCGACCACACATCTACTGAGTACCTACTATGAACTAGATGTCTTAACAGTGACATTGGCTGTCTTAATCCTAGGAGTGCTTAATGTCGCATCATGAAAGGATTAAAAAACAATTGTCAAATGGCTTAGCATTGATTGTAACTATGCTGGTATTTGAGGAAGCGGAATTGTGCTAGGGCTGGATAGGTAGAGATGAAAGAGGCAGAAGGTGTTTTTTGGCATGGGGGGCTAACACAGCAAGAGGAGAATTGAGATGGTGAGAAGGAGCTGTAAGGAGATGGACTTGGCGAGCACAGTGAATTTCAAGTCCCTATGTAACTAGGCCTAGAACCTCCCAGACTCTGGCAGTAGCTCTTCCTGCTACCTCTGCCAAGGACTACCTCTAGCAAGAAAGGTGCATTGTTTTTCTAATAATGGGTAACATTTATCAAGTGCATGGTTCTACGGTGTTTACAAGAATTTATTAATCCCCAAAATAACCTTATGAAAATGAAACCGTTAGTCCTCCCACCTTAGTTGAGGAAACAGAGATGTAAGGATGCTAAGAAACTTGTCCAAGATCACATGGTTGGTAGGAAGCAGGGCTAGAAGATGAACACAGGGAGGCTGGCTCCAGAGAATGTGATCTTAACCATAAAGCAATACTTCCTCTGTTCGGGCTGTAGGACTCCTGGGTAGGCGCTTATAGCCCTTTTGTATGCTCCTCTCCTGGCTTGTTAAGCCAGACCTTAGATTTGAAAGGACTACTTCTGTCCTTTGTACCTATGACCTAGACCAGAAGCAGACCAAGTGGCCTTCTTGAATTGTTTTCCCTCTGGGGCCAAACCTTGGTTTTGGCCCTCAGTGTCATCCCAACTCTTGTGAAATGCAGCACAGAAAAACAAAATCAGAGAAAGTAGGGTCCTCCCTCCTAAAGTCTATAGCAGATCTGGCTTTATTTGTCCTTGCTAGGTTTCCTTACCATGGACTCAACCATGATCCCGTTGGGCCTTACAAGTGATAAGAGTCCTTCCTGTTAGATGCCTGAAGAGGAAGACTTAATTCCAAGAGATGCAGTGGAAAGAGCATTTTTCTTAGTCTATTCACACATATAATCCTTTCTTTTTCTTCCACCAAAAGTTGTACCTTCCAACATGGTGGATGGGTTGGGCTCCTAGAGGCCATTTTGACCCTCAGCCTTAACAAGAACTTCTATATTGTAGACTTAGACAAGATGGAGAGAAAGCCTTGCACTCTCCTTTGGCGATAGGGCAAAGCCACTATTACTCCCCAGTTGGTTGCTGTGGATAACCAAGAGGGTTAACGCTCCAACCTGTTGTCACCCAGGAGTGTTGGGTTTTTCTTTTAATGAAGGACCTCAGTGGAGAGTCCCAAGTGTACCACTGCATCTCTGAATCTGCCTTTCTAATCCTTGACACCTGGGCCCAGTGACGTGGGCGTTGAGGCCGTTAAAACTTCTGTTAACATCTCTTTCACGTACCCCCTCCCCTAAAGCTTCTGTAATTCGTCCACACAGGGAGTTACTTCTATTAAATTTACCAAAGTGGGACAGAAAGCTGCCTCTTTTTTTATGCACAGCTATGTTAGAACACCCTCTCCAGAGAGGAGTTAAACAATGCATACATTGCCCCAAATTGAGCCCCCGCCCAGAACAAGTCAACACTGAAACCCTCTGTCCAGGAGTTCCCATCGTGGTGCAGTGGAAACAAATCCGACTAGGAACCATGAGGTTGCAGGATCGATCCCTGGCCTTGCTCAGTGGGTTAGGAATCCTGTGTGGATGTGGTGTAGGCTGGTAGCTGTAGCTCCGATTGAACCCATAGCCTGGGAACCTCCATATGCTGCAGGAGTAGCCCTAAAAAAAAACAAAAACAAAAACCCTCTGTCCATTATCAAGTGCATTCTTGTTCTCAAAAAGAGTTGAAAGTTCTAAGAAAGTGCAACAAAATCTCCCCCCCCCCATCTCCCTTCCCTTGTTTGCACAGAAATAGGCTTTATTTAGCAGGCAGTAGGTGGCCATTACAAGTTCTTAAGCAGCATGATACAAGTGGTGATGCAGGACGGTTGATCTGGCAAGCGCCTACTAATACTCTGCAGGCTGTGTGGTTGGTCTGTCACAACCACTTGCCTCTGCTGTTGAGGTGTGAAAGCCATAGGTAGTAGGTAAAGGGATAAGTGTGGCTGTGTTCCCATAGAATTTTAGTGGCGGGCTGGCTTTCATTCATGGGCTGGAGTTTGCACAGAAGGAATGGAGTAGAACTCTCTGTCAGTCTCGCCAATAAGCAAAGTCATGCCTTGAACAGGGAACGAGGCGTTGCAGAGAGGCCATGTGTATTATCCTAACAGAAGCTTTTGCGGGGATATCAGAAACCTGGGAAATGCTAGTTCCTTCTAATGGGTACTAGTTACAGAGAGAAGGTGACTTGGAAGAGTTTTGTGGAGAGATGCTGATCTTTGGAGATGCTGCCTTTGAGGCAAAAGCAGGATGTCCAAGTAAATGTCCCCTGTGTCTTGTGTACAGCTCTTCTCCATGTTCAGTGACTTCACAAGGATGATAGATTGACATTGGTTGTGGTGGTGGGGTACTGACAGTATGGCATTTGGCAAAAGCTAGAAATGAGAGGTCTCTTGCCCTCACCAGCCTAGCACTGCATGTAGGAGATGTGAAGTGTGCATCTGAGATGGACTCGCAGGTTCAGCCCCCTGAGTGAGTCATGGACTTGGGGGAGAGAAGTGATGTTTTGGCAGTGGATGGGTCTTCTAAGCATGAGCTGGAAAAGAGCAAAGGAAATGAGGCAAGATACTTGGGAAATAGTCACAGAATTGGGGAATGGTCTGTAGAATAAGAAGGCAGCAGAGGCTTGGAAGAAAGATGGGAAAGTAGGAGAATGGGGAAGAGACAGTGTCAGAGGAAGGGCTATCCTTTGCTTCCTATGATGCTAGGCCCCTTACTTGCAGTTAATTACTGAAAAGCCTACATCCTCTTGAATAGGAATGGATTGAGTAGAGGGGGAAAGAGATGGGGGGCAGGGGTGGGGTGGTAGTGGTGGGTGTGGGGGGTGTGTGTGTGTGTACATGCTGTGAACCTTCCAAATAGTCCCAAGTTTTGTCCCTTTAAGCCTTCCTACTTGCTCCGACACGCTATTTCAAACAAGATCAAGGCAGCTAGTACTATATCAGCTGCCCCCAATTCTAACAATGCCCAACACTAAATATTTAAAAGCCCTGAATTTCACAGTATTCCACTTTAACTCAAAGAATCTAGCTGGGTTATAAAGCCTTGGACTGCAGTCCTAGCTGAGAAATACAGCGGAGAAAGAATCCCTCAAACAAAAGGCTGAGCCTGTTAACTCCTCTCGCATGCTAGAGATGAATTAATGCCCACACTAGTTCGTTTGGAGGTGTGCCATCCCTGAGTCTATGGTCCTCTATCCTGGGGAGTTTTGAAGCTCATGGAATTCTGCCACCCATGTTGTCTAAGGGCCCTGGAGTGCTGCTCCTGATTCTGGAGCTCACTTTGCCTTTTCCCAGGGCTAAATCCTTGCAAAGCCCTAGACACTGAAAAGAAAGCTCTTGAGGTGTAGATCGTGGCCCTAGACCCAAACCCGACGATACCTGATGAAGCCGCATGGAAGGCTGCAGACACCAGTGCTGGTCAGGCCCACCCAGACCTTTAGTTACTTTAGTCCCCAAAGGCTACTCTTCGTGTTTATCCCCTAAGTTTTCTGGTCCGTGTTGGAGATTTGTGAGGCTAATCTGTCTACATGTCTACTTGGCTCTACCCAATTGCCAATGAACACAAGGAATTTGATGGGGATCAATGTCCTACGTTTTAATACCTCTTGTTAGTGATGATAAAGTTTATTCAGTGATGGTCTGGTAGATGTTTTCTATCATATTTAATCCTTATATCAACCTTATGAGGTAGATGTTATTAATAGTCCCATTTTATAGAAGAGAAGATGAATGAACAAAAATGTTAAAATAACTTATCCAAGGTTACTCAGGAGGTGGCAGAGCCAAGATAAAAACTTCCGTGACCTAACTTCACACATCGTATCATCTCCTGCCCATATCTAAACAGATTCTTTGTTAAAGATGGACCAGAGGATGTGCTTTAGGTGTGAGATAGAAAGGGGCTTCAGGAGTTCCCGTCGTGGTGCAGTGGTTAACGAATCCGACTAGGAACCATGAGGTTGCGGGTTCGGTCCCTGCCCTTGCTCAGTGGGTTAATGATCCGGCGTTGCCGTGAGCTGTGGTGTAGGTTACAGACGCGGCTCGGATCCCGCGTTGCTGTGGCTCTGGCGTAGGCCGGTGGCTACAGCTCCGTCGACCCCTAGCCTGGGAACCTCCATATGCCGCGGGAGTGGCCCAAGAAATAGCAAAAAAAAAAAAAAGGGTGGGGGGGCTTCTGACTATCTCCGATGAAAAATAGATCTAGCTTTTGAAGCTGAAAAATAGAGGATATTTTTTGCAATTGAGAGTCCCTACCCATATGGGCTTTCTGAATGGAGTCCAGAAGCTGGGAAAGTGCTAGGGACAAAGAGAGATAGTCCAACATTAACCTCTTGGTGAAGCTGACCCTAAACCTTCTGGTTAATGGTGCTCAATCAATGTTCTTCCTACTTTGAGGAGGAGCTCATGTGGTCTTTAATTCTGTTCCCTTCTAAGCACTGGAGCAGTGGTCCCTCCCCGCATGGAGATACGAGGCAGGGAGTAGTGTATGCAGAGGGGCTGCTACGTAGTAGATAACACAGGCATGTTGACCGTGTCCCATTTAAATAGACCCAGTCTGCTCATACACATGTACACGACAAAGCATTCTTCCCTTGACTTCCAAAATTTCCGTCTCCCCACTGTAACTGCTCTGACTTGCCATTCTTCAGTCTTGCCTATTTGATTCTCTATTGTGGTTCTCTTGTGGGGGAAGAATCAGACAATAAAGAGAGTAATGTCAGATAAGTGCCAAGAAGAAAATAAAACATGCTAGGAGTTCCCGTGGTGGCGCAGAGGTTAACAAATCTGACTAGGAACCATGAGGTTGCGGGTTTGGTCCCTGCCCTTGCTCAGTGGGTTAACGATTCAGTGTTGCCGTGAGCTGTGGTGTAGGTTGCAGACGCGGCTCGGATCCCACGTTGCTGTGGCTCTGGTGTAGGCTGGCAGCTGTAGCTGTGATGAGACCCCTAGCCTGGGAACCTCCATATGCCGCGGGAGCGGCCCAAGAAATAGCAAAAAGACAAAAAAAACAAAAAACAAAACAAAGAAGAACATGCTAATGGCAGAGTGAGTGGCTCAGGGATTGGGCACCATTAGCAGGCCATCAGAGAAGGAAGTGACCTTTGGGCTGAAACCTGAGTTGGGGAAGGACTTGGCCAGGCAAAGAGAGGAGAAGAGGGTCCCAGACAGGAACCGCAGGGGTACAGACTCCAGGCTGGGAATGAGTTGGCAGGTCTAAAGAACAGAAAGAACAGTGTGGACAGAGCCTAGTGATGGGGAGGGGGTGAGTATATGACGTGAAGTTGGAGAAGCAGCAGAGTCTGGATCACTCAGAGCCTCATTAGCCATGACATGCAGCTTGGATTTGATTCCAAGGTCAGTAGGGAGTCCCTATTGGGTGTACCAGCCCGGCTTCTGAGGGTTGCCTTTGGGCCCCCTTGTTTTCTTGCGTCCTGCTTGCTGTAGTGAATGACGCCTGGTTTTCACTGTCCCATGGAACCTCTTGGATCTCTCTTGGTCTAGAACCATCCATTCTGAACTATCATTGGCCTTACCCAGTTTTGCTGCTCCCTGCTCAGGCTCTCACTGGGCGCTTCTCATTGTTCTCAACAGGAGGGCCCAGCCAGAACTGGGGGTCAAGCCAGAAAAATCTTCCTCTGAGATGAAAGATCATATGACTTTTCCTGGAGTGGATGCGTGCAATTTCCTGAAGCAGTGCCCTAGGATAGATGAGGGAAGGTGCAGCCATGGGCAAGGGCGTATCTGAGCACCAGACAGGCCAGTAGTCCCAGGACGGCGTCCGTTTCAAAGGGAATGAATGGCAGAGACCCTGTAGTATCTGTCATTTCAGCGTGTGCTTCATGAGAACATGTCAGGATTATGGTAGCTCTTGGTGTCTAAGAAGGAGGTTTGTTAGAGACTGAGATGCCTCCTGTGTGTGAGGAACAGAGGCTGTGTGTGCTGGCTTTGAGTCCTTAGAAAAACAAGTCTTTGAAGTGCAGCAAGAATTTTTTTGGTTTTGCCAGAGTGGTGGTAAAATTGGCTGCAGGCCTCTCTAGTCCCTCTTTGTCAGATTCTCTGCGCAGCAACTGCCATCTTATTGCCAAAGAGAACCACTTCCAACAGTTCACAAAGTGTTTTTTGAATAGGTCTTAAAAATCAATGCCAAGTTGTAAATACCATTCTCATTTAATAGCTGCACCTGTGGCATATGAAAGATCCCAGGCTAGGGGTCAAATCGGAGCTGCAGATGCGTTGTACACTACAGCCACAGCAGCACCAGATTCAAGCTGCATCTGCGACCTACACTGCAACTTGTGGCAATGCCGGATCCTTAACCACTGAATGAGGCCAGGGATTGAACACGCATTCTCACAGAGACGGTGTTAGGTCCTTAATCCCCTGAGCCACAACGGAATTCTTGTGCTGCTACTTTCTTTCTTTCTTTCTTTCTTTTTTTTTTTTTTGGTCTTTTTGCCTTTTCTAGGGCTAGGGGTCTAATCAGAGCTATAGCCGCCGGCCCATGCCAGAGTCACAGCAACGTGGGATCCAAGCTGCGTCTGCAACCTATACCACAGCTCACGGCAGCGCCAGATCCTTAACACACTGAGCAAGGCCAGGGATCAAATCTGCAACCTCATGGTTCCTAGTCAGATTCATTAACCACTGAGCCACGATGGGAACTCCACTACATTTTTTTTTTTTTTTAAAATACAGATGAGAAAATCCAGGCCCAAAAGTATTAAATTACATGAAGCCATGAACCTAGATGTATTTATTTTTATTTTATTTTTTTAAAGATTTTAAATTTTTCCATCATAGCTGGTTTACTGTGTTCTGTCAGGTGGCGGGGGCAAACCACAGCACTTATTACTGACTCCAGAGGTGGGCATGGCCCACTACCACTAGGGGTCCCTGAACAGGCACCACTTGGGTTCCCAGTCACCTCAGAGGGCACCACAGAGGAGGGCATTTGGACTGAAACTAGATCTAAATGGCCATAGTTTGTTTTATTTTCTCTTCTTGAGCGTTGAGTTCGGTGTTTTTCCTAGACACCTGGCTAGTGGGGCTGAATGTTCGGGTGCTTAGGACTATCCCACCATCTATTGATCACTTGGTGGTCCAGTTGATCAGCCTGTTCATTTGAGTTGGGCTACTAGGGACCAGCCCTGGAGGTTGGGGATGTTGACAGAACCAAGGTCCTGTAGAGTGCCAGACCTTGGATTGTGGTGACCTTACCAACATGTGGACACCCTCACAAGGCCTGGCTGGAAGATAATCTGCTGACCTTTTCCAAACTCTTAACTGCAAGATCACTCAACTGTTTCCACTTTGTTTTGAAGCTACCTGAAAAAGAAGAAACAACTCTTAATTTCACTGAGCTGTTAGCCAGCTGGAGATGGCGGTATGGCATGGGGAGCTGGTTAAAATGAGGTGGTGGTTGAAAAACCAGGAGCCAATTGACCTTAACTGTGTTTCCTCCAGCTTTTATATGTCATTGTTGAAGTTGTAGGAAAGTGATTTGCTGGCCTCGGCTCTGGAGGGGGTTTTATATATTGTTCATGTGGTCATAATTCTTACCCATTTTCCTTTCATACTTCTCAGTTAGGGGAATAATTACTGCCTTGGGTTCCTGCTTTTGGGGTATTCTTAAGTGATTCACTCAACAGCCAGGTCTGTCTGTCCTTCCTTCCTTCCTTCCTTTCTCCTTTTAACATCTCTTTGTTTAGAAGAAAGAAATCAATTTTTGAATTGATTTCAAATTGCATTTGAATTTGGAAAATTAAAACAGATGAACAGCAAAATACCATTATTTTTAGAGCTCATAAGACAAAGCCTGGCTGACTTGGGGTTTTGACTATTGGTTCTTATAACAAATGGCTCCTTTAAGATGGCACCAAAGTCAATACTAATGGTTATTATGATTAAGTACCGCTCCCTTGGCGTCCGTTTCCTGCTCTCCGGCTTCCCTCTCCTCTCTCTGATGCACACACATGGATTCTGTAAATTCAAATGTCCCTGAGATGCACACAGGCCAAGGAGAGAAAGTTTGTAGCTGGCACTTGCACCTCCCTTTCTGTGTCTTACTTACCTCTGCCTGACAACTGTGCCTCATAGCTCTACCCTGCCCCCAACCTTGGTTGCCCCATCTCCTTGGTCTGCACTCCCTCTGTCTTCAAACTTAAGACATTTCAACACATTTTAAGATTCTCCTCCGGTCTGACCTCTTCCTCAGTTCGCTTATCCTTGGCCCATACTTTTAAGGACCCTGCTCTCTGCCAGGTGAAAATGAGATCAAATGCCTGCACTGAAGGTTCATAATGGTTTTCAATGTATTTTGTGTCTCAGCATCACCCAAGGGTGTGGCCAGTGGTGGTATTTTCAGGCGCCTGTGTGGGTGGCCCAGAGAGAAAGCAGAGATACTGTTTAAGGTGCCTCCTGTAACAACTCATCTTTGGACAGGACTCTACATTTTGCCAATTCTTTTCACACTCATCATCTTTTTCTTCACAAATGGTATTGTGATGTGGATGATCTTATAGGAAAAAAACAAAGAAACCGAGGCTTAGCGATTAAGCAGTTTGTCTTAGGTTATGCAGCTAGTAAATGGCTAAGCTAACACTGGAATCCTGATCACTTGATTTGAAATTCTCTATGCTTTTGGCTCTACGACACTGCCTCACAATTTATCTCAATTTTTCGAAAACTAATTTGACATGGTCCTATGGGGAATGCAGTGATGAATGAAGGAGAAATAGCCATGTCTTCACTAGAGCTTATTATATTCTAAGTATATAGGGAATATAAGTATATGGAGACATAGACAAAGTATGAGTGAATGTATTTTTATTTTTTTTTACTTTTTTGGTCTTTTTAGGGCCACACCCGTGGCATATGGAGGTTCCCAGGCTAGGGGTCAAATCAGAGCTGTAGCCACCAGCCTATGCCACAGCAATGCCACATTCAAGCCGTGTCTACAACCTACACCACAGCTCATGGCAATGCTGGATCCTTAACCCGCTGAGCAAGGCCAGGGATTGAACCTGTATCCTCATGGATCCTAGTCAGATTCGTTTACACTGAGCCATGATGGGAACTCTGTGAATATATTTTTAAAGTTATAAATTATGAGAAGTGCTGTGAAAGAAAGTCGAGGTAAGGAATACTGGTGGAGGAGTTTCTCTAGATAGGTCTCTTGGAGTTGTGTGATGTTTAGGCTGAGGCCCGAGACCACGAAGGAGTGAGTAGTTGAGGGGTAGGTGGTGAAAAAAGGCTTTGAGGCATATTCATAGCACACAAATGGCTGCCTGCTGCACTCACTCTTTGTCCTCAGGAACCATGTTCTGTACATGCAGATGCTTTTTAGTGCTTGAGGATGTCTCATCGGGAATTGTTACACTATCATGCCAACCATATACACCAGTTCCTTCACACACTGGGCTTTATTTCCTTGCTTACTTTAAGAAGGCCCTTAGGAATTCTAATGTGGCACAGCAGCCCAGGGATCTGGTAGTTGTCACTATAGTAACTTGGGTTGTTGCTGTGGCCCGGGTTAGGTCCCTGATCAGGGAATTTCTACATGCTGCAGGCATGCTGCTCCCCCCAACAAAAGGGCTTTGGGAATTAGCCTTTAAAAATTTTTTTTTTCAGAAGAACTTACCAAGGTTTGCTGTTGAATTTGGCCATTTTTCCCAAGATGCACCTTTAGCCTCACCTGTCGTTTTTGCAAGTACTGTGTCCCAAAGACAAGATAGGGGATGGCTTAGGCAAACCTATGCCCACTGCTGGAGATGCAGCTTGTAGAGGCCACACTGACAAGGGGCCACAAGGATATGACCAGCTGGAATACTGTATGTGAAAAACTGCATAGTGAAGAACAGATCGGTTGTTGTCTGGGTTTGGACTTGGGCATCTTTTGCCAACTGGTTCTATCTCACTATGATGGGTGGGCACCTTACACTTTGGAGGTGCTATCTTGACAATGCAAGGACATTCGGTTAACCTGTTGACCTGACTCATTCACTGGTAGCCTTCCTTTCCAGATTTTTTTTTTTTTTTTTTGCTTGGGGGTTGTGGGGATGAGCTCAGATGTGGCGTATGGAAGTTCCCAGGCTAGGAGTAGAATTGGAGCTGCAGCTGCCAGCCTACATCACAGCCACAGCAATGCCAGATCAGAGCCTCCCTGGATCCTTAACGTACTGAGCGAGGCTAGAGAGTGAACCCACATCCTCATGGATACTACTGGGTTCATTTCTGCTGAGCTACAAAAGGAATATTCAGATATTCGTGAATTTCCAGATATTTCTAAACCAAACAATTGAGCCTCAGCTGTGTGCCCCTCTCTGAATCAGGCAGAAGTATCACCATCATAGTCCATGCCTTTGAGGCAGCTATAGTCTCCACAAGGAGACAACATAAATATGTTTAACAAATGGAGAAGAGTCCAGTATTCCCTCAAATGCTAGATGCTGGCATAGAAGAGCACATGAATAGCTCAGGAAAGGAGCAGGCCTTTCCTGGAAGCTGTCAGGTTGGATGAGGGCTTTGAAGGGTGGTTGAAGTTGGATTTGTGGAGAGTAAATACAGAGGGACATCCCAGGAGGGTGGCCTTGCTGTGCCCAAGTTAGAACCAATTGGCTTTTTGGAGGTGGGAGCCCTGCTGCGGCGAGTGAGGACTAACGCACAGAAGCGGGTGGTCCAGGGGCAGCCCTGTGCTGCTAAAGCCCTGAGGCGAGAAGTGCTCTTGGTCAGTTTCACTCATCCTCCTCAGGTTCTAAATTGCACCTCGAGACTTTTCTTTCCTCCTTCGGGGATACTCTTATTAAAGTTTGTGCTGATGTTAACCTAGATACAAAGAGTGATGGGCGGGTGTGTGTGTGTGTGTGTGTTGAAGGAATGATGAGGTCAGAGTTCCAGCAAATCACTTTCTTTACGGTGGATACTTCCCAAGGATGGCCATGAACTTTATCCTTCAAGGATGGTTCTGGTATTAACAGGGGGGCGGCTTTGGAATGAACATAATTGAGGCTCCGGGCGGGGAAAGGGCTTCGGGGGAGGGGCCGATCGCAAGTGCAGAAGCTTGGAGCACAACTCAGAACACTACCTAGCAGCTTTAGAGCCCGCCACCAGCACTCTGGGGCCACATAAGGAGCAGGAGACATGGTCCATGCTCTCTCAAGCCATCTGGTGATGTAGCTGCAAAGACAGAGTGCACAGACAGAAATAGCATCAGATGGCAGGAGCGGCAGACGTATTCCATGTACTCCATAGGAAATCTAGGGAGGCAGATGGGGATTGGCTAAGAGGATGGCCTTTGAACCATTAGAGCTGTTACAATGGCAGAAGGGCTGCCGCCTCATGGCGTGCCGACCTTCCTTCCAGCAGAGGTGTTCAAAGGTGGGTGGCCTCTCTGCCTGGGATGTTACCATCCAAACGGAGTATAATCTGCATGCCTTCCAACCTCCTACCCACTCCCAGAGTCTGGGATTTTGCAGCTTCATGCTTTTTACTTGACCTCGTGCTTGGAGGACCATGTGAGCCACCTGTGGTGACGGCCAAGGCTTGACCAATAGGTTGGAAAGGGCACCCTAGACAAAGAATCAATCTGTCCTCTGGCTCGGCAGTGAGATCTGCGCCTGGCTGGGAAGAAGACAGGCTGCTGAAGGCAGTGCTGGCTGGAGTGCTGGAGGGTGGCTCTGGGAAAGAGGTGCCAGCCTTCTCCCTTCACAGGCAGGTGTCGGCCAAACGCAGGGTGAGTCGTCTCACCCTGGGAGGTGCTTTTATGCCCAAAGCCTGGGAAGCACTAGAACTAAAACATAGCCAGAGGGATTCAGCTGCTGATTTGGCTCTGCAAACCTTCTCATCCAGCTAATAAGGAAGGCCTGATGGAAAGTGGAGCAGGGACATTCAAAAACAGGAAATGGCAATAACCACAGCAACTTCCCACCCACTCCAGAAAGCTAAGGCCCGGGCCCCCTACTCCTGTGAGGAAAATGAGGCTCGGGGAATGGGATTGAGTCTTCGGAGTTGAATTCTGGGGGCCTTCCCCTGGTTAGGTTCCCCAAGCTGGGAAAGATTGCTTTTTCATTTTTTTCCTAAGAGCCATACCCATTGCATATGGAGGTTCCTAGGCTAGAGGTTGATCAGAGCTGCTGCTGCCGGCCTTACACCATAGCCACACAGAATCCCAGCCACATCTGTGACCTACACCATAGCTCATGGCAACGCTGGATCCTTCATCCACTGAGTGAGGCCAGGATTCGAACCTGCATCCTCATGGATCCTAGTTGGGTTCGTTAACCGCTGAGCCATGACGGGAACTCCAAGAAAGATGCTTCTTAATGGTCTCTGGGGACTAGGGCTCCACTGAAAGCAAAACCCACTTCCCAGGCCTTTGCTAAGCTGCAGTAAAATTCTTGGAGCCAGGCTGGCTGAGCTCCCTTAGAGGGAGATAAGCTCTCACTCAAGTTTTCATAGATTTCTCCAGGGGCATGACAAGGAGGCTGAAAACCCAGAAAGGTCTCCTTGCTTCTTACAGATGCAAGTTTTTGGCCAAGGTCTGGTTCTCCACCAGGTCTGAAGGAATTGTCACAATGATTCATATTCATGGCTGGTCCAGTTTAAATTTTCACAAGTGACAGAAACCCCAAGGGACTTGCTTGGGGGTGAAGTGGGGAACTGGACTCCGAAGTCAACCTGAGGGCAAGGGATCTGACATTTATCGAGAGCCTGCTGTACATCTAACCTAAAGGTTAGGTGTATCCTGGCTCATTTTAGCACCTCTCTACTTTTGAGGCTCTGCTATTAGCCATACATTTGATTTCCTTTGTGCCCCACCTCTTAGGGAGAATGTATTGAGTATGTGGGTGTCTGTATGAAGAGGGAGAGAAAACACCCCTAGAACTTGACTTCTGACAACCACGTGCCTTATGGTGGTCTCAGATCTGGCCTGAACTGTCGACAGCATCTTCTCTGGCCTCAGTTTCTCTGGCAGGGCATCTTAGAAATTGCCGGGGCACCCAAGAACTTTCTGGGGCAGTCTGGATTATTGAGGGCTGCCTCTGCTCCGCATGACTTGGGAGAAGCCTTTTGTTTACTCCAAGCTGAGGGGACTTGACATATTAACTGCTCAGGGCCAGCTGTGTTCCGGAGGGCCCACGTGGCAGGTTACTTAAGTTTTCTGTGCCTGGGAGGTGCCCAAGCACGTAGCTGTGATTTTGCTACACTTTTCATAGGATTTGAAAATCTGAGGCTCCAAAGGCTCTGCCTGATACGTACACCTCCTTGGCATCTTCATCATTTCTGGGCTCTCCTTTTCCTCTCCCCTTTTCTCCTTGTTGAAATATGTTTCTAATCTTCCAGGCCTCTCCAACAGATCAGTGTTTCCGGCTTCAGTGGTCCCGGCGGAGTCACTCATTCTGTATTTAATGTATTCTGTGCTTTAAATGGGCCTGTTAATTACTCCCACCTCACTCTGAATTTACTAATTTATTGATCAAATTTCTTTGTGTGCATGTGAGTTTTATTTTGTATATGCAAAGAATTTATTTGGATCGATTTTTATTGACCCCCCCCCCCCCTCCCTTGCCCCCTACCCCTGCCTCCCAGGATCCTTTCCCAAACTTTAATTAAGTCTCTGGGAAGTCTCTTTGCTTAAAGGGGAACCTCTTGCTTCCTCCTTTTGTGAGCGCGAATGGCATCTGAGGACTCAGGGCCGAGGTGGGTCTCGCCACATTCTCAAGCAGGTGGGTAGTTGAAAGGGAAATTAAGAGTTGAACTAGGGTAGCAGCTCTTAAAAGTGTGGTCCCCAGACCAGGAGCCTCAGAATCACTTGGGAGCTTGTTAGAAAAGCAGATTCTCAGACTCCATTTCAGAACTACTGAATCAGAAACTCTGGCAGTGGGACCCAGCAATCTGTGTTTTAACAAGTCCTTTAGGGGATTCTGACGCCTACTAGAAATGGAGAAACGCTGCTTTAGGGCAATGCTTCTCATCCGCAGCACTACTGACATTTGGTGCCAGAGGATTGATTCTTTGTTGGTGGGGCCGGCCCGTGCACTGCATGCTTTATAGCAACCCACAGGCCTCTACTTGCTGGATGCCAGGGGCATCTGCCCAGTCTCGGCAACCAAAAATGTCCCCAGGCATTGCCAGATGTCATCAGGGAGGTTAATAATTCCCAGGTGAGGACCACTGAACTAAGGGTTCGAACCACCCTCCTTTCCTGCTCTAGAACTTTGTCCTCTGTATTTCACTTGAGGATTCACACATCACATAAAAGCAACTAAGAATAAGGACATACCTCATGGCCTCTAGCATACGGTCTTGTTGTATGTTTCATATGTATATATTTCCTATCCCCAGCTATTCTGTCTTGGGCCAGGCAGATAATAAGCCCAATGCCCAATTTATTTATTTCTGGGGGGCTGCACATATGGCTTGCGGAAGTTCCTGGCTCAGGGATCAAACCTGTGCCATAGCAGTGATGATGTCCTTAACTGCTTGGCCACCAAGGATCTCCTGCCTGATTTATTTTTTTTAATCTTTTCAGGGCCACACCCACAGCCTATGGAAGTTCCCAGGCTAGGGGTCAAATTGGAGCTGCAGCTCCTGGCCTATGCCACAGCCATAGCCACGCCAGATCTGAGCCACGTCTGTGACCTACACCATAGCTCATTGGCAACACCAGATCCTTAACCCACTGAGTGAGGCCTCATGGATACTAATTGGGTTCATGACTGCCGAGCCATGATGGGAACTCCCTGTCTGGATTTGTTTTTAACAGTTCACTTAGTTACCTAGGATGAATGCTCTGTTTCTTGGCTTTTGTACAAAACTCCAGAACTCTTCCAAAGAGCGATCTGATTTTTCATGTCCCCCAGAGACTTGAGAGCATTTCCAGGCTGTGAGAGGAGTGGGTGGTAGATGGAGACAGTGTCCTCATTAAGAAGGGCAGTGGGAGGAGGTGGTAGCCTCTGCTCCTGCCTCTCTCCCTGCTCAGAGCACCGGAATATCCAAGTGCCACTGTGAGGGGGACAGGTGGGAGTTACCCTCTGTGCCTGGAGTAAATGGGTTTGGCCTAACCAATTCGCCTTTGCACAGAAGTCTTCCTCCTCCTGCATGCTGCTTCCTGTCTGCATATCTTTCCCCTTCATACCAGGTCCATGGCAAAGCCTGCCGATCCCAAATGACTCCACTTCCACTCCTTAGGAGGCATGACTGTTAGTCTAGAGGCCATAATACAGACTGAAGGAGAGGCTGGGAGGATGGTGCTGCCACTGTCCACTCCGGCATCTGGTCTACCGTGGACGTACCAGTCAGAGGGGTCGTCATGGAAACCAGCCTCCTGCCGCAGAAGAGGGCCAGAACATGTAGCTTTTCTCCATAGACCAATCTGAGAGATGGACTGTCTGCTCCTGAGTGGTACCACAAGCCCCCAGGGCACCCCTCTCCTCAGCCCAGACCAGGTGACCAATGAAGAGGCAGCCCGCTGGGGACTTTGCACAGTGCCAGTCTAGCCAGGCCCTAAAACATGACTGGGATAAGCTGGCAATAAGGTGCTAGTTTGCTCAGGTTTTCATACGCGGCTTCATAGAACCAGTGACAGGCAAATTGGTTCTGCTCCTTCCAAAGTAGACAACATCCTCACGCCCACGTTAAAAAGAGAACCCAAACAAACACCACCACTACCACAAAGTCAGTCAGTTGAAATATGAGCCCTAATCACGTAGCGCTCAGTGCTCACTGGTAGCAGCAACAGCAGATTTATTAACCAAACTTTAATCCCTTAAATAGGACTGAATTTGTTTGGTTCAGAAATTCACAAAAGAAAAAATGGACAGCATGAGTGAGGGGAAGCAGAAAACATACTGCTAAAATAGCCTTGGCCCCTGGGAGGAAATTAATCAAAGACGGTTTTTGTTAATAGCCAATCAGTTTTACCCCGCCCCCGCTAAATTACTGCCAGACAAATATTTAGAAAAGCATGCCTGAAGCACCCCCAGATCTCATGCTTTCCCTGCCCAGGTCTGTAGGAAAGCATCTAAAAATGCAACTGCATTCGCTAGCTCGGGGAATAAACCTTTCAGCCTCCTACCTTCTCTCTGCCTGTGCCACACCTGGCTCTGTGGGTATCTGTGTCTTAAGGCACTCTTGGGTGCCTGTCTTGGCTCTGCCTTCTCACCTTAGTGTCTTTAGACTTGGTAGCCTGGTTTCCATGGAAGCTGCTGGTAGGAATTGCCCTACGCCCCCACCTTCAGAAATTCGGTCCCTGTGCACCTGCAGCAGCAATGAAGCTCAGTCCCAAACTCAGGTGTGCATAAAATGTAGCTTTCTTTTTAAGTTGGGAGAGAAAGAATGCAGACTCAGAATTTTTAATTAAGTGTACTACTCAAAGTAGAGAAGAGAAGTACCCACTAGCTAGAGGCCGAGGCCCACCATATCCCTGACCCTTACCTCCAAATGATGGGCTGTCGTTATATATGAGTACAACCTATGGGTCCTTCCCAAGAATTGTATTGCAGTAGCAGGAGATGCAAGTTCTTGTATCCTTAGATGGAGGTGGTGAGACCTTGATATTCAGCAGGGTATAAGAAAGTAGTCGTAAGTTAGCAGATTTCCAAAAGGCTATCTAAAAGAGGGGCTGCTAACATCCATTTGAAAGGGGGATCATTGTTTGTCTAGAGAGAGATACTGGAGATCATTCTGCTGACACTTGGTGTCTTATTACAGAAATGGGACCGTGCCTTTTAGTGGAGGAGCTAATTTCTTCTTCATACTCTATCCTCTGTGGATTGAGTTTACATATATATAACCAAGGGTTATATATACTTGTTCACTTCACCATGAGAGACCTTCGGGGGAGATGGACAAGGTGGAGGCAGGGAAGGGAGATCTTCCTGGCGTGTGATGACAATTGTGGTGGTAAGCTAAGTGGATGTGGTGAAGGCGACTCTGGGTGGCATTAATTAGCTCTGCTGTTCCCCCCCCCCCCCCGGCTCATGTAATGAACCCTGAGGTTATCTGCCCATGTGTTTCTTTGCGCTTATTGTGGTCCTCACCTCAGAGAGTCGTGGATGCCAAAAATGATGTCCATTTCTTTTCTACTGTAAAAACACCACAGGCTTTGGGAGTTCCCGTCGTGGCGCAGTGGTTAACGAATCCGACTAGGAACCATGAGGTTGCGGGTTCGGTCCCTGCCCTTGCTCGGTGGGTTAACGATCCGGCGTTGCCGTGAGCTGTGGTGTAGGTTGCAGACGCGGCTCGGATCCCGCGTTGCTGTGGCTCTGGCGTAGGCCGGTGGCTACAGCTCCGATTCAACCCCTGGCCTGGGAACCTCCATATGCCTCGGGAGCGGCCCAAGAAATAGCTTAAAAAAAAAAAAAGACAAAAAAAAAACACCACAGGCTTTGAAAACCCGGGGGTTGCTATCTAGGTTTTGAGATCTTCGGATGTGTCTCTGTTTTGCAGAGGAGTCAGGTTTGCCCTGTCTTACGGGCTTGTGGCTTGAGTTCTTGGCTCTCTGGTTCACAGGTCAGGTGGGCTCATAATTAGATCTGTTTCTATTGGGCACTCTGGGGTCTGCAGAGTTAAGTGGGTGTACTGTGGACTGCATATATATGCATATATACACACACACATACATATTTGGAGAGCAGCTCTATGGAAGGTGATTAGGTAGCGAAGGTGGAGCCCGCATGAGTGGGATTAGTGTCTGTTAGATTCTAGCGATGCCCTCACCTCCTTCCACCAAGTGGGGACGCAGCAAGAAGGCCATGTATGAACTCTGGAAGCAGCCTCTCACCAGACACTGCATCCACTGAAGCCTTGACCTTGGACTTCTCAGTCTCCCGAGCTGTAAGAAAATGTTGGTCCAAGTCACCCAGAGTGCACTATTCTGCTACAGCAGTCTGAACCAGGGGATTTCATAAGTTGTTCTCCCCCCCCCCCGCCCCCCCCCCCCGAGTTTTTCGCGGTGGTTTCTTTTCTGGAATTCCTTTGCATAGGCCTAGTTTCCTGGCTGGCGTGGATAACTTGATGTGGAGTTCAGTGTTGGTCTGGCAGCCTGCACCTGCGCTGAAAAGAAATGTAGACACTTACCCTTGACTATGAGACTGCGATGTATCCTTTGGCATTTGAGGGGAAGCGCTGGGCTGTGAGCTGGAGGACAATTTTGTGAAGGCTGAGTGTGACTTGCAGCTCACAGGCTCATCATAATTTGAAGGGCTCAGGTCAGGTAAGGCCTGTTTCATGGCAAAATGTACTTAATCCTTCATGTCACATTTTGGTTTGCTTCTGCTTTGCCAGAGCCTTGAGAGCGGTAAAGAAAATGGGTTTGAAGGGTGATTTTTTTTTTTTTAATTTTTTAAATACAGCTTTAAGTACACGTTGGAAGTTTTATACCATAAAGCAAAAACCTTAGTCCGAGTTCATGTTAAGAGGGATTTGTCAGAGAAGAAATTCTTGGAGCATTTTATTTATTTATGTTTGGCTTTATCCACAGCATATGGAGGTTCCCCGTCAGGGATCGAATCCTAGCCGCAGTTGCGGCAACACTACTAGATCTTAACCCACTGTGCCGGGCCAGGGATTGAACCTGCATCATTGGAGAGGCAATGCCAGATCCTTAATCTGCTGCCTCACAGTGGGAACTCCACTTGGAACATTTAAAAAACAATGGTAATGGCATCATCCTTACTATAGAGGAAAACTTTGCGCCATCTATTAAAACAAAAAAAAGAGGAGTTCCCTTCGTGGCGCAGTGGTTAACGAATCCGACTAGGAACCATGAGGTTGCGGGTTCGGTCCCTGCCCTTGCTTAGTGGGTTAACGATCCGGCGTTGCCGTCAGCTGTGGTGTAGGTTGCAGACGCGGCTTGGATCCTGCGTTGCTGTGGCTACAGCTCCGATTCAACCCCTAGCCTGGGAACCTCCATATGCCGCAGGAGCGGCCCAAGAAATAGCAAAAAAAAAAAAAAAAAAAAAAAAAAGACCGGACTTTCTCCATTTTTGCGCAAAAAAAAAAAAGTCACACAAGTAAGGGGAGTGTCCCACTTCCCAGAAACAGTCAATAAAATCAATTTACAAGGAGGCAAAGTTCCTGTATCACTTATGTAGCAGCTTCCCTGCATTGCAAGCAGCACAAAGAGGGGAGCACATACACACTGAGAAATTGCTATATTAGAAAAGCTTGGTAGAATTTCAACATTTTAAATGTTTCATTATATTCTCCCCATACATGGATGCTTTAAATGAGACTCTGGGCTAGGACAAGGGGATGGACATAGAGGTGAAAGGATTCCGGTCACAGTACAGTGAATGGGATTTAGAGGAGACAAGTTGCTGCCCAAGCAGGCTTTTTCTTAGTGAGGCCCCACTGTGGATGGGACAGGAAGGACCTGGGGATGGAACAGAAGGGCATCTCTTGTGGGCTGATGGTCTGTGGGGGAAGCAGAGTTAACAGCTGTGTCACCTCAAGCATGTCCCTTTCTAGTGTTTTAGCTATCTGATCTATCAAACAAACCTGCCTGGGCACTAAACATTTCCTAATAAAATCTACAGGAAGCTCCCTGGTGGCTCAGTGGGTTAAGGACCTGGTGTTGTCACTGCTGTGGCTCAGGTTGGTGTTGTAGTGCGGGTTCATTCCCTGGTTCAGGAACTTCTGCATGCTGTGGGTATGGCTTTAAAAAAAAAAAAAAAGCCTAAGGGTTTTAGGTGTTTCAATACTGAAAATAACAAGATTTCATTTTGAAATCATAATTCCAAATTACCCATTTCAAATTTGATTTACAAGGCTGTCACTAATAGGGCACATTCTTTCATGTGTCACAAACATGTAAAATGTCAAATATGCACAGCTTTCTTAACACAAAAATAAAAATGTACTGGGGTTACTTCTCGTCAATAGCTCTCTACCTAATTCTGAAGCATCCCACTTAAGAAATTACCATACCAGATAAGTTAGGATATTTACCACGGCAGATTCAGGCCTGGAGGCTGGCTAGATTCTCATTCATGACTCTGAAAGGCATCTTGAATCTTGAACCCTATTTATGATGATTCTGTGAGTGATTCCATAACTTAAGGGGTGAGTGTTCACCTTATTAACCCACTTCCCTGGATTAAAGTTTTACACTTTACGTAATATGTCTGCAGCTTCCATCTGGTTGATAAAACCTTATGATAGATACATTTTTCTTTTTAGGGCCGCACTTGCGGCATAGGGAGATTCCCAGGCTAGGGGGCAAATCCGAGCTATAGCTGCTGGTCCCGCCACAGCAACTCGGAATACGAGCCGTCTCTATGACCTACACCACAGCTCATGGTAACGCCGGGTCCTTAACCCACTGAGCAAGGCCAGGGGTCAAACCTGTGTCCTCATGGATGCTAGTCAGATTTGTTTCTGCTGAGCCATGACAGAAACTCCAAATGTTATGATATATTGATGTATTTCTCCTCACTCAAAAAAACTTGGATAGAATCCTGAGGTATGTTAATAATTTTTGCATTCATTCATATTCTTAGTGCCGTATAAATCTTAATACTTATACAGACTGAATTCTAAATAATTCATTTAGCTTTGTCTAATTGGGGATCGGTTTATGGGCCACTCTGGTACTCTTTTGGGGTCAGAAAAGAACCTTCCAACTGATGGATTTACCATTCTAATTTCTATATTCCCCATTGATAAATTCACAGTGCTTCATAAATTATTAGAAATGCATTTTAGGAGTTCCCTTTGTGGCTCAGTGGGTTAAGAACCTGACATGGTGTCTGTGAGGATGTGGGTTCGATCCCTGGCCTTGCTCGGTGGGTTAAGGATCCAGCGTTGCTGTGACTCTGGTGTAGGCCTGCAGCTGCAGTTCCAATTCCATCCTCCTAGCCTGGAAACTTCTACATGCTGCAGATGCAGCCCTAAAAAGGAGGGGGGGTGGGTGGAGGAAAGAAATGCTTTCTATTTTGTTAACCTCCTTTTGTAATTTGTTACCGTTTCTCCTTCGTGTTAATCATTATTAGATAGATGACTTCTCATATTTAACTACAGTCATTTATTTTTTCTCTTTTTAAAAAATCACTTTCTTGAAGTATGATTGATCACAACTTTGGCCAGTGGAATCTTTCAAATTTGCCCCTGTGTCCTTTCTGGTACAAGATTTTTCAGGCCAGTGGAATCTTTCAAATTTGCCCCTGTGTCTTTCTGGTACAAGATTTTTCAGGCTCATCATTTGCCTTTCTGCACAAGAGGCGAAATCGTTCATTTTTCCAAGGAGCAAGGCCTGGTTCTTTTTAGTGTAAGAATAGTATCAGAGACCAGAATCTGAGCACTAGGGGGCACTGTGGGGGTTTCATTGGTCCTGGGTCATTTTAAAGAACAGAGCCAGAAAAAGATATGTGCTTTTTCTTATTTCATATTGATATTTCCAATTCTCGTCTAATGGTATAGAATTCCTTCATAAATGTTTGATTCTTGACACAATAAATATAATTACTTCTTTGCTTAATCTGGGAAAACAAGAGTTCTAAAATAACAATACAGTATTGAAACAAATGATAAAGCTATTGAATAAAGTTCAAGATTTTCAGTACAGTTCCTTTTATTCTTAGCTGCATCCCACTAAGAACGTGCAGTCAGATTTCTTTATTCTCAAGTCACTCAGCTCCTCAATCTGTGTGGTTAAATAAGAATTTGTCTGATGGTTTTGTTCAGTTATTTGTTTGCCATCAAGTTGAAGGCCTTGACTTTGAGCAGTTGATAGTTCTTTAAATGAACGTTTCTATTCTTTTTTTTTTTTTTTTCTGGCGGAAATAGAAATTAAAGGAAGGAGGAGGGTCTACTTACTTGTCTATCTGAAAGATGGTGGAAAATTTCAGACCCTTCACAGGGTTCCGTTCCGTATGCAGTGGTACAATACGCATCTATGTGATTTCTGGCTGAATAAACCAATTCTGACTTTAGTTTCCAGTAATGTTAGAACTTCATATTTCCAAATACATATATTTCTTAGCCTACTGAATTCTGTCCTTACCTTAAAACTACTTAATTTTTTGCTCTTTGCTGAGTTACATACACTTCTCCTTTTTACATCATTGCAACATTCCCTTAACAATTACACACATTCTCTGTGCAATTTGCAGTATATAAAATGACTTTTCCAATTACTATTATTTTAGCGAAGTCACATTATCTTTAATTATCCTACTGAGGATAGATGATGACAGAATTCCATGTGATTAAAAAATCCACTACCTGTAAATAGAAGTTCTCTGAAGGTTTTGCCCCAAACTCTTGATTTGTGGCTCACAATTCAGATTTTTCACTTTGTAAATATATTACCAGTGTCCTTACTTAATCCTTCCTATTATAGAACTTTAGTTTCTTAGAGGCTTTTGGATAGGTACCTTAATGCTGATATAAATGCAGACTTCTAAAAGGCAATTAAGGGAGTTCCCATCATGGCTCAGCGGAAACAAACCCGACTAGTATCCATGAGGATGCAGGTTCAATCCCTGGCCTCGCTCAGTGGGTTAAGGATCTGGCATTTCCATGGGCTATGGTGTAGGTCGCAGATGCAGTTTGGATATGGCGTGGCTATGGTTGTGGTGTAGGCCAGCAGCTGCAGCTCCGATTTGACCCCTAGCCAGGGAATTTCCATATGTTGTGGATGTGGCCCTAAAAAGACAAAAATAAATAAAATAAAAGCCAATTAAAAATGTTAGAAAATATAATTAGTACATAAAAGTACTTGAAAATATATGTTGAAATTTACACAGAAGCTTCAGTTAGATTTTTTTCCTGTAGATTTGAAACATGTCCAGATTATCTGTGTCTGCTAGAATCTGAGACAAGTTTAAAATTATAACAGTTTCCACTGAGATCACAAGTTTTATATTTATACAAAGCTCTAGATATCTTCAGTACAGAAGATACTTGCAGGGGATCAAATACGCCTCCATTCCTGATTTTGCCTTCTGTTGGCACTGTGCAAAATTGCATTCTCGAATATTAAGGTAAACAAAAAACCATCTTTATTTTAATAATTTTTATTGTTTTCACTATAGTTAGTTTACAGTGTTCTGTCAATTTTCTACTGTACAGCTAGGTGACCCAGTAAAAACCATCTGTTTTAATTATACTGTGTGCTTTTCAATCACCTTTTGGAATTTAAAAGGTATTCAATACTAAATTCCCACATGAATTATACATATTAAAAAAACTCAAGATAAGTCTTTTATTGCCAAGAAAGATTAAAGATGAAGTGGCTCGTTAGAAGATTTTGTCTATGGCCTGTAGTCCACCTCTGCCTTTTTTTTGGGGGGGGAGGGGTGGTGCTATTTCCTGTCAGGAAATTGGGGCATTGGCCTCTTGGTATCTCCTGAGGAGCACCCATAGATAGAGACAGCAGGGTGCGCCTCCAGTTTTCGAGGTCCTAATGGGGAATATTCACACAAAACTACACTGACAGGCAAGATTTCTACTTGAAATGGCAAAGCCTTTCTGGGCTGATAAAGACTCAGGTAAACATTCCCAGGCAGCAGGGGAGGTGAGGAGGAAGAAGGGGGGGCCTTACCAGCACGCACTTGCTCTGCATCCGCTCATCCATCCCCACCTCTCACTCTGGGTCTGGGTTACCTTTTTCTTCCGGGGAGTCTTGCTCTCTTCTCCTGCAGCCTCAATCTGACAGCTGGGGTCTCTGGATTCTTCTTTCTTGAAGATCCACAGATCTCCTCCTCTGGCATCTCTCAGGAGGTAGGGGAGAGAGCACCCCTCTCTTATTTTCTCCAGCGGTGGAGAAGGGGGACCTGTCTCTCTTCATAGTCTGGCTAAGACATCTTGTCTCGACCAGAGAATTCTTCTCCTAAGAGCTTCAGCTTGGGAACTTGAAAGCCAGAATGGTGGGCTGCTTAACTCTGTTTTCTATCCTGCCACATGACCTCTTTTGAGACGAGAAGCACAGAACAGCTACTTACCTGCTGGAATGAGGGGAAAGGAAGGAGAAAAATGCTACCTGGAATCTACCCTCACCTTCTAGATTAATAATAAAAATCATCACAGTCATACATGAAACCCCACAGAAGGGATTCCATCTTTTGAGGACACCATAAAACTGAGGTGCTTCTGGGCTCCAAAGATTCTGTAAGGACAGTGTTAGAAGGAGACCTTTAGATAATTTTTTTTTTTTTTTTTAATCAGGAAGTACATTGGCTGACAGTATTAGGGAGAATTCAGGAAAGTTCCCAAGTTTCCACATTTAGAAGTTGTATTTAACATCTTATTACTCCAAAAGACCATTTATCTTCTCTGTTGGATTGTTTTTCTTTTGGAGGAAGTTGCTGGAAAAAGAGAGGATTCCCCGGCTATTGGGGAATGTTTGAAAAAAGTTTTCAATTCTTATTCCACCCCTCCAGGGACCTCAGGGAGAGGGAGAACGAGCCATTTCCATCTATAGGATGGCTACTCTCCCCGATGACTGCCTCCACATCATACATGCCTAGAGAGAAGATAGAAAAGCAGCTCTCTGGGAGATGACAAAACGTAGAAAAAAATCTTTCCATGGAAAACCATTTCTTTCAGCTTTGTGATGAGGGCTGGGGAAGCTGGTAGGTTGTGGCCTGGTGGTGGAGGGGAGAAGGCATCTGTGAGCAAATCCGTGGCAGGGGAAAGAAGTGCGATATGCAAGAAAGGAATATTCAGTGGAGAGTGTGAGAAGGGCTAGCCTGCACGTGGCCACCTCCTTGGCAATGGAGCCAAGCAGTGCATGGCACATAGTATGTATGTCCCTTAAAAAAGATCCTTGGATGCCCAGGTATGACCACATCCTAGGATGGCAATGATAAACTGAAAGCCAGTGGAGGAAAATAGACAAGCTGCCCTCAATGCCGTGAGGCAAGGGAACTGCGGCATCTAAGAAATACTCGGGTAAGAAAAAGATTCAAGGACATTAATGCAAGTAAAGTTGCCAACTGATTAGATACTCTTATAATTTCCCCAAAGACTCGAGGAGATTGATCCTATCAATAAGCCTATATTTTATACTTTATTCTAAAAGGTGGAAACTCTCAAACTAGATACATTAGAGCTTGTTAAGGGTCTGATAGTAACTTTTGTGAAACTATTACCTACTCCAAAAAAAGTAAAACCAATATGCTTAGCATACGGAACAAAATTGGAGAAAGATTGTCCAGAAGCTCTTGGGCCATGATGTGGGGAGGGGCATTTGCACAGGCTAACTTGTCCCAAAGTCTGTTAAAGTCACAAGCATTTACTGTGTGTTTAGCAATTACGGAGCACATTTATGCTAATGAGACCAGATTTACAGATTAGCAATGCATTTTAACGATTTAATTATAATCCCGAAGTGATATACAAGGGATGAAATTGTACATTGCAATGCTCTTAGTAATTGGAGCTGCTTTGCTTTCTTATTTTTTAAAGGTGTAGACACACGGGCGGGGGAGAGGAAGGAAATTTATAGGAGTTCTAGGAATGATCATGCAACAGATCCCTGGCTTATAATAAAATAACTAGAGCAGAAAAACTGCAGCACTGTAAACACAATAGAAGGGATTTCCAAGGAAGTGTTGAGTTTCTGAAAGGATAAACGGAGGAAGGGGCCATCTATCTCTAAAATGCCACCCCCTTGTAAGAGCCAGTCAATGAAGGATTTCGTTGAAAGCAGTATTTAACCAGTGTGAGGCCCAGGAAGCCACTAAGGGTCAAAGATAACATTGGTAAATTTAGCTTTTAAGAAAGTCATTTATCTGAATTGCTTATTTAGCGTTTACTGTCATTTGAGAGCAGCTCTCTGGAGGAGGCAGGAAGCCTGATATAGGGGTTTAGTGGAAAGGAGAGGAGAGCGAGTTGCAGGAGGAGGGAGAGACTTTTTCCATTTTTCTGGCCTACAGCCTGAGGGCATCAGGGCCAGGGGACAGATAGACCAAAACCAAACTTTATCCACTTCTGCATCTGCCTCTAATTAGTCTTATTTACTTTAGCAGGAAACTGGAAACTAGAAAAAGTCCTTTACATTTTTATAACACTTTCTAACTTTGTAAGGGAGCTAGCTCTCAAGGCTCAAGGAATTGGGTAGGTACTTAAAGAAATGCATTGCCAACTGGAAACAACACTTAACCATTCTATGTGGCTAGCATTTTTCCTGTATTATAACTGACCTACGACACTCTGTTCCGGGTGCATAACTCAGTGATTTGATATCTCTATACATTACGAAAAGAGCACCATGATGAGTCAAGCTACCGTCTGTCACCATGGAGAGGTATCGCAACAATATTTACTATATGACCCATGCTATACATTTCATTCCCGTGACACAAAATAAACTGGAAGTTTGTACCTCCTAAGCTTCCTCACCTCTCTGTTCACCTCTCCTCCCTGGCAACCACCTGTTTGTTCTCTGTAGCTGTGAATCTGTTTGTTTTGTTTGTTCATTTGTTACTTAGATTTCACATATAAGTGAAATGATAGGATATTTGTCTTTCTCTGAGATTTTCACTTATCATAATATCCTCTGGGCCCATTCATGTTTGAGCATATGGTAAGTTTTTTTTTTTTGGCTGAGTAATATCCCATCATACATATATACATAAACGTGTGTGTGAATATATATGTGTGTGTGTTATACTATATCTTTATCCATTTGTTTATTGATGGACATGTAGGTTGCTTCATATCTTGGTTATTGTAAATAATACTGCAGTGTACATAGAGGTGCATATATCATTTCAAATTAGTACTTTTGTTAACTTTGGAAAAATACCCAGGAGCAGCATTGCTGGATTGTGGGGTAGTTCTATTTTTAATTTTTTGAGGAGCCTCCATGCTGTTTTAGTGCTGGTTGCACTAATTTATGTTTCCACCAACAGTGTAGGAGGGTTCTCTCTTCTCCACAACCTCCCCAACACTTGTTATTTCTTGTTTTTTTTTTTTTTTTAATTTATTTTAATTTTTTTAAACAGCCATTCTGACAGGTGAGGTGAGATATCTCATTGTGGTTTTGATTTGCAGTTCTCTGATGGTTAGTCATGTTGAACATCTTTTCACGTGTCTCTTGATCATCTGTATGTCTTTGAAAAAGTGTATTCAGGTCCTCTGCTCTTTTTTTTAATTGGTCGTTTGTATTTTTGATGTGGAGTTGTGTGAATTCTTTGTATATTTTGGAGACTAATCCTGAACACACATATTGTTTGCAAAAACCTTCTTGTATTCAGTAGGCTGCCCACCTGATGTCAAAGAGTATATGGGCTATGTTTTTCTAGGAGTTTTATGGTTTCAGGTCTTACATTTAATTAAGTCTTTAATCCATTTTGAGTTTATTTTTGTATATGGTATGAGAAATGGTCCACTTTAATTCTTCTCCTTGTAGCTGTCCAGTTTCCTAGCATGATTTACTGAAGAGAGTATCTTTTTCCTATTACATATTCTTGTCTCCTTTGTCATTGATTTATTGCCATGTAAGTATGGGTTCATTTCTGGGCTCTGTACTGTTCCATTGATCTATAGTTCTGTTTTTGTGCATACGTACTGCATTACTGTAGCTTTGTAGTATAGTTTGAAATCAGCAGGTGTGATATCTTCAGCTTTATTCTTCCTGTTCAAGTTTGTTTTGACTATTCAGGTAGAATCTTTGTTGCCATGCAAATTTTAGGATTATTTGTTCTAGTTTGTGAAAAATGCCATTGGTATTTTGATAAGGATTGCATTGAATTCTGTAGATTGCCTGGGGTAGTATCTTCATTTTAACTATTCTGTAATTTATGTTGCATGGTGTACCTTTCCATTTGTTTTGTGTCATCTTTAATTTCCTTCATCAGTGTTTTCTAAGCATAAGTATTTTACCTCCTTGGTTAGGTTCATTCCTAGGTATTTCATTCTTTTGATGCAGCTGTAAATAACATATCCTTAATTTGTCTTTCTGATATGTTAGTGTATAGAAATGCAATAGATTTCTGTATATTAATTTTGTGTCCTGCTGTTTTGAGTCTCACTAAAGGTTTATTAGTTTTGTTTATGTTTTCAATGAACCAGGTCTCTCTCTCACCTTTTTCTTGTTTTGTCTCTATTTCATTTATTTCTGCTCTAATCATTATTACTTCTTTCCGCCTAGTAAATTTAGATTTTGAGCTTTTTCTCATTCTTTTCAGTGTAAGGTTAGGTCGTTCATTTGAGATTTTTCTTATTTCCCGGGGTAGGCTTGTATAGCTATAAACTTCCTTAGCACTGCTATTGTTGCATTTTCTAGATTTGTGGATCATTGTGTTTTTGTTTTTATTCTTTTTAAAATTTTATTTTATTTTTTTGCTTTTCAGGGTCACACCCACAGCATATAGAGGTTCTCAGGCTAGGGGTCGAATTGGAACTATGGTTGCCTGCCTACACCACAGCCACAGCACCATCAGACCTGAGCTGCACCTGTGACCTACACCACAGCTCATGGCAATGCTGGATCCTAACCCACTGAGCAAGACCAGGGATTGAACCTGCGTCCTCATGGATGTTAGATTCGTTTCCACTGAGCCACAAAGGGAATTCCCTCTCTAGGTATTTTTAAATTTCCTCTTTGCTTTCTTCAGTGACCACTGGTTGTTTAGTAGCATATTTAGTCTCCACATGTTTGTGCTTTTTGTAGTCTCTTTTTGTTTTCCTTTCCCTTATAAGTTGATTTCTAGTCTCATAGCATTTTGGTCAGAAAAATGCTTTGTAAGATTTTAGTCTTTTTATTTTTAAAATTTTTTTTTTGTCTTTTTGCTATTTCTTTGGGCCGCACCCGCGGCATATGGAGGTTCCCAGGCTAGGGGTCGAATTGGAGCTGTAGCCACTGGCCTACGCCAGAGCCACAGCAACGCGGGATCTGAGCCGCATCTTCAACCTACACCACAGCTCATGGCAACACTGGATTCTTAACCCACTGAGCGAGACGAGGGATCAAACACACATCCTCATGGATACTAGTTGGGTTCATTTCCATTGAGCCACAAAGGGAATTCCAGATTTTAGTCCTTGTAAATTATTGAGCATTGTTTTGTCACTTAGTATGTGATCTATCCTGGAGAATGTTCCATGTACACTTGAAAAGAATGTGGTTCTGTTATTGGATGGAATGGTGTGTGCATGTATTACACTGTTTAAGGCCAGTGTTTCCTTATCTATTTTCTGTCTGGAAGATCTCTGCCTTGTTGTAAGTGGGATGTTAGAGTCCCCTGCTATTATTGTGTTTCTATCAATTCCTCCTTTTCTTGTTGACATGTGCTTTATATATTTAGGTGTTTATGTGAGTGCATATATATTTACAATTGTTTTATCTTGTTGGATTGATCTTTTTATCATTATGTAAATGTACTTTGTCTCGTTACAGGCTTCTATAGGCTTTCTTTTTGTTTCCATTCACATGGTGTGTACCTTTTTCCATTCCCTCACTTTCAGTCTGTGTGTGTCTTTGGATCTGAAGTGAAAGCTCTTGTAGGCAGTATATTTATGGGTTTTGTTTTTTTGTTTTTTAAAATCCACTCAGCTACTTTATATCTTTTGATTGAAGCATGTAGTTCATTTACATTTAAAGTAATTATTATGTATGTACCTACTTGCCATTTTGTTGTCTTTGTAGTTTTCTTTTTGTTACCTCTTTTGCTCTTTTGTCATTTGATGACTGTTTTTAGTGTTATATTTAGATTCCTATATCTTTTTTGTGTATATTATAGATTTTTGGTTTGGTTTTCATGAGGTTTATATATAAAACTCTAATATTAAGCTGATGATCTCTTAAGTTGAACATGTTTTAACAGCATTTTTACTCCCCTCACCACATGTGGAGGAATATTAAGCAGTGTGCTGTTTACTTTCTGGCTATTTAGAGAATTTCCAGGTATTCTTTTTTTTCACTTGTAATTTAGTGCCATTGTGGAAAAGGAATATAATTTTTATGACTTTTTATGACTACACCACAGCTCATGGCAATGCTGGATCCTTAACCCACTGAGTGAAGCCAGGGATCAAACCCGCATCCTCATGGATACTAGCTGGATTCTTAACCTGTTGAGCCACAATGGGAACTCCCCTTGATGCTTTTAAAATTTTCTTCTTTTTTATTGTCATTTTAATTACAATATGTCTTGATGTGGATCTCTCTGTGTTCATCTTGTCTGGGACTTTGTGCTTCTGTTTCGTTTCCCAGTTGGGGGAAGTTTTCAGCTATCATTTCTTCAACTAAACTCTGCCTCTTTCCTCTCTTTTTCTTCTAAGCCCCCTATATTGCAAATGTTAGTATGCTTGATGTTGTTCCAGAGCTTCCTTAACACTATCCTCAGTTTTTCAAATTCCTTTTACATTTTTTTCTCTTCAGCTTGGGTGATTTTTCACCATTCTGTCTTGTAGTTTGCTGAGCTGTTCCTCTGTATTTTCTAATCTACTGTTGGTTCCTTCTAGTGCATTTTTAATTTCAGTTATTACATTGTTCATTTCTTTATATTTTCTAAGGCTTTTTTAAACTCCTCATTGCGTTCATCCATTTTTCTTCTGAGTTCCTTGAGCATCTTTGTGATCATTACCGCGAGCCCTTTATCATGTAGATTGCATATCTTCCTTTGGTTAGTTCTTCTAGGGTTCTATCTCATTTCTTTATTTAGAACATATTCCTCTGTTGCCTCATTTTGCCTAATTCTCTGTTTACCTGTGTGTATTAGGTAGATTGGTTATGTTTCCTGATCTTGGAGAGGTGGCCTTATATATAGGACATATCCTATGGGGCCCAGTATGCTATCCTCTGGTCATCAAAGCTATAGGCTCTAGGACCTATATTGGCTTCATGGGTTCTTCTGTTGTGGAAGGGCTGACTGCTGTTGGTTGCATTGGTAGGTGGGGCTGGACTCTGCCCAGGTTGCCTTGTGTGTAGTATTCTGGCTCACTGGTGGGTAGAGATGGATCCTGGCATACTGGCTGTAGGGCCAGGGGATTTCTAGAATGGGTAGGTGCCTGCCTACTGTTGAGTGGGGTTGGGTTCCTGCATGATTGGCTGATTGGCCTGGGTTGTCCATGAACTGGTGCCACTTGGCTGGTGGATGGGTAACCTCCCAGTGCTAATAGGTTAGAGGACTCCAAAATTGTGCTTGTCAATGTCAGTGTCCTCATGGCAGAAGTAGCTCCCCAAATTGGCTGCTACTAGCATCTGTGTCCCCAGGGAAGCATCTCAATTGCCTTTTGCCTCTTTAGGAAGCTCTTCAAGATCAGCAGGTAGATCTAACCCAGACTCCTTTGAAATTACTTCCTCTGTGCTGGGTCTTAGAACATGTGATATTTTGCTTATGCCATTTTAGATCAGAATCTCTATTTCCTTACGGACTTCTGGCTCTCCCATACACAATCCCCACTGGTATTCAAAACCACATATTCTAAAGCCTCATCTTGGACTGGGAAGGCTGATGTGGGACTTGTATTCCTCACTCCTTGGGGAGAACCTCTGTAATTGTGACTATCCTCCCATTTGTGGGTCACCTCCCTGGTGGTTGGGTCTTGGCTATACCATGTCTTCATTCTTCATCCTGCCTACCTGTCTGTGGTTTCTTCTCTATATCTTCTGTTGTAGAAAATGTTCTGTTAGTCTTCACGTCATTCTCATTGTTAGTTGCTCTGTATATAGTTGTAATTTTGGTGCGCCCATGGGAGATGATAAGTTCCAGGTCTTTTTACTCTACCATCTTGACCCTGGATTGCATTTTAACAACCAATCTATCAAAATGTAATTGAAATATGTAATATGACTGCACATATTTAAAGTATAGTATTGATGTTTTTATAAATGTATATAACCTATGAAACCATCACCACAATCAAGAAGACAAGCACATCTAATATTTCCAAAAGTTTCCTTATGTCACTTTGTAATTCACCCCTCCCTGTTTTCCTTCCTCTCATTTTTTCCCTTCAACTTAGGTTTTATATGCTCTTCCAGTTTTTTAAGTTTGAAGTGGAAGTCATTGATTTGCCAACTATCTTCTTTTGTAACTTAGGCATTTTTGTGCCGTAAACTTCCCTCCAAGTATGGCTTTGTTGGTAACCCCAAACTTGGATAGGTTGTATTTTATATTTTAATTTGGTTCAAAACCTTTTTCTAATTTTTCTTTTGAATTTTTCTTTGATGCATGGGTGTCAAATGTCAAATAATGTGTTACTTACTTTCTAGGTAGTAGAGAACTTCTAGGTATTTTTCTGTTACTTACAAATTAGTGCCATTGTGGACAAGGAATATAATTTTTATGACTTGAAGGCTTTGAAATTTCAGGACTTGTTTTATGGTCCGTAATATGGTCTGTCTTTGTAAGTTTCTATGTGCATAATGAAAAGAATTAGTATTCTGATGTTGAGTGGGATGTTCTATAAGTATAAGTTTGGTAAAGTTGGTTGGCAGTGTTGTTAAAATATTTTACATCTTGATTTTCTGCCTATTACCTCTATCAACTGTTGAGGGGGGGAAGTGTTGGAATCTCTAGCTACAATTGTGGATTTGTCTGTTTCCTTGCAGTTCTTTCAGTTGGTTTTATACACAGATCTTCCTCAACTTATGATGGTGTTACATCCCTATTAACCCACTCTAAGTTGAAAACAGTAACTCAAATGCATTTAACATACCTAACCTACTGAACATTATAGCTTAGCCTAGCCTACCTTAAAAGTACTCAGACACACATTATCCGACAGTTGGACAAAATAATCTAACACAAAGCTGATTTTATAATTGTGGAATATCTCATGTAATTTATTGAATACTGAAAGTGAAAAAACAGAATGGTTGTATGGGTACAGAATGGTGGTAAGTTTATCATTTGTCTTCCCTTGTGATCAACCTGGCTGATGGGGAGTTACAGCTGGCTGCTGCTGTCCAGCAACACAAGAGCGTGTCATAGCACATAGCACTAGCCTGAGAAAAGATCAAAATTTAAAAGGCAAAATACGGTTCCTCTTGAATACATACCACTTTTTCACTACTGTAAAGTCAGAAAATCATAAGTTGAGTCATCATAAGTCAGGGACCATCTGTATAATAACACTCTGTTAATAGGTGCATAGATACTTAGGATTGTTATGTAATCTAGATGAATTTACTTCCTTATCCTTATGAAATGACTTTCTTTACTCCTGGTAGTAGTCCGATGATAATTTTTCTGATGTTGGTATAGACACTCAACTTATTCTTTTGATTAATGTTAACATGATATATATTTCTATCCTTTTACTTCTAACCTATTTATATATTTAGATATGAAATATGTTTCTTAGAGGCAGCATGTAGTCGGGTTTTGCTTTTTTTATTCAATCTCATAGTCTCTTTTAATTTAGGTATTTAGACCATTTACACATAATGTGGTTAGGTTCAAATCTATCATCTTGCTATTTTCTGTTTGTCCCATCTGTTTGGTTTTCATTTCCTCCTTTTCTGCATTATTTTGGGTTAATTGAATATTTTTTAACAGTTTTATTTATTTCCTTTTT
The DNA here is from genome assembly GCF_016906955.1 of Phacochoerus africanus. Taxonomy (NCBI): domain Eukaryota; kingdom Metazoa; phylum Chordata; class Mammalia; order Artiodactyla; family Suidae; genus Phacochoerus; species Phacochoerus africanus. The sequence continues at coordinate 109,822,087 of NC_062560.1, read as the reverse complement.
TAGCTTATTATCTGTGACTCTGTTTTATTTTTGCGTTGCTTTAGGGTTTGTAGCAAATATCTTTAACCAAAGTCTACCTTCAAGTTATATTCCACCACTTCATATGTGGTACAAGAGCTTTACAAGTTTACCTCCCATTTCTCCCATCCCAAACTTTATGTTTTCATTGTCATACATTTTACTTTTACATATGATATAAACCTCATACTACCTTACTATTTTTTGTTCACTATCTTTTAAAGAGATTTATTTATTTATTTATTTATTTTTGTCTTTTTTGCTATTTCTTTGGGCCGCTCCGTGGCATATGGAGGTTCCCAGGCTAGGGGTCGAATTGGAGCCGCAGCCACTGGCCTAAGCCAGAGCCACAGCAACGCGGGATCCGAGCCGCGTCTGCAACCTACACCACAGCTCACGGCAACGCCGGATCGTTAACCCACCGAGCAAGGGCAGGGACCGAACCCGCAACCTCATGGTTCCTAGTCGGATTCGTTAACCACTGCGCCACGACGGGAACTCCCTATTTGTGTTTTTGATTGGTGATCCTCTAGAATGAAGTCACAGAAGGAGTTAAATGACTCGTTGAAATCATATATGAACTTTAAGAGATAACAGGGGCTGTAGGGGAGGACTCTGTGCTGCCTGGACAATTCATTTATCCCTGCTATTTTATGTAATGGGATGAACATCATTTGAGAAGACTGGTTTCCCTGGTTCTTAGTGTATATGTTTTCTATTGCCGTAAATGGCTGGCAGAATAACTGGCTCCAAAGATGTCCACATCCTAATCCCCAGAACCTGGGAACACGTTGCCTTACATGGCGTGAAATGGAGTTTGAGGATGTAATTAAATTAGGCATATTGCCAAGATCATTTTGGTTTATCTTGGTGCTCTCAGGGGAATCACGAAGATCCTTTTAAGAAGGTGTGACATAAGAAGCAAAGGTCAGAGAGATGGACACTTGAAGGTGGAGAAAGGGACCCTAAGCCAAGGCAGGCCAAGTGGCTTCTGGAAGCTGGAAAAAGCAAGGAAACTGCTTCCTTGCTCGAGCTTCCGTAAGGAATGCAGCTCTGCCAACATGATTTAGGAATTCTGACCTTGAGAATTGTTAAGGTGATATGTGTTGTTTTAGATCACTGAGTTTGTGGTGATATGCTATAGCAGCACAGGAAACTGCTATGCTGTGTAACAAGTTACCACAGAGTTAAAATAGCACAGATTTTTTTTATCTCCGTTTCCCTAGGGTAGAAGTTTGGGCATGGCTTGACTAAGTCTGCCCAGTGTCTCACAAGGCTGCAGTAAAGCTATCAGCCAACTGTGTTCTCATTGGAAATCTCAACTGGGAGGTAATCCATTCTGAAGGTCATTGAGTTGTCAGTAGACTTAATCTTGAAGCCACGGAACTGCTTGTCTCTGGACCAGAGGCCACTTTCAGCAACTAGAGCCTATCTGTAGTTTCTTGTCATGTGGCCCTCTATGTAGGCCTGTGTGTGTGTGTGTGTATGTGCGCATGTGTAACCACAGGAGTGACATCCAGTCCTCATTGCTGCATAACTATAATGTAGCCTATTCCTAAACCAGACAGCTTTTGTCATATTCTATTATATAGAAGCGAATTGTGGGTCTTGCCCATACTCAAGGGAAGGGATTATACAGGGTCTGAACATGGGGTCTATCCTAAGGTCCGTTTGCCATATTTGATGTTAAAAAAAAATCGCAATAATTAGTCCTATCAGTTGCTGTTTAGTAAGGTTGAGAATCGGGCAGAGCTTTGAGCTTGGCAGAAATGGGAAAGCTAAAGTCCATGAGAACATATGTTCCTCAAAATACTTGTGCTGGAAAGTTCCTAACAATTCACTTTGTGACAGTTGTAGAACCGATCAATAAATGAGTGTTGCTTTGGATGAATAGACAACAGAAATGAGAAGGAAGATTCTAAAACTGTATTCAAGCATTTGAATGACCCTCTAAAACATAATTGTGAGCACAAAAAACTAGACTTGAGAACGCATACTGCAGGATTCAATTTGTATCAAATACCAGAGCAGATGAAATTAACCTGCACTGGTAGAAGTCAACATAGTCATGACCTTGGGTGGCAGTGACTGGAGAGGAGCTGGGAGTTTGGGGGTTGCTAACAGTGTTTTCATTTTTGATCTGTGTGTCAGTTACACGGATGTGTCTCATTTGTGGAAATTCACTCCACTGGACACTTAGGATTTGTGCCTTATCCTGTCTATATTTTATTTTATTTATTTAATTTTATTTTTTTGTCTTTTTAGGGCTGTGCCCGTGGCATACAGAGTTTCCCAGGCTAGGGGTGTAATCAGGGCTGTAGCTGCCAGCCTACGTCACAGCCACAGCGAGGCCAGATCTGCCAGATCCGAGCTGCATTGGCAACCTACACCACAGCTCGTGGCAACGCTGGATCCTTAACCCACTGACTGAGACCAGGGATGGAACCTGCAACCTCATGGTTTCTAGTCGGATTCGTTTCTGCTGCACCACGATGGGAACTCCTATTTATTTATTTATATTTTCAATCTCAATTAAAAGATTCTCTTAAACACCCCCTCCAACAAAAAATGGAAAAAGAAATGATTTTGACAGGCGGCGCCCAGGGAGAGGTGTGGGAATGGCCTAAGGGCAGGGTGGCAGGGTAGAGGGAACTGGCATCTGTTCAGGAAAGGAAGCTGGATTCTGGTCACAGTGCTGCCTGGGGTGCAGGGGGCATGTTGTTAGAAGACCTCCCGGGTTCCCCAAGCTCTGCATTCAGTCCCCAGTGGAGGTAGCCTTGAGGGTGCAGTTGGTGACCGCACCCCCCTGTAAACAAGGACATTTTTGAAAGGAAGTGGTCTGTGGGTGGGCAAGATGGACCCCCCCACCCCTAGAGGTCTCTGACAAATTAGCAGTCTGGACTCAAGGAGCCTTCTGTGCCAGTGAGAAACGATCTCGGCTGGGTTCCTGTGAGGTCTTTTTGTGTGCTCACCATAATCTGTCAGCTGATGCTTGGGGAGAGCAGCGGGGCCTAAAAGTGGAACACAGACTCACAAAGGCTGTCTGAGGCAATTAGGTGCCCCGATGGAGCGTTCTGGTTTGCGGCTTCAAGTCACGGGCTTCATCTTGGCCTTGGCAGACCTCGTTATTTACTTTCAGGACTCTACTTCCCACTGGAGTCCAGAGGAAGCAGCAAGAGGATGGCACAAAGCCAGAGTCCTTCACGAGGAGCTCTTTATCTTCCTTCTACAGAAGCCCTGTGCAGAAAGAGCAACTCTGACTGTCCCTTAAGCAAGCTTCATTGTCAAAGGCTCAATAGAATTCTCCTTCTGAACAAAGGGAGATACATTTCTTTATCTCTCTAATTAATGCTTAGACTTTAAAAAAAAAAAGATGTCTTCAGACTGCAGCTTTGAGGATGAACTACCTGAAAAGAGTATTATTTGTGGGGAGGAAAAAAAAAAAAAGAGTTGGTGCTGTCTCTGCTGTATGGATTTTCACATCAATCAGGGAACTTGATAAGTAGAGATTCAGGGAACAAAAAAATTCTGGGGGGTGTATTCTGCCCCAGCCTAGACATTTGGGCTCCACTTCGCATTATCTAGCAGTCCAATCGGTTGAAATGGAGCAAATGCAGACCACTGCGAGCCACACTAAATGTGTGTTGTACCAACCACTGTTTAATATGTGCACTGCTTTCCGCCTTGTGCCAAAAGACCAATCATCAAAATATAGTGTGCTGGTGGGGAGTGGAAACAAGTACAGAATGCATTCAAACTTTCTGTCTCCCAGATCAATTCTAAATTGACCCTGCTGGCTTAGGGAACTCTGCGCATGGATCTGCTAAAGCTTATCTTGGCGAATAAATCTCTCTCCCTTCCACCCCTCCCCCCACATCGTGCCCCTACTCTTTCTGCTTCTTTTTGTCTTGCTGTCTGTTACCTGCTTCTTTCTGGGTGACTGGACCGCACCATCTGCCTTGCCACATTTCAACCTGTGATCATTTGAATATCTTGCAGGAGCCACAAAACGAGTGAAGATCAGACTATGGCAAGACTAAGTGATTGGCATTTTACTTGATGAAACATCTCAAAATAGTTTAGCAGCAAGACATGGGATCTTTGTTACACTCATGGCCAAGAATGTTCTAGAAATTGAATGGTTGTGGGCTTGGACTCTGTACATAACTCTTAACCCTCAACTGTGAGAGAGACTGTGGATGTGAAGTGATAAGTACAGAAGGAAGAGAAGCCAGGTAGCAGAGTAAATGCTTTCTATTGTGCTCCCTCAGAGAATATGAGAGATGTTTCTATAACTCAGGTGAGGCCTGTCTTCGCTGGACTCTCCTTCTGAAACCAAAGGATTCTCTCCAGAGTCAGCAAATTCAGGTTTTGTGGTGGCGGTGTTACTGCACCTTCTTGCCAGAAATTCCAGTCTTGTCTCCTTTTTGATTGAAATCTTTCTTCCCCAGAACACCTGGTCCAGGGTGTCCCTTCGGCCCCATTCTTGGTGAGAGGCTGGCAGAGTTACCCTGTGCCCAGGCATTCCTGTGGGTGTCCACCCAGAAAAGTTCAGCTGGTTGGGAAGTTTGGGACGTGAATGTTCATGATCTAACCCAGCAACACTGACACATTGTCTGTGGACACACCCCTTCAAACCTGCCCATGTGGCCTTCACACCAGAGGAGCTGTTCTTCTGAACTGTTGCAAATCAGCTCACTTTCTGCATTAACCCTGTGGGGTTTTCTTTGCTTACTTCAAAGACTCTCTTGCATGAAGCTTCTAGTTGGAATTTTTTTGCTTTTGAATTTTAGGGTGCCTGTCAAACACAGATTCTGCCATCCAAGTCATCCTGTTTGGGAATTCAAGGACAATGAGGCATGAGGTTGCATGAAACTTCTAGATAGACATCAATATCATGGCCCCAACTAACCAAAAGACAGTGTTACCCCCACCCACCCCCCAAAAAAGAAAGAAATTCGAAGAGGTAGGTAAGGGGACAGCTGGGAAGCCAGTCCTTGCCTTCTGGTGTAGACAAATACAGCACGCCACCCCCTCACCCCCCCCAGACTTGCCACTTTTCCCATCTGGCCACAAGTATTAAAATGATAACTAGAGCCCGCAACCACAGGCTTCATCCCTGTAACCTGAGCTCCCCTACCCTCGTGTATATACACACACCAAACTCCTTTGAATTCTTTCATTATAGGACTCCATTCCCGAAAGTTCCATCCTCAGCCTCCTTCTCTGACAAATACCCAGGGGAAAGGGGGTACACTTCCCTGGCCCCTAGGTCTGCCCTGACTACTCCCATGAGGTCTCCTCCTGTCACACACTCATCAACTAGTCTATTCCCCTTTAGGCTTCTCTCGCTGAGAGAATTCTCTGGAAGTTTTAAACATCCAAACTTCTGTGTTCTGACTGACAAGCTTGTATTTCTCCCCTTTTCAGCACCACCCCCCCTTCATCCTGGGGTTAATGACTTGCATAGCTATCATTTTTTTCTTCATTCCCATATCTCTTCACCGCCAGGGCCAGCCGTAAGCAGAACTGTGAGGTATTTATGGAGCCGTCAGTGTCCTCCAGCACTACACAAGCAGGATCTCATTTAAGCCCCGTGATGTCATCGTTATCACTGTGACACAGGCGAGGACATGGATTCCCACAGAGGTTAAGTAACTGGCCCGGGATTAAGTGACAGAGCTAAGGCTGCCTCTTACCCAGCTCCCTGCACAGGGTGTGGCAGAGCCCAGCCCCAGGGGTGCTGCCCACCTCTTCCCTTCCTTTGTCCTGCACCCCCTCCTCAACTCTGCCATGGCTGCCTGGCACCCTTGGGTTTCCTCAGGACCTTGGCACCTTGGGATGTGATTTTTATCTATCTGACATCTTCTGGAGGGATATGGGAGCTGGGAAAAGGCATCAGGAAGAGACACCTCTAGGTGGGCGCCTTGGGTTTATATAGTTTCCGGTTCAGGGATAGACCTTGAGGCGACATGTTCTTTGCTCCTGAAATCATGTGATGGGGACGAGGGCCTACTCTAATCCTATGCAAGGCTAGGCTGGAAACCATACTTGACATGTTTTGAAGCCTTGCAATTTGTTGATGCTGCTTCTCCCCCTAAGATCTGAGGGCCAACTCCATGTCTATTTTCCCATGTCTTTGATTTCCTTGTGCTTACCAGGGGAGCCATTCCATTCTCTTGTGTTTCCTAGTTAGTTCTATCTACGTCTCATTGCCCCTCCACTCCATAACCTTACTAAATCCCGGGGACCACATCCCACGTCGTCTAGCACAGTACCTTACTTTAGGTCGATGCCTCAGACAGCTTTGTCTAGTTGAAACACAGTCTAAAGGATGAATGCCAGTCACAATTGCAGATTTGGAGGCAGGCTAGATCCCTCCATACAGGTCATAAGGTAGGCTCTAGCTTCAAGAGAACACTGATTCTTTCTTCATCTTTGCCCCTCTGACTCCTTGCTTCCCTCTTTCCTTACCAGACCGTCTGATGTGAGGCCCAGAGCAGGCTGGAAAAGATAAAGAAATCCAAAAGTGAAATCTTGGCACGAAAGCAGCGTGCTTTGAATCAGCTCTATACATTAATAACAGGAACTGGTGAAAGGGGCATTCTTCAGGCTGAAAGCAAAGTCCTGAGATTAATAGCTTCTAGATGCCTGATGGATACGACTGTCTCTTTTGGGGCCTGGAGGGCGGGGATAAAAGCAGTCTCTGGATTCATCTGTGATCATGGACTTTCACTCAGATCACAACGTAGGGAAAGCCTCGAAGAGGAGCTGTCTTCGTGTGCTTCCTGTTCCCGAGTAGCCAAATCTCTGAATAATTCGGGGTCATGGTAATTGGGGGCACACAGACGGTGGCCAGTGCTAGAGATCAAGCCTCTGGCCAACGGTGCATTCGTAGCCAGTTGTCGGGGGACGAGCCGTGCCACGGCTGCAGCTGGGTCTTGCTTTCATTTGTCTATGTGCTGAAAGTCTGGAGGGGACACCTGGCTGGGAGAACTGCAGCTAAGGAAACAAGCCTCGGCCAGCTCTCACTGTGGTGGCTGAGGCTTCATCATCCATGGCACTCATAGATATTTTAACAAGAGTCTAAAATGTAGTGAGAGGTGTGAGGTGGGCCCGGTTGCCGACATCACATGCTCCTGAAGTGGCAGGGGGGTGGGAACTAGCTCAGATTTTCAGTTGGCATCTGTTTTTTTTTTTTTTTTTTTTTTTTTCTTTTTTAGGGCCACACCTGCAGCATATAGAATTTCCTAGGCTAGGGATCAGTTCAGAACCGTAGCTGCCGGCCTACGCCACAGCCACGTTGGGTCTGAGCTGCCATGCACCCATGGCTTCCTTCCAGAAGACAGATCCCTTCTCCTTCCTTCTTTAATTTTGGTCCTTGTATGTTTACAGCGAGTTGCCCATGTGGATACCTGATATTATGCTAGTCATCCCCAGCGAATCACCTTGATGGACAAGGTTTGGGGTGTTTCCTGACTGCCTGGGGTAGAAGTTTAATTAGACACCTAATCAGCAGCTCCACGTGTAGTCTGACATGTTAAAAAATGTATCCTCTGCCATTAGTATAAGGGATGCCTGAGCATAGCTATTGCTTTGGACCTTTAAACTTACCGATTGATCTCTAAAAAAGGACTTTTCCTATGGCACCAGTGTATCTCCGACAGATGGTTTATTAAGTAAAAATCAGCTTTAAAACAAACATGTCACAATTATTTTATTCTCTGCAGCAGAATTCCTACTGTTGATGAACCCCTAATTAGAATTTGGTTCTGGCACGGAATGAAAAACAGAGACATACTGTGGGGACAGGGTGCCAAAAATAGCCCGCTGAGCAGCACCAAGGATCAGAGCAGCCCCGCCTCAGGTTTTCTTTAGGCTCCTTTTCTCTTGTTTCCTATGGAGGAGACCATTTGTGGTCAAGCGCTGGAAATGCTGAGAGGCTTGGGACAAACCAGCAGTGAGGTGAGAGCCGGGATTTCTGACTTCTGTTCTGGGTATGATGGAATCAACAAGGTCCCTTGACTAACTCTCTCTAATCCCCCAGATTAGCATTGTTAAGGTGTCTCTAGAACTTTCTTGCTGAAAGTCCCACAGTTCTAGGGAGGAGTGACATCGGCAATGACAAAATGGCTAAACTGACTGCACATTGGCTATGAGATGGGATCTGTGCTAAAACCTACATATACATTACTTAATAGTAATGCTGGTCAAACCCCGTGAGATATGGGCTATTATTTCCCTGGTTTGCAGATGGTAAAACGGAGGCACACAGTGGCTAAGGTCAGACACCTAGTAGGTGATAGAGCTGGCATCCGAACCCAGCTCTGACTTCTAACCGCTATATTTCTTTCCTGACAGAGTTGAGTGTGACCATTTGGCCACCAAGGCCCCATAACATCCTAGGCTGGATTTGGCCATTGGATTAGCAGCCACTCACCTGTGTGCCTGATTTAAAGTCACATGGAGAATTTCCCGTGTGGCTCAGTAGTAACAATCCTGACTAGTAACCATGAGGATGCAGGTTCGATCCTTGGTCTCACTCAGTGGGTTAAAGGAGCCTGCGTTGCTGTGAGCTGCAGCGTAGGCCGGCAGCTGCAGCTCCAATTCAACCCCTATCCTGGGACCTTCCATATGCTGTGAGTGTAGCCCCAAAAATCAAAAAAAAAAAAAAGTTATATGGGACAGGGGAGCTTGAATGGGTCCATGTGTGTTCGTATCTCTGTGTATAGAAAGATTAAGTCCAGAGCAAAGAGCCACACCTCATCTATTGAAGTGCCACACTAGAAAATCCTCAATAATTGCAATGAAGGATATCTTGAATATCCCTGAAATTAGGTTTTACCACTGGCAATTCCTCATCAAGTAGCTTTACTGGCTCAGAGACTAAAATCAGTGCACACTCTTCTCTGGAAGCACACTGACTGCCTCCTCATTGGCTGCATTGAAACATGGAGTTTGAAAAATCTACCCAGGCTGGAGATAGCCACCAGCCCTCGCAGGGGGCGGGAGGGGCGAACCAAAGCAGCCTTGGTCCCAGGGGATGCCACTGCAAAAGGACCTCAGGTGGTCAGCAAAATTATCAGCTTCTGAAAGGTAGCCTTTTCTCTGAGTTGGGGCACCAGGAACGCTTGGCTTCTAACTCACCAGATGGCAGGCGGTGTTGGGCCGGGCTGCTCTGCTCAGTCTCTAGTGTGATGTGGCACTTAATGCTGTGGAGTTATTTCCTTACTCAATTAAAAAAAAATACCCTGCTCTAAATCCTCATCTGTTTCTCTCACCAGCCCACCCCCCCCTGCCAATCCCCTAGGCACTGAGTGCATTTTCTGCTTTGCTCCTTGCCTGTCCTTTCTTGTTGCTTTTTTCTTTTTTTGTTTTAAACCTTTTCCCCTCTGACTTAAGAGCGCAGCAGCAGAAGGGAGCCCAGTTACATGCCCCGGGCTTGGATTCTCCCAAAGCAGACCTCTGGGATCTGGCCATTCCTTTTCCCAGGAAGCCTTTTGGTTCTTTCTCTCCTACATTTTCCAGGATTCCACCCTCCTCAGAGTTCTTGAAGGCAGCAAACAAAATCAACAAAAAACTGTGGTACTCCCTTAGGAGACCCATTGGTTTGCTCTCTATAGCGCTTCACCTTCTGCTTAGTTCTTCTGAGTCTCGAATCCCATCTGCTCTCTGGTTGTGCTCATGTGTAGTTGCTCAAATAATCACTTTCAGTGTTTTTATCACCCGGCTCCCCTGCTTGGGATCCCCCCAGTGTGTGGGAACTTCCTGAACTTGGGAAGCCTCTCAGGTCCCAAACATCTCCCCTGTATGTCCACTGCAGAGCATGAGGTCCTAAGAATTGAGAACTTGAGTGAAGCATTGAGAATTGGCTCCTGCAGTCTCCAGAGAGCAACGCTAATGGTTCCTGGGATAGTTCTGGCATGAATTTATGAGTGTTGGTCTCTCTACAGTTTGCATCAGGATGACTTTTTTTTTTTTCCCCTTTTTATGGCCGCACCCATGGCGTATGAAAGTTCCCAGGCTAGTGATTGAATTGGGGCTAGAGCTGCTGGCCTATGCCACAGTCACAGCCTTGGTTAAGGATCTGGCATTGTCACTGCTGTGGCTTGAGTCTGATCCTTGGCCTGGGAATTTCTGTATGCCATGGCAGCAGCCACAAAACAGACCAAAAAAACCCTTCCTGGACAGTGCACAGAGCAATTTGAGAACTATTGCCATCAGGTTCTTAAGCAGGGAAGAACCATGGTCAGAACATTTTTTTTTTTTAATCTTTTTAGGGCTGCACTCTCGGCATATGGAGGTTCCCAGGCTAGGGGTTGAACTTGAGCTACAGCTGCCGGCCTTCACCAGAGCCACAGCAACACCAGATCCGAGCCGCATCTGCGACCTACACCACAGCTCATGGCAACACCGGATCCTTAACCCACTGAGCGAGGCCAGGGATTGAACCTGCAAACTCATGGTTCCTAGTTGGATTTGTTTCGGCTGCACCACGATGGGCACTCCCCTCTTTTTTTTTTTTTTTTTTTTAAAAAGAAAAGTCTGGTGACAATGTGGAGGTTTTCCGGCCTGGGACAAAGCAAAGATTCAGGTAGGAAAAGCCACTTAACAAACTGCTGTAGGAGGGGCAAAAATAACAGGTCACCTGTGGCCATCAATAGCAGGTTCTGCTATTAGATGTTAGGGAAGAAGTTGGAAGTCTGAAGTAAACAGCTAACGTTTCCGAAACTTCTCAGGCCTCTCCCCTAGAAGTTTCCATTTGTTGCTCTAAAAGATATCTTAGAGGGCTGTTGATTGACTCAGGTCCATCACAGGGAAAGATCTCACCTCTCCTGTTTATACCAGAGTTCAGAGGTAGAATGTCTCATCTCCATGAAGGGTTGTGACTGTAGCAGTGGATGCAATTAGTGGCTCTCCAAGTGAGGGCCTCTGATCACCTGCAGTGGAATCAGCTGAGATGCTGATTAAAATGTAGGTTCCTGGGCCTCCCCCTCAGACCTACTGAATGAGAACTGGGGCCCTCATATTTGCATTATAAGCAGCTGTCCAGGTGACACTGTTTTATCATAAAGTCTGCAAAGCATTGTGCTACAGCGTTACGTGTTTTGACACTTGGAATTTCTTTGCCTCTCTTGTGCCCATGGAAATCTCTGATCTACTTACCCCCCACCCCGCCAAGATGCAAGGCTTTCTGTTGCTATGGGGATGAGATATGGGTTGAAATCATGGTTGGGGTACAGGGGAGAACTGGGGAGCATGGAGATGCAGCAGCTTGACCGGAGGTGGGGGGAGGGACGTACCTAGGGTTTGTACTTAAAATGCTGTGCATTTGAGTCGAGGTTGCAAAAAGGCAGGAAGCCTAGGACCAACTGACCGCTACATCCCCCAGGCCAGATGTCTGACTGCATTCAGCCATGAATTCACCCCCAGAGCAATCACGTTTGGGGATGAAGATTGGAGAGCAGGGCAGGGCTCTGGAGTAGAGTGAGACCAAATGCCTGCTCAGCTGACACGTGCCTGGATTCTCCTTCCTGCTCTCATTGCTCCTGGGAACCCTATCCCATCTTCAGCAGCATGGCACCTTGCCCAGGGCCTAACAACAGCCCCCTGATGCCCTCCCCCCCCCTTTTTTTTTTTAGGCGCACAGGGGTGATCTTTCCTGGGCTTTTTGGTTGAAATCCTCAAAGGCCTTGGAGTAGATAGTAGGGAGCAGTCTATATGCCTTGCAGGACTCGGGCTACACGAAGGTCTGTCTGGGGCAAAGTGAGGCCCGGGGACCATCACATCAGCTCAGATTGCTGTAACCAAATTCCATGGACTGGTTGGCCTAAACCTTTCTTTTTTTTTTTTTCACCGTTCTGGAGGCTGGAGGTCTGAGCTCAAGGCACTAGCACTCTGGTGACCATTCTCTTCCTCTCTTGTACACGGCACATCTGCCCACTCCTCACATGGCCTTTGAGCACTCTAGAGGGAGAGGTTCTCCCTGTTTTTATAAGTCCACTAATCCTATCAGACTAGCAGCCCACATTATATTCTCATTCAGCTCTAATTACGTCCTAAAGGCCCCATCTCTAAATATAGTCACACATATCGCTTCTCAGCCTTTTGGCTAAGATCAAGTCTAAATATAGTCACACAGTGTTGGGGGTGGGGTGGGGCGGGTTAGGGCTTTGACATAGGAATTTGGCCAAGACACACTTGAATCGATAGCTCTCAGCATCGCCTGCGTGCGTGTGTGTGTGTGTGTGTGTTTGAAAGGCTTCACTCTCCGTGTCATCGGTCAAGCTCTCTACCAGAGCAGAGCCACAGAATCTGTAGGCACTTTTGGTGATTCTGACACTGTTTTAAAGGTACACTCCGGGTGATTCATGTGATGTCACTGTTTTTGAAGCTGGTTTTATTTTCACCCTGTTATTATCACTTGGTGGGTAGCACAGTCTCTGTTTCATTATTTATTTTTGGCTGAGGCAGGCCTTCTTTTGTGTGTCCTGAACCAGTAATTGACAAAATTTTCATCTGAATCTTGTTAAAACGCACATTCTGATTCAGCGGGTCTGGGGCGGAGCCCGAGGTTCTGCATTTCTAACATAACAGGCTCCTGGGTGATGCCATTGCTGCTGCTAGTCTATGATCCACAACTTTTGAGAAGCAAGATCCTAAACCATTTTGCCAAGTTTAAAGGTGTGCCTCTAGTTCAGGGATAGCAAATTCAGGTGTACTCACTGGCCAGGCCAGTAAGGATTTGGAAATGTGTGGAACTACCAGAGGTCACATGCGCAGGGCCCGATAGATCCTGTAGGCATTCAGTGACACACTTTTAGAACATGCTGGCCTGGCCAAATAGGCAACAAGCTGCTCCCATCAGAGGCAACTGATTTGCAACCCCTTTGCTCGGACAACTGTTTTAAAATTTGTCAATACGTATTTATTTTCCCATCCACCCGCTTTATGGTTTTTTAGATTCAACCACAATCCCTTTCACGCTTCCTCTCCCGACTCTTAATTGGCACTGCCTGCAGCTGCTTTGTAAGCATTTTTAAGGGTTGTTATTTTAAAATATGTATTTCCTATGTAAACAACAGGATGTAACTCTTGAAGGGCAGGGACCAAGCCTCATTTCTTTGGTTTCCTCTCTGTAATGTTTAGTTCGGTGTTCAGCCCACAGTGGGCACTTGGTCACTGATGGCTAATTGACTCACTGTCAGGACCAGGACAGCACTTCAGAAGAGAAGTGAGTTCACTGGGATGGCTGAGATTTGGAGATAAGGACCACATCCTATGTGATCAGCATACAGTTCCTCTTAGTTCGAAGAAGGCAAGCCAGGATTTTTTTTTTTTTTTTTTTTGAACATTGGATTTTTCCAGTATTAGAACACAGGCGAGGCTTGCTCAATTGCTATTGTTTTGAATTTAGCAGGATGTGTTGTGTTTGCAGCTTCTGAACTTTATCTTCTATTTTTGGAGCTCTTCATTAAAAGGATTGTTGATATGTAAATACACAAGTTGCTATGCAAAATTGCCCTAATTTTCTCGTGAACTTACTTCCTGCAGTTTGTGAAAAGGCATTTTTTTTTTTATGTCCCCCACGTTCGGGAATATTTTAAGTACTTGCAGCTAAATTGTGCTAAACCAATTGTCAAAACTTGGGAGTGTACCATAAAAGAAAATTGATACAGACAAAATCAACTCATTTGCATGGTCTCGTGTTTATTCATATGTATGCAAATGTATCTGTGTGCCATAGATATACGCACATTGCGTTAGGGCTAAAGATTCAACTGGAGTTAATGACCATACCCAGGGAAGAACTATTAGCAAATCAATTAAGAACCTGTCTGTCCTGCTATGGTAAAACAGTCATTTGTTAGCTTAAAGAGGAGCTCTTTCCGTCACTGAAAATTGTGATTCTGTAGAATATTAACCCACTTCTGCTAGAAAGGAGGCGTCTGGTCAAATAAGTAAAAGGTTGTAGATGACTAGTCAACCAAAGAAGTGTAAACATGAACTGAATTGAGTACTTTATGATTCCCTGCTTTTTCTTTTGTTCAATAACTGTTGCTTAACAGAAAGCCTCCTCTGTGCCACACATAGTACTGGGTACAGAGTGAACAAAGGGGTTATGGTAGTGAATAAGGATGTCTGTGGTGCTTGCCTTCTTGAAACTTACATCAATCCATGTTCTGTCATCAGTGTATGTGTGTAGTAGATCCTTTGGGCTGCTATAAGGAAAGTACAGACTCAGCAGCTTAAACAAGAAATGTTTCTCACAGTTTTGGAGGCTGGGAAGTCCCAGATCAAGGTGCTGGCAGATTCGGTGTCTGTTGAGAGCTCTCTTGGTTCATAGATGGCTGTTCTTGCTGTAACTTCACATGGCAGAAGGGGAGAGACGGGGCTATCTGAGATGACTTTTATAAGGGCATTAACCCCTCAGGACTTTCTCACCTCTCAAATGCCTCACCAATCACCTTGGAGGTCGGGTTTCAATGGAAGGATTTTGGTAGGAGGGGAGTACACAAATACTGAGTGATATATTCAGTCTCTAGCAGTGTATATTTACATATTACAGTAATTATAACAATCTTAGGTATTTTCTGAATTACACAGTTGGAAGATGCCTTGAAGTGCCATTCAGCTTATTCTACCATCCTTCAGGAAGCTGGAAGAACTTGGGTGTGTTCACCCTGAGAGATGAACCCCACTCATGTCTTCCTGGCACTCATCATTTCTGTGTATACCCATCTGACATCTTTGAACTATAAGCACCAAGCATTTGTCTGTGTGTTTTTCCTGGTGTCTGGTGCCCATGTGACCTACGCCAGGGAGTTAACACATCTCTCCTGACCAGTGAAGCAGCCCTCACCAGTTGGTGGTAAATACCCCAACTTCCTCCCACTCTGTTGGGCTAACCCTGAGGAATGCTCTGTACAACCTTTCAGAGGTCCCTAGTGGGACTGAGCCCCAGTTACCCACAATGGTGCCCTATTCAGTAGTCACTCTATGTCAGCTTCCTTTTCTCCCAGCAACACCTCCCTATTTTCCTACTAGTACTTCCTGGGATCAACCCCCCATACACCACTTGTATCACATTCTTATCTCGGGGTCAACTTCTGGGGGAAACCAGCCTAGGTCATGTATCAACCCATGGCTATACAAGGATACGTGGTGGAATTGTATAGTCACGGACAGATTTATTTTGAAGATCACATATAATGCAAAATACGTGGTTCATAGGCAAATAGAATTACATTGTTTATTTTTGTCAAAACATTTAGATGTACATGATTAGCTAATTGGGTGTGCCTGTTGTGGTCTTTGAGAAAAAGTGAAATTGTTTTGTGATCTGGATATTAGAACCCCACTTTTGGTTGGGCAATTTCACAGTGCTGTGTGTTGGAATTTGCAAAAAGCCAGCCGGTACCTTTTAAGATGATGAAACCTTGTGTTAGGGTCTGGCTAACTCTTTTAATCCCTTCGCATCCCTCTCCCCCTAGAACCCAGGTCTTCCTGGAGTAGAGTGTTGCCCTGGATGGTTACTACATAACCCAGAGCTCACCTCCTCTTGTTGGTTTCATTTTCTGTTGTCTTTTGATGCTATTTTCTCTGCCTACAGCCTATGGCTGTTTTCTTCTATCTTGACTGGAATCTAACCCCTAGTTTTATAGACGTGGTGTCTAGAATTTCCCTTTGCAGCCCCATAAAGTCGCTGCATATATTTCTCTCTTTATTGGTAGTGAGAAAGTCATCTGATTTTTATCAGACTTTAAGTATTCTGGTCTATGAATAATATAATGTGGGGAATGAAAACAGACAAGCAAAAAATGGTTGGGCTTATGGGCAGGACTGAACACTTAACATGAACTTTTTATGCTTGTACATTTTATGTACGTGTACTAGGATTTATTTACCGCTCTCATTTTAACTTCATTCTTCTCACCAGTACCCTGCAACTCTTAAGATTCTTTCCTTTGTGGACTTGAACTTGGGCATTCCCAGGTAAAGAAGCAGAAGAGAAAGCTCCCTGACTAGCAAGGGGGATTTGGCTCTGCTTATTATAGCCTTTGCTGTACAGGCAATACTTCATGTTGCCTGCCCAGTTGCTGGTCTGGATACTCAAACTCTTTGCCTTTTCCTACAAATGTCTTGGTTCAGCAAGTTTGCTTAGACTTTGGAGCCCTGTCTGGTCTTCATTTTTTATATTCAGTATCCTGGCCTACCCACTACCTGTTTGAGTTCTTGGACATCATAGGTATTGGATAGGTATTTCTCAAATATTATATTCCTCGACTCCTGCTTACATGATCCTTCTAAGGCTTGTATGGCGTCTAAGACCTGAACCCTTGACCAGTGACTGCAAACTTTGCCTTGAACTCAAGCTCCTGGTGGATTTCCCAGGGTGAGCTCTATTGTCTGAATCCTTCCCTTCTCCCGCCCCCTGAGCCTAGCCTCAGTTGCCTGGAGTTCCAGTTCCTTATTTTGTACCACGACTTGCTGACTGGCTGTGATGCTGACAGTCCAATACAGATAAGGAAACTGGAATGTTCCCAATAAGGGAGCAAGTTATCAAATCTGAGATCTGCAATTCAGTTTACACTTTTATTGTGAAGGATAATTATGCCTCTGCTTAAGTAAGACCCTGCGCATTGAGTGCAGATGTCAGAGCAAGAAAGTGTTGACTAAGACTGGGTTCCTGCTGTGAAGTGCACGATGTGTGAAATTCTAGCATATGTGCAGAAATTTAAACCCATCATTTACTGACAGGCAATAATTACTTTAATGAAGTCAGGAGACTATTTCAAACAGGCAATTAGAGTTAACAATAAAACTGTAAACAGGACCCTAATTAATGAATTTTAAAACTGTACTTCTCTGTGAAGTAGCTATGAGCTATAAAAAGGAGAAGAATAACTCATATTATCAAATCCTTACGTTATGCTGGGCACTGTGCCAGGCTCTTTATACGTATTTTCTTTAATCCTCACAACAACTCTGAGGTGAACGCTAGTACTGTTCCCATTTTGCAGATGAAACTGAGCCTTGGAGGTGAAGCACATTTCCCAATGTCACATTGCTTAATATGATTTAAATGTTGGCTAGTTTGGCTCTAGAACCTGAGCTCTTAACTATGACACCTAGCTTATATAGCCTATATAACACATAGGTAAAACCCATTTCCCAGTTGTGTTTGTCGGTGTGTGCCAATAGGAAGCACAGGGTTCATTGGGAAGAACATAACCCTTTTGAGGAAAGACTATTCATAAATGGGCTATTGACAGAGCTGTAGGTATAAAGGATCCACAAAGAGGAGCGTAGTCATGTAAAAGGGAGCTGTTACTGTCTAAGTTGAAGGGACAAGAGGAGGGAACAGTTAGAAGCACTGGGAAGAAGAGACTCCTCTAGATTTCAGTCTGGAGGCACAATCAGACCAAGACAGCCTTGCAGGGAGGAAGCCAGGAGACTAAATCACCTCACCTTCCTCCCTCTGTCCAGTTTCCTTTCTGGGCTCTCCATTGGCCAGACCTAATGAGGAAGGCAGACGGTATTGTCATGCTTACCTGGTAACTGCTGGAACAACACACACAACTATAGAGTAAACTTGCTTCTGAGATCCAAAGAAGCCTACCAAGCATGTGCCTCTTTCTTGGGGGTGGGAAGTATAAAGCAGAGCCACTTGTCCCTTACTTTAGAAAGGATAGCCAGACATGTCCCAGATTGTTAAACCTTCTAAAAACATCACCAATATGGCATGCCCCTGAACTTTTGTAGAATTTATCTTCTACCCTCTGGCATACATATATCTTTCAGAGGCGAACAGGCTTCTTGCTGCCTCCTTCTCATCAAGTCATTAGCCATATGTTACCATGTAAAGGAGCGGCA
The DNA here is from genome assembly GCF_016906955.1 of Phacochoerus africanus. NCBI lineage: Eukaryota > Metazoa > Chordata > Mammalia > Artiodactyla > Suidae > Phacochoerus > Phacochoerus africanus. The sequence continues at coordinate 109,804,192 of NC_062560.1, read as the reverse complement.
GGATGCTATGGGGCCTCTGGACTATATTAAGACAGAGAGAATGAGGATTGACACAGCCCTGGGGTGTCTTAGTGAAGATATACCATTGTTCCTACCATGTAGATTCAAACTGCTTGTAATTTGCCTTAATGATTGAGAGGGAAAAGAAAGCATTTTCCAGGTCAATAGCTGCCTACCAGGTGCCAAGGAGTATTTTGATTTTATGTACTAAAGAAACCATATCTGGAAGCATAGTCGTGATTGGTATTCCCATGTGATTAAGTTCATGACATTTGCTATCATTCACTCATTGTTTTGGTATCTTTCAAGTCTTTGATGGTGTCACAATCTTTTCAGTTTCCCTGGAATTGCAGTATGTCATTTGGTCTCCTCTTGTTGGGGAGGAAGCAGTTCCAGGAACTTGCATTTGACTCATCCTACTCCCATAGCCCTCCCTGCCTGGGCCAGGGAACAGAGGAGAATCCTCTGATTACTGACTGTGCTACTCCAGTGCCAGCTCCTCTGAGACTGGGAAAATAACTATAGGAGGGGGCTTCTGTCCCACTGGGCTGATTGTTAGACCAAGACTCCATCTATCACCTGACTTCCCATAGCCCCTGTTCTGACAGGTGGACCGCTGAGGCACTTTGGTTTCTGGGAATCAGTGTTAGGTTTAGAGCCTATAAGAATCCCACAAAGAACTGGATACTTTTCTTCCCTAAAGTAGGGTCACAATGAACCTCTTGAGAAGGCTTAGAGAAGGTTTACATTTACTCGTGTGGCCTCGAGGGCTTCACACCCATGAATTGACTTAAGTTGGGATGTGGTAAAAGAGGCCATGAATTGTCACTTCAGTGAGTTGACTTAGGCAGAAAAAAATCTTAGTGTACTAAGCAAAAATCTATGTATGCCAAGCAGCCTGTTGGTAGACTTGTTGTATTTCATTTTTGAGAACTCCATGATCAATTAAGCATCTCCACAGATGGCAGGTCAGTGCTCTGATTACCATCTTGTTCCTGGGTCTTAGTGTGTAAGTTGCACCTACCAGGTCACTGAATGATTGACCCCATGCTGCCAGTTATTCTCATTGAGAACAGGACACCCAATCCCATGATAGCATTCCCTACCATCATCTATGACCTACAGAGGACAGCCATCACAGAACTCTTTGAGGTTGATGATGCTCCCAATGCTTCTCGTAATGCCTTGATGAAGGAAATGCTGTCCAGGCCCTCATGGACCATTGCTGCATTGCTGTGGCCATTTGATCTCTCAGGACATTGCCTCTACCTGAATTTTATTCAATGCTGTGCTAGGTAGTAATTTCAGTGATTATGATGCCATTGCATGCCACAGATTACCTATTCCTCTCTTTCTCCTCAGCAAGAAGGTTATTCCAATGCTCTTCCACATGACCAAATCAATCTCAGAATCTCACTTCTGAAAGTCTGTTTCATGGGGCCACTGAAGGAATCATTACTATATCAGCAAGATCCTAACCGAAAACAATTGGAAAATTGGCATGATTGTGGAAGGTTTTTTTAATGAAGGGATTGTTTACAGAGGCGGAGGTGTGAAGAAACTGCAAGGGATTGTGGAGCAAGGCAAGTGTGGTAGCAGTGAAGGCATTACCAGCCTTAGACTCATGGAATGAAGGGATGGGGCAGTTACCAAATCTTGGAAGGGAAGACTGGCGTAAAGGGAGACTCTTTTGAGAGGAGCAGTGGCCTTTGGGTAAGGGACACAGTCAGGCCAGAGCAACTTTATGGGGAGGAAGCCAGAGAATTAAATACCCTGATCTTCCTTCCTTCCTTCTCCTGATCTCCAGCTGGAGGTCACATTGGCCAAGTTTAGCCAGAAGCCAGAGGGAAGGGAGCCAGCTGATAAGGTCCTTACAGGTCACCTTCTGAAGGCGGAGAGCAGGATGAAGACTGCAGAGTAGATCTAGAGGGGCCAATGGAATTATCTGTCATACTCTGTATGAATAGAACATCCTCATCTACCAACGTGTTCTGCTTAGGTTCAGATAGCTTTCTACAACTTTCAGCCACTCAGAAATGGGGAAACCTGTACTAGGTAGGGGGCTTTATGCCTTCCTAGATGGTTACAACAGTTACCATTTAATGTCTCCTGAGCCCAGTCACTATTTTCTTTATTCTGTTGAGCTTAAGCCACTTGACATTTATTTACATGACACCGTCTTCTCAGAGTGATCATTCATAAATGTGCCTAAAATTTTTCTCTAACTTAGCATTTTTATCTCCCACTCCTCAAATCTTTTTCATTTCTGTCAAAAAACACCCCAACCGGAAATTGGGATCATCTTTGTTATACCCATCTTGTCATCGATCATCAAGCCAGTCGCCAATTACAGTTAATTTTTCCTCTAATTTCTTTTACAGCTCCAATTTTTCTCTCTCTCTCCTATTGTAACCACTCTAATGCAAACCTTTATCACTTCCCACCCGGTCATATATATACACATATCCATTCTCTGATTCTTTTCTCACATAGGTAATCACAGAATACTGGGTAGAGTTCCCTGTGCTATACAGCAGGTCCCTGTTGGCCATTTGTTCCATATACCTCAGTGTGCATATGCTGGTCCCAACCCCCTAGTCCATCTCTCCCCTCTCCTCTTTTTGTTGAAAGAAATGAAAGATGACAAAATCAGGTGATAGCCCCTCACTGGTCACAATAACCTTCCGAGATGGTTATTTTGAACATGAAACAACTCTCTCTCTCTTTTAAAAAAAAAAAAAAGTCAGAGTCCTCAGTATCTTCGGGAACAGAGCCATACTCCTTAGCATGGCATTCAGCTGCCACCTTTCTTTCCAAAATTGTCTATCAATAGTTTTGCCAGGCAGCTCCAATAAAACCACTCAGTTCCTTATGCTCTGTGCCTGTTAAATGTATTTCCCCTTGAATGTGTTGTCTCAAGTTGTTCCTTCTTTTTGGAATGGCTTCTTTTCTTCCACTCCAGTTGTCGAAGTCCTATTCTTCACTCTAAGACTCTGCTCAACTCCTGTTCACTGCCCCCTGCCAAAATGCCTGTACTCAAACTTCTGTTAGATCATCTACATTCTTATAACACTTGTTACCTGTTAATGGACATGGTTAAATAAAACTAGTACCTATTTCCTAGGGCTTTTGTTTTATTTTATTTTCATTTTTTTATTACTCAAATGAATTTATCACATCTGTAGTTGTATAATGATCATAACAATCTGATTTCACAGGATTTCCATCCCAAACCCCAAGCACATCCCCCCACCCCCCAAACTGTCTTCTCTGGAGACCATAAGTTTTTCAATGTCTGTGAGTCAGCATCTGTTCTGCAAAGAAGTTCCGTCTGTCCTTTTTTCAGATTCCACATGTCAGTGAAAGCATTTGATGTTGGTGTCTCATTGTATGGCTGACTTCACTTAGCATGATAGTTTCTAGGTCCATTCATGTTGCTAAAAATGCTGGTATTTCGTTCTTTTTGATGGCTGAGTCATATTCCATTGTGTCTATGTACCACATCTTCTGGATCCACTCCTCTGTCGATGGACATTGAGGTTGTTTCCATGTCTTGGCTATTGTAAAGAGTGCTGCAGTGAACATTGGAGTACATGTGTCTTTGCGAGTCGTGGTTTTCTCTGGATAGATGCCCAGGAGTGGGATTGCTGGGTCAAATGGGAGTTCTATGTTTAGTTTTCTGAGGAATCTCCATACTGCTTTCCACAGTGGTTGCACCAATATACCATCCCACCAACAGTGTACTAGGCTTCCTTTTTCTCCACACCCTCTCCAGCACTTATTGTTTGTAGACTTTTGGATGATGGCCATTCTGGCTGGTGTAAGGTGGTACCTCATCGTGGTTTTGATTTGCATGTCTCTAATAATGAGTGACGCTGAACATCTTTTCATGTGTTTCTCGGCCCTTTGTATGTCTTCTTTGGAGAATTGTCTGTTTAGATCTTCTGCCCATTTTTTGATTGCCCATTCTGGTTGTTTGTTTTTTTGGTATGGAGCTGCAGGAGGTGTTTATAAATTTTGGAGATGAATCCCTTGTCAGTTGATTCATTTGCAAAGATTTTCTCCCATTCTGTGGGTTGTCTTTTTGTGTTGTTTAGGATTTCCTTTGCTGTGCAGAAACTTTTCAGTTTGATGAGGGCTTTTAAAAATGGCACTCTTAAAGGTTTGTCGTGAGGCTTATATAAGTTAATATCTATACACTTTTTAGAATAATGCATGGTACATAGCTGAAGTTTATTGAGAGCTTACTATCAGGAGTTCTCTTGGGGTGCAGTGGGTTAAGGATCCTGTGCTGTCACTGCTGGGGTGCGGGTTTGATCCCTGGCCTGGGAAGTTCTACATGCTGTGGGTTTGGCACCCCCCCCCCCCCACATTTTAGCAATCAAAATTGTTATTTATGATTATGATTACAACTCATTCGGCAATTAGTATAGTACTTTATGTTGTTACTTTGCATTTATATGGAATATTCCCTGATTAAATTAGACTACCATCCCTGTGAGGGAAGAGTATGGATTCTTAACCAATTGCTGTATTTTCAAAATTTAGCATAGAGTCTGGCAGAGGGCGGGCCTGAATATAGGCTTTTGTGTAGTTGACTTTGATGGTGGTCAAAACGGTGCCTGCTGCTCTGTTCTTGGCTGCTTGTGGAAAGTGGCTGCAATATATCAGTTTGTAAAATGTTTGATTGCGATGTAAAGCTGGTACATACTTAGTTCCACATCATCTTCTTCTTGATGGTAGGACAGGTTCAAGGGAGAGGAAGGACTTGCCCAAGTCCAAGCCGCCTGTTCAGGACAGAGTCAGGGCTAGACTCTGACTCTGTGCATTCCCGATCAGTGAATTGAGCAGGAATTTCCTGAGCACCTACCACACATCAGGTACAGTGCTAGTTGTTGGGGACATATCTGTGATCAGGACAGAGTCGCATCCTTTCACGCCATTTACTTTTTAATGGTGGGAGAGGCATAAACATATAGGCAAGCAAACAAAAATAAAGGCATAGTGGCTCTGCAGGAAACAGGGGGATTAAAGGACTAACAGTCAAGACATAGGCGACTGAGGTCTTCTGAGGCCACAGTTAATGTGAGTCCTGCATGAGGAGGAGGAGACAACCAAGGGAAGATCTGGGCAAAGATGATTTCAGGTGTGAGGAGGAAGAACTGCAAAGGCCCTGTGGTAGGGCTGAGCCTAGTGCGTTTATAGGAATTAAAAGTTTGGCTGGTGAAGCCAAAACCTGGTGTACCAATGTGAAAATGATAGGATTTGAGGTCCGGAAGCTAGGTGGAAGTCTAGGCACATAGAGCTCTGTAGGCTATAGTAAGGGCTTTCTGCTTGAGTTTTATGACCCTATTCTTTAAAATGATCATTTAGGCTGTTGTATGAAATAACAATCTATACAGAGAAGGACATGGGTGTGTCAGAAAAATTATTGGAAACATGGAACTCAGTCAAATAGGTTACTGAGCTCTTCTCAGTACAGTCCCGGACTTGATTTTCTATTATCTAGGCAGCTGTTTACCCTTCTGAAACAGAGGATAACTTGTAGGTTTTTGCCAATAGAGAGGCAAATGACATTTTGCCATTCCTATTGTAAAAAAAAAAAAAAAAAAAAACCCCAAACCCACAAACCAATGTTTATGGTTATGGCATTGTTGGATATTAACTAGTTTTGTATCTAACCCATAAAATAATAATCCTACCATTACTAGAAATACTTAGCTTTTCAAATGGCCTTTGGACCAGATTTAGGATCTTACTGGTTCCTGCATTAAACAGTGCGTTGGCCCAAATCTTTGACATGTGTTTATTTGAAGCATGAGTTTATCTTATTGAATATTAAACTGGAACAAGTGAAGGAGGCAGATTAGTTAGAGGGCAGTTGGAGTAGTCCAGGTGAGCCATGACAACGTCTTGGACTAGTGAACATGGTTGGAAGGGACTGGATTTCTTATATGTTAGAGGTAGAGCCAACAGGGTTTCTGGCTAATGGAACATGGAATATCAAGGAAACGGCAATCAAGAAAGATTCCTAGATTTTTTTTGGCCTAAGTTACTGCTAGTGCCATTAACTGAAGTGGGAAAGACGGGAGGTCGAAAAGATTGGCAGAGCCTGTGAGGTGGAAAATCAAAAGTCCACTTTTCGATAGACCAGGTCAAAAAGTGTCAATTAGGCATCTATGTGGAAATGTGAAATAGGCTCTGGGATACATGAGTCTAGAACTTCAGAAAGAAATCTGGGTTAAAGACTTAGCTGTCACTTGAAGTGACGTCTAAAGCCTGGGCCTGGGTGGAGCTGGAGTTCTTAAGGAAATTTAGAAAAATGGATATTAGTAGGCTCCATTACATATGCAGAACATTGAGGGCAAGGTCTAGGACTCCTTAATTCTATTACATGATCCAGGTGATGACTTTGACACCAAGAAACAGATATCTAGACAGTTTGGCAAGCTCTTCTCTGTTAAGGTCCAGATAGTAAATATTTTAGGCTTTTTGGGCTATACAGTCTATACCAGATCTGCCACTGTAGCAGGAAAGCAGCCATAGACAACATGTAACACTTGACCACAGCTGTGTTCCAATAAAATTTTATTGATGAATCTAAAATTTGAATTTTATATAATTATCATGTGACATAAAATATTTCTCATTCTTTTTTTCTTATTTGGCTACACTCGAGGCATGTGGAAGTTCCTGGCCGAGGGACTGAGCTCGCACCACAGCAGCGACCTGAGCCACTGCAGTGACCATGCCAGATCCCTAACTCACTGTGCCACAAAAGAGCTCCATATTTTTCTTTTTTAAATATTCATTTTAATAGATATATATATTTTTATCTTTTTGCCATTTTCTTGGGCCACACCCGTGGCATATGGAGGTTCCCAGGCTAGGGGTCGAATCGGAGCTGTAGCCACCGGCCTACACCGGAGCCACAGCAACGTGGGATCCGAGCCGCATCTGCGACCTACACCACAGCTCACGGCAACGCGGGATCCTTAACCCACTGAGCAAGGGCAGGGACCGAACCTGCAACCTCATGGTTCCTAGTCGGATTCGTTAACCACTGCGCCATGATGGGAACTCCTCATTTTAATATTTTTAGATCTCACATATGAGGGAAAATTATATAGGATTTATCTTTCTCTGACTTATTAAGTATGATACCCTTAAGATCCATCTATGTTGCTGCAAAGGGCAATGTTTTTTTTAATGGCTAAGTAGTATTCCAGTGTGTGTGTGTCCCCCCGTCCATCCCTGTCCATTCATCTGTTGATGAATACTTAATGTTTCTTCTGTATTTCGGTTGTTGTAAATAATGGTACTGTGATCTTTGGGGTGCGTGTACCTTTTCAAATTACTGTTTTCATTTTCTTTGGATATATGCCCAGGAGTGGAACTGCTGGATTGTATGGCAGTTCTGTTTTCAGTTTTTTGAGAAACCTCCATACTGTTTTCCACAGTGGCTGCATGAATTTACATTCCCACCAACAGTGTACAAGACTTCTACACATCCTGGACAACATTTGTTATTTGTGGTCTTTTTGGTAATAGCTGTTCTGACAAGTGTGAGGTAATATCTCACTATGTTTTTTTTTTTTTTTCCCCTGCCATACCTGTGGCACGTGGAAGTTCCCGGGCCAGGGATCGAACCCGAGCTGCTGGAATGACAAGGTGGGATTCTTAACCCTCTGCATCTCCAGGGAGTTCCTCCTCGTGGTTTTGACTTGAAATTCTCTTGGTGGTGAGTGATGTTGAGCATCTTTTCATATGCCTCTTGGCCATCATCAATATGATATCTTTGGAGAGATGTCTATTTAGGTCTTGTGCCCATTTTTAAAATTGGATTGTTACTGTTTTTGGTCTTGAGTTGTATGAGCTGTTTGTTTATTTTGGATATTAAGCCCTTATCTGTCATATAATTTGCAAATATTTTCTCCCATTCAATACGTTATCTTTTCTGTTGATGGCTTGCTTTTGCTTTGCAACAGCTTTTAAGTTGAATTGGGCCCTGATTTTAAAATTTTTGCCTTTGTTTTCTTTGCTTTAGAGTACGGATTCCCCCCCCCCCCCCCAAAAAAAAAACCAGTGCCGCTATTTATTCGAAAGTGTGTTCTGCCTATGTTTTCTAGTATTTATGGTTTCTGGTCATACGTTTAGGTCTTTAATCCATTTTTACTTTATTTTTGTATATGGTGTCCAGTTTTCCCAGCATTATGATTGAAGAGACTGTCTTTTCCACATTGTGTATTCTTGCCGCCTTTGTTTTTTTCTTTCTTTTTCTTTTTTTTGTCTTTTTGCCATTTCTTGGGCCGCTCCTGAGGCATATGGAGGTTACCAGGCTAGGGGTCGAATTGGAGCTGTAACCACTGGCCTACACCAGAGTCACAGCAACGTGGAATCCGAGCCGCGTCTACAACCTACACCCCAGCTCACGGCAATGCCGGATCCTTAACCCACTGAGCAAGACCAGGAATCGAACCCACAACCTCATGATTCCTAGTTGGATTCATTAACCACTGAGCCACGATGGGAACTCCATTCTTGCCTCCTTTGTCATAGAGTAATTGACACTAAGTGTTTTGGGTTTATTTCTGGGCTTTCTGATCTGTTCCATTGATCTATGCCTGCATTTTTGTGCTAGTTCCTGTAGCTTTGTAGCATAGTCTGGAACCAGGGACTGATTTCCTCGAGGTCTGTTTTTCTTACTCAAGATTGTTTTGACAACACGAGGTCTTTTATGTTTCCATATAAATTTCAAAATTCCAGTTTTGTGAAAAATATTATGGGCATCTTGACAGGGATTGTATTGACTCTGTAGATTGCCTTGGGTAGTATGCTCCTTTTAATAATAATTCTTCCAATCCATGAATATGGTGTATCTTTCCATCTGTTTGTGTCATCTTCAATTTCTTTGATCGATGTCCTAAAGATTTCCAAGTACAGTTCTTTTACCTCCTTAGGTAGGTTTATTTCCTAGGTATTTTAGTCTTTTTGATGCATTTTTAAATGAGATTGTTTCCTTAATTTCTTTTTTTTTTTTTGTCTTTTTGCTATTTCTTGGGCCGCTCCCGTGGCATATGGAGGTTCCCAGGCTAGGGGTCTAATCGGAGCTGTAGCTGCCAGCCTACTCCAGAGCCACAGCAACGCGGGATCCGAGCCGTGTCTGCAACCTACACCACAGGTCACGGCAACGCCGGATCGTTAACCCACTGAGCAAGGGCAGGGATCGAACCTGCAACCTCATGGTTCCTAGTCGGATTCGTTAACCACTGCGCCACGACGGGAACTCCAGCACTTTTTTTTTTTTTTTTTTTTCTCCTGATGGTGTTCTTATAGTCCATGTCTTAAGGCCTGAGCATCCAGAGAGCTGGTGGTGTAGGTTCCAATCCAAAAGTTGGTAGGCTCAAGACCCAAGGATGGCCAATATTTTAGTTCAAGGGCAAAAGTAGGAATAGACCAATAGCATAGCTTAAGAACTCCAGCAGGAGGAATTTCCCCTTCTCAACATGAACCTCAACCCCTGTGCTCTATTCAGACCATCACCTGATTAGATGAGGCCCACCTATGTCAGGCAGTGCCTTCTGCTTTACTCACTTCTCATGTTACTCTCAACCAAACATACCCTCATAGAAACATCCTGAGTAATGTTTGACTGGGCACCCTGTGGCCCAGTCAAATTGATAAAATCAACCCTGATAGGGAAAATATTTTATTAGTTAAATCTGTTTATTTCTCTGTGCTTTGGGAAATTGTATTGTTACCTCAAAGGTGAAGCATAAGTGTAGCACTGAGATGATGGCCAACTTCCAATGTTTGAAAGCTTCTAGATCTGCTCATGGCATGCCCCAAGCCACACTCTACGTTCTGGGATACCTCACTATATACTTTATACTGTTACGTGCTTTTAGATCTTTAAATACTTTTATATCAATCCACTTTTCTTATTAAAGAAATTCTACTCTTACACAAAGAGAAATATTGCTGACAAATGTAAGCAGATGGAAACATTTTTGAAATAAGAGAGCAACTGACTCTGAGAGGAAAACATTTTAGGAAGCTGGCATTCTAAGAAAAATTAAAAAAAAATAGGCATAACATTGTAAACCAACTATACTCTAATAAAAATTAAAAAATAAAAATTAGATCACATCAACAGCAAAAGAAAGCTGTACAGCCTTATTATGTTTGCTTAAGTGGAGGTATATTTCAAGCCATTTGCTTCCTCACCCTGATCAATGAGGATTTCTGCTTGTTAGGTAAGCAAAATCTCTAATTGTGTTAATCTTCTTGGGTGATAATTTGGTCGAAGCAGGGTGAGTCTGAAGGCTAAACTTTCGGGCCATGTGTCCATTTCATTTTTCATCCTAGATCTTTTTATTTGCTCTGGCTCCAAATCTGTTACGTTTTTCTCTTAAGATGTGCAAGTAAGAGAAAAGAGACTGATACTAGGCAAAGGTCATTGTGGGTGGGGGGCGTGGGGGCTCCTGCACAAAACTGCTTTGCTCGGTGCCTCTGGAGCACGGCAGATGCCAGTTAGAGCCCCAGAGCTGTGAGGCCAGCTGAAGGCGGGGCCAATAGCAGAGAAGATAATTAGTCCCCGCCTGCCATCTTCCACCCTCACAGTCCCCTGTAGTCAGCGTCCTGTATATAAAACGCGTTTCTGGGGTCTGTGGGTGGCTGGGGATAGAGGCAGAGAAGCCTCCTGTGATGCGTTTGGCCGTGGCTGGCCCGGAGGAGAGCTCTATGGAGGTTTTGCTAAAAAAATCAAGGGAGGAGAGAGAAAACATTTGCAGAATGACAAGTAGCGGAGCTGTGTCAGGGCAGCCAAAGTCAGAACAAAGGCGAGATCCTGGAATGCTCTGGAGCCTTCTCATTTGACACAATCAACCCCCCCCACCTCCATCCCCCAATTTTGTGCCTACCTCTTGCTCCTGTATCTTTAATTTAAAGGCAGTTGGCTCGTTACACACTGGAAGCCCAAGGGGCCAGGGAGAATGAGATAATGCTAGAAAGGTCTGCACAGGGGGATCCCACAAAGTGGCGTTGTTTGAATAACAAAAAGCAAAGAGAACAATAGGAGACCAATCGCAAGGAATGGGGCCAAGCCGAGGCACCCTGTAACATTGGAAGAGAGATGCAGGAAGTGGCATGTGAAGCCACTGTGGTTTCTCTAAAAGTTGGCCTTTGCTTTATTTTTTTGTCTCTCAAAAGGTGTCACCTTAAGAAAACCTTACAGCTCCTGTGGGCTACTGGCTCTCAAAGGGAAATGAATTATTTAGGAGTCTGATGAATAGTTCATCAAACCTCCCTCCACCAGGGTTGCTGCTTTGCCTCAGAGTAATTGGCCAGGAGTGGAAGGAGGGCAGGCCCTTTCCTTGATGATTCCTCCCCCCACCCCCCCACCCCCCGGCCCGCTTCTGAGGGGCAGAGTTGGGAGGGTGAGGGTGACTGCCTGGGGTGGATCCCTCATGTCAAATGGGAAGAACCGACAGGTCGAGCTAAAAACAGAGGTCATTCCCAGGAGAGGCCTGCAGGGGGAGCCAGTGCCCTACAGTGGAACACGCTCTCTTCCTAAGGGAGCCTCTTCCCTGGGAGAGCTCCAGGAAGCCTGGGTTCCGCCCTGAATCCCTATCTCCCATCCAGTGGAGCAGGCACCAGGTGCTTCCAGGCCATTTCTGCCTCCGCTTTTCCTGATTGCAGGCCCTGGGGGGGCTATTGGGGTCTGGAGGGTGAAGGTTTTCTAATGGAGAAATGCACCGCAGCATCTAGCCACAAAGCTGTGCCTCCAAGGCTGCCTCTGAACAGCCTCGTGGTACCCCTAGTCTTCCCTCCTCCACCCCGCTTCCTGTCTGTCACGCACAGCACCCACCAACCATGTAGCCACATACTTAATGGAAGTAGTCAAAGGGATGGGCCCAGCCTTAGGAAAACAGATTTCAGACTGGAGAAGCGGCATCTTTTTAAAGGCAGAGAAAGAAACAACGTGATCAGAGTCTATATAATCACTGGTAGGCCTGGCGAAAGACCAAAACTATACTGGCCTCAGCCTGATCAGTAGGTGAGGAGAGAGGCAGTTTAATTGAGTGAGTCTCTTTAGTCTGTCACATATGGGTTCAAATCAGGGCTCTGTTCCTGAGCTGTTTGGCCCCAGACCCATTACATAACCCCTCTGAACCCCAGTTTTCTTCCATGTCTGTAGCTCAGGGTTGGAGAGCATGAGGATGAGACGAGCTAACTTTTGTAATGTCCTTGGCCTATTATTGTAAGCTTTTCATGAATGCTAGCTGTTGCTGTTGTTATATTATTATCTCGTTCTACTCGCAGATTTGTCATAGATCATGTGGGGAACTGGGCAGAAGAATTTGAATGGCTCTGGGAAAATCCACTCCTTACTGTTGGAGAAAACCATTCATGTCCAGTTCAGACGTCTTCTCCCTCTTCTAGGCACTGGATGGCTTTTCTCATCGAACTGCTGTTGCCATTCTAGTTTTCTCTCCTCATGCCTCTTGGACTGTTTTTCCTTCTGCTCTCCCTCTTGTGTCCTGGGAAAATTTTTTCTGAAGGGTCGTGAATGCCTGCTTTGCAGCACCATAGTCTGTTTAATAACAGAACTTGCATTTACATTACTCAGCCCCGTTGGCCCAAACTTCATTGCCTACTGTTCCAAACCTGACTTCACACAAAGAAGAAGAATTTAACAACACACACATGCACAAATAACAGTGTGTCCCGGTTGACTCCCATTCTTCCAAAAGGTTTAGAAAATCATTTAGTATATATACTCCTAATAAGTTGCCCATCAGCTCCGAGACAGTTCTGCGAAAAAACAGCTGCAGTTATTTCACTCAAAGTAATGGATTAGGATGATAAATCTGACAAGACCTGCCTAGCAAAGGTGGCGTTAAGCTAACGCAGTTCTTCTCCGTTATTTGGAATGGCCTCTTTTGACAAGGGGCAAGTGTGCCGAGTAAGAGCAGGTTGTGTCTCCCAGTGACCAAGAAAACCTGCAAGCATGAGGTGGTCGTGTGAGGGGAGCTCAGTTGACACAGGAGCCTGGCAATTGTGGCTGGATGTTTTTTCCTGCTCAGTGACTTGGAGGCAGCAAACTGGCCTTGATGCCAGAGGCTCAGATAATATCAAATCATCCTCAGGCTTCTGTGTCTGGGGCTCAAGGTCTCTGTGGCCAGGAGGCTTCCAAATGCCCACTAATAGGTCCGGTTGTGTTCATTCACTCATTAACCCTCCGTTTACCCCTAGCATCCACGATATTCTAGGCACTGGCCCTACGGAAAGGACTGGAACATGTTCTCTGCCCTAAGGGAGCTCAGAGTAGTCATGGAGACAGGTCTGAGTAATGAATGAGTCCAAGTTAAGAGCCAAGTACTGACTATGTCTGGCAAACTGCTGTGGTGGGTCCTCTGTGCCATCTGCCTTGAATTAGCTGGCCGGGGCAGAGCGAGGAACAAAAAATAAAACATAATTTCACTTGTTGAGTGCTGCCTTTGGGCCAGGCACTTTACACATATTACCTCATTTAATCCTCGCAGCAACTGTATTAGCCAGGGCTGCTATAACTGGGTGGCTCTTGACAATGGTATTTCATTTTTTTTTTCGAGTGTTCTGGAGGCTGGGAAATCTAAGATCAGAGTGCTGGCCAATTCTGTTCCTGGTGATGGCTCCCTTGTTGGCTTGCAGACAGCTGCCTTCTGCACTCCTTCGGCCTTAACCTTAGTTGTAGACGGAGGGTGGGCGAGGGGCACTCTCTTCCTCTTCTTATCAGGCTACAGTCTTCCCAGATAAGCACCCCGCCTTTATGACCTCATCTAACCTTCATCACTTCCTAAAGACCCTATCTCCACATATAGGGGATTAGGGCTTCCGCATGTGAATTTGGGGGCGTGGGGTTGGGAATACAGTTGAGTCCATAGCAGCAAGCCTGTGCCTTACACATTTTTATTCTCATTTTCTGGGTGGGGGAACAGAGGCTCAGAGAGGTTTAGTGACTTCCCCAAAGTTACACAGGCGAGAAGTTGCTGAGATGGGATTCTAGGTCTGACTGTAAGGGCAGCTGCTTCCTGCCTGTTACCCTTTGCATTAGTGGCACCTCCCATGCCACAGGGTGGTAAATTTTCAGTTACTGTGAGAAGACTCTGCTATCTGGACTAATCAGAGGTGGTAACCTATTTTTTTTTTTTTAAAGTAACGGGGCCCTCACCCCTGAAAGTGTTAAGAGGTCAGATTCTGTAGAGGAGTCTTGGGGACGGAGTGGCAGATTGTACAGAAGCACTGATTTTTCCACGTGTGCCTAGTGAGGATGTGGGCTCTGGGATGCCCAGAGCTACCCCCACTGCATTCAGAGCCACTCTGTGTCCATCTGTTACGATAACAAAATTCCAGAGTTTATTAGGCACTTTCCAGGTACTGTTTTTACAAGCTTCCTCTGTCTTTATTTGTTTAATTGGCATAGCAACGCTTTGAGGTTAGGTACTGTTATTAGTCCTATTTTACAGGTAGCCCAAAGCAGACATGGAGAAGTGAAACAATGTGTCTAAGGTCATGCAGGTAGGGTAAGGAGTAGAGCTGGGATTTGAACTTGGGCTGTCTGACAAGTGTTCCCTATGCAGTATGCCGACTACCTTCCCAATTTTATTAGAAGTGATGAGTTCTCTCTGCAAGAATTGATAAGAACGAGGAGTGATACAGATGAACGAGGAATGATATGGGTGCACATCTTTGAGGATTCCTCTAATTATGTCCCCTGGAGGCTTCCAGTTTTCATTGGGGCAGTAACCCTGTGACTTTCTCTGCCCAGCTGCGTTAAGACCTTGGCCTCAACCTCTGACTGCAAATTTGAATCATGCCCTTGGCTTTGGTAAGCCAAGACTTGCTGGATTTGACCCTGGTTCTTCCTGTAAACTGGCAAAGTGCTGCAGCCCAACTAGGTCTTCTGGTTCCAGACCTTGCTCTCCTGGCTTGTGGCCCTTGACTCTCTCATCCATGCCATCTCTATACATGAAACCAGCTGATCCCCAGTCCCACCCAGTTTGAGCCAAAACTGGGATTAAGGTCCGTTGGACACAGCTGGTGAACTGGTGGAGCCTGGGAGCCTTCCAGGGAGGACGCTTCCCCTGGGAAGCAGGAGCCATGAGCGAGTGAGGGGCCTGGCCTAGTGAGAAAGGCCTGGTCATCAGATGGGAGGGGAACAGTCACTGTGCAGCATGATGGGCCTTCTCTCAGAGGTGTCTCCCTGCCAAGACAGCCATGCACTCACGCCTCAGTGCTGTGGAGAATAGGAGGGAGGTACAGAAAAAGTCAAGGGCGCTGCTTCCTGCAAACTCTAGGTGACACCTGGGCCCTGGCAGTGTGGCTTAAGAATGGCTGCGACAGGGTCAAACCTGAATGACAAAGTCAGTCATTTAGTTATCGCTGTGGATTGAATGCCCAGGGTGTTTGGAGTCCAGTGGTTGGCTTTCTGCTGAGTAAGGGATATATGTTTTTGTTGGAAAGGGAATATCGAGTAGGGGATGGACGCGGTGTTTATCCAGCACTGTCAGTGAAGGAAGAGAATAAAAATCCAGGACTCAACAGAGTGTGTGTGAGCAGAAAGCGCCTAAATGCATGAGAACTGCGTCTACCCCTGCTGTCAGAGGTTGTTTCCCTACTTTCTAAACAGGGCTATTAATATCCACCTTGCTGCGTTGTTGGGTGGATCAGAGAAACAACTACATACATGGAGATGAAATGCCTACTTCAGCATCTATCCCAGAAGGGCACTGATAAATGGAAGCCCTTATTCATGATTATCATAATTAGTAGGAGTAGCATTATTGTTATTCGTGCTCACATGACTCTAAAGACTGTGTGAATCATGGTTATGTTTTGTCTGTCGGTACCAACTTTAGGAGCTTAAATCTATGTGATGGTCTCATTGCATATGCTCTGGGTGTTCTTTGGGTCTGTCTATCTGGATAGGCAGTGCCCTGAGAGCAGGAATTGCCATCAGATTTTGAAACATGCTATGAAAGCGAATGTCTACCCAGCTCTATTGGAGAGAACCTGCCAGTAGACACAGGGCTGCCTGCAGGCTGGCTACAAGTCCCCACCACTAGACTGTATGTAGGTCTCTCCAAGGACATAGGTAGCATCTCCGCCCTCCTTTTTATTACTGGTTGGTGAATTTGTATTGCTGTGGGGCTGAACTGGGGTGAGAAGGCAGGAAGGGAATGGACACAGAGAGGGCCCAGAAACCTCATTGGAGCTGAAATTCTATGGAATAGCAAAAATTGCTTCATCCTCCAATATCTCCCAGCTAGCAACTGTCCCCAGACGCTGCATGAGGATGTTTGCCTTTGTCTTTAAGCCTGGGCACATCTTAGGACCTATTGGATCCATGTGCTTCCTGATTGATTTACATTTAAACATCAAAATGTTGTTTTTGTAAGAGAGATTTGATATCCAAAAAGCATGCTGAGCTGCTTTTATGAACATTCAAAGCCTTTTTCTTTGACGGTATTGAAACCTCGGTGGTGCCTTCTGTTGTTTCTGGCCTTAGAGTGCCAGAGGGTTCTGGAATAGTAGAGTGTCCTGGGATGGCCTGTCCCATGGAGCCTGTGCGACTGGTGCTCTGGAGGCGGTGGGAGACTGAAGGGCGGGCGTTGTGGGTCAGTGTGGATGGGGTATGTGCTTTGTGAATGATGGCTAGAGAGGTAGCTGAAGTCCCAAATGTCACCTGTTAAAACCTAGGTTTTTTTTTTTTTTTTTAAAAACCCTGATTCGGGTCTTATTAGCTCAGTTTGTAGCAGGAGGTGCCTGTGTGAAGAGTAGGAGGATCGTAAGGCAGCAGGGGCCATCCGAGTTGGCTGAGCATTAGGTACAAAGCCGCAGTCTCAGGATCCTAAGGGCAAATGCCCCTGAGTGGAGCAGGTGGGCAGAAGGTATTGAAGAGGGCTGGGCACTCTGGAAAGTGGAGCATATGTGATCCAGCTACAGCTGGTACAACAAAACTGAACGTCAGTGGGCCTGGCACACCACACAGGTTTCCAGCTTTCAGAATTGTGGTCTAATCGCACCCACAAATTTGTCAGCAAGGCAACTTAGGCTGGAGAACTGTGAAGTGGCTGGTCAGAAGGTTCTCTGCTAATAAATGGCAGAAAGAGACTTGAATGTGGAGGGTTTGGAGTGTAGGCACTTCAAGTCTGGTGCTTTCTGTCATGGCACTAGGCTGCCTCCTTAGATTGAAACCTTATCCATCAAAAAAAAAAAAAAAAAAAAGAGAGAGATGTATACCTGACTACAATGAAAGAAACCTGTGAGGGAACCCAGTGCCAGTGGTTTGGTGGGGAGAAGATGGGAAAATGGAAAAGCGGGAGTTCCCATCGTGGCATAGCGGTTAACAAATCCGACTAGGAACCATGAGATTGTGGGTTCAATCCCTGCCCTTGCTCAGTGGGTTAACGATCCGGCGTTGCCGTGAGCTGTGGTGTAGGTTGCAGACACGGCTCGGATCCCGCGTTGCTGTGGCTCTGGTGTAGGCTGGCAGCTACAGCTCCGATTTGACCCCTAGCCTGGGAACCTCCATATGCCATGGGAGCGGCCCAAGAAATGGCAAAAATAAATAAATAAATAAATAAATAAATAAATAAATAAATAAAATGGAAAAGTGGCCTGGGTGTCAGAGGTGAGGAAAGGAAAAATAGGGCACCCTCATCAAAAGCCCAGGAACCTGGCCCTTGAGACACTTCTGGACCAAAGATGACAAAACTCAAGAGAGCCTTAAAGTCTGACATGAAAGCAGGTGGGTGATGGTAGCAGGCAGCCCTGCTGACATATTCCAAGTGGGGGTTCGAGACGGACATTTAGCCATGGTTGCTAGGTGAGTTAGCACTTGAAGAGCATCCCTGGAACTCCCTAAGCCAAGATTTGGAAAAGAGAATATTTGCATTCACCCTGAGGCTTTGATTTTGAGCAGTGTCACGTGTGCACACGCAGAGACTCCTGTGCATCTAGAGCCGCAAGTTATACACTGCTGCGTGCCTCAGATCAGATATTTGACTGACAAGAAAATGAGTTATACTGCACAAGTATCTGATGTCACCTCCATAGATATATATAGCTACAATTTGACAGACGGCTTCTTCTGAGGAAAATTGTACCATCCGCAGGCCTCACGGTCCCCATTTAATTGCTGTCTAATTTTTACACACGGTTAGCAGTTGATATTCTGTGCACCTGTGAGGTGCCATTTCAGGACCTCTGTTTTCCGAACCGACTGTATGGTACAATTTTGGGAGCGGACACTGTTCAATAACACCCCCCAACGCCCCTCCTGCCCAAGAATCAACATTCAGTTACATTTATGGAGCCCATAAAGTGGATTCATTCAGGGACGCAGTCAACTTCTACGTATTGGGGAGGTATGTTCAAATCTCGGCCCACAAATTTAGGTTTCTATTGTGCAACTTAATTGTCTTTGTGACTCCTCCTTGGTGTCATCTCCCAGGCATGTCGCACCTTTGACACCCTCCACCTGTCTCCTCGGCTCTAATGGCTTTCTGCCATACTTCCAGGCTTCATCGGAGGACTTGGAAATCCTTCTCCTTTCAGGTCACCATCAGGCGCCGAACTTTCCCTTCCTCTCCCTTCTTCAAGCTTCCGGTCAGGAAGCAGGTTGCAAAGATCCTCTCATTGGTACCTGTCTCCTCCCCTCTCGTTGCGAAGGGTCTTTTCTTGTCTGAGGAAGTCGAGATGCTTCTCTCTAAAGTAAACAGAATGACTTGGCCCTCTGTCCTCTCTAGTGTCCTCAGAACCTGAACTTTGGGACACGAAAACAGATTGCCCCCGCCTTCCACTTGTGTTTCGTGTTTTCTCTCCCTGAAGAAATGGACATAGAGCTGCTACACTGCTAGAGTTGGGAAGACTGGTGGTGGTTGGGGCAGAGGCTGCACCATCAGGAGAAAACTGGCTTCAGATGGCATCATCCTGATCTAAGACCTAAATAATCCAAATTCATTGTGAGCAGCAGCAGCAGTTCTTCTTTGTTACCTGATACTCCTCTTGAGCTGTCCTGTGCACTGAGAGTTTTACTTCTCCAGGTGGTAGTGTCCTTAAGCCCCAGAGCTGCTGGGATTTGGGGGTGTGGTATCAGGAGCAGTCTGTGGCCTGGGAACTGGGCAAAGGAACCCACAGAGTGGTCGCGCGCGATGCCAGATCTTCTTTGCTCCTCCGCCCACTTTAGTGTCCAGCGCAGTTACCGCCTGACATAATGCTGTGGTTTAGTGAATTCCATTGTGAAAGGATTAAGCTCCTCTTAAAGTGTCCGGAAGAAGCAGCTTTTGCATACGTCTTGGCTTGCGGAAGAGTTCTAGTTGGAAGTCCAGAATATCTTTGCCAGTCTTTGGAAACCTTAACACTTCTGATTGCAAAGCGTGCGTGTGTGTCTGAGCAAATGCCTTGGTGCACATAGAAGGAAAACAGAGCAAAGAACCAATTAGAGCTGTGTAGGGGGCAATAGAAAGATCCTCAGATTTCAGAAAATCAGTAACTACTTGAATTCTGAGGAGGAGCACCAGAAAGGAGCTGATGCTTGGAGGGTTAATCTAGGAAGCTGGACTTTGTCTTCAGGGATGGACGGGGAAGGAAAGAAGCTGTAGATATTAATTCAAGCTCATCACCCCTTCTTTGCTCTCCCCCCACCTTACCTCCTCGTCCCATGGTGAGAAATCATGATCATGTGCCTCACTTGGAAGAGGGGATAATGGAAGCATGGGGAGAGGAAATGACTTTCTCAGCTAATTGTCGGCAGAGGTTGAAGGACCCACCAGTGCTGGCTCCCAGGCTGCTCTCACAAATGCGCGTCCAAAGCCGATGCTGACTGCTTAACTCGGCCAGGCAGAGTCTTTGTGCTAATGAGAGAGACCAAGGTGGTAGGTTTCTTCTAATTTGGGCCAGGTCACTTTTCTCTGCTCCCGGCTATTGAATGAACCCAGGCTTTAGGTTTTTTTTTTTTTGTTTTTTGCTTTTTAGGGCCGCACCTGCGGTATACGGAGGTTCCCAGGCTAGGGGTCAAATTGGAGCTATAGCTGCCGGCCTACACCACAGCAGCATCAGATCTGAGCCATATCTTCAACCTATACCACAGCTCACGGCAACGCCAGATCCCTAACCCACTGAGTGGGGCCAGGGATCGAATCCTCAGTCTTCATGGTTCCTAGTTGGATTCATTTCTGCTGCGCCACGAGGGGAACTCCCAGGCCTTACGCTTTTTAACCCTAAACTTAATCTCTGTCTTAACCTCATCTGAGGCCCTAACTATGATCATAGGCTCAGCTGTAGCCCCTGTCACAGGTTGAGTCCCTAACCCTGGCCAGCTACCTCAGGTACATAAAAGGGACCAGGAAAGAAGATAAGGATGTTGTAGTGTGTCTCTTATTATTTCTACTTAACAAAAAAAAAATGCTTATTTTGCTCATAGGACAAGAACGACCAGTTTTAATGCCTTTTTTTTTTTTTTTTTGCCTTTATCTTGGAAGCCACAGGGCTGATTGTGAGGGTGTGAGAACTGCTACCCTTGGTTCTGAGGATAGAAATGGGAATTAAAGTGTAAGATCTCTCTGAAAAGGTATCTGGTTTTCTTTGTCTTTGTTTGAGACAAACAACCAATTTTGTCGAGTTTGTCTTGTTCTGGTTTCGTTTCTTTCTTTTTCTTTTTCTTTTTTTTTTTTTAATTTTCTTTTTTGGCTGCCCTGTGGCATATGGTGCTTCCAGGCCAGGGATCAGATTTGAGCTACAGTTGCGAATTACACCTCAGCTGTGGCAACACAGGATCCGTTATTTTTTTTTTTAGTTAAAAAAATTTTTTTGTCTTTTTAGGGCCGCACCCGAGGCATATGGAGGTTCCCAGGCTCGGGGTTGAATTGGAGCTGTTGCTGCTGGCCTACGCCACAGCAACATGGAATCCGAGCCACATCTGCGACCTATACCACAGCTCACGGCAACACCGGATCCCCAACCCACTGAGCGAGGCCGGGGATCGAACCCCCAGCCTCATGGTTCCTAGTCGGATTTGTTTCCCCTGCACCACGATGGGAACTCAACAATGGATCCTTTAACCCATTGTCTTGGGCTGGGGTTCCAACCTGCATCTGCTGTGGAGACGCTGCAATCCTGTTGCACTACAGTGGGAACTCCTTGCTCTGCTTTCTTATGTTTAAGATTCCAAGGCCAATGATCACCAGAGCAGTTTGTGAAAATGGCACCTGGTACTAAAAGCTTCTCTCATTCTTCAATCATTTACCCTACTGGTGTGAGACCTCTGAGGTTAGAACCAACCACCTCTTTGGGTTATGACATTGGTAGCCCCTGTTTAATTGCAGATCTTTCTTGGGAAATATCCCAACTATGTAGATGCTGAGAATTAAAATGCATTTGGGAAAGGAGTTCCATCCTGAGTAACCAAAACAAACTGTTTCCACAATTCACAGCAGCCTCAGAATTTGGTGAGCAGACAGGTTTAACTAGGTTCTGGACAACAAAGCCTTAAAATGGAGTAAATCTCACTTGATAGTTAAAAAACTACTTGATGCAACTTGAGACTCAACATTTGTACAAGTATAGGGAGAAGCTAATTGTTAGGTACCCAAAGAGCAATCATGTCAAAAGTGGGGAAAGAGGGGAGTGACTCTCCACTTCTAGCCAATAGTTAAAGCCTAGGCAATGAATTGAGATTTGCTAGAAGGTAGAATATTGCACATATCCTACCAAGAGATAAGCTTTTGGCCTGCTCGAGATTTCTCCTTGGAAGCCTAAGTATCATAGCATGTATTTTCAAGTCTCAACACTTCTGATTACAAGGAGACTCCTGTCTGGCAGGGGAGGAAGCAAGAAATTTGGATTGCTGCGAAAGATGTGGGACTTACAAAAGGCTGTCTTCTGTGCCTCCAATCTCTTCCTCTTCTCACATTTTTTAATAAGTCTCAAGTAAGTTGACTCCTTTAATCCCATAGTCCCCTTCCTAGCCCACATGCCTCAAAAAATAGGGTAAACACTGTTTCCACAGCTACATTTACTTTTATGTTTCAACTTTATTGAGGTCTAGTTTACATATAATAAGATGCATACTTTTAAACTGTACATGAATGAGTTTTGACAGATTTAGGCATGACCTGTGTAACTGTTCCCACAATCAGGTTATAGAGCATTTTCATCACCTCAAAAGTCAATTGCCCTTTCTCAGTCAATTCCTCCACCTCCCAGCCCCAGGCAATGCCTTATGTGCTTCTTTATAGTTGAGTCTTTTTTTTTTTTCTTCATTTTTCAATTTTTATTGAAATATAGTTGATTTACAATGTTGTGATAATTTCTGCTGTACAACAAAGTGATTCAGTTACACATATACACACATCCATTCTCTTTCAGATTCTTGTTGCACATAGGTTATCACAATATTGGTTAGAGTTCCCCGTGCTATACAGCATGTCCCCATTGGCCAGTCATTCCATGATCACTACAGTGTGTGCATAGGCCAATCTCTCCCCCCCCCATCCTGCCCCTTTTGGTAATCATAAATTGGTTTTCAAAGTCTGTGAGTCTGTTTCTGTCTGGCAAATAAGTTCATTTGTATCCTTTTTTAAGATTCCACATATAAGCGATATCATAAAATGTTTCTTTCACTAACTTCACTCAGTATCATAATGCCATTTGCAGCAACATAGATGGACCTAGAGATTATTTCATTCTTTTTTATGGCTAATACTCCATTGTATATATATGTTTCACATCTTCTTTATTCATTCATCTGTTGATGGATGCATACTTTGCTTCCATGTCGTAGCTATTGTAAATAGCACTGCAATGAACATATGGGTGCATGTATCTTTTCAAATTATGGTTTTCTCTGGGTAGATGCCCAGGAGTGGTTATTCATCTAGTTTAATATCAATGGAGTAGTACATTTTTATGTCTGATTTTGTCTTCAAAGTATAATACCTTTGATTGAGATGACTCCATGTTACGGCCTGTATCAGTACATTGTCACCTATAGGTATTTTTAATAGATGCCTTTTATCAAGTTGTGGAAGTTTCCTTATTTACTGACTTTACTAAGAGGGTTTTTTTTTTTAATTGGGAGTGGATGGTGGAGTTTTGTCAAATGTGTTTTCTGCCATCTTTTGATATGATCATGTGTTTTTACTTTTTTAGTCTGTGATGACTTATTTTGATTTTTCAAATAATAAATCAACCTTACAATATAGAATTAACCCTACTTGGTCATGATATGCTATCCCTTTTAAATGTGGTTAAATTTGTGTGGTTAAATTTTGTTGAGAATGTAACTTTTCATGAGGGATCTTGGTTTGTGCTCTTCTTTTCCTGTAATATCTTTGGTAATAGTAGTGTTGGCCTCATAGAATGAGTTGGGAAGTACTTTTTCTTCAACTTCCTAGAAGAGTTTATATTGAATTGGTATTACTTAGTATTTAAATGTTTGCTGGAATTCTCCAGTGAAACCAGCTGGGCCTGAATTTTCTTACTGGGAAGGTTTTTAACTACACATTCAATTCCATTATTAGATATGTTGTACATCTAGATAACAGATAATAACTATCCAGGTTATTTATTTATCCTTAAGTGAGCTTTGGTAATTTCTATTGTGGAAGGAATTTGTCAGTTTCACCTACGTTTTCACCTTTATGTGCAAAAGATCTTTGTAATACTTTCCTAATAGCCTTTTAATATTTATATAATCTATAATGATGTCACTACTTTCATTCCTTATATTGTTACATTGTTTCTTTTTTTTTTTTGCCTAATCAGCCTGACTTTAGGTTTATTTTCAAAATTTTTTTTGGCCATGCTGGTGGCATATGGAAGTTTCTGGGCCGGGGATGGAACCCAATCCACTGCAGTAACAACACCAGAGCCTTAACCTACTGTGCCACAAGAGAAACTCCTAGGTTTATCATTTTTATTAGTCCTTTCAAAGAAGTAATTCTTGGTTTCATTGAATTTTTTTTTTCTTTCTTTCTTCTTTTTCTGTTTTCTATTTCATAGTCGTAACCTTTTTTTTTTTTTTTAAATTCCAACCCCCTTTTGTCTTTTTTAGGGCCACACCCATGGCACATGGAGATTCTCAGCCTAGGGTTGTATCAGAGCTGTAGCCACCGGCCTACACCAGAGCCACAGCAACGCCTGATCCAAGCTGCATCTGCGACCTACGCCACAGCTCACGGCAACACCTGATCCTTAACCCACTGAGTGAGGCCAGGGATCAAACCTGTGTACTCATGGGTACTAGTCAGATTTGTTTGTGTTGAACCATGATGAGAACTCCTATTATTTCCTTTATTCTGCTTATTTTGGGTTACATTTGCCCTTTCTTTTATAAGTTCATAATTAGATGACCTTTTTTTTGGTCTTAAATATATGCATTTAATGCCGTAAAACCCCTCCTAACTACTGTATTCTCTACACCTTACAGATTTTCAAGTGTTCTCTGTGGAGTTCTCTGCTATCTAGAAACTTGCTTACCAAACTCTAATCTCCTGACCTCTCTAGACTTCTGGTTCCATCTTATCAACTCAAACATCCTATTAAGTTAGGACTGGGTTCCCTATTCTGTGCCATGGCCTAGAAACTCTTTCTAGGTAGTAAGGAAGCTGGGAAAATCATAGGTGTAGGGCTCACCTCATTTGTTTGCAATCCCCCAAGGATCATTGTCATTTGTTGCCTGGTGCCTAGTGTGTGAAAATTGTTTCATACATTTTGTTCCTTTTTTTGTTGGTTTTTTCAGGCAGGAGGGTATGTTCAGTCCCTGTTATTTTCATCTTGGCTTGAAGTAGAAGTCCCAGAGGCATTTACTTTTAAATACATTTAACTTTGGCTTCTATACTCATACTGAAACTGCCCTTGTAGGAGAAACCAACAACATTTTATTGACAAATTAAAGGGATGAGTTCTAGTTTTTTAATTTGACCTCTTGGCAGAATTTGACTCTGTTGAACTGGGACTTTCACCTTGAAAATACTCTCTACCTTTGACTTTTGTGAAATTATACATGGTTTTGGGTTTTTCTCCATCCTTGCTGAGCTCATGTCTTCTGCTTGTCTTTCTAATATCAGTATTTTAAAAAATAACAAACATGAATTGAAACTTTCCTGGATGCCAGATGCAGTGCTAAGTGAAACAAGGATCATCTCAAGCCAAAATCATCTTCCCTCACTTTTCACTCTGATTTCATAATTTCCTTTTTTTCCCTGTGTTTCTTATCTGAGCAAATGACTTCCAGTGGTCCCAGCTGGAGACTTAAGAATAATCCTTGTTTTTTTCCCTTCTCCTTCACCATTTGTCTTTGTTTATTCAGGCTGCTGTAACAAAATACCATATCCTGGGTGGCTTATAAACAACATAAATTTAATTCTCACATTTCTGGAGACTGAGAAGTCTAAGATGAAGGTGCTAGCAGATTCGGTGTCTGGTGAGAGCTTGTGTCCTTTTTCATAGACTGCCATCTTTTTACTATAACCTCACATAGTGGAAGAAGGGAAGGAGTTTCTTTTGTAAGGGCATTATAAAAGATAATGGGTTGCTTTTATAAGGGCAGTAATCACATTCATGAGGGTTCCTAAAGGCCCCACCTCCAAATATCATTACATTGGGGATTAGGTTTCAAAATACAAGGTTTTTTGGGGGCAAATAAATTAAAGCTTTCTGCCCCGCCCCCCCACACCAAATTCATGTTCTTACCATATGCAAAATATATTCATTCCATTTCAATAGCCTGAAGTCCAAAGTTTCACCTAAATATCATCTAAATCAGAGATGAAAGGGACTCAAGATACATTCATCCCAAGGCAGATTGCTCTCCTGCTGTGTGACTCTGTGAAATCAAACAAGGTATGTGCTTCCAAAGTACCATGATAGGACAGTCATAGGACATATGTTTCCATTCCAAAAGGGAAAAATAAGAGAGAAGAAAGAAGAGATGTCCTGAGCAAATTGAAAACTTAACCCTATCATAGCTCTCATTATACTTTAATTATAATTGCCTATTTAGTGCTTTGCCTCTCTAGCTTGACTGTGTACTCCTTGAAAACAAGGACTCCATCTTGTTCATTCTTATATCCTCAACAGTGAGCATGATCTCTAGTTGATATCACAGGTTAAGGACACATGAACGAATGGTAAATTTAAGCTACATTTTACAAGGAGGTAGTACTTTAAATGGGTCGCAGAACTAGGTTGCCCTCTGATTATGTTCTCTATTCCCATGGTTGGTATGGAGAAGGGAGAGAGTATTTCTCCATGCAGTGATCAGGGGAAGTGAAGTTCAAGCTAGATTTTGAAAAACAGATAAGGATTTTTGACAAGTGACTATGGAAAAGGTCATTTTCAGAACCAAGGAACAGAATGAGCAAAGGCATAGATAGAAACCTGATTGTGCATGGAGTGTTTGGCAAAGAGCTAATGGTTTAGTGGCATTAGAAGAAGAGGTTGGTATAGGGGTCATAGATGAATCTAGAAAGCTAGAGGTGGGAAACTTGGTCTCCCCCCATCCCCGCTGTGGCATACAGATATTCCTGGGCCAGGGATTGAATGTGCACGACAGCAATGACCCCAGCCACTGCATTGACAACGCTGGACCCTTAACCCACTATGCCACAAGGGAATTCCTAGAGGTAGGAAACTTTGGATGGCATGCTGTGGATTGTGCAGTTTTCCCCACAGGTTCCAAGGAGCGTTTTCCAGGATCTTTACTGTATATTAAAGACTTCCTAATGATTTGAAAAGATTGAGCTACCTTGAAAACAATGTATTTTATCTTTTTTTCTGACACCATATCTTAGAAATTGTACTCTAAGGGAGAAAGGATGATTTGCTTGACTAATATCTCTTTTGTAGACAACCTTTCAAGAGCACAGGGCTTACTTTAAATGATGTAAATTTGAAATATGTGTTAAACTCGAATAATTTTGAAATGTATTCATTGTTATTGACCTTTCTTGACATGGCTTCCTTTTTGGCGGAAATAATTGATAGTTAATTACATATTAAATAGACAACTGTCTGGTCCATGATGGCTTGTCCACTCTGAACACCTTAAATTATGCGCAACCATGTCAGTTATTAGCTGAGTCAGGAGAGGGCAGTGTGGGTTAGTGGAATGGGGGTTGGAGGAGCATATGAACTGGATTCTAGTCTTGGCTCTGACTGTTGCTAAATGTGATATCACTTCACTTCTTTTGAATTTGAGTTTCCCCAATTGCAAAATAAGGATTTAAGTCTAACGTTAGGTCTGGATTTATTTATGTCAAAATTACTCTACCAAAACATCTTTGATTAGAGAACATGCTCTTTCTTATACCAATTTATTTCTAGTGAGTTACTCTCCTGATCACTTGGCCAGCGTATTTTGTTCTGATTTGTATAAACAAAACAAAACAAAAGTTGCTCCACGCAGTGTTTGATTGAAAATGACTCAAATCATTACCCAAGATTCCCCATTCAGAACCTTTGTCCTAGTCTCCTTTTTATTTCTTCCCTTCGTTCACTCTGGTGGCTGATCTAATCCACTCTTTCAAAAAGCCTTCTCGAATCTACATATTTTAGTTCTGGTCTTTCTTCTGAAATTTGGATCTCAACTTCCAACAGCTTATGGGACATTTTCACTTAGATATCCTGCAGGTACCTCACACACAAACTGTCCCAAAGCAAGCTCCTTATCCCCAAACAACAACAACAAAATCTAAATATAGTTATCCTCTCATTCCCTAATTCAGTGAATGGTACCAGGAGTGCAACATCACATCACCTGTGTCTCCTTCAGTTCCCCCAATTCCTAAACATAATCAATTACAAAGGCTTTATATCTCTCATTTCCTTCCTCTCCATCTCCTATTGCTACTGCCCTCAATTAGGCCTTTGTCATCTTTAGTCTGTTGCAGGACCCCTCAAAATTGCTCTACACTTTTTTATTTGCACTCCAAACGCCCATCAGAGTCATATTGTTAAAGCACAGCTGTCATCATGTCACTCTTCATAACTGCCACTGCCTTCACTCATGCTACTTATACAATAAAACCCAAACAAGACCATTTGACATTGGGAGCCTTCCACAAGCTGGCCCCAGCCTACCTTTTCAGGCTCATCTCTCTTTTGCATCCAGTGCTCTGTATTTGAAACATATCCTGTTCTCCCTTGCTGCTATGTCTTTGTTGTTACATTGCAGGTATAAGGAATGCATTTCTCTGCATCTCTGCTTGGTAAAATCCTTCCTACCCTTCGGCTATTGTGTTGTTTTTGATTGTGAGATTATTGATGAGATTCCTTGCTAGACTCTTTTCTGCTCTTGTTTATGTGGTTTCCTAGGAGGTACCCATTGGGGTCTGTTCTGTTTTCAGTGAGAGTAGAATAGGGCTAGAAAGAATTGATGGGCAGGCTATTGTTAACAGTTGGTAGTCAGGAAGTGCCCACTCCTCTTTCCTCCTAGAAGTTGCCATCGTCTAGGGATACTAGAGCATTTGTTCTGCCTAAAGACAAGACACTCCATTGCTGTTGCCTGACTCACCATGGGGGTAGGGAAGGGGAATGTGTAAATGTTGGACAGCTTCTCTGCTACAATCACTTCAGTATTCCTTTTAATCATTTTATTGGCATCTCGTTTTCCATACCCCTTCCCAGATTCCATTGACTTCAAGTGTGGTGCACCTTGGTGTTTGTTTCTACGTTTTGTGAAAACAGCTCCTAGTACCTAATTTGTACGTCTCCTAGACTGCTGTTTCCCCCTTGAGATTTGTTGGTTGGCTGTCAGTTTCTCAAAGATTCCTCAAATTTTAGTCATCTAACAATATCTCCTGATTTTGAGCCCAGCTATTATGCCCATTTCTCAGCTCTGGTGTACAAAACTTAAAAGGGGTGGAGGGGATGGAGTCGGGAGGTAGTGAAACTGCTACCATGTGTATTTAGTCTGCCATTTCGAAATTAGAAATGTTAGTCATCCTTCGGATCTCAGCTCAACTGCAGCTTTCTTCATGAAATCATCCCAAACTGTTGTTATTCTCTCTTGCCTATCCTTCCATCATATTCAGAAAATATGAGAAAAAAATCCTACAATCAAGAGAATGCTGAAAAGATATATTCCCAATTAAACAATATCTCAACAAAATTTTAATAATTTAAGAATCCTTAAAATAACATCTACTTTCTTACATCCTACAATCTCTAAAAGCCAATGTCATGCTAAAAGGTGAAACACTAGAAGGATTTTCTATTCCGGAAGAAGGTAAAAATGAACTTTATTCTGGAAAGTTTTGTTTAGAGAACAAAACAAATGATAATTTCGCAATTAAAGGAAGATTTAAAAACTAGAAAGAAGTAAAATTTTTGATGTTTTCTATGTGTTCAACCTGCTATCTATGCCAATTGAACATAGCACCAATGATAAGTTATCAACAGTGATTCCCACTGCCATAAAGGCTGTCCACCACCATTGCCATGATACCCCACACTTATCAGTAACTGCTATGCCAACCAGAATCCAAAACTGCTGCTCAGTGCTGATCCCAGGCTCCATGCCTACCTCCAGCAGCCTTCAAGCATCCATTAGCAGTGGCCACACCGCTGGTTCCATGTGGCACCAACCATATTCACCCTTCCCTGCTACCCCTTTCACCTTTGGGGCTGCTTTTGCTTATGCTAATTTCTCTGACTAGGGTCACTCTCCCCTCATCACTCTTCACCTGGATGATGCCAGTTCACTATTTAACTGGCCTCTCAGACCAGAATAGAACCCCTTTTTCGCCTTTTATTCCCCCTTCATAGCCTGTTACATGTTTTTATCACTCAGTGAATTAATTACAGCTGTTTTTTGAGTTCTGTCAGGGTCCCTTTATGTTGTGTTTCCCACTGTATCTCTTGGGGCCTCCCAGAGTTCTTGGCAAATAATCAGTGTTCCAAAAAAAATTGTTGACCCTGAATGCCTGGGTAACTGTTTATCCTTGGGCTAGTCCATCCTTCAGGGTGCCTTGATTAAGGGTGCAGGGATTTAAGTTGCGCCTTGAGGGATTGCTTTTCCTTGTCTCCCCCGGCCATTGGTCAGGGACCTGAAATTCCCACCATCCCTTACTCCTCTGTGTTGAGGCTTTGAGGCCACCTGTGAGAATGCAGAAATCGAGGCCATTGATTGTTACCACCAAAAACACTAGAATCTTGATCACAGGGTCTTTTGGGATGAATACTCAGTTAGGAGGGTGTGATGTAGGGGAGGGAGGGCCATGGTACAGAAATCCTACAGCATCAACTCCGGAAGCTGCATCAGGGCAGTGCCCAAGCCTGCTGCGTGAAGGTATTGATGAGCCAGGTTGGGAGTGAGTGAGGAGGGAGGCTTCACTTATCTCAGCTTAAGATCCCTGAGCATTATTTTGGTTTCTATATGGGAATCTGTTGGCCAAAACTTGGGGATTTTCTTGCGGGAAAGAAAAATCCAAACATTTTATCAAATAACACTGTGAGATTTATAATTAGATAATAGTGGCTGTCTCCTGAGGGGATTGTCAGTTTGCAAATGATTTTCACCAGATTATGGTAGGATCAATAGGAGCTGAATAATTAAAATTCGATATTACTACGTCTCTCTCAATAACACTGTGGAGAATGATGTATGACAGATTTAATTGAATTTGTCAGACACCACGGCTACATGCATAGATCATGAAGGATATTTTTAGACTTATGTGCTTGATTTTCCAATGAGACATGCAGTGGGCCTTTTAACATTGGAGGTTCCCTGAGAACCCTGTGCTGTTGTGCTCTGGGAGTGCTGACAAGGCCAGGGAACACCGACCTGCCCTTGCATCAAACTTCAAAATTTCAAGATGTTAAAGTGGTACGGAGGAGGTGGTCAGCAAGTACACAGAGAAAGTTTGTGTGAGGAGGAAAAAGGTACTAACAGAAAGAAAATGCTCCTATTGTCTAGTAATTTTCTTTCAATGTATGGTTAGCCACTGGAGAGAGAATTCTAGAATAATTGGGGTGACTCGAGTTCTGGTCCCAGTCCTAACTCTAACATGTACTGGATCTGTGACCTTCAAAAGTCACACAGATCTCTTATCTGTAGAGTGACAGGGTGATACTTATCTGTTTGCCTTTTTCTGCCTCAAACTTTTTTTTTTTTTGTCTTTTTGCCATTTCTTGGGCCGCTCCCGCGGCATATGGAGGTTCCCAGGCTAGGGGTCCAATCGGAGCTATAGTCACCGGCCTACGCCAGAGCCACAGCAACGCGGGATCCGAGCCGCGTCTGCAACCTACACCACAGCTCACGGCAACGCCGGATCCTCAACCCACTGAGCAAGGCCAGGGCCCGAACCTGCAACCTCGTGGTTCCTAGTCGGATTCGTTAACCACTGCGCCACGACGGGAACTCCTCAGCCTCAAACTTTTATAGGGAACAGATAAGATAGAAAGTTTTACAGTGCTTGGTAAACTGATCCACTGTGAACAGGTAGTGTATTAGATCTTATTTTTTGCTAGTGTTGCCTCCATTTGTTCATCCATCTCTTCATCTGCTCATCCATTTAATCACACATCCATCCCTTAATTCAATGGATTTTTACTAAGAGTGAACTACGCCAAGCTTTCTGCACAGTCCTTGTCTTTGAGGCCCACCACGCCTAGCGATGAGGGAACAGACTTATGCAGTTGGGTCTTAAACAACATGGGCTTAAGCTGCATGGGTCCACATAGTTTTTTGTGTTTTTTGTTTTTTTGTTTCCAATAGTAAGTATAGTAATGCATGATCTATGCTTGGTCGTTTCAGTGGATGTGGAACCACAGATGCAGAGGGCTGACTATGGGACTTGAGTGTCTGGGGATTTTGGTATCTGTGGTGGGTCCTGGACCCAACCCCACAACCAGAACTTGATTCTATACCGTTATCACTTTATACCATTTAATTGCATATAATTATAGGTATTGTGATAGAATCAGGTACCAGTTGTAGGGCACAGATTAGGTCATGGTGAGGATGTTAGGAAAGGCTTGAAAGAGAAAGTAACCATGCCAGGGCTGGTGAATTTTGGGTAGGTGTTTGCCAGACAGGTGGGGGTCCAGGTAGAGGGAGCAGCATAAACAGGCAAAAAACATGACGTGTTTTCATGTGCTCTGGGAATTCCAAAGAATTTGCTGTGTTTGGAGAGGTGAATCTGGAGAAGTAGATGGGGCCGTTTCATGAAGTGCTTTGTGTGTCATTTACAGGTGCTGGCTCTTTATGCCCAGGGCAGTGGGGAGCCCCGCGGGTCTTCAAGGAAGGGAGCGACAGAACCCTCTGGTAGCAGTGTGGAGGGCAGATTGGAAGGGGATAGGGCTAGAGGTAGGAACACCAGTTAGAAGGTTATTATAATAGTTGTGGGAGAGACGATGTGGACCTGAATTGTCCACTTGGCAGTCATCTCAGTGGGGATGCTCACGGTGGGAAGAGGTCTTTAAACAAGCTCCTCTTCTGTGACAACATGCGTGTTTCCCTCTGACTTTGGCTCTCAGTCCGGAAGTCCCAATTTCAGGGAACGGTTCTGCGGTCCTTCCATTCTCACAAGTCAGAAGCGACCCCTTTCAAGCCCTTGGCATTTGATCTTGTTTCAGGTGGGAAAACATAGCATCCACTCTGGTTCATTAAGGTGCTTGCAGAGAAATAAGTTCCTCTGTTCTATTGAAGGTGGTGGTGATTTACAGAGTCCTCGCTTCCTATATAGCTCATTTCCCTTTCTCTTATAGGGCAGAGGTGGGCTTGTCTTACCTACTTTATTTTTATTTATTTTTTGTCTTTTTTCTTTTTAGCGCCATATCTACAGCACATGGAGGTTCCTAGGCTAGGGGTCTAATCAGAGCTGTAACCGCCGGCCTATGCCACAGCCACAGAAATGCCAGATCTGAGCCATGTCTGCGACCTATACCACAGCTCATGGCAATGCCGGATCCTTGACCCACTGAGTGGGACCAGGGATTGAACCCTCAACCCTCATGGATGCTAGTCAGGTTCCTTAACCACTGAGCCATGATGGGAACTCCATCTAACCTACCTTTAAATTGAGCTGACACATTATCTTGTAAAGACGAATTCAGGTCTCTCCTGTTTGGTTTACTCACTGTTGGACTTAGGCACCAAATACCCTTTGCTCAGTAGCTCTCATTTATGTTATCCAACTTTGTTATTTTTTGCTTTGTGTGTGTGGTGTTTTTGAGTTTTAACAAATGTTTATGGGACAGCCACCTTGAAGGAGTAGTGTGGATAGCCGAGTACATAGTAGGATTTCCCAGACCCATAAGATGTCAAAGCTGGAAGGGGTCTTGGGGATCGTTTGTGCCCAGCCCCCTGGGAGCAGCACAGTCACACATGCAAAGCTGGCTGCAGTTCCCTCTTCTACCACCCACGGACTTTGCAGGTTTGAGCAAGTTCCATAACCCTTCAGAACCTAGCCTGCCTTTTCTGTAAAGTAAGCATGTGAAGATTAAGGGGATGATCGGTAAGGAGAGCTGTAAACACAGTGTCTAGCGCATGGTAAGGGCTCTGTAAATTTTACTGCCCTTGATCACATTCCTTTCGTTTTATGAATGATGATACTGAGACTAAGAAGTGACTTCCTCAAGGTCATAGGGCTAGATAAAGTCCCAATTAAAACACAAGTCTCCTGTTGCTTTCTTCATGCTGGTGGTTATTCTCAAAAGGCCCCTGTTCTGGTACAGGTGGGGGCGGGGGCGGGTTGGGAAGACTTTGCTTTGCTGACCTAGGAGATGGGGGCAGAGATAGAGCGTGGGGAGGCGGCCAGTGAAGCTAGATTTCACCTCCCTCCCAATGCTGCCGAGGGCTACCGTTGCCACTCTCATCCTAGGTCCTGCTGGTAGTTTCCTTTGCCATGGATGCCAGCTACTTGCCAGTTCATCTCTTGTCAGCCTGCAGGGTGGTGGGGATGGGGCTACACCTGCTCCCTAGGGGAACTTCCCAGCAATTAACAGAAGGCAGACCTTAACAGTTGTTTGAGTGAACCGCCTTGAGGTCATTCAGATATTTTTTTTTCCATATTTCAAATACGATGCCATTAGAGGCCTGAAATTTATCATAAGAACTGTTATTTACAGCTCACAGCTATAACAAATGGCAATGATTTTGGGTGTTTCACGTTTGGGTGCTTCGAAGGTTGTTGCTCTCAGACATTTATTGTCTGTTCTGCTTATAAATAGTTACTTCCATGAATACTCTGGCACCATGGCTCAGTTCCTATTTTTCCAATACGAGCAGAGTCAGGGTTATGTCAGTAAACACACGAAAAAACACATCTTGATGATGTTGACTGTGAGCCTCTGAGGTCTCGGTGGAGTAGGCTCGGCTTAATTCACTTTGTGCACCTCCATAATAGAGTCTACTGCCAGCCCCCTCTACCCGCCATCCCTTGACTTTTACTGGTGGAGTATAAATTACGGTTGATAACTTGATATCCTTCCTATAGCAAAGTAACATTGCTGATTTATAGTCAATTAGGCAGGATGTGTCCTTTGAATTGTGTCTCTATTGGTGGGGCATGGGGTTTCTCTGAATCAATCATACTGTTTTTTTTTGGTCCTCTTAGTATCCAACAATAAAATAGCTGTCAGATGGCCAGGGTTAGCACTCAGCCAGGGGCCAGAGGTAGCTGGGTGCCAGGGGATATTGTGAAAAGGACCTGGATCACTTACCCTTGGCGGCAGAATGGTTTGTTCAGATGAGCCCCCTGTGGAACTTTTCCTTAAACCCCAAAGTGACATTAACAATCCAGTACCTACCACCTTCTGCTCCGAGCCCAGCCTTGAGGGAAGAGTGCCAGAGCTGGGAGGTGTAGAGGGCAAAGGCAGAAGGAAGGGAAGGTCAAAAGCAGGCTGGGACAAAGGCAGCATAGGAGGCAGCAGCCACTCCCGGAGACCCCAGGGCATCAGGCCCTGCCAGATGGGCTGTGCAGCGGAAAAGAGCACGGAAATGGTGGAGTACCAGAAACCACCCTTGCCTGCTTCTCAAATTTTCCTTTCACCTCCTCTATAGAATTCAGCCCTTCTGCCTGGAAGGAATTTTAGAGGAGGCCTTGTGGAGTCTCAACTTGTGCCGTGACAGCTGTGATGTTTCTTCTCTCCATCCTTGAAATGAAACCATGGGCTACCTTGGAAGCGTGAATTACCTTCAGCAACCTCCTGGTCCCAGGGGGTGGTCGGGGCCTTTGAGTCTGGCCACGCAGGATGCTTTTTAATCTGGGACAGGACAAGTCTTTTCACTGGCTGCTGGCTGGGCTGCTGGCTGTGCTAATCAGAGAAGGTAAAGGGTCTCGGAGGAAAACCCTTTTAAACGCATTCAACTTGAATGTCACCACAGATACCTCTGCAGCTTTGTAAAGAAGACAGGAGATGCCCTTGGTGCCTGCCAGATGACATCTGCTAGGAAGCAGTTGCAGTGGCAGCCAATTGAACAAGGCTCTGGTGAAGAATCGGCCAGTCCAAGAGGACTGGGGCTTAGTGCCCTGAAACAGGTTCCCCAAACCCCACCCGGAGAGCTGGGTTCAAACATGCAGATACTATCCTTAGATGTGGAGATTTTGCTTCATTCCATCTAGGTCACAGCCAGGGAATCTGTGCATTTAACACAAGCATCCACTTGTTCTTTTTGTTGTTGTTGTTGTTGTCTTTTTGCTATTTCTTTGGGCCACTTCTGCGGCATATGGAGGTTCCCAGGCTAGGGGTCGAATCGGAGCTGTAGCCGCCGGCCTATGCCAGAGCCACAGCAACGTGGGATCCGAGCCGCGTCTGCCACCTACACCACAGCTCACGGCAACGCCGGATCGTTAACCCACTGAGCAAGGGCAGGGACCGAACCCGCAACCTCATGGTTCCTAGTCGGATTCGTTAACCACTGCGCCACGACGGGAACTCCTGCATCCACTTGTTCTGATGTCCCTCGTTCTCAAAACCACTACAGGAACAATTCATTATTTCCAGTTCTTTGAAGAGGACCTTGTGTTCATTTTTGATGGGACGTGAGCTGCGATGTCTATCGGGGTCTGTGCTGAGAGGGTCGCTTTAGCAGTGGGAACAAGTTCAGAGCAAGGAGAATGGTTTACCTGTGCAGGAGAATACTCTGAGCCTAGGGGCACCAGGCATTTCTAAGCAATTGTTAGGCTATTGCTCTGTGTACTAATAATTAGTACTCTGCATTTCTGATGAGTATTTTCCTTTCTTTGTGGTAAATTGCCTAAGAGCCTCTCAATATATGATGCTTGCTTTTCCAAGCTGAGGTTTATATTGAATGGCAGAAGACAAATCTGTTTCTGTTTTTTCAGAAAGTCCGTTAATTCAGATTGACTAGATTGCCTTACGGCTACCTTAAATGACTAATTTTCACTACAGTAGAATTACAGATTGTGAAGGGGGCAGGGTATACAGGGGACAACAGTTGTTGAATTGTAAAGAAAGATGGACTTCAAAGACTTTGGTGGTTCTCGAGCTAGAGATCTCTACTGACCTCCCCCCAACCCCGGTGCCTGGAAAACTCCATTTTCATCAAGCTTAAAGCATTGAAAGCCAGAAAAGAAGGGAAGGGAGCAAAGGGGTGGGAGTGAGAAATTAAGGAATGGAGAAAAAAATAGTCAAAGGGATTTTATGGAGAGAGGTGTTTGGTTTCCTTTTTCTTGGGGACTTGGCCCACTTTATCCAGCATGGATGCCCTCTAGCGTCTAGACACAGGCTGGGGTGTATAGGAAGATGTGGAAACAGAGAAGCAGCAAGCCTAACCCCAGCCAGTCTCCAACCTCCTGCTCTCCAGTGCATCCCAACGCTGTCCCCGCGCCACCCTGAGTGTAGTGCTCCTCATACAGAGTGTACGGACCTGGCGAGCGGACTTCTTGCCTGGGCCTAGGCTGAGGCTCCCAGGCCCAGGCAGCAGTTGGTTCTGCCTTTGGGGAAGGGGGATGATGCAGACAAGGGTGCCTGTCATTAGCTGGCAGCCAAATATACACAATAGTGATCCTAGAGGAGGGACGTTGGGTCCTTAAATGATAAAAAGGTGATGGGAGGGGCAAGTTGTGGGGTGTTGATAGGTGGGAAGAGACAAGCTTTCCTGATTCCCTTAGTTGATGAAAAAAATCAATCAGTCAATCTAAGAAGGAAATGGAAAGTTTTATTCGAGTCAAATTTGAGGATTATAACCCAGGAAGAGCATCTCTGAAAACTCTGGGATCTTAGAAGTCAGGGCACAGTTACGGAAGTTTTTTTGAGCCAGAGAGCTGTACATCAAATGATGTATTGACAGTTTACACAATCCAGATCCAAGTGTCATCCTGGCCCCTTACAAGATCAGGAAGGGGTGTTATCTTTAAGGAGTTGTCTAGTTGATGCTTGGAGAACGTTGCTCTTCATGATTGAGTAGGCGTTTCTGCTGATGGGGGAGATTGGCTCTATGCGTAATGCAGCTACACAATGCACCATGTGGGGAGAGAGGAGGCCAAAACGCTGAGGAAAAATGTTACGTTTAAACTTGTCTTGCCACAGAATAGGAATTTTAGCTCACAACTTGTATCTCCACAAGCTACAGGGAATACTTAGTGAAGATGGATGGCGTTTGGGTACGAGGCAAAGGGGACTTGGCTTGTCTGTCAACAATCGACAGTCATAGGTATCTAAGTCTTTTTTTCTTTTAATGGTATAAATCACAGTGTTTATGACAATGCTTCTCAAACTGTAATTTACATACAGGATTTTGTTAAAATACAGATTCTGATTCAGTAGGTCTGGGAAGGGGTCTGGTATTTAGCATTCCTGCCCATGGTAGAGTAGGGCTAATTGGCAATGTGTTGAAGGAAGACGTTAAGTCTTGAGTGGAGCACTAAACAGTAAGTTTAGGCTGGAATAGAGAATTAGGGGCCATTCTGTGGTGCGGTGTGTTGGAAAGGCAGTCTGCAATAAAGGTGTGGGCATTTGGTAAGCAATAATACATGCCCAGGACAATGAAAGGCTAATCTTTGCAGGACAAAAGTGTTACTAGAGAAAGGAGGTGAAGATGGATTTGAGTCAGTAGGGAAGGGTGGGTCCATTTTTGGAAAGGTCTTGAATGCTGGCCTGAGTTTGGGCTTTGTCCTAGAAATACTATGTGAAATGGATGGTTACTGGGGTATGCTGCTGCATAGCACAATATTCTCCCCAATATTCAGTGATAACCTACATGGGGAAAGAATC
The DNA here is from genome assembly GCF_016906955.1 of Phacochoerus africanus. Taxonomy (NCBI): domain Eukaryota; kingdom Metazoa; phylum Chordata; class Mammalia; order Artiodactyla; family Suidae; genus Phacochoerus; species Phacochoerus africanus. The sequence continues at coordinate 109,765,960 of NC_062560.1, read as the reverse complement.
AGAAAAAAAGCATGGATGCGTGTACATGTGTAACTGAATCACTTCGTCATCCTGCAGAAATGATCACAACATTGTAAAGCAACTGTACTTTCTTAAAACTTTAAAAAATGATTCAATGAAGGCTTTTGAGCAGAGGAATAATGCGCAGAAAGCTGTGTTTTCAAAAGAACCAATCTTAACAGCAGTACATAGGGTGGATGAAAGGGAAAAGAGCCTTGGAGGAAGGTAAATGTCAATAGCAGTAAGATTTGGTGTAAGGGGATGAAGCCCTGGATCAGGGTGGCAGTAGAACTTGGAAAGCAAGTCATCAGACTGGAAAACAGCAGGACTCTGACTGACAGAAGGTTCCCCTGTGTTCTCTGCCTCTCCTTCAAATCACCTCGTTCAGAAGGGCTAAGAGGCTGTGGGGCTAAGGTTTTTCTCACTAGTGCATTTTTTGAAGCTCTTGTTAAACTCCTGAAAATCAGACTATGAAGTGAGACGGCTGTTGTGACCTTGTGGGAGGACCAGCCCTCTCTTATATTGCCAGAGGGGCTGAAAGGTGACTTTCTAAATGGTATATAAAATTCTGAAAGGATGGGACAAATGGTTGCCCATCAGCCCTGCGAGATAGTAACCACTGCTGAAACACAAGGTCATAGACAGAAACTGGAAGCAAAGCAAGCAATTTAGGCTGGATATTGTTTACAAGGGACGTGCAACTGGAGACCGTACTGACAAGAGCTCAGCTATAAATACAGATTTTATCTGGAAGCTTTTTGAGGACAATGCCTGATATGGTGTGGGCTGGAGAGTTAAGAGGAAGGGGCAATTGCAGATTTTATCCTTTCAGGATTTGCGAGGCCCACACCCGATTGGGCAGATGTCTCTCTGCATTTTCTGATGGCTGCATTATGTCCCAACAGCATGGCAGCCATCCCCTGTGTTGATTTTATTGTTCTGAAAAGGAAGCGACATATGACCTCTTCTTGGACTGTGAATTGAACATGGCACCCCAAAGCTCCTCCTCCGGCTTATTAGTCTCTCCCAACTTTAGTCCGTCATGGGGCTGGGATCACTCCCTGTGCAAATCACTCTGTGAAGGCCCAGGGCCCTGTGAAAAAGTAGGTCTTTTAAAGCAAGAGGGGTAAACTTCAGTGGAGAGGACTTTGACCACCGCCTTAGTTAGCTAGAAAGGGCTTCAGGGGGAGTTCCCGTCGTGGCGCAGTGGTTAACGAATCCGACTAGGAACCATGAGCTTGCGGGTTTGGTCCCTGGCCTTGCTCGGTGGGTTAACGATCCGGCGTTGCCGTGAGCTGTGGTGTAGGTTGCAGACGCGGCTCGGATCCCGCGTGGCTGTGGCTCTGGCGTAGGCCGGTGGCTGCGGCTCCGATTCGACCCCTGGCCTGGGAACCTCCATATGCCGCGGGAGCGGCCCAAGAAATAGCAACAACAAAAAAAGACCAAAAAAAAAAAAAAAAAAAAAAGGGCTTCAGGGGAATGGGGATTGTAGGGATTCAAGGGATTGAGTTGTGCCGAGGGGAAGCAGGAAGGTTCTAGATGAGAGTGTTGGGAAAAGTCTCCTCAATATGCGTGTAGGTGGGTCTGCGTAGTTAAGGGCTACTGCCCGGTAGGGAAAGGTGAGAAACTTGGGTCAACTTCACGCGTGTTCCCGGGTCAGGTCACAGCAGCCCCACAGCTGAGGAGCAGCAGTCTTTAGAAAGGCTTAGGTTTGAAGGTCTGAGGAGTGACAATTTTCTATTGAGGGGAGGCTGGTGGTGTGTGCTGCATGAGAGGCTTCTTGACAGGCACTAGGCTTTGTGAAAAGAGCATCGATTCCTATCCTAACTATATGTTTCTGCTGGGATAAAACATACCCTGCTAGTAGTAGGCCTTAATGGAAGAAATTTACTGATGCTGAGATTAACATACGCCAAGGACCATCCCTCCCCTGGATCCCTTTGTAGCGTTAAGGGAAATTCCAGAGAGTGAACAATGTGGGAGTTTCCGTTACCTGGCACAGAGTCAGCACTTGATATAGGTTCATTGAACGAATGAATGGATGCTTGAGAGAATGGACAAAATACAAATATTGTGAAGAAAGCACTAAATCTAAAGCCATAAGATCTGGGTTCAAATTGCTGCACTGCCATTTACAAGCTCTTGGACCTTTGTTAATTTCTCTCTCTCTCAGGCCTCATGTTCTTAATATTTAACATGAGGATAATGATGCTTGCCCTGCCTCTGTCACACAATTGTGGGAAAAAAAGTGGATAAAAGGAAACATCCATTTGGGAACTCTAAAATCCATAAAGACCAAGGACGGCCATTTTGGCATTTGCTGAGATAACGATATCTCTGGGGCTCCTTAGGGGGGAGGGTCACTGGAGCTGGCCTCTGTCCCCAGATGAATCCTACAAAGAAACCTTGGTGCTGTCCAGAATCCAATCCCAGATTCCCGTGTGTTGGAGGTAAGAATCAGACTCTTGTGCCTGGCCAGCCTCCCTTCCTGAATGACAGGGAGCACGGAAAACGCCGAGGACTTTAAATGTGCCATCTCTGGAAATGATTCACCAGAAGCCTGCAGCGAGTTATCTCAGGAGATTTATTTTCTGTATTCTCAACTGTCTCCATGATGGCAGTGTCCCAAGGAGGGACGAGTGGGTCTCTTGCTTGCTCCATCTCTCTCTCTCTTCACCTTGATTCACGAGGAGCAGTTGATTTGACTTTTAATCGCTCTCATCTTTGTGTCCCTCTCCTTTCATCTAAAGGCTCTTTCCTCACCTTGAGCTCAATGGAAGTTTCCTCACATCCCCTTTCATGGATACATTGTGCAGAGTCCCTATTTAAATGGCTGCTTTGTTCTCGGGGTTAGGGGAGAGAAGGTGGGATGATTTAAAAATCCTGCTGGGAGTCCTTGAGGAAGCAGGCTTGGAGTACTGTTTGCAGAAGTCAATAGGCTTGTTGTAAGCAGGCATTGTGTGTTCTAGCACAGGCGGCTGAAACAAATCAATTTCAATTTACTTGTCCAGCAAAAGGAGCCATTATTTAGAACTGAATAGCCAGAGCTCCCATAATATATTGTGAAAACTTATTGTAGTTTTTACTGAGAACTAGCTTATGATGAAATTATTTGTTTAGAAGCAAAGTGTGGATGTTTACAGAATATAAATTCTGGAGGTATTGATTAGAGGCCGTTGAGGAATGAGCCACATTTCTTTGCTAAATGTGGTGGCCGGGTGATTTTCATCTGATATTGAGACCAGTCCAGTGCTGGCTGGAAATGTGGCAGGATCCTTACTTTGACGACATGCACAATTAACACCGGAGAAAGGTGTTGGCTAGTTAGGGAGATAAGATAGTTAAGGCTGAAGCTCATTCACCTTTAAAGAGCTGATTGGCTCTTAAAGTTGGCTCCCTTACATTTTCCCTTAAATATCTGACCCTGGCTCTATATGTTAGCTATACAGCTTGGTATATTACCAAGAAACTGTTGAAACTCTTGGTAGAGGTGACATTTAAAACTTGATTTTTCACTGTGAAGTCTTACCCTTCCAGAAGAAAACAAACACAAGACATTGAGACATAATTTTTGCCTCTCTGAAATTGGCTGGTTTTATATATATATATATATATATATACACACACACACATATAATTTTTAATTCGTCAGCCCTTTGCATGCATTTTGTGTAATGTCTGATTATTGCTCTTTTGGAAAATGGCTACGGTTTTTTTTTAACTGTCTCTATATACTGTGGTTTTCTGTTGAAAGATATCGCCTTACATTTTCCACTAGTGCAAATTCTCATGTTTTCCACAAAATTCTCAGACATTTACCTACTGGAAAGTGTATCAACACCAACTTCTTGTCTGTGTCAGGTACTATGCAAGGCCCTATATCTTTGCTGTCATTGTGGTCTAGCAGAACTTTGGATCCTGTTCACTTGGCTTAGTTGGGTAGAACACTTTAGTGATAACTAATAAATCCTCAGCACCTGGTAACTTAGAGGTTATTCTTACCCTAATTGGCATTCCTTGCTTGTGCTTCTTTCCTCAAGCCGTGGTCCACGCACCAGCTCCTTCCCTCTTGATTCTGAGTGCTTTGTCAATAGTACTTAGAGAACACTTGAATGTAGCGGGTGTTCTTTAAATATTGGTTAAGTGAAAGAATGGAAAGATGGCTCTGGGCTAAAGAGGGTAGGTACTTTTATATATGAAATCAAACTACAGTCATAACGAGTGGGTATAGTTTGGTACATTCCCTCTCTCTGATATCATATTATATTTCAGGAAGATCTACATGATGGGAGCTCTGGGCACCAGAGGTATCCCCAGGTGGACCATGTGTGGCAATGGGGTCATATCCCCACGTGTAAATGAAATGTGTGTGATTTGGACTTACCCGTTTTTCAAGCATTGTATTTACTGACACGCGAACCTGGTTTTGGAGTGGAACTGAGGGTGGATCAAATGTGCTAAAGTTCAGTCGGTACTGGACAATACCGTCAAGCTCAGTAGCCAGGTGTTGGTGATCTAAGGTAAACTGGCTGCTTTAGCCCTGTGCTTCTGAATAATTCAGAATAAAGGCATGATTTGTGTGATTCATATCAATTTGAATTTTCAGCAGTAAAGGGCAACAGCTCAGCCATACCATTTTAATATAGTGTCAACACAAGTGGCTAACTAGGGCAATTTAGTGAGAAGACATTGGTGGCAACCCAGTCAAACTGGTTTCTTGCAATACATATTCCAGTGGAACAGAATTGAAAGCCCAGAAATAAACCCACGCATATATGGTCAACTAATGTTTGACAAGGAAACCAAGAATACTCAATGAGGAAAGGATAATCTCTTCAATAAACAGTGTTGGGAGAACAGGGTATTCACATACAAATGAATCAAACAGGACCCCTATCTAAATACCATTCACAAACATCAACTCAAAATGGACTAAAGACTTAAATGTAAGCCATGAAATGATACAACTTCTAGAAGAAAACTGAGGGAAAAGGCTTATTAACATTGGTCTTGGCAACTGATTTTTTGGATATGACACCAAAAGAACCAGCAACAAAAGCAAAGTGGGACAATGTCAAACAGCATCTGCACAGCAAAACAAAATGAAAAGGCAGCCTACAGAATGGGAGAAAATACTTATGAACCACATATAAGATAATGGTTTAATATCTAAAATATATAAGGAACTTGTACAACTCAGCATAAAAACATAATTTTTCCAAGGAGGATATTACAAATGTTGAACGGGTATGTGAAAAGGGACACATCAGTCACCAGAGAAATGCAAATCAAACCCTCAATTATCACCTCACCATGGTCACATTGACTATCATCAAAAAAGATAAGAGATGGAGGAGTTCCCGTCGTGGCGCAGTGGTTAACGAATCCGACTAGGAACCATGAGGTTGCGGGTTCGGTCCCTGGCCTTGCTCGGTGGGTTAACGATCCGGCGTTGCCGTGAGCTGTGGTGTAGGTTGCAGACACGGCTCGGATCTTGCGTTGCTGTGGCTCTGGCGTAGGCCGGTGGCTACAGCTCCGATTCAACCCCTAGCCTGGGAACCTCCATATGCCGCGGGAGCGGCCCAAGAAATAGCAAAAAGACAAAAAAAAAAAAAAGATAAGAGATGGAGTTCCCGTCGTGGCGCAGTGGTTAACGAATCCGACTAGGAACCATGAGGTTGAGAGTTTGATCCCTGGCCTTGCTCAGTGGGTTAAGGATCTGGTGTTGCCGTGAGCTGTGCTGTAGGTTGCACACGAGGCTTGGATCCTGAGTTGCTGTGGCTCTGGTGTAGGCCAGTGGCTACAGCTCCAATTCGACACCTAGCCTGGGAACCTCCATATGCTGCAGGAGTGGCCTAAGAAATCGCAAAAAGCCAACCCCCCCCCTCCAAAAAAGAGATAATAAGTGCTGGTGAGGATGTAGACAAAAGGGAACGCTTGTGCTCTGTGGGAATGTAATTGATAGAGCTACTATGGAAAATAGTATGGAGGTTCCTCAAAAAATTAGAAATAGAATTAGCATATGATCCAGCAATCTGATTTCTGGGTTTATAGCTGAAGGAAATTTGCTATTTTGAAGAGGCAATTGTATTCCCATGTTCATTGTAGCATTGTTCACAATAACCAAGACATGGAAACAACCTAAGTGTCCATCTCTAGAAAGAAAGTGTGAGATACACACACACACACGGCAACATGGATAAACCTTAAAGGCATTAGGCTAAGTGAAATTAGTTAGAGGAATACAGATACTGCATGTTCTCACTTAAATGTGGAATCTAAGAAAGCTTAACTCGGAGCAGAATGATGGTTGCCAGAGGCTGGGGGGTGGGGGAGCGGTGGGAGAAACGGGAAGGTGTTGGTCAAAGGATACAAACTTCTAGTGATGAGATTAATAAGTTTTGGGGATCTAATGTACAGCATGGTAACTATAGTTAATAATGCCATGTTATATACTAGAAAGCTGCTAAGAGTGTAGATCTTAAATATTCTCACCACCAAAAAAAAGGTATTTGAAGTGAGGGAAGTGTTAGCTAACCTTACTGTGTTCATTATTTTGAAATATATGCGTGTATTTTTGTACACCGTAAACCTCCATATGTTTTATATCAATTATATCTCAATAAATACAGGTAAAAACCTGATTGTTTGCATGACATGTAGACAGAACTGCCAATTGATTGACCATCTTTTCATCTGAGTTGTTTATAATGTTGTCACATTAAGCCCAGCAGATATTCTTCTGGGACCCGAGGGTAATCAGCATAATGAAAAATTTAGTGTGCCTTTTTTGAAGTCATGGTTTGAAAGTCATAGCAGGAGTTTCTGTCGTGGCTCAGCGGTAATGAACCCGACTAGTATCCATGAGGACATGGTTTTCATCCCTGGCCCTTCTCAGTGGGTCTTAAGGATCTGGCGTTGCTGGGAGCTGTGATGTAGGGCACAGACGAGGCTCGGATCTGGAGTGGCTGTGGCTGTGCCTAGGCCAGCAGCTACAGCTCTGATTCGACCTGCATCTTGGGAACTTCCATATGCATGAGTGCGACCCTATTAAAACAGAAGAAAAAGAATTTGGAAGTCAGAGCAGGTGGAACATACCAGATGAATCCTGAATCTTTAATGGAGATCCTTATTTTCTTCTAAATAGCAGTCAGGAGCCTGATTATGGTGGTCTAGTTTGATTATTGTTTTGTATTATTTAATAGAAAGAACTCATATTTGATAACTTTATTTGAATTTTTATATACATATACATATTTAATAATTTTTTTTTTTCCAGAGGCATTTACTGTCTCTATTTCAATACAACTCTATCTACTGACCTCTGTGTCTTCCTCCAGTTCTCTTGATTTATTATCTGGACCTTTCCTTGGCCATTTACTCAGTTGCCTTTTGACCTCCTCTATATTCCTTTCTTTTGTGATGTAACACCCGTCCTTCTCCTCATGCATACCTGTGCATGAAGGAAAGGGCATGTGAGCACAAAGCAAGAGGGTGGCCATCTGCAAGCCAGGACAAGAGCTCCCTCCAGAGTCTGACAATGCTGCCATCTTGATCTTGGACTTTCTAGCCTCTAGAATGATGAAAAATAGAATTCTGTTGTTTAGGCCATGCAGTCTATGGTATTTTGTGGTGGAAATCTGACCTTAGACAAATGTTGAGCCTATTTTCATGTGGTTGTTTGTTTATTTATTTATTTTTATTTTTATTTTTTATTTTTTGTCTTTTTGCTGTTTCTTGGGCTGCTCCTGCGGCATATGGAGGTTCCTAGGCTAGGGGTTGAATCGGAGCTGTAACCACCGGCCTACGCCAGAGCCACAGCAACGCGGGACCCGAGCCGCGTCTGCAACCTATACCACAGCTCACGGCAACGCCAGATCGTTAACCCACTGAGCAAGGGCAGGGATCGAACCCGCAACCTCATGGTTCCTAGTCGGATTCGTTAACCACTGCGCCACGACGGGAACTCCTCATGTGGTTTTTGTTCATTTGCATATCTTATTTGGAAAAAAAAAAAACTTCGAAAATACTGTGTTTTAAATTTGGTTACTACTTCTCAATGTTAGTTTATTATAGTCTTTATATATATTTTGTATATAAGTCCATTATTAGATGTGATTTTCAGATATTTTTCCCATTTTGTCCTTGAACTCTCTCGATGTTGTCCGTGGAAGCACAAAAATTTTTAACTCTGGTAAAGTACTATTTATTTATTTCTCTTTTGTTGCTTATGCTTGAGATTCCGTGGCCCAATGTAGGTAATGCATATTTAGCCCTATGTTTTCTCTGAGAGTTTTATGGGATTTGCTTTTATAGTCACATCATTGATCCATCCTGAATTAATTTTTGTTTATAGTGTGAAGTAATGTTCCAACTTTAATTATTTGCATGTGGGTGTCTACCTGTCCCAGCACTATTTTTGAAGAGACTTTATCTTTTATGCATTGTGTTGTCTTGGTGAAATTAATGGTAAATGTAAGTATTTATCTCTGGATTGTCCATTCTATTCCATTGATCTATATGTTCATTCTTGCCAATCTTTTTCTCACAGCTTTCTTTTATTTTATTTTTTCTTTTTATTTATATTTTTTTGCTTTTTAGGGCCGAACCCAAGGCATATGGAGGTTCCCAGGCTAGGGGTCCAATTGGAGCTATAGCTGCCAGCGTACACCACAGCCACAGCAATTGCCAGATTTGAGCCTCATCTGCGACCTACACTGCAGTTCACAGCTGTGCCGGATCCTTAACGCACTGAGTGAGGCCAGGTTTCAAACCTGCAACCTCATGGCCCATAGTCGGATTCATTTTTCCACTGTGCCATGACGGGAACTCTACTCTCTCTCAGCTTTCTTGAGGTATAATTAATATACTTAGAAATGCACGTGCTTAATGTGTACAATTTGAGGAGTTTGGATATAGGCACACACCAGTGATACCATCACCACAATCAAGGTAATAGTCATATCTACCTCTTTTCAGAGTTTCTCATGTCCTTTTTTTTGGCCATGCCCACAGCATGCAGAAGTTCCTGGGTCAGAGGTTGAACATGAGCTTACAACAGTGACAACGTTGGATCCTGAACCTGTGGAGTCACTCCTCTGTGTCCCTTTTCTGGTGTGTTTGTCAGAAGAGCACGTAACATAAGATCTACTCTCTTAACATTTTAAGTGAATACTACTACATTGTTAATTTTAGGAACTATGTCATACAGCAGATCTTTAGAATTTATTCATCTATTATAACTGAAACTTTATACCCATTGACATTTTCCCTACACCCCCCAAGGCCCTGTCTGTCACTCACTACTGTATTCTCTGATTCTATGAGTTTGACTCTCTTAGTTGCTTGCTATAGGTGGAATCATGCATATTTGTCCTTCTGTGACTGGCATATTTAACTTAGCTTATTGTTCTCAATTTTCATCTCTGTAATTGCAAATGGCAAGATTTCCTTCTCTTTTACAACTGAATAATATTCAATTTCATGTATAGACGGCATTTTCTTTATCCATTTATGTGTCAATGGACACTTGGGTTGTTTCTGTCTTATTTAAATAGCCCTGCCATGAAGATGGGAGTACGAACATATATCTTTGTGATCTTGATTTCAACTCTTTTGGATGTGTACCCAGAAGTGGGATTGCTGTATCGAATGGTAGTTCTATTTGTGATTTTTAAGGACTCTCCATACCATTGTTCAGAGCTGCTGCAGCATTTTACATTTTCAACAGCAGTAAACAAAGATTGCACTTTCTCCACAACTCTACCAGCAGTTCTTATCTTTTGCTTTTTAAATAATAGCGATTCTAACAAGTGTGAAATGAGGTGATATCTCAATTAGTTTTTTTTTGAGCATTTTAAAATTGGGGTGTAGTTGATTCATTATAGTTTTGATTTGCATTTCCTTGATAACTAGTTATTTGAATATCTTTTCATATATATGTTGATCATTTGTGTGTCGTCTTTAGAGAAATGCCTGTTCAAGTCCTTTGCTTTTTTTCTTCTTCTACTGAGTTGTAGGTGTTCCTTATATATTTTGGAAATTAATCACTTACCATAGATTCCTTGCAAATATTTTCTCCTATTCTGTAGATTACCTTTTCATTCTGTTGATTTTTTTCCTTTTCTGTGCAGAAGCTGTTTAGTTTTAATGTTGTCATACTTGTTTATTTTTGTGTTCATTTCTGTGCTTTTGGTGTCATGTCCCAGAAATCATGGTAAGACAGGGTCAAGAAGCTTTTCTACTATGTTTTCTTTGAAGAGTTTTAATTACTGATCTTACAGTGAAGTCTTTAATCCATTTTAAGTTGATTTTTGTGTGTGGTGAAATGTGGAGGTCCAATATAATCTTTTTGCATGTGGATATCCAGTTCCCCCAACACTATTTAAGAGGCTACCCTTTCCTCATTGTGTATCCTTGGCACCCTTGTCAATGATCAACTGATCCTATGTGTTTGTGTTTATTTCTAGGTTCTCTACTGTGTTTCATTGGTCTGTATATATCTTTGGTGCCAGTACCATACTGTTTTAATTTACTGTAGCTTTGTAATATATTTTGAAATCAGAAAGTGTGATGCCTCCAGCTTTGTTTTACTTTCTCAGGTCACTTTGACTATTCTGCGTCTTTAGTGGTTCTGTATGTATTTTAGGATTTAAAAATTCTACCAAAAAAACCCCCCAAAAAAACAAAAACAAAAACCACCACTAGGATTTTGATGGAATTAATATTTAATCTATAGATTGCTTTGAGTAGTATGGACAGTTAAAAAATACTTGATTTTCCATTTTATGAACATGAGATATCTTTCCATTTATTTATATCTCTTAATTTCTTCAATATTTTATTGTTTTTAGCATACAAATCTTTCAGCTGCTTGGTCAAGTTTCTTAAGTATTTTATTCTTTTTGATGCTATCATAAATGAGATTGTTTTCTGAATTTACTTTTTGAATGGTTTACTGCTAATCTATAGGAATGCAACTAATTGTTATGGTTTTTTTTTTTTTTTTTGGTATCCTGCAACTTTACTGAATTTATTCTAACAGGTTTTCTTTTTTTTTTCTTTCTTTTTTTGACGAGAGTTTTTAGGGTTTTGTACATTTAGCATCATGTCATGTTCAAATAGATAATTTAATTTTAATTATTTTCCTATTTGGACTCTTTTCTTTTTCTTACCTAATTATCTTGGCTTAAACCTCCAATAGAATATTGGATAGAAGTGACTAGAGCGGACATTCTTGAATTTTTTCTGATCTTAAGTGAAAGGTATTCAGTCTTTTGTTAGTAATTATTATCTTAGCTTTACATTTTATATAGACACCTCTTTATCAGACTGGGGCAGTTACTCCTATTCTCGCTTGAGTACTTTCTCATGAATGGGTATTGGGTTTGTCAAATGTTTCCTTCCTCTATGGAGGTGATCATGTGGGCTTTGCCCTTTATTCTATTACATTGGTTTTTATGTTAAAACTTGTATTTCTGGGATATATCTCATTTATTCATGGTGTATAATCCTTTGTATATGTTACTGTATTTGTTTTTCTAGTACTTTATTGAGGATATTTGTATCTATGTACATAAGGGTCTGTACTTCTGTAATCTTGTGATGGCTTTGAATCGTTTGGTGTCAGGATAGTACTGGATCCAAAGAATTAGTTGGGGAAAAGTTCTCTTCTGTTTTTGGGAGGGTCTGGAAAGACTGGTGTTAATTCTTTGAGTCACATCAGTGAAGCCGTCTGGGCCCAGGCATTTCTTTGTGAAAATTTTAAAAATTATTTTGATTTCCTACTTATTACAGGTGTATCTAGTTACTTTTGAGTCAGTTTCAGTGGCTGATGTCTTTGTAGGAATTTGTCAATTTCAAGTAGGTTATCTAATTTGTTAACATACAGTTATTCATAATATTCCCTTACAATCCTTTTTAATTTCTATAAATTCAGCAATGATCCCTTTTTTATACTTTTATTCTTTTTTCTTCAGGAATGTTTTTAGAATAACAGAAATTGGATATTTTATTGAGTCAGGGAAGAAAGATCATTTAGTTATAATATTTATTTTAATTACAATTAGGGTTGACCTTTGCGGATATTCATCCTGATACAATACTCCAGGGTTTATGTGAGCTTTTAAAGGTGAGGACAAATTTATTCTTGCCTTTCTTTCCTGATTACCCAAGGCCATGTGTGTCATCTAGGGCTTCATTGGTCATTTGGCTAATTTTATAGAGTCCCTGATCATTATGAAATATTTCTATATATTTGGGGATATTTAGGAAATAAATGACTTGGACCCTGCAGTTGGGGGCAGAACAATATGGAAAGACTATTTCTAATATTGTAGTCTTTATAATTTATTTCTCCCACCTCCCAAATGCAAATATTACAGTCAAGGGAAATAAAGGGGCTTTTGCAAGGCTTTTTAGAAATTTACTGAGATAGATGAAACTAGAACACAGGGCTTGTCCATGTATAGTCACAAAGCCAAACCTAACTGCCAGAAAGTTTATACAATGTAGTCTTATCACCATGTTTCCAGAAAAAGCAGATTTTGGAGAACAGCTAATGATATCTAACATACTCTGGTAGTTCAAATTAGAAAGCAAAATGGGAGTCATGGAGGCAGTAGTTAAACCTAGGAGAAAGAAGCCTTGATTAAATCCTCCAGGGTCCTCATAAAGGCATGAAGGCCTATGTACAACAATAGCAATTAGTCATGCAGGCACCGGGTTAGTGCTTTTTATGAAGTATCCTATTTAATGATTATAACTTTGAGAGATAGTTGCTATCCCCCATTTCATTGTGAGGAAAACAAGGCCCAAAGAGACAAGCTACTTACCCAGGTTCACATAGTTTGTAGAAAATGATAGAAGATGGTTATGAAACCAGATATGTCCCATTCCAATCAGTGGGTGCTAATGTACTTTTCTGCATTTTAGTTATAATACTGGAATGCAAATACATATTGGGCAAGACATTACTTTTGGTTGGGATGCTTAGGGAAGATTTGATAGAGGAAATTTAGAGAAGATACAATTTGAGCTGCACCTTGAAGAATGAGTGGGAAATGAATTCTTAAAGTTGGAAGAATTTAGAGGTGCAGGGAATTCCAGGAAGAAGAAGCCTCATAAGCAGAATTTGTATGTGAAGGTATGTTTGTGAGATAATGAGTAGAGTGAAGATGTCCTACAGGGGAGCATTGGAAGATGAGGCTGGAAAAAGAAGATTTGAAGGTTAGGCTTCGTAGAAGTGTTTTAGGAAGGTGTCACTATGTTTTTACATATAGGCAAGGAAGAAAAAATATTTCAAGGGATGCTGGAAAGCTCCTTCCAACCCGTTTCTTCACCTCTTATAACTTCCTTCTCCAGTACCACATTTCTGAAATTCCACTATTCCACTATTAGGCATTCATTCCTTAGGATTTTGCTCTCTGTTCTCTTTGAAATGGAAACCCCTTGCAAAGAGTAACATGTTGTCTTTAAGCTTTCAGTATGAAGTTGTTCTTTGGTTTCTTTCATCCTTCAGCATAGAGGCCCTCCCAAGAGCACAGAGAGCCTGAGTGGGAAGGAGGATCTGGGGATACTCTTGCTATGAAGGTTTGCCTGCCTCTGGCTTTGAATTTGAGCCAGTGCTCAGCTCAATACATTTGAATTAATAACCAACGAGATGCCTGTACTTATGTTGAAGAGGAGTGGATCTAGAATTGTGTTTTTCTGTGTGCACAAAAGTTTCCCTTCAGAGTAAATCACTACCCACTGTGAGAGTCCACATCCCTCAATTGGCCTAGTCTTATTCTCTCTCTCAATCAGTTCTTAATTTTTTTTGCTGTGAAATAGCCGCAGAAATAATGATGATGTGATTGTGTGAGTACACACACACACTTTATGCAATCGGCATTTCCACGGCCGTATTTTTATGGCTATATGTATTCTTGGGGGGGGGGGGTGTTGCAAGTAATTTTTTTTTTTTTTTGGCTTTTGTCTTTTTGTTGTTGTTGTTATTTCTTGGGCCGCTCCCGCGGCATATGGAGGTTCCCAGGCTAGGGGTCAAATCGGAGCTGTAGCCTCTGGCCTATGCCAGAGCCACAGCAACGTGGGATCCAAGCCGCGTCTGCCACCTACACCACAGCTCACGGCAACGCAGGATCGTTAACCCACTGAGCAAGGCCAGGGACCGAACCTGCAACCTCATGGTTCCTAGTCGGATTCGTTAACCACTGCGCCACGACGGGAACTCCTCAAGTAATTATTTAGTTTTCAACTTGGGTGCTGAGTTAGCTGAGGACTTCTCTAGATTGTCCTCTGCTGAGAGAGATCCATTCTCTTTGGAAGAGCTAGGGTAGTAGGCGGGAAGGAAAGGAGGGTGGGAATGGGGTGGATAGTGTGGAAGGAAGGCCTTCAGATGCCTTAATCAGCAGTGGGTAGATGTTGCTGGTGAGAGGGGGGAGGCAGGATAATAAGGGCTAATCAGGGAGAGAATTGGACTCTGACATATGTCCTCAGGGCTCTATTCCAGGAAATGGGAATTTGACAGACCACATTCAGTGCAAACCCTCAAAAACTCTGTGGTTCCACATGAAAGCCACTTCCTGTGACAGGAAAGGCCAGGCGCTAACTTTGGGTGACCTTTGAGTGTCTCTTGAGTAGTAAACTTCAGTAGCAGCCTGAGTTAATTATTTCCCCCCCCCCTGGAATAAAACGTTGTTCTGAGAGGAGAGAGAGAAAAAGAGAATGAATAAGATCTTGAAAAGTTTGCAGTCAGGGAGAGCTGGAGGGCCAGGTTTGCTTTGCTAAAACAATTTCTCAAATGGTAGCTGTCAGTGAATGTGTTAGCTGACAGAATTGAGAGCATGACAGGATTGTTGTGCATTTACCAGGAGTTCTGTGGACACAAGTTACCTCAGTCTATTACTAATGCACGTGAATTGCCCCCTTTCTTTTTCTTGTTACCCACAGACAGTAAGAGATGACCATTACCAAAAGAATGTGGGGCTATTTGCATGTGGCCAGGGTAGATGTGGTGTGGGTGGTGGGATGGGAAGAAGAGAGAGAGATGACTGGGGATGTACCTATGAAACTTAGGGAGAAGGCAGGTCTTGGGAAGCATATATATATATATTTTTTATATATATTTTAACCCAATCCTATCAGGTGACCTGACAAGCTTCTTTTAAGCCTCAGGCTACCTGGTCTCAGAGTTCACATTGCCCCAGGCTACAGATTCTTTCTCAAGCCCTAGGTCACTGACTCCTCACTATTGGCTTTGTCTTACTCCATGGAGGTCTCTTGAACAGCCTGGAATCTAAAACTAGTGACTTGCTCACTAGAAGACATAAACCCATCTGGAACTTGGGGTATAGGGAACAGGGACAACAGTGACCACGTAAATGACTGTTGGGGGATTGTTGGCCAGAAACAAGATGACATGAATTGTAGTCATTCAACCAGATTTTGATCCAATGTGACCAAACTAGGTCTCATGTTGCGTTGCTGGGGCATGTTCATGCTTTTCCAATCCAGGCTCTATACAGTTGTCAGAGCCAGCTAGAACATAAATTAGATAATACCACATTCTACACAGAAGCAGTTTTCCTAATACCTCCTTCAAGGACTTTGATGAGCTTGCCCCTCCCTGCCTACCTCTCCAGCCTCTTTTTTTTTTTTTTTTTTTGTCTTTTGTTGTTGTTGTTGTTGCTATTTCTTGGGCCGCTCCCGCGGCATATGGAGGTTCCCAGGCTAGGGGTCGAGTCGGAACTGTAGCCACCGGCCTACGCAAGAGCCACAGCCACACGGGATCCGAGCCGCGTCTGCAACCTACACCACAGCTCACGGCAACGCCGGATTGTTAACCCGCCGAGCAAGGGCAGGGACCGAACCCGCCACCTCATGGTTCCTAGTTGGATTCGTTAACCACTGCGCCACGACGGGAACTCCTCCAGCCTCTTTTTAAACGTCATTTAAGCCTTCACTCATAGGATGTAGACTGTTAACATCTATAGAAATCCTGACAGAGGTGTGTTTGGGTCGAAGTGAGGTTAACCAGGAAAAGCTGCAGGAAGGTGATAGAATCTGGCTTGGCCTTGAAGTGTGGGTAGAGTTTGCCTTTGATCCTGGTGTTTCAAAAGAAAGTTTGCCGAAGGATCCCTTGCAGACCTCAGAAAGGCCCTGGAATCAGGATAGATGATCGTGATCTTGGCAATGTTCCAAACAACTTCAGAATCACTGGAGTAAAGGCAGGGGTCTCCCAGTGGACTAAATCTTGACTGCGCCCAAAGGGTCTTTGAAAAGAAACTGTTTATGGAGTTCCCATCGTGGCGCAGCAGAAATGAATCCGACGAGGAACCATGAGGTTTTGGGTTCGATCCCTGGCCTCGCTCAGTGGGTTAAAGATCCGGCATTGCCGTGAGCTGTGGTGTAGGTCACAGACACGGCTTGGATCTGGCATTGCCGTGGCTCTGGCGTAGGCTGGCAGCTGTAGCTCTGATTGGACCCCTGGCTTGGGAGCCTCCATGTGCTGCAGGTGCGGCCCTAAAAAACAAAACAAAACAAAACTGTCCAAAGGTGACTGGGCCCAGCAGTGATGAATGGCATGGTACACCTTGGAGGGGCCCTGGGAAGCTGAAGAATAAGCTCTAGTTATTTTAATAACCACTCTTTGCATCTGGAGGATGACCCTACTGATCCTTCATCTAAATAATGGGACTAAATGGCAGCAACTGGCTAGGCTTTGCTAACTCAGACTGGGTATCTGTGACTTTTGAAAGTTCCTGTGCTGAAGGAAAAGCTTTCTCCTCTCTCTTTTTTTCTTGTTATTAGATGGGCCAGGCCCAGTTCCTTCATGTAACCTGAGAGTATGGCATGGGATGCTTGTATGAGCACCAAATGACTGGTTTGTTCACGGCCAGTGAATTGCAAAGTGTATAAAGGCCATTTGCTTTGCCTTCTTCACCATATGGATTGGAAACCTTAGATCTGAGGGGAAAAAAAGATCTGATTGCCCTAGATTTGGCTGTGTCCCAGGGAGAGAAAGTTTTACGCAGCTCTTCAACCAGCAGCATGAAGGTTTATTAGATGTAAAAATCAAATTATGCATTTGCTATTCTTTGAGGGAAGTTAATGGAGTTACTACTACATGTAAAATCTTGATAATATTTTCTACTGCCCAGGAAAAATTATACATAAGCATGCAGGTATTGTAGATACACTATTTATGGTTTATAATCACAAACAGAATCCATGTCCAATTAACTTCAGATACTAGGTGTTTACTCTGTGCTAGTTATGTGTTAGACATTAGGGGAAAAATATAAGACAAAAATCCTTACCTCAATATTCACAGTATGATAAATGCAATAAAAAGAGAAAACACACAAGGTACAGAGGAAGCATAAAATAACTGTATTAAGGAGATCAGGGAAGACTTCTCAGAAGAGGGAGCTTCTGGCTGGCTTTTTATGAATGAATGGGTGGGTATTCACTGGATATACCTAAGGGACCAGGGGGATGAAGTAATTGATGTGGCAGGATCAGCAGATACAAAGGCCAGGGGAACAGCAAGGCTTGTTACAGGAACTGTATCTAATGCAGACTGCTAGAGCATGAGATGGAAAGGCTTGGTTTAGGGAAGACGAGCCTGGAGAAGCAGGCAGAAGCCCAGTCATGAAGTGTGGCATACACTTTACTTTTCACATGGTAAGGAGCCAGTGATGGGATTTAAACAAGAGAGTTAAGTAAACCAATTTGCATTCATTTTTCATTCAGGCTGTCAGCCAGTTAATAGGAATTTATTGAGCCACTACAATGTGCCAAGTTTTCTGTCAAACTCTGTGGGTATAGTCCTTCTCTTGATGGAAGTGGGAGGGACAAATATGAATGTGTTATCAATGCTACAGGAGCTCATTTAGTCTGGAGGGGCGGGGATCAGAGAAGAAGTGGTGAAGTATGAGTTAACTAAGCAAATGGGAAATGGGGGTGCCAAAGATAGAAGGAGGGATAGATTCAAAATCCCAAGGGAGAAAGCAACAAGGTGTTTCAGGCGCATGAGAGTACATCAGGATGGATGAACTCTGAAGGGCCTTGGGAGGAAAGAGTAGCAGAGGAAGGGTTGGTTTGCTTTGATAGTTTTGTTTTGGTTTAATTAGATTGGGAGATTATTGTAGCAGCAGAATTGAGGGTGGGTTTTGGGAGTGGACACTGGCAGCAGGAAGAAAGAGCCGGCAGTTGTCCAGGATTATGTGTTAAGCTGATTTAGGACCATTGCCCTGGCAATGGTGAGAGAATGGAATGGAAAGCTGTTAAGGTGATAGGGTGATAGGACTTAATACCTGATTAGATCTGAAGGCTAAGAAAAAGGAGTAGAAGATGGCTTGGTTTCCTCCGTGGTTACTGGGAAATGGGGGTCACCCATCCAGATAGGGAATATAGTAGGTTTTTCAACTCCGGTGTGGTTTCCAGCTGCTGACTGCTTACGTGGACATTGAGCTTCTTGTCTCACTCTGCTGGATGACAAGTGTGCCCTCTATTAAAAGTAGCACATAAGTGTAGTCAAACAGTTAATTCAAAGAGTCCAGACATGTATAAAAAGAAACTTAAAAATTCCCTTCACATAACTACTATACCATATCCCAAAGGTCGCCTCTGTTAGTAATTTCTTCTAGAAAAATATTGTATGCACCTATTAGCATCTATGTGTGGTCTTTGCAAATTTGCATCACCAGAGTCTTACAGACTTAAGTACCTTGCTCTTTTTTATTGTAATATATCTTGGAAATCGCTCTGTATCAGAACAGACCTCATTCTTTTTAATGACTGTTGTACACATTGTTCCATTATATAGACATTTGTGTGGATTCTAGTTTGGTATTCATTCTTTAAATCGATATTTATTGAGGGAGTACTATGTGCCAGACATAATCTTGGCATCTGTGAAGTAAATGGTCCAGTGGGAAAGACGGTGATTAATTCAACTATAGAAATGTAGAATTGCAACCATGACATGTGCCAAAGGTGCTTTGAGAATCTCCCATAGGGCATTTGAACCCACCAGGGAGGCCAAGGAAGCCTCCACTGTGAAATTCATGCTTGAACTGATTAGTGAAAAATGAGTTAACAGTTACAAAGAGGGGAAAGGCACATTTTAGGCAGAGTACAAAGGGTAGATGCATTTTAAAAAAATTATTAAAATATAGGAGTTTGCGTCGTGGCAAAGCAGAAATTAATCTGACCAGGATCCATGAGGTTGAGGGTTCAATCCCTGGCCTCACTCAGTGGATTAAGCATCCAGCATTGCCATGAGCTGTGGTGTAGGTTGAAGACGTGGTTCTGATCCTGTGTTGCTGTGGTGTAGGCTGGCAGCTATAGCTCCGATTAGACCTGCTGGCCTGGGAACCTCCATATACCGTGGGTGCAGCCCTAAAAAAGCAAAAAAATAAATAAATAAAATATAGTTGCTTCACAATGTTCTGTCAATTTCTCCTGTACAGCAAAGTGATCCATTCAAATATATATATACATTCTTTTCCTCATGTTATCTTTTATCATGTTCTATAACAGGTGATTGAGTATAGTTCCCTGTGCTATACAGTAGGACCTCATTGCTTATTCATTCTAAATATAATAGGTTGCATCTACTAACCTCAATCTCCCAGTCCATCTCACTCCCTCCCCCTTCCCCTTGGCAACCACAAGTCTGGTCTCCATGTCCATGAGTTTCCTTCTTTTCTGTAGATAAGTTCATTTGTGCCATACATTAGATTGCAGATATAAGTGATCATATGGTATCTGTCTTTCTCTTTCTGAATCACTCAGTATGAGAATCTCTAGTTCCATCCATGTTGCTGCAGATAGCATTATCGGGTTCTTTTTGATGGCTGAGTAGTGTTTCATTGTGTATATGTACCACATCTTAATCCATTCATCTTTCAATGAACATTTAGGTTGTTTCCATCTCTTGGCTATTGTGAATAGTGCTGCAGTGAACATTGGGGTGTATGTAACTTTTTGTTTTTTGAGTTTTGATTTTCCTTTCTTTTTAAAAAATTCAATGAATTCTATTTATAGTTGTACAACCATCATCACAACCTAATTTTAGAACATTTTCATCCCTCCCCGCAACCTTTCTTCTTTGGTAACTGTTAAGTTTTACAAAGTCTGTGAGTCTCTTTCTGTTCTGCAAATAAGTTCATTGTATTCTTTTTTTAGATTCCACATATAATTGATAGCATATGATGTTTGTGTCTAACTGTCTAACTTCACTGAGCATGGTAATTTTTAGGTCCATCCCTGTTGCTGCAAATGCCATTATCTCATTCCCTTTTTATGGCTGAGTAATATTGCATCAAGTATATGTACCACATCTTCTTTATCTCTCTGTTGATGGACATTTAGGTTTCTTCCATGTCTTGGTTATTGTATATAGCGCTGCAATAAACATTGGGGTACATGTATCTTTCCCAGTCATGGTTTTCTCCAGATAGATGCCCAGTAGTGGCATTGCTGGATCATATGGTAATTCTATTTATTTATGTATGTATGTGTGTATGTCTGTCTGTCTGTCTGTCTGTCTGTCTTTTTGCCATTTCTCGGGCTGCTCCCGCGGCATATGGAGGTTCCCAGGCTAGGGGTCGAATCGGAGCCGTAGCCCCCAGTCTACGCCAGAGCCACAGCAACGCGGGATCCGAGCCGCGTCTGCAATCTACACCACAGCTCACGGCAACGCCGGATCGTCAACCCACTGAGCAAGGGCAGGGACCGAACCCGCCACCTCATGGTTCCTAGCCGGATTCGTTAACCACTGCGCCACGACGGGAACTCCCTTGGTAATTCTATTTTTAGTTTTCTGTGGAATCTCCATAGTGTTTTCCATAGAGGTTGCACCAACTTACATTCCCACCAACAGTGTAGGAGGGTTCTCTTTTCTCTACACCCTGTCCAGCATTTATTGTTTGTAGACTTTTTGATGATGGCCATTCTGGCCGGTTTAAGGTGGCATCTCATAGTAGTTTTGATTTGCATTTGTCTAATAATTAGAGATGTTGAGTATCTTCTCATGTATTTTTTTGGCCATCTGCATGTCTTCTTTGGAGAATTATCTGTTTAGATTGCCCATTTAAAATTTTTTTTAAATTTTTTTGTCTTTTCTCGGGCTGAACCCGAGGCATATGGAGGTTCCCAGGCTAGGGGTCTTATCAGAGCTGTAGCCGCTGGCCTACACCACAGCCACAGTAATGCAAGATCCGAGCCGCGGCTGCGACCTACACCACAGCTCATGGCAACGCGGGATGCTTAACACCCGCTGAGTGAGGCCAGGGATCGAACCCACAACCTCATGGTTCCTAGTGGGATTCACTAATCACTGAGCCATGATGGGAACCTCCAGGGTTGTTTTTTATTTTTTATTTTTATTTTTTGATATTGAGCTTCAGAAGGTGTTTATACATTTTGGAGATTAATCCCTTATCCGTTGCTTCATTTGCAAGTATTTTCTCACATTCCGTGGGTTGCCTTTTTGTTATGTTTGGGGTTTCCTTTGCTGTGCAAAAACTTTTTAAGTTTAATTAGGTCCTATTTGTTCATTTTTTGTTTTTATTGTCATTCCTCAAGTAGGTGGATCTGAGAAGATATTGCTGTGGTTTATGTCAGAGTGTTCACCCTATGTTTTCCCCTAAGAGAGTTATATTGTATCCAGTCTTATATTTAGGTCTTGAATCCATTTTGATTTTATTTTTCTGTATGGTGTTAGGGAGTGTTCTAGTTTCATACTTTTATATATACCTGTCCAGTTTTCCCAGCACCACTTATTGAAGTGACTCTTTTCTCCATTGTATATCTTGCCTCGTTTGTCATAGATTAGTTGACTGTTGGTGCGTGGGTTTAATTCTGGGCTTTCTATCCTGTTCCACTGATCGATATTTCTGTCTTGGTGCCAGTACCGACGGTTTTGATGATTGTTGCTTTGTAGTGTAGTGTGAAGTCAGGGAACCTGATTCCTTCAGTTCCGTTTTTCTTTTTCAAGATCGCTTTGCCTATTTGGGGTCTTTATTGTTTCCTTACAAATTTTAAAATTATTTGTTCTAGTTGTGAAAAATGCCTTGCCTTTGGTAATTTGATAGCGATTTAACCTGTAGATTGCCTTGGGTAGTATTATCACTTTAACAATATTTATTCTTCCAAACCGAAAGTATGGTGTAGCTTTCCATCCCTTTGTGCTGTCTTCAGTTTCTTTGATCAGCATCTTATAGTTTTTGGAATCACAGGTCTTTTGTCTCCATAGGTAGGTTTATTCTTAGGTATTTTATTCTTTTTGATGTGATGATAAATTATATTATGTCCGTAATTTTTCTTTCTTATATTTTATTGTTCGTGTATAGAAATGAAAGAGTATATTCATTTTGTATCCTGCAACTTTAGTGAATTCATTGATGAAGTCTACTAGTTTTCTGATAGCATCTTTAGGCTTTTTTATGTATAGGATCTTATCATCTGCAAACAGTGACAGTTTTATTCTTTAGTTAATTGACCACTTGGGAAATTGTTTCTCACTTAGCACTCCTCTCTATTTAGTACTGGAACCTATCCTTGCCAATCCTATAAATGTCTTTGGTAGTTTCTACAATGGAAAGAGAGTATAAACCATTTGCAAAGTGAAATTTCCATTTTTGTAAAAGATGCAAAATTTAATGAAGTTGACGAAAGTGATGGAGATTTGCTTGACTTCTACAAAGCCCTTGATATGTGAGGACTTGGCAAAAGTTAATTTTTGAGGAAAAGAAAATTTCACACAGACAAGATGGATAGGATAAAAGAATAATTGGAATATGAGCAATCAAGAGAGGTGAAGCTGTTGAGTATTCTGTAAAGCTTATTCTTTATGATCTTGTAAAATAATGCGAAGGATGTTTCATTGTAACATCATGCCATTTTTGTTAGTAAAGTCAAACCAAGAAAATCCACAACCCACATTTGGTTTGTTTATCGTTGAAAGAATGCCGGTATAATTGCATTAAAACTTTCTTTTTAAAAAATCAAAGAGTAGATTTTGTATATTTTATTTATTTTTTTAAAGTCAAAATTTCAGGAGTTCCTCCTGTGTTACAGTTAGGTTACCAAGCTGACTACAGGTTGCCATGGAGGCATAGGTTCAATCCGTGGCCTGGTTCAGCAGGTTAAAGGATTTGGTGTTGTCACAGCTGTGGCTCAAGATTCAAACTCTGCCCTGGGATCTTCACTTTGCTAGGGTGCAGGCATTAAAATTTTTTTTTTCAATTAAACATGAGGGAAATCTATAATATTTTGTTCTTATTTTAAGTAGATTTCCTTTAAATGCCCCCTTTTCCAGTAGCAGTTATTCTTTGTTGCATAGAATGCCTCTGTTGCTCAATTATCTTCCTCAGAATTGGGACCAATTTCCATTTCTACCAACAGTATGTTAGCGTGCCTCTTATTCCTCATCTTGGAGAGCTTTTGAATTATTGAGAATCTTATGGGTGAAAAAGACACCTTCATTGCTCTTTTTATTTGGATTTCATCAATCATGAATAAGGTCAAACATCCTTTCAAATATTTAATGGCCGTTTGTATTTTTCTGAGAAATGCCTGTTAGTATTTTTTGCCTGTTTTCCTTTGGGGGCTGTTCATTCTTTAGCCATTGATTTGTACCACCTTATTCTAAATGAAGGGACATAGTCATTTGTTTGTCATATATGCTGCAAATTCTCTTCCAGTCCGTCTTGTGTTTTTGACATTAGCAATAAAAAAGCTTTTCATTTGTTTGTGATCCATTTTGTTTTTTTCATTTTGGATTCTGAGACTTGTATCCTGCTTAAAAAATGCTTCCATCTTCAAGTTTATGAATTAATTTCCCTATGTTTTCACCTAGTAATTTTATGGTTTTGTTTTTTTTCCCCACTGTTGAAATATTTGATCCAGTGAGGATTTATTTTATTATAATAAATGAGGAAGATCTTCAGCCTTTTTTCTGAAACAGTCACATGTTCCCAATATCATTAATTGAACAATACATATCTTCTTTTCTGATGCGAAATGCCACCTTTGTCATATACTAAATCTTCATATTTAAGTCTAATTTTTTGAACTCTTCTGTATTTCATTGATTTACCTATTTCTTCATTATTAAACAATTTTCATCTTTGCAAATTCAGGGTGCTCTTCATTCTGTTCTCCTATGCTCCTCTTTCAGAATTTTCCTGGCTATTCTTGATTATATTTTGTCTTAGATGACAGAAATGTTTTTAGATCAACCCTACTACTTGTTTTTAGGGATTTCTCCTTGCATTTTATGTAGTTTATGTTCTATGTATTCTGTTATTTGGTGTATGAATATTTATGGCAGTTACATCCGCATTGTGGATGGTGTCCTTTATCTAAACACTTTTTTTCCTTGAATTCAATCTTCTCTGATATTAATATCATAACCTCTGCTTTCTTCTTTCATCATTTTTATGGTGTGTAATATGTCTCATGGTTCAGTAATGCTGTTTTGGTTATCAATTTGTTTTCTTGGCTCTGTAGTCTCCCTTTTCATCTCATTCTTAGCATTCCATTGTTTTATCATTTGTCTTTGATGTCCTGTTCCAATGACTCGATGTACTCTTGAAATACGTCTTTTATTTAGTGGCGAATGTTTTCTTCAAGCATGGATTCATTATCTGTATTTCACTCCCTCCTTTCTTTCCCTTGCCTTCTCCCTCTATTTCTGTCCTGTAGTATTTTTGCAGGGTTGTTATTCTACATGTTTTCATTGTATTCACATTTAAGTTAAAGGCTTCTATGAGACTTTTTATAGAAGATGTGAATTCCTCTTCACTCCCTTCTCACTCTGTACCTCTGTAAGACCTTCAAGTCCTTCATTTTGGGGACAAGACCTCGGATGTTCTGGTCACATTTTGCTGCCCAAAGGCAGTCGTGGTTAGTGGATCCCTAGTTTCTTGCCTGTAATTTTCTTAAAATGCCTATAACAGGATTTGTTCTATCTAGTTGCGTGATTCTCTATCCTTCTTAGGCATCACAATCATCTGGGGGAAACTATCCTAATATGTGTGTGTAATATGTCTCATGGTTCAGGGCCTTGACTCCACAGATCTTGATTCACAGGGTTTGGCCTTGAGGTTCAGGAATTGGTACATTGTCGCAGCTCCCCAGATGGTAACTCTCATGCATAGTAGTGACTGAGAACCACTCACGCAAGTGGCAGAACTATTTATTCCATGTACATACCTCTAGCTTCAGGTTGCTCTCTAACTCAACATGAAGCCTAAGACTTTCCCTTCTAATAAGCATTTAATGCCAGAAATCAACTTTTCTCACTTCACCCTCCCATCTTAGTGGAGAAAAATATATGCAAAACTTTGGGGTTTGGCCATAAAGCATGATTATCCTGCATATTTGGAGGGGGAATTCCGTTCATCAGGGCCTGTCTTTGTGCCTCTTCTTTATGAGCCCTTCCTTCAAATAGTTTTGTCTTAGTTAATGTCTTGTCCATTTTCTAATCTGCCTACTCAGTTGTTGCCAGAAAAAAAAGATCTGTGAGTGATTATGATTCCAGCATCTTTTTTAACCTGCCAAAATCAGAATGAAGACTTGCTAGCCTTCCTGTACTTTCCTTGAAATCCTGGCAAGAAACTGAGGTGGTAAGGAGTGACTTCTCTTCCTGAGAGAATTTCCACATCTTTTCCTTTCAGTCTCCTTTCAGGATATTTATTCATCCCCATTCCTTCCAATGTACTAATTCATGGGAGAGAGAGGCTTAAGGAGAGCTGTATTAATTCTGAGAATCTTCTCTTTGTCATTCATCTTAGCTGTAATTTTTCAAAGATTGTGACTATGAGCCTTTCTTTATTTGCTGCTTATTGTTTCATAATGTATGATTATTGTTCCTTTCATTAAATTTTGGGAGCAGATTTCATGGCAAGAAGCTTCATTCCACCATCTTACCCTTAGAGAGCTCATTTGCATTGTCTTCATTTTTTTTTTTTTTTTTTTTTAGTCTAGCTTCATTTCTAATTACGAAGCACTGGAATTCTTGTTTCTTATTTTCACATTTCTCTTGGTCCAGGGTAGCCTAAATTATCTAATCTGTGATAATGGTTTAGGGTATTTATTCCAATACTAGGATGGACTTGATTTGTGGCGATTAGCCTCTGGAAGTTAACAGCGTAGGCAGTTCAATTTGTTATTCTGTAACTGAACATTGAAATATCTTACTGTCCTATTTTCTAAATGATATAGTAATGTAAGGATACAAGGTACAGAAATAGTTCAGGCAACTTCTCAGGGCAGACTAAATCTCAAAGATTTGGTTTGGAGAAATCACTGTTCAGCTGACATCACCAGGCAGTTAGGAAAGGATCTACTGTGTATGATTTTGGACAGTAATACTGATTTGGTTATTTGGTTTCAATGTTAATGTTTCTTGGTATCTGGTGACCAAAAAGAAGTTAATCAGATGTTTAGCCTGCTTTTTCTTGCAACAAATATTGTGTGCCTACTCTGTTTAAGTACCAGTCTAGACACTAGAAGTATAGCAGTTGTAGCAAAGAAATGCAACTCCTGCTCTTCTGGAGCATCTGATCCAGTTGGGGAGATAGAGAAAAACAGCTGAACGAGTACAAAAAGGCCATATTTTTATCGGGATAGTGATAAGTGCCTGGGGGCAAATAAAGGCAACTAGCAGGATAGAGTGGAGTGGGATTGGGGCTACCTTAGAGAAAATAGGTCAGACTCTTTGAGCGGGACTTGTTTGGGCGGCTGTGGCGGCATGTGGGGAAGGGGTGCGAAACTACTCAGAGAAGATGATCTATGAAAAAGGAATCTACAGTCAACATAAATTTGTGAAAAGCTGCATGCTATGTTTTTCTCCTGGAGATTGTCAATGCAGAGTAGCACGATAAGAGCTCTTGAAAGTCCTACAGGAAAGGAACCAGTTAACTTTCCGTAGCTCAGTGTCTCTCAAATTCATTGAAAGACTTTTATGTGTAATTCCTATCCCAGGAAAGGTGGTGTGAGTTGTAGGAAACTGTGGACAACATTTGATAGGGTAGCCACATTAGGTTTTAGATACACCCAAGTCCTTCTTTAACTGAAGCCTGATAACCATTACCTAGAGCCCATGATTACAGGAAAGTCTGTGCAGGATCTTCTCCTTCCAGCTACCTTGCCTCCTGACCCACTTTGAGGATAGGGGGAGAAATCGTAATACAACATTTTTTCTTTTTTTTCTTTCTTTCTTTTTTTTTTTTTTTTGCCATTTCTCGGGCCACTCCTGTGGCATATGGAGGTTCCCAGGCTAGGAGTTCAATCAGAGCTGTAGCCGCTGGCCTACACCACAGCCGTGGCAACACCAGATCTGAGCTGTGTCTTCCGTCTAAACCACAGCTCAATGGCAATGCTGGATCCTTAACCCACTGAGTGAAGTCAGAGATCGAACCTGCATCCTCACGGATACTAGTCAGATTTGTTACCGCCGAGCCATGATAGGAACTCTGGTAGTGCGTATATGTTAATTCCAAACTCCTACTTTATCTCTTCCCCTGCCTTTCCCTTTTGGTAATCATAAGTTTGTTTTCGAGGTCTGTGAGTCTGTTTTGTAAATAAGTTCATTTGTATCATTTTTTAAGATTCCACATATAAGTCATCTTATATTTGTCATTATCTGACTTATTTCACCTAGTATGATAACATGTAGGTCCATCCATGCTGCTGCAAATGGCATTATTTCATTCTTTTTTTATGGCTGAGTAGTATTCCATTGTTTATATGTACCTTTTTATCCATTCGTCTGATAGACATTTAGGTTGTTTCCATGTCTTGGTTATTGTAAACAGTGCTGCAGTGAACGTAGGGGTGCATGTCTTTTTTAATTATAGTTTTCTTTGATTATATATGCCTAGCAGTGGGATTGCTGGATCATATGGTAGCTCTGCTTTTATGAGGAGGCTTAACATATGCACAGAATTGTTTTAATTAAAATAAAACCAACAACTATGCTGTCATGTAATTAGTGGGCTTCCTATCTGTGATACAGATAGTCTTGTGCTACTGACCATTGATAATGCTCAGGAAACCCTGAGGCCCAGCAGATTTGTGGGATTTCAAGTAGTCATTCAGTTTTATTCACCAGCCTAATCTTTTTTTTTTTTTCCATATACACAAATCACATTTAGCAAGATTTTCCACATTAGAGGTTGACTTTAAATTCTGCCTAATCTGTAGGTAACCAGAAATTACATATGACCCTAAGCCCCCGCTTTCTGTTATCTATTCCATGAAATTTTCAGAAGCAACCACTGAGTGAGTTGGTCAAGAGGGTGGCTCCTCTCAGTCATAGCCCTAAGCTTCTCTGCTGAAATGGGCAGAGGCATTTTGAAAAATAGAGTCGGTAACACGTAAGCTGGGTCGACTGGGGAAAAGAAATCCTGTGGTGCCAAAACGTCTTGCCAAACTCCTATGCATTACCCTACTCTATCGTCTTGGCTGCCATTTTCAGGTTTTACTTGATGAAGGGTCAAGTCCTTTTCAAAGGTAGAGCCCTTGGAAGATCTCTACCCTTGGATGTTGGCACACTTTCAGTAGCATTAGTTTAGTGGTTCCCAAACTTTATTCTTCATGATGGGCACCTTGAGGTGATTGCTAAAGCTACAGTTACCAGGTACTTCCCTCATCAAGAGTCTGGTTTAGCAGATTTGGGATGTGGTTCAGGAAACTGCTTTTGTGACAACTCCCCAGGTGATTTTGATGCAGTGGTCCAAGATTACAACAAGGTAAACATTGCATTGGTTCCTAGCTCTCCCATCCCAGAGGCCTTCCCTACTTATTTCCATTTGATGTCAGCTCCTATGCTCCTCACTTATTTTAGGTCTCAGCTCTGGAGCTTTGCTACTGAGAACTGTCTGGGTCACCAACACTGGCACTGATGCTACAAGTGGCCAGCTTTGTTTTGTCCATGGTGAGCTTGCTTCTTCCACTGGACTGTACAATAGGATAGCTCTGTCAATGCTTCTTAATGGATCTCTCATTTTTGGAGCCAAGAGGTCCGCCTCCCTGTTCCCCCATATAATGAATCTTCAGAAGGAGACAAAGTCACAGCACACGTCAACAATTTTTCTTGAAAACCTACTTAATACAAGGCCAGAAGATGATGTTTTATGCTTTCAAAGCAGAGTTATTAACGAAGCCTTTCAGACCTTTATAAATGGAAAATGTCTTCAAAAGGACGTTTAGCATCCAGCTTCAGAATAAAGATTGAAAGTCCCCCCCACCCCCGCCCCAAGGAAAAAACCTCCCACACCATGCTTGGTAATTTCTATGATATTGCACAAATCAAGTTGAATGCGCCTGTACATAAAACATCATTTAATATTCTGGGCAATTTATTTTTAAAGAGGAACTGTCAGTCTTTTGACAAGCTTCAAAGTTAACTTACTTTCAAAAATGTCAAAGTCGGGCATCAAGTTTATCTCATCAATCTTTACAGCTAGGGAAAAAACTAGCTAACATTATCTTAGGGTCATGAAAATATTCTTTTAGTGAATTAACAGGCATGAAAACTTGTCTCGTGTTTGATATCATAGCCTGAACATAGGCTATGATATCCAAGTATTATCTTGAAATTTTAATAAATGTTGTAGAAAGTCCAGAGTCTTTGTGACATTTATGAATATTTTTTTCCATCGTCTAAGAAACCCCAGATATCAGCAATTAACACTTCTTAACAAGATATTAGTGATATCTCCTAGGTTGAGCAGTGGGCTGGGATACGCCTGCTTCACTTTCTCTGTAACCCCTATTCTTCCCAGCAACCACTCGTAACTGGACAAAGGAGAACACTAGCCATTTCACTCAGAGTTTTCATGCAGATTTTTCTCCTCCTATTAGGCAGTCACTGGTCATTGCTCACTATGTGTAATCAGTGTCTTCATAAGAAAATACAGGTAACTGACCATAGATGTAAGATTTGGATTAAAATCTTTATTTTCCTGTTTTTAATATGGGAAACCAAATTTATTGCATACTGAATCTGAAATTATGGTGGTGATTCTATCCCTTTTGTTAATTAGTGTGTTTGTGTTGTGTCTATACACAAGTATTATTCACAGCCACTAAAGTGTTTAATTTGATTATTCCATCTTCTGCAATTTAATTGAGATGCTGGAAAAAGAGATTACTCATGCTCATATAGTGACCTCCCTGGCTTTACTGATGAGTTTGGAATTATTTTGGAAAAATCATAGCATCTTAGGAATCAAATTTTAGGTTCTGATTGTATCATCTCTTTCATAAAGTATGTTTCTAATATATTTGCACTAAAAAGTAAAAATAGTGTGTATTAGGTTCTGGGATTTCTTATATATTTTTACTTATGTTCTCTTATTTTTAGTTATCAATGATTCCATAACTGTCCTAGCTGTTCAACGTACATTTATTCATTCTTTTTTTCAATAAGTAATGTTATTCATATTGAGAACCTACTATACCCAGCCTATTGCTCCATGCCCTAGGATGAGGTAGCTGTTCAATGTACATTTATTCATTCTTCCTTTCAATAAGTAGTGTTATTCATATTGAGAACCTACTATACCCAGCCTATTCCACCATGCCCTAGGACGAGGTAGCTGTTCAATGTACATTTATTCATTCTTTCTTTCAATAAGTAGTGTTATTCATATTGAGAACCTACTATACCCAGCCTATTCCACCATGCCCTAGGACGAGGATTGTGTTGTTGAAACTAAAGATACATAAAATCAATGATAGACTCAAGCAGAAGGTTGCAAGGTAACTTACAAGAAGTGTGAGTGCTCTTAAATGGACCAGGCGCCAGTGTTGGTTTTCAAGAGGACAACTATGTAAATCTTCGTGTAGATCAAATATGTCATTTTACACTTATCCTCTGTTTCTACCTTCTCACTTAATCTTCACCTGTATCATCCATCCCCAGTGCTTTATAAATTTGGATTTTCTTATAGCGGATTAAAAAAAAAAAAGAACAAGTGGGCCATGCAATACCCTGGTAGGGGCGTTTGTGAGGTAGACATAGGACTTGCTATTTGGACCACTTTTATGGTAGGAAAGGGTGG
Source organism: Phacochoerus africanus (assembly GCF_016906955.1). NCBI lineage: Eukaryota > Metazoa > Chordata > Mammalia > Artiodactyla > Suidae > Phacochoerus > Phacochoerus africanus. Next base: position 109,734,875 of record NC_062560.1, on the reverse strand, counting down.
TCCTAGCAGTTTGTTTTAGTGCTGCAGAGATGTTTTTCCCCATCAGAAAATCTGGAGTTTATGATTAGAAGTTAGTAGTCTGCAAACCGAAACCCAACTGGGTTGCCGAGAGGCAGGCAGCTGCAAAGGAAAGCTCAGGCAATTATGGCCTTGCAAGAAGAATAAAAGCTTTCCCTTGCCCGTTTGGGATTGTATAATCAAATCTGCGTCTCTCGATTGCTGGAGTCAGATCATGGTGTTTGCCTACGATTACGTAATCTGAAACCCAGGACTTGCAAAACCCGTTAAAAGGAATACTTGGGAAAACAAGCCTGCTACTGTATAGACTTTGAAATTACTTTTCATAAGTTATCAGCAAATAATCAAATCTAGGGAGGAGAGGAGCCAAGCAGGAAGTGACTGGTATCTGACTAAAGAAGAAAATAGGCATTTCCATCTCATTTATTCCTTCCCTGAAATGGTGGTGATAATAATATTAATAATACAAAAAGAAAAGTCTATGCAGAGATCTCCCCTCTACCACTCGGAAATGAGAAATCAGTAGGTGATGTTTCCTAAAAGCTCCACCTTTGTCCAAACTTCCAAGTGCAACCCCTACCCCCTTTCTGTCTTTTCATAGTCCTCAAACAAATTTTAGTCAACTTACTCTTTTGTTTGGGTGGGTGCTGATTTTCTTCCCTTCTTGGAGTCTTGCTACCTGTGCACCACAGACTCGAGAAAGTCCTGTAGATAAGATGGGACCTGGACGATTTCTTATCCAACCAGAAGGTGCACACATTCATGCCAGTAAATGTGTGCCCAAGACAGCTGAGCACTCTATCCTCTGGCTTAAATCTTTGGCTGTCCTGCCCCAAGGAAATTGTTATCCTCAATGTATAGAGCTCACTCTCTCAATCCAAACAAAACTTTTATGGTAGCCATATTGGCAAAACACTGCTGACATAAAGTTTATGTGGGGATAAAAATATGCTTGGAAGGGTTGTAAATTTTATATAGATATATAGATTTCAGAATTCAAACTTGACAAATTGATGGGATAGCCAGGGAGAGCCGAATTTTCTTTTTTTAAAGGCAATAAAAATAACCCAAGGGCTGTAGATGGAGATAAAAATAAATTTGCTACATAATGTATTTGATTTAATTTATGATGTCTTTCCTGTGGCTGTTCTTAACAGACTGAAAGGAAGTAGGGCTATGATGCCACCAGGCCCTGCTTTTAGCTAGCAGAGTTTGTGGTAATTCCTCACCATGAAAGACTCTTCCCCAACCAGTGCGAGTATCGGAGGCATGGGGGATGCTCTGAGGCACTGGCCAGGTCCTCCTTTGAGCAAGGATGAGCTGCTCAGCCACTGTGAGTGAGATTAGTGTATGGTCTCTAGGTATCGGCCTCTTCAGTGTTTGTTCCAGCTGCAGAGGGTCACCTTCCAGGAGCATCCTATAGCCAATGACAGATGTGGGAACAAAAAGGCCTATTGTCTCAGCCAACTTGGAACAACTCTGAAGGGCCATTCTAGCTCCAGAGCTTCTTGTGAAGCCAGCCCAATCTGTCCTTGAACCTCCTCAGTTTTCCCCTGTTGCATTCTCCTTTTCTTCGTCTTCCTAAGCGTTGCTACCACAGACACATCTTTAAAAACATCCTGGGTGCTAAACTCTTTCTCCTTCCCTGGGAACACACCCCCATGACCAGCGCCTGCATTATGACTTGAGTGGACTCTCTGCACTTTTGCCTCCGTGGGCCTCTTCCTCTATGAAAAATAGTGAATATTTTATCATATGACTCTACTGGTATAAAGATTTATAAATATCATCACGTGTTAAAACTTCTACCGAAAAGTTGATGTTTTCTTCAGACTTTAAAAGAGAGGAAAACATTTTTGTGGGCCTCAGGCACCACACCCATTGTGATGAATGGGGGAGTCAGCCCTGCCGTGCATCCTGCTTGTGTGTGAGGCACCATATGCAAGATTGCATATGGGAAGACTGCCTCTGTTGCTCTCTTCCAACCTCAGATCATCAGGTGCCTCACCTTTCTTCCACTGGGGAAACCAACTGACAGCTAGCCCTCCTAGAAGGGGTCATTTGTAGCAAGATGCAGATGACGAACACAGCTTTGGGTTTAACTAACTCTGTAAGAGGGTAGTGCCAGAGGCTTGCTTTGTATAACAGAATCGTTGTTGTTCCTGAGTGCGTCATTTCCTGTCTACTCCCCACATTCTTTCTGTGTGTACATTTGCTGTTGTTCTGTTAAAGCTTCTGTGAAAGTTAGGCCTGGAAGGGGCTCCAGTGGCTCTTATCATAACACTAACACTGTGTGCATAGTGCAGGAGGAGTTGAAAGAGGTTTTGGGGGTAGGGGGAGGTCGGGGTACTTAAAGTGACCTAGTTGTCCTCTTCCTTCTAACTCCTTAATGCTTTTTATCCCAGGCTGATCATCTGTCTCTTCTTCTTCCTTCTTATTCTTCTTCTTCTTTTTTTTTTTGGCCATGACCATGGCATGTGGAAGTTCCCTTGCTAAGGATCAAACCCATGCCCTTGGCCATCCAGGCCACCAGGAAGGTTAGAAAGGGCAGCGGTCATCATTTACCCAGAGGCTGCTTGGCAGGTGGGTCAGATTCTTGGCTGCATGGCCCGTTGCTCCTTGGGTCCCAAACCTAGCGTGGCCAATACCATGACCTACCTCTAGTGAGTCCTTATCTGGAGACAAATGTTTTCTGGAAGGCCTTTATTGTAGAGACCTTGTCATAAACAGAGTTATTAAGCCGACAATGGGAGATGCAGAGAACTCCAAAGGGGAAAAATGTAGGGGTCAGTAATTGTTAATTTCAAATGAGCATCTTTGCCAAAATGAAATAATTACTGTATCTAGATAAAGCAGACTAAGTTGGAACAAGCAAATGTTTCTGGCAGGAAGTCAATCACATGCTGCACAATTCAATTTATGAGCAGCTACAGACAGCTTTAAAATATTTTTCTGGCTTAAGATGATGTTGAATTATTGAACCCCTTTTTGTTAAACATTTATTAACAATCTGAAAATACCAAGAAGTGGATCACCAATTTATTTGTCCTATCCTTAAACAATCCCTCTCTGTCAACTTCATCTTTCAGAATCATCATCCCTAAATTTCATGGTACCTTGGGGGAACTAGGCTTCTTTTCTGTCATCCACTATTAGGGATCTAACTTGGCTGTTTCCAATAGAGCTGGCATCTCGGTGGTGACCTTGAAAGAGATTGTAAGTAACAACATGTTTCGGTTTCTCTTACTCTACAAAGAAACAGTCTTGATTCCCACAGTCCCATTCCTTCTTATTTATAAGTAGATCACACTCATTGTCTCTGCTTTCACACCTCTCTATTCCCTCTTCATTCCATCATAAACTGGTTTCTGCTACCATTATCCACAAAAATGTACTCTTGCCAAGGTTAATATGCTTCACTGGGCAGTGCCATCTACTCATCACCTATGTGCTACTGATTCCCAGATGATATTTTTTAGCCCCAAAGTCTCCCTGAATGTCAGGATTTTATATTCAATGGCCTGCCAGCACCTCCAGCTGGGTGTCTCATGGGCAGTTCAAAATGGAACTCATCATTTCCCCCCTCAAACCTGTTCCCTCTTTGGATGTCTCTATTTTCTCACCCAATTGAAAAGTCATATTTCATCCCTTGATTTCATCATACATCCAATAAATCACTATGTCCAGTTGACTTTCTCTCTTACGTATCCCTTTGTCCTTCTTCTCTATCTCTACTAATGCTGTCTCATTTAACTTCTGGACGATAGTCATAGTTTTCCAATTGACAGCTGATCTTCTCTCTTCCTATCCATTGTCCACATTGCCACCAGCAAGACTTTCTATAATAAAATCTGATCTTGTCACTCCTATGTTTGAAACTCTGCAAAGCCTCCTAATTACCTACTGAATAAAACTCAGCCTACCTAATATGGCATTTCAAGATCTCCAGGACCTTATCCTGTCTACTTTTCAAGGCTTACCTTGAAAATGTTCTTCATTCCTTCCCTATACTATGTCATTTTTTGCTTTTGTACTTGTCATATGCCATCCATTTTGTCCGGAATATCTTTCTCTCCCTGTACCTTCCTGGCTTGTGTAGTTTGACACATCTTTAAAGTTTACCTTAGATCTATTTTCTTTAGGAAATAGTCCCTGCCTGCCCTACCACTCTCTAGTAGGTTAATACTTTTTGTGGCCCCTTAATAATCTGTGCATACATCTCTCATTTTGCCTCCTCCACTTGACTATAATTCCTTGTTTATGTCTCTGCTCTTCAATTGGACTGTGCGCTCCTTAAGGTTAGGGCCATGTTTGTCTTGATCACAGCTATACCCCCAGCATCTAAAACCATCTTTTACATGTAAAAAAGAACGCAAAAGTTCTCACTATACAAAGAAATGGTGTCCATAAACACATACTATTATAGCAGGGAACTGTTTATTTCCCACTTACTGTTTTACTTGAATCAGCAAAGTTGGATTTGTGTCAAACAGCTATCCTTCGGGGAGGCAAAACAGCAGAATGGCTAATAGTTTAGACTTTAAAGCCCTACAGATCTACTTTAAATCCTGATTCCAGCACTCACTAGCTGTAAGGTCTTGGGCAAGTCACTTAACCTCAAAGCTTTATTCCCCTCATCTATGCAGCCAGGAATATTAATAGTTACTACCTCATAGGGTTTCTATGAGGATCCTATGGGATAGATAATTATGTAGAACACAATCGTTCTTTGCATTTAAATGCCCAATAAGTATTATTGTTAATATTACTATTATATAATGATTGTTATTATTCTACATCTTCTTCCACATTTGGCTTTTGCTTTTTATGCTTCGAAGAGATCATCAGACTCTATATGTAAAGCAATTAGAACTATTCCTAGCACATAGTTAAGCATTCAAAAAAGATGTTCCTATGATCATGATTATTATTATATCAGTTGGTTCACACATGTTGCTTTCTTCTACTTTTTTTCTTTTTAAAGAAGAATTGCTTTGGATTAAAAAAAAAAAAATTCCCTTTTGCCTTAGGTTGGACTAAAGTAGTCACTTCTCATGTTCATGTTAACAAAAGTCCAAACTGTCACTTATTCTGAGTCAGGTACTGAGAAAATATTTTCTCAAAAAGATAATGATGGCACCCCAAACTTTCAATGCAGAATCATCTTTATTTTGCTGAAGAAGTTTTGAAAAATCTATTGATTAATCACTAAATAGTTTGAACACCCTAGGTTAGGATGCCCTGCTGAGAACTGTCCTCAGGGAGGTTAGAGTTTACAACACAGACTTCTTAAAGAGAGACTTCGGTTATAGGCCCCAGATTTGAGGCGTGTTCACCGGTAAATACAGAGATTTGTAGTCCCAAGAAATGAAGATAAAATAGTTTAAATGCTCATCTCAGGCGAAACCTACAGTTTAATGTGGCCTTGAAAAGTCCTATGGAAATTGATTATCCGTCCCCACTGATTGACGCTGCCATTTGAGAACTACTTTATCTTCATTTCCGATTGATCTTCAGTGGACAGAGTTTTTCTTTCTTCCTTTTTTGTTTTTTTTTTAAAAGGACTGACTGTAAATCTAACTATCAGGCGTATTTAAAATGTCATTTGGCCAAAGAACATGTCAGGGCAAAGGAGTAGATGAAGTCCTGTTTTGCCATACATTTGGGTACCTGTTCTGATCTCCCCCTTCTGCTCTGTCACAGTCTTTTGCTCACTGATGTTATTTTTTCTTCTCACTTGAGTTATCAGGTATATGGTGTAATCCAAGTTTACCAAATTGAGTTCTCAGCAGAAACTTCAAGGTAAAAAAGACTTTCTGGCCTCTTGACCTCTTGAGGATGAGGATGAGAGACCCAGGTCTAATTATCTAAAGTAAGAGTTGCTTTAACAGTTCTTACCGTTATATAGCTAGTGGTCTATCTAGCTTCCTAATGAGCTTGTACCACTGTGTAAGTTGGGGTTCTGGGCTGCAAGCCACGCAAACACACTCAGCCTACATTAAATAAGAGGAGATATTTGTGAAGGACGTCAGGGACTCATAGAATTGAAAGGAGTCTGGGAAGCCTGGTTTGCAAAGAGCAGAGACTGAAGCAGCTCTGGGGAACATAGTAACACTGTGTCATAGCAGGAATCACCTGGTTAGGACACTACTGCTGCCTTCATACATGCTAACTTTTTATTCCTTGCCACTTTTGTGAAAAAAAAAAAAAAAAAAAAGCAAACTTCCAATGGAACATCTGATTGGCTGAATTTGTCACATGACTGCTCCCTGGCCTTATCAGAGGGCTGGTAGAAAGAGGATCCAGGCTCCTGGGTATTCATAGTGAGAGTCAGGGAAAGAGAAGTGAAGCTCAGAATGACCCTTCTGCTAGGCCTCCACAAAAGATAAGAAATGATGGCACCCCAAACTTTCAATGCAGAATCATGTTTATTTTCCTGAAGAAGTTCTGAAGAAGTTCTTCTCCATCTGTTCTCCTGCAATGATTTCACCCAGCCTCATGGCTTTAACTGCCATCTAAATGCTGATGACCCTGACATTTTTATCATCTTTAAAAATCTTTTATGTTCCCCAAAGCTCAGAATCAAATAGGTAACTACCTAATACTGTTTTTCACCAGGATTTCCAAAAAACATCTCAAATTTAAAACACCCCAAATCCGCCTCCAGCTCCTGCTCCCAACTTTTTTTCTCTTTCCCATTTCAGTAATTGGGAATTCCATTAGAAATCTTATTGTCTTTACATTTGAAATAGATTCCAAATGTGACTGACCGCTTTTCACCATGTCTGCTGCTGCCATATTCATGCAAAGCACTATCTTTTCTCACCTGCATTATTGTAGGAGCCAATTAATTGGTCTCTCTGCTTCCACTCTTCTGTGTGGTCTATTCTCCTTACAGCAGCTAGTGTGATCTTGATAGAACATAAAACAAATCATAAAACCCTTAGGGTCAAAACCTTTCAGTGGCTGAGCTATTTGATCCAAGATTCTCATGTAACACTGACTGGGAAGTCTCTAACCAAGTTACTGTATAGAATACTTTCTGTTTAACAAATCTATTGCTTAGCAAATGGACAAATGTTCTTAACAAATGGACTAGGCTCCAGAAAGGCTGATCTAATTCATTGTGACATTGATCAGAGAAGGGAAAGAATATACCAAACAATCAAAAATAGACTTCCTTTGATATGACCTGGGAAAGAGAAATGTGTTTTGTGTCAGAGGCCAAGAGGTGGAGGAGAAAGGGACCTTGGCAGAAATGGAGGTTATGGAAACAGTATAAATAGATAGGATCATTACCAAGTAATTAGACAATTCCGAGAATGCAGAGTTTATATCTTTTGTATACCCTGGTCTCATTTCAATCTTGAAAGAGAACAAGTTGCTGTGGATAGAGTCACAGAGGTCATAGACATACAGATGAATAACTAGAAGAAATGTGGCTGAAAATTTGCTAAATTTAGTACACTGACAAAAGCCAGTTGGGGCCTTTATAATCTGGGTTTGCATGTGTAGAAGACAGTAACAGGGTTAGAGATAAGTTATGCAGGTCTGCAGAGTAACCATGATTATTGGCTGCTGATGAAAGGAAGATGAAAGAAATGGGGTTTTCAATGGAAGCATTTAATGAACTGCTTAATTTGAGAACTGAGTTTGGGTTTAGAAGATGTGCCCATTATTGAATGGCTAATCCATAGTAGAAATGGAGATAAGGGTCTGTGTGTTTAGTATCTTGGAGAAAACATGTTAGAGCACAAGTGAGTGAACAGACGGGAAATATAGCAGCACTTATTGGAGCCAGTGATTTCAGCAGGTTAGCAAATTAAGTATATGGCTGGAAAAGAAAAAAACAAACAAACAAAAAACGAATGGATCATTTGTGACACAATCCTGAGATTTTAATCAGGCTGTTACCTAACTGATGTGCTCAAGTTAGTAGAAGAGAGAGCTAGGAATTGCCTTTTTCTTCTTTTTGATTTATAATACAACCTGAATTGATTTCTGAATAAACTCCCCAAAGAGGCCAGACTGATAAGATTAATATTGAGGTCATTTACTGACATCAGAAAAAATATTGCTAATTGTTTCCTCAGATGGTATCAGTGGGAGAGAAAAACCTTGTGGATGAGTAGCTTTCAATAAAGGGAAAGCCACTGAATTTAAAGTGACAGTTTCATTCTTTCTCTTGCAATGAAGCACAGACCAAGTAGAAACAGAGGGCTGCAGATGTCTGTAGTGAATAAAGTGGAGAACAGAATAATTTAATGTCGATAATGGTTCTGACTAGTACCACTCAATGCAATACATATTTATTGGGCATCTAGTGTGTGATAGGCATCACATTAGAGGCACCGCGGGGTACAGAAATGACACAGCTCTTGCCTCAAGCTGCTTGCAGTTTTACTAATGGTAGGGATCACAGCCAAAGCAGTCACATCGGGAGAGTTTATGGATGACCGTAGGAGCACAAGTTGTTGCTGCTATATGAGCTACAAGTAGGGTCAAAAGGGTAGGGAGGGAAAAGGGCTTTCCTCCCCAAGATTGCAGCTTGGCAACTTTTGGGGCTGCCAAGGAAGATGGTAAGGCAGAAGTTTTTCCCAGTGTCTGCGAATTGATGAGGCAGCCTGGCCGGCCCAGAGGTGCAGGGGAAGGTCACTGTTTGTCACTTGCCTAGGGCTATTGCTGCTTTTCCTGACCCTGAATTTGAGACAGGGGGAGAGATCTGGAAGGGCTGGAGTTTCAGTAGCTCTTGGGATTGTTGTAATTAGGCTGCTGTCTTGCTTGTCATCATGCTCAAGGACTGCCTGGCTAATGGCTGGTTTGTCTCCAAAGGGACCATCATGAGGTCTCTTGCCTTTTACTTTTTTTTTTTTTTTTTGGAGCATTATTGTATCCCTAGACTGGCGCTTCTATAAACACTTGGTGTGTGAGGTTTACCCTATGTAACGGGAATGCAAAAACAGGAACACTTTAGAAGCACAAGCCTCTGCGAATTACCATATGGTCATTTAAAATCGGGTTTATCTGTGCCTTAAAGCAGAATTCCTAATAGGTGGCTGAGGGGGCCAGCTAGTCATTGTGCCTGCCTTATGGTGGCTTTCATATGGGCTGAGCTACAGCCATTGTCTGTAGGAGGGGCCAAATCAGCTATGGGGTGGGGTGGGAAGGTAGGAAATGAGAAAGGTAGGGAAATAAGTTGTAGAAAAACGGAAGGAAGAAGAGGATAGGACAAGCTGGCCCAGAAGGAATAAGACAAAAGATACCAAAATTCGGAGTGAGTGGCAAGGGAAAAGGGATAGTAGGACGTAGAGCTGGCAGTGTGGATGGAAAAATAATCCTTTTGAGTAGACAGCAGAGTCTTGGATCATGAAAATAGAGGGAGAAGGTGGGGGGAGAAGTGGGGGTTACTCTGGGAATCGAGAAGATAGAGAATGCTCTTGGAGCCCACAGATGAGGCCCTAAGGCTGATGGAAAATTGCTGGGTTTCCTCTGGGACCAAGGGCAGGATTTTAGGGCTCACACACAAACCCTTGAAAACAGCTCCAGTGACATTCTGATTCGACTGAACCATAATATGATTTTTTGGATGACAGCTTTTATTCATTCGGGACATAATGCAGGTTCTCAAAAAACCCTAATATAATGGACAGTATTGCCTGATTGCGGCAAGAAGTATGTGTCTGGTCTCCCAGGCAGAAGTCGCCCCCTGCCACGTGGCAGTTCACCAGAGTCGAGAGAGAAGATGGTAAATTGCACTTTTGAACCTGGCCTCGCAGCGTCCATCCAGGCACCTGGGCCAGGCTAACACGAACACGAGTTCAGCACAGACGAATAATGATAAAAAATGTCATGCGCGTGTCTCTCTGTCAATAACAAAGCTCATCTTTTTTTGTGCCAGCAAGACATTGCAGGCAGCCCACATTTCAAATTCAGTTAATCTCAAAATAATTCAAAAATCAAAGAGCTTATTCAACCATCAAGATATACCAGATTGACTCACTGTGTATTCATAGAAGAGACGGTTTGGGGGGAGGGAAAGGGAAGAATCCAATATCAGAATCAGTCAAAGCAGCACTAGTTTTTGTTCAGTTTAAATTGTTTCCAGACCACACAACTGCACTCAGAATACTAAGAAATATTGCCGGGGAATGGTTGATGATGCCATCATTTGCATTCTCGACTAGGAGTAAAATAGAGCACCTTGAACTCTGCAATTAAGTGGCTCTTGCTTCGCCCTCACACTTGGGTGTTTCCATCTCATTGATTCCCCCTTTCAGTTTTCCTTTTCACACCCTGTCCTCACTGCAGTTGCTGTGGCACAAAACGCTAGCAGGGAAGTGGGCAGAGGCATCAGGTTAGCAATTCGTTATGCTGCTTTGAGGATCTTGCCTGTACATGCTTAGCGCTTGGCTCTATTCTTCTGCCTTTCCCCTCCATTCTCTCAATTATCTCTCCCCCTCACTGAGGAGGAGAGGGCTGCAGTTACCTAACTGGCTGAGCCTCAGTTAACTCATCTGTAAAAATGCAGGCAATAATCCTACCCTGGAAGGTGCTCAGGAGTATTAGGATTCACCTTCTTACTTTACCCCTTCCTCATTTTACAGAAGAGGAGATGGCAACTAAGTGAGATAAAGGCTTCGCTGAAGGCTGCAGCCCCCTGAGTGGCAGAATGTTTAGCTCTGCAGATATTCCAGGCCTGCAGACTGTTGGAAGCTAGGTGAACGGGCTCAGGGAGAACTGGCTTCCCTAGAAGCTGTGTTGAGCAGGGTCTGCCTTGTGTCTTAAGACATGGAAGGAAATCTGCCCGAGGAGTTAGGAGGAGGATAGTTGGTAATCTCCCTCTACCCTAAAAGACCCTCCTCTTCTACTCATTTCTTTCTTTTTTTGTTGTTAATTTTTAATTAGAGTATAGTTGATTTTCTTCTGTATGGCATAGTGACCCAGTCATACACACAGACACACACACATTCTTTCCCTCATGTTATCGTTCATCATGTGCTATCCCAAGAGACTGGATATGCTTCCCTGTGCTGTACAGTAGGACCTCATTGCTTATCCATTTTGCATCTACCAACCCCAAAGTCCCATCCATCCCATTTTTGATCAAAAAGACACATGCACCCCTATGTTCATTGCAGCACTATTCACAATAGCAAAAACATGGAAACAACCTAAATGTCCATGGACAGATGAATAGATTAAGAAGATGTGGTACATATATATAATGGAATACTACTTACCCATAAAGGATGCTGTGTGTGCCCCCTGTTATCTTTCTTAAACTCAAACAAAAAGTCTTTCAAGTTCAAAAGTACTTTTGGGCCAAAAGGTTTTGATCCATGATTTGGGACCTATAAATACGTATTTAGTGCCTTCCATATGCCAGGCACTGGGCTAGGTGCTGGGAATGTGACACGCCCTGAGGATGATGACGCAGTTAAGGATTTTAGAGCACGGGCTCCAGGCTGGGTACTATGAAGTGCTTATGGGAAACTTGTTATTGACTGGTAGCCCTTACAACAGCTTTTTGTAGTGGATGCCATCGTAGGTCACACTTCCTGCCCTCTAGTAACTTATAGGCCTAGGTGGGAAAACATCTGCTCTATATGACAGATGCTAGAAGAACTTGTGTGGAAAATGTGTGCACTTTAGCTGCTCCTGCTATTTGCACCCAGATGTTGTTCTAACTATTGTCTGACGAGTTCTAACTATAGTAGTACACAACTGAGTGGCAAGCCCCAGGACCAAGGGGAAAAGAAGTGGCAGTGATGGAAAAGATAAAGATAGGGAAGGGGAGAGTAAGATAAGACAGGGAAAGACATCATTGATGTCAAATGATATTTATGTGGAATCTAATAAAAATGATACAAAAGATTTAAAAAACAAAAAAAAATTCACATATATCAAAACCAATCTTACGGTTCCCATAGGTTAACCATTTTTGGGGAGGGAGGAATTGGCAGGGTGGTAATAACTCATACACATTACTGAATAAAATAGATGATTAACAATAGCCTACTGTATAGTACAGGGAAATCTACTCAATAGTTTGTAATAACCCATATGGGAAAAAATAATGGATATATTTATATGTATGACTGCTTCACTTAGCTGTACACCTGAAACTAATACAACATTGTAAATTAACTATAGGCCAATGAAATGAAATTAAAAAAAAATAGAAGGGAGAGGAGCCACGGTGGCCCAGTGGACCAAGAGCTATCAAGGGATAACATTTAATAGGGCAGAGTGTCAGGCAAGTAGGGAATTAAAATGTTAAGAGTATGTCACTTGCTGCGGGGTGCTGGTCCAGAGCCTTTGATGCCCTAGTTACTGTGACAGATAAAGTTTACTGGACAGCCTGGCATGTTAGCTTTGGAGTAATTAGTGGGGGGAATTTAAAGATGTAGCATCTCAGAGTTCTCAGCAACACCTTCCAGGTGCATGATGTGAGATGAAACCTCATGGCTTAAGGTTTTCCTAGAGGCAGGAGCCTTTAAACTTGAGGCCTAGGCATGGCTGCCCAACCCCTCCTAAGCAAGTAGGGCTTTTGCCCATGAGTATAGCAAACAATACCTAGCCAGGTTGCAGGGCTAGCGACAAGTTCTGCAGTGTAAGAGAGTCCAACCCAATGTATCACCTGTCCGTTTCCAGTGTAACTTTTTAATTGCTTCTACTGAATGCAAGACCTGGTCCCTGCCATTCAGATGACCCATCAATTATAGGTCCCCCCTGGCAGGAGGCTGTGCTTCCTCCCCTCCCTTGCGGGTAATAGATGGGCTGAAGCGACTAAGGGTGATGCGCTACATTGCAACCATCATTCCCATAACCAAGAAGACATGAGCGCACAAAGCATCCTCAGTGCTTAATTGATAATCCTCATGAGCTGTCCAGACAAGGGCCATTTATATATTTGGCGCCCTCATTTTTCTTTCCTCCCTGGGGTTAGATGCTGCAGCTGGTAGGGCCAAGCCCCTTGTCCCTGGCAGGGAGTTCTGGCATGCGACCCGTTGTTTGTCAGAATAGACGCCTTGAGCACAGCAGGGGTAGTAGGACAGGACAGGCAGGAGCGGAGGGAGTCTGGGAGCTAGCAGTACCCACTTGATGAGGCAGAGGTCTTGGGGCTGATCTAACTATAGGCTATAGGAGCAAGCCGGACAAGGACAACAGGAGGAATTAGAGCAATAGCAATAACAGCAGTGGCAGTCATCATTATTGTTAGTGTTCTAATGATTATCATGACAGCTAGCGTTGCTTGAACACCTACTCTGTGCTTTGGGCTTTACATTCATTATTTTATATGAACGCATGGTATGCATAATGTAAAACATCAGCCCGAATTTGTCCAGTGCTACACAGCTAAGTGGTTGTAGAGCCCAGATTCAACCTCAAGTCTATTACTGTCCAAAACAGTATTACTTTTCATTAGACTATACTGCTCATTTGGGAAAGGGTCATGCCATGGAGGTAGTGTACTTGGAATTCACTGGAAACAGAATTGGTTTGAGGGGACAGTCAACCAGGGGGCTGCCCAAGGCAACATGGTGTATTGGGTATTGATACAGCACTGAAAAACTTGGAAATGTCAAAGTTCCTGCTGTGGTGCGGTGGGTTAGGAATCTGGCCTTGTCTCTGTGGTGGCATGGGTTCTATCCCTGGCCCAGTGCATTGGGTAAGGATCTGGCATTACTGCAGCTATGGCGTAAGTTGCAGCTGTGTCTTGGGTTTGATCCCTGGCCTGGAACTTCCATGTGACCTGGGTGTGACCTAAAAAGAAAAAAAATTGGAATTGTCTAGCCAGTTAACTCAGGTTTCCACACACAAACCCAGCTATCATTGGCTCCACCCTATCCAAAGCAGAGGTTTGCCAAACAAAAACAACCCCTTAGCCGATTTAACAGGTACCGGTACCCACTGAGTCATTTTGCAGTATGCATACAAGTTGCATGAAGTACTAGAGGCCACCCCTGAAAACAGGCAGTTACCCAAAGTAACAGTGGTAGTCCCTTGAAAATCCAAAAGCGAATAATCAATGGTCTAGTGCTGAATGCCAGGACTGAGTTATTTTCCTGTCAAAATTTTAACCACTTTTAATATGCCTCCCAATAAACTTTCTAGTTACAGTGATTGTATTTAATACATCCCTTAATGTGAACACAAAGCAGTGTTAGTTTTACTAATAAAGACTCAGTTAAGGAGTTCCCGTCGTGGCACAGTGGTTAACGAATCCGACTAGGAACCATGAGGTTGAGGGTTTGGTCCCTGGCCTTGCTCAGTGGGTTGATGATCCGGCGTTGCCGTGAGCTGTGGTGTAGGTTGCAGATGCGGCTTGGATCCCGCGCTGCTGTGGCTCTGGCGTAGGCCGGTGGCTGGAGCTCCGATTCGACCCCTAGCCTGGGAAGCTCCATATGCCACGGGAGCGGCCCAAAGAAATAGCAAAAAGACAAAAAAAAAATCAGTTAAGTGTGTGTTCATATTTCAACATACCATTTTCCCCTCTTCCTTCTGCTCTCTGTCCTCCTTTCCCACCTCTCCTCCCCACCCCCACCCTCCTCTTTAATGGTACTTTCCACAGCAGAGGGCCTAGGCATTGCAGCCCCATTAGGAGTTGCCAACTGTACTTAATTCTTTATGTATATTACCCTGGTATTACCCTTCTGTGAGCTGGCACCGTTGCCTGCCACGGCAGTGGACAGCCCATGCTGGCTGAGTTTTCCAGCAGATAAAGGGCCGTCAGCATGGGAAGAAAATGTATTCTCAGAAAAGGGGCCACCAGGTGCCCCGGCAGCGTTCTGTTCCTCACAAAGCAAGGCTTTGATGGCATGAAAGGAAAATGTGTGGCTTGTTCTTTGCTTACAATGAAGCCGTGCATCTTGAGGTTTCTCTTTCCTTCCTCCGCTCTCACGCCCCCCCTCCCCAAAGAGATCTTGACTTGTCAGTAGACGATGCTCTTAAAACCCTTTCAGCCACCCACGTGCATGGCACCACTGGCAACATGTCAGGCAGCCTGTGTTAGCCCTGGTGTCACAGCCGCGCTGAGAGAAGCCAGGGGACAGGGAGTCCGAGCAATTGTGACCAGGAACTGGAATTGAGGGTAACAGAGCCCATACACTGCAACACATATAGAGAATAGAGCCATAAACACAACCATAAGGACTCTTAGAAATCATATATCCTCTTCTCTCTGTGCAAATAGGAGACAGAGGTGCAGAGGTTCACTAAACTTACACAATGTCTGTTGAAGAGTGGGTCCTAAACCCTGGCGTCCTAACTCCTGGAGGAGGCTTATTTCCCTAATTCCAAGACACAGGCAGTTTGTAGTTCTGAAAGGAATTGACTATAACCATCACAGTAGGCAGTAGCAATTAAAGTTCAGTCCCTGATTTTCCTTCTTACTTGTATACTCTCTGTTCTCCTTAGGTCAAAATGTACTCTACGTAAATTGGTGATGTGGCTAGAAAATGATTTTGCTGTTGAGGATCATTCTAGAATTCAAGTATGCAGGATTCAAACAAATGTAACCCTCTGCTTTTAAATTGCCAACTCTTAGTAAAGGGAGCAGGGAGGGTTTAAACACATTGTTTGCTGGTATTTGCAATATTAATGGAATGGAAGACAGCAAAATTTATAAACGCAGTGGCAATGTGGACAGGGACCTGGCTCCACAATTATTGATTTGTCTCTGAGACCATATAATAGGGGAAATGGTATTTATCTGACATGGTTTTGTTTCGTGGTTGGGGCTCTTTTTCCCCTGTATGCTTTAATTTGTTATATCAAAGACAGCTTTTGGGTATTGTATAGTAGGTTATTTATGTTGACTTAAAGAGTCACGATTGGTCTTTTTATTGCTGGCACCTTTTAGAAAATTCTAGGATGACTGTTTGGTTTGTTAGACTCATTTAATCAAAGAAAAAAAAAATAGAGCTGATAGATAATTTCGAATGGAGCTCCCCAAGTGCTTCATTTCAGAGAAGAGGGCCAGGACCAAGACATGGCTTGTTCAAGGTGGCACAATAAGTTCACCCTGAGCCAGGATTAGTATTCAGATCTTGGGACTTTTAGAACAGTATGCTTATTGAAGTAAGAAAGTGTTTGTGTAACTTCTCAAAGTAGTCACGGGCTCTGTGGTTATATGGCCCAGTAGATTTCTGGAACATTGTTCAGCTCCAGATGTGGATCCTAAGTCTATTACTGACTTTTTGTGTGACCTTGGGCAATTCACTTAAACTCTGTGTCCCATTTTCCTCAACTGAAGAACTAACACCTACCTCACCTACCTTACTCGGTTCTTGGGTGTCTCAAACAAGGTGGTGGATAAGAAAATCCTTGGCAAAGTGATCTCACCTGTATGATAGTTTATACAGTAGTATCAATGCCTTTGAAATCTCTCTAGAGAAGTTTTTGCTTTTGGTGATGGCAGACTAGTGGTTTTGGAGGCCAGGTTATGACTTTTGTGGGCAAGGGCACTTTTGCCTTCATGAACGCTTTCCTCCATAAAAAATTTTATAGATTGTATTTTATGATTGCATTTGTATAAAGATGATTTTGTTAACATTACAGGTTAAAAACATTTTAGCCAACCTAAAAGTTCATTTTTTTTCTCTTTTGATTATAAAAGAGAGGAAGACATTTTTGTGGGCCCCTAAAAGTATTGTAAGCTTTATTAGGAATAGTGTCTCTTGTGCCTAATAAGTCATTCTTGCTAGTTTGGGTCAACCCTTCAACTGAAAACAAAACAAAAAAAGTTTATATATATATATATATATATATACACACACACACAACACACATATATATATATACACATACACACATAAATATATATATTTATAAATATATAAATACTATCCATTTTAAACACCGAAGATCAAACAAGGCCAGGAAGAATTAGTGGACCTAGACTAAGGGAAGAGAGAAAGCCAAAGAGGTAAATCCAACATTTAGTGCTACATTTGCCTTCAACATATTTCTTGATGCCCCAAATATAAGTGGGCTGAGGAACAGCAGTGTTACAACTCCAGGGCTGGGGGACACAATTGAGTGTCAGGGCCCATCAAAGAGGAGGCTTTCCGATAAAGCCTCGAGATTTGGGTTGGGATCCTGAAGAACAACAGCCTAGGCATAAGGGCAAACAGGAAACAGGCTAGCCCTTATGGGGACTCAGGGCTAGCATCTAGTCTTTCCCATATCTGATTTAAGCGTTCTGGGATAGTTAGTGCCTTTAGGCTGTTAGGACCTGCCAAAAACAAATGTAAATTGTCTCTGGAGGAAGATGCTGTTATCTAAAGCCTCAACCTAGTTTTTTGCACACGAGGTCTTAGACATCCAGTCAGAAATAATCAGGCATAGAGTGTGATAAGACCACTTGCAAAAACTAAGGGAAAGCACATATAATGGAAACAGACCCACCGTGGCCTCTGATAATGGGTTTATCAGATGTATGTTTAAAATAACTATATGTTTAAAGAATTGTCTACAGATGGGATGATTTGTCTAGACTGGAAATGCATCACCGAAATCTAGCTGGATATGTAGTGATACGTTCTTCAGTTCGGAACATTTGCCACACTGATCCCCTGTATGTGAACTGTACACTTTGAAAGCTGCCTTTGGGAGTTGATGTGAAATGTTGCCATCCATGTGAAATCTGTTTTTTTGCAGATGCTTACAACTTCTTGAGCATTTAGGGTTCCACATTCTTTTTAGATATATACCATAGCACTCATTTTTATAAGCCCTTCTCTCTAAATTTTAGAATTTGTGATCATTTGGAAAATAGGGGCTTTTGATTATCTTTGCATGCACAAATAAACAGCAAAACAAAATTGTAGGAGGCATGTCAAGTCTACTTAAGCAATTAAACTCTTTTTAACAAATAATTCTTAAATTGCCTTTTTTACACCTTCCTTCCTACAAATAATATTCTAATTACAAATAGTCATACTCTTAATTAAAGCTTGTCCAAGGGATTCTTTGTATTAAAGCAGTTTATTAGCAGTTAGTTTACAGTTGTGCATAATACTGGATAGTATTCATTAAAAAAAAAATTCTCCAAAAGGTATACTTTGCCCAGATTCAGATTAACCCTATTCCTCCATAATCTATTTTGGCAAAGCTTTATTCTTACAAAAGGCAGCTCTGAATATCCCTTTTCTGATAGTGTCCCAACTGACCTTTTAACAAAACAGTGAGGACAAATATGATGTTTTAGGGGTCTAAGCAAAAAAAAAAAAAAAAAGTGTGTGTGTGTGTGTGTACATTTATTTTATTGAGTTGTGACCCAGAGTGTTAGAAAGGAATTAGGGGAGTTCCTGTTGTGGTGTAGTGGTTAACGAATCTGACTAGGAACCATGAGGTTTCGGGTTCGGTCCCTGCCCTTGCTCAGTGGGTTGACGATCCGGTGTTGCTATAAGCTGTGGTGTAGGCCAGTGGCTACAGCTCTGATTGGACCCCTAGCCTGGGAACCTCCATATGCTGCAGGTGTGGCCCTAGAAAAGACAAAAAAAAAGAAAAAAAAAGAAAAAAAGAAAAGAAAGGAATTAGGCAGAGAGGGAAGAGACTGGGAGAGAAGAATTCAGAATTACCACTTCAGAGGCAGTTTCAATTGATGTTAATGAAAGGATTTCACATTTGACAAAGGACCAAAATGATCCTCAGTGGTCACCAGCAACACAAAATTTCTTTTCAGTCCCCTTTCTTCAGCTTACTTCTTCCCTTCTCCATGTCCTTTTTCTGGCTGTTGAGCTCTTCCACAGCAAGCTGTCCTTGGTTTAAATAATCCTGGTGCTTTCAGAATAATGCCCTTATGCTATATCGTGGCCTCCAATGGAAACAGATTTAGCCTGAAGATATATTTTTATGGTAATTTTAGTTCCCTCCCATGACCCTCACTCGCTTTCCCATAGAACATACCATGGGGGCCACCACTCCAGTTCATGAGGGGGTCACGCTATTAATTCAGAAGGACTTGTATTTTCTGAGCTGTTATCTTTTATAAATCACATATAATTACATTTCTGAAAGTGCAGACCCATTGTTAACTGAATATGATAGAATTCAGCCCACTGCCCTATCTTCTGACAGAAATGACCATGAAATGAATAGCTTTTTACTGAGTACCATCTACATGAGGAGCTCACATTAAAAGCTGAAGAGAGAGAGAGAAGAAAGCACAGCAAGGGGTGCTGTCTTTACAGGAGTTTATGACCATATAGAAGAGAATTGATCTATATGAGGGAATGGTGTGAGGCCTTTTCTCTGCTTTCTTTTGGGATCTCATGTCTTTAGTCCCTACTGTGCTTAACAGAGTTCCTGGTGTATTTTTGCCCCTCAATAAAGGGATGTTGAATACATTAAAGAAATGCATTAGTGTGGGTACTAATTCGGCATTAACCCATACATACCACTGGACAGAGCTCATCCAAGGGCAGCTAATGCAGTGCTCACAAGGAGGGGGTGAAATTTGATTGTTCATTGACCTTCAACGTAGCAGTAGGCCCTCCCCTTTGACGAGGTCATTTACTCTTTGAGAATATGAAGAAAAACCTATGAACACTCAGACCAGAAAAATACTTGAATACACATGTATCCTAACTTGTGAGTGAAATTGCTTTTCTTGTGAATTCCCTGCATGTCTGCGGTCCTCTGGACAGGAACCCTCACTCTTCTAGATACTTATTAGGAGTCAGGTGCTGTGTGCAGTATACCCTGGATGCTGTAAGAGGCCAGAAGATAAGTATTTATCCTGACTTGGTGATTCAGAGCAGGCTTCCTGAAGACATGAAGCCTGAGGCAGAATCTAAGGATGAGCGGGATAATGTTACTACTAATAAATCCATGACGGCTTTCAGAGAGTCCTTTCCTACAAACCACCACCCCCATTGAAAATAACATCCCAGTTTCTGTATTATTCTTCCTCCATTTTTTCATAGCAATGGTCAAAATCTGTAATTGTTATTTGTTATAGTTACATATGTATCATCAATCCCCCAGTAGACTATGAGTACCAGGAAGGTGAGTGAATTTTCTCTGTTGCTGTGTTCACTGCTGCATCTCTACATGTAAAACAGTGCTGACGAACATTCTCAGTTATTTACTGATTGAACGGGGGCTTCCAAAAAGATGGATTAGCTTGAAATCAATTGCTGAGGCATGAGAGAGTTTGTGGACACTAGCAGCAACTCAGTGTGCCTGGAGGATAAAATGGAAGAATGAGAGTCTTTGTGGATGAGGCTGAAGAGGAAGGAGCACATAGGTCACAGAGGACCTTGTTAAGGCAGTTGACCTTTCGGAAGTTCCAGTGTGGAGGGCAAATCCACATAGTCATTCATGAGGACATGATCCTAACTTTCAAAGGAAGAACTAGGGTGATAACAAAGCATAATAAAGCAAGTTCAATACAGTCATAAGAACCCTACAACTGCTTTTTGCTCTTTGATTTTGGTTTGGGTCTCTAACTATGGCTGGTGTTTAGGACTTAAAGCTCTGTTAATGAACTGATGATAATGACAATGCTAAAATCATTGAGTCAGACATTGTATCAAACTGAGTGCGTAGATTTTGTCCTTTCGTCCTCACAACTACCTTATGAAGGAGGTGCTATTTTTAGTGTTATCCTGTGATGTAGACCAGGACATTGAGAGTCAGGTGAAGCAATTTCGTCACTGTCATACCTCACCAAGTGAAAGAAATTATGTATTCTGCGTCCAAAATTCAGTTCTAACTAGTAACCTCTGCTTCTTCCCTGCAACTAGACTTTTGTCTCTCCCCTCAGGCTCTGCTTCTGGTCTTAGACTCAGAGCCACACCTCTGGGCTTCCTGTCCTTAATTTCCATCCTCAATACTTAACACTGACACAGAGTTCTGTGCAACTCCTCTTCAGTTCTGTGCTAAAACACTACTACATAAAGAATAATCCAATCCCTAATGGCATTTGACACTGGATCCTCTAGAGGGAGTTTGAGTGGATTAGAAATTATCTGGTCCAAATCTTGCTTTCAAATCAGTATTGATGTTGTCACTTGAAGTGATTTGTTGACAGAAACAGTATCTTTGATTAGCTTGGTCTAGAGGACTTTCCTGTTAAAGCTGATACCAGCCTGCCTCAGGGAAAGTAGGGACTGGAAACTCTGGGAATGTTTTATAAATCAGCTTGTATTATAAAGAATGTGTAAGGGGGTAATTATGATAACAGCCATTAACAGTTCTGGGTTGCTTACTATTTGCCATGCAGTTTTTGTAGCATTTTAATATGTTAACTTATTTAATCCATATGAGTTTACGTCATAGGTGCCATTATCTTCATTTTACAGATGAGGAAACTCAAATACAAACACATGGTTATTTAAATTGCTCAGACTGAAAAGCGCATAAGTTACCCCTTAGTACTCAGATGGAATGTGAATCCAGGAAAGCCTGGCTCCAAAGCCTTTCTCTTAACTAGACAGGTTTGCTTTACAGGATGGTTTCATCATGTTGTGCAATGCATTGAAGTTAAGAAATGTATATGGTCTGTGATGTGCAGAGCATACTGCTAATGCCTAAATTAAGACACCTCGACATCATGCAAGAGATGATGGAGGCTTAAGCTTGGGTCCTGAAAATAAGTTTGGAATTGAAGGCCAGATATAGATGACATCTTAGAGCTAGAATTCATTGACTCTTGGGATTGCATGTGGGTGAGATCATGTTGGGAGGGAGGAATCCAAAATGATGTAAAAATTGTTAGCACCTGGGACTGGGAATATGCTGTCAAATGAATGAGATGCCTAGTGGCTACTTTGAAGTCAGGTTGGAAGCTCAAGACACTCTGGAAAACCACTACATCTTGGGAGTGGGTACTGTAAGAGCAGTCAGCAAAGGACATTGGAAAGGAGTGGATGAGGATTTAAGGGGAGAACCCAAAGATGGCAGCGTTGTCTACTCCTTTGGCAGAATGAATGATGAAGACTGTTAGATGCTCTACAGTGGTCTTTGGGCAGAGTGCTGAGAGGAGCACTTGGAATCTGCAGTCATGAAAATACTCTTTACTTTTATGAGCACATTGGTCATGTTGAGGGCAGAGGCCAGACTGTGGGGGTAAAGAAGTGAGCAGATAATGAAAAGGAGGCAGCTGCTACTCTTTCAAGAAGTTGGCAGGAGGGAATGAAAGAAAATAGATGACAGCTTGCAGGGCATGGAGGCTGTGTATTTTAGGGTAGGAGAACTTGAGTGAGCCCACGTCTGGGTCAGAAGGTGTAAGTTCTATGAAGGAAAAATTGTGATAATGGTGGGACAGTGCAAGTTTTAGGGAGACGTGAGAGGTCAGAAGCACAAAGCAAGATTTCATCTTAGAGCAGAGGAGAGCTACATTTATCTTGGAGAGAGAAGAATTATAAATTAATAAGTCAGGGATTTCACATAGGTTAGGCAGAATGCAAAAATCATTAGATGAGAGTGAGCGGACTCTGAATATCTTTGATAATTTGAGAATGGATTGAGAGAGAATATTTCAGAAGAGGAAATGGAAATGGCTGACTGTGAAATGACAGTATTCTAGTAAATGATATCCCTCAGAATATTATTCCAAGAGACAATGAGAAAAATGTTTCTCAGGCAAATACATTGAGAAATTAATCCCACTAGACCTTTCATATTATATGTGAGAATATTAAAGACCCTTAGGATTTCTATAGTAGAGAAATGACCTACCTTTATCCTGCATTTTCCAACCTATTTATCCATAGTCAGTTCTTGACATAGTAACTATTAACATTCCACATCATTAGGGTTCCAAGGATCATGCTTCTGGAAATGCTGGTAGAAAAGGTTGCTTGCGATAAATCAAAGAACCTGGGAAGTACATTGAGAACCTCAGTCCTGTTTCAGAAAACATGTGTGGTGGAGGTACCACTTAGTGTGGTGGCATGACTTCTGTGAGCCATGCTTTGTGGCCTGAAAGCTGGCACAGAGAAAATGGAGAGTTGTGTCTGTCCAAACTTGGGTTTTGGCAAGGCAAACGCAGCAGAAGGCAAATGGAGGAAAATAATGGAAGATCTGGTGGGAGTGCTGTATTGATGTGGTTAGTTGGGGGCAGATGCGGGTAATTGGGAAAAGTTGAAGGAGTTGAGGGCCTCAGTGGGAACAAGGGAAGGGGAGAAGAGGGCTTTTTAAAAAAAATACGGTGTGATAAACTATTAAATGCTGCTGAGATATTGAGTAGGATGAAGCTGGGAAAGAGGCTGATGCACTCAGCAATTAGGAGATCATTAGTTACCTTTGAGTGAGTAGTTTAAGTATGGTGGTAAGAGTTAATAACGGAGTGTTTGGGGAAGAGGTGTGCACAGTGAAAACTACTCATCATTTCTGCCAGGAAGGGGAATGAGAAATGGGGAATTACTTGAGAAGAACACAGTGTTCAGACAGACGAAGAAGGCAGTGGCCAAATAATGATTTTTTTCAAAAAAAAAATCTTATTTTGTTTGTGAGTGGGAAGACCAGGTGAACCTGGGGGCTTGAGGACAGTGGGACATAAGCTGGGGAAGTTGGGATCAGCAGTAAGACAGAAAGAAAGTGACCAGAAGCACTGAGAGCCCAGTTGAGGGAATGTCACCTAGATTTGGCTTAGGATGTTGTTCTGGTTTGTGTTCCGTGGAAGCAGGAGGGTTAGGGGATCTGGCTGGCAAGGGCAGAGAGGGAAAGCAGGAGGCCCTCACAGACTGGGACAGCAGAGAGAAGTTGAGAGTCGGGGGGGTCATGATGAGGTAAAAGACTGATTTTGTGGGAGGGAGGAGGCAAGGTAGGTCGCATCCAGTAGAGGGAGGGGCGGGGTCTAAGTTTGAGTCGCTGCTCAGGCCAAGTTAGAAATTTTTGTCAAGAGTATGAGGTTCAAAAAGAGTGAAAATGAACATCTTCAGAGTTGAATGAATTAAGGAACTGGTAGCCCAGGGAGTGATGTAATTATGTGTATAAAACTTGATGTCACCCTAGGATAGGAGTCAGTGTGGAAGAAAATATCATTAGAAAACAGTACGGGGGAGTTCCCGTCGTGGCGCAGTGGTTAACGAATCCGACTAGGAACCATGAGGTTGAGGGTTCGGTCCCTGCCCTTGCTCAGTGGGTTAACGATCCGGCGTTGCCGTGAGCTGTGGTGTAGGTTGCAGACGCGGCTCGGATCCCGCGTTGCTGTGGCTCTGGCGTAGGCCATTGGCTACAGCTCCGATGAGACCCCTAGCCTGGGAACCTCCATGTGCCGCGGGAGCGGCCCAAGAAATAGCAACAACAACAACAAAAGACAAAAAAAAAAAAAAAGAAAACAGTACGGGGTAGGTGAGGCTACTGTGGA
Organism: Phacochoerus africanus; assembly: GCF_016906955.1. NCBI lineage: Eukaryota > Metazoa > Chordata > Mammalia > Artiodactyla > Suidae > Phacochoerus > Phacochoerus africanus. The sequence continues at coordinate 109,710,532 of NC_062560.1, read as the reverse complement.
GGATGAGAAGATGAAGGGGTACTGGGACTACAATGTGAGCTTCAAAGCAACAGTAGCTGAAGGAAGCTGATGGAGGAATGGAAGGCAAAAACAGCTGAGGTCAGTGAGAAGTTGGGAGAGCTACTCTCCTGGGCCGAAGAGGAAGAGGAACAGCCTCTTAAAATGGTCATGAGGGAAGCAGAAGTCTGGGGCAGGGGGCGGGAGGCAGCAGGTACATCACAGGGCAAAGGGAACACTCTGAGGGAAAGGTGAAAAATAGGATGATGGTAGAACAAGGCTCCAGAGGGCCCACTGCCAGGGCCCAGAGGGACCACAGAAAGCAGAGGCAGGAAAGGGAACAGATCGATTCTGTGAGCAAGAGTGATGGCGATTAATGGGAATGAAGGACGCAAGGTGCCAAGGCTTCAAACTGGGAGCCAGCCGAGGAAACGGATGTCATTGAGATCTTGGTGAGAGAGTGCCGGACTTTAGATGTGCATCAGTAGGGCTACGTGGGCTCCTGACAGATGATGGCAGTCCAGCGCTTTGCAGTTTTGACATCCCACTTAAAGACTCTCGTTCAAGGGGACTCAGAAAGTGTCCTCCCCATCCTATTTCTGGTAACATGGATTCCCTATTCCTATGCATTGGCAGTGCCTTCCAATGACTTCATATAAACATAAACAAAACAGTTGTTTTGTTCTCCTGGCCGTGTCCATGGCATGTGGAAGTTCCTGGGACAGGGATCGAACCCGTGCCACAGTAGTGATAACACCGGATCCTTAACCGCTAGGCTGTCAGGGAACTCCAAGAGAAGAGTATTTTAAAAGAAGTATCGGGGAGTTACAGGAGCGAGGAAAAAGGGCCAGGCTCATTTTGGAAGGTTTTTCTCAGAGCTAGATTTTGAAAAATTGTGACCTCAGGGAACTGTCTCATGATCCTTTGTGTTTTCTTCTTGCTCTCAGTGACCTTAGTGCTGCCGCCTTTCCACAAGGTGTTGAGGGTCCTTGAACCATTTCCCATTTCCCCAGGGCTGCTTATAGTATCCAGCCCCGGTCCAAACCCTGGCCAGGCCCTGCTCTAAACTTTCCCCTCCCCTTATTCCAACTGGGGAGGCCCTGCTCTCTCTCTCCTTCGAGGCTGTTCCCCTGGTAGCTGTTAAGTGAATCAGTGCTAAGGTAGTTAAATCTAATTAGAAGTTAATGTCTTCAGGCTCCCAGGGGTTTTTCCATTTCACTCAGAGTGCTTTACCCCGACGAAAAAAAACCGAACTGTAATGATGGGAATTGAAAGCTCTAGAGTAGGATAACGCAAGGAAGGGAGGGCTTCCTGGACTTCCAATTAAACCAGCAAGACACTCAACTGCTGCTGGTTTCACTGAGGTGCAAGACTGATTCTGTTTTTGAGAGCACCAGGGATTAGCTCTGGTTCCCTGGGCCTGGAAGTAATGACACCCCACTTTTTTTGGTACAACACCTTGCAACTTCTTGGATTTTCATTTTCACTTTCTGGCCCATCTATTTAGGCCTTTGTGAATTGTGTGGTTATTTTCTTTTTCTTCTCAGAAACTTTATACTCCCGCCTGCTTGAGGCATAAATAAGCTAACTCTTGCAAAGAGCCTTAGAAAGGTACTTCTCTTTAAAATCAATGAAAAGAAGCTTTGAAAATAGACCCATTAAGTGGTTTTAACTCTGCATGAAAAACTGTATAATCAGATAAATCTAATTCTTGAACAGGCGGAAACCAGAGTTTTGCCATCCATTTTCCTTCCTCCAGCCAAAGAACTCCAGGTGCTCACTAAGGAATGTAAATGTCAAGGGGGACTTTTGTGATATGTGCCTTCTAGGGAGCAGGTCCTGTTGGTTTCAAGCAGTGTCTGGGGCCCTTGCCAGCAATCACAGGCCTGAGTGCTCACCATATGCAGAGCTTAAAGTGGCACAAAGCCCTATCCAGAGCCAGCGCTGAGCAAAATGGAGATACTTTACTCTCTATTCAGAATATCCACTCAGTATCTGTCCTGTAGTGTGTGCTGTCTGTGTTTCCATGCAAGAGTTATCTGTTCAGAATGGTACAATCTTGGGAGACTTTTTCTCCATCTGTGAATTTTCCAGACTAACATCTTCCTCATCCAACTAGCAACCAATTTATTTGACCATCTGCTTCATTTTCCACCTTGTATTCACCTTATATTCAGAGACATGTACAAGTACACCAGCCTTTCTTCTTCTTCAAGGCATTGAGTGCCTTTAGGCAATCCTCAGACAGCTCCAGGACCTCTAACTGTGTCCCTTGTTATGGACCTGTTTTACTCCATGGTATTCGGGCCTATCCAAGTACCCACCTCCTGGCAGTTGTCACTATGGAAATCAATCAGGCAAATCAATAATAATTGCCAAAGTGTGGCTTCTGTCCTTCCCCTCAGGCATATTTGCATTTCAAAAGGAAATTTTGAGGACCACAAAACCTTATTCCAAGGGATGGCCCTCTATGGTATGAATTTCAGACATTTATTCTTTTAAATATTTAACACCTGCCTACTATGAGTCAGGCATTGCATTAGGCACAATGGATATGACAAAATGTGGTTCCATCCTAGGAGCTTACAGTGTAGGATGAAAGATGGCCATGTGAAATAATTTCAGTCGTATTGTTACTGCAATGAGAAAGGCATTTTTAATTAATTCATTCAATACATATTTATTACCTGCCTACAATGTGTCAAACACTGTACCAGATACCCGAGAAATAACAATGAGTAAAGAAGACAGTCTCTGTTCTCATTGACCTTCCATTCTCTTGTGTGTACAAGGCAGTATCGTTTGACACAAGATGGAATGAGTTAGCTGGGAAGGTCAGGCAAGGTTACACAGCAGTCATGACTTTTGAGGTAGACCTGGGAGCATGTGTAGAAATCTAGAAAGTGCAGGAGATGAAAAAAACACATTCTGGGAAGAAGGGACATTATGTATAAATACACAGAAGCATGAAGGATGGATGTATAGTGTCCTTGAGAGATGGCGAGTAGCTTGGGGTATCTGAAGTGCTGACAGAATGTAGGTGAGTATGATGGCGATGAGGCTGGAAAGATGGATTGGGCCAGAGGATCTATATAACCATATGCTGCTGGATCAGATGGAACAGGTTCAAGTTTGGGCACTGCCACTTATTAGCTATGTGACTTTGGGAAAATTATCTCTTTACATCATAGGTTCCTCATCTATAGAATGGGAATGATGATTGTAACAACTTCATGGGATTATAATGAGGATTAAATTTTGTAAAGTATAATGTTTGCCAAGTGCTTAGCTTAAGGCAGAGACACAGTAGGTGTTCAAAAGTTGTAACTTGCTTTCATGTAAAGGTGCTTGAATTATATATGTGGGCATTGGGGAATCTGTTGAATGTGAATTCTTGAGAAGGTGAGTGTGAGTAGTTTGATTACAAAAGAAGGACTGTTCTCTCATGATTGGAAAAGAAAGATGTATTTTAGAAAGAACATTCTGGCTAGAAAGAAGAGCTCTTATGGGTTGGAGACTAGGACAGCAATTAAGGAAAGAGATAACAAGGCCCTGGATAAAATTGGAGGAGAATATCAAAGACTCTCCCCCTGACCAATGTTTAGTTAATGCTTCTCTGATCCTTGTTTTAAACCAGGCTTCAATCTTGGACTTCCATGTCTGTCCTTGCTAAGTCCAATTGTGATAAAAACCCAGCTAAGTCACTTTAGGGAGAGTTCCTTGCCCTTGATATCTGGTCACCTCGGCCTGCCCTCAGCAAGAATGCTATTGTGTCAGTTTAGCAAGTATCTCTCCACCCTTGATGTCTCTTCTTGGTAATTTTCCATCCACTGCCCACCTCCCCCCACCCCGGCCACTCCTCTCACTAGCTTAAAACCCTGCAGCTGTCCCTTTCCCGTTATTACAATACCCCTTTTGTAATAGTCTTGAAGAAAGTATTCCTTCTGTCACAACAAGTGTCGGAATCATTTTTTTTTTCTTTCACAAGGAGGCTATGAGGGGATGTGCTCAATGATATTTAGAGGATTGTCTGCCCAGCTCTTGATTCATAGGGGTAAGAATAGGCAATTGTGGTCAAAGATGAAATAACATGATTCTGAGTGGTTAGGAGAACTGAAGATACCTTAACTGCACTATGGATTACAAGAGGATAGGGGTAGGGTTTTTTTTGCTGTTTTTTGAGTAAAACAAACTTCAGAAAGAGCAATCAGGGCATGAAGGCAAAACAATTAGTGCTGAGTGTGACCAGAGCTAAGGGTTAAGAGTTTCAAGGGTAAAGGAATAGCAAGCAACGTCAAATGCACTGAATTCCAGTTGACTTGGAAAGTGGGAAAACTCCAAGAACATTTTATCAGAGTGGCCTTGCTGGAGAGGTGAGGACGGGAGCCATATTGCTTGGATTGAGATGTGTCCTTGATCTCTCTACCCACCTTGCAAAGGAGATGAGATCACCATTAATTTGGAAGAACTAAGACAAGGTCTTGTATACTTATGCAACTAAATGCCATGTTGCTCTTGTCTGGCAGCTGTACCACAGGCAGGAAGGTCTGCGGCCTACCTTGAAGACTTTGCAAACAGTGGCTCAGTACCTGTGTAGACATATTCCAAGAAAACAAAATTTTAAGGGTTTGAGAGAAGAGTCTTTTGAATTTATAATCCAATCAAATCACACACATGCCTTGGTTATCTTTGTTAAAATGTAATCATAGATTAGTGAATTCAACTTGCCTTTAAAGAAATGCAGTTAGCATGTTCATTGCTGAGTGGTTCTTTAAAGAAGCTTGCTGCTATATTTGCCTTCCTGAGGAAAGCTAGGTTACCTCTTACATGTGAATTTCTACATGTGAGATGTAGAAATTCACATGGAATACAAAATTTCTTCTTTTAAAACCATGTAGGATTTTCACAGCACCTAGAGTCTGGTATAAGGAAGTGTGGACTCCATCCCCCTCCCCCACCACCCTGCTTCCCTTCTTTCGTTTGCATTAAAATAAGATTGCTACTTTTCTTCTGTTCTCATAGTACATTAAGAAAAATACACAGAAGAAGAAGAAAAAAAAACTTTCTAAAGCCACAACTACCTTTACCTAAAAGAGAAGCCACTTTGCAAAGGACCATTGTGTAGCCCACTAAGGTGTTCATTATAATTGATTCCGGATATCAGCCTTACAATTCATTTCCGAAACTAATAAAACCACCCAATTCTAGCACTTCTCTGGGAACCCCTAAGCAGAAAGGAAATTGACTAGCAGCTATGCAGATGTGGGGGCTGTGCTACCTAACTACCCAGGTCCAGGATGGATCTTAATCACAGAGGAAACTTGGAAGCAGTAAAAGAGGCCTCTATGGAGGCTGTTCAGCTCCCAAAGCTCATTTTACCTTAAGAATATAGGGCCCTGGGGCCTGTGTGTTCACAAGCAGTAAAGCAGTAGAATTCTTCCCAAGTCGTGAAAAGAGCACACTAAAAATGATGCCTTCCTCAGCACTTCCTTTCAAATGGTTCAAGAAGAAAAGCCATGGCATCTTTTCTAATACGCGCATCCTATTTTCAAATCTGCCCAAAATAGTCGTTTTAATTCACAGCCTTTAGACAAAAGAGGAAAATGCACTCAAAGGGACAGCTTGATTTTCTGCTAATCTTAACATTTTATAAAAATAAGTCTACCGTGAAGGCGGTGATCTTGGAGAGAAAGCAATCTGATTGGGATGCCCAAGCTTTTTAGTTCATTTGCTTTGTTTTTGTATATATTTTTTTAAAACTGGTCTAGATGTCCTTCACCAAGCCCTTGTGACCTTGGCCCTTTGTGAACAAAGAAGCAGTCCAACTATTAAGGCCTAAAAAGAAAGCATGGAAATTAGAAATTAGAAATGAAGAAGACTTTGGTGATTGCAGGCATTTCATTAGTACCTTTGGCATATTTCCTAAGAGGCAATATAGATTTATAATGCATACCTACAACTGAACCCTCAACTAGTTTCTTTTAGGCATAGTATATAATATATACATATATGTGTATCTGGTATATAAAGTCAGGAAGTTGCTGTCATTTATTGCTTATCTGGGACAGTGGAAGTGTTTGGGCTTTGCTTCAGGCTACTAGGCTAAGGACTAGCTGAAGAAATTGGTCACCCCGAAGAATACCATTGCCATTGGGAAACAGGGAACATCAAAGAATGAAGAAAATTAAGCTAGTACTTGTATGCGTGTGTTATGTAACCCAGTACCCCGTTAGACCTGGGCAAGTAGAGCCCTTGGTACACCACACACCTCAGAGGGCCCTGCACTTCCTCAAAATTTTCTGTGGCACCTCTGATGCTGTCCTGATAAGCTTCCCTTAGTGTAGGCTGGTTGATAACTATGAATCTCTGTCCCTGTTCCTCTATGTTAGGGCATTAGCTGCTCATCCATCAGGTATGGGGTTGACCAGATGCCTCAAGGGGCTCTAGGACTCATCCCTAGAAAATCCTTTCAAAGACTTGTATGGTTATCTTGGAAGTATTCCAGGCAAATAAAACATCATGTGGCAAGAATGTACTTGGCAGTTTGAGGAAAGATGGAGAAGCCATTGTGTTTAGATTAGAGTCAGTGAAGTCGGGGAGTGTTAGTAAAGGAAATTAGGGTTTTCTGCAATGTGGGGACACTCATGTTGGGCCATTTTAAGAACCATGCTTTTTAAGATGATAACATAGAAATCCCTTAGAGGGTTTTGAGCACGACAGTCATGTAACAGTTTATATTTTAACAGGATAATTCTGATTGTTATGTTGATGATAATAAGTGGGCAAGACAGGAAGTATTGAAACCATGTAGGACAATATTTCAGTTACCTAGGCTAGTTGATGATGGCGGTTTGGATTTGGGTGGCTATAGTGAAGGTATTGTGAAGTTGTTAGATTCTGTACCAATTTTGAAGGTGAAACCATAGAGTTTACTGATCAATTACACAGGGGCTATGAGAGAAAGAAAGGACGCAAAGATAACAGTCTGAGCAACTGGAAGGAATTAGAATTGTCACATGCTAAGCTGAAGGAGACTGGGGGCAGCGCTTTTGGTGGGGAATGTTGTTAGATTTAGAGGGTAAGAGAAAAGAATTCAGAGTGACTCTTTGTTTTATGGCCTGAGCCATTGGATGGATGGTGGTGCAATATCCTTAGGTTTTTAGGATGACAGATTTTAAAAATCATCAAGTCCAACTTCTTTGTTTTGATAGATGAAGTACTGAAGCCCTGGGAAAATAGCCATCTTGCAGAATTGTGGAAGAGTCTAAACTTGATTCTCCTAATAGAAGAGTCAAGATTCTTAATTTTTTACCATGATTTTTTTTTAACTTTTAAAAAAAATCTCTGGAATGGGAAAACGATATTCTATGTTTAAGACAAACTATACCTTTATATGTTATTAATGGGCACCTATTGTTTTATGCCCTGGAGACCCCCCTTTCTAGGATCTCTTCCTCTCCTTGCCCACATCTAAATGGTTTCCACAGAAATCACCATGCTGCTAAATATGATCCTGCCTCTTGGGCACCACGGATGGTTTGCGGGATTGGCACCTGACCCATGGTGGGAAAATTTTCTCTGTTCACTTAGATGAAAAAGGGAGAAAAGATTATTCTAAACATTTAGTAAATACCTGTTGACCTGAATTGAAGGAAGAGTGACGCTTTCAGAAACCATAGATATGAAACTTTTTTAAAACACATGAATTAGGGAATGATTATTCCCATTTCAAGAAAATTTTTTGCTCTACCGGAAGATTGACTGTAATTTTGCTTTAAATAGCAATCTTTTGAGTGCATTCAAGCATTTGTTTATGAACATTAACTGCTTGACAGGCTGGGGTTGAAAGGAGAGCATTTTAAAGTTAAAGCATCAGAAAATATTTCCCATGAAATTCTCTTTCTGTGGGCTTGTAGCCTGAGCTCTAGAAAGATTTCTTTTTTTTCAAACAGTGAATTTAAACTATCAAATGGGTTAGCATCCAGTATCAATATTGGCTAAATGATGAGAAACTAGTGGTGCTTTGAATTGTGAGCTCATCATAGTATGTTTTATAGGTCTTTATGTAAAAACTATTTAAAATGTGGAAATGATTAAAAACATTGTACATAGAATATGTAGGAGTGTGTGTGTATGTACATAGAATACTTTTTGTGTACATAAGATGATATGATACCAAATATACATGGATATGCTGATACTAGGGAATAAAATCCAACAAAACTAGATTTGTTATTGACAGGTTTATCAACAGAAAGATACACATCAGTATCTATGGATGAGCTTCCGCCATACTGTAGGATGAGTTGAACATGAATTTGGATGCCAACCTTTTGGGCATAAGCCCAATATCAGATAACTCCTCTAGCATGGTTGATAATCCTGTCTTTACCCTCTGAAGACAGAGTCGGTAAGTACTCATAACTACATTAATGGTAGACAGCATTATAAAAAAAAACTAACTAGTTCAAACTGTACCTGTCTGAAGAAGGAAAACTGGATGAAGAAAGACGAGAGGAGAGGATTAAAAAAAGAGAGGAAGAAAGAAGAAATGATTACTTCATAAGCATGTGTGGCTGCCAGTCTCCTTTCATTCTCTCCTGTATGGATGTGACCACCAGTACCCTTGGCCCTTAGTAGTTTCTGAATGAATTTGAAAATAATGAATGTAATAATATTCATTCACTATATGAGAATTTCCATATGCATATCCTGTTGGAGATAATGTTTAGGCCTTTATACTACATTAATAAGCATCCTTGGAATAAATTCCCTTATATAGCAGTTGCAATGAAATTTACTTAATTTGGGCTTTGCTGACTGACCAGATCAATTTTCCTGGTAGTTTTGGTTTATAGTGGTTTGGTGACATATTGACACCTTAAGAATTTAAGGTATTGTCATTGATATTTTAGTTAAAATGAAAAAAAAGTATACTCATCAAAAATGCTAATCATCTATGCCAGGTGGACCAGACAATCTCTTTGCCCAGGGCAGTCTTGGCTTATATCTGTTTCCCTGATGTATAGATTAGTAGAATCTTCTTTCACTCCTAAAAGTGTCCTGCTTTGGAGAAAAAATTGTTTTTGCCCTAAATATCAGTACCGTAGGTAATCCTTATCCAGCTCCATCAACTCTCCTGCTTTGGCAAGGGGTTTTATATACAGTTCCTTTTGATCCACAACCCTCCAAATGAGAGACATTATTATTACTATTACTGTTATTAGTTTTGCTTTTTAGGGCTGCACATGCGGCATATGGAAATTCCCAGGCTAGCGGTTGAAGCAAAGCTGCAGCTGCCAGCCCAGGCCACAGCCACAGCAGCACCGGATCCGTGCCTTGTCTGCAGCCCACACCACAGCTCATGGCAATGCCAGATACCCAACACACTGAGCAAGGCCAAGGATCGAACCTGAATCTCCATAGTTACCAGTCAGGTTCATTACCGCTGAGCCACAACAGGAACTCTGAGACCATATATTAACTCATACATCAGTTAAAATATCTTGTCAGAGAAGTAAAATTGCAGCCAAGTTGAACAATGTTTTTGGTGATCTAAATGTGTGTAGATGGTGTAGAAGACCTTGAGCAATGGACAAAATACATGTCTTTTATTCAGTTCTTGACTACTAGTTGCTTTAGACTGGCTTTTGGCAGGAGTTTGATACCTATTGCTTTAAGCTTAGGCTATCTGGCAAGTGTTTCAGCTGTAAAGATTTTTCATTGCTGATCAAAGCAAGGGGCACAAGTTTTATTTAATAGGAATTGTTTTATTTAGGATTAGGTCTAAAAGCTGCAAGTAGCAAAAAATCCAAACTACAAGGGCTTGAACAAGACAGTTTATTTCTGGCCCATACAAGATGCTCGAGTAGGTGTTATGGAGCTGTTAGAATGCTGCACAGGCTCAAGACCCAGGATCCTTCTATCTTGTTGCTCAGTTGTGTGCAGTCTTCATTCCCAAGGTCAGTCCATATTCCTGGATGATTGCCTTGGCTCTAGACAATGTATCTGCTTTCCAGGCTACAGGAAGTATGAGAGTGGCAAGGAAGGGAACTCCCCTTTCTTTTAATGATGCTTGCATCACATAGAGCATACACACATAAACACATGCCCTATGAGCTAGATGTTGGGAGTTTTGCCATGGCCTGGGCAAATACAGCCAATGAGGTATACCAAGTATTTACTTTATAAAGACATATATAATAAGCAGGGGATTCTATGGCCTGCTAAGTCAAAGGTTGCTAATAGTAGCTGATTGTGGGTCATGTTTTGCAAGAGGTAAAGATCTCAAGACTTGGGAAAACAACATGGAATCAGGACAGGGGCATACGCATAGACAGTCACATAGAATATTCGAGAAGCAGACTGATGTATGGAGTGAATTTTGACATATGACAGAATTGATATGGCAGACAATAGGGAAATGAAGGAACTATTCTGCAAACAAATCTGGGAAAACTGTACATATGGGGAAAAACGAAAACTGATGCCTAGCTAATACTATATTTACGGAAAATCAACTTTAGAGGGATTAAGAACTTGAATGTCAAAAGCATAATTTTAAGACTTAGAAAATGTAGATGAACATAAAGTCCTGGCCATCATATAAGGGATTGATAAATTAAAGATGTTTTGATTGTCAATAAACACCATAGGCAAAATTTAAAGACAAGTTACATAAGGATGGAAAATGTTTTTGGTGGTATAACAGAAATAGAAATATAAGTTGTACACATGAAACTTACATAATGTTATTTAACCAATGTTATCTCAATAAAAAAATCTAAAAGAAGTGGATGGAAAAATAAAAAATGATACATTTCAGAGAAAAGGTAACATATGGGTAATAAACAGGAAGTGATTGCTTGGTGACCTGTCTCTTGCACTAGATTTGGTGGTGCTTTGAGGACGTTGATCTGGGTGTGTATGTATGTATTTAATCCCAAAAGTTTTAGTGTCCACCAGAGTTAGATGTTCAATAATGATTATTTGAGAAGCAGTAACTAGGTGGAAGAATAAGCAAGTGAGTAATCCAGCTTCAGGGTTAATGTGGCTAGCCAGATACACGAAGGAGATTGACCCTGGGTAAACAGTAAATTGTAGTGTACATAGGAGAAACTGGATGTCTTTTGGGGGAGATTAGTTGTTGTGTTTCTATAGGAGCCTTCTTTTTATGTAGACTTCAGTGAGCTTCCTCACTTTTAGTGTAGTGTCGTAAGAGATGCACCAGGCTGGATCTATGCATATATTATCATGAGAGAGAGAAATCCAGGATCCACTTAATCACTCAGCATTTCTACACAGAGTTCAAGGGGAAACTCATAAATATATGGTAATGCTAAGTTTTTTTCAAAATTTTAAAATAAGACTGCACGATCAGATTCAAATTATCTGCTGTGTGATTTTCAATGTTGTCTTCAATATTTGTTATTAGATAATCTGCATAAGATTATTTTTAATTTATATTTACTGAAATATAAAATTCCCTGGGCTCACTGAGTCCTTTGTTCTGCCCCCTGACCCTCCAAGCACTAACAGTTGCCTACCGATGTGCTCAGTGGCTTCATGTTTTCCAAATCAAATTACTTTTTTCTCTTTTCTGGCTTAGTCATTATGAGATCATCTTTCCCATCATTATCAGCATTAATGCTGTGCTATAATTATACGCATAATTGGATCATTTACTCACTCGCACAGATAATTGCGTCAATATGCCTTCATCTTTGCCAGTTACCAAGTAACATGCTTGACAGCCATATGAGTGTATGAGTCAATTATTGGCACTGATTTACTCCGTATGATAAACCAACTTCAGATTTCATGATTTGCGTGTGATTATATGTTTTGAGTTCATTAAATAGAAGTTATGAATGGGCTGTGTGTATAGCATCCTGAAACTCCTGGAGTGTTTATTGTGGCCTACTCAACTGTTAGAACCTAAAAGTTGGGCTTGGTGTCCAGCTAGTGAAATAAAAGTGTTAATTAAACCAAGGGAATTGATTTTATTTCCAGAGATGAGTGAACTCATTGATCCTGGTCATGAACTGTACTCCTATTTCCTCAGGCCCTGGCTGTGACCGCAGATAGAGCCTTAACTACAGCCATAAGCAGAGGATGGTGGCAGTCCATGCAAGTGAATATAGACACGACTCTCAAGGACAGAGGAGCTTGACAAGCTTATTGCACGATGATAGAAACTTTGGAAGTGGAAGTATGCTAAGACCAAGATGAGCAGGGAGATTGTCTGATCAGAGACTTCGGATAGATAACATGTTCTGGGGTCACTTCTGAGATTCAAGAATGGGACTAGTTTTAGAACAAGATAGGGTCACAGTTTTACAATGATCAGGTTAAGATATGGGGGCTTAGGGGCAATTACTTGAAGTGGACCAGAGAGTAGAGTCTTGGTCATGTAATGGTGTGGGGGAGCTGGCTCATACTGATTCCGCTGATTGTGTGTACTTTTTCTTGCTGACCCCTTATCCAGTGGCCTCACATTAGTTGCTTGACGTGAGCTATGATGGGAGTATATGTGCCATGAGGATGAGTAAACATTTTAAATTAGGGATTTTTTTTTTTTCCTGGAGAGGCAGTTTACCACCACACCACTAGTAACAGGAGTAAGCTAGAAGCAGGTGACTGTTTTTGACTTCTTACTATGTGCCAGACATGTGCATTATCTCACTTAAGTCTCACATCATCACATTTTGAGAGGTGAGGAAACCAAGGCACAGAAGTTTAGCAAGAAGTTCAGTTACTAGACTGGGGCCATGTGATCAGAATATGGTAAGTGAAGGTGGTTTAATGATGGACTGCTTGAATACTAAACTAGGCTTCATGAAAGTCCTTCCTGATTAGGAATAATGTGCGTCCCAGAACTGAGTTTGCAAGAGGCATACAGTATGTCTTAGGGAACCAAGTTAGTCATGCATGGTAGAATTATAAGTAGAAATATGTCCCATCTTTACTACATCCTCTTGTATGAAGTTTTCCCAGGATTCACCCATCTGAGGTAGGAGAGCATTAGAATGAGCCTAGGTTTCTGCTTCCACACTCTGTTTTTACTCTAAGTGATGATTTTTCTACTTCCAACCCCTTCTCAATGGCCTCTCTCTGCATCATACTCATGACTCTCTAATGGATCCTAGGGTTCTAGAGAATAAAATGTGTGTACTTTTCATAAGCAAAGTTTGAGAATATGTGTCCTTATGTTTCTGTGGTACATTCCACATTTTTGTAGCCAGAAAGAACCTTCAAGCTGGAGCTATTTCATTTTGATTCCTTGTAACATGTAGTTTAAAGTCAGTTATTGCAGTCCAGACACATCACTGGCAGCAAGATTGAATTTAATTTGTCTTAAATTTCTTTCCCAATGAGTCAAAATAAATAACCAAAGGAAAAAAATGTATTAAACTGTGTACATCCGAATATAGAAACATCTGATAAGCCCTGACCAATTATCGGGAATTGTAAATGAGGTTTTTGGTGTGGAATATCTGCAGATGAATGTAAACTTTATTTAAAGCAACTTGTTTTTTTGAACCCTAATAATAATTTTCTTTTACTTTACTGTAGCAATTCACAGCAAGTCAACTGCAGGAAGATTTAGCAGAGCGGTAATATCCTTTCTATTACCTTAGACACAATAGGAAATCCAGCTCATCCAAGAAATCATTTTTTCTCTGCAGTTGGTCCATAATTTCATATAGATCTGAGGGAAAATAAAGAAAAAGCACATTTTTAGCAGGTATAGGCTTTGTGTATATAAAATTTGTTTTTAGTTTTGGTTGATTTAGCACTTTGCATACCATGAAAGGCCCTGTGTGACACAGAATGAGGATTCAGTTTGAGTCCAAGAGAGATAGTGATATTTAGGTAGATTAATGACCATGACCCACGCTACATAGACACAATGTGTCTATGATATTTTAGACCAAAAATCAAAAACCTTCCAAAACCAATGTAGCAAAGTTTGAACTGTTCAACCAGAACATGTATGTTTTTGCATACATATGTTGGGGTAAGGGGCCTTATGAGTCAACACCATAGACTGGAAGCTCTTTGTATCAGTATACAATAATATATTGGTATACAATAGTATGGCTTGCTGCATAACAATCCACCTTACAAATTAGTAGCTTTAAACAACAGCCATATATTTTTGCTCATGACTCAAAGGGTTGGTGGAGCAGTTAGTCTTGTCATACTCATGAATCTCCAATTGTCTGTGAGTTGCCCGGTGGCTGGCTTGTTTAGGATGGTTTCAGCTTGCATGGCCTGGCTCTTTTCCACATTTTCTTGCATTGGTGTGTTTATGTGAATAAGTGCTCCTCACATGTAATATTGGCTAATATTTGGTTGGGAAAGAATGTTATATTTCCAAACCCAAAATGACGGGATGAAGAACAACATATCACCAAGAGTGGGTAAATACTGCAAATCCCACAACAAAGTATGTAGATCCAATGATGGGTGACGAATTTGAGCCATTTTTTGCAATGCACCTACCGTGTTCTTTTTTTTTTTTTTGTCTCATATATATGAATATATATATATATATTATTTTAAAGATTCTTTTCCTTTATAGGTCATTACAAAATATGAAGTATAATTCCCTGTGCTATATGGTAGGTCCTTGTTGGTTATCTATTTTATATATAGTAGTGTATATGTTAATCCCAATCTCCTAATTTATCTCTCCCCCTTCTTCCCCTTTGGTACCAAGTTCTTTTAGTACAAAGTAATAACATCTTTTGAAGCAACATTGATGAGGGTCCATGGATGTGGTTGCTGGTTCATATACCAATGAAAATCAGCTTCCATGTCAACTTTAATACAAAACAGCTTACTGATTCTTTGAGAAATGAAGATGTGTTACTTTCAAAATGATTATTACTTGGATTATAATAATAGAAATATAATGTCCAGTGAAATGAACAAAATTGTCTTACGGTACTTGGCAGTGGGCATTGTATGTTCTTTATTTATTCCTCTAAGTAACATTCATTTCTCCCCTGATATGTGTCACAATACAGTGACACCAGCAAACTGGAGGATGACCAGAAGGGGACAAAGGATAGAGTGAGGAATCTGCAAACAGTCTGGTAGGAATGGTTGAAAAATTTGGTGACTTTTGGCCTATAAAAGAGAGGACTTAGCAACATTTTAGAATATGTAAAAAGCTGTCACATGGAAGAGGCATAACATTGATATATATAAATTTCAGAATTTCGTGAGTTTTGATGGGGTATCTTGTGAAGTAATGAGTGTTTGATCTCCGTAAGTGATTAGAGGTCAAATGACCAACTATCAATGTTGCCTTGATGACCCCTAGGAATTCTTTGCATTCAGATATTTTATGATGTCTGAGATCTAGTGGGGATACTGTATTATAATAACTTCAACCTAGCATTTTTATAGATTTATTAAATTCAAGAAGATTTTAAGGCTAGTTATATCATATTTTAAAAGGTACACTATTAAGTTTGAGGCCAACTTTGTAAGGTCTGGGTATCACCACAATAGATACACTAGGATGTGTCCATAACTATGATTTGTTTACATTTTTCTGACTTTGGGCTGTTAATTGAATTAAAACCACCACAATATGTGGTTACAGGATTCCAAATAAATTCTGCACTAACCATCCTCCAATCATTATATTCTGTCTTCAGTCCCCCCTGAAGGAAAGGCTTCTTGAGAAAATTAGAGTGAGCTTGACCTTGAAGAGTGGGGCAGACTTTGGATTACAGCAGACATTTTAGGCTGAGGGAAGAGCCTGAATTAAGGCATGACCATTGAAATGAACATAGGGTGTATGTCAAAGAAGTAGAGCAGTCAGCTGAATATGAACAGACAATTGTGTTTTCAGTAAAGGTTGGGGAGATGGAACAGGACAAAGTTAGTTTGAATCATGAAGAAGCTTGAATACTGGTTCAGGTTTAAATTTTATCCATAGAGAGTAGGCGCCTGGAGTAAGGGAGGGGTGTTCATCTGTGAGCCTGGCTAAGGATTTTGGATGACATGAAACCTAAGCCTGACTTGTTCTTTTTTGAAGAGAAAGCTGAGGTCCCAAGAGGAGAAATATCTTGCCCATGTTTAGCCAGCCAGTTTACAGCATAGCTGGGGATAGAACTGAAGCTTTCTGATTATTAGCTCAGTATATTTTTCCCTATATCATGAAAGTAATGAAGTGAAAAAATGGTACTCACAGTTTTAGTTATTACATGCTTATTTAAACATGCAAGTAATCCATTAGGATGAATTCCTTATGAACAGATGTTCAGGAGCAACTCCTGAGGGCTCTGGGGGTAACAAACCTCTGGTAGTGACTGCTTTGATGAAGGGCTGTACCACAGGGCACTGTGTTCCTCTGCAAACAGGAAGACCTTCTATACTGTATCCACTGTGGGTGGCCCAGCTGGGGAGATGATTAAATTTAGACATTAGATGGGAATGATCAAGTATCTCTCACCACCTGCTCAGTGGTTTACTTTAATTTCCGAAAGCTGCACTGGCAAGAATCTCTCTGTTTTAATTGATGGATATTCTATTACTTGGCTGCCCAGTGCACTGAACATCCAAAAGCCATCACTA
Organism: Phacochoerus africanus; assembly: GCF_016906955.1. Lineage (NCBI taxonomy): Eukaryota > Metazoa > Chordata > Mammalia > Artiodactyla > Suidae > Phacochoerus > Phacochoerus africanus. The sequence continues at coordinate 109,693,939 of NC_062560.1, read as the reverse complement.
TCCATCACTGCTTTGGGTTAGACTAGTGTTATTTAGTATTGTTGGAGCGGTCATATTGATTGGGAAATCCAGACTGGAGGCATGGGTGACATGGTGACTGCCCCAGTTTCAGCTTCATGATTGATGTTTTTCTTTTCTTCCTTCCTTTATTATTTATTTATGTATGTATGCATTCATTCATCTATCTATTTTGTGTCTTGTTAGGGCTGCACCCATGGCATATGGAGATAACCAGGGAAGGGTCGAATCGGAGCCCTAGCCACTGGCCTACACCACAGCCACAGCAATGCCAGATCCAAGCTGCGTCTGCAACCTACACCCCAGCTCCTGGCAACGCCAGATCCTTAACCCACTGAGCAAGGCCATTGATCAAACCTGTGTTCTTATGGTTACTAGTCAGACTCATTTCCTCTGAGCCACGGCAGGAACTCCCCTGATGCTTTCTTAAAGAAAGGAAACTGGAACTACTTCTGATATACCCTTGGGGTTCTAGAGATGCTATCACTTGTGACATACCCTATTACCATTCTGCCACTGAATTGCTCTGAATCTACCAACTTTACTGCTTAAGAGGCATCGAGTCAGATAGACTTGATTTCAAATCTTTGTTCCACCATTTACCTGCTGTGTAACTTAAGACAATTGACTGAATCTCTTATTTTCTCAGCTATAAAATGAGAATGATAATAGTATTTACCTAATAGGGTTTTTGGAGTTATCAAATGAGATATTTCTAAGTGTATGTTGTTAAAATTATCATGATGACTATAGCATCAGGTCAAACTTGAAACTGAATGACTTTCTCTTCATAACCCACATTCTTATAAGATTAAGGTTATCCCATTATAGAAAATAGGACCTCGAGAGAAAGATAAGCTGAATGGGTTGATTTAGATAAGATGTAAAAATAAATAATGTAAGTATGATTCAAAAGGTAATGTCTGCAAAAGGGTAGGTTTGGATATTTTACCATACGGGGATACTAGGTTAGGTAGTCAGAAGGTATCATGAGTTCACATGTCATGAAGATCAGTGCTAAAAGAGAAATGAGTGTGGGAAAGACTCAACAAATTCTACTGTGCTAAATGGCTTTTAAAGTCTATGATAAGTCTTGAATTCCTGTTGTGGCTCAGCAGGTTAAGATCCAGACATAGTGTCTGTGAGGATGCATGTTTGATGCCTGGCCTCACCCAGTGGGTTAAGGATCACATGTTGGTGTGGCTGTGGTGTAGGGCAGCAGCTGCAGATCCAATTAGACCCTTGGGCCCAGGAACACTGATATGCTGCAGGTGAGGCCATAGGAAAAAAAAAAAGTCTATGATAACTCATTTTTTAGGAAGGCAGAAAAGAGCACTAGATTGGGATATGTGAACCCTGACACCTAGTCTTGACTCTGTCATTCTCTAATTTTGTGACTTTATCCAAATAATGTAATATTCACAGGCCTCGATCTTTTCATTTGTAAAATTAGTGTTAGACTAGATCGGAAGGTGGTAAATACGTCTCACAGCTGAAATCTAGCCTTTTTGTATAACCTGCCATACAAGGATGGTTTTTAAAGGGTTGCTTTTTTAAAAAGGAAAACACAAGAAGAGTATGTGAGAGAGACTTAGATGGTTATCAAAGCCTAAAATATTTACTATCTAGCCCTTCAGAAAGATTGCCAATCCCTGGACCCGCTGACCTTTTCAATGTTAGTCTATAATTCTAGTCCTTGTTTGATTCATAATTGTTTTAATGGACAGACCTCCTTTTATCTCCCTTTCAACTCTCATATTTACACCAAAACGTGTGTAATCCATTGAATAATAGACTATTAAAATTAAAAGGGTAGAGTTCATTTTATCCAGCCCTTCATTTTCAGATGAGGAAATTGAACACTAGAAAATTTACTTTGCCACCATCTCTTACCTTATAAGTGGTAGAACCAAGACTAGAACCTGGATCTTCTTATTTCTTATCTAATCATTTTTGTATTCCAAAGTCATACTTCAATATCACCATTTCAAAGTGCTTAACACCTTTCCATCCTCTCCCTCTTTTAACCACCATTACTTTGCTTCCTGGGGCTACTACTAAATATTGGTATAATGCCTCTAGTTAACCAAGACTGCTATAACGCTGCACAAGCATGACAGTAAGATGCAGACACGAACAACTGACCAGTATTTCAGTGTGCTTTTGATATTACATCAACTTTATAGTTAACATTAAGATAGCTCATAATTTTGGGATAAAGTTTTGAACAAAGTAGGGCTGGGAAAGATTGCTTTGGTACATATCAGTATGCTCCATTGATATTTACATTGGTAAAGAAATAACAAAACAGCAAATACACATCACATTGAATGTTACACAGTGACAGCAGAGTCAGCTCGGTTGGGCTGGATCTTTGACTTTTCCGATATCTTCACCCTTCTCCCTTCCCCAAGAGAAAACAGATCTGCAATGTCAGGGAGATTCAACCTTGGAGGGAGCTATTGAGAACTTGGCTCATCAATCTCATTTGAAGTCACCATTTTCCTATGCAACCACCAAATTTCCATTCCTTTTTTTTTTTTTTTTTTGTTCTCTCTGTCTTCTGTGTTAGATGTCAAGTTACTAGCTTTTGGGAGAACCACTGTGAGGCATGTGTTCAAATCACCACAGATGCTGCAAGTGAAAATGTGTTCTCCAGCAGATTTTAAGGTGCTTGAAAGCAGAGAGAACACCCTCTTTCTCAATGTATTCATAACAAATGCTTTCAGTTAGTCTTGATTTGATGTTTGATTTGAAATCCATGCAACTGCAATGCAGAATGCTTCCTCAAAATGCGTACCCCTTTCTTTAACTATCTGTACTTCCATGTCTTTTGGAAATGCCTCGGATTGCTGCAACCCTCATGGATCCCTTCCCAGCTTGATTTCTTGTCTTTTTTTTTTTTTTTTGCTCATGATGTCTTGTTTTTCTGCAAGATTCTCTTCTTCTGAAGGCAGAGTCCACTTCGTTCTTTTCATTCTTCTACAATGCTAGACAGAAAAATATTAAATTGATGTGAATTAATTTAAATAGCAAAGTACATAGGTGTGTAACATCTGTTACCTTTGGAAACTTTTGTGTAGGTTTTGTTTTGTAGCTTGATTGGAAGTTGATTGTTTTCAGTGGTCATAAATGCAAATAGAGGCTAATAGCATACTTGGGGTTTCCCCAGGATGAACCTAAAATGTAATGCCCTGTGATTCCAAGAGCACCAGGCTTTTAAATCTAATGAGTAGTAGGACCTTAGGCAAACGAGTTGATATCTTAGTGCCCCTTCTGTAAAATGAAAGAGAAGAAGTGATCAACTAAAGTGTAAGAGACAGGCTAATGTAAGACAGCAGCCAATTTGAAGGCTGAATTTGGTCCCAAATCGGTTTCTGTAAAACCTGCGATCAAAGAGTATCCTCCCCCATTTTTAAAGGGTTACGTAAACAAAACAAGAATATGCAGCAGAGACTTAGTTGGTATACAAAGCCTAAAATATTTACCATCTGGTCACTTAGAGGAAAACGTTTGCTGACCACTCGTATAAGGGATGTGAGCATAGCCTCTTGTCCCAGCTCTAAGGTATATTTTGTCATTTTTCTGTTTCCCAGTTTCTCCTACTACAAAATGAATATAATAGTAGCATGTACAAATAAGATTATTGAGAAATTAAATGAATTTTTATTTTTAAAAGTTAGGAAAGTCCGGCTATAGAATTCTTAATAAACGCTAACTGTTGCATTATTTGTATATTTCCTTGCAACAGTCAGTCAGTTGAAAAGGAGGAGATTATAGGGGCAAATAAGAGACACTTGAAGCATGTTATTTTAGAATTGGAATGGAACCCACACACCATTTAATCAGCTTATTTTTATAGGATGTGCTATAACTGAGACTCGGGGAAATCAAGTGATTTATCCACAGAGAGTTTGTTGTTGGCCAAGTCTGTACGCTTTTCTTTTATCAAAGAGTCACACCATGATTCTTACCCCTAGACCTTGGTTCATGAGCTCATTTATTTTTAGCTTTTTATTATGAAATAAATATAGACTTCCAGAAAAAGTTACAAAAGTAGTACAAAGACTTTCCATATGCCCTTCACTCAGATTTCCTAAATGTTTACATTTATTATGTTTGTTCTCACTTTCTCTTCCTGTAGATAGTTACAGATAAAAATGTATTTTTTTCTAAACTCTTTGAGAGCGATTTGCAAATATGATGTCCATTTACCCCTAAAACTTTAGTGTCTTCCCTAAAAGAAGGAGAATCAATTAGTAACCAATATATAATTATCAAAATAAAAAAACAGCATTTCACCTATAATCTTTATTCAAATGTTTCCAATTGTCTCATCACTGTCCATTAGAGTGAAAGCATTTCTTGACTGGATCCTTGAGAGCACAAATTTAATTTTTATTGGGGTAATATGTTCTAGTAGGTTTTTGAAGATTCCCTAATGAAATGTATTCTCAACATCTTGATTCCATGCATTTTAAAGGACAGAGGTGAATTTCCTTTGAGATATCTTTTTTTTTTCCCCCTTCGCTTTCATCAGTCCAAAGTGGTCAGCAAGATGCACAAGTAGCATTTCCTCATAGACGAACGGAAACCATTAGCACAAGTGACATGTTCCTGGGCTTTAAGTGGTTCTCTAGAGTGTGGTCCAACACTTAGATGAATGGTTATTCATATTTAAACCATAGAGTGAAAATGAAGTAAGGATTTGGCACATTGTACCTCCTGCCGAAAACAGACAAAACTCATAAAATCAAGACAGATCAAATCTATTCTATTTACATAGCAAATGACAGATTGATAGGACCATCTTTTGGAACACTTTCAGAGATTTGTCAGAGGCTGATGGAGGTGGGGATGTGTATGAGAAAAGATCCCTTTGTTGAATTCTTTTGGTTTATCTTGTTTTGCTGATATCCCAAGAGAAAAGATTTGTCTGTGACTATTTATTCAGGAAGATGGGCAAAGCACATCCATGTCTCATTCTAGCCTTGTCTTGGGGTTCCATTCTGAAGGCCTATATTGTACTACAAGCAGGTTCTTTTGATATATTTGTTGGGTGAAAAACCTTGGTGGGGGAAGTTCACGGTGCTCCAGTGTCCTATTCAACAGCCTCAAAAGGTGTATCTCTCCAGTAGGAGTCTTGTCTTAAAATGCTATTCATTTTACATTTGCTTTTTAAAGAAAGTTAGAGCCAAGATATTGCTGCTATTCATGAAGCCTTCTTTGTTCAGATCGAAGACTGCATATTTCTGTACTAATTCTTGGCTCCCTCTGTACATCACTAAGCACTTCTTTGCTCAGCAGTTGATTTTTTTTCCTTAAACTTTTTGTTTCAACATATAATAGACATGCAGATGAGTCCATAAAATATATAGCTCAGGTTTTCGTAATGTAAATCCTCATATTTAACTGTCATGTCTCTCAGATTGAAGACCATGGTCTGAAGCCACCCTGTGCCCTCTTCCAAGTACTCATTCTTCCTTACAGAAAACCTCTATCATCACACTTACAGTCATTAGTTCCTTAGTTTTCTAAATAGTTTTACCATGCAAGTTTATATTCCTAAACTCTATAGTATTCCTTTTTTGGGAATTATATATAAATGGAATTATACAGTATGTATTCTTTTGTGTCTTTTTTTCCTTCTATGTTATGTTTTTGAGAATCATCAATATTCTTATTTGTTGGTGTATATATATATATATATATATATATATATAGTGTAAATATACCACAGTCTTCAATAAATAAACAATAGGTTTGTTCCTGTTTTTAGCTATTGTGAATAATGATTATTTTGTGTGTAAGTGCTTGCATTTCTGTTGAGTATATACTTCAGAGAGCATTGTGGGGTCATGTGTAGGGAGACTGTATCCTAGTTTGCTTAACTCAGTTCTGGTTAATACCTATTTTTCTGGTGTAATTATTTATAGTTTCCCTTTTACTCTCAAAACTGTCTTTCTTTGAATGATAGGACGTTATAATCATGGGTTATATTTGCAGGTTCAAATTTAAGATAATTCCAAGTGGTTTTTCAATGTGGTTGTACCAATTTAAATACTATTTACTTATATTACCAGCAAAGTGAAGTTTTCTGTTGCTCATCATTTTCATTAATACTTGCTATTTTGGGTCTTCTTATTTTTAGCTTTTCTGGTGTGTGTGTGTGTGTGTGTGTGTGTGTGTGTGTGTTGCAGTACGTCATTATAATTTTAATTTTTATTTTCTTTATTACTATTGAGATTGACCATTTGAATTTCTGCTTTGTGCAAAAATTGCTTGTTTATGCACAAAGCAGAATTGTTGTGAGTTCTGCCACCTTTCTTTGTATATTAAAGGCTGTATTATAAGGTGATAGCTTTAGACTTGTTGTATCACTCCTATTGTTACTATCTATAATGACGCTTTTTGCACAGCCATTTTTTTACATCTGATGTCATTAAGGCTATATCCACTCCCTATTGGTTATTGTTTGAATACTATATATTTTTTGGATATCCAGTTTTCTCAACACCATTTGTTGAAGAGGCTATCCTTTCCTATTTGTGTATTTGTCACACCCTTGTTGAAGATCAGATAGCCATATATATATGGATTTATTTCTAGGCTCTCAATTCTTTTCCATTGTTCTATATGTCTGTTCTAAGGCCAGTACCATATTGTTTTGATTCCTGTAGCTTTGTAATATATTTTGAAACCAGGAACTCTTATGCCCCCAGCTTTCTTCTTTCTTAAGATTGATTTGGCTGTTTGTGAATTTTTTGTAATTGCATGTGAATTTTAGATTTTTGTATTTCTGTAAAAAAAAATTGCTATTGGTATTTTGATAGTGATTGCATTGAATCTGTACATCACTTTGGGTTTGGTGGACATTTTACCATTATTTCTGAAATCCATGAACATGGGATATCATTCTGTGTGTGTGTGTATAGCCATATAGATAATGAATGTAAGGCCTGAAACTATAATGGATGGATAAACAAAATGTCAATCTGGTCAATCTGTCAGTGAAAACTTAAGGTATTTCTATGTCCTGACCTTTGTGAATAATACTACAAAGACTATGAATATGAAGACTCATACATCTCTTTGAGCTAGTAGTTTCATTTCCTTTGGATATATACCCAGAGGTAGAATTGATGGATTACATGGTATTTTTCTTTTTAATTTTTTGAGGAACATTCTTGTTGTTTCCCATAGTGACTGTAATAATTACCATTCCCAGCAGCAGTACACAAGTGTTCTTGTTTATACGCATTCTCACTTTAGAGATAAGTGTTTTCCATAATAGCCACCCTAACAGGTATGAGATGATAGAGCCACATCTGTGACCTACACTACAGGTCATGGTAATGCCTGATCCTTAACCCACTGAGCCAGGCCAGGGATTGAGCTCATTTCTGCAGAGCCATGACAGGAATTCCTTCTCTCTCTTTTTTAAAAAGTAAACATCTGGAGTTCCCGTCATGGCGCAGTGGTTAACGAATCCGACTAGGAACCATGAGGTTGCAGGTTCAGTGGGTTAAGGATCTGGTGTTGCCGTGAGCTGTGGTGCAGGTTGCAGACGCGGCTCAGATCCCACGTTGCTGTGGCTCTGGCGTAGGCCGGTGACTACAGCTCCAATTCAACCTCTAGCCTGGGAACCTCCATATGCCGTGGGAAGCAGCCCTCGAAAAGGCAAAAAGACCAAAAAAATAAACATCTTTCAAACATTTTAGAATACTTTTTAGATTTAGAGAAAAATTGCAAATGTACCAATATAGATTTCCTCTGTACCTTACATCTACTATCCCCTATTAGTACTACCTCAAGTGATACATCTGTCACAATAAACCAATCAATATCACTATATTATTGTTAACTAATTTTCATGTTTTATTTCATTTTCCTTCATCTTTACACAATTACTCATTTCTGTTCTGGACTTTATTCAGGGTACCATATTGCATTTAGTTGTCATGTATCCTAAGACTCCTTTTGGCTATAACAGTTTCTGACTTTTCTTGCTTTCATGACCTTGAGTTTTGTGGAATGTCCATGAGCTGAGATTTATATGGGTTATGCTATCATGTGGCTTGGATGTTCATCTCACAAACAAAATGAAATCTTGTTATTTGGAAAAAATGCATAAAACTTCATAGAACTGGAAATAAAAGCACAAAATACATGGTATTTAAGTAGCAGAAGATTTTTGTTACATCATGGATAACACCAGAATTGTTCTTTATTTTCAGGAGTTATTTTGGAAGTTATATATATTGTCTAATCTAAGTACATTCTGTAACAATAATGTTATAGCTAAAACTGATAAGTAGAAAATATTCAGTATGTTTTGGAAAGTCAATATGTTCTATATTGCATGTATAGATGGTACTAACTGGCTTTTGGCTGAAGGTTGCTTATCTCATTCTGGAACTAGGACATTTTTCTATATAATTTTGGATGTTTATTTTCACTACACTCACGTAACATTAGACTCTTTTAAACTTTAGCCTCTTTTAAAGGAGCTAACCTGAGTCAAACAGGCCCCCCTGCTAAATTTTCAAAATTATTTATTTTAAAAAAGGAACAAACAGCTCACAGTCACAGGAGTGTCAGGATCAAATCTTCCAGAGGTCACTGAAATAAATGAAGGGAACATTTAGTGAAAAGGAAAGGGAAATCCTATACAAACGAGACTGCGAGATGGCATAGAAAATGAGCAACTGAAGGCAAAAAGGAAAAACTGCAAAAATGAATGAACACATTTAATGATGGTAGGCATTTCACAAGTCAGAAAGGAAGCATAGAAGTGGTGAGGTGATTATAGGCCAGTTTCTCAGAAAAGGAGTTTCTCATAAAAGAGGATAGTGGCGTATGAAATTGGCTAGGGGAATTGAAAAGGAAGAAAGTGGCGATGTGGTATCAACAACCACCAAGTTAAAACGTAGGAAAACAAGAAAGGACAAACCGAAGAGCAAACTACCACCTGACTCTGATGGGATCAGTCAGGGTCCCCCTAGCATTTTACTGCTGGGCCTCAGCTCATTGTGACCCTCAGGAGGAATGGTGACTTTCCCATGACACAATCAGTATCCTGTGGTTTCTCTGATTCTTTTTCATTACATAGATTGTGACTAAAAATCTTATCTCTTTTAAGGACGGGTTCTAATTTATCAAAGATAACCAGTGCTAGGTCAATAAAACTCCTCTAAAGGTATGGTAGAGTTTCTTATTTACTGCAGGAAAAGCAGATACAGATTTCTTTTAAAAATGCAGATTGTATAGTTCTTGAACATAGAAGAGGATTCAAAGATGCTGTGTGCCAATATAGCATCAACCGAATTGCATCTTTAAGCTTCAAGCTTAGAATTTGGGGACTTTCTGTGGGAATTATGAATTGTTTAAAAAAAGATAATTTGGTAATGATGGTAGTTACAATATAGCTGGTTAATAAACCTTATTTCCCCACGTTGTTACTATATATATGGCCTAGTTTGCCTGCCTTGAATTCTCACCTTTCGTGTCCTTGTCAGTCAAGAGTTAGTCAACAATGTTTATGGGGCTCTTGAAAAAGCATAATTATCCTAACCAACTTCATTGTAGAGTGCTTTATGTTTGAGCAACTACTTTCCTATTCCTTATCTCATTTAATCCACAGCATAATCAAGAGAAGTAAGTTGGACAGGGTTTACCTATTTCTTTGTTTATAAATGTAGGCCCAGTAAAAAGGTTCAGAGATTTATGCTAAATTGCACGACTAGTGAGTGGCAATGTCTGGACTGTATCCACATCTCCTGATGCCTAGGGCTGTGTTCTTTCTGCCACGTTATGCTTTCATTTTTCATGTTATTGCATCTTTGATCATTCATTTACTACATCTCTTGCCTCTCCTCCTCTCCCTTTCTCCTATTGCTAAGACAAAAAGCAAAGCTGTATTAGAGAATTTTCTTTTGAAAGAGCATGGGAATCCCTTGTGAGGTGAGGTTGTTAAAGTTCAAAACTAAATTTGTGGCTGGATGGGATGGATAAATTGCACTGATCACATGCATTCCTATTTGTATTTATGGACTCCTGGTCTCTCAGACTCTCCTCCCTCCTTTCTTCCTGCTCTGCTGTGTGTATTTAAAAGAAGAAAAAGTCTGACTTATTACCTTCAGTGATTAGGAGATCTTGCACTCTCTCTATGTGAGGTAGCTTAAAAATTATTAGGTCCCATATATTAACTGCATATTATGTTTCAAATGCTTATATATAAAGAACAGTGCAGTAGCCTAGTTGCAAGGACCAGTATTCATCCTAGCTTTATTCTGACCCACAGGTAACACCGAAAATAGGTTATACTCCTTTTATTCATGATCTCTCTTTTGAGGTACCTTTTTTGCAAATGGGCAACCTGAAATATTCCTTCTATTGTCTCTAGTTGCTTGTTGTCTGAAACCAAGACTGTGCAAAGGGCTGGGCCTGGGCAGATCAGTCCCATTTCATGAAGCCTGAGGATGCATTCTTTTCCAACTACGGGAGAAAATGTATTACAGGGTTGCTAAAGATACAGAACTTGATTCCTTTGTTGTTTTTTCCTTGATTAATTAATGCCAGGCAGAATGGCACTCTGGCTGACAAAACTCCCTGTTAAGCCAGGACAGAATGAGTATTTGACAGATTTAGTTATAGCAGACAGTAGCAGTGAAAGGGAGGTAGAAGGTTGGGAAGACATATTTTGCATCCATATAATTTTTTAGAGAGTCAGTCTTAAATAGAGAAATTAGACAGCCTTAGTTACAGAAGGTATGAGTACAATTTCCAACTGTAGGAGAACTATAGTTATTTTCTAGTAGAATCTAAAATGATGAGACAACATAAATGTGATGGCTCTAGCTTGTGTGAAATATGACCACAAATGAATAATTGGTTTAATTAAGAAATACAACAGCTAGTAGTATGGTCATTTACATGAATCCCTTACAGTAGTAACTCGTGTTATAATGATATTGCCAGAGCTCTCAATGTTCCCGAAACAGCCTTTGGAATTGTCTTCTGACGCTGACTCAGTCTTTTAAATTTCTGCCCTTATGACAAAGATTTATTCTTGGAGATTACATTTTATTTTAAAAACAAAGCCATTTTAATGTAAACTTTATGAATAGTATATCTGATTGAAATACCACTTACAAGTCAAAAAAAGACCTTCTTCATATGCCTATAAAATGGTGCTAAGGTCTCCTCACTAAGCATATTTTTGATACAACATTTTTCCCCCCTGGTCTTTGTTTTAATTTACTAAAGTATAGTTGACTTACATCATTGTGTTTCAGGTGTACAGCAAAGTGAATTAGTTATACATATCCATATATCCATTCCTTTTCAGATACTTTTTCCATATAGCTTATTACCCAGTAGTGAATAGATTACCCTGTGCTTTACAGTAGGCCCTTGTTACTTATCTATTTTATATACAGTAGTGTAACACAGCATTTTGAGTGGCATCGGAATGGGCTGTAGCATTCCAATCTGAAAGGGATACCATTTCTCTTTGTTGAAATTTAGTCTCGGTGTATAATGGCTACAAGCTTACATAGCTTCCCTTCTTACATTGTAAATGGTCTGTATAATCCTGTTTGGCTTTAGCCCATTTTTCATTTCTTTCTTTTACATGATAAGTATGAATTTTCAGCTATGAATTCATCTAAAAGAAACTTAACTGAAAGAATAATCAAATTAATATATTTAATTTATGTTTAAGCCAGTTCTAGGTAGGGACGTACTTTTCAACTTCTGGTCTAAAATTGCTGTGTTTCCCAGTGCCTTCGCATCATTTTGTTATGGGCAATAACAACTGGGGGAGAGACCAAGATGGTGGAGTAGGAGGTTGCTGGGCTCCTCTCACCTCAGGAACACAGCACAACTACAGCTAGAGAACGTAGTTCTCACCGAAAGTGACCTGGGGACTAACAGAACAGCGCTTCTACAACCAAGATTATAAGGAAAGATCCATCCACTTTTTGGTAGGAAGGGAAAAGAAGCGATCTATTTGGGACTCATACCCATATGGGGGAAAAGGAGAGGAGAAGGGACATCACAGGCTTGGGGATTCTCCCTAGGGAGCAAGGGGCTTAAGCCCCATAATAGGCTAGTCCTACAGTCTGACACTGGAATGATGAGGCCCCCTAACTAGTTTAAAGGCCAGTGATGCTTACTGGAGGCCTGTAAGATACCGAGATTCCTCTCTGAAAAACTGCAGAAACTTGGTTGCAGCTAAAGTATGGAGGCAGCAGATTGAAAACTGCCTGGACCTCTGGTCAGTTTACTAGAATCACCCCAGCATGTGCCCCCACCAGCCCCGACCTACACCTTAGTCCTATTTTAGCCTCTCCTTCTCCCCACTAAGGCAGGGTCTGCCACTGCTGCTTTGAATACACACAATCTTGAGAAAAAAGAACAAAATTAGAGGTGTAATCTTCTAAGATTTCAGACTATAATTCAAAGCTACAGTAATGAAACATTACAGGACCTGCACTAAAAGACACATGGACCAATGGAACAAAATAAAAAGCCCAGAAATACACCCATGCACCTATGATCAATTCATGTATGACAGAGGCAAGAATATACAGTTTAGAAAGGACAGTCTCTTAAACTGGCTCTGAGAAAAGTGGACAGCCAAATGAGTGTCAGTGAGACTAGAACATTCATACCATATAGAAAAATAAACTCAGTGTTTTATAGACATAAATGAGACATGTCACCATAAAACTAGAGGACAACATAAGCAGAACACTCTCTGACATACGCCAGATATTTAGTTTTGATGTCTCTTAAGTTAAAATAAATAAAAACACAGTAGGAATTTTCTAGTGGCTCAGTGGTTTAAGGATCTGGTATGGTCACTGCTGTGGCACAGGTTCAATCCCTGTCCTAGGAGCTACCTCATGCTGCAGGTGCAGATATAAAAAATAACAATAGTAACAAGTAGGACCTAATTAAATTTAAAAGCTTTTGCACAGCAAAAAAGGCCATCAACAAAACAAAACAACGTACAGAATGGGAAGAAATATTTGTAAAAGATGTGAGAAGGGGTTAATAGTCAAAATATATAAATCTCATACAACTCAATATCAAAAGAATAAGCCCAATCAATAAACATGCTCAAGTCTTGAGTAGACATTTTTCATAAGGAGGACATACAGAGGGATAACAGATAATTATATTGAGCTTTTTTTTTTTTTTTTTTTCATTTATTAGAGAAGTGCAAACCAAAACAACAATGAGCTACCACTTCACACAGGTCAGAATGGCTAGCATTAAAATGTCTACAAATAACAAATGTTGGCAAGGGTGTATAGAAAAGGCAACTCTTTTACCGTTTTGGTGGGAATGTAAATTGGTGCAGCCACTGTGGAAAACAGTGTGAAGGTTCCTCAAAAAACTAAAAATAGAAGTACCGCATGGCCCAACAATTACACTCCCGTGTATATATCTGGAAAGAATGAAAATATGAATTTGAAAAGATACCTACTCCTCAGTGTTCACACCAGCACTATTTACAGTAGGCAGGACATGGAAACAACCTATGTGCCCATCAACAGATGAATGGATAAGGAAAATGTAGTGTGTATGTATACAATGAAATATTACTCATCATAAAAGAGAATGAAAGTTGCCATTTGCATCAGTGTGGACAAACCCAGAGAATAGTAAGCTTAGTGAAATAATTCAGAGTAAGACAAATAGTCTGCTACTACTTATTTGTGGAATCTAAAATGTAAAACATAACAAAGTAGAAACAGACTCAGAGATAAAGGGAACAAAGTAGTGGTTACCAGTGGGGAGGGGAGGCTGAAAGGAGTAAAATAGTGAAAGAGAATTAAGGGGTACAAACTACAAGGGATAATGTCTAGTAAAGGGAATATAACTAATATTTTATAATTTTTAATAGAGTATAATATAAAAATATTGAATCACTATATTGTACATCCGAAACTTGAAAAACATTGTAAATCAAATCTAATTAACTTAAAAATAGGCTTCTCTCTAAATATGTAATTTTAAAATATTTTATTTTTTTGTCTTTTGGCCATTTCTTGGGCCGCTCCCGCGGCATAGGGAGGTTCCCAGGCTAGGGGTCTAATCGGAGCTGTAGCCACTGGCCTACACCAGAGCCACAGCAACATGGGATCCGAGCAGCGTCTGCAACCTATACCATAGCTCACGGCAACACTGGATCCTTAACCCACTGAGCAAGGCCAGGGATTGAATCCTAGTTGGATTTGTTAACCACTGCGTCATGATGGGAACTCCCTAAAAATATTATTTTAAATATTCCCCCTTAATATATATCAGTTTGAGAAGCATCTACCACGCACTAAATGAGCACATATGGTGATAAACAATCAAATGGGCATGCTCAAGTCCTAGTTTATGTGTTGGCACTAATTCAGCTCAAACATTGCAAATTTACAAGATGATTATGATAATTTTAGTTTACATTTTTTCTGTTCTTAGTCACATTTACAGAAATTTATACTCTTAATAAAAATGTTAATTTAAAAAGGAAACATAAAGGAATAACCATGATAGAATATAGCATGTTAATAAAGGAAATGAAGATAATAATTATATATCCTAAGATCCATTTTTACTGAATATATAATTTTTCTCATGTGATCTAATTTCTGTTCATAATACTAAAAGATTTTGAAAAGCATATTAATTGCATGGTAACATGCACTAATATACTGATCAACATTAAATATTTTTTTATGTAAGTTGTTTTCCTTAATAATTCTCAGGAACAACAAAATATATTTTAAAGTATTTCCTGAGTGATTTATTAAGTCAAAAATGTGGAAAGTAATTCTCTAGAAGACATCATGTTAGGAATTAGTCTGACTCGTTTTTATATTTATGATAGATGGAATCTTTTCTGTAATTAGAGAATATTCCAAGATCCATGAGGCTTGACTTTCAGAATTAGAGTTTTATGTCTTGAAATCAACATGTGGATTATTTCCCTGCTTCCAAGGTGAGATGTTGTGGAGAGCAGCCAACCTGCTGGACAAAACACACAGATGAGACCTTTTAACTCTGAGTCAGGGAAAACTGAAAGGTAATAGGATTGATGTCTGCGGAATCATGAAATAGTTTGAAAGGGCAATGAAGTAATGTTTTGCGGCTCTCAGAATATTAGACCTTAGAGGGCCCTTCTTGAAAGATCCTTTCAGAATGAATGGAAGGCGACCTTCTTCACACAGCAGGGGACAAACTTATGGAACTTATTACCCAGACAGATGAGTAAGTCGGGAAACAAACAATCACAAAATGATTTCAATCAACATCTCAATGATGGTTTTAGAATATGTAAGTGAAGAAAACAATGTTTTCCGTCACTACTTTACATTAATTCAAAAAATACTTTGTTTCATTGCATTGTGTGTATTACGCCACTTACCTTTGATGTGATTACTGGTCAATTTAGATAAAAATTTCCATTTTATTTTAAGCTTCTACTTGTCTCACTTTTGTGCTTCTTTTTTTTCCACTTTTTTTTGGGGGGGGGGCTTCTTTTAGATTGAGCTTTTAAAGAAACAAATCTATTTTGTTCCTTCTACTTGTTTGGAGATTATAAATTCTTCTATGTTATTTGCCTTACAATTTTATCATGCATATATATCAAATTCTAAACAATATAGTTTAGAAGAGTGTTTTTAAATCCCAGCATGCAATATAAGGATTGTATTATAAGTTCAAGTGATTGAATTCCAATCACCCTCTCCAACCTTATGTAATGTGGTTAGTTACTATTTGTATTATTATTTTTTACTTCTATAAGTAGTAATTATGATTTTTACTATCTTATTTAGATTTTTCCCAATTTTTGTAAACAAATTTCTTTTAAATCAATGTCTTTATTCGCCCTTCCTATAATTTAGTCATGTATCTGGGATAGTTTGCTTTCTCCCTGAAAAAGTGGTAAACACAATTTTCGTTTGACATTTTGCTGTCCTTCTTCAAAGATAGTTTTGATACTTACACGATATTTGAAGATATTGTTTGACTGCCTTCTGCAGTTGACTGTTGCTGTGGAGAATCCTATTCTCAGTACAATTGTCTTTATAAGTCACCCACCTTTTCCATGTGGCCGTGTTTAAGATCTTTTCTCTGTCTTTGGTGTTTTATAATTTTATCACAATATGTCCAAGTTTCCTTGGTATTTACCATACTTCCCAAAGCGGAGGGTGCATGTCTTTAATTATCTCTTTCAGTCAATATCTCCTTGAATATTGCTTCCACCATTTTCTTAATTTTCTCTTTTGAAAACTTTAGATATAGGGAAAGTATTCCCGTTATATCCTCTATATCTCTGAATTCATTTCATATTTTCCAAATTTTATTTTATTTTGGATATTTCTGTTTAATCTTCTAGTTCATCTCTTCAGCTGTATCTATTATGTTTAACTCACTTAAACATAGTTGACTTGTAATTTCAGTCACACTTTTATTTCTAGATGTTATGTTTTGTTCCAAATCTGCCTGTTTTTTCATCTTGTATCATCAAATTTTGATATCTTACGTCTTGGCATTAGTATTGTTTCTGCTAATTCTAAGTATGATTTTACTCTGGCTGATTTTATTTTGTATCAGTGTTTGTATCAGGAGGTCTAGGTTCCTCTTAAAAAGAGAAGTTTTGCTTTTTCAGGTGTCAATAGTTTTTACCAACCTGAGATCTTTTTCACTTAATTTCTTTGTTTTGGTTAGCCTGAGGCTCGTATAAACATAAACCCCAGGCCATAACTGAGGGAAGATCTATTGTTTCTAATTCTAAGAGAGATCATTTATTAATACCCTGAGGTATGGTAGAATGAGGCAGTTTTTAACGTGGGTTCTCATTGCCACCAGGCAGATGCTTTTTTAAAATATCCCCTCCAACAAGCGAAACAAGCAAAAATAAACATATGGGTCTAAATCAAATTAAAAAGATTCTTCACAGCAAAGGAAAAGTCAACACAACAGACACCTTACCAATTTGGAGAAAGTATTTGAAAATCATATATTGGGTAGGAGATTTTTTTTGTTTTTTAGGGTTGTCCCCACGCCACATGGAGGTTCCCAGGCTAGGGGTCTAATAGAAGCTAGCCTATGCCAGGGCCACAGCAACGCCAGATCTGAGCCACATCTGTGAAATACAACGCAGCTCATGGCAATGCCAGATCCTTAACCCACTGAGCAAGGCCAGGGATCAAACCTGCAACCTCATGGTTCCTAGTTGGATTCATTTCCTCTGCACCACGACGGGAACTCCCAATGTCCAAAATATATAATGAAATCATATCAATAAAAATGCAACCCCATTTTTAAAAATGGGCAGAGGATCTAAATAGACAGTTTTCCAAAAAGACACACAGATGGCTAATGGGCACATGAAAAGATGCCCAATATCAGTAATTATCAGGGAAGTGAAAATCAAACCCACAGTGAGATATCACTTCATGCCTTTTAGAGTGGGTATTATCAAAAAGGCAAGGAATAACATGTTGGTGAAGATGTGGAGAAAAATGTACCCTCATACACTCTTGATGGGAATGCAAATTGGTGTAGCCGCTATGGAAGATAGTATGAAGAGTCTTCAAAAACTTAAGAATAGAACTACCACATGATTCAGCAATTTTACTTCTATATATTCACCCAAAGAATATGACAACACTAATTAAAAAATATGTATGCACTCTAGTGTCCATCACAGTACTGTTTAACATAGCCAAGATGCGGAAACAACCTAAGTGCCCATCAGTGGAGGAATGGCTAAAGAAAATGTGGTATATATAAATACAGTTGAATACTACTCATTTGCAGCATGGATGGACTTTGAGGATATTATGCTAAGTGAATAAATCAGCTGGAGAAAGATGAATACGGTATGATTTCATTTATGTGTGGGATCTAAAATATGACAGAAAATGAACCTATCTATAAAACAGAAATAGACTCACAGACCTAGAGAACAGACTTGTGGTTGCCAAGAGGGAAGGGTGGATTGGGAGTTTGGGATTTGCAGATACAAACTATTATGTGTAGAATGGATAATAGCACCAGAGAACTGCATTTAGGAGTTCCCGTCGTGGCTCAGCGGAAACAAGTGTGACTTGTATCCACGAGAACTACAATGTGTAACAGAATGTAAATTCATGTATAGATGAATCACTTTGCTTTACAGCAGAAATAAACACAACATTGTAAGTCAGCTATACTTCAATTAGTTTTAAAAAAATCAATCTCCCCAGAATAGTCCAAGTCCAATTTTTCCCTTTTTGTTGGAGAGAGATTACTGTTATATCACCATACCTATGTACATCATTAAGTGAACACAAGCGAAGGGAATCACACCTTTTGAAACCGGTTCTCTGAAAGCCTGATGAGAAATTTTAATAAAACTTAAAGAAAAAATTGAATGGTGGAAAAATGTAATACTATGTCATCTAGGAGTCAGTACCATCCAGCCAAAGCCAACCGGAAACACAGCTATCACTGAACAAATTTAAATGTACTGCAAGGAGGGGACAGCACATCATAGGGGATGTGTCAGTGAGTGAAACCTGTTATAGAATTTGGGCTTGTGTCAGGTTACTCTGGAGGGCTGTAAGTACTCAGGGCTGTGTTTTGTATTAAGTTCTCTCAGGAAGCTGCAGTAATTTTATGATTGGAACTCAATTTTTGTATAGGAGGTGCAGGAATGCAGTGTAGGGCTAAAAAGTAGTTGGTGAAGGTAGCCATCAATGCTATTGAGAAGGATAGGGAGATATTTGGTCATTTTGGTGGTTTGCTAAGTGTTTTTTTTTATCTGTGCTTGTTGCAAAGTTGACTGGTTTTGTCTTGCTCTCTCATGATCACAGAGTGACCTTGTTTGGTGTTGGTGTTCTGAGAAATTATTTGATGTTAGCAGATCACCCAGGTCTACATAAGAGAGTAGGGCAGCATCAGACACACAGCAATCAGAGGTCATGCTTTTCTTACAGATTTTTGGAGGGAAGAGAATTGTCATGAAATCTCATAAGTAATGATAAAATATATCACCAGTACCTGGGGCTGCATAGCTCATGTTTCTGAAAGTATCCTGCCCTGTTTTCATAGTCTAACACAGGCTAACACAGATGTTTTTAGTTATCATAGTTTTGGATTCTCAGAACTTGTTTATGGCTGCTGATGTGAGCTTCCCTTTTATTACACAACTAAAGCAGAGTAAAAATTCAAAGAATAAAAAGAAACATTAAAATTTGAAGTCATATTTTGAAGTTAGCGAGACTATGTTTTTTTTCCTTATGCTTATTCTGCTCCAAAGAAGTCCATACTCTGGTAAGTATTTTTAAAGGTACACAACATTCCTTGTTAACCTATAGTAATGAGGAGGATACAGACACACAAAAAGTAAGCATTCCGGGGGAAAGTACTGAAGGAAAAAATTTTCCACCCGATACATCCATCTCAACTCTAGGTCTCTGATGACCACTTCAGAAGAAAACTTTGTCTTCCCAAACATTTCTTTTTTTAAAATTAGTTTTAATTGAGTAACGTTGGTTTACAACATTATGTAAGAATCATGTAAACAGCGAGTTCCCTTCGTAGCTCAGTAGTTAAGAACACGACTAGGATCCGTGAGGATGTGGGATCGATCCCTGGCCTCACTCAGTGGGTTGGGGATCCGGCATTGCCATGAGCTGTGATATAGGTCGAATATGATCCTGCATTGCTGTGGTGTAGGCTGGCGGCTACAGCTCCGATTTTACCCCTACCCTGAGAACTTCCATATGCCCACGAGAGTGGACCTAAAAAAGCAAAAAAAAAAAAAGTAAACATTTCTACTTCTAAATATACTACATCATTTGCATCACCAAAAATTTCATTTCTATTCACCACCATACAGTTGATTTCCTTTATCCATTTCGCCCTCCATCCTCTTCCCCTCTGGTAATAATATTCTCTTTATCTACATGTTTGGTTTTGTTTGCTCCATTTATTCTTTTTGTGTTTTTCATATTCTGTATGAGTGAAATCATACTGTGTTTGAGTGAAATCATACTGTGTTTGTCCAACATTTCATTTAGCATAATATTCTCAAAGCCCATGTTGCAAATGGCAAGATTTTATATATTTTTATGGCTGAGTAGTATGCCACCATGTATGTGTGTTCCATCCCCAGACCAATGTGGTGGGTTGTAGGATCCAAAGTTGGCGTAGCTACGATGTAGTTTTCAGTTGTGTCTTGAATTCAGTCTCTGGCCCAGGAACTCCCATATGCTGCATGTGATTTTTTTTCTCATTTCCATTTTTTTATTTGATGTTTCCAAATATTGAAAAAAATAAAGATTCTTAATACTAATTATCTCAAATGAGACCATGCAAAGCAGTTTAAAGTGTATATAGTAATCATACCCCTTCAGTTTTGCTGTGTTATACAACTCTGTAATTGATAGGAAATTGAATGGCTTGTGCCTTATTGGAAAATGTCACCTGTATACAAAAAGCCAAAAACTCAACAACAAACATGCAAGCAAGATAGTTGCTATTTTGTGCCTGTGAGCAAATTTACAATCTTTAAATTTAGGAGGCACAGGGAACTTAAAATTTTAGCTTCCCAATTTTATCCAAGTACCCCCTAGAAAGCACAAGTAACAATCCCAACACTGTAAACTTCGGAGGGGTGCGATAACTGTGTGTGTGTGTACATTCTTCTTTAACCATTCATCTGTTGATGGACATTTAAGTTGTTTTCATGTCTCAGCTATTGTAATGGTGCTTCAGTGAACATATGGGTGCATGTATCTTTTCAAATTGTTGTTTTCTCTGGATGGATGCCCAGAGTGGGGTTGCTGGATCATACGGTAGTTCTATATTTAGTTTTCAGAGGAACTGCCATACCGTCCTCCATAGTGGTTGCACTGATAATACAGTCCCACCAACAGTGAGGAGAGCTCCCCTTTCTCCATTGATTGGTGACACTCTGAAGTGATAGTAATTCTCTAGTCTGATTTTCCATTAGCATTATGGCAATACTCAGAGTGGTTGTTGACTTTCATCTGTCCCCATCCTGCCTCACTTCTAAAGAACTGGAACAACCACTGTAGAATCACCTATCTTTCTGTAAAGAAGAGACATTAGAATTACACATTTGCTTTTTAAATTGCAAGTGGCATACTCTCATGGGTCAGGTGAAACCAGTTTAAGGTAAATTTGGAGTGTAATGAAATATGTTTTGTGAGCCTTTCAGAGGAAGAAGGCAGTTGGGTTTTGCTGAGATAACACTGGGGAAGTCTGGGTTTATTTCCAACCCTCAGAGCATTCGGCCTGGATTTGTGAAAATGCTAAGAATGATGAATGAGCTGTAAATAGAAGACTTCTCTGACCGTGAGCCATAAACAGCCATATATGGAGAAGAGTGAACAGCTGGGAGCAAAATCGTGGGCATTGTGCAGGCACACAGGACCGGCTGTGGACTGGAAACAGCATCCCACCCTATTGATTAGCTGTTCCTTGGACCATAATAAAACTATCATGGTTAATTGCTAGAAAGAGAAGCACACACCCAGGAAAGACAAGTTAAGGTGTCAGCCCTCTGGTTTACTGCTCAAAGGCAACATGATTTGTGTTTCATTATAGCCCTTTTAGTGCTGGATCTATAGGGCTTAACCAAATATCCTCCCCCGCCTGTGTGCGCCCACACGCGTGCCTACACACACACACTCTTTTTTTTAGGCAAAGCAGCATTTGGTTACATTTTGTTGCCTTTTAATTATGGATCGGTGACTTTTGTAGCCAGGCCAATTCTAATTTCCAAACACCCCAAAGAAAAAGCTCAGATTTTTCCAGTGCAGTGCAGCCTGGGTAATACTGAGGATTTTTTGGATATCAGGGTACCAATTTTCTCCACCAGGTGAACTTGGGCTCTTTTAAGTTTTTACACATTTTTACTTAACACAGATGTCGTCACAGGAGCAATGCCTTACATCATACAGTTATGAAGGGGAGATTAGGCCTTCACCATTGTTGTCATTGATACCTGAAAGAATATGACAAGTGTTGGATAAGGGACTCTGTGGAGTTTCTCCTCCATTTAAGCCTGGCAGCATATAGGATAGAGAATGTTTTGGTTTATGTCACATAATATTATCAAAAGGGCTAATGGGCTGTTGAGTTTTGTGTTCTATTATAGTCATCCTCTTTGAAATATTAATACATCTTTTGAGGCTTTATTATAATAGGATGTAGAATTGTTGGCTATTTCCCTTTAATACTTCCACTCTAGAGTGAGGTGTATGTCTGCCTTGAATCATAAATCACACGTCATGGGCACTCGCAGAAATGGGTGTGTCTTGCTGACATGAAATGTGATATGGAACCAGATATCACGCTTGTCTACACTTGGCTTCCTGCCATATTCAGGAATATAATTTTCCTCTGTTATATTCCTGAGGTTCCAAATTTTTTGGCCAAAAGCACCTTTCATTTTATTGGTTCCTGTGTACAATAATTGATATTCGACCATGTGTTTTGGGTTTTTTGTTTTTTGAATTAGTGTATAGGAGATAAATTGTTTGCTTGTGGGGTACAAGTTTTCTGAGCACCCAGTCTGTCTCACCATCTATTTACTGCCCTGCCTTTGTTGGTGCCCTATGCTCACAGTTGTACATGAATGTGGGCTTAAACACAACAATCTGGACTTCTTGTTGTGACGCAGCGGGTTAAGAGCCCAACTCCTATCCATTAGGATGTGGGTTCAATCTCTGGCCTCTTCCAGTGGGTTAAGGATCTGGGATTGTTGCAGGCTGTGGCATAGGTTGCAGACGTGGTTCAGATCAGGTTTTGTTGTGACTGTGGTGTAGGCTGGCAGCTGTAACTCCAATTCGACCCCCAGCCTGGGAACTTGTGTATGCTACAGTTGTGGCCATCAAAAGAAAGAAAAACACACACACAAAAATCTGTGGTTTATTCAAATACTTAATAATGCGTTTACTTAATTCTCAGTAAGTATTATTGAATACCAAGTATGTGCCAGAGAGCTAGGCACTGACAGTGACACATTCTCAGAGTCATTATCCAACCACTTTTAGTTTTATTTAAGGTGCTAATGTTACCATCTCACATTGATAGTTTTTCGAGTCTCATGATGTATGGACCCATTAGCACCAGAAAGAGGGGGCAGTTTGCAGGTGTAACATTCTTAGGGACAGATGCCTTGATAAATTGCATTTTTGGAGTTAAGTAGCTCTCCCCTTTGAAGAAGCCCTTGGAAAAGCCAAGCCGCTAAGAAATAACTCCCCAGGACCGGTGAATACAAAGCTCTTTGACAAAAAGTCAATTTAATTGTTGCTCTCACCCTGCCCCCCAGCAGCTGTTGGAAGTTAACGTCTCTTCTTCTGATCAGATTTGTGGTGGGTTGAATTGTGTCCCTCACAAAGATACTTCCAAGTCCTTACCTATGATACATGTGAGTATGACTTTATTTGGAAATAAGCTCTCTGAAGATGTGATTTAAAAGTTTGGGATGAAGTCATCCTGGATTTAGGGTGAGGCTTAGGTCAAATGACTGGAATTCTTATAAAAGAAAATCTGAGAGGCAGAGGAAAAGGCCACATGAAGATGGAGAGCCGGAATAACATGATGCAGCTACAAGGTCCAGGAAGGCAAGGGAATCCTGGTCACAACCAGAAGCCAGGAGAGAGACAATGAAGAGATGCTCTTTCAGAGGCTCCAGAAGGAGGCAAGCCTGCTAACTCCTTGATTTATGAACTATGAGAGAATAAATTTCTGTCATTTTCAACCATCAATTTGTGGTAATGTGTCCCCTCCCCTCGGAAACTAATATAAACGCCCATGCTTTATTTTATACAAGGTTCCCGTGGGATGTATTGGGTATAAACAGAGATGGTTTATTGCCCTTAGTCAATTGATCCTGATTAGTTTTCACTTGTGCTGAATAAATCCGATGCCATTTTCTTATATTCTAACCTCTACTGCCAACCCAATCACTGTACAACTTTGATTGGATGCAAGCATATCACAAGGGTGATTTTTGTCTGCTTGTAACTGCTCTTTTTCAATCTTGCAGACCTAGAGCAACCATACGTTCTGGGTATGACAGCACCCTTCTGAACTGCCTCTCCTCATCCATATTTACCATGTCTGTTCAGGAATTCTCCTTGCCGTTTTACCAGAAATTCTTTTTAAAAATACATTCTTCTCAACTTCAGATGTTAATGAAATCTTTGCTTCTAGCTGTCTCACTAGTCTCAGAATTGGTGAGTCAAGCCCTACATCTTTCTCATACAGGCTATGATATGTTGTTATAAGAAGTTCCTTCTCCCTGGACCCTTTGATGACCCATCCATTTCTGGGGCACAGATTAGAGAGAAAAAAATCGTTTATATTTATGACTGTATCTTTTCTTTTTGTCATGGTTCTTCTTTCTTTTGTGTTTCCCAGAGACGTCTGGTATAATTCTCAGCAAGTCTCAGATGTCTGTCTTTTGTTTCTCACCTTAACTTGGTGGACTCTGTGTTCAACAGAGCGCAAGAATCGTGTCTACTGGATGATCATTTGTGTTCCAGTATCAGTACATGTTGCAGAGATGTGGCATGAAGTGAAAGGTTCCCTCCTGAATATGCTTCTTCCTCTTCTTCCCTTATAGCCAGTGTGTGCTGACCCCAGGGTTAGGGATGGAGGCACATGTATTTGCAGATAATGTCAGGCCATTAGCATCTAACTTTCCCCAGCCTCTTCCATCGAACTCAAGCCTTCTCCTGTCAGGCTGCCCTTTTACCTGACTCTTACCAACCCACCTCCAGCATCCCCAGCCTCATGGGTAGATCTTACCTTGAGCATTTTCACATAAGGCATGCACTAGACTCTGTGAAATTACCCAAAAGGAAATGCGTTAGGGAATTTGGAAGGAGAAGTTTATGCCAAACTAGCCAAGGCCCATCAGCAAAATTGATGTAACAGGTTTAAATGATCTTTTCAGTCTGTGATTCGAGACTGAATTATTGAAAGGTATATTTTGATGAGAACATGAAGGACCCTAAAAACCAGGTAGAGGAATTTAGAAATAATGTGATAGGATAAATTTATTTATTTATTTGCTTTATAGGGCGGCACCCACATCATATGGAAGTTCCCAGGATATGGGTCAAATCGGAGCTATCGCCACCAGCCTACGCCACTGGATCCGAGCCGCCTCTGTGACCTATACCACAGCTCCTGACAATGCCATGGTTACTAGTTGGATTTGTTTCCGCTGCGCCACTATGGAAACTGCTAAATATATGTATTTATTTCTACAGTATATCCAGCTCAATTCCTTCCAATCAGAATATAGCTAGGCACACATAATAGGGCACAAAAATAAATTTTGGAAGAAAGACCAAGAGATAGTTGTAACCGCTTTTCCTTTCTACCCAACCACCTCCCTAGCAATTGTTATCTTGTACCTCTGTGTTATTCCTATCTATAGCCTCAACCACCATCGGACATAGTTTTATTTTTTTATCTCATTCCTAATTAGGTTGCAAGTTGCGTTAGAATCAGTGTTTTTGTCTGTTTTGTTCCCTGTGCTATTCTCAAGTGTCTCGGATGGTGCTGCATAATAGTATTTGTCTAATAAATACTTGTTCTTAAATAAATAACCATACTAGGAACCTGGAAGGGTATTGCTCTAGATGATTGTGTCTTCACCAAATGAGATCATCTGAAGATTCAGCGGTGGCTAGAGCAGGTGAAGCCACTACAGGGGTTCTTGAAGTCTGTCATGAAATGAGGTGCACAGAGATTGGTCCAGGATGGTAGTAGGAATAAAAGGAAGTAGAAAATCTAGAATCCTTGGTGTGAGCCCACTCTCATTTTCTGCAGAATTACTTCCACTTCCACGGTCCCTGCTGCCCAGAGGGATACTGGAGAAGCTGGGCAGAATTTGTACAGAATGTTTGCCACAGCCTGCCCATCTTCTGAGCAAGGGGTTCTTTTATGAGTCTTTTTAGGACTATGACCATCTAATGCTGTACTCTCACCGTCTCAAACTTCTCAGGAACGTGCGCTTCCCTGAAGTAGAAGGAGCATTTCTGACCGAGACCAAGGGGCTTTAAACACCCTTGGATGCCTGTTCTTCTAGCATTGTTGGAAGAGTGGGCATCAGTGTTTGGACAACTGCCACTTTGGGGCAGAGATTTGTAGACATGCCTCCTTCCTTCCTTCCTTCCTAGCTGACTAGAGGTCGTAATCCTGTCAACAGGGTTAGGGCAACAGTTGGAGATTTTGCCAGAAGTCCCTTGAGAAACTAATCGGTCCATTTCCAGCTGAGAGTCATGATGCCCTTGAATTTTCTTATTCTCATTGCAAACTGCTACCTTTGACTTGATGTTCCTGAGTTAGAGAAAGAATTTTCCTGGAATTGCAGCTATCTACCTTTGCTTCTCTTCAGGAGCAGATTCTCACCTTTTGAAGGAATGTTTTCCGCATGCCTCCGGGGCTGCCGATAATTGTTATTAATGGGATCTCGATCATTCTCCCTGGCTGACCTACAGAGCAAAAGAATGAAAGTCTTAAGGAAGTGGAATTAATAACTCCATTGCAATGTATCATAGAGATAAGCCAGTAATTGCAAGGTCAGATGGGCTCACACAGATAGATTGTTAGCTGGTTATACTATAATGAAAGAGCAGACCTTTTACATAAGTTTATGAATAATGTTTCTCATAAAGACAGGAGATTGATTATCCCAGAAAAGCTTCCCCCAGAACCTGAGACCATCAGCAATCACAATAATGAAATATTAATAACAAATTTGAGAATCTATCAGGAGTAAATTTCATAACGCACTCTAATGAGCTTCTTGTTTCTAATTTTGGAGAGGAGATAAATGAAATATTACTGAAGGCAGTAACAGAGGAATGTGTTTCGCATTGGGGGCCAAATCAAGATTATTTCCTCATGGAGAAGAATAGATCTGACGAGGTGGAGGGTGGGAGAGGACAATAGAAAGTTCACATGATTCTCCTATTATCATGTTTACTGCTATTTCCCAGTGTAATTTTATTTATTTCCCATATAGAAATGATTACATTAGTTCATCTCATTTTAGGGAAAAATAGTCTTTGGATGCCTTTTTTCTTTTCCTGTAAGCAAGTGTATAATTATAACTTTATAAGAGCTTGAAGAATCATATTTGTTGGTTCCCTAGCAACCATAGGAACTCTGGATTTTTCAGCTGACGATCAAAACAGAAAAGTAAAACAAGATGCTTATGAGTAAAAATAGTGCATATGGTAATTTTGAAAGATGACCAGAAAAAAAATGATCCCATTGATAAACCTTTATTTTTTTGATTGATAGAAGACTGAGTAGGTAGCACCTCTCACAAATCCAATTTTCTGCTGCTATATTTAGTATCCACATTCTGCTTATCTTCTTTGTGGTTTTAATTACTCACATTGAGATATCTGAAATGTCCCAGCACTTCATAATTACATTTTTTAGGCATTAAAAAAAGGATATCATGTTACTTTAATACACATCAAAAGATCAGAATTTAGGACTAATGTGTATGTTGCTGCTTTCATATATGTTGCTATTCATGATATCTTCCACCTTTGCCTTCTACATTGAGGCAAGGCTCATGCTGAAAGCTACATTTCTCAGTCCCACATGTAGTCAAAATCATCCATCAGTTGCAGCTGGGGAGTTCCAACTGTGACACGATATGATCAGCATCTTGGGGCTGGAACACAGATTTGACCCCTGGCTGGGCACAGTGGGTTAAGCATCTGGGTTGCTGTGGCTTGGGTCACAGCTGTGGCTAGGATCTAATCCCTGCCCTAAGAACTTCATATACGATGGGGGCAGCCAAAAAAGAGAAAATAAAAAAGGCAGCTGGGAATGTTTTAAAATTAGATTGTGGTGATGGTTGCTCAACCTGTGAGTACATGTAAAACCACTGAACTGTATACTTTCAAAGGAGAATTTTATTGTATGTGAACTATATCTCAATAAATCTGTTCCTTTCTTTAAAGCAGTTGAGTCCCTCTGCCCCTTCAATTCTTATTCATTCCCCCCTTTTTTCCTCCTTACTTGGCTCCGCCTCCAGAAATAGCACCATCTTCTAACTGGCCTAATGGCCACTCTTGGACTCTTCATGAAAACTAATACTACCAAAAAGAAATACAGTGGATTTAGCTGATAAAACGGCACAACTTTTGTCAAAACTCACCCTAACTGGAAGAAATCTAGAGGCATTGGTGGCAGGATGAGTTTGAGATACAATCAGCACTGGTTATAGAAATAGCATTCAAACTGAACATTTGCTGCCCAGAGGCTTCTGGAAGTCTCTGTGCACAAAGTCAAGAAACAGACCTCTGATGATATGCAACAAGTCTTCCTGTGGTTAGATTGCACACAGTGGTTATTTCAAAAAAAACCTCAATGTCATTGTCTGCAGAATTTGCCCACTAGGTTCACTACAGCCAGTGCTCACTGTGGATTGAGGAAAATGACTTACTCGTGTTATATAGCTGCACTATAGATTCTCAAATAAGGCAGATGGCCAACAAGGGATCAGGATTATGATTTGTGACCACAAAACTAAGATTAACTATATTTTATGTAAGAGTAACTATATCACCTTTTACCAACCCATTGTTATTCAACTGAATATTTTATAAATGCCTACTTAGTTTAACATAGGATGGTAAGTCCTTTGGAGAATTTAGAGATAAGTAAGGCAGAAATCCTCCCATCCAAAGACAATTTCTAGATGACTTCAATATAAAGCAGAATCAAATAAGTACAAAGTCAAGGATTAAAGCCTACCTTGAGCTTTCTAAGAATCATAGTAGTTCAGAAATGTTCGAGAAAAATGAGCATTTCCACTTGACCTTGAAAGATAGGTTATCCCTTGACAGGTGACGAAGTAGAGAAAACTTTCCAGATAAAGGGAGCAATACAAGCAAAGGCACACAAATTGGAAAGGAGAGGTTGACTCACTGAATGCAACTGGATATTTAAAAATGACTAATTAGGGAGGGGGAGGGATTGGGAGCTTAGGGTCAACAGATGCAAACTCTTGCTAATGGAATGGATTTACAATGAGATCCTGCTGTGTAGCACTGAAAACTATGTCTAGATACTTACAATGCAGCACAACAGTGGGAGAAAAAACTGTGTATACATGTATGTGTAACTGGGTCCCCATGCTCTACAGTGGGGAAAAAAAAAAGTGTGTTTGGGGAAATAAAAATAAAAAATAAAAAGATACCCTCCTTAAATAAAATAAAAATGACTGATTAGTTGGCTATAAGCCTATGATATATGGGAAGCATTGTATTAGGGGTATAGAGAATCTAAAGGAATATAAAATTCTATGCTTGAATAAAGCCAGGTTTCTAGAATGCTATATATATATCAACATTCTCTGATTTCTTAATCTCTTGCTGGAAACTTCCCTTCTATTTGTGTTTAATATACTGTCCTCTGCTGTTTTCAAAGTATGTGATAAGTAAAAGCTAAAGGAAAGTGGGAGAATACTATGAAGGATATCATTCTGTATATAATGCAGTGCCTCTTACAAACCCCTTGTGCGAATTCTGGAGAAAGAGTTTTTTCACCTGAAAAATTGGTGTGAGTTACTGTCTTGAGCATTAAATCTATTTTTTTTGCATTGGCTGCCAGGAAGCTCATATCCAAATCTGAGGCTTAATTACAGCAAATAGATTTTGCTTTATGGTCTATAGGGAATATTATTTTAAAATTAATTCACATTTTTACTGAGTGCCTTCTGCATGCCAAATATTAAGTATACAGTGGTGAATGAAACAGACATAAACCCTCCCCTCAAGGAACTTATTGTCAAGTGGTGAGATTCAGATAATAAATAGGTAAATCAATAAATAAATATGTATATTTTGTATTTGTTTTTGCCCCAATTTTCTTTTTATATTTATCATTAGCTTTCAAAATGTGTTCTTATTCATAAAATCCTATGTGGAATTAGGTAGAGCATACATAAATGCATAAATAAATAATATATTAAAATGTACTAGAAAGATAACTTGAACAGTTTTTTTCATTTTTTGGCTATTCCATGGCATATGGAATTTCTTGAGCCAGGGATTAAATTTGACCTGCAGCTCTGACCTACGCCACAGTGCAACAATACCAGATCTTTAACCCACTTCCCTGAGTTTGGGGATTGAACCTGGGCCTCAGCAGCTATCCCAGCAGCTGCAGAGCCAATGTCAGATCCTTAATACACTGCACCACAACAGGAACTCCTTTAAGTGAAATTTTTTTTTTTTTTTTTTGGTGTGTGTGTGTGTGTGTGTGTGTATGTGTTGTTGTTGTTGTTGTTGCTATTTCTTGGGCCGCTCCCACGGCATATGGAGGTTCCCAGGCTAGGGGTTGAATCGGAGCTGTAGCCACTGGCCTACGCCAGAGCCACAGCAACGCGGGATCCGAGCCGCGTCTGCAACCTACACCACAGCTCACGGCGACACCGGATCGTTAACCTACTGAGCAAGGGCAGGGACCAAACCCGCAACCTCATGGTTCCTAGTCGGATTTGTTAACCACTGCGCCACGACGGGAACTCCTTAAGTGAATTTTTAAGTGCAGACTTAATTTGGATTTTTTTTTTTCTTGAACTGGATGACATGTATGTAGGTATGTCAGCTGATGAAATGGTATTTCCAAAGTTAAGAATGTTCTTAAAACAGTAGGGAACAGAGAAAAGCAATTTCTTCATGTATGCTGTCAACTCTAGAGACAATCCCTAGGGGAAAAAACCCATGAGCAAAAGGAGAATTTCATACTATTAATCTAGTCCCATTACAACATTTTCCACATAAGTGATTTCTGTTTCTGCCAATGGTGCACTCATTACAATCAAGTCCTGGATTAAAGGATTTGCCCAGGCCTCTTGAATCATTGAAAATATATGTGGCAAAAGTGTTCTTCAAAATATATATATACAATCAGGTGTACAAATCACATTTTTAAAGGCTCTCTTAAGTCATAAGCTAAAATGAGTATGGTTATGGCCAGTGATTCACATTTTAAAAAAGCATTTTTGTGAGGCCATAGTAGGTAAACTATAACAGATTAGACCTGGCTTCTGTGGGACTTAACCCCTTCTTTGGGGGCAGGATCCAGACAAGTATACAGCCAGAACATAGAGTGTGGTAAGTGCTCAAGAGAGCTATATACATAAAACTACAATAGTGGTATAGAACAAGGACATTTTAGGTGTCACTGGAAGGATCAGGTTTTTGTTGTTGTTTTTTCGTTCATTTTTTAGGACTGCATATGTGACATATGGAAGTTCCCAGGATAGGGGTCGAATCTATCCTGTAGTTGGCTGGCCTGCATCACAGACATAGCAACTCAGGATCTGATCTGCATCTGCGACCTACACCACAGCTCACGGCAACGCTAGATCCTCAACCCACTGAGCGAGGCCAGGGATCAAACCCGCACCCTCATGGATACTAGTCGGGTTCATTACTGCTGATCCATAACAGGAACTCCTGGAGGGGTCAATTTTATGTTTTATAAAGAGGTGGCATTTGACCTGTGTATTGGAAAATGACCATTTTTTTTTTTTTTTTTGGTAAGCATAGCATATAGGGAATGGCATTATGAATAGAGGGAATAGCAAGAACAAACGAAGGGAGTTACAAAAGTTGAAACACTGATAGGTAGTCT
The DNA here is from genome assembly GCF_016906955.1 of Phacochoerus africanus. Lineage (NCBI taxonomy): Eukaryota > Metazoa > Chordata > Mammalia > Artiodactyla > Suidae > Phacochoerus > Phacochoerus africanus. Next base: position 109,662,205 of record NC_062560.1, on the reverse strand, counting down.
AGGTTTCTTTCTTTCGTTCGTTCTTTCTTTTTAATTGGCAACACCCACAGCATGCAGACGTTCTGGGGCTAGGAATCAAATCCGTGCCACAGGAGCGACCCAAGCCATAGCAGTGACAACGCCAAATCCTCAACTCCTTGAACCCCAAGGGAACTCCCATGGCCTTTAGAATAGAAAGCGAGAGAAGGATGCCAGAGAATATGAAGGTTGGAGAATTTGATGTATCAAAATCATGGGGGACCTTTAATGTGTGCTAGGGAGTTTTGATTTTGAGGTGAAATAATAGGCACTCCTGGTAAAGAAATAATGGCCATTTGAGAAATATGGAGTCTCCTTATACATGCCATGTCGGTCTAATCCTTCATTAGAGCTTTATTTGGGTTGGTCTTTTGGTGTTAGGGTAATGAGAGAAGAAAATATAAAAGCCGTAAAAAGAGAGATTTGAGTCTGCTGAATTTAGGGGCAGTTAAGTCCTCGGCAGTTGTCACAGAGTGTTGGTTTGTGGTGGTGGGGGGCTTGATTTAGTGTGTAAGGTGTTTGGAAACACACACTAGGTTCAGATACTTTCAGCTTGCTTCCTTGGAGATTTAAAGATATTACACATGTCTGTGAAAGATCCAGGAAGTACTGGAGGAAGCCATGGTCACAATAGGCTTGTACAACCCCAGGGAAATAAAGAAGAGAAGGTTATACATTATGTTGTAATTGCCTGGCAGTCCTGGTGGGAAATCCTGATGAAATTTTGGGTGAACATCTTTAGCCAATGAGTCCTTGTGAGGGCTCTGAACAAGTTTTGGTTTCTTTTACCAGAACCGATTGTGCCTGAACTTGGCGGTCCTGTGTCTGGAGTTAGCATGAACCTTATTCACTTACCCATAGACTGGCATGAGGGAGGCTCCGAAAGTCCTTTTCGACAAAAGCCATCATCTTCCACCTGTGTCCTGGCCAGGAGGCTAGTCAGCTTGTTAATTGCTCCAGTCAAGGAATAATTAGTTCCCAGTAGGAGTGACTTGCTTGTTTGTCACAGTAGTTTTCAGATCTATTTTAACAGGGAAAATTACTCTGCACCTTAATATATAAAATGGACACTTTTATATACTAAAAGTGGCATTTTTTTTTTTTTAAGTTGAAGCAGGGGCATGTTAAGCCCATTTACTCTTAAGAAGCACTCTGTGAAAACAGTTCTGAAGAACCTCCAGACACCTAAAAAGCTCTCTGGGAAAGATTATGATGTTGATTGAGAGGGAAAGATTTGGATCAGTGGGACAGGGCCAACTGTCATGGGACAGTAAGTGGGAACCCTGAGAAAGCAGAGGCAGGATGGAGCTCCGAGGACCTGCAGGAGTGGATGGGAGAGGAGGCGACTATGGATTAGAATGTGGACGAGAGCTGCCTGGAGTGAGGGGTGCCTGTGTGGCCTGACATTAACTGTCTCAGCAGCTTCTCTTTGTTTGTTTTTAATGTTTTCTCCTCATCCTATATCTGCCTACCCCCACTGCCCCACCAACAATGTTTTTTGTTTGTTGTTTTTTTTTCCTGCTGACTTCATTTCTTGCCCCTTTACCCCAAAACTGAAAACATTGGCACCTTCTCTGACAGCAGGAAGCCTGACTGCTTTGTGGAAATTGACCGTTGAATACCCTTTTCTCTTTACCTCAGGTTGTACCTTTATTACTCTCTATCTTCAATTATACCTCCTCATAGGGCTGCCTTATTGCGTCCCTCATTATATAAACATGTCTGTTTCCAGGCTCTATTTAGAACATAGCTTCTGGTGAATTAACACTCTTTATCTCTCCCTTGGCTCTTGTTATCCAGCATGTATCACCTGCCTTCTTTAAAACCTTATTTTGTGGTGTCTCTGTGATTAGCGCTTAGAATTTACTTAGCATTTGGGAGGAGGAATGGTTAAGATTCACTTGTCTGGTAACTGAGGCTTGTTTTCCTTCCTCCCTTCATTCTGACCAAGTGCCTCAGGCCCAGCACTGATTCGGGATGACCCATTCCATTGAGATTCTCATCCCCTCCCACTCATGGCTGATCAGCAAGGCTTTTCACATCTCTGCAGGGGCTGCTGTCTTGCCCTTGAAATTTCCCAAACTCTGGATGTAGGCGACTTGGCCCTGGGTCAGAACCCTCCCCCTGCAGTAATGTATACTATTAAGCAAATGGCACTGAGCAATGTTCTTTCCCCAAGTCAGAATGCTCCCATTTAGGTAGAATTTGAGCCTGCTGCTGGCAGTTAGGAGCCAGAATGGCAAAGGGAAATACAATGTAAAAGCAATATGAGTTTGAATGAAATTATGATAAGTGTCAGATGGCACCATTACCCACAGCCCCATAGGCAGGCATTAGGGAAGCTCTGTAATACAATGCTGGAACAGGATTCCAATAGTGGAAGGAAGAGGAGCATTCCAAACTGGACTGTGAAACAAACATGTGAACTCTTTGTGGTCCTTCGGGAGCCACGGATGTAGAATGAGTGGCTATGATTTGTCTGTTGGTTAGATGAATGAATACAGCTCGGGGATGTTGTATATTTCTAGAATATTGATATTGTGTATATCAATACTTACATGTATTTACAGCATATTTTCTCTTTGAGCCTAAGGAAAAAAGTTATATTAATGTCACATTTATTTTCAATAATTAGAGTACTGGGTATTACACACAAATGAACTCCCAGATAACTGAAATTTACTCATGTGAAATGTGAAACTAGTTTTAGCTTGACCGTGTTGGGGAGATAATTTTCCCAATTAAATAATTGGGTAAATGCAATCCTATGTCATTAAACTGAATATACCAAATATATGTTATTTCTTGATTGTTCAGTTTATCATTATCAGTAACTATAATATTTTTCGTTGGGAAATACTTCATCCGGAAAGCGACATTAGTGAGTTCCGTTTGTGACTCAGTGGGTTAAGAAACCAACTTAGTCTCCATGGATGAGGATCCATGGCCTCACTCAGTGGGTTAAGGAACCAGCATTGCTGCAAGCTGCCAGGTAGGTCACAAATACAGCTGGGATACAGAGTTGCTGTGGCCCTGGGGTAGGCTGCAGCTGTAGCTCTGGTTAGCCTCCTAGCCTGGGAAATTCCATATGCCGCACATGCAGCCATAAAGGAAAAAAAAAAAAAAAAGAGTGTTATTTGTGTGTGGGATTTGTATGACGGTTAGGAATTCCACACATGAACGCAGATAAGCGGTACAGGTAGAATGGGTAACATGATCAACAAGACAGAAGAATGCAAATGTATATCAGATTTGAGAAGAGTGAGCAGTCAGTCTTACGTAAATAGGATATAGGGATATACTGTGCCTAATATAGCTAGGGGATGAAATATCAGAGGAAGAAGCTAGAATAGACAGTTGTGATTAAATTGTAGAAGACTTTGTAAGTCATTATAAAAAGTATGAATTTCAACTAATATACAAGTGTGAGTTGTCAAAGGCTTTTCAGCAGGGGAGTGATGTGTTCTCCTTGAGATCATGTCTATGTCTTTATGTCTGTATCACAGGCTGCGTTAAGGAATAGCTGGGGAGATGCTTAACACCCCTGCAATCTTCTTCAGTCCTTCCCCTGATGGCCATTTCTGCAGTGTAACAAAAAGGGCTATGCAAACAGCTTCCATCCCCTTTCCAAGCAGATTATTGTCCCCACAGCCCTTCAAAATAGAAATTCTGAAGTGACCTCTGCTTTGTGTTTATATCTCCATGTATCTCAATGTCTAGAAAGTGTTTACTACACGCTAGGCATTGCATCCTTTTCTTCTTTATGCACATTTTCCCATTTTAATTTTTCAATAGTCTCATGAAAATAACATTATTGTTACCTCCCCATTTGAAAGAGGAGCAGACTGAGGCTCAGAGAAGTTAAATAACTGATCAGTGGTCACAAGGCTAATAGGTGGCAAGGCAGGACTCAATCTGTCTGTTCTTGAAGCTCAGCCTAAAGGTGACATTGACTTAGGTTAAGGCACTGGCAGTGGGCCCTGAAAAGAGGAATTACTTTTGAGATTATTTAGGAAAAAAATCTTTCAAAATGTCCAGAAATTCATTAATTCAGTTCTCGTAGGACTGTGTTATGAACCTTTGGAAGTATCTATTTATGCACAGAGATTATTTAGAAGAAAGGAGCTTGTCAAGGCATTCATTTGAGAGGTCATTTTGAAACTACTCATAAGAAATGGGATATTTTTTGTGTGACTGACTTCAGCTCGTGTGTATGAGTAGCCACTATTATTGTTATTGTGTGTACCCAACAGTAACGAGCCATAAGTGATTTTTAGACTCGGGCTTAAATGACTAATGAATTAGATTCACCACCCCATCCCTATTTGTCTTACTCTGTAAGTTTGTGGTCCTAGTTTTCCTTAATAAAACAAAGCTCACGTTTTTCTAGATGTTAGCATCCAGAATTCTTTCACAGGCATTTTTCTTAGTTGACTTGCACATGGTGATGTAAATAAATGAGGAAGAGAAGATATTTAATGGCCTGCCCAAGGAAATATAGATAATTAGTGGCTGAGCCAGACTAGAAGTCATAGTTCCCGACTCCTACTTCTGTGTGTTCTCTGCTTACACATACATGGAGATAGCAGGTGCTCAGTTAGTGACTATCCAAGGGATAAATGAATACATAGCTAATATTAGCATCGAGTTATGAACGAATTGGTACTAAATTGATACTAATTAATGATTCCCAATGCCTGCTCACAATCCTTTATTTTAATGCCACACTAAGGATAATTCAAATGAAACATTGCAGTTAACTTCACTGAGGATAAACTAGTGCTCTATTGATTTTGCAGTAGCTTCCAGGGATTGTGGTGGTGGTTAAATGTCATTCTTTTGATAAAAAGTAATTACATTTGGTTATACAGGAAGGATGATTTGTGGTATAGAAAACAGTAGATCAGAGAACTTAGGTTCAAATCCCTGCTCTGTAATTTATTAAACATTCTGATCTTAGGGAAATTAGGAAACATTCTGAGTCCCAATTTCTATGTTGATAAGGATAATATTATATGCATCAGTAGGGTTGCTATGAAAACTGAGATAATATATAGGTGGATGTTCTTTGTGTACTATAATATACTGTACAAATGCTATTTGGGGATTTTGTTATTATTTGATGTTTTAGATAAGATTAAAGAATATTCAGTAATAGCCACAATGCCAAGAAAACCATGTAACTCCAGTCAGAGAGGAAGGGCTATAAAGATGACCAGCCAACATTACATTGTATTCTAACAAAGCAAAAGTTGGAAATACGTAACGACTCATTGTTACCAGGCTTACAAAAGGGAATGTTTCTGTGAGGCAGACATTCCTTTTTAAAATTCGCTGTTAGGGGCATTGCTTGAAATGGCTTTGTGGTGAAGTGATTGAATGTGGATTTGCGGGCGGATGACCCATTTTCCACTAACATCTCACTCTCTGAAATATGACTGCTTTGTCCGCCAAGCTCTGAAGGAGCTGGGCTGTGAAATCTAACTTACATGTGTGAAAATCTACAACATTAGGGTCCAAGGGCCGGTGGAAATGTATTTGCTGTCTTGAATTTCTTAGTTGTGTTGGTTTGCTTCATTCCAACCTACCGGGAAACAAACGCACTATTTTCTACCCCAAACCAGCTCCTTCTCTTGCTTTTCCTATTACTGTTTCCAGCCCTTTGTTTCTCTCTTTCTTCCCTAGTCACCAAGTCCAGTGACAGTGTCTTATATGTGTATTTCCTCCTCCCTATAGTCACCATTTCATACCCTTATTGTCTATGTGCTCTAGAGTCTACTAACTAATCTCCCTGCCTCCAGCCTCTGTCACCTTGATGTGTCCTGTCACCTCTCCAGATGAATCTGCCAAAACCACTGCTGTGGATCATTTCATCTTCCCACTCAGATGCTTCTGTGGTTCCCAGTTGCCAACTGAGCATTCACTTATCCAGGCTTACCACAATCTGTTCCAGACCTTATGTCCCCTCGACTCTCTATGGACTGTAATCAAAAATTTTTTTTCATGTTTTTTGAATTAAATCTTGCTTTTCCCACTCACTGTGGCTTTTTTCCCCCATCTTAATAGTACATTTTTAATTAAATTTTTTTAATTAAAAATATTTTTTTCACTGTCGCTTTCTTCAAAATTTTCCTTGCCTTTGGAAGCGTCTTCCTCATCCTTATCCTTACCAAACAATACCCCATTCGTTAGGGTGCAGCTCAGTATACATCTCATATATGGGGCTTGAAGTCAAATGTACCAGGCTAAGATCATGGCCTCATTACCCCAGGATAAGTTATCTCATATGATCTATGATCTATCCTCTTAGAGCCTCAGTTTCCCAGCCTGGAAAATGATGATAGCCCTATGACGTAGGTGCTTATTCCTGTAATGCATGAAAGCCTGACCACGTGCCTGGATAGCATAATCACCCAATAGAAGGTAGCTGTTGCCAGTGTGATTACCTCAGAAAGAGAAGCTACAACTCCCCTGTGAATTTTGAAACAACTTTGTACCACTCTCAGGGGATTTAGTTTATACTGGTTTGTCAATATTTTTTCCTGTTTCCCTCCTTAAAGATTGCAGACTCCTGGAGGTTGGGAGACCTTAGGGTATTTCTATGTGCAGTGCCTGCATGAGATGTTCAGTAATCATTTACTGAAGGTGCCAGGGTGGTCCTGGGAAACTGGCCAGGATCCTGGGCCCTCTGCTTCCTCCACCTTGTTTCAGGAGTAAGTAAGCAAGTATGTGCATGGTCTTCACTGGCAGAGTCTAGGTTTCATTCAGCCTTCCTGTTAGTCCTACTGGTTTTTTTTTTTTTTTTTTTTGTCTTTTTGCTATTTCTTTGGGCCGCTCCCGCGGCATATGGAGGTTCCCAGGCTAGGGGTCGAATCGCAGCTGTAGCCCCCGGCCTACACCAGAGCCATAGCAACGCGGGATCCGAGCCGCGTCTGCCACCTACACCACAGCTCACGGCAACGCCGGATCGTTAACCCACTGAGGAAGGGCAGGGACCGAACCCGCAACCCCATGGTTCCTAGTCGGATTCGTTAACCACTGCACCACAACGGGAACTCCGTTTTTTGTTGTTGTTGTTGTTGTTTTGTGGTTTTAAAACTACCTAAGAGAAGTCATCTTCCTGGTGTCAGGCCTCAGGCCTGGAGGGCCCAATATGTGGCTTGAACTGCTCACTCCCTAGGGAGGATCTCTGCCCTTGAAATTCTCTTCCTTTTCTCTGTCACCTCCCAGAGGCATATGTCTTGACCTGGTAACATTTTTCCCTTCCAATCCAATTGTACATGTACCTTTCTTATAGTGTAGGCTATGCAGGAATCCTTCTGTCAGTCTCCAGTTAGTTTTCAGGGAGAATTTCTCCACAGGTAGATGTATTTTTGATGTTCCTGGAGTTGGCAGGTGGAGGAAGTGAGCTCCGCATCCTTCTACTCCACCATCTTCATCTTTCCTGGAAGGAAGATGCTTTAAGGAAGAACATTGCCCTTCCATTCCTTTTATTGGCTTTGAAGGTCAGTATGTGTATAATGATACTGTGTGCACTGGAATTAGACAAATATTCACAGCATGATTGTGAAAGATTAGTAAAAGACCATTGCTTTTTGTATGTGAGAAAAATTATAAAGGCATTCAAATAATACTTTAATAATTCTTACTGGACTATCTTAGGTTGAGAATCTGGTCCCCAAGCCAGTTACTTTTACTTTGTTACACTCTTAACTGCACACTTGCTTTCTTGTTAATGTATTTCTGATTTCGTAGAAGTCTTTGCATTCGTATCATGTTTGTTCACACAAGAGAAAGAACTGCCATAACATAGAAAATAATTGAATGTGTAGTTGAATATTTTTAGATAAACTTAGATCCCTATACTTTTTCCCTCTTCAGTAAGGTCTCACTTAACTCTCCAGAGAACTATGCAAATCCTAGCTGATTTCCTGAGCATTTGCTGAAATGGCAAGAGAGGATGTTAAAATAAAAATGTGCCCTCCTCCTTGTCCCTTCCCTAGCTGTGTATAATGGGGAAGGGGTGGAGATCACCCCATGACATGATTGGAAAATATTCTAACTCTCCAGGCTCAGAGGCAGTGTTGATGATGGTTATTCTGGGAGGCCAGGAGGTGGGGGATTATGTGAGAAGGGGGTAGTAAAGTCAGAAGGCAGGCGAATGCTAATGAGTTGAGCATACTGCCTTGCACAAACAGGGGAGCTGTCCTTCTAGTCCCTTTCTTGATTCAGAGCCCAGATGGCAGGTGCTCTGTTTATCTGCCTCATGTGAGAAAATCACCCCCACCTTGTTAGAGTGCCATTATTTCTAAAGTGGGGGAAGTAATGATGTTCAAATAAGCAGGTCCGGGAAATTTAGGTGAGGGATTGAGTTGAGAAAGTACACTAATAGGTAGAACTGTTCAACAAGAAGAGAAAGAGCATGTCCTAAATCATGTGACCTGCTTTCAACTGTGTGGACTTTAAGCCAACTGTCAATGTCAATGGCCATACTCTCAGGAGCGGGCCTCCCTGTATTATTCTCTAGGCCGAATGCTCTGCACACAGTGGGTGCTTAATATTGGTTGCTGAGGGCCTGGTCAATTTTGCCAGAAGGCAGTTCTCCATCTGAACTATTGTTAGCAGCTACAATGGTTTGATTCTCCCTCTGGAATAGTAACTGCAATCAATTGGCAAATTGATTGTAATGTACCCTCCTCCTGTGATAGAATTGATGACAACCATGCTGTGTTCCAGGGAAAAGTGAATGCAGTCCCCTCCCCAGGCCACTAAACTATGGTATTTTTCCCTCAGTGCTTCTTTACACATGAATGAACCAGGGAAGATTGCACCTAAAAAGAAAGTTATCCATTGATGCACAGTGAAAAGCATTATATCATGTAACTGTTTCAGTTTCTTTACTTTTGTTGTTGTTAAGAATGAAATCCTGACAAATGAGAAGGAATGCAATTGGCTTTGTCCCAATTTTATGTAGAGTAACAAATTAGGTTTTGAGTATTTGCAGAGCACTAGCTCAAGATTGATGGATGGAAATCTGATAATCCACAAACGTGACCCAGCACAATATTGTTCTAATTTCCTTTGTGAGGATTAATTCAACTATTTTCTGCTTCCATTGCAGTGAGTATACAGTATGTTACAAATAAGGCCCTATAAACAAATTTTGCACTTCCTTAATCTTTACCTTAAATTGACCTTTTCTCTGAGTGACCCTTAGCGGGTCCTAGGATAGAGGACAGAAACACGTATGGCAAACCGTGGAAGAAAGAAGAGTCCCATCAAAGAAAATAATGGCTCAGTGGACCCAGTGTTCATTTCATGAGTTCCATTTTTCTGTGATATTTTCAATGTCGTTTTCCTGGCTTGTTGACAGTTTTTCCTAGCTGGCCACAGGGACTGCAATACTAGAAGGGGAATTCTACTATAATGAAATATATTAAATCGTCCCATATTTCATCTGACTCAGATTTTGTTCCAGCAAATATAAACAGTAATGATGTCAACAGACACAATTTGGATTGCTAGCTTGGCTCTGGTCTCAAACGTCAAGGATCTGTTCTCTGACTAGGCTTCACAACCTCTTTCAGAGCAGTGGTTTGGTGCAAGATCACGTTGAAAAGCTAAGAAAAGCCAGCCTTGGTTTAGCCTTCTCCCCACATGTAGACACGCAGAATATTGCCTATGACTTATGGGGTCGATAGATCTTTTAAAGTTTAGCCACCACCAGTCCATGTTAAAGAATCTCTGTCCTGTTCCCATTGTGGCGCAGCGGAAACAAATCTGACTAGGAACCATGAGGTTGTGCGTTCAATCCTCGGCCTTGCTCGGTGGGTTAAGGATCCGGCATTGCCGTGAGCTGTGATGTAGGTCGCAGACACGGCTTGGATCTTGCGTGGCTGTGGTGTAGGCCGGTAGCTGTAGCTCCAATTCAACCCCCTAGCAAACTCCATATGCTGTGGGTACGGCCCTAAAAAGCAAAAACAAACAAACAAAAAGAATCTCTTTTCTTGAAAACAAAGCCAGAAGAGAGTAGTGACTGTTAAAGTCAAAGCAGTTTTAAAACATTAACTTTTTTGTGTGTGTCTCAAACAGAAGTGATAAACTCTGAGATAATGCATTGATACGAGCAGTCACCATATAAGAATCTCTTCCTTCCCCCAGCCCTGCACCGTGTTTCTTAGTTTAGCAGCAAATGTTCTATTTCAATATTTTAGGACTCTCCTGTTGGATGAGCATCCTGTTATTTAGCTGTGCGGGTTTCTAGAAAATTGTTCCCATAGCATTGGTGGTAGCTGTTTGTGGCTGCCAGAAAAACCCTCATTTTATGAAATATCCTTTCACAAAGCGAAGGCAACCTAATAAGTACTGGATGATGTGTGGCCATGGAGAAACTGAGATTGACAGTAGGCATTAATAGAAAGGTGTTCAAGATCCCAAGACTAATTTAGCCCAAGGGGACTGCATAATGGTTAACGCAAAACATGTTGTGCAGTATCATAATTTCAGTCTTTCTCCTGATAGGACCAAGGGTTTAGTCCTACAAGGATACTGAAGTTACTTTAGGTATAATTTGGTGAAGACCTGGATCCATTTCGTCCCCCCTTCTTTTGGCTTTGGTGAAACCCTTTTGGCCACACTGTGTAACTGTGAAGGCTATTTTTAGATTCCAGTGTAAAAGAAGGAAAATAAAATGTTTTGAAATAAAAGAATGAAGGCTACTATAGCATTTATGGTTTAAATAGTTGAGATGGCAGAAAAGCATACTCTAAAGATGGGAAAGAAGGACCATGGCCAAGACTGGTCAGAGGAGAAGGGCAGCTTGAAAAAGAAGCTGAGCTGGGGCATAGCAGAACAGATTTGGAGCAGTGAGAGAGCCATCTGACCATGGGTTCTGCTCAGCAACCTTTCACTGAACCTCTAGCACATTCTTCTGCTGAGATTGAGCAGAGTGTAAAATTGAAAAGCCTGGGCTTTGGGGATCAGGCTGTGTTCAATTCCCAGTTCTATCATTTACTGGGTAAGCTTGGGGCATTTTATGCAACTACTCTGTGTATCAGTCAACTACTACTCTGTCAAATGGAGATACTAGTTGTAGCCATACAGTAGAACCATTGGGAAGATTACTTGAGTTAATATCTATGAATTGCTTAACATACGAGTACCCAAATAAATGTTAGTGATCGTTACTATCAACCTATTAGCTTTGCCTTTTGTCAGTATATTGGGTTCTAATGATTCACCTAAGAGACAAAGAATTCATTGAAGGCAGGAAAAGTGGCTTATTAATATTTGTAGTCCTTGTGACACCTAGAACAGTGTCTAAAAGGGAGGGAGTAGGCACACTCATATAGAAAGCTGACAAATGAATATTTGAAAGATTTTTGGCAACAATAGTTTTAGGTTTAAATATCATTTATCTTGCACCTCTAATTAAACTCAATCCCTGTCCCTTATATATTAGGAAACATTCTCATAATGGAAAATCTGATGTGAAATATCATTTCTACACGTATCAAACACGTCTTGTGCGTATGACAATTTCCTGTGTTTTCAATTGGCTGTGTTCAGACTTGGGAGCTAGGAGGGCTATCCCCCTGCCCACTGCCCCCTACCAGTTCTGTTCACATTTCTTGGTTCAAGTTGTGAGGCTGAGGGCACACCTTCTGCATTTTTCCTGGTCACTTCAAATTCCATCAATGCCTCTCTGTCTGGCAGAGGTCTGTGGTGTTGTGGGCTACGGAAAAAAAATTCTATTCATCTTCTTTTCCTGTCCAGGAAATTATTGACCTTCTTTCAATCCTTCTCTTTGATGGTATTTAACCTTGTCCTCCACATGGTTCGCTGTCTGATTTCTGATTTTTTAACAGGCACTTAGTACTGCTGCTTCTCAACAACACTTTCAGCACTTCAGCGATTGCCAAGTTAGTTCAGCTTTTTCCTAATTTGGACTTTTAACAGCCTTCCTTTTAGACTCTAGGGTTTGCTAGAATTGTGGCTCTGCACACAATTTGAGTAAATTTGATGCAACAAACCAACCCTAAATGCTTGAATTTAGTCAAGTAAGTGTAACTGTTTTCTTTTTTCTTTCTTTCTTTCTTTCTTTTTTTTATTTATAAAGTTCAAGTTGTCAATTAGACTCAGTTTTGAGCCAAGCTTTTGGATCTTTTTTTTTTTTTTGGCGGGGGGTGGGGGAGTGTTGGGTGGTGTGTAAGAGAGCACCGTGAATGCTTTCACATATAAAATATTTTTAGATAACTTTAGGGTCTGATCCAAACTTCTATTGCTGAGGCTAGTTATTTTTTAAAATAAGTTTATCTCCACTTCTTAAATCCATAACTATCCATGTAATTCTTGACTTCTTAAAGATATATTTCATTTTCACATATGATATTAACAGTGTCCTGGGCTGAGCGAATGACTTTTTTTATTGAGACTTATAATCAAAGTTCCTCATCATATCTAAATCTATTAGTTACAGTAATAATAGTGATCTTTATATTGAGTGTCATTAGGTACTAGATTGTGCTAGATACTTCATGTGCATTGTTTTATTTAATCCTAACAACTATCATAGAAACTAGGTATACTTAAAATCCCCATTTTATAGTTAGAAAACTGAGTTGTTAAATAACATTCCCAAGGCCATACAGCTTTAAGGCATCGTACTTAGTATGAAATAGAGATATGTGAATTGCCCTTTAGTTGATTGGTCTTCTACTCTAAACACTAGCCATTGCTTGTGCTTTGGATAAATAGCTCTTTCTCCCCACTTCTATTGTTTGGTTCTTTATAAAATGATCATAGACACAAACAAGTGAATAGACAGCTATTCCTCATGACAACTTAGACCATTGCCTCCCGCATTTTAGCTCTTGGACTTCATCCTTTTCACTCCCATTGACATTGATACTGGAATGGACACTGGAATGACCCACAGACTTTGATTCGCCCTTGCTCATCATGGATTTGGGGTTCTAATTTTTCAAGACATCTTTCTGGTTCTGCTCGTTACATGCTCCTATTCTACAATGTGCATCCAGTATATATTCTTTTGGCTTTTTACCCCTTGGTCAGTTTGTCCTTTGTCCCCCATAGTAATGATTTGATAGAGAACTAAGTCATTATTTTCTCGAGAAAGGATATTCAGAAGCTCTGGTTCTCTGCTTTTTCCCATGTAGAGGAAAGAAAGGATTCCTTAGCTGGAGTTAAAGTAGAATAAGGACCTCTCTTCTGAGGATCTTTTCTAGGCAGTTGTCATTACTCTCCCTTTTACTAGACTGGCTTGAAAGTGTCCTGTGAACTGAGGCTAACCATAGGTAGAATATGCAAAAAATGCAGTGACTGTAGGTTTACCTCCATATACTTTGCATAAAATCTGACATTTAGGTTTAAAGTATCAGCATTTCATAATGTCTCATAAAGAGAGCTGTGACTTTCAGCTATTCTGTCACCTGAAAATATTTGATAACACCAGTCTCATAAGGAGAACCATAGTCAAAATTGGCCAGAGATAATGTGACACAGGCAGAAATGTTTTGATGTGTCTAAGGGAAAAGTCTAGATTCCAGACATTATAATATTGAGCAAATCTAAATGGGGCACCATAGTGTGGGGCTTTAAGCCCTTAAAACATGAGCCCACTGAGTGTCTGTAGATAAGGTAGAAGTCAATGAAGCATAAACTTTTTTTTTTTTTTTTAAGCTTTTTAGGCCTGCTCCGTGGCATATGGAAGTTACCAGGCTAGGGCTTGGATCAGAGATGAAGCTGCTGATCTACACCACAGCCACCGTAATGCCAGATCCAAGCCGCATCTGCAACCTACTCCATAGCTCGCTGCAGTGCTGAATCCTAAACCCACTGAATCGGGCCAGGGATTCGACCTGTACCTTAATGGCTACTGCTTGGGTTCATAACCTGCTGAGCCACAGTGGGACTCCCATGAAGCATAAATCTTTATTCACATTGTACATAGTCTTGTTCCATTAGCTTCAAGACAGTATTTTAGAGGTGAGGCAACCAGGCAACAAACACCTCCATAAACGAGAAGACCAGAACTGAATATGAGCAATGGGGTAATGGTCTCATGGCCACCTTCTTTTTTTTTTTTTTTTTTTTTTTTTGCTATTTCTTGGGCCGCTCCCGCGGCATATGGAGGTTCCCAGGCTAGGGGTTGAATCGGAGCTGTAGCCACCGGCCTACGCCAGAGCCACAGCAATGCGGGATCCGAGCCACGTCTGCAACCTACACCACAGCTCACGGCAATGCCGGATCGTTAACCCACTGAGCAAGGGCAGGGACCGAACCCGCAACTTCATGGTTCCTAGTCGGATTCGTTAACCACTGTGCCACGACGGGAACTCCCTCATGGCCACCTTCTTGATCTCTGGCTCCATGCTTTAATTTAAAAAAGAAAAAAAAAGTTAAAAAAATTAAAAAAACACCAGGTCACCTACTTCATTATTCCTCTCCCTCTTTAAAAAATGGGACTTAGCACAGTATGATTCATTAAGTGGGTATATTATCCCAGCCTATGCTACCATGACTACCATTTCCTCTTCAGAGAAGGTAGTAACTTTATTAATACAGATCCTTTACGAAACCTTAATGAGGCTATCTATCAAGAGTGATGTAATAAATACACTTACTCACTGAATTAATATCGTCCTCTGTGTGTTACTTCTTAATAAGCTTTTGTTATGGTCCTTGCTTATTTTAAAAGCATTTATGTTAGAAGGTAGACAGAGTGGCCCCCAATAATGGGACAGCCACTAAGCAAGCAGAATAAATGCCTTTGGGATTTTTTTCAGGCATCATCTTAAACCTGATAATTATGGATGTGGGAAGAGAGCGAAAGGGGACAGAAAAAATGCTGGTGAAAGGAAGCAGAGAGGAATGTAGGCAGTAGACATAGCTCCCTAACCTCCTGCCTCAGACTCAGGCTCTGTTACTTGATCATGACAGAGTGAAAATTTCTCCGCTTGCCAGACATAGGATTACCTTTCTTCTACATTGTTTGGTAAAATTTATGTCCCCAGGCTACCAATAAAATTTGATCTCCTTAGACCCCTAACTCAAGGAAATCCCCCCCCCCCCCCCCCGTCCCATGGTTTTCTATGGATTTCCATGATGTGTGCCTCCCTAACTCTTTCTCCACAGCTCCTCAGGCTTAGCCTTTGTCACTTCTTTCTTGCTTTCTCATGTGCCAGAACCTCCATGTCTCTGAAGTTTCTCTGCTTTCAGAGAGGCCTAGGCTTTGGGGAAGCTTGTCTATTTGATGATAGTCTCTGAGAAATACTGACTTAAGGTACAGCTCCTGCCCTTTTAATATCTTCATTTCAAAGGGATTTTCTGAAAACCCAATAATTTACCCAAAAGTTTGCATCTTGTTTGTGTCAGATGCTGTATTTGAGTCGATGTATTGTAAGTCAAACAAGAAGGCATGCTTGTGAAGCAAGTTTGAGGTTTTGGTTGTATGGTCAGGTGAGGCAAGGAAAGTGGGCATTATGACTCACCTTCAGAGGAGCATCATTATCTAAATGGTGATGAGGGGGGAAGCTGATTGGTGCAGAAGAACAGTGGGAACTTAAAGGATGTGGTCATCGGTAAGATCTCAATCTATGTTAGGATACTACCTGGGCAGGTCACTGGAACCATGGAAGATGGTAGTCTCTCCTCCATGGAAAAGAGCTGGCAAGAGGTAGAAGTCAGTCAGGGCCCCAGCCGAGTGACTTGTGGTTTATACAAGACTATACTCCCAAAGGAGAAATGCAATTTAAACGTAAACCTAAGCACAAATTAGTTTTATAAATTGTGCTCAAATTGTCAGGATATGCCAGCATCTCATTCCAGGCCCCCTGGGCTTCTTATTGTCAGATTAATTCCAGATCCTATTTCCTGATAAGTGGGAAGTCCTGATGTGACAGTACCTTTGATGGGATTTCCCTTTGGGAATTCGGAGGCTGAGTTACAGGTGTGGAGAAAACAGGATTGCAGCATGAAGCTTTTTATCAAATCCCCCAACACCATAACTACATCTTATCTCATTCAATTATTTATTCCACAAACATGGATCTTGTACCTGCCATGTTCAAAAGACTGTGCTAGGCATCAACATTCTGCCTGTTTGACCTGTAATGAGCATCAGTCTGATTTCAGCAGATAAGTCTTACTGATTTCCTATAGGGGTGCCTTTACTTCTTTTTCTGTGTATACTGTGAGGTTGATTTGGTTAAAAAAAAAAATACTAGACCAGGAATGGGGGATATAGGCTCTAGGTTCACCTGTACCACTCATTGTTTATTATCTTGGGTAAATCATCAGTATTCTCTGGTTTTGTTTTCCCCGTGATACTTAAGGGGTTTGAGCCAGGTAATCATTAAGTTTTTTTTTTTTTTTTCCTCCAGCTTAATTCATCTTTGGTTACATGACTCTTTGGCCATTGATTATTCATTCATTTATTCACACTCACCAAGGATCAGATTTGATGGTTGGGAGGGGAATTTAAGATAAAATAAAGATCATGAGCAACAGAGGTTCTTGCTAAGGTTTTCATTTTCTGAATATCCTTTGAAGGTTTAAGTCTTGAGAATGTAGAGTTCTGGCATGAGAAACATAGGAAGGCTTGAATTAAAGCCGCCGGAATTGGTGGCTTAGTAAAGCAATGGAAGGGAATCCTTGTGGTCATTCATTCTTTTTCCACCCTCAGAAGAGTTGCTGCCTCCAACAGGTCATGTCTTAGTGAATGCAGTGGGTGCTTAACTTATAGGATGCTAATCAAATGTCCTGTGGAGAAATGAATGCTTGGTAAATTGCCACCCAGAATAAAGAGTGATATTCACAGCCGACACAGAAATTGTCATTAGAGCCAGGAAACCACAATATAGAGTGAAGTGGAAGCTAAACTTAAAAAACCCTGGGCTCGTCCGGGAGAGTTAGAGCTGGCTGGGAAGAGTGGGGGAAGAATGGAAACAGGCACGCATAGCTTCTGGCAAAACTGCATGTTTTTAGGCTCGTTTTCTTACTTCCCTCTGTCTTCTTCTCCTATAAGCTGCTGGAATTTAGGTGCAGGAAGAGATTTGCTAATTTAAATGTCGAAATAGCCCACTCTCTAAGAAGCGGGTAGATTTATCTTGGCTGCCTTCTAAAAGGTCTCTCTCCACATCAGTAGTTCCCAGGCAGAGGCATTATTGCTCTCCAAGGAACATTTGACATTGTCTGGAGACATTTCATTCTTGGTTGTCACACTATGTGGGGTAGGGTGAAGTATGTGTTCCTCTTCTCCTTGGAGTAGAGGCTAGGGATTCTACTAAACAGCCCTCACTGCACAGATAAAAAGAATCATCTAGCCCCAAGTGTCAGTAGTGCTGAAGCTGAGAAAACTTGCTCCAGGTGCTTCATGCATTAAGTCATTCAGGGCCCCTATTGTATTCCAGGTACTGTGCTGGGTTCTAGACATTCACTGTTGAAGAAGAAACACATAGTGCCTGCTTTCATGGAATTGGTAATTGGGAAGACAAAATAAAGCACTAGCAACAGCTTTTTATTTATTGTGGGATATAATCAGTTCCTTTCTTTCTCCTGTCAGCCCTGATTCCCCATTCCAATTCATACAAGAGAACTTTATGGGACACCTACTCCAAGCCAGGTAGTTTGTGGAGGAGGTGATGATGCTTACACCAGATATGATCCCTGCCCTAAACAAAGGTCAGTGTACTGGGAAAGCAGACATAACAGTAAACAATTGCAATGCCTTTATTGCCAATGTGGTCCAAGTACTATAACATGCATTATAAGTGTGAAAGCCCTGTTGGAGGTGATGATGCCAGTAACAAAAACTCTTTGGAGGAGTTCCTGTTATGGCTCAGCAGTAATGAACCCGTCTAGTATTCATGAGGATGTGGGTTCGGTCCCTGGCTCTGCTCAGTGGGTTAAGGATCCGGCATTGCCATGAGCTGTGGTATAGGTCACAGATGCAGCTCAGATCTGGCATTGCTGTGGCTGTGGTTGTAGGCCGGAAGCTGTAGCTCTGATTCAGCCCCCAGCCTGGGTACTTCATATGCCACAGGTGAGCTGCTACAAAAGCAAACAAAACAAAACAAAAAAAACAACAACCTCTTTGGAGAACATGTTCTTCCAGTTGGGTCATGAAGAAACATGTTGGGTCCACTAGACTGAAGCTACGAAAGGCAATTCTATTACAGAGACCACCATAAAAAAAGTCATGTGCTTTGGTGACGTGGCCATGTCATGGTGTGTCTAGCTTTTGGGCTGCCTGAATGAGAGTGGCAGGAATGAAGCTGGAGAGACAGCAAGGAGCCGTAACAAGGAAAATCTTGTAGGTTATGTCAAGGTCCTTGAGAAATCTTTTAATCAGGATAGTGATGTGATCAGGCTGCTGTTATTGGTGGGTAGAACGTAATTAAGCCCGTCTGCCAAGATTAGATTTATTTACTGTGATCTCTCTTGCACCCCCCATACCAAGGTGGTTTTCAATCACCAATGTCTCATTGTTTACTGTTAACAACTTCTAAGTCTATCAAGCAATTGGGGGCCTGACACAAGTCTGAGACCCTTAGAGTGACCAGTCCGCATTTATCATTGACTTGGTTCTTCTAGAATCATGGAGTATGGAATTTGGAAAGTATCGTAGAGGGTTAGAGGAAGATACTAACATATGGTGAATGCCTGCTATGTGCTAGTAACTGTGCCTCCCTTATTTTCCACATATTGCCAGTATTTAATGCTTAGCAGAAACTCAGTAAATGTGAAGTGGCATTGTCGTCATCATCATCATCATCACCTTGGCTCTTATATTTCTCACAAGCCTGGAGATCGATGTTACTATTGCTTCTATTTTTTGGTATAGGAAAACTGAGAGCCAGAGCCCTAAGTACTTCTGATACTAAGGACTTCTATTAGGTAGCAAGACAGATGTTTACTGTAATATCAAAGGAACAACAACAAAATAGAGGAGGAGGCACATGTCTTTGGCAGAATATCTCCACGGGTATTTTTGGATCCAAGCCCTGTTTTCTTTCTTTTCAAGGGGAATTTTTTTTATCATTTATTTATAAATATATATTTCTACTGTACAGCATGGTGACCCAGTTATACTTACATGTATACATTCTTTTTTAAGAATTTGATTTTACTTGGTTCTAAGAAATATATTTTATATTGTCACCTAATATACCTATGTCTAACTGAAGCAAATCTTTTACCAAATAAAGCGTTACTTGACCCTTTATGACACATTGTTAGATTTTTCCCAGAGTACACTATTATTCTCTATCACATTCCATTAAAACATGTTAGTTCTGGGAGCTCCTGTTGTGGCTCAGCAGTAATGAACCCAGTTTGTATCCATGAGAACACGGGTTCTATCCCTGTCCTCATTCAGTGGGTTAAGGATCTGGCATTGCCGTGAGCTGTGGTGTAGGTTGCAGATGCGGCTCGGATCCCATGTTGCTGTGGCTCTGGTGTAGGCCGGCAGCTGTAGCTCCAATTTGACCCCTAGCCTGGAAACCTCTATGTGCCTTGGGTATGGCCCAAAAATGACAAAAAAAATGCTAGTTCTGATCCAAAAAAAATTTTTTTTTTTAAACCGCTGTTTTATCTCTCTTGTACCAGTTCTACATAAGGCTTGCAATCCAAAGGTGCCTCATCTCAACAGGCAATTAGCAGTTCTGGGTATAGGAACTGCATTGCCTACAAAATCCAGCTGGAGTCCTGAGCTGCCTTTTAGGTAGTAGCCAATGCACAAAGAACATCTCCCCAACTCAGGCAAGAAGCTTGGCCCCATGCTAGAGTAGTATGGCCACATATTGGTTTTTGAACATCTCCTTATTAGGAGTGGAGTGGAGTGTATAGCTGGTTCATTACACTCAGCCAAGGCTTTCACAGGTTTCCAGGTCTTGCTCCGGATCATATGTTATATTGTAAACAGCACGGGTCTCGAGTGTGCAATGGAAAACTTTAGTAGGACTTCAGATGGTTGTATTTTCTGTTTTGCTTTTTTTCGGGTCACAGGTGTGGCATATGGAAATTCTCAGGCTGAATCAGAGCTGCAGCTGCTGGCCTACGGTACAGACACAGCAACGCTAGATCCAAGCCATGTCTGTGACCTACACCACAGCTCATTGCAATGGCGGATGCTTAACCCACTGAGCGAGGCCAGGGATTGAACCTGCATCCTCATGGATTCTAGTTTGGTTTGTTACTGCTGAGCCACAATGGGAACCCCCTGTTTGCATTTTAGTGATGATCTGAAAGATCTGGACAGTCTGACTTTGTCTTTTCATCCCTGGGGATACTTCCTGTAAGCAAACCCACAGCAATGAAGCTCCATTATTTCAGTGTTTCTGATTAAAAGGCAAAACACCAAAGGCTGTGGAAGTCTCAGGAAACAGGTTGCTTTTCAATCTCATGATAGAAATATCTTGACACATAGTTCTCTTTTGCTCCGTACTTCCTACTTCAGTCCTCCCATTCATCTGAAGGATACTTTCCAATATAGCTGGGGGTGGGGGGGGGGATGTGTTCTCTTTCTGAACCCTTTTTTCCCTCACCCAGAGGCAGACTTGCCTCTATATCCACGCTCCCATTCCATAGGGTTCCTCTTACATTTTGCTGAATACCCAACATGTCCCCTTATTCAAACAATAAAGTCATGATGCTTTTACTTTTTAGGACATGGGATTTGCTGAGCAATTTATCTATCCCAAAGAGTTTCATTGCCTGTAGGCATCTGTACTTTAAGCTTTTCATTCCACCATGAGCTTTGACTTTTGTAAAGGGTTTTCAGGCCTCAGCAGGCAAACATGTAGATTTTGGGAGGGATCAAGATCACCTCTATAGTCTTGTGAAACTGAAGGCAAATCTTAGCCCTTTTGAGTTGAAAAGAGGGACAGAAAGAATGAGCTGTGATTGAGCCTGATCTGTCTACCAACCTACCTCTCCACTGTACCCCATCCCCTGGCATATTGCTTTTCTAAAAAATATGAGCCCATCTTGGCTCCGTTAAGTTTGATGGGGGCCTGGTCTTGACAGGGATCAGGAGTTGGGAGGGGAAGAATTCATTTTCGCTGGCTTTCTCCGAGATCAGCAGCCCACTGTGTCCCAACGTTATCTGCCAGAACACTATATTTAACCCACTTTTCTTCCACATTTGTACATATTTTCCGGCACCAGTTTTATTTCCCATTTATTGCTCTCTTTCTGACAGGGGTGTGTATGTTATGCTCCTCTTTGCCATGCCTGCTGTTGGTTGCTATTTTTGACAAGATAGGCCTTTCCTTTTTAGTTACCTCTCTTTTATTACATGTGTGTTTTCAGAAAGGTTGATGGCTGATTGCTGGCCTCAGGAGGCTGCCATTAGAGGTTAGATGGTGGCATAGTCCAGTCAACTTTATTGTTTTGGTTTTTTCTTTTTTTAACTTATTTTTTATTAGAGTACAGTTGATTTACAGTGTTTATTTCTGCTGTACAGCATGGTGACCCAGTCATATATATGTATATACATATGTGTGTACTTTTTCTCATATTATCTTCCATTATGGTCTATCCCAAGAGACTGGATATAGTTCCCTGTGCTGTACAGTAGGACCTCATTGCTTATCCTTTCTAAATGTCATCGTTTGCATCTACCAACTGCAAACTCCCTGTCCATCCCACTTCTTCCCCCCTCCCCCTTGGCAAGTACAAGTCTGTTCTCTATGTCTGTGAATCTGTTTCTGCCTTTTTTTTTGATTCAATGAATTTTATTACATTTCTAGTTGTACAACAATCATCACAGCCCAATTTTATAGCATTTCCATCCCAAACCTCCAGCCTATCCCCCCACCCCCCAACCTGTCTCTTTTGGAAACCATGTTTTTCAAAGTATGTGAGTCAGAATCTGTTCTACAAAGAAGTTCATTGTGTCCTTTTTTAAGATTCCACATGTAAGTTATAGCATGTGATTTTGGTGTCTTATTGTCTGAATAACTTCATTTAGCGTGATTATTTCTAGGTCCGTCCATGTTGCTGCAAATGCCATTATTTCGTTCCTTTTAATGGCTGAGTATTATTTCGTTGTATATATGCACCACTTCTTCTTTATCCACTCCTCTGTCGATGCACATTTAGGTTATTTCCATGTCTTCGCTATTGTATATAGGGCTGAAATGAACATTGGAGTACATGTATCTTTTCGAGTCATGGTTTTCTCTGGATAGATGCCCAGGAGTGGGATTGCTGGATCAAATGGTAATTCTATTTTTAGTTTTCTGAGGAACCTCCATGCTGTTTTCCACAGTGGTTGCACCAATTTACATTCCCACCAAGAGTGTACTAGGGTTCCTTTTTCTCCACCCCCTCTCCAGCACTTATTGTTTGCAGACTTTTTCATGATGGCCATTCTGGCCGGTGTAAGGGGTTACCTTAGAGTGGTTTTGATTTGCATTTCTCTAATGATGAGTGATGCTGATCCTCTTTTCATGTGTTTCTTGGCCCTCTGTATGTCTTCTTTGGAGAATTGTCTGTTTAGATCTTCTGCCCATATTTTCATGGGATTGTTTTTTTGCTATTGAGCTGCAGAAGGTATTTATGAATTTCGGAGATTAATCCCTTGTTAGTTGCTTCATTTGCAAATATTTCTCTCATTCTGTGGGTTGTCTTTTCATTTTGTTTAGGGTTCCCTTTACTGTGCAGAAACTTTTAAGTTTAAGTAGATCCCATTGGTTTATTTATTTATTTTTTTAATTCAGAGTCCTTATTTTTATTTTTATTTATTTATTTATTTATTTTTATTTTCCCACTGTACAGCAAGGGGGTCAGGTTATCCTTACATGTATACATTACTATTTTTGTTTTTATTGTCATTACTCTAGAAGTTGGATCTGAGAAGATATTGCTGTGGTTTATGTCAGAGGGTGTTCGGCCTATGTTTTCCTCTAATATTTAGGTCTTATATGAAGTCTTTAATGCATTTTGAGTTTATTTTTGTGTATGGTGTTAGGAAGTGTTCTAATTTCATTCTTTTACATGTAGTTGTCCAGTTTTCCCAGCCCCACTTATTGAAGGGGCTGTCTTTTCTCCATTGTATATTCTCTCCTCCTTTGTCATAGATTAGTTGACTGTAGGTGTGTGGGTTTCCTGTCAACTTTCATTAACTCTGTTTTCAAGGTAGAGAGATTTTGTGTAACAGCTTAAGATGTTCCATTTTTTAAATATCCTTTTTGCACAATTTACTCTGTGCCAGGTACCATGCTACTGTGCTTTACATACATCATATCTCAACCCTCACAGCATCTGTTTGAGATAGGTTAGGTTGCTAACATCATATTTTAAGTTTCAAGGAACTCAGGGTTTAAGGGTCATTCCCAAGGTCACATAGAAAGTTTGACTTCTGAATCTAGTATGATGGGACATATGTAGGAGCATATATAAGGGCTGATTAGACTCAGTCATGGAAATAGTGATTTGTTTTTAATTTTTTTAAAGTTTTTTTGACTTATAGTTGATTTACAATGTGATAGTTTCTGCTGTATGACAAAGTGATTCAGTTATACATGTACGCACATCCATGCTTTTTCAGATTCTTTTCCCATATAGATTATCACAGAATACTCGGTAGATTTCCTTGTGGAATTAGTGATTTAAAACAGATATATCTCTGGCACAGGTCTTATACTTTTATATGGAGGTCCTCAGAGAAGACATAGGTAGTTGTGCTATTGATGGCATTTTGAGTAGTTTTGCTTATGGATCGTTATCTATGGAGATATTCAAGGTCCTCGCTTTTTGATTTTTGATTTTTTTTTTTTACAAAAAGCACACTGGAAATCTTAATTATTGAGAGCACGATGGATGGTGGTGTTTTGCAGTGAGGCTAGGACTTTGAGCGATGATTTGCCTAAAAGCCAGGGATGGGTTGCAGTAATATCTGTAATACTGTAATTTCTGTGTACTCTTACCTGCTCCCTTGGGTTGAGTGTTTTCCAAGCCCTTCTTGGCAGATGGCTTCAACCTAATGACTCTGGCCTGCTCAGTTTCTGAGTTTCTGATCCAGTACTGACCAATACTGCAAAACCAAACCAAGCAAAAACCAAAATCCAAAAATCTGGTCGTATATTAGGTATGCCCCATATATATGCCCGATGACCTCACCTGCCTCTTCCCCTCACCCAGTGTGCTCCTGCAGACTCATGATTCCTGAGGAATTCCCGAGTCATTTAAATAGGACTTGCATCCCCTACATCCCACCTTGCTTTGTGACCCTTACCTCCTACCTGGCCCGGGTGTTAACTCCTTTCCCTTGGGAGCTGAAACCTGTCGCTCAACCCCATTTTCTCTTGGACTCTTTTCTTCAAACTGCCTAGAGCTGTGATTCCTGGTGCTGTGTATTTGGCTTTGGGTGTTGCTATGGTCTGGAGATTTTGGATGTTGTGCCCCATTCTGTAGATCATGTTTCCCATCCTTTCCAAGACAACAACTCCAGTCTGAATCAAAGTTTGAAAATTTATTGGACTGGTGAGTCCCCTCCTATTTCAACTACCACAGTTTATGGGCTAAGACACATAGGCAGGTCGTTTACTTTGTTCGCAGTCTTTCCCTGTTTCATCCTTCTCTGTTTTCTCACTGAGATCCTGGCACACCTGGTGGCCATGTTTCCTGAAATGGACACTATTGCATGAACTTGAACACACACACTTCCTTTGCAGTGTGATGTAAACAACTTACCTGAAGGACAAGAAGTCTCCCCTGTATAAACAACTTGAGGCTATGAAACAAAGCAATCTATCTCCTAAAGCTTAGCTGCCTACTTGTTGTTTGCAAAAGCAGAGAAGAGAAGTGAAATAACCCAGCTTTCTCTACTACCCCTGACTTTCAAGCAGCACATTAATATGGCTAGTTAGTACTTTCAAGTTTATGCCATCAACATTGTAAATTCAGTAGCTTAAGTCTCACAGTGATTTTGGTATAAGCCTTTAATCTTGGTAATGATTCCTTGATCAGCTGTGTCCTTCCAATTCAGAGGTCATTAGAGGTCCCTGTTGAGAACTCCCCAGCT
This sequence comes from Phacochoerus africanus, assembly GCF_016906955.1. Classification (NCBI taxonomy): domain Eukaryota; kingdom Metazoa; phylum Chordata; class Mammalia; order Artiodactyla; family Suidae; genus Phacochoerus; species Phacochoerus africanus. The sequence goes on along the minus strand of NC_062560.1, from coordinate 109,637,136 downwards.
GTTCCAGTTCAGTTCATGTATATTTATTTACATGGCTTTTGAACCACATTTGGGTATGCAGGAACGCAGCTCCTTTTAAAGGATGGTGTTCCAGATTCTTTCCTGAAAGTGCATCACAGCTGGTAGAAAACCAACCCCCAGACACAGTGTGCCTTTGGTTCTTGAGATGCGACTGGCATCCTGCTTTATCTACCCCAGGATTAATGGCAGACCTGCCAGAGCCTCCTTGTTGCTTTCAAAGAGGCCAATTGGAAACAAAAAATCCATTTTCCAGGTAGGATATCATTTTCTTGGCAAAGACAGGACATTTAGACAAGGAAATCAAAATGATCCACTGAAAAGCTAAAAATTTCAACTGTTCATTTGGTCTCATTCTGAGACCAGAACAAAGTGTACTTGCTTGAGATATCAGGCTAAAAGGGTTTGCATGTAGAGACATAAGTAAAAAGACTTCATAGTGATCACTTTCATGTCATAGCTGATCAGTGTGGGAAAACACCCATTTTGGAAGAACTCGTTGAAAATCTTGTGGTATCAAATGGCACCTAAGTGCATTTTAGGGATTAATATGTTTTTCTTAGGAACATAAAAGTACATAGGCATAAACTTCTAGAGGAGATGAGGACATTAGAAATTATCTGGGTCAATCTCCTAAATTTACAGATGAAGGAAAATAAGAGTGTCTGAGTGGAAAATTGTTTGCTGACATGTTCATAGCAAAGTAGTGGCAGAGTGATGATCAAATTCCATCCAGGCAGTGATTAGAGTCTTGGGACACCCCTCCCCCATTTTAAAACTACAGATAGGTTGGTGGCAAATATCATATTGTTACCCTGAATCAGCGAGGCAGTAGAGTAGTTGAAAGAGCAGAGTTTTGAAGTCAGGTAGGCATTGGAGCAGCAGAGTTAGAAATTAGAAGCTCTGCTTGACTGCTAAATAGCTATGTCAACGTCAATCAATTGCTTAATATCTCCAAGCCTCAGTTTCTGCACTTGTGAAATAGGGATAAGGATAACTACTTCAAAAAGGATGTCTGGGATTAAATGTGACAACACATGTAAATTTCCAAGTGTGATGCATAGGCAGCTACCACCAAGTGATAACTGTTGACATTGTTACTTTTAAAGGAGTCCTTGGAAACAGCACATTCCCTTGCCCTAGAAGTTTTTTTTTTTTTTTTAATTCTTTTCTGTTTCTTTCTTTTTGAAGTATAGTTAAGTTACAATGTTGTATTAGTTTCAGGTATACAGCAAAGTGATTCGGATATATTCTTCTTCAGATTCTTTTCCATGATAGGTGATTATAGGATATTGGCTATAGTTCCCTGTCCTCTACAATAGGTCCTTGTTGTTTGTCTATTTTATATACAATAGTGTGTATATGTCAATCCCAAACTCCTAATTTATCCCCCTCCCCCTTTCCCCTTTGGTAACCATAAGTTTTCTATGTCTGTGAGTCTGTTTCTGGTGGGGTCAGAAGCAGGCAAAAATCTTCCAGCCTCTATCAGTTGAGGCGAGAGCCCAAATGATGATAAAGTATCTCTGTGATTATATTGTGTTACAAGAAAGAAATATAATTTGATTTACAAAAATTCAATTTAGGGAAGTCTTTTGGAACCTCCTTGCATAAAGCAAGGCACATCTGCACAGCAGTAACAACACACAGAAGCATTTCTGTTGAAAAAGTGTCTTCTAGTAAAGTGGAAAGAATGTACACAGTCTTAGCGTCCAGCTGGGAAGCAAATTTCAGAATATTTCCTGAACAAAGGCTAGTAAGCATGAGGTGTGTCATGTTTGATCATTAGGTAGTTCGGCTGGAAAAAAATAACATACACCAAGACAGCAAGGGCTGTCAGATCCTCTGTGTGGCGCTTGCAGAATCGGGGTCCTTTTATTTGCTTTTTCGGATTCTCAGTCAAACTTCCTTCCCTTATCCACAGAATGACCTCAGGGATACCCAGCTGGATATTATCTCATCTTTTTGCATTAGCTCCCCCATCCTGCCACCAGCTTTTCTTTACCTTAGTGATCAATAGTGAGATCTCTTTCTATGAAAAATAACAAAGCCCTCAGCCTTGCCATTCTTCTAGCAGCTGTGGCTGGCTCAGCCCCAGGCCAGGAAGTCAGCGTTGTGGCTATTGATTTTATTACATCTCTGAGAAGGGAAGGGGGAGAAAAGCTTCTTTTGCTGGTGTTAGATTAGGAACAACTTCCCTTGATTAATCTGGAGCCTGAGTACAAACCTGAATAATTGATAGAGAGATGGAAAATGGAGATACTTACGGATGAAAAACCAAAAAATCTCAGATTTATGGATCCTTTGAAGGTAACTTAGCAGTTCTTGAAGATTTGACTTAGGAAGTATGCCATGATTATTTTTCTTTGGAAGTAAAAGTAAAACCAGAGATGCTTTCAAGTGTCCTCTGAAGATCACTAGTCTAGCCTATAGAGAACATGGGTAGAGAGACTGTTCTTTGCAGCTAGCACCAGGATGCCAGACATTGTGCTCCTTTGAGCTGCTTGTGCTTCTCAAGCCTGCTCCTCAGCCACCTTCCAATAAACCACCCAAGGAGACCTTGCCACAGAGACATGTCCAGAGGAAAACAAAACAAAGCAAAACACATGCCATATCCAATTTCCAAAAATATTTCGATGAGACTGATCTCCGAAGGTATCCTGGAACTGGTTTATATGCAGCTGAGTTTTCAGTGAAGGAAGCGAAACGTCCTGTCATCCCTCTGCCTTCAGCCCCCCATGTGTACATGAGGGGAAAGCAAGCAGCCTGGGGTTTGGACTAGTTCTAACTTGACAGGCAGCCTATTCTAATAACCACCTTGGACTGAGTGATCCTTCTGTGCTAGGCAGTATGCTAAGCACTTTGCATACCTAGTCTCCTTTAATTGTTAAACATCCTAAAGAAGGCAGTAACAGAGCCATTTCTGTTTTCAAAATGATGAAGCTGCATCCCAGAGAAGCAATTCACCTAAGATCACATAGCTAATATATGGAAAAGTTGAGATGGAGCACAGTCCTTCCTGAATTTCAAGTTGGACCCAGTTCCTGGCTTCATCGCCTTTGCAGTCTAGTGCACGTAAGTGGTAAAACTATTTGATCCTCCTCATTTCCAGTGTGATGGTCCCCACTGAATACCACGTGACACTGTGTTGGGCACGAGCCCTCCTGAGCACTGTCCTCATCTGGATTCACTTTCCTCCAAGAGAGCTGACATCCCTTAACTCATTAGGGGCCATTTCAGAGATTCTGGGTGGCTTGATGAAAAATTATGACCTCCTGGAGAACAGAGTCCCCTTAGAAAGGCACTGGGAGCCCAAGTACTTCAAATAGGAGATGAGGGTTTGAGGTGGGTGGTGCTCTGTATTGGACTGCCCTGTGCATTTAGGACAAAGTTTAAGCTTGACGACATTGGAAGGTGTATAAATAAGCTTAGAGTCACTGCTCTAACAAATAAATTCCACACCTCATCAGCATAACAGATTCAAAGTACGTGTCTTTGCATGTCACTGTCCAGTGCAGGACCATGGTAGAGCTCCGCTCTTCTTAGGCATGTTCCATCTAGGGGTTCTGACGTCTTGTAGAGCCTGAGTATCTTCTGGCATCTAAAGGGAGGGGACCCAGAAGGCACATCCACTTTTAGGCTCTTGAGCCCAGAGGTGACCAAAATCACTTTTGCTCGTTTCTGAAAATTAGTTACACAGTCTGATGTAAATGCAGGGGACTCGGAAAGTCTAGTCCAGTGGTGGACTCAGGAAGCAGAGAAGAGCGTTGATTTTATTGAGTGTGTACAGTCTTCTCTGCCTCAGGAAAAATCAGAAGGCCGGCAGTGGGCAGAATGAAGAAGACGACAAAGGACTGTCTGTAGTATCCACTACATGATTCCTTTCTGTTTTCAGATCCAGGTGTGGGAGTGCATTTGGAATTGCAGGGCCTCGATGTTATTCAGTTCCATGTGGCACCGTTCACGTTATAGTCTGTATGAATGGTTTGTCTTTCTTTTTAAAGAAATGGCTTGAGGTGGCACGGTTTCCTTTGGAAATACAGATTCTCAAAGCATAACCCTTGGACTTCTTCAAGGATTAAACCAGAAAGCAGAGTACAAAAAGGCAGAGAGCACTAGCGTTCCAGTGACAGGATTTGATTTAACACCAGTTAGACAGATGGTGGTGTGTTGTCTTAGAAGCAAACCAGGAAACAACAGATTTGCAGACAAATTTTAATGGCCTTCATCCTTCTAATGCCCTACATGAGCAACGCAAACCACTGTGAAACATAATGCTTCCTGAAGGCAGCTGTCCCTCAAATGTTTTCCTTCCCAGCTATTCAGAAGGAGAGGCTTGCAGCAATCATTCCACCCCTAATAATATTGAAATTCTGGCCTCAGAGCAACTGGAAGTGATCATGTCTGTAATAGAAGGCTGTGAACAGAGCTTAGGAAAATATGTAAATCAGTTTGGTTTACCTGCTGGGGGTGATGAGATGCCTCCTGGCCTGGATCCTCACTCTGAAATGCAAAAATGGGCAAGTTCAAACTCAAATGCAAATTATAGAAACACTTTCCCCCTTAGATTGGCTTTAATCCCATTGGAATATTTTAGTTAAACAATTCTTCATCTCAGGATAACAGGAGAACATAGAAACACAACTCACAAATCATTTTCTTTTTCTTCCCAATTGGCCTGCACTTGGGGGGATCAGGTAAATCCTGCCACATCTAATTCCTGGTACAATTGCGTCTCTGCCTGACCACTTGCTTATCATGAGGTTGAGATACCAGTCTCACATTGGCCCTTGGTGATTGTCAGTGAATTCCTAGCAATGAACAAATATCACTGGCTGTTGTATTGAGGGTATTTAGGTTTGTGACTTGAATGAACAACCCATTTCCCCAGGCCTCCTGTTCACTTAGCAGGCTCCTTGGTGAAGAGGGCCTGTGTTGAGACAGCTGGTGGTGTGGGCAGGCAAAGGCTGTGAGGTGCTTTGTGTGGGTGCTTGTGGACATACCCCAAAGAGAGACATGTCACAGCTCTGCCCATCTTTCATCATTTTGTTTTCCATCATAACAGCTTCCCAAGTAGGCTCACTGCCTCTAGCCTCTCCTTTTCAATCCATTTTACACAATATGGCCCAGTTACATTTTTTTTTCTTTTTCGGCTAAAACTGAGGCATATGGAAATTCCTGGGCAAGGGATTGAATTCAAGCCGAAGCTGCAACCTCTACCTCACCCGTAGCAATGCAGGATCCTTAACCTGCTGTGCCACAGTGGGAACTCACCCACTTACCTTTCTTAAAGCACAGTTCTACTCTGTTCACAATTCTTATATGATCCAAATTTCCCAAATAATAAAGCCAAATCCCTTAGTTACACACTGAGGACTCTCCCTATTTGGGCCTCTAATAGCTTTTTCACTTTTACCTTCCAACAACCCCTAATGACAAACTGGAGTCTCAACATAATATACCTGGACATTTCTTACCTACAGGTCTTGGCTCTTACTGCTCACTCTAGAGTCATCTTTCTTTCCCCTCTCCCCAGTCATGGTCTGTGATATCTACTCACTTTTCATGTCTTAGCTAAAATTTTACTTGATCTTTGAAGCTTCCCTGACTCCAAGTAAAAGTAATTATTTCTGTGTGTGTCCATAGCACATTGCTGGTACCCCATATTAGACATTTGTGTCTAATACGCCTCAAGTGTTAGTTTATTACTTAAAAGTCTGTCACCACTAATCTGTGAGAGATACTTAAAGTCTAGGGCTATGTCATTTTCATCCCTGGATCTTCCATAGAACATGGCACAGTGACTGGCCGAGAGGAGATACATGATAAATGCTTGGTGACTTGAATTGATAGAGTCCTCAATTTTCCTATGATGATAGGTTCTTATGGATATCAACCATGTTTTGGCCAGTGGAGTCAAAAGTAGAGTGTCAAGCTATTCCCTTTCTACATTGAACTGATGAGGCAGAAAACCCAAGTTGCTGAATTTTTATCCCTTCTCCATGAAGCCATCAGGAACCGTTTATTATGAAGTTATTACAAGAAGAGCTTAGTGTATTCAAAAGGGAAGTTTGGGAAAAACTTGAATCAAAATGTATGTCTAGCTCTACTAGGGGGAGAGGTCCAGGACAGGCAATGAGACCTCAGAGAACGAGCCAATGTGGTTGTTATAAATTCACTTTGTTACCTGCCAAACTTCATTTTGATTCTATCTTCATTACTGCCTGCCTCAGGATCAGACTTGTATTCCATCCTTTCTGCCTTCACAATATTTCAGATGCAAGTAGTACTGTTACTTACATGTAGTTGGGGAAACCAACTATACCACAGAATGCACCGTAGAACATAGATACCATGATACATAGCATAAGCATTAAGAATGAATGACTCTGGAGCCAGAATTTCAGGTTTGAATCATGATTGCACCTTACTTACTAGCTGGCTGTTACTGGAAAAGTTATTTTCTCTTTCTTGGATTCAAATTGCTCATATGAAAAGATGGTGATAATGGCAGTTAATTGAAATGTTTGTTGTAAGTATTAAATATGTTACCATACAGAAAGAGATTTTTTGTTGTTGTCTTTTTTGCCATTTCTTGGGCCGCTCCTGCGGCACATGGAGGTTCCCAGGCTAGGGGTCCAATTGGAGCTGTAGCCGCCAGCCTATGTCAGAGCCACAGCAACACAGATCCGAGCCGCGTCTGCGACCCACACCACAGCTCATGGCAACGCCGTATCCTTAACCCACTGAGCAAGGCTAGGGATTGGACCCGAAACATCATGGTTCCTAGTCGGATTCGTTAATCACTGAGCCACGACGGGAACTCCAAGAAATCGATTTTTAAAAGGTTAAAATGTTAGTTATAAGAGCATGATCTAAGATAATGTGGCCCAGAGTAATGAACAAAGGTGGAAACTCACAAGATGTGTGTTCTTGGGCTGACTGCCACTTACTCACCTTGGCTAACATATGTAACTTATCCAATTTTTGGTTTCCTAACTATGATATGAAATGTAGACTGAAATAACATCTGAACTTCTTTCCAGCTCTGAAATGTTAGTGTTCAATATTGAACATAAGATTCTTTCCCAGCAGAATGTTTTATTTAAAAAAAAAAAATGTAATTCACATCTGCCAGGAGAGATTTTTCCCTTTCCTCCTTTCATTGGCTTCTGATAATCAGAAAGAAATCACATGTGTAGCAGTTCACTGTAATGCCTCCTATCTTGATTTTCCATCTGTATTCCCATCACCGTTTCTCCAGTGTTCAAGAAAAAGCTCTCAAAAATAAGGATCCTTAAAGGCCACTCGTTGACAAACAGCAGAGGTGATGTCTGGTGTAGAGTTCAGCTCAGTACAGCTTTACTTGGAGATCATTTACATGTAATTAAAAATGTAGTCTATTCAAGGAGATAGCAATCTTCTTTGTGGAGAGAAAGCTTTTATTAACTAACCGTTCAATTGACATGAAGTTTTAAAATAACTTTCTTTTGGAGACCTATAAAACAAGGTTGAAATGAGCTTGCATACAGTTACCATTTACAGAAATTTAATAACCTTCTCTTATCTGCCCTGATGAGAGAGACTCGCACATCTCAATGACTCCCGGATCCTATTTTCAATTGAGTTAGCCCTCTGACAACTGTCTCCCCTTCTATCATCTCCATGCCCCACCACAAGAAATAAGGTTGAAAGAGGTGTATAATTCCTTCGCGTTTACTGCCTCTTTGCTCTTTCAACTAGGCTGATCCACTTGTGAACCATCTCCTTGGAGCTCAGAAAGGCTGATCCACAGTCAGTGTAGGCTGGCACAGGTCCAACTTCCCTGTGCAAAGTTGTAGGCCTCAGAGTAACGAGGCTTGAAAGTAAGGAAGTGACCTTTGGCTAAGAATATATTTCACCTTAAAGTTAGTACGGTGGGAAGCTATTATGATGCTGTTTTTGTTGGTAAAAAATGGTCAGACATTGCAGTTTCATATTGGTTAACTGAATAACAGTTGGGCTGTGCTGAGATACATGCCATTGGCTAATTGTCAGGTAGATGTACATTCATGCCCTCGGCCATGGATAGCGGCTTTAAAGGCAATATTTAATGAAATCTTTTGTAGTGCTTGCGAGCCATTAACATAACCTGCTTCCTGTTCACCATTTTGTTCCTTAAATTTTTTTCTTCTATTTTGTCTTTCATGACTATTGTGTCACTTACTTTTTTTTGCTTTCTTTGTTTGTTTTTTTTTGCTTTTTGGGGCCTTGCTTGTGGCATATGGAGCTTCCCAGGCTGGGGCTGAATTGAGCTACAGCCTCTGGCCTACACTGCAGCCATAGCAAGGCATATCTGCGTTTGCAACCTACACCACAGCTCAGGGCAACGCTGGATCCTTAACCCACTGAGCAAGGCCAGGGATCCTAGTGAGGTTAGTTAACCACTAGGCCCCAACGGGAACTCCGTGTCACTCTCTTTTTGTGCTCTTGCTGTTACTCTTCCTTTCTCTAGGTAAGTAGTTAAAAGTGGAGATTAGAATTCTGCTTTCACTACCCACTTTGTATCTGACCCTAGGCAAGGACAAACGCCACTATAGGTTATCTACCTGACAACTTGGATAATCAGACTTACTTCCTCTGGTTTGTTGTAATGATTAAATGAGAGAATATGTATAAAACATTTCTGTGCTTAGTGTATAGTAAAGTATCAATTTTGGTATTATTGTCTCCCTTTCTTTTTCCATCCATTTTTCTTCCTGAAATTTTCTCGTTATTTTTCCCTGCCTCCCATTCTTGTAAGTATTGAACTCTACACTTGAGCACTGCTAGTTTGTCTCAGCCACCGGACAGCTGCAGCCAGGACCTTGGCAACTTGAACTCTGTGATGCATACTTGATTCTCTTTCCTCTAGCCCTGCCTCCATCTGATAGTCAGAGTGATTTTTCCAAAATGCAAATTTCATCATGAAATTCTCTGTCACAAAGCTGCCTACAGTATATAATCCTACATTCTTATCATGGAATATAAGGCCATCCACAATATGGCATCTATTGTCATCAACCTTCATCTCTGTCATTGCCATAATATGTAAAAAAAGATCTCATAGATGTGCTTGCTCCCCAGACACACCACCCTCTGATTTTTTTTGACCATGGTGCAGCCTCTCTTAGGCTTCACTCCCTTGTGAAGCCCTCGAGATCCAGCAGCAAATCCTTCCCCAACTCTCAGATCTAGATGTGATGCTTTTTTCCTTTTTCCTCCCATAGATTTTTGTGCAAATTACTCTTGGCATTGCCTATCACACTCTTATTGTGGATCTCCCCAAATAGAATGTGAGCCCCTAGGAGCAAATCTCTGTTTTGCTCCTCCTTGTTATTTTTGAGCCTTATAACTGATCCTGTCATTCAATGAATAAACATAGTCTATTTCTGAATAGTCTACCAGTCTGGATATGATTTATGTTTAGAATTTATGTCCACATCGCTTATATTATTTGCCAACTTTGACATATTTGTCCAATTGCAGACAACTCCAGAAAAAAGTTGCAGAATGGCCCTTACTGAACATCTTTGAAAATGGGCAAGTAATTCTAATTTCTTCAGGATAGTTCTGTATGAAGAGCGAGGGATAGACAAAGATGACTCTTCAAGTCCCCTTTCAGCCTTAGTGTTCTATTTAACAAGCCATAGAGTTAGTGAATCTTGTTAAGTGCTTGAAAATTTTGACCAATTATTCTTTTGATTACCTTTCTATCTCAAGTTTTCTGATGACAAGACAAAGAGTAAGAATCTTCTGTGTTTCTGATTTGAAGCAGGGCGTGGATGAAGGAGAGTATTTTGTTTTCCTGTTTGCTCACACATCAGCTTCCCTTCCAGATTTGAAAGGCTATCCTGTTTGGTTTTTGGTTTCACATCTGTGCCATTATCTGGCAGACTTACAGTCAATTTTTCAATGGAAATTTAATATTACCTCCACTCTATCGGGACTGAAGGAAACAACCTTAGGAAAAAGAGAGCTGTAAACCTTTGGACCATCCTATTTCAAGGCTGATAGACACAGAAATCCCTGGATTTTAAAGAAAGAGTAGAATCTAGATGTGGGATTGGTGGCTGTCACTGGTGTCAGTAGGAGGGCATAAACTGAAATCCATTTCTGTAGGGAATAATGAAGAGAAGAGCTGGGACCAGGAAGAAAGACTTAGCCATATATCTGGGAGAGATTACACAATACCCTTGGAAGCCTGGGCTCTGAGGCCAACAGCTAAAGGCAGTGGGAGGCAAAATGAGAGAAAAGGAAATAGGTTTATCTGCCAACCAGGGAACAATAAAAGGGAAGACATGAGAAATAAGGAAATGGAAATAGAGGGGTGTGAAAGGCCCACCAAGCCACCTGCTTTCAAAGTTAGCATCAAGGTAAACTCTTGTAATTCAGTTAAACTGCCTCCAAGAATCTTGGCACATATGCCAGGCAAACGTTAGGATGCATGTGTTGCTAGAGAAAGGAGAGTTTGACTCTTGGTGCAGTACTACTAATTTTGAATGAGAGCTCATCTTATCTGAGTAATATTTGCCCGGGCAATATTTGCTGAAATGACCTGCATGAGGGACTCACAAGACCTGGAGCAGTCTTTCCTCTATCGATAGGCAGCTGTGTGACCCTGGGCACGCTACTTCTTTCTTTTTCGCTCCTCTAAAACTGAAAAATATTAAACCCTGCCCTGTATGCCTCAAGGCTGGTCCTGAGAATCCAATGCACTGGCTCTGAAAATTGAGGCTTTTGTCAGGGTACTGAGTTCACATCCCAGGGATTTAAGCTCTATTGTTACTGTCTAGAAGTGATGCTTTTGCTCCAGATAATACCAAATACCAAAGGGTCATCACAGACAGACCAGCAGCCATAGCTTCAATCCCTGTAGCTGCAGACTGATAGTAACATGATCTGCGGTGTGTATATATATTTTTAAATGTTCAAAATGCTAAAGCCATGCATTTCCTGTGGTATTGATTACAAATGCATTATGCAACTCAAAGGTCAGGGCTGTGTTCTCTATGTGCATTCTATATGGTTCTAGGGGGAAAAAAAGCAGAAATAAACCAACTCAGTAGCCAGTAAAGCTATGCTAATCCCAAGACCCAAAATCATTGTCAGCAGATTGAGCTGCCAGAAGTAAGGAGGGGTCTGGAGATGTTTACATTTTGCTGAAAGAAGAAAATAATGGGCCGTCTGTGCTTTGTAGAACAAAAAAAAAGGGCATGCTTTGGATCCAGTTAACAATCTCCTTTCAGTTTTTCTCCACTAGTCAGTTTGATTCTGCCCTGAGCCATCCTTGTCCTTTCCTTTAAGGCAAAGTTCATTTTACTGAGGTAAGTCACTGAGATGAAATCTGTGGCCTGGGTTAGAGCTCTAGCTGTAGGTAGCTATTAGAACAGCTTTTCTCTGTATATGTCAAACTTGTTGATTTTGATTTCTAAACAAATGAGCTAACTGGCTCAGCCCAAATGAAGCCGTGTGGTTTGAAATGTTTTCTACATAGATACCGAAACATGTATACAGTAGGAGATGTATTAGTACATCTCTTCAATGTCTACCCTAATACTCATGCATGTGTGTGTGTTTTCATTGGGACAATGTTTAGTGCCATTCATGATGCCAGAGGAATTTCTATCTATGGGAGGACAAGAAAGCAGAAATTAAGTAAAGAAATAACAGAATGCAAAGGTGGCAAAAGTTCTCATTTCTGCAATAATTTTTGTTTTTACCCATGTTCCATATGTTAACAAAGATATCTCAACATGGCCTATATGGTAGATCATCAGAATATTCTGATGATATTTGCTTCAGGAAATGATTCTCCCAATTCTGGTTATAGTTGAATGTGGAATACGTACTGGAGGATTATGTGTTTCTTACAAAAAACCAAAAAAGTTAACTTAGGTATCAAAAGTACATTACAGAGAGGTATACTGGGAGACACTTCCTTGGAATATTATACATTGAGTTGGTTTATCAAAAACACACGTACTTCATGAACAGGTAATGTTTATTGGGATTGCTTAGATCACACAAATTCTGGGACCACTTCAGCCTCATCTCTAACCATTTCAGTTAGGGCCGGCCTTACTAATTTGTGGACCAAAGTCCTAGAAATCTTCCAGCCTCCAGTGAAGCTCATGAAAATATTACTAGTTAAATTAGTCCTAGAGCTTGGCTTAGGGATGGTGTATACTCCTTATTAATGTGGAAGACCTAGAACTGGTTCGTTGCTTCTTTTTGTTATCCAGATGAATCTGTGTAATTCACTTTTCAGAAGCTGCTCCTCCTCCACCAACCCTTAGGTAGTTGGCCATGCAATGGGACCGAGAGCCATGTTAAGATTTCAGAATGGTAGGGGCTTCTTCATTGGCAGTCTCTATGCATTCATACATCTCTGGAGGTAGGCTGGGATCTTTGGGGAATTTGGAATGTCTCAATAGCCTAGCATGGATTTTTTTTAAAGAAGTACAATTCCTTCCTTGGTGAGAACTGCAATTCCTTCATGACTATTGCCTGACCTGATTCCTATGAATGTAGGAGTAAGAAGGTTTTGATGTGTAACAATATTTTTTAAACATTTTATTTTGGTAAGAACACTTAACAAGAGATTTACCCTTTTCACAATTTTTAAGTGTACAATACAGTGTAGTTGAATATTGGTACAATGCTGTATAGCACATGTCCAAAGCCTATTTATCTTCTTTAACCGAATCTAAACACTCATTGATTATTGTTAATTCCCTGTTTCTGCCTATTTCCCAGCCCCTGCCAACCACTGTTCTACTCTTCAATTCTATGAATTTGACTATTTTAGATATTTTATATAAGAGGAATAATGTACTATTTATCTTTCTGTGAGTGGATTATGTCACTTAGCATAATGTCTTCGAGGTCCATCCATGTTATAGCACATGTCAGAATTTCCTTCTTCAAGGTTGAATAGTATTACAATGTATGTATATATCAGATTTTCTTTGTTTACTCATCTGCCTGGGCATTTAGATGGTTTCCACATCTTAGTTATTGTGAATAGTGTTGCAATGAACACAGCCGTGCTAAAATATAGTTGAGATCGTAATTTCAGTCCTTTTGGATAAATATCCGGAAGTGGCTTGCTGGCCCATAAGGTATTTCTACACTTAACTTTTTTAGGAGCCTCGATATTGCTTTCCATAGTGTCTGCAGCACTTTGTATTCCTAGTAAAAATGTGCAAGGGTTTTAGTTTCTTCAAGTCCTGGCCAACAGTTTTTGGTTTTTTTTGGATAATAGCCATCCTGATAGGTGTGAAGGGTATATCTCCTTACAGTACTGATTTACATTTCCCTGGGTTAGTGACATTGATCACTCTTCTGTGTATCTGTTGGTCATTTGTATGTCTTTCTAGAAGTATGTCTTCAAATCCTATCCCACTTTTTAATTGGATTAATAGTTTTTTTTAAATCTGATATAGTTCTGCTTGTTAATTTTTCTTGTTGTAGCCTGTGCTATTGTGTTCGATTCATGAAATCATTGCCAGACCAATGTCATGGAGTTTCCCCTAGGCTTTCTTCTAGGAGTTTTACAGTTTCAGGTCTTATGTTTAAGACGTTAATCTATTTTCAGTTGACTTTTGTGTATGGTTTTAGATAAGGATCCAATTTCTTTTTTTTTTTTTAATGTCTTGTGGATATCCAGTTTTTTCCACATTTGTTGAAGAGCCAGTCCTTCCCTCATTGTGTATTATTGGCACCCTTGTTGAAAATAAGTTGACCATATATGCATGGATATATTTCTGGGCTCTTAAAAATGTTCTATTGGTCTATATGTTTGTTTTTATGCCAATACTATGCTGTTTTCATTAATGTAGCTTTATAATATATTTTTAAACTAGAAATTATTATGCTCCCACCTTTTTCTTTTTTCTCAAGATTGATTTGGCTATTCAGTCTTTTGTGGTTTCATATAAATTTAAACCTTCTTTATTTCTATAAACATACTATTATTTTGGTAGTGATTGCACTGAATCTGTAGATTGCTGTGGAAAGTATGGACATTTTTGACAATATTAAATTTTCCAAACCAAGAACATAGGAGGTCTTTCCATTTGTCTGTGTCTTTAATTTTTCCATCAAAGTTATGTAATCTGAACACGTCTGTAACCAGTAAGGAGATTGAGTGGGTAATGAAAAAACTCCCAGCAAAGAAAGGCCCAGGACAAGATGGGGTTATGTGTGAATTCTATTATTTATTTATTTGTCTTTTCTAGGGCTGCTCCCCCAGCATATGGAGGTTCCCAGGATAGGGGTCTAATCAGAGCTGTAGCCACCGGCCTATGCCACAGCCGCAGTAATGTGGGATCTGAGCCGCGTCTACAACCTACACCACAGCTCACAGCAACACTGGATCCTTAACCCACTGAGCAAGGCCAGGGGTAGAACCTGCAACCTCATGGTTCCTAGTTGGATTCATTTACCACTGAGCCAGGACGGGAAACCCTCTATCAAACACTTAAAGAGGAATTAATGCCAGTCCTTTTCAAACACTCCTAAAGATTGAAGAGGAGGGAACACTTCCAAACTCATTTTATGAGGCCAGTGTAACAAAGACAGCATGAGGATATAGAACTACGGACCAATATTACTGATAAATATATATGCAAAAATCTTAAATACTTGCAAACCAAATCCAACAGCATAAGTAAAAGATCATACACCATGGTCAAATGGTCCCATGGTCCCTGGGATAGAAGGATGTTTCAACATAAAATATCTGTTAATGTAATTCACCACATAAACAGACTAAAAATAAAAATCACATGATTGTGGAGTTCCCGTCGTGGCGCAGTGGTTAATGAATCTGACTAGGAACCATGAGGTTGCGGGTTCGGTCCCTGCCCTTGCTCAGTGGGTTAACGATCCGGCGTTGCCGTGAGCTGTGGTGTAGGTTGCAGACGCGGCTCGGATCCCGCGTTGCTGTGGCTCTGGCGTAGGTCGGTGGCTACAGCTCCGATTCAACCCCTAGCCTGGGAACCTCCATATGCCGCGGGAGCGGCCCAAGAAATAGCAACAACAAAAACAACAACAACAAAAATCACATGATTGTTTTAAAAGTTGTAGGAAAATCATTTGACAACATTTATCGCCTCTTCATAATAAAAATTCCCAACCAACTAGAGATAGAAGGAAAGTATGTCAACATAATAAAGGTCACCTATAACCTGAAACCCCATAGTTAACATCATAGTTATTGGTGAACAACTGAAAGCTATTTCTCTAAGATCAGGATTAGGACAAGAATGCCCAGAGTGATTAGTGAGGAAAAAGAAAGAACAGGCATCCACATCAGAAAGGATTAAGCAAAATTGTCCCTATTTGCAGATGGCACTGTCTTATATATAGAAAACTCCACAGATTTCAATGTAAAAAACTGTTAAAATAATAAATTCAGCAAAGTGGCACGATAGAAAGTGAACATACTAAGATAAATTGCATTTCTATACACTAACAGTGTACTGAGAAGGAAACCGGGGAAGCATTCCCATTTACAATACCATCAAGAAGAATAACATTCTAGTAATAAGGATTTTTAAATGTAAAATTTATGGTTTCAGGACTGAGTTAGACTTTCCTTAGTTAAGTATGTAGGTAGATTATTGATTATTTTGTGGTTTATTTTACATTTTATTTTGTCCATTGGAGATTTTTCTTTTTTCTTTTTTTTCTTTTTACAGCCACAGACATATGGAAGTTTGTAGGCTAGGGGTTGAATCTGAGCTGCAGCTGAGCCTGTGCCACAGCAACACAGGATCTAAGCTTCAAGCGTCATCTGCGACTTAACTCCACAGCTTGTGGCAATGCTAGATCCTTAACCCACTGAGCAAGGCCAGGGATGGAACCCATATCCTCATGGATACTAGTCGGGTTCTTAATCTGCTGAGCCACAATGGCAACTCCCATTTGGAAAATTTTCTGATGTACATATCAAACATATTTCCAACTTATTTTTTTCCAGACAAATGTCCAGTGGTCTTTAAATCATTTACTGAATAGTTTTCCTTTTCCTCCATGAATTTTGGCCTATTTTGAGATTTTAGATTGTTTCAATGATCTGCCTATTTATACATCTGTGTCACATATTTAATTATTGTGGCTTTACAATATCCTCAAATATCTATTAGGTCTGTTGCTTATTCATTTTACTTATTTTTTTCAGAGTTTTTTTCCCCTCCCTTATGGAATCCTGTTAAATTTTATATAAACAGTCAAATTTTCCCTACCAAAATAACTCAGTGATTTTATTCAAACATGTTAAATTTATAAATTAATTAGGAGAATCTGAAATTAATGATGTTATATATACACATGTAAAACATATTCTATATACAAGATTTTGGGTTTTTCCTTTTTGCATGTCTTCTAGCATTGTCTGTCCTCTAACTATCTGGACCAGGTTTAGTTTATTTTTATCGGAATGGAGAGGAGGTCTTTGACAGCTTCTCCTAATTCTTCGGTGAAATCCAGGTTGTTTAGATTATTATATTCCTTGTAATGTCAGTTTTTTTTTTTTTAAATTTTATGGCCACACCCTTGCCATATGGAAGTTCCCAGGCTGGGGGTTAAATTTGAGCCGCTCACTGCTAAGACCTATGCTGCAGCTGTGGCATCATTGGATCCTTTAACTCCCTGTGCTGGCTATGCCTAGGTGTAATGTACATCAGTTACACCTAAATTCCATTGTCCAGAACATAATCATATGCTCACATCTCACTACAAGTGAATCTTGGACGTGTGGTCTAGCACTTTGTCCATAAAGGAAAAGAAATGGATTTTTGTGACCAGTTTGCAGTCTCTGCCAAGGTAGTTTCTCCAAAAATGGAATTTGTGAAGTTTTTTGTTTTGGATTCAAATTGAAGTTGTTCTCCCTGTAGCTGGGTGACCTTATTACAATTGTGTAATAGAGTATAACAATGGAATCTACCTCAAAATGTTGTGAAGAATCTGTGAAAAGATTAGTGTAACGTTCTTTATCTTGCAGTTGGCACTATCATTAAAATTAGTAATAATATTAGCACCATGCTGTCAGGTAGAGCATAAATTGGTTTGTCAAGAGTTAGAGGCATGAAAATAAAACAAACTAGTGAGTAAGACAAGACAGCAGCTGACTCACAGATATAGAGAATAAACTAGTATTTACCAGTGGGGAGATAGAAAGGTGGGAGGCGGGCAATATAGGGATGGGAGAGAAAAGATGGTAATTATGGGATTATATGAAATCATTTTGGAAATTGGAAAGCGCTATAGAATTTAAAGAATCTTTTATTCAATAAAAATTTTAATTTAAAAAGCCAGTGGGAAAATTAGAGGCATGAAAGGTAGATACAGTCAAGATCCATTTAGGTTGCGATAGGGAAGTGCTCATTCAGAATTAGCAATTATAGAGGGCAGTGGTTTTCTGTAAACCTCTAGAGCACTGACTAATATGGTAGACTTTCTTTTAGCCTTGTAGGAGCTATGATACTCCCATGTTTATCTTGTTGAAGCCTAATTGTTGAGTCATAAGTTCGATAAAATCTCTGGAATTGCCACTGTTTGATACTAGCCCAGGTCTCTACATATCTATGTCACTCCACTTGAGCTCTCTGGACAGTAACATTCTTGAGTTGATAATTGTTTTTTTAAACTGACCATCATGACCACATGCTACTCAATATCATATCTCCTCCCTCCCTTGACCTCTGACTACAGTGACCTCTGCAGTAAAGTAGTCTTGGTTGGTCACATGGTTATTTTTCTTTTTCTTTTTTGCTTTTTGAGGCCACAGGTTCAGCATATGGAAGTTCCCAGGCTACGGGTCAAATCGGAGCTACAGCTGCTGGCCTACGCCACAGCCACAGCAACACAGAATCCACGCCATGTCTGCGATCTACACCACAGCTCACAACAATGCCAAATCTTAACCCATTGAGCAAGGCCAGGGATCAAACCCGCGTCCTCATGGATACTAGTTGGGTTTGTTTCCACTAAGCCACAATGGGAACTCCTACTTGTTATTTATTTCCACTGGCTCTACTTTTGCCCAGAAAATATAATTCAGTTGACTTTGTAATTGTACATTTTCTAGAGGGACAATTATCCTTGTTTTTTCCCTCATATTTATGTGCTTGAACAAAAATTATCCTGTCAGGTTCCTAGGAACATGGACAATGGAGCTTTTCCATCTACTCCCTTGTTTCCTCTTTGAAGTTCCTAGAAGTGTTTTTCACATCGTGGTCATTTGGGCCAACCTGAGTAATTAACACCCATTTCATCATATCCCCTAGAGGACTGCTAATTTCTTCAAGGAAAGATGTAAAAGCTATCCTTGTACTTCCAACTACTTCTCTAGAGGAAGGAGGGCTGATTGGAATCAAGAAATTGCTGGGAATTTTCTCAAACTTATTCAGAATGCCTCTATAATGAATTGCCTATGTTGGACACACGGCTGGCCAGAACTTTGAACAATGGACATGAGATTTCTTTGGGCACCAGAGGACCTTGCAAATAAGCAACAGTGTGTAGAGGTGTGAGGTCACTGTTTGGGCCAGAAGCCTCAAGAGGTCATAGGAAATGTTGAGACTTGGCTCCCATAGCAGTAAACAAATCCTGTTCTGCTTGAATAGATGCAAGAAATAGACTTGGCATTTGTATAAGTGGAAAGAATGTGAAAGTCACAGGATCGTCAGGGAATGGGGTGAAAGCTGTTAGAGGAATAGTGTTTAACATGCTGTTAATTGGGTAGTGGCGAAGAGGTAACTGGTCAGTCCAGAGAGACATGGTGCTTTTAACAGGAGAAGAGATCTTGGCCTGTGCTAAGCTGTGTGGTAAAAAGCAATGTGTTTCTCTTTTGGACTATGCGATATCTCTCACCTAATAGATTGGCAAGTAGTCATCTTGGATCTTTTCAGGCCTGTAGAGCAGTGGAAATGTTCTTAGAGGCATACCATTGTGTCCTTTGTAAAGTAACGTGCCTTTCCGTACCATTCTAAGTGCGGTTCAGGAAGGTAAGTCTGTGTTATGCTCTCTGTGACAGTGATAAGCTTCAATACTCAAGGAAGGAGACATGGCCTCTGCCACCCAAAAAGGAGGCATACAACTGACCACGCATAGCACATTACGAGTGATTTCTCTTCAAGGGGAAAATATTTGCACCACAGGCAGGCAGTGCCTCCCTTGTGGTCATCAATAAACTTTCTACTCTGTAAAATAATATTTTTTGGTTTCTAAAAGTAATACAGGCTAAATTTTTGGAAAAAATATATAAAATGAAACAAAGAAAATCATTCATAATCCTAAAACCAAAATAATCAGTGTTAATATTTTGTCTATTTTTGTGTATTTCCTTATTTTTCTTGATTTTTTTGCATCACAGAGATGTGTATGAACATACAGTTGATGCATTCCAATATATAAAATGACTTTGCCCAATAAGTTAAAATCATTTCTCTGTCATTAAAACATTGTACATATCATATTAAACACTGAATAGCATTACATTGTGGATATATCATATTTTACTCAACTGTTAATCTGACAGACACTTCAAATATGACATTTCTTAAATGGTTGAGATGGATAAACAACTGAGTTTGGCTGTATCATTTTTGTTCTTTAAATGACCCAATTGTCCATAAGAAAACTATGGAGAAAAGGGAAGGAGGCTGGAGAGAGGGGGAAGAGTGAATAAGAGAGAATGTGTGTGTGTGTCTGTGTGTCTGTGTATGTGAGATAGTGTGTATCTGAGAGAGAGAGAGGAGGGAGGGACAGATGGAGGGAGATGGGGGAATGATTCCTATGACTGTGATACCAGCTAGATCTGGTAAAATCAACTTCTGTGACATAATGACTGGGACACACACCCCAAGATCTCTGATGACCACCTATCAATCAGACTGAGGTCTTATATTACTATATCATGATCTCTACATTAGGACTTCACGGGTACTGATGGCCAATACCAGGGGCATAATATTTCCCTTTTGAAGTGTTCAGAGACTTTATAGTTCTTAGGAGTTTGCCTTGGGTAGGGTTTGAAAGACCACAGAGTCAATGTGAGTCGTTAAAAATGTCTGGGAACATGTGTATGAGGATGAGAAGGCATGGGAAACTAAAGGGAAGATCTTTCCCTTTCCTGGAGGAGGAGTTTAGGGTACTATAGAGTTTGAGTTGGTGCAGTCTACAGGACTGCCCTCCACTTCTGCCACCAAATGCAAATTTGAGGGGTTCCCCAAATCAGCCTCAGGTTCAATGATTTGCTAGAAGAACTCACAGAACTCACTGAAAGCTGTTATATTTATGGTTAGGATGTACTACAGAAAAAGGATTAAGTTTACAATTATTTAGGAAAGAGATGCATGGGGCAGAGTCCAGGGAAGTTACAAATGCAGAGATTCTGGTTGTCCTTCCCATGGAGTCTTGGGCAGTTTTATTTTACCAGCATCAACGTGTGACAATGGACACAGAATTCTCCATTAGGTAAACTCACCTGATCGTTGGCATCTAGAGAGTTTCGTAGGGCTCTGTGGTTGACTGCCTACACAACTGACTCTCAGTTCCCTGGCGCTCCAGCGGTAGAACTGATACTGCATCGCCCACATTTAGTCTCTAGTCCTTCTTGAAATAAATTGGACACTTCAGAGCCCAAAGTCCCTATTGTAAATCATATTGTTAGATTGTCCAGTGACCAATGTCCCCAGGTAAACAAGGACACTTTTTATCAGGCATGATATTCCAAAGGCTTAGAAATTACTCATCCAGAAATCAATGACAAAGGCCTTTCCTCTTTTTGGGCAAGATTAAATTCTATACTATACAATTATTCTGTCTAGCAGGGACAGCTTCACGATTCTCCGCCAGCATGTAGTATTCTATGCTGGAAACAGCTGAGGAAGCTAATACTATTTTTAGCTTGCAGAGGGGAAGTAGTGACTTAAGCACCCAAAAACACTTTTCAAAGGTCTGGCATCATGGCGCTAACCAGGGGTTCTCCACAAGCTATCCCAGTCTAAGCACAAGAATAGGCACGTCTAATGTCCTGTGATATGAAACACAAAAAAATCCCCTAAAACCAAACCAGTTCCTTCATACTCGAAGCCGCAAAACATCAGAACAAAGTGAACTCTGAAATATCATTTATTTCAGGTGTTGGCAAACTGACGTGGGCCCAAATCTGGGTCTTTGCCTATTTTTTTAAAGTTTAATTGGAACAGTCTTGCCCCTTCATTTACATTTTGCCTATGGCTGCTTTCATACTGCAATAGCAGAGTTGAGTAGTGGTGACAGAGACCGTGTGGCTATAGAAACACTTAACTATCTGGATTTTTACAGGGAAAAAAAAAAAATTGCTGACCTCTGGTCCAGTTCAACCATATCATTAAGTAAATGGAGAAATTGTAATTCAAGTTGGAGAAATATTATTAGGTGAACAACTATTGAGTTCCTACTCCGTACTGGACATGGTTGAAGACACTTGGGATAGAGGAGTCGACAAATCAGGTCGAAGATGTTACACTAATTATACTAAATTTACTAACATTATACTAATGTTAACAATCGATAATGTCATGGAAAAATTCTGTCAGAAAAAGACAGCAAGTTAAAGTGCAATCAGGAGTGTTGGGTTGGAATTGTTGAAATTTTAAATATGGTGAGTAGAGTAGGCTTCACTGAGAAGTTGAGATTTTATTTAAAAAAAAAAACCCAAAAAACCCTAGAATAAATTGGGATTGAGCCTTGTTGATATATGGAGAAAATCCAGGCAGAAGGAACTGTTCATCTAGAGCCCTGAGTCTAGCAACAGCAAGACCAGATGGTCTGGAGAAAAGTTAGTGATGGGGGAGGATAGTGGGAGATGAAGGAAGAGAGGTAATTGGGGTACCAGATCCCAGGTTTGTAATGCCCTTGGAAAGTTAGTGAGGGAAATGGGAAACCATTGCAAATTTTGAGCAGAGAAGTGACATGATCTGACTTGGATTTAGGTTTTATCTCTACCCTTGAGGCCAGACTATTCGAGTAAAGGTGAAAGCAAAAGATCAGAGTGATGGTTCATTTTATATGGGAATTTGACTGGGCTAGGGCATACTTACATGGCTGGTAGAACATTATTTCTAGATGTATCTATAAAGGTGTCTCCAGAAAAGATCAGCATTTGAATCGGTAGACTAAGTAAAAAAAATCACCCTCATCAAAGTACCTGGGCACCATGTAACCCATTGAGGGCTAGAATAGAACAAAAATGTGGAGGAAGGGCAAATTCATTTTCTCTGCTTGAGCTAAAACATCATCTTCTCCTACCCTCAGTATTGACACTTCTGATTTTCAGGCCTTCAAATTTGGCCTGACACTTAAATCACCTGCCTCCTGATTTTCAGATCTTCACACTTGAACTACACCCCCCGGCTTTCCTGGGCCACTAGCTTGCAGATGGCAGATCGTGGGACTTCTCCCTTCCAAAACAGTGTGAGCCAATCAGTCATATTGCATCTCTTTCTCTTGGTTCTGGAGAACCCTAATTCAAGCAGACTAGATGCTATGATAGTAATCTAGACTAGAGATGACATTGGTTTGGACCAGTTTTGTAGCAGTGGAAGAGAGGAGAAGTGGTCAAATTCTGGATTTATTTTGAAGGTAGAACCAAACAAGATTTGCTGAGTGTTTATCTGTTGGGTATAAGATAAAGAGCTGAGAAAGGGTTTTTGGACTTAGCGACTGGAAGTCATACAGGAAGTTGGCAGAAGAGCAAGTTCTTCCCCCACTTCAATCCAGTGTTCTTTCCACTGATTTGATTGTGCCTTCCTGCTGTGCTGATATGACTCTTTCAGACATGGAAGCTGGACCAAAGCACATGCAACACTGCAGTGTGCAAATAATAAATGGTAGTTCTCAGACCATTTACAGAGTAT
This sequence comes from Phacochoerus africanus, assembly GCF_016906955.1. Classification (NCBI taxonomy): domain Eukaryota; kingdom Metazoa; phylum Chordata; class Mammalia; order Artiodactyla; family Suidae; genus Phacochoerus; species Phacochoerus africanus. Next base: position 109,614,190 of record NC_062560.1, on the reverse strand, counting down.
CACTACTTCCAGGTTTATCTCTCTGAGTTCAGGGAAAGGAAAATTTCCTTAATATTTCGCACAAGCTCATTAAAAAGTCTCCCCTTGACCAGCTTTGATAAGGAGAAAAAACAAACATAATGGCCCTACTTGAATCTCATAAGATAATAAATATTCCAAGTGAACATAATTGTTTTTAACCTTTATGCCAGGTACAATAAATGTCAAATGGAAAGATAACCTAGCACTTTCCTGAAATGGCTTAAATAATAGGCCCCAGTTTGTTTTAATGGGAACTCACCCAGTAGACACGCTCGTATAACAAATGAGAAATCCCTAATGAGAGTTGCATTATTTCTATTGGCTTTTATGCCATCCTTAATTGATTGCCATCATGCACGGCTAATTAAGAGCATGATAGTCTGACAGAGGTGCTTTCAGCCAGTGCAATGGTGCCTGCTTTAAAACAATGACTTCTGGAAGCCCACGTCAAGGTGGCTGGCAGGTTATGCTCTAGCTGGGGACTCTCCCATTAGAAAGCAGGATCATACACTGGCCCATCTAACCTGGCACAATCCTGGAGCTTGATTGCCTTGGTGTATGGGAGCACTAAGATCACCCTCAATGATGCCATAAGGCCCCCAGGGCATGACCTTCCTGGCTTGAGCAATATTGGCTAATTTCCTGATCTTAAGGCCCATTACTTCGTTCCGGTTCCCCTCCCCATACCAGAGATTTCTATCCTGAATCTCTTTCACTGGACTGTTTTCACAATGTTCCCGGAGTATATTGAAAAGATGACCGGATTTGCTTTCTATTCTCGGCACAGCTATGGACTGACTATCTGACCTCAAATAGGTCACTTTGCCTCTGATATATTCCATTTTGTCTACTCAAAAGTGAAGGGTTGCAAGAGGTAAACTTCAAGGTTGCTTTTAGTTTTGCAATTTAATTATTCTGTGGCCCTAGCTTTGTCCAAATTCAGCGGTGTGATGATGAAAAGTTTATTAAGGTTCCCTGATCTCTACTGTGATTTGGGGGTAAGGAATATTGCCTGACCCACTTCAGTACCTCCTTTTGTGAAAATTGAAATGAATGTGAAAGTTACTTAACATATCCAAATGTAGACATAGGGTCAGTATCATTATTATGTAATCAAATTCATGAAGCCCTTGGTCAGCAAATACAAGACTCATTCCTTCCCACTTAATGGATGTTTGTGAAGAATGTCTAGAGGAGTTTGTCAAGGAGTTAAACATTTGTGCCTCTGCTATTACACATCGCTGAATGAGGCATGAAATTAGTTCCTTTGGAAACAAATTTGTGTCGTGGAGATACAAATTAAAACCACCAAGAAATATCATTTCACAATCATCAAATCGAACAAAACTAAAATCTGTCAATACCAGGTATTGGTGAAGATATGGCGTAATGGAACTCTCCTCTATTGTTGTTGGAAATGTGAATTGGGACATACTTCTTTACCGAGTAAACAAATGGTATGCATGTGCATGAATGTTTATAGAATCATTGTTTGTAAGGGGAAAAACTGGAAATCATATGAACGTGCAATATATAAATATATCGGGGGAAATTATTCAATTAATGAAAATAAGTAAGGCATACCTATACACATCCACATAGGTAAATGTAATGATGTTTAGATTTATCAAAAATAACATGCCTTTGATAAATACAGATAGTGTAAGTTTTCTTTTATATTGTTTTTTAATAATAGCCAAAATTGAATAATACATTGTTTTGCAATATAGGTGTAAGTTATAAAACTACTTTTATACAGTGAGAATATGATTAATAAGATGTTCATGATAATATTTTTAGTTAGAAGGATCATAAAGGGGACTTCAAATAAAATGTATTTATTTTGGAAATTTAAAAGACTTTTATAAAAGCAATACATACCTATAAGAAACATTCAAAAAACAAAGAGGAAATTAGGATTAGGAGTCGGACTTTCCCTTTTCCTCGGCCCTACAATTCCATTTAAGAGACAAAAAAGATCACCATCAATAATTTGGATTTGGAGTTCCTGTTGTGGCGCAGTGGAAATGAATCAGACTAGGAACTATGAGGCTTGGGGGTTCGATCCCTGTCCTTGCTCAGCGGGTTAAGGATCCAGCGTTGCCGTGAGCTGTGGTGTAGGTCACAGACGTGGCTTGGATCTGGTGTTGCTGTGGCTGTGGCCTAGGCCACAGCTCTAGCTCCCGATTCGACTCTTAGTCTGGGAACCTCCATTTGCCATGGGTGCGGCCCTAAAACAAAAAGCAAAAATCATAATAATAATAATTTGGGCTACATCCTTCTAGAGCAGTGGTTCTTAGTTTGGTCCCTGGACCATCACCTTGGGTGTCACCTGGGCACTTGTTAGAAACGTAAATTGGCCTCAACCCAGACCTACTGTTTCAGAAACTCTGGAGGTAAGGCTATGCTGTTTGTATTTTACAAGCCCTCTGGTGGAATAATCGAATCACTAGAGGAACTTTGGAAAAAATACCAGAGCCTGGGTCTTATCCCCATATTCTTCTTAAAGCTCCTCCAGTAATTGTAATGTGTAGGCTTGGTTGAGTCCTTTGTCTAGACTTTTCAACACTACATGCATATAATATTATATATATGTATATAATATATAAGCGAAAAGTAGAGGAAAAAGAATTTATATATGTATCTACATTTGTATTTATAATAATGGATTAAAGAACCTTCTGCATCTTGCACATGTAGATGACTCCCTCATTCATATATATGTGCAAGATGCAGAAGGCTCTTTCATTCCTTCATATATATAAATATGTATCTACAGATGAATGAGCAAGAATTTTTTTTTATATCTTTTTCTAATTTCCCCAATACATTACTTTTTTCCTACTGTACAGCATGGTGACCAGTTTATCCACAGGCTGTGAAGGCGTTAATATTTGGGTTATATGGGTATGACTTGTCTCTCTACATACTTTCCCAAACCTTATTAAAGTAAGCTGCATGATTTTTGCTTTTTTTAATGTTCCAGTAGTAATCAATATGTTGTTGGGCATGTAGACAAGTATTAAAGAAAAGCCTGTTGAATTGGACTGAATCATCCCCAGCCCCTTCAATATAGTGAGATTCTATTGTATTTGTCTCTGGTTTCTGTTAAACCCTGGAAAAAAGGCTGGGTGAAATTCTTTCTGTCAATAACAAATGGAATTAACTGTAGAGTCTCGGGTGTATTGCTGAGTGAATGATTAAAAATCATTGGCAAATAGTAAGCTGTCTGCTGTGACCTTTCAGCTCTTGGTATTTTGACTGACGGTCCCCTTTTTACAGTTTAGTGAAGTTGTAAACAGAGAGACATGAGACCCACTGATGGGACAGGCAGTCAAATACCGAATATGAAAAGGTCACCTTCAAACTCTTGCTTGCTGATATGACATAGGCTGCCTTGGAATTCGGTGGGCTTGTGACACTGCGGCTCTCAGCTATTCACTTCAAAAGAGAATGACAAATGATTCTGTAACAGAACGGGGAAATCGTCTGTTGGAATTCTGTTGGAAGATTGGAAAGCAACTCTGGCTGAAACCTTCTCTGCTTAAGGCCATGCATATTTCAAGTGGAGATGCCATAAGATTTGCTGCTTTGAAGGCTCTGTCTAGGGTGGCGATAATGTTCTTGTGCTCCTTCTTTTCTTTTTCTATGGTGGTCTTTAGTCTCCTGAAGATACTTACCTCTCATTCTGGTAACAGGGATCTCCTTGTCCTGTTATGATATGTAGAGCCCTTGGTCAACATTTTAAAAACTAGCTCTGTACTTTCTCCTTTATGTGTGTCTCATTGGCCTCTTGTTAACTTTGAGTCCACTCATTTTTCTTCTTCTTAAATCCTTTAACAGTCTCTTGCTCCTTGGAGTACTTCCATTGCTTCCTTTCTCCAGCCCCGAGGTGTAACAAGTCTATTATCCCTGGATGTATTTGAGCATTTGTTTATTCATTCACCAAATATTGTGAGTGCCTTTGCAAGCCGCTAGGGGCAGTATATGCTATCTGGGTATAATCAGTATTGGAGTTAAGACCAATGCTTAAGGAAATGTAACTGGTTTTTAAAGCAGTGTGAATTCCTTGGTAGTATATACATGAAATGGTTTTACTTTTCTCCAATAACTGCCTTCAGGAGTTCCCATCGTGGCTCAGTGGTTAACGAATCCGACTAGGAACCCTGAAGTTGCAGGTTTGATCCCTGGCCTTGCTCAGTGGGTTAAGGATCCGGCGTTGCCGTGAGCTGTGGTGTAGGTTGCAGACACGCCTCGCATCCCGCGTGGCTGTGGCTGTGGCGGAGGCCGGCTGCTACAGCTTCAATTCAATCCCTAGCCTGGGAACCTCCATATGCCGCGGGAGCGGCCCAAGAAATGGCAGAAAAACAAAAAAAAATAAAAATTAAAAAAATAAAAACAAACAAAAAAAACTGCCTTCAACTGTATGTTATTTAAATTTCCATTCCTGTTTTCTTAGAACAACTGGGAAATAACCCACATTTTTAAGACTACTTTCCATCTATTACAGTGGAGTCTACCTACCAGAATGGCTAAGAAAAGAAAAGAACCCTGATTTTAAAAAGTAGAACTGTCATATGATCCAGCAATTCAACTTCTGGTTGTATTCATACTGAAAGGAAATTGAAAACAAGATATTGAAGAGATATCTGTTCCCATGTTCATTGCAGCATTATTCACGATAGTCAAGATATGTTAACCCCCAAGTGCCAGCCGAGGGATGAATGAGATATATCTATTATTCAGCCACTTGTGATAACATTGATGGACCTCGAGGACATTTTGCTAAGTGAGATAAGTTGGACAGAGAAAGACAAATTTTGTATATCCCTTACATGTGGAATCTCAAGAAGCCAAACTTATAAAAACAGACAGTAAAATAGAGGTTACCATGGTCTAGGTTGTAGCAGGATTGGAGAGATGTTGCTTAAGGGTATAATGTTGCAACTAGTAGATAAACAGGTCGTGGAGATCTAAGTAGTGCACATTATACTGAATACAGATTACAAAATTGTAATATAAATCTCAAACTTGCTAAAAGACTCAATCTTAATTACTCCCACCAGAATAAGATAATTAGGTGACATGATAGAGAAACCACCACTTCATATTACAATACATAAATGTAGTCATATTACAATATTACAATACATAAATATTACAGTACATAAATAAATACAATATTACAATACATAAATGTAGTAGTCATATTACAATGCATAAATGTATCAGATCAACATGTAAACCTCAACGTTACAGAATGTTATGTCTCAGATATATTTCAAATTAAAAAAAATGCATATATGCGGAATTCCCTGGTAGCCTAGCGATTTAAGATTTCTGCATTTTTGCTACTATGGTGCAGGTTTTATCCCTGGCCCAGGATAAAACATCCTGCGGGTGCAGCAAAACAAACAAACAAACCATTCCACACGTGTAATTAAAATAAAATGAAGCCAAAATGAAGAAAAGACCACTATATCATTATATATATAGAAAGCCGAACAGATTGGTAGATGGGATTGCCTAGTGGTATGATAGAGCATGAAGCGTTTAGAAAACGGCATTAATTATGTGTTGGAAATATCCACATTTCAAACCAAGGGATCTGAGGCTCATCATCTTTCCCTGTGTCACACATGTAGTAAATGGCAGAGCTTGAATTTGGATCCAGGTCTTCCTGTCCCCAAAGTCATTGTCCTTAACCTCTAAGCCACACGACTTCTTTGAAATGTTTGGTAATTGGGATAAGCATAAGGTCCATGTGCACATATACCTAAAGGCAATCAGTTTGCTTCTGGACGAGGAAGATAGTGTGAACCAGGACAATCCCTATCAGAAAAAAGGGGCCTACATTTAATCTGGGCCTTGAGGTAGGGGCAATCACCAGGTTGACAGAACAAGCAAAGAAATGGGTAAAAATTTCTGTTCTGTGGAAGTTTCGAGTATCACCAGTAATGTCCAAGATACGTAGGAAATGTTCAAGAATTTCTCCCTGTGGGCAGATTCACAAAAATAAATAGCCTGAGAATGTTTTCAATTCTCATGAAATTGGGAAATTCAATAATGGACCAGTCTCTTGGCTTGATTTCATTGTTGTTGTTGTTAGACACACTTATTGACATTCATCTTAATTCTCACAAATAGAATTTTTGGCGACATTCCAACTTAAACATACATTTAGTGGCACTCTCCTCAAAAGCAGCATGCTGTTTTGTTGCCCTTTGTAAATATGCAAACATGCTGTCTCATTCTTTGAATTCCCAATGGAAGTTCACCAGGCTTTTGGACTCCTGGTGAAAGCCAAGTTTAGCTATGTGTCCACCAGCCTTTATGGAATGCTTTGTCACTGACCTGTATTACAATTACTATGAAATGGGTAACTTGTCTCAGTATCACATCCTTATTATCTTGATTTTTAGCTAAAATCTTACATTTGAAAATATAGAATGATTGGAAAATTATGAGAATCTCAGAATTTATAATCAGAATAGAATCAGCTTCTCTCTTAAGCAGATACATATATAGCAACATATTGTCAGACCTTTTCTCTTTAATTTTAAGCTTAAAGCAGTAGGGTAGGAAGCCTAGAAAAGCTACCTTCTGTTGTTTTCTGGTTTTTATTTTCTATTCCACGTTGAAAGAGGTAAACAAAATAATAACTATTGTCATCTTTTTTTTCTATGGAGATAAATCACGCCTATTATTGTTAGTAGATATTTTTTACTGTCAATGGCCTTTCGGTTTCTTTTTTGTTGCCGTCATAGTAAGACTGTAAAGCAATTTTGGGTGATGAGTTATCCCAGAAAAGTGAATCTTCAGGCAACTGAAATTTACCCCTAGAAGATGTTGTTTTGACAGCAGGTGAAATTCTGGGTAATGACAATTGAGGACCAGAGTATCTGTAGATGCCAGCTGGGCTAATCTTTTCTCCCCAATATAATTGCGTGTTTATTGAAGCAATAAATATCAATGAGGGCTCTAGTCTTCTGTCAGCGATGTTAACATATTACTAAATTAACGATAAATTGTATCACTGCTAATTCTTTTGTTCCCAAGTCTAAGATTTAACACATTTTTAGAAGCAGAAAACCATGTATCATCATAATGTTCTGTCTTTGTATTTCTGACTGGAGTTTAGCTGTGTATAAATTCAAGAAGGCAGCTCAATGAACTGATATAGGGTCCATTATAAGATATATAATACAGACTTCTTCTTTTCATATAAAATGCAATTTTACTTTGTCACATCAACTGGATTCTTAACCAATTACATATGCAACCTTGAAGAGGGATACCCTTTAGAAAGACGGTAATATTAACCAGCTTTGATTATCAGGTTAGCATAATAAATGTCTCAAAATTAGTGTGTCTTAAGGTAGCGCTTCCATATTGGGTGTCCCTCTCCTATTCTTTTGTTCCTACAAACCATTTTTCATAGTGCAGCCTGAGTAATGTTTTTATAAATAACTGACCTTCTCATAACCCTTCTTATAATCTCTTAAGGGTTTCCTATTGTTAAAACATGTACCTCAACTTACAAGGCTCTGTGTCATCTGCGTTCCTAATAATCTCGTCAGTCTCCTGCGGTCCCACTCTGTCCTTTGCACACCATACATTGACTATCATTTTCCACGTGGCTTTGACTAATGATCCAAGCTGCTGCTGCAGCTTTTGTGTGTGTGTGTTTTTAGGGTCGTACCCGTGGCATACCGAGGTTCCCAGGCTCGGGGTCTAATCAGAGCTGTAGCTGCTGGTCTGCACCACAGCCACAGCAACTCGGGATCCAAACTTTGTCTGCAACCTCCACCACAGCTCACGGCAATGCCAGATCCTTCACCCACTGAGCGAGGCCAGGGATTGAACCTTTGATCCCATGGATGCTAGTCAAATTCATTTCCATTGATCCACCATGGGAACTCCCTCCAAGCTGCTTCTGACAGACCTCAGGATCTTTACAGTTGCTATTTCCTCTTTCAGAAACAACCTTAGCTTTTCTTCCAGATGCTTCACATGGCTGATTCCTCCATTCCATTTATATCTCAAATAAATGTTAGTTATCCCCATTCACTCTCCATCCAATGATAGCAATTTATTTCCTTCACGGTTCAGAATTATCTATCTCCTGTTAGTAGAATGTAAACTTTTGAGCAAAGGATCTTTTTTTTTTTTTTTTTTTTATTACACTATCCCCAGAATGCAACATAGGGTCTGGCACATACCTTGTGTTGGGATTAAATATTTGTTGAATGAGTGAATTAATGAACAGAAAATTAAGAGTGAAAGGACTTCTGACTTTTGAAGTTAAGTTCAGCTTTATTTGGAAGTTAATAAATTGAGGCACGTAGATGTAATGTGACTTGGCCAATGAATTACAATAGGTTAATGGCAGAACTGGGACTAGAACTAGATCTTTCTACAACCAGTTTAGGGATTTTTTTTACACTAAGAAGTTAAAATTTATTAAGCTATTATAAGTAACCGCTTCAACGAAAGTCCTTACATTTAAAGGACCCTATTTGGAGAATGTTATATGTAATTGAAATGATTACCGTTTTGTTAATAATAGAATTTTCATCTTCTAGTACCTGCATGAAAAAGTTTCTCTCTAGATACTTTTAAAACATCATCCAACTATGCTAAATGACTAAGTCAATCTGTGGCTCTACCACTCTTTTGTGTTACATTACATTGGTTCTCAATAGAAACATCATGTATGAGTTGGATACCAACTGTTACTTAAAACTGTGGTATTATTTTTCCTTGTCTTTTATTGCTGTAAAATTGGCTTACACCATTATTTTCAGGCATATGAAAGTAACGCAGTATTTTAATAGACTATACTCCATTAAAATTTTTTATTAAAAAGTAGCTATAATTCCCTGTATTGTACAATATAAGCTTCTTTGCTATTGTATTCATCATAGTTTGTCCTTCTTAATTTCCAATCCCTATCTTGCCCCCTCTCTTCCCTCTCCCTGCTATTAACTACTAGTTTCTTTTCTATATGTTAGTCTATTTCTGTTTTGTTACATACGTTTTTTTTTTGTTTTATGTTTCAGATTCCACGTATAAGTGATATACAGTATTTTTCTTTCTCTTGTCTGACCTATTTCACCAAGTATAATATTCTTTGTTGTATCTACATTGCTGCAAATAAGATAATTGTATTCTTTTTTTATGGCCGTGTCATAGTCCATTCTCTATGAGTGGGTGTATATATACCACTTTATCCATTCATCTGTTGATGGATACTTGGGTTGTTTCCATATCTTGGCAGTTGTAAGTAGTGATGCTATGAATATTGGGGTGCACATTTTTTAAAAATTAGTGATCCCATATTTTTTGGATACACACCCTGATGTCGAATTGCTGGATCATGTGGCAGTTCTAATTTTAGGTTTGAGGAACCTCCATACTGTTTTCCAGAGTGACTACACCAATTTACATTCCCAACAACAGTATACAAGTGTTTCCTTCTCTCTACACCTTCTTGAACATTTTTTATTTGTAGCATTTTCTTAAGCTATTCTGACAAGTTTGAGGTGATATCTAATTGTTGTTTTGATTGGGTAATAATTAGGAAATTTGATTATATTTTCTTGTGCCTGTTAGCCATTTGTAGGTTTTATTTGGAAAAATGTCCCTCATGCACTTAAAAAGAATGTATATTGTACTGTATTTGGATGGAATGACCTGCAGTTACCTGTTATGTCCAACTCTTCTATTGTGTCATTTAAGACTACTATCGTCTTTTTGATTTGTTGTCTGATCTTTCCAGTGATGTAAGTGGGGTGTTAACGTTGCCTACTATTAATGTACATTGTCAATTTCTCCCTTTATATTTGATAACTTTCTAAAATACATTTATTTGCTCCTATATTAGTTGCATATGTATTAATGAAAGTCTTAGTGATCTCTTTATCATTATGTAATTTTCTTCTTTGTCTTTTACCATTTTTATTTTAAATTCTACTTTGTCTAATACCAGTATTGCGACCACTGTTTCCTTGTTGTTTCTATTTGAATAAAGTATCTATCCTAGTCCCCTCACTTTTAGTCTTTGTGTCTTTACCTCTGATGAGTCTCTTGTGAGCAGCATAGAGATGGGTCCTTTTTTTATTTGGTGAGCCACCCTATCTATGTATTTTGATTGATGCATTTTAGTCCATTTTCTTTTAAAGTGATTATTGATAAATATATGTACTCATTGCCATTTTGTCAGATGTTTTCTGATTGTTTTTGTAATGTTTTTCTCTTCTTCCTTTAAAAGAGTTTCATCACTTGTGGTTTGATGATTTTCATTTGTCGTAACCTTGTGTTCCTTTCTTCCTAGTTTTTACGTACATATTACTGGTTTTAAAATTTTAGTTACCATGAGGTTCATGTATGTTTTCCTATAACTATATCTATATGTTTTAAACTGATAGTGATTTAACTTCAAACACATTCTAAAAGTTCTACATTTTTTACAAGCCTCCTCAACGTTTTGTATTTGAGGTCATAATTTACATCTTTATGTTTATCCCTTAAACTCTTGACTATCCTAGGCTGTAGATTTTTTCCACTTAACACTTTAAATATGTCATGCCAGTCCCTTCTGGCCTGTAAAGTTTCTGCACTAAAATAAGTTTGTAGCCTTATGGGGCTTTCCTTGTATGTGACTCTGTTTTTCTTTTGCTGTCTTTAGATTCTTTCTTTAATTAAGATTTGTCTTTGTCTTGATCTCTTTGGTTTTGTCATGCTTCAGACCTTATGTGCTTCCTGTACATGGATATCTGTTTGCTTTTTCACATTGAGGAAGTTTTTAGCTATAATTTCATCATACATATTTTTGACCCTTTTCTCTTGCTCTTCTCATTCTGGGTCCCCTATAATGCAAATATTAATATGCCCAATGTCCGATAAGTCCCTTAAACTGTCCGCTTTTAAAAAATTTTTCTTTTTGCTGTTCTGATTAGGCAATTTCCATTATTCTACCTTCCTGATCATTTATGCATTCTTTTATATCACCTAGTTTACTTTTAATTCCTTCTAGTGTATATATTATTTCAATTGTTGAATTTTTTAGTTATGACTTGATCATTTTAATATTTTCTACTTCCTTGTTACAATATTTGTTAAAATTCTCACTGTGTTCATCTATTATTTTTCCAAGTTCATTTAGTTTTCTTATTACTAATGCTTTGAACTCTTTATCTTTTTTTTTTTTTTTTCATTTGTGGGTGTGTCTGCAGCATGTGGAAGTTTCCATAGCCAGGGATTGAACCCCAGCCACAGTAGTGACAGTGCCACATCCTTAACCTGCTGAGTCACCAGGGAACTCCTATTAAATTTTTATCTCTATTGTTTATTTTTATGCGTTTCTGTTGTCGTCCTTTTGTCAGAAATAAATTTCTTTTGTTTAACTTTCTCTGTCTTTGTGAAATTACATGAAGCAGTTACACGTCCCAGTTGAAGGGTTGTCCTTGTGTGTGAGTGTCCATAAGCAAGTTCACATGTGCCCATTGATTTTGGAGGGCAAAGTAGATCCATAGTTTGCATGGGTCATGTCTTCCTCTAGGGTGTGCTGGCAGCTTGGTGGGAGGTAGAGTAGCTAGAGTAAGAGGCAGGTGTAAGCTGGAGTTTCTCCTATGCCCAAGAATCATTAATATGCTATGAGGGGTTGGGCTGGGTCAATTGGTACTGAAGCAGAGGCCTTGTGCATCAGGTCTTAGCTAATTCCATTTCTTCTAAGTATGCACTCTGCCCCTCCCTGCAATCAAACCTTCCTCCCAGAGGGGAGGAGTGCTGGAGCAAGTCAGGCCAGATTGGGCACCTGGTGTTGGTCTGGGTATGTGCTGGGACAGTCCCAGAATGCCAGTTAGAGCTCAAGATAGCCTCCAATCTGCTGCTTCTGTGAGAGCTAGCAATGGCTGCCATTACCCTGCTCTAATGCAGAGGCAGTATAAGCCAGCTTCTCTCCTACCCCCAGGGCACATTTTCCTTTGCAACAGCAGCTTTTGCTCCAGTTGGGAGCTGTGCTGGTGTTAGAGGAGTTGGATTGAGTGCTCTGTGTAGTTCAGGGCACATGGTGGTTTGGTTGTGGGTTGCTTGCCAAACCTGCAGGTAGTTTCAACCTGGATCATCATCTTTGTTTCAGGGAGTAAGCAACCATGTGCATACTCTTCAGGAGTGAAGTCTAGATTTCATATTTTCCTCCTGTAAGTCCCAGAGGGGCTTATTTTAAACCAGCAAAGAGGACTTGTCTCTCCAGTGTCAGAATCCAGGTCTGGGTGCCCAATATATGCTTCACCTGTTCACTCTCCATGGAGGATTTCTGAGTCTGTTTTATTTCCCTCCTATTCTATGTCCCCTCCTAAGGGGCATAACTCCCAACCTGATTACTTCCTTCCCTTCTCAACTCCGTGTAGACCTTTCTTTACAGCCTTGATGGTAGAAGTCTGTCTTCCAGTCTCCCATTTATTTTCAGTATGTTTTGAAGTGTTCATGGGTGCAGGTGAGCTCAGCATCCTCCTACTCTGGCATCTTTACTTCCTTCTGTATAAGGAATAATATCACATTGAGTATGGTGAGTTGAACAATCCTTGCATTCCTAGAATAATTAACACTTGCTCATGATAGATAGTCATTTAATATGCAGATGAATTTATTTGCTAGTATTTTATTGATGCACTTTTATACCTATATTCATAACAGATATTTGTGAATATAGTTTATAGTTTTCCTGTGATTTCATAGTTTGGGTTTTGGTATCAGCGCAATGCTAAATGAGTTGGAAGTAATCACTGCTCTTCTATTCTGGGGGATGTAGTTTGTGAAGGATTGGTGATAGCACTTAAACATTCGGTCAAACTTATCCATGGTCACACCTGGCCCTGGTCTATTCTTTGTAGATCATTTTTTTTTTTTTCAGTCATCGTGCGTCTTTATTTTTTTTAAATCATCATTTGGATTGTTTCCTGTTTTCCTGAAATAAATTAGCTAGTTTCTTGGAATTTGTACATTTCATCTGCGTTATCCCATTGTTTGACAAAAAGTTGTTCATACTATTACCATATAACTAGTCTTTTTTGTTGGTTTGTTTCTGTAAGGTCTTTACTAATGGTCCCCTCTTTCATTCATGATCTTAGCAGTTTGTCTGTTTTCCTTTTTTTTTTTTTCTTCATCAGTGTAGTTAAGCAAAGTTTATTGATTTTTGTGGACCTTTCAATGAATCAGCTTTAGTTTTGTTGATTTCCCTTGTGATCTGTTTTTGCCCCAGTGGTTATTTAAAAGGGTGATTCTCTGATTTAACATATCTGAATTTCCCAGATTACCTTTTGTTATCGATTTCCTATTTCATTTCATTGTGTTTAAAGAAAACACTTCGTACAATTGCAACCCTTTTCAATATCCTGAGACTTCTTTTGTGGCCTGTTACTCTGTGATATGTTTTAGAGCATGTTCCTCATGCACTTGAGAAGAATATGTAATTCTTCTCAATATGTGGTTGGGTGAAATGGTCCTTAGATGTCTGTTAAATCAAGTTATTTTATGAAATCTTATATTTCCTCATTGATCATGTGCCTAGTTATATCCATTATTGAAGTGGGGTGAAGTCAACTATTATTGTTTAATTGTCTGTTTATCCCTTCTATTATATCACTTTTTACCTCATGCATTTTAGAGATAAATGTCATGTACATTTATGTTTATAGTTATGTTTTCTTGATGGATTTACTCTTTAAGCATCGAAAGATGCCATCTGTCTCTAGTAACAATTTTTGTCTTGTTGTCTATTTTAGTCTCATATTTGTGTGGTCACTTCAGCTCTCTTTTGGTTATTATTTGGATGATATTTTGTTTTTTCTTTCTCTTCCCCCGCCTCTCTTTTTTTTAGGGCCGCATCCACAGCATATGGCGGGTCACAGGCTAGGGGTCAAATCGGAGCCACAGCCGCCGGCCTACACCAGAGCCACAGCAACACAGGATCCGAGCCACGTCCTACACTATAGCTCATGGCAACTCCATATTCTTAACCCACTGAGTGAGGCCAGGGATTGAACCCATAACCGCATGGTTCCTAGTTGGATCTGTTTCTGCTGCACCACATTGGAAACTCCTGGATGATATATTTTTCCATTCTTTTACTTTTAACCCATTTGTGTTTTGAATGTAAAGTGAGTCTCATGTAGATATCATATAATTAGATTTTTAAAATTGATTCTGCAATCTCTTTGATTGGAATGTTTAATCCATTTACATTCAATGTTATTATTCATTAAAAAGATTTATATCTGCCACTTTGTGATTTGTTTTTCTATATAACATATTTTTGTTCTTATAATCATTATTTCCTGCTGTGTTAAATAGAATTTTTAATGCATCCTTTTAATAATTTGCCATTTCTTTAGTGGTTTTTATAAAAGTTATTTTCATAGTGATTGCTTTGTGAGTTAAAACGAACATCTTTCCATATAACAATTTAGTTTGGATAATTACAACTTTATTTAAATAGTAATAAAAATGTTACTCTTAAATATTTCTGTTCTTTATACCCTCCTTTGTTCTGCAATTATCGAAAAATTAAATCTTTATACACTGTATATCTATAAACATAGATATATAATTATTCCTTTATGTAGTTGTATTTTAAATCAGATGGGAGAAAAAAGTTATAAACAAAATGTATTTATACTGTCTTATATTTACATATGTAGTTACTTTCATCATTGCTTTTTATTTCTTTACGTGGATTTGAATTACTGTCCAGTGTCCTTTCATTTCAGTCAACAGGACTCTGTGTTGTCTGAGGAGAAATCAGTTGTTAATGTTATTGAAGATCCCTTGTATTTGAGGAGTGCATCTCATTTGGATCTTTCAAGATTCTATCATTATCTTTGGCTTTCATCAGTTTGGTTATGATTTATCTAAGTGAGGATCCTTTTGCATCTTTAAAACATAGACTTTGTTGAGCTTCTTCCAAGTGTTGATTAATGTTTTATGTGAAGTTCTCAGTCATTATTTCTTTAAAATAGTCTTTCTGCCTTTCTTCTCCTTCTGAGATGCCAGTTATGTGCATATTGGTACGCTTGATTATGTACCACAGACTCAGTACATTTTTATTCTTTATTTTTACTTTCTGTTTCTCAGATTGAATAATCTCCGCGGATCTATCTTCAAGTTCTCTTTGTTGCTGTGCCTGCTCAAATCTGTTGAGCTTTTCTGGTGAATTTTTCTTTTCACTTATTTACATTTCAATTCCAGAATTCTTATACAATTTTAACATAATTTCTCTCCCCTTATTAATATCTTCTATTTGGTGAAATGTTATCATCTTCCTTTTTACAGAAATCCTTACACATAATTTCCTTTAATTCTAGAACATATTTATAGTGGGTAATTTAAATTTCTTGTCTAGTTAATGTCTAGATTTTCCCAAGGACAATTTCTATTTACTTTAAAAACAATCCTATATATTTGCCATACTTTCTTATTCTTTGCATATTATATTTGTTGTTCTTGAAAACTACATTTTAAATAATGTGCAAAATCTGGAAATTAGATGCTCCCCCTTTACAGTTTTTGTTTTCATTACTGAGTGTTGTGATATAGTTACTTTAATGAACTAATTCTTTAAGCTCTATTTTGTTGTGTATAGCCACTGAAGTCTCGGCTCAGTTATCTTAGTTATCAGCTAATGATTACAGAGAGATTTCCTTACATTCCTGGAATCTCTGAACTAATTCTTGGCCAGGTGGCTCTTTGTGTCTTTTGGGGCACATCTTTAACATGCTGCCAGTTTATAACTTTGCTTTAGTGTTCACCTGTTTACGCAGAGCCTCCAGGTCAGCTAGAAGTAAGGATACAGGGGCTTTGCATGAGACTTAGGACCTTAGGCTTTCACGAATATGTCTACAATCTTGGACACGTGCACAGACCTGTGCACGAGCCTGGTCTTTTAGATTTCTGGGAAAATGTAGGAGCTTTTCAAAGCCCCCTATAGGTAACTAGTTCTCCAGGTTTTCCTTTTAAGATTTTTGGTTATCCTGTCATTTGTGTTAACTGTTTTCTATTTCATTAGGAAGGCTTAATTTTAAATAATTGCTGTTAATGATTTTTTTTTTTTTAACAAATCCCCCTCAGGAAAATGCTATTTCCTCTGGATAAGCTCTTAGTTCAATTAAAGAGAAGACTTCCAAGTGGGATATTTCACAAAATCACTGGACGGGTCAAATAAAGACTCTTTGGAAATGGGGCTTTGAAGGACATTCAACCTCATTCTACCCATTCAAGTGGCTGTCAGTCTGCTGATTTTCATTGTGACTACAAATTCCTGTTTTTTTTCTTTTTTTTTGGTGACTTTGGAGTTGGAGAAAAGGGATTGTACCAGGCAAAGTTAAAATGTTCCAAATGTCAGTTCTCTTATCAATATTCAAACATTTTTCTTAAATAAATATTCATAAGGTTACTACAGCCATTTCATTAATTTCTGGAGCATTGAAAAAGTTGATTCTTATAAATTTTGCCAAGTTCTCATATTTTTTATGGAGGAGAGGAATTTTGATTGTACTTATTTTGTCATTCCTGCTTGACTTTTTTAAAAAAGTCCTCAGCAGACTCCAAGAATATGGTCCAGTCTCTACAGTTTCTTGTTTATGTGGTTTGGTCAATACTCAAAATGTTAATACAAAGCCATCACTGGACACATTAATTACAAGTGGAAATTGCATGTAGTAAAGTGTCAGGAGATAAAATGTGATATGTAAAAACCAAATTATAAAAGAAAATCTCATATATTATTTTCCCCTATTTCTCCGAAATAGAAGTAAATACACTAAGACACATGAATAAAGGGTAATAAAGAAAATTTAAAGAAATATAGCTGTCTCTGCAAAAGCTAGAAGCTTTCAAATATATAGTTTCTCAGAATTGTGGAAAGCTAGAAATCAGTGAATGCAAAAGTTTGAACATTACAAGATGAAATGGAAAGCATAATCAAAGGAGATAACTAAATTATTGAACTATTAAATATACTTCTTAATGGATTTAAAAGGAGGGATACTAGCCAAATCCCAGCTAACATCTTCTATATTTATCCTCTTACTGTACTTTAGAATCAATCTCTTCAACCAGATGGTGTTATTCCTACATATCCATCTCATACCAAAGCCGCCTTTCTTAGGGACCATCGGTGATACTTGGAGGATAAAGACTATGCCAGCCTAAGCTGTACCTGGAACAGTTTGAAATAATATGGTGTTATAATTCTCTCCCTTGTTTTGATACTGGATTCCAGAAATGAGGCACTCATTTGATGAATTAGATCCTTTTGTGTAACAGATTTAGAGCTGTGTCAAAGGTTAAAGCTAGAATACCTAATATTTTTTAAAATCAGTGTCCTAACATAATTCATAACTTAAGCATTAAAAAAAAACTGTAGCCATTGTATCTCCTCATAATGGAATATAAATGACATTTTTGCCTTATTTGTTTCTTTCATTTTACCTTTAAATCCACTGTTCCATAGAACTCATACTGAGAAGTACACAGAACTTGGATGTACAGCTCAATGAACTATCAAGAGGAAGCACCCAGTTAACCACCACCTACGTTAAAAAAAAAAAAAATACATTATCAGCACCCCAGTGGAATTATTTGACTTTTCTTTCTTAAGAGTGCATTGCAATTTATTTCGTTGAATGATTTTGTGACATTTAAATTTTTTTATTTAGTTTTTTGTCTTTTTAGGGCCGCACCCGCAGCATATGTAGGTCCCCAGGCTAGGGGTCAAATCGGAGCTGTAGTCCTAGCCTACACCACAGCCACAGCAACGCCCAATGTGGGATCCGAGCCGCGTCTGCAACCTCCACCACAGCTCACAGCAACGCCCGATCCTTAACCTACTGTGAGGCTAGGGATTGAACCCGCAACTTCATTGTTCCTAGTCGGATTCGTTAACCACTGAGCCATGACGGGAACTCCCGATTGTGTGACATTTTTAGAAAAAGATATTTCGGAAAGAAAGGGAAATGTGAAATCAGGTTTACAAAATAGTGTGTTAAAGAAGTAGGAATGAGGAACTAACCTTGGAAACTTAAATCTGGTGGCAGAAGAAAATAGATTAGTATATTGATAAAAGTGCCACACACCAGAGGAAAATATTGTATGTGACTGAGTACTAAACATGCCCACACCCTTAGGAAATAACAAAGACTCAATTTCAAACTGTGGAACGTTCAGAAGAAATGAAATAGGCTAAAAAAAGTAACACTTTCTTAGTCTGAGACATGAGCTAATTAAATTTTACTGATACTTGCTAAAATATAAGACATACACTTGGCCTCCGTAAAAGCTCATGTAGATCTCTAACAATGATATGTTGCATACTCACACATGGTCTCAGTTTCAAACAATTTGCCAATTAATGCATAGCACTAACTAATTGCCAGGTATGGTTCTAAGCATTTTGCACATAGCAATGCATTTAATTCCCATACCTGTTTAAGAAGAATGGAGAAACTAAAGCATAAGGGGGTGGCCGAGCTGGGACTCAAGTTCAGTCTGTCTGGTTGTAGATTCTATTCTAGGACTATTACGTTATTCTGGCTGTCTCCTGGTAAAAATTGGACTTACTTTGGGCTTTATCCATAACATATGTGCATATTAATAGCTTAATTATGAAGACTGTTACCCTAACTATAACTATTTACTATTTTGTTATTTTTTTATTTTTTTGGATGTATTATTTTTTACCTGTTGTTATTTTCTACTGTACAGCATAGTGACCCTGTTATACATGTATACATTCCTTTTTCTCACATTACATGTTCCATAATAAGTGACGAGACATAGTTCCCAGTGCTACACAGCAGGATCCCATTGCTAATCCATCCCGAAGGCAACAGTCTGCATCTATTAACCCCAAGCTCCCAATCCACCCCCCTCCTTCCCCCTCCCCCTTGGCAACCATGAGTCTCTTCTCCAAGTCCATGATTTTCGTTTCTGTGGAAGGGTTCCTTTGTGCCATATATTAGATTCCAGATATAAGTGATATCATCTGGTATTTGTCTTTCTCTTTCTGACTTACTTCACTCAGGACGAGAGTCTCTAGTTCTATCCAGGTTGCTGCAAATGGCATTGTTTTGTTCTTTTTCATGGCTGAGTAGTATTCCATTGTGTATATATACCACATCTTCCTAATCCAATCATCTGTCGGTGGACATTTGGGTTGATTCCATGTCTTGGCTATTGTGAATAGAGTTGCAATGAACATGCAGGTGCATGTGTCTTTTTTAAGGCAAGTTTTGTCTGGATGAATAATAAATAATAGTTGTCCATATAGAGATAAATAATAAAAAATAATAGTTATAAATATAGAGAAGAGTACATCTCAGATTCCTCTTGTGACTTGAAATATACATGGAATTTAAAATTTATGATAGGCGTTCCTGTCGTGGCGCAGTGGTTAACGAATCCGACTAGGAACCATGAGGTTGCAGGTTCGGTCCCTGCCCTTGCTGAGTGGGTTAACGATCTGGCGTTGTCGTGAGCTGTGGTGTAGGTCGCTTATGCGCCTCGTATCCCGCGTTGCTGTGGCTCTGACGTAGTCTGGTGGCTACGGCTCCGATGAGACCCCTAGCCTGGGAACCTCCATATGCTGCGGGAGCGGCCCAAGAAATAGCAAAAAAGACAAAAATAAAATAAAATTTATGATAAAGTTAGAAACATTTTCTCATGGACATAAAATTTTTATTACAGACAGAACTTGTTATTTTTCCAAGTATTTTTGAAAGGGAACGTATATTGATGAGTTTGTATAAGGAGATTTTTTTTGGGGGGAGCACACCCACGGCATTATGGATGTTCCCAGGCTAGGGGTTGAATCAGAGCTGCAACAGCCAGCCTACACCACAGCCACAGCAATACCAGATCTGAGCCGTGCTTGTAATCTACACCTCAGCTCATAGCAATGCTGGATCCTTAACCCACTGAGTGAGGCCAGGGATCAAACCTTCATCCTCCTGGATACTAGTCAGTTTTGTTACCACTGAGCTACAATGGGAACTCCTGTATAAGCAGTTTTTAATAGTAGTATTGTAGAAAGGCTATATTTAATACGATACTAATAACAGTCTGGTGTCACTGCTTCGATTAATGTTAAGTATCAGTAATTTTACCACTATTGCTTTTCCTCCCTCAGTAAAAATACCAACACTGGGAAATAAACAAGGGGTATCTCAGTATTACTATGAAAATTGAGTTGACCTATCAGAGCTCATGAAAATATCTCTGGGAAAAACAGCAGGAATACACATACTTTTAAAACTACTGCAAATAAAATCCATTTACTAAAGTTTTGTCCTTTTTGGGAACAATTCCTAATTTCTGAACATTTAGGTAGATTTCACGAGTCAAGATCATGGTTGAATTGGTGCTACTTCAGTCCCTTGTTTGTTAAGTTGGGCTCTCCAGGCTGACCAGGCCAGAACACAGGAACTATTTGCATTTCTTGGATAAAACAAAACAGATCTGTTTGCCCAAAGCCTTGAACATAAGGACCTCCTGACTCAAGGTTAAGTTCCTCCTTTAACTTCTTACAATAGGAATTGGTTCTACAGACACTGAATTCCTGATGGCCTGGACATGCATCTAATTACTTGCTTATCTTCCTCTCTTCTTCACTTGAAGTTTGCCAGGCAAATAGGGTGAATGATGAGAGACAGCTGGTAGGAAGAAGTAATTAAGGTTGATAAAATAGACGATGTTAAAGGAGTCTCCTTGGTCACTGGCAAGGAAGCAAATCCTTCCATCTGGCTGCCCTCCCACTATTGTGTCAAGCTGAGCTGAATCATTGCTAAATACTTGGCAATCAATGGTCATCTTCTGTGACTTTTAGAGATTTAAAGTGGTTAGTAATTCTTAGAAGCTTGTACCAACAATGGAAATAACAGACGAAAGAGAGAGCCAGGTCTTTCCTTCTCTCAGGCATGTTTCATGGTAGATAGCCTACTATGACAGATAAATTCAAGGATAATATTTCTGTTCCATTTCATACGGCTCCACACTATGGCTGCACAATTTCCCTGAGAGCAGTTCTCTATTATGTACTACTAAAGAACTGTATATCCTAGGGAATTTGACCCAGTTCTCACAACGTTTGTGGGCATGCTAGGACCTTAAGTACCAGCAAACAAAGGGTCCAGGTTGGAAGGAAGTCTAACCTCGGCAAATGATAACCTTCACCCATGCCATTCTTTTATCATCATCATTAGAATCTGTCCATAGAATTTAAAATTTATTTTTAATAAAATCTTTTTGTCGGACCCTTTCTCTTTATAAAAAAGAAACATAGCAAAGATTTCACAGCTGGCTAAAATTTATTTCTAGATTATAAGAGGTTTTGCCTCCTCCAGTCATGTTCTATTAAAGTAAATGCACTCATAATGGTTTTACGTAATTCTTAGTATTTACTATAGTGACATTATTTAATTAAATATTAAGAATTTGCTAGGTGCAAAAATCTATAAAGACTTTGCGAGGCCAAAGGAATAAATAACATATGTATCCCACCTCCCAAAAAAAAAATCTCATACTGCAGTGAGAGGTAGATAATAGAGAGGGAGGCAGATAGATATCAATTACTTATAATAGGAACTAGCGAATGCAGAAGGAGCTATGATACAGGTCCATTTATCTATCGTACCAGTCTCCCTCCTGGTTCGGTCATATTAGTGGTGGGTGAGGCTGTCCAGCTGTAAGGTGTTGTCCAATAAGCCCTCCCTGGCCTTCAGATCCAGGCTGATGGAGAGCCTACTTTTTAAGTGCTGACCCAGGTAGTGTGTATCCACTGTCAATGACTATCAGACACTTGGATGTAAGCAGAGTCAGTCCATGGAGATGATTTTTCGTCTTTCCCTAACTCTCACCTAAAGCATTGCGTTTTGAGGTAGTAAGTCCCATCCAGGAAGGAGCTACTTATGTACTCTTGGGAACCAGCATTGAAAAATCATTGCAGGAGAGTTGGTTATATTTTGTTCCTTTTAAGGGAAGAGCCCAACTCTAAGAGTAATCATGCTGTGATCATTAATATGGAGCGATTTGCTAAAACATTAAATTTTTTTTTCTAGTTAGGTAATTAACATCAGAAGGTGAGATAGGGATCAAAGTGTTGTTTGTAGTGTCTCCTCCCTCTAGGAGATAAGAAGCAAGGTCAACAATCAAGCAGAAGTTCATCTTCTACCTCGGTTGGCTTTGATTTGGAAAGGAGGTAGTTAAGTACATCAAGAAAGTGTCAGTTAGAAAGCTTGCCTTCTATTGCATGCTTTTGCAGCAGCAATTACCTCAGCTACAAATCTCATTTACAGAACTCTTTGAAACTGCTATCTGGACGATGGCAGAATACACTGGAAGTCAATGGAGGGTGATTTCATTCCCAAATTGAAGTTACCATTTAATAGTCAGGGAAAAAACACACACTTGCACACCCCAACCTCCTTATTACTCATTAATAGATTCCTCAGTAGCAATTATGAGGCTCAACTTTTCACAAATTCAATTACTTCTCGAAAAATATGAATTATAAACACTCTTTACCAATTGAAATGCAATTGCATCCTAGCTTCCAGAAGGAAAATAGACAGGAGCTTTTGGAAATGATCCTAA
The DNA here is from genome assembly GCF_016906955.1 of Phacochoerus africanus. NCBI lineage: Eukaryota > Metazoa > Chordata > Mammalia > Artiodactyla > Suidae > Phacochoerus > Phacochoerus africanus. Next base: position 109,591,522 of record NC_062560.1, on the reverse strand, counting down.
TCATGATGCTAATAAGTAACGGCCCAGTATGTAGTCTGCAAAACAGGCCAGCGCCTGCCTCCCTGCACCTACTGTTATATGATGTTTTCTTTCCCCATTTACAGTATCCTAGCAACCATCATGCAAGCTAGTCCTAATGGATCTAAAAATGATACACAGGGAAATCTGTCCCATAGGGTCTCATGCTCCAGGGAGGGACACTTCCTCCTTGGGGGTCATGCCAATAGCCAAATAGATGTGCGGATTAGAGTTACTTTCTTTGCTCTAAAATTGCATTGCCCTTCCCGATCCTTTGTTAGTCAGAGGGCCTGTAATCCCAGTTTAATCTAAATAGATGGCAGTGCTGCCTAGAGATGCTAATTCCACATGAATATTCAATAGTGCAGCAGAGGAGCCTGGGGATATTGCCTGGGGGAGATGACCTTAAGTCTAGCAGAAGTGGACACTGATAATGGCCCTAAATTTCTACCTTATTTACTATTCATTGATTTAAGACAGGAAGAATGCTGTTAAAATTTTCCTGTAAGTCATTCTCTGCCATTCTCATCTTACTGTGAATTAGATTAGATGTCAGTTCCATTAGGGCTCTCTGATCAAGGTTGGATGTTTTTTGATCTAGAAAAAGGAAGATTTGGAGTGAGGGGTAGGTCCAAAGAGCTGGCGGAAAGCCAGGTGAAAGGAAGCTAGAGAGAAGTCCTCTCATTTATTCTAGCCCAGGTTCTCTGAAAGTCAGGAATCATTTTCTTTTAGGAACTGGACAGCCCTTGAATAATGAGGTAGATGCCACCTGAAGGATAATAAGTCTACTGTATATTGAAATTATTCGTTAATTTCACAGTGTTGTCAGGGGAGGCATTTTATACCTAAGTAAGACAGGCCTAAGTGATTGAGGCAGTCTTTCCATCCTGGTCTTGAACTCACTTTCCCAACTCCCTTCATTTGAGTCATAACATACATTCCGTTTTCTCTGAGAACAGCCCTATCACTGATCCTAAATTCTGAACCTGTTTCCTAATCACAGTTTCCTGTGTTTCTATGGCTCTAGACCATTGACTCCCTGGGGAATGTTCTCCTTGTACTTTCATCATGACTTTCAAGCCCTTAATTCTTTCTGATTCTTCCAACTCTTTACTTCCCACTGTGGTTTGCCTTTTTGTTCACCTGGGCTCTGTGGGCAGTGTTTTGATGATATTCTTACTAATATCCTGGGATTTCTTTGGCCCTAAACTAGCCTTTGCCAATCCCAACCCTGGATAACCTCCCTCATCCACTGTTTTTGCTCCTCAGGTGCTAAGCACTTCCAAGGAAACTCAGAAAGCCATGATGATTTGATTTCCTTTCGCCATGCTTGCTCATTTCAGCTGAGCCTTCTTGGTTACTCATCTATGCTTTTCATGACTTGCTGGTTCGTTTTTCCACTTACTCATTCTTTTGGCAAACCTTTATTAGGTGATTATTTTATTTCATCTATGACCAAATACTGAGGATACTATGATCAAGACTGACAATGACCTTTCCCTCATGGAGTGTATCTCTTAGTGAAGGAATGTGGAAAATAAATATGTTCTAAAAAGCAATTTCATAAAAGCAGGTTCTATGCAGAAGATGATCTGAGATAAGAACAGGCTCAGGGTGTTAAAATAACTGAATGAAAGTCCATGTAGGTGGACTTAAAAGGGAGAGGAGGAGCGATAGTGTCACAGAGATAGTCAAGTGACCATGAGAAGGATTTAGGATTTCATTCCATTTTCAATGGGAATCCATTGGAGTTTTAACCCCAGGAGTCGCGTTATCTGAATTATGCTTTGAAAGGATCATTCTACTTGCTATGTGGTAGAAGTAAGAGGGAAGTTTGAAAACAAAGAGACCAGTTAAGCAGGCTGATGTTAAAAACAAATGAATGAATATAACAAACAGAAACAGACTCACAGTTAAAGAGAAGAAACTTTTGGTACTGGTTGGGGAGGCACATGATTGGGGAAAGGGATTAAAATTTCTAAGATGCTGGGTATAAAATAAAACACAAGTTTGTATCATACAGGGAATACAGCCAATATTTTTTAAATAATAACTTTAAGTGGAGTATAATCTATAAAAATATTGAATTACTATGTTGTATACCTGAAATTAATATAATGTTTCAAATCAACTATACTTCTGTAAAAAAAAGATCTAGGTGAAGGGTAATATTGGTTTGGACTAGGCTGTATCAGGCTGAATGCTCTGCCCAGGGTCTAATAAAATTACAACTGTTCCCTTTACAGGTCATACTTAAATTGTTATTTTGCTTCATCTGAAGGAGTTAGAGAGTGTTTTCCATTCTGGCCGCCTCTGTGCACTTTGGTTCTAGTCCTGATGAAATTGGGGGCCCCCCCAAAAAAAAGAAAAAAAAAAGAAAAAAAAAAAAGAAATGCCATAGCATAGCAGCTCTTATCTCCTTGAATACCCTCTTCCTGTCCATTCCCTGGGTTTACTCTCCTTCTATGCTTTCTATACGTTTCTTGTCCATCAACCAAACTACATAGATCTTGCCTCTTCTGTTCACAGAGGTTACATTCCCAGGTGAAAAATCGCAGCAACTATGAAGAACTGTAGAGAGAGAAACTATTGAGCGTAGTTGGGGATAGAGAACATTTCTGGAATCCCTCACAGCAAGCTGTCTATGACTGACCTTGGTGACTACTATTGAACTAGTTTCCCAAGTAAGTCTTTCTTTTTCTTTTCTTTCTTTCTTTCTTTCTTTTTTTTTTTTTTTAACCTCCCCCTTTATGGTCAGACATAGAAATATCAGACTTGAAAAAAAAGTATGTTTTTAACAGTGAGCTGACCCCATCCTATTATTTCATGTTTGCTGAGCATTGGAAAAGTTTGGAAGGAAATAGAAAATTGATCCTGATCTGTGCATTTACTCTGAACTTATACCATCTGTTATCTATCAAGCTCAAAGCAGTGCCAATGTTAATGTATGTTACCTTGCTAATCTCTAAAGCACAGCTGTGAGGCCACATCAAGAGGCGGTTTTCTTATTTTTTAGAGCAATCCACACTGATAATTTTTCTTTTTTACTCAAGTGTAGTTGATTTATAATGTTGTACCAATTTCTGCTGTACAGTTGAGTCAGTCATACACACAAACACACAGAGACATTACTTTTCTCATATTATCTTCCATCATGGTCTGTCCCAGGAGATTGGCTATAGCTCCCTGTGCTGTACAGAAGGACCTTGTTGTCTATCCATTCTAAATGTAATAGTTTGCATCTACCAACCCCAAACTCCCCGTCCATCCCACTCCCTCTCCCTCCCCCTCCCCCATGGCAACCACGAGACTGTTCTCCATGTCTGTGAGCCAGTTTCTATTTTGTAGATAGGTTCATTTTTGCCATATTTTAGATTCCACATATGAATGATGTCATATGATATTTATCTTTGCCTTTCTGGCTTACCGCACCTAAAATGATAATCTCCATTTGAATCCATGTTGCTGCTAATGGCATTGTTTCATTATTTTTATGGCTGAGTAGTATTCCACTTTATATATTACATCTTAATACATTCATCTCTCGATGGACATTTAGGTTATTTCCATGTCTTGGCTACTGTGAATAGGGCTGCTATTAATATGCAGCAGTTTTTTTTTTTTAAGCACTGTTTTTTTTTAATTAAAACTTTTTAAAAAATATTTCTTTTTACTGTTATTTCCCCAATACAATTTTTTTCCTACTGTACAGAATGGTGACCCAGTTACACTATCTTTTTGAATTACAATTTCGTCTGGATGTATGCCCAGGAATGGGGTTGCTGGATCATATGGTAGTTCTATATGTAGTTTTCTGCGTTACTTCCATATGGTTTTCCGTTGTGGTTGTACCAATTTACATTCCCCCCAACAATGTAGGAGGGTTCCTTTTTTCTCCACACCCTCTCCAGCATTTATCTGTAGCCTTACTAATAATGGCCATTCTCACCAGTGTGATGTGGAGCCTCACTGAAACTTTGATTGTATTTCTCTGAAAATTAGTGATGTTGAACATCTTTTCATGTGCCTTCTGGCCATCCGTATGTCTTCTTTTGAGAAATGTCTATTTAGGTCTTCTGTCCATTTTTCGACTGGATTGTTTATGTTTTTGTTTTTTGAATTGTGTTAGTTGTTTGTGTATTTTGAAAATTAACTCCTGGTCAAATGCATTGTTTGCACCTATTTTCTCCCATTCTGTAAGTTGCTGTCCTTTGTTATGGTTTCCTTTGCTATGCAAAAGTTGGTCAGTTTTGTTTTGGACCTATTTGTTTATTTTTAATTTTTATTTCTTTGAGAGAACACTGGTATTTTTAAAAGCATGGACTAGTTTGAGCAGCCTTGGCCTAAAATTCAGAGGTGTGAGCCATGATTCCCATATCTGGGATTTCAGCTGAATATATGAGAAACAATTCAGGCCAAAGTAACAATCAATCATGTGGTCACCTTGATTATAGAGATTCTAATTTTAGCATACATTCTGGGATCAAAACATCAATTTTGATTTAGTGATGAAGTTGAGACTATTAGACCTGGGAAGGAACTTAGAGTCTCATCTACTCATTTCTTAGATGGTCCAGATTCTAAGACGCTGACAGATGAAGTAAATTATCCATGGTCTCAGAACTGTCGGTGGTAGAGTCAGCACAAAAACCCAAGCGGCCTCTGAATTCCAGCTCAGTGTTCTATAAGTTCCAAGAAACTTCCCCACTAGTCATGTTCTTTGTGTGCTTCTCTATTGCTGCATTTTACCAGCCATTTGGCTGTGATTCTGTGAATGCAAGGTGAACATCTGCAGTTTCTTTAGCCATTAAACACCCTACCCAGGAATGATTTCATTATGGACATCCTAAATCTAAGGCTAGTGTTGTGTGACACAGATCTCTGAGATACATATTTAGCTGCTCTTGGGATCTATCAGTAATCTCCAGGTTCTGCTCTGTGCTCACGTAATTAATCAACCGGGGATTGATGGTGAGCAGCATCTGTAGGTAAGGCTTTGAGCTGGGTTGGAAGAGACTTGGCCCTTCTTTGGCAGGAAAGCTCCTTCTAAGGGGGAGGATGTGTATGCTATTCATGATGGGGGTTTTCCTATAACGATATACAATCTCTGATTGCAAAAGTTTCGAGCTTAATTTTGGAGAAATGAAAAACAGAAAACACATAAGCATACATAAACACACAAATAAATATATCACAGTCACACAGACACAGCAAGTTGTCACATAGCCAGAACAAATAAGTACAATAAGTAAATCCATGAATTGGTGTTTCTATTTTAAAGAGTATTATGTGTTTAAGTGAACCCACATACTCACATTAAGTGTGAGGAGGCTAGCTGAATATGATTTTCTCCCCCATGATACAGGTTGTATTGAAATTAAAATGTCGCTCTCATTTGATGTGGATTCCTATAATTTCGATGAAGACAGATCGTTTTACTTAAATGTTCAACTGATAGGGATGTAAGTTGAATATTATTCTCAAATTGCCCCTGTATAGATATTAATTAGTGTTTAACCTTGATACAGGGATAAGACTAGGTGTTAAGTGGTAAAGAAACTGGTCTTTTTGAGCACCTAGTATATATCATCCACTTTGGAGACATTATCCTAACAGCATATTATCTTGTGAAACTTATATCTTAATATTAACAATGAGATAACTGAGATTGAGATCGGATTGGAAAGCAGATTTGACTTAACCTCATCCTCCTGACATACCACAGCACAGACACTTTGAAATACTCTATTCCTTTGGTTGAGTACAGGTAATTTATAGATTTTTATCCAAAGCAAGATTTTGGATAAACGTAAGAGTAAAGGGAGGAGTTCCCATCATAGCTCAGCAGAAACAAATCTGACTACTATCCATGAGGACTCAGGTTCGGTCCCTGGCCTCAACCAGTGGTTAGGGATCTGGCATTGCCATGAGCTGTGGTGTAGGTCATAGATGTGGCTCTGATGTGGCTCTGTGGCATAGGCCAGCAGCTATAGCTCTGATTCTATTCCTAGCCTGGGAGCCTCCATATGCCCCAGGTGTGGCCCTAAAAGAAAACAACGAAAGAAAATTAAAAAAAAAAAAAAGAGTGAAAGGAGCTCATAAAATATGAACTAAGATTCAGAGAAATTTCTGATTAGTTTCAGGTAGTTAGAGTTCTAGTTAAACTGTAAAAAATTCAGACTTAAAGGCAAGTGGGGAGGGGTATGTGTGATAGCTTTTTTCAAAAGCAGCTATAGACTATTGACGTATTCATGGTGAATTCTCCTTTGGTAATGCAATCTCTTGTGTGCTAAGGTGGGAGATTCCAAATCTTATGAGGAATTCTTTCATTATAAGATTTTAAGTCTTTGTGCATAGATAAATTTTTAGTAAACTCTCACCTGTGTTGTTGTCATAAGCATGGAATACAGACTTAGCCTTTTAGAAAGCTCTGATGTTGAGGCAGTCAGGAGTGAAGATCAAAGTGCAAATTTACCCTACTCCTCTCCCTACAAGGGAATGGCTGAGGCATTGGTTTCTGATGGAATCTTTTTGACCTGATATTTTTTTTTTCTTAGTCAATAATATTATCAGTTGAAATTCGAATGTTCAATAATTAGTAACTTGGTTAAGTCACTTTACAATAAAAGTCCCAATTAAGTTAAATCCAATTAACTTTGACCCTTAGGTACACAGAAACGTGGTTTATTGTCATTAGTCTTGTCTGAAGATAGAAAAGAAATAAGTGAATTGATGTCATGTCAATAATTTAGCAAAACAAAATTATCACTATAGGATGTCCTGGGCTCGATACAGTTGCAATTCAATATTCTTTGTTTGTTTGTTTGTTTCTTGAAGGCTGCACCCACAGCATATGGAGGTTTCCGGGCTAGGGGGCGAATCAGAGTTGCAGCTGCCAGCCTACACCACAGCCATCGCAATGCCAGATCTGAGCTGTGTTTGTGACCTACACCACAATTCACAGCACCACCAGATCCTTAACCCACTGAGCGAGGCCAGGGATTGTACCCGCATCCCCATGGATCCTAGTCAGGTTTGGTACCACTGAGCCACAACAGGAACTCTGCAACACAATATTCTCATCTTCTATATCTTCTTCCTTGTTCTCAAGGTCCTGAGTAGTAAATACTGAAGCTCACACAGATCATTCTCTAAGAATCGAAGCAACACAGAATGATGCAGTTGTATTCTTTAGTCTTGAGGTTGTAAAGCAAATAAGTGTGTTGAGATCTTATGGAAAGATTTTCCAGCAAAAATGAAGAAAGAAATTACAAAGGATTTTCACAGAGTATGCCAGAATCTTGGCAGGTTAGAACAGTGGATTGAAACTAACTGGATGAAGTATAATAAGGGGTAATGAAAAGTTCTGTACTCAAAGTCCTTCCCCTCCAAAAAAGACGGAAAAAAGAGTCTAAGGTGAGAAAGCCAAAGTTAAGTGACTGCATGTGAAGTAGCCTAAGGGTTTCTACTGACTTTAGTGGCAAAAACCAGTCGATGCTGATGTTGTGACCCAAAATAATGTAATACAAGAGTATGTTGTACCTTTTCTAAAAAGTTGCATTCCCACTATTATCTGTGCTGCTCAGATGCCTTACGTAATGTAGTGTTTGTGGGGGATATAGAAGAAGAATATTGACAAACTAGAGTATGATAAAGATGACCATGATGGCTACCGCTTTCTATAATCAATGGTTGAAGAAAATGAGAGGGTCATAACTGAGTTGAAGGAGTTCCCGTTGTGTCTCAGTGGGTTAAGAACCTGACTAGTATCTATGAGGTTGCAATTTGATCCTTGGCCTTGCTCAGTGGGTTAAAGTTCCAGCATTGCCCCGAGCTGTAGTGTAGATTGCATACTTAGCTTGGATCCAGTGTTGCTATGGCTGTGGCATAGACTGGCAGCTACAGTTCTGATTTGACCCCAGCCTGCTATCTTCCATGTGCCAAGATTGCGGCACCCTTCCCCGCCCCTGAAGAAAAATCTTGAGTTAAGGGTAAAGGCACATAACACTTTTGTAATTTAGGAAGTGCTAACGTTTAAAAGACAATTGATTTATTTTTTGTGGCTCCAGAGGCTCCTTGCTCTAACCAATCGGCTTTATAAGATAGAAACATTTCTGGTTTCTGTGATTTGAGTCTTGCACTCTGTAGGGAGTTTTATTAGATGACCCCTTGAAGTTACAACTTCAAGCTTCTGAGATGTGTCCAGTTGGTTGGTAATTCTCTCTTCACCTTAATGTTTACTATTTAGAGATGCTATTATTCAAACTCAGTAAGATCTAATTTACAATAACATCACGTGGTATTAAGACCATCTCTAGTGCTGTGGTTTGACTATGGGGACATAAATCTAGGCATAAACTGTGAGTTGCAAAAACATTCCTTTCTTTCCTGTCTGGAAACTCAAGTTTAAGTCCTAGATGGTGGACCACTAACTTTTGGGTTGATTTATAAGATATTTAAAAAGTAGACCTATAATTCTCATACTTGAGAAAGTGTTCACGAAAAAAGACCATTTTGCACAGTTTTAAAGGCAGCAGTGACAGCAGCAGCAGTCTTTGCCAGCAGTAGACACAGTGAGTATAGCAAGAGTTTGCATGACAGAGGGGCGTTAGACCACCCCAAAATCTCCTTTAGCCATCTCAGTCCAATCACACATCAGGCCGATAGTAGTAGAAGATATGTACAGTCTATCATTATAACAATAGTCTAGTCTGACTAAGCATGTGACAAGATGTTCAGTATCCTTAGTCATCAGGGAGGTGCAACTTGAAACCATGGTTAGCTACCACTACTCATCCATCACAGTGGCTAAAATCAAACAGATCGACAGGAGGAAAGCTTTGTGAGTATGTGACATCACCAAGACTCCTATACTTTGCTGGTAAGAGTATAAAATGTTACAACCACTTTGTAAAACTTACTGCAATTTCTTATGAGTAAACATACATGTACTCTGTGAACCAGCACTTTTCCCAGGAGAGATGAGATATATGTCCATTAAAGAGACTGGTATAGAATGTTTATAATGGCTTTTTAAAAATACACTCAAGATAGAAATGACCAAAATATCCCTCAGCAGGAGAATAGATGAACAAATAATGCTGTATCCATTCACCGGAGTAGCTCAGCAAAAAGAATTACTGATATATGCTAAAACATAGATCTTTTTTAGCTACCTCATTGTGGTATTATTGACATAGAAAACACTGCATATTTAATGTATACACTTTGATAGGCTTGGAGATAAGAATATATCCATGAAATAGCACAAATCAATGCCAAAAGCTTATCCATTGCCTGTAAAAGTTTCCTCCCACTTATTTATCTATTTATTTGTTTAGGTAAAAATACAACATAAGATCTACGCTTTTGTTTTTCTTTTTTCTTTTGTCTTTTTGCCTTTTCTAGGGCCGCTCTCTAGGCATGTGGAGGTTCCCAGGCTAGGGGTCAAATCGGAGCTATAGCCACGGGCAGGCCTACGCCAGAGCCACAACATCGTGAGATCCGAGCTGTGTCTGCGACCTACACCACAGCTAAGGGCATTGCACGATCCTTAGCCCACTGAGCAAGGCCAGGGATCGAACCTGCAACCTCTTGGTTCCTAGTTGGATTCGTTAACCATTGCGCCACAACGGGAACTCCAAGATCTACTCTTTTTTGAGCCACGCCCACAGCATGCATTTATTCCTAGGCCTGGATTACCTGAGCCACAGCATTGACTACTTAACCCATAAGCCTCAAGGGAACTCCAAAATCCACTCTTTGAACAGATGTATAAGTACACTATTCAGTGTTGTTAACTCTATGCAATATTAAATACAATAGAACTCCAGGACATAATCACTCTATATTGCTGAAACTTTGTAACCTTTGGCAGAGAACTTTTCATTCCCCCTCCCCACTGCCTTTTAACCACCATTCTGTGCTCTGCTTCTATGACTTTAACTATTTTACATTCCTCTTTATAGGTGTGATAATTTAGCATTTCCTCCTTTGTGTCTGGCTTGTTTCATGTAGCATAATGTCCTACAGGCTCACCCACGTTGTCACCAATGATGGGATTTACCGTATTTTTTTAAAAGCTGACCAAGAATATTTAATAGGGAAAGAATGTTTTCTTCAATAAAAAGACCAATGTTACATACACAAAGCTGAGTAAAAGAACCTAGAGTCAAAAGAATATATACTGTGTCATTGCATTTTAATGAATTTGGGGATTGGACAAAACAATCAAAATACTGGTTACCTGGGCTAGGGGTTGTGGTGAGGGATTGGCTGGGAAGGGTTAATGGGGAAAGTTTCATCTGGGATGATACAATATTCCATATTTTGAATTTTTCTGTTGGTTACTATAGTGTATACATTTGTCAAAATTCAAAAAGAATGAATGTGTATACATGTATAACTAAATACTTCGTGGTACTGAAGAAATTACCACAACATTGTAGATCAACTATACTTCAATATAACTTAAAAAAATGGAGAAAACACAAATTCCTCTGAATTTATGATTTTATTAAAATTATATGTTTAAACACAAAAAATTGTATCCTTAAGACATGTGCATTTTTCTATACATAAATTTTACTTCAATTAAAACAAAATTTCAAAAATACGCCAAGTAATTAGGAAGTAGAATCTTTTATGTAAATCAAAGCAAGAATCACGTACTTAAAATCTTATTATGGAGATGCAGCTTTAAGACAAAATTCCTAGGTGGAACTTCAACCAGATCGCCGTACCTGCATTCCCTCACCATATAGAAATTCTGCAGTTAACTCTGGGTTGACTCCTATGAAATTTAATAGCTGAAAAGAGGACATTACCTATAGAAGGTAAAAGATCCTGTATGGTCTAGACATTTGTTCATTGAAACATGTACCCAACCTAAAAAAAGACTTAATAGAAGTTTCAGAAGCCAATATGTGAAGGGGAGAGAAAGATCGAAGCCTTCCATGGAAATCATCTGTTGAGCAAGGAAAAAGTATGATTTTAGGACCAGATAGTCCTGAGTTATCATCCAAGCCTTTTAATGTACTCAAGACTTCATCTATGAAATGGAATTCACACCATCTCACATAATATTAGCGATTAATCCTCTAGTTCTGTGGGAAACATCTCGTTCAGTTGCTCATACATGGGTAAATGGCAGCTAAGATTAACTGTTGTCCATCTCCTGATTTTGCCTCTGGTATAGCCCCTCCACTTTTACATGTCAGGCACTCCCCCAATAGAAGCTGTCTATTCCTCTTTCATGTATCAATATATGCCCATCCTGTTCCTTCTGCCTCCTTCTCTCTTTTGAACTATTGATGTATGGTTGAATTACAATATTAGTTTCAGGTATACAACACACAGTGATTAAGTACTTTTGATTGTACAGTATTCAAAGTTACTATAAAATACTGAATTTATCTGTGGTGATATACATTGCAATTCTATACCTTATTTATTTTATAACTGGTAGTTTGTGTTTTTAAATTCCCTTTGCATATTTCACCTCTCCCTCCACTACACTCCCCTTTTGTACCCACTAATTTGTTCTTTGTATCTGTGAACCTGCTTTTGGTTTATTATATTTGTTTGATTTTTCAGATTCTATATGTAAGTGAAAACATATAATATTTATCTTTTTCTACCTAACATTTCACTCAGCACAGAACCCTCAAGTTCTATCCAAATGGGATGTCACAAATGTAAAAAATTAATTATTTTTATGGCTGAGTAATATTCCATTGCATATATATACTACATTTTACTTATGTATTCATGTATTGATGGACATTGAGACTGCTTCCATATCTTGATTATTATAAATACTGCTCTTTTTAACCTAGGGGTTATATAACGTTTTGAATTAGTGTTTTTGTTTTTTGGGTAAGTACAAAATGTGAAATTGCTAGATCATTTGGTAGTTCTAGTCCTATTTCAGGAAACTCCATGTTGTTTTCAATAGTGGTTGTACAAGTTTACATTCCCACAAACAGAGCATGAAGGTTATCTTTTCTCCACATCCTTGCCAGCGTTGTTATTTGTAGACTTTTTGATGATAAACATTTTGACAGGTGTGGGGTGCTATCTCATTTCCCTGATGCTTAGCGATGGTGAACATCTTTCCATGTGCCTGTTGGCCATCTGTTTGCCGCCTTTGGAAAAGTGTCTACTCAGGTCCTCTGCCTATCTTTCAATCAAATTGTGGTTTTTTTTTTTTTTTTCACATTAATGTATGAGTTCTTTGTATATTTTGGATATTAACCCCTTATCATACATATCATTTTAGACTCTTGACCGTTTTCAATATCTTTTTTTTTTTTTTTTGTCTTTTTGCTATTTCCCTGGGCCGCTTCTGTGGCATGTGGAGGTTCCTAGGCTAGGGGTCCAATCGGAGCTGTAGTCACCGGCCTCCGCCAGAGCCACAGCAACGCGGGATCCGAGCCGCGTCTGCAACCTACACCACAGCTCACGGCAACGCCGGATCGTCAACCCACTGAGCAAGGGCAGGGCTTGAACCCGCAACCCCATGGTTCCTAGTCGGATTCGTTAACCACTGCGCCACGACGGGAACTCCCAATTTCTTTTTGAAGAGGACTACTTTTTCAAACTGTTAGGTCTGGCAAATTCCCATAAGAAAATTTCCCTCTGTCCAGGCCTAAAGATATCTACCTTATAGTTATAGAGTAGTGCCAACTTGATGGAGCTTAAATTGGATGGACTTTTGTTCAAATCCTGGTTCCACTAATTCCTTTTTTTTTTTTTTTTTTTGTCTTTTTGCCATTTCTTTGGGCTGCTCCCGCGGCATACGGAGGTTCCCAGGCTAGGGGTCCAATCGGAGCTGTAGCCCCCGGCCGATGCCAGAGCCACAGCAACGCGGGATCCGAGCCGCGTCTGCAACCTACACCATAGCTCACGGCAACGCCGGATCGTTAACCCACTGAGCAAGGGCAGGGATCCAACCCGCAACCTCATGGTTCCTAGTCGGATTTGTTAACCACTGCGCCACGACGGGAACTCCTGGTTCCACTATTTTAATAACTGTGAGATTCTTAAAAGATAACCTCATCGAAGTTCATTTTTCTCATCTATAAAGTGAAGATAATAACACTTTCCTTACAGGTTGAAATATACTATGTATGTATAAAGCATGTAGACTGTTTTTGGCTCAGAGTAGGTGCCCACTAGGCAGAACTTGTTATTATTAAGATCAAAGGTCTTAACTTGGTCCATCTGCATGGTGGACCCACTTGCTTGTATTTTTCCTGTTAAATGTATTACCTGTCTTCCTATTTCAATTTCATTCTTCATTTTGTGGAGCCTAGTGTGAGTTAATTACTTTGTGTACACTCAGTCTGGGCTATGCTAAAGTCTCTTTGCCTTGTTGAGACTTACGCCTTGCCTTAGCTTTTATACCACAGCTGATCTGCTCCTTCTGGTTAAGTTAACATGCAAAAGTATGATATATGCTTTTTCTCTTGTCCTACCTGTACCCACTTTTGCCCCTAGCACTCTGGCTGTATCGTTGTACTCCTTTGCCATGAACCTAACATGACCTGTCTCTGAGCTGGTTCAGCATTGTGACTTCTTTTGGCCTGCTTTGTCCTAGTATCAATCTCAATTTAAAACCAACATTGGACTACTATTTACTTTTCCATGCCTCTTAGATTCCCAATCATGCCCTATTACATTGGGAAGGAAAGGTCATGCTCATCCACTTGTTTTCTCTTCAGTGGCAAGGATATATTCTGTCCAAAATCCATTTTCTTATTACTAAAGAAAAGCCAGTGCTACTGAACTGTCCAGGATAGTAGTCATTGCTGTGTGTGGCTGTGTTAATTTAAAAGTAATTAAAATTAAATAAAATTTTAAAAATCAGGCGTTTCCTTCATGGCTTAGTGGTTAATGAACCTGTCTAGTATCCACGAGGATGCAGGTTTGATCCTTCGCTTCACTGAATGGGTTAAGGATCTGGAACTGCTGTGAGCTTTGGTGTAGGTCCCAGATGTGGCTCAGATCCTGCATTGCTGTGGTGTAGGCTGGCAGCTCTAGCTCCTATTGGACCCCTAGCCTGGGAACCTCTGTATGCCACAGATGCAGCCCTAAAAAGATACACACCCAAAATAGAAACAAAAATTCATTTGGTCAGTTGTACTAGCTATGTTTTAAAGGCTCTGTAGCCACATCGGCTAGTGGCTATTTTATTTGATATGTCTATTTTTTAATTTAGTTTTTAAATTTTTAATGTTCAGAAAAATTTTTTATTGTTGACTTAAAATATTCTGTCAATCTCTGCTGTACAGCAAAGTGACCCAGTTATACACACATATATATATATATATATATGTATATAAATATGTATTACGGGGTTTAGATTATGATATCATGAGATGTGTCATTAATTATAGCATCTTGAAAGTCTACTGGGGACAGAATATAAAATGTCAGATGGATTATACCTCTAGCCTGATTGTCAAAAGTGGGAAAGTACAACATAATAGTTAAGAATCTGGGCTTGAGATCCAGATGACCCAGTTTAAAACCATGCCTCTAATATTTAGCAGCTGTGTGAACTAGAGTAATCTTGTAGTTTCTGTGTGCCTATTACTGTATCAGTAAATCTGGGTAATATTAATGCCTGACTCATAGGCAATTTTATTTTATTTATTTATTTTTTGCCTGCACATGTGGCATGCAAAAAGTTCCTGGGTCAGAGTTTGAACCTGAGCCACACCAGTGACAATGCCAGATTCTCAACCCTCTAGGCCACCAGGGAACTCTTCTTAGGAAATTTTGAACAGTGCTTTGAGCATAATAAGTCCCCATTTACATGTTTGTGGTTCTTGTTATGAAATTGAGTGTTTTGGAGATGGGATTTTATGGCAATTGTTTACCAGCATTGCAAGTGTTATATAAATTATGAGCATCAGAAATAGTGGTTTGAAAAATAAAGATTTGATGATTCCTTAAATAGTGATGTGTTAAGAGTTAGGACTCCCAGTTCAGGTTGTATGTCTTATAGTAGAGACATAGTTGGGAGTGTTTCTGGCTTTTCTGGGGGAGCGGAAAATGGACATATTTCATTTCCTTGCTGAGTTTCAAATTCTAGGGTGACTTCCCAAGTGAGAGTCGAATAAAAAAAGGCAGAGAGTCAAGAATGGTCAGTGTGGAGTATGAGGCTAGAAAATTAGATGGAAAAATAATCCCTTTAAAGGCAGCACTTACATCAGGTTTGGAACAGAACACCCATTCAAGGACATATTGAGAAACAAGTTAAATTTTAGTAAAGGGGGAGTTCCCGTCGTGACGCAGAAGAAACAATTCCAACTAGGAACCATGAGGTTGCGGCATTGATCCCTGGCTTTACTCAGTGGCTGAAGGATATGGCATTGCCATAAGCTGTGGTGTAGGTTACAGATGTGGCTTGGATTCTGCATTGCTGTGGCTGTGGCATAGGCTGGCTCCGATTTGATCCCTAGCCTGGGAACCTCCATATGCTGCAGGTGCAGCCATAAGAAGCAAAAAATAAAAATATAGGAGTCCCCATCGTGGCGCGGTGGTTAACGAATCCGACTAGGAACCATGAGGTTGTGGGTTTGATCCCTGCCCTTGCTCAGTGGGTTAAGGATCCGGCGTTGCCGTGAGCTGTGGTGTAGGTCGCAGACGCGGCTCGGATCCCGCGTTGCTGTGGCTCTGGCGTAGGCCGGTGGCTACAGCTCGGATTGGACCCCTAGCCTGGGAATCTACATATGCCGTGGGAGCGGCCCTAGAAATAGCAAAAAGACCAACAACAAAAAAAAAATTAAAAAAAATATATATATATAAATAAACCTTAGTAAAGAGGATAATCTCAGAGTAGTCTTCAGCAATGAGAAATTTGAAGAAATATTTTAAAAGTACAAAGAAATGTTGGAATCCCTTGCTGTTCTTTTCCGCCTTTCAATCCCTTGTTGAGATGAACGTGGACATTTTTCTCTTGTTCGTTTAACTCTGGATTTAGATTATGTATCAGAAATAATTTCCTTGGGCTAAAGTATTGAATAAGTTTACTCCAAAATTATTTGGGTAACATCAGCCTAATCTGGTCCAGCCTTTCTTGGCTGGGCTGGACGATATCCTGGGCAGACCTGTTATCCTTGATTCTCGTCCTCACCTCAAATCCATCTAACCTACATCCCCTGCCTCTGAGAACAAACCTCCTTAGGCCAATTCAGTCTTTCCCTTGCAACAACAATGGGTCTGCTTGATGATCATGCAGATGGACTATTTCTAGGAAGACAATCAAATAACATAACTGGGTACCCTTGTGAAGTACAAACAGTGTAAAGTAGCTAGGTATTTAATTTCATTTAATCCTTAAAATGCATCTCTAAAGAATCCCTCAATTACAGCAAACAGTCTATACAAAAACCAAAAGAGCAGTATATATTTAGTTAGACATACGTACGTTGTTATGATTCAAGCAAGGGAAGTGCCAAGGAGGGTGAATTAGGTCATTAGGGTGATATTATAGTGGTAACCATGGCTTAAACTGGAATAGAATGTTGTACCATGCTTACAGCAGAGTTAACACAATAAACATCAGTTAAATAAGTGTGAGCATTGGAAGGTTGCAAGAAAGATTTTGGATTTCATAATGGTGGAGATAAACTATCAGTGGGGAAACAAAGGTAAGAGTTTAAGAGATAATTAGGAAGGAATATTGACAAGATTTGATTGTGTTTGAAAGAATAGGAGAGATGGAAGAATCAAGATTGACTTCCACGTTTCCAACATGGACAGCTGTATGAGTAATGATGGTCTTCACTAAGAACACTACAGGAGGGTTAAATTTAAGGTCAGGTACACTCGTCTAGCCTGGAAAATGCTGAATATGAGTTAGCTCTTGGTCACCCAAGTAGAGGTTTTCAGCAGGAAGCCAGATAATGAACCTGGAATAAGGAAATACAATAATGCCCAAGACTCCAATCTAGAAAGAGACCAGCAAAAGATGTTCTTTTTCTGGGATGATTTTAGGAAAGAGAGTCAAGGAACAAATGTGGAATATATCAATATTTAAGTGATAAAGTGGAAGATAAATGTATATGAAATTTGAGAACAAGACAAAATAAAAAATGGCACTATAAATATCACCAGATATGTTACTAAAGAAAAATGATGGTCAGTAGAAATACATAGCACAAAACATTCAAAGATTTTTACATTTAGTGGTAAATGCTGAGTTTAGTGAGTAATTTCAGTAAAAAGTGTATTTCAGTATCCGGATGATACTAGGTTAAAATAGAAGTAGGGAGACTGAGTGTTGATTACTCATGGGAGATGGTTGGCAATGAGGTGAAGAGTTGTGGTAATAGACGAAGATAGAGAGTTGAAGGAATGTGGTGCCTTTTTATTTCAACTGAACTTAAAAAACGTGTGTGTATTATATGTGTGTGCATATATATATATATATATATATATATATATATATATAACTTGAAAATGTTTATTGTCTGATGCAAACAGTTTGTTGCTTGGGAGAAGTTGAGAAAGTGAGATGTGGCAGACTTTCCTTTATGGAAAGGACATAGAAACAGAATTTCGACTGAAGTCACAAAAGCTATAGCACTATTGAAGTGAGCCGTGCCTGAAAATCTCATCTGGTGCATGAGTGATCATTAATTGCCTCCTGTATTGAGCATTAATGAGAAGGCGGTGGTGACCATTAATTAGGAGATGTTTGCAAGATGAAAAAAAAATGTGTTCACTCCTGGGAAATTCAATGGATGACATTAAAGGACACTGTCTCCTAACAGTATTAAAGCCGGGAAATTAATGACATGAAAAGTTAAAAAAAGAAGTGTCATGAAATCGCATTCAGTCAGGTGAAAGAAATGAGAAAATTCCCATCTTGAAATGGCCACTAAATCTGTGCGTAAATAAGCAAAAGGAATTGAAGAGCTGAAGTTATTGTATTAAAATCTCAGGGTCTCCTTTATGGTGAAAAGAGAAATTATAAGGTCAGTCAGAACTTCAGGAGTGTGCATGGCTTAGGGTCCATCTCTGGGGTTTGTAGAAAAAAAATCACTCCACTATATACCTATGATATCCTACCCATCTCCCTCTCCATACTTATCCGGAAGGAACCACATTATAAGGAACATCAAATAAAACCTAAAAGGAAAAAAAAAACCCAAAATCTTTACAAAAGGCCTTCCTATGCATGTAGCTCTAGGGGGTTGGAGTAGCTCCTTCTCTTGACTTGGGTGATGAACTTTAAAGGCCTATTTGTGCATGTGAATTTCTGATTTTAGCATCAGGTAGAATCCCTCTGTTCCTCTCAGCTATAACCTGAAGGATGAGTTCTCCTTGGGGATTCCCTCTTTCCCTAATTTTTGCTTGCCTAATACTTTGGCTATTGAGGGAATAGCACTGAGATAATGGGGTACTCATTTAGCATCAGGCAGGTGGATCTGCAAAAGGTTTATTGCTATAGCAGGCTCAATTCCCATTTATAATTTATTCA
This sequence comes from Phacochoerus africanus, assembly GCF_016906955.1. NCBI lineage: Eukaryota > Metazoa > Chordata > Mammalia > Artiodactyla > Suidae > Phacochoerus > Phacochoerus africanus. Next base: position 109,573,008 of record NC_062560.1, on the reverse strand, counting down.
TTCGGTCCATAATTATTCAGTTGCATCTATGTCGAAGGCACTGTGCTAGACACTAGGGATATGGCTACAAATGAGAAAAACCCTTCCTTCCTAGGAATCACCTGCTACTGGAAATTTTATCTGAAGAAATTTTTTATGCCTTCACCCCTTAGCTCAGCATCAGATGTTGCCAGACCCTACATTGGACAGAAGACTTGACAGCTTTGTCACGCCCTGTGACTTAACTTCATACTTTTCCACTCAGCCTGTCTACTCACTGACTTGATTCTTCTGTTTTTTTTTTTTTTTATAATAGTTGTTTTGCAATGTTTCATTAAGTTCTGTTGTACAGCAACGTGACCCAACACACATTTCCCTTTGCTGTACAGTAGGGTCCCATTGCCCATCTATTCCAAATAGAAGTGTTTGCATCCAAAAAAACCCCCAAAATACCCATCTATCACACCCTCTCCCCCCTAGGAAACCAAAGTCCCCAAGCCTATTCTCCTTGGCCATGATCTATTTCTGTTTTGTTTTTTTATAGATAGGATCATCTATTCCATATTTTAGATTCCACAAATAAGTGATATTATATGCTATTTGTCTCTTTCTTTCTGACTTACATCACTTAGTATGAGAGTGTCTATTTCCATCCATGTTGCTGCAAATGGCTTTAGTTTATCTTTTTATGGCTGACTAGTATTCCATTGTATATATGTGCCACATCTTTTTAATCCATTCATCTGTTGATGGACATTGACATTGTTTCCATGTCTTGGCCATTGTGAATAGTGCTGCTATGAACATAGGGGTGCATGTATATTTTTCTATGAAAGCTTTGCCTATATATATATGCCCAAGAGTTGGATTGCTATATCATATGGTTAGCTCTATATTTAGTTTTCTGAGGTACCTCCATACTGTTTCCCATACTGGTTGTACCAATTTACATTCCCACCAACAGGGAAGGAGGGTAATTTTTTCTCTACACCCTCTCCAGCATTTGTTATTTGTTGAATTATGGCCATGCTGACTGGCATGAGGTGGTACCTCATTGTAGTTTTGATTTGCATTTCTCTAATAATTAGTGATAGTGAGCATTTTTTCATATAACTGTTGGCCATCTGTATGTCATCTTTGGAGGATGCAAGGATTCTTCAGTATCCACAAATCTATCTATGTGATACACCACATCAACAAACTGATGAATAAAAACCACACGATCATCTCAATAGATGCAGAAATGGCATTTGACAAAATCCAACACCTGTTTCTAATGAAAACTCTCCATAGAGTGGGGATAGAGGGAAGCTACCTCAACATAATAAAAACCATATAAGAAAACCCACAGCTAACATCAGGTTACAACTGAAATCATTCCCACCAAGATCAGGAAGAAGACAAGGATGTCTACTTTCACTGCTATTATTCAATATAGTTTTGGAAGTCCTAGCCACAGCAGTCAGAGAAGAAAAAGAAATAAAAGGAATCCAAATTGGAAAAGAAGAAGTAAAACTATCACTGTTTGCAGATTACATCATATCCTATACTTAGAAAATGTTAAAGACAGCACCAGAAAACTGTTAGAACTCATCAATGAATTTGGAAAAGTTGTAGGATACAAAATTAATATACAGAAATCTATTCCATTTTTATATACTAATAATGAAAGATCAGAAAGAGAAATTAGAGAAACCATCCCATTTATAATCACATCAAAATGAATAAAATACCTAGGAATAAACCTACTTAAAGAGACAAAAGACCTGTACTCTGAAAAGTATAAATTTTTTTTTTTGGTCTTTTTGCCATTTCCTGGGCCACTCCCACGGCATATGGAGGTTCCCAAGCTAGGGGTCTAATTGTAGCTGCCAGCCTATGCCAGAGCCACAGCATCGCAGGATCCGAGCTGCATCTGCGATCTACACCACAGCTCACGGCAGCGCCGGATCCTTAACCCACTGAGCAAGGGCAGGGATCGAACCTGCAACCTCATGGTTCCTAGTCGGTTTCGTTAACCACTGCGCCATGATGGGCACTCCCTGAAGAGCATAAAATGTTGATGAAAGAAATCAAAGGTGACAGAAACAGATGGAAAGATATACCATGCTCTTGGAAGAGTTGATATTGTCAAAATGACTATACTACCCAAGGCAATCTATAGATTCAGTGCAATCCCTATTAAATTGCCAAGGACATTATTCACAGAACTAGAACAGAATATTTTAAAAGTTGTATAGAAACATAAGGGATCCCAAATAGGCAAAACCATATTGACGAAGTAAAATGCAAATGGAGGAATGAAGATTCTGGTCTTTAGAAAATACTACAAAGCTTTGGTCATCAAAACAATATGGTACAAGCATAAAAACAGAAATATAGACCAATGGGTCAGGAGAGAAAGCCTAGAAATAAACTCAAGGACTTATGGGCATCTTATTTATGACAAAGGAGGATAGAACATATAATGTAGGAAGGCTAGCCTCTCCAATAAATGGTGCTGGGAGAAATGGAAAGCTACATGCAAAAATTGAAAGTAGAACACTATCTAAAAGCATATACAAAAATAAACTCAAAATGGATTAAAGACCTAAATATAAAGCCAGATACTATAAAACTCCCAGAGGAAAGCATAGGCAGAACACTCTTTGACATAAAACACAGCAACATGTGGTTTGATCCACCTGTTACAATGACAATAAAGACAAAAATAAACACATGGGACCTAATCAAAGTCAAAAGCTTATGCACAGCAAAGGAAACCATTAAATAAAATGAAAAGACAACCCACAAAATGGGAGAAAATCTTTGCCAATGATCCAACAGATAAGGGCCTAATCTCCAAAATATGCAAGCAACTCTTGCAATTCAATAACCAAAAAACAAATAACCCAGTTGAAAAATGGGGAGATGACTTGCGTTATTCTCGCATTTAACCTCTTGGAGCCCCGAACTGGGTCTTTAGACATGGGCTACTTTTCTGTTGCCGTTTTGTAGACATTAGGGAGGCACAGTACAAGACAACTATTTTGTTTTCATAGGCTGTGTTGCAAAATGTGTGGAGGAAACAGGGAATTAGAATAGTCCGGGTAAGACTGAGGTCAGGTACTGGCTGTTGGCCCCATTACCCTTGATAAAGTCTGAGACAGTGGGCAATTGAATGCAGTCTCTGTGTACCTTCATTTGCACAATAAAAGCCAAGTGATTCTCATTATTTTCAATTATGATGGATCTTTTTTTATCAAAGAGTTTCATAGACTGCCATGATAGTAATGTGTACCTAATGTATCTTAGTTGAATATTTAATGAGAGTCAGACTATAAAACAAATGTGTTCTTTAATAATTGCTGCATCATATGCAGGCTGAATATATAACTGTGTTCATTCAGTTGGTTATTTATTCATCTACAGTTTACTATTACCTAAGATATGGCAAGAGCCTTGCTAAATGTTAGGGAGACACAGATGGATGACCCTACATCTCTGCTTTCAAAAACTCCCTGTCCATAGGAGAGACAGGTAGTTTAGATGGATAAGTTGTCAGGTGATGGGTAGTGTGGTGCAGGTATGGGATGCCCTAGCAGCTCAGAAAAGGTGTGACTAATACAGCCTGAGGTTATCTCAGAAGGTTTTCTTGCAGAGGTTATGTCTAAAGTTTAGTAATATATAAATAGTATATATATATCATATATTTAATAATATATAAATATCTTATATATATCATATATTTAATAATATATAAATAGCTTATATATCATATATTTAATAATATATAAATAGCTTATGTATATCATATATTTAATAATATATAAATAGCTTATGTATATCATATATTTAATAATATATAAATAGCTTATGTATATTACATATTTAATAATATATAAATAGCTTATATATTTATAATAGTTTGCCAGGTAAGGCGAAGTGGTAGGTAGAATACATTGGGTTGTGGGTACAGTTTGACCTGTTATTTATCATGCCTAGAGGTGATCATGAGGCATATATATCCCTGTGATAGCATCTTACCTCAGGGGTTTTTATTGCATAGAATGAGAACTGTTGGACCAAATACACGCTAAGATTCATCCTAACTCTTCCAATGGATGGTGCTATGTCTCTCACCTTTTTCATTTTTAATCTATGCCCATTATAAAAAGTATAAAAAATGCCAACAAACCAAAGGGCTACAAGCAGTGATTCCAGATAATGACTTTCACTGTAGTCACATTCTCTCTGTTTACTTGATAGATGCTTTGAAGTCTCTGTCTGCCTAGGTCCTCTTGAAAGTCACCCCACTTTATGAGAATGTCCAAGGGTGCTTTTGAGTTTTCCTTGTCATCAAACTGCTTTGCTCCTGCCACCAGTGTTCCCCAGGATCAGTGGCTTTGCTCCATACTGGGATTTTCTGCTTATGTCCACTGTTGCCATCACTACTTCACCCATGGTGTGAAGACCCAGTGACCTGTCCCAGGTGACTCACAGATGAGGAAAGGCTGAAGCTTTTGATCAAGACTGGCTATGAAATTTGTGGGGCTCAGTGGCAACAAAAATATAAGCTGCTTGTTAAAAAATTATGAAGAATTTAAGGAGGGCAAACATAGAGCATTAAAACAAGTGCATATTTTGGACAGCCATGAAGGTAACCCTTCTTTTCAGAAAATTTCCTGCAATTTTGGAGATCATAGAAGGGAAATGCAACATAGAGGACACTTCACAACCACCTCAATTAGTAATACACGTGGCTGCTCTCATAGCCGATAGGGCATATCTTTGCCAAGGACTTGGCTTGCTTCTGTGTGGCCAGGAGCCAGCTAACTGCCACTCCCTGCAGCAAGCAACACACAGTGTGAACGTGTTTACAAGATGGGTTCCAGGTCAAGCTCTAGCTCCTTCCTCCCCTGGGGGAGAGAAAACATTTCCCCTTACCTCCATATGAGGAGCAATGCCCTTTGCTGATTGCTTTCCACAAGTCCTGTCATTTTAATGACTGTTAGTGGGAACATCAACTCATCTGAAAGGGCAACTCTGCCTCCTTCTTGTTTAAGGCCTCCTGGAATTGTACCCTTACTCTTTAACCCTAAAGATAGTGAAGTCAGAAGATGATTTATTCAGCATCCGTGCATCTTCAAAGTTTGGGTCATTTGGTTTCAAATGAAACAATATCTGGAATATAACTAATTTAGTCCAATTTCAGCCACATAAACCCATGGTTCTTCTTTTGCCAGAATTCTAGCAATGTAGCGGGAAAGTTTCTTACCTGGTCATCTCTCCCGTAGCTGTCAAGGTCTCAACAAAAGCTATCTAGGGAGAAATTTCTGAATACTTCCACATCTGCAAGTGAACAAGCAACAATCCATGAATAGTACAGCCTAAATTCATAGAAAGCCACCACCCTACCAACCCCATACCAATAAAATGTGCAGATCCAGCCTTGACTCAATCACATATAAGAATTTACATTAATGGAACAGCACAGTGACTTCTGAAATGAAAACATCTGCATTCAAATTACTTTACAGCTTTCTCTAAGAAACATTGATATTTTTTTTTGTTTATATAATTAGGCCTGTTCAAGGGACTTTGCCCCACACAAGAGAGCAGTCTTCCCCAAAGGTGATTTGAGTTCTTATTGTTTGATAGGAAGAAAATGACTTTCAGTTTCTACATGATAGTTTTTCCCTCTTGCGTCCATCAAGATTTTTAAATACTTGGAGTCAGTTTTCAGTCTCTTTAAGGGTATCCTATTTCAAGAGATAAAGTAAATGATATACTCATAGTCCTGCCACCACTAAAGACACTAAAGACACTAGCCTGTTGTCTTTATTTTTTAAAACACTCATTTAAAGTACATAAGAAAATCACAAATATATCCTAGCTATATATCTTTCATGAAGAATCAAGTAAAAATTGAGAGTCCTTATTGACCCCTACTGCCCCACTCTCAGTCTTTTCCCTAGAAGTAACCACTGAAGAGTTACCACTGAACCTCTTTTCAGAAGATTGGGACTTTTTCTACACATTTACATATAAAAGTGATGGTATGTACACATAATACATACAATATGAATGGTCACACTGAGGACATATATTTCTATGTTGCCATAAGCACTGCCAAAACGCCCTCCAAAACACCATGACCAATTCACACTACGATGCATGAAAGTGTCTTTCGTTCTGCATCCTTACCAACATTAGATGTTACAAGCTTCGAATGTTTTCCAAGCTGTTTTTTATGCCTTACCCTGATGCCATCACACTTTTTTTTTTGGCTTTTTTTGTTGTTGTTGTTGTTTTTGTTGTTGCTATTTCTTGGGCCGCACCCGCGGCATATGGAGATTCCCAGGCTAGGGGTCGAATCGGAGCTGCAGCCACCAGCCTACGCCAGAGCCACAGCAACGCAGGATCCAAGCCGCGTCTGCAACCTACACCACAGCTCACGGCAACACCGGATCCTTAACCCACTGAGCAAGGGCAGGGACCGAACCTTCAACCTCATGGTTCCTAGTCGGATTCGTTAACCACTGCGCCACAACGGGAACTCCCATCACAATTTTTATATAAGATAGCTAGTGTTAATATATAGTAGGGCACATCCTTCTTATCTAGGCTTCCTTTTTCTTACCTGTGGAATGGGACAAATTATGGTGTCCTCTGCCTTGCGCTCTTGTAAAATTTAGAGGAGATGGGCAGGAGTCACATCACGTGTGGCCGTTACTGGGTTTGGTAAGGAGTTTGGATTTTATTCTGAATATGACAGAAATTAAAGAGAATGTTTTAAGCATGAGAATGATGCGACTTGAACTATGCTTTAAAAGATCAATCTGGCTAGGAATATTAGTGTTTATAAAATTAAAATAAGGCCCACATTACTGGTTTGCTCCCCTTTCTCCCAGCAGAATCTCTACTGGGATTGTCACAGAGAATAAGGAAGTAAGGTTGTGAGATGTGATAAATAAAAATACAGAATGCCCAGTTAAATTAAAATTTTACACACACAAAAATTTAAATATCACATAAACTTTTTTTTGTATAAAATTTCCCAAATGCTGCATTTGTTATACTCTTACTAAAAAAATCACTTGTGATTTATCTGAAATGCGAATTTTACCAAGTGCCCTGTCATCATAGCAGGGAAGTGGTTATTATAAATGCTAATCATGCCTTCTTTTTCTTCTCTTTTTTAATCACATCCCCTTGTACCTTCTTTTCTGAACCCTCACAGCCTCTCCTTTTCGAAGCAGACTCCTTGATGGTAGGGCTCGTGTTTTTCTCAGTAACCTCCTTGAGGGCAGAGCTTATTCACCCCTGTGCTGAACATAATGCCTGCTTGTAGTAGTTACTCAGTAAATACATTTGGAGTGAAAAGTAGAGAGATTATGGAAACGCTTGAGGTGAGGATGACCTGAAGTACCACAAATCTCATTGTTTTTGGTTTCTCTTCTGTGTTTTTGAGTCAGTGTAATCTTACCAGTCTATTGGGAGATGATTCTAATTAGGACATTTGGTGACTTATGGAACTTGAAATGTTAGGAGGAACTGCTTCCCATTTTTTAAACTTCCAGACTTAGGATGATATACATTAGCTTAAGAGCTATGAGTGAGGCCTCTTGGGTTGTGTAGGCTCTTACCTTCTCATCAGCAGCACCATTTACTCCTTGGCTTCCTCACTCTATTGTACCCCCGCCACCGTGCCCTGTGGGAGAAAAGCTCAAGTCTTTTGACTACTGGAAAATCCAGCCTCTTAGTTCTTCAGAATTGTTTCTTAAAGCTTTCTTTTCTCCTTCTGAGAAGGATAAACAGAAACTTGCCACTATCACATGTATTTTGTGTGGTGCTAAGTAATTCAACCATAGATACTTTTTATCAGGTAGAAGCAGAAATCCAATTCTAATGACAGTGTGTATATGTGTAACTGAATCACTTTGTACAGCAGAAATTATCACAACATTGTAAATCAGCTGTACTTCAGTCAAACTTAAAAACTTAAAAAAATACTAATTGTGGCTCGACTATATTGAGAAGGGGCAGAATGAAAGACATTTTCCTAGGAAATGTAATTATTGCTATCTATATATTTTTGCCTTGAAACTTGGTGTCATTAAGGAATAAGGCTGGGACATGTGTCTATCTCTGCCACTCCCATACAGCACAACATTTATGCATATATATGTATTCATGCTTATATATATTTGCTGTTGTGCATTACACATATGTGTATATGTATATCACCTTATGAATCCAGGTTAAATCAAATCTGGTGGGAATAATAAACACTAAGACCTACCTTATAGGAGAAAAAAATGGCACACAGATCCTCAGAGATGTATGTGGAGGGGAAAGGAAAGTCAAATTTGAGAAAGAAGAAGTGAGATTGTATGGGTCAACTGAATACGTATCAGCCTAATACCAGCTACCATTCTTTCTTTATCTTCTCAGTTCCTCCATGAATTTTAGGGATGAACAGCTTGTAATTAATTTGAGACTACCAGTAGCTAAATGTATCTTCAAAACTGGGGTGCCTGATGTTTGAGCTGATGCCTTGACATATATGTACATAAGGAATTCTATCTTTACTTTATGGAAATCACCAATCACCTTGGTTATTTTGGTCTTGATTTTTTTTTTTTTTTGTTAAGATTTCCGTATCGTGTCATTTTTGGTTTCTTGGTTCAATGTTGTTATATTTTTATCTCTTGGACTGTTTGTAGCACATGGAAAAGAGAAGTTCCTTATTTGAAACACCACTGACTAAATACTGTGGAATTTACTTTGCATTTGGGTCCTGAATTGGATCAGAGACAGGGATGGAGGTGAGTAGATAGTTCTTTGCTTGGTTTGCAAGGAATTGCTAAAATACCTTTATTGCTCACTTTCACTTCCTTCTTCTAATGTGAGGTTTGACATCCCACCTGTGTTTGTAATTTCAAAAGACACTCTTCCTAGGCAAAGAGCCGTTCCAAATATGGATCCCAGGTGTGATTTTCCTGGATTCTGTGCTCTAGAGGGCCCCTTCTGGATCATCTCAGTGAACAACAGCTCTAAAAGGGAACTGTTAGGGAAGGAGAAAGTAAATTTTTTTTTTCAATTTTAGCTCTGTTTTATGCATTTTTTTAAAATTTTAATTTATTTATTGTCATTTCGCCAATACAATTTTTTTTCTTCTGTACAGCATGGTGACCCAGTTACACATGCATGTATACATTCTTTTTTCTGCCATTATCATGCTCTGTCATAAGTGACTAGACGTAGTGAGAGAAAGTAAATATTATATAATTAGGAAAAATTGACCATTCTACCATCATAGTAAGAGAATTTTGTATACTTCTCCAGGTAATTGATAGATCAAGCAGATAAAACTCAGTAAAGTTTTTGAAAACTAACAAAAGAATAATAAAATTAACAAGTTTGATCTAGTAGACATAAAAAATTCAAATACTGTTTCAACTGCTAGAGAACAGAGATTTGTTTCAAGCATATAACAAACTGATCATCTAGTATGTCACAAAACATATTTTTAAAAGTTTTCAAGAATCTTTATCAGCAATTCCCTGGTGGCTCCGCTGGTTAAGGACCCGGTGTTGTCCCTGCTCTGTCACGGGTTCTATCCGTAACATGGTAATTTCTGCATGACCGTTGCATGTCCAAAAAAAAAAAAAGAATCGGTATAATACAGATTATATTCTCTAAACAAATTGCATTTAAGTAAGAAGTAAGACAAACAACCAATGTCCATATGTATCAAAATTTAAAAGGATGTTACTATTTTCAACTCATTGGTTAAAGAAGAAAACAGAGAAATTAAATTCATCTAAAATCTAATAATAAATAGTATTTATCAATGTACACTGAGGGAATACAAATAAAGTGATAGTTAAAGGGAAATATATAGCCTGAAATACTCAATGTAGATGAAATAATTTTCTTAATAAAATATCCAGACTCAGAAAGAAATAGAAATGGTAAGTTTTTAGCTCAAAATTTCCCTCAAAAGAAAACATCATACTGGCATGGTTTATAGTTAAGATCTATGAAAGATGTAGGCACCGTATAATTCCAATCCCACATAAAATACAGAAAAATAGGGAACAGGCCCAAATCATTTTCTAGCCCATTAGTAACTTTGTCAAAAATAAGATGATATTAAGACAGAAAATTATAGATTGTCTAATTCACTAATATAAATTTTAGAAGTAAAAAAAAAAATCAAAATATCAGCAAATGAATTGAGCAATGTATAAAAGGGATAGTACAACATAACTATGTTCCCTTTTTTAGGTATTAAATTGTTCAACATTCGAAACTCTTTGCAATTGGCCAATATCATCTTACAGAATTAAAGCGGTATGATTGGTCACCTAAAGATATGCTAAAAACATTAGATTAAATTTAACATCCTTTGGGAGTTCCCATCATGGCTCAGTGGTAATGAACCTGACTAGGATCCATGAGGTTGCGGGTTCCATCCTTCGCCTCACTCAGTGGGTTAGGGATCCGGTGCTGCCATGAATTGTGGTGTAGGTCACAGATGCGGCTCGGATCCCATGTTTCTGCGGCTGTGGCATAAGTGTTAGTTGCAGCTCCCATTCAACCTGTAGTCTGGGAACTTCCATATGCTGCAGCCCTAAAAAGCAAAAAACAAACAAACAAAAATTTAACAACCATTTGGAAATTCTATTCTGGTGCAGTGGGTTAAGGATCTGCTGTTGTCACTACTATGATTTGAGTTACTGGTATGTCTTAGATTCAGTTCCTTGCCTGGGAACTTTCACGTGTTACAAGTGCGGTCAAAAAAAAAAAAAAAAAACAAAAAAACCACATAATTTCCATTTGTTATATAAGAAACACTCCTGGGAAATTGCGAATATAAGAATACTTCCTTCACCTTACAATATGTATCTTCAAAATGCCTTTATTAACTCATAATTAATCAGGAATTATTCAAAAGCATTGTTTTAAAATGATTTAATAAAAAACAAATGAAGCACTTGATCACCACTTTTCATCAGTTATACAGTGGTCCTAACTAGTGCAATGAATGACAAAAATAAGATTATATGGTTTAAAAAGATAAGAACAAAATATGGAGTTCCTTTCATGGCGCAGTGGTTAACGAATCCGACTAGGAACCATGAGGTTGCGGGTTCGGTCCCTGCCCTTGCTCAGTGGGTTAACGATCCGGCGTTGCCGTGAGCTGTGGTGTAGGTTGCAGATGCGGCTCAGATCCCGCGTTGCTGTGGCTCTGGTGTAGGCCGGTGGCTGCAGCTCCGATTCAACCCCTAGCCTGGGAACCTCCATATGCTGCGGGAGCGGCCCAAGAAATAGCAAAACGACCAAAAAAAAAAAATGCTATTATTTGCAGGTAAAATGTTCTATTTAGACCACTGAAAATACAAATCTACTTATTAGAATAAGATTTTAGCCATGTTGGTGGATACAAGATCAATATGGAAATACACAAAAATATACAATAATTCAGCATCTCCAGACACCAGTAACAATAATTAGAAAATGTTATTAATTATTTTAAAATACTATGTAAAATGCTACCATTTGAATGTGTAATATATTTATGGAATAAATTTTGAAACTCGTCAAAATCATTGCATTGAGAGATTTATATTGTTCATTGAGAGGAAACCTTAATTTTATAATTATGTCAATTCTTTTCAAATTCACCAATTTCAATAAAAATCCCAATGAGACATTTTGTGGAACCTAAAAAGCTGAATTTATTTGTTTATTTTCATTTTAGGGTGGCTCCTGTGGCATATGGATGTTCCCAGGCTAGGGGTTGAATCAGAGCTATAGCTTCTGGCACACACAGACAGCCACAGCAGTGCAAGATCCAAGTCGCATCTGCGGCCGAAACCACAGCTCACAGCAATGCTGGATCCTTAACTCACTGAGCGAAGCCAGGGATCAAACCCTCATCCTCATGGATTCCTCATGGATTCTAGCCAGGTTTGTTACTGCTGAGCTGGTGCAGGAACTTTTCAAAAGCTGAATTTAAAAATTGCAAACAATAAAGGAAAAAGATTGATAAATTAGATCACAGTAATGTCATGAAAGTGAAAACTAAAATAGGAGTTAAAACTGTCAACACATATAATAGACAAGGGATCAGGTGCCAAAACCTGTAAATAACTATTCTGACTTGAAAAGACAAACATGGAAATGTTAATTCCAACAAATCAGTTCCATATTAGAATTATTGCTTTAGGGAGACAATTTACTGACAGTATAACACAAATTTCCAATAAAGATAATAGACTACAATGAGATTCCTACCACTTTACAATGAGATAACCATCCACTCTAATGGCTAAAATGAAAAAGACTCATGGCACAAAATGTTGTCAAGGTTCTGGACTAACTGCAGTTCATACATTGCTGGTAGAAATGTAAAATGATAAAACGACTTGACAAAATTGACAGATTTTTTTCTGTGACCCAGTAATTAGACTCCTAGGTATTTATCCAAGGGATATGAAGACATCGTACACAACAAATCATTGTTGAAGAAAGTTCATAGCAGATCAATTCATAAAAAATCTCAAACTAGTAATAATCTGAATGTCCATCAACAGGCAAATGGGCAAGGTGTATATGCATACAATGGAGTATTAATCAGCATTAAAAATTACTACTGGTATATGAAATCATATAGATGAATCTCAAAAATACCCTGAGTAAAAAGAGCATATATACTGTATGCTTATATTTCCATTAAGTTCTATAATAGGCATAACTATTCCACTGTGATAGAAATCAGATCAGTGGTTGCTTCTGGTCTAGGATGATGGAATTGCAGTGAGGACTTAGAAGGGACAAGAGGAAAGTTTCTTAAGCAGAGGAATGTTTTATATCTCAATAGGGATCTGTGTCACACAAGCTGTATGCACTTGAGAAATAATGATTTAAGGGCTGTGCATTTGTAGTGCAAGTAAATTACTCCACAATTTAAACATGTCTTATAAATGCTGAAAAACATTACTTTGTAGAAATAAAAATCAAAAGTTTATTTTAGTTTTAGGATATAATTTCCAGTTAAAACATCATGCTTAGCTTTTAAAAAATTATATCTTATACAATTTAAATAGAAGAAAATATACCATAATTTTTAACGTGACTGGGGAGTTCCCTGGTAGCTCAGTGGGTTAAGAACCTATGTCGTCACTACTCTGGTCCTGATTTGGTCCCAGCCTGGGAACTTCTGCATGCAGTGGGCATAGCCCAATAATGTGGCTCTGGATTTGGTAAAAAGAAAACACTTATGCTCTTTATGGATGTAAAGAGAACAAAATTATGTTATGGACAAAATAAAAGTTCTATCTCATCATGGAAATAAAGGTTATAACTTCAATGTGATACCATTTTAATCCCATGAAACTGGCAAAAAATTTTAAAACCTCATAATATCAAATGTTGGGGAAGTGTGGAACTATTGGGATTCTTCATATACTAGTAGCAGGCGTGTACTGATGTGGTTGAATTTGAAAATTACTTGACATTTCTTAGTAGGTTGAAGATACGCCCATCCTATGATATAGACATTCTAGTGCTGTATACTCTAGAGGTGCATGTTCTGTAGTTTTTCACATCTCCTAGCATAAGGGACCAAAGTCTAACAGTTATCTACCAGATTCTATAGAAGTTATGTTGGCACAACTTCGGATTACTTATCTGACTTCATGTCTTTTTTTCTCTGTTCCATCTTTTTTTAATGATTTTTTTCCACTATAGTTGACTTATAGTATTCTGTCAATTTTTGCTGTACAGCAAAGTGACCCAGTCATACACATATATACTTTTTCTCACATTGCCCTCCATGATATTTCATCACAAGTGACTAGATAGAGTTCCCTGTGCTCTTCAGCAGGATCTCATTGCTTATCCACTCCAAATGCAATAGTTTGCATCTATTAACCCCAAATTCCCAGTCCATCCCACTCCCTCTCCCTCTCTCTTGGCAACCACAAGTCTGTTCTCCAAGGCTATGAATTTCTTTTCCGTGTAAAGTTCATTTTTTACCATATATTAGATTCCAAATATAAGTGATATCATGTGGTATTTGTCTTTCTCTTTCCGACTGACTTCACTTAGTCTCTAGTTGCATCCATGTTGCTGCAAATGGCATTATTTTGTTCTTTTTTATGGCTGAGGAGTATTGCATTGTGTATATATACCATATCTTTATCCATTTATCTGTGGATGGACATTTTGGTTGTTTCCGTGTCTTTGCTATTGTGAATAGTGCTGCAGTGAACATAGTGGTTCATGTATCTTTTTCAGTGAAAGTTTTGTCCAGATATATGCCCAAGAGTGGGATTGCTGGGTCATAAGGTAGTTCTATATTTAGTTTTCTGAAGTATCTCCATACTGTTTTCCATAGTGGTTGTACCAATTTACATTCCTACCAACAGTATAGGCGGGTTCTCTTTCTCCACACTCTACAACATTTGTTATTTGTAGACTTACTGATAATGACCATTCTGACAGGTGTGAGGTGATACCTCATAGCAGTTTTTTTTCTCATTTCTCTAATAACTAGTGGTGTTGAGCATTTTTTCATGTTCTTGTTGGCCAACTGTATATCTTCTTTGGAGAAGTGTCTAATCAGGGCTTTTGTCCATTTTTAAAATGGGTCTTTTTTTTGTTGTTGAATTGTATAAGTTGTTTGTATATTTTTGATATTAAACCCTTGTCAGTTGCATCATCTTAAACTATTTTCTCCCTTTCCATAGGGTGTCTTTTTGTTTTATTTTATGGTTTCTTTTTCTGTGCAAAACCTGTAAGTTTGATTAGGTCCCATTAGTGTACTTTTGCTTTTATTTCTGTTGCCTTGGGAGACTGACCTGAGAAAGCATTTATAAGGTCAATGTTATAGAATGTTTTGCCTATGTCCTCTTCTAAGAGCTTGACGGTGTCTTGTCTTATGTTTAAGCTTTTAAGCCATTTTCAGTTTATTTTGTGCATGGTGAGAGGGTGTGTTACAGTTTCATTGATTTACATGCAGCTGTCCAGTTTTCCCGACATCACTTGCTGAAAAGACTGTCTTTTTGCCATTTTTTTTATTCTTGCTTCCTTTTTGAAAGATTAAATGACCATAGGTGTCTGGGTTTATTTCTGGGTTCTCTATTCTGTTCCATTGGTTTGTCTGTCTGTTTTGGTATGAGTATTACACTGTCTTGACAACTGTGGCTTTGTAATACTGACTGAAGCCTGGGAGAGTTATGCCTCCTGTTTGGTTTTTGTTCCTCAGGATTGCCTTGGCAATTTGGGGTCTTTTGTGGAACATGCAGGTGCATGTGTATTTTTTAAGGAACGTTTTGTCTGGATATATGCCCAAGAGTGGGATTGCGGGGTCATATGGAAGTTCTGTGTATAGATTTCTAAGGTACCTACATACTGTTCTCCATAGTGGTTGTACAGCTTTCATTCCCACCAACAGTGCAGGAGGGTTCCCTTTTCTCCACACCCCCTCCAGCACTTGTTATTTGTGGACTTCTTAATGATGGCCATTCTGACTTTTGTGAGGTGGTATCTCATGGTAGTTTTGATTTGCGTTTCTCTAATAATCAGTGATGTTGAGCATTTTTTTCATGTGCTTGTTGGCCGTCTGTACATCTTCCTTGGAGAAATGTCTCTTCAGGTCTTTTGTCCATTTTTCACCTTGGTTGTTGGCTTTTTTGGTGTTGAGCTGTATAAGTTGCTTGTATATTCTAGAGATTAAGCCCTTGTCAGTTGCATCATTAGAAACTATTTTCTCCCATTCTGTAAGTTGTCTTCTTCTTTTCTTTTTGGTTTCTTTCACTGTGCAAGAGCTTCTCAGTTTGATTATTTCCCATTGGTTTATTTTTGCTTTTATTTCTGTTGCTTTGGGCAACAGACCTGAGAGAACATTTGTAAGGTTGCTGTCAGGGAATGTTTTGCTTATGTTCTCTTCCAGGAGTTAGATGGTGTCTTGTCTTATATTTAAGTCTTTAAGCCATTTTGAGTTTATTTTGGTGCAGGGTGTGAAGGTGTGTTCTAGTTCATTGCTTTGCATGCAGCTGTCCAGGTTTCCCAGCAATTCCTGCTGAGTAGACTGTCTTTTTCCAATTTTATGCTCTTGCCTCCTTTGTCAAAGATTAATTGACCATAGGTGTCTGGGTTTATTTCTAGGTTCTCTATTCTGTTCCATTGGTCTGTCTGTCTGTTTTGGTACCAGTACCCACGTTGTCTTGATGACTGTGGCTTTGTGATATTGCCTGGGTCTGGGAGAGTTATGCCTCCTGTTTGGTTTTTGTTCCTCAGGATTGCTTTGGCAATTCTGGGTCTTTTGTTGTTCCATGTACGTTTTTGGATTGTTTGTTCTAGTTCTGTGAAAAATGTCATGGGTAATGTGATAGGGATTTCATTGAATCTGTAGATTGCTTTGGGTAGTATGGCTATTTTTACAATATTCCATTTTCCAACCCAGGAGCATGGAATATCTTTACATTTCTATACACCTTCTTTAATTTCCTTGATTAATGTTTTACAGTTCTCAGCATATAAGTCCTTTACCTCCTTGGTCAGATGTATTCCCAGGTATTTGATTTTTTGGGATGCAATTTTAAAAGGTATTTTTGTATTTCTTTTTTTTTTTGTCTTTTTGTTATTTCTTTGGGCCGCTTCCGCGGCATATGGAGGTTCCCAGGCTAGGGGTCGAATTGGAGCTGTAGCCGCCGGCCTACGACAGAGCCACAGCAACGCGGGATCCGAGCCGCATCTGCAACCTACACCACAGCTCACGGCAACACTGAATCGTTAACCCACTGAGCAAGGGCAGGGACTGAACCCGCAACCTCATGGTTCCTAGTCAGATTTGTTAACCACTGCGCCACGACGGGAACTCCTGTATTCCTTTTCTAATATTTCATTTTTAGTATACTGAAATGCGACTGATTTTTGAATGTTCATCTTATATCCTGCTACTTTGCTGAATTTGTAGATCAATTCAAGTAGTTTTGGGGTTGAGTCCTTAGGGTTTTCTATATGTAGCATCATGTCATCTGCATATAGTGACAGTTTTATCTCTTCTCCTATTTGGATGCCTTTTATTTCTTTTGTTTTTCTGATTGCTGTGGCTAGGACTTCCAATACTGTGTTGAATAACAGTGGTGAGAGTGGGCATCCCTGTCTTGTTCCAGATTTTAGTGGGAAGGCTTTCAGCTTTTTTCCATTGGATATTATATTTGCTGTGGGTTTGTCATAAATGGCTTTGATTATGTTAAGGTATGTTCCCTCTGTACCCACTTTGATTTGAGCTTTTATCATGAATGGATCTTGCACCTTGTCAAATGCTTTTTCTGCATCTATTAAGATGATTATGTTGTTTTTGACTTTTCTTTTGTTAATGTGGTTATGACATTGATTGATGTTTGTATGTTGAACCATCCTTTTGAACCTGTGATGAATCCTACTTGGTCATAGTGTATGATCTTTTTTATGTGTTGTTTGATTCATTTGGCTAACATTTTGTTGAGAATTAGAATAGTTTTATTGCTTTAACAATCCCTCTGTGCAACAGCATTTTTTCAGTAGTAAACATCTGGAAACAGCCCAAATATCCATTAACAGGAGAATGGTAAATATGTGTTGTGAGAAATAATCAACAATGGTTGTACACATCAGATTGAATGAATCTTACTAATTTGATGAATAGTTAACAAGCCGTATAAATGCACATGCTATGGTTCCCTTTATAATAAACTATGTCAGAAATCAAATGTGCATTATAGGGCCCCATTCAAATTTAATAAAACTTTAATGGAGACAAAAATATATAATCAATCTGTCTTATGGTAGTCCTTATTTATCTCAGTGCAGGAGGTGATGGGATCGATCCCATCTTCAAATTATTGGCAATATCCTTTATCTTAAATCAAGTAATGGTAATATGCAACTTTGTTTTACTCCATATCCTCATGTCGTACATACAGTTTGTATGTGTTATTTTGTATACACACAAACTAAATTTTTTTAAAACCACAGAATGTATCTCTGAAGTTGGTACTTTCGATGGAGAGGTCAGAGATCATCTCTATGAGAAGATGGCATTTGATCTGATACCCCAACAATGTGGAGAAGTAAGCCATGCAAAGATCTAGATGAAGATGGTTTACAGGCAAAGAGAGAGTAATTCTATGGACTCTGAGCAATGACTTAAGGAAGCCCAGAGAACAAAATGGTTGGAGAAAAGGAATAGGAAAGGTGATCCATTATATCTTAAGGACAGAGGTGGAAGAGGAAAGTTTATTCTGGATTGCCACAGAGAGGGTTGAAGTAGGCTGGTAGGTAAAGGTATAATGAAACATATATAAAAACAGAATTTTTATGAAACCAAGTCTTAAGAAGACACTATGTCAATAAATAGCAAGTTGGTAGTTACTGAAGTGATTCTTAGTAACTAGGTTTTTCATGTGTCTGTTTATGTGTATACTTAAAGTACAATTTCATTTCCCCTCTGTATTCATTTCCTCCTCTTTAAGATGCCCTGGCTTATTCTATCCAAGTGGTGAGCTTGAAACTCAAGCTAAATACTTTTTTCTCTCTCTGTCTTTCTTTCTGTCTCTCTCTTCCCCCTCCCTCCTCTTCCTCCCACATCCTTAGTCCTCATCTTCCTGATCCCTATTAGGACAAGGATAGAGGCAGAACATCCATTCTAAAGAGCTTTCCAGTGACTAATGTCTGTCCTGGATGGTTTTATAAGTGGTTGCCAGGTTTGATGACAAGGGCTTGAAGCTGTGTTTGCCTAACATTTCATTCACTTCACATATGATCTACAATAAATTGTCCATGTATAAGAAGAGGGCAGCTCTTCTCTTTGATTGCATCTACTGGTGTACAGTGAAAAGACTGTTGGTTAGTTTCTTTTATCTTTATGCCTGAGACTAACTTGTTCCTGATTCTTTTGGTTCCTGTTCTTTGAGAGTTCCTTTCATTTTATGGCACCCTATTCCAATAATTTCCTTTTGTGTGGTTGGTTTCAACTCAGTCATCAAACTCAACATAGACTTTTGAGTTTCTTTACATTAATTAAATAGTGTGGTGCAGTAGTTTTGCTTCTAATTGTAAGATCTCAGAAGGATGGAAATGCTCGCTAAATCATGAAACCTTTCAGTTGGCCTTTAGCGACCATTATGAATGGTGAAATTAATTGAAGTGAGATGGTTTCATCATATTCTCCCTTAATTTGGTCATTGAAATCATCCTACACCACTGCTTGAGTCCCTGTGGGCACTGCTAATAATTTGAGATGGTCTTTTAGTTAAGTTAGTTTAATTTTGCAGGTGCTGTTAGGAAAAACCAGCTGGCTTGAATAAAATTGCCCTCTAGATGCCGGCTACCCATGATACTATTGGCTTTTTGAGGGTTTTCAAAATAACAGATGAGAATATGGTAGGTTTTGAAAACCCCAGTTTAGATCTGATTTTAGATCCAATGATTTCGAAGAAGCAGTTATTATTCAGTTTTATGCCTAATAAATTTCCCCCTCTTCTCCTCTTCCTCCATTTCCCAGCAAGTGAAATCTCTTCTGGCATCTCTCTATCCCTCTCCCTTCCTCTCTCCCTCCTTCTATCCTTCCCTCCCATGCTTAGTTTCTCTTTTACACACACAAGGGGACATGCTAAAACATAGTCGTATAGGTAGTGAGCAGTCCTCAAGCCATCCTTGATGCAACAGGAAAGTTTAACTTCCAACCTAGCAATTGCAAATTGTAGAAATGTAAGATGGGCCTATGTGATAAAAGTTATCCACAGCAAGCCAAGACATTGGTTACTTAGTCATGTAAAGTGTGACATTCACTAAAAATTCTGACTAAGGTGGCCAAATTAGCTCCGATATTTGAGAGAATGTCACCAGTCTCTTCTACTTTTAAGATCTTTAGAGAAAATAATACAAAGTATATCCATGCATCCTTTTTGAAATAAACCCCTTTTTCCTTTTCCATGTTTCCTGAAATGTCCATGGTTATTCTTTTGAGCTAAATTATTAATGGGAAGACACAGTAACTTGGAAAGTTTTGCTTTAGGGTAAGATATCTGTGAAAGAGGTTCATAACCTGTAAAGAATTAGGTGATGGAATGTTTTTGTAATAAAACTATTACCCATCATTAAATCCTTTACTATGTTAGGGGATTTTTAAAACTATGGTTGAGAATCAAGAGTTTGGGAATGGTCGGTAATTTGGATTGATAATAGGAAAAGCAGGACTTTAGGTTTCCTTTCACAGCTTTCAGTAGACTAATTCCATTTTCATGTATTATCTATTTAAGATTTTTATCGAAGCCTTTCTTCAAGGGCTGAAAAATGTTTCACAACACTATTGTGACAGGAAAGGCATATGATTTTGGCAATGGGAAGGGTCATAGAGATCATCTCATTTCACAGATAAGGAAACCGAGCCATACACAGATTACATAGTTTACCCAACCTCATGTAGCTAGCTATCGGTCATAACCTCATGATCTTGGTTTTGCATATGCTGTCGTCATATTCTTGGCCCCCAGTAGATGAATTCTTCTAGAGTAGAGGTGATCAAACTATGACCAACTTTCTAAATCTTGCCTTGAGGCAGCTTTTATAAATAATATTTTTGGGAACACAGAACCATTCATTTCCTATTCTCTATGGTTCTTTTTGTGCTGCAATAGCATCGTTGACTGGTTGATATAGAGACCATGTGGTCGTCAAAGTATAAAATATTTCCAATCTAGCTTTTTACAGATAAAGTTTGCCAAACCCTGATCTGGAACCTAAAGTCTGATCTAACCTCTAACATCCCCATGAATGGAATCAGAAGCAACAAAAAAAATGAGATGAGATGGATGTTTAGTGGCTTCAAGCCAGCAGAGTGAATCCTTGAAATAGCCCTTTTCCAAATTAGCCCTTTCCTTGTGTGCCAGCTTCCAAGTCACTCCAGGCTGCTACCCCCCACCCCCCACCATTTGTCAGGCCATCTGCATATAATCGATCTCCCTCATAATATTTCTAGCATTACTTCTGTTCAGTCTAGCTTCTGATTTTTTTTAAAGGCCCCACATCCATTTATTATCAGAAGATATTTTACAAAGCACAGATATTCAAAATATAGCAAGTATATAGGAGGAGAGATGCTGCTTCTTCACAGGAGAGAAGCTACTAAATTCCATAATAATGAGCTGCCACATTTGCCTTGTGGCCTGTGGGATATTTTGCAATGAATGTAGAGGTAGGTCTGGTGATACAGATCAGAATGTCCCAAAGCCTCTGAAAGTAGTTGTCTAGTCGCTGCCTCTGACTAGGGTAGGGCTTTGGGTGAGGAATGAGTGGTTTTTTAAAGGGCTATATATTTTTTTAAGTTCCATTGATGTATAGTGGATTTACAAGGTTGTGACAATTTCTGCTGCATAACAAAGTGATTCAATCGTATGTATACACATATCCATTCTCTTTCAGATTCTTTTCCTACATATAATCTCACAGAATACTGGGTAGAGTTCTCTGTGCTCTCCATCAGGTCCCCACTGGCCAATAATTCTGAATACCTCAGTTTGTGCAAATGCCAGTCCCAAACCCCAGTCCATGCCTTCCAAAGTCTGTGAGTCTGTTTCTGTTACGCAAATTAATTCTTAACTAGGCTTCATTCAGGGCCTCTGGCATTTATTTCTGGGTTATATATTGAACCTTGATCATACGTTTCAATATTTTTGGCTAATGCTAAAGACTAATTCTCAAATTCCTTGCTGCATATTTAATGTGGGGACTTGGTGTTTATGTTTCTCTACATTTTATAGGTGATGAAATTGAGACTCAGATCAAGTAACTTGTTCAAGTTCATGCAAGTAGCAAGCAACAGAATTTAGACCTAGATTTTTCTGATTCCCTTGACTTTTAATCTTCTTAACCCCACTTCACTAACCCCATGTTTCAATGAACAATAATATAAAGCTTTTTAAATGTTAAGATGAAGAAATAGAATATAATCTTTCTCTGAGGGAAGAAGAAAGCTCCAGGAGGAGTAACATCTTTGCCTAAAGACTATTCCAAAATCGTTGTACTTACTGGTCTTCCACGCATAAGACATTCAGGTTGTAGTGAAAGGTTGGCAGTGTTTTATAACTGATGTGTTAATTGAACAAACTTTTTCTGGGCACCTTTTATATGCAAGGGGCTGTGCTATGTTCTAGTCATTTGGTGGTGTCAGTAATACAGTCATTGTTCTCAAAGAGTTCACTGACTGGCTAAGAAGATAAACATAGGTAATTAACAAATACTTATTGAATGAGTAAAAGAAGTGTTGGGGATACTACACAGATTGAGAAAGACATAGGTTCTATCTTCCACAATCTCAGTGTTCAGTTTGTAAAACAAACGTATACAGATAATGAATGTGTTGGATGATAAATAATAGAAGTGGATGTAAGGTGAGAATTTAGGAATCTGGCAGATAGACAAAGTGAATGAGGACACTTCTGGTAGGGAAGCCTAGAATGTGCAAAATCCTGGAGATTTGAATAACACAGTGTGGTGAGGGATTTATAGACAGATCATTATTCCTGGGCGTAATAGCGGTGAAAGGATATGCACCTGGACACATAGACAGGGAAAACAAGGAGTGATTTTTCTTTGTTTTTGTTTTTGTTTTCATTTAACCAGCATTTACTGAGCATCCTTGGTGCAAGGTACTGGGATGTTAATTTGTAGGAGCCAAGAGAAATAGAACCCTGCATTTCTGTAGAACCTTGCACCTGTAGATAAAATCAACCAGGGCATAGAAGCAAGTACATGCACATGCACTCCTCACTGGATATTTGAGTTCTGAGTTTTGGCAGCAGCTTTCTTGACTTGGCCAGAAATTATGTTTTCACCATATTTTTTCCCTCTTTTCCTAGACACTCTTCTATTTGTCTTAATTTATGCCACATCTCTTCATTTTCTGTTGATTATTACCATTCCTTCATTTTTCTCCTCCTCTGACTTGTTTCTACTTCATCTTCACTCCCTTTTCTCCACTTTTTTCTTGGGAATGTTAAGGAAATCCCTCTAATCAGTCTGTTTCTCTGTCTCTCTCTCTCTGTAAGGCCTGACAAGTTGGAAGGAGAATTGGGGAGAATAGGGTAATCTTAAAAATTATTTTTCATTATATCCTCAGACTGAGAAATGTTAAGAGTCCCCTGATGGCCAAATAGGGTTTTGGACCTAAGTTGTGCTCTTTGAAATTTCGATAATGTCAGGGCGCTATCCTCCATTCTGTTGGAAATTCATTACTACCCTAGCTGGTTTTTTTTTCTGTAAATTAAAAGGGCTTACTTTTTCTTCTCACTTCTGATTCTGAGTTTTTGCTTCCACTGAGTTCTCACTCTTACTGCCGTGTTTCTCCCTCTGCTTTCTTTCTCTCTCCTTTGACCCGTTGCAATCCAAAATTGGGAACCCAGTTTTATTTCCTTGATTTCCAAAACAAATACCCACTTACACAGATCTTCTTGACTTACAATGGGGTTACATCCTGATAAACCCATCATAAATTGAAACTATTGTTAAATTGAAAATGTATTTAATACACCTAATCTACTGAGCACTATAGCTTAGCCTAGTTCATGTTAAGCATGCTTAAAACACTTATGTAAACCTATAGTTGGGCAAGATCATCTAACACAAAGCCTATTTTATAATGAAGGGTGGAGTATCCGATATAGTTCACTGAATAGTATACCGAAAGTGAGAAAGCATGGTTACATGGGCACAGAATTGTGTTTCAGCTGTTTACCTTTGTGACTGGGTGGCTGACTGGGAGCTACAGCTTGCCACACTGCCCAGCCTCCAGAGAAGAGATCTTAACACATATGTCTAGACTGGCAAAAGATCAAAATTCGAAGTATGGCTTTTGTTGAAGGTGTATTACTTTTGCTCCATCGAAATGTCAAAAAATCAAATAAATCCACGATAAGTCAGGTGCCATCTATATAAACTTTTATGTTTGGGGAAATGTCGCAGTATCACAAATACTGTGTGTCTTCTTTCCTTAGCACAAACCTTTGTTTAATATTTATGCAGGAAAGTTTGGCTTGCTCTATTTTTAAACTTTTTCTTTCCCATCCAGAACCACCTGATCTCACCTTTTATACCCTATTGACCATCAAGATATTTTGTTCTAAATATGATCATTCTTTTACTGAAGGATTCTGCCCAGTTATTAAAATAACATTTTGACTCAGATATAAGAATAGTTCAAAGACTAACTTTTTTCCTGTGGATTCTGCAAAGCCCCCCGCCCCCAGGAGCCACTAAGAGAATGGGGAGAAGATGGAGGCTCAGGCAGCAGGGATCCGCACACCTACAGCCCTGCTTCAACTGTACCAGCTGCACTTTGATCACTTTTTCATATTTGATTTCTTGACGATTTAGGGTGGGAAAAAAAAGTTACATTCCTAAAATAAAATTAGAAACCCACCACTTTAATAGTTGAAAGTTATTAACCCTGAAAGAGACTCTGGATATAAATTTGTTCCAAAAGAAAGCAAGAGACCAAATTCTTGGTAGAGGCGAATCTGGGAGCATGACAGAATTTCTGGGAGGAGAAACTCTTTCTGTTTATGGCAGAATTTCAAGTCCTGTTGTGGAATATTTGTGTGGAACAGGATAACATGCCAAAGGAGCAATTAAAGATAGAGCTATACTTGAGAATCCTAGCTATTAGGTCCTTTCCTTTATTTCCCCCCAGATGTGAATAATGAACAGTTTGACATTTGATTTTAGGATGATTTTACTATTTGATGCCATCCTAAAATCCTGATTTTTGAGTGTGCTTGACGATGTGAGACAGGACCCCCAGCTGTCTCTCAGAATGAATTGGTTTGATATGCAGCTAGCAATTAAGAAAAATAAAATTCTATTAATTATGCATTTCTTCCTCTGATTAACTCCGGGGAGTAATTAAAAATAACCGCTGGGTTACCTAGCATTTAATAGAAATCTATGACATTTTGGCTTGTTCTTCAAATCGAGGTCGTTCATGCACATCTTACTTCATTTAGAATTATCATCTCCTTTAAGGTAGGAGTTTAATTTGATTTATGTTTGTGTCCTCCATAGTACTCGGCAGATACTAGGCATGCATAAATAATGTGTTGGATCGAATTTTTGCCGAAGTAGTCCATGGCCCACCTTAGCATTATTCCATGTTTGAAGAAAGGGGTCCTGTCTGTTGAAAATAACTTGAGATTTGTAGGGAATTGAGAAGAAGAGGATTGGCAATTTTATACAATCACTATGTGCTACACATTTTCCTTCGAATTTGTTCTATGTCATCTCATTTATAGTGCTTAGACAGAAAGGCCACAAGTTCCATGATAGATATTTGTATCTTCTTTGGCATAGTTTTGGCTTCTTGTTCAATATCTTATATAGATTTATGATTCACAAAGTCCCATCCTGTCTTTGCTGCTATGACTTAATCGTCATTACTTCTTTGGGGCTCACCTGAGAGATACAACATCCATTCAGGTCCCAAGATTAGTTTAGGTACCACCCCACTGGGCTGTTTGCTGTAAGTTTAACAAATCTACTTTATGTCTGAGGCTATTTACTGCTGGGCACAGAGTATTAAAGAGAAACAATTAGACATACAATTAACCTTGGTACTATGGACTTGAAACGCCCTCCAAGTATAGCCCCTTTTCTGACCAATATCCTTCCCTTCTTGATTCTCTAACTAGTCTTCCCGTTCTAGTTCCTCTATGGTCATACCCTAAATCAGAATAGAGCTTCCCCTAAGCTACTTTACTACTGAAGGAACTAGTAACTCTCTTGCCACCTAATTGCTTCTCTAGTTTGCCAAAAACATTTTAAGCCTATGGCCCTTGAGCTCATAGTTACATCTCTTCACAGTTATGGAATTTTTCTCCTGGTTTTACTAACCTCCTCCTTTTTTTTTTTTTGTTTTTTGTTTTTTTGTTTTTTTTTTTCCTTCCATACAGGGACCTAAGCTCCTTTGATCTTTTATCCACCTGGCTCCTGGCAGCCCTTCAATCCTATCACTCTTAACTTGCAACTCTACTTGTATGTTTTTCTAAATAGTTCCATGTACATCACAGAACTGTGAGAAGGTCACATGTTGAACAGAGGCTAGCCAAAAGGACCTAGACAATGGGGAGAACATTTTTCCCAGCAGGTGAACTCGGATATTAAAATCTGAATTCATGTAACAAATAAATCAAGGGATAATCTTTCACTTTACAGGAGGATTCACCATGGGGTTCCATTACATAGCTCGTTCCCTTAGCACATGTTACAATGGTATTCTATTGCAAAATAATCAAATCCAAGTGTGAGTTTCCAGCAAATAGACAAATTATTATGACATCTGGTAAATTTTATAGATTTTTTTTTCACCTTGAAAATATGTTTTTGAAAATTAGGCCCAGAGGCAACATATACAGCATAATCCTACAATATTCTGAGGGAAGATAGGGTGTTGACCAAGATTAGCATTTCTCCCCTTAAACTACCTGCAGCAGAATCTCCTATGGTCCTTTTCAAGTGTAAACTCTCTGGGAGGAGGGCCTGAGAATCTGTACTTTAAACTCCTCCAGGTGATTATAACTCATACTGAGGTTTTGAGAATCATTGGACTAACTCATGCTTGAATCTTTCCAGCTTGTATTTCCTTGGCTTTAAGCTCATGACCTTAACCGTTTTAATTGTTCCATCAGTGAGGAAACAGTGGGATTTTAAAGAAAGTGGTATTAGGACCAGGATGGTTGAGGTGGAAATATATGTTAGTGTGTGTTTATGTGTAGAGAGAAATAAATCTTACAATACACAGAGAAAAATCTGGAAAATGTTCTTATGTACATCCTACTCATTTCTTTTCAATCTGACTGCATGTGATAGCTGAGCACACATTCTGCAGTGGGTACTGCTCTTCCGTGTTTTGGTTTACCCTGTTTTGGTAATGTCTAACTACGTAACCTTGTTTTGAAGGACGGATTCTGTCCTTCACAGATAACCTACATTTTTCTTCTTATTTACTCTATTACATTATTTCTCTCAGCTGTGTCAATAAAATTTCAGTCCCCATCTGGATGCTAAGCTTTGTGCTAGTCATCATGTCAAACTTGTTAGAGCGAGATAGCCATGGTGTGAGGGGGCTAAGTCAACCAAGAAGCCAGTCCAATGTGATATGAAGTGATTTTCTGACCCAGACAATAAAAATTAAAGTGGAAGACTACAGAGTGAAAATACATGTTATAACCATTGCACAGGTCAATATAAATAGCTTTACAAGCTCCCAGAAACTTCCTTTGTTTTTTTTTCTTTTTTTTTTTCTTTTTCAATGGCTGCGCCGGCAGCATTTGTTAGTTCCAGGGCCAGGGGTTAAATCAGAGCTACAGCTACAGCCTATGCCACAGCCATGGCAATACTGGATCCTTAATCTACTGGGCCAGGTGAGGGATCGAACACGTGCCCTCACATAGACGGTGTCAGCCCTTCGGAGCCACATGGGGAGCTCAAACTTCCTTTGTTTCTTACATTCATTATCCCTGCTCACCACTCCCAAAGATACTACTATCCTGCTTTTAACTCTGTAGATTAAATTGCCTATTTTGAGTTTTATAAAATGGGAATTAATTTGTACTATTTTGAATAGGGATTATTTCGTTAAACACTGTGTTGATAATTAATTTTTTATTCTGGATATACAACCTTTGTCAGTTATATATTGAAAAAGCCATTTGCTGACTTTCATTCTTAAAGGTATCTCCTTTAAACAGATGTTACAAATTTCAATAAACATCCATTCATTTTATTTTCCTTCATATTCAAATTCTTTCCCTACTCCAAGGACTTGAAGATATTGCCCCGTGCTATTTTTTGGATTTTTTGTTGTTTCATCTTTCACATGATCTATAATCTGTCTTGAAATTATTTTTGTGCATATTGTGTAATAAGGGTCAAAGTTGACTTTTCCCCTATTGATGTCTATGTGATGCAATACTTCACTTTCCCATTGCTTTCAAGTGCCACATTTGTCATTAATCAAATATCTATATATGTGTTGGCCTACATCTGGAGTTCATGTTCTGTTCTATTGAAATTTTTCTATACCATACCATCTTAGTTACTAAATCTTCATAGTAAGTAGTTGTTATCTGGTACTATGTGTGCTCCAAACTATTTTCCTTTTGAAGATTTACTTCATCATTCTTGGCTCTTTGCATTTCCATTTAAATGTTAGAATTACTTGCTGATTTCCATCAAAAGTGTAGGATTTTAATCAGAATTGTAATAAATCTGCAGGTAAATCAATTTGGGAGAATAAACAACTTCAGAATATTGAGCGTCCCTATTTATGAACTTGGTTTATTTCTCCACTTGTTTCAGCCTTCTTTACTTTCTATGAATAATGCCTTATAGTCTTTCTGTAAAGAAAATATCTTGCATTAGATTTATTCCTAGGTATTTGTTTTTTCCTTTTTTTTTGGTTGCTGTTATAAATGATATCTTTAAAAATATATATATTTTTATTGATACTGTATAGAACTACAAATGATCTGTGTATATGGACAATGATTCTAGTTATGGTACTAATTATTATCATAGTTTTCTTTTAGATTCCTTTATATTTTCTATATATACAAGCCTGTCAACTGACAATATACACGGGTTTACTTCCTTTCCAGATCTTAAATTTATTGTTTTTTTTTCCTTTCTTGACCTCTTTTTTGTGAGGTCACCTCCAGTAAGACTCTTGAGTGCAATGCTAAAATAGCTGCAGTGATGGGGGACATTCTTGTCTTATTCCTGTAAAAGCTTTCGGCATTTCACCTTAAGATGTTGTGTTTGCTGTACATTCTTTGTTAAGTCCTTTGGTACACTAAACATTCTTTTTATTATTAGTTTGCTAAGAGTTACTTTTTAAAATCATGAATATATTCTGAATTTCATTAAACACTTTACATCGCTGAGATGATATTATTTTCTTGATTTTGTTCATACATTGAATTTCAATTATTTGTTTCTGAATGTTAAAGAAGTCTTATAGTCCTGGAATAAATCTGACTTTATTTGTTTCTATTTTGGTTCTATCAATTTTTGGCTCACATATTTTGATGCCATATTTTTAGGTGCATGCAAATTAAAAATTATTATATCTTTTTAAAGAAATCTTACTGTCTTTTTCACCAGTCATGTATCCTATATAAACAGTCTACTTTTTCTGTTTTTCTAGAGGTATACCAGCTCCCTTTTTGTAGTGGAAGCATAATACATCTTTGCTGTCTTTTACTTTGTAATTCTGTTCTTTAACATTCAGACTTTCTGTGTTCTTATATGTAAGTTATAGCTCTTGAAAGCTGCATCTATTTGTTTATAATCAAGTTTGATAATCTCAGTATTTTTATTGAAGTATTTATGCCATTCATATGTAATTAAACTATCTATTTAGGTTCATGTATTCATTCATCCCTCGGTATCTGCAGGTAATATGTGCTAGGCCCCGTGTGGATGCCCAAATCAATGGATGCTCATGTACATTACATAAAGTGGTGTATTATTATTGACCCTCTATATTCATGGTTTGTGCATCCATAGACATGGAGGGCTGAGTATAACTTCTAATTGTTTTTAATCTTCTGTTTTTCTGATCTATTCTGTTCCCTTCCATCTCCTTTATTTCTATATTTTAAATATATTTTGAAGAGTTCATTCCCCCTTTCTATTAGTTTATTGGTTATGTATTTTTCTCATTCTTTTAGTGGTTATGATAGAAATTATTACATTCACCTTTGACTTATTAAAGATTAAATTTATTAGCATTTTTCTGACTTTATAGACAAAAGAATGCCCTGAGAATACTTTAAATGTATCTATCACTTCCATCTTTGGGCTATTATTATTACATATTTTAATATCTTACATTGTGTAAACCCCAGAAGACATTATTATTGTTTTGCATAGTTAATACTTATTTAGATTTTCTCATATAGTTAATCTTTCCTTTTCTCTTTACTCTTATCTGCATCTTTATTAACGTATGTCTGTTGGTAATTGTTTTTCTCAAATTGTTAAAATATTTATCTTGTCATCTTTTTGGTTATTATTTTCTTTTTTTATAATGATTTTTATTTTTTCCATTATAGATGATTTATAGTGTTCCGTCAATTTTCTACTGCACAGCAAGGTGTCCCAGTTACACATAACGTGTATACAGTCTTTTTTCTCATGTTTTCTTTAATTTTAGAGACGTTTTATATTACAGAAAAACTGTCATTATAGTACCCATATATCTCATATCCATTTTTCACTATTAATATCTGACTGTAGTATGACACATTTGTTACAATTAATGAGCCAATATTGATAAATTATCATTAACATCAGCACATAATTAGATGCTATCAGATTCCCTTATTTTTTTTCCAGTTTTTATTTTTTCCCTTGTCCCTTTCCCTTGCCATTTTTGGTGACATTGACAGTTATGAACCACACTGGTGAGATATTTTGTAGACTGTCCCTCATTTGGAATTTGGCTGATATTTTTCTCATGAGTACACTAGGGTGTTATGTTTCAGGGAAAAAAACATAAAGGTAAAATGAGGTATCACTATTTACATTAACCTTGATCCATCTAGCTAAAATAGTGTTTGCCAAGTGACTCTACTATAAAGTTGATACTTTCCTCCCAATTTCTATATAGTTCTCTTCTTTCGTTATTTTTTAGTGGTACTTTCAGTGAGTATAGACACTTAGGTTAGCAATTTTTTTACTCCCTCCCTTTGAGAATGATTTTGATATGTCAATTTTAATGTGTTTTTGAAGTACTTTTTTAATTTAATGATTTTTATTTTTTCCATTATAGTTGGTTTACAGTGTTGTGTCAATTTTCTACTGTACAGCAAGGTGACCCAGTGACACATACACATATACATTCCTTTTTCTTGCATTATCATGCTCCATCATAAGCGACCAGACACAGTTCCCAGTGCTATACAGCAGGTTGAACTACTTTTATGACTTTATCTTCATTAATTTTAGCAACTTCACTGTATTTCTAAATGTGCTTTTCTTTGTTTTTATTCTGCTTCGGTTATTTGAATCAATGATTTCTTTTTTTTTTTTTTTTGTCTTTTGTTGTTGTTGTTGTTGCTATTTCTTGGGCCGCTCCCGAGGCATATGGAGGTTCCCAGGCTAGGGGTCGAATCGGAGCTGTAGCCACCGGCCTACACCACAGCCACAGCAACGCGGGATCTGAGCCGCATCTGCAACCTACACCACAGCTCACGGCAACACCGGATCGTTAACCCACTGAGCAAGGGCAGGGACCGAACCCGCCACCTCATGGTTCCTAGTCGGATTCGTTAACCACTGCGCCACGACGGGAGAACTCCTGAATCAATGATTTCTTAAATTTTTCCCTTGATGTTTCTCATCAGTTTCAAAAATATCAGCTATTATTTCTTCAGCTATTACTTCTCTCCCCCTCTACTTCTGTTCTCCTTTTCGAACTGATGTCATCCATTTGTTAGACAATTTCATTATGAACAATATATCTCTTGAAGTCCATTTTGCAATGACTTATTTTTGTCTATTCATGCTTTGGCCAGGTCTATATATTACTTACTTTCGTATCTTCTAATTCAAAAATCATTTCTTCTGTTTTGTTTAATTTGCTTTTAAAACCATGGAATTAGTTCTCAATTTAAATAATTATGTTGTTCTTTTTTTCTATTTTTATGGCTGCACCTGTGGCATATGGATGTTTCCAGGCCAGGGGTTGAATTGGAGCTGCAGCTGCTGGCCTTTGCCATAACCACAGCAACTTCAGATCCCAGCTGCATCTGTGACGCATGCTGCAGCTTGTGGCAACATCAGATCTTTAACCCACTGAGTGGGGCATCCTCACCATGACTAGTCACGTTCTTATCCTGCTGATCCAAAATGGGAACTCCCAAATTGTGTTTTTCTATTCTAAAATTTCCATTTTATAATTTCCAGTTCCCTACCACAATTCTTCATTTTGTTGTTTAAATTTATAAATTTATTAATCATAGATATTTTGGTATTCTAGATGATATCTTTAATATCTGGATCTCCTATGAGTCCCTCTCAATTTCATTTTCTTAGCTTTTAGATAATTCTTGTTATGATTGATTATTTTTTATTGAATACCACACTTTATCTTTTAATAATTATAATGGTATTCAAAACTCCGAATGATACCTTTCTTTAGAGGGGATTTGTCTTTTGCTTCTGGTATGCAGTTAGTTTAGGAGATTAAAAGTGATTCGAAGCTGGGTCTCAGTCATTTGAGGTTTTATCTGTTTTTCACTCATCTGTAGTACTAGGTCATTGCTTTTGAAAATACAATACAATTTAACGAGACCTTTTAATAGGATCTAAATTCACATTTTTGTCCTTTTAGTCCTGTGAGATTACATAACACTCTTCTTAGTGTCCAAGCCTCAATATGATGTTTTCTCTTTCATAATTGTTCATTGCCAAGAGAAAGAGTAACCCCCAAATCCATACTTACCTCTCTCTCCCTTCTTTCTGATTTTTAACCCTACATATTTTCTCTTGGTATCTTTTCAATGTGTTCAAACAAATTTCCGTTCCCTTTTCCTAACTGCTTTTAGTGAAGAACATAAAATAATAGCCAATCATTAATGAAATTCGGCCAAATTTTGGGGCTACACTCTTTAATAATCTAATTTAGTAAGTTTGGCATTTGGGCCTAATAATCTACATTTAAAGAAAAGCCACAGGGTGAGTATGAGCTAAGTGGTCCACAGATTGTCCATGCAGAGAACTTTGAGAAAAACTGTCCTATAGCATGGAATATCAAGGAAAATAGACTATGTGGTTTAAGTTTCTCTTTAGCCTATAGTATTTGGTTATTTATAAAGCTGCTGCAAAAGTCTGTGATTTCATATTCGTCCAATAAATGGTACTACGTAAAATCAAACCACAGATCAGCAATTTTTCTTCCTTTTGGTGACCTTTGTCCCATCACTGTGCATCTAACATCCCCCCGAACATTAGCATCATTATCTTCCTTTATCCTGCCTAGTACTTGGAGCAATAAGAGAGAACATGGTTGTTTGTGTAATAGAAAGTAGGACTGGGAATTTTTTATAGAGGACATCATATTTGAGTTGGGTCTTGAAGGATGTGTGGAATCTACAGAGATTTAGAGAAATAGCATTCCAGAAAGAAGCAGCAGTAGGTGCAAAGGCATGAAAAGTGTAGGATGACATTTCTTAAGCTTTGTTGTGATTCAGAATCAGTTGGAGAAGTTTTAGAGCATGCAAGTATCAAGTTTCCACCTGCAGAGATTCTTCCTTAGTAGTTGAAGTGTAAGGTCTAAGACTTTGCTTCATTCATAGGCTCACAAGTAATCCCTCAGCAGGCAGTCTATAGATCATGCTGGACAAAACACTAGTTGAAATAGAAAAGAAAAAAAGCCTATCCTACATGAAATAATTAGAGAGGATTTCAAATGCTAAGATCATTATTATATAAACATCCAAGATATCATGTATTGAGAAAAGAAAAAAACAATTTGTAGAAAGGAAATCATTTATGACATTTGAGAGTGTAACTGAAGCAGAAAGGTAAGCAAAGAACCTGTATTTTTCGGAAATTGCCTGTTTTTTGCCCACAAAAAGATAAATATTTCAAAGCTATAGTATACTGGAGTTCACATCGTGAGTCAGTGGTTACCAAATCCAACTAGGAACCATGAGGTTGTAGGTTCGATTCTTGGCCTTGCTTGTGGGTTGAGGATCTGGAGTTGCCCTGAGCTGTGGTGTATTTCATAGACACGGCTTGAATCCCGCATTGCTGTGGCTATGGTATGGTCTGGTGGCTATAGCTCCGATTAGACCCCTAGCCTGGGAACTTCCCTATGACTTGGGTGAAGCCCTAGAAAAGACAGATGACAACAACAACAAAAACACAAAGTTACAGTATACAGATCCCAGAATGTTTTTGTCCACTCTCCTCTTGAAGAAGTCAAGTTTTGTGGAGGAATTTTTTGTTCTGATTTGTCCACCTTATTCTTGAATCTTATGCCCTGTGAGAAAGCACGCTTTACCATACTATATACTCATCCTTGCTATCCTCTATCAGCCTGCTAAATAAATTCCCTTCATATTGCTCATATACTTTAAAATTGCCTTTTTCTTGGTTATTTTCTTTCCTACTAGAACATGAATTCCCTAAGTTCAGGGACCTCAGGGACTTTATCTTTTTTAAAACATTTGCTGAAGTTCTTGTGCCTGGCAAATAATTAGCAGATAGCACCAATAATTATTTGCTGCAAAACAATGAGCAAATTCAGTAGGCACTTCTAAAGGTCCTCACTGGTCTAATCTCTTCACATTACCACTGTCAAAAAAGTCCCTGACATTTTTTTCTCATTTTCCTACACTAATGCTGCTAAAGGCTTTTACACTGAAATATACCTCTGAAAAGAATAACACCTTAACATCTGATCAGCCTCATATATCCCAGTTCAGATAATGAAGGAAGAGAAGTTGGGGTTTTGAGCAAGATAGGAGGACCTAAGAGGGAACATTTTGGAATAACTCTATCTTATAAGGAAGGTAGACCTAACTGGGTTACTGCTGTAGCCCATTCAGACATGGGTGCACTGACAGAATAGTTTCGTCAAGGGCTAAATCTAGAATGAAGACACCCTTTCTCCATCTTTAAATTTGTAAACTGTTTTCATTTCACATCCAGGCTCAGCACCTGCCCTCCCTTTAGAAAACTGTCTTTTCAAATTCCTGGAACTTATTTGTCATATTCTTACATGCCACAACCAGTTGTGTCTGCTATTGTATTGTCCTCGTGACATAACATAATCTACTGAGACAGATGCAACTATGGCATCTCAGTGACTCATAAATGGGAGATGACAGAGTGTTGGAGTCTGGAGAAGTGTGATGGCACATGCCTTTGCTGACAGAATCTTAATGAACAGATGTGGTTCCAAAACATTCATTTGTGGGCTGAAGCTTTAGTGTTTTGCTTTAGGCTTTTAGTGGAGATAGTAGGTTTAGCAACACAGTATGAGAAACTCCTTTGAGCTGAAAGTACCATTGGACCTGTAAGCAGAGCCCTCAAGATGTATACCAAAATACTGAGAACAGTAGGTAATATTGATATGGCACTCTATCTGTGCCAGGAACTATTTGTAAGTGTTTCACATATGTTAGCTTATTTAATCTTCACAATCCTATGAGGTGGGCAAGGAAATAGAGGTACTAAGGGGGTTAGTGACCTGCCCAAATATACTAGGCTATGGAGTGTTGGAGTCCATACTGAAACTCAAGTCTTACTGCGAAACCCAAGCTCTTAATGACTCCCCTCTTTGCTATTGGTAACTCTTGAGATAACTGTGTTATAGTAGTGGTAATAATAATAATAACAATGACATTATTTTGTGCTGTGGACTGTGCTAAGGACGTTACCTAAATTACCGCCTTTAGACCTGTCACCAGTTCTACAGTATGAGCATCATAAGAGATCTTGAGTTTTGTTGGCAAAGGTGAGACTCAGAGAATTTAACCTAAGGTCTTTTACCTGTTAAGGGGGACGGTCAGAAGTTGGACCCAGATTTCTCCAAATTGGATTTCTCAAAGAAGCAAATCCTCTTCCCACAGGGTTGTGCTGCAGTTAGCTCACAGGCCAACATGCAAAGGTTTTCTTTGAGGTACAATAAGGCTTTCTGACAAGGTGGGAGAAATCAGCGACTCCCTCTCAGCTTTCTTACAGAGGGGCAGTCTTTGAGTAAATATATTGACATCGCCCTCCTCAATTTTAGCCAATTGGTCAAAAATAGTGGTCTGCCTACCACTCAGCATCATAGGGGAAACTCCTGTCTGAAGATCTCTAAGGCAAGTCTTCTTTTTCCTTTAGACAACCCCAGTTTTCTCTTTGCTCTTCTTTCCACCAACTGTTCCAAAATGTTACTTGCTATAAGGATGGAGCAACCTGATGCTTCCAATTTTGCCTGGTTACTGATATAATGTTTCAAACAGCTAGTCAAGATGAGGGCCTAAAGCTATGTTCAGAGTTGGGGGTCTCCAAATTGTCACAGGAAAACCTTGAGGCAGTGATGACCATAAGAGCAAACTCACTGTCTCCCTATACCCATACTTACTGGTACCGCCTTTAGACAGTCACCAGGGAGGCAGCAGGGGCTTCAATTTTCTGGTCGTTAGTAGTGCCATTTACAATGCAATTCAAATTTGCTCAATACAGTTTTTCCTACTCCCACCTGCTGTCATTTATTTGAGTCCCCTGCTACTTCAACCCCTCTACAAAGTGTGCAGTAAAATGAACCTGTTTTATTTCCCTCACACAGTGGTCGCTGATTCCTGTTGGCGCCCTGAGATATGGCAAGGGTATGGATGGCATCCTAGCTACCTGCCTGTTTGGATCTGCCTTTCATAAGTCCTTTTTGAAATCCCGCCCCAGGTCATCTTTCAGATGGTAACATCTGAAGTATCCTTATCAAAGTTAGAGACCAGCTTCTTTCCTCACCCCCAAGGCAGAAATATCACTCTTTCAGGGCAGAACTTAGCTGAGCATGGTTGGCAGTTGCTCTTTGTGTGCCCCCTGCTTCTGTTTCTAATGAGTTTCCTTTGGCAATAAGCTCCACTTCACTGCCAGTGGACCCCTTCACCCACTGTGGATGGACTGAGATGGGCAGGCTGCCTTGGTTTCATGAAGTAGCACCAATATCTTCTTGCCAGTTACTGTAACATTAAGGTCAGCGCTTTCACAGGGAAAATACAGTTTTTGCACCTTAAAAAGAGCATCACATCTCCTTGTTAGCCTCTGTGACAGAATAACATAATATCTGAGACCTGGCCTTTTGGCAATAGAAGGAAAAAGGCATTGTGAGGAAGGTGATTTCCTGGCGAGAGGACATCCACCCATACTGGAAATGCACCCTCCTCACCATTGTCCCAGAAAGAGCATTCTCTTCACCGGAAGGTTGTGTCTTGCTCTACAACCTGCCTCCTGTGTGGAGCTTTGTGTCTAGGCCAGTGAGTTTCGAGGGATGGGCCAGTTTGTCACTGAATGTGTCTGTGTTTGGGGGATGTAAGCAAAAGGGAACAGCACAAGGACAAGAATAGATCCAAATAGGGCAGGGGCATGCGTGGCCTAGAAAATGATTTTCGACATTTTTAACAGTTTTCATGGTAGAAGGCAAAGTTTGATCAGTTTTTTTTTTGTCTGGCAGAAACCAGTAGCCACACTCTATCAGACAAGCCCCCTCTAAGAGGACTTATCACAACGAAGGGAAACATCCCAATTTATGTTTATCAAAGGAGATAAAGGGTTAAGAACAAATGGGAAAATCAGCTTTATCTTTCAGGCCTTCCTTGCTCATGCATTTTCCCTGACTGTTGGCCCTTTGAGTTCACTGATGTCTGGAATAGGACAACCAGGAAGAGCCCCTTGGTTGACAGAACCTTGCTCTTTAAGGGCCGATCTCAGGGTTCATTCATTCATAAGGTCTTTGATTTTTTTTGTCCCCTTTGCATTTTCATTTCACTTGTTTTTTGCTTTGATTGCTCCTGCCTAGTTCACACTTCTAGTTACTTTTGAATTCTCTTATCTCACATTTGGCGACTTTAGGCCATCTGTCTCTTGGTGTATCTGTGTCTGCCTGCTTATATCTGTCTTTCCCTTTATTGCAGTCTGTCCCTTTGTTCCAGTTTGTCAATCTCTGTCATTTTTCAGCCTTCTAGCTTTTTTGTGTCTCCTCTCTGCAAAAGCTCTACCACAGAGTTATCATGAGGGTCATCCATGTGAAAGTGCTTTGAAAACAGTTATCATCCACATGTAAGTTGGTGCTATTGCTAACAGTTCTGAAAGTGTGTCAAACCCCCAACGGTTTTTCATGAAAACAAAAAAATACCAGAGTCATCCCCTTGAGAGTCCCCACAAATCCACTTTGGAATTGATGGAAGTATGGAATGGAGACAACTAATACCAGTGAAATCAGTGAATCTGTATGTTTGGAAAAAGTGTGTTTGAGAGAGTCACCTTTGTTATAATCTTGTCACATGTTAGTTATTTGAATTTCTTCCTGGTGTTTGCTAAATCTTGTGTGATATTAGTTAGCATTTGTGTTTTAGCCAAATTGATCTGGGTACAGGATACAGAGAAATGGAGGCCCAGGCCTTTAAGGAGGCTGAGGGCTGGAGGTCTGAAAAATTAGCACATGAAGATGAGAGAAGGAAGTATCAAAGCCTCTAGCAGATGGCAATAATAATGAAAACAACTACCAGAGATATTAATATGTAATTAACATCAGTATACAGTTCCCTAGCCATGCTCCTCTGCCACCAAGGCCGCATAGATAGTACAGAGGTAAGACTGCTGCTCTATGTCCCTACAAACAAAAACTCTTCATGTTCCTAGGGCTTATGTCATGTCATTATAAAGATTTCTTCTGTTAAGTACTTATTAAGTGTCAAGTATTAGGTTAAATTCTTTGCATTAATCACACTTTGTCAATCCTCAAAATAATCCCAAGAAAAGAGAGAAGTGTTATTATTGCCATTCTCAAGTTGCAGATCTGAAAACAGGCTTGGAGGAGTTGAGTTTCCTTCGCAAGGCATAACAGTTTCCACATGGCAGTGCTTGGATTTGAATCTGGGTCTTTTTGACTTCAGATCAGATACTCATGCATTTTGCTTCCCTGAGCTCTACTTTCCCCGATGTATCACCTCCGCTTGATAAAGTTTCAGAATAATCCGGGCAGAGAACCAGTGCCTTCCCACTGTATACCACCGAACGAAGTGTTCTTAGAGCACAGGGAGGGGAATTATTTCCCCATGTTCCCTCCTCACTCAGAGAACTTTCTTTCCTTTGAAAATTCACTGTAGCTTATTCACTTTCTGAGTAGCCAGTGTAAAGACCTGAGTTTGATGCAATCCAGCCTGTTCACCTGTACTGCATGTGCAAGAAGTGGCTAAGGGACAGAAGGCCAAGGCTTTGAGAGAGGGTCTAGAGCAATGAAGTAGTTGGTGCAGCTGCCAAAAATAACACCCTTTGGGAGTGGGTGTGCTGAAAACAGGTGCTAGTGCTGCCCTTATTTCTTTTTTTATGTGGCCCCATCATCCAAATAATGCAGAGAGCTTTGTGGCCATAGCCTATAAAGCATATCCTCTCCATACCCCAAATATCTCTTGAGGTTCCTCCATGAAAAAAATCCGTTTTGCTATCTATCCATTACCCTGTGTGTTACTGACCATCTGCTATTTATCTAGTACTGCACAGTGAACTTTGTGTAACTGTTACACTTGCTCTTGGACTGCAGGTGGTAAGATTAGAATAAGGCATTAATCTCTACAGGAAGAGGCCTTTATACATAATTAACGTAGTGTCTGCATCTTTTGCCAACTTCCCTTGGTCATTCGTTAGTTGGTCTGCCAAGTTTGGGTGACTGTTGCTCAGGCTGCCTTTTCTCCAGCCCAATC
Source organism: Phacochoerus africanus (assembly GCF_016906955.1). Lineage (NCBI taxonomy): Eukaryota > Metazoa > Chordata > Mammalia > Artiodactyla > Suidae > Phacochoerus > Phacochoerus africanus. Next base: position 109,533,514 of record NC_062560.1, on the reverse strand, counting down.
AATGATGCCTTCCTTTCCCCATATTTTAGTTTCCCTTGATCTCAACTGATGTTACCATTTCTTTCTTTCTTTTTTTGTCTTTTGTCTTTTTAGGACCACACCCATGCCATATGGAGGTTCCCAGGCTAGTGGTCTAATCAGAGCTGTTGTTGCTGCCTGTCTACAGCCACAGCAATGGCAGATCCGAGCCGCATCTGCAACCTGCATCAGAGCTCATGGCAACACTGGATCCTTAACCCACTGAGCGAGGCCAGGGATCAATCCTGCAACCTCATGTTTCCTAGTTGGATTCATTTCCACTGCTCCATGACGGGAACTCTACCATTTCCTTTTTTATGAATGTTCTGAATTAAAATTCCTTCTCTAATTTAGTTTTTCTCAAGGAATGGTCATGAGACCACTGCTTCAGAATTGCCCACAGTGATTCTTATTCAAGTGTAGATTGCTATAGCCTATCTTAAAATGAAGGAATTGGAATCTTCAAGAAGTTGGGCTTTGGAAGAAACTTTCTTATCACAGAGAAGCTAAAGAACCCTTGCTGTAATTGTTTCCTGCCTTCCATTCCAAACCTACACCTGAGTCCTCTTTGCTCTTACTGTTTCCTACTTCCAGATCAGTTTAGTGTCTCCAGGAGATGCTTGAGAGGGTCTTTTATGTACCTAGGAATTAACTGCTAGTCATTTAAGGGAAATACTCTGAAGGCATAAAGGTAATTAAAGCAAATGTATATCATCCATGCCCTGAGGAGTGCAAGGGCAGTTATGAAGAAAACGTGTGGACAGTGCCTCCTGCAGGCACAGGATGGCCCTATAAACTAGATCTGAGTACAAGCCTATAACCCATTAACTAACAGCATGCCTCTCATTTCAACCTTAAGTGCATGGGCTTGTCAGTGGGGTGGCTTTCTACATCTCAGTTCATCAGCTCCATTGAACTGTGGAGACACTTTTGCCTACAAAATAACCTTACAAACACCTGGCCCTAAAGGCAGAGTTGGGAAAAGGGAAATTGATTTCAGTTTCCAGTTGTAATAGCTAAAGGTTGCCAGTGTACTGTTGGGGTCCAATATCATGTCATTTTGGTGCACACCCTGCCTTCCAAGGTCATGTACAAAGCATGCTTAATAAAACACTAGAAAAAAATAATCTCATAAGGAAGAGGTCCCAAGCTGTAGAGTTGGCCTGCAAATGTTTATAAATCACGATTCCCTTCCGCTCAAAGTTGCTAGCCTTGAAAATATCTAGTGGTGGATACACAGACAGAAATCTAAATATTCATTTAGGGAAGAAAACCCCCCAAATCAGATGACCCAAGGAATCACTATGTTTATCTCAGGAAATGAATTTATTCATAGTTCAAACTGGGACAATCTTTAGAGTGAAAAGGGATGCTATTAATCAAGCCAGGACAATAGGCATAAACTGGTATGTAAGCAAAACCTTACCTGCCATTTAGCCTTAGCAGGCAAGCTTCGATATGTAATTTCCTTCCCTAGCTCAGGGAATCAGTATTTTGGGATGCAAAAACACAAATAGATTTGGGGAGAAGAGAAATAGAAAATCAGCCTGTTTTTTTCCCCCCTTCGTTCTGAATATTGAGACAGTTTATGTGTGTGTGTGTATGTGTTTAATATGAACACTGAGAATATGATGACAGGCGACTGGATGATCTATCCACCATGGCAACAGTCGCAGTGTTTGTCAGCTGATAATAGCCAAGTGCAAGGTTATGTACATTACTCTGTTTGAGACCACGCACTAAGCATTTCCATTACAAAGAAAAAATAAGCTTGGAATGCATATGGACCATTTTAGACTCACCTTTAGCTTTAGAACTGGGGTCATTGGAAGCCCAGTTAATTTAGGGGGAGTCTTTACCCTTTAATCCTTTTCCTATGTTATTTGAGACACATAATAACTCATACATGTTTTCAAGACATAAGAGCTCATGCACATGTGTCCATACATGCATGCTTTGTCATACTTGGCAACCAAATTCAGCCTGATGCTGAGATCAGGGTCTAGAGACAAGAGATTATAGGCTAGCATGGAGTGAGATAATTCTGTTCCCTCTAAGGTGTTTAGGGAAAGAATTTATGTTCCTAGAGGGAACTGAGTGAGGCACCTGCTCCGAAACACGTCTCTTATGTGGAGCCTTCCCTATTCTCCATTACCTGTCCCACGTTCTTCCCTGTAGACCAGATCTTCAACTTTTAGCAGACTCACAAGTTTCTAGCAAGTGAGTGCCTGTCACTGAGGATGTATATAATTGAAGTGGCTTTTGTATGCAAATATTGGACTGATTGACCCCTCACAGCATCCCACGGACACACTCTAAAAATTATCTCTAGCTCCTGTTCTTTGACTTCCATGGGTCCCCTGGGGACTCTTTAGCTTCTATGTCACCAAGCCATGTGAAGGTTGCCCAAGATTTAGCTGCCTTTTGTAGAAGATCATTTTCAGAAGTTGATAGTGAACTTTCAAGAGCTAATGTACAAAGAGTATTTAATATTGATTTCCTGTCAGTACTATTGGTCCTCAGGGTTTAGGCTGCTCCAAGGATATGAACTAAGATTTTGCAGATATTTTCTAACTCCTAATTACCCCTTTCTTTCCTCTGGCTTTCTCTTAGGGGGAGCCTGAGGTTGCAAGGTGATTGGGATATTACTTTGTTTCCTCCTTACAATCCCAGAAGCAGTCAGCACTGTCCCTTCCCCTTCTGTAGACCGTTGGATGTACAAAAGTTATATCATGGACACGATGCATAACCCCTCCTTCTGCAGGAGACATCTGCAGCTGGTGCACTCCCTGGCTTAGGCTCATGTTTGGCTTTGGGATTGGTGGTGTGGTAGTCAAACTATATTAATTTTAGGAATGCCTTAACATATTTAACTCTTCTTTTACTCAATATAACCTTCTCTTTCTTTTTCTTTTCATTTCTTTTTTTTTTTTTTTTTGGCTTTTTAAGGCATATGGAAATTCCCAGGCTAGGGGTTGCATCAGAAGTACAGCCGCCAGCCTCTACCACAACCATAGCTACGTGGGATCGGAGCTGCATCTGTGATCTACACCACGGTGCACAGCAACGCCAGATCCTTAACCCACTGAGTCAGGCTAGGGATCAAACCTGCATCCTCATGGATACTACAGTGGGGTTTGCTACCACAGAGCCATGATGGGAACTCCATTTTTTTGCCATTTCTCTCACGACCAGACACGGGATTCATAATTCATGCTGACTTCCGTGTCAGGATTTGATCAGGCAGCAGCAACTCTCTTGGGCTTCTATGTCCCTCAGCCACAAGTGGGCATGTCACAGGCCTTCCCTTTCCCCAAATCGGACTGAACAAATAATCCTATTTGTATTTCTCTACACACGCCTTCTGGTGTGTGGGGAAATAGAAAGCACAGGCTTTTTCTAAAAGGTTCAAATCTACCAAGGATAGATAACTGCTAGTTTCTATACATCTCAGATTCAAACCAACATGCAAAAAAGGCTGCCACCTCAGTTATTTCATTCTCCTAATTAGAAGTCAGTCTCCCTCAGCACTAGGTTTTCATTCTCTTTAACAGAAATCTCATTAGGGCTGGTATTACAGTACTTGTCTGTCTCCTCCATTGAGTTGTTAGTTCCTTGAAAGGAGGAGGGAGCAATGAGTTAATCCTTTCTATGTGTCTAACCCTATGAAGTGTGTCTGCTATGCAGAGATACCCAAAATATTTGCTGAGATTTATGACACTTAAATGGTATGTTTATTGCAAACCAGCAGAGTTCTAGATACCACAGTGATTTCACAAAGAGCATGTTCAGACCCCTGATTATAAATTCATTCTTTAAATTAAAAAAATAATATCAGATACCCTAATATATTCTAAGTAAGAACATGGTGGGGTTTTTTTTTTTTTAATAATTTTGGTTTGGAGAGATGTAACATATGTAATATAGCTGTTTCATCATATTCTAAGCCTGGACAGCTTTACTTTTTTGTTGATTAAGCCCATGCTTTGCACTCGTAGCAACCTCAACTCAAATGAATAAATCTCCAAATGCAAATCTTTGCTCCTGCCCTCTAGGTCTATCTATTTCTAGAGACCTCAATACTCCCTTTCACTTCAGCTCTCACTTTTCCCCATATCTCCCACCACTTAGCAATAGGAGAAGACTTAATCTACCTATTGTGGTGGGGAACATTAAATCAAGGAAGGCTTTTGGAGAAAGGCAGCAGTTAAGCTGGTCTTTGAGGGATAGACAGAGATGAGGGGAAAGGACAATCCAGAAAGGGATGTTAGTAGGGACCAATGTACAAATAGTACAGGGAAGTGCTCACCAACTTTGCTTTGAATTGGGATTAACTGGTGTTTGTAGGGTGTTTCCATAAATGTGAATTCCTGATACCCCTCTCTATCTCCAGAGATTTTGGTAAACATGGTTGGGTTTTGTTTGTTTGGTGTTTTTTTTTTTTTTTTCCCCAAAAAGAAGCTCAGTTTCCTTTAATTATCACCATTATCTGCTACATATTTGGCCAACTTCAAGCTTTCCCTTTCAGTGACTTTGTCCATACTTCTTCATGACCATAGCCTGTCCAGTTCCTTCCCCTGTCCCTAACCAAGGCAGACCCATTGATGGAGATACAATGCAGTCTTTATCTCCTACCCATAGCCTTTCTTTTTTCCCCCACACCTATGAACTATGGAAGTTCCTGGGCCAGGGATCAAATCTGAGCCACAGCTGTGGGCTATACCACAGTTGTGCCAATTCTGGATCCTTAACTTACTGAGCCACAGTGGGAACTCACCAAAAGCCCTTCTTTTTTTTTTTTTTCCTTTTTTCTTTTTTTATGGCCTTACCTGCTGCACATGTAAGTTCCCTGGCTAGGGGTCAAATTGGAGCTGCGGCTGTAGGCCTAGGCTACAGCCAAAGCAACGCAGGATCTGAGCCATATCTGTGACCTATTCCACAGCTTCCAGCAACACTATGTCCTAAACCCACTGAGTGAGGCTGCGGATCAAACCTGCATCCTCACAGACACTGTTTGGTTCTTAACTCCGCAAAAGCCCCTCTTGCCTGGAGATGCCAGCTGTGTATCCTCCCTTGTTCTGAATGTTGGAATGTAAAGCACTGATTGGCCCTACCAAGTATTAGCAGACTGATATTCTTAACAGATTCCTTCAGGCAGTGAGAATTCTAGGTTGAGGCAAATTTTATCTGCTTTGAATTTCCCATATCACTTTGTACAGTGCCCTACGCATAGTATATACTCAGTATATGTTCACTAAAATGATTTGGCTCAATGTAGCAGACTGGCCTTAACTGATATTTTACTCTTAGCTACAATGAGGAGTTTTGGGTCCTGAATATATGTGTGATCATAAGAATTTCAGTAATGGAAATTGAGCATGATAAAAAGGGAATGAAAACAGCCTCTCTACAGATTTTCTGGCTTGAGTCATGGCCTGAATAGTTTATGATGAATGTAGAACGTTTTAATGAAAGACTTCCTGGCAAGGAGAAATCATCTATCTCTGTAATAGCGATTTTCCCATTTTCCCTATTAGAGCTGTTAAAGCCCGAAAGCTATGCCAAGTATGTAGGGGTGTGTATGTGTGTGTGTGCATGGATGCACACATGCTGGTTGGGATATTGGCAGCCTTACTAAAGAGCATGCATTCTTCATGTTATCTTGCACCAGAATTTCTTTCATCTTTTATAGAATTCACCCCCAGGAACTCATGTCTTCCATGTTATTATTTTCTTTGATAATAGATTTTAGGGTGAGAGAAGTTCCTTTATCATTTTTGAAAATTTATATTTATTCTTTATTTTTAGGAAGGGGATAGATGTTTATTGAAGAAAGAGAATTCTCAATGAGTTCCCAATTACTGTGAAATAAATAGGTGGAAATCCCTTTACGTTTTCACTTAGGGCCAAAGAGCTAAATACTTTTTATATCATTCTCTTCCTGAACCACCATCTCTCCAGAAGCTTGAGTGCTATTAGCATCAAGGGCAGTTTTTATTCACTAATGTAAAGTTTTCTTTTCATCTTTTCTGGAATAGGGCAGTCTCTGGGTATCTAATTTCCCTCTTCTTTTAGATACATGGGGAAGATTGTCTTTAGGCAATGGTATATGAGCAGATGTGACTGTCACTTCAGCATGGCTGTGTTTGCTTCCTGGGCCTGGACTCTTTAAGCCTCTCTTCCAAGGTTGACAAGATTGTGGAGGCAGTTATCAATATGGCAGTCTAATAACAAGACCTTATATAGAAATCAGCTACCCTGGGAGTTCCCACTGCAACACAGTGGGTTAAGGATCTGTTGTTGCTGCAGCTGTGGCATAGGTCTCAGCTGAGTCTAGAATTCAGTCCCTGGCCTGAGAACTTCCATATGCCATGGGTGCATCCAAAAAAAAAAAACAAAAAACAAAACAAACAAAACCGATTACCTCCCCTGTAGAGTCATCTGGGCCTGTAGCACATTTTTCATTACCATAAACATCGAAGAAGTATTGTTTTTGTCCTGACAGGGATCACTCTGAGCCAAAACAAAACATAAGCTATTTCCGTCTTTGGTTTGCACTAGTTAATGCATTTAATCTCTAAATGGCATGAATTAGTTAGTGAATGGCTAACACAATGTCATCTTAATACATTACTTATATTCTGCATATAACTGAAAACTTTTCCCTGCTGTTCTTTTGATTCTGAGCTGAGATAGAAGGGCACATTTCTTTGAACTCAGTCCTTTCATATCAGACACATAGTAGATATTCCAGAAATACCCACTCCTTTTTTTGTACTATGAGACAATCCTATTCTAAGGAATTTGGCTCTATTGGATCGAGTTGATCCTTAGAAGAATTTCTATATCAATGTAATTTGTAACACTGCGACCTCTCCTCTCCTATCCCTCCCATATATTCCCTAAATCATCTTCTTCCTCTCTACCTTCATTCTCTACCAAATATTTGTGTGCTGTTCTAAGTTCCTCTCACTAGGAAAGTCAGTTGATAAATTCAGTAATAATAAGGAAGAAATTAAGGCATGTGTTATCTTTCCCAGAGGAAGTGACAGGTATTAGGGTAGACCATTTGTCCTCAAAGTGTGGTGTGTGGCTTGTTCATGAAGCATCAGCATTATTTGACCACTTGCTAGAAATATGAGTTTCAAGGCCCCAACACAGACCTACTAATTCAGAAATTTTCAAAATTAGAGTCCAGCTACTTATAAAAATTTTTGATAAATATGTGTTTTAAGAAGCCCTCCAGGTGATACTGTGATACTGAATACAGTAAAGTTTGAGAACGTAAGGTGATAGAAGTTGCAATTTTTTGTTAAATTTAGAACTTTATGCAATATTGTATATTAGTTTTGCGGGTGATAATTCTGTGTTTGGGAACTTTTCATTCTCTTTAAGCAGCATCATCACTATATAAATAGGAATTTGTCTGTGTAACCTGCATGCTTAGTCAGATTCTGAGTGCAAGGGTTGCACATACACCTAAACTTTTGAGTAGGTAGAATAGGTTGCAGCCTAATGTACATGATTTCACAACTGCTGGAACAGCATGAAGACTTACATTTACTGTTTGTCATATTCCGTGATATTTCACCTTTAGAGATTCATGTCATAGTTTCTTATGAAAATTTTAATAGTGTTTATGTTATTGAAACAGACTTGAGACTGCTTGCCCACACACAGTAAAGCCAATCTACTGACACCAGGTTTTGGTAAATAAAAATGCAGCATTTATTACACGGTGCCAAGCAAGGAGTCCTGGGCAGTTAGTACTTAAATGACCTGAGTCTTTCAGAGAAAGCTTTTTCAAGGTGAGGTAGGCAGGTTGACGGAAATGTGATGAGCTCGTAGACATTCTTCTGATTGGGTGTTGTTGAGATAATTGGGAATTAACATTATCAACCTTCTGGTTCCAAGTGACTTGGGATCTAAGTGGTTGTGGGCAGCAAAGAGTTCCACCCAGTGGGGGTTTCTGTATCTGCAAAACAGTTCAAAGAACATGGCTTAGAATATTATCCATAGCCTTTGAGAAGGATCTAAAAGTCCTTGAGTTTGTTTAATGGCTAAACTATTATCTTTTTTTTTTTTTTGTCTTTTTGCTAATTCTTGGGCCGCTCCCACGGCATATGGAGGTTCCTAGGCTAGGGGTCCAATCGGAGCTGTAGTCTCCGGCCTACACCAGATCCACAGCAACGCGGGATCCGAGCCGCGTCTGCAACCTACACCACAGCTCACGGCAACGCCGGATCGTTAACCCACTGAGCAAGGGCAGGGACCAAACCCGCAACCTCGTGGTTCCTAGTCGGATTCGTTAACCACTGCGCCACGACGGGAACTCCCTAAACTATTATCATTTTGTCTTGCATGACCGCTTTCCTTTCTTTTTCCACTTTCTCATTCCTCTGATTAAATTTATTCTTTGACTACAGTTTTTCTACCACCAAAAAGCAGGACATAGAAAGGGGTTCTCTTCTGGGAAGGCCCTATAAGGTCTTGCTTGGTCATATTTAGAGGGGGATGCTTTCAACCAGTATCACCTAATAGTCTGCTGAGAACAAGAACCTATAGGACTGGCCACAATGAGACATCTGAAAATAGAGTAAAGACAAATTTTGCTAACCGCGGAGTGCTGTTTCCATCTCTGTGTACCATACCTAGTGATGTTGCTGTTTCTCAGTAGCTGTGGGCCTGAGAGCCCAAAGCAAAGTCCTCATGGGGCATTCTTCTCATTCACAGGAATTTTTGAAATAAACTTTCCAGGCCCATTGTAATCCCTTTAATAGATATAAAATATAAAATTGCAAAGACAAGTTTATGTCCCGATAAGACAAAATCATATTCTAGAGAATAGGGAGATATAGTATAGGATAGATTTTCTGGAAATAGACAAAAGTCACTTGAAATTGGGTTATCACATTCTGTGCTAAGCAATTCACAAACCACATGATTCACTCAGCCCACAGATCATCATCAAAAGGAAAAGTGAAGTAAAAAACAAAGTTCCAGGGACTAAATGCAGCTGAGATGCCCTTTAGCCTACAGGTACAGGTTTCCATCAGACAAGCACACTCATTTGGACAGTATAGGTGAATAGCATATAATTGAACAGAACCACACAGTATGTATTTACTTCCCTCTCAAATGCTTCAGCGTTGACCATTTACAATTTCACACAACTTTCAGCGATCAGCGCATGTATAAATATAAGTAAAACATATATTTTGGCTATTTTAGGCCATTCATCAGAGAAAGGGCCCCATGGAGACTCCACTCTGAATCATGTACGCAGGTCTGAGGGCAATGCTAAGCATAGCACACCAGCTCTCTCCAAGCACAGGGACAGTCACTTGGTGGTAGCCATGCAATTGCAAGTTGACTTTGATACATATGGGAAAATACAAGACACTTCTGGAAAATTTTTTTGGTCAGGCATGAGAGGATCTTAAAACTACCAATATTTGGGGTCAGCAAAACTAATGAAGAAGCTCTTTTCTAAAACACTGAGTAAATTAGAAAGATTATTAACTTAAATGATAGGTATTTAATTATATAAAACCCGTCAACCTAGCTCTGGCTAAGAGCTTTGCCTTCCTTGGCCTACTACTTTTGCTAGGGCTCAGGTAAAGTTGAGGACACAGAAGATAGGCCATTTGTCTCGTGGCCAGTGCCTGGCCAGATATTGGAATAAATCTACCTAGCAACAGCACTTCTGTTATCATAAACCCAGCCTTGGGCAGAGCTCTGTCACCTAATAGGTGGGCCAGTGTAGCTGTTTTAGAGGGGGCTTGCCTCAAATTTTTCTCCACAAATATTTCCTGCAGCTAAGGGGACCAAATTCCTCTAAGAGACATGAATTTTATTCTCAGCAATCAGTGTTGTTGCCTAAATCCAGAGTCTAGTTCTAGGGTCCAATTAAGCGTAGATTCTGATCCTTCAATCGCACTTAAATTCCTGGCCTCTGCTGACCATTGATGGCAGGCATTTTTCTTCTCCCTGAATTCTGTGTGTTGGAAAAGTCCTGCATGAGTGAATATGGGAAGCCACCTAACAGCATTAACTTGTTCATATTGTGCTCCTTTTAGTGTATATATAAAATACACCCAAGTTTTAAAATAAGAAACTAGACTGCTTGTATAACATAGGGAATTTCCCCCAATATTCTGTGATAATTCATATGGGGAAAGAATCTGAAAAAGCAAAAAAAAAAAAAAAAAAAGATACTAGAGTCCCATTTCTTATACTCATGTAATATTGTCCTTAGCATTCCCATGGCTATATTGCCAAATGCACTGGTCAACATAGAGTTCCCCAGAGGCAGTAGCCAGATGTTCTGAGGGCATAACACTGGCTTATGCACCCACATTAACACATGCATTCTCTAGAAACATTTTCTGACATTTGTGAAGCCATCCTCCAAAACTTATCACTGTCTTGGCAAGAACAATTACAAATTTTCCCTGTGACTTCTCATGGTTCAGCTAGGAAAGTCAAAGTTTCCAACTCTGACCATCAACAGTCTAATACTGATGAAAAAATATGTAACAGAAAATACTCAAATCCATAATATCGATTATGAGGTATAGGTGTCACTTAGCTCCTGCCATGCTGAACGTCCTTTGAATCCTGCTTCAGCAAAATCTACATGTCACTCATTTGAAAAGAACCACTAGCCTGAACAACTCCATCTGAACTCTAAATTCTCCTTAACACCCTTTAGAAAAAATAGCCATATTCAAGGAAGTGTTGATTCTATCACATTAATGTAAAAAAGCAAGTAGCCCTTCTTCTTCAGAAGCATAGTCTCTTTCTCAACAGTAAATCTGATTACTTCTGATTTTAGAGAGTTGGTCTTGGTTCCCCATTAAATCAAAGCAGTGGATCATGCATTGCACATCTTCTAGGTTTCCATATTTGTTGGCAGATAAGTTGGACCTGGCCTAAGATGAGCCTTCATAATGGCTGGTGGCCTCTTATTCTGTTCGGCATGCCTACCTCAGCCAGAAACTCAACAGGAATGGTGCTGAAGACTGGTGCTGGCGACAGAGCTAGTTATGATAAATGTCACCCAGCTCCCAATTAGAACCTAGGTTTGCCACCTGGAAAGTTCTCCTTCATTTTCAGGAAAAAACAAACTTTTTGTAGCTTTTAGGGGAAAAAAAAACCTTATCAGTTTCAGCTTGACCTATTATTTCTAATGTCCCATGAGCAAATAACTTAGTTGGTTAAAGCCAACTGATAATGGAACTCATTAAAAAAAGTCACAAATAGCCAAGACATGGAAACAACCCAAATGTCCATCAACAGAGGATTGGATTCGGAAGCTGTGGTATATAGACACAATGGAATACTACTCAGCCATAAAAAAGAATGACATAATGCCATTTGCAGCAACATGGATGGACCTAGAGAACCTCATACTGAGTGAAGTGAGCCAGAAAGACAAAGACAAATACCATATGATATCACTTATAACTGGAATCTAATATCCAGCACAAATGAACATCTCCTCAGAAAAGAAAATCATGGACTTGGAGAAGAGACTTTTGGCTGCCTGATGGGAGGGGGAGGGAGTGGGAGGGATTGGGAGCTTGGGCTTGTCAGACACAACTTAGAATAGATTTACAAGGAGATCCTGCTGAATAGCATTGAGAACTTTGTCTAGAGACTCATGTTGCAAGAGAAGAAAGGCTGGGGGAAAAATGTAATTGTAATGTATACATGTAAGGATAATCTCACCCCCTTGGTGTACAGTGGGAAAAAAATAATAATAAATAATTAAAAAAAAAAAAGTCACACTCTGACATGGGCTACCTGGAGAAGTGAGATGCATAGAGAGGAGAGAGGTTCCCTACCTATTGAATTTGAGAAATGCTTCCAGCTCTTTCTCAGCCATCCTAAGAACTATATAAGTAATAGGCAAGCTGCTATCTCCACACACTCTTTTTGAATTGGGTATGATAGAGAGTTGGAAGATCAACTTGTGTCACTGTTTTCTCTTGCATTATTTCCTCCCACCCCAAGACTGAGGTGATTTTTTTGGAGGTGACTTTATTTTTTTTTTCATTTATTTTAAAAAATGTTTATATAATATTAAAGGTTACTTTCCATTTACAGTTATTATAAAATATTGCCTATATTCCCATGTTGTACAATTCATTCTTGCAACCTATCATATGCCCAATATTTTGTCACTCCCACTCTCCTACCAGTATAGAGCCCCTCCCCCCCATCATCACCGGTAACCATTGGTTTGTTCTCAATATTTGTGAGTCTGGTTCTTTGTGTTATATTCACTAGTTTGTTTTATTTTTGAATGTCATATATAAGTGATATCATACAGTATTTGTCTTTCTCTGTGACTTATTTCACTTGGCATAATACCCTCCAAAAACATCCATACTGCTCTGGATGGCAAAATTTCCTTTTTTTATTGTTGAGTAGTATTCCATCATATAACACTTGTTCTATATCCATTCATCAGTTGGCAGACAGTTGGGTTGCTTCCATATCCTACTTATTGTAAATAATGGTGCTATGAGCATTGGAGTGCATGTCTCCTTTCGAATTAGTATTTTTGTTTTCTTCAGATATACACCAAGGAGTGGAATTTCTAGGTTCTATGCTGGCTTTATTTTAGTTTTGTGAGAAACCTCCATGCTATTTTCCACAGTGGCTGTACCAATTATGTATGAGTTTCCTTTTTGTCCACATGCTCACCAACATTTGCTATTTTTGTTCTTGTGATGATAGCCATTCTGACAGGTGTGAGGCAATATCTCATTGTGGCTTTGATTTGCATTTCTCTGATGATTAATGATTTTGGGCATCTTTTCATGTGCCTGTTGGCCACCTGGATGTCTTCTTTGGAAAAATGTCTGTTCAGTGAGATGAGATATTTTAACACCTTTCTCATTCATTTCCTCCTTGCCCTCCTTGGCTATTGTGAAAATACATTTGGAGGAAGGTGTTAATGTCAGATAATGACAGTTGATTCCTATTCCCATGTATTTTTCTACCTGTTTTATGGGCCTTCCATGCCTGTATGCAAAGAATTAAGCAATTTGGAGATATTAAGTCCATGCAGTAAGGATTTGCATTAGCAGTATTCTGAGGCAGAGAATTTTCCACTGTCTTCTCAAGCTACTCAAGACTCAATTATTTTGGAGCTTTCCTAGCTCCCACTCTCCTGCCATCCCATGCTCCTGTAGCCCCCAAGACTTATCAAACAGAAAATGAATAAAAATCAACCCAAAGTTATTTTTGTTTATTTTTTGTCCTCACCTGCAGTATGTGGAAGTTCCTGGCCTAGAGAATGAACCCAATGCTGGATCCTTAACTAACTATGCCCCAAGGGAACGCCTCAACCCAGTGTTTAACTCTACAGGTTTCAATGCATAAAGCCTTGAAATTCAGAGAGAAGTAAGAGTTAATTAAAACATTTTTATAGCCTAGTACTTTCCACTCCTAGTTCCTTCCTTGCTATTTACACAGAGACTTGACATTTCTAATTAGGAAGTTTTACTTCCAGGCAAGTGGAATTTGCCCCCAGCTGGGAAAACATGGCTTAGTAAGAGTTTGACATCAGCCCTCATTGATCTGAAGATTATCTCTCCCTTTGAGACTGAAAAGCCTCTGGGAGACTGGGGCAGGAAAACAAATGTGGGAAAGTGTGTGGAAATTCTTCCTTTGACTTTGGGGTTAGGTGGATAAAGACTGGCATGCAGAGACTTGGGAGCAGAGATCATTTTCTTTCTTTCCCCTACTGTAGCCTTCCTCCCCTTGCTCCTCTTGTCAATATTTCATAATCTGAACTTGCTTAAGGAAGGCAGAGGACTTGTTGATCACAGCCACTGGAAAGATTTTCACATTGTTTTACCTTCACTGACAAAATAGGTTATTGCTTTGTGATTTTAAGAAATTTGGTGGAGATGTTACAGGACATTCGAGTTAGATGGGGAAATGAATTACCTCTATTTCTGTCCAAGGACCAAGTGTATTAATGCTTCTATAAAAGTGATCAGACATAGGAAGTCTTCCTCCAAATTGGAAAGCATATGTCACTTGGTTTCTTCCTTTTGTGCCTTTGGCATATTGACATTTCCCATTACTCTGTGTCTCCACTGGAGCTTAGAGACATCATGTCAGGCCATTTATGTCCTTACTGTGTGTCTTGATCCAGCTCATCTCCCCTAGAAGATACCTAATGGCAGGATGTATCTTCTGTGTAGTGAACGTCCTCTTTACTGAGAAGAAACACTGGTCTCCAAACACACTAGTCCGAATGTTTGGGAACATGTCTGGGAAGTACAGTCCATGCATCTCATTCCAGACCTGTGTAGAGGCCACTTTCGTCTCTCTCGGTACCACGCTGCTGTATTCTTGACATGCTGTCACTGTGGATGGTGATGTTAATGAAATAGTTAACTTTGTGTTGTGCTCCAGTGCATGTTTGTTCTTCAGTGCAGAGTTGTAGTGTCTCTAATTCCTGTAGCTTTGAGAAGGGTGGATAGGATGCTGAGGTAAAGTATGATTCAATTTATGTAAGTTTGATTTGCACAGGGAACTTGACAAATATGGCTATATTGTTAAACATTACATATGTTTGGACACAGTATTATGGAAAATGTTTGAAAGGAATTGAACTTATTTTCTAATGGTGACTGTATCTTCATAATCCACCCTGGTGGTTAATGGTAGAAATTGCAATTTGGAAGAACCAAGAGACATGGATTCAAACTGGGCTGAAATGATCAGTTTTTATGACCTGCATGTGCTTTCTGTTCAGGATAACAGGCAAATTTAGCACACTAATTCTTTTGTTCTCAGTTGAAGTGAAGATAAAAAGAGCTGTTGCAGGAAGCAAAGTATTTAGTAAACCTTGTTTTTCTTGAAAATTTCAGCATTCCCATTTTGCTTCCTTGCCTCTCGAAGTACTCATCTTCTTCAAGTTCTCAGTACCTGGCTGCATTTTACCTTTTTCCCTTAATTAATCAAGACATAACTTGATCACTTTACTTTCTCTGCTTCCCTGTGATCATAATTTTTTTATGGCCGATGGTGTTTGTAGTTCCCTTCTAATCAAATCAATCGCCATTGAGCATCTATTGCATGTGAAGTACCAACTGGGATAGAGGTGGTAATAGGCTTATGGGTCTTGGTCCCATCATCAAGAAATTAACAAGCTCCTAAATGGAAGAGATGAAAGTCAGTCTTGAAAATAACTTAAAGATTATAAGACATGCAATAAACAAAATTCAAAATATAAGATGTGTATATGAGAAATGTGTTATCCTTAGCAGGTTATTATTTTTTATTTTTTTAAATTATTTTATTGGTCCTTTTAGGACTGTACCCAAGGCATATGGAAGTTTCCAGGCTAGGAGTTGAATCAGAGCTACAGCTGCCAGCCTACACCACATCCACAGGATCGCCAGATCTTAGCCACGTATGTGACCTACACCACAGCTCATGGCAACATAGGATCCTTAACCCACTGAGCGAGGCCAGGGATTGAACCCACATCCTCATGGATACTACTTGGGCTCCTGACCATTGAGCTGCCACAGGAACTCCTCTTTGCAGGTTTTCAATTGGGACCTGAAAGCTTATTATCCAGTAAATAGGGATATTGGAGAAGGACATAATGAACAGAAGGAATTGCAGGGAAAGATCCACTAAAAGCAAAGCCTAGCATGCGTTCTAAGAAGAGTGAGGAATTTCATGTGACTAGAAGGTACAGTACATGCATAACAAGGTTTTTTTTTTTTTTTTAAATGTTAGCAAGACATTTGATTATTAGGAAGAATGGTTCGATAGATTTCTTTACAGAACAGTGATCCATCAGTCATTTTTGAAGAGAGGACCCCTAATTTAGGAATGTCAGTCTAGTGGGAGTATGAATGTTGGGTTGAAGTGAGGGATATTGAAGGATGGGAAACATTTAAGAAGCTCCTGTAATTGTTTAGGTGATGTGTGATGATACTCTGAACCAGTCTACTGGCAGAGATGATGGAAAGGTGGAACAGATAAAAAAACATGAGGAAGAAGATCTATAGAATTTTAGTGACTAATTTGAATTAATACATAAAGGGGAGAAAGGGTTTAAAGATGCACCATCATGTCATTCCTGATCACTGGAGTGAAGAGTGATTTTAAACAAGATTTGGAATCACTGGAGCAAATTTGTTGGTGGAGGTCAATGATGAGATCAGAGTCGTATATGTTTAGCTTAGTTGTTGCTTGTGTATTCAGATGGCGGCATTCAAGAGGCAGCTTGGATATGCATGTAGTGTGTTTCTCTGGAGAACATTAAGAGTAGAAAATTACAGATTTGGGGCATATTGTTCTAAATGTGACCAATTACTCTATGGGACTGTTGACATCACAAAAAATGGTGATCTAGTGTGAGAACAGAAGACAGAGGACTTTTCCTGGTGGAATTCCGATACTCAGGAAATAGGAGGAGGAAGAGGAGCTCATGAATGATATTAGACCAAGAATAATCAAAGATACGTGATAATTAGATTAGTGCATATTTACTGGCCCATTTTTTTCATGAGAATAGGAGTTTTTGTTGTATTCATTATTCTTTTTAAATAATAATTACTCAAGAAATGCTTGGTAAATGAATGAATGAATATCACAGAAGCCAATGGGGAAGAGTAATTTTCACAAAGGAAAAATGTTCTTAGACACTGCAGGACGCTGGAAAGTTTTAATTAAAGGAAGATTTGAATAGGTTTGCAAGCCAAAGAGAAGGAATCAGACTGCAAATGTAAGAGGCAGAAGGACTGAAGTCACAGACTGAGGTATTTCAGGAAGCCAGAGAACTGAAAGGGCCAGAAGAGAGTCAGAGATTAGTCTTCAAAGAAGTGGACACTTCTTCCTTCAAAACAAGAAGTAGGAATGAGAGGAAATAAAGGAAAAAGTATGGATGACTTGTGGTTGGATCACTGAGTGCTTAAAAAATTCATATGAAATATTTTTTCCCCTCAGAAAAGTAGATAGAAGAAGTTATCTGTTGAAGTTTAAGGCTTGGGGGACTTCAGAAAAGTAAAATATTTTTGGTATACTTACCTTGAAAAATTCTCCAAGTAGGCTTGAGTGGTGGAAATAAAAGCATTGTCCATAGGCTTTGAAAGCCCAGTCAAATTTGGACAGCAGGGGTTCATGTAAAATACCCCATCATGACATTCTTATAATTTGCCCCAGCAATGCTTAGCCCCCCTAGAGTAGGAAAAGAGTAAATGGGCTTGTGAATAATCTTAATTACCCATTTAATTTTGGAGTTTGGTTGAAACACTTGTGTGAAAGACAAGGGAGTGAGGGTTTTGAAGGGGCTGGTGAGGGAGAACACAATTGAATATATTTTTCCAATTTGTTGAGGATCTCCCAAGCGAAACTCATTGTAATAGATGTTTTTCTTGCCTGTTCTAATTTGCATCTCAGGATATACCTGGAAGATCAGGTGGTTATTATAGCATCCAATTTACAGATAATGAAACCTTAGCTCAGAAAGAGTGCCTAAAATTTCACAGTTAATTTGAAGGAGAGCTGTGATTCAAAGACTCTCCAAATACCATAAATTTTAAGTCTTTAGCAGTAAAGAAAATCTACTGTCTTCCTTACAGGTACAGGGAGGAAATGAGGTTAGGAATTAAGGATATTTGGGAGGGGGAGAGGCTTTTCCTTTGTTTCTGTAAGAGTTAAACAACTCTCTTTTGATACTCAGAATGTTGTTCCTTTATATGTTGGCACCCAGGGTGGAGAATGACTCAGTTCCTACAGTGGCCCTTCTCCCTTCATCTGCTAGACTGCTATGTTTATGCTCAACATTCTAATGTTTTAGTTTTGAAGTTCGAATGACCCAGCTTTGAATCCTGCTACATACTAATTGTGAAATCTTGGATAACTTACATAACTTCTTGGTGCCTTAGTTTCCTCTTCTGTGTAATGGAGACAATAACTGCATCATAGAATTAAGCAAGATAGAATCTGTTATTTCCCTAGCAGAGTGTTATAGGAGCACAATAAATGCTATTATCATACCAAAATGTCTGTTACAATCAATGTTATATTTTACAACTTTATGAACACTGGCCTCATCCTGTCCTATTGCTCTGCCCCAGAACTCATTTTCATGTCTAATTCCTAAGGCCTAGAAAGCAATTCAGAGTCCAGAGTATCAGATGTCTCAGGACATCCTGCATCCAAATTATTTGACTGGGTCCCCTGAGGTTTGGGCCTCAGACATGAGAGAAGCCAGGCACTTTGGCTGCTAGTGGGTGAAGCACACAGAGAATTAGTTCTGAAGCAAAGCAGGGAAGACCAGTTGGTTGCAGGGTAAGCTCAAAAATTAAGAGCTAAAATCTGAAACCTGTGTTTCCGTTAGTTTGTGTAGTAAGAATGATGATTAAATTGGGTCAGTAGAAATTGTCCACAATGATACTAAAGAACTAAAGTTACAAAGAGTAATTGATGAAGGCATTGTCATCACGCTCTGTTAATTCTTTCTTAATCTGGCTCTTGCTCATTTTTAGGCCTTATTCATGCTTCACAATTCATATTTCAGCAGTGATAAGCTGCTAGCCTTTATGTGACATACATTCTATAATGCTTTTTCTACCACCCTGTCTTTGCTTCTAGAGTCTGTTTGTGTTGACTGCCCTCCCATCCTTTTCCTAGTGCACTCCTACTTCTCTATTAAGAATCAAGTCATGTATCACCTCCTCCAGAGAGGATTGACTCCCCATCCCCCAGACCAGATTGGCCTTTCCAAACACACTGTGCACATTTATATCACGACATATCTAAATCATTTTATCAGTTTGTCTTCTCCCTCTGAATGTTCAGTTTTGGGAGGATCAGGATTGCGTCTTATTTATCTTTGTACTCATGACACTTAGAATAGCATTTGGCACAGAGTTACTATTCAATAAGTATATATTTACAAAAACATATGAGACTGTACGTAGCATAGTAACAATTATGTAGATCATTTAACTTGCATTTACTAACAACTCTTTTGCAAGTTTTATTGGATTAGAGCCGTGATCTCTCTATATGTTTTCTCAGTCTTCATAGTCTGTTGCTGATAGAGCATGGCTGTCTGCTCGCAACTTAAACAAATTACTGGGGACACTGCTTACAAGGTACACATTTTTCTTTATAGTCTTTTGTTCTTTAACCTCCGGGGATTTCTGAATCGCTGGATACTATCTAGTTTGGAACAAAATCCTGAAGAATACAACCACCTGCAAAAATAAGTTAAAACCGTATATATAATATTTCAACAGCCGTATTTCATTGTAAAAATAAAAGCTGATTTACCTGCTCTCCTATCACCAATAACTCTCCATTAACTGGCCTCTTTCCTCAGTTGCTATTGAAAGAGAACTGATGTTCCTAACATGAGCCCTGAGATTCCGTATCTTCCCTGAAGTGCATTATGAATCATCAAAAGAACATTCAAACTCTCTTCAGGCTTGTTTTAGTATAGAATATATTTTCTCTTCCTATTCTTTGAAAGTTGTCTCATGCAGAATGGAATTGTCAATAGAATGTTAGATTAACCACATCCCTTGACCATGCCTGAAAACAGATTTCCTTAAATAGGTCTGATGACAGTCATTGAATTATTGTATAGAATTTCAATAGCATGCCAAGGGTGATTTCTGTCTTTAAATTTAGGCAATTAGATGCTGTTTCTTTTCTTTCAGAGAGAGTTATTTTAAGGACTCATTAAATGATACCTGAATCATACCTCTGGTCTTTCGAAGAATGGTGCTAGATAAATGTAATAGCAAGTGAAGCAGGCATTGCTTCTTTTAGTCAACATGGAAAAAAAAACTTACAGTTTCATCTGAGTGGTGCAGATGTTTTTCTTCTTATAGTTAAGGTCAACCATCTCTTGCTTCAATCGGATACAGAGTTTTGAATTAGCGTCTTACAAAATTTGCTTCTTCTCAGCTCTGTGGCTGGCATTCTATTTTGCTATATCCTAGAATGATATCAACACTTCCTATTTAATTGATTGTAACTCCAGATAACAAGTTAATGTCATTTTTTGAGAGATCGATCATTTCCTTCTAGGTAATATGTTTATAAATGGCAGCTATAACTTTAAATGTTACAATGTGTCCTTTGGCTCAGATGTCCAGATATTTCTGAATCAGCTGAGCACAAGGGATAATATAAACCAAGATGCAGGTGCCCACCTCCAGGAGAACAGTTGTTAAAGACAGGTATATGGCCTGGCTGACATCTCACATGATACCTACTAAAATGTCTAGAGCAGAGGCTGATTAAGTTAAATAGTTTTCTTTCCTGGGAAATGGAATCAGGACCAAAGATTTCAACTTGTCTCTTTTGGACACTCAAACTGGGACATCATATGAGGTTGATGCTGCAAAAGACTTGTTTTGGTTATGTGCACATAGGACAGAGAAAGCCAGGAGGAAGAGAATGCGAGAAAGAGAGATGAGAGAGACCATTTGTGTTACAGCCTGAATGTTTTTGTTCCACCCAAATTCGTATTTTGATACCCTAACCCCCAATGTGATAGAATTTGGAAGGAGAACTTTTGAGACATAATTAGGTTTAGGTGAAGTCATGATGGTGGACACCTATGATGGGATTAGTATCCGTAGAAGAATGAATGAGTCCAGAGTTTACTCTCTCTTTCCACTATGTGAGGATACAATGAGAAGGCAGAGTGAGGAAGAGCGCCTTCACTGGGAACCATTTCTTCTAGTACCTTGATCTTGGACTTCACAGCCTCTAAAATTGTGAGAGATAAATGTTGCTTAAGCTTCTCAGTCTAAGAGCAACCTGAGATGACACGGAAAAAGCAGAGGTATAAAAGATTACGAAGAGGCAAGATACTATTTGCCCCCAAAGAAAAAGAGAGAAAACAAATCTTTGTTCTGATCAGCTTTGCAGTTCCTGGTTCCTGTCCTCTTGAAACTTGCCTATATTCCGTAAGCTAGGTTCTTTCCATACTCCTATATTCTTTTAATAAATTCCAGCCCCCCTTTTTGTCTTGGCAAGTTCAATTTACTTTTCGTTCCTTGTTCCCATAAGATGGCCACTGGTTTTCATCTTGATTTACTTGAAAAAAAAAAAAAAGCAAAACTGAAATTATATTTTAATATGTATTTTAAAAACTGGATTTATATCTTATATTGGAAATTTGCCTGGTATTTAAAAGGATGATATAAATAACTGACCTTTCTGCACAGACAATTTTGTAGAAAATATTGAAAGAAAATAGATGCTCAGTTTCCCTTTTTACCTTTACAATACTGAGACTCATGCTGATTTTTCCACATTTTGGGAAATCAGTACATCTTTAGTCTAAATACTGTGGGACACTCCATTATATATGTGTGAATGTATACACACACAGACACACACTTTACCCTATTTACATCCTTAGTGAAGATATTTAAAGGTCATGTTGCCTTTATGATTTTAGCACACTGTTGCTAGAGACTGCTGATATTTAATTAAAAGGTCAGATCTTTCATCTTCCTCCGGTGACTTATGATTATTTTCATTACCACTGAGCTGAATTTGTATTATTTAATAAATCTGGATTAAAATAATTATTTAATCTCTAGAGTTGTGGAAAGATTTATTAGTTCTGAAAGCTAAATTAAACTTAAATTACATTTTGTTCAGATATACCCTCCATTAAATAACATTGTTAGAAATCTCCAAAGAATATTTTGATCAGCACCTTTGCTTGTTCCCCTTTGGAATCTTAAAAGCCATACCATCTTTCATTTCCTGCTTCTTAGAAGTAAGGCAAAAGCCACTGGCTTTAGTGCCCAACTCATTGGTAGTGCTATTTCACTTCCCAGGCTCATCCCAAGAACCTAATACTTTCAGAATCCTGGCTCCTATAGGTGCTGTCTTCACTAAGCTTCATCCTCTTTCCAGGTCTCAATACTTAGCACTTGCTACCCCATATCCTCATGTAAAATTGTAGTGGCTGAAGTTTCATCCTATAGGAGCTCTCCTTTGTCTGCTGTGATCCTGGGCTAAACCAATGCCCATGACCCTGCCTAAAACTATGATGATTTCATAGATTCTCTACCCTGGGACAACTAAAATTGAAATTGGAGCTTATGTCTCATCAACGTTGTAATGACTTAATGATAATGAAAACTTTGGGGGTTTAGGGTATGAGGTGGTCCATGGTAGATTTCTATAGGATTTCCTACTTGACATAGTAGAAGGCTCTGTCTCTATTAAATCCTAGTATGGACTCTGGGAGACAAAGATGGCAATGACCTTATAGTGGTACAGGAAGAAGAATAGAGATGAAGAAGTTGGAATTGCTTGTTCTCCTCTGACAGTCTACTGAATTCTTTATTCTGTGTTATAATTTCATTCAACCATTCATTACTTCAACTATCCTATTTTACTAGGCACAGTGCCATCTGCTAAGCATATAATGATGGTTAAAACACACACTCTGCAACGATGGAAGGTGGGTGAAACTATGGAAGGAGAGAGAAAATAAACAGACCTTTTCATTTTCAACATGTCATGTTATCTAATTTACACCTGGTTATTCACAAAAGGTTCTAAACAAAGTAACCTCTAGGAGATGCTTTAAAGGACAAGGAGAAGTTGGCTAGGTGTTTGTGTGAGAGGGAGTTGGAGAGACAGAGAAGAAAGGTATATTGGAGGTTGAGCAAGAGAATGTGCAAAGGCTTTGATCTCTGCTAGAGAATAGAAATTAATTTGGCAAGGCTGCAGCATGGACTACAAGGGCAATTTAAAAAAAGCTGAAAAGAAAAGCAGGGCCCAGAATGTGAAAGGCTTTTTACGCCATACTAAAGGGTCTGAAGATCACACTAAGGACAATGGACAACCTTTGAAAAGTTTTAAAGCAGGAAAGTTAAATCATCGTTTCATTTTCAAAAAGTCACTTTGGGAGCTTGCAATGGAATGGACTTGATTAGGGCAAAGGAAAATGCTGGGAAACTAGAAAGAAGTGTATTTCACTTGGTCATGTGATGGCAGTGGCAGTGGTGATGAAGAGAAGTGAATTGCTTCCAACTATATTAGAGCGAGGTGAACACTTCGAGATTGTCTCTATCCAATGTCAACAAACATAAGTAGGACAGAGTAGCCATTCAATAATATTTGCTTAGTGATTGGTAAGAAACAAGATGTCCACATCCTAATCTCTAGAGCTTACCTTACTTGGCCTAAAGGAATTTTCTAGATAGGGTTAAGTTAAGGAGCTTGAGATGAAGATTATCCTGGATGATCTACCCAATATTATCATAAGGTGCCTTGAAAGAGTGAGAGGGTCAAGATGTAATGAGGAAAGCAGAATGTGAGGGTCAGACATAAGCTTGCTACCCTGCTGGCTCTTAAAATGGAGGAATGTGGGCAGGAGCCAAGACCTGCAGGTAGTCTGGAGAAGCTGGAATTGGATTTTCCCCCGGAGGCATTAGAGTATAATACAGCCCTGCCATTGCTTTGATTTTAGCTTGAGGTGACCAGTGTTAGACTTCTGAACTCAAGAACAGTAAGATAACAGTTTTATATTGTTTAAGCCACTAAGTCTCTAGTAATGTGTTGCAGCAGCAATAGGAAACTAATACAGGCACCAGTGGATCTGTGTGCATTGGAACGAGGACTGCATCTCTTTGTGAGACTGGAGAAAACACAGAGAGTGAATAATGTAGCAGAGGGATTCAGGTGTAAAGGTGCCGTGGGAGTTTTTGTTTCCAGGTATGCTCTTTTAAACATACTGGAAGTTGAACTGAATGAATTATGACTAGTTAACTCAGACCCAAATGTCAGAGGCAGGCATTACCCATCATTGGTTGTGCTCTTTTTAATGTGGTCTGGCTCTATTTTAAGTAAACATAGTATACTGTGATTGAAATATTCCAAATAGATACTCATACTCCTCAGATTTGTTTTTTAAACTGTAAATGTTCCACTACATGTTCAACTCCACGAGGGCAAGGAATATACATGTCTTTTTTCTTTCTTACCTCCTATGCCTCCCACAGCACCTGGTGTGTCAGAGGCGCCCAGTAAATATTTGCCAAATAAGCAAATAAAAAGAACTGCTTTACTGTAGGGAGTTTCCAATGTACTAAGAAGCATTTAATATATATATATATATATTTTTTTTTGTCTTTTTGTTGTTGTTGCTATTTCTTGGGCCGCTCCCGCGGCATATGGAGGTTCCCAGGCTAGGGGTCGAATCGGAGCTGTAGCCACCGGCCTCCGCCACAGCAACACGGGATCCGAGCCGCGTCTGCAACCTACACCACAGCTCACGGCAACGCCGGATCGTTAACCCACTGAGCAAGGGCAGGGACCGAACCCACAACCTCATGGTTCCTAGTCGGATTCGTTAACCACTGCGCCACGACAGGAACTCCTAATTAATATATATTTTAATTACACACAGGTTTGCATGACCATAGGTTTTGTGTGAAGATGGGGATGCCAACAACTCGACTGATAATTTACTCAACATATTGAGCATTTTGGGGCATTCACTGTCTGCTCTATGAATAGGGGATACAGCAGCAAACAGAACCAAGTGCCTTCTGTCATATAATCTATAAAATGTTAGGAGAGACACACAATAAACATGCACAGTATGAATTCACAGGTATTTCTGTACTTTCTGCAAAGAGATGTCATTGTTTATCCAATATTAATAAGGTTTGAGTTTTCAGTGATTTGCCCAAGAAAATAGTTTAGAGCCATCTATATTCTTACCTCGCCCCACCCCCTTTTTAAGGTTCTATCTCAGGGTGGTTATTTGATACAGTAAAGCAGAAAAACTAGCATTTGTTGAATGCATTATATGTACTAAGCACTGTGCTGGGTATAGCCCTCTTCTCTGTCATCTACCTACCTACAATTACGATGTCAAGATAAATTTGAAAGCAGGTTACATAAACTGTTTTCTATTAGCATCTTCATTTCACACATGAAAGAAGGGTTCAGAGATGGAGGAGAATTGTTCAAGAACACACAGCTAGTAAATAGTGGAGACAGGATTTGAACACTCATTTATTGCTGGAACCCATCAGGCACAAACTATCACCACCATTTTGAATATGACCTAAACTCCTTTACCTCCATATTTCAGCAAGATCAGGTGAAAGAGTCTCGAGTTGTCACTGTGAATTGGAGTTACAATGAGGCACTGTATCGCTGTATCACATAATACTATTGCAGAGGGTGGCCTTGGTTCACTAAATCCAATGATTTGAGAGAGTGCCAGATATTGGGGATGTGAAGAAGGACCAGTGCCATTGAGGTCAAGGTTGTCAATGTGCTATTAGCATGTGAACCCAGAGGCTGCTTTTTGAAGGTATCTCCTGAGCCATATCTTTCTCTGAACCCCCATTCCATCATGAAATTTACCTTTGCATTTACTTGCTGACATTCATGGTGATCTTATTAACTGTCTGGGTCCTGATGCAGGTCTGTGATTGGAGAAACATTCCAATCTCGGCCAGGTCAGGAGGAAGGGCTGGGACTCTGGGGTGGGAGGTGAACAGTGCTTTTAATTAGCAACAGCTGATTTCCTATACCCTGGATGTAGTTTGGGAGTTCAGCAGATCCAATCATTTGAATAACAGGCTGCATTGACTGAGAGCTCCCATCCCCTGATGGGAGTCTGTCTAGTTTGAGCTCAAGAAGCTGATGTGATTAAGTGCAGGGTTTTTGATTAGGTGGACTTTGACAAGGCTTATTTGATTGTGTCAGGCTGGGGTTTCTTGAGGAATTGCCTCTGTCTCAGAATTTAGCCACAACTTGACATGTCTGGGAACTTGGGATTTCCGGGCTGTGAGGCTGAAGGAATTAATTTTAATTGGCTAAAAGTAGACTGAGGACTTCAGAAGACTACGCAAGTCCCCATTATCTCACCCACCCATTTGTTTTCCTATCAAGGACCCTAATTTAAATGACATTTGCAGGCTTCGCAGATCATTTTTATCTCTGCACTGGGCCTGAGAGTTACAAATGTACCGAGCCAGAGGAGTTTCTTGGCCTCACCCTATAGGATTCCTACCTAGGCTGTGTTTTAATTCAAACATCCTCAATAGAGCCTCTAGGCAGGACATCTGTAGCAAGGCAATGGAGGGAGAAATGGGGGTCAAGATGGGCTTTATGTTTACACTATGTGCGACTAATTATTCATTTTACTAAATACTGTAACATCATGTCCTTTCTGGGTAGTGAAAACCTATGGGACCTGCTGTAAAGATCGAATTCAGTAGTTCCTTAATTACTGCAAGGCTATATATTGTTGGCAACTTCAAAAGAATTTCCAGGCTACCTCCCCTGCGAAAGCCAGGAGTGAGTCAACATTGTGGGGAATGGAGCTTCTGTATGCACATGTTTCTTGTGTTTGAGGGTTGCTGACCATTTAGCCTATATAAGTGCATAGTAAATGCCAAATCACAGTCTGCCTTGGAAATCCATCTCAGTGTTTAACCTCTGACATTGCACTTGGAATAGTTTAGGGATGAATGGGACTCTCTGAGATAAGTGAAGCTGACCTCACATTGTAAGCACCTCTATTTGGAGCAACAATTTATTAACTCCCTCCTCAACATTCTTAGATGGATCCTACTTTGCTTAGAACTAATTCTGCAATGAACTTCCATCATGAGTGGCATCTTGTTAATGACACAGAGCCTCAAACGTGATTCTTTTTCCAAAGGGCATGAATATCTCTTGAATGAGAGCTGTTTCTAAAGAGTAACAGATGTGATTCCCAAACTAAGTTCCTTGGAAGATTCTATAGTAATTGGGTGCCAGATCCATAGGCTTCCTCCCTCCTCTGCTACCAACTTCTAAAAGGCAAGTGTCTAACGTAATGTAAAAGCTGAAAGAACCCATCCAGCCTAGGATTCAGCCAGTAACCGTGTCAGTAAAGGACAGAATGTGAGGAACTATGGTTATTTGTACCATGCTCACCTAGTATTTCTAATTTCCTGAATGTTGGGAGAAACAGACAACTAGACATACACGCTGTTCCATGCTTCCCTGGCTGCAGCATCTTCCTTATGAATTAAAATTAAGAGAGATTAATTAGTGTGCTGCTGTAGAGCATGTGGAAGATGGCTGCTCCCACGATGCATGTAGAGAGGGTGCTACAGGCCTGTGATTCATTGCTCTGTCAGCAGTGTGAGATACACTGTATGAAAATGCCATATAAATGCAAATACAAATAGAAACACCACCTTCCCTGTTGGCTAGTGATAAGGTGCTCATCCAGATGAGACATTAAGATTTAAATGCAGAAAAGTAATAGCTGAGAGGAGAAAAAAAACCCATAATTACTCTTCAAACAAAGTTTCCTTTTTAAGA
Source organism: Phacochoerus africanus (assembly GCF_016906955.1). NCBI lineage: Eukaryota > Metazoa > Chordata > Mammalia > Artiodactyla > Suidae > Phacochoerus > Phacochoerus africanus. Next base: position 109,506,124 of record NC_062560.1, on the reverse strand, counting down.
AAGTCATTAAATTACTTGTCGCCCCCTCCTCCAACCAATGACAGTTGTTCAACAGCCTGAATGGGGAGACCATCATCACGAAGGATGCATCTGTGATGATTTCAATTAGGAAAGGGACAAATTCAGAAACAGGATTGGGAGATTGTTGAGCAAAGGAGGGTGTTTTCCCCAGAGGTGATTAGCTCAAGCCAAGTTGCCTCTGATATGGACTCTAGTGGTTGATCTTCACTTTATATATTCCCTTACATACTTCATATTCTTATCCCATAAGGGGAAAAAAACAATGAAGCAGCTCAGCGGAAGGCCTAGCCATGTGCCTGACAATTCTTGAAGGAAAAGAGGTTTGCAGAGAGCCATTTTCTCCATTGTGCTTTCCAATTGTATTACAGCTTAATGGCTTACTGTTGATATATGAAAAAGTCCCTTAAGATGGATGTGAGAGGAGAATAAATAATGGAATCAGAATTTTAGAGCTGGAATGAGCCTTAGAGGATTTTACCATTGCTCCAGAACTGAAAATTTACCCAGACCCTGCCAGCAGCGAAGCTTTTCAATGCAATCAGCATTCTTATACCAGAGCCTGAAAAGAACTCCCATTTGGGTGTTATCCAGTCTAGAATTAAAAAAAGGGGGGCCCCCAAAGCAAAAGATGTCTGGAGGTTAGACCTGTTTGTCCTTACTGACATCACCCTCAAATCCAAGGGGCCTTCTTTTTTCTTTTTTTTTTTTTTCTGTCTTTTTGCTATTTCCTGGGCCGCTCCCACGGGATCCGAGCCACGTCTGCAACCTACACCACAGCTCACGGTAACACCGGATCCTTAACCCACTGAGGAAGGGCAGGGACCGAACCCGCAACCTCATGGTTCCTAGTCGGATTTGTTAACCACTGCGCCACGACGGGAACTTCCCCAAGGGGCCTTCTAAACAACCCACATTTCCCTTTATAGCCCATTGGACAGATGACACTCACTGAATTATTGAAACTGTTCTTGAACCACTTTATATTGTCTGCCTGCCTCCTGTCTTGGAACACAGTGTTCACTACAACTTCAGTTTATTGGTCCCAACGCTATTGTCCTAGAGTTCCACATTTGGAATGTGGCCAGGCAGCTTAATTCTAAATTTCTGGGAATACGTGAGTCTTTCCTTTCAGACTTGTGAGCAAGAAGAAATATCAACAATGTCATTCAGGCTATCTTACTGCTGTCACTTTCCTCTGCCCAGTACTGCCAGTCAGTTCTAATTGTCTGTTGTATCTAAGCAGCATTGGTCAATTGGCAGCAGGCAATAGATCAACAATAAACTATTGTTTGTCTATTGCAGGCCTCGGCAAATAAACTATGGCCTATGGGTTGAACACCTGTTTTTGTAAATAAAGTTTTATTGGAACAATGTTGTGCTCTTGGTTATGTAGTTTCTTTGGCTACTTTCCCACTATAACAGTGTAGTTGAGCAATTGCAGCAGAGATTGTGGCCCACAAAGCCAAAATATTTACTATCTAGTCCTTTCCAACAAAAGGTTGATAGCACTGCTCTATATCACTGGATTTTAATTAGAAATGTTCAACACAAGAATAAGACAAGCTTTTTGAACACAGAGATTGTTAGAATCTACTTATTAAAAAAAGAATGTATGTGGGTGCTTCTTGGGCTTGACGTTTTGAAAAAAATATACTCCAAATGATACTGTTATCATCTGGACTATACTAGTAAGCACTGGACTTGACTAGTAAGAACTGTTTTCTATGAACATTTTATTTTTATTTCTAAGAGTAGCTTATCGGTAAAAATTTGAGCATCAAAAATAGCAGAGCAAGAGAACTATGTTCAATGTCCTATGATAAACCATAATGGAAAAGAAACTGGATCACTTTGCTGTACAGCAGAAATTAAGACAGTATTGTAAATCAACTATACTTCAATTTAAAAAAATAGCAGGGCAGATTTCACTGATGCTTGCCAAATAGATGACATAGAATCTCCATATCCCTTCCAAGGTCACACTGAAGATATTGTTGGGAGTTCTCTAGCGTTTTTAATCTGTTACCTTGAATAAATTTGCCATTTCTCATTGCCACCTACTACCAATTATCACTAAATATGCATTGTGTATCCTCATATCTATAAAACACTACCCCTTGCCAGGTATTGCCATGTCTGCCAGGTACCACTGTCTTCTGTCAAAACCAGTGAACCAGCATTCCCCAAGATATCAATGATGCATTGTGTTTCATTGCCAAGTACAAACTGATCCTCCATCTTCAATCTGTGCTCCATTATATTTCAGGCATACACTGGTACTGGTGTTAATGCACCATCTTATAGAGATCTTTGCAAAACATTTCCATTTTGGCTTTTTCTCCATTAGTCTAAAACATGAACTGCATATGGACTAGATCCAGTAACACACCTATTGTACACAGATTCTGCTCCTCTTTGCTTCTTTATTAAATTGTTTGTGTCTGGCTACTTCTTCCCTTAGGAAAAGCTCTCACCTAGGTTTTTCAGGCCCTCAAATAAGTAGACCACAAATTCCTCAGGCAGGAAAAGGTATGATAGAATCCTGCCTTAACAGCTGCATGCAAAGCAATGAAACTAGAACACACCCTCACACCATGCACAAAAATAAACTCAAAATGGCTGAAAGACTTAAATATACGACAGGACACCATCAAACTCCTAGAAGAAAACATAGGCAAAACACTCTCTGACATCCACATCATGAATATTTTCTCAGGTCAGTCTCCCAAAGCAATAGAAATCAGAGCAAAAATAAACCCATGGGACCTCATCAAACTGACAAGCGTTTGCACAGCAAAGGAAACCCAAAAGAAAACAAAAAGACAACTTACAGAATGGGAGAAAACAGTTTCAAATGATGCAACCGACAAGGGCTTAATCTCTAGAATATATAAACAATTTATACAACCCAACAGCAAAAAAGCCAATCAAGCAATGGAAAAATGGGCAAAAGACCTGAAGAGACATTTCTCCAAAGAAGATATACAGATGGCCAGCAAACACATGAAAAAATGCTCAACATCGTTGATTATAAGAGAAATGCAAATCAAAACTACCATGAGATATCACCTCACACCAGTCAGAATGGCCATCATTAATAAATCCACAAATAACAAGTGCTGGAGGGGCTGTGGAGAAAAGGGAACCCTCCTGCACTGTTGGTGGGAATGGGAATGTAAACTGGTACAGCCACTATGGAGAACAGTTTGGAGATACCTTAGAAATCTATCCATAGAACTTCCATATGACCCCGCAATCCCACTCTTGGGCATCTATCCAGACAAAACTCTACTTAAAAGAGACACGTGCACCCGCATGTTCATTGCAGCACTATTCACAATAGCCAGGGAGTTCCCGTCGTGGCGCAGTGGTTAACGAATCCGACTAGGAACCATGAGGTTGCGGGTTCGGTCCCTGCCCTTGCTCAGTGGGTTAACGATCCAGCGTTGCCGTGAGCTGTGGTGTAGGTTGCAGACGCGGCTCGGATCCCGTGTTGCTGTGGCTCTGGCGTAGGCCTGTGGCTACAGCTCCAATTCAACCCCTAGCCTGGGAACCTCCAAGAAATAGCAACAACAAGAAGACCAAAAAAAAAAAAAAAAACAATAGCCCGGACATGGAAACAACCCAACTGTCCATCAACAGATGATTGGATTTGGAAGAGGTGGTATATAACACAATGGAATACTACTCAGCCATAAAAAAGAATGACATAATGCTATTTGCAGCAACATGGATGGAACTAGAGAATCTCATAATGAGTGAAATGAGCCAGAAAGACAAAGACAAATACCTTATGATATCACTTATACCTGGAATCTAATGTCAGAACATATGAACATCTCCTCAGAAAAGAAAATCATGGACTTGGAGAAGAGACTTGTGGCTGCCTGATGGGAGGGGGAGGGGGAGGGAGTGGGAGGGATCGGGAGCTTGGGCTTATCAGACACAACTTAGAATAGATTTACAAGGAGATCCTGCTGAATAGCATTGAGAACTTTGTCTAGATACTCATGTTGCAAGAGAAGAAAGGCTGGGGGAAAAATGTAAGTGTAATGTATACATGTAAGGATAACCTGACCCCCTTGCTGTACAGTGGGAAAATAAAAAAATTATTAAAAAAAAAAAAAAGAATCCTGTCTTAAGCTCCTGCTGGGAAACCATTTATTTGTCTGGCTGTTGTCCTACAATCCCCAAAATACTTTGTAAAAATATAAATTCTGTAATGAGCATGAAGTTGAAAGACTCAGAACCTAAGAGTACTTTGTTCTTATTAGAAAGTGATGCACATTGTCCTGAACGAAAGCATTATCTTGGTAGATACCCTCTTTTCTTCAAATGAACATATATAAAACAAGTGAAATTGTATATGATAGATGTTGCCAAATTTAAAAGGATCTAGAGAAGGCTGTTTAGGGTGTTTAAGGAGTTTAGAAAGCATTTCACTTGAGGGTGTGGAGATATTTAATCTCAGGAAGAGGAGGCAAAAGGGAGATACAATACATGTCTTCAGTCATTTGAAAGGATCCTGTATAGATGGATTTAACTTCTTTGTAATTGAGTTGGGCAGAACTCAGACCAATAAATGAAAACCAGAAAGAGCCAGAATTAAATTTAATCTAAAAAAGGATTTTATGGAGGTCCCTGGTGGCCTATTAGCTCAAGGATCTGTCACTGCTGTGGCTTGGGTTCAACCCCTGGCCTGGGAACTTCTGCATGCTGTGTGCATGGCCAAAAAAATTAAATAAAATAAAAAATACATTCAAATAGCACTTTGTGCCATTACAACAGACCGTTGTAAGAAGTAGTAAATTTATCCTTACTGTATAAATCCTAGTTAAACCTGGGTGGCCCACTGCCTGGGCTTTGGCCTATGGGAATCCTGCTCTGAATGGGAGGAGTAGCTAGGTAAGTAGATTTCAAAGTGCTTTGAGAAGCCCTAAAGTGTTCCACATTAGTATATTCAAAGCAGCTAGCTAGATGAGTCAGGAAGATAGGCCAAAAGATAGAAGTAAATCAATCAATAAAGCTGGTAAGGCAGCTTGTAGAGAAATTCTTTACCACTGTGGCATCCCCAGCCCCTCAGACACCATGTGGCGTATAGTAGGTGCTCCATAAATAATGAATACACGAACAAACGAATGAATGAGAAGAAATAATTCATTTTAGGTAACAACAGCAAAGTGATAAAATACAAGAAGCAATGCCAGTAGTATATGTTTGTGTGTGTTGGAGGGGCAGTGAATCTATTATTTAAGTTTCCTGGTGTAGAGGAAAGGGAGTTTTTAGGTGAAACTGAAGGAGATGGCAGAGGCAAAATAAGAGAATGCTGAGTAACACTGAAAGTTTCCTAAGAGCAGGTACCTTAACTGTCTGGTTTTCTCCTCTGTTCCCAGTGCAGTGTATAGTTCTGAGCATGCAGTATGTGAAAATATCATGTATTAAATGAATTAAATATACATTTATGGTGATGGGAATGAGTTCATGTACACAGCCCAATGAGTTAATCTTAGAATTTCACGTTTGAAAGGTACCAGTAGTTTTTAAAGGTATTTTTGCCAAATTCCCATCTTCAAACCATACTCTAGAATTTACTTTTTTTGGATAATTATCCCTAATGTCTCTGGCCATTCTTTCTCTTATACTTTGCTTATGCCATTTTTTAGTTGTGTGTCCTTGGAGAAGTTCATAACCACTCTGAGCTTCTATTTCCCTATCCGTGAAACAGAGGTAGTAACAATGATACCTCACAGAGTTGTGAGGGTTCAATGAGATAATTTGTGTGACATGTTGGCACATGACTGATGCCCTTTTTTTTTTCTCACAGAAGTCCAACATGGTATAGTGGAATCATCCAGACACTGGTTCAAGTATTGGCCCCATACCTTATGAGCTGTTTGAATTTGGACTTGTTATTTAACATCTCTGAAGCCTCAATGAATATCCCTACCCAAAGGACAGTTATTTGGACAAAATGAGATAATACATATAAAGTATTAAGCATAGTACATGATAAGTGCTTAATAAGTGGTAGGTATTATGTTTATGATTCTATGGCTAGATCTCAAGGGCTTCTATCCTGATCTCCTGAACACATTGGTACACCGCCTTCTGAATGATTGGTGGGCAGAAGTCAGTAAAATATAGGTTTATTGCGATCAGAAGATAATGGGCAAGACCTATTATTTCCTTAAATGCCATAAATTTAATACTTCATATTAGAATGAATTAGCTTTCTTGGTATCCCTTGAGGAATGCTGGTTCATATTCACCACACTGGGAGGGATATCACACATGATGCTAAATCATACTCTCCCTATCCTTCTCTTGTCTTTGTGCATGTGGTTTCATAACTTCGTTGGGTCATGGGTCTCATCGATTTACTTCCTAAACCTGGACCGGCCAATTAACTTTAGTGCACTCAGCCTGTCAGTTATAGGATGGTTGCAGTAGATTACCTCTGTTCTAGCAAGGTGCCCAAAGAGTTGATAAGTTTGAAAGTTCTTTGGAGATTTCCTACAGAATATGATGGGAAAGATGTGACATGAAATAGTTATTTTTCTTCTAAAACGGATAGCACTATTTTACTGATTACTCTAAGTACCCACTGGAATAATTCAAATGTTTCTGAAGGACATTATTTATTCAGTGTGCCATTAGGCTCGCACTGGTGGTTGTATCGATGATATTTTATCCTATACCTTAAAGAAGTACATTACTAAGATGCCACTGAAGTTCACGACAAGGGAAAGTTGAATTGTCAATTGAAAGTATTTTTCTAAAATAGTAGGCACTGGGAAAGTTTTATCCTTATATGTAGCCATATTTTTGCTCTACTGTGAACAATAATAAATAATAAATCATAGCATTTAAGAGCATGGACTCTGATATCAGGTTGCTTGGATTGGAGTTCTAGCTGTAGTATATACTAGCTGTGTGACCTTGGGGAGACTTCTTATGCCTCAGTTTCCTTATCTATAAAATTGTGATCAAAATAGTATCTATCTCGTACTGTTATTATGAGGATTAAATGAATCAATGCACCTATAGCCCATAGAATAGTGCCTGGTAAGTCGTAAATGCTATGTGTTTTCTATGACTCTTATTCTAGTATTAATGTAATTCCAGTATTGTTCTCCTCCTGGGCTTTCTAGATCTCTTAATAGACATTAGACCTCCAATTGATATCTAAAACTATCAGAAAATCCTCTTTTCTCTACTTTCAAAATATACCTACAGTTTGGATACTTTTCATCGGTTAAACCTCTACTGAACTTGTCCAAATTATTCTTGCCTCTTTAATTATCACCGTAGCCTTCAAATAATTCTCTACCTTCACTTTTGGTCAACATAGCCATTACTGTGACTTCTTAAGCCTCAATTGGTGAGTTCCCTGTTGGCCTAGCAGGTTAAAGATCTGGCATTGTCATGATTATGGCCTGAGTTCCATTTCTGGAACTTCTCATGACCCAGAATTTCTACATGCCACAGGGACGGCTGAACACCTCAGTTGGATTATGACTTTCCAATATTGAACATCCTCTAATAAGTTTTATTTCAGAGCAAACCCTAAAGTTCTTACATAGCCTTACAAGTGTCCTCTTGATCAAGTCCCAGTTACCTCTTTGACTTCCACTCCCAGTCTCTTTCTTAATGGTTCCATTCCCATCATCTTATCCTGTCCTTTGCTATTTCTCAAATGTGTAAGGTTTGCTTCTCAGGGAGTTTGCATTTGCTTTTCTCTCTGCTCGGAAAATCTCCCCCCCCCACCCAACATCCACATGATTCTCTTTCACCTCCTTTAGGTCTTTGATCAAATACCATTTTCTCTGTGAAGTCATTCCTTAACCTATGTTTAAAATTGTACTCCCTCCTAAATCAGCTCCTTCTGCCTCACAAATCTTTCTACATATCAATGAACAGCAAGCAAAATGTATGGATTGGAGTTCCCGTCGTGGCGCAGTGGTTAACGAATCCGACTAGGAACCATGAGGTTGTGGGTTCGGTCCCTGCCCTTGCTCAGTGGGTTAACGATCCGGCGTTGCCATGAGCTGTGGTGTAGGTTGCAGGCGCGGCTCGGATCCCGCATTGCTGTGGCTGTGGTGTAGGCTGGTGGCTACAGCTCCGATTCAACCTCTAGCCTGGGAACCTCCATATGCCGCGGGAGTGGCCCAAAGAAATAACAAAAAGACAAAAAAAATGTATGGATTAATTTATTTTAATGTACTTTTCTCCACACTTCCCCATTAGAGTATGAGGTCAGGTACCATGTTTTGTCCAGTGCTATCTATGGTAGACCTGAATTTGGCCATGTATATACACAATAAATATTGATTAGTGTTTAAGCTAGTCTCTGAATGTTGCTGGAAAACATTTCATAGTACTACAAAAAACTATATATTAAATACTTTATACTCTCTAAGGATCGTGACTTTTGATTTTCAGAAAGTGTCACTAGTCCCCATAATAGTTAATGGAGGGAGATCTGTGTATCTCATCAGAATCTAGAGTGAGAGTGAATACCTATTAGGAAAGAAAAAATAGCTTTGGTACCCTATTGGAAAGAGCATCACTGTGAAGTTAGAAAACAGAATTCTCAAGCTCAAAGCCTTGAACATCTTAGTGAACATACAATTCTTTTTTTTTGTCTTTTTGTTGTTGTTGTTGTTATTGTTGTTTGTTGTTGTTTTTGCTATTTCTTGGGCCGCTCCCGCAGCATATGGAGGTTCCCAGGCTAGGGGTTGAATCGGAGCTGTAGCCACCGGCCTACACCAGAGCCACAGCAACGCAGGATCCGAGCTGCGTCTGCAACCTACACCACAGCTCACGGCAACGCCGGATCGTTAACCCACAGAGCAAGGGCAGGGATCGAACACACAACCTCATGGTTCCTAGTCGGATTCGTTAACCACTGCGCCACGACGGGAACTCCTGGACATACAATTCTTTATTCAACAGATGGGCAAATTAAGATGCAAAAGATCCAATCATTTGTTAGCACACATTGAGCTTTCAGATTTTAGTCTAGATATCAAGTTCAATGTCATTTTCATTATATGTGATTGTAATTTCTAAGTAGGAGCCAGTGTACCAGCTAGTTAAGGGACTCAACAGATAGAATGAAAATAACTTGAGAACAACTCTTAATTATAGTGAGAGAAAAATAACATTATAAAACCTTAATCCTAAAGGGAGAGCAAGAAGAATGGTCAGAATTCCTATGGGTTGTTGAGATGCTTACTGATGTACTTTTGAGGCAGATAATGGCTTGAAGTGGAAAAGCAATAGCTTAAATTGTGGCTGAAAAAGAGGAATAGATTGCCCAAAGTCTTAAAATAGGAATTAAAAAGGTTTTTTGCTGGTCTGATTCTTCGTGGAAATCAAGTTTCCAGCAAAAGATAACCTCTGCTAGAAGAAAATGGTCTTCACACAGTGAGGATTATTTCACTGAGACCAACTTATTCTCTATGCTCATAGTTGACTGCTATACCACTGATGCTAAAACATGCTGTTTGTTGCACAATCCTAAATCGTGAAAATGAGGTTAGTGGTTTGTGGGTCCTGAGAGGAGGCAAGGATTGGATGGATTGTTTTTAATTGAGGTGGGTACAAGCTGACCAAATAGATGCTAGAATTGGAACGGGCTTAGAAGATTGTGAAGTAGGGCCAAAATTCTGGAAAATAAAGGAAAAAGAATAAATTTGAGTATCATTCTCTACCTTGTCCACCTTTTGCTTTCTATCTGCTTTTGACAGAGATACACTGTAATAATTCCATCTTTCAATATATATGCCAGACAATTCTGCCTCTTGGTAGATATGTGACATTGAACATGATGCTTATCCTCTCTGAACCTAAATATTCTTGTCTTTAAAACAATTGATAATAGTGGGAACCTACCTCAATGTAATTAAGGCCATATATGACAAAGCCACAATTAACATTATTCTCAATGGTGAAAAGCTGAAAGAATTCCCTCTACGATGAGGATGAGGGTGTCCACTCTCACCACTTTTATTCATCATAATTTTGGAAGTCCTGGACATGGCAATCAAGAGAAGAAAAAGAAATAAAAGGAATCCAAACTGGAAAAGAAGAAGCAAAACTATCACTGTTGGCTGATGATATTATACTATACCTAGAAAATCCTAAAGACATTACAAGAAAACTGCTAGAGTCCATCACTGAATTTGGTAAAGTTGCAGGTTACAAAATTAAAACAGAAATTAATTGCATTTCTGTATACTATATACATTTAATAATCAAAACAAGAATTTAGGGAAACCATCCCATTTACCATTGCATCAAAAAGAACAAAATGCCAAGGAATAAATCTACCTGAAGAGAAAAGATCTGTATTCTGAAAACTATAAGACACTGTTGAAAGAAATCAAAGATAACACAAACAGATGGAAAGATATATCATGCTCTTTGATTGGAAGAATAAATAGTGTGAAAATGACTATACTGCCCAAGGAAATCTACAGATTCATCACAATCCCTATCAAATTACCAATGGTATTTTTCACAGACATAGAACAGAAAAATTTTAAATTTGTTTGGAAACACAAAAGACCTCAAATAGCCAAAGTAATCCTGAGAAGGAAAAATGAAGCTGGAGAAATCAAGTTCCCGGACATCAGGCTAAACTACAAAGCTACAGTCATCAAAATGTTTGGTACTTGTGCAAAAACTGAAATCAGTAGATCAGTAGAACAGGATAGAAAGCCCAGAAATAAACCCAAGCACCTATGGTCAACTAGTTTATGACAGAGGCAAGAATATTCAATGGAGAAAAGATTGTCTCTCTAATAAGTGTTGCTGGGAAAACTGGACAGCTACATGTAAAAGAATGAAATTAGAACCCTTTCTAACACCATACACAAAAATAATCACTAAATGGATTAAAGATCTAAATATAAGACCATATACTATAAAACTCTTAGAGCAAAATATAGTCTGATCAGACTCTTAGATAAACTGTAGCAATATCTTCTCAGATCCACCTCTTAGAGTAAGGACAATAAAAACAAAAATAAACAAGTGAGACCTAATTACACTTAAATGTTATTGCACAGCAAATGTAACCCTAAACAAAATGAGAAGACAACCCACATAATGGGAGAATATATTTGCATATGAAGCAACTGACAAGGGATTAATCACCAAAATAAACAAAACACCTTCTGTAGCTAAAGATCAAAAAAAAACAACCCAATCACAAAATGTCCACAAGATCTCAATAGACATCTCTTGAAAAATACATACAGATGGCTACAAAAGCACATGAAAAAAATCCCCAACATCACTGTGTTAGAGAACTGCAAAATTACTGTGAGTTACCATCTTATACCGACTTTAATGGCCATCATCAAGAAGTCCTCAAACAATAAATGCTTCAGTGGGTATGGAAAAAAGGGAACCCTCTGATTCTGTTGGTGGGAATATAAGTTGGTACAACCACTATGGAAAACAGTATGGAGATTCTACAAAAAAACTAAAAATAGAATTATCATATTATCTAGCAATCCAACTCCTGGACACCTATCTTGAGAAAACCATCATTTGAAAAGATGCATTCACTCCAGTGTTCATTGCAGCACTGCTCACAATAGCTACGACCAGGAAGTAACCTAAATGTCCATTTACAGAGGTATGGACAAAGCAAATGTGGTACATATATATACAATGGCATATTACTGAGCCTTAAAAAAGCACAAAATAATGCCATTTGTAGTAACATGGATGGAGCTAGAGATACATGCTAAGTGAAGTTAGTCAGTCAGTGAAAGACAAACATCACATACCACTTATATGTGGAATCTAAAGGATACAAAGGAACTTATTTGCATAACGGAAACAGACTCACAGATTTTGAAAAAGTTATGGTTACCATAGGGGGCAGTTGTGGAGAGGGATGGATTAGGGGTTTGGGATTGGCATATGCACCCTGGGGTCTATGGAATGATTGGTCATTGTGGACCTGCTGTGTAACTCAGTGAACTCTACCCAATATTCTTTCATAATCTATGTGGGAAACAAATCTGAAATGTGTGTACGAGTATAACTGAATCACTTTATTGTACAAAAAAAATTATCAAAAAGTGTAAATCAATTATACCTCCATAAAACTTTTTAAAATAGGAAAAAAACCCTTAATGCTAACTATGGCCATCTCTTAGGGTGACTATGATGAATGAATGATATTTAATTAAAATATTTGAAATACAACCTGGTTCATAATTCACTAAATTATACGTAGATAACAAAGCTTCCTATTTTTATTATACTTCACCCAGTATGTAGCATGATATCATACATTTATATTTGTTTCTCACATACGCCTGGCGAGGCAGATGGCTTTTCGGTAGTGGTTGTTATTGTCAATAATTTTATCCTTTAGTGGGCTATTGCTTGCCATTATCATCACTTAAAACCAATTGCTACCTTATATGTAAAAATATTTTTTCCTGTTGCATTTTCTATGTGGGATCACTGTCTTTACTACGCCGTTTCAAAATCTAGGGTCAGTGCCTACATCTTTTTAAATGTCTATTTCTGTAGCCACTTATGCCTTTTTTTTTTTTGTAGCAATCAGAAGCAGGACATTTGTTGAAAGGAACTCTTTAAAGGGCACTATTATGTTTCTGCTTTTAGAGATGGACTTTTCTGACCTTTTAGAAGCTAAGACCTTTTATCCAGAGGGAGGCTAATGCCTGTGTATGTTGATTTCTCATCTGTGAATGTCTGGTTGGATGATATGGAGCATTGTTGATGCTGAAGTGCCACATGCACTGTCTAGGCTGGGCTTTCAGCTCTTGGAATGGTGTTAGAGTGGGGAAGGAGCTAAGGACACTTCTTCCCTGTGTAATATCCATCTGGCCACAGGCTTTCCCAGTTTGAGCAAACAGCGTTCTGGGCAAGAGAAACTGACACAATGAGCACAATAGGGAAAAAAATCCTCTATTTCTCAGAGACTTGACTCCCAGAAGTACTTTCCACATTCTTTTAGACAAAATCTAAGACAGAGTGCTTGAGAGAAAGACAGAATCAAAGAGAAAAAACAGACATGCACAGCCACAGACCAAAAAGATAGTGAAGCTAAAGATACAAATTGAGGAAAACATTGGCAGAGAAGGACCATGGAGAACTACATTATTCTCTGTATTAATGTAGAAGTCTGCCTTTTGCTAGAGTTCAGAATGAGACAAACAACCTGCCATGGGGACTGCTTTTAAAACCACGCACGCAGTATTTCCTTGACAATGTTCTGCTGAGAGACACTGTAGCCACTTGGAACATGTTGGGGAATCTATAACCTGGAAAGTTCATAATGAGAAATGGGGTATGGGGTTCCTAAAAAGCTATAGAATGTGCAACACCTCTGGTGTTCCCCAAATAATCAGACTCTAGCCCCTCCCCCCCAATCAGGCTCTCACTCTGCTTGTAGAAAATCAGAGGCCCAAGCCTGTCAAGTGAAATCATACCCACACCCAGAAAAAAAAAAAAAAGGTCTTTTTACCCACAAAAATGGCACGACGGGGAAATAATTGAGTAACGATGTTCAAATGTGTCAGATGAAGACAACTATAGCCAAATGGGGTAAGGAGGCTGTAACGAAAACATGGATAGAAATAAGATCTGCTGTGTAGCACTGAGAACCATGTCTAGTCACTTATGATGGAGCATGATAATGGGAGAAAAAAGTATGTGTAACTGGGTCACCATGCTGTACAGTAGAATAAAAATTGTATTGGGGGATAACAATAAAAAATTGGAAACAAAAAATAATAAAGAAATGACATAAAAGTATGAGGTGGTTATAATTGAGTTTACATCCTAGCAATGATTTAGCAAAATGACAAAATATTAGACAGCCTGAGATTGTGACTAAGGAAAAAAAAGCCGTTTCAATGTATATATTTTGATGGACAATTGTTCTTCCAACAGATGAGGGATTTATTAGCATTAGATCTGAGAAAGGTTTTAATTGTCTTGAAAGTAACTACTTTTATTCAAGAATAGTGGACCCAATATTCCCATCCATTTTTCACATATGAAATTTTAGAGTGATAAGCTCTGTCAGAAGCCTTCAGAACAGAAGTCATATTTCTGCTATAACAAGGACAGGATGGGTAATTTAAAGCAATTTGAGAACTAAAACACATTGTACAAGTAACTCATGATAATGATCCACAGACAGAAATACAAAATAGACATATCGAGGAACAATTAATACCACTCCTACTATTGTTAGACAAAACTGACAATTTTTCATATTTTGGCATATCTCTCAGACACTTTTCTCTGTATGTATGTGATATTCATGCATATATTTAAAAATGAAAATGAAAACATACTCTTCTTCTGATACTTGCCCTTCCTCCCACAATATATATGCTCTTCTATGTCAATTCATATACTTCTAGGAGGTACCTAGATCATAATTTTCATGAATACATAATCTTTCATTGCATGGATAAAATACATTTAACTAGAATTTGAACTCAAATCTGATGCCAATGCCTGTGTTTTCCACAACAAAAGGTAAAATAGGGCATAATTTAAAATGTACAGTTTAGCATGTAACACAAGAAGGTTTATGACAGCAAATAAAGAATTCTAGAGTCCCTTATATTTTTTGAGCTGGGGCATGTTAAGAGAATGATTGATTTCAAAATTTAATTCAAGTACAAAATTAAAATAAATTTAAAAATTGTTTCTTTTATAAATAAAAAAGAAGAGGAATTCCTGTTGTGGCTCAGAGGTAACAAAACCAACTAGCATTTGTGAGGACATAGGTTTGATCCCAGTCCCCCTCAGTGGGTTAAGGATCCTGCATTGCTGTGGCTGGGGTGTAGGCTGTCAGTTGCAGCGCTGAATTGACCCCATAGAGGCGGGAACCTCTATGCACCTCAAGTGCCCTAAAAAAAAAAGAAAGAAGGGAGGAGTGAAAAAATAAAACTTTCCTGGAGTTCCCTCATGGCCTAGTGGGTTAAGGATCTGGCATTGTCACTGCTGTGGCTCAGGTTTGGTCCTTGGCCTAGGAACTTCCTCATGCTATGGGCTTGGCCAAAAAAAAAAAAAAAAACCCAAAAAAACCTTTTCCCATATCCCTTCTACATGTGGTAGTTTAATAGCTAACATGATTCCAAACATACTTTGTTTTAGAGAGCCCACAGACTGAAGTGAATAGAGCACTGGAATAGGAGTCTGAGACCAATATTCCTCTTTTAGCTAAGCTGGTTACTAATTGTGTGATTCCATAGACATATCTACTTCAACAGAGATAATTCAGTAGAAAAGGATGGGTGAGGGTTTTGGTTTGCTTTGTTTTCTAAATTTCACCTGAAGTTCTTGTCTACTTTGTTGGGCGTAAGAATAATTTGCATTAGTCGTTACATTAGATTTATTTTGGAGCACCTCTTAAAAGGGAGCCAGAGAGCATTTGCCTAGGTGGCTTTTCCCTTCATCTGATTCTGTCTACTGTCTTACATGTGCCGCAGACAGCTGGCGCTGTGGCTGACATTGGAAGGTTTCTTTACCTCTGCAGCCCAGCAAGCCCATTCTTCTGAATACTTTCTTTTTCAATCTTTTTTCAGGTATCTTTGGGGTGCAGGGTGACAAGGAGTTTGTGGCAGTGGGCTGTTAGGGGTAGAAGATCCAGCATACTGCTTAGAGCTCTTTTCCTTTTTGGCAGTTATCTCCCTAAGCATGGAATTTTTGTCCAGTCAGATCATTAATGACCTTCCCAGCAAACCTATTCAAATGAAGTCAAAAATTACACCGGTAGAGAGAGAGGATCCAAACCTTTCTCCTGCCCTTAGTAAGCTCTTGTTCCTCTTCCATGCTGTCCCTCTCCGCACCACTTCCCTTTATCATATCCTGTATCCTGTCCCACTGTCTGTATGTGCCTAGATGACAGCATAAGGTCTAACGTCCACTTAACATTGTCCTAATATCAAAGTGCACTGTCTTCACAGCATTGTATCCAAAGAATAATTGGTATGTCGGGAGAGTGTGCAAGCTCACAGACTATTGTACTATTTGTCTTTTATAATGGAACTAAGCCAGGCTGGCTAGTTAATGAGCCAATTATTTTAGGACAAGCCAGTAGATCTGGACACATAGCTCTACAGCTTTGGGGTTTTATTTTTTTTAAGGCCTCTTTTCTTCAGGGCTTACCTTTCCCACAGGGAAGCTCTTCATGAGAGTCAGAGGCCAGCACTGCTGGTACCTAACTTGAAGCAATGTGATATATGAATATTTTGAGTCCTCCAAAAGATAAAACATGAAACATTAAGGAGATTGCTTTTATCTCTCTATCACTCTCTCTTTGCATATATATGTATATGTATATTTATATATACACACACTTTATTTTTATTTCATAATTCGATTTAAAAATTTGAAAATGTGGATTACCCTTTACTTATGTGATTCTTCTTTGAGGAATTTATGCTTATCAAATAATTATGGATATTGGACGAAGTTTCAAGTAAAATGAATATTCACGCAAGCATTATTTATAATTGAAAAATCTTAAATGTCCAGAAACATGGGGTGTCATTTATACCACCATTAAAATAGTACTGGAAATAAAATGGGGTTGTTCCCATTGTGGTTTAGGGGTAACGAACCTGACTAGTATCCATGAGGACACGGGCTTGATCCCTGGCCTCTCTCAGTGGGTTAAGGATCTGGTGTTGACATGAGCTGTGGTGTAGGTCACAGACATGGCTCAGATTCTGTGTTGCTGTGGCTATGATGTAGGCTGACAGCTACAGCTCTGATTTGACACCGAGCCTGGGAACCTCTATATGCTACAGATGAGGCCATAAAACTACCAAAAAAAAAAAAAAAGAAAGAAGAAAATGGGTAAATATGTTCCTTCATAATGTTAAGTGAAAAATACAGGTTATAAACAGTATGTAATATGATTTCGTGTGTGTGCCAGTTTATGTGTGTGGGTAGTTTGTAATGATTTGATGTGCACTAAAATATCGGAAGTGATTTTCTCTGCGTGTTGAGGCTATTGGATATTGAGCAATTAAATACTTAGCAACTTGTCTTATACAAATTCCTTAGAATTTAAAATCATTAAGATTCTATTACTTTATTTCATATTTTTATAAAGGAAAACCTTAATAATAATATTAGTGTGCATGTTTCATTACCCCTCCCACCTTATTCTAAGCCATACAAAATAATAAATTCTTTACATTTGTTTCCAATTACTGTGAGTAGGTTTTTCTTTTCATCATCATTTTCTCATTTGTTCCAATAAAGGAATATTGCTTTTGGTTATGAGGGAAAGTTATTAAATTTTATCCCCTGATATATTTACATTTTGATTTATTTTATAAGAATATTGTATATAAATTATGTCTTCCCTGCATGAAATTATATGAAGTAAAGTATAAGGTATATAGATTGAGCTAAGCATATGTAGGTCTATCTTGCTAATTGGCATTGTCATCTATAAATTGTGGGATCTTGGACAAGTTACTTTTTTGTCTTTTAGTTTCATCATCTGCAATTGCGACAGCAACAGTTTTCACCTCATAGGGTTTTTGTGTGTGTTAAATGAGATAATACATATATTCAGGCTAGTGTATGGAGCATAAGTGAATTTTCAATGCAATGTACCCATTGCTGTTACCATCTTTATCAATCTAAAAGTCGCATAACATGGAGTTCCTGTCATTGTGCAGTGGAAATGGATCTGACTAGGATCCATGAGGATGCACGTTCAATCCTTGGCCTTGCTCAGTGGGTTAAGTATCTGGCATTGCCATGAGCTGTAGTGTTGTTTGCAGACTTGGCTCAGATCTGACTTTGCTGTGGTATGATGTAGGTCAGCAGCTACAGCTTTCATTTGACTCCTAGCCTGTGAACCTGCCTATTCCCTGGGTATGGCCATAAAAAAGCAAAAAAAAAAAAAAAGTGTAACAGATTGTAGAATATTGTAGTTTTAAAGCATGACCACAAATTCTTTGACATTCCTCACCTGGAGACATGGAACCTACCTTTTCTCTCCGTGAATCCAGAGTATGGTGAAAGTTAGGTTGTATGGCGTCTGAGGCTGAATTTTAAAAGCCATCTAGCTCCACCAGTTTCTCTTGGAACACTGAAGAATTTCTTGAACGAACTGGTAAAGCATTTCTTGACCCTCCTGTGTTAGAGTTGCTTTAATATCCACTGAGACTCGCCTTCCAGACATTCCCCACCAAGGCACAGGGATGTGAGTGCAAGACTGAAGCTGTCCTGGACTGTGTAGCCCATTGCACTCACCAGCTTAGTAACTTTGATTGACCCAAGTTGATGTAATAGGGAGCAGAAGAAATACTTAACCACTCTTTTTATAATTACTGACTTAAAGGATCCAGGAGACTTAGTAAAATAGTTGTTTTGAGTAACTTTCTTTTAAATAGTGTATTAGGCATCTATGATAAGCAGAAGAGATTTCACTACTAGTACCAGGGTAATGTCATAATACTGAAAACCCCTAGGTTGGCTTTGTAACCAGGCAGCAGATGGAAACTAGATAACCATTGAGGAGACTGTTAGAGGAAGCTTTGTTGCCCCTCAAGGAGTCTGTTAGTGATGGCTTAAAGAAAAGGAAGGCAAATGTTACTGGAAGCTAGAGGAAAGGAGACATTTTGTATGCAGTGACACCAAATTTAACAAAACAAATAGAAGATGTACCAGAGTAGAGGTTTCTGACTAAAGAGATTTCCATGCAGAATGCTGAAGATATCAACTAGTTCCTTTTACTTGCATATCATACAGAATAAGAATTCTTCAGTTCTCAAGAAGAATTTGTAGGGCATATGATAGAGATAGGACTTAATGGAATCAAAAAGAAAATTATTTCTCATCTGCAGTCAATACAAGTAGAAGATTCTCAAACCAAGAAAAGACCTCAAGACAAAAATCTAAGTAATAAGGCCTCTGGGGGGAAAAATGAAGATAAGAAGTGGTCATAAAACTCTTTAAGACAGAGGAAAGGTTTTCCAAGGATCTAGCTTCATGGAGAGCACAACATATTAGAAGACTGATCTTAAAACAGTCTGGGGGTATGGCTCTTGTATAATGAAATGGACAATAAGTCAAGCCATATGAAGTTAGCATCTTTTAAAAACCATTATATCAGCTCCAACTGAAAGAGAGAAAACATAAAATTAAAAGATAACCTTGGATGCAAAACATCTATGATCAGGAAATAGGCTGAGAAAAGTACTCAGCTGCAAACATGGCTTACTTTTTATGAAAAAGGAAGAATAACTCAGAGGACAGAACTAAGGGACCAGAGAGTGGTGTCAAGAGCTAGTGAGTAAAACTGGACCTAGTAAAGAGACTGTATGGAAATTCTGGATTTCAGAATTGTCTTAGACCTGCAATTGCTATGTGCCTCCTACCTTCCTCTTCAAATGGAAGTATCTTTTCTTACTATGCTATGCCTTCCCATTGTTGTACATTTGATGGAAGCTCACTTGTCTCGTTTCATAGGTTTTCACATTGAAAGGACCCATGTCTAGGGAACTGGATGCAAGGATCCTCTTCTTCACCTGGACTTAATTACAAACAAAGTCCTGGACTTTAAACCTGAACTTGATGCCCAGATTGGATACACTGGAGAGTATTGGGAGGGCTTACCTATACTTTGCATGTGTGAGGAATATAAATAATTTTTAGCCAAAGAATGCACTGTTCTTATTTTTAAAAAATGGTTCCAAATTCTTTGACATTGCTCTTGTAGAGAGGAAGAACATATATCCCCTCCTCTTGAATCAGGTTGGCTTATAACTTCTCTAAATATGTGCCTACTGAGGCTAATTTAGCTCTTCAGAGGTAATGCAGCTTTCTTTTGTTTTTTGGGGGAGTTATGGAAGGGGGGCAGTCATCTAGGGGAAGTTTGCTGAGATGTAATATGTTCCACCTCTCTGGGACCACAATCCTGGAGTTGCCTTATATTAGGTATTGTGGTTTTTAGTCCCAGGTGAGTGTAGCATCTAGACTAACAAAATGCAAGACATGTAAATGATGTCATCTTGGTTCCTCTAGACAACATAATGTTCCTGCTGATTACCATTAAGTGACCTCAGTTGATCCACATGTAACAAGGAATCATTCAACTGAGTCCTGAATGAATGTCTGACCTATATAATTCATGAGATATATATCATACAGTTTATAATAATTCATGCAATTAAATTTTGAGATAATTGGTTATACAGCGATAGTAACTTAGTTTTAGGATTACCTGCTAAATAGAAAATACCTTCATATGTAAGAGACACATATAGTGATATCTAGCACAACCTCAATGTTCACTTTAAAATTACTCTTCCTGTGGCAAAGAGATAGTTGATATTCTTTGATGCCTGTAGTGTTGCATGGAAGATATAAGTCTTTGGAAATAGATTTTGCCCAGGACATGTCTTTGGCCTGTGATATGGGATACTGAAAAATGTTGTTGCTCCAAGATACCTCCAGCAACTCTGTCTTAGTGTCTGAAAGTCCTTTTATCTGAATTATTGCTTTGCCATAAGGTATCGTCTATTTAGGAGGTCTGGAACAAAGAAGAAATGCTGCAAATGGAATGGGGAACTATTATTATCCATTGGTAGGTAACCCAGGCCATGTACCTTTTAGATACTTTTCCATTGCCCTTGGAAAACAGTGAGAAAGGCCCTGGATAAGATCATATAAAATATTAAGGTTTATGAATGAATGGAGAGAGACATTCCAAAAATGGGATGGAGACAGTGTAACTGGGACAGCCTCAGGTGATGATCTAGGAAAGGGAGTCTTAGCAGTTGGGAATAGTCAAAGCAGTTGAGAATAATAGGTATGTATGTATGGGTTTGCAAAAAGCAAGATTAAATTATTCATTATTATACGCAACCCCACATAGACTTCTTTTATGGAAACTTTTCATATATACATAGAGAGAGTAAATTTTGGAAATTATTGCTGTAATAATAGTATTTCCTCACATGTGTAATCCTAGTTTAAGAAGCATATTTGCATGCTGGGAAGGAGCAAAATCTTAAAATCTCTTTATATTTTTTCCATGAGCAAACATAGTTTCTTAAAAGATAAAATATCTTGACCCTAATCGTATACTAAGTTACAATTAAAAATTTATCCTCAAATTCCACCACTCTTGAATTCACCACATCGCCTTTTGGACTCAAAGTTATATCTTCTTTGTAAATTCCATTGACATTCATATAGAATGCATACAAAGCAAAATATTCTGTGTATAGGCACTGCTAATGAAATTCTTTCTCCTTCCTAATTTAATCTGAATTCCTCACAATGCATCATTATAACAAACTCTATAAGATTGTTCAGATTGAATTTAGAGCCTGCAGCGCAGATTGTATGGATCTTGGAAGCCTTTTAATCAAACCAGGAATTCAGTTTTAATTTTTTTCATTTTTGTCTTTTTGGGGCTATACTTGTAACATTTGGAATTTTGCAGGCTAGGGGTTGAATCAGAGCTGCAGCTGCTGGCCTATACCATAGCTCACAGCAATGCCCGATCCTTAGCCCACTGAGCAAGGCCAGAGATCAAACCCAAGTCCTCATGGATAATAGTCTGTTTGGTTACCAGTGAGTCACAACGGGAACTCCAGTTTTCATTTTTTGATGGAATTATATATGCTAGAAGAAATAAGATTTAGAGTATACATGAAATGGAATTAAAGTGAGGTAATTATAAAAACAATTGCTCCTCCTGTTTTATTTATTTATTTATTTATTTATTTTGACCATGCCCTCTTGGTCCAAGGGTTGAACCCTCACCACAATCGTGATCTGAGCCACAGCAATGACAATGCCAGATCCTTAACTGCTCGGCCACTAGGGAACTCCTCTTCCTATTTTAAGGTGGCCACCATACATGAATACAGAGAACATCAGATCAAGGGTACAAAGCAAAATGAATTTCCTTAGAGATGATGCCATTGGATGACTCAGCACCGAATCTTGACCCAGTTTGGATCACATCAGAGAGAAAGTATACGCAAGGGCAGTTGGAATTTATGCCACCCCACGATTCTAGAATCCTGGTTTTTAAACCCTTTTATTTTGATTGGCTATGTGGTTTAGCCTGAGGGTCTTTGTGTTTCAGTTCCTTCATCAGCAAGGTGGGGATTTATTTCTACCTCTGAAGAAAGGCAGCTAGAGCAGATGCTCTCCTGGGATTCCTTCCCATTTTAAGGTCTATGATTGTAGTCTTTCCTCTTTGGTTTCCCTTTCCCCTCTATGGACCTTTTATTCATGAATTTATCTAAGCCCTTTGCAAATGATTTATATTTTGGCCTTCAGGGTAATGAGTTCCACTAAAGTCCTAATTCCTTTTTCTGTAAAACTCTCTCAAGTACCTTGGAGATGTGGAGTGAGACTAGTATTGCAGGGCTTGTTCCAATCTGCTTACTTCCCTGGTGGTACTAAGTCTCAGGCTGATTTGAAATGCAAAAGAAGAGCTGTAGGTAAGGGGGAAATAAATTTAAGCCCCCTCCTCATCTTTTCCTAAATCACTTGTATTTTACAATTCATGAAGCATTTTCTGAGTTAAAAATTGACACCTCTAATCCTTAACTTAATAAAAATTAATTTTTGTATTGCCACACCTACAGCATATGGAAATTTTGGGACAAGGATTGAGTCTGAGCCACAGCTGCAAACTACACTGAAGCTCTGGCAACAGTGGATCCTTTAACTCACTGTGCCCAGCTGAGAATCAAACCTGTACCTCCTCAGTGACCCGGGCCCCTGTAGTTGGATTCTTAACCCATTATTCCACTGTGGAAACTCCAATAAAAATTACTTTGATTTCATTATTGTCTGACAGCTTACATTTCTTAGGCCTGGATATTATAATTTTTAATTATATTATAAAATTTTGCATTCTTAGGACTGGATATTATAATTTTTAATTACATTATACATTTTTGCAATCCTCACAAAATAACAAACAGTGCTATTATATAACATGAAATAATTAACCTAAGTCACAGTGGAGAAAGATAATATGGAGTGAAGTATATTCATAATCCAAGAAATGGAACTTGCTCACAGCAAATATTAATTCTGAGAACAATCATCCAAGTAACATCACTTATTTGAGGGGCAGGAAATAACTCTGAATCTCATGCCAGTATTGTTTTACAAACCAAATGATATTTGTTTTGAGTCTGAAGACAATGCAGTTTTTGAGTTATTTTTTAAATTAAATTTTATTTCATACTTTGCTAAGTCAGAACAATGAATAACTAAATTAATGGATCTTCCAATATACTCATGTAGCTAATATCAAGTTCAAATCTTGGGTGAGGTTTTCAAACTGGGATTGCACTTGACAATTTATTTTGTGTGAAGAAACAGCCAACCCATGTTTGTTCTTGCATTTATTCAGCAAATAATTTTAAACAGCTTACTTTGCGGTGGACATTGTATTATGCACTGGGGATATCTTGGTGAACAAGAAAGATGTAGGTTCTGCCCTTGTGGGATTTAAAGTTTAGTCAGAAGACAGTCACAGAGCAAATAACTACAAGTTTGTTTAGCATCATTAAGGGCGATTCAAGTTGAGGTGTAAACCTATTCTCAAGCTATATGTTATCAGCTATGTCATTTGACAAGTGACTATCTTACAAACTCAGTTTTTTTTTTGTCTTCATTTCTAATAAAGGAGTAAAAAAATATCTCACAGTATTGTTGCGATAATAGAATGAGATATTTGATATAAAGTGTTCTTTAAAATGTGAAGTAGTCCATACATGTTAGTGCTATTGCTATTGTTCTTTACATATTGCTATTGTTCTTTACATACATTCATTTGGGATCTTGGTAGGCATAATTTTGCCATTTAGATTCAGAGCCTTTTTACTTTTTCCTTTATTCCTATGCCTGATCACCACATTTTCCCTTCCATTATTTCTTATTCCTCCTCCTACACAATTCTCCCACTGATCTGGCCCCTCCTCAAAGGCCTTTTTGTCTAGATTAGGAATGTGAGTTTCAGAGTATTAATCATTCTATTATTGTTAGAATATTCCATGAATTACTACCTGATACATTACTCATCTCATGAATTAATTGGCTTATTCTGTTAGCTTAGTAGGTAATAATATTTTTTCAAGGATATGGCATTGCCATTCTTTCCAGCGGTATACTTGACCCCAAGTCTATTTTTCTCTCAGCCTCTGAACACTGGATAAAGTTCCTTCAAAACAGACTCAATGCAAGAACACTCATATTAACCTCTTGGAAAACAACTTATAGAGAATAGGTAAATCTAATGGAAGTAGACCTGAAATAGAGTCAGAATTATTTGAAGGCTTAGTGAGAGGACCACTATGAGATTTTGCTTCCATCTCAAAACATCACTATCATATATCTTGCTAATAAATGTGCGATTCCCTACTAAGAGTCACTGATTAGAGCCAAGCCATTGAAACTAAGAGTTCAGAGAAATTATTTTTCAGTGAAGATGGGTTTGAGATAGCGTTTTAAAGCTAAGCAAAATAGATTGATTTAATGAGAAATAGGATGCCATACAAAGTTTTTGAAAAGTAGAGTAATTTAATGAAAATGGAAGTCTAAGATATGTTAGGTAATTTTAATGCATGTTGTTCTGCAGTGGGAGCAGTGCCAGAGAAGCATGGTGCAATGATAAAAAAAACCTTGGCTGAGATTTAGGAAATCTGACTTCTACTACTGGCATTGATTATGATTATCTTTGTCACCTTACGTCCTTATCCTCTTTGGTTTTCAGATTTATAATTTGCAAAAAAAAAAGGGGGGGGGCATGGGGGTCAGACTAAATAATCCCTTCTATGAAATAAAACCAGGTAAAAGGTTCTTAAGATAATCTGATAACTCTGGCAGTGGAAATGAGGCATAATAAGGAACAAATTGGAGAGAGAAGTATCTTGTAGGAATTACTGTTAGGATTGAATGTATGTTTGGTGGATTAGAGGGACGAGTCAAAACTCTCTTCCAAAGTGTCAATTTCAAATGACTAGGTAATTGAGATTGACAGTAATACAGATGGTGGAACAGAGAGAAAACTATGTGAGTAAAGAGGGTCGGATATTAGTGAATTGGAGGAGATTCAGGATGATATGATACTTGGTTGTGATGTGAAAACTTACAGAAAAAGGGAGAGGGCAATCATGCCCATACTATTGCCAACTGAATAGAGCTTACAAAAAAGTATTTGGTGTTTAGAAAGTGAGTTCACCAGAGTGAATATGAATGGGATGAAGAATATGCAAACATGTGTACATATACCATAAATGTCCTCCATTTTATGCAATATTATCTCTGGACAAATGGAGAAAACTCAAAACATCATGATCCGTATTGGAGGTCTTTGGTGTACCTTTCATTGTGTACAGACACTCATTGGGAAAAAGTGGACTTGGAATAAGATATAAGGAGGTTGTAGATATGTTAAAAGTTGGAAATCATGAAGCACAGCATAAAATGGAGGGACCTCCTATGATACCCTAATCTTACTTCTAAATACTCTTCAGTTTAAAATAGAGCCTCTTTCATGGTCAGTGAGAAAGTCTAATTTATACTACTTTTGATTTCCTAATTTTTCTATAAAAACGGAAATCCAAGACTCTCCTTAGTAATTATATGCCTTTTCTTTTTTCCTTTCCCCCTGTCATGTTTAATTTCACAATCATGTTCGTGAAGATGAGGTTGGATAGAGAGGAGATATGTTGTACCTCATCTGTCGCAACATATTGAAAGGAACTCACAATTGTGTACAGATTGTGTAACACCCTTAGATGAATCTTATTCTTTCCCTGGGATGGTGCTAATAGAGTACAAAAGGAAAACATGATTTTATAAGATGATTATTACCCAATTGTATAAAGGCCTAGAGTCATTTGAATGATTTGGAATTAAAAACAAATGCGTTCTTTTAGAAGTCCATATTCCTGTCACAGAGATGACAACCTATTTCTTTTATCAGCTAGAGTCCCAAGTTGTTTACTTTTATTCTTCTTTATCCTAGAGACTTCTCAAAATCTCTCCAAAAATAATTGCAGCACAAGTAAATAAAAAGAAATCTTATCTAGTGCAAGTATTAGAAAAGGTTGATTTTCCTCTCAGATAAAAATAGTCTTGTTATCTATTTGTACTGAGTCTTAAGTGTTGGTAACACACTTGTACAAAGTGTAGCAAACACAGACTAGGAAACCACCGTTAAAGTCCTTCTGTGTAAGGGATGTTGCTTAACTCATTTGCTGCTCTGAGCAATTGTCAAGTGGGTTCGACCATCCCAAGTAACTCTTAACAAAAATGCCACAGGGTTTCTTTTTAATATATAACTTTAGAAGACAACAAACAAAAAGGTTAGCTGGACTAATATAATGCAATGAAATGAAAGGTTCCTAAATGGTTAAGCATATGTATATATAACGTTCTATAGATAATAAGAGATAGTGCCCTGATGTGAATTTATAATTTTTTCCTAAAAGAATTTTTTTAAGGCCTTAACACTTGAAGGTATGGATATTTCTGTGTTCTTATCTGATCCGCATTTCTTTAATTTTGGAGTTGTCCAAGTTCTTCTGATACTTGTCAGAGTGCCCGGAAGTGTTCTTACCCTGTGCTGCTCTGCCCTGGAGGCATTCTATACCAGGACCCTTTATTTTAGCCTTTGATTAAACGCTTGCTCTGAAATCATTGTCAGTTCACAGTACTTACCAATTTTATTTCTAAACCATGGGTTCTCTCTGAAATGTCTCCTGTGTATTTTATATTACATTGGGAATGATTTCTTATATGTTTCCTTGCCCCTTTGGCTTGCTGTTTCTCTCCTCTGAATGTTTGGTGTTTTCTGGGAAGCTGCCTCTGTTCATACTATGAAGATGGAGAGTGTTTTAAATTTTCTAGTTGTCATGGTGGAGAAGCTGACTTCCAGACTCCATTGAAGTTGTAATGGCTAAACCTTGGAGGCCATAGTACTTCCTATTTTCACTGTTAAACATTTCCCCTTGGTTAAAGCAGTTTAGGATTTTATTGTTTTATAAACTTTGTGATGTGGACTGTTCTTGATCTCAGTGATACGTAAAACCAGACATGAATTCTGCTATCTTGAAACTGCTATCCAGATTGGCAGTCAGACCTACAGCTGAAAGAAAGACAAGAGTTAGGAATTTTTCTACCTAGATACCTGTTTTTTTTTAAATGGTGCCATTTGTAATTGAATTTGTAATTAATATATTTTTGCATATTTCTTTGGTTTAGTGGTTATACTAGTCACTGCTTGGTCAGATGAATATCTGCCTCTGCACCTACTGTTACCACCACCACCTCCTTATTTCTCAACCTGGAGTCTAGGTTAGACAATATCTCAGTCACTAGATGAAGATATTTGCATGGAAATCCACATTAAAACCTCAAACAACTAGAGTCCAATTAGATGTGCCCCTTAATTAACTGGGATATTTAAGTGGTGCTGTAGGTTTAGAAGAAAATGATAGATAGTTAGAAACAATTCCGTATCAATCAAATAGTGAATGAGTTATTTATTCACTCATTAACCTAGTGGTAGGCACTGGGAATACTAATAGGGGATACAGTCCTTGCTTTCACATTACAAATAGGCAAATAGATAAATGAATGATTATGGTGAAATGTTAAAAGTGTGGGCCTCTGCTAAGGATGCTATGGAAGGCCTTGGATAGACAATTTTGAGGTGGTGACATATGAAGTTAATTTTGAAGAATTAACAGAAGTAGGCCAAGTGAAATGGTGGGAAAGGGGGACTCCGACAGAGGAGAGACATGAGGGAAGAAGACATATAGGGAGAATTGCAAGGAGTTCAGTATGGCTTTAGCATACTGTAAGACCTGAACTGTGGCAGAAAAGAAAGTTGGACCAGCTGGTAGAATGTGTATGTTATAGATTAGTTGGCTGTAGGTATGGGTTTAATTCTGGGCTTTCTATCCTGTTCCACTGATCTATATTTCTGTCTTTGTGCCAGTACCATATGCTTTTGATGATTGTTGCTTTGTAGTATAGTCCCTAACACCATACACAAAAATAAACTCAAAATGAATTAAAGACCTAGACAGTATAAAACTCTTAGATGAAAACATAGGCTAAACATTCTGTGACACAAACAACAGCAACATCTTCTCATATCCACCTCGTAGAGTAATGACAGTAAAAACAAAAACAAATGGGACCTAATTAAACTTCAAAGTTTCTGCACAGCAAAGAAAACCCTAAATAAAACGAAAAGACAAGCCACAGAATGGGAGAAAATCTTTGCCAATGAATCAACTGACAAGGGATTAATCTCCAAAGTAAACAAACACCTTCTGCAGCTCCATACCAAAAAAAAAAAAAAAACAAAAAAAAACTACCCTATCAAAAAATGGCAGAAGATCTAAACAGACAATTCTCTAAAGAAGACACAGGGATTGCCAAAAAACACATGAAAAGATGTTCAACATCACTCATCATTAGAGAAATGCACATCAAAACCACTCTGAGGTAACACCCTACACCAGCCAGAATGGCCATCATGCAAAAGGCTACAAACAATAAGTGCTGGAGAGGGTATGCAGAAAAAGGAACCCTAGGTCACTGTGGAAAGCAGTGTGGAGATTCCTCAGAAAACTAAACATAGAACTACCATTTGATCCCGCAATCCCACTCCTGGGCATCTATCCAGAGAAAACCATGACTCAGTCAATGAGACATCATATCAAATGGTATCGCCGGCATGTGGAATATGAAAAAAGGACAGAATGAACTTCTTTGCAGAACAGATACTGACTCACAGACTTTGCAAAACTTATGGTTTCCAAAGGAGACAGGTTGGGGGTGGCGGGATTTGCTGGGGTTGTGAGATGGAAATGCTATAAAATTGGATTGTGATGATCATTGTACAACTATAAATGTAATAAATTCATTGAGTAATAAAAAATAACGTGTATGTTAGGTTAAGGCATTTAGAAGGTCACATTTGAAGACATTGGGGAGTTAATGAAGGACTTTCAGATGCAGGAGTCTGGTGCACTGTGACGACTGATTTGGAAAAGTTAAGACAAGAAGAAAAAGAATTAGTTGGATATTGGGCCGGTTGAGAACTAAGGAGGTGCTAGTGGTAACAGAGGGTATGGAGGCAGATATTCAGAAAGCAAGAAAGATTTATGAGGTTGAATGGAAGGCGCATGGTGAAGTTCATATACAGCCTGAGAGAGAAAATAAGAGAACTAGAAGGATCGGACATCGGGATGCTAATTCACTTTTTTTATATGACAAAAAATACTTGGAAGTGAAAAATCACATTTTCCATGGGCTTAGACTTTGGCCAGTGGCATACAGTATGATCATCCTAAGTCCTTGTATGAGCCTCACTTCCGCAAGAATGATTCAAGTAGGTTCACTAGACCAGAATGATTAAAGAAACTCACATTAGGCTTCAGCTGCACCACAGTTAAATTAGCCAGAACCCGCCATTGCCTTAGCATCTCGCTTATTGAAGATGTATTGTACTTCTTGGAAGATAAATCTATCCTGTAGCTGCATATCCTATGGTACTACTTTCATTATTTTTAAAAAGTATCATGTTTCCCTACTCACTGCCTACGTGACAAGGAGCAATCCTCCTCTTTACAATTGATCAAATTCTTTTTAGTCTGATTTTCATATTCTCTGATACTCCCAGAGTGGATCTGTTATTTTTTTCCTTGACCCTTCACTCATATTATTGATTTTTCCTGAAGGGTGCCAAAGCAATTACTGCCTACCTCTTACCTCATCCACCACAAAAGGATCTTGAATTCCTTCTTAGGGCCCTACAAAATCAAGGATTCTTTACACCAATCACACAATTGAACATTTTTTTCCCCTCCAATTTTCAAGATAAAAGTTTAAAGTGCCTCCTGATTAAAGTGCTTCTGTGACTGTTGCTCTGCATCAAGTCCTATACTTGAGTCTTCTTTCCCTAGAGCTTCTTTCACAGTCCACGAAGCACCATGGGGCACGACGGCAAAATACTCCTGAATGGAGGAGATGAAATTGCTATTATTTCCTGGTTACCTATCTAAAAACTCATGGAAATGCCTTTGTTTTTCCTGTTTTTACTGACAGTCTATTTTAGAGTATCTAAATCTACATTGCTGCCCAGTGTGTCTGTGCTAGTAAAGCAAATTTAATTGACCTTTGTTTTCTTTCATGAATGGTTTTTTAGGACCTTTGCCATTATTTTGAGATTTATGACCATTGTCAGTTAAAGATTAAAAAGACTCAGCAGCTGGTTCAGACAAAGGTGAGCTTAACTTGTGATTATATCAATTACTGGCTGTGTGAAATTAGCTTTGACATTTAAATGTTCTGAGGTCCTTGTTTCCTCATCTGTAAATAGACAAAATCATACACATTCTGCTTTATTCTTTTAAATTTTTACCTATTTTTTGTTTATTATTTATTTTATTTTATGGCTGCACCTGCAGCACATGGAAGTTTCTAGGCCAGGAATTGAGTCTGAACTGCAGCTCTGACTTATGCCACAACTTTGGCAATGCTGGATATTTTAACCCACTGCACCAGGCTCAGGATTGAACTCCTGCCTCTGCAATGACCCAAGATGCTGCATTTGGAATCTTAATCTATTGCACCACAGTTGGGACTACACACTCTGCTTTATTCTTGATCTTGGTGTGGTTTTCAAATCAGCAAATATTCCTTGAAGTCTCATTGTGGTGTAGTGGTAATGAACACAACTAGTATCCATGAGGATGTGGGTTAAATCCTTGGCCTTGCTCAGCGGGTTAAGGATCCAGCATTGCTGTGAGCTGTGGTGTAGGTTCTAGACGTGGCTTGGATCTGGTATTGCTGTGGCTGTGTGGTAGGCTGGCAGCTGCAGCTCCAATTTGATCCCTAGCCTGGCAATGCGCAAATGCCACAAGTGTGCCCCCCCCCCCAAAAAAAACAGGAATCATTCTTTTCCAATTTCTAGGCACTAACACCTAACTAGGTTACATATAATGTGTAGTATGGGCATATATTTAAAAGGTGTAGTAGAAAAAAGTGAATATTTTTACTGGTATTTTCTGAAAGATAGAATGAACAATGTATGATGATTTGGCAGAGTTTATTTGTTAAAGCAAGGATGTTTACAGAGAGTTTTTCAAAAACAAAAACATGAGAGCTAACATTGGGCATTTATCAAATGCTAAACACTGTTCTATAAGCTTTAGGTGAATATCTCATTTGTTGGTCACAAGAGTAAGACTAAGTAGATACTAGTATTATTAAGGGAATTTTACAGATGAGGAGACTTGCTCCAGGTCACCCAGACATTAAGTGAAAGATAGGATTTATATTTGGGCCTATCAAAAAACTAGGTTTGTAGCTACAATGTGGCTGGGCTTTATAATCTTGATTTAAGCTTCTTTTGATTTACCAATTTATTGTACAAGTATATTGCAGCATAACAATCTATGTTAATTGGGGTACAGGTTTTTACTATGTGCAGGGGAAGAGATAGAAAAATTCCAGCATCAGTACAATGCAGTGTGAGTGATGTTTATTAAATTTTAGAAATTACCTTTTCATTGATGTCTCTGTCAACTATAGAAGCAGATTTAACCACGTCCAGAACAGATACTTAGAAAATTCCTGTAAAACTTTTGTTACCTAGACTTTAAAGCCCTGAAAGGAAAGGCTTACTTGTCTGGCAGAGAGGCTGGCACATAGTTGTTATCCAATGAATGTTTTTTTTTTTTATTCTTATCTCTTGGCAGAGCTTTTATCTACCCTGAAACCCTGTTGATTGTGGCTAGCTGTATAATTAAGAAACTCTGCAGAAACCAGTATAAAATGAGCTTCAAATATAGTGTTTGTGTATAACAAGCATTTTTTTTAACATTTTATTTTTTTTTCCTACTGTACAGCATGTTGACCCATACACGTATACATTCTTTTTTCTCACATTATCATGCTCCATCATAAGTGACTAGACATAGTTCCCAGTGCTACACAGCAGGATCTCATTGCTAATCCATTCCAAAGGCAATAGTTTGTATCTATTAACCCTAAGCTCCCACTCGCTCCCACTCCCCCCCCCCCACCCCTTGGCAACCACAAGTCTGTTCTTCAAGTCCATGATTTTCTTTGCTGTGGAAACTTTGACTTGTGCCGTATGTCTCTCACACTGAGTGAAGTAAGTCATAAAGAGAAATACAAATACCATATGATATCACTTATATCTGGAATCTGGTATACGACACAAGCATTTCTTAAAAAGTTTTGGGGGTGGGAGAGGGTTCCCTGGTGGCTCATCAGGTTGTCAGTGCTGTGGCCCAGAGTCATGGCTGTAGTGTGGGTTCCATCCCTGGCCCAGGGATTTCCTGTGCGCCATGGACATGGCCAAAAAATAAAAACAAAGTTTCTGCATACGAGCAGATTTATATTTAATTATTTTTGAAGCATCAAAAAATATATAGCTTACTTTGAAACACCTCTCTGGTTGTTCAATGTTTAGAAAATATAAGATGTACCACATTGAAACTAAATATAGATTAGGTTATTGAAGATGAAGTGATTTAGATTAAGGCAACTGGAAGGAATCTTTAGCCTTCACATAGATTCCCCCTATACCTTACCTTTGAGGAGTTCTCCACCTAAACTTTACAAAAATCTAAGGGATTATACCAGCTTTCTTATTTAAACATTTCCCTGTGTTCCTAACTTTATCATTAAGGTTATGATTTACAATGTCATCAAGGATCAGAATCACCTAGAGTAGCAGTTTTCAAGGATTTTGCATTTATATATGAGGACACAGTAATTTTTTACCCATTACATAATTACCTACATAACATAGTTTTGTGAAAATTTCTTTCTCCAAAAAAACTACTCAAATAAGATCTTATTTTATTTTTTGGAATTCTTTTTAGTATCTGGTGTAACAGAAGACAGCTATGTCATCATATCTTTTTCTCCATTTAGTCAGTTATTTTGTTTGAAGTATAGAAAAAAAAATTTAGCCTCATTCAGATGTATATCTAGAAGAGATGAAGTATTTTAACAGTCTTTATGGATTATTGTGGATATTCTTTGATACTATCCCACAATTTAACAGAGATAGTTTTTTAAAGGGTTGTTGCAATATTGCATTTGAAACATATCGATGAACTTTTCATACTGTTTTATTAACATCCGTTGGTTTATTTTGTAGTCTGCACGGATCTTTTACTCATCATGATTTTGTAATATAATTTATTGGTCATTTGGAAATTTTTAATTCTCTGTGTTATACAGATCTTGAGTGTTTTCCCATTTTTGTATAATATCAGCACTGACCTTATCAGAAAAGTCTTTAAGGGTAGGAAACTATCATGCTCTATAGTTTCAGATATAAATTTTCTGAAATTTGAATTTTCCCTTGAAAGCTTGAATTTTATCATTGGAAAAAAATACTGCCTCTTGCTTTCCTTGAAGTGGCAGGCTCACTTTATTAATTGCTCAGGAAAATATGCAAGAAATGAGCAAGTCTGAATAACCATAGTTTGTCAATCTTTCATGTGAAAATATTGTCCAGTGAGAAAATTAGCTAGATCAGAGGAAATGCCATCAGAATGAAAAAGGCAAATAATGATTATTATTGCTATAAGAATAGTTTTGGGAACTCTCTGAACCAGTGAACCTCAGGAGTCTGAAGACAATTCTTTGAGAACTCCTGATCTAGACAATGTCTTTAAATGTAGATATATTTTTTGCCAGACATCCAGAAATGCCAATTTAAGCTTTTGAGAAGGGGTCCAATAATTTTTATTCTTAACCAGCACTCCAGAGGATTTTGAGAAAGTGGCCTATGGAATGCATTTTGAAAATTAAAACATTGTAGAAGAGATCCCTTCAATGTCGCAATGATTATATGAACGGGAATATATACCTACCTAAAACAACTATTTATTTTAGTAAAATTAGTCACCTGAGCTGCTTTATTGATTTGTTTATTCTATCCTAAAGCCTGAATTAATAGCCCTTTCTTTGTGTATGTGAATTTTCCATTTTACACCTCCCGTATCCATTTCTTTAGTTATCTTTTGTTTCCTTCATTTTGAAACCATTTAGACTCTTTCTTTGCTAGGTTTTGAAAGTTAAAATTGGACAGACATGCCATCCTTTTAGTCTCTGACTATGCTAAGAGGAAGTCCCTGCTGTGTTTTCACATCTTAAAACAATCAAACTCTTCCTCCCTTTAGCTATTCCTCCTCACCTATAGCTTTCTAGCCTTCTTTCTGCCTCTGGAATTCTGACCATAGCTGAGTTGCCTGGGGGAAGTCAAAGAATATAAATGAGTTTTGCACAGGATTTTTGTAGCTGA
Source organism: Phacochoerus africanus (assembly GCF_016906955.1). Lineage (NCBI taxonomy): Eukaryota > Metazoa > Chordata > Mammalia > Artiodactyla > Suidae > Phacochoerus > Phacochoerus africanus. The sequence continues at coordinate 109,471,716 of NC_062560.1, read as the reverse complement.
ATGTCCTGGGCTTCTTTCCTTAGGGACAATACTCTGAGGTATTCTGTCAGAGGAAAAGTGTAAGCACGAGTTGGAGAGAAAGCTTGAAAGTGAGTCTGAGCATTCTTTATGTAATTGGCCTACTTCTCTTCTCTTTCCTAACAATGCAATATCTAAAACTGGGACTCAGCCAGTCCTTTGATCTCTCTTCATCTTTCTCTCTTCAAATATCCTGCAATTGGCTGCTTGGCTTCAGAGCTCTTTTTTGAACTTGAGAGACTTCAAGCCCCAACTGAGGAATCCTTGATGCCCCATTGTCTTGTCTTGCTAAAATGTACAAGAAACTTGGCAGAGCTCAACCCTTTAGGCTTAAAATCTTCCCAGGTGAGAATAGACTGTATTGGTCTTGTTTGCATTTTTGGTTTGACCTGTAGACCTCCCTCTTTAGGCCATTTCCTTTGATTTTGAGCACTCAGGTTGTATCACCTCAAATATAGTTATGGATTGCTGTTAGTTCCCAAAATGTTTGAGTAGTGCTACGCAAAATTTGCTACCTTAAATGTTCAAGCTGGAAGTATAACACGTTAACAGAACAGACTTTCAGCTGTGAAGTTCCTTTGTTTACAACTTGCCTCAGGATCATAATTTGTGTGATGGTGGTGTTGGCATAATTTAACTGAAAAGAACTTTGTCAAAAAATTTGTTCAAAGAGCTGCCTTCATCATGGTCGAAAACTTTAAAGGGAATATAATTTTATTGTGCTAAGGTTTTTAAGTAATGGGTATGTGACACAAACATTTAGCACTGCATTTTTGAAATCTGACTTTCAAATGCGCATATTCTTGCCATAGTCACTGACCCAAGTTCATGTACAGCTATGCATATCTGCACAGAGCTGTTTAAACATTAAAGATTAAGCCTTGGTGCATGCAAGAAATTTACAGCATACAAAAAGCTCTTGATTGCACTTCTATTCCTAAAACTAATTATATATTTGTGCAACTAATACTTTCAGACTTCATCAGGTGTTAGCAAATACACATATTAGTTGAATTTTCCCTCTTTGATATAAAATTCAAATCTATTTGTGGCACAGCAAGCATATTTTAAAATTAATTACTGCAATCAAGCCAGGATCTTTCTTAACCCCAAAACAACAATAAAACAACTTCAAAATAGAGGACTATACTAAATCATAACAAATGCATTTGTAATTTTTTTATTCTCTGCAATAGAACTTAAAATGAATTATATTTTTGTCTGTGTCTTGTACTTATTTGTATGCAATAGGATAATTTATATTGATTCCTATATTATTCTCACTGAGGTGGACATTTTTTTCCTTCTCTATCCTGAAAATTTGCCAGAACTGTTTTTTTTTCATAGTAGAGGTGAGAGTGGAGGACAATTAAATTTTGACTATCACTGAAAGGGACAATTTCCAGAAATCCAGAAGGTGATTGCCATCCAGTCCCTTTGATTTCCAAAAAGATACTTTCCTTGAAGGATTAAGTTCCAAGATAAGGAAGAAATGGAATAAGGCCATCTGAAGAGTGGAACTTTGCAGCTTTCCTATGTGTAATAGGGATCTTTAAGGTTTCCATGAGCAGAGGAAATGGAATCTAGTTGCTCACAGGGCTGTAGAGAAGTAATTACTATGGAATGACTCTAGAATCTTGACCATATATACCACGGACTTGAGAACAATGGTGAGGCTGCTTGTAAGTGAATTTTTCATCTGTTAAACAGATTATTATAGTAGGCAATCTGAACAAATCACAGCAGAATGACTAAATTAACTTGAATGGTCTCCTTGACAGCAGAATTATGTTGCCTAAGATAAAACTTAAATGATGATAACTGTTAATACTATGGAATTCTCTCACCCCTCAATTTCAAGTCACCACTTAAGCCTGGGATTCTAGTATAATCCTGTGGGGATTGGTGGGGACATGTCCCCAAAATGACTAACACTGATTTTGATGTGCCATTTGGGCAGATTGCACAATTTTGGAAATGTAATTAATTCTTTAAATCAAACGTTGTGAACTAAAATTACACATATAACAAATGGATCTATAGAAACAGGTAATCATTGAATGGTGGTATTTTTCTCATTAGCGTTCTGATTTTTCCAACTTACATTAACTCACATTTTATTAAAATATATGACTAATGATAATTATATGAAGTCCTGCTAATGAAGAAAAAATACTCCTGGCTCATTTGAAATAATATGGCATTTTCATTTTTTTTTTAATTTCTGACCATCTATTAAAGTGACATTATTTAACAAATTAAAGTTTTTGGAAAAGATTGGTCTGTGTTGGGGGGATTGAATGTTGTACAGTAAATATTTTGATTCAGATTATGTGGAAAATGGAATGAACGAAATCTGGACATGAAAGAAAACAGCTAGACTGGGTATCGCATAATGTTTTCTAAAGATAATCTTATTCAGAAATTCCCTAAGAGCATAAAGTGACTTTTATGCTCTGTTCATTCCTTCAGTGATTTACAAGATTGGTTACTATACAGTTGCTAAATATTGCAAAATTTGTGGTGTGTGTAGATAGCAAACTGGCCACCTGGAAAACCTATTTAATCTTAGTGGAAAATTGCCCAGTTCATGACATGGATATAGGAAGATTTTAAGAAAAGATCTCACAGCTAGTCTAGTTTATTTTGTTGGTTGTTACTTGCCTTCCCCATAATAAACCCACAAATGAAGGCTTTGTTAATCTGTATTTCTATCACTAGACCATGTAGTAAGTGTTAAATCATACATTTTATGTGTGTGTAAACACACATATGCACATCTCCAAATCAGGGAAAAGGTGGCTAGAGGAGGACCTTGCCTCTTCCTACTTCTTTGTCCATATTCAATTATAAAACATTCATTCACGAAAAACAAAACACATCAACAAAGCAGAACCAAGTGGTTCGGTTACTTGTTCAAAACTAATATAAAAGTAATCAAATAATGGAAGACTTTGAATTACCCCTCAGGTTTTTTTTGAAGTGTATTTGATTTCATATATCTTTTTACTGTCAGGCTTGTAACATAGTGACTCAATATTTTTATAGATGATAGACCATTTAAAGTTAATATCAAATATTGGCTGTATTGCCTGTGCTGTACAATATATCCTTGTAGCTTATTTATTTTCTACATAGTAGTTTTTAACCTCTTAATCCCCTACACCTATTTTGCCACACACTTCCCTCTCACAACTGAGACCAGCTAAGTTGTTCTCTATATCTGATAGTCGGTTTTTGTTTTGTTATTTTAATTTAAAAGTTTTATAGATTGCATATGTAAGTGATAACATCCAGTATTTATCTTTCTCTAACTTATTTCACTAAGTGTAATAACCTCCAGTCCATCCATGTTGTTGAAAATAGCAAGATTTCATTTTTTAAAAATTTTTTATTTATTTATTTATTTTCGTCTTTTTTGCCAATTCTTGGGCCACTCCCGTGGCATATGGAGGGTCCCAGGCTAGGGGTCTAATCGGAGCTGTAGCTGCCAGCCTATGCCAGAGCCACAGCAACGCAGGATCCAAGCTGCGTCTGCAACCCACACCGCAGCTGACGGCAACGCCGGATCCCTAACCCACTGAGCAACGCCAGGGATCAAACTCACAACCTCATGGTTCCTAGTCGGATTCGTTAACCATTGCGCCACGTCAGGAACTCCCTCACTTTTTTTTTTAATGACTCAGTAATATTCTAGTGTGTGTGTCTGTGTGTGTACCTCATCTCCTTTATCTGTTGAGTGACTCTAAATTTACATCCATACGTTTGCTAATGTAAATGCTTCTGTGAATACTGGAGTGTATAATTCTTTTTAAAATGGTTTTCATGTTCTTTGGATCTATATCCAGGAGTGGAATTGATGAATCCTATGTTTGTTCTATTGTTAGGTTTTCTTTTCTTTGTTTCTTTTTTTTTTTTTTTGGTTTGGGTATATCCTTTTATGTATGTATGTATGTGTTTATTTAATTGAAGTATAGTTGACTTAAGATGTTATAGGTGTACAGCAGTGATTCAGTTACATATGTTTTCAGATTTTTTTAATTATAGGTTATTACAAAATATTGAATACACTTCTCTGTCATAATGTGAGTCCTTATAATTTATTTTATATAGAATATTATGTATCTGTTTATCCCAAGTTCCCAATTTATCCCGTTTCCCCTTTCCCCTATGGTAACCATAATTTTTTTTGATCTATGAGTCTAATTTTATTTTGTAGATATGTTCATTTGTATCATTTTTTATAGTTTAAATATAAAAGTAATGTCATGATATTTGTTTTTCTCTCACTTCACTTAGTATGTTGATCTCCAGTTCCATCCATGTTGCTGCAAATGGCATTATTCCTTTAATTGCTGAGTAATATTCTATTGTGTATAAATGTACCACAGCTTATTTATCCAATCCTCTGTTGATGGAGATTTAGTTTGTTTCCATGTTTTGCCTCTTATAAATACTGTTGCAGTAGACATTGGGGTGTATGGATCTTTTCGATGTAGTGCTTTCATCTTTTCCGGATATATGTCCAGGAGTGCAAATAAACCTACCTAAGGAAGAAAAAGAAGTGTGCTCCAAAAATTATGATGCTAATGGAAGAAAATGAAGACCACACAAACAGATGGAAAAATATACTATGTTCTTATATTGTGATAATCAATATTTTTAAAATGACTATAGTACCCAAAGTAGTCTACAGATTCAATGCAATTTCTATCAAATCTCCAATAATATTTTTCACAGAACGGGAATAAAAAAATTACAATTTTTATTGAAGCATAATAAACCCCAAGTCAGCAAAACAGAAAAGAAAAAAGAAATAGAGGAATTATGCTCCCTTACCTCAGACTATATTACAAGATGAGTGTAAACTAAACAGTATGGTACTGTCACAAAAATACATATATATATATCAACAGGATAGGATAGAAAGAAAGGCCAGAAATAAACCCATGGACTCATGGTCAGTTAAACTACAACAAAGGAGGCAAGAATAAAAATGTCGAAAAGGTAATCTCTTCAATAAGATTGGCTGGGAGAACTGGACATCCACATGTTAAATAATGAAATTAGAACATTTTCTAACACCATATATAAAGCTTAACTGAAATTGGATTAAAGACATTCCTGCACAGCAGAACTTGACAGAACATTGCAAATCACCCATAAAAAAGACCTAAATATAAGAGCAGATAGTATAAAACTCCTAGAGGAAAACATAAACAGCAAATTCTGACATAAATTTCAGCAATATTTTTCTGATCATTCTTCTAGAGATATAGAAAATAAAAGCAAAAATAAATGAGACCTAATACAACTGTAAAGCTTTTTTTACAGCAAAGGAAACTGTAAGAAAATGAGAAGACAATGCACAGAACAGAACATATTTACAAATGATGCAAATGACCAGTGAAAACTCCTACTGTTGGTAGGAATGTAAATTGGTGCAGCCACTAGGGAGAACTGTATGAAGATTCCTTAAAAAACTAAAATAGTTTTACCATATGTTCCAGAAAGAACAATTCTGGGTATATACCTGGATAAAGATTAAAATGCAATTTTAATTTTTTTTGGAAGAAACTTTACTGTTTTTTATTTTATTATTTTATTATTTTTATTTTTTTCTACCTCTGATTCAATTTTTATTTTTTTATTTTTATTTTTTGTTTTCCCACTGTACAGCAAGGGGGTCAGGTTATCCTTACATGTATACATTACAATAACATTTTTTCCCCCAGCCTTTCTTCTGTTGCAACATGAGTATCTAGACAAAGTTCTCAATGCTATTCAGCAGGATCTCCTTGTAAATCTATTCTAAGTTGTGTCTGAAAAGCCCAAGCTCCTGATCCCTCCCACTCCCTCCTCCTCCCATCAGGCAGCCACAAGTCCCTTCTCCAAGTCCATGATGTTCTTTTCTGAGGAGATGTTCATTTGTGCTGGATATTAGATTCCAGTTATGAGTGATATTATATGGTATTTGTCTTTGTCTTTCTGGCTCATTTCACTCAGGATGAGATTCTCTAGTTCCATCCATGTTGCTGCAAATGGCATTATGTTATTCCTTTTTATGGCTGAGTAGTATTCCATTGTGTTATATACCACCTCTTCCAACTCCAATCATCTGTCGATGGACATTTGGGTTGTTTCCATGTCCTGGCTATTGTGAATAGTGCTGCAATGAACATGCGGGTGCACGTGTCTCTTTTAAGCAGAGTTTTGTCCGGATAGATGCCCAAGAGTGGGATTGCGGGGTCATATGGAAGTTCTATGTATAGATTTCTAAGGTATCTCCAAACTGTTCTCCATAGTGGCTGTACCAGTTGACATTCCCACCAACAGTGTAGGAGGGTTCCCTTTTCTCCACAGCCCCTCCAGCACTTGTTATTTGTGGATTTATTAATGATGGCCATTCTGACTGGTGTGAGGTGATATCTCATGGTAGTTTTGATTTGCATTTCTCTTATAACCAGTGATGTTGAGCATTTTTTCATGTGTTTGCTGGCCATCTGTATATCTTCTTTGGAGAAATGTCTATTCAGGTCTTTTGCCCATTTTTCCATTGCTTGATTGGCTTTTTTGCTGTTGGGTTGTATAAGTTGTTTATATATTCTAGAGATTAAGCCCTTGTCGGTTGCATCATTTGAAACTGTTTTCTCCCATTCTGTAAGTTGTCTTTTTGTTGTCTTTTGGGTTTCCTCTGCTGTGCAAACGCTTGTCAGTTTGATGAGGTCCCATGGGTTTATTTTTGCTCTGATTTCTATTGCTTTGGGAGACTGACCTGAGAAAATATTCATGAGGTTGATGTCCGAGAGTGTTTTGCCTATGTTTTCTTCTAGGAGTTTGATGGTGTCCTGTCGTATATTTAAGTCTTTCAGCCATTTTGAGTTTATTTTTGTGCATGGTGTGAGGGTGTGTTCTCGTTTCATTGCTTTGCATGCAGCTGTCCAGGTTTCCCAGCAATGCTTGCTGAATAGACTTTCTTTTCCCCATTTTATGTTCTTGCCTCCCTTGTCAAAGATGAACTGACCATAGGTGTCAGGGTTTATTTCCGGGTTCTCTATTCTGTTCCATTGGTTTGTCTGTCTGTTTTGATACCAGTACCACACTGTTTTGATGACTGTGGCTTTGTAATATTATTTCACATGTGGGAAATTTATGCCTCCTGCTTGGTTTTTGTTTCTCAGGATTGCTTTGGCAATTCTGGGTCTTTTGTGGTTCCATATAAATGTTTGGATTGTTTGTTCTAGTGCTGTGAAAAATGTCATGGGTAATTTGGTAGGGATTGCATTGAATCTGTAGATTGCTTTGGGTAGTCTGGCCATTTTTACAATATTGATTTTCCCAATCCAGGAACATGGAATATCTTTCCATTTCTTTACATCTTCTTTGATTTCTTTGATTATAGTTTTATAGTTCTTGGCATATAAGTCCTTTACCTCCTTGGTCAGGTGTATTCCGAGGTATTTGATTTTGTGAGGTGCAATTTTAAAAGGTATCGTATTTTTGTATTCTTTTTCTAATATTTCATTGCTGGTATACAGAAATGCAACTGACTTCTGAATGTTAATCTTATATCCTGCTACTTTGCCGAATATATTAATCAGTTCAAGGAGTTTTGGGGTTGATTCCTTAGGGTTTTCTATGTATAGTATCGTGTCGTCTGCGTACAGTGACAGTTTTATCTCTTCTCTTCCTCTATGGATGCCTTTTATTTCTTTTGTTTGTCTAATTGCTGTGGCGAGGACTTCCAAAACGATGTTGAAGAGCAGTGGTGAGAGTGGGCATCCCTGTCTTGTTCCAGATTTGAGTGAGAAGGCTTTCAGTTTTTCCCCATTGAGTATTATATTTGCTGTGGGTTTCTCATAAATGGCTTTGATTATGTTCAGGAATGTTCCCTCTATACCCACTTTGGCGAGGGTCTTGATCATGAATGGATGTTGGACTTTGTCAAATGCTTTTTCTGTGTCTATTGAGATGATCACATGCTTGTTGACTTCTCTTTTGTTAATGTGGTGTATGAGGTTGATTGATTTGCGTATGTTGAACCATCCTTGTGAACCTGGGATGAACCCAACCTGGTCATGGTGTATAATTTTTTTGGTATGTTGTTGGATTCAGTTGGCTAAGATTTTGTTGAGAATTTTTGCGTCTATATTCGTCAATGATATTGGGCGATAGTTTTCTTTTGTGGTGGTATCTCTGTCTGGTTTTGGAATGAGGGTGATGGTGGCATCATAGAATGTCTTTGGGAGTATTCCTTCTTCTTCAACCTTTTGAAACAGTTTCAGGAGGATGGGCACCAGTTCCTCTTTATACGTTTGGTAGAATTCGCCTGTGAAGCCATCTGGTCCTGGACTTTTATTTGTAGGGCGTGTTTTTATGACCTCTTCAATTTCATTTCTAGTGATGGGTCTGTTCAGTTGGTCTGTTTCTACTTGATTCAGTTTTGGCAGGCTGTAAGATTCTAGAAAATTGTCCATTTCTTCCAGATTGTCAAACTTGTTGCCGTATAGCTGTTCATAGTATTCTCTTATGGGTTTTTGTATTTCTGCAGTACTGGTTGTGATTTCTCCTTTTTCACTTATAATTTTGGTTATTTGGGTTCTTTCTCTCCTCTTTTTAGTGAGTCTGGCCAGGGGTTTGTCAATTTTGTTTACCTTTTCAAAGAACCAGCTCTTGGTTTTATTAATTTTCTCTGTTGTTTTTCGAGTCTCTATTTTATTGATGTCTTCTTTGATCTTTATAATTTCCTTCCTTCTGCTGACTTTAGGTCTTTTTTGTTCTTCTTTTTCTAATTCGTTTAGGAGGAGGGTTAAGTTGTCCATTTGGAATCTTTCTTCTTTTTTGAGAAAGGCCTGTATTGGTATAAATTTCCCTCTGAGCACTGCTTTCGCAGCATCCCATAGATTTTGAGCGGTTGTGTCTTCATTATCATTTGTTTCAAGGTAGTTTTTAATTTCCTTCTTGATTTCCTCATTGACCCATTGGTATTTTAGTAGCATGTTGTTTAGTCTCCATGCAGTAGGTTTTTTCTCTTTCCTTTTCCCATGGTTGATTTCTAGTTTCACGGCATTGTGGTCAGAGAAGATACTTGAGATAATTTCTATGCTCCTAAATTTGCTGAGGTTAGCTTTGTGTCCCAATATGTGGTCGATTCTTGAGAAGGTTCCATGTGCATTTGAGAAGAATGTGTATTCTGCTTTTTTTGGATGTGGTGTCCTGAAGATATCAATTAAATCTAACTTTTGTATTGGAATTTCTCCCCTTACCTTACTTATTTTGTTTATTTTGTGTCCTGTCATATTGTTTCAATTAGCTATGCTGTTAGCTGTTAGCTGCCCCATTTACTTTTTTTAAAAATAGTTGTTTCTGCAATACAATTTTTTTTCATACCATACAGCATGGTGACCCATTTACACATAAATGTGCACATTCTATTTTCACACTTTATCATGCTCCATCATAAGTGACTAGACATAGTTCCCAGTGCTACACCAAGCTCCCCAACCACCCCATTCCCTCCCCCTTCTCCTTGGTAACCACAAGTCTATTTTCCAAGTCCCTGATTTTCTTTTCTGTGGAAAGGTTGATTTCGGCCACATATTAGATTCCAGATATAAGTGATATCATATGGTATTGTCTTTGTCTTTCTGACTCATTTCACTCAGGATGAGAGTCTGTAGTTCCATCCATGTTGCTGCAAATGGCATTATTTTGTTGTTTTTGATGGCTGAGTAGTATTCCATTGTGTATATATACCACACCTTCCAAATCCTATCATCTGTCAATGGACACTTGGGTTGTTTCCATGTCTTGGCTGCTGTGAATAGAGCTGCAATGAACACATGGGTGCATGTGTCTTTTTAAAGGAATGTTTTGTCAGGATATATGCCCAAGAGTGGGATTGCTGGGTCATATGGTCATTCTATGTATAGATTTCTAAGGTACTTCCATACTGATCTCCATGTTGGTTGTACCAGCTTTCATTCCCACCAACAGCGCCAGGAGCGTTCCTTTTTTCTCCATACCCCCTCGAGCACTTGTTATTTGTGGATTTATTAATGTTGGCCGTTCTGACTGGTGTGAGGTGGTATCTCGTGGTCATCTTGCTTTGCGTTTCTCTAATAATCAGTGATGTTGAGCAATTGTTCATGTGCTTTTTGGGCATCTGTTAATCTTCCTTGGAGAAATGTATGTTTTAGAGATTAAGCCCTTGTCAGTTCCATCATTTGAAGGTATTTTCTCCCATTCTGTATGTAGTATTTTTAGTTTGTTTTTGGTTTCCTTTGCTGTGCAAGAGCTTTTCAGTTTGATTAGCTCCCATTGGTTTATTTTTGCTGTTATTTCTATTGCTTTGGGAGACTCAGCTGAGAAAAAATTTGTAAGGTTGATGTCAGAGAATGTTTTGCCTATGTTCTTTTCCAGGAGTTTGATGGTATTTTGTCTTATATTTAAGTCTTTCAGCCATTTTAAGTTTATTTTCATGCATGATGTGTGGGTGTTTTCTAGTTTCATTGATTCACATGCAGCTGTCCTCAGAGCGAAATTCATAGCAATACGGGCCTTCATCAAAAAGGAAGAAAAATCTCAATTCGACAACTTAACCCAACACCTAAATGAATTAGAAAATGAGGAACAAACAAAACATAAAGTCAGCACTAGGTAGGAAACAACAACGATCAAAGAGGAAATCAATAAAATAGAGTTTAAAAATACAATTAAATAAATCAATAAAACCAAGAGCTGGTTCTTTGAAAAGGTATACAAAATTGACACACTCTGTCCAGACTCACTAATAAGAGGGGAGAAAAAACCCAATTAAACAAAATCAGATATGAAAAAGAAGTCACAGCGGACACTACAGAAATAGAAAAACCTTGAGAGAATACTATGAACAATTATATGCCAACAAATTTGACAACCTTGAAGAAATGGACAACTTTCTAAAGACTTACAGCCTGCCAAATAAACTGAATCAAGAGGAAATAGATCAACTGAACAGACTGAAATGAAATTGAATATGTCATAAAAACACTTCCTACAAATAAAATTCCTGGAACAGATGGCTTCACAGGTGAATTCTACCAAACATACAACTTATACCCATTCTCCTTAAACTTTTTCAAAAGGTCAATGAAGAAGGACCACTCCCAAAGACATTCTATGATGCCACCATCACACTAATTCCAAAAGCAGACAAAGATACCACCAAAAAAGAAAATTATACTCCAATATCTTTGAAGAATATAGACACAGAAAATCTCAACAAAATTTTAGCCATGCGAATCCAACAACATATGAAAAGGTCATATACCACGACCAGGTGGGATTCATCCCAGGTGCACAAGGATGGCTCAACATACCCATTTATTTTTATTCGAAAAAGCAGTGCTTAGTTTTATTTATTTATGTTTTCCTTTTTTATTTTTTTGACACATCAGCATATAGAAGTTCCTGGGACATTATCGAATCTGAAGTGCAGTTGTGACCTCCGCCATATCTGTGGCAATTTCGAATCCTTAACCCAGTGTGCCACAGTGGAATTTTCTGGGCAGGAATTGAACCCACACCACAGCAGTGAGCTGAGCCATTGCAGTGGCCACACAGGGTCCTTAATTACTTTGAGGTTTGGTTTACTATTGATGAACTCTTAATTTTTACTTGTCTGAGAAGTTCTTCATCTGTTATTCAATTTTCTTGATAAATTTTCCTAGTTCGCAAGTAGTTCTCTTTTGGCATTTTAAAAATACCATGCTTTTCATAGGGCTTTCCTCATATGTGTCTCTTTGTTTTTCTCTTCCTGCCATTAAACTTTTTTGACTTTGATTATGATATATTTTTATGTTGGTCTCTTTGAGGTCACCTAGTTTAGAACTGTCTGTGCTTTCTATACCTTGATACCTATTTCCTACTTCAGGAAATGTTCAGCTATGATTTCATCAAAAATTTTTTGACCCCTTTTGGTTTCTCTTCTCCTTCTGGAACCGCTATAATGTCAATGTTCATGCACTTAATGCTTATTTCAGAAGTCCTTTAAACTATGATTATTCATCAATTTATTCATTTATGCATTCATTTATTACTTTTTACTGTACTGATTGGATGGTTTCCATTATTCAGTTTTTCCAGCTCACTTATACATTTTTTTTGTATCACCTAATCATCTATCAGTTCCTTCTAGTATGTTTTTCATTTTAATTATTGTATTCTTTATTTCTGCATGGTTCTATTTTATACTTCTTAGGTCCTTGTTAAAATTCTCATTACTGTGTTCATCTGTTTCTCTCCTAAGTTCTGTTACCAGTCTTATTACAAATGCTTTGATTACTTTATCTGGTCAGTTATTTATCTGTTTTATCCGATTTTTTCCCCCATTTTTCTTCTGTCTTCCTTTTTTTGTGGGGGTGTGCACATCAGTGGCATATGGGCTAGGGGTCGAATCAGAACTGTAGCCGCTGTTCTACGCCACAGACACAGCAATGCCAGCTCTCAGTGTTGTCTGTGACCTATGCCACAGCTCACAGCAAAGCTGGATCCTTAACCCACTGAGTGAGGCCAGGGATTGAACCTGAGTCCTCATGGATATTAGTCAGATTTGTTTCTGCTGCGCCATGACCAGAACTCCTCTCTTCCATTTTGTTTCACTTTCTGTGTCTCTATGAAATCACATGAAACTGTTACCTATCTTAATCTTGAAAGTGTGTCCTTGTGTGAGAAAATCCCTATACAGTTTGCATCTGCCCAGTTGCTTTTGTCAGTTGGCTTGCTATGAAATGAGCATAGGTCATGTCTTCCCTGTGGTATGCTGTCACCTATCGCCTTGATGTGAAGTGCTTCTGGAGATGGAGAGGTTAGGGTCAGAGGAGGTTTGATCTGGAGCTTCTCTAGGCAGTGGTCCACCTTGCCGTATTAGGGATTGTGTTGGGTCCATGGTGCTGGATAAGAAACTCTTAGTGTCAAGTCCAAACTGGTTCCATTCTGCCTAAGTGTGTGCTCCCCTCGCTCCCCAGCATTGCTATCTTTGCTCCATAGGTGTCCAGTGCTGAGCAGGAGGTGCCGAACTAGATGTCCACTGTGGACTAGGACATGTAATCCAGTGGTCCCTTCCATGCCAGTCAGAGTTCCAGACTTTCCCTATCTGCTACCTCAGCAGAAGCCAGCAATGGCCATCACTGCTGCTTTCAGTTCTAGTGCCATACTTCAGCTGATTGCAACCCCCATAGCATGATACTTTCCTTGGCAATGGCAGCCTTTACCCTAGCTGGCAGAGCAGTTGTGCCATGAAGCAAGAAAGTACACAGCAGACAACTGGCTTGGATTGGGACATGTGCTAGGATCATTTTCATACAGCAGTCAAGAGTTCGAAACTGCTTCTGATCTGCTGCCTCTTTGAGAATCAATAATGTCTACCCTTGAGCAGTTCATCTGTAGTGCTGAGTAAGATCCAGCTCCATCTATAACATTTTTGCAATCTTCTTCGTATTGGCACTCTTCACCTAAGTTCTGATTTACACAATAGAACAAGAGTGCCGATGTGTATGCTTAGTGTGTGCAAGCAAATGTACTGGTGTGCATAGTGCACATTAATATGAGTTCCAGACTCCTCCCAATCAGCTGCCCCCACCGACACCAGTAATGGCTGCCCTCCCCCGGTCAAAATGTAGTGCCAGGTCTGAGCCAGCTTCCTGCACCACAATTGCACATTTTCCTCATCAACCATAGCAGTCACTAGGATGCAGCTGCATCAGTGCCAGAGGTGCTGGAGTGGTTTCACAGGTTAGGGTGGGTGCTGGAGTAATTCTAGTAAACCAGCCACAGTTCTAGGTTATTCCAGTCTGCATCCTCTGCCTTGTTTTGGGAGCAAGCAAATGGGTGCATGTTCTTTACAAGTGGAGTCTAGGTTTTTCACAGACTCCTGCTAGTTCTACCGGTCTTTACCAGCCATGGGGATTCATCTGCCAATTGTCAGACCCCAGGGCTAGGGTGACTACTATGTGGTTCTCAGTGTTCACTCCCCAGGGTAGGTCTCCCAGCCCATGTAATCCACTCCTATTGGTGTCTCCTCCTAGGGGTGCAGGTCCCAAACTAATCTCTTCCCTTCCTACCCAACTGTGTGTAGTTCTTTCTTTACAGCCTTGATTTTGAATAATTTTCCAGTCTCTATTTTATTTTCAGTGAGAATTGCTGCATTTGTGTATGTGTATTTCTGTATTTGTTTGTGGAGCAAGGTGAGCTCAGCATTCTCCTTCTCTGCCATGTTAATCTCTTCCTCTTTTAGGAGTTTATATTTGTGTTTTTAGGCACTGGGAAGCTGCCAGAGTTTCTTGAGGTAAGAAGATAGAGTTGTCATTTTAGGCAATAATCTTGTAATGGTGTGCATAATAGAAACAAGGAAAATATTTGAAAGTTAACGCTAAGATTCAGTTAAAATAACTGTTGACTGTAAAGTTTACAATTTAAAATACTAGATAGGAATGCATACACTATTTATACTCTTCAATTATTTATCCCTCTCAATTTCAAGTTTTAAATATTTTTATCTCATACAATTATTTTAATTCATGACTTCCTGAGTGTCAAAATAGTGTAACTGTTGACAAACAAAGGGAAACATGTTACAATAACATAATTATTCATTTTTAAAAGAATATGTGATGTAAAATGTGCCTCATTAATAATAGAAAAGAGAAAAATTCCCTTGTGTTTTAATGTAAATTAAAAAAATGCATCTAATAGAATAAATTAATTTTGTGCTAGATATAAACTATCCAAACTGATTCTAGTTTAAAAGATGGTTTTGATATAATATTTTTATCGATTTGGAAGTAGATTCTGAATTTTGATTTTGGATTTAGCCTGAGCCAGGAGTGCTTGGGGTCAGTGTACTAAATCCAGTTCCATTGCTAACATATTATCTTCTTGCTACATAATAATCACAAGAATAAAGTTCTCAAAGGCATTGGTATTACTGTTTTTGAAAAAAAATATTAAGGAGTAAATTGTAATATCCCAGCATTGGTATTACTGTTTTTGAAAAAAAATATTAAGGAGTAAATTGTAATATCCCAGATGTCAGAGGTGGTGATTCATTTGACTTTGGCATTTTGTTTATTTGGAGCACATGTAATGCCATTGCATACATTGAATGGATGAATAAAAACTTCCTAAATGAGATAATATAAATGACACAATAGCATAAGTGCAAAATATATCTTTTTTTTTTTTTTTTTTGGTCAGCCTTATGACATATGGAGTTCCCGGACCTGGGATCAGACCTGAGCCACAGTTGCAACCTACACCAGATCCTTAGCCCACTGTGCCAGGCCTGGGAATGAACCTGTGTCCTGGCAATGGAGATACTCCACCAATCCCATTTTACCACATTGGAAGCTCTGCAAAGTATATCTTGTTTCTTCACTGCTACACCCTCAACACTCTATAGTGTATGGCATCTTGTATAAGAGTAAATCAACTACAAGTCTCCTTGATGATTATGATCAACTTGGAAAATTTTAAACAATTATATGCAAGATTATATCTCATTTGTGAGAAAAACTGGTTATTGTAGAATACTTAGTAGCAATAGGATGCTACGTCACATGGTCACCATGCCTTAGGGGACACACTTGAGAGCTACTGAAGCTTCACTGGCTATCCAGTGTTATATTAGGCCTCTGTCCAATTGTTTCACAAATGCTAATGAGGACTATGGATTTGGGCCTTGGGCAGGGAGATTTTTGAATTGAGAAATATACAACTCCAATGATTTCCAGGCCAACTTGTATGAATAATAGATTAAGTGACTGTATTCCTATGAAATAAATCCCTTGGATCTTAGGTGTGTAATGGTGTATCATGTGTTTTATAGCTAAGTAAAATCAGGGCATACCACATTAAAAATGTGTAGTAGGCAAAGCCTCCAAAACATTCTATTCTAAGACACACATATTCCAAGAATTCTATATTGATAATAATGATGATTTGTGCTAGAGGTAGGAGGAAGAAGAGGAGTTGCCATTTCTAGAATCCCTGTGATGTCTACAGTAGTTTTATATGTCTTGCATTTTAATTCTTGTAATTGCCCTGTGAAGTGGTGGTAATTACTATAATCAAAATTTTATAGATGAGGCAACTAATGTGCACATATGTTCATAAGATACCCAAGGTCACATAGATAGCAAGTTAACGAGCTGTTCTAAACTTAAACTGTTTCTCAATCAAGTGCTTTTTAAATATATTTTCCTTAAAATAATAAAGCAATACACTTTTATTTAGAACCCCAACATGCCAAAGTTTATGCTTTTCCAAATTCTCTACCTCAGGCACCTAAAATTTACCTGAAGTCTTTTTTCCAGGTGTTTCAGATGTAACTATACAATTATTTCATTTACTGCCATTGCTTCCTTGAGGCTGTTATTGGAATAATTGCTTAAGTAGAGGATTTAGTATCTTTTTTGTAAGTCAGATTACCTCAATAAGTACTAAATTCTGGAAGAGCTCCTATTAAGCTTCTCCCTGTTAAAAGGGAAGTAGTATGTATTTTGCCGTAAATACCTTATGTATTCTTGACGTTGATGGAATTTTCAGTTTACTTTTTTTTTGGTTTGTTTTGTTTAATCACTGTAGTTTTTACTGTACACCAGTGACATAAATCCATAAGCAACATATTTGTTGTATGTTTATTTGTATTAGACATTTTGTGTAAAATGTATTATTAATACCTTATTAGGAAGAAATATTTCTCCCTTCTAGTATTCTGTCATCAAAACAATGTTTTTTCTTAATGAGTAATTGGATTATGTCTGGACCCAAATTGTCTTCCAAAGAAGTGCGTAATTAATTTTACAATGAAAATCAATGAAAAAATAATATCCTTTATATAGAATTGTGCCTTGCTGGCAAGTTTTGGGACATATACCTTCTCCAAAGAGATAGAAAATTTTAAGGTCTCTATAATGCCTCCCTTGGTCATTCTCTAATGCTTGAAAACCTGTGATCATTTTTACCTTTTGAGGGAGTAGCACTTTGCCGCGAATGTGAACTTTTAGTCAGTGATCATGGCTTCTTCAAGAAAGTTCTCAGGCAGTGATCCTCTCTGAAACTGATGATACTTGTTTGTGTGTCAAATGTGAAATGATCCAGGCTCTGCTGCAGTTAGGATAAAGTAAAAAAAGAGCACTGAAAGTTGTCCATTGCCTACCTCTTCATATTGGGAGAGAGAAACCTGGTACGTTATTCATCATGCTTGATCTTGTTCTTCAAATCGGAAATAGCAGGCACAACATCTCTTTTGCTAGAAGGTTTCTGGTCTGCCAAAGACAGTTTTATAGTCTCCTGTCAGTATTGGACTTAGAAACAATTAGCTCTGAGAAGTTTCACCCAAGAGAATATATCAGGGGTCAGCAAAATTTTTCTTTAAAGGGCTAGATAAAATATTAGGCTTTGTGAGCCATATGGTCTCTGCTATAACAACTCAACTCTGCTATTACAACATAAAAATGATGATAGATAGTACATGTTATTTTTGCATGTCATGAAGTACCCTTTATTTGATTCTTCAACCATTTGATAATATCAAAATTTCTTATCTTGCATACCATACATAAAGTGCATGCCAAATTTGACCCATGGGTCAGAGTTTGCAATCCCCTGAGAAGATATCAAATTTATTTTTGCTATTGTCTCTTCCTCTCTTCTCACCTCTCACGTCTTATACAACTTTATATAACATGAAACCAAAACCACCAGGTCTTTTTGAAATTAAAGGTGGAAATTATTGGAATGACCTGTAGGTGCCTTGTAAACTAATCAATTTCTTATTTCAAGAGATGGCATTGACGGTACCATTTTCATAATTGAAGCAACTCAAATAAGGGTTTATGAATTAGATAAAAGACTATAATTTTCTAGATATCTTTTACAGTATATGTCCAACACAGGTCCAGCAACTGGAGTTGATGGATCAGGGTATGAAAGCTATTTGTTTAGGGGACAGACAAACTAACATAGATGCCTAACGCCACACCTAGATTATTGCAGATCTTGGGTAATCAGTCTCAGTTCTCTGTTAATAGAAGGCTTGGCTTAGTCCGGAATTACCTTGTTAGTATGGAATCTCCTTGTTAGGAGATATTATCAAAGTCTTCATTGTGGGAAAGCAAGAAAACAAATAGGATTAAGTCAGGTTTTTTTGTGATTAAAAGTCTGTTCTAGAACTGAGTCCTTCATTTATTTGCTTATTCATTCAAAAAAAATGTGAACCCACTATGTGCCAAGCACTAATTTAACCATTTGATACTCAGGGTCTTATTGAGTGCCTTGCATCAATCCTTTCCTTTTTTCAGATGAATTCAGTGAAATTTATGGAGATGAAATGACTTGTTCCGGGTCACATAGATGATATTTGGTAGAACTGTGATTCAAATAACTCATCTCTTTCCTAGAAATCTTGAGATCTCATGGGATTACTGTGACAGGTCCAGTACAAAGCAGTGTCTTGCTACTACAAGCAAACATAAAGTATAGGAGATTTGGATATAAGAGCAATTTACAGTGAAAAAAATTGGAGTAATGGCTAGCACAGTTTAGTTCATTGTTAAAGTCCATCCCTTTCTTAATTGTTCTCTTTGTGTGTATGTGTGTGTGCATGTGTGTGTACATATCAGTGTGCCTACATGTGGTGTGTAGAGGTATACATTTTTTTCTAGCTGACACAATGATTTTAATATTGAATCCTTGCTTTTCTCTCTTTTGATCCCTCTCCATCCTCTTTCTTCCCAAATCCAGCTGCCTTTTGAAGACTTAAAGACATCTCCTTAGGGTATAGAGATTTATGAAAGAGTTAACTTCTGTACTGGAAGATTGGTCTATACTTGTCGATGAGAGCTCTACAGATTGAAACTATTCCCAGGGCACAGTCATAGTCAATTCTCTGATTCCATGGCACAGCTTGTGAGCATCTGATAGTCAGAAGAGGTCCCTTGGGAAAGAGATGTCAAGCTCCATTGTGGAGTCACAGGGTTAGGTTGAGCATTTTTCACTTTATATAGAAGAATAATGGCTTTTAGTTTGTCCTCCTATTGCCCAACATGGAACTTGAAACTTTTGGGTCTGCTGATAATTATGTAAGATATTTCTCCTGGGTGAATCTCTATATTCCCAGGATGCTGACTATGTAGAGTAGGTATGCAAGTCAAGAAATAGAAATCTTGAATTTGATATATGGTTTGTGAGGCAGTTTAGGTTAGTGGTTAGAGTCGGAGAGCTGTGGAACTTGAATGCCTTACTTAGTTCAAATCTTAATTGTAAGCTGTGTGACTTAAACCTGTGTATGCCTTTGTTTCCGCATATATAAAATTGGTATAACCATACCTATGTTATAAGAGTTTTGTGTAGATTAAGCAAATTGATACTTGTAAAGCAGCTAGAATAGTGCCAGACTTACAATAAGACCTCTCTAAGTGTTGCCTAATATTCTTTATATGATTACATAACTTATGTCATGATCTGATAAAAAGGAAACTAAGATTTTACCTGCTCAGAAAGTAAAGTTGATAGATTAAATAGCACTGCTCTGGGATCAAGAATGCTCTGGTTTGAAGCCTGGCTATGTCTTGTGTAACTTGTATGGCTTTGGAAAAAGAAGCCCTGACATGATGGTTCGATGAGTTGGCATCAGGTCATACATGAAATTTGAAGAGCAAGTTTAGTAGAATAGAATGTCTAGAAGGGTAGGTAAAGGAGTTGTGTAAGCACTCTTCTTAGTCCAAGATGAAGGAGTAAATGTCATCTTGGTATTAGACATCTGTCTTTTAATCTCATGTCCAGTACTTTTTGGCTAAGTGACATTTTGGGTAAATCACTTATGCTCTTATCTTTATAGAAGAGATCACAAATACTGCAAGATCATAGAATTGTTGCCAGAATAAGAGGAATTAATGCTTATAAAATAATTAGAACAAACAATGCTTTCACACAATAAGGCCTCAATACATTTTAACTATTATTATCATCACCTTTTGCACTTAATGCTGAAGATGAGGATAATGAATCCCAAGTGAAGTGACTTTCCGAAAGTCACATAGGTAATTAGTAACTAGAATACAGATCTCATGACATCTAAGTCACTACCTTTTCTGTGACAAGAATCTGCCTAACTTCCTGTGTAAGTAAAACTTGGTAATTTTTGTATTTTATGCAGAATATCCAGGAGGAGAAGGACCCTTTCTTTTCCATTTTAGAAGAGGATTCTTTCCTAATAGGAAGTTCAGTCTTACTCTCGTCTTTCATGCCTGCGGAAGCAGCAGGGTTTGGGGGTGCTCCTCTGCCACTACTGGCCCATGGGCACATCCATAGATGTTAATTTCCATTTGTACCAGGTTCAATAATCTCCATGAGATTTTATGCTGTCTCACCCCTCATTGAGGAGCTCCTGAAAGATTATGCTCAGAGGTTACATCCTGTTTACTTTTTGCTCCATCAATCTTCCCCAGAGCAAATGTGTTGAGCTATAAGCAATTTAGTCAGTTTTTTAATGAAAAATTAAGTAGCTCTTAGAAAAATGGTATAGTTTGGAGGAGCAGAGGTTTAGAGCTCTAACCTAGTAGTTTCTTATGCTAAACAAGGATAGTTCTTTCTAGGTTTTTAGTCTCCAAAGAAAAGCATCTCGCTAGTTAGTCACCTTCTTTTCCATACTGCACAATCTTTTCTTCCATGTTTCTTAAATTTGTGTCCTGACCCTCTCCTTCCCCAAACCCTACCTTCTTCACTGGAAAACAAAGTTTTATCCTACGGTTCCTTACTGTATTTTGTGAAACTGAAACTTGGGTGTTTTTGCCAAATCCTCAATGAGTTTGTCTTCTGCTTGAGAGGATGCAAAGCACTGCTTCTAGTCTAGTCATATCTCTCAGACTCCAGTTCAATCTTCTTAATAGGGAGAACTGGGGCTTATTTCCTCACTAAATGCCCTTGGAACTAAGCATTAGAGACAATTTAATCTGTCATATCTAAAAATGATATTTTTCATAGCAAAGGTTTTCCCTGACTCTGAAAAAAAGAAAGAAAAAAGAATATGCCATTACTAGGCTAAGAAGCACTTGCCTCTTTTCTAAGTCTTCCTTGAATTATAAGACCTATCTTCTCAAGTATTCTTAGGATGACAGTCATTTAATTGGGCCAATCTATAGGAATAAAATTGCCTCTGCCAGTAAAACATTGAGGTAGGCATTTCTGGAATATTTAGACTCTGACATCAAGAATATGTCCACATAAATTATCCTGATCTGTGTGCCATGTGATATTTTGATACAAACACTACAAGAGTTTATTGAAAGGTTATATACTTAATCTGGATAATTTGCCTTTTTACAGATAGTGGATTAATCTCACCAGGTTTTACACTAGCAAAATGAAGGTGATGAATTCAGTTAATTATCTGGATTATCCAAGTCAATACATTTCAGTTGCTTCCATTTCCTGAACCCTTCAGGTGGAAGCCTATTTTGGTTTGAATTATTTGGATATATCCTCAGTTTAACATTTCTCTCCAACAATGAAGACCTTATGGCTTTGAGTCCAGTAAGCATTGCATCTGTCACAGGCACAATGGAAAAAGTGCTTATGCGCCTTGGCTCCATGTTGCTTTTTCAAGCTTCCTGGTAGTGTCACGTTGGATGTCTTGGCGAAATGCTATACTATTTCTTTGGAAAATAAAATAGGCAGGCATTTAATTAAGATGATAAGTGCACAGAAAACGACAAGTGGAAGCAGTACCAAGCTTTTCTCTAGTTAGGAATAAAGGGCACTGATTTTTCCTACCTTACTATTACTTACTATCTTTAGACTTGCTATCACTAGGCATGAATTGATTTGCTTCTTTCCTCATTTTGTAAGGTGCAATGAACTAAGTTACTAGACCCGTGCAAAGCCTGTTGCAGGCAATATGATTAAGTAGATCAGCTGCGTTTTGAGCACTGTTCTTCTTTCCCTTGTTTTACTCTTCCTAGTCCCTTCCTGAATATCCAGCAGAATTTCACTTGTTTGTACTGTGGCCCATTTCACATTTGCCTGTACAACTGATCACTTTAGGGCCTGTTTCTTCCTGAATGTATTTGAGCCAAGGTTGTTGATGACCTATAATTATTAATAAACTTTCTAAAAACTACATTTACACTATCCTTCATTCCTAGGAGTGAGTCAAGTAGGCTTTTGAGTCACTGTGATAGAGCTTGTAGGAGAGAGACCTGAGGTTGAGGGAGGGGTCTTTTCAGTACCCCCAGAGGTGAATCATTAGCATACCTATGGATAAGGATGAAGTCAAACATGGGCTATGTTTACCATATAGCAAAACACACAGAGGGAACAGAAAGCATATGATTAAGTGTCTGGATATATCTTTTCCTATGTTCAGTTTCCTGAGTTTGACATTATATTCATACAACCACATTTAAATCTTAACTATAAGACCTTTTCAAATATATTCTAGAGAGCAGCTATTCTCAAACTTGAATGCCCTTATGAATCATCAGAGAGAATCTTATTAAATGCAGATTTTAAATCATTCTGGCATGGTACCTGAGATTCTGCATTTCTGATAAGCTCCCAGGTGAAGCAATGCTGCCGGCCTATGGGCCACCTTGAATCACATGTCTTCTATAGGAGGTATTCCCAAACTGGATTCCCATGGCATCTAAGATTCTATGTAGGGGTGTCAGGGCCTAGCCCAGAGGACAGAATGGATAACTAAGGACATGAAACTCTAGATGATTCCTCTTTTATTCCTTTTAAAAAATGCTATCTTTTTATATTTTTGATATAATGAGATCCTTATAAGAGTCTATTAGAAAGATAATAGGGCTTGGCAACTAAAAATGCAAAGACAACATTAAAACACTCATGTCAAGTATTTCACAAGGTAACGACCATTTAATTGGGCAAACTTATAAGACTAAAACTGCCTACAGTGAGGAAATATTTACGTGGATATATTAGGGATATTTAAATACTAATGCCAGTGTTACCTGATGGAACTCTAAATTTCGTTGTGGTCTTATCCAAATGAAAAATTGTGTTTTATAAAAAGGGGAATATGATTTCGCTATGGCTTTAATAACACATCTGTTGTTGTATGGGAATGAAGATAGAATTTGCTGTCAGGAGATATGCCTTTCACTTAAGCGCTATACAAATGTAGGGGTGACCAGGACTCATTCTCACCTCTGTATGAATGTCTTCTCTTTGGTAAAGGAGGGAAATGACCCTTAGCTTAACAAAATTGAGGATGGAATAAAATGATAAGTAGACTATTACAGGGCATGGACAGAAACAGGGAGAGCTGTTAGGATACTACTTATGTTAATCCAGTGGAGAGATTATGATGGCTAGGTTAGAATGGTGGAAATGGAGGGAGTGGGAGGTCATATTTTGTCATTTCCAAGACAAAGCTGACAAGATTTGTGAATGAACTATATGTGGGATATCAGAGAAAGAGAGGTCATTTAATCAAGATGCTTTGACACTAAAAAGTAAACAATAACAACAAAAAAACTTTACCAGGAAATAAGGCACACAAAATGAAGAACTATGCTCTCACATTGATATAAAAAGCTGGATTTGTTTCCAGGGAAGCTGGATCTGTTCAATGTGAGGCAGAGCCCAGAGATACCTGTTGGCTTATATGATGTTTTGCCAGACCCGAGTCACATTCTATGCTCATCTGTTCGATTTCCTGACCTGGGCTTGCTTTCTAGAAAAAAAAAAAAAAAAACAACAACAGAACCTTTAATGAGTGGACCCTTAGACCTTGTGGAAATTTGATAGGTTGTTAATACAGAATGAAGATTCAACTTCTAGAATACATTTGGGAAAATAATTAAAATGAATTAGACTCATTTTATAAATGCAGTCATGCCTTTCCCTGGTCAGCTTTATGTTAGTCCTCTGTATCCAGTTACCTAGTCATTGTAACCTCAAGGCTGTTGAATTTTTTCTTCTTTTTAGGGCCATACCTGCGGCATATAGAAGTTCTCAGGCCAGGGGTAAAATTGGAGCTGCAGCTGCTGGCTTATGCCACAGGCACAGCAATGTAGTATCTGAGCTGTGTCTGCACCCTAGCCATAGCTCACAGCAAGACAAGATCCTTAGCCCACTGAGTGAGGCCAGGGATCGAATCTTCATCCTTGTGTATACTAGTTGGTTCATTACCCCAAACCACAATGGGAACTCCAAAAGTGTTGAATTTTTGATGACAAGTATCAATGAAATCTACTTCTCTTTTACTACTGGGTTGCCAAAGCCTGGGTTATGAGGAAGGCTATATTTATCTTGATTTATTTATAAATCAGTTATGATTTTAACTATCTTTCTATATTTCAAAAAAACCCCACATTAAATTTGCTAAAAGCCCAAGATTCAAAGAAAGGTAAAACATAGTTTATGCCTGTGTGAGATATATAGTCTAATCTAGTGTATGACACAATAAATGGGCTCATATGATATGGTGTTACGTCCTTTTAAAAAGATGTACATAGGGTAGTGTGAACACAGAAGAGGAATACCTAATCTTGACTGGAGGTTCCAATATATATAGTTATATGGATGTAGTAATTTATAAGATGAGTTTTAAAAGAGCAGTAGGAGTTAGCCAGGTAAAGAAGGAGTAGAAAGAGAAGATTATTCCTCTCTGCAGACAGGGCTCTATGCGCATGGGAGGTATAAGAACTTGGCATGTTCACAGAACAACTAGTACTTGAATATGGCTGGGTGGAGTTAAGGATGCCTGTGAAGTATGACAGAATATGAGTCTTAAGAATGCAGAAACCAGATAGTGAATGGTTTCATCTGCCAAGCCAAGAAGTTTAGATTTTATAAATGATAGCTATTTTATTATGAGTAATAAATTACTGTACCATATATCTTACTGTTATATATTCTTATATTCACTTTACATGCATTATATAATTTAATCCTCACAACCACACAATATTATTATGACTTATTTATAGGTATAGAAACTGAAGTTCTAAGAGATTACATAACTATCCAAGATCATTAAGTGCCAAGTCTGTGATTCAAATAATTTAGCTTACTCTAATTCTAGAATTCTTATTCTTTACCTATACACTCTATAGCATCCATTTTACCCTGAAATCCGTAAGGAAGCCATATATGATGCGTTAAAGATAATCACTAATTATTTGATTTTTCTCCTACTGAGATGTCAAGTCTATGACTTTTCTTGAATTTCAAACCAATTCTGTGACTGCCTTTAAACAGAAGATTGTGGGGAAATTATGGCATGCCAGTTTCCAAACTTAGCCCAGGAGAAACTTGTAGTTTCTACTTCTTACCTCTTTAAACACACTTTCTGTAAACTTTGTGCCACAATGCTTAAGGTCCAGCTACTTTGGGTTTGACATGCTGGAAAGTCCACCTGTAGGTGTTTCACTTGATAGGCCCAGATAATTTCAATCTTCCAAATATTTGTACCAATGCACAAAATGTTTAAATGAAGCTATTTCACACTGTGTAATGTCTACCCATCTGATGACTAATGCTGAATGACCTTAGTTGATACCACTTACTTGCAGCAGAGGAATCACGTATCCTAGTCCTACTTGGCTTCCTGAACCACAGTGTCATGAGATATGACATATTTGTTGTTTTTACATAATTTGACACAATTTGTTGTGAAGAAATATGTAGAGATAAGCTATTGAAGTATTTTAATCAGATCAGATATGAGTTAAATATACAAGAGAAGTTTCCTATTTGATGAAACACTGAATGAATTGTTTATTTCACCTAAAAAGCCTGGCACATAGCGGTCATACAATACATAAATGAATAAACCCATTTTGTACAGTAGCAATTTATATTTTTATACTTCATGTGTGTATTTGTAATATGTGCTACTCTGTCAAGATTATTGTGCTGAAGGACAACCTAGTACTGAATAATCTTAAAAGACCCAACTCTCCATCATCACTTGAAGCTTGTTCTTTTCTAACTTGTCACATTGTCACATGGCAGGAAATTTGGCAAGAAGGACCATTTTAGTTACCAATAACTCAGTTTTTAGGTTCAAATTCCCCCTTCTCTCCAGTTCTTGGCTTGTGTCTTTGGGACTATTTTTTCTATTTGCTTCCAACTTCCTTATAGAGCAGAGAGAATCATGGAGTTGAGAAAACCAAGGTATTACCCTGAGCACACAAGTTATTTTCAACCAAATGTCAGTTTTAGCAGTTGTTGTAAGCTATAACATGCAATAGCTGAGTA
This sequence comes from Phacochoerus africanus, assembly GCF_016906955.1. Lineage (NCBI taxonomy): Eukaryota > Metazoa > Chordata > Mammalia > Artiodactyla > Suidae > Phacochoerus > Phacochoerus africanus. The sequence continues at coordinate 109,445,427 of NC_062560.1, read as the reverse complement.
TTTGACAAACGTTTAAATTTGTAAATGCCCATGGTGAGAGGAGAAAAATGTTGGAGTAGAAGGACATTGAGGTCACCTTCTCTCATGAGCACACCAAAATCACAACTAACTACTTAACAACCATCAGTGAAAAAGCCTGGTACCTTCCATTAGAAGATATTGTATATCCAAAGACATAAAGAAGAAACCACAACACGTTGGTAGGAGGAGTGTGCTTGTGATTTAATTAAATCCCATAATACCTAGTTGGTCAAATAACAAGCTGGACAGTAATTTTATTACACACATTCTCCCACAGTAGAGTTCTGAGCCTCACTTTAGACTCACCAGCCTGGGGGCCTGGAGTTGGAAGGAGAAGCCCTAGAGCATTTGGTTCTAAAGGCCAGTGAGCCATGATTGTAGGAGCTCCACAGGACAGGAGACTCCACTATTGGAGGGGGCACATTCAAGCTCTCATGTGAATGGGGTCCAAGCGCAAAAGCAGTGACTCTATAGGAACCTGAGGCAGACCTATCTGCTGGTCTTGAAGGGTCTCCTGGTGAGGCATGAGAGGGCTGTCACTCTTTCTTGGGTCACAAAAACTGGCAGCAGTTTTATCATGGAGGGTTCATTTATGTGAATTCTTGCTGGAGGCAGACATCTTGCTTGGGTCACCCAGACCTGGCCCCACCCAATAGCCTATGGGATCTATTGCTGATGTGCCTCTATCCAAACAACAATCAGAGCAGGAACACCGTCCCAGCTGTCAACACTCAGCCTTCTTAAAGACATCCTGAGCCCACAGTCACCTCTAGGCATGCCCCTTGATATAGTATTGCCCACCAGATTGCCAAGACGCAACTTCATCCACCTTGAAGGGGGCAGGTACTGGTACTTTCCAATGGGAAGCCTGAACAAGCCTCCAAACAAGCCTTGCCAACCAGAAAGGTGGCACCAGGAGCAAGAACACTATGATCCTGCAGAACCAAGTCTGTATGCAAACAAATATAAGAATCTATGCTGAGACCATATAGTCCCTGGCCCTCGAGTGTACTGCTGGGACACATAGGACATCCCCTACAAAAGGAACTTCTCCAAAGTCAAGAAATATAACTAATCTACCACATACATAAGAGTAAAAAGAGAAATTTAAACAAAATGAGACAGCAAAGGAATATGTTCCAGACAAAGGAGAAAGACAAAGCCTGGGTTGAACAACTAAGTAAATGTCACAGCAATATAATGTACAACATGGGGACCATACATAGTTAATCCATAGTTAATCCATCCATAGTTAATAATGCTGTATTGTATATTCAAAAGTATTTTTGTACCTATGTATAGTGATGGATGTTACTAGACTGTGATCATTTTGCAATGTATACAAATATCAAATAATGTGTTGTACACCTGAAATGAATATAATGCTATATGTCAATTACATTTTTAATAAAAATATATAAAAGTGAAAGTGTAAAAATAAAAAAGAAAATCCTAAAGACACTACCCAAAAACTGCCAGAGCTCATTAATAACTTTGATAAAATTACAGGATTCAAAATTAATACATAGAAACCTCCTGAATTTCTGTATACTAACAACAAAAGATTAGAACGAAAAATTAAGGAAACAATCCCATTTACCTATCACATCAAAAAGAATACATTACCTGGGAATAAACCCACCTAAGGAGGCAAAAATCTATACAGTGAAAACCATAAGTCACTCATGAAAGAAACTGAAGACTACACAAAGAGATGGAATGACCTATTATGTTCTTGGATTGGAAGCATCAATTTTATTAAAATGTCCATATTATCCAAGGCAATCTAGAGATTCAGTGCAATCACTATCAAATTACCAGTGGCACTTTCTACAGAACTGAAACAAAAAAAAAATTAAATTTGTATGGAAACATAAATGACCCTAAATAGGCAAATCAATCTTGAGAATGAAAAATGGAGGTGGAGGAATCAGGCTTCCTGACTTCAGACTTCAGAGTATACATAAAGCTACAGTTATCAAAACGCTATGGTACTTGCACCAAAACAGACACAAAAGTCAATGGAACAGGATCAAACCCCAGAAACAAATGCACATTTGGCCAGTTAACTCCTGACAAAGTGGGCAATCATATACAGTGGAGAAAATATAATCTCTTAAAGACACCATAAGACTCCTCGAAGAGAACGTAGACAAAACTTCCTCTGACATCAACTGTACAAATATTTTTTTTTATGTCAGTCTCCCAAGGCAACAGAAATAAAAATAAAGCAATGGGACCTAATCAAACTTAAAAGCTTTTGCACAGCAAAAGAATCCATAAAAAAACTAAAAAGACAAATCTATGGAATGAAAGAAAATAGTTTAAAATGATGCAACTGACAAGGGCTTAATCTCTAAAATATTAAACAACTTGTACAACTCAACAACAATAAAAAAACCACAATAACCCAATTGAAGAATGGGTAGAAGATATGAATAGACATTCCTCCAAATAATATATGCAGATGGCAAACAAGCATATGAAAGAATGATCAACGTCACTAATTATTAGAGAAATGCAAATCAAAATTACCATGATGTACCATCTCACACCTGTCAGAATGACCATCATGAACAAGTCAACAAATAGCAAATGCTGGAGAGGGTGTGGAGAAAAGGGAACCCTCCTGCACTGTTGTTGGGAATGTAAATTGGTACAACCACTATGGAAAACCATATGGATTTTCCTGAGAAAACTAAATATACAACTACCTTATGACCCAGAAATCCCACTCCTGGGCATATATCCAGACAAAAGTTTCACTCGTAAGGATACATGCACTTCTATGTTCATTGTCACACTATTCACAATAGCCAATTCATATATAAAATGGGAATATTACTCAGCCCCCCAAAAGAATGAAATATAGCCATTTCCAGAAACATGCATGGAACTAGATATTATTATACTAAGTGAAGTCAGAGAAAGGCAAATATGCCATCGCTTAAATGAGTTGTCTAAAAGAACATACAAATTTATTTTCAAAACAATTAGACCCATAGACATTGAATACAAACTTATAGTTAACAAGGGGAAAAGGGGTGGGAGATAAATTATGAGACTGAAATTAACATATACACACTCCATTGTACAAAGTAGATAACCAATAAAGATCTTCTGTATAACACATGAAACTCTACTCAATATTTTGTAATAACTTATAATGGAAAATAATCTGAAAAAGGATAAATATATATTTATATATGTATTACTGAATCACTATGCTGTATACCTGAAACTGACACAACATTGTAAACCTATTATTCTTCAATAAATAAGAATATTTATATATTTATATGCTAGAAGCAAATGGATAATATAATTTTTTTAAGTCCATTGCAATTTGGAATATTATCTGTGAGGGCATACCTGGTTACTTAGCAATCTCAATATTTCCCCTGTCAAAAAAAACCCAATACAGATTTATACCTACTATCAATACATACACTTTAAAAGACGCCCCCCAAATATACTTTAAAATGTCAAGAGTCTAAATTTACAATACATACAGTCTAATTAGGGATAGAATTTTGGGACTCCTAGATTTTGGAGGGAACAAAAAATGTTTTGTTATATTTAATATCTGCTTGTATTGAAATCTTTTGTCCCCTGTTGTATGTATAACATGGCTTTCAATTCTGAAAGAGACCTCACCCATTTTTGCCCAAAAGATAGTTTCTTTCCTTCCTTTCTTCCTTACTCCATTCATCATTCCTTCCTTTTCCCCTTCTTCTTCTCTCTCTCTTTCCCTGTTTCAAAGACAGATCTATCTCAGAAGAATGAAGATTTATTCTCTGTATCAATCATTCAATTTTCACTAGCTCAAATGCACATCTTTGCTGGGCTAGCTTTCATCTTTTCTCACAGCTGAAATAAAGTAAGTAATGTCACTCTACTTTCTGAGTTGAAAGGAAAGAGATTTTATCTCAAGTGCCAAGTAGAAATTGGTACAAATGGATACAGGCTTGACTTCTGTTTATTGTTATAGCCCAGGTAGCCAGGCAACTCCTCATCCCCTCTGCCATAGAAAAGGAAGAGAATCTGTAGAGAGAAGGGCAGAGGCATTTTTAAAGCAGATTGAAAATAGCAGTAATTAACATGTTTGGATCATTAGTACAGCAGATAAAATTTTTCTGTCAAAACCGCTGTTTTGATTACTTGGCCCAAAACCTTTTCGGTTGGAACATTTGTTGAAAGAAGAATATATGTTGGAAGAGTACATGACTTTGGAGTATGTCAAGACTGGCTGCATATATTAGATTCCAGATATGTGATATCATATGGTATTTGTCTTTTTCTTTCTGATTTACATCACTCAGGATGAGAGTCTCTAGTTCCATCCAGATTGCTGCAAATGGCAGTATTTTGGTCTTTTTAATGGCTGAGTAGTATTCCATTGTGTATACATACCACATCTTCCTAATCCAATCATCTGTCGATGGGCACTTGGGTTGTTTCCATGTCTTGGCTATTGTGATAGTGTTTCAATGAACATGCGGGTGCATGTGTCTTTTTTAAGGAAAGCTTTGTCTGGATATATGCCCAACAGTGGGATTGCTGGGTCATATGCTAGTTCTATGTATAGATTTCTAAGGTACCTACATACTGTTCTCCATAGTGGTTGTATCAGCTTCCATTCCCACCAACAGTGCAGGAGAGTTCCTTTTTTTCCACACCCTCTCGAGCACTTGTTATTTGTGGACTTCTAAATGATGGCCATTCTGACTGGTGTGAGGTGGTATCTCATGGTAGTTTTGATTTGCATTTCTCTAATAATCAGGTATGTTGGGCATTGTTTCAAGTGCTTGTTTGCCATCTGTATATCTTCTTCTCATTTGGGTTGTTGGCTCTTTTGTTGTTGAGTTGTATAAGTTTCTTGTATATTTTAGAGATTAAGCCCTTGTCAGTTGCATCATTAGAAACGATTTTCTCCCATTCTGTAAGTTCTCTTTTTGGTTTGGTTTGCTGTGCAAATGCTTGTCAGATTGATTATGTCCCATTGGATTATTTTGCTGTTATTTTTGTTGCTTTGGGAGACTGATCTGAGAAAACATTTGCAAGGTTGATGTCAGAGAATGTTTTGCCTATGTTCTCTTCCAGGAGTTGGATGGTGTCTTGCCTTTTACTTAGGTTTTTCAGCCTTTTTGAGGTTATTTTTATGCATGGTGTGAGGGTGTAGTCTAGTTTCTTTGATTTACATGCAGCTGTCCTGGTTTCCCAGCAATACTTTTGAATAGACTGTCTTTTTCCCATTTTATGTTCTTGCCTTCTTTGTCAAAGATTGATTGACCATAGGTGTCTGGGATTATTATTTTTTTTTGCAGCGTGCTTATTTGGTTCTGTTAAATTTTTTGTAGGACTGTAGCCAGATTCTCTGAATTCAACCTCTTGCTTCACCTTCAAATAGTTTTGTGTATATATCTATGCCATAAACATACAACATGAAAGGCATCCTCTTTTTTATTTTAGTCACCAAGCTTAGCTACTCGTTTCTCTTGAATATTCCTAATTCTTCAATGAAAATTATAAGGATGTACTCTTATTTAAATTGTATAAGTTTCTTTTTACTTATTCAATACCTTCTTGAATGGTACTTACTTTTTTCATTACTCTTTGTACCTTCTCTAGCCTCTCTTGTAAAATAGAAATAATACAATATATAACATACAGGTTTTGAGGAAGCAATTAAGAGAATAAAGCATCTAGGACAGAGCTTGATACAAAGCAGGTACTCAGTAGAGAAGTCTCTATTTCTTTTGTAGCTCCTTTGGAGGTAAATGTGTGCCATTCCTCATCTATAGAAATGTACACTTTCTGTACTAGTGAGAATGGGCCACCCTGGGCCTCAAACACTGAAGTTAGCATCACATAAACATATCACATATGGCCAGGGTCTGGGAAGAGCTTAGGTTGTAGTCAAGATTGAAAAGAAAAAGCCATTTGTCTCATAGAAGACCAAACCCATGAACTTGGCTTTTTTCTCACCTTTTTATTGCCATGGAGGAAAAGGCAGCAGATCAGTGCTTTGGTTGATCACAATGGTTAAAGGAAAAAATTAAGCCCATTAGTTTATTGTGGCAGCCACGTACTTGTCTAGTGCCAGATTCTTTCAGTCCTGTCTAGAAACAAATTTGCTGCATATTTGGTTGTGTAGAAACTTCAAGGGAGATGCGGAGGCCTTTCCTAAAAGGAAAGACATGTCCAGGGATGATTTTCTCCTATGCCTGATTTTGTAGATATTTGTTCAGTTTCTTATAGGGCCTTTTAAATCCAAAATGAGTGATTCCAGTTGATAACCAGTAAGAGGGTAACCTAAACATGGTGGTCAAGGCAATGACTTTTAGAAGCTTGTCATGGGAGATCAGGTACTGTGTGCTGACCAAGCTTATGTCCTGCTTTGAGTTTGACAGTTTTTTAGAAAGCTTGTTAGGAAGGGGCCAGTGAAGAACAAAATACCCAACTCTCCAAATTCTATTTTGTTTATGAAGTACAAGCTAGAGTTGGTTTTATGGGGATAGTGGGAATCAAATAAACTCTAGGCATGCTTTCCCAATGAGTCAGGGTCAGTGATCTCTCTTATCTTGTCTCTGTGTCCCTTCTTGTTCCTACACTGAAACAGAGAGGAAAAAAAAAGAAATTTTCTGGGCACATTTGAGAAGTTCACACTGCTTTTTACAGGAATATGAAAAGCATAGCCAGAGGCTATTTTTTGGGTTCATTGTGGATTCTGAATGAGTATAGTAACTCAATCTGATAAGTTGTAGGAATATACCAATGAACTAAACTTAGAGCCATGTGTTGATACAATAATCTTCAACCTTAATAAATAGGCTCATATTTCTTGCCCTTTTTCCTATCTTGTACATTCTAGTACCTAATTATCAGTGGTCTATTGTACATATAAGCTCATACCTATGTCTTCTTCCTCCGTTTATTCATGTTGTTAGCATGCATTTATTAAGAATCTACTTTGTTTCCATCCCCTATTTAGGCACTGGGGACATATATGTGAGTAACACTGTGTCTTTCTTGTCAAGGAGCTTATAGTGTAGTAATATTTTAATTATTCTCTAAGATATTCTAGAACAGGTACCATGACTTCTCCCTGTTAGCACCTAAATAAAATTGGAAACACAGATATCATGAGGTAAGATTAATTTAATTAAACGTGGGTGAATTTCGTTTGAAAAATACAGTTTTCTTTGTTGGTTCCTTAGTTGGCAATGCAGTGCATGAGAAAATGCAAGTATTCTAAGATACCATCAAGTTTTATTGCTTTACACAGCATTCCAAACAGCTTCAAATATAGATTGATGCAAGATATATATCTTTTATTGGTAGGAAATCATCAACTGTGTCTATGCAAGATATCTCTGTGGAGTTCCCATTGTGCCACATCAGGTTAAGAACTTGACACAGTATCGATGAGGATGAAGGATCAATCCCTGGCCTCGCTCAGTGGGGTAAGGATCCTATGTTGCCATGGCTATGGCAAAGGTAGACAGCTGCAGCTCCAATTCAACCCTAGCCTGGGAACTTCCATATGCTACACATGTAGCCATATAAAGAATAGATGTCTTCTAGGCAACTTCAGTTTCCCCAGCAGTGGCTCATTATTTTTTAAACATATTCATTCACACTTATTGTGTACAGAGCCCTCTTTATTTTTGTGTCACATCTCATAGAGGCATGACCAGATTTACCCAATCTATTTTATTCTTACCTGAAATGTGCTGTCCCTAGAGAAAACTGGGTAGTCGCATAGCCACTCTAGTTTCATACCTTTTATCCACCTATTGACAAATTGAGCTTTCTGTTATTATGGGATTCATAGCAATTAATCCCTTACAAGTGCTCCAAAGCATAACATCTCTTTCCAAAACCTTAATTTATTGAGACCAAAACTGGTCAAGGCAACTCTGGCCAAGCCAAGAATTCATACTTTGATTTTTGTCAAATTAAAGAGGCAAAAGAAAGTAGAACAATCTCTAGGTTCAGAAGTATATTTTTTGTAGAAATAAAATGGGTTACAGAAAATCTGCTCCCTACGCAACTGGAGTGTTTTATGAATTTCCATATAATATTTTGAAGTGCTTTCTTCCCTCTTATGAAGCTCTCTGCCTGGGATGATAAAACTGAGCAAAGAAGCTCCCCCAAAGATGCAGTTTAATTCCAACCATTAGGAAAAGACTGGGCCCATTACCCATATAAACAGGCTGCAGCAGTCATGGGTTTGAAGTTCCCTGTTTTTTTCTTTGTCCGTGTATCCAGCCATGTGGGTCATTTGAGTCATCTTGGCAATTTTTTAAATGCTTGTTTTGAATTGATGGGCTTGAACAGTAGCAATTTGTTATAGAGACACTTCTTCCGTACCTACAAAGACATAGATTTTTACAGATACATTGTCTTACTCTTACCTGAGGACTTGCTTTACTCTTGGTATTTTTCAGATCAGATCAAAGGAATGGAAAAGTTTAGGCCTGAACCGAAGGTCAAAATTGATTGATTGGTTGAAAATTAGCCCTGATTTTAAAGATTAGACATATCCCCCTAAAGATAGAAATCTCCAGGCAATTAATTTTCTCTTTTAAGTAGCGTATATGATTTCACTTTGTACTTTTGTAATAAAGACATTTAGAACATGAATTTATAAATCTCTTTTCTAAAATTATATTTTTTATTTGACATATAAGAGTACCTTAACAGTGGCTTAGAGTTATTTGTTTGTGTGCTTAGGTAAGGTTTTAAGAAACTTTGTGTTGGGAAAATTATATTTATATATATTCACATATATAAACATATATTCATATATGTGTATAACAGAAGTGTGTACTGTATATAAAATTCCTAAATATGTTCAATTCAGTGTCTATAAATAGTAACTGAATGGAACATTTTGAGTGTGGTTAAAAAGTAGACAAGTGTTCATATTGTATTCTGAAGCAGATCAATCTGATTGCCTCTGTGAGGAAAAAAAAACAACCTAAAGACAAAAAGTGCATAAGGTCAGTTAATCTGATAGAACCATGTAGCTATTTTTGTTTTCAGTGACAAAAATAGGGTATAATTCAACTTTAGCAAAACTTCTGATTGCTGAGATCAATGTGAAAGTGTTTATATTTGTTTAACAACCTGATGGAATTCTGAGATGTAGCTCTCACGTGGGAATGCCTCAGTATTTGCATATCAGTCAACTCAAAGCAAAGCTCATCCCTGTCATTAAAAACATGATGGTGATAATCCAGTATAGATCATTTGGGTAGGAGACCTCAACCTTCAGGCAATCAAGAGTGAAAGTGAACCTATGTTGAATTGATTAGGGTGTCATGACTTTGTGATGATAGTTGAAGTCCACCAACTATACCACTGGGCAAAAATAATAATGTCCATGAATACTGACGGGTGTAGATACTGTTTCTGAATAAGAAGGTATTCTTATTATCTTCTTGTAACATTTCTGGAAGATAATTTATTTTGTTTTTTCAAGTGATTTTTTTGTGTTTGTCTTTTTGCCTTTTTTTCCTAGGGCTGCTCCCACGTCATATGGAGGATCCCAGGCTAGGGGTCCAATTGAAGCTGTAGCCGCCCGCCTACACCAGAGCCACAACAACATGGGATCCGATCCACATCTGCAACCTACACAACACCTCAGGGCAACGCTGGATCCTTAACCCACTGAGCGTGGCCAGGGGTCGAAACCACAACCTCATGGTTCCTAGTCAGATTTGTTAACCACTGCCCCATGATGGGAACTCCTTTTTTCAAGTTTTATTAAGATATAATTGACATACAACTCTATAAGTTTAAAGCATACAACATAATGTCCTGACATATATATTACAAAATGATTACCACAGCTTACATGATATCTATTATTTCATATAATACAAATTTTTTCTTTTTTGATGCGAAGTTTTACATCATGATGTATATTTCATTCAAAGTACTTATTTATCTTATAATCAGAAGTTCGTACCTTTTGGCTACCTTCCTCCAATTCCCCCATTCTCTATACCCTATTTCTGACAACCTTAAATCTAATTTATGAAGTTTTTTCCTTTTGTTTTAAGATTCTACAAATAAGTCAGATAATAACACTGTATGTCTTTCTGTGTTTGACTTTGACTTATTTTACTTAGCATAATACCCTTTAGCTCCATCTATGTTTTTGTAAATGGCAGTTTCCTTTTTATGGCTGAATAGTATTCCATTGTGTATATGTATGTGTGTATCTATCTATCTATATATATATATATATATCTTTTTTTTTTTAATTTGTAAACTGTGATGCTAGCCTTTATTCAACTCAACCACTTCAGGACTGAGCCTCTTAGGTGGGAAACACTAAGTACCAAAACACATTCTGTTACAATATTATCATTCTTACGGAAGCCACTTTTGTCTTGTTCTGAACCCTTCTTTTTGTTAACTTTTTATTTATTTTTTTATTTTATTTTCTCCCACTGTACAGCATGGGGATCAAGTTATCCCTACATGTATACATTTTTTCCCCCCACCTTTTGTTCTGTTGCAATATGAGTATCTAGACATAGTTCTCAATGCTACTCAGCAGGATCTCCTTGTAAATCTTTACTAAGTTGTATCTGATAACCCCAAGCTCCCGATCCCTCCCACTCCCTCCCTCTCCTATCGGGCAGCCACAAGTCTGTTTTCCAAGTCCATGATTTTCTTTTCTGTGGCAATGTACATTTGTGCTGGATATTAGATTCCAGTTATAAGTGATATCATATGGTATTTGTCTTTGTGTTTCTGACTCATTTCACTCAGTATGAGAGTCTCTAGTTCCATCCATGTTGCTGCAAATGGCATGATGTCATTCTTTTTATGGCTGAGTAGTATTCCATTGTGTATATATAAACACTTTCCTAATCCAGTCATCTGTTGATGGACATTTGGGTTGTTTCCATGTCCTGGCTATTGTGATTTCTTTGATTAAACTTTTATACTTCTAGGCATGTAAGTCCTATACCTCCTTAGGTGTATTGCAAGGTATTTGATTTTTTGAGGTGCGATTTTAAAAGGTATTGTATTTTTGTATTCCTTTTCTAATATTTCATTGCTGGTATACAGCAATGCGATTGACTTCTGAATGTTAATCTTATATCCTGCTACTTTGCTGAATTTATTAATCAGTTCACGTAGTTTTGGGTTGAGTCAGGGTTTTCTACGTATAGTATCATGCCGTCTGTACACAATGACAGTTTTATCTCTTCTCTTCCTATATGGATGCCTTTTATTTCTTTTGTTTGTCTAATTGCTATGCCTAAGTCTTCCAAAGCTATGTTGAAGAGCAGTGATGAGAGTGGGCATCCCTGTCTTGTTCCAGATTTGAGTGAGAAGACTTTCAGTTTTCCCCATTGAGTATTATATTTGCTGTGGGTTTGTCATAAATGGTTTTGATTATGTTCAGGAATGTTCCCTCTATACCCACTTTGGCGAGGGTCTTGATCATGAATGGATGTTGGACTTTGTCAAATGCTTTTTCTGTGTCTATTGAGATGATCACATGCTTGTTGACTTCTCTTTTGTTAATGTGGTGTATGAGGTTGATTGATTTGCGTATGTTGAACCATCCTTGTGAACCTGGGATGAACCCTACCTGGTCACGGTGTATAATTTTTTTGATATGTTGTTGGATTCGGTTGGCTAAGATTTTGTTGAGAATTTTTGCGTATATATTCGTCAATGATATTGGGCGATAGTTTTCTTTTGTGGTGGTATCTCTGTCTGGTTTTGGAATGAGGGTGATGGTGGCATCATAGAATGTCTTTGGGAGTATTCCTTCTTCTTCAACCTTTTGAAACAGTTTCAGGAGGATGGGCACCAGTTCCTCTTTATACGTTTGGTAGAATTCGTCTGTGAAGCCATCGGTCCTGGACTTTTATTTGTAGGGAGTGTTTTTATGACCTCTTCAATTTCATTTCTAGTGATGGGTCTGTTCAGTTGGTCTGTTTCTACTTGATTCAGTTTTGGCAGGCTGTAAGATTCTAGAAAATTGTCCATTTCTTCCAGATTGTCAAACTTGTTGCCGTATAGCTGTTCATAGTATTCTCTTATGGGTTTTTGTATTTCTGCAGTACTGGTTGTGATTTCTCCTTTTTCACTTATAATTTTGGTTATTTGGGTTCTTTCTCTCCTCTTTTTAGTGAGTCTGGCCAGGGGTTTGTCAATTTTGTTTACCTTTTCAAAGAACCAGCTCTTGGTTTTATTAATTTTCTCTGTTGTTTTTCGAGTCTCTATTTTATTGATGTCTTCTTTGATCTTTATAATTTCCTTCCTTCTGCTGACTTTAGGTCTTTTTTGTTCTTCTTTTTCTAATTCGTTTAGGAGGAGGGTTAAGTTGTCCATTTGGAATCTTTCTTCTTTTTTGAGAAAGGCCTGTATTGGTATAAATTTCCCTCTGAGCACTGCTTTCGCAGCATCCCATAGATTTTGAGCGGTTGTGTCTTCATTATCATTTGTTTCAAGGTAGTTTTTAATTTCCTTCTTGATTTCCTCATTGACCCATTGGTATTTTAGTAGCATGTTGTTTAGTCTCCATGCAGTAGGTTTTTTCTCTTTCCTTTTCCCATGGTTGATTTCTAGTTTCACGGCATTGTGGTCAGAGAAGATACTTGAGATAATTTCTATGCTCCTAAATTTGCTGAGGTTAGCTTTGTGTCCCAATATGTGGTCGATTCTTGAGAAGGTTCCATGTGCATTTGAGAAAAATGTGTATTCTGCTTTTTTTGGATGTGGTGTCTTGAAGATATCAATTAAGTCTAACTTTTCTATTGTTTCCTTTAGGATCTCTGTTGCTTTATTGGTTTTCTGTCTAGAGGATCTGTCCATTGGTGTGAGAGGGGTATTAAAGTCTCCTACTATGATTGTATTCCCATCAATTTCTCCCTTTATGTCTGTTAATATTTGTTGTATGTATCTGGGTGCTCCTGTATTTGGGGCATATATGTTGACGATAGTAACATCCTCTCCTTGGATGGATCCCTTAATCATTAAGTAGTGTCCTTCTTTGTCTTTCTTTATGTCTTTTGTTTTAAAGTCTATTTTGTCTGATATGAGTGTTGTGACTCCTGCTTTCCTGTTATGTCTATTGGCGTGAAATATTTTTTCCCAACCCTTCACTTTCAATCTATATGTATCCTTTGTCCTGAGGTGAGTTTCTTGTAGGCAGCACATTGAAGGTTTTTGCCTTTTTATCCACTCAGCCACTCTGTGTCTTTTGATTGGGGCGTTCAGTCCATTGACAGTTAAGGTGCTAATTGATAGATGATTATTTATTGCCATTTTGAATCTCGTGTTCCAGTTGATTCTATGCTTCTCCATTCTTCCTTTCTTCTTCTTTTTTTTTTGGTTGGATGGTCTCTGGTTATTATCTGCTTGAGTGTTTTTGTTTTGTTTTGTTTTGTTTTCATTTTTTGCGAATGCAATGTTTAGTTTTGGCTTGCGGTTGCCATGTTTTTTATGTATGCTAACCCCTTCTTATAATTGTGTTTTTTAGCCTGATGGCCCTGTAGGTTCAAACACTTCATTACTATACTAAAATTAAGAAGAGAAACAAACAAACAGACAAACAAAAAGGATCTATTTATTTCCTAACATCCCTTGCCCACATTTTATGATTTTGATCACTCTTTTTTTTTCTTTTAATTTTATTTTGTTTGAAACATGTTCATGATTAAATCTGTATGCTGGCTTATTTGAGTGACTGCTCTCTGATTGTGGTTTCCTCAATCCTAGTTCTTCCTCTTTTTTTTTTTTTTTTTCCCCCTTTGCGTCCCTTTCTTTCCTTCCTTTCTTTTTGGTTTAGAGAAGCCCTTTCAGTATTTCTTTTAGCCTGGGTTTTGTGTTGCTGTATTCTTTTAGCTTTTGTTTGTTGGAAAAAAAATTTATTTCTCCTTCTATTTTAAATGATAGTCTTGCTGGATAGAGTATTCTAGGTTGCATATGTTTTCATTTTAGCACTTTAAATATGTCTTGCTATTCCCTCCTGGCCTGTAGTGTTTCTGCAGAGAAATCAGCTGATAATCTTATGGGGGTTCCCTTGTAGGTAACATTCTGCTTTTCTCTTGCTGCCTTTAGGATCCTCTCTTTATGACTAACTTTTGCCATTTTTATTATGATGTGTCTTGGTGTGGGTCTATTTAGGTTCAATTTGTTTGGGGCCCTCTGTGCTTCCTGTATCTTGAACCCAGTATCCTTTAGATTTGGGAAGTTTCCAGCGATAATTTCTTCAAATATATTTTCCATCCCCTTATCTTTTTCTACTCCTTCTGGAATTCCTATTATGCGTAGATTGGCCCGCTTTATATTATCCCATAGGTCTCTTATATTGCTTTCCTGTTTTTTGATTTGGTTTTCTGTCTGCTGACATCATTGTGTGATTTCCATTATTCTATCTTCCATATCACTGATTCGTTCTTCTGCTTTATTCATTCTGGTTTTTACTGCTCTTAGTTCAGTTTGCATCTCTGCAACTGAATGTTCTTGTTTTTCTTGGCTCCTCCTTATATTTTCTAGTTCCTTTCTGAGGGTATCTGCATTACTGTTCGTATCTTCTCTTAATTCCTTCAGTATTTTCACTGTTTCTCTTTTGAACTCCAGGTCTTTCAGACTGCAGAGATCTGTTTCATTGTTGACTGCTTTAGGTGAGTTCTCCTGTTGGTTTGACTGGGGGTGGTTTCTGAGCTTCTTCAACTTCCTTGTTGTTTTCTTTCTCCTGAGGGAGTTGTACTCTCCATGACCAGGCAGTGTTTACCTTGTCACTGCCGTGGAATGTTTCCTGAGGGCTGGCATTGTTGGTCAGTCTTCTTTGAGGCATTGTGGCTTTTCTGGAGGGTGGTTGGGGCTGACAGGGTCTCTTTGAAGCAAAGGAGGACTTCCTGAGGGCAGTCACGACTAGGAGGTCTGCACCATGATGGAAGCAGATTTCTTTCACCTGGGCAGAGCTTGCTCTGGTGTTTTTTGGCTATGGGGCTCTTGCAGGGGGCTGGCAGTGCTGGGCATGTGTTCCACAGGAGTGCAGCACCCCCTGAGGGCTGGAGAAGCTAGCTGGGTCACTGAGAACCCAAGAGTCTCGTCCCCAGGGCAGCCCAACTTGGAAGGACCGCCTGAGAATGTGGGCAGATCTTTTCACCACCTGGCCGAGATTTTTCTAGCTTTTCTGGGGTGAGGGGGATTTTGCAGTGGGGTGGCGGTGCTGGTCAGCTGTTCCACAGGAGTGCCGCACCCCTTGAGGGCTATAGCAGCCAGCTGGGCCACTGGGAACCCAAGAGGCTGTTCTCCAGTGCAGCCCTACTTGGAAGGACTGTCCGAGAATGTAGGCAGATCTTTTCACTGCCCGGCCGAGTTTGTTCTAGCTTTTCTGGGCTGCAGGTCTTTTCCCAGGGGCTGCCGGTGTTTGGTGCTGCTCCACGGGGATGTAGCCCCTCCAAAGGGCAAGCAGGCCAGGGCAGGGACAGCCCCTACAGTGGTATTCTATCAGTAATTGTTGAGGCCAGCCCTCTTGTATGGCAGGCACATAAGGGGTGGATGGGGGGGATTCACTGGGAAGCGCAGCTTTCTGATAGCTGGCAGGCCAGTGAGATCGCTGTGTCATGCTGAGTATTCCATGGTGGCCCACCCCTTCTCCTCTCCCCTCCCCAACACTTGCGCCTTGTCTCTCCTACAGATCCAGGTCTTCTCCCAGGCTCCCTCTGATGTGGCTTTCCACTTCCCAGCCCTTAGCGTATTGCTCCCTCTCCCCATGACGCTCTGCTTTCTAGTCTCCCAGGCAGTCTTTGCCCAGTCAAAGTTGACAGACCGGTTACTAGACCCTGCAAGCAGTCTCTGCTCCAGCCACCCCAGCCATTTCCTGGGGACTAACCTCCAGAGCCAAGGTGTTGGTGCCCAGCCCCCACCGAAGCATCTCAATTTTTGGTGACTGTACCAGTAGTTGAAATTATCTGTTTGGTTCTTGCTCTGCTTTTCAGAACTTCGACTTACTGCTACAGTCTTGTCTGCATCTGGAGATTCTTCTGCTTCTATTGATCTTTCCGTTGAGTAGGTGACTTTCCAGGGTGTGGGATCCCTTTCTCCTCCACAGTTCCCTTTCGGGA
This sequence comes from Phacochoerus africanus, assembly GCF_016906955.1. Lineage (NCBI taxonomy): Eukaryota > Metazoa > Chordata > Mammalia > Artiodactyla > Suidae > Phacochoerus > Phacochoerus africanus. The sequence goes on along the minus strand of NC_062560.1, from coordinate 109,429,288 downwards.
GTGCCCCTCCATTTTGGATTCACCTTCTCTCACTCTCCTCTTTTCTCTTGTTTTACCTAGTGATGTCACAAGATTCTTGCCATTATTGGAGTTTAGGTTCTTCTGCCAGCAATTGTTTGCTGTTGTGTGCGAGTCGTTTAACCTGTAGATGTGTTTTTTTTTGTTGTTGTTGTTGTGTTCATGGGAGAGGGTGAGTATGTCCCCCTACTGTTCTGCCATCTTGCCTCCCCTCCTATATATCTATATCTTTATTCAACTAACATTTTCTTTATTCATTCCTCTGTTGATCGACGTTAAGGATGCTTCCATGTTTTGGCTATTGTGAATAGTGTTGCAGTGAATATAGGTTTGAAGATATCTCTTGAACCTAGTGATTTTTTTCCACCAGATATATACCCAGAATTGGAATTGCTAGATCATAGGGTAGTTATATTTTTAGTTTTTAAAGAAATATCCATGATGTTTCCCATAGTTACTTTGCCAATTTACATTCCCACCAACAGTGAATAAGGCTTCCCTTTTTTCCATGTCATCCTCAGTATTTGTTATCTCTTGTGTTTTTGATGATAGCCATTCTACCAGGTATGTGGTTATATCTCATCCTGGTTTTTATTTTCATTTCCCTGGTAATTAGAGGTGCTGATCATCTTTCATATACCTGTTGACAATGTGAATGTCCTCAAAATGTAATGTAATGTAAAACATCTATTTAACTTTTTTTGCTCATTTAATTGGATTATTATTATTATTTTGCTTTGAATTATATGAGTTTTTATATATTTTGGATATTAAATCCTTATCAGGTATGTGATGTGCAGATATTTTTTTCTCATTCCACAGGTTGCTTTTAGGTACTTTAGTGTTACTTCTTAATATCCCGCTTATTTTTCCATGCCCCAAATATATTTTGAAGAACTTCACTGATTATTACAGAAATATGTTGACTCATCAAGAGCTCATGGTTAGAAGGAGTATTTTTAGTGCAATGTAGATATGTTACACTACACATATTAATACCTACTGATAAAGAGAAAACTAGTTATTGAAATTGTTTCAGCAATTCAGAAATTCATGATAGTCAAACTGTGTCCTTTAGTAAGATAAGGCATTCAACAGGTGTCTCTGATCACTGCTTTTGTACATTTATTGTGCATGGCACTGTGTATGTTTCTTAGTATTCTCTCACTGATTTTACTTGCCCATACTTTTTCTCTTCAGTTAGATTTTAAAGTCCTTTAGGTTAGAGGAGACATTTTTTACTTTTCCTGAATGCCTAGCAAGTGTTTATTAAAGAATGAAGAGAGAGGGAGGAAGTTACTGCTGAATCACAATTTGCCATGCAAAGCAAATGTGGGGATGAAAGAGAGGTGGTATTAAAATGGATTTTTACTTGAATCTGTGAGGTGATTTTAGCACCTCTGTCTCACTTTTCATCTGGGGCAGAGTTCAGCTAAAGCAATGTGGCTGCTTTCTGGAGATGATTACCCATTAGAGCTCAAGGCTCTTAATATCCATTAGGAAGTATAAAATAGAGCAGAAAGCAAATTATCTCTGTCTAGGGCTAAAGTTCAAATCTGCTTATTAATGTTGATTTTTTGACCCCCTTTATCTTTCAAGACTCTGAATCTTGTCTGATTACCTAGCCATGTATGACCTGACTGCTGCTCTTCACTTTAGCCAATCTCCCTGAACATTACCCATTCCTTGCCTCCAAAGATCTATGAATGTCTCACTTGCTTGATGAAAAAATGTACGGTTGGTACCTCCTGAGCAGCGATATTTTTTTGTTACCTATTCTTCAAGCTATCAATACGGAAATTATCAATTGCACATTTTGAATTTATCCATGTACAGGAAGATTAAATACTAGTTTGATAATTACCAATGTAGATGAGGGGCTATCATGATTACAATATTTACTTTATAAAATTTATAAGACTCTTCAAAGAGTGACTCCATACACAGAGATCAGTATGCGATAAATGCTATTTTATTTTTTGTAGTTTTTTCCAAATTTACTTCTCTGTTCTTGTCTAAGATAAGGAACATTGTATTTTGATGATAGTCTCTCTCTCTCTCACTCACACATACAACTTTGTTTGAAGATCTATGCTTTTTCCCACATTTGTATAACTAAAAGCTGCTGCAAGATCAGAGCTGAAAGGTCAGTGCCTTGATCCTTAAACATCAGTGGATACATAGACACACCTTTTGACAAATTTCCTCTTATATCATTTAGGTTGTATGCTTATTGGCTAATACTGTAGTTAGTTTTCACAAAGGTGGTATCAAAAGCATAATGAGTATAAGGTAGCTCATAGTTTTCTCTTTTCATCAATTATTCAGTGAACTCTCTGTCTTGGTAATGGGGAACAAATGAATGAAGTTCTTTTGAAATGAATGAGCTACATGAGAAATCCTGTAGATGAGAACTGATATTTCAAAAGCTATTTTGGATATTTAATGGTGATTTTTCATATTGAAAATTGAACAAAGAGTGGGGACAATTGCAAATCAAAATAGAGCTTTCCATTTGTAACTTATGACTATTATCACTTAAATAGTCTCTATATCACAGTAACCTGTTACAGGCCCATGGAATCTAATGCAAAGAAGATGTCATGCAAATAACTTACAGGCTATTGTATGGGTGATGAAGTGTCTTGTGCACACTCTTTCCAACTGGCAGATCGAACAAGAAGCTTTCAGAGCCAAGATTTCCATTCACTCAGTCACTGATTCAGACTAAGATTTTTCAGTTAGTTGAGTGAATTTCATATTCCCATCAGAACATTTTTGAGAATGGGGTTTTGGTCCATTCATTCAGTTTGGAATAGTCTTTAGCGTTGTTACTATATTTGTTAATTTTGCTAACCCTTTCTTATCCCTTAGATGTTTAGAGAAAAAATTATTTCCCTTGATGTGGCTTTAGCATCATATTATGGTAGAAATTATTTCAGAGTTCTATCTATATGAAAGAAGGAAACAAAATCAGACCTGTCCAACTGCTCTCCTTTCTTTCAAGTTCAGGATATACTTATGATAGGAATATGCAGACAGCTTTACAAAGATCAGAATGGTCATTCTTCTTTACCTTTAAAGATCACAAAGCTGTGTTATCCCTCTGACCATCTCAACCTTTTTTAATAACCCATAATTAGGCCATTTAAAAAAATTCAAAACCTTCAATACTTTATATTTTTAATGTGCACCATACGTTGATTCCCTTTTGTATGAACAAAAAAACATATAGATATTTCGAGGACTGAACAAATAGCTGTTTTTCCAACAAGGACCTATAATCTGCCCTTTCTGGAACTTTTGAACTCAGTTTGTGTGGAAATCTGCCAATTATCTGAGATTTTGATCAGTGTGGACTGATGAATCAGATAGTTCATCAAAATCCAGATTGCCCCTTTCAGTTACTGAGTAAAAGGGGATTGGGGAATGATTTATGAAGCATATAGCCTAGGGATCAGTTCTTCCTAGGGACAGAAATAAAAGAGACGAAGAAGAAAATAATGCAAGCTGAGTGCTCATTTTGTCTGGGGAAGATGTTTTTTACACTTGGGTAATATCGCCAGAGAGATAAAGATAATCAGTTGTCAAGGTCAGATAGAACAACAATAGATACAACTTATGAATCTAGGGTGGAAAATCAAATATTTTGAAAAAATACTCATAAGTTAATGACCCAGAAATTCCTGTAGAAGGCCCAGCTTGGGTTCTGTGCTCTAGCATCTGTTGGTCTTATTTAATTAGATGACTAAGTGTTTGAGAAAACAACTGAAATGTGACCATCATTGAATAGAACCTATATTCAGATATATTTCTATATTCCCTTATTAACATGCTTTCATGTACTGCATCTCACTTTATATATTAAGAGATATATGAGTTTTCCCTCAACGAGATGTTATAATCCTAATAGTTGATGTCAATCTAAGTATCTTTATATGAAAATGAATTTTTAAGAGTTAATTTCACATTCAGAGTCAACACTGTCTTTTGGCAATGAAATGGATTCTGGAAGGTATTTTATCTTCCCTGTCCACATACAATGATGTTCTGAGTACACATGTTCAAGTGAGATGAAGCAAATTCTGTAGCCTTAGTTAATTTAAGGTTTAACAATCAAATAAAAGAGGAAGGTATATATGCAAAGGGCATCTTTTTCTCTTGACAAGTGGCTCTTATGTGATTTAGAAATCTATGAAGGGGGAGTTCCCGTCGTGGTGCAGTGGTTAATGAATCCGACTAGGAACCATGAGGTTGAGGGTTTGGTCCCTGCCCTTGCTCAGTGGGTTAACGATCCGGTGTTGCCGTGAGCTGTGGTGTAGGTTGCAGACGCGGCTCGGATCCAGCGTTGCTGTGGCTCTGGTGTAGGCTGGTGGCTGCAGCTCCGATTGGACCCCTAGCCTGGGAACCTCCATATGCCACAGAAGCGGCCCAAGAAATAGCAAAACGACCAAAAAGAAAAAAAAAAGAAAAAAAAAGAAATCTATGAAGGGAACTTCAATTCAGAGCATGTTTAGGAAATTGGAGGGATTGAACAGAAATACGTTTAAATAAAGTCATTTTTAAACATTGATTTTTTTTAAAAAATTGAAGTGTAGTTGATTTAGAATATTATGGTGATTTCATGGTGATTCAATATTTTTGCTAATTATACTCCAGTGTAGGTTATGATAAGACAATGGCCACAATTCCGTGTCGTATACTCTAAATTCACATTGCTTACCTATTTTATACATAGTAGAATGTATGTGTTAATCCCATACCCCTAATTTGTCTTTTCCCCCTTGCCACTCCTCTTTGATAAGTATAAGTTTGATTTTCATATCTGTGACTCTATTTCTCTTTTGCTTATACATTCATTTTATTGCCTTTTTTATATTTGACATACAAGTGACATCATACAGTATTTGTCTTTTTCTATCTGACTCATTTCACTAAGTATAATATTGTCCAAGTCTATCTATGTTTCTGTAAGTGACAGCATTTCATTTTTTTATGGCTGAATAATATTCCATTTTATATATGCATGTATACTGTGTGTCTATATATGTATATATACCACATGTTAACCTAATCATCTGTTGATGAACACTTTCATTGTTTCCATGTTTGGTCTAATGTAAATAGTGGTGCTCTGAACATTGTGGTTCATGTATCTTTTTGAATTATGATTTTGTTTCGTTCAAATATAAACTCAGGATTATAAATGCTGGCTATTAGAGTAATTCTATTTTTTTTTTTTTTAAGGATCGTTTATACTGATTTCCACAGTGGCTGCACCAATTAACATTCCCATCAACAGTCTACAAGTTTTCCCTTTTCTCCGCACCCTCTCCAACTTTTATTTTTTGTAAATTTTGATTATAGACATTCTGATAGGTGTTAAGTTGTATCTTATTGTGGTTTTGATTTGCATTTATCTAATAATTACTGGTATTGATCATGTTTCATGTGCCTATTAGATATCTGTATCTTTGGAAATATGTCTACTTGTGTTCTCTGCCCATTTTTTGATTGTTTGGTTTTTGATATGGCGTTATATGAGCTGTATGTATACTTTAGATATTAGCCCATGTTGGTTGCATCATTTGAAACATTTTCTGCATATCCAGAGAGTGTCTTTTCATTTTTTCAGTGCTTTCCTTTGCTCTGCAATAGCTTTCATTTATTTTTGATTTTATTTCTTTTGACTTAGGATATTGATCCAAGAAACTGTTGCTACAATTTATATCAAAGATTGTTCTGCCTATATTCTGTTTTAGGAGTTTCATTTTTTTCATTCTTCCATTTATGTCTATAAACAGTTCTGTGTTTGTTTTTGTGCATGTATTAGAGAATGTTCTAATTTTATTCTTTTAAATGTAGCTGTCCAGTTTTCTCACCACCACTTATTGAAGAGTCTGTTTTTATCTATTGGATATGCCTGCCTCTTTTGTCATAGGGTACTTGACCATTGGCGCATGGATTTACTTCTGAGCTCTATTCTGTTTCATTGATCTATATTACTGATTTTGTGCCAGTATGATGCTATTTTGATTACTGTAGCTTTGTAGAATAGTGTGAAGTCTAAGAGTTTTGATCTATTTTCTCCAGACTGCTTTGGCACTTCAGGGTCTTTCACTGTCCCATATGCATTTTCAGATTATTTGTACTAGGTCTGTGAGACATGTCATGGGTATTTTGATATGGATTGTATTAAATCAGTAGTTTGGTTTGGGCAGTATGGCCATTTTAACAATATTGATTCTTCCAATCCAATAGCATGGGATATCTTTCCATATTTGTTTCATCTTCAATTTTCGTCATCAGTATTGTTTTCTGAGTATAGGTCTTTCACCTCCTTGGTTAAGTTTATTCATAGGTATTTTATTTTATTTTTTGATGGGATTTTAAACTACTTTTTAATTTCTCTTTCTGATATTTCATTATTACTCTGTAGAAATGCAAGATTTCTGTATATTTATCTTATATTTGGCAACTTTTCTGAATCCATTTATTAGTCTTAATAGATTTTGCCTGAGGTTTGAGGATATTCTATAAAAGTATCATGTCTTCTGCAAATAGTGACATGAAAGTTTTACCTCTGGTCTTTAGATTTGATTCCTTTTAATTCCTTTTCTTATCTGATTTCTGTGGCTAGGATTTCTAATACTATGTTGAATAGTGTGGTGAGAGTGGGCATTTTTTTCTTGTTAGTAAATTCAGCAAGAAGATTTTTAGCTTTTCACCATTGAGTACTTTGTTGGCTGTGGTTTTGTCAATGATGACCTTTATTATGTTGAGATATGTTATCTCTATACCCACTTCAGTGAGAGTTGTTTTCATGAATGTGTGATGAATTTTGTCAAATACTTTTTCTGAGCCTCTTGAGATAATATGACTTTTATCCTTTTGTGAATGTGGTGCATCACATTGATTAATTTATGGATGTTGAGCCACTATTGTGACCCTATAATAAATCCAATAAATCACTGCATATGATCCTTTTTATGTATTGTTGGATTTGGTTTGTTAATATTTTGGAGGGCTTTTACATCTATTCATCAAAGATATTGGATTGTAATTTTTTGTAGTATTTTTGTTTGGTCTTGATGTTAGGGTTTTGGTGGGTCATAGAATGAATTTAAGAATGTTCCCTTCTATTCAATTTTTGAATAGTATAGGTAGTATTCCTCTTTATGTGTTTGGTAGAATTCACCTGGTTATCCAGTCCTATTGACTCTTTTTTACATAGTCCATTTTACTTCTAGTGATCCGTCTGTTCAAAATGCTGTTTTTTTCTAGAAATTTGTTCATTTCTTCTAGATTTAAAAAATTTGTGGCTTATAACTATTCCTAGTATTCCCTTATGATATTATATGTCTGTGGCATCATTTCTTATTTCTCCTGCTTCATTTCTTAGCTCATTTATTTGGGTCTTTTCTTCTTGTTGAGTGTGTCTAAAGACTCGATAATTTTTGTTTTATTTTTCAAAAAAACAGCTCTTGGTTTCCTTGATTTTTTTTTAAGTCTTTATTCATTTTTTTTTCTGACTTTGGGCTTTTTTGTTGTTCTTTTTCTAATTATTTTAGATAGTAAGTTAAATTGTTTGATTTTTTTCCTGTTTCTTGAGACAGGCCTGTATCTCTATGGATTACCCTCTTTGAATTGCTTTTAACTGCATTCTGTAGATTTATATATATATATATATATATATATATATATATATATATATATATATATATATCTGGGATTTCTATCCTGTTCCATGGGTCTATATTTCTGTTTTTGTGCCAGTACCATATTGTTTTAATGACTAGCTATGTAGTATTGTGTAGTCAGGAAGCTTGATTCCTCCATTTTCATTTTTCTTTTTAAATATCTACTCAAAGTGTTCCCTCTGCTTGCTCTACTTTCTCTCTTCTTTACGGCTGTTGGCTGCTCTGCAGCTGTTGCTAAGCAGCCCCTGATCAAGGGTAAAACCTGGAGCTGGGGCTGTTTGGGTCTTGCAGTCTGAGAGAGCTCTTGGGGGCTAAGGTTATGATGGTGGATCCTGCCCCTTCTGTCCAGATCCCCCTAATAATGGCATCTTACCTCAAAGCCCAACTGGGATTCCTCAGCTTACAACTTCAAATGAGGTCATTCTAGACTCCAGTCCCTCCAGGCTGTCTCCATGCTATCAATTCTAGTTTTTCCCCAGATTACCAGCCCCACTTTTCTGTCTGAGTCTGATCTCCAAAGGTGGAATTTCAGTTCTGGGCATCTGTCTTCCCCTGCTTATGGTTGGGAAGTGCAGGGCGGTAACACTGACTGTTTGTAGAGGACTGTTTCCATTTCGACTGCTTTAGTCCGATTGCTGTGTTCTCCTCCAATACTCCAAAGTTCCTCTGTCTGGGCTGGTCTCCTTACTGGTGTGGGGGACTTCTCAGGGTGCAGAGATTTTTTTGTTTTTTTGTTTATTTTCCCTCCTTTTCCAGTTCCCTCCCAGGGGTGAGAGGCATAGGTCCTGACCTGCATTGTTTCTCCTTTTCTCTCCTTTTTTTTCTTCTTTCTTGTGCCCTTTCCAGTGTTGTGAAGATTTTCTTTCTCTATTGTTATATTGGGTTCTTTGGTCAGCCATCAGCAGGTTTTTCTAGGCCAGTATTTCCACATATAGATACATTTTCGATGGATTTGTTTGAGTAGGTGAGTCTCATGTCCTACTCCTTGGCCACCATCTTCTGTCCCCACTGATAATTTTTTTCAATAATATGCCGGTTTTCTTTTCTTTTTGCTTTTCTGATGTCTTTGGGTTTTGATTTGTGGTTACTATGGGTTTCATATATAGACCATAATTATATTTAATTGACCAAAAGGGATAGTCATTTAAGTTAAAACACATTTTACAAGATCTACATTTTTTCACTCCTGTCCCCGACATTTTGACCTTTGATATTATTTTTGACTTTTTTGTACTTATCTCTTTACATTTTCCTGTAGTTAAATTTTGTTTTATTTTTTATTTTTGTTAAATTTTATTGGAGAGTAGTTGATTTACAATATTGTGTTTGTTTTATGTGTACAGCAATGTGAATCAGATACACACACACACACACATCCATTCCTTTCAGATTATTTTCCCATATAGGTTCTTACAGATTATTGAGTATATTTCCCTTTGCTATATAGTAGGTCCCTGTTATTCATTCACTTCATATACAGTAGTGTGCATATGTCAATCCCAATCTCCCAGTTTTATCCTTCCCCCCAACATTTTCACTTTGGCAACCATAAGTTTGGCTTCAAAATCTTTGCTTCTGATTTTGTTTTGTTACCAAGTTCCCCTCTATCATTCTTTGTTAGACTCCACATATTGACGTTTTCCTATGATCTTTCTTGAAATATTGCCATTTGCAGAAACGTGGATGTACCTGGTGATTAACATACTAAGTGAAGTAAGTCAGATATAGCTGTTTATATAATGTTTTTGGTCTTTTAATCTTCATACTAGCCTATTTAAGTGATCTCAAATCCCTACCATATAGTTTCTTTTCCCTTTGGGATTTTCTTTTCTTTGTAAATTCTTATTTCTTTTCCATTTTGATAAGACCATTCAACATTTCTTTTAGGTTAATTTCAGTAATTCTGAATTCTTTCAATTTTTGCTTTTCTCAGAAGATCTGTTTCTCTTTATCTTCTAAATGTTAATCTTGCTGGTCCACTGTTCTAGTTTATAGAGTTTTCCCTTTCAGCAGTTTGAATATATCATGCCACTCCCTTCTTACCTACAAAGTTTATGCCGAGAAACCAGCTGATTCCTTTATCAAGATTCCTTATATAAGGCTCTTTGCTTTATCTTTCTGCCTTTCAAATTATTGTTTATAATTAATTCATTTGAATTTTGATGTGGCTTTGTGTGTGCCTCTTTGGGTTCACCTTTTTTTGTACCCTCTGTACTTCCTATGGCTGGGTATCTTTCTCCCTCTTTTGGTTTGGGAAATTTTCAGCCATAGTATCTTCAGATACATTTTTGATATCTTTCTCTCTCTCTTACTTCTCCTTCTGGGACTCTATAATGTGAAAGTTTTGAGGCAGGACTTCCTCTTTACTCAGAGGCTATCATCTTTATGTCAGAGACAGGGCCTTCTCTCATGTTGCTCAAGTGGAATCCTTGAAGGTCAGGTTTGAGCTAGCTTTATCTCTTTAACAGGTTTATTTTTCCTTCTCCCCTCACCAATACCTTTTATGCAAAGGGCCAAGAGTTCAGAGGTAAATACGACTTAGGCACTTACATATTTCTGCCTGTGTAAGCATCTTTGGCTCTCCTCACACACAACCCATGGATATGTCTTCCCCCCCATTATGACTGCTCCAGATCTAGTGCTACTTTGTGGAATTGAGTGATGAAGGCTATAGTATCCAATTGCTTTTGGCTGGTGCATGCAGCTAGGTGGTTGGAAGAATTCCAGCAGTCACACTCCCCTCAGAAGCCTCAGCTGATTCTGGATATCTGCTTCAGTAAGCACCACATTGGCTATTGCCACCATATCAGGACTATCCCCTGGACCCCTGGTCACCTCCGAGTCCCTAGATCAAGTCTTTTCCCAGGTCCTATCTGCCTTAGGTTGATTGCCAAGCTGGGGCATAGAGTGAATGCGGTCTGTTTGTCTACTTGCCTCAGACTGGAGAGTGTGGTGAGGTGGCAGCTGCTAAGGTAGACCTCTCTCTGTGCTGCCTGGGGGCAAGACAGCACCTGTGCACTCCTTATGAGTGGAATAAAGGATTCTCCAGCTTTTCTGTCTTTTCTTGTAGTTCTCCAAGCAGCCTTGGTGGCTTGTCTGGGATGCATAGTCTCAACATGTCCACTTTCTAACGTGAGGGTCTACCTGTGTGATCTCCGTTTTCCTCTGAGTCCCCTTTCATGGGAACAGGTGCCAACCTGATTGTTTTCTCTTACCCTACCCACTTACATTTCTCACTTCTTTGGTTGTATAAAGGTAGGTCTGTCAGTTTAAAGTTAGTTTTCCTTAAGAATTTTCCCATGTTTAGATGTATTTTTTATGTATTCATGGGAGGAGGTAAGGTTCATGTCTTCTTACCCCACCATACTCCTGCTATTATTTTATATTCATTCTTTCACTCCCAGAGATGCGATATTTTTCCTGATAGTTATACATTGAAATATTTTTTTTGTTAGATGTACCATTCTCTTTACCAAGGAAAAAGAACATCATGTGTTCACACTAGCAAACTATATTTTATATGAAACTACTGGTCCCAACTCCAACACTATTCATAGCATAAATAGTATTAATTACAGATACGTAATTCATTGTTGTTTCACAAGGTGAACTATAGCCTGGGTTTTAGGGGAAATAGCTGTGCTGATCTCAATCATGCCTCCCAGTGGCTGTGTGATATACATTTATCACTTGACCTTTGTAATGATCTGTTTTCTTGCCTGTCAAATTGTGAGGGAAGATATTTGTCGTGATTAGTAATTTTCTAAATAGTTTGTTCATATGTTTTTGTGTGTGCCTTTTATCAACATAAATTTTGCTTCATCAAAATCTTGTGTAGAAATCCCACATAAAGAATGTATTAAAATTGAGATGGGCTGCTTGAAGATACCTCCATTTCATCAAACATGTCTAAACCACACACCACCTCTTAGACTCATTGGAACATAGTTTAAAAATCTCTAGTCAGGATCTAAGGCCACTCATAATGCACATCTTCCATGGTTTGTATAGTTAGCAATGTTTAGGCAGTAGGTTCAAATGACTCAGTTAAGGTGAACCTTATCTTTATTCGCCAGAATGGGAGAAACCATCAACTTATTTAGCAGTGACTAACATAGGGAAGATTCATCCAATGTATTTATTACGGTAGACACTCAGTGTCAGATGTGGTAAATTAATTGTCACAGCCTTATTTAAAAAATGATCAGAGCTCTGTGTTTAATCAGCCACATGCTGTGCTAAAAATGAATTTGTCCCATTAAGAAGGGGCTTCAAGAAATAAAGTATCACAGAGGAAGGCAGCTGGAAAAGTTACTAAATTACTGGTGTATGTGTATGTGTATAATATGTGGTGGTGGAGATGTTTGAAGTTTTTACTGCAGTGAGTTTGTGGTGACCACATTACTTATAAGTGGCAGCACTAGACATAAGTTATGCTGGTCTTCCCAAGTAGGTGGCAATAAAAACTTTACAGCAACCCATACCATCATCACATATTTTCTTTAAACCACTTATTTTCTTTGGATTTTGTCTTTTAAAATCTATGCCTATTTTTTCCTTCTGTGTTTTTTTTACTCAGTGTCAATATATGGCCTCTTTTGTGGGGGTGGGCTAAAGGGCATTTGAAAAATACGGGATGGAATCAATTTCTTTTCCAGTTAGAAATAGTTTGTCTGCTCATAGCTGTGGCAAAATACAGATTAGAAAGGATAAATGATAAACCACAATTTATAAGAACAAATGGGAAAGACATTCAGAACACTGGAATGGGGATAGAGCTATTAAATTGACTGTTTTCACTAGCTCTGCTATGTCAGTGGGCTCTCTATTGTTGGACTGGTGAATTTACACAATCTAACTCTCTGGACTAAAACATAACTAGTTTTGTTTCTAGATTGCATTAGTATTGGTATGTAATTTTCACTTGGAAGAGGTATCTTGTATATGACTCACCACTGTATCCCAAGGGACTAAATGACTCCTTGACATATAATAGATTCTCAGTATGTTTTTTAATGAGTGGATGGATGGATGTGATCCTTATTTTTAACAAGGGAATGCCCATTTTTAGCTTTTATCACTGAGTCCAGAAAAATGCTTATCAGACTGTTGCTTGAGAATCCTTACAAAGCACTTTCTGAATGGTTTAACCTCCTTAAAAACTTAAAGTCAGCAGCTCTAGATATATACAGAATGAAGACCTAGATCTGAGTGGCAGTAAAATGTACCAGAATGGAACACATTATGATACCTGGCAATCAGACATGTCCATGTGACTAAACTAGGTTCTTGACGATAAATCCAGTTTTCCATGATGGAATAAACTTTAACTGAGTAGTGAGCAGCGCTATAGGAAGACCATCAGTATTAAAGGTGGTAACTTAAATCAGGGGCAAAAGATGATAACAATATCAATGACATAGAAATGGAGAGCAAATAGTTTCTGTCCCATTATTAATTCACTAATTTTCAATTAAGTATTCGTGAGTGCCACGGTTTATACAACAATATTTGTCCTCACTAGACACATTGTCCCAAATTCTCTGGACATTTAATTTTTACTAGATTGAGCTTTTATAGCTATAGCTTTGTATGAATTTCTGATCTTAACCCATCACCTTCCCTGATGTTAAAATGTTACGCTATTTTTCTAGCTTCTTAAATCTTTTGAACTTTCATTCATTTATTTTGTAAGTCAAGAAAGAATCACTTATGTTACTAGTCCCTGATAATATCATGATCAAAAATATAAAATCTCAACTATCCTGGAACTTATAGTCCAGTCTTTTGCCTTCCCCAATCCCAGACATGAAATATTGCAAGGTGTTTTTCACATAAAAATGCTTCTGTATAATTTCTCAACCATGCATTTGTATCTTCCCAGCATCAATTCCCTTCCATTTTATCAGTATTTATTTGCTCCTTTAACATAAGCCTAGTCTACAGGAAAAGAAGGGTATGATGTTAATTTTTTTTGTCAACTGTATTCGACCAAGGGTAACCAGATACTGTCACACTTTATTCTAGATAATGCTATGAGGGTATTTTTGGATGAAATTAACATTTAAATTGTTAAGCTGAGTGAAGCAGATTGCCCTAATCCTATCAGTTGAAAGCCTGAGTAGAACAAATAAATGAGAATTCTTCCTGCCTGATGGAGTTCAAACTGGAACATTGGTTTTTCCCTGCCTTAGAACCAGAACTAAGACATCAGCTCTTCCTGGGTTTCAAGCCTGCAGACTTTAAGACTAGAACTATACCATTGGCTTTCCTGGTTCTCAGGCCTACAGAATCAAAATGGAACTGAACCATCATCTCTTACTGGGTTGCCAGTAAGGCCTGTTGAACTTGGGTCTTGTCAGCCTCCACAATCACGTGAACCAATTCCTCATAATAAATCTTTTTACACACACACACACATGCACACACACACACAAATGCACGCGCGCATACACACACACACACACACACACACACACACACACACATTCTATTGGCTCTGTTTCTTTGGAGAATCCTGACTAATACAAGGGGGTCCTGGGAAGAAATACCAGAAATCCTCTCCCATAATTATACTTCTTAGGTACAGTTTCCCAAAGGTTTCCTTGTTTAAAGGCTTTTGTCAAATTTAAGTACCTAAATAAGGTTAATACTCTAGCGTTCCTGACCTATGCCCGTTATCAGACTTATTCACTTTTTTTCTTACCAAATTAGGGTAATGATGTTACCTAACTAATCACATTGCTTACTTGAGCTAAGAATAACTCTCAACACATGCAATAGTTATACCATAATTTGCACCTCTAAGTTAATCATTTTGAGACTTTGAGTAATTTCAGATACTGAAGTAGTTCAGTTTAGAAGATTCTTTTTGGCCCTTATACCTTACCCATAGAACTTCTTATGAGTGGGAACACCAATACCAACAAATTTTGGTTAGACTTGAACATACCTCCAAATTATGGCAAAGAATAATATCATAAATGTATATTTGTGTTGAACACAATCTGTACTTAAGATCACGGAATCTCAGCATTAGTAAAGTCCTTTTTTATTTTTGTTTTGGTCTAGATAGAGATCAACTCATTTTTTATGCTGTAGTTTCTCTAGGAAACAACTATTAAACAATAAAATCTGTAAAGGAATGCTTCTACTAATAATGTCTATTATTGTATATTTAACTGATTTGATTAAAACATGACTAATGTCTAATGTGACTATTTAAAATATGCTAAGATTGCGATATCTTCTTCCTGTTTCCTCTGCCCCCCCACCTGTCAATTCCCCAAGGAAGTAACTTTCCCCGGCTCAGAATGACTTAGTGAAATATGATTATACTAAGAATTACACAATAGTTCTTCCAGGCTATTGCACATCCTGTATCTACCTTTAATGATTTGTATATTTTCCAAACCTTTGTATAATTGGTATTACTTAATATGTATGAAAATGTTCATAGGACATCCATCCAAAAGGGATGAAGTGTATTTTTATGACTACAACATAAAGCCTTAAGCAAGTGAATGTTTTCAGATGATACTCTTCTGTGCATCAAAGTAGGTATTTTCAAATTGTGCATATTTAAAATTTCACCTACATATATCACCTTTAATGTATGCTTCAATGGCTGCTGGGGGCTGGGAAAAATCATTACAAATTGCCTTAATGACCTGAGAGCTTTCAAAGTTGGGTGAACCCAAGAGAAATGCTAAGAAGTAGATATTTGATTCTAATTATGCCTGGTACATGCTGAAAGTAGGCCCATTGTGATGGGTATATCATTGTAAAATTGCTAGACCTCTGGTTTTTTTTTTTTTTTTTTTTTTTTACTAATTTGACATTATTAGCAAATACTGCCTCACTGAATTAATGAAAAGTGAGATAAAGGATGTGGCCAGAGAAAAGTAGGGCTTTGTGATCTCTTGCTATAGCGATTGCTGTATTAAAAGAAAAAGGAAGTGAAAGGAAACCAATCTTGAACTTCATAAATGATGTTTATTGACTTATAACCTTATCCTTTTCCTTATGGTGTTAATATCACAAACTTGAAAATGGGAGCAGCAGAGATTTGAAAATTCATTTGGACTGTTTATTACCAAGCTCCACTTGAATGACTGGGTCTGTGTAGTATTTTCTCAGTATTTAGACTTCTGTGTGGATTACTACTGGAATCTGGGTTAATATCTGCTTTTCCAAAGATAGAAGCTGTGGGGCAACACTTTGGGGATGCATATTTTCTATGTACACTGAGAAGCTTTTATTTTGCTTATTTTAACAGAGTAGGCCTTATTAACTTTATCTAACTTTTTGGATATGGGAATAAATGAATATGACTTTGAAGAAAATTAAAAGATATCAGTTTTTCATTTCTTATGAAAACCATTTCAAATGCTTCCTAAGTACACTATGTGTTGGCCAGGAGCAGTTCTGCACTTCTTGCTGGTATAATTTTATTTCTAGGAGAAAAGCAGAGTTATTTCAGGTTCATCATCTGAGTTAGCTAAAAGTGTGATGCTACATTAGAGACTGAAGAAGGAAGTGTTATCAGTTGGATAACTTCTTGTCATGATCATCAAGTATAAGAACTCAAAGTGACCCACTTAACACTAATCCAACCTTCAAGAAGTGGATAAATTATCTTGGATCTCTGGTCATAATTAAGATTCTGAGTCTTTCATTGGTAGCATCACTTTAATAATGCATAGTTAGTAGCCTTCAAGAGATAAGTCTTTAATGTTTTAACACTTGGAACCCCATTAACGAAAAAATCAGTGACTCTTCCACTGATTAACTCAAATACATATTGAACCACATGCAAGGCATTATTTTTAAATGCCTATGCTTTCTGTACACAAAGAGGTTTACAATGTAACATAGGGAGTAAAAATGTATACAGAAATATAAAAAATAAAAAAGAATATGTTGGAAGTTCCCTTTGTGGCTCAGCAGTAACAAGCCTGACTAGTATCCATGTGGATGTGGGTTCGATACCTGGCCTTGCTCAGTGAGTTAAGGATCCGGTGTTGCCATGAACTGTGGTGTAGGTCACAGATGCGGCTTGGATCTGGCTTGGTTGTGTCATAAGCTGGCAGCTGTAGCTCCAATTTGACCCCTAGCTAGGGAACTTCCATATGCCATAGGTGTAGTCCTAAAAAGCAAAAAACAAACAAACAAAAAACTAGAATGTATTGTATACCACAGTCCTATAGGCATTTTGATTATACGTATATATGTATATATATAATATAAACTGGAATGCTTTTGATAGTAAAAGGAGCACTATTCAGAAATATATCAGTAAAGGGAGTTCCCTGGTGGCCCAGTGGGTTAACGATCTATAGTGTCATGAATGTGGCTTGGGTCAGTGCAGTAGAACAGGCTCAATCCCTGGCCCAGGAACTTCCAAATGCCATGGGTGTAGCAAAAGAGAGAGAGAGAGAGAGAAATACACCAGTAAAATAGGAATCACTGACCTAGTAAAATGAGGATGTACTCAGTCTTCCTCTGAATGATATGTGCAAAATTATCTTAGAGTTCATAAATTGTGAAGAACCCTTAAAGATAAAATGGTTATGAAGTTTATTATAGGGGTGGTAGTATTTGAACTGAACTTTGAAGGATAGGTATGATTTTGATAGCTAGCTATAGGAGGAGGACATTACAAGAGGTGCAATTATTATTAACAAAGTCACAGAGGTAGGGATGAGACAGCTCTGCTTGAAGAGAAGTAAGCAGTATACCTTGAATTGGAATCAACCAAAGATAACAACTGGAAGATCAAACTGAAGTGGCTAGTTAGAAATAGAATATATGGGCTCTATAGCTTTAAATTTCATGCTATGAAATTTAGACTTTTTTTCATTGGCCTGTTGCAAATGCAATTGTATTATTTGAAAGTTTTGTGGTCATTATTAATCATTGAGGATTGGCTGTATTTCCTGATTAGCTTTAATAGGAATAAAAATATTAAAGTAAATCAATGTGAACTGAGCATTTTGATGGGCTAGTGGACGGTCTTTTTGGTCTAATCAGACCAACGATCATTACCAAGGGTTGGAGAACATGGAGCACTGCTGTTGGACTGCACTACATGTTGGTCGAAATAAATCAACAAACGTGTGTATCATCATCTGTTATTGTTATCATTTCAGTTCTTCTTATTGGGTAAATGAGCAGGCATGCTTTCATTGTTTATGTTATTTGCTTTTACAAGTCTATGTTTTATATTTTGTTGAGTCAAGATTTTGCTTTTAATTTTCTCAAATTTGACTTTTGTTTTTAATGAGCAAATGTGGATTTATCTCTTTAAGAAGTCTGCATTTTATTTTTTGTAACATTCTTTATTTTACCATATTTAGTGAAAACATTTCTGATTCCTTAACTTTCTCTTTCCATAGCTTCTTGGTATAGTTAGTCAGTTTCTAAAAGAATACACAGACTCTAGGTTAAAGAATCATACAATATGGATCCCTTTTCTCTTTTAACAACACAAAATCATTTTCAAATATTTGCAGTAAAGACTCTTTGCTAAGAAAAATATCATGAAGTCTTTGTGGTAAAGGTTATTTCAAGCCTTCTTTTCAACTTTGTGCTGCTGATGTGTTTGACTGTAACACTGGGGTTACCTCTCTGTCCAGGCTAATCAGAATTATAGTTCTTTCAACTTGACATCCATTGTACTGAGGTAAGCTAGAGGGATACAAAATAGAAAAGAAGGAACTAGGTTAGCCCCATACAAAATTGGCCTTCATGTATGAGTTTGAGAAGCTTTTATTTTTTTATCCTTTAATTTCAACTCAGACTGCTCTACACAGTGTTTCCTAGGATGTATCATTGAAGGAAGCCTCTAGTCTTTATCAGAGTCCTATCTGCTGGCTTCTCATTTTTCTCCTTGTTATCATCCTCATACTATAGCTTACTCCATCAAATATTTCAGTTATCAAAGTTTGTTTTCCTTAGTTAAGAAAAACATAAAATATTTAGAGAATATCCTGACAAAGGAAATATAGGATCATAAGAAGCTGGGTACTTCAATAGATGGACATCCTAAAAGGAAGTAGTTTTTTCACTTACAAAATATAATGCTGAGTGATTATAAACTATGAGTAAAGAATACCACAACTATAGAAGAGAAGATGAGCACAAAGTTTTACCCCAGCTCGTAGAAATAAAGTTCTTGAGGACTCTATAGTAACTTGTACCATAATTTGATGTATGATTCAGCATCATCTGTCACAATTCACACAGATTCAAGATTCAAACTAGGATACATTACTAAAGACTGAGTAAGCTGTGTCTAGGAGAAAAAAGAAGCTGGGAAAACATATTTCTCTAGGGACTGATAAATGAAAGGGAAATCAGGGAGTACAATTATGCTCCATTTAAATGGGTGTGGAGAACACAGGCTTGTTTTTTCAAAGGTATTGGTCTTCAAGATATTTCAACCTGGTGAGTGGGACATTGCATGTATAATCCAGGAAGCATGTGATACACTGAGATAGATCAGTAAATGCCTTCATGGTTCCTGGTAATCATTAAATTTACAACATGTCCAAGTAGGCAAAATATCCTGTCCTTCCAAAGTCCTGGAGGCTTTAGAAGTAGGCAATAAAATTTAAGAAGAAATCCACTTTGGCCTGGTTCAACTCTGAGGGGAGCAAGGGAAAACTAAAAATTTGAGGATAGTTATTTAGGCCTAAGTATTTGCACATTAGATCCCATGTTTTTGATAGCTCATATATTGTTTATATTGGCCAGGACTGACCGCAGGTATGGGCCGATATGAGATGTAGACATGTATCTATGGTCCCAGCTGGAAGTATACCAGAGAAGGAAGAGTTGAAATTGACTGATTGGCTCAATTCAATGAGGGTGAGGGTGAGGGCAAGAGAGTGCCTATGCAGTGGGGTTTAGTAGGCACTGGGCAACATGATCTGATGATGTGGAATTAGCCACTCTGATTGCCAAAACATGTTATTGATTATAGTCACAGATAAGGTCTAAAATGAAGTAATGGAGATAGCTTAAAAAGTAGGTGGGACGTCATGTCCAAGTAGTCAAAATTTAGTTGATAATCAGGGATTTCCCCAGACAAGAAGACATTAGGAGTCTGGCAGCAGAGACCCAGACAGAAGTTTTGGACTTTGAGCAAGGTATTCCTTTCTAAGGACTGGCAACTTCAAGGCAATGGCCTTCACTAAGGTTGCTAAAACCACTGAGATGGTGATAACGTCACTAAGAATAAGGCAAGAATGTGGCAAGTGTGGCGTTCCTGTGGTCAAGTGGCCTTAGTAAAGGGGAGTGCATAATGGACAAAAGATTACAGAAGATGCCTTAGATAGTTTCATGTTTATCATCAGTGTCTAGTTGCTTAGTTGTAAAACTTTTATACATTGGGGAATGAATTATGGATTAATTCCTTTAATGGTTGATAGCATTTGACTTCAGGGAGAACTACCAATGAAGATGGTAAACCTGGATTGGCTTCACTGGTGGCCTTCTTTGGGGTTTTTTGTTTTGCTTTGTTTTCCTCACTTTGTACCATTTTCTGTGCTTCCTAATTATATAAACATTGAATCCTAATGAGTCTTGGCAGTTTTGAGGACTGTCTTATGTTTAGTTCTTCAAAAAGCAGAGCCCAAATTAAAGTCTTCTTAGAGAGCTCACCCTCTGGGGGAAGGAGTGAATGGAAATGTGAGATGAGGAAGGAGGGAGAGCCAGTACATGGATGGAACAAGAGCTTGCTCCAGTTCATTTGATTGTCCTCTGAGAAGCTGTATAAACAACTGCTTCTCTTGACAGTAGATCTAGAATCATAATTTATTCCCTATTATCCTTCTCCCATTGGTCAAAGTTAAGCCCATGGGACCTTAACTCCATATGCAATTTGGAGTAATGGTTTTTTTTTCCTTGTTTATACCTTTGGCATGTGGAAGTTCCCTGGTCAGGGATCAAACCCATGCCTCAGTAGGGACCTGAGCCATAGCAGTTCAAGGCCAGATCCTTATCTTAGGGCACCCTGGAACTCCTTGTGTTCTTTTGTAATTTTATTTTATTTGTTATTGATATATAATTGACTTACAATGTTGGGTTAGTTTCTGGTAATCAGCTAGGTGATTCAGTTTTATCTATATATCCATTGTTTTTAAAAATATCTCCCTATTGTTTATTACAAAATATTGAATATAGTTCCCTGTGATATATAGTAGGAACTTTAAAAAATCTATTATATATATATATTTGATTGTATCTGATAATCCTCAAGTCCTAATTTATCCCTGCCTGACTTTCCCCTTTGGCAACCATGAGTTTCTTTTCTATATTTGTGAGTTTGTTTTTGTTTCAGAAATATATTTATTTGTATAATATTTTATTTATTATTATTATTAATTTTTTTTTTGCTTTTTTAGGGCCACGCCTGGAGCATATGGAGCTTCCCAGGCTAGGGGTCAAATCAGAGTTGTAGCTGCTGGCTTACACCACAGCCACAGCAATGCCAGATCCGAGCCATGTCTGTGACCTATACCACAGCTCACGGTAACACCAGGTCCTTAACCCACTGAGCAAGTCCAGGGATCTAACCTGCGTTCTAATGGATATGAGTCAGATTCTTTTCTGCTGAGCCATGACGGGAACTGCCTGTATCCTGTTTTATTTATTTATTATTTTCCCACTGTACAGCATGGGGATCAAGTTATCCTTACATGTATACATTACAATAACATTTTTTCCCCCACCCTTTGTTCTGTTGCAACATGAGTGTCTGGACATAGTTCTCAATGCTATTCAGCAGGATCTCCTTGTAAATCTATTCTAAGTTCTGTCTGAAAAGCCCAAGCTCCCGATCCCTCCTACTCCCTCCCCCTTGCATCAGGCAGCCACAAGTCTCTTCTCCAAGTCCATGATTTTCTTTTCTAAGGAGATGTTCATTAGTGCTGGGTATTAGATTCCAGTTATAAGTGATATCATATAGTATTTGTCTTTGTCTTTCTGGCTCACTTCACTCAGGATGAGATTCTCTAATTCCATCCATGTTGCTGCAAATGGCATTATGTCATTCTTTTTTATGGCTGAGTAGTATTCCATTGTGTATATATACCACTTCTTCCGAATCCAATCCTCTGTCGATGGACATTTGGGTTGTTTCCATGTCCTGGCTATTGTGAATAGTGCTGCAATGAAAATGCGGGTGCACGTGTCTCTTTTAAGCAGAGTTTTGTCCGGATAGATGCCCAAGAGTGGGATTGCGGGGTCATATGGAAGTTCTATGGATAGATTTCTAAGGTATCTCCAAACTGTTCTCCATAGTGGCTGTACCAGTTGACATTCCCACCAACAGTGTAGGAGGGTTCCCTTTTCTCCACAGCCCCTCCAGCACTTGTTATTTGTGGATTTATTAATGATGGCCATTCTGACTGGTGTGAGGTGATATCTCATGGTAGTTTTGATTTGCATTTCTCTTATAACCAGTGATGTTGAGCATTTTTTCATGTGTTTGCTGGCCATCTGTATATCTTCTTTGGAGAAATGTCTATTCAGGTCTTTTGCCCATTTTTCCATTGCTTGATTGGCTTTTTTGCTGTTGGGTTGTATAAGTTGTTTATATATTCTAGAGATTAAGCCCTTGTCGGTTGCATCATTTGAAACTGTTTTCTCCCATTCTGTAAGTTGTCTTTTTGTTGTCTTTTGGGTTTCCTCTGCTGTGCAAACGCTTGTCAGTTTGATGAGGTCCCATGGGTTTATTTTTGCTCTGATTTCTATTGCTTTGGGAGACTGACCTGAGAAAATATTCATGAGGTTGATGTCCGAGAGTGTTTTGCCTATGTTTTCTTCTAGGAGTTTGATGGTGTCCTGTCGTATATTTAAGTCTTTCAGCCATTTTGAGTTTATTTTTGTGCATGGTGTGAGGGTGTGTTCTCGTTTCATTGCTTTGCATGCAGCTGTCCAGGTTTCCCAGCAATGCTTGCTGAATAGACTTTCTTTTCCCCATTTGATGTTCTTGCCTCCCTTGTCAAAGATGAACTGACCATAGGTGTCAGGGTTTATTTCCGGGTTCTCTCTTCTGTTCCATTGGTCTGTCTGTCTGTTTTGATACCAGTACCACACTGTTTTGATGACTGTGGCTTTGTAGTATTATTTGACGTCTGGGAGAGTTATGCCTCCTGCTTGGTTTTTGTTTCTCAGGATTGCTTTGGCGATTCCGGGTCTTTTGTGGTTCCATATAAATTTTTGGGTTGGTTGTTGTAGTTCTGTGAAAAATGTCCTGGGTACTTTGATAGGGATTGCATTGAATCTGTAGATTGCTTTGGGTAGTCTGGCCATTTTTACAATATTGATTTTCCCAATCCAGGAACATGGAATATCTTTCCATTTCTTTACATCTTCTTTGATTTCTTTGATTAAAGTTTTATAGTTCTCGGCATATAGGTCCTTTACCTCCTTGGTCAGGTGTATTCCGAGGTATTTGATTTTGTGAGGTGCACTTTTAAAAGGTATCGTATTTTTGTATTCGTTTTCTAATAATAGTTCATTGCTGGTGTACAGAAATGAAACTGACTTCTGAATGTTAATCTTATATCCTGCTAGTTTGCTGAATTTATTAATCAGTTCAAGGAGTTTTGGGGTTGAGTCCTTAGGGTTTTCTATGTATAGTATCATGTCATCTGCGTACAGTGACAGTTTTATCTCTTCTCTTCCTCTATGGATGCCTTTTATTTCTTTTGTTTGTCTAATTGCTGTGGCAAGGACTTCCAAAACTATGTTGAAGAGCAGTGGTGAGAGTGGGCATCCCTGTCTTGTTCCAGATTTGAGTGAGAAGGCTTTCAGTTTTTCCCCATTGAGTATTATATTTGCTGTGGGTTTGTCATAAATGGCTTTGATTATATTCAGGAATGTTCCCTCTATACCCACTTTGGCGAGGGTCTTGATCATGAATGGATGTTGGACTTTGTCAAATGCTTTTTCTGTGTCTATTGAGATGATCACATGCTTGTTGACTTCTCTTTTGTTAATGTGGTGTATGAGGTTGATT
Organism: Phacochoerus africanus; assembly: GCF_016906955.1. Lineage (NCBI taxonomy): Eukaryota > Metazoa > Chordata > Mammalia > Artiodactyla > Suidae > Phacochoerus > Phacochoerus africanus. Next base: position 109,405,540 of record NC_062560.1, on the reverse strand, counting down.
GATTTGCGTATGTTGAACCATCCTTGTGAACCTGGGATGAACCCAACCTGGTCATGGTGTATAATTTTTTTGGTATGTTGTTGGATTCAGTTGGCTAAGATTTTGTTGAGAATTTTTGCATCTATATTCGTCAATGATATTGGGCGATAGTTTTCTTTTGTGGTGGTGTCTCTGTCTGGTTTTGGAATGAGGGTGATGGTGGCATCATAGAATGTCTTTGGGAGTATTCCTTCTTCTTCAACCTTTTGAAACAGTTTAAGGAGGATGGGCACCAATTCCTCTTTATACGTTTGGTAGAATTCGTCTGTGAAGCCATCGGTCCTGGACTTTTATTTGTAGGGAGTGTTTTTATGACCTCTTCAATTTCATTTCTAGTGATGGGTCTGTTCAGTTGGTCTGTTTCTACTTGATTCAGTTTTGGCAGGCTGTAAGATTCTAGAAAATTGTCCATTTCTTCCAGATTGTCAAACTTGTTGCCGTATAGCTGTTCATAGTATTCTCTTATGGGTTTTTGTATTTCTGCAGTACTGGTTGTGATTTCTCCTTTTTCACTTATAATTTTGGTTATTTGGGTTCTTTCTCTCCTCTTTTTAGTGAGTCTGGCCAGGGGTTTGTCAATTTTGTTTACCTTTTCAAAGAACCAGCTCTTGGTTTTATTAATTTTCTCTGTTGTTTTTCGAGTCTCTATTTTATTGATGTCTTCTTTGATCTTTATAATTTCCTTCCTTCTGCTGACTTTAGGTCTTTTTTGTTCTTCTTTTTCTAATTCGTTTAGGAGGAGGGTTAAGTTGTCCATTTGGAATCTTTCTTCTTTTTTGAGAAAGGCCTGTATTGGTATAAATTTCCCTCTGAGCACTGCTTTCGCAGCATCCCATAGATTTTGAGCGGTTGTGTCTTCATTATCATTTGTTTCAAGGTAGTTTTTAATTTCCTTCTTGATTTCCTCATTGACCCATTGGTATTTTAGTAGCATGTTGTTTAGTCTCCATGCAGTAGGTTTTTTCTCTTTCCTTTTCCCATGGTTGATTTCTAGTTTCACGGCATTGTGGTCAGAGAAGATACTTGAGATAATTTCTATGCTCCTAAATTTGCTGAGGTTAGCTTTGTGTCCCAATATGTGGTCGATTCTTGAGAAGGTTCCATGTGCATTTGAGAAAAATGTGTATTCTGCTTTTTTTGGATGTGGTGTCTTGAAGATATCAATTAAGTCTAACTTTTCTATTGTTTCCTTTAGGATCTCTGTTGCTTTATTGGTTTTCTGTCTAGAGGATCTGTCCATTGGTGTGAGAGGGGTATTAAAGTCTCCTACTATGATTGTATTCCCATCAATTTCTCCCTTTATGTCTGTTAATATTTGTTGTATGTATCTGGGTGCTGCTGTATTTGGGGCATATATGTTGACGATAGTAACATCCTCTCCTTGGATGGATCCCTTAATCATTAAGTAGTGTCCTTCTTTGTCTTTCTTTATGTCTTTTGTTTTAAAGTCTATTTTGTCTGATATGAGTGTTGTGACTCCTGCTTTCCTGTTATGTCTATTGGCGTGAAATATTTTTTCCCAACCCTTCACTTTCAATCTATATGTATCCTTTGTCCTGAGGTGAGTTTCTTGTAGGCAGCACATTGAAGGTTTTTGCCTTTTTATCCACTCAGCCACTCTGTGTCTTTTGATTGGGGCGTTCAGTCCATTGACAGTTAAGGTGCTAATTGATAGATGATTATTTATTGCCATTTTGAATCTCGTGTTCCAGTTGATTCTATGCTTCTCCATTCTTCCTTTCTTCTTCTTTTTTTTTTGGTTGGATGGTCTCTGGTTATTATCTGCTTGAGTGTTTTTGTTTTGTTTTGTTTTGTTTTCATTTTTTGCGAATGCAATGTTTAGTTTTGGCTTGCGGTTGCCATGTTTTTTATGTATGCTAACCCCTTCTTATAATTGTGTTTTTTAGCCTGATGGCCCTGTAGGTTCAAACACTTCATTACTATACTAAAATTAAGAAGAGAAACAAACAAACAGACAAACAAAAAGGATCTATTTATTTCCTAACATCCCTTGCCCACATTTTATGATTTTGATCACTCTTTTTTTTTCTTTTAATTTTATTTTGTTTGAAACATGTTCATGATTAAATCTGTATGCTGGCTTATTTGAGTGACTGCTCTCTGATTGTGGTTTCCTCAATCCTAGTTCTTCCTCTTTTTTTTTTTTTTTTCCCCCTTTGCGTCCCTTTCTTTCCTTCCTTTCTTTTTGGTTTAGAGAAGCCCTTTCAGTATTTCTTTTAGCCTGGGTTTTGTGTTGCTGTATTCTTTTAGCTTTTGTTTGTTGGAAAAAAAATTTATTTCTCCTTCTATTTTAAATGATAGTCTTGCTGGATAGAGTATTCTAGGTTGCATATGTTTTCATTTTAGCACTTTAAATATGTCTTGCTATTCCCTCCTGGCCTGTAGTGTTTCTGCAGAGAAATCAGCTGATAATCTTATGGGGGTTCCCTTGTAGGTAACATTCTGCTTTTCTCTTGCTGCCTTTAGGATCCTCTCTTTATGACTAACTTTTGCCATTTTTATTATGATGTGTCTTGGTGTGGGTCTATTTAGGTTCAATTTGTTTGGGGCCCTCTGTGCTTCCTGTATCTTGAACCCAGTATCCTTTAGATTTGGGAAGTTTCCAGCGATAATTTCTTCAAATATATTTTCCATCCCCTTATCTTTTTCTACTCCTTCTGGAATTCCTATTATGCGTAGATTGGCCCGCTTTATATTATCCCATAGGTCTCTTATATTGCTTTCCTGTTTTTTGATTTGGTTTTCTGTCTGCTGACATCATTGTGTGATTTCCATTATTCTATCTTCCATATCACTGATTCGTTCTTCTGCTTTATTCATTCTGGTTTTTACTGCTCTTAGTTCAGTTTGCATCTCTGCAACTGAATGTTCTTGTTTTTCTTGGCTCCTCCTTATATTTTCTAGTTCCTTTCTGAGGGTATCTGCATTACTGTTCGTATCTTCTCTTAATTCCTTCAGTATTTTCACTGTTTCTCTTTTGAACTCCAGGTCTTTCAGACTGCAGAGATCTGTTTCATTGTTGACTGCTTTAGGTGAGTTCTCCTGTTGGTTTGACTGGGGGTGGTTTCTGAGCTTCTTCAACTTCCTTGTTGTTTTCTTTCTCCTGAGGGAGTTGTACTCTCCATGACCAGGCAGTGTTTACCTTGTCACTGCCGTGGAATGTTTCCTGAGGGCTGGCATTGTTGGTCAGTCTTCTTTGAGGCATTGTGGCTTTTCTGGAGGGTGGTCGGGGCTGACAGGGTCTCTTTGAAGCAAAGGAGGACTTCCTGAGGGCAGATAGGACTGGGAGGTCCACATCACGATGGTAGCAGATTTCACTCGGTTTGCTTGCTCTGGTGTTTTTAGGCTGTGGGTTTCTTACAGGGGGTTTATGGTGTTGAGAAGCTGTTCCTCAGGAGTGCAGCACCCCCTCAGGGCTGTAGCAGATATCTGGGCCACTGCGAAGCCAGGAGGCTTCTCCCCAGGGCAGCCTGTCTCAGCAAGACCTTCCTAGAATTAGGCAGATCTTTTCACGGCCCAGCCAGGCTTGTTGTAGCTTTTCTGGGGTGTAGGGGGTCCTGCCAGGAGCTGGCAGTCCTGTGCTGCTGATCCGCAAAAGCTTGGTTCCCCCTGATGGCTTGGGCAGCTGTCTGGTCCACTGCCAACTCAAGAGGCTCCTCCACAGGGCAGCGTGACTCAGAAAGACTGTTTGAGAATTAGGCAGATCCTTTCATGGCCCGGCCAGGCTTGTTGTAGCTTTTCTAGGGTGTAGGGGGTCCTGCCAGGAGCTGGCAGTCCTGTGCAGTTGATCTGCAAAAGCTTGGCTCCCCCTGAGGGCTTGGGTGGCTAGCTGGGCCCTGCCAACCCAAGAGGCTCCTCTCCAGGGCAGCCCGACTCAGGAAGACTGTCCGAGAATTAGGCAGATGTTTTCAAGGCCTGGCTAGGCTTGATGTCACTTTTCTGGGCTGCGGGCCTTTTCTCGGGGGCTGGTGCTGCTCTGCGGGGGTGTAGCCCCTCCAAAGGGCAAGCAGGCCTGTGCAGGCACAGCCCCTGCGGTGGTAGACTTCAGGCAATTGTAGAGGCCAACCATCCCCGATGGCAGGCAGCCCCATGTCCGGCATGTGGGTAGGGGGTGGCTTGGGTGGGGGGAGGGGATGCAGTGGGAAGCACAGCTTTCTGATAGCTAGCAGGCCAGTAAGCTTGCTGTGGCGTGGGGAGCATTCTATGGGGACCCACCCCTTCTTATCTCCCCTCCCCAGCACGGGTGCAGACCAGGGTCTTCTCCCAGGTTCCCTCTGATGTGGCTTTCCACTCCCCCACCCCTACAGTATTGCTCCCTTCCCCTGCGACAGCTTTGCTTTCTAGTCTCCCAGGCAGTCTCTGCCCCGTCAAACTTGACAGACCAGTTTCTAGACCTCCCAAGCAGTCTCCGCTCCACCCCACCCCCTAGCCCTTTCCTGGGGACTAACCTCCGGAGCCGAGGTCTGGGTGCCCAGCCCCCACCCAGGCGTCTCAATTTTTGGTGACTGTGCCCGTATTTCAGATGGTCCGTTCGGTTCTTGATCTGCTTTTCAGAACTCCAACTTACTGCTACACTCTTCTCTGCATCTGGAGAGTCCTCTGGTTTGTTTGATATTTCCCCCGAGTAGGTGACTTTCCAGGGTGCAGGATCCCTTTCTCCTCCTCAGTTCCCTTTTGGAAGCGCCCCTCCCACTCGGATTCACCTTCTGTCACTCTCCTCTTTTCTCTTGTTTTACCTAGTGATGTCATGAACTTCTTGCCGTTATTGGAGTTTAGGTTCTTCTGCCAGCGATTGGTTGCTGTTCTGTGCGAGTCATTTATCCTGTAGATGAGGTTTTTTTTGTTGTGTTTGTGGGAGAGGGCGAGCGTGTCCCCCTACTCTTCCACCATCTTGTCTCTCCCCTGTATCCTATTTTAGATTCCACATGTAAGTGATACCGTTTGGTACTTGTCTTTCTCTTACTTTCACTTAGACTTAGTATGGTAATCTCTAAGTGCTTCTATGTTGCTGCAGTCACATCATTTCATTATTTTTTATGGCCGAGTAGTATTCCATTGCATATACGTATACATCTTTTTTCATTCATCAGTTGCTAGACATTTAGGATGCTTACATGTCTTGGATATTTTAAATACTTCTCCATGGAGTTCCCGTCCTGGCTCAGTAGTTAATGAATCTGACTAGGAGCCATGAGGTTGCAGGTTCGATCCCTGCCCTTGCTCAGTGGATTAAGGATCCGGCATTGCCGTGAGCTATGGTGTAGGTTGCAGACGCGGCTCAGGCCCTGCGTTGCTCTGGATCTGGCCTTGGCTGGCAGCTACAGCTCCAATTAGACCCCTAGCCTGGGTACTTCCATAAGCCACGGGAGCAGCCCAAGAAATGGCAGAAGGACAAAATAAATAAATAAATAAATACATACTTCTCCCATGAACACTGGAGTGCACGTTTGTTTTCAAATTAAATTTTCCTCTAGATGTAAACCTGGTGGTGGATTGCTGGATCGTATGGTAACTCTATTTTTAGTTTTACAAGGAAACTCCATATTCTTTTGCATAGTGGCTTCACCAGTGTGTATTCTCACTATCAGTGTGAGAGGGTTTCTCTTTCTCCACACCTTCTCCAGTATTTGTTATTTCTAGACTCTTTAATGACCACAATTCTGACCATTTGAATTCGTAACCTATTGTAGAACCAATTTCCATTTCTCTACTTATTAGTGATGTTGAACATTTTTTTCATGTCCCTGTTGACCATCTGTATGTCTTCTTTGTAGAAATGTCTATGTAAGTCTTCTGCTCATTTTTTTTTTTTTTTGGTCTTTTTGCCATTTCCTGGGCTGCTCCCACGGCATATGGAAGTTCCCAGTCAAGGGGTCGAATCAGAGCTGTAGCCACCAGCCTACACCAGAGCCACAGCAATGCAGGATCCAAGCCGCGTCTGCAACCTATACTACAGCTCATGGCAACGCTGGATCTTTAACCCACTGAGCAAGGGCAGGGATCGAACCCGCAACCTCATGGTTCCTAGTCGGATTCGTCAACCACCGCGCCATGACAGGAACTCATGCTCATTTTTTAATTGTGTTGTTTGTTTTTTTTTGTCATCGAGTTTCATGTGCTATTTGTATATTTTGGAAATTAATTTCTGTTGGTTTCATTGTTCACAATTATTTTCTCCTGTTTCATAGGTTTTTTTTTGTTTTGCAAATGGTTTCCTTTGCTGAACAAAAACTTTTAAGTTTGACTAGGTCCTATGTGTTTATTTTTACTTTTATTTCTGTTGCCTTGAGCAACTAACCTAAGAAAACATCGGCACAATTTGTGTCAGAGAACGTTTTGCCTGTATTCACTTCTAGTTTTATGGTGTCATGTCTTATGTTTAAGTCTTAAGCCATTTCAAATTTATTTTTGTGTAAAGTTTTAAGGTGGCTCCACAGTAGTCATGCAGCTAGACCTGCTGTGGGAGATATGGAAACCAGGCCCACTTCCACGTTTGGTCTGAAAATGCACAACTGCTAATGCTGGACCTACTTCAATCACAGGCGCACCTTATTCTACTGACATTTCTTGTAGGTCCTGAGTATGCAAAGTCCCTGGTGGCAGTGATAGTGGTGTAGATATGAAGATTGCACAGCCAGCATGACAAAGCTCAGATTTAAGCCCTGCTTCCTAAGTTGCACAGCCCATGGGAATTGTTCCTATTTCTAGCACTGCCTCTGTGTGTGAAGCCAATTATTTCTTTTGTGCTCTAAGAGCTGGTAGAGTTAGATCCCACCTGCTGCGAGCATGCAGAAACTGAGGTTGCTATCCTAATCTCTGCACTTCTTTCAAGTGTGCACATTAACAATTTGGATTCAGTGGCGGACCCAGGCTCCTTCCTGTGCACACGCCTGGTTGCTCCTCAGATTACACTCCATTCCCTTCTGGCTGTCTTTATGAAGCCCACCCCAATCCTCTCCCGCGTCTATCCTCTAAAGGGCAAATTTCAGCCTCTAGTTCCCATGGACCAGCAAACTTGCATCTTGGGTTGGGGAATACAAGGAGATGGCAATGACCCTTTGTGCTGGTATCTCTCTGTTCTGCCTGCTTCAGGCTGGCTGCTGTACTCCCCTCTGAGCTTCTTAAGCTGGCTTTCTGTACAGGCTGATCTCCCCACTGATGAGGGGGCTTCCCAAGGTTAATGATCCTTTCCTCTTTCACAGTTCTTTCCTAGGGGTGCAAGGTCCTGTCAGGATTCATTGTTTTTGTCCCTTTCATCCTACCTGGTCACATGGTAACATTTCTTGCAATTTTTGTTCCATGAGATTTTGTGCTGGTGATTAGCAGGCATTCTATGACAATTTTTCCACACTTAGATGTATTTTTGTTGTATTGTTTGTGCGAGGAGTTGAGCTCCATGTCTTTCTATGCCACCATCTTCATCTGGCCCCCCGGGAGTTGTGCTCTTTAAAGGTCCCTGTTTCTTCATACCCTGGTAAAAATCATGAAACCTCAGATAAAGCAGGATAGGTAGTATCATGTTTGCTCTTGTGTTGTTGGTCAACGCCCACCTACAACAGTTTCTCATGATGGTTACAGGGGCTTTAGCAAATGGCTAAAACTCCTCAAGTGGCATATTAGAAATGTCTGATACATTAGTGCAGACTAATTCTCTTTTATGGTCTCACTGAACTTTACTGAATCATTTCCCCATACAGTGAATGTTCGCTACCGTATAAATCTATGTCTAGTAGTGGTTAAGATCTTTTGGTGTAGTTATAGATAATACAAGCCCTAAAAGGGAGAAAATAAAAGCTGATAGATGTCTGTAGCTATCTGATATATTTCCTTTCTCTAAAACTTCTCTCTGTGTCAATCTATCTTCCTTGCTTTGACATGACTCTCCTTCTCTCTTTTCTACTATTCCCCCTTAGTGATTTGTCATAGCAGTTTCTTTTTCATTCCCAAGTTTTGGAACAGACATTTGAAACATTTTGATAAGTTATTTTTCCTATTTATTTTCATTGTTCTTTAGTTATTTACCTTTATTTGTTTATTTATTTATTGTCTCTTTTGGGCTGCACCAGCTGCATATGGACGTTCCCAGGCTAGGGGTTGAATCAGAGGTACAGCTGCTGGAGTACACCACAGCAACAGCAGTGCAGGATCTGAGCCAAGTCTGCAACCCATACTGCAACTCATGGCAACACCAGATCCTTAACCCACTGAGTGAGGTCAGGGTTTGAACCCTTATCCTCATGGGTACTAGTCGGGTACTTCTCACAATGGGAACTTCCTATCCTCATGTTGAATTGGTTAGAGGATAGTGACTTAAGTTTTAGCTCTCAGCCACTCTGCATAGGAGTTAACAATCTACAGTCTATCATTTAAATGCACAGTTTATTTGTGCCATATATTAGATTACAGATATAAGTGATATCATGGACTTGGGGAATAGGCTTGTGGTTGCCAAGGGGGAGGGAGAGGGAGGGGGGTGCATCGGGAGCTTGGAGTTAATAGATGCAAACTATTGCCTTTAGATTGTATAGCAATGAGATCCTGCTATGTAGCACTAGGAACTATGTCTGGTCACTTATGATGTAGCATGATAATGTGAGAAAATAGAATGTATACATGTATGTGTCACTGGGTCACCATGTTGTACAGTAGAAAAAAAAATTCCATTGGAACAATTAAAAAAATGTACAGTTTAAAGAACTTCCCTATAGATTATTTTGTAAAAGGGAAACTTACTTTGTCAGGCCAACAGTGAGTTCTTTATTTACTCTTGTTCAGAGTTGGCGTCTTCAAATTCTAAATTGAATTTTCCCCAAACAAAATGAGACAGTGGAATTTATTCCAGAATGAAAGTTAGAAAGTTACAATTCAGTCTTTTTTTTTTCCTTTATAAGTTAAAGCTCTTTTAGAAGAAACCTACCTGTTTTTGTTATTATCCCTTTTATCATTACTCTTCTATAAATATGTAGATTTGCTGGATTCAGAAGGTGGATAATGTTTTTCAATTGTTCTTGTATTCTTTGGTACACTAAGAATACATGGTCAGCTCAGACTTTGGGAATTATCTGTTACTGGTTTCTTGATCTGCGGTATATGACAACTTCCTCAATTTAACATGCTACCATAGTTAGAAGAGAGCAGTGGGTATAGAGCTTCATGTTCTGTGATGGGACCTGAGGTGTTGGAAGCTCTAACTATTTTAGGACTATTATAAAGTGTGAAAAATTTTGTTAGTGATTTGGAATTTTACTTTACTTTTTCTTTTGGTTTGTGTTTGCATGGTTTGATATCTAGATCTCTGTCTATTTACTTGCTATTTAACTTTCCTCTCTATTTTTTCCCCACTGCTTTGATCCTCTTTATTACCTTTCTATTATTTCTCCTCATTTAATGCCCACTTTTTTCTCCTTATTTCTCTTCTCTTCCTTTTGAGTTCTTCTATTCATTGTCCTTATTTTTATTTCCCAGTTTTCCTCTCCCAATTTTCCTACTCCCCACCTTTCAAAAAAGTTATTCACTACTCTTGATTTGGATTTTCTCGGTTACTTACGAGAGTTTCCATTTGGAAAAAGACCCTGATATAATTCATTTTAATTTTAGATGAGGATTGCTCTAAAATACAAAACCATGAATTTCACAGAAATATTTGTGTAATTTTCTGAACAAATGTTTATAGAAAACCATAAGAAATTAAATTGGATTGGGGTTTGAATAACACTTCCATCACGCAAAAATTGTTGTTACTTGATGTATACCAAATGTTTACAGTTTTTATCCTTACAGGTTTTATAAACCTTTATGTAAACTTAATAGGCTTAAATACTTTAGCTTCCTTGTTGCTGATCATCATTCCCCATAACCCAACACATACACCACGCATATGCATGCCCCAGATTTATTTTGTGTTTGACCGAATGTCATTCCATCACAAACGGATTGCCTAGAAATTCGATAGTTTATTGCCAGCCGAAACAAGATGCCCTTGTGATATTGCTTAGGGTCAGGTGTGAGTGGCTAAGCACACAGGCATGTAAAATCTGCTACTTGCATTCCAAAGTTAGAAAATATATTGGTTTTCAAGTGATTTTGCCTTGGCCTATTTCAAATATTTCCATTGAGAAGAGAATTCTAGAAAGCCTCCTTTGTTCTGTTATATGACTGGGTAGATAAAAGGAATTTTTCAGATTTCATTTTGGAATGTTCAGAATGCCAGATGATTGATTTTGAAGAAACATTTCTATTGACGTATAGAATATAAACAGAAAAGTCCTGACAACGTAAGTATAGAGCTCCATGAATTTTCAGAAAGTAATCAGCACTCAGATCAAGAAACATTATATTTCCAGCACCCTGGAAGACCACTTATTCCCCTCCAACTCCTTCCCCTTCACCCCAAGGTAACCACTATTTGACTTCCTTACTTCCAATGCCATAGATAATTTTTTCTTATTTTGAACTTAATGTAAATGGAACAATGCAATATATACTGTTTATTCAATGTTACATATATAATTCATCCATCTTACAGTAGATTGCACTTTTAAAATATTGTGTATGAACATAATTGTAGAATTGCTGTGTCACAGAAAATGCCTGTGTTCAGCTTTCATGAATATTGCCAAAATTTTTCCAAAGTGGTTGTGTTATTCCACATTCCCCCACAATATTTTGTATTTGAAGTTGTTTTGATAAAAATAAGAATAATATGTAATTTATCATTTTAACAGTTGAAGATGTACAACTCAGTGACATTAACTGTATTCCCATTGTTTTGCAACCACCACTACTATCTGTGTCCAGAATATTCTCAGCATCCCAAACAAAACTCTACCTATCAAAGCATGAATCCACAGTCCCCTCTTCTGCTAGCTCCCAGTAACCACTATCCTACCTCCTGTCTATATTAAGTTGACTATTGTAGTACCTTCATATAAGTGGAATCATACAATACTTGTCCTTTTGTGTCTGACTTAATTCACTTAGCATAATGTTTTTAAGTTCATATTATAGAATATATCAGAATTTCATTTCTTTATAAGGATTTATTCTTTTTGAATATTCTATTGTATGGATATACTACATTGTTTTCCATCCATTTGTCAATGGACACTTAGGTTGTTTCTTTTTTTCTCTTTCTTTTCCCTGTTTTGAAAAACAAACTTATGTTTACCAAAGTGGGAAGGGAAGGGGGAGGGATACATAACATTATGGGATTAATATATACACAGACTATATATAAAATACAAGAATTTACTGTATAACAGATGGAACTACATTCAATATATTTAATGCATATATCTTTTTGTAGTTACTCAATGAATTTTATTACATTTATTAGTTGTACAATGATCATTACAAACAAATTTTATAGCATTTCCATCCCAAACCCCCACCACATCCCCCCCAACTCCCAACCTGTTTCATTTGGAAACAGTTTTTCAAAGTCTGAGTCAGTATCTGTTCTGCAAAGAAGTTCATGGTGATTTTTTTCAGATTCCACATATAAGTGATAGCATATCTTATTGGTGTCATGCCGTCTTAGGTCGTTTCTACCTTTTGCCTATTGTGAATAATGCTTCTATGAACATGGGTTTACAAGTATGTGTTTAAGTTCCTTCTTTCATTTCTTTTGAGTACATAGAAGTAAAATTTCTGGATTATATACCAGTGGTTTTTAATTATTTGAGATACTACCATAGCAATTTTTCAGTTAAAGCTTTCTTGGTATATGTGTGTATCTCTTTGGAGTTTTAATTTGCATTTCATCACTAACTAGTGAAATTGAATGTTTTTATCTGTTTACTACCACGTGTATGTTCACTTTTCTTTTGGGTGGCCCACATTTTTCATAATGTTTATAGGAGTTTTTATGTATTTTTGAATAAGAGTTTTAATACCATAAATGAATTGTAAATCTTCACACCGACTGCATTGTATTTTTACTCTCATGTTTTTTTTTTAATGAACAAATGTTCTTAGTGTTAATATAGTCTAGATTATTAATATTTGCTTTATATCTGGTACTTTGTGCTTTTTCCTTTTTTAATTTTCTTTATTGAATTATAGTTGATTTAAAGTGTTGAGTAGTTTCTCATGTACAGCAAAGTGATTTAGTTATATATGTGTATGTGTGTGTGTGTATATATATATTGTCTTTCATATGGCTTATTACAAACTATTGAATATACTTCCCTGTAGTCTATAGTAGGTTCTGTATATCTATTTTATGTATAGTATATCTATTTATTTATTTTATATATATATTATAAAATATCTATTTTATATATAGTAGTTTGTGTCTGCTAATCACATACCCCTAATTTATCACTCACCCGCCTCCTTTCATCTTTGGTAAATACAAGTTTGTGTTCTATGTGAGTCTGTTTCTCATTCAGAAACCTCATTTGTATATATTTCAGTTTCGATGTATAGCTGATATCATGTGGTATTTGTCTTTCTGACTTCACTTAGTTCTATCCATGTGGCTGCATATGGTAAAATTTCATTCTTTTTTATGTCTGAGTAATATTCTAGGGTGTGTTTGTGTGTGTATACATCACATCTTCTTTATCCATTCATTTGTCAATGAATATTTAGGTTGTTTCCATATCTCTGCTATTGTGGATTGTGCTGCTATACATATATGTTCTATATATAGTATGGTGTACATGTTAATCTGAACCTCATAATTTATCCTTCCCCCCATGTTTCCCCTTTAAGTAACCACAAGTTTGGTTTAAAAATCTTTAGGTCTGTTTCTGTTTTGTGAATAATTTTTCACTTTGCTGTACACCTGAAACTAATACATTGTAAGTCAATTTAACTCCAGTAAACTTTAATTGAAAAATAAATAGTGCTGCTATGAAAACTGCGGTGATGTATGTTTCCAAATTAGGAATTTCTCTGTATAGATGCACAGGACTAGGATTGCTGGATCATATGGCAACTCTATTTTTAGTTTTTTGAGGAACCTCAATACTGTTTTTCATAGTGGGTGTATCAATTTACATTCCCAGTATTGGAGGTTTTCCTTTTCTTCATACCCTCTCCAGCATTTTGTAAGTGATTTTTACTTTTCCATTATAGTTGGTTTACACTGTTATGTCAATTTCTACTGTACAGCAAAGTGACCCTGTCACACATATATGTACATTCTTTTTCTCACATTATTCTCCATCATGTTCCATCATAAGTGACTAGATATAGTTCCCTGTGCTATATAGAAGGATCTTATGGCTTATTATTTTTAGGCTTTTTAATGATGGCAGTTCTGACCACTGTGAGGTGATACCTCATTGTGTTTTTTATTTTCATTTCTCTAATAATTAGTGACATTCAACATTTTTTAATGTGCCTCTTGGCCATTGGTATTTCTTCCTTGGAGAAATATCTATTTAGACATTCTGTCTATTTCTTGATAGTTTGGTTTTTATTGCTATTATTGATTTTTATGAGCTCTTTGTATATTTGGGAAATTAATCCCCTGTTTGTTGCATTGTTTCCAAGTATATTCTTCCATTCCTTAGGTTGTCTTTCCATTTATTTATGGTTTCCTTTGCTGAGCAAGAGCTTATAAGTCTGATTAGCTCCCATTTGTTTACTTTTGCTTCTATTTCTATTGTCTTGGGAGACTGACCTAAGTAAGCATCAGAATGATCGATGTCATAGAATATTTTGCCTATGTTTCCATTCTAGGAGTTTCATGGTTTCCTGTCTTATATTTAAGACTTTAAGGTATTTTAAGTTTACTTTGAAGGGTTTCAGGGACTAACTTTATTGACGTACCAGTGGCTGTCCATCTTTCCTAACACCACTTGTTGAAGAGACTGTCTTTCCTCCATTGTATATTCTTGCCTCCTTTGTCAAAGATTAGTTCACCATAAGTGTGGATTTACTTATGGGCCCTTTATTCTGTTCCATTGATAAAGGAATGTGCTTTGAGTCAATACCATGCTGTTTTGATTATGGTAGGTTTGTAGTATTAACTGAAGTCTGGGAGTGGTATGCGTCCAAATTTATTGTTTTTCTTTAAGATTGCTTTTGCAACCATGCATGTTTTATTGTTGTGGTATACATTTTAGGATTATTTGTTATAGTTTTGTGACAAATGTCATGGGTAATTTGGTAGGAATAGCATTAAATCTGTAGATTGCTTTGGGTAAGATGTCCATTTAAGCAATATTAATTCTTCCAATCTGACCTTGAGGATATCTTTCCATTTCCTTTCTTAGATCATCTTTAAATTTTTGACATTAAAGTATATTTGATATACAGTGTTATGCCAATTTTTGCTGTATAGAAAAAAAGCTGTACAGTAGGATGTTGTTTATTCATTTAAAATATAATTGTTTGCATCTACTACCCCTAAACTCCCAGTCCGTCCTATTCCCTCCCCCTCCCCCTTGGCAACGACAAGTCTGTTTGCTGTATCTGTGAGTATTTTTTCTGTTTTTTAGATAGGTTCATTTGTGCCATATTTTAGATTCCATGCGTGAGTGATATCATATGGTATTTGTCTTTCTCTAACTTACTTCACTTACTATGAGAATCTCTAGTTCTGTCCATTTTGCTGCAGATGGAATTATTTCATTCTTTTTATGGCAGAGTATTATTCCATTCTCTATATGTACCACATTTTCTTGATCCATTGCTCTATCGATGGAAATTTAGGTTATTTCCATGTCTTGGCTATTTTGAATAGTGCTGGTATGAATATAGCAGTGCATGTGTTATTTTCAATTATATTTGTCTGTATATATGCCCAGGAGTGAAATTGCTGGATCATATGGCAGTTCTATATTTAGTTTTCTGAAGATCCTCCATAGTGTTTCCTATGAAGGTTGATCCACGTTATATTCCTACCAAGAGTGTAGGAGAGTTCCCATTTCTCTACAAACTCTCCAGTATTTGTTATTTGTAGACTTACTCATGATAGCTTTTCTGTCTGGTGTGAAGTAGTACCTCATTGTAGTTTTGATTTGCATTTCGCTAATAATTAGTGATATCAAACATTTTTTCATGTGCCTACTGTCAGTCTGTATGTCTTATTTGGAGAAATGGTTATTTAGATCTTCTGGCCATTTTTTAATTGTGTTATTTTTCTTTTGTTGTTGTAGAGTTGTACAAGTTGTTTGTATATTTTGGAGATTAAGCCCTTGTTGGTGCATAATTTTAACTTCTTTTATTCTCTTTTATGTTTTTCTCCCTCAGAATTGTTGGCAATTCTGCATCTTTTATGGTTCCATATAAATTTTTGGCTTTTTTGTTCCACCTATGTGAAAAATGTCAGGGTAATTTGAAAGGGATCACATTAAACCTGTAGATGGCTTTGGGTAGTATGGCCATTTAAATAATATTAATTCTTCCAATCCTAGAGCATGAGATAACTTTCCATTTCTTTGAATCCTTTTTAATTTGCTTTATTAATGTTTTATAGCTCTCAGCCTATAAATTTTCCCCTTCCTTAGTCAGGTTTATTCCTAAGTATTTTATTTTTTGATGCTCTTTTAAAAGGGATTTTTTTTTAACTTTCCCTTTCTGATATTTCATTGATAGTGTCAGGAAATGCAGCAGATTGCTGTATGCTAATCATATATCTGTGATATGCTAAATTAATTTTCAGTTCTAGTAATATTTGTGTATGTTCTTTAGGGTTTTCTATATATAGTGTCATATCATCTTCATATTATGACAATTTTACCTCTTCCCTTAAACTTGGATGATTTTATTTCTTTTTCTTCTCTGATTGCAATGGCTAGGACTGCCCATATTGTGATGAATAGAAGTAGTGAGAATGTGCATCCTTGTCTTGCTCCAGCTTTTATCTCAAAAGTGTTCAGCTTTTCACCTTTGAATATTATGTTGGATTTGGGTTTGTTGTAAATTGCTTTTATTCTGTTGATATGTTTTCCCTGAATACCCACTTTTTAAAGACTCTTTATCATTAATGGGTGTTGAATTTTATCAAATGCTTTTTCAGCATATATTTTTTGTCCTTTATTTTGTCGATGTAGCATATGACATTGATTCATTTGCATATATTGAACCATCCTTATGCCCCGGGATCAATCCAACTTTATCGAGGCTTATGATCTTTTTTAAAATTTGTTGTTGGGTTCAGTTAATATTTTGTAAGAATTTTTGAATCTATATTCATCAATGATATTTGCCTGAAATTTTATTTTTTAGTAGTGTTTCTTTTCCTTTTGTTATCAGGGTGACAGTGGCTTCATAGTAATGTTTAGCAGTATACCTTCATATTCAAACTTTGGAATATTTTTAGAAGGAGCAGTATGAATTTTTCTGCATATGATTTTCAAAATTCCATCATGAAGCCATGTGGTGAGATTTTTTTTAAAAATTGTAAATTCTATTTTACTTTTAATGATCAGTGTGTTCATATTACCTATGTCCTTTTTTTTCTTGTTCTTTTAGGGCCACACTCGGGGCATTTGGAAATTCCCAAACTAGGGGTTGTAGCAGAGCTGCAGCTGCTGCCCTATGCCACAGCCACAGCAATGCAGGATGCCAGCCATATCTGTGACCTACACCACAGGTCATGGCCATGCTGGATCCTTAACCCACTGAACAGGGCCAGAGATTGAACCTGCAACCTCATGGATTCTAGTCGGGGTTGTTACCACTGAGCCACAACAGGAATTCTTAACCGTGTCTTTTTGACTGAGGTTTGGTTGGCTCTAACTTTCTAGCAGTTTATCCATTTCTTCTTTAGTGTCTCATTTGTAGTCATATATAATTGACTACAGTATAGTATTTTCATGGTATTTTCTCAGTATTTTTTTTTTAACTTCTTTAGTATCAGTTGTCATTTTTCCTTTTTCACTTCTTATTTTGTGTCCTCTTTCTTTTCATCTTGGTGAGCCTGGCCAAAGTTTTGTCAATTTTGTTTACCTTTTCAGAATACCAAGTCTGGTTTTATTTATTTTGTTCTGTTTTTTAAAGTCTCTATTTTATTTTCTCCTTGTTCTCTATTATTTCCTTCATTTTTCTTACTTTAGGTATTGCTTTTCTTCTTATTCTAATTCTTTTTTGATTTAGGTTAGTTTGTCTATTTGAGATTTCTCTTGTTTTCTGAGGAAGGCCTGTTGTTATGAGGTACCCTCTGAAGAATGCTTTTGCTGCATGCTATAGATTTTGTATGGTTGTATTTTCATTGTCATGTCTCAAGTTATTATTATTTTTTGCTTTTGTAGGGCCACACCCACAGCATATGGTAATTGTCAGGCTTGGGGTCAAATTGGAACTATAGCTGCCCAACTACACCACAGGTACAGCCAGACAGGATCTGAGCTGCGTCTGTGACCTACACCACAGCTCTTAGAAACACCAGGTCCATGACCACCTGAGCAAGGTCTGGGATCACACCCATATCCTCATGGATAATTGTCAGATTCATTTCTGCTGAGCCACAGCAGGAACTCCCTCAACTTATTTTTTAATTTCTTCATTGACCCACTGATTTTTAGTAGTATATTATTTAGTGTCTATATAATGATTTTTCTTTTTTCTTTATGGTTTTATTTAGAGTATCATTGCATTGTAGTCAGAAAAGATGTTCAAGGAGTTCTCATCGTGGTGCAGTGGTTAACGAATCCAACTAGGAACCATGAGGTTGTGGGTTCGATCCCTGGCCTTGCTCAGTGGGTTGAGGACCCGGTGTTGCCGTGAGCTGTGGTGTAGGTTGCAGACGCGGCTCAGATCCTGCATTGCTGTGCCTCTGGTGTAGGCTGGTGGCTACACTTCCTATTAGACCCCTAGCCTGGGAACCTCCATATGCCATGGGAGCAGCCCAAGAAATAGCAAAAAGACAAAAAAAAAAAAAGGAAAGATGTTTGAAATAATTTCTATATTCGTAAATTTGTTTAGGCTTGTTTTGTGTCCTTGCATGTGTTCTATTGTAGAGAATGTTTCCTATATTTGTCCTTTATAATTTGTACTGTGTTGGTAGGTTTTTGTGGGGGGTGTGAGTGTGTAATGTCCTTAAAATATCAATTGAATATAACTGTTGTACTCTGTCATTTGGGATCTCTGTTGTCTTATCAAGTTTCTGTCTGGAATAACTGTCTTTTGGTATCAATAGAGTGTTAATTTCTCTTACTATTATTGTAATCTCATAAATTTCTCTCTTTATTTCTGTTAGTATTTGTTTTCTGTATTTGCGTGCTCATATGTTGAGTCCATATATGTTCACAGCTACAATATCCTCTTCTTGTATTCATCCTTTTATCAATTTATAGTGTTCTTCTTTCTTTGTGGTCTTTGTTGCAAAGTCTGTTTTGTCTGATATGAGTATTGCTATTTCTGCTTTCTTGTTATTTCTATTCACATAAAATTTCTTTTTCCAATCCCTCCCTTTGATTCCTTTCCCATAAAATGAGTCTCTTTTAGGCAGTTATTGTAAGACTTTTTTTAATGCAATCTGCCACTCTATGTCATTCGATTGGAACATTTAATCCATTGACATTTATGGTAATTATTGATATATATCTATGTATTACAATTTGAAACCTTATTTTCCAGTTGATTTTGTATTTTTCTGTGTTCCTTTGTTTTCCTTTTTGTGGTTTTATAGTTTTCTTTTACATTATGCTTGAGTTCTCTTCTGTTTCATTTTTATGAAAGTATTATATATTTTTCATTAACCTGTTTTTTAAGAATCTATTACCCTGTTTCTCAAGTATGTTAACACATTGCTACATTTACTTGCTATAGACTAGTAATCATATATCTTCAAACACATTACTCAAACATCTCTATTTTCTTACTTCTCTCATATTCTATGATTTTTATATCCTTTTTCACATATTCATGTTTATCCTTTTGTCCTTTATAATTACTATCACCTTCACCAAAATTTTTAATTTTTCGTTAATCTACTGTCTTAAATGATTTACATTACATTTGTCAGTTTCTCTTTCCTATAGAATCTGCTTCACTGATCTTTAGAGAATAGCTATCAATATTTAGTTTATGATAAATTTAGTATTGCTTGTCTGAGAATTTTTGTTTTATCTCTCCTTAAATTTTAAAAGATAATCTTGCTGGGTAGAATATCTTAGCTTTCAGCTTTTTCCCTTTCAGGAAGTGAGCATATCTTCCACTTCTTTTTGTCCTACAGTGTTTCTTTAGAGAAATCAGCTGATGGTCTTATGAGGGTTCCTTTGTAATTAGCTCTTTCTTTTTCCCTTGTCTTTAGAATTGCCACTTTAACCTTTTCCCTGTTTTTTTATATTACTCAATGATTTTATTACATTTATAGTTGTACAATGATCATCACAAGCCAATTTTGTAGCCTTTCCATCCCAAACCCCTAGTACATCCCCTGACCCCCAAACCTGTCTCCTTTGGGAACCATAAATTTTGCAAAGTCTGTGAGTCAGTATCTGCTCTGCAAAGAAGTTCAGTCTTTCCTTTTTTCAGATTCTACATGTCAGTGATAGCACTTGATGTTGGTGTCTCTTTGTCCGGCACTTGATGTTGGTGTCTCTTTGTCCGACTGACTTCTCTTAGCACGATAATTTTTAGGTCCATCCATGTTGCTAAAAATGCCAGTATTTAGTTCCTTTTAATGTCTGAGCAATATTCCATTGTGTATGTGTCCCATATCTTCTTGATTCACTCCTCTGTCGATGGACATTTAGGTTGTTTCCATGTCTTGGCTATTGAAAAGAGTGCTGCAATGAACATTGGAGTACATGTGTCTTTGTGAGTCATGGTTTTCTCTGGATAGATGCCCAGGAGTGGGATTGCTGGATCAAATGGTAGTTCTATTTTTAGTTTTCTGAGGAATCTACATCCTGTTTTCCACAGTGGTTGTACCAATTTACAATCCCACCAACAGTGTACTAGGGTTCCTTTTTCTCCACACCCTCTCCAGCACTTATTGTTTGTAGACTTTTTGATGATGGCCATTCTGGCTGGTGTAAGGTGGTACCTCACTGTGGTTTTGACTTGCATTTCTCTAGTGAAGAATGAAGTTGAACATCTTTTCATGTGTTTTTTGGCCATCTGTATATCTTCTTTGGAGAATTGTCTGTTTAGATCTTCTGCCCACTTTTTGACGGGGTTGTTTGCTTTTTGGTATTGAGTGGTAGGAGGTGTTTATAAATTTTGGAGATTAATCCCTTGTCAGTTGAATCATGTGCAAATAAAGTCTCCCATTCTGTGGGTTGTCTTTTCATTTTGTTTAGGGTTTCCTTTGCTGCACAGAAATTTTTAAGTTTAATTAGGTGCCATGTGTTTATTTTTGTTTTTACTGTCATTACTCTAAGAGGTGGACCTGAGAAGATGTTGCTGTCATTTATGTCTGAGAGTGTTTGGTCTATGTTTTCATCTAATAGTTTTATAGTATCTGGTCTTATATCTAGGTCTTTAATCCATTTTGAGTTTATTTTTGTGGATGGTATTAGGAAGTGTTCTAATTTCATTCTTTTACATGTCACTGTCCAGTTTTCCAAGCCCCACTTATTGAAGGGGCTGTCTTTTCTCCATTGTATATTCTTGCCTCCTTTGTCATAGATTAGTTGACTGTAGGTGCATGGGTTTAAGTTTGGGCTTTCTATCCTGTTCCATTGATCTATATTTCTGTTTCTGTGCCATTACCATTCTGTTTTGATGAGTATAGCTTTGGAGTAGAGTGTGAAGTCAGGGAGTCTGATTCTTCCAGCTCCATATTTCTTTTTCAGAATGTCTTTGGCTATTCTCAGCCTTTTTTGCTTCCAAACAAACTTTAAAATATTTCATTCTCTTTTTGTGAAAAATGTCCTTGGTAATTTGATAGGGATTTCATTGAATCTGTAGTATAGTCATTTTGGAATTGCAATATAAAAGCATAGTATGTCTTTCCATCTATTTGTGTCATCTTTGATTTCTTTCATCAGTGCCTTATAGTTTTCAGACTACAAGTCTTTTGTCTCTTTAGGTAGGTTTACTCCTAGGTATTTTATTCTTTTGGATGTGATTGTAAATGGGATTGCATCTCTAATTTCCCTTTCTGATCTTTTATTGTTAGTATATAGAAGTGCAGTTAATTTCTGTGTGTTGATTTTGTATCCTGCGACTTTGCCAAATTCATTGTTGAGCTCTAATAGTTTTCTGGTAGAGTCTTTGGGATTCTCTTAGTATCATGTCATCTGCAAATAGTGATAGTTTTACTTCTTCCTTTCCAATATGGATTCCTTTTATTTCTTTTTCTTCTCTGATTACTATGGCTAGGACTTCCAAAACTGTGTTGAATAGTAGTGGTGAGAGTGGACATCCTTGTCTTGTTACTGATCTCAGCAGGAATTCTTTAGCTTTTCACCATTGAGAATGATGTTCGCTGTGGGTTTGTCATATATGGCCTTAATTATGTTGAGGTAGGTTCCCTCTATGCCCACTTTCTGAAGGGTTTTTATCAGAAATGGGTGTTGGATTTTGTGAAAGGCTTTTTCTGCATATATTGAGAGGATCATATGGTTTTTATTCTTCAGTTTGTTAATTAACTCTTTATTTTTCTCTTGTTATCTTTAGAATTCTCTCTTTAAACTTTTCCCTGTTATTTATAATATGTCTTGCTACAGTTCATTTGATTTCATTTTATTTTGTGATCCTCAGTGCTTCCTTATCTGAATATCTGTTTCCTTCTTTAGGATTTTGTAGTTTTCAACCAGTATTTCTTAAAATACATTTTTTAATCTTTTTTTCCTCTTTTTTGTCTTTATGGGATCCCTATTATATTTTCACTGGCAAATTTTATATTACCCCATAGGTCTTATGTATTGCTTTCAATTTTTTCATTTATTTTTCTTTGTGCTATTCTGATTTGGTGATTTCCACTCTTCAATATTCCAGTTTACTTACTCCTTTTCTGTATTATTCAGTTTGTTAGTTATTGCCTTTAGGTCAAATTTTCTCATGGCAAAGGAGTTTTCTAATTTTTAAAAAAATGGCCACACCAATGGAATATGGAAGGTCCCAGGGCAAGGATTGAATCTGAGCTTCAGGTGCAACCTCTGCCACAGCTGCATCAATGCCAGATCCTTTAACGCACTGCCCTGGGCCATGGATCAAACCTGTTCCTCTGCAGCTACCTGAGCTGCTGTAGTCTGATTTTAAACTCACTGCATCACCTTGAGAACTCTTAGTTTTCCAATTTTACATACTTCTTTATAATTTCTAGTTTGTATTTATGTTAATGTGCATTTTTATTGATAACTTTTCTTAATTTTTATTGAAAACTTTTAGTATTTTTATTACCCTCTTTTTCAACTTGGGGAGTAGTAGACTCAAAAGGCCATTTTCATTGTTTCTTTTTTCAGGGGAATTCTCTTGACTCATTCATTTGGAATGGTTTTTGTGCTTTTTCATTTAATTATGAGTTTGGGAAAAAAAGTTGTCTACTGTGCTCTTGAAGGGCTATTTTTATGTGGGAGCATCCCTGTGTAGCCTGCATGAGTCTTATATTTTTGGTTTGAAAGCTGTTTTTATTATGGATGCCTGCTACATCTTTTCTCAGTGTGTGTTGGCCATTACACCCTTGATAGGGAGTATGATTGGTGTTTTGTTGATCAGAGCCTGCACTGCATGATGTGCAAGGCCTCCTCTTTGCTTTCTGGTGGTCAGTGCCCTGCCAGGTGCAGGTTCTTCTTGCCCTTCCCTTCACACAATGAGGTTTTTATAGGGACCTGGGTTTTATCCTCCATACACACTCAATTTTTGCTCAAACAACACTCTATCCTCTTCAGGATGTGTCCACAGAGCCAGTCCAAGCCCTTGCTCTCAGTTTGTCTACTGAAGCCAGAGTTTTAGCACCCTTCTCTCATGCACACTGGCAGACATTTAGCTTTGTCTAAGGAGTGCAGGGACATAGCACGTATTGTATGTGCTGGTCTATATTCTGCTTTTTTCTGTCCAGGTGCTGTAGTCTTCTCTTAGCCCTTGAAGCTTTATATCTTGGGTTATGTCCCAGCCTGTGAATAGGGGTATCCACGGTGAGGGAACCTTTCTTCTACAGCTATCTACCAGGTACATAGGTACCATTCCAATTCCTTTTTTGATTATCTTTCATCCTGTCCAGTTAATTGGTATTCTTTCTTGCAACATCGGTTGTATGACAACTTAATGCCAGCACTCAGTAGGTATTTTCTGAGAAGTTTTTCACCTGTCAGTGTATTTTTGATGTATTAGTGGGGGGAGGTAAACTCCATATCCTTCTATCCTGATATACTGACCTCTCATTACGCTATCTATGTAGAGTATATTTGGTACTAAAACTCATGAAAGTAGTAACCTATGTTACATTCTAAGGATTTTATTTAACCTTTCACATTTATGTGTATAATCTCTCTAGAATAAATTTTGTTTATTCTGTAAAGATTCTCTCAGTTATTGTAGTATTTTTTTTTTCTTTTTAGTGCTACACACACGGCATATGGAGGTTCCCAGACTAGGTGTTGAATCGGAGCTCTAGCTGCTGGCCTACACCACAGCCACAGAAACATCAGATCTGAGCCACATCTGTGACCTACACCACAGCTCACAGAAATGCCAGATCCTTAATCCACTAAGCAAGGCCAGCGATCGAACCCCCAACCTCATGGTTCCTAGTTGGATTCATTTCCACTGAGCCACGATGGGAACGCCCTTGTCTCAGTTATTATTGATCCTTTGCATTTATATTAGAATCAAATTGCTAATTTCCACAACCAAAAAACATTCTATACTTTGATTTGGATTTCACTTAAAGTTTAACTTTATTTATACAATATTTTCATGTTTAAAATATTGAGTTTTCTATTCCATGACTGTTCTATATTCCTCCTTTCATTTGGGGTTCTCTGGTCTCTCTCAACATCTTATACCTCATTACTGTTTTGTGTGTTCTCATTTTATTAGTGATCGTGAATGGTTAAAACCTTCCTCTTTGATTGTGGTCTTATTTATTTTGTAATATCTATCATTTTGTTTTCCTGTACATTTTTACTTTATATAAATAAGTGCTAAAATTTGTGGATTATTACATCTTTTTATGCATAGAGCACTTTATCATGATAAATTGTCTATATTTTCAGCATTTCTTTTACTATGGACTACAAATTAACTGAAAGATCTTTTTTAACTTTGGCATTCAGAAAATTTATTTTGCTTTCATTTGAAAATATGTTTTTTCAATGTATGAACTCCTATATGAGCAGTCTCATTCCATTATGTTCTGCTTTAACTCATTTCATTTGAAAGGGCTATTATGGGAGTTCCCATAATGGAACAGCAGAAACGAATCCAACTAGGACCCATGAGGTAGCTGGTACAATCCCTGGCCTCACTCAATAGGTTAAGGATCCAGCATTGCCATGAGCTGTGGTGTAAGTTGCAGATTTGGCTTGGATCCCGCATTGCTGTGGCTGTGGCATAGGCCGGCACCTGTAGCTCCGATTCCACCCCCAGCCTGAGATCCTCCATATGCCCTGGGTGCGGCCCTAAAATGCAAAAAAAGGAAAAAGAAAAAAAGAAAGAAAAGAAAGGGCAATTACAATTCTTACTGTAGCTCTTTTGAGTGTCATGTGATTTTAATCTCTATTTTATCATTTTTCTCACTGTCTATTTATTCTATGCTATGCACTATGTATTATTTTGATTAAATTTTTCTGCAGGTGATTTATTTTAAAAAACTGGCAAAATTCTACACTGCCGTATCTTGTAATATTTATTCTGCCTTGTTCTCTCTCTGTTATTTTGGACTCTGAGTACTCTTGTTAGCTTTCTTTCACTGTGCCCTTTATAGATATTACCTTTCTTTCTTTTTTTAAATTTTTTTTTTGTCTTTTTAGGGCCGCACCTGAAGCATATGGAAGTTCCAAGGCTAGGGTTTGAATTGGAGCTGCAGCTTCAGTCCTACACCACAGCCACAGCAATGCAATATCTGAGCTGGATTTGTGGCCTACACCACAGCTTATGACAATGCTGGATCCTTAACCCACTGAGCGAGGCCTGGGATTGAACCCCCATCCTCATGGATACTAGTTGGGTTCCTTACCACTGAGGCATGACAGGAACTCCTTACAGCTATTATCTTCTGTCTGGTTCTAGTATGTCATCTAATGTACTGAGTTGTTTGCCAGTTCACTACTCATTCTTTTAGTTATTTCTAATCTGTTGTGATACCAGATCCATTTATTTGATTCTTAATTTTTGTTTTTATTTTGTCAATTTTATATTTTATGTTGTTTAACTATAGTTTTCTCTTTTATTGTTAGAATATATTTAATATTTATATCTTAAAGGATGTATTAATAATTCCAATAATTATATCTCCTCTATGTTAATACCTACTATCTTTTTTATCCCTTTTTTTTTCATTGTTTCCTTGGCATGCCTTGTATTTTGTATTTACTGTAGTCTTTTTTGTATTAAAATTGTTGCCACAATTTAGGAATATAATAAATGTTTTCTTCCTTCAGAGAGAATTTACTTTTACTTGTAATGGACAATTTTGCAAGGGCAAGATTACTTTAATCAAGTCTAAAATTTAAAAAATATGTTTCAGATTTCCTTTCTGTGGTGAAATGGGATAGGCAGCTTCTCTTCGGCACCAGGATACAGGTTTGATCCTTGGCCCCCCACAGTAAGTTAAAGAATCCATAGTTTCCACAGCTAAGGCATAGGTCACAACTGTGGTTCAGTTCTGATCCCTGGTGGGTGAATTCCATATGCTGTGGGGAAGCCAAAAATGAAAAAAAAAATGAGTTTAATTCCTTGTAAGAACTAGACTGGTTTTGATTTCTCCTCATTACTAGAGCATAGTGTTTCAGGGATCTCAAGTGTATGACTAGAATGTTTTCTAGGGTTGTTATTCCTTGACAAGGCATGAACACTATGTTTTAGCTCACTTATTCCATTAGATTGCCAAAAACTTGAATCTCTAAAACCTGTCAGTCACTGATTTATGTTTTATTTAGTAGTCTTTCTCATGCTGTTTAAAAATTGGCAAGTCCCTCAAAGGGAAACACTTTGTTCTTCCTTTATGCTCAAAATCTTAGCCAAATTTTCTTGTCATAGAAATTTTTTCATCCATTCAAATTGATTATTTTTCTTTCTTTCTAGTTGCTCTTGGCAGGAAGATATGCATGTTAGAATGTTGTTTGCACTATCTTGATGAAAAAGTTACAAAAAACTTTCCAAAATGTGTGATAAGTCACAAAAGTTATATCGTTGGAAGAGTCAAGCCACAAAGTTGACTTCATCTCATTCAAAAAAACCTTTTTGAATAAATATTGTAGAGAAGACTGTACACAAGGCACCATGTGGTGTGCAAAGGTAAACTTTATATGAACCGTGATCTGATGATGATAGTTTGCTTTCAAAAGAGGAGTCTGCTTAGTTTAACTCATATTAGCTGTGGTTTAAAACCAAAGAAAAAATTGTGTTCATGCTAAAAACCTCTTAGAGGAAATATAAAACATACACATATGCATCTGTGATATCCATCAAATGTTCTATGCACCATGGAAGAGATACACTTAAAGGAATGTGAGGAAAATTTCAGAGAAATGTGAGAATACTTCTTGATGGTTAATCTGAAATAATGTGTGGTAAATGAAGCATTTACATCATGCCTTGTAGACTAAGATTAATTTATATAAACAAAATGACAGGAAGACATATCAGCCAGAGTAGAATATGGAAGCAAAATC
Organism: Phacochoerus africanus; assembly: GCF_016906955.1. Lineage (NCBI taxonomy): Eukaryota > Metazoa > Chordata > Mammalia > Artiodactyla > Suidae > Phacochoerus > Phacochoerus africanus. The sequence goes on along the minus strand of NC_062560.1, from coordinate 109,378,793 downwards.
AGATGAGTGAAATGTTGTATGTGAATGAATAGTAGACTAGTTTGAGTGAAATAAAGAGTATATAGTGGGGAATGTTTGATAAAAAGGGAAGGAGTTGTATTTCAGATCTTGGAATGTCTTCAATGCTATTCTTAGTTGTTTAATTTCATTATCTAAAATATTTAACTGGAGTAAATATTGTATTTCTTAATTCTCTCCTGCATCTACTATTTAACTTATCACTTTATTTTGTTCTTCTTTTTTCCACTGTATTTTCTATGTTGTCCTCATCTACAAAGGACAAAATTGAATTAGCATAGTATTCATAAGTATTTGTTGGTCATAATTTTGTCCCAAGTAGATAGTGGAAGAAAAATTTCAAACAGAGATAAATGTAAAGACTTGATAACTGAAGTGTTTAAAAGAGTGGAGCAGGGATGCTTTGTGTGGTCATGAACTACTTACAACTCTGGGAGTAATGGTGGTGAAATAAAAAATATTTACCATACTTAGTGTGAACTTTGCTTAACAGTCATGCTATGTCCAACTCTTGTTCTTTGATTTTAGAAATTATATAGGAAATATATAGGTAAACAGGGCCAAAAAGAGGTATAATTAGACATTTTCAATTTTGGTGTGAGAATCATGGAGACCTAATAATTATCTGTGCTTTGTAATAATTACAATGTAGAACATTTGCATATAATAGATGCTTAATAAATGTCTCACTGTTAAAAAAGTTTTTCTGCCATTTGTATTAATAGGTAAACTAAAATAATTATGCTAACTGTTGCTCTGTATTTCAGAAGTGAGAATGTATATTTTCTGAATTAACCACCTACTGTCTAGTAGTCTTGGTAACCACTAGACTTGGAATTACAATAGCATGAATATTTCAGAAGGAAAGAAATGTATTATCAGATGTGCCTCTGGATTGAAGAAATAGCCTGTCTTAACATTTCACATGCTACTATTGGATTTGGTATGCTTTAAACTCAGTGACTGCAGATTTCAGGTTATTCAGAATGATTGCAAATTGTACATGAATCCATTTGTATACCGACTATTTGTCAGATATTGAAGAAAGAGCACAACTCAGATAGCAATACGTTATTATTTTTCAAATGTATATAAATTGTTCATGCAGTGTTCATATTGAGGTTCATTTTTTCCCCAAGTGTCAAACTGTTTCAACACCATTTTTAAAGACAGTCCATTCTTTATTAAATTGATTTTGCACATTTGTCAAAAATCACTTGACCAAGGTGTGACATCGACATCATAGCAGGGTGAGACAGTCCCTTTGCCTCTCCCCTTCAATCTATAATGAGTAAAACATCCATTACTCAACAAATGTTCCTCTGCTCAACACACCGAATGCTAGAGAGTTTCACACATCTATATTTCTGAAGTTGGGTTGAATGGAACACATATAGGGGGTTGACCCCCGGGAACAGTGGAGGCGGTGCCTATAAGCCTCTCCCCCAGGTCATGGTGACTGAGACTACAGCCCCACAGAACCTGGGCGCAACAGAGAAGATGGCCAACAAAACCGCACCCTTCTGGCTGCAGTGGTGCCAATTCCCATAGGGAAGTGGGTAACATTAGGCACCAGAGCTTGTGATCCTGTCCCTCCAGCTACAGAGGAACCTGCAAAAGTAGATCGTTACAGCAACAATGGTGGAACCCATGAATCTGACAATCCTGGAAATGCCAGAAGCACCTAGGACCCCAGCTCCAACCACACAGATGCAGATCATACAACCAAAGCAATCCTAGATGCCTAGATATGTCCACTATCCCAGTGGCCCAGGCAATGACATGAGCATCAGCAGCCACACTGGCAACAGCAAGACACATGTGACCCTGGAGGCACACACAACAAAAATGAGGGCACTAGGCCCACATTTCTGGCAGAGGTGGTAAAGGGCCAAAGTACTGATTCTCAAATATAGATACAGGCAGCTCAGGTAAGAGAAACCATAAACTTGTGCTATAGCTCCACCTACTGAAAAACAAAAGAAAATCCTCTAATTATTAACCTGTTGAATTGCTATAATCAAGTTTAAAAAACTTTACCTGACAAGAAAAGTGTTCACTGCTTCAAATGCATAGGCAAAGGAACAACATATCAAGCAACATGAGAAACCATGGTAACTGGTTATCACAAATAGAAAATGACCATTCTCTAGAAACCAATCTTAAGTCATGGGATACTATGACCAATCTGAAAGAGAATTCAAAAGAGCTGTTATGAAGAAGCTCAACAAGCTACAAGAAAAACAGAAAGTTCAATTTGCTCAAGAATAGATTTAATAAACTGAAGAAATATTTTAACAAATGGATAGTAGAAGTATATAAGACAACCGAAGAGGAGTTCTAGAGCTGAGGATCTCAAACATGAGATGAAGAATGCATTAGAAAATATCAGAAACAGAGCAGACCTAATGGAAGAGAGAATTACCAAGCTTAAAAATGGAAATCCAGAAATGATAAATGCATAGGAAGGGAGAGAACTAAGATGTTAAAAAATTCAGAAATTCTAAAGGAATCATGACTCCATTAGGATGGGCAACTTAAAGTTATTGGGTAACTTAAAGAGAAGAAATGTAAAAGGGAGCAGACAGTTTATTTAAATAAATAATAGCTGAGAACTACCAAAATCTTGGGAAGTATTTCATATCAAAGTCTATGAAGCTAAAAGAACACTTAATTATCTCAATGCAAAAGAACTTTCTCCAAGACATTATTTTTAAATTGTAAATTTCAATGATAAAGAGTATTTAAAAGGCAACCAGGAGTTGGGGTAACAGTAATCTACAAAGGAACCCTCATGAAGGCCATCAGCATATTTCTCATTAATAATTACAGTCCAGGATACAATGGAATTACACATTCAAAACATTGAAAGATAATATCTATCATCCAAGAAGACTTTATTCAGCAAAGTCATCATTCAGGTATGAAGGAGAAATAAAGATTTTCAAAGACAAACAAAGGCTGTGGGAATTCATCACCATTTGATATGCTTTACAAGTTGAAAGAAGTTCTTCTGTTTGAAAAAAAGACAAAGATACATAACACTTTTAGTAAGTTAACAAATGGAATTGGAAAATTGCAACTGTATATCAGAATAGATTCTTAAACAATCATTGCATTAAGGTTCAAGGCAAAAAACAGTAAAATAACCAAAATAAACATAGCTACTTCAATTTGGTAACCAATTCATAACATAAAAAAGATCATTTGAGACAACAAAAACTTGAAAGAGGAACAGGAAAAGGACAGAACCCAAATAGCTAAATGAAGGTAAGATGCTGTCAGTAGAAAAAGGATTATTTTATCTATGAGATGTTTAGAATAAACCTCTTGGTAACAACAGAACACAAATCTAGAGCAGAGAGATGAAGCATAAAGATGAGGAAACTGAGAAAATATCATAGAAAACCACCAAAGGGGCAAAACAAAAACACGAGCAAAAAGAAAGAATCAAGATATTGAACAACTAGTAAACAAAAGATGTTATGGCAGTCCTACCTCATTATCAGTAATCACCTTAAATATACACGCAGTGATAATATCAATCAAATGATACGGAGTGGCTAAATGTTTTCCAAACAAAACTATATGTTGTCTCCAGGAGGTTCCTCTCAGCTTTTAAGATTCAACATACATTCAAAGTTAGAAATGGAAGATTATACTCCAAGCAAATGGTAGCCAAAGAAAGCAGGTGTAGCCATACTCAGATAAAATCAACTTCAAGTCACAAAAGTAACAAGAGACAAAGAGAGACACTATATGATGGACAATATATAATGTGAAGAAAACAGAAGGTATTAATGTATGTTCACTTAAAATAAGAACATCAAAATATAAAGAAATTTTCAATAGACTGAAAGTGAGAAAATGACATTAACATAGTAATAGAAAGGGATTTATAGATCAGACAGGAAGTCAACAAGGAAGCTGCAGACTTAAAAGGATATAAGGTCACATGGATTTAATGGATTTATACAAACATTCCATCCAAATACAGCAGAATGTAGCTTCTTCTCAAATGCACATGGAACATTCTCAAGGAGAGATGATATTTTGAGATACAGAACAAGTCTTAGTAAATTTAATAAGAATGACATGATATCAAGCATATATTCTGACTATAAATATAAGAACATTTTAAAATGACAAATATTAAACGACAAAAATTAAAATATTAATTTAAAATGACAATACACTATCAAATAACTATTGAGTCAATGAAATCAAAGTAGAAATAAAAATATATCTGAAGACAATTGAAAATGAAACTATGACATACAAAAATATGGGATACATCAAGAAGAGTACTAGAGGGAATTTGATAGCAATACAGGCCTACCTCAATAAACAGCAAAAACCTCAAACAATTTAACCTTACATCTAAAGGAACTTGAAAAAAGAACAAAGTATACCCAATGTCAGTAGAAGGAAAAATATAATAAATATCAATGGAAATAAACAATTATATAAAAGACAGTAGAAAGGATTGATAAAAAATAAAGCTGGAGTTCCCATCATGGCACAGTGGTTAATGAATCTGACTAGGAACCATGAGGTTGCGGGTTCGGTCCCTGCCCTTGCTCAGTGGGTTAACGATCCGGCGTTGCCGTGAGCTGTGGTGTAGGTTGCAGACGCGGCTCGGATCCCACGTTGCTGTGGCTCTGGTGTAGGCCTGTGGCTGCAGCTCCTATTAGACCCCTAGCCTGGGAACCTCCATGTGCCGCAGGAGCGGCCCAAGAAATAGCAAAAAGACAAAAAAATAAAATAAATAAATAAATGAATAAAAGCTAGTTCTTCGAAAAGACAAAATTAGCAAGATATTAGCTGAATTCATTAAGAAAAAGAAAAGGTTCAAATATATAAAATCAGAAATGAAAAATGAGAAATCACCATGATCAGAAAATACAAAAGTTTATAAGAAAATAACGTAAACAGCTATACACAAAAAATAGTGGACAACCTAGAATAAATGGCTAAGTTCTTAGTATCATAGGACCTTCCAACACTGAGTTGTAAAGTAGAAAATATGGATATATTGATCGTGAGTTAGAGATTGGAACAGAAATCTAAAACTTTGGAAAGTACAAAAGTCCATGACGAGATAGATAGCTTCAAGTGTGTATTCTGCCAAACATTCTTAAAGTATACATTCCTTTCCCTCTCAAATTCTTTCAAAAAATGAAGAGGAGGAAACATTTCCTACTTATTTTTCAAGGCCAACATTAACTTGATAGCAAAATGAGACAAGGGCAACACAAAAAAGAAGAACTTTACAAACCAATATCCCTGATCAACATAGATGCAAAAAAAATCAACAAAATGCTAGCAGCCCAAATAGAACAATACATTAAAAAAATCAAATACCATGATCAAGTGAAATTTATTCCAGGGATGTAAGAATGCTTCAACATTTGTAAATCAATCTGTGTTATATACCACACTAACAATGTGAAAGATTAACATTATATGAACATTTTAAATCATTCTGATAAATGATTTGAGAAGATTCAACAACTGTTTATGATGGAAACTCTCAATAAAATGCCAAAGAAAGAATGTAACTTTCTTTCAGATTGGTGCTTAGAACATTCTTTATATTTTTGGATCTTCATATTATCTACCATCTCTACAATACAAGCTGATTACACTCTCCTGTTTTCCTCTGTGTGGATTTCTCACTCTCTCTTTTTTACAATTAGATAAGCTACTTCAGGATTTATTATAGTCTCTTTATTATTTATACATTCCCCTAGTAACATACAAATAGGCAAGTTTTGAGCACAAATTGTTTAGTGAATAGTTCTTGAATTTGGTAAATTTACATGAATTTGTTTGATTGACCAAATGGTAACTTTTTCTATTGTGGTCTGGGTGTTCCTATTATCATTGTACTAGTTTTACTTCCTAAGCAGTTAAGATCGTCCTTTAATCTTTCTCCTTTTTAAATGATTCTAAGATTTGGAGAAACTCAATGGGAGTTTGGCCAGGAGGAAGAAGTATTCTAAAGTATGTGAAAAGGTCACTCATTTGTTCATTGTATAAGGTAGGTCACTCTCTCTGTACTTTAATCCCTAGGCTCAGTTATAAATTCAAAAGTGTATCCTTACTGAGTTACTCTAACTGAAAGAGCATGAACAAACACTGGATGTTAGTGAAGCTCAAAAAGTTTTAATAGAAGTGCCTCTATCTTTAAACTTCAAAGGACTGAGTAACATTTAACCAATGTTGTATTTTTATGGAATATCTACTAAGAATGTTAGATGGAGGGGCATTCAAAAGGATTTCCTTGTATCGGGCCAATTCAGAGCTCTAATCAATCTTAAGAATTTAGTGTAGCCATGTCTGAGCTGCCCTCATAAGTTACCACTACAGTGTACCATATTTTATTATTAAAACTATACACATAGCCTCTGTCCTGGTAACCAAACAAGTATAGTATTAATGTGTTGTTTAGTAATAGGATATGTCAGCCTGAACTAAGTGTGTTACTTCATTTGATTAGGTCACCATGTGTCTTAGCCTAAATTTTGTATTCACTTATTCAAACAAGAGTACAATTTCCCATGATGAATAGCTAGTTCTGCAAGCTGCCCATATGTACATACACATAAATGTATGCATGCTTATATAGTATATATATTATGTATATATACATGCATATATACATATATGTATATATGACAAATGAAGTTGATTATATTTAATATATATATAATGTGGTTTTGATATATGTATATATTGTGAAATAATTATTACAAACTAATTGACATATCCATCACTTCTCATAGTTACCATATCTTTATGAACAATTAGACCTTATCAAAGAGTAAGAGTGCCCTCAAAATTTAATCTTGTAGTGATTTGTAGCAGGAAACTAATGTAGCAACTGATATGGCATCAGAATTATATATCTGTGTAGGATCTTGTTTGGAAAATACGTGTTGTTTAATGACTACAGAACTCAGGGGAAGGAAGTTGTTAAGAGCTCTTAATAGCAATGAAGACATTGTCATGTTTTGCTCCTTTAGGAAAATTTTGCTTCAGGGGTGAGAGTATTTCTAGAACTATGTTACTTAAAGTTTGGACTAGGAATAATGTTGCTTATGTTAAGGATGAAGAAAGCTAGAGAGAGCTTTGGTCCCAATCTAAACATAAATGAAGTTAGAGTAGTTACTAAATCATAAATTTTCCTGAATTCATCAGAGAATTGAGGTTGAATATCAATTAAATAGCCTGAAATCTAAGGAAATAGAAGATCCTCTAATAAGAGATGAAATGCAAATACTGGATCACATGTGGCAGAACACTGGACAAGGAGAGGGTGGGTACATACAAATAAGTAGAAAAATCAAGTAAAATGTTTGAAGAAATTCTAAAGCCTGATATGAGGTACTGTGAAAGTACAGATGAGGTACTCTGAAAGTATAGAAAACTGTATATCCTGCAAACCAATACAGTTTGCATTCCCTGTAAGCTTAATTCCATTAGTTTTCTTGAAAAATAGAATTTGTTATAGGAAAAGGCCTCCCTCAGTGGTGGTGAAAAAAAAAAAAGATTTAAAGAAAATACTCAGCAAATCCAAAATATGAGAGAAAAAGAGGAAAAAAGAAAGAAACAACTGAAGAAAGAGATAGTAGGTCATAATCTAACCATAAATACAATTATGTCATATGTAGATTGTCTAAACATACAAATTAAAAGGCTGAGATTATTGGATTACTTCATTCATAAGAATTCTACCTTCAATATAAATACATAGATAGTAAAAGGGCAAAGATAAAAGGGTAAAAAAAAATACCATGTAAATAGAGAAATCTGCTTTTGAAAGAACTTTTAGGCTGAAAATCAGTGAAATCTAGAAAACTGAAGCAATACTATCAACCAACTTTTGTTAATTGTCAATTAGAAAAAAATTGACAAAGCCACGATGGAATATAGGTTCTTTTCTAGTGCTCATGGAACATTAACCAACATACATCATCTCCTGACCTATAAAACATGTCTAAATATATATAATTGAAAATATACAAAGTACATTATTTGAGCCCAAAGGAGTTAAAGTAGAAACAAGTAGGGAAATATTTGGAAAAAGAGACATTTGCAAAAGGGCATCCTGATAGAGGAGTTTATTTTGGGGTAAAACTAGCACAAAGAGATGGCAATAAGCATAGGAAAAAGTGCTTAAATCACTACTCATTAGAAAAATAGCAAATTAAAGTAAGAAAAAAAGCTAACAGACTATTCAAATGGTTAAAATAAACAAATCCTATCCAGTCCAATTCTCCAGAGGATGAATAGCAGGTATAACTCTCATTTATTGTTGGTGATAATATAAAATAGTACAATCACTTTGAGAAAAAGCTAGGTCATTTATTATAATTTTATTTTTGAAGAATGGGTTATCATATTATTTTCATGGGTACAACTTAGTGATTAAAATTCTGTATGTATTATTTTCCCTTTTAAATTGTAAAGTATTGGCTATGTTCTCTGTGCTGTATTATATATACTTAAAGATTATTTTATACATAGTAGTTTTTACCTTTTAATCCCTTTTGCCCATCTTGCCCCTCCTTCTTCCTAACTCCACTTGTAACCAGTAGTATGTTTCTGTATCTATACATCTGCTTCTGTTTTGTGATATTCATTTTTTTAGTGTCACATATAACATGGTATATTTGTCTTTCTCTGACTTATTTGACTAAGCATAATACCTCCTAAAATATCTTGTCAACAGAGTAATGACAAGAAGAAATTTTAGTTGGATCTAGTTCAGCTATGAAATCAACAAATTGCTGTGTCTAATTACAGGAGACATGAGAAATTAGAGACGTGACTACAGCACCACAAATGGTCATATCAAGTTTTCTTCCAGGCCAATAACCTTCAATTCTTATCAGTGTCATGAAGCTGTTATCTCTTTCTTCATCAGTTGAATACTTTTCAAGGAAAGTGGACAAGGGATAAGATACATCTCTCTCCTTTGGGAAATCTGGAGGAGAGCATGCTGAAGTGTTTTGAAAATAATGTGTCTACAGCTTAGAAACAGACACCTAGTTTTTGTTGGATATAATAGAGGTCTCTATTTTGAGGACCATCTTCCATGATTCATTAAGGGAAATTGACAATGAACCTGTCAGTGTGTTTCTGGTCCCAAAAATCTTCCATTCTTTCTCTACCCATAAAAAGTTTTTCAGTCAGGTATGCCTCCTACATTAGACTGGGGATGCCTTTCTGACCAAAGGCCATGTTGATTAATCTTAGGTTCTTTTCTTTCTAGAAGCCCAGCATAGTATCTGACACAGAATAGTTGCTCCATAAATAATGGTTAAGGAAAATCAAACTCATCTAAACTTCATGTTATCCCCTTAGGGTTCTGTGGTCTTTAAGAGAAAATGACTATTGATAGGTTAATCAGGTGAATGTGTATATAGACTAGTTTATGTGTTCTCTCTCTTGAATAAAGGACAGCTTAATCTACCTATAATGTACAAACCTCTAGAAAGGCTCTTACCAAGTGAATATAATTTTGGAAATGCAATATTGGCAGATGAGGGAAAATAAAGTGATTTTTTGGTGAAAATAAAATCATACAAATTTTAGATATATTGACAAACCTCCTTACAGGCTATGTCTTAATCCTAGTCTACCCAATAGATTTTTAAATATGTGGATCTTTAAAAAATAGAGTGATCCATAAAGAATTGAAAATTTCATAGATTCCTTATTTACTAGATTATATATTAGCATGTGCTATATATCAAATTACAGAGATATATTTGCCAATATTGTGGGTTAGAACTGCTGAAGTTGACTCTGTGACTATAGTTTAAAGATCATTTTGTTTACTATACAGCAATCTATAGGTCTACTGCGGCTCCAAACAAATGGGGTAAAAAATATGCCTCTGTAAAGGACCTTAGCACCAAGTGACCTAGTGTGTCCAAAGTATTTGCCAATCACACTACCTTAGCAAATTTCCAGGAAAAGCTAGAAGTTAACCCGTCATCTCTTAGCATTGATCTGGCACATTTTCTTTAAGCTTCTAAAGGTGAAACTAGGCTTCTTGCACCTGATGAATACTCTAATGGAGGCAGATCAGGCACAATTTAAAAACTTTTGCCATTTTCAGTCATATGGAAACAAAGTTTGCATATTACTTCATATTCAGTGAAGAAGCTATATTTTACTGTAGTGAAAAGAGAATCACCATATTTTAGACTTATGAGGCAATGGAAATAAGCATGATACATGTAAAAAGAATTGTCAATAGTTAACATCTTTTGCAGTATTTCCCGCACTTGGGACTTGGGTCTATCATTTTTTTGTACAGACATTCACTGGAATACCATATTGAATGGAGTGAGGTTTTTCTCTACTCTCAAAAGGGTATCCCCTTCAACTTCACTTCCAGAAAGATGAGTCTTGGTTTTATTTCCATAAAAAGTCTGGAGGTCCTCTAATAAACATCTAATGTGACATTAGATTGGGTATAGTGTTCAAAACTTTGACCTGCCTTGAAATCATTGACTACCTACATACCCATTTTTCACACTGTGTGGATATTTTTTCTTGTGGAGATATATTCAGAACTTCATGTTTTGTACCACTGTTTTCTTGATGGCTTGATGAAATCAAAGAACACAGACTACCATGACAGTCTGGGATAAATTACTATAGGACTGAGAGTGTGCCTGTGCAATAAAGAATAAATATTGAGCATTTGTAAGATTATAAAAATAATTGTGATAGATTTTTAAATAAATTATTTTGGCTACATGTCATATATAACATAATTACTGAGTGATTAATTTTGGAAATGTAAATTATTTTTCTGAATCATCCATATACATGCCTGGGGTACAATCCTTTATATATATTAAGACCAGCTTGATGCTAGCCATCTGCATCTTTAAAATGCCCTGAGAAAATGTAGAGTTGGAGCCGCAGTGGAAAACCTTTGAGAAACAGTCATTTCTGTTTGCCCTTATTCTGTTCTCTAGGCTAGACTGATAGTACTGAGTTTTGTAATCCTCTACAATCCCCACCCCAAATTAACACATATACACACGTGAGCATGTCCACACACATACATGTACACCCACATAAACGTGCAGCTTGAAACTGAGTATTCCGAGTTACCAGAGACTTAAATCTTGTCTCCTTCCAACAGTTCTCTGAAGATCTTTACAACACCATTCTGGTGATATTTACTTAATTATACATCATAATTTCGTAAATGTACATTGTAATTATATGATTACATGTGTTTACACTCAATAGACAATTACAAATAATCACCCTTTGCACATAAATGCATGATGAAGCCAGGAACCTACATAGAAAGTGGAGTGGAGTAAATGCTATTCTGATTCTGTTATTTTGATTTCTGTTTGGCAGTGTTCACAAGGTGAGACTAGCAAGACCCCTTTCATCATGGTGGAGAAAGAGCTTTGGAAAAGTATTCTAACGGAAGAATATGGAAATGAAAAAAATCAGAAAAAGAAAAACCTTTCTTGTTTAAATTTGCCAGGAGGAGTTAATACTTAAAGTAACTGAACCAAATACTGAAAACAACTGATAATAAATTTCAGTTAATACTGAAATTCACATTTTTGAATTTATGCCTTTTTGATGATTTAAACACCTGTTGGTATATTGACCAGTGGGGGTACCATTACATTTAGACAGCACGTTAGAAACAGAGTCACGTGCTTCTCCATCTTTTCTGCCCACTCATTTATTCTTTCATTCATCTAATACATATTGAATAACAGTAATGTACTGAGGCATGAGTTAAATGTTTGTCCTCGTCTCTATTTTTTAGCTTGGCACTCTTGCCTCTGGTCCGCAGTGCTTTTAATTTCCTCTACAGAGGTCATGCATACCCTCCCCATCAAAACTTTCCTTTGATGTCTTTCTCCTGACTGGATCATCATCTAGGTGGTAATGAGTTATCAGAATCTCAGAAATAAAACAAAGAAACAGACATGCTCAAGTATTTAAGGTGTTAAGTGTTGACAGACACTTAGTGCTCTGTCTGGAGGCAATAGTGCTCCTGTTTGGAGCTCATCAATATGTTCCAAGTGCTGCATCTACTTAGACCTAAAGCTGCAACCAGAGCCAGTGCATGCAGTCCTCAAGAAACACACCCTCTTAATGCCTTTGTCCACTACTCCCATTGAAATGTGTGCCCCTTGAGGAAATACATACCATCTGAATAGTAGCCAGTACATAGAAAAGGACTATTATGGGGCAAGTCATCTATATAGGCTTGCTAACTCTCTGTATGAAGAGGAGTTAAATAATAAGCAGGGCCATCCCTGCCAATATTTCCCTTTTGTAATAACCAGAAGTGAATTTTTCACATGAGTATACTTATGTTCTCAAATTTTTATCTATAGTTCATATTCTATTTTGCTCACCAATTATCATCATTATTCCAAAAGTACTTGATTTAAATATCTGTTAACTGTTCAGTTGGAAACTCATACTAGCTATCTCACAGTAAACAGATACCTAACTCTCAAGGGAATCTGCCATTTAAAAAAATTCTGTGGTAAAATATTTTCTAAAAATAGAATCATGGAGTTGTAGAGTCTTAGAGTCAGAAAAGACCTTAGAGGTCATCTGGCCCAAGCTTCTAGATTCCACTGAATATAAAAATCTACATTATTATATCCTTGGAAGGTAGCCTTTAGTCTGGTTAAACATTTCAAGGAAGGCGCTCAGGATGATTATGCAAGGCAATCCAATCCATTCTATCTGTTGTGCTCCTTACATTGAATTGAAACTTACCTCCTTTAAACATCTCATTTCTTTTAGTTCTACCTCAGGGGTTACATAGAATAATTCTATATCTTCTTCCACATGATAGCTCAAGTAACTGCCATCCTTGCTTAGCTTCTTCCTCCATTTTTTTGTTTTTGCCACCTAGACATTGTTAGGTTTTCAAATATTCTTTATATATTATGCTTTTAGAACAACTTTGCCCTGTCCTTTGGATTTTCTCCTGGTTGCCAATATTCCTCTGAAAATGTGAGGGATACTTTATTCTTGGTTGGCTTGAGCAGGTCATAGAACAGAGAGCCTATTAAATTGCTCCCCTCATTGGGAAAGATGTTTTCCTTCCTAAGTGTAGAACTACTCTTTCCTAAATTATATTATTTAATCTATCATTCTAGTCTATTGAAATGTTTTTATATCATGATTCTGTTATAGTAACTATCTATTTCTACTTTAATTTATAAAAGTGATCAATCAGTGAACTTTCTGGAATTACTTCAAGTTATTGAGTGAATAACACCTATGTCAGGAATCTGTTCTTGCTGGTTGCCACTGATTTATTCTTAGGGGTGCATACTCTGGCAGTGATCATCCAACTTCATAAGTATCTGCTTCACGAATCTAGGCAGAATCATTCTGTGCAGTTGCCAGAGTTATTACATTCTTTTCTGAAATCTACATGAATTCTAATTGCAGCATTCAGCATATCTGCGAGCAAATCTGCCAGACAAGTAACACTATGGAGGAAAGAAATGAACGTGAATTTTTAGAGAACCCACTTTGGTTGCTTTCTTAAACACCTAAAAGTCATCTGCTTATTAAGCTATACTTGAATGTTGCTGGAGATCAAAATTTATCTCCCTAAGTTTTTGTTCCAGAATCCAACATTTTTCTGGTTTTGATAAGTAAGCCATTTGCTCATATTTAGTCTTCAGATACCTTTCTTATTTCTGGTCATTTCTTAAAGACTAATATGAATAGATGAGCAAGTGTATGTAAATATTATGCCCTTCACAACTGAATTAATCATTATGATATTTATAGCAACTTAGTGGTACTCATTATAGTCTCTATATCTTACTAAGGGTTTATTCCCCTCCCAAGAATACTTTCTGAACTTTTTCAATATGTGGTCATTCATATGGGATTCCCTTGCAAGTTACATCTCCATTTGGATTGACAGTGACTCCAGAAGTATGGGACTCCTGGGGAGTGTATTCATTTAACATACTCACTGTAGGTAAATATGATTAAAACTGTGTTAAAATTGTTCTAGTGTCTTCTGAGTTCTTCATCTTTTACCCACTTACTACATACCAACAATGTCTACAGCTTTCTAATACTCTCACTTTTCTTTTTTTCTTTCTTTCTTTCTTCCTCTCATCTCTTAACCTTTCTCACTGAACCTCTCATCACAGATGAGGCAAAGAGATAATCTTTTCAGTGCCCTCTTAATTACTGGCATGGCTTTTCCTTCTCCCCCTTCATCCTACTAGTAGCCCAGGGCTCCCATACTGATTCCTGAACTCTAGGGATCTCCTTGTGGTGTCCCGCTAGGCTTAGCCAGTGTTCTATACTTTGGACATTCTCTTAGGTTAATTCTCTCACAGCCCAAATAGTCTCCTGGTTCTGTTCTCTGCCATGTGACAGGCAAATAAGTTTCTATGGCTAAGTTAACTAAATAGCTTGTCACCCATCTCCAGTAACAGAACTTCTTAACCTGGATGACATGTGCTTGACATTAAAGGCTGTTAAATGTTGCTTTGGATGGTGGTAATTCCAGGCACAAAGGCATATTAGGGCAGGGTAGTGGGAGAAGAGATATTTTGGAACAAATCTTTCATTGGTGTTCCCCAGAATGGCACACTGTATGGATACTCACTCACTTTCTCCCTGACACTTTGCAGGCAGCAGTGAGGTTGAGGTATTTTCTGCTGACTTTCTCCATGTTTGTGACAAATTGGAGGATGGAGACAATATGACAGGAAATGTTTCTAACTCAATAGACTGAATTTCAAACACCAGTCTCCTCTGGGCTCTTAACCACAGGCTATGGTCTGTTTCCTGGGTTATGATATTGGGCTATAATGTTCTAATCTTGGCTCTTTCTTCTCCAGAGGCGGTGAATAGTCTTGTGTCAACTTCTCATGCCTCAGTTAGACATAAAGGCTGAGAAAATACTATTTTCAGTCCTGATGGAGTGAGGAAGAGTTAATTAGAGCCAGGTGACTTTTTCTCTTCCCTGACTCCAGCTTAATTATGCCTGTATTTCTCTTTTCTGCATCACCTTTTCTCAATTCTGAACATTCAGGGAGAGGAAAAACAGGTGATGGTTGCTTCCTGTATGATAGGTTTCATGGCCATATTAGCAGCAATCCTGAGAAATCTGGATTTTGGAATTTGTGATGTTAATTGACAAGAATAGCCCATTTAATCAGAACACCTCCCACTCAGTGATTATTAAGGAAAAGCTTGAATAAAAAAAATACAGCCATATGGAAAAATACATTAAAGCATTCTCTGCCTGCTAAACACATGTACTAACACACACACACACACACACACACACACACACACACACACTCCACAAGAACACATATAGGAGCTGACTGCCTACATTTCTTCCTATTTTGTCAATTTTACCATAATAGAATCTAAAGTTGGAGTCTAAGTGAGAGGGCAAAGGTACATGGTTGACTTAATATAATAACTCTGTCATTTTTAATGGCCTTCTCATTTCCCCTCCTTTTTTCTCTCCTTCAGCATACCTCCAGTGGTACCTCTGATACACTTGGGCAATGCACAAAGTCACTTAACATGTACAAGAAACTTTGAATTTAGAGAGTTTAATTGTTAGTGGCACAGAGGAGCTGATAGAAGACAGATAGTAAAAGCACTTAACAATAGGTTCTTCATATTCAGAGCTTAATACCAGAACTGTCAAAGAGGAAAGAATCTTTCACAATAGAAAGAATTGGATTTAAATCTAGCTTCCTGGCTCTTCCTCATTTAACTTCTCTGAGTCTCTATTTTACCTTCAAATTGTAGGATCATTATGAATATTAAAGGAGATAATATACAGAAAAAAGCCTACTGAAATTTTGGCCACCAGATAACAGGGGTTTTTTTTTGAGTAAGTGGGTGAGGAGGTGGTGGAAGATGAATAAAGCAATCTTTATTATTTATTTATTTATTATGTCTTTTTGCTTTTTCTAGGGCTGCTCCTGCGCGGCATGTGGAGGTTCCCAGGCTAGGGGTCTAATCCGAGCTGTAGCCGCCGGCCTACACCAGAGCCACAGCAACGCAGGATCCGAACTGCGTCTGCGACTTACACCACAGCTCACAGCAACGCTGGATCCATAACCCACTCAGCAAGGCCAGGGATTGAGCCTGCAACCTCATGATTCCTAGTCGGATTTGTTAACAACTGAGCCACTATAGAAACCTCTAAACCAATCTTTACTGATACTCCACATGATCAATTGGAAATAAGGGCCAAGGTAACATACATTAGGTAGTTTTTTTAATTTTTTTAAAAATTCTTATCCATTCCCTATACCAGAGGGAAGCTCACCTGTGGCATTCCATGAATTAAAGAAAGACTCAATATTTGCAAAATGATTCCCAGCTGACTACATAAGTGTGGGGGCACTATAATGTTACTGGTGTGATTTGAAAGTTTTCAACATCAGTCATTATGAAAGGGACTGTTCCAGATCATACTCACAGACAAGTTTCGTGCCTTGATTTTTGTGACTATATGTTTCAACCCAATTTTCTAAACTCAAATGTCCTTAAAAACTAATTGTATAACTATAATTCCCTTAGTGATTTTATTTTAGTTCTGTTTTACTTTACTCTTCATCAGCATTCCTTTACCACAATGTCTACATTACTTTATCTTATTTATCTTTATTTAACCAGATTTTATCATCAGGTAATTTTTTTCAAGAATAACTATAGTTGTATCCTCTGAGTTCTTGCTTGCATAAGATACTGTGTAGCCTTTTTTCTGCAGGCATTTTAGCTAGGTGTCATACATTTGAGTCACCCTTTACTTCACATAGAACTTAGTGGATATTGTTTTACTGTCTTCTGGCATTGAATATTGCTGTGAAGAATTCTGATAGCAACCAAATCTTCCCTCTTATACATAGACTGTTTAATACTTAAATGCATTAATATTTCTGATTGAGTCACATTGATACTCAGTGACTCAATCACACTGTGCATTGATTCGAGTCAATTTCTGTATAGATTTTGTTTGTGGGGGGGACATGATGTACTATCTTCTACTGCAGAGTCAATTCTTCAGAGAAATTTCTTATACAGTTATATTCACATAAATTAGAATCCCTGATTGAATTATCTTTGCCTAAGGCACACACATATACACACATCTAAAATTTTATTTCTGCTTGCTTTATTATTTATCTTATTTTCCTGGATTCCCTTTGATTATTTCAGGTACTTTCTCTTTTTCAGTAATCAAATTTTATTCCATATTGCATCTGTTTTTTGAATATTAATGTTTATTACTTTTGCAATGATATTGTTTTGGTCCTTCGTTTGCTTTATTATCCTGGTAATCTCACTTGTCATCTTCATGTAGTATTTTATTTTCTCATCTCTGAGACCTTTTTTTTTTTTTTTGTCTTTTTGCCATTTCTTGGGCCACTCCAGCAGCATATGGAGGTTCCCAGGCTAGGGGTCTAATCTGAGCTGTAGCCGCTAGCCTACACCAGAGCCACAGCAACACGGGATCCAAGCCGCATCTGCAACCTACACCACAGCTCACGGCAACACCGGATCCATAACCCACTCAGCAAGGCCAGGGATCGAACCCGCAACCTCATGGTCAGATTCGTTAACCACTGTGCCACGATGGGAACTCCATCCCTGAGAACTTTTTTTTTTAAATGATTTTTATTTTTTCCATTATAGTTGGTTTACAGTGTGCTGTGAATTTTCTGCTATATAGCAGTGTGACCCAGACTCTCTCTCACTCTCACACACACATTCTTTTTCTCAAATTATTTTATTGAAATCATATTCTTATTAAACTCTTCCATCGCATGACATACAGGGAATTTTCTTCCTTTCATAGGAATATGTGCTTTTTTTCATGTAGAATTATTCAGTCCTCTTTCCATGTCTTAAATTTGGTTCTCCAGAAACAGCCCCTAAGAGGGAGGATTCCTGAGTAAGTAAATTATTAAAGCGAGAAATACTGCCAGGGGGAAATTTCAGGAGAACCAAGAGAGGAACAGTGAGACGCTATGCAAAGATGTGACTTTGGTAAAGTGTTATAGAGGGTAGATTCAGCCAGTTTATGTAGAGAGTTCCTAGAATGTACGTTACATCTCAGCATTCCCTCAAACCAACTGGAGAAGAGCTTTCATACTCTTTTCACCCATCAGCCATTGACTAACCCCAAATTGACTGGAGTAAAGGGAGATAGATCAATATATTTTTGGGAGCTTACATTTCTGCTGGACTATAGGCAAAGTGGACTCTAATAACCTGAAGGACAGACCTCTGAGAAAGAGCTGTAGATGCAAGTCGTTAGAAACAAATTCACATCAAAGCAAACAGCATAGAAAAGAACGTGTAAAAAAAGGATTTGAGGTGATCTAGGAGGAACACAAACACTATGTGCTACACCTGCTGTATTACTTTCATGTATTTAATAGGCTTCCTAGTTGTATACAGTTCCTTTTCATATTGCCTATTGATCATGCTCACCATGTGAAAGCTCTGTCCAGATATTTCATTTATTATATAAGGTAGTTAAAATTTCTTTTATTTCCTTCATATTGTATTTTACTCCTGTTGTGCTTTTTTTCTCAAGTATATTGAGAAATGGAACACTGAAATTCGGGGTAGGTAGAAGGGAAGAGTTCCACCTCTCACCAATATAACTTTGTGTAGATGGCAGGGATTCTGCTGTTTCTTCAAAGGTTGTGTAAAAGATCCTATATCTGGACTCAGTCTGCCATCTAGGAGAATATACCATATTCTTCTGTAATATGATTGAACTTTAGTTTGATCCTATAATTATTACAGAACCCTGAAAAATGTCGGGTTTTTTTGGGGGGGGTTAGTAATAGGTTTGTTCTTTTTTGTTTGTTTCCTAGCCTTTTATTTATTTATTTTTATTAAAATATAGTTGGTTTACAGTGTTGTGCCAATTTGTGCTGAATTCTTGATAATGATTAAGTATGGACTCCTACTCTTGAAGGTTTTACAACTTTTCTTTGGGATTTGTCAATCTACTTATTTCCATATTTGGAGGTTTTTCTTCATCAAAATACTCTGCATCTTATTGATCTACTGCCTTGCCTCAGAATATAATTTCTAGGAACCTACAGAACCCCATAATAATATTTTTTCTTTCCTTTCAAAGTTTATAAGTGTTTATGATTTTATTTATATGGATACTGCTATGGAATTTCTTTTGTTCATTTATTTGTCCATTTAGGGAGAGAGATTTTGTGATCTAGCTTACTCTACCATTACAACTGGGGTACCTATTATTTTCTCAATCAAAACTTTTCCTATTTGTTTTGGTAAAGTATAATAAAATCCTTCTTGCCAAATTTTCTTCATATATTTACACCTTTACTTGTATCTTAGATACTGAAAATCACATAATGGTCTTCTTTGCATCAGTCAACTTTTACACCTGTCTATAACACTTGGAGTTGTAAAAGTTTAATTTAGACATTAAACAGTTTCTTAAGGAGTCCATTCTTTAGTCAGAGGAAGTAATCTTCAAACTTCCCTTAATTATAATTAAACATAATTTTAGCCATAGATTTTCAGTAGTGTTACCCTAAGAAAGCAAAAAAGAATAGTAATCATCATCTGATTCTATTCTCCCCGTAAATATTTTGTAATGGTTAGATCTGAATATCAGCCTCAGCTCTGCCTTGGTTCAAATATAACTTACATTGAATGAATGTTGCCTTCATGGAATCTACTCTTGTGTCTCTCAGTAATGTCTTGGCTGCTAAATATGCTATTTAGATTATTTGGGTGATAGCAGGGAGGAATTTGGGTGATAGCTGAGGAATTAGGAGAGGACCGTGAAATATTTTCACTGTGGAAAAGGGAACAGCTTACATAATCATGTGTGAACATTTACTCTTTGAATAAGACATGAAATTCTCCGTTGTTATTCCAACAATGCTAGCAGGCATCATGTGGTCATTGATATTTCCCAAGTTGATGTATCCTGTTTGGTATCTGTTCTTACCATAATACTCCTTTGAAGTCACACCTACTTTAAGAGGAAGCTTCATCTTGGTAACAATTTGGAGATGTTCTTTTGGACTATTGTGAGAGGAAGATAGCTAACTAATATTTGTGGCTGTTTGTGATCTTGAAAAAGTAAGGAAGACAATTGTTTTTACCTATGTCATTTGATTGCTGTATGTGTGAAACAATTTTTCAAGGAAATTCTTTTTTCCCTATTTAGTGCTGCTTAGCTAGCCTCCGTTCTAAGGGAAGATGAGGGCTGGGAGAAACTGGATCACCGCAAAGGAAAACCAGATAAGGAGTCAATAAAGATTTTTTCCATAGTATTTTTTCTGACTATATATATATGTATAGTACATATATATATTTGGAATATTTCTTTCTCATTCAGGTCAAATTGTTTAGATCATTAGTAGGTGAACAGTTTTGGGATCTATGTTGATAGTTTCTGTTTCTTCCTAGTGGACAGATGTGAATGATTAGTTTCTGTCAGCTTACCCATTCTCAGAAAACTAGATTTGTCATTCTGTTTTTGGGTCATAGAGTCACCCAGTCATCAGCTACTGACTGCCTATCTCCT
This sequence comes from Phacochoerus africanus, assembly GCF_016906955.1. Lineage (NCBI taxonomy): Eukaryota > Metazoa > Chordata > Mammalia > Artiodactyla > Suidae > Phacochoerus > Phacochoerus africanus. The sequence goes on along the minus strand of NC_062560.1, from coordinate 109,358,149 downwards.
TTGACAGGGAAGGAAATTGAGGGTGTTAGTAGAGGTTATTTAAGGTCACTCAGTGAGTGTATTGAAAAGAAACCACAAGAAGTGCTTTGGCAGATTTGAATTTAGAGGAAGATAAGACCAGGTTGAAAAACTGTAAAGTTTGCTTATCAAGTGCTTTTTTATAAAATGGATTGCACTGTATCATTTCCCCCATTTATCTATAAATACGTATTTTTCTTGCCTTTCCTATTAGTCATAGCATAAAATATGATGTAAACAAATGGTCAAATTGGCATTTATAATTTCTCAAACTGTATTATTATGTTCCTAATTACCAAGATACATGTGTGTGTGTGTGTGTGCATGTGTGTGTTTTATGCTGAGCTATATGAATTTAACTTCGTTGTAGGTTAAAAATAGTCAAATATTTGTAATTTTATGTGGTTTAATCTAACATACTGTAGATGATTTAAACATTCACGATATTGGATATTTTTCATAGGTTATTCCAAATTACTACTTTTAGTTATTTTTAAAAGCTATTAAGGCAAAATTTAGATTTTATGTACTACAAGTCAAGCATATGCGAGGGAGTCCTTAGCTAATGAATGACATAGTCTGCAATATTAATTAGCATTCATAGAAAAAATATTTAAATGAACAAATAAATCCACATTTTTCTAGCTATTGCTGGATATATATGGAACAAATGAGGTGTTGGTTTTTAGTTCAATAATATACTTTCTTGGTAAGTAATAAAGCATCACAATCTGTGATTGTTCAATATATGATGTGAATAATTCACCCTATATGCTATATATGGCACTAAGAAGACTTCACTCCTGAAATTGTTTCAGCCGTGCTCCAACAAATGCAACAATGTTGATCAAAACAAAGATAAAAATTATTGAGTGCTGTCAAAAATTGGCTTAGTTTTGCCATCTTGGTTTTGCTATCCAGCATTGATTCTCTCCTCTTTCATGTAACAGTACACTTGACCCACAAACAGCAAGTGTTTGAACTTCACAAGTCCACTTATACATGGATTTTTTTCCAATAGTAAATACTACAGTACCACACCATTGTTGGATGCAGAACCACCAATAATGTGGAACTGTGTATATGGAAGGCTAACTACAAGTTATGCATGAAATTTTGTGCTGAAGGTCAGTTCTCTATACCCCCACATTGTTCAGAGATTAACTGTACTCTGAATTTCCTCTAGAATTTACCCTCTCCTTGGTTCTCCCATGTTCTCAGCCATGTGATTTACAAGGGACTGATTCTACATCCAGCTTTAGGTGGATCCACATTAGCTTTAACAAATCAGTATACAGCATTCATCTAATAAGTGGGTCATGGGTTGGCACATAATGTGATTAAGTCCAACATAATGACCCTCAGGAGGTTTGATGAGAATTCTGGGTCAAAGATTTTCTCTTCTCCACTGGGTTTAATTTTCTGAAAATGCATGCTTTGGAGTTCCTGCAGCCATTTTTTTTTTTTTGGTCTTTTTGCCATTTCTTGGGCCGCTCGCGCAGCATGTGGACGTTCCCAGGCTAGGGGTCGAATCGGAGCTATACCCACCGGCCTATGCCAGAGCCACAGCAACGCGGGATCCGAGCTGCGTCTGCGACCTACACCACAGCTCACGGCAATGCTGGATCGTTAACCCACTGAGCAAGGGCAGGGATCGAACCCGCAACCTCATGGTTCTTAGTTGGATTCGCTAACCACTACGCCACGACGGGAACTCCCCTGCAGCCATTTTTGACACCATGAGGAGATACAGCCTGAGGACAAAGTGTGAGGGCAGAGGAAGATAGAAATAGAGATTTGCATGACAACAGAGCTGGAACCCTGGTGATGTCTTGAATTTATGGATCATACTATGTCTAAAGTCAGTCATACTTTGGATATTTCTGTTCATTGAGCCAGTCAATACCATATGATATTGAGACACTTCCATTCAGGTTTATTTCCCATCAGAAATCATAAGCATCATAACCAATATAGGTAACTAATTTGAGGTTTGAGTATATGCATAGGAAACATGTGATTCTCAATAGAAATGTGATTTTAGGGAAAGCCGCTGAATCATTCAAACATGTTTACGATGCAATTGTCAGAGGAAACACTAAAGTGTCTGCTTGAACATTCTTCACCATGAGTAAAATTTGGATGAATAATTAAAAAGTGTGTTCCATTAAGCATTTTTCCTCAGTGTAAAAGTAAGTGCTCATATGAAACAATTATAATATGCAAGTTTAAGGTGGAAAACAGCAGTTACCTGTAATTCCACCACCCAGCGCAAAATGTTATTACTTTAGCATATTTCCTTCTGTTATTTCTATCCATTTTTATGCAGAAGAGGTCACACTGTATATACAATTTGTGTCCTGCTTTTTTTCATTCAACACCAAATAATAAGAATTTTCCCACATCATTAACAACTTTTCATGAAGAACATGTTTTTCTTCCCAAGAAAAGTGCACTTTATTTGGGGATGCAGTATAAATACACATGAAACAGTGAATGGTCTAGTAAAACAAAATTGTCTAATAAATCAATTCGAGACCATGACTATGCTAAAACTAATATGGTTGCATTATTTAAATTAGCAATTTAAATACCAATTAAAATTTTTTCTGATTTTCTAAAAATTTAGAAAACTAAGAATTTTGTCAGAGCAAAGTTGGAATTTATAAGGGAATAGACTAAATCTGAGGAGCAAGGAAGGGATTAGGCATTCTAGACCAAGAGAATTTCATTTAATATGTATTCTTTTTTTTTTTGTCTTTTTGCTATTTCTTTGGGCCGCTCCTGCGGCATATGGAGGTTCCCAGGCTAAGGGTCCAATCGGAACTGTAGCCACTGGCCTATGCCAGAGCCACAGCAACACAGGATCCAAGCCACGTCTGCAACCTACACCACAGCTCACGGCAACGCCGGATCGTTAACGCACTGAGCAAGGGCAGGGACCGAACCCACAACCTCATGGTTCCTAGTCGGATTCGTTAACCACTGCGCCACGACGGGAACTCCTAATATGTATTCTGATCCAGTTGAGGCATGAACTATATATAAGGAGCAAAGGCTAGAATGAAAATTTAGTAAGGGTAGTGAGAAGTAAAAGTAGACATATAAAGTGTTTTGATTTGAGAGGATCTTGTAAATCAGCAATGGATTTCTATTTCTCTGGAACAATGAGCTACCTATAAACATCTGGATAAGTCTAGGATTGATTAGTTTAAGAGGCCTATAAAGGACTATGTTATCTTATGTGACATGTTATTTTAAGTAAGAATTGTGGATAAAGAAGGAACCAAATGTCATGAATAAGACCCTCCCAAAAGGGTTTCTAAAATGCAAACTGGTGTTGCATTTACTAGAGAATTTGAAATCAAACACTCCAGATGAATTATGTCACTTTCTTGGAATTGTATTGTGCTCATATGCTTACATGATTTTCCTCACTGTAAACCCTTGATAATGATATCATTGTCAGTGTTGTTATCTTTATTTTTTAAAAGAAAAAACAAAGGCTCAGGGAAATTGCAGGGATAGTAATCCTCCTCAAACTAGCTTAAGCTGGAGGTTTAATATAAGTATAAATATGGACACAATTGTGAATGTCAATATAGGTTGAACCAGATTACTGACCCTTGCAACCAAATAATAGTATTATAGTTTAGATTCCAGCACAGGTCTGTTTCCAACTAATCCTATGTTCTTACCACACTGTATTGCATTGTTAGTGTTAATGTTAGGCTCCTGGGTCTTTGACCATGGTAGTCAAAGCATGAGTCTTTATATCATTACTTTGTTCGTGAATCATAAATATTTATTCATTGTCAGAGCTGTGGTCATATAGTCCAAGCCTTTAGTATAAGGATTTCTATATGATAGTACAATTGAGCCTTTGTACTGTCCTCTGAGACTTTGGTACCTAAGACTGTGCATTCTTCTGCAGATGAAAGACAATTAGGCTTAGTATACAATTCTTCATTTAGTATATTTTCCCACAAATTGTGTTCATTTTGCCTCGTTTTCTGTCTTTTGGAATATAGTGTGCCTCTGAGATGTCTGAAGCTAGTTTAAATTTTGTAAGTTTATAGATAACCTGTTTACTTCTCTCCATGGCTACTTGTAGAATTTATCTTCAGCTTCCTAATTCAAATTTGTTTTGGTCAGGATATGTCTAAGTGTAAACCTCTTTTCACTGCCTTTTTGTTAAAACCCCAAAGAAGCTTCCTCAATCATGTTTTAGATTATTGCTTCTGATATCTTCCTCAGTAACCTCCATAATTCTTGAGTTGGATTTCTGTTCTCTACGTCTATCATTTTTCTCGTGTCTTGTTTTCATGCTTGCCTGTAACATTTTACTTGTGGGGACTGACTAAGTGTTTTCTGGGAGTTTATGTCTCCATATATAGACAGAAAGTAGTAATGGTGTGAGGATGGAGAGAGAGAAGGAAGCACTCTGGTTGCTTCCAAAAGATATATGTATGTAGTAGGTGATCAGCCCTTTGCTTTACTGAAACATGGGACAGACTGTGAGGGAAGGATGAAGTGTGTTTTGCCTCTTAATTAATTAAGTAATTATTTTTTTACTGCCCCATGACCTATGGAGTTCTCAGACCAGGGATCAGATCTGAGCTGCAGTTGTGACCTAACTCAAAGCTTCAGCAACGCCAGATCCTAATCCACTGTGCTAGGCCAGGGATGAACCTGCATCCAAGTGCTCCCAAGATGCTTCTGATCCCTTTGTGAACTCCTTGCTCCTTAATTTAAGTGAGATGCCTGGTTCTAGCGGAATGGGACACAGGAGCTTTTATTTGCATTTCCAGTACTGTACAGGAACCTCAGATGTCTATATAAGCCTATCTTACCACTTTTGGTTCACATATGTAGGTTCGGACTAGTTCTCAGTTAATATTACAATATAATAGAGTTTACTTCAGTGGTCAAATTTAGTTTCATAGCTTTATAAGTATTTGTCACAGTATTGTTATGTAATCATAAAGTATCTGATGTTTGAATGTGTAACATTTTAAAAGGAAAATTTCATAAGGTAAGTTGGGAATGTGTGAAAGTCTCTGGATCTATACCTTGGGACTATCAGGGCTCTTCTATCCACTACGTATGTGTTTATTTAACTCTATGTATTTTACATATTTTTGTGCAGTAATGGTTCTTATTGACTGCTTGCTATGTATTGTGAATTTTAGAAGTACTTTACATATATTAAGTCACTTAATACATATTAAAACTCCAGCGGAAAGGCATTATAATTGTCCCAAGTTTACAAATAAGGAAATGAAGGTACAAGGATATTAAGCAACTTGTCTAAGGTCATAACCACAACACAGGATGTGTTATAGCTTGGATAGAAACCCAGACAGTCTGGCCTCAGAGTCCCTGCACTAAATTATTATGCAATTCTTTCCCCCTTATGTGTTTAACATATATTCATCACTTGTATATCTACCTATTGATTGATTGGTTGATATGTGTATATAGGTGTGTGTGTGTAAAGTGAATCTGAAATGAATATCAAAGACAGCCTCCATTTTGGGATCATGTCAAGTATAATAGGATAGATCTAGGTCTCTCCAGTGGCCGAACTTGCTGCTCTCCAAATCCCAGTTTTCCTGTAATCTCTGATCTATGTTTCTGAGTTTCACTTCTGACTCATTGTTGTTTGTACTTCCATTGGTCACAAGCATGAAGACACACTTTGATTTTGGAGTGAGAGTGTGTTTGAATTTCTTATTTATAGCACTTGTGTTCCCCTTGTCCCTCTATATGGGTTGACATCTAAATTGTGGACCTACTTAATACTTTATATTCATTCTGGAAATTAGTAAATGCTCAGTCATAGAATAAAGAAAAATTTGCCTTGCTCTAATGTAGTTGCCATTCTGTCGTCTGATCCCATAGGTCAACCTACCCCTTGCCCTATCCTTCAATTTCTTATTCCTGAGAGGGTTGCTGGGAGGGTTAAATGTGAGACTATGTACAGAACAATAACATAGTAGTTGGCACCTTAGAAGGACTAAATTAATGAAAATATATGGGCCATTATTTTTATGGCTTGAATTGTGTCCCCCTGAAAGATGTTGAAGGTCTATTTCTCAGTACCTGTAGGTGTGACCTTGGAAATACGGTCTTTGCAAATGATCAAGTTAATATGAGGTCATTAGGGAGTTCCTGCTATGGTGAAAAGGGTTAAGGTTCTGGCAATATCTCTGCATTGGCGTGTGTTTGATCCCCAGCCTAGCACAGTGGGTTAAGTATCTGGTGTAGCCATGGCTAATGTGTAGGTCCCTTGTCCAGGAGCTTCCATATGCTGTAGGTGTGGCCAAAAAAAAAAAAGGTGAGATCATTAGATTGTACTCTAGACCAGTGTGACTGTGTCCACATAAAAAAAAGAAAATTTGGATATAGAGGCAGATATGCACACAGGTAGAATGCCATGTGACCATGAAGACAGACTGGGGTAAGACACCGAAAAACCAAAGAACAAAATATATTGCTATCGAACCACCAGAAGATGGGAGGAAGTTATGGAACAGATTCTTCCTTACATCCCTCAGAAGGAAACAATTCTATAGACACTTTGATCTCAGACTTCCAGCCTGCAGACCTGGAAGATTAAGAAAAATGTTGTCTAAGCCTCCCAGTTTTTTGATGTTTTGTCATGGCAGTGCAGCAAACCAATAGTTACCTAAACTTCTCACATTTATGACTGGCTCTGACACTACTTAAACATAAAGAAATAAATATATGATCACAGCAAGATCTATGACTAAAACTCTATTCTCTGAAATACATCATAAATCATGGTGGTGAAACTCGAGTGGTTTTATCTGTTTCTTATTTGTGGAAGTAAGTAGATACAAAGATTTATTTATGATAAGCCTTACTCAGGCCTATTACCCTCTGTCACTTCTGTAGAAAGTAAGTTTGAGTAATAGGGAAAGAATTGCAATGGGATAGTTCTAGAATCTGAAGTCTTGCTGCAGGTACCACCCACTGGACAGTGCCACCAAAATGCCTCTTTGTCAATCAAGGCTGCAAGAGTATTTGGGATGCTTACACGAGTACAGATGTTCTCATATATTTTCATGTCTGTCAAAAAGCTTCATGTTTTCTCATTTTTCTTCTCTCATTTTTTTTTTTTTTGATAGCAACACCTGTGGCATATGGAAGTTCCCAGGATAGGGTTCAAAAAGGAGCTATAGCTGCTGGCCTATGTCACAGCCACAGCAACAATGGATCCAAGTGGCATTTGCCACCTATGCCGCAGCTTGTGGCAACACCAGGTCCTTAACTCACTGATTGAGGCCAGGAATTGAACCCACATCCTCACAGAGACTATCTATGTCGGGTTCTTAACCCACTGAACTATAATAGGAACTCCCTAAAGTGTCATTGTGTCACAGTTCTTCAGAACCCCCTCCTTTATTTTTTTCCTTGTTTCTTCACTTCATGGATATGAAGGAAACCTTCATTAACTCATTCAGGATGTGTAATCCAGATACACCCAATGGGCTGAACTATTGGTTTAACCTTCCCACACTAGAATGTGTGGCCAGCAAAGATTATTTGAGGTCAGTGACTGACATATTGGGTTGGTTTTATGATTGTTTCTACATTTTACAAACCTTGGTCTTAACCTTTGATTTGGCTTGAGTTTGAACATTGACTTGACTTCTCCAGAAACTCTGGCTTTGGTCTTGGATAACTCACTTTTCAGTGATTATACTGAATGTCAGTCTTGTCCTCTACATTGTTTTCAGTACAATTATTCTAAACCTGACAGTTTCCTATATTAAAACCTCCAATAGGTACCCACTGGATAAATTATAATGTATAAGCACCTTCAAATAATAGTATATAAGACTCTTTACAATCTGCTCTCTGCCTGTCTTTGTCGTTTTGGTCTTGTCTGAGATTCCAAAACGTTCTTTCTCCCTAGATGGGCAAATGATAATTAAGATTTGAGGTTCCCCATAGAAGCCACTCAATGCATGTTGGTTGAATTAATTAAAAAGTAAAAGATATTCGGTTATGGCCTAAGGTGAGAGGAGTGCTGGGCTCAAGGCATTGACTAGTGTCTAAGATTGACAGGACATCAGAAGCACCTTGAGTGCTGTGGCTTGGTGGCAGGGCACTAATAAGAGGGATGCAAGGAACCTGCAGAGAAACCTTGCTTATTTTGCAGCTCTGCATTGTGAAGAACACTTCTTTGCTACCCGTGAAGTGCAGTCCATATCTGAGAAGGAGACTGACTAGGGCATATTGTTTTTGAAGATCCATTATTTGAATCCTGCCGTGTCAGTGAATAAATGGACATTTGGCTAATCTATACACACCTTCCTTTTGCACATCCGGCCCTGAAACATTACAGTGTCCTGCTAAGGCCTTAGACCATAGGATTTGTGCATCTGCAAAGTCAGAATCAAAGACTAATCCATACTTGGTTATTCTGAGTGAACTAAAACATAGTAATTCATTTTCATTATAGATCGGGCATGCTGAGGAGAGGAACTGATCCATTACTGAAATCTGCTGTCTGTTCTCCATTAAGCTGGCTGAAGCAAGGGTCAATCTGACACCTCACTATGGGAAAGCCAGGGGAGAGGGGGAGCATCCCCAGGAGAGTGAAGGTGGTCAGGGTGGTTTGCATTGTATTTTTTGGCAGCTCAGAGTGCACTTTAACTAAGTGGCTTCTGTTAAAACCTGTGGTAACGGTAAATGTGTGGGATGATGACTAAGGAAGCTACTCAAAAGCTGAACAGATGTGGAAAGATGTGTTGACTTTGTAGAACACAGACACTAAGATTTAGATCCATGTTTGGTCTTTCTTATAAATGGATCTCTGGGGGCTAAAACATATGCTGGTGGGATAAAAATTGTGGAGTCCTCTGCTTCTCTTCTTGTTCTTCAATGTTTGGAAAGATATTTCAGCAGAGTTAATGCAAGAGTTTAGCCTTCATTTCCTTCCAGGAGGTCATATTCTGTGAAGGTCAAGCTCAAAGATTTCTTTTTTTAATCAGCCCACTCAGTCCTCATGAGCTCATATTGCACTATAACTTTGCACATTTTGTTCCTTTCTTGCCATTGTACTTCTGTGGAGCATGCATGTCTGTCATGGCAGGACATGCCATGTAGGTCTTTGCTCACTAAAGTGCAAGCTTCTAACATGCAGAATATTTGGATGTTTTTCTTTCTTTTGAAGTCCCCCTTATGCTTTTGGCCTGTATAACAAACACACCGCCTTCTATATAACACCCTTTTCCCACCAGACTGTCTTGGAAATGCTAATGCAGAAAAGCCATTCTTGAAATTAATCACAGGAGCAGACTGGAAGTAGAGAAAGAGGAGAATAATGAATCCTGATTTTTCACTCTCGATATGATATGCAACATTCTCCCAAAATGACCTCAGGCATGTCTATTTGTATCTCCGCATCTCAGGGTCCTAAGAAGAGTATGAGAAGATCAGACAGCACAATCTCTAAGGTCCTTTTCAGCTCAATCTTCTGGGATCTATCATTACTCTTTGTTACAGGATATATGGAATTGAGCTTGCAAAAAAATCCAGTGTAATAAATCAGATTTTTACCTTTGAATAGCTTAGTTCAGCTACTATGATATAAAAAGTATAATTCTGGACCCCTTACATGCATTATCTTATTTAATCCTCAAAACAGTTGTATGAGGCTGACACTAATATTTTCTCCATTTTCAAAGGGGAGATTGAGTAACTTGTTCATGGCCAGAAAATTCTAAAGCCAGAACACAAACCCATGTCTGTCCAACTCCAAAACACATGTTTTTAACCACTGTATTATATCACCTTACTGTACTGAGCTTTCCCCAGTTGGGAATATAGGATAGACTCAGACATTCAAGTGTATATACACTTACACATGTACAGAAAAAAAAAAAAAAAAAGAAAACCAGCAAGAGACCAAGTGTGAACCTGATGGGTTATGATTATCTGTGAGTGGGTGACTTTTAACTTGTTTACTAATTGTGGACATATGATCTAGTCTTGCACTGCTCTCAAGTTAAAACTGTTCCGGAGTTCCCGTCGTGGCGCAGTGGTTAACGAATCCGACTAGGAACCATGAGGTTGCGGGTTCGGTCCCTGCCCTTGCTCAGTGGGTTAACGATCCGGCGTTGCCGTGAGCTGTGGTGTAGGTTGCAGACGCGGCTCGGATCCCGCGTTGCTGTGGCTCTGGCGTAGGCCGGTGGCTGCAGCTCCGATTCGACCCCTAGCCTGGGAACCTCCATATGCCGCCGGAGCAGCCCAAGAAATAGCAACAACAACAACAACAACAACAAAAGACCAAAAAAAAAAAAAAAACTGTTCCAACACTTGAAAGTAACTGGCAAAGGACACTGAGAAGCAACATGGAAAATAAGGAGATTCAACCAAGGGCACAAGGGCAGCACTGCAGGAAACCCTGCATCTGTGTGAGGGAAAAAAGATACAAGTAGCATGAAGAAAGTCAGAAGAGAAAGAGAAAAGAGACTATGGAAAGGAATCTAGAACAATTTCCTCTTGATCCCTGCCAAGATGAGCTCTGTTCCTTCCTTCACTACCTGTGTTTTCAATCCCTGAGCTCAATATTCCTCTACTCTAACACAAATAGGAAATTCAAATCTTCTTAATCAGCTAATGATGAGTACAAATTGTATATGAACTGTGGAGAATTCCTGTATCTGGTCTTTAGGGCTAAAATGAGGGTAGCTTATAAAGGAGAAAACCTGTTTCTAATTTAACATTGTCATTTGACATATGATGAGGAATTGCCCAAGAGTTGGTCAAAGTGAGGGCCCATCCTTAGCAGCAATGACCATATACTGCAGAGTCACTCTTCCCACACTCCTCAACTCCATATAGGAAGAATAGATTTTTTATTAGGCTATTCATATTTTTTTTTGAGAGAAAGAGGGAAGAAGAGTGAGAGAGAGGGAGGAAGAGTGAGAGAGAATCCCAGTAGCCCATATACTTTGGGAAGAAAAGGGGGTGAGGGGTTGGGGTGTGGTACAAAAAGAAAGAAATTACATGGTCCACTAAAGTTATGCTTTAAGGCAAGCATTTAGTGATGTTGAATTGTACGTAGTTGAGGGAGCTCCTGGGGTAAAAAGCACTGACCTGGGTAAGATCAAATTTGTCTCTGCTCTGGGTACTCTGGGGGAGGTGCTTAGGGATGAGGTGAGTGGATTTGGAAGGCTTCCTTATAGCCGATTAAAATCAGAAGGGGACTAAAATCTGTGTAGAAGTCTCTACCAAGAGGCTGTTTGTCTGGCTGACTGGAGTGCAGCCATTGTATGAAGCTTAGCCATTAAATCCTCGCTTCACATGGCTTTAGGTCTTCTGTGTCCTATATTATTCGGCAACTCTCTAAAAGAGGCACAGGACATTTTCTGAGGTCATTTGTCTCACTTGGAAAGGCCAGTTGAACTGAGCTGTTAAGAGGATAGAGTAAGGCAGGCAGAAGCTTTCAGGAAAAAAAAAAAAAAAAAAAGCCGAGAGCCTTGGTAAATGCGCCCTGGTTCCCCACAGGGTCGTGCCAGAAAGAGGGCAAGAATCATTTGGAAAAATTAATGACATACAAATGAAGAGTCTTTCTGAGAACCCCAAAGTGAGGGATAGAAAATTATTTGCAGTAGATAGAAGGCTTATTTATTATCTTCCCCACCTCCTCTTGTGAATAATGTTACCTCTCAACTGCTTCCATGTGTGTTGTTCAATTTATGGATTAGCTGCTGCCAATTTAGAATGCCCCAAATCCAGCATTCTGAGTCTCATAACCCAATGATTCTCATTAGCAAATGTACTAATTTTATTATTAATCCCAGCAAAATCCCAGAAGGTAAAGATGCAGCAGAGAAAACAAATGTCTCTACAAACACCGTACATCCCAAAGCCAGCTATGAATGAATTAATAATTTTCTCTTTTAGAATTTTTGTGACTCTCCTCCAATACCAAGAAAAAAAAAATCTAGTGTTGTTTGGCATGCAAGATGTGCTTAGATAAAGAAGAAAGCTTTGAAATGCATTGCAAATAGCTGAGGCTTTGACTAATGTGATGCTTTTTGATGCAAACAAGGTATGCTGTCAGATTAGCCTCTGTAGAGCACTGAAGGATTCCCAGTTATTACAGAGGTGTGCTAGGAGGTTCTTTATTTTCCCTCTTAGACACACAGCAAAATATGACTTCCCAGGTATCTTTAGGAAAGAAAAAGTAGTTTTGACCTTGTGGTCCTGTAAGTAACCTGAGAAATGTGTCTGGGAAAGCATAGTTTTAAGTGCTATTCAAGGTATGAAAGTGATTTTGTAAAACAGTGAGCCTCTAGGTGCCACCTAGTAGAAGCAGAAATGCGGAATCTGACCTGAATTTGGTTTCTGGCTATGGAAGCAGGGTGGAAACCTGCAGCGTTTCTTTCTCTGCTCCATTAGTGAAGCTTGCTACTAGTTTGACCCCAGGATCAGTTGGAGATCCGGACATTCTAAAATAATCTCTTTCCAGGAAATCCCAGAGGCAAGATAGAGCCCTTTTCCAGTTCAGGCTAGAGTTAAACCCAGGGATCAGGGACACAACCTGTCAATGTGAAGTGGGATTCAGACCCCCTGGCTTTTGCCTGGATTTGGAACTGGACTTGGGGCAAGATCAAATCACCCTGTGATATGCTTTTCCTGGGTTGCATGCTGCTTTATTTATTTATTTATTTTTAAGTCATCTCCTTGGTACTCACTAGAATTCAAAGAATGATGATCATCAACATTCTGGTTTTGCCTGACAGATTTCAAATTATTTTACTCTGCACTTCTTTCTTATTTAGCATTTATCAAGAACCTACCATGTGCCAGGTACCATGCTTTCAAATATATTGCATAATTCAATCATCATGTCAATCCTGTGCTGTGGATCTGAATATCCTCATTTTCCAGGGGAGTTCTGACACTTAAACATTTAAATAACTTGCCTAAGGCTTGTAAATTGTCAAATCTGGATTTCCACCTATATCTGCTTGATTCCAAAATGTATGCCTGTTCAATTACATGGCACGTTGATGTCTGTGGTGGGTGAGAATGAGTCAAAAGAGCAAAGAGAGACATAGCCTAACACTGATATGATGTTTTCTTCTCTGTCTTAACCTTCTCACCTCCTTCGCACTGCCTTGTCATGAGTCAGCTTGTCAAGAGCTGGGTTTACCAATCTCTCCACCTATATAGTATTGCCCCTGACTCGCTTCCAAGATGCAAGATAAGAAATACTTAAGCCAGTAATGGGAAGTGATTTTCATCCTATTCTAGTCCAGTACTATTGACAACTTGGAACACTTTGAGAAGGCTTATAGGGTAGTATCCAGGAGCAGGTGCTGTGGTCAATTACTGATGGCTGTAATAGTCATGGGAGAACAGAAAACATGTACTGTATATTTGCTATCTCTAACTTAAGCAATCCCAAACTCCACTTCTGGTTAGAGGACAATTAAGTGTATGTCTATGTCAGTAATACTTACTTACAGCCTTTCACGGGCTTCCTCTTAATTTTGACCAATGAATTCTCGTATAGTTCCCTGAGTTAATTCTTACTGCTGCTCTCACCACCTACTCTCACTACACACTCTTGTTCTCATAAGTCAATTCCTTTATTCAATTTCCAAAGGCTGGTTTAGTTTTCATGGCTTCCTGTTCATTTACACTAAATTAAATTTGATTAAAACACTGAACACTAGACTTCCCTAGTTGCCTAGTGGTTAAGAATCCCAGGTTGTCACTGCAATGGCTCCTGTCACTGCTGTGACAAGGGCTCGATCCCTGGCTCAGGAACTTCAGCATGCCATGGATGTGGCCCCACCAAAAAAACTGAACATGAAAATTGCCCATCTAGAATCTGCATCTCTAACAGGGACAACGAGGTACCCAATACCTTCAACAAAGAAGACCACCTCTTGGAAATTTCACCTTTTTTCAACACCACATAGTTCTATTTTTCTACATCACAATTGAAATCCCTCATCTTGAAAATAACATACCTTGATCCACAGTCTAAATTTCTGTTGTCTTAGCCTCTTCTATGTACCTATCTTACCCTAGTGGACAGGTACTGTGCTAGATCCTATCCTTTTTGCATCTGACTCTTACTGATCTTGTTATAGGAACATCTCTGTGACACAGAGATTTCAGTGCCAAATATGTCATAATATACTGTTTAAACAACTAAGATTCACAGGTCATGTTATTCTTGGTCTGTACAGTGTTAAGACTTTGGTAATTATAGACCAAATGCTGCAAAATGGCAAAACCATAAAATTGGGCCCAATCTCATATCCGAATGTCAATGAGAGCATACTAAAATCACGCTCCAGACCTAATCTTGGGTATTAAAAACTAATTTCAAAAAAATCAAAGTAATACATGTACATAATAGTGAAAAATCTAATTATTCTAAAAATATGTGTTGCCAAAAACAACGACCCTTTGTAGCCTCTCTTTTCAATTCTATAAAATGGGGGTTAAACCTACCCCACAGGCTGTTGAGCTAAGGTATTAGCATAGTATTTGGTCTAATAAGTATTAAATGGTATTTATCCACCTATCTATTATTATCATGAATATTAAGTAAATACTAGTGTGTAAGACAATGTGTAGCCATGTTTAGCAGAGGTTTAGAAGAATTTCATTATCCCCCCTCAGTAAATAGAAATGAAAAGCCTGAAAGCATTGAGAAATGAACTAGCATATTTCTTTAACCAAATAGAGAAAAATTGATTAAAAATGAAACTCTTCTTTCTTTTCCAATGTATCCTGAGAAACTCTATTGACAAATATGAAGTTGTCAAGTAGAAGGCAATGGTTTGACTTCTGGAGAGAGGTTTACCTAGTAAAAGTTTATTGTGAATATAAAGTAATAGAAACATCCTTTTCACTTTCTGATTAATATTCTTCTTGCTGAACAGGCACCAAATGCTTAGGAGACTGTGGAAGTCATCTGCTTTTGCAATTTGATCATACTTTCAGATTATCAGGTGATAAATTTGTTATAAGGAATGATAAAAATTGTAATTCTTCCCACCCATATAAATGCATAAAATCAATTTCCCTGTTCAGATTCCTGAGAAATAAACATGCCAACACGGAAAGGCTATTTATCATGGCTGTCATAATTAGGTCCAATTGGGGAAGTCAGTACCCTTTCTCAAATGACAAACCTCAAGTTCCAACTCACCAGCACCATTTTGCAGGATATGTCTAATAACCTCCAGTCATTTATCACTATTTCCAAATGCCAGGAGCATCAGAGGCAAGGCAGGTGTTCCTCATTCCAGTTCACTAACCTAAAATTATTACCATCATTTTACCAGTACAAAGATACTGCCTGACTTCTGATATAAGCACATTTTCAATGGAGTTTTTTTTTTTAATCTTTTTGTTAAGTTTAGGTAGTACAGTTCATAAAAATTATTAAGGTAGTCTTTTTCCGCTGACTTTTGACTTTATAAGTAGGCACTCAGCTGCTAACTTTAGCCAGGGCACACCTATGTGTGAAGGAGACATTGGGAGATAAGGCTATCAAAAAACCCCCAGGTGTCTCCCATTCCACTTCCTGCCAGCATAGAGAAAGAGAACAATGCGTGGCTGGAGCAATTGCCTGCCAAAACCACTGGCTAACAGGCTTTGTGCACTGTCTGGACCCAAGATAGAACAGAAAGTTCTGCTTAAAAATCAGAAAGATCATGCTAAATATATCACCACTTCAAATGACCGGAAAAATCTGAGATTGTGTGTGTGTGTGTGGTGAGAGAGGGTGTGATTGATGAAAGGATCCTATTTAATGGGATACACTCAAAAACCTGACAAATCCCATTTGACTCACCTCTCCGAATTGAAAATCTTACTATAGCGGTGCCTGTTTCCTTCATAATAAGTGTAGTTTAGTGACCTTTATGTGTTATATGAGAAGAGGCAGGAAAAGAGCAGTGGAATTGGCATCAGCCAACCTGCCATGAACAAGCTGGGTGTCCTTAGGCTACTGGCTCAATTTTTTTGGACTGAAATTTCTTCTCTTGTAAAAATAGAGATGAAACTACCACCCTTATGAGAAACCAAGAAGACAATACATGTGTCTTCTTTCATATGTCTTCTCTTGTATTAAAGAAAAAGCAAAGCTTAGAAACAGTGAATAACTCTCGGAAATGCTAAGTGACAGCCTGGTTTACACAGCTCTTACGTATTACAGTGAAACTGAATCCAGACATATGTAGCTCCCACACCGCTGTTCATTCTTCTATAAAACATTGATCACCTATTTGCCAAGGATTGGAATCCAATCAAACACTTTAATAGTTCAATTAGGAAAAGGATGTCAGGCCCTTGATGATGCCACCTTTCTATCACTGCACTTAATTCATTGCATTGTAGTTGCCTTTTTGCATAAGATCTAGGTTAGTGTTTAGACATGGTAAGCACTTTGTGGTAAGCAAAGGAGAAGAAAAAAATAGAGGGAGGTATATGTGATTCACAAGGCACTTGTGTCTCCTTTCTTGCTGTTACTTTTTTTTTTTTTTGGTCTTTTTGCCTTTTCTAGGGCCGCTCCTGCCGCATATGGAGGTTCCCAGGCTAGGGGTTGAATCAGAGCTGTAGCCACCCACCTACACCAGAGCTACAGGGATCTGAGTCATGTCTGCGACTTACACAACAGCTCATGGCAACGCCAGATCCTTAACCCACTGAGAAAGGCCAGGGATCGAACCCAAAACCTCATGGTTCCTAGTCGGATTCGTTAACCACTATGTCACAACAGGAACTCCTGTTACTTCTTTTGTACAACACCTGGAAATAATTCTGACTGTTTGAACTTTCTGGGGGTATGAGTTCTGGATAAATGGGAGTTTACAAGGATGCCTAACTAATCTGAACTTCGTGAATGCTTTAGTGATAAAGCAATCAGCCCAGCCAAGTCTCAGGCCATGTATCAACTAATCAATA
Organism: Phacochoerus africanus; assembly: GCF_016906955.1. Taxonomy (NCBI): domain Eukaryota; kingdom Metazoa; phylum Chordata; class Mammalia; order Artiodactyla; family Suidae; genus Phacochoerus; species Phacochoerus africanus. Next base: position 109,341,151 of record NC_062560.1, on the reverse strand, counting down.
GGAGTGCTCAAGCTACACCAAGATTTTCTAACAGCTGTCAAGGCTAATCAGTGATTGTTCAAAAATCACACAGAAGAGAAAAATCTTCCTTTTCTCCTGGGGATTTGCTATGAGAAAAGTCCTTGGTTAGGAATTGGATGATTCAACTCTCAAATGATCTAATTATTATTAAAAAAGACTATGTAAAATGAGGAAGCAGGGTGGAGGGAGGAGTTACTAAGGGACTTAATCATACTCATCACTGCACCTTTAAGAACAGAATTAAAAAATATATTAGACCCCTGGCTTGCTAGATTCTCTCAGAGGGCTGTGGGAGGTGAGGAGTAGGGGAGGGAGAGATTGTTAGGAAATTAGAATGAGAGAGAAGGAAGATAGAGAAAGGTGGTGTGCGCCACTTATTCCTTCTGTAGCAGTTGAAAAAAAAATGTTTTCCAGTAGATTTCTCTTTTTCAAAACATTCCCTCACAGGATTAATGCATTTGAAACACTGTTACACCTCCCCACCCCCATCCCTCAAATAGACACAGACTTGGAGGTTTAGCCCTTCGTGTACCACCTGCTGTTTTCATACTCTAGAGCTCCATCCTATTGGTAGGGTAAAGGATCTGCCATTGTTTCCAACATAAACAGTGTTTACCATAGATTTACTAGTCCCACTGTTTCCAATCCCATAAGGCTCAAGCTTGGCACAAAATATCAGAGGACAGATGATTTTTTAAAATGTTGCTGCTTTTTTTAAACCCCAAATATTCAAAATCTGTTAAAATACTGTCAATTTAGAGGTGAGAATATACGTCCTTACTTCTTATTTAGAATTATTTTTAATCGTTTTGGTTTAAAAATATTTGTTATAAAAATAACACTAGGAATTTTTTTGGAAGAAATGAGGCAAGCTTCTTTGGTGATGCCTAGCCACAATTTGTCATGCAGTAGTGAAGGAAGTTAGCAAGGGAAAAGTATGGTAAGATTTGAGTAGATATTTTAAGATTTTATTCTTGATACTTTGGAGAATTTTTTTCTCCTCATGATTCAGGAAATATTATGGGTGAGTTCCCCTTCTTTCCAAAATGACAAATTCAATGTTCATCCCCCTGGGATAGATTCAGATGTCACTGAAATGACTCAAGTTGCAAATTCTGTCAGGATTCCATGTATTTTGCCAGGAGTAGGTGTACCTGTTCCAAACAACTAGTTCTATACTTGGTGAAAAGTATGATTTTGCCCAAGCTGTGATACATAAATAATACCTTTAAATGTTTTATGGAAATAGTTTTAAGCCCTCAGTCTTGAGAGTGAACAAATGAGGAAGGACCACAATTTTTTAAGCACCTGTTTTGTGCCCATGTGTTATTGGCCTTGCATATGTTTTCGTATGTAATCTTCACACCAAAAACATGAGTTAAGTGGTTCACTAATTTCCAGTTGAAGAAATAGAAGCATTAGAGTTTGGCCACAATAAGATGTTCAGACCCACAAATTGTATTCTAAGATTGGCTATAGAAAATGTTTCAATAGGAAACCTGCAGAGACACTGTTTAATTAGTAGTCTTTAGAGGAAGACTGGTAAATCCAGTTATTCTTTGTTTTCAGTGAGTTTGTTTCTGTGTGTGTATGCAAGCATAAGCTTTGGATGAAGATAAGGTGAATGAAATACCAACTTAGATAAACTTGGGAGCAAACAAGCTATCCACCACCTACGGAGCACTAATTCAGATTCATTCATTCATAAGGTCTTATTTCCTCCCCTTAGGAATTCCTTCGTGTTGGGTGGGGGAGGTAAGTGGAAAAAGAAGGAAAAAATACCGGCTGAATAGATTTTCCCAGCAACGTTTTTTTCCACAGCAGGTTCCAGGATAGCTGACTGCCCTACCAAATAAATTCATCCTTGTCTGTCTTACCTCACTCTCCTTTATCCCTACTTCTACAGCCTATCAATTCTTGCATGGGTTTTGCTGTCCAATCAAGAGAAAAATTTCTGGTTTTAGAATGTGCTAAACTATGCCCCAAATCCTGGGGACAGTAGTAACTCAGTATACTGGTAACGACACCTGAATCCGGAGTAGTACATCTGATTCCTGTGTCCCTGGAAGATTCAAAGGCTCCAAAATGGCCTCACTGCTTTACCTCAAGTTCTGGTCCCACAGATGGGAGGTGCTGAGAATGAACATTTTCTGGCACTGGCTGCCATCAGAGAGAAGCATTTATTTGTTTCTTTTCCAGTTCTTTATAGCTTTAAGTCTGTTGCTCAGGATAAGAAAGCCATTTTTCTCTGGCAGTGCCATTCCAGGCACATTGAAATGCAATTCTTCATCCCTTTAAAGATGTCCCATTCCATAGAAGACAGAACAACAGCTCTATGTGGCGAGCTTCCCCTGAAATCTCTATATACAATGCTGCTTTTTTAGCATACTTCCTCCCAAATCCCCATGCAAATGCTTTGTGGTGACAGTAAGCTTTCCAAAAATGATCCTTTTTGAAAAGATGTCCTGACATCCTGTCTATAGCTCTGATGTTGGTATCAAGAGCTGGCTCCCCCAAATCACCAACATATCCTGTTGAGAAGACCAAGCTGATTTGTTGCTTTCCAAAATAAGAGTGAATCCCACCCTAATAAACCTTCAGCAGTGACTCAGGTGTCATGAAGGAAAGGTGAGAATTTATTGAGAAGTTTAAGTTGGGTTTTTCAATATGGGAACTTGATTAGTAGCGAGTAAGCATCATGATACAATCCAAGATGGATGGAAACAGAAAATTGAGGATTTTAGGATGAGGGATTCAAACAATCTCAGAATATTTTCCACTGAAGAGTTGATGGGTCTTTCAGGAAGTTCCTGTAATAAGCAATCTAAAGATTCGTTTGGGCAAGACATTCCCAGAAGGGTTAGGAAATATTAATGACAGCAGTGGACTAGCAAAGTAATTTTTTAAGTGACTTCAGAAAGACTACAGAAACGTTTTGCTATTTATTTTGTATTTTATGTAGTTATTTTTTATTCCTTTAGATACCTCATTTTTTTTCCTCTCTGTTTTAAGTTTAATGTCAGTTTTTTGTAGCTCTGGTGAATTGTCTTATAACTAAAAATTTGTAGCTTTTGATCACCTTCATTCATTTAGACCACCCCCACCATCCACCTCTGGCAAATATCAATCTGAATTCAGTATCTATGAATTTGATTTTTTTTTTAGATTCAACATATAAGTGATATAGCATTTGTCTTTCTCTGATTTATTTGACTGATAATAATGCTCTTAACATCTATCTTTATCATTGGAAATACCAGGATGTTCTTCATTTTTATGGACAAATAATATTCCATTGTGTATGTATATATATCTACCACATTTTCTTTTCCATTCATCCATTGGTCTGTTGTAAATAATTCTGCAAGGAATATGGTGATGGAGAAATCTTTTCAAGATAGTGATTTTGTTTCCATCAGAAAATACTCAGAAGTGGGACTGCTGGATCATATGGTTGTACTATTTTTTATTTTTTAGGAACCTTAATACTGTTCTCCATAGTGAATGCACCATGTTACATTTCCATCAACAGTGTAGTAGGGTTCCCTTTTCTTCACATCATCACTGATACTTGTTATTTCTACTCTTTTAGATAAAAGCCATACCTGTGTGTGGTGATATTTTATTGTGGTGTTGATTTGCATTTCCCTGATGATTAGTGATGTTGGGAACATTTTCATGTACCTTTTGGCTGTTCATATGTCTTCTTTGGAAAACTATTCAGTTCCTCTGCCTGTTTTTTAAGCAGATTGTTTGCTTTTTGCTATTGTCTTGTATGAGTTCTTTATATATTTTGGTTATTATCCTCTTATCAGATTTGCAAATATTTCCTCCTATTCTGTAGGTTAACTTTTCATTTTGCTGATTGCTTCCTTTGCTGTATGGAAGCTTTTTAGTTTAATATATTTTGCACTTTTTGATTTTTGCTTCTGTTGCCTTTATTTTCAGTGTCAAACAAAAATCATCAAGACTGATGCCATGTAGCTTACCCCTATGTTTTCTTCTATGAATTTCATAGTTTCAGGTCTTACATTTAAGTCTTTAATCTACTTTTGAGTTGATAACTTTTTTCTTTTTAGTGCCCTGCCTGTGGCATATGGATGTTCTCAGACTAGGGGTCTAATTGGAGCTGCAGCTGCTGGCCTACACCACAGCCACAGCAATGCCAGATCCCAGCCACATCTGCAACCTACACCACAGCTTGTAGCAATGCCAGATCTTTAACCCACTTTATGAGGTCAGGGACTGAATCTGCATCCTCAGGGACACTAGTTTGTTTCTTAACCTTGCTAAGCCATAATGGGAACTCTGAGTTGATTTATTTCTATGGTGGAAAACAGTGGTTCTGTTTCATTTTTTTTCATGTGCTTGTCCAGTTTTGCCAACATCATTTTTGAAGAAACTATTTTGACTCCTATGTCAGAAATTAATTTGCTATACATGTGTGGGTTTATTTGAGGCTCTCTACTCTGTTCCATCAATCTATAATATATGTCTGCTTTTATGCCAGTAACATACAGTTTGATTTCTAAAGCTTTGCATTGTAGTTTGAAATCAGGAAGTGTGATGCCTCCACCTTTGTTCTTTCTCAAGATTGCTCTGGCTATTTGTGGTCTTCTGTGGGTCCATATATAATTTAGGATGGTTTGTTCTATTTCTGCATAAAATATCATTGGAATTTTCGTACAGATTGCATTGATTCTGTGCATTGCTTTAGGTAGCATGGATATTTTAACCATATTAATTCTTCCAACTCATCAGCACAGAATCCTTCCATTTACTTGTGTCTTCTTAAATTTCTTTCATATGCATCTCATAATTTTCAATGTATAAGTCTTTTGCTTCCATGGTTAATCTTATTCCTAGGTTTTTTTTAAAAAATTTAATTGTAAATGGGATTGTTTTCTTAATTTCCCTTTCTGATATTTTGTTTTTAGTGTATAGAAATACAACTAGTTTTTACATGTAAATTTTATATTTTGAAACTTACTGAATTCATTTATTCTTACATTTTTTTTTCTGATGGATTTTTAGGGTTTTTTACATGTATGATCATATCTGCAAATACAGACAGTTTTACTTCTTCTTGTCTGATTTGGTTTCTTTTATTTCTTTTTCTTATGTGAGTACTCTAAGTCTTCCAATACTGTGTTGAGTAAGACTGTCAAGTATGAGTATCACTGTCTTGGTCCTGATCTTAGAGGGATAGCTTCTTACCAGTCTTAGAGGGATAGCTTTCAGTTTTCAAATCATTGAGCACAATGTAAGTTGTGGGTTTGTCATACATGGCCTTTGTTATGCTAAGATATATTCCTTCTATGCCCATTATACTCTTTTATTGAGAGTTTTTATCATGATCATGAATTAATATTGGGTATTATCGAATGCTTTTTCTGCTTATATTAAGATGATCATCTGACTTTTTTTCTTAATTTGCTTAATGTAGATTGTCACATTGATTTGCAGATGTTGATCATTCTTGCATCTCTGGAATAAATCACACTTGATCATGTTCTATGGTCTTTTTAATGTATTGTTGAATTTGGTTTCCTAATATTTTGTTGAGGGTTTTTACATCAATGTTCATCAGGAATATTGACATGTCATTTTCTTTTGTTGTAGTGTCCTCTTTTGGTTTTGGTGCTGGAGTGATTCTGGCCTTCCTCATAAAGTGAATTTAGACATACTCATTCCTTTGTTTTTTGAAAGAATTTGGGAAGGATTGACATTAATTCTTTTTTAAATAAATATTTGATATAATTTACCAGTGAAACTATCAATTCCTGGAATTTTCTTTATTGGGAGGTTTTTTTTTGTTTGTTTTTTGTTTTTGTCTCTTGAGGGCTGCATCCATGGCATATGGATATTCACAGGCTAGGGGTCTAATGAGAGCTGTAGCCGCCAGCCTAAGCCAGAGCCACAGCAACGTGGGATCCAAGCTGCGTCTGCAACCTACACCACAGCTCATGGCAACTCAGATCCTTAACCCACTGAATGAGGCCAGGGATTGAACCTGAAACCTTTTGGTTCCTAGTTGGATTCATTTCCGCTGAGCCATGATGAGAACTCCTCTTGGGAGGTTTTTGATTACTAATTAAATCTCCATGCTTGTGTTTGGTTTACTCAGATTTTCTGTTCTATATTTCAGTATTGGTCGGTTGTATGTTTCTAAGAATTCATCCATTTTTTTCTAAGATTATCATGTTTGTTGATGTATAGATTTTTCAAAATCATGTATGACACTTTGTATTTCTATGGTATCAGTTGTAATGTCACAAAGCCATTTTAATGTACACAATGGCAGGCTGATGTGATAGTGGATGGTTTTGGTTCTCTTTTCCCTTTAGAAAAGTGGGAAATTGAAGTAGGTTATTTTTTTTTTCCTGCATCCTCATAGACTAGTCTAATCTAAAAATGGGTCAGTTTTTTTTTTTTTTAAGATGTAAGCCTATGGTTACTATATATCATATGGGAAATGTGGGAAGAGCACTAAATTTTAGAGAGTCGGAAATACTGGGTTCAAGTCTCATCTCTGTTCCTCACATGCTATATGACTTAGGGAAAGACAGTTTACTTTACAGAGCCTTGATTGATTTGCAATCCAGCTCAGACTTGTACAATTTTCTGAGTTGGATTGCAAAATATAAAAGTGTCCCTCTATCACTGAAACTTCGTGGCTCTGTTCTTATTTATGTAGACTACAAGGAATATTCTAGACCTTAATTTGAAGATAAAAATTAATTTTCAAATGGTCTATATTATAATTTTATAAAGATCTAATTATAGCCCAAGCCTATCCATTAGTAAAGCCATCTTTGCCAGATGGGAATTCTATGAATAAAATACAGTAAGAAAATCTCTTTTCTAGTAAGTGACACCTGGAGTTCCCATTGTTTCTCAGCAGGTTAAGAATTGGACTAGTATCCATGAGCATGTGGGTTCGATTCTGGGCCTCCCTCCGTGGGTTAAAGGATCTGGCATTGCCACAAGCTGCAGTGTAGGTTGCTGATGCAGCTGGGATCTTGCATTGCTATGGCTGTGCCATAGGCCAGCAGCTGCAGCTCCAATTTGACCCCTAGCCTTGGGCTTCCATATGCTTCTGGGGCAGTCATAAAACAACAACACAACGATAACAAAAAAAGCAGTGACAATTGAAAAGCCACAAGGTCATCAATATATACAAGATGGATATATACCAATGCATTTTTTAGATCTGGTTGCTCAATTGCTTACTTAAGCCAAATGATTTGGAGAAAGGGGAAAATAAAGAGTAAAGCTATTAAAATTTATTATGTAGAAAAAGAAAAATATCCCTGTATACTCTTAATCAAAAGAAAATCAGTTTATAAAATGATATTTAGTTGATAGTTATAGTTTCATATAAACATATTCAACTATATACATATTTGGAAAAAAGACAAATTTTTATCTATACATTAAATATTAAGATGATTGTTTTAATTTCTTCTTTAGCTTTTTTATAATTTATCAAGATTTCTACACTTGAACACAAATTGAGTTTTTATTCCTATAAATCAATATATGCTATGTAAAAAATAAGAAAGAGGCGGGGAGAGCAGGCTGAACCTTTCTTCAGCATTTGAGATGATGAAATTCACTAGTCTGCCATGATGCTTGAAATTCCTATTATATTCTCTTGCAGTGGGATAAATCATCTTACCAGGAGTCCACTTCTTAATGGCAAGTAGGTTATTTTGGATAGAATAACCCATGAACTCATTAGCATCCATACACACAGAACACAGTCCTGAAGAAGCAGGACACAGAAGTATAAAAAATCCTTGGTGGTGATCATGCTGGGTTCTCTTATTACCCAAAGGGAGTGTGCTTGGTGGTAACTGAGTCCATGAGAACAAGTGGTTGCTGAAGTTAGACAAAGTTAAAGCTTCAAAGGGCAAGCTGGATTGTTACCTTATGTTCATATTTCATTGTTATGTTTACCTGTATTTAACAGTCTTAAATTTTCTTCCATAGAAATCCCATTATATAATCACATTTCAGTTTTCAATTTTTACAGATTTCACTCATTTTTCAGTCATTCAGGTGGAGATGGAGAAGGCATTCCACTCAGATGGAATAATACTCATCACAGTAGATAAGATATGGAATTGTGTTGGTGGTTAACTCTTTTTCTTTTATGTTACTTTGGATTGGGAATTGTGGTGAGGGTCATGTGTATAAAACAAGCATTCTTTTCTTTTCTTCAGACTTGGGCAATTCTGCCATATGATATGGGAGCCTTTATGTGACTTTTATTTTGTTATAGTCAAGAGACTGTGACAGTGATGGTACATGAAGCATTTGTATCTCCAACTATCTCCAGTTATAATTTTTCCTGAAGGCATGTTTTCCCCTTTCTTGTGCTAAGCAATTATCTTTTTGCTGTGGCATAATACTCTGTGCAAATAAGAAACAGAAATTCCCTTCAGCCTCTCCTTATTAAATAATTAGTGCCAAACTTCAATCATGAGCATTAGTCGAAGGGAGCAGCCATCTGGGGAAAACTTCAATCACTTTGTTAGAAATGCATCGCATGATGTTTTCTCCTTGTCTCCAATGTATTTATCTCCCTAAATATACCTGTGTAGATAATAAATTGACTCTATATTATATTGTTGTATAAAAATTGTTGGTGGAGGATGATCACTCAGGCGCAAAGTACTACAACAATATAGAGAAGAGGTTTAGGATTGAGATCTAGGTTTTAACCTTCGTTTTGCCACTTATTAGCTCTTACCTTTGGGTACATTTTATTTTCCCGAGCTTCAGTTTTGTAATCTGTGAGCAAAAGTGAGGATAATTCTAGTACCTAACACTTGGGTGTGTTTGTGGAACAAAAGACTTAATGAGGGGCAAATGTTTAGCATTGTGAATGGTCCCCTGTAAGTACTCAGTCAGAAAAGATAATTGTTAAAGTTACCCTTTGGCTCAGTGGGTCAAGGATCCTGCACTATCACTGCAGAAGATTGGGTTGCTGCTGTGGTTCCAGTTCGATTCCTGGACCGGGAACTTCCATATGCTGGGGGTGCAGCCAAAAAAAGTAGTAATTATCACATCAACACTGTGCTGAAAGCATGATTTTGGATTAACCCAAAATGGGAATACACAAACATGTAGCAGAGATTAGGTACATGGTTTAGTTAAATAAGCCCCATGTGTTTGCTGAAGCCTGTCTCAACTTTAAGTCCTAAACAAAATTGCCAAATAAGAATATGGAGTACAAAAGGCACTTTGTTTTTGTTGTCAGATTCCTTGTCTACAGTGTTGTAAAGTGACTGGCCCAAGAATTTAGCAAGGACCTTTTAGCTTGGTAATTAAGTGCTCTTCCTCAGCATTAATTTCAATGGTTGTAGATTATTCTATCATATCGATGTACATATATCTGTCTGTCTAATCAAAATCTTAGGCACATTAGCTCTTTGTAATATTTCACTGTGGCACAGTGTACTTCAATCTCTGTTCTCTTACTTGTTAATTCAACTCAAAAATTTAGCTGGACCTATGGCTGCCCAACTTAACGCTACATTTCCTATACTCATTTGCAACTTTGGCCATGTGATGATATTCTGGCCTCTGGTATATGAGTAGCAGTGCTATGTTCCACTTCCCAATTCTATCCCTAAAAATGAATTAATGCTCTCTTGCTTCTGTGGCCTTTACTAATTTGCTCTTGGCTAGAAATTGATAAAAACTAGAGCAGTAGCCTTAGTTCCAGAGTTCAAAGCTATGAAGTTAGAAATTTTGCTTAACCACACCTGGACTGGTTACATAAGAAAAACACAAGTGTCTATTTTATTCATGCCATAAATGTAGAGGACTCTTTGTTTTGTAAGTACACCCTAAATACCTATATAGGCAATGCTTTGATGATCACATTGTATCTGTGAACTTCTGATTATTTCTGTAGGGTAAGTTCCAAGAGTAAAACTTACTTAAATAGCCTACTGGAGTTCCTATTGTGGCTCAGCAGGTTAAGAGCCTGACATAGTATCCATGAGGATGTGGGTTTGATCCCTGGCCTCGCTCAGTGGCTTAAGGATCTGGCATTGCTGCAAGCTGAGGTATAGGTCACAGTTGTGGCTCAGATCCAGCATTGCCCTGGCTGTGGCGTAGGCCTCAGCTTCAGCTCTGATTCAACCTCTAGCCCAAGAATTTCCATATGCCACAGGTATGGCCCTTAAAAAAATAGCCTACATATTGAGGCATTTGTTACATATTTCAAAATAACTCATCAGCAGTGTATGAGTATGCCAATTTTCCTGTGTTCCTAGAGGCTCTAGATATTGTTATTTTGTTTTTCTCTTTGTCAATTGATAAGCTATGCTATTTTAATTTGCATTTACTTGACTACTTGTGAGGCTGAATATTTTTCTTATGCTCACTGTTTACATTCTTGAACCATTTTTTAAAATACTGGTATATTTTAAGTCATTTAAAAAAAGCATTTTATAATTTAAGAATATCAAGTATTCATTTGGGGTCTATGTGGAAAATGCTTCCCCAGTTTATCATTTCCCTATAATGTTTGTTTAGGATTTTTTTTGTGTTAATATCAAATAAAGACCTGCCAATTGTTTTCTTTATAGTTAGACCCACTGTGGTCATGATCCCAAAGCCCAAGGTCTATAATTATTCACACTACTGTCCTAGTATGACACTCCACTTTTTAATGTTTAAATCTTTAATCCATATGATATTAATTTTGATATATGATCTAATGTTATATTTAGTATTATTTTTACAGATGGGTGGCAAGTTTTTCCCATGCCACTTATACAACTGCTACTCAATTATAAATAATATCTCCCCTCTAAATTGAATTTATAAGTGTGTCCAGACTTTTTTTATGTCAAAATGACTGGGAAGTGTTACTGAAATTCAGAATCTAGAGACTATATGAAGAAGAAATGTCCTGCCAAAAATAAAAAAAAAAAAACATTTCCTATTGAGAAATGCAGATATGTTCATGTCTTGTTGATTATAATTGCTACTTTTATCATAGAAAAAATTTCTAAAGTTTTTTATATTTGTATATATATACACAAAGCTTTATACACATATATATATACATGCTGTTTTGTTTCATCTACTAACACTGGATTTTAAGTGATCTCAGTTCAGTCATATTAAATTATCTCATTACATTACTCTGCCTTTGTCTAAAATCCCATATCAACATTCTTTAAATATTCTTTCCAATGAATAGTTTTGTCAAATTCCATCTTTTCATTGATATGAATATATGCAATTCTGTGTTAAATGTGTCCTATAAAGAATAGTTTGATTTTATTTTTATAACTTATATAAAGTCAATATCTTTTAATAAGGTATTATTTTACCAACTGTTATATTTGACTTCTCCCTTTTATTAGTCTGATCTTTACCTTTGTTGCTTTATATTTAAGGATTTATATTTATATATTCTACTTGTATTTTGATAGCTTAGTGGTATAAAATAAAAATAGGTAGATGAACCAATGAATCACAGATGAAACAAAACATTAAATGGACTATATATATTATGATATTTTTATAATTAATATGAACATTTAATATTAGATTTTTTTCTATAAGTTTGGTGAATATTAAAAAAATGTAAATAGTTGGTCATTCCCAGTTGGTAGTAGGGGTTTATAATCTTTGAAAGATGATTTAACAATATCTAACAATGTACAATGTACATACCTTTTGCCTTGCATATGTCTATATGCTGTTGTTTTTTTTTTATTTTTTTTGCTACACCCTTGGGATATGGGAGTTCCTGGGCCAGGATCAAATCAAAGCTGCAGCTATGACCTACACCATAGCTATGGCAATGCCAGGTCCTTAACCTACTGCACCACAGTAGGAACTCCTATAATCTATTTTTTTCTGTAATATTTTAGGCAGATACTCTTTGACCAATGAGAAATTATCATACAGCTTTTTTTTTCTCACTTTTGTTCAAGAGAATATAAAGGTAACTTCATGTTTCCTATAGCATTGTTGATGGAGTTTTTAAAAATGTTTATTTAAGATGATTTTAAACATCAAAGCTAGTTATTTGTAAGGTCATATAGATATTTAAGATTAAGGTCAAATTTTAGGAAATTTCTATGAAGTTTCTTTCCAATGTGACCTGTTAGATTTGGAGTAATTTTCCACAGGCTAACTTCTGGGTCCAAGCATTTTAAATCTTGCTTCTCATTCACTGCTCAAATACTTCTTTTGCTAGATTTTGGAGGGCATGAGCATGTTTATTTTGTCATGCAACATGTGCTCCTTGTACAACCACTGTGGAAAACAGTATGGAGGTACCTTAGAAAACTATATATAGAACTACTATATAACCTAGCAATCCCACTCTTGGGCATATATCTGGAGAAAACTTTCCTTGAAAAAGATACATGTACCCATCTGTTCATTGCAGCACCAGTCACAATACCCAAGGTGTGGATGGAGTTCCCTTAGTGGCTCAGTGGTTAAGGAATCCGACTAGGAACCATGAGGTTGCATATTCGATCCCTGGCCTTGCTCAGTGGGTTGAGGACCCGGCATTGCCGCGAGCTGTGGTGTAGTTCGCAGATGTGGCTCGGATCCTGTGTTGCTGTGGGTCTGGTGTAGGCCAGTGGCTACAGCTCTGATTCAACCCCTAGCCTGGGAACCTCCATATGCTGTGGGAGTGGCTCAAGAAATGACAAAAAAAAAAAAAAAAAGACGTGGAAACAACCTAACTGTCCATTGACAGATGAATGGATTAAGAAGATGTGGTGTATATACACTACTCAGCCATAAAAAAAGAACAAAATAATGACATTTGCAGCAACCTGGATGGAACTAGAGACTCTCATACTATGTGAAGTAAGTCAGAAAGGGAAAGACAAATACCATACGATATCACTTATATCTGGAATCTAATATATTACACAAATGAGCCTTTTCACAGAAAAGAAAATCAAGGACATGGAGAACAGACTCTTGGTTAATGAGGGGGGAGGGAGAGGGAGTGGGGTGGTTGGGGAGCTTGGGGTTAATAGATACACAAACTATTGCCTTTGGAATGGATAAGCAATAAGATCCTGTTTTATAGCACTGGGAACTATCTAGCCACTTATGATAGAGCCTGATAATGTGAGGAAAAAGAATGTATATATGTATGTGTGACTGGGTCACCTTGCTGTATAGTAGAAAATTGACAGAACACTGTAAACCAGCTATAATGGAAAAAAATAAAAATCATTAAAAAGAAAAAATAAAATGTGCTCCTTCATGCCAGGTCACCAAGTATATTGCACAGTAGGCACAAGCTTTTCTGGAAGCCATTACTATACTGGAATGGCTACTAAAAATTATACATGGAAATAACTGTAAATAGTACTGTGTACGTGTGTATATAGAGTATTACTGTGTGTGTGTGTGTGTGTGTGTGTGTATATTTAAAATCAAATATATATCCTTACCTTACCTTTCTCTTAGATTAAGTCCCGAAATTCCCATGCTTACTCCAGTGACCTTGACGTAATGGAAAGTTTACATAAGAGATGTTGGAGTAGAAACTAATCATAGTTAAAATATTTTATTTTTCCTTATTTTTTCAAAAACATAGAATATTATAGATACCTTGCTGGGGGCCTTCTTTTCAGGATCTTAAGAGTTATCTGAGCATATGAGGGGACTTGGGAACTTAAAACTAAAGTTTTATGGAGTTCCCTTATAGCTCAGCAGGTTAAGGATCCAGCATTGTCACTGCTGTGGCTCTGGTTACAGCTGTGGCATGGGTTTGATCTCTGGCCCAGGAACTTGTGCATGCTATGAGCAAACCCCTTCTTCCAAAACAACTCTAAAGTTTTATGAGCTTTCTTATAATCTGCTTCTACTAATAGGAAAAAAAAAAAAACCCGAACATTTCATAGCTCTCTTAACAACTACTTACATTCTACATTTTACCCAGAAAGTTCTGTAATCACTATTATTTATTTTACATCAATTCCTCAATTTTCAAATTCATTATTTTTTTTCTTTTTAGGACCATACCTATGGCATTTGGAAGTTTCCAGGGTAGTGGTAGAATAGGAGCTGCAGCTGAAGCCCTCTCCACAGCAATGGAAGCACTGGATCCGAGCCACATCCATGACCTACTTGCAGCTTGCAGCAATGCCAGATCCTTAACCCACTGTGCAAGGCCACAGGTACTACATCAGGTTCTTAATCCACTGAGCCACAATGGGAACTCCTTAAATTCATTATTTTGACTCGTATATTGATTTATTATTCTTTTTTTGTGGAATAATTAGGATATCCACTTTCTCATTCTTGAATATCTGAATATCTGTATTTCTGCTGTCTTCATAGGTGTATAATATCTTGTCTGGGTATAGAATTCTGTTCCTATTTTATTTTTTCTCAAAATTCTGAAGTCATTGTTCAGTTGTTTCCCAGCCTTTATTGTTATGGAAGATATGAAAAGTAAAAGTTATATTTGGTTTTCTTTTTAGATAATCTGCTTCTGATTTGCCTGTTTTTCTTGCTGATTTTTTGCTATGGATATTAATAGGTGTTTTCCTTTATCCTTGACAGTAAAAAGTTATGCATAGGTATAGATTTACGCTATCAATCCTTTTCTTTTCTTTTTTTTTTTAAGGGCTGGTGGAAGTTCTTAGGCTAGGTGTCGAATTGGAGCTGCAGCTGATGACCTATGCCACAGCCACAGCAATGCCAGATCCAAGCCACATCTGTAACCTAAGCCCACAGCTCATGGCAATGCTGGATCCTTAGCTCACTGAGCAAGGCCAAGGATAGAACCTGGATCCTCATGGATACTAGTCAGGTTCTTAACCCGCTGAGCCACAACAGGAATGCCTATAAATCCTTTTCTACAAAGTTTTTTTTATTATTTCTCATAAATCTGCTATGTCTTTTTGTGGAATTTGTGTGTGTGTGTGTGTGTGTGTGTGTGTGAAGGTTAGTTATTAAATAGAAGAAATATTTGATTTAGCTTCAGGGCTTTGAATCAGGAAAATCTTTCTTTGAGTCCCAGCTCTGCTCTTTAGTAGCTTGTTATTTTGGAATGGTTTATGTAAATTTAATATGCCCTCATTTTTTAAGCAATAAAGTAATAATAATAATAATATCTGCTTTAGCACTGAGAGGAGTAAATTAACTATAATGCGGTACATATTTAGAACAGCTTCTGGCATAAACAAGTTCTCAATAAAATTAGATACTTTTAATTGTTTTCCTCCATCACAGTTTTACATTATGTGAATATGTTATTCATCTCCATGAAATCTTCTCTGATTTTATTTCGTTTCCTTCTCATCACTCCTTGCCTTTTAAAATATATTTTACAGATACAATGTCCTATGCATTCTCATTGAAAATATACAATTATGTGTTACAGATTTTCTAACATTTCCTCTTGTTTTTTTATTTGTTTCTGGTTTATTTACTTTTAAGTGACTCAATTTCATAGATCATTACAATTCTAGAGGAAAATTGCCCAGAGGAAAAAAAATGATCAGCTTGTGGTAGACATCTTGTTGCTACCTCATTTGATTTTTTTCTGTTTTTTAGAATCCACTCGAACATCTTTACCTACAGTCATTCTCTGGTGATTGTTATAAATGAATACACTTTGATAGGTATGTCTAAGAATTCCTTGTAAGAAATAGTTCCCCTTGGCTAATTGCCTTATTTCTATGTGACAGGCGATTACAGGAGATGATATAGAAGATTTCACTTATTGGGTGACAGCATGTCTTCATTGAGTCAGAAATATGGTCACAAGCTTTTAATCCATTGGTTATGTTTCATTTGACTATTACAGTATTTTTAGTGTCTTTAGATACTGAATGCACTTTATTTCTGTATAATACCAACTACTCTCATTTGGTTTTACACCAGGCCACTTCACTCTTATTTCTACATCTTGCTCGTAAGCATATAAGATTGTGATTCCTTAGATGATGTAAAGTTTGTGCAAGTGAACCTCAGTGTGGTAAGAGGCCATAAAGTCATCTCTAAACCTGCCAACTGATATATTCGATCAGTGCATTCACCTAACATTTATGGAGTACCTACTTTGTGCCAGAACTTTAGATAAGTTATTTGAGTTTGTTTCTGTTTTATATTATACATTCATTTGTTTTTTTAGATTCCACATATAAGCGATATGTCTGGCTTATTTCACTAAGCATAATATTCTAGAGGTTCATCCACATTGCTGCAAGTAGCAAAATTTTATACATTTTTGTGACTAATAGTCTATTGTGATATATATTGCAATATATATGTGTATATATATGTACATGTTGAATGTATATGTGATGTGTGTGTGTATATATACACACACCTCTTGTTTTTCCATTCATCTGTTGATGGTCACTTGGTTTGCTTCCATATATCAGCTATTGTACATAATGCTGCTAAGAACATGGGGGTACATGTATCTTTTCAAATTAGTGTTTTCATTTTTTCCAGAATACTCAGGAGTGGAATTGTTGGATCTTACCCTAGTTCTATTTTTAGTTTTTTAAGGAAATTCCATACTTTTTTCCATAGTGGTTGTACCAATTTACATTCCCACCAACAGTGTACAAGGATTCCCTTTTCCCCACATTCTTGTAAAATGATTAATATTTTTCAGTTTTCCTGGTCAGCTGGCTCATTCCCAAGTGAAATGTTTTCTGTACATGGCCAGTGATATAGCTCACTGATTTATTAATCTGATGGCAGTCTAGTTAGCGCTCTCTGCTAAACCCTCAACCAGCTGGTTCAAACTGAAGTTTCTCAGCCATGAATTTATTGAAGCAGCTTATAACATTGCTCTTTAATTTCCTACATGTCTAGTCCAAACAGTATTTGGAAGCTTGTGGCTTCCAGCCCCACTGGGCCGAGTTACAAGTCAAGAAGGCATACTGCTGCTTCTTTCTGATGTTTATGTAGCTGATACTCATTCCAATAGCCATCTCATCTGAATTTATGGCTGCCATGGGGAGATTGAATTCCTGATAAAAATTTTTCTGAACTCCTACAGGCATTCCCATTGTACCATCTCCTGGAGACCTCTCATAGGCCTCTGAATATATACAGAATTTTCACTCATATTCAAAATTGAGAGAATGTGCCATTGGCCTATGTTTTTTCCAAGCATTGCTGAATCTGTAATATAAACTTTCACTGATCATATCTTTGATAGTACAGCTTCTCATTTGATTAGCACTTGTGAACATCTAGAGCTTAATAATAAAAAATATTGTCTATTGGGGAACCATTATGTGCCAAATACTACAGAGATTATTTTCTTGGATCTTCACAACAACCACTTATAATGGAACTAGTATCGAATCCCGAGTTTAGGGATAGAAAGATGGTAAACTAGAATGAATTTTCCAAGGTCTGTCCTACTAGTTGATGGATCTGGGAATTTCAACTCAACTTTCTATGGGTTTAGAACATGAGGTCTTGACAAAAATATTATTATCCCCAGAATATTAGTTTTTACATTGCCCTATAATTATGAAGCCCTGAAATGTACTAAAGTCATCAAATAAAGATTGTTAGTTCTTCCAGCCTAGCAGTGTGTATTCTATATATAAGGTTATCTCCTAAAGATATAAATAGAACAATTTATATTTATATTACAATGTTTTAATGGCCGTACTCTCAGCTTGGACAAGAGATTTCAGACTAGTGACTGATAGTGGCGCTGAAGTTGGACCTGATAATGCCAGGAATAATGCTAAACAAAGAACGGGGAAAAGGGAGTTCCATCCAGCTGAAATATTAGGAACCAAAGGCCAGAAAGTATCCAAATAGATGGCATATTTCAAGAAAAGGACAAGCAATTTGTGTGGCAAGGGTAGAGTATGTATAGACAGTTGAAGTAATGGGGGGGGGGTAAATTGTGAAGGATCTTTGATGTTCTTTACCTTATTAACAATGGTGTGTGTGTGTGGTGGTGGTGGTGGTGATGATGGGGGTGGTGGTTGCAGTGGCTAGAGCCAATGGGAAAGACTTTGAGTGATAATAGCAGGCATACAATAAAATCCTTGATTTACTGCCTAGTCTATGATCTTGGACAAGTAACTGTTTTTACACCTCTGCTTCCTAAAAATAAATAGGGAATATAATCCCTACTTCATTGTGTTTTTGAAACATTAAATAAAATTAAATAAACAGAACGCAAACAGTATGTCTGGAATATAAAAGGTACATAGAATAGGCAAATGTACTTTTCAGTCTCTCCTGAACTGATTATTTACTTAATTTGAATGCCCCTTTACTAAAACATGTTGGATGGGTAACAATTTACTATATCTGCACAAGCAAACCTGTGAACCAAATTCGCCTAAGATGAGTGATACCTAAACTTCTTTCTCTTAGATGAGGCCCCTCAAGTGTAGTAATGTGACAGAATATAAAAAAGAATGCATTATCTTGAAATAGTAACTTAGAAGCTAAGGGATAAACCTGAGGGACAATTATTCAAAACATTATTTCTATCAATATATATGTGTGTTTGTGATTCATTCGTTTAGTAAACATTTAAGTGCTTTCTCTGTGCCAGGTACCATGCTAAATGATAGTGATTTAGAGATATAAGATATGGCTCCTCTCCGAGCCTAATTGCATGGTGCCCATGATTCATTTTAGTATCTTATAAAGTATTTTCATGCACAGATTTTTCCTTCTCAGGAAACATACATACTCAACAACATATATACACCACCCATATGTTTCAAGATGTTTTTCAAAGCCCATACGGAATGTCTAAACATTGTGAGCTCATTATAAGCATTCAGTACTTATTGTTCAAATTTATTCTTCAGAATGATCCCTGGATCTCTCACTTCTCTTTCAAGAACACTTTTACTTCTTTGTCCCTTGGAGGGAGTTTACTCTAAGTGCATTTTAATGTGTGCTGTAAAAAAGGGCAGCACAGCTGAAGACTGATTGAAAATCTGATCTTTTCCCTAATGTCACAAGGACATTCTGAGACAGTGACTGAGGAGCTATGCACCGGTACCCAGCTGGATCCCTGATACTTACATTGACAGTTGCATTATCAACAGACACATTGATTTAGAGTGAATTAAGTAACCAATTTCCATTTTCAAGCCTCCAATTCCATTTTAGCACCAGGAGATTTTAACCAGTATTCTTGTAGGTGAAACCTGACTGTGTTAAGGAGGGTGCCTGAACAATTAATTGGAGGGAGGCAGGTTAGGGAATTAGAGTTTTGAGCTTTGTTCCCCAGTCTAGCCTGCTGGGTAACCTTGAGTAACTTACATCATGACTGAGTCTTTGTTTCTAAAAATCAAATCTTATTTGCTGTAATCCTGAAGAATTTTGGATTACTGACTTGCTACATGTAACTCTCAAGGTAACTATATGCAAGGAATTGCTATAGCTGTAGAATTTTGCAAATTGTTGAAATGAAACATTGGGTTGGTCTTGAAATATACTACATTTCATATGTATAGCCACTAAAATAAAAAGCAAAGTGAAACACTTAAATGGTCTCATTTCCACCATGATTCTGCCAGATTGATTGAGCATGGTAGAATAGGAAGAGAGGAAGAGAAGAACTCTTATATACAAATGTACAAAGTCATTGTAAGGCATACAAAAATATTAATATTGCATAATTACTCTTCTGGGTAAAAGTTTTTCCAATTTAAATGCTTTAATGATGTATTAGTGCTATTTATCACCAAGATATTTTATTTTTTTATTTTAATTTTTTATTTTTTTTGTCTTTTTTCTATTTCTTTGGGCCGCTCCCGTGGCATATGGAGGTTCCCAGGCTAGGGGTCGAATCGGAGCTGCAGCCACCGGCCTACGCCAGAGCCACAGCAACGCTGGATCCGAGCTGCATTTGTAACCTACACCACAGCTCACGGCAACGCCGGATCGTTAACCCACTGTGCAAGGGCAGGGACCGAACCTGCAACCTCACGGTTCCTAGTCGGATTCGTTAACCACTGCGCCACGACGGGAACTCCTCACCAAGATATTTTAAACAACAAAGGTATAACCAGAATTATTTTGAGTCAAACTGTGAATACACAGTTTTACTCAAGTATTCATTCTCCTTCTCACCTTCTCTCTGATATATATATATATATTATACTATTATAATTTATGCTGCTGGAATAATTATATGACATTTTACAATTCACATGTAAGTCAGCTGAAACTAGTATTATTCTTGTTATTTCATACTTGGAGATATTGAGGTTCAAGTTGATTGCTACTATTCCCTAGCTATGACTAAACTCTGGTCTTTTGCACCCACTGATAGTGATCTCTTTGCCACAGGATGCTGTGTATATGAAATTGCAGTACAGCTATGACACCTAAGAGATTTGAAAGATTAATTTGGGCCAAAGGCCTCGAGGAAAGAAGATTTCATTACTGAGGTGGGGTACTTGAAGTATGGCATTTATTTATAATAGAGAACATTAAAAACACATGGTACTTTACCTCATTTTTAACCTCATGAAACCCATAGTTTCTGAAAATAAATAACTTCCGGTATTTTATTAGAGTTGTGTTTTATAGACTCTATTTTGGAGGAGTTCCATAAAAAAAACAAGGACAAATACCTTTGGGAAATATTGCACATCATATCCTTTTCTTGGAGACTCTTAGTGTGTACTAGATGAAGTGTTAAGAGAAACCCTTTAAAAAGGAAATTTGTTCAAGTTTGTTAAACTTGACTTTTCTTTCTTTTTTAATCTAACGCCTATTAAACCTCTTCTTTGAAACATTAATATTTATGTGAAATTAAATTTGGAAAATGGAAAATGATCGTCCCATTTCTTCTGCTAACTACATCAATTATTTTTCCTTAAGTACTCTGTAAGAGAAAAGTAAAAGAATCCAGGATAAATTAATAATGAATATGGCTGTGCTCAGAGTTAGTACCACTAGAATTGAAACTATAAAGACCAAGATGCGTTTTTCCTATGCTTATTAATAGCCTCACACATCACAGTTGCTCAGTATAGTCTTATAATGCTTCCATTTACATGTTGGCATGTAAATCTGCTCTGAACATTTTTATCTGTTATAAGAATAAAATATTTCTAGACTTTTAAGAAAAACAAGTATCTTTTCAGAGTTATTAGGCATTTTTCTAAGAGCTTAGGGCTGGAACAGTTATCCTTTTTATATTTCTTGTAATTTCATTATCTGAGGTTATTTTTAAGTCTTATCTCCATCTTTCTTATTCAGCTCTTTAGCTTAATCAAATGCTTGTTGCGAGGTCATGATTTCGTTGTTACTTTCAGGATGTAACTTTATTTTGGCTGATTGACTTATCTTGAATGTTGCTTATACTGATGTACCTATCAGAATAAAGCCACATTTCAATGTGTTTTGTGGCAAGGCGTCTCTTGAAATATGAAGTTGTCCTTGATGTCCAGCCTCTTGAGAAAAGGGCATATATTTCAAGTCAGATGCAGAAACAGAGTGATAATTCTGTTAAAGAGTGGGGATCTTTCTCCCTTCAATTGATCAAGATGTCCTAGGGTATTCCTGGATTGTGCACTGTAAGATTTTGCCCGTTGAATAGAGGAATTCTGCAAGATAAGAAATTAATAAACCTAAGGAAGATGCTGTTGAAAAGTGTCCTAGACTTTTGTGGTCCAAGTACTGATGTGGCAAGACAATGGAAAGAATTGGTGTTAAGACCTTCAGACACTGAAAACAAATGAGACATGGTAGGATTCAAGAGTTAAATGTTTAACTCTCTAGTTTTATCCCTTATTTCTCACTGTTTCACCAGATTTCTTTTGTACAAATTTATTAAACATATTTCAGATTCTTGAATGGATTACTCTCTCTTCCCTTTGGTTCTTTTCACCTTGAATTTCCTCTATCTGGATAAATTCCTCTATCCCCCCTTGACCCTACTCCCACTCTAAACTGATAAAATCGTACACATCCTTCAGTTCTTTTCAGATGTTATTTTTTTCTGGAAAGGTGTTCTTGATCCTTGCCCACGCACCCTCCCTCATTTAGGTTATGCATTGGATGTCTCTCCTGTGTGATCTCATAGCACCCTCTGTTTTTCCCATCTCTGTACCCGCACTTCTGTATAGTAAATATCTCTTGTCTCTCTTACCAAAATTTGAGCTCTCTTTGGATAAGGACTCTGCCTTTCTTGTTTGTCATCCTATTTATAACAGTGCCTAGCAGATAGTAAGTACTCAAAAATATTTGTTGAATGAAAATATATGATATCTTGTTATTTTCCAATATGTTTACTGTGTTTTTTGCTGTGATTCTTTTTATTTTTTTTTTTTTATTTTCCCACTGTACAGCAAGGGGGTCAGGTTATCCTTACATGTATACATTACAATTACATTTTTCCCCCAGCCTTTCTTCTGTTGCAACATGAGTATCTAGACAAAGTTCTCAATGCTATTCAGCAGGATCTCCTTGTAAATCTATTCTAAGTTGTGTCTGAAAAGCCCAAGCTCCCGATCCCTCCCACTCCCTCCCCCTCCCATCAGGCAGCCACAAGTCTCTTCTCCAATTCCATGATTTTCTTTTCTGAGGAGATGTTCATTAGTGCTGGATATTAGATTCCAGTTATAAGTGAGATCATATGGTATTTGTCTTTGTCTTTCTGGCTCACTTCACTCAGTATGAGGTTCTCTAGGTCCATCCATGTTGCTGCAAATGGCATTATGTCATTCTTTTTTATGGCTGAGTAGTATTTCATTGTGTATATATACCACCTCTTCCGAATCCAATCCTCTGTCGATGGACATTTGGGTTGTTTCCATGACCTGGCTATTGTGAATAGTGCTGCAATGAACATGCGGGTGCACGTGTCTCTTTTAAGTAGAGTTTTGTCTGGATAGATGCCCAAGAGTGGGATTGCGGGGTCATATGGAAGTTCTATGGATAGATTGCTAAGGTATCTCCAAACTGTTCTCCATAGTGGCTGTACCAGTTGACATTCGCACCAACAGTGTAGGAGGGTTCCCTTTTCTCCACACCCCCTCCAGCACTTGTTATTTGTGGATTTATTAATGATGGCCATTCTGACTGGTGTGAGGTGATATCTCATGGTAGTTTTGATTTGCATTTCTCTTATAACCAGCGATGTTGATTTGCTGTGATTCTTATTCTAGGTTGCCAGAAGGAATGAAGAAGAATGGAGAATGACTCTCATAATTATAGCATCTTGGAAATTTTGAGCAGAAGCTCGTCTGACAATGGAAAAAGGTAAGTAGATATCATTGTGTCTCAAACTGAAAGACCAGGAATATTTCTAATTTGCTTTTGATACCTTCTGTACAAATTAGATCTTCTCTGTGTGATTCTATTGCTTTCATAAGTCATGGCAATTATTCAAATTTATTTCAAGAAAGGAAACAAAAAACAAAGAACCTATTTGTTAATCTTTAAAGGGATGTAAGTACATTATTTGAAAATGGCCAGCAGTTTCACACAGTATAAATGAAAATATCTATAATGTGATTTATTTATATCAGGTATTTTAAAATGTATTTTTCAGATGCATGCACTTAAAAGCCTTACCCTCCCCTCATCCAAAGGTGTTATTTATTCAGAATGTTCAATATACTGTCTGAAAAGAAATTTTTGCTGTACCTTTTCCTTTGCTGTTAGCAGACTATGTCATTGGCTGTTGAAGACTCTAACCATAGCCTTTGAACAGAAATGATGAAAAGGAGGAATTAACCAGGCTAGGAAGGTGACAAGGTACCCAGAAGGACTGGGGAGTAAAGTAAATTGATATTTATTTGATTATCTGACCCGGAAGGACTGAAGAGTAAAGTGAATTACATTTATTTGATTATCTGACTGAAAAAAAGAGATAGCCTTTCTGCTTTCTTTCTTTTTACTCATTGTACTCAGCTTTTCTACATTCTCTAGTTTGGCTAAAATAATGCCTAATTCCAATATTTTTCCTTGTACAAAATTATAGCATCTCTATGCTTTGTAATATTTCTGCCAAAACCTTCATGTCTATTATTGATGAGGGAAATAGTACAGTTCTCTAGGAAATTATGTTTCAATAATCTAATGGTTTGGTTATGAAAGGAATGAAAGAAAACTTTAGAAGATTGACCAAGTACATTTTCCTACCATGGTGAGACTGCACTGATACTTTGTCGCTGAACTTCTAATTTTAGCCTCAAATAGGATGAAATATGGCTAAGGTTAGATTGTTCGTAGAGCGAATTGTGGAAAATTTAATGATTCTTCAGTCAATCATTAAGCAAGAACTATGAAACCCCTATACCATGCTCACCCTGTCCTAGCTATTGCAGAAGAAGGCACAGCAAAATGGAACTATATTCCCAGATCTAAAAAAAAAACAAAAAACAAAAAACACCCCCTTATGATCCTGTTGTGGAGAGAAGCAAGTCTCACCCCAAGATCATGAGATAATTTTACCAATTGTGAGTGCTAGAGATATGGTTCAAAATGTGTCGTTATGCAAGCTCCAAAAATACAAAAATCACTGTCGGCTTGGGTCATCCAGAAAAATCAGTGTAAGATTCTCCAGGGGATGGGATGTCCTAGCTGTGCCTTGAAAAACTGTTCTATGTGTTCTCTTGTTAAAGGTTGAATGGACACTTTTTATTTCCTTCCGAAATGCACATTCAGTTAAACCGTTTAAACTACTAGAAATAAAGGAGATGAGCAGAGAAGAGGGAAAGAATTTTCTATGAGATAGAGGAGACCAGATAAATAAAAGGGTTTTGGCCTGTTATTATTAGTTTGCTCAAATCCAAATTATGTCAATAACCTACCTTAAAGTATGTGTTAATCTGGGAGTTCCCACTGTAGCTCAGCAAGTTAAGGACTTGACCTTGTCTCTGTGGGGATATGGATTTGGTCCCCGGCCTTGCTCAGTGGGTTAAGGATCTGGCATTGCCCATAAGCTGCGGCATAGATTGCGGATATAGCTTGGACAGTGTGAGCTGGCGTATGTCTCAGATGCAGCTCTGATTCAAGCCCTGGCCTAGGAACTTCCATATGCCAGAGGTACAGTCATTAAAAAAAAAAAAGTATATGCTCATCTACCCATGTTCTCCTCTTTGGGTCTATTAGATTTAGAACTGTAGCTTAGAATAAGAGCAAATACTTATATAGCACCTGCTATATGTCAGGAACATTCTAAACCATTTTGCAAATATTTATTTCAGCCTTATAACTCTATTCAGCTTTACTGATGAGGAAATGAGGCACAGAGAGGTAAAGTTACTTGCTCAGGTCATATAACTATTATGCAGCAGAACCAATCTTTTTTTTTTTTTAATTTTGTCTTTAATCTACTTTTTTTTTTTTTTTAGCTGTTTCTTGGGCTGCTCCCGCAGCATATGGAGGTTCCCAGGCTAGGGGTCTAATCGGAGCTGTAGCCCCTGGCCTACGCCAGAGCCACAGCAATGCGGGATCCGAGCCGCGTCTGCAACCTACACCACAGCTCACGGCAACGCCGGATCGTTAACCCACTGAGCAAGGGCAGGGACCGAACCCACAACCTCATGGTTCCTAGTCGGATTCGTTAACCACTGCGCCACGACGGGAACTCCAGAACCAATCTTTGAACCCAGACAGCTTATTTACAGTTTTTAAACACTATTCATTGTGCCCTAGATTAAACTTGTTTACTCGTAAAACCTCACTTGACTTCTAGGTGTATCTCGATGTAGTTAAACTTGTGTCCTTAGTGCCTCTTTCTTTGGTTTCCTTTGATCTCTATTTTATTTCTGCTACATATTATGTAGGTAGGAGATCTGGTGGGAGCATTGCTTCAGGGATCAGAGATGAGGTTTGTATTTATGAAAATAGAACTTTTTCACTATCTATGGAATTATGCTTTGAATTATTGAACACTTAGCTAGCTTCTTTGATTAGGCTCTTATGTACCAATGAGTTGAGGACTATAATAATCTATCAGCTGAATATATGCCAAGAAGGTGTGATTTTTATACCCTAATCTAGACAGGGCAAGATTCTATAGCAAACTGCCCACAGCAGCTCTCCTATGGTGAGCACACATTGTGAAGAGGTAAAAATACTTCTCCACCAGCCTTTGTCTTCCCATTTCTTTGCTCATTCTTATCATGGAGTCTTCGCCTTAAGGTTTATATTTATGAGTATTAATAGCTTCTTACATTTTGGCCTCTAAAAATCAAACCAACTACTACAAAGTACTTGTTTGATAAGACTCGATAGTACTTAATAGTAAAGCTATGTCTGGTAGGGCTTTAAGCGCGATCACTTTTGACTCCATTTATTTTTGATAACCTATACTCAAGGCATCAACATTTTTGCCAAGTTCCTTCTCAAATAGTTTTCTGAATTCACATGTTGAAGGAAGAGCCAAGTGCATAGACTAGAGGCATTTCTGCCCTGCATACTGCATGAAGTCTTGGCTCTTTCACCTTCCCTGCTGGCTCAGACTGATGTCCACCCTCTTGTTTCCCTCACCACTGACCCTGCTGAGGAATATTATTGCAGTCCACACTCATCTCAACCTGAGAGCAGATCTCAAGGTGGATTGGAAATGGAAAGTATTTCACCTTCACTGAAATGCTGAGGTTCTACATCAAAATATTATCTTGTTTATTTTGCTTTTGTTTGAGAAGGCAGAGGAAAGGAATTCCACTCTGCCTGTCATAGTGATTGACAGAAATGAAGCATGAAAGAGAGCAACTGTGTTTATGAGCCAGGAAGGTGAAAACTAGACAAGACCTGGATCATATATTTTTAACAACTCAATAAATTTCTTTCATCCATTCCCCAAATCTTCACATTCTAGCCAGAGAAGAATGACATCAGGTTTCAGCTAGGAATGAATTTTTGTTTGTGAAGGTTGGAAAAGTAGAACTATAAAACATATTTTTGATGAAATTACAGTAGCCTCCAGAGTCTCACTCAAACCTAGTCCTTGGGGCTATGCTATTCTTAAAGAAAAGAAAACCAAAGCAAGGTCTTTGTGCTATTTCAGTAATTAAATTCTAGATGAGTCTGAAACAGTCTCTCTTTACTCAGAGTTAGGTATTGTTTTCTCACTGTATTAGAAGAATGTCTGCCTTACTTTAGTGTCCTAAGCCCTTGACATTCAGAGTGGAATCAGGGAAAAACTGGTTATAGTAAACACATTTTTGTGGAGGAGGTTTGACAAGTTTGGAGCCAATCAGTGGGAAAACTCTGTCAGGTCATACAGGTGATTGCCTATGTCTCTTTTCTGGGAAATCCTGGAGAGGATTTGTCTTAGAAAGTAAAAATCCTTTCCTCCTTTTAACTATGTATTCCTCCACCTTAAAAGTTATTACTCTTATTGAGGGAATATAATATTGTTGAAAGAGAACAGATTTTGAAGCAAAACCGATTGGAAACATAGCTGTGCAAATTAATAGCTTTGAGTGAAGTCTTAGAAAAATAATTCACAGTTCTGACTGTTTCATCTTCTACTAATAGTAAATAATATTTTTCATCTTTGAGGATTGTTCAGAAAAAAATGATATATATATATATATATAATATATCAATGAGATATAAATCTTCATCAATATAGTTAATTCTGAAGTCCCAACTACATACATTTCTCCGAGTGATGTTTCTATTCATCCTCAAATGTTAATGATGGGTCCTGAAATCTAAGAAATATTTTGTCAATCTTTTCCTACCTGTTTTCTCCTGTTCCTTAATTTGCATTGGGGTAAATTTAATTTGGAAGTTGCTGCTTTGCATGTGTTAAATGAATTTGATGAAAAGAATATTCACAAGGGACTCTTCCTAAGCAGGTTGGCTGATTTATTTGTTACAAAATTAATAGCTCCCCAAAGGAGAATGAGGCCCCATGATTATGGCACAAGACTGCACTGGATGCTTGATTCTAGTCATAGGTATGTACATGATGCAATTTAAAAATTGTTAGTAAAAGGCCTACCCAATCCTAATGATCTTCATCATAATAGTCCCTGCCACCTGCCTCTGCCACCTACCATAGACTTGGTTATGTGGTAAAGCTCAAAAGAAATTTGAGCTTCCCCAACTTCCCAAAGGGGTAAAGAATGTCTTTATAACCTGTCATGAATATATTACATGATACCAACTGTGTAAATTGTGATCCATATGCTAAGGTGTTCCTTCTTCCATAATAGTTTAATGGCAAAACTTAAATGAACTTGGAAAAATAAAAAGGAGTAACTGAGCAATTTTGGATATATATGCTAACAATACAATTTATAGAAGATCTATCCAGCTAAGGTTCTTTACTCCATCTCAACCATCACATATTTTTAATTTCATTTTTTCGTATATCTATTCAGCATATTTACTTGACAAATTTAAACATTGTATGAGACATTTTTAATTGTGGGAGACAGAAGAGAGAACAAGGCAAATGATGACTCTGTTCTCATGGATTTTACATTGTGGTGGGGGGAATTGGACAGTAAAATGTTAAATAAGATTATGACAGATTGTGAAAAGAACTGTGATGAAAATAAACAGGCTGATGAGATAGACAGATTGGAAGTCCCTAGTTTATAATGGGTGGTCAAGGCCTCTCTGAAATGGTGATGTTTAAACTAGGGCATGCGTGGTAAAAATAAGCCAGCCCTTCTAGGAAGTGGGACTGGAGTTAGAGGAAATAGCAAGACACTCTGATATGGGAAAGAAATAAGCATGCTTAAGGAATCAAATAAATTGCCGTAGCTGGATTCTGCTAAACAAGAATGTAAGCAGGAAGATAAAGCCATGTATAGCCACATAGGCCATGGGATCCATTTTGCTTAGCATAATCTCTGATTATTAGATGGCCTCAGAGTCCCTATACTCCACCTGACTGTCCATTACACCCACACGCCATGCACAAAAATAAACGCAAAATGGCTGAAGGACATGACACCATCAAACTCCTGGAAGAGGACATAGGCAAAACATTACCTGACATCAACCTTGCAAATGTTTTCTCAGGTCAGTGTCCCAAAGCAACAGAAATAAAAGCAAAAATAAACCAATGGTACCTCATCAAACTGACAAGCTTTTGCACAGCAAAAGAACCTGAAAAAAAAAAAAAACCCTAAAAAACAAAAACACAACTTACAGAATGGGGGGAAATAGTTTCCAATGATGCAGCAGACAAGGGCTTAATCTCCAGAATATACAAACATACAACTCAACAGCAAAAAAGCCCATAACCCAATTGAAAAATGGGCAAAGGACCTGAATTGACATTTCTCCAAGGAAGATATACAGATGGGCAACAAGCACTTGAAACAATACTCAACATCATGGATTATTAGAGAAATGTAAATCAAAACTACCATGAAATACCGCCTCACACCAGTCAGAAGGGCCATCATTAATAAGTCCACAAATAACAAATGCCGGGGGGGCAGTGTGGAGAAAAGGGAACCCTCCTGCGCTGCTGGTGGGAATGTCAACTGGTACAGCCACTATGGAGAACAGTTTGGAGATACCTTAGAAATCTATGCATAGAACTTCCATATGACCCCGCAATCCCACTCTTGGGCATATATCCAGACAAAACTCTACTTAAAAGAGACACATGCACCCACATGTTCATTGCAGCACCATTCACAATAGCAAAGACATGGAAACAGCCCAAGTGTCCATTGACAGATGATTGGATCAGGAAGATGTGGTACATATCCACAATGGAATACTACTTAGCCATAAAAAGGAACAAAATATTGCCATTTCAGCCATCTGGATGGAACTAGAGACTCATCCTAAGTGAAGTCAGAAAGAGAAGGACAAATACCATATGATATCACTTACATCTGGAATCTAATATATGGCATAAATGAACCTTTCCACAGAAAAGAAAATCCTGGACTTGGAGAATAGACTTGTGATTGCCAAGGGGGAGGGGAGGTAGTGGGATGGGTTGGGAGCTTGGGGTTAATAGGTGCAGACTATTGCTTTTGGAATGGATTAGCCATTAGATCCTGCTATTTAGCGCTGGGAACTATGTCTAGTTACTTATGAAGGAGCATGATAATGTGAGAAAAAAGAATGTATACATGTATGTGTGACTGGGTCACCATGCTGTACAGTAGAAAAAAAAAATAATGTGTTGGGGAAATAAAGGGAAAAAATAGGAACACCCTATTTTTCCATGTATTTTGAAAAAATTCAAACTTATGCAAACTTTGAATTAATTAATGTACCATTTTGCTACATTAATTTTCTCTCTTTCTTGCTTTCCCTCTGTCTCATAATATATACCTTAGGGGAAAAAGTATATACATGTACACTATTTTTGATGAATCATTTGAAAGTACATTGTAGACATTGTGACCCATTACCCCTAAATAATTTAGCATTCATCTCCTAAGAACAAAGAATATCCTCCTACATGACTATATTGTTATATCAGGTAAGAAATTTAACATTAATATATTATCTAATATGCTGTTCAAATTCATATATTTCAGTTATTCCAATAATATCCTTTAAAATTTTCCCTTCAGGTTACAACTCAGGATTACACATCGTTTTTAGTTATGTTTCTTTATATTCTTTTAATCTAGAGTATTCTTCCAAATTTATGTGTATGTGTGTATCCTTGATATCATGGATGATTATGAGGATTACAGGCAGGTTGTTTTGTAGAATGTCCCACAATATACATTTGTTTAAGTGTTTCATCAAGAATGGATTCTAGATTTAACATTTTGTCAAAAATATCATGCAGGTGCTACTGTGCTCCTCTTAGTAGCTATTAATAATAGTACTTCTATGAACTTTGGGCTGTATGTATCTTTTCGAATTAGAAAATTTATGGATATATTCCCGGGAGTGTGATTTCTGGATCATATGGTAGTTCTGTATTTAGTTTTTTAAGGAACCTCCATACTGTTTTCCATTGTGGTTGTACCATGTTACATTCCCACCAACAGTGTAGAAGGGTTTCCTTTTCTCAACATCCTCTCCAGCATTTGTCACTTGTAGACTTTTTGATGATGGCCATTGTGATCAGCGTGAAGTGGTACCTCGTTGTAGTTTTGATTTGCATTTCTTCAGGAATTAGCAATATTTTTTCATGTGTCTTTTGACCATCCGTATGTATTCTTTAGAAAAATGTCTATTTGATATGGTCTCAGGAACAAAGTCTAATACCAAATACTCCAAGTAAATGTGAAGTTCAAAGCGAAACTAACAGCAAGTGAACTTGAGTTCACATGAAGTTATCCAGGGTCACAAAACTGGTAAGTAGCACAGCTGGCATTTTGAGTCCAGACAGCCTTGCTTCAGAGACTTGCTTGCACACTTAGCGACTCTGCTACACTACTTCTCTTTGTTAATGGTTGCGTAGCATTTCTTTGTTACTAATGTCCCATAATTTATTTGACAACTTGAATATCATTGATCATGTATTTCCAGTTTGTACTATTTATACCCAATTCCATGGCAAATATATTTACAGAAACATCTTTGTTCATTTATTTAATTATTAGGATATGTTTTCAGTAGCCTTATTTGATTAAAGCCAGTTTCAGCTCTTGGCTAGTGTAGAGCTATTATTAGTATAGAGGTGTTTTTAGACTACTTCTTTTGTACATAGTGATAATAGCTATATTTTACTGAGTTCTTACAAAGTGGCAAAAATTGTGCAGAGTACTTTGTATCAGTTATCTCAGTTAATCTTCACAATGATATTAGGAAATACGTACCATCATTAGCCAACATTTTAGCTAAGCAAATTTAGGTTTAGAGATAATTTGTCCAAGGTCACATAGTAAACAGAGATTCAAACCCAGTTCAGTCTGACTCCAGAGCTCATTCTGTGGCCACTATTATTTTCTGTATGGAGCAGACATGCACAGCAGATTGAAGTGGGGGTAAATGTTAGAAGGGCACTATAATAATTCAGAGGGAGTACATTGGGATGGTGTTCTCCAAGTGTGGTCCCTGTGCTACAGCAATAGCACCATCTAGAATTTCTTAAACATAAAAATTATTGGGCCTCATACCAGACTTTCAGAACCAGAAACTCTGGAGTCGGGGCCTAGTTATCTGTGTTTTGACCATCCCTTGCAGGGGATTCTGATGCTCACTAAAATTTTAGGACCATTGGACTAAAGTGAGAGAAAATGAGATGCAATGGGGAAAAATCATATGATTTGGAGAGGATCATAGGGGATTTAGAGTTATATTTGGAGCATAGGTGAGAGAAAGGATAGTGGTTACATAGAAGAAAAGAGGGAAAGAATTATGTTTTCTCCATCAATTTGGAGTTAGATAAATTTTGACAGGTACATTCTGGACCACAAAAATAACTGTAAACTCTAAGTTATTTTCATTTCAAAAACACCTCTATACTAATAATAGCTCTATACAGTCAAGAGCTGATGCTGGCTTTGATCAAGTGAGGCTACTGAAATATTTGTTATTATTAATGAAAATATTTTCATTATTTTCATCCAGCTCTCGTAATAGTTAAAGTAAAGCATCAAGATGTTTGCTTTTTGCACTGAGGTAAGTGGGAGGGAGTGGTTGCAGTGGGAAATGTGTAGTCTTATTAAACACTAAAGAAAAAAAAAAGGATGCAGGGCTCTTATGAAAATGAAAGGATTGTCTAAGTTAATTTTAAACACATGCACATGTGGCTGGTATGATAGCATGAGTCAAGGAGATGACTATATTAATAAAATAGCATTATAGCAAATGGAAGTAATAAAACACTGCAGCATTCACTAGGCTACATCAGAAGCCTTACTGTGCTTTGATGCTTGCTTTTCAACCTTATTGGAAATTAAAAATTAAGCCCCTTGTGAGGAAAACCTGTTCCACCAGAAACAGTATCAAAAGCCTTCCTCTCAGTTAAATTAATTGCACTAGTATTTGCTAGGTTAAAGGAAACACCAGCAGTTAATGATAAACTCATCTCATGGGTGAAGTTTCTGATGAATTGCCTCTGGTCACCTAAACTAATAAGAACAACATATTTGGATAGTACTTGGTGGTTTTCAAAGCATTTCAGTATATACCATCTTAACTTATAAACTGGTGAATGAGGCAAGAAAGGTGTTATTGTTCTCATCTAGCTGGGGAATGGAGACTCACACAGGACTCTTATGACAAAGGTCTTGTTTTATAAAGGTCTTGACAGTAATGATATTGTCATTATTTTTTATACTTACTTTTATTAAAGTATAATTGATTTACAATGCCATACGAATTTCTTTTGTACAGTGAAGTGACACAGTCATATGCATATATATATATTATACATATATATATATATATATATTCCTTTTCTTATATTATCTTCTATCATGATCTATCCCAAGAGATTGGATATAGTTCCTTATGCTATAGAGTAGAACTTGATTATTTATCCATTCTAAATATAATAGTTTGCAACTACTAGCCACAAACACTCAGTCCATCTCATTTCCTCACCGTACCTCTTGGCAAGTCTGCTCTACCATGTCTGTGATTTCTTTCTGTATTGTAGATAGGTTCATTTCTCCTATATTTTATAGTTCACATATATGTGATATCGTATGGTACTTGTCTGTCTTGTTCTGACTGACTTTACTTAGTATGATAATGTCTAGTTGCATCTATGCTGCTGTGAATGGCATTATTTTGTTCTTTTTTATGACTGAGTAGTATTCCATTGCACCATATCTTAATCCATTCATCTGTTGATGGACATTTAGGTTGTTTCCATGGCTTGCTATTGTGAATAGTTCTGCTATGAACATAGGGGTGTGTTTATCTTTTTGAGTTATTGTTTTATTTGGTATATACCCAGGAATGATATTTCTGAATCATATGTTAGTTCTATTTCAGGTTTCTGAGGAACCTCCGTATTGTTCTCCATTGAGGTTGTACCAATTTACATTTCCTCCAGTGTAAGAGTGTTTCTTTTTCTCCACATCCTCTCCAGAATTTGTTATTTGTAGACTATTTTTTCAGGCTGTGCCTGTGGCATATGGAAATTCACAGGCTAGGGGTCAAATCAGAACTGCAGCTCCTGCCCTACGCCATGGGCCCAGCAAAGTGGGACCTGAGTTGCATCTGTGACCTACACCACAGCTCATGGCAATGCCAGATCCTTAACCCACTGAGTGAGGCCAGGGATCAAGCGTGCATCCTCATGAATATTACTTGGGTTTCTAACCTGCTGAGCCACAATAGGAACTCACTATTTGAAGACTTTTTCATGATGGCCATTCTGACTGGTGTGAGGTAGTACCTCATTGTAGTTTTGATTTGCATTTCTGTAATAATTAGTGATGTTGAGCAATTTTTCATATGCCAACTGGCCATACATATGTCTTCTTTGGAGAAGAATCTATTTAGGTCTTCTGCCCATTTTCGATTGGATTGTTTATTTTTGTTTTTTTGTTGTTGTTGTTGAGTTGTATGAATTTTTTGCATATTTAGGAGATTAAGCTCTTGTTGGTGCAACATCTACAACTATTTTCTCCCATTCTGTAGGTTGTATTTTCATTTTTAAAATGGTTTCCTTTGCTGTGCAAAAGCTTGTAAGTTTGATTAAGTCCCATTGTTTATTTTTGTTTTTATTTCTCTTGACTTGGGTGACTGACCTAAGAAAACATTTATATGATATATGTCAGATAATGTTTTGCCTATGTTCTTTTCTAGGAGTTTTATGGCTTTATGCCTTATGTTTAAGTCTTTACACCATTTTGAGCTTGTTCTTGTGTATCATGTGAAGGTGTATTCTAGTTTCATTAGTTTACAAACATCTGTCTAGTTTTGCCAGCGCCACTTGTTAAAGAGACTTTTTCTCATTTTTATATTGTTGCCTCCTTTCTTGAAGATTAATTGACCATAGGTGTCTGGGTTTATTTCTTGGTTCTCTATTCTCTTCCATCTGTTTCTGTTATGGTACCAGTTCCATACTCTCTTGATTACTATAGTGTTATAATATTGTCTGTAGTCTGGGAGTGTTATGCCTCATGCTTGGTTATTTTTCTTCAGGGTTGCTTTGGCAACTCTGGGTCTTTTAAGTTTTCATATAAATTTTTGGATTATTTGTTCTAGTTCTGTGAGAAAAGTCATGTGTAATTTGATACGGATTGCATTAAAACAGTAGATTGTTTTGGATGGGTTGGCCATTTTAACAATATTGGTTCTTCCCATACAAGAGCATGGGCTGTCTTTCCATTTCTTTGAATCCTCTTTAATTTCCTTGATTAATGTTTTATAGCTCTCAGCATATGAGTCTTTTACCTTTTTGGTCAGGTTGATTCCAAAGTATTTTTTTTGGGGTATGACTTTATATAGTATTTTTTTATGTCCCTTTTCTAATATTTCATCGTTAGTATGCAGAAATGCAACTGATATTGAATGTTAATCTTTTATCCTGCTACTTTGCTAAATTTCTTGATCAGATTGACAAGTTTTTGTGTGGCCTGCATAGGGTTTTCCATATATAGTATCATATCTGCATATAGTGACTATTTTACCTCTTCTCTTTCAATTTCGATATCTTTTATTTCTAATTCTTTTTTTTCT
Source organism: Phacochoerus africanus (assembly GCF_016906955.1). NCBI lineage: Eukaryota > Metazoa > Chordata > Mammalia > Artiodactyla > Suidae > Phacochoerus > Phacochoerus africanus. Next base: position 109,305,601 of record NC_062560.1, on the reverse strand, counting down.
GATTTTTGTGCCTAGGACTTCCAATACATTGAATAAAAGTGGTAAGAGTGGGCATCCTTGCCTTGTTCCAGATTTTAGCCAGAAAGCTTTCACCTTTTCTCCATTAAGTATTATATTGTCTGTGGGTTTGCCATAAATGGCTTTTATTACATTGATATTTGTTCCCTCTATATCCACTTTTGTAAGAATTTTTTGTTTTTTATTTTAATCAGGAATGGATTTTGAATTTTGTCAAATGCTTTTTCTACATCTATTGACATGATCATGTGGTTTTTGACTTTTCATTTGTTAATGTGGTATATTATATTGATTGATTTACATATGTTGAAACATCCTTGTGAACTTGGGATGAATCTCACTTGGTTGTAGTGCATAATCATATTTACTTATTGTTGGATTTGGTTTGCTGTAATTTGGTTAATTTTTGCACCTATATTCATTAAAGATCTTTGCCTATAATTTTCTTTTTTGGTAGTGTTTTTGTCTGGTTTTAGTATTAGGGTGATGGTGGCTTCATAGAATGTCTTTGGGAGTGTTCCTTCTTCAATCTTTAGAACAGTCTAAGAAGAATAAGTACAAGTTCTTCTTTGTATATTTGGTAGAATTCACCCATGAAGCCATCTAGTACTGGACTTTTGTTGTAGGAAGTTTTTTTTTAAATTATATATTTATGTTGTCATTCTGGATTGAATTTGTTCTGTTGTAAATTCCTCTTTCTGTAAGATGAGTTATGTTTAGGAAATTTCCTCAGGAGTTCCTGTTGTGTCTTAGCAGAAACAAATCTGACTTGGATCCATGAGGATGCAGGTTCAATCCCTGACATCATTCAGTGGGTCAAAGATTTGGTGTTGCCATGAGCTTTGGTGTAGGTTGCAGACACTGTTCAGATCTGGTGTTGCTGTGGCTGTGGCATAGGCCTGTGGCTACAGGTCCGATTCAACCCCTAGCCTGGAAACCTGCATATGCCATGGGTGAAGCCCTAAAAAGACAAGACAAAACAAAACAAAACAAAAACAAGGTTCCTCAGGAGTTCCTGCTGTGGAACAGAGGGTTAAGTATCTGATGGCAGCATCTTGGGTTGCTGCTGAGGTACAGGTTCAATCCCCAGCCCAGCACAGTGGGTTAAGGCTTTGGCATTGCCACGGCTGTGGCTTGGATTCAATTCCTAGCCTGGGAGCAGGTGAGGTCATAAAAAAATGGTTCTTAATTCTCCCATGTAATATACTTCTGATGAGTTTACCCTACTGATTGTCAAATGAGGCTGCATATGTGTGAATTTCAGCAGAGTTGCAGATTGTTTGAGATCAAACTGAGTTTCTCCACCATGGACTTTTTTCTTCTACTTAAAGTCATATCATAACTATTATTCCCATGTCATTAAAATATTCTTCTAAAATATAATGGTTTTTGGTTTCACACTAGTATTGCTTATAGGAACATTTTTGTGCATAGATATTTGTAGATCTCTTTTCTTTTCTCAGGACAGAATCCTAGCAGTGAAATTATTGTGTCCAAGTTTTATGATCATTTTTGAAACCTCTGTTACTTATAGTCACAGTATCTCCAAGGAGTTTATCTATTTATATTCCAGCCCATGGTAGGTGATAACACATCTTTCCCTGAACCTTACCAATACTGCCAGTTTGATGGGTGGACCTGGTATCTTATTTTTGTGAGTTGCATTTTTTGATGACTAGTAAAGCAAAAATTGTATATTTATAAATACATTTGCCACTTGCCTTTTTCTCATGTGAATCCCCTATTTTCTATTTAGCTCAGTAATTGACAACCTTTTATTGCAAAGGGCCAGACAGTTAACATTTTAGGCATTGTGGCCTTATGGTCTCTGGGTCTTTGTGACAACTACTTAACTCTTAATTTTTTAAGTGCAAAAGTAGTCATTACACAATGCATAAATGAATAGGTATGATTGGGTTCCAATAAAAATTTACTTACAAAAACAGACACTGGGCCAGATTTGGCTCATGGGCCATAGTTTTGCCAACCTCTGGCTTAGTTCCTTTATGCTACTGGAGGTAGTTATCATTTTCTTATTGATTTTTTTCAAAGTTTGCATGTGTTAAGAAGTTAGCCCTATTGTCTGGAAAGAAAAAAAAAGCACAATTTGAGGGTCACCAGTTAAGTTTTATTTGGGGCAAAATGAGGACTATAGTCCGGGAGACACCTTCTCAGATTGCTGTGAGGAGCTCCTCCAGGGAGATGGTATGTGAGGGGAAAGGTCAGTATTATATATGATTTTAACGAAGGGGAATATATGCAATCAGTCACACATTTTGGTAGAGGCTTGCTGCTAGTCTCATGAAGGTTACTGCTAGTGACAGGGAGCACATGTCTCCATTAATGATACTAGTGCTTTTATAGACATGAAAATGTATAAGAATTTGGGCTCATAAAATCTTCTCTTGAAAATATCTATTCGAAGGGCTATTCTGCCAATTTTTTCCAGACACCCTGAACTCCTTTCAGGATGTGTTGAAGGTCAACAACTGCATGGCTAGTGACTTAATCTCCATAGAGGCAGATGGCAAGTGCGAGTTCTTAGTTGACAGCCCTTTATAATCTATTTTGTAAATGCCTTGCAGCTTGTTATAAAATTTTATGTATTTCCATATGTTATAATTTACCTTTTCACTTTTGCCTTTGCTCTTATGGTTAGCAAGATTATCCCCACCAAAATGTCAGATAATTATTTATTCATGTTTTTTTTCTAGTCCTTTCATGGATTAATATTTATGATTTACTCTTAAATGCATCTAGAAATTATTTTAATGTAAGGCTGGTAGAGGAGAACTGACTTCATATTTTCCAACAAATAGTCAACCAATGGTGTCTGCACCATTTGTTGAATAAACCTTCTTTTGCTCAGTGGGGCTTCTTTTAAAGCTAAGTCTCTATTAAACTGGATGTGCCTCTATTGATCTTAAAAGTGTTGTCCTTTGGTCTAACACCTGAAAAATAATGACTGTAGAAGTATGTTCACTGTAGGTAACCTCTCAAGCTCCCTTTGTACTTACTTTAATCCAGTTTCAATTGTGTGGAGAATTCTGCCTTAACTACAGCTATTGCTATTATTGCAGCTGCTGCTGTCCTTACACTTTTATTTTTAATATATCTCTGCCTCTTTGCATTTGTGTAGTCTTGCTCAGTGGAGATATGCCTTTCTTATAAAGCCAGAGAAACTGTGTCTCCTTTTTCTGTTGTAATTTGGCCTTGGTTCACTATTCTCACTGTCAATAGTATTAGTTTCCTCATAGTATGATAGAATTACTCGTCTATACTACACTATGCCCCCTCCTTATACTTTTCTTTTTATTTGTGCATAAAAGCTAGTTTATCTTTTTTTTTTTTTTTTGTCTTTTTGCTATCTCTTGGGCCGCTCCCATGGCATATGGAGGTTCCCAGGCTAGGGGTCCAATCGGAGCTGTAGCCACCGGCCTACACCAGAACCACAGCAACGCGGGATCCGAGCCGCGTCTGCAACCTACACCATAGCTCACGGCAACGCCGGATCGTCAACCCACTGAGCAAAGGCAGGGACCGAACCCGCCACCTCATGGTTCCTAGTCGGATTCGTTAACCACTGCGCCACGATGGGAACTCCCTAGTTTATCTTTTTATTACCTGACTGTAAGGATGACTTTAGGCTTCCTGGACTCCCACAGAGCCCTATCTGGATTACTAATTGGAATAATTGACCTTTAGTTTTCTAATTCCATTGGCCATAATGATATACTTCGAATATAGTAGTATATTCACCTTGACCATGTCACTTCCGTGGTCTTTTATGACAATATAATCATAGTGGAAACTTCTGGTTTCCCTCGACTTTCTCATCCCAATAGTCACACTCTGTTCTCTGCTCTCAACCAGATAGAAGTATACCAAGGGGTGACATATCCTTTTCTCATGGTTTGATAAAAGAAGGAATGGCTTCCACATAGGATACCACTAGGAAAATGACCCTTAGAAATGATAGTTTCTTCTGAATTCTTTTCCTGTTTTCCAGTAAAAGTTATTGTCTTTACAGCAATAGGGAAAGGTTTAAAATGTTTGTGTCCAAAATACACAATTTGTGAATGTATGACTTATATTCAAATATCTGCTTTCCCAACAAAGCCATTTTTAAATCTTTGGTTTCCTTCTTATTTCAATATATATACATATATATATATATATATGTGTGTGTGTGTGTGTATATATATAGTGGAATATATAGTGTTAATTTTATTTTTAATATATTAAAATACCAGATAGTTTTATATATATATATATATATATATATATATATATATATATATAATTAACTCTTGAATAATATGGGTTTGAACTAAATAAGTCAATTTATATGAAGATTTCAAAAAATACTTACACTATTGTGTTTATGATATGTGTTTGACTGAATTTGTAGATGCAGAATCTGTGAATATGGAGGGCTGACTATGAGACTTAAGTATACACAGATTTCAGTATCTGTGCAGGTCCTGGAACCTGGGATACTGAGGAAAAAGTGCACTTTGCCTGGTGAAGGCAGGACAATAATGTAAACATTCATGCATAGAATCTGGATGTATAAGTTCATCAAAACTCTGTGCTTAATTCAAAGCTTTATGTAGTATAAAGTCTATTTTTAGGGAGAACTATGCAAACTTTTTGCACTAAAAAATCAATAAATACATTGTGTTAAACTTTGCAGTCGAGAAAAGGTGTAACATTAATGTCCTACATTGATATTTTAGAATTTAAAAAGTGGATTAATCAGAATTATTCAAAAAGCAGTTACCTCTTTGTAATTACAGTTTTTTGTATGTTGAATGCAACTTTGCTTCATGCCATTCTAAGTTACTTCACAAACTTTTACCTGTAATTTTGGCAATGCCCTTGTAAGGTCCATTAAATATGATAAACTTGACATGCACTACAAAGAGATCAAGCCCTGGAGGTAAAATGATTTGTCCTAGGATGTAAAGTCTGTTAATAAATAGGTGTGAACCTCCAAGTCTCACCAACATCTTTATACCTAACCTTATGTATCTGGAGGTGACTTTGGCCATGGCAAATTCTTTCCTGTTATTATGTAGAGGCTGCAAGTGAAGAAAATACATCTACTCCTTCTAGGAAGCATCCCTTCCTCTCCCTTAGCTCTGATTCCTCGATTTTCTTTCTGTGCTTATAAACACAGCTTATGTTATATGGACTTGCTTTATTTAGGAATATATTAAAATGACCAAAACATGCAATGGGTTTCTTTGTTCACATTCTGCTGAAAGCTCCTTGACGCTGGAAATAATATGATCATTGTTTTCTCTATCGCTCTTAGTACCCAGTTCAGCCTGCAGGATTATATACAGTGCAGGCTGGGTACAGAATCATTCTAAGGAACATGCATGTAATTGAGGATAGTATAATAGAAGAAATAATTGACTAGAAGTTATGTGTCCTTAGTCAAATCACCCTTTCTCTCTGGACAGTGGTTCCTTTCTATTAAAAAAGGAGACTATTTTATGTCCAATATTCCTACTACCTTTAGAAGTCTATGATTCCCAAGCATTTCTTAATTTTTTCATAGTACCAATATAGCAAGGTACTATGAAAAAATTAATGCACATGGATTTTGGAGTTAGACGGACTTAGGTTAGAGGACCAATTCTATTGCTCTATAGTTATATAATCTTGGACAAGTCATCTGGCCTCCCTAAACTTCTGATTTCTTTATTGGTAAAATGGGGCTAATAGTACATTTTTTTCACAAAGTTATTGTGAGATAGTACATGCAAAGTTTTTCACATAGTTAATAGCACAGAGAAGTAAATCCATTAATGTCAAATGTGAACTAGAAACTATATTTAGGGCCAGCCCTTGGCAAAATTGTGATAAGCAAAGTTAGAGTTTGGCACTTCCCTTTCCCTCTTCTGTGTGCTCCTGGGTTTCATTATTTTCACTATGGCTATTCCCTTGCCACCCACCACATCCAAGTGTGATGTATTGACCTGTTGAGGAAGGGCTTTTGCTAGGAGCTCAATGACTACACAACACTGCAGTGACTGTGTCTCTAAGTTAAATTTTATATATTTATTTATATTTATATAATTATATATATATACACACATATAGTGCTCATATTTTTAGATCTTTGAGTCTGTAATTTTCCATTTCCACTTAAGAAAATGTCCATGGTAATTAATATTGAATATCTGATTCCAGGAATCATGCCTCAGGAGAGTTTTCCTGCATGCAATGTGCATTAGTTATTAGGAACTGCCTGGCACTCATTTATAAAGCTGATTACAGGCCTGTTTTTTTTTTTTTATCACTTACAGAATGTTCATAATAATTGCACGAGTTCAGGCAGACTCTTGTCTCTCCATGAAGCTATATATTTTCAGAGAAAGAAATCTTTATCTTTATTACATGACAGCTCATGAGCTCACATCCATCACTTTTTTGAGTGTAGCTTATTTGCAGCCTGGTGGGAGTTATATAATCTGCCACTAAAATTTCAACAAATAAACAAGAGGGAATTAAGAGAGAGGTGCACCACCCATCTTCCCAGAAATTCTATTTTGTTAATAGAAATGAGATCTCAAATCAGTGGCAGATTTTCCTGCCCATTTCAAGTAACCCTTTTATACTTACTATTTTATCTATATCACTTGTAATTCCCTCCACACACCTCACAAACCCACCCACCCACACCCACATACACTCAGTCACACATATGAGATGGATTGAAGTAAGTATGTAGTGAACATTACAAATGCCCCCTAATGACAAGCCAATGGGGTCCATTTGGATGGGTTTTGTTCAATCTGATCATGAGAGGCACAAATTTTATATCATGTTTGAAAATGTCTATGAAATGGGATTTGTGGGGCAGCACTAGGCTATGTTTATCTAAGGCCTAAACTTCAACATTATTGATTTTTTGGGTTGATATTTAGTGATATCCTGAACTCCATCCATTAGATGCCAGTACCACCACTGATCTCCCCAGTCGTACCAAACAAAAATATCTTCAGATATTGCCATGTATTTCTGGAGCCCAACATTATCCCCAGCTGAGAACAAGTGTTCTAAGGCTTTCTTCTTTCCCCTGTTTCTTCCTCAAAGATAACATTAAAAAAAATTCATCTGACAGCTTTGTTTCCAAATAGCCACAATTCAAATTTACAGGCACTTCTTAGGAATAAGATACTTACTAATGACTCTCAACTGTGTCTGTATGCACACTGGGATCACTTGAAAATCTTCACAATATACTCTTGTCTGGGTGGTTTTGCTCCCTGAGATTCTGATGATCTGGGCATTTGGATGTTTAGAAACTCTTCCTGTGATTCTAATATACTGCAAAGTTGGAGAATCACTGTTCTGGATTTCATTTAAGAAGTGATCATTGACATGTGGAATCTGAAAGAAGGACAGAATGAACTTCTTTGCAGAACAGATACTGACTCACAGACTTTGAAAAATTTATGGTTTCCAAAGGAAACAGTTTGGGGGGTGGGGGGATGCACTGGGGGTGTGGGATGGAAATCCTATAAAATTGGATTGTGATGCTCATTGTACAACGATAAATGTAATAAATTCATTGAGTAATAAAAAAAAGTGATCATTGAAAAGTTGGTTATGTTATGTGCTTGACAATATGCAAATCATGAGAAACTGGCTTATGTCCTGGACTAAGGACTTTCCCTGGAAGGGAACTGATATTTATGAACCCAGTAGCAGCTAATGTTGATAACAGATCAGGGAGGGTCATAGTTAGAGACTACTTTGGAACACACTATATATTCTGGAAAGCACTCCTTCTACTCCTTCACCCCCGACACAAACACACACATAAAAATGCTATTTTAAGCTAAGAGGAGCTATTTCTTTAGATGAGCTTTATTGGTGGAGAAACCAACGTTAGGTTAACATCAAGGCAAACTTGAAGGGAAATAAAGTAGCCAAAGGACAGATCCTCTAGAGCAGGCCATACTCGAGAACAGAAAATGGATGATTTTGCTTAGTCGCAGAAGTGGAAGATAGATTTCTGCCTTAGTCTCAGACACCTAGGCCTAATTTATGCAGATAAGTGACAGCTGGCAAAGGCATCTCTGTCCTCATCTGGCTGCTTTCTTTGGTCATAACCCAGCTATCAGGGACTGCAACAAAATTGTGCCCACAGGGAAGTCTGGCTAAGCACCCGATTGGCAGAGAACAGGGAGCTGTGCTATGCATTTAAAGGAATCAATGTAGGTGAACAATAGATTAAAAGATTAAACAATAGATTAACTTAGCCCTGTGCTTTGTCCATACCATAGGCAGTCATTTTTGCCAGAAAGAGAGAGGTAAGGTAGCTCTAGAGTGTCTGCAGCTTCTTTTAGCGGCTTATTATATATGGATCTGTCAATCTTTTAATTTTCCAAATTCATCATGGACGAAGCCATGTTTTCAGCCACCTCTCTTTTGAGAAAAATAATTTAATAATCTTAATCTTTTTCATTCATACTAAAAGTACTTGCTGGAATTACCAAATCCAAGGGTTGAAAAAGCCTAACTAGAAGCCATTTAATACTAATAATTCTCAAACTTTCATGTGCATACAAATCACTAGGGCCTCGTGTTAAATGCCACTCAATGTACAATCTGTCAGGGGATTAACAGCATCACTTGGAAACTTGTTAGAACTGCAAAGTCAAAGGCTCTCAAAGGCCCTCTTCCCCAAACTATTGAATGGGAATCTGCATTTATAACAAGATCCCCAGGTGATTATTTATGCACAGGAGAGGTTTGGAATCATGTAGCCAGACTAACTTTTTTGAAGATTCAATGTAGGATGGGGAATCTCCCCCGTCCTTATATTTTAGTCTCGGGAATAATTGTGTGTATATTCTCTTGGCTTGTTTCATTTAGCTCACTTCCCCAAACTATTACTTAGTATCACTATGTTCCAAGCACTAGGATTACAGTAGTTAATAAAGCATTCTCTGACCTTAACATTTGTCCTTCTCTTCTGTGCTTAGAATTACTAGAGTTCCCCTTTTTTGAACTTCTTCCAAATGCTACCATATGGGGTAACCAACCTACATCTGGTTTTAAATGAGAGTAAGAGAAATCCTAAGCAATATTACAAGAATATTTTCCTAACTGGGCCTTCCTACTTCTAAACTTGCTCTTTCCAATTGTTCATCCACACAGCAGCTTCTTAATCTTTTGACATCTTTCATCATTCCTTCCTTAATCTTTATGATCTAATTATAATGGTTTTCCTTAAATTTCTTGAAAACAACAAACTCTATCATACCTTAGTGATGTCACATATGTTTTCCCCTTACCATGGAATAGCCTTCTCCTCCTGATCTGGTTAATTTTTGTTAATTTCTTTAGGATGTTCTCTTACATGAAACTTCTTCAGAGAAGCTTTATTTGACCACTTCCTCTCAATCTGAATCAACTATTATCATCTCTCATTGTACTCCTTTCTATTTCCTTTTCCACACAATGTAAAATTGTGAATATAATTTATAACTGTGTTTATTTTGAGGATTATTTGTTAATGGTCTCTTCTACCATAATCTAAGCTCCATGGGCATAGGAACTGTTTGGTTCTTCACTGCAGATCCCTAAGGCTTAGAGTAGCATTTGGTATGTTGTGCATGCTCAGTAAATATTTGTTGAATGCAATGTGTATCTTCTCTCCCCAGGCTATATAATGTTACTTTTGCTGATGCCTCTTTGTTTTGTTTTATCTTTTAGGGCCGCAACTGTGGCATATGGAAGTTCCCTGGCTAGGGGTCGAATCAGAACTGCAGCTGCCAGCATGCAGCCTATGCCACAGCTACAGCCATGCCAGATCTGAGCTGCATCTGTGACGTACGCTGTAGCTCACGGCAACTCCAGATCCTTAACCCACTGAGCAGGGCCAGGGATCAAACCCACATCCTCATGGATGCTAGCTGGGTTCATTACCACTGAGCCACAATGGGAACTCCTCCCTGGCCACTTTTTAATTCATTATTCATTGTCTTATTTTCTTTGTAACAATTATTGTTAGCTGAAAGTCTTTTTAATTAATGCATTTATGTTTTATTGTCTGTCTCCTCCAACTAAATTATCAATTCTATGAGAGTGCCGACTTTGAAGAAGACTGCCTGGGTTTAAGTCTCAGCTTTACTACTTACTGCATATGTTCCAGTGAGAAAGTCACTCACTTAAGCCAGCTCCCATGCCTCATTGTTAAAACTGTAGTAATACCTGTCCCTATTTCATAAGTCTGCTCTGAGGATTAAATAAATATAAGCTACCTATCAGACTTCACATGTTATTATCAGTATTATTTATATCTCTTTTCTTGGCAAATAGATCAGTACCAATAACATAGTAGGTATTCAATAAATGTATTTTGAATATATTAAGGAAAGTGCTGTAACCATATTAGCCATGAAAGTGATATTTTATTGGGATGTTGAGCAACAATGCCAGTTTACCAGGTTTCATAGAAGTTATTTATCTGCCATGATATACCATAAAATTCCCCATTATTGTTATAGAGTAGAAGGGACACGAGTTAGCCTTTGCTTCTATATATCTGATATTGGATCAAAGAGTAACACCTCTTAACATCTAGATCTAATTCCAGTCAAAATGTGACTCTGGATATTTTGATTTTAGGACAACTGTTCAATTAAATTCTTCAGTATACACCCCATTCCCACCCCTATTTGGCCTACGGTGAATATAAATTTTACTTTTTTTTTTTTTTTTTGGCCTTTCAGGGCTGTGCCAGCAGCATATGGAAGTTCCCAGGCTAGGGGTCGAATTGGAGCTACAGCTGCTGGCCTAGGCCACAGCCACAGCAACTCAGGATCTGAGCGACATCTGCAACCTACAATCTGGTAATGCTGGATCTCCAACCCACTGAACAAGACCAGGGATAGAACCTGCATCCTTATGGATACTAGTCAGATTTATTTCCACTGCACCACAACGGGAACTCTTATAAATTTTGAATTGATTTTAGTGCTACTATAAAGATAACTTCTATCTGAGCAAGAAATATATTCTAAGGGTAGAGTTGGACACTAATTTAAATTCTTTCTTCCCCCCTTTTCTACAGATGTTAGAACATTCAGACAAGTTTGAACAGGGAAATTCTAGCACTTAATTCAACCCTCTCTCCACATATATGAAATAGAGAAGTTTAGTGATTTATCATACTCTGCATTTTATTGCACTGTCATTTTTTTGTGTGTATTTAAGTTTGGTTAATACGATCTTGACAGCAGGGTGGAATGTAATTTAAATTTTAATATTTTCACTATAGCAATGGAAATGTATTATTTCTGCTTATGGAAAGATACCAGTTCTCTGACTGATATAGCAGAGGAGACAAATATGTATCCTCAGGTTACTTTTTAAAAATAAAGTGAAAGATCATCTTACCATGTCACCAATGTCATGATATAATAGATGCTTTGAATTATTCACTAAATTTCTTGGTGCCAAAGATTCCATCAAGTTTTAGAATATATATGTTTAGATATTTAAAAAGGGGCTACAACACAGGAAACATAGCCAATATTTTAGAATATATTTAAATGAAGTATAATCTATAAAAATGTTGAATCACCATGTTGCACACCTGAAACTAGTATAATATTATAAATCAACTGTACTTCAATAAAGAAGAATTATTTAATTTTCAAAATTGGTCTTTTAAAATTTGGAATGCCATTATAAAAAAATAACTCAATAATACTTATGTAGGTTAAATTATCTCTCTCCAAAGGTAAAATTCTGAATGTGAATAGAATATAAGGCATATTTTCATACAGTTTCCAGATGCCAGCCTTATAAATAGGGCATACTATATTGATTTTACACTATAAAGATGAAATTTTTAGTAGTATAAATTAGTTCAGTAAAAATTAGAGAACCAGAGACTGACCTGAAAGCAAGATGTATGAGTTCCAGTCCAAGGTAGAGGGAAAAATTGGCCTCCTTCCAGGCCTATGAATCCGAGATTTAGTTATCCAAACCCATAGCAGGAATGTGTACTCAGTTCACACATGATTTGAATGAAACAGGGTGTGGTTTTTTTCAGGACTCTGCATAAGTTAGCAGTATTTTAATCAGCTTGGAATAATTACTATGGATCAATGTAATTATTGGTCCTTGTTGGTCTTAACATTGTCTCCACAATTGTGCCTGATGCATAATAGGCATGCAATCTATTGTTATTGAATGAATAAACAAATTTCGGTAACTTTTAAAATTAAAACCACAGAGGTATTACTTGGAACTCAGGTATTTTTATCAAGTATTACTGGGAACTCTCCCTAGGGCTTGGGATATCTTTGGAACAGAGTTTGAAAACCACTGCTGCAGGTCACTATAAAACTGAGCCAGAACAATTAGCAACTTGATTGTTTTAGCCTTCCTCAATTACACTGCATCCTACAGTATCTCATTACTTCCAGCTTGTTTTTGCCTCCACTACCCTACTTACTTATATTTTATCTCCAGGCTACAATAGAAGGAATACTATTGAAGGAAACAAGATAAGGCAAAATGTAGAAAGAGGTGTAGAAGTTGTAGTGAATTGTTTCACACTCTCTGAAAAAAATGAAATGAGATGAGACCTTACAAAGAAAAATAGTGCAGTTCCCTTTTATTTTCTGGCATCTCTTTCCATGGGTAAACCTTACTGATTGAATATTTTCTGGAATACAGCAAATCATATTAGGTAAAAATAAGCAGCACTTCTGTTTGAAGAAAGAAAAAAGGATACGGAGAAACCATTGCTAGAATATGGCAAGCACAGCTTCCTATTTACCTGAAATGGCATTTTAGATAACCAAGAAAAGAGAATCGGAATGCAGTTTTGAACTTATTTTTTGAATGTGGATATGAGTCTCCTATCCAGTTTGTCAGGATAGCCAGAGGCTAGTGTCTGACAGCATTAGTCTATTGAGCTTCCTCTACATTCTGAATTGAAGCATGTAGCTGTACTTAGGAAAATAACCTGACATGACAGTTTCCCATGACATAATTTAAACCCAGGTAACTGAATGCACTATTTAGTTAGGGCACAATTTTAGTAAGAAATTTTCCCATCAGGTCAGCCCGAAGCAAAATAGAGAATAAAGGTAGTTTTTGTTATGTGATGAACTTCTTTCAATCCCAGGTACATCAATATCCTGGGACCACAGTCTCTGGCTTTATACTCTAGTTCTGACTACTCTCTCCTTGAGACAATCCTGCAGGGTCCTCCACTAAAATCCCATGCTGAACATGTGCAACCTAGGCAAGATGGTGTGACATGCACCCTAAGTACAGAAAAATATAGTCAAGGATTTCCTCTTATGGCTCAGTGGTAACAAACCTGACTAGTATCCATGACGATGTGGGTTAGATTTCTGGCCTTGCTCAGTGGGTTAAGGACCTGGCATTGCCACGGGAAGCAGCATAGGTCTACAGCTGCAGCTCCAATTCAACCCCTAGCCTGGGAACTTCCATATGCCTCAGGTGCATCCCTAAAAGTGTAAAAAAAAAAGAAAAAAAAAGTTCAAAGAAGAGATATAAAATATATCTGACTCCATTTCCTGCAACTAAAGAAGAAGAGTCTTTATGGAAGAAACACCCAAAGGTATAATTATGAACATAAATGATTCAAATGAAGAAGAATAGGATAGGTAACTAATAATTATTATATGACTAGTATGAGATATAAAAATAGTTGAAGAAGTATTAAGATGAAGAGTGTGCACTTACACAAAGACTAAAATTCATAATAGGGCTTTAGGAGGTATACTTCAAATAAGAGAAGAGTAAGGAAGGTCTGACTTTTAAAGCTGACAGGAAAAAAAGTAGAAACGAATTCTTCCTATTGTGCTTCTGCTTTCTCTCTTTGTGAGAGTGGGCTTCATACCAGAATTAATCGTAGGCACAGGTGAAGATATAAATAAATTTCATATGAGTATAAAGAAAGCAGCTGACTGCTTTAAATAATTACATTAAAATATACTAAAGAATTGGCATAGTATTATATTAATCTTTTACCATCTTTGATTAATTTTTTAAGGATACAGATGTAAACCATATAAACAGAACCTTAAGGTTCAAAATCAAATGAAGGTAAATTCTGTAAACTAAACACCAGTATTTTGATATGAAATCTGGGTAAAATCATAGACTAAATAATTAAAAGTATGATTGATGAATCTTTACCAAAATATTCAGTCACCTTGATGATGAAAATAAATGGTAAATATAGCATGTTCTTGGACAAGAAGACTCCATATTGTAAACATGTCAGTTTCCCAGCAATCATTTATAGATTCAATGACATCCCAGCCAAAGTACTTAAAGGGTTTTCAGGAACCTGACAAACAGATTCTAAAACTATATATAAGAAAAAAAAAAGGCCAAGTATAACTAAGACATTCCTAAAGAAGAAAAATATGGAAGGCACTTAAACCATAAAATATCAAGACATATTATAAAATATATTCCACAAGGTAGAATTTTCTCTGGTAGACAGACCAGTGGAACAGAATAAATGTGATTTAAGACAAAGCCAACACTGTAAATCAGTGGATGAATGAAACAGTTTTGGTTATCCATGAGGTGGGAAAATATGAAAATCAGTCCTAACTTCTAGGGTTATAGTTTACACACAAATATGAAAGGCAAAATTAAAAATATTTTGAAGATGATAGAGGAATAATTCAAAGACCTTATTAAAGGGACATATGACATAAAAAGCTCAGTCCATAAGGAAAACAGATAAATTTGATTACAATAAAGTCAAGAAGAAAGTTGTTTTTTTTGTCTTTTTGCTATTTCTTGGGCCGCTCCCGCGGCATATGGAGGTTCCCAGGCTAGGGGTCGAATCGGAGCTGCAGCCACCGGCCTATGCCAGAGCCACAGCAACGCGGGATCCGAGCCGCGTCTGCAACCTACACCACAGCTCACGGCAACGCCGGATCATTAACCCACTGAGCAAGGGCAGGGACTGAACCCGCAACCTCATGGTTCCCAGTCGGATTCGTTAACCACTGCGCCACGACGGGAACTCTTGTTTTTTTTTTTTTTTTTTAAATTAAGCATAGACAATGTTCAAACAAGATAAAGTCTGGGGAAATTAATTTGTGTCTTTAGGATTTTCTAGGTATAGTATCATGTAATCTTCAAATAGTGATAGTTTTACTTCTTTCTTTCCAATTTAGATTCCAATTTGGATCTCTTTTTCTTCTCCGATTGCCATGGCTAGGAGTTCTAAAACTATGTTGAATAGTAGTGGTGAAAGCAGACAGCCTGATCTCAGTGGGAATTCTTTTAGCTTTTCACCATTGAAAATGATGTTATCTATGGGTTTGTCATAAGTAGCCTTTATTATGTTGAGGTAGGTTCTCTCTATGCCCACTTTCTGAAGGGTTCTTACCAGAAATGGGTGTTGGATTTTGTCAAAGGCTTTTTCTGCATCTATTGAGAGGATCATGTGGTTTTTATTCTTCAGTTTGTTGATGTGGTGTATCACACTGATTAATTTGTGGATATTGAGAATCCTTGCATCCCTGGGATAAATCACATTTGATCATGATGTACAATCCTTATGTATTGTTGGATTTGGTTTGCTAGTATTTTGTTGAGGATTTTTGCATCTATGTTCATCAATGAAATTGGCCTGTAATTTTATTTTTCTGTGGTATCTTTGTCTGGTTTTGGTATCGGGGTGATGGTGTCCTCATAGAATGAGTTTGGGAGTGTTCCTTCCTCTGCAACTTTTTGGAATAGTTTTTGAAGGATAACTGTTAGCTCTTCTCTAAATGTTTGATAGAATTCGCCTGTGGAGCCATCTGGTCCTGGACTTTTGTTTGTTGGAAGTTTTTTTATCACAGTTTCAATTTCATTACTTGTGATTGGTCCATTAATCTTTTCTATTTTGTCTTGGTTTAGTCTTGGAAGATTGTATTTTTCTAAGAACTTGTCCATTTCTTCTAGGTTGTCCATTTTATTGGCAAATAGTTGCATGTAGTAGTCTCTTATGATCCTTTGTATTTCAGTGATATCCATTGTAACTTCTCCTTTTTCATTTCTAATTTTATTAACTTGAGTCCTTTCTTTTTTTCTTGATAAGTCTGGCTAAGGGTTTATCAATTTTGTTGACCTTTTCAAAGAACTAGCTTTTAGTTTCATTGATCTTTTCTATGGTTTTCTTCATTTCTATTTCATTGATTTCTGCTCTGATCTTTATGATTTCTTTCCTTCTGCTAACTTTAGATCTTGTCTGTTCTCTCTCTAGCCATTTTATATGTAAAGTTATGTTGCTTATTTGAGCTTTTTCTTGTTTTCTGAGGTAGCCTTGTATTGCTACGAACTTGCCTCTTAGAACTGCTTCTGCTGCATCCCATAGGTTTTTGAGTGTTGTCTCTTTGCTGTCATTTGCTTCTAGGTATTTTTAAATTTCCTCTTTGATTTCTTCAGTGATCTATTGGTTGTTTAGTAGCATGCTGTTTAGTCTCCATGTGTTTGTGTGTGTGTTTTTTTTGCAGTATTTTTCTTGTTGTTGATTTCCAGTCATATAGATTTGTGGTCGGAAAAGTGCTCAAAATGATTTCAATTTTCTTAAAGTTACTGAGGCTTAATTGTGGCACAGAATGTGACCAATCTTAGAGAGAATGTTCTGTGTGCACTTGAGAAGAATGTGCTGCTTTTGGATGGAATGTCCTATAAATATCTATTAAGTCCATCTGGTCTAATGCTTCATTCAGGGCCTGTGTTTCCTTGTTGATTTTGTCTTGATCATCTGTCCATTGCTGTAAGTGGGGCATTAAAGTGCCCCACTATTATTGTGGTATTGTCAATTTGTCCTTTTAAGGTTGTTAGCATTTGCCTTATATATTAAGGTGATCCTATGTTGGGTGCATGGATATTTACAATTGTTATGTCTTCTTCTTGGATTGATCCTTTGATCATTATGTAATGTCCTTCCTTGTCTCTTATAATACTCTTTAAGTTCTATATTGTCTGGTATGAGTATTGCTACTCCAGCTTTCTTTTGATTCCATTTGCATGGAATATTTTCTTCCGTCCTCTCACTTTCAGTTTGTGTATGTTCTTAGAATTGAGGGGGATCTCTTGAAGACAGCATATATACAGCATCTTGTTTTTGTATAAGTTCATCTAGTCTATCTTTTGGTTGAGGCATTTAGTCCATTTACATTTAAGGTGATTATTAATATGTATGTTCTTATTGCCATTTTATAAATTGTTTTGAATTTATTTTTGTTGCTCTTTTTTTCTTCTTTTCTTCTCTTGTTTTCTCCTCTTGTGATTTGATGACTATCTTTAGCGTTGTATTTGAGTTGATTTTTCTTATTTATGTGTGTACCAATTGTAGATTTTTGGTTTGCAGTTACCCTGAAGTTTTGATACAGAAGTGTGTATACACATATATACACATATACACATATGTGTATTTGATATGTGTATATATTTTTTGATATTTGTATTTTGATATATGTATTTTTTGATATATGTATTTTGATATTTGTATTTTGATATGTTATTTGATATGTGTATATGTGTATTTGATATGTGTCTATGTTTTGATATGTGTATAAGTTTTGATATAGGAGTGTGTATACACATATACACATGTGTACATATATACACATATATATACACACACACTGTATATATATATATATATATATATATATATATATATATATATGTATATACTTTTTGTTTTAATTTGTTGTTCTCTTAATTGCAAGTGTACTTCCAGGGTCCTGCATCTGTACCCTCCTCTTCTCATGATTTCTGATTTTGGTAGCATATTTGTGCTTAAATGATTTCGTATCTTTGCTGTATATATGTCTTTACTGGTGAGCTGTGTCATTTGTGGTTTTTTTGTTTCTAGTTGTAGCCTTTTCTTTTCTGCCTAGAGAAGTTCCTTCAGTATTTGTTGTAAAGTTGTTTTAGTGTTTCTGAATTCTCTTAACTTTTGCTTATCTGTAAAGCTTTTGATTTTGCCTTCAAATCTGAATGAGAGCCTTGCTGGGTAAATTAATCTTGGTTGGAGGGTTTTTCCTTTTATCATATTAAGTATGGCATTCCCTTATGGCCTGCAGAGTTTCTGCTGAAAAATCTGCTGATAACCTTATCAGCATTCCCTTGCATGTTACTTGTTTCTTTTCCCTAGATGTTTTCAATATTTTCTCTTTGTCTTTAATTTTGGTCAGTTTGAATAATATGAGTCTTGGGGTGTTCCTCCTTGTGTTTATTGTATATGGTACTCATTGTGCTTCCTAGATTTGAGTGTGTGGTTCCTTTCCCATGTTAGGGAAGTTTTTGGCTATTATCTCTTGGAATATTTTTTCTGTCCCTTTCTCCCCCTCTTCTCTTTCTGGCACCCCTATAATACAGATGTTGGTGCATATAACATTGTCCCAGAGTACTCTTAGACTGTATTCATTTCTTTTCAGTCTTTTTCTCCTTTCTGTTCTACATCAGTGATTTTGACTAGTCTGTCCTCCACCTCTCTTTTTCATTCTTCTGCCTCCTGTATTCTGCTATTTGTTGCTTCTAATGAATTTTTTATTTCAGTTATTGTATTTTGCATCTCTCCTTGCTTAAGTTTTAAATCTTGTATTTCTTTGCTCAGCGTTTGCTGTAGATTATCAATTTTTGCCTCCAGTTTATTTCCAGTGTCTTGCATCATCTTCAGCATCATCAGTCTAAAGTCTTTCCTGGAGGCTGATAATCTCCAGACCACTTAGCTGTTGTTCTGGAATTTTTTCTTGCTCCATTATCTGAGTTATAGTTCTCTGCCTTTTCATTTTTAGAGGTTTTTGGTGTGGTCTCCTTTTTGCAGGCAATAGAGTTTGTAGTCTCTCTTACTTCTGATGTCTGCCCCCCTTGAGGCTGAAGTTGGTACAGGGGCTTGCTGTTGGCTTCCTGATAGGAGAGACTGGTGACTGCCCTCTGATGGGTGGGGCTTTGTCTCTGGGTGAGATTAGAGGCGGCTGTTTGCCTGGGGGTCTTTTGGCAGCCTTATTACTGATGGGTGGGGCTGCAAGCCCACTTGGATTACTGTTTGGTCTGGGGCTTCTCAGTGCTGATGGGTGTGGCCAGACTTTCCCAAAATAGCCACCTCCAGAGGAACACATGCTGATGAATATTCCTGAAAGCTTTGCCTCCAATGTCCTTCCCCCACAACGAGCCATAGTCACCTCTTTTTTTTTCCCAGGAGATCCTTCAAGAACTGCAGTCAGATCTGACCTAGATTCCTATGGAGCCTCCACTTTGCGCTGGTACCCAGTGTACATGAAAGCCTCTGTGCACCTTTGAGGAATGGGGTCTCCATTTCCCCCAGTCCCATGGAGCTCCTGTGCACAAACCCCACTGGCCTTCAATGCCAGATGCTCCAGGGGCTCTTTCTCCCAATGCCAGATCCCCAGGCATTGGGATCTGATGTGTGGCTCAGAACTCTCATTCCTGTAGGTGAGTCTCTGTGATACAGTTACTTTCCAGTCTGTGGCCTTCTCACCTGGGATGTATGGGGTTGCTCATACCATGTAATCACACCTCCTACCTGTTGATGTGGCCTCCTCTTTGTTTTCTGGAATAAGATATCTTTTTGAAAGTCCATTTGGTTGAAGGCTGTTCGGGATTTTGTTGTAATTTTGTTGTTTTTATGAGATAAGGTGAATTCCAGTCCTTCTATTCCACCATCTTAATCACATCTTCTGTAAATGAATCCAGGAGAAGCTGTACAGAGTCATTTTATGTAGTATTTTATACATGTGGTATTTTAACATCTTTGGAAAAATAATAAAAGAGAATAAAACATTTAATTCTTGAGAGAACTATGAACTAACAGAGCTCTGGATTTCCTTTTTATAGAAACCACAGATACAAAGTAGTAAGCATGGTTTGGAGCTATTAACACAAAAGGTATAAGGAAATCTTGGGGAGGCCAAAGGTTGTAAAGAACCGTGTGTGTGTGTGTGTGTGTGTGTGTGTGTGTGTGTGTGTATAGATTAGTTCCGTCTAGTTTATGGATTAGCCAAATACAGCAATGGGGTAGTGCTTTGAGTGAGAGCTTTTATATCCTCTTATCTCTTCTCTACATTGCCTTAGGATGATCACTGCCTGTCCATTGCCAAAGAAATTGGCAGTAGCTCAAATTCTTCTGTTTCCAGTGGATTAATGTCAGGGCACTATAAATACTTCTTGGCCAGCCAGTCTAAGAACAAATGCAGACTGATCAGCCAGTCTAAGGCATTCATTCCTTTACTCTTGTAACCAGATTTCAGGGCTCATGGATCATCGATTAAGGAGACTGCCAACTTTAGCCTTGCTTATTCCCCAAACAAGAATGGTTTTGCAGTGAAGTGACTGACAGCAAATATTTATGTTTTATAGTGGTCCTGTGGTGCCTAGGTCAGGCACTATCTCTTGAGACATATCCCCCTTGTGTGTAATGGAACAGATGGAATACAAACTGACTTGGAATTGGACCCATCCCCAGTACACATAACCAGACAGGGAAGAATATATCTCTATCAGACCAAGAACTCAAAAACCTAAATAACTTGACACCTGAATAGTAAAATCTCCGTAAAAGGAAGACAAATAAGTGAACAAAATGTTATCACACAAAGAAGATTGTTGGAACAAAGGGAACAATAGCTTAAAATAAGAGTAAAAAATATCCTCAAAGCAACAAAGGGGAATATTAATATTATGAAGAAGAAACATGAAGATTATTCAACAAGTAATGTGGAATCAAAATAGTAATAGTTAAATTGAAGAACACAGTAGAAATAAAGGAAAATACAACACTATAAAAGGAAGATAAGAAAAATGGAGAAAAAGTTCTACTATAACAGTATTTACAATAAATATAAGTGTGCTAAACTTAAAAACTAAACAAGATAAAGATACATTCTTAAAGTGATTTTTAAAAAGCCAATATTGTCTACAAGAAACATAAAATAACAAAGAAAAGATGAAAATAAAATTATGGAGCATATATTCTAAGCAACTAAGAGCTAATAAATGTAAGATTCAGGGTTCTCCAGAGAAAGAGAACTTGTGTGTTTGTGTGTGGAGAGGGAGAGGGAGAGAAACTAAAACTAAAATCTCCTGTCATGTTTCTTTGACGTATTTCCTGAGGGTGGTATTAATTTTGGGCCATGAATCATAGTTATAAACAGGTCCCCTCCCTTGTGTGATAGTGGTTCAATTCAAGCAAGCTGGATGTTTTCCAGCTTCTATTAACTATTTGCTGTCATGGCATTTTATCCTCTTTTTCTGAGTTTCCTGGATCTCATTCACTGGAAATCCAGGAGTCATCTTTCTTTGCTTGGTGTCATCTATTCATCATTTCTCCTTGAGCTTGCCTTGAGAAACAATTCGTCATTTTAAATTGCTTTCTTCAAGTCAGTGTCTTATACCTTATCATACCTTATTGTCTTCAGACCTTAACTTCCTCTCTAGAAAAAGAGGAAAGTGAGCCAAAGAGATTTTTTCTTATCAAGAATTCATTGCAGACCTTTTCATCTCAAATTAGCATATCTCATTAATTATCTCAAGGACACAAACTGAATTGGTTTTGAAAAAGTGTCTCAAAAACCTCTTTTTCGAAGAATAAACATATTCCCAAGCAACTGCTTTCTTAACATTCTTCTCTCTTCTGTGGAAAATGAACAGAAGTCTGAGTTGTCACTGTCCATATGAGCAGTTTGCTTCATCTGAATTCCTGCAGTGGTTGCTCTCTGAGGACTCATGTAATCCTGGGCCCAGATAGGGAGAATGGTGAGAATAGGGAGGGACACTGTCCTTACTCTGTGTCTGACCTTAACGCTTAGTAAGTACCTACCTGTAGTGCTCATGCTAAGTGCTTTATATATACTCTTACTTATCACAACAGCCTGTGAGATATATACTGTTATAATCTCTTCATTTTTCATGTGAGAAATCTGAAGCATAAAAAGATCAAAAATAGTATCCACGTCATAGGTAGTAAGCATCAGAGATAGGAGTAGAGATCAATCCTATGTGATTTTGAGCCCTCTGTTTTCTCACTAACATATGCTGCATGATTGACCAAGAAACTCAAACACTCCTAGGCACATGAATAACTGACTCTCAAGTAATCATTACAACTGAGACAAAATGCATTATGCTGGGTAAGAATTCCAAACCAGCCAAGCTCTATTATCATGCATCTGATTCACTCCATATCTCCCACGCCTGCCTGAGGGTGCCCAATGGCTGGTGTTATTATTTTAAATTAAGGAGAATTAAAATAAAATTTATTTTTGATCTTTTAATGAGAATTTCATGACACTCCTGATGATACTCAGATTCTTGGGTATTTTCCATTTCCTAAAATTATGCTTTATTTTCTTTTACATTTCTCTTGTTAGCTTGTCCTCTTTGGCTTACCAGATCAAATCTAAACCTCTTAGTCCTGTATTTAAGGTGATCTATAATATGTGAGTACATCTCTTCTGCTCAGGAACCTAGGTTCTCTGTTACTACCACTACTACATCTTTCCTATACACATATTTGCACAGCAAACACACATAATCCACTTTCGTAGTAGTCACCTTTTATGCCATTAACTGTGTTTGGAATGTGTTTTTCTTTCACATTGAATTCTACTTGTAGGCATCAAATATTTTTAGCCACAACACTTGGGATGCAATAAAAGCCACATTTATTTATTTCTGTTGTTTAAGTAAAATTAAATCCAGTTTGAGTAACCACTCATCAATTTATGCAAATTCAAAATCAGTCACGTGGGAGTTTTTATGGAGTGACATCTCCCTTCTTATGGTTGTATTAGAGTTTAGGGGGCTTTTAAAAATATATATTGATTCATTTGTTATTAAGATATAGTTGATTTATAATGTGTTTCAGGTTTACAGCATAGTGATATATATATATGTCTATATATATATATTCTTATTCAGATTCTTTTCTCTTATAGGTTATTACAAAATATTGAGTATACTTCCATGTGATATACAGTAGGTCCTTGTAGGTTATTTTATTTATACTAGTGTGCATATGTTACTCCTGAGTCTTTCTGTTTTGGAACTAGATTCATTTGTATTATTTTTTTTAAAGAATCCACATATTTGTCTTTCTCTGTCTTGCTTACTTCACATAGTATGATAATCCCTAGGTCTATTCATGTTGCTCCAAATGGCATTATTCTATTCTTTTTATGGCTGAATAATGTTCCATTGTATAAATATACCATATTTTCTTTACCCATTCATCTGTTGATGGGTATTTATGTGGTTTCCATGCCTTTGCTCTTGTAAATAGTGTTGCTGTGAACATTAGGTGCATGCAACTTTTCAAATTATGGTTTTCTCCAGATATGTGTCCAGGAATGGGATTGTTGGATTAAATGGTAGTTTCATATTTCATCTTTTAAATGAATTTCCCTGCTGTTCTCCATAGTGGATGCACCAATTTGCATTCCTACCAACAGTGTACAAAGGTTCCCTTTTTTCCATATTCTTTCCAGCATTTATTATTTGTAGACTTTTTTCTCTTTACAACACCTGCAGACTAGGAATTGAATCAGAGCTGCAACTGAAGCCTATGCAACAGCCAAAGCAATACCACATCTGAGATGCATCTGCAACCTGCACTGCAGCTTGTGCTGGATCCTTAACCCACTAAGCAAGGTCGGGGATCAAACCTGCATCCTCACAGACACTATGTCAAGTACTTAACCTGCTGAGCCTCAGTGGGAACTCCCTATTTGTAGACTTTTTCATGATGGCATTCTAATTGATGTGAGGTGATACCTCATTGTAGTTTTGATTTACATTTCTCTAATAATTAGTGATGTTGGGCATCTTTTCATGTGCCTTTTGGCCATCTAGATGTCTTCTTTGGAGAAATGTATATTTAGATCTTATGCTCATTTCTTTTTTTTTTTTTTTTTGTCTTTTTGCCATTTCTTGGGCCGCTCCTGCAGAATATGGGGGTTCCCAGGCTAGGGGTCTAATTGGAGCGGTAGCTGCCAGCCTATGCCAGAGCCACAGCAATGCGGGATCCAAGCCGCGTCTGCGACCTACACCACAGCTCATGGCAACGCCGGATCGTTAACCCACTGAGCAAGGCCAGGGATCGAACCTGCAACGTCATGGTTCCCAGTCAGATTCGTTAACCACTGCGCCACCACGGGAACTCCTTATGCTCATTTCTTAATTGAGTTGTCTGGTTTTTTTTTTTTATATTGAGCTACATAAGCTGTTTGTATATTATTGAGAGTAATGCCTTGTTGGTCACTGCATTTGCAAATATTTTCTCCCATTCCATAGTTTGTCTTTTCATTTTTTCTCTCTGTAGTTTCCTTTGCTGTGCAAAAGCTTTTTTTTTTTTTTTTTTTTTTGTCTTTTGTTGTTGTTGTTGCTATTTCCCGGGCCGCTCCCGCGGCACATGGAGGTTCCCAAGCTAGGGGTTGAATCGGAGCTGTAGCCACCGGCCTACGCCAGAGCCACAGCAACGCGGGATCCGAGCCGCGTCTGCAACCTACACCACAGCTCACGGCAATGCCGGATCGTTAACCCACTGAGCAAGGGCAGGGACCGAACCCGCAACCTCATGGTTCCTAGTCGGATTCGTTAACCACTGCGCCACGACGGGAACTCCGCAAAAGCTTTTTAAGTTTAGGAGTTCCTGTTGTGGCTCAGCAGGTTAAGAAGCAGACTATTATCCATGAGATACAGGTTCTATAATTGGCCTTGCTCATTGGGTTAAAGGATCTGGCATTGCCATGACCTGTGGTGTGGTTCACAGACACAGCTTGGATCTGGAGTTGCTGCGGCTGTGGCTGTGGCTATGGCTGGCAGCTGCAGCTTGGACTAGACTCCTAACCCAGGAACCTTCATATGCCACAAGTCATCCTTATTTAAAACAAAACAAACAAAAAATCTTTTAAGTTTAATTACCCATTTGTTTATTTTTGTTTTTATTACCATTACTCTAGGAGACGGATCCAAAACAATACTGTTGCAATTTATGTCAAAGTATATCCTCTCTAGGTTTATCTCTACAAGTTTTATAATATTCAATTTTACTTTAGGTTTTTCTGCCGTTTGAGTTTATTTTTGTGTATGGTGTAAGAGAATGTTCTGTTTTCATTCTTTTACATGCAACTGTCTGCTTTTCCCAGCACCAATTATTGAAGAGACTGTCTTTTCTCCATTGTAGAGGAAGGAATATTTCCAAACTCATTCTAAAAGGCCCCATCACCTTGATACCAAAACCAGACAAAGATACCACAAAAAAGAAAATTTCACTCCAATATATCTGAAGAACATAGTTTTAAAAATCCTCAACAAAATACTAGTTAACCAAATCCAACGATACATTAGAAAGATCATATACTATAGTCAAGTAGGATTTATCCCAGTGATACAATGATTTTTCAATATCTGCAAATCAATTAATGTGCTAGCACATTAACAAACTGAAGAATAAAAACCATTTGAACATCTCTATGGGTGTTGAAAAAGCTTTTAGTAAAACTCAACATCTGTTTATAACAAAAACTCTCCAGAAAGTGGGCATAGTGGGAACTTCCTCAGTATAATGAAGACCATATATGAAAAACCCATAGCTAACATCATACTCATTGATGAAAAGCTGAAACCATTTCCTTTAAGATCTCACCCATTTTATTCAATAGTATTGGAAATCCTTACCACAGCAACCAGAGAAGAAAAATAAATAAAAGGAATCTAAATTGGAAAGGAAAAAGTAAAACTATCACTCTTTGCAGATGATATGATACTATACCTAGAAAATCCTAAAGACTCTGCCAGAAACAGAGTTCATCAATGAATTTGGTGAAGTTGCAGGATACAAAATTAATACACAGAAATATATTGCATTTCTATATACTAACAATGAAAGATCAGAGAAGTTAAGGAAACAATCTCATATAATCACATTAAAAATAGTAAAATACCTAGGAATAAAGCAACCTAAGGATGCAAAAAACCTGTACTCTGAAAACTATAAGACACTGATGAAAGAAATAGAAAATGACACAGAGGGAAAGATATACTGTGTTCCAGGATTGGAAGGATCAATATTTTCAAAAAGGGCTTTTAACTGTTCCCTAAGAATCATTATCGTCTGTTGCTTCTCCTTGTAGTCACCTGATACTTCTTCAACTCTGGTTCTCCACTGTTTACCTTATGCCACGGCTATCTAAAGTATTTCCTAATTTTCAGGCTTCATGCCTTGAAGGCTGGATGCCATCTGTGATTATAATTTTACTAAGTTCTGCCAAACGTAACCAATAAGGAATCAAGACTTGTAAGTGTATGTGGTTTTTACATGCTCTCATTCAATCATTCTCATTCAATTTATTTTCACATTCAAATAATTATAAGGCCCTGATCTCTTCTACTTTCAACACAGTCCTTATACCTCTTGTGATTGAGGTTTATTAGGATACAAATTTGTTTCCCTTAAACCTTTGAAAATCAAAATTACTGTTCTCTTTGTGGTAAATCACAAAATTTCTACAAATTCATTTCATCTTTACATGCATGCCCACTGGCACAGTAACTTTGATGTTGTTTTCATCCAGACATTAAGTCTCTTCTCTGCTGCTTAAACCTGTGTTTGGTCATGTGATCTGCATCAGCTAAAATGATATTAGCAAATGTGACATAAACAAGAGGCCTGAAAAGTACTTGAATTTTGGAGCGTCCTTTTGTTTGCTGTTTTTGGTGTCAAGCAGTTGACCATGTTAAGAAGCCCAGGTAAACCTTCTGGAGAATGAGGAGGCCACATGGAGCAGAAGTAAGATATCATAGCCAAATGACTGTAGACCTCCAGAGAAATGAGGGAGGTCATCCTGATTCATCAAGCTTCCTCCTGATGAACAACTCGAGTCATATGAGGGAGGACAGTCAGGATTAGCTGAGCCAGCCTAGCACAAAAGTAGTGCCTAGTGCCTAGCAGAAACATGAGCTTTATAACAGCTGCTGTTTTTATTCACTATATTATTTGCCAGGGCCGCCTTAACAAAGTACTATACACTGAGTGACTTAAACAACAGAAATTTATTTTCTTACAGTTCTGGAAGCTAGAAGTCTTCAATCAAGGTGTCAGCAGGGTTATTTCTTCTGGGGCCTGTCTGCTTGGCTTATAGATGGCTATCTTCTCCCTGTGTCTTCACATGGTCCTCCTTCTGCACATGTCTGTGTCCTAATCTCCTCTTATTATAAGGGTACCAGTCATACTGGATTAGGGTACATCCTAAAGCTCTCATTTTAACTAAATTACCCTTTAAAATACCTTATCTCCAATTACAGTCATATACTGAGGTATTAGCCATTAGGAATTAATCATATGAATGGGGGGGTGGATACAATTCAGCCCATTTACCATCAGCCCATTTGTCCATCCTTTCTATGAGGGCTTCCTCACCCAAACAACTTTTTCTCCACTGCTCTAAAATATAAAATATAAAATCTCATTTATTCCTCCTCTGGAAGTAAAGAGAGTAGATCTCCAAGTCTCTTTTCTCTTTTTACAGTGGGGATAAAGGACACCAAGAAATTTGCTCATTATGCTATATAATTAATAAATTATCATCACATGAAATTCTAACCCTTTATTGGCCCCTTACATTAGACTTACTTTAACGATTCCAATTCTAAACCATCTTTCACATCTCTGAATTTCTTTAGCACTGCCACATCCCTACCACACCACCTGGTACTTGAATATATTCTATTCTGTGTTGTAATCTTAGTGCACAAATATAATATCTCATCAAGTAGACAGTGAACTCTTAGAGGTTAGAGCTTTGTCAGATAATTTACACTTCTAATATAAAAGCTGGCCATGCAACTGACACTCTGGACCCAAATAGCTTAGTAGTATTACATCCTGCAATTAATGTCTCTAATAGCACCTGTTTTCCTCTTAACTTGCATGTGTTCTGACGTTCATACTTTCCATGGCAAAATGTGAAGACATTGCATTTTGTACCTTTTGTCATTCATAGAAATGACCTCGAGTTTTTAGTGCTTACAATGGGCTTCAGAAAGGAGACACCTAGAACACTAACAGTGTTCAGTGTTAGTACTTCATATTTTTAACTTAACAAAGATTATTTGAGCAGCAAAAATAGCTCTTATAAATATATTTAATTATTTAAATTCACACTATTAAATCGCTATACTGCATATTATATCTAAAGCTAAACTTGGAACATCTATTTCTTTTCCCATTTAAGGTTGCATAAGAAAAAGTAAGGCAATCTTCAACCTCAGAGGCTTTATGGCAGTTATTTGTGGCACACCAGAGAGGTTCCAATAAACATGCAAGATAGAAAATAATGTTTTTTATATCCTAGTTAAGAAGAAAACAGGTGCTATCATAGCTATTGACTGCAAGATGCAATATTACTAAGCTAATTGAAACCGGAAAACTTGAGTACATAACAAGCTGCTCAAATAGGTCTGCTCTGAGCTACACACAATTCTGACACATCTACAGAACCTAAAAATGCACTGAATAACTTCATATCCTTATATTGCATGGTGCCCTTGACTATAGCCACTCACACTATCTCCACCTTACTTAGTCTGTCCTCTGTGCCTCCCATGACTGAAAATGGTTCCTTCCCTTTTTCTTCCAACAATCTCTTGCCATAACTTTAACAGCTAGTGTAGAGGGAGTTCTTTTGCATAGGAGTGGATTAAGGATCCAGCATTGTCATGGCAGTGGCTTGGGTGGCTGCTGTATCATGGGTTTTATCCCTGGCCCAGGAAATTCCACATGCTGCAGGCTTGGCCAAAAAAAAAAAAAAAAAAAAAAAAACCCAACAACAAAAACACACACAAAAATAGCTGCTGTAGAAATTACCTTCTTGAATAAATAGTGATAGTAATTAGCATTTACTCTGAGCTAGGTCCTATTCTAAATATTTCCATATATTAGGTCACTTAATCCTTTCAATAATCTTCTAAGATTGTTATTATTCTTAGTGTTTATGCAGAAAGTAACTAGTCACAGGGAGACTATATAAACCCAGGGAGTTTGTGCTGAGACCCCTTGTTTTTAACAAATATACCATGATGCTATCTATGACGAATTTATTCTGTACTCTATTCATACTCATGTATACTTTTTAGATACAATTAATGTCTACTATACACCAGGCACTGTTTTATTTGCTCATAAATGTTATATCAGTGAGTCTTCAAAACATCTCTGAAATAGGGACAAAGGAAAGGGGTACTTGGATATTTGTACTTTGTACAAATATATGAAGATTGTACAGAGTTACAATTATCTTTAAAAATTCCTTAAATTGCTCATAATGAAAAGTACTCATGGCTTTGCATGTGTACCACTGTATTCTTATGCACACAAAATTTAAGAGTGTCTGAGCTACGCTAAGGGAAGGAACAAAAACAAAAGGAAACATTACATGCTGGTGCCAAAATTAATTCAAAACACAGAGTCTTTGAAATAGCTATCAAATCCCTAGTAAAGGAAGGAGGATGAGCAGAGAATTCTAAAGTATGACTAATGGTCTGCATATTTCATTTTGTACTCTTTTCATTTTAGGTGTCCATAACTTTAATATATGTTATCAAATTTGTTTAGTATGAAGATTACACAGGTAGTATAATTATACCTCAGGGCGATTGAAATGTTAAGTCATTTAAGTTAGCTTCTTTGTTAAATGCACAAATATAATGTAACTCCACTATAATCTTATTATCCTTATTTTACTGATTAAAAGAAATGATTCTCCAAGAGGTTAGGTAACTTGCTCAAGATCATCTTGGTCACTTTGGAATGAAGGGATTAAGTTCTAGCCTGATTCCAAAGCACATTCTCTTTCCATTGTAATGGTTTTCCTTAGGATGGAGTATACCATGACAATTAAGACTTCTGACTTTGAATCTAGATTTTCAGGGTTGAAGACTAGTGTGTCATTGATTAAGTTTGAGAAAATTAAACCCTGTGCTTCAGTTTCCTTGCTTGTAAAATGTGGATGGTGAAGATAATGGTAATATTATACCTTCTTGATAATACTGTGAGAATGATATGAAATGAAATTATACGTAAAACACTTCGAAAATGAATGGCTCGTTTTAAGTGCCAAATACCATATATTATTAACTATCTTGTTTATGTCCATAGGACCAATTTCAGTAGAGTCAGGTGGAGGAGAAAAGTAGAAATTCTAAGCTGATCACAAATTGTGAACTTTTATGTCCTTGTATTGCCCAAGATCAGCCTTAGAAACAATGACAGGAAAACAGCGCTTTGATTACAGTGCTCTACTATCTAATAAAGTTTAAATTTGCCATGTTCCCAGTTAAAGAGACCTGCTAGAAACATCTCCTTCTACAACAGCCTCCCCAAATATGTGAATACAGATGCACTTGTTATATAAATAGTATACCTAGATGCATCAGGCTATGAAGCAGATGGAGACTGAACATAATTTTGCTAACACTTATGTTGTCAATATACTCTCCTGAGCCATCATTACAAGATTCTTGGGGGTCTCTTCCCCCCCTTTGGAAGGCTGCAATTCCCAGTAACAGTGGCACAAATTACATATTTGCATCAGGAGATGCATAAACTTCAAACAAACTGTCAGATTGAATATGCCTGGCCTGTAGTTTGATAAACAAATATATTACAAGAAACCCTGAGTAAACCCCCTCCTCCTACCTCCTTATGGGATGATCAAAACTGTTGCAAATTTTAAACAATGTAGATCATCAAATTATGCATAACTGAGCCTGATATTTTCCCCTGGGGTTGTGGATGTAGAGTTGGTGCGTGGAGAGCCCGAGGCCTTGTGAAATCTGGTTAGTGATAAAAGTATGAAGGGAAGATTTTGGATTTTAGCTGAAAGAAGTGTAGAATGCAACGGGAGAATGACGTCAATGATGTTGACAATAAATTTCTATTTAAAAACCCAGTAAGTGTTAGTCTAGAACAACTTTCCTTACCCAGGGATGGGTAAAAGAATTACTTCAGGAGATGTTATAAAACACAGTCACCAAATTTTATCTCAGACCTACTGAATAAGAATGTCTAGGGCAAGAATACTTCTATTAAAAAATTACAGGCTCTTCAGATGATTCCTCTCTGCACCCCAGATTAACAACCACTGTTTTATGTACTTTAGGATATAGCAATATTACCAAAGGGACTTAAAATATAGAAATAAGTCCTTTACCCCATCAGATTCTGATTTAGTAGATTATGTGCTTGTCTCAAGAATCTGCACAGCCAGGTGCCAATTGGATTACTAGTTTTGGGGAGGTAATGGATTACAACATGTTCTTAATGTGGCCTTTGATCCCTAGAAAAACTTGGTATATTTCAGAGTTAAATAACAATTTTATTCAAATACCTGTCTTTTGTATAACACTGACTTATCTGCACTTGGGAGTGGGGATGGAAAATAAGCATAAAATATGGTTCTTGTGTAAGAGAATCTTTCTATGCTCCAGAGAACATATGTTTTGCCTACAGAGCCCAAGAAGATAAGCTATCTTTTTCATACAGCTGGATTTTGGTTTGGGAGGTGAGGTGGGTGTGAACATGGTGGATCAAGGAATGGTAGCTCAATATGACCTTTCCTGCAGTTCCTTTAGCCAATTCTCCTTATGCCAAATACTTCTCAATCATCCTGATCTCCTCAATATCCAGCCAGCACTCTAAGCAGTGAAGACCATCAAAACTCTGTAAACAGACAATTTACTCTGAGGAATGGGTTGACTTTTCATGATAGGCTTACTCATCTCTTTCCTTCTTCTCCCTGTCATTCCTTTCACTCTAGTAAAGGTACATCCTCTTGGTGATGAGGCTTTCAGGAATGATAGTGCCACAAGATGGAAGGAGCCTTGATCTTAGAATTACCATGTGGAAGTGAGCTGCCCATAAATCAGCAACATCTTCTTGGGACAGTTAGGTGATGAGAATGCACTTCTATTGATGTGTGAATCATTCCTTTTGGATCTATTTAATGCAATAGCCTAATCTATCTGGTCATTTTTGTGGATTGATGTAGCCATGTGATAAAGTTCTAAAAAATGATGTGGACATAAAATTTATTGGGAGGAATTTCTGGGAAGGCTCCTGAAACAAGGGTCAAATAGCTACCCCTCCCCATGATTTAAAAAAATACTTCCTACCCTTTTGACTATGGATGTAATGTCTGGACCTCCAATAGCCCTACTAGAACATAAAGTGGATTCAGAGATAAAGTAATGCAGAAGATTGGTGAAGCAGAAATATGCAAGGATCCTTGGTCATGGATTGCATCTTGATACAACACCCTAGCTTTAAACTGTCTATTGCACTTTTTTATGTGAAAGAAATAACCCTTGCTTGTTTAAATTACTGTTATTTTGGGTTTTCTGTAGAGGCAGCTAAACCTAGTTTAGATGAAGATGAACACTACATACTTCCTGACATAGAAATAACTGAGAGGCCTCTAGAGGTCCAAATTTAAGCCTCTCCAACAAATAACCATTCTTGGCCATCTAGAAAATCTAAAATGTCATGCCACAAGGTTTAGCCCTTTGGTACAAAAGAGTGGTTCCCTAAGTGGTGTTTTGATATCACCTATGAGCTTGTTAGAAATGCAGATTCAGGGACTTTAGTGAGTCACTGATTTAGTATCACTAAAAATGGAGTCCAAGAAGCTGTCTTTTGCCAGGCTCCCTAGGTGATTCTTATGCATTGAAAAATGTGAGTGAGGCATTTTTCCAAGAGCATGTTTTGGTACTCAATTGTTTTTCGAGTTATATAATCATTAACAGATTGACATGGATTTAGTGATTCTCAATAAAGGCTTTATATTAAAATCACCTGAGGAGCTTTTAAAAACTGTGTGTGCCTGGGCAAATTTTTCACACAAACTGATAGTAGAATTATGGGTGAAATATCCTAGCTGGAGTCACTGGTCAACCAGGAAGCAGAAAGTAGACATGACTCAAAATGGGATCAAAGTACTTGCTTGAGTTAGGTTGTAGGATTCTTGTATGATGCAATGATTATGAAAGGCCTTGGCAAATTGTTGTTTTATTTTCCCAATCCATTCATGTTCTCAACTTTATCCAGCAGCTAGAAAAATACTCTTACTGCCATAAATAATAATGGTAATACTAATGATAATAATAATACCAAATAACCCTTATTGAACATATTATAGGACTAGATGATTTGCTGACATTTTAGGGATTATTTGATTCTCTGCTTTTATCCAAATTAGTATGGGCATACTGTTGGAAGCAGTGATTATAGTTTTTAGACATTGTTGAAAATGAAACCTTCAGCTTTCTAAAACATTATCTTCATCCTGTAAGGAAACTGGCTTCTTTAAGTGGCTATTTACCTGTTGAAGACACATTAGTCTGTTAATGATTATCTTTCTCTTCCAGTAAATAGTGTTAAATATTAAGTTAGAATTCAAAGCAGGTAAATAGTTTTCTGTTTGGGGATTATTTCAACTATAATACATATATAATTAATCATCTCCAGATAGTTAGTTTGATTAGAATTTTTGTGCACAATTTCACATTCTTGAATTCATGAACCCTTTGTTTACTTGGTATCATTAACCACATAAGATCCTTGTTTATTTCTTAGGTTGCTAAGCTTTTCTGAATTTCCTACTAACAGCTCAGATCATTGGAGAGAAATGATCACTGTCACTCTGATGCTGTGTATTTTACTTCCTATTACTGAAAAATAAGAAAAGTAAGAAAGAAAAAATAAAACAGGAACAATATAGGTGGAAATTTAGAACCAATAAAATAAAACCCAACTGATAAAGCGGAGAAACTTGTGTCATTTGTGATACTGAAAGGATGCTTCAGTTTATTATAAAACATTCTTTTTTCTTTATTTAGAGGACATTCCAAATGCATCTTAAGTGTTTACATTCCTTTACAGGTCAGATAGGCTGAGGGAAAGAGAAGGGAAAATTACAAAGGGATAAATACATGAGGAGGAGTGACTTTCTCAAAAATTCTGTGATTCATGTGAAAACCCTTCAGTTTTCTAATGTTTGAAAATGGGTTAAATGTTCTGAAGAAATAGAAGGGTTTGAGTCCCTTCAAGATAATCTCAGGCAAGAAGTAGCTTTGAAAATTCTAGGAGGGATAGTGGTTATAAAATGCAGTTAGCTTAATCCTTTCAGAGTTTAATTAGCTATTCATTAGAAAAGAGGAAAGGAAGAAAGTTGAGAGGAGTGGGAAGGCAAAGATGAGAATAGAAGCTATCCAACCTTGCAATTTAGTCACCCAGATAACCATATCCCTTCTGATAAAAAGGTAGTTTTCAGAGAATGTGATTGTTAAAGAGGAGGGAGTGTGGAAGGGTAGCCTAATCTTGTGTCATATTACATATATATACATATTGTATATATTGTATTGAGAGTATATATATATATATATATGTAATATGGAAAATATATTTCCATTTATATATGGAAAAATATATATTATATAAAGCCAAATCTTTTTCCATATTATATATATACATGCATTTTATATAGGTACTATGGAAAACTATTTATAAATCCATTTATTGTTTATGATTCAGGGGAGGAACACCTTGGGGGAAGAACACTCAAAGAATATAAGTATAGAGAAAATCGCAAGTTGAGGTCTTATACTTATCCAGTGGAACTATTTAGTGAGAGATGAACAGCAACTAATGAGAGAAAATGTCATGTCAACAATGGCTCAATTGGAGCCAGGATGCACTGAGTGACACCAAGCTTTGTGCGGGTGCAAAGCTAGAGAAGACAGCACAGAATGGCCTTTCATCAGCAGGGTAATGTCAATGCTGAGTGTAACTGAAGTGAGGAAGAAGTGCATCAAAGTGACAGGGTTCCTTGCTCTTGCTGTCCTGTCTTTTTAAAGAAATATGCAATTGATGAAACCAGCTCAGGAAGGCCTCTAACCCTGGGAAGTGGCTCAAAATCAGGCCATAACTTGATTTCATTCAGTAGAGAGCTGTTAGTCACACCAGTAAGGACTAGTTTTGGCTATGGATATTCCAAATATAAGCAGCTTAAATAAAATAGAACTAATTTCTTTTCTGTAAGGAGAGATCTGTAGGTCCATGGTTCGTGTGTCAGTCAGCTTCTTATTCACGAATGACTTGGGCTCATTCTGTCTTTTGTTCTGCTTTCCCCAATGTGAGTTTTCTATAACATGATCCAAGACAGCTGTCTAACTCAATGGGGTAAGAAAGATAAGGCCACTTCCTTTAAGAACACTTCTCAGAAGTTGTGCATGACACTTGTTTTTGTATCCTTGTAGTGAGAACATGGTCACATAGCCACATCTAGCTTAAAGGGAAACTGAAAATTATAGCCATCATTCTAGGAGGCTACATTTCCAGCTAAAAGTCTGTGGTTTTATGACTACAACAAAAATTCAGAAAACTAGGAGTAGCCACTATCTCCAACACTAACACACAGGATTGAGAGAAATTTTTTCTTTATACTACAAATTTGAAAATACAAAAAGAGTATTCTTCATTGTTTCTTTGTCAGATACAGTAATGGCTTAATTAGCACCTCAAATGGATAAAGCAATTTTCAATCCACAGGAGAGAAAAATAGAAAAAAAACCTACAAGGTAGAATGTGATAAGCATTGTTAGAAAGGTCTAAGCAAAGTTCTGTGCATTCTAAAAGAGATAGATAGTAATTCTGGCTAAAGCATTAGGAAAGGAAACAGCTAAGACTCTAAGACTGAGGGTGAACACACTGTGGTCCTGGGGGCCAGATATGCCCCACTTTTTCTTTTTGTAAATAAAGTTTCATTGGAACACAGCCATGCTCATTCATTCAGGGATTGTCTGTGGTAACTTTGATGCTATGACAGCAGAATCGAGTAGTTACGACAGAGAACATATGGCCTATGAAGCCTGAGATTTTAATACCTGGCCTTTTACAAAAAAAAAAAAAGAAAAAGAAAAGATACTTAAGATTGTACTGAAAGAATTCTAACAAGATTATTGTAAGGGGGAGATAGTCTGAGTAAAGTCAATGAT
This sequence comes from Phacochoerus africanus, assembly GCF_016906955.1. Lineage (NCBI taxonomy): Eukaryota > Metazoa > Chordata > Mammalia > Artiodactyla > Suidae > Phacochoerus > Phacochoerus africanus. The sequence goes on along the minus strand of NC_062560.1, from coordinate 109,269,475 downwards.
ATGAGAAAATTATGGGTGTGTCTGTTCATGGAAAGAAAATTACAGTAAAATTTGTAATACACAATGAATGATGTCCCTCAAAATCTTAATTGTGTAAAATATGGGATTACATTTTTAACAGGTTAATGGAAGGACCATGACTGGCCTATTCGGCTAACTTGCCAGGAATCCAGTTGAACAATTCAAATTTATCTAAGTCCTGGCTACAGTTTGGCAACACCTGATGGGTGACTGTCAAGTTTCTTCCAGGACAGGAGTAGTAATGTTAAAAATATCCCAATACTTGGCATATATTTCACTGGATGGATCCAGGGAGGTTGGATAAGCCAGGTGACATGGGAAATAGCCTAAGTCTCTCTGCTTCCCCAAAGTGGATCACTTACTTATTCTTCAACCAAGCTCTGCTCTCCACAGCTTGCTTCTTGACTCCCTGACCCCAGGTGGTAACTTTAACTTCATTGCATTTGCAAATGAGCTTTCGCAGAAGATGAAAAGCAGTGGCAAATCAAGTTAGACACAAGGTGTATTTATTATAAGGCATATTATCACAGGGTTTTGCATTTATTCAGTTTGGTTGAAGCATAAGGCCCTTGAGAAAACAGCTAGTAAAGTAAGAATGAAAACATTGTGGAAGGTGTTTAATGACATGCTAAGGAGATTGGATTTCATTCTGTAAGTAATAGAAGATGATTAGATAAGGTGCCTAAATTTTTTTTTTTTTAATTAGGGACTAACTAGCTCTCTCATAGACAAAAGTAATCATAGCTATGGGTGTCTTAAATCAGGAGCTCTATTGTTTTAAACAATAAGAGTTATATTCAGGTATAGAAGTTTGAGTTAGATGACATTCTTCAGGAAAATAACTGCCTTGTACCTGAGAAGGACAAGAATATAGGACTATGTCCTATACTTTGAAACCTATTTCAATAACAAGAAGCATCTAGGGGCTACAGACATGTTTTTCAGAGGTGATGAAGGAAATGAAAGAGGGAGATCCCCAGTCTGCTAGGCTGTTATCTACCTGATGGCAGACCCCATCTTTCCATGTCTGAATTCTCAGTACCTAGCAGCATACTCAGCACATCCTATAACTACGCAAAAACACATAGAAGGTGTCCATGATTGGTTTGACTCCAATTCATCCCATCTTATTTGTTTGCCTCAACATAAAACAAGGGTTTATCAGCACTTCTGATTAATGAAGCACTCTGTTTTGCAGTTACTAAAACTAGAATCATCGTGTGCATATTTGCAATATATGACTCTGTAATTCATTAGTGCATGGCATCTCCTCAATATGATTTGTGTGTGCATGCGTGTATATGTTAATTTGTAAGATCTCATTCCTCTTCCACCTGTTGCTTTCTGCTTTGTTTCACCATTTTCTAGGTAATACCATGTCAGATCCACTGAAGTACATTTGACAAGTCCTTATTTCTAAATGGGCTTGGTGGAAATTTGTGAAATTCAGCTTTCTTGTCATACCTGTGTATTTAAAGGCAGAACATACACTTTCTCAACATCAATGAGAATTGCTATTGAGATTTGAAAGAGGCCTTTGGCCAATTGTCTGCCAAAAGTATGTGATTTTTATCACTCAGAATCCTGCAAGTAAATAGCCCTGCTTTATCTAGCTTTCTACTGTCTCTCCAGGGCAAAATGAAATCTTTTCTAGACTCTACTTTTTAATGTACCCCTGAAAGGCAAAGCAAGATACTTATACTAGCTTTAGATTTCTAATTCTATTAGTACTTGTAGCAAACCTGAATCTTTGTGAAATTGCAGAAGGGTGAAATTTGGCTCCAGGACCCTTGAATTGCCCTGTGTGACAGTTTACTCCAAGTGTTTTTAGTCCCCCATGCCCTCATTATGATGCTGGATTGTCTAGAGAACCGGGAAGTGGTTTTACCTCTAGAGAACCTTGTCAATAAAGCAACCATTTTGTGGTCCTGAGAGAAACACCAATAAAATCTCAGGAACAGTGTCCTTAACATCACTGAACTATTGAACCAATGTCAGTCACTGGTACTAGTAACAGCACACTCCCAAGGCCCTTTGTTTTATATAAAAAAGCCCCTGTTTTTTTTTAAGCAAGTGAGCTCAGAGTTTCTCTTACTTCTAGATCATAGTTGTGCCAAATGACACAAATTTTGTGCCAGCAGGGTTGAACAAGAAAGTGTTGCAGTGCTATCATAGAAGGCTCTAAGACATGAAAAAAGGGCACAAAGGAAGGGTTCACTGTTTTTACCTATGAGGTTTTGCTCTCACCTTGTTGAAAATAGCAGCATGTGACCTCATAGCAGCAGCGTAACCAAACACACATACACACACACACACAAAGGAGCTCCTGTAATGGCTCAGTGGTGATGAATCTGACTGCTATCCACGAGGATGCAGGTTTGATCTCTGGCCTTGCTCAGTGCTTTAAAGATCTGGCATTGCTGTGAGCTATAATGTAGGTCACAGGTGTGGCTTGGATCCCGTGTGACTGTGGCTGTAGCATAGGCCGGCAGCTGCAGCTCCAGTTCGACCCTAGCCTGGGAACTTCCATGTGCCTCAGGTGCAGCCCTTAAAAAATAAATAAATAAAGACCAAAAAATAAACACCCACACAGATTCTGGCATATGAGGAACGAATCCCAATTTTGCTAAATGCTGGCATGTAATCTTACATCAATGTCAAGAAGATTTCGGGGGTTTGAAATAGTGCATGCCCTGCTGGTGGCTTGGGGTGCACATTACATTTAGTATTTTCAAGGCAGAAAGCCCATATCCTCGTTCTGGAATCCTAATTATATTCCGTATTGTGTTTTACCTCATCTCTTCAGGCCTGTGTGCCAGATTCTCATCTGAGGTTCATTTTCCCCACATTTTGACATCTGCTGTCAATCACAGAAGAGAAACACCAAATTATTTCTTGGAACCAAATGATATAGGTTTCTCTGGTTCAGGATAGTCAATTTACAAAATTTCTAATAAACTCCAGAGTTTATTTGAACTTGCTATTCCATGAATAGTAAGCAAATGTCTTTAAACAGAGTATAACTTGAGAATGAAATACATGAACTAAAATCACTTAAAATTGAATGGAAAATGAAGTCTGATTACTGATTTTGCCCTGTCAGTTATTGTCACTAATTTTTAGTTGCTTGTATATGCTTTGTTCATAGGATTCTCACATCTCTTTCTGTCATAAATATTTCATAAGATATTCAAAGCCAGTTCACAGCCAAGTAATAACAAATGTCAGATGACACATTAGGAAGATGCATGGAGATTTTAAACACAAATTCTATACTAAAGCTTAATTCACATCTTAGGGTCACTTTAAAGAAATAACATTCACAGAGAATTATGAGTCTATAATTAGCATGGACACCTTAATTAGTAGACTGTTCTCATTGTAAAAGGAAGAGAACACCAGCTCTGTTTTTTGTTTTCTTTTTTTCCAGGCTGTCTGCATACTCTCTACTGTCTTTACCATCAGGAAGCTTTTTTTGGTCGTCATTGTTTTGATCCACAATTTAATTTTTTAAAACTTGTATTTGAATATAGTTGAATTACAAAGTTGTGTTAACTTCAGGCATACAGCAATGCAAATCAATTATACATATACATATATCCATTCCTTTTCAGGTTATTTTCCCATACAGGTTATTACACAGTATTAAATAAATTTCCCTGTGCTATACAGTAGGTCCTTGTTACCTGTTTGTTTTATATATAGCAGTATGTATATATCAATCCCAACCCCCTAGTTTATCCCTCCCCCAACGTCGCCCCTTTGGTATTAAACATAAATATGGTTTCAATATCTTTGAGTATGTTTCTATTTTGTGAGTTATTTTGTATAATTTCTATTATATTCCACATATTAGTGTCTCATATGATATTTGTCTTTCTCCATATGACTTACTTCACTTAGTATGATAATTTTAAGTTCATCCATGTTGCTGAAAGTGGCATTATTTCATGTTTTTTAATGGCTGAGTAATATTCCATTGGATATGTGTATGTATATATATATGTATATGTATATATTCCCACAAACATACACACTCATGCACACCATATCTTCTTTATCTAATCCTCTGCTGATGGACATTTAGATTGCTTTCATGTCTTGGCTATCATAAATAGTGCTAAACATTTATAGCATGAATATTAGGGTGAATGTATCCTTTCGAATTATGATTTTCTCTGAATATATGTCCAAAGTGGGGTTTCTGTGTCATATGGTAGTTCTATATTTAGTTTCTTAAGGAACTTCCATGCTGTTCTCCATAGTGGTTGCACCAGCTTACATTCCCACCAACAGTGTAGGAGGTTACCTTTTTCTCCATACCCTCTCCAGCATTTATTGTTTGTAGAGTTTTTGATTGTGGTCATTCTGACTAAGGTGTTACCTCATTGGAGTTTTGATTTGCATTTCTCTAATAATTAGTGATATTGAGCATCTTTTCATGTGTGTTTTTTTTTTGGGCATCCAGTGAGTGTTAAAAAGAACCAAGTTTCACGTATCATACAGACTTACTTATCCTCCACTGAGTAACACATATTGTGTTCTTAGTCACAGGACTGGTCCTTGGTAATATGTTTTAAGTTTCCAAGTTAGATGAATTTCCATGTTTTCTTTTCCTTTGACCCACTCACCTCTAATGATACTCAGAGTTCATATGATTATCTCCACTGTGGAATCTTCCTTCCTTCACTTATCCTTAATCTAACTCTACTCTATTTATCAGACCCCTGTTCACCTCGGTCTTGTCTCTGATTTCCGAGTGATAGTTTCTTGAGAAACTAAAGGAGGTCCAAGTGTTAATGACTTATAAGGCTTGTGTGTTTACTTTTCTACATAGCATGTGTAAATTATGACTGGGGCTTTGAGAACCTTAACTCAAGGTAATGGTTACTGTAAAATTTCCAAATTTCAAGTACTAGGAGAAATGAAATGGGGAGAAGTTTTTAATCAAGGATGTCTTTACTAGCATTCTTCAAAACATGCCATTTAAACATTGCCTAACTTACTTACATATAAAACTGACCCAGCTCAGCAGCAATCCTGTGAGGGAATCAAGAAGCTGAGATGTTCAAAGAAAAGTCTTCTTAAGAGCTTACCTTTCATAAACTATATAATAATACTGATTACTGTGATTATTTTCATGTCTTTCTCCATTTACTTATAAAAATAGAGGTTGGCAAGATGATTTATTTTTTCTGTTGGACACTATCCTTGGACAACTATATTTGGAAATCCTCATTTATTTGAATAAAAATTGTTGAGTTATACAGCCATTAATGGCTAAGTTGAAATCTAGTTCTCAAAAAATGTATTTCTTTCTCTTGAACTTATTCATTAATTCAAAATAAGCTTTATTAAGCATGTCATGGTATGTTCTGGCAACTACATGAAGTCTAGATACAAAGAGATGAGTAATGGTTGCTGGACTTGAGGAGTTCACAATATAATGGGGGAAGCTGTCAAGTAAAAAACACATAATGAAATAGAGAGTCGTTACTTCTCTTGTAGAGGATAAATTAAGTTATTTCTATGGGAGTTCATAGGAAGTGAGCTGAACTTCTGGCAGTTGGTCATACCAAAAAAGGGAAACACGGAATGCTGTAAAAGGGCAAGGGGTTAGAAGCAATGAGGAATAGCACAAAGAACACAACTGGTTTTGAAATGAGACAGAACTATATTATACAACTCTTTTAGGCCTTAGTCTATCCAACCCTATAATGGAGATAATAAATTCTACATGATAGTTTTTTTTTTAATTTAATTTACTTTAATTATTTTTAGGCTTTTAAAAAATTTTTTAATTCTTATTTCCTAATACATTTTTTTTTATTTCTACTGCACAGCAAGTGACCCAGTTACACATACATGAATAGGTTCTTTTTTCTCACATTATCATGATCCATTATAAGTGACTAGACATAGTTCCCAATTCTACACATCAGGATCTCATTGCTAATCCATTCCAAAGGCAATAGTCTGCTTCTATTAACCCCAAGCACCCAATCCATCCCACTCCCTCCCCCTCCCTCTTGGCAACCACAAGTCTATTCTCCAAGTCCAGGATTTTCTTTTCTGTGGAAAGGTTCATTTGTGCCATATATTAGACACCAGATATGAGTAATATCGTATGGTATTTGTCTTTCTCTTTCTGACTTACTTCACTCAGGATGAGAGTCTCTAGTTGCATCCAGGTGGCTGCAAATGTCAGTATTTTGGTCTTTTTAATGGCTGAGTAGTATTCCATTGTGTATATACACCACATCTTCCTAATCCAATCATCTGTCGACGGGCACTTGGGTTGTTTCCATGTCTTGGCTATTGTGAATAGTGTTTCAATGAACATGCAAGTGCATGTGTCTTTTTCTTTCTTTTTTTTTTTTTTTGTCTTGTCTAGGGCTGTGCCCACGGCATATGGAGGTTCCCAGGCTAGGGGTCTAATCGGAGCTGTAGCTGCCGGCTTATGCCAGAGCCGCAGCAACGCGGGATCCGAGCTGCATCTGTGACCAACACCACAGCTCACGGCAATGCCGGATCCTTAACCCACTGAGCGAGGCCAGGGATCGAACCTGCAACTTCATTGTTCTTAGTTGGATTTGTTAACCACTGAGCCACGACGGGAACTCTAGCATGTGTCTTTTTTAAGGAAAATTTTGTCCGGATATATACCCAAGAGTGGGATTGCTGGGTCATATGCTAGTTCTATGTATAGTTTTCTAAGGTACCTCCACACTGTTCTCCACAGTGGTTGTACCAGCTTCTATTCCCACCAACAGTGTAGGAGGGTTCCCTTTTCTCCACACCCCCTCCAGAGTTTGTTATTTGTGGACTTCTTAATGATGGCCAGTCTGACTGGTGTGAGGTGGTATCTCACGGTAGTTTTGATTTGCATTTCTCTAATAATCAGGGATGTTGGGCATTGTTTCAAGTGCTTGTTGGCCATCTGTATATCTTCCTTGGAGAAATGCCTGTTCAGGTCTTTGGCACATTTTTCCATTGGGTTGTCGGCTTTTTTGCTGTTGTGTTGTATAAGTTGTTCGTATATTTCAGAGATTAGGCCCTTGTCCGTTGCATCATTTGAAACTATTATTTGCTCCCATTCTGTATGTAGTCTTTTTGTTTTCTTTTTGGTTTCCTTTGCTGTACAAAAGCTTGTCAGTTTTATTAGGTCCCAGTGGTTTATTTTTGCTCTGATTTCTGTTGCTCTGGGAGACTGACCTGAGAAAACATTTGTACGGTTGATGTCAGGAATGTTTTGCCTGTGTTCTCATCTAGGAGTTTGATGGCATCTTGTCTTACGTTTAAGTCTTCAGCCATTTTGAGTTTATTTTGGTGCATGGTGTGAGGGTATGTTCCAGTTTCATTGATTTACACTCAGCTGTCCAGGTTTCCCAGCAATGCTTGCTGAAAAGACTGTCTTTTTCCCATTTTATGTTCTTGCCTCCTTTGTCAAAGATTAATTGACCATAGGTGTCTGGGTTAATTTCTGGGTTCTCTATTCTGTTCCATTGGTCTGTCTGTCTGTTTTTGGTACCAGTCCCACACTGTCTTGATGACTGTGGCTTTGTAAGATTGCCTGAAGTCTGGGAGAGTTATGCCCCATGCTTGGTTTTTGTTTCTCAGGATTGCTTTGGCAATTCTGGGTCTTTTGTGGTTCCATATACATTTTTGGATTGTTTGTTCTAGTTCTGTGAAAAATGTCATGGATAATTTGATGGGGATTGCACTGAATCTGCAGATTGCTTTGGGTAGTCTGGCCATTTTTACAATATTAATTTTTCCCACCTGGGAGCACGGAATATCTTTCCATTTCTTTACATCTTCTTTTATTTCCTTGATTAATGTTTCATAGTTTTTTGCATATACATTTTTTACCTCCTTGGTCAGGTGTATACCCAGGTATTTTATTTTTTGGGGTGCAATCCTAAAAGGTATCATATTTTTGTATTCCTTTTCTAATATTTCATTGTTAGGATACAGAAATGCAACTGATTTCTGAATGTTAATCTTATGTCCTGCTACTTTGCTGAATTTGTAGATCAGTTCAAGTAGTTTTTGGTTGAGTCCTTAGAGTTTTCTATATATATTATCATGTCATCTGCATACAGTGATAGTTTTACCTCTTCTCTTCCAATTTGGATGCCTTTTATTTCTTTTGTTTTTCTAATTGCTGTGGCTAGGACTTCCAAAACTATGTTGAATAACAGTGGTGAGAGTGGGCACCCTTGTCTTTTTCCATATTTTAGTGGGAAGGCTTTCAGCTTCTCTCCATTGAGTATTATATTTGCTGTGGGTTTGTCATAAATGGCTTTGATTATGTTATGTTTTACCTGTACCCACTTTGGTAAGAGTTTTGATCATGAATGGATGGTGGACATTGTCAAATACTTTTTCTCCCTCTATTGAGATGATCATGTGGTTTTTGACTTTCTTTTGCTAATGTGGTGTATGACGTTAATTGTTTTGCATATGTTGAACCAACCATGTGAACCTGGGATGAATCCCACTTGGTCGTGGTGTATGAACTTTTTGATGTGTTAATGGATTCGGTTGGCTAAAATTTTGTTGAGAAATTTTGCATCTGTATTCATCAAAGATATTGGCCTATAATAAAGCTATGTAAGAGACCTATGAAATAATATGGAGTGGGCCAATCTATGCATAATAGGAATTCCAGAATGAGAAGAAAAAGAAAAGGTGATTGAAAATATATTTGAAGAAATTATGGCTGGAAACTTTCCAAATCTAAAGGATACTGATATCAAGATACAGGAAGCACAGAGGGCCCCAAACAAGTTGATCTGAAACAGGCCCACATGAAGACGTATTTTAATAAAAATGGCAAAACTTAAACATAAAGAGAGGATTCTAAAGAGAGCAAGAGAAAAGTGTTAATTATAAGGGAACCCCCATAAGGCTATCAGCTGATTTCTCTCCAGAAACACTACAGGCTAGAAGGGAGTGGCAAATATATTTAAAGCACTGAAAGGAAAAAATTTGCAATGTAGAATACTCTATCCAGCAAGAATATCATTTAAAATAGATGGGGAAATAAAGGATTTCTCCAGCAAACAAAAGCTAAAAGAGTACAGCAATACTAAACCCATTCTAAAAGAAATACTGAAAGGGCTTCTCTAAATTAAAAAAAGAGAGAAAAAAGAATAAAAGAAGAATTAGGATGGAGGAAAGGTCAACTGGAAAGCAGTCACTTAAATAAGCCAGCGCACAGATCTAAACATGAAGATTTAAAAAAAAAAACACATCAAAATCATACAATGTGGGGAAGGAATGTAAGAAAATATATATTCTTTTTTTATTTTAATGATGTGTTTGAGCCTATATGACTATGAGGCTAAAGCAAGCAGATATAGGAAGGGGTTAACATACTTAAGAAACAGGGCAACCACAAATCAAAACCAAACATTACATTAATAAAAACTTAAAAGAAAAGTACTCAAGCATAAAATAAATGGAAACCATCCAACCAAAAAAAGAAAAGAAGAAAAGAGAAACATAGAATCAACTGGAAAGCAAGGTTTAAAATTGCAATAAATACATATCTATCAATAACCACCTTAAATGTCAATGGACTGAATGCTCCAATCAAAAGACACAGCTGTAGCTCCAGTTAGACCCCTAGCTTGGGAACCTCCATATGCCACGTGTGAGGTCCTAGAAAAGACAAAAAGACAAAAAAAAAAGCTTTAAAAAGTTAAACTTTTTTTGTAATTATAGATTTAAGAGACAACCCTTGTTCATTGAAGACTTCATTATTTCTGATGTATAACATCCATAGAGACTCCACCCTTCACTTAAGAATGATATAAGGGGAGAGGATGTGGGTTGATCTGGGACTTTGGAGCTAGTATATGCAAACTATGACATTTAGAATGGATAAACAATGAGGTCCGACAATACAGGACAGGGAGCTATATCCAGTCTCCTGAGATAAACCATAATGGAAGATAATGCATGTATGACTGAGTCCCCTTGCTATACAGCAGAAATTGGCACAACATTGTAAATCAACTATACCTTAATAAAAATGGAAAAGAAGGATATAAAAATACTTAGTTTTTCCGTATTGCTGTATGAAAGGCTTATAAATTAGAACATTATTTCTATTAGCTATATAGATAACTAATAATATATAAATAACTAATTTAACAATAGAAGATGTTAGCAAAAATTATGCTACATTTATATTAAGGACTGAGATAGTTCCTGAAGAAACTTATCAGAAATACTAAGAACCATGTGCTAAGGCAGGGCCTCAGAATATTGAGACAATGGGCAGTGTATCTCCAGGGCTAAATGGAAGTAAAGGCCTTTTCCTAGACAGAGATTTTTTAACAGTTGGGAAATAGTCCTGAGCCTGCCTATGTATATACCTAATTGTGTAGACACAAATTTCTAGTAAACCACTTAGGTGGAGTAGCTTCAAGGTCTGCTTTTGCGTTGGAATTCTACCTGTCTACAAAACTCCAGAGCTGCTTGGACATTTTCTGTTCTCTCTAGATGACATCTTTTTGTTTTGTTTTTTCTAAGGCTACACGCACGGCATATGGAGGTTCTAATCGGAGCTAGGGGTCTAATCGGAGCCTTTGCCCCCAGCCTACGCCAGAGCCACAGCAAGGCAGGACCTGAGCCACGTCTGCGACCTACATCACAGCTCATGGCAATGCTGGATCCTTAACCCACTGAGTGAGGCCAGTGATTGAACATGCAACCTCATGGTCTCTAGTTAGATCCGTTAACCACTGCACCATGATGGGAACTCCTAGATGACACCTTTTATCACCAAGAGTAAGTGAGCCAGTAGAGAATTGATCAGATAACCATAGAGTTCTATCTATCTATCTCTCTGTGATTCTCTGGTTTAGATAGATGGGAAAGAGGGGGGGACAATAAAGCACTTGCTTAGTCAAGTCACAAACTGACACTTCTGTAGTTTATTACTATTACTAGCTTTAGGGTGAAATTGTCTGCCATAAACTTCAGCTAAGAAACCTTGATTAGGTACTTGAAATTTAACCATAGTGCAGTACCAAATCAAGTCACATATGTGTGCTTTGTTGGTGATGGTGGTAGTGGTCAGGGGAAGAGGTCAACAAATGAGGAAACCTGGCAAGGAGCTGTGTTTGCCACTATAATGTATTGGAATAAATTATCAGAGGCAATTCTTGAATATCTCAGATTCCTAAGGTAGTAAATAAGAGATGGAATAAACACTAGGCTAACCTGAAACTTAAAAGGAAAAATTGCAGAGAGATGTGAATATGGGTTTTTAAAAGCTGAGACATATTTCTGAATAAGTAGAAGGCTTCAGACATGCCTGGAGCTGTCCACATGTGTGGGGTTGTGTACATGTCCAAAAAAGATTGCAGAAGTTCCCAAGCTCTCATTTCTGACCTTGAGACTCTGTACAATCAGGAAGTGAAGGCTAAGGCAGAGTTATAAGCTGCCTGACTAAGTGTTAAAAGTATGTCCCAACATGCACATAGAGCCTTGGCATAGACTGGGAGACTTAATAGTTCTGGGCTTTTAAGGAAATCTCAGTCCGATTTTTAGCTGACCACTAAGCAACCTGTGTAGAAATTTCAGAGGCACAAACAACAAACAAAAAATATTTTACAGAATTAGTTCAGAAAAGACTCTAAATGAAGGTATCTCTGAAAGAAATATGATGTTCATCTGTTTCCCTATTTATAATACATCCTCCTTGAATCAGGGAAGAAATCAATTTAACTTCTTGATGTCTGTATGAAGAATGGATGATAGGGTTGAAATAAGAAGGTATAATTTTTTCCCCCAAGCACTGATCCCAGTGACTAAACTATGCATGAATAGAAATGACAGCAAATTCTCCTAGCAACACACACTCAGAACAATTTGCACCCAATATATCATCCTGTACATGTTTGCAAAAATTCTCTCTATTCACATCATAACAAATAAAGGCATGCATAGGTTATAATGATGAAAACATGTATATAGCACTACTGTAGATTTATCTGTGATATGTATTTCCATTTGAGATATCTAAAATAAACAAAATATTGGCAATTTTTTTTTAAGTGTTAGTATTTTCACCGCAAAATCATCTCTAAGATTATACTTAAAAAGACCATCTCTCAGAGTTCCTTTTATGGCTCAGTGGTTAATGAATCCGACTAGGAACCGTGAGGTTGCGGGTTTGATCTCTGGCCTCGCTCAGTGGGTTATGGATCCAGTGTTGCCATGAGCTGTGGTGTAGGTCGCTTACGCACCTCGTATCCCGTGTTGCTGTGGCTCTGGTGTAGGCTGGCAGCTACAGCTCCGACTGGACCCCTAGTCTTGGAATCTCCATATGCCACAGGTGCAGCCATAAAAAAGAACAAAAAAAGACCATCTCTCAAACTTCCTTTTCTTTATTTTTTGTTGTTCTTTTTATAGCCACAACTGCAGCATATGGAAGTTCTTGGACCAGGGATCAAACCTGTTGCCTCCACAGAAATGAGCCAGATCATTAACCCACTGTGCCAGAGTGGGAACTCCCAAAACTTCATTTTTAATTTTGCTTTTCTCATAGCACTTAACACATTAGTAATATAGAACATTAAATAAAAATTGGTTGATAATTAATTATATAATCTTACTTAAAGATTAGAATCACAAAGTAGAATAAATCAAGACAGGTGTATTGTATGGATATAATAGATAGTCTTATACCTATATGATTATTGAATGTAAAATACTATTTGGCCAGGTGGGACAGAAATGGGAAATTTAGGAACTGAAACTACTTTTCATGGGACATAAGTTATCTCTATTTCTATCTGTGCATATACTGAATTCTACTGTTTTCCTTTTTTTGCTTTTTTAAAGCCGCACACGTGGCACATGGAGGTTCCCAGGCTAGGGGTCTAATCAGAGCTGTAGCCATTGGCCCGCTCCACAGCCACAGCAACTCCAGATCTGACCCAGGTCTGCTCATGGAAATGCCAGATCCTTGACCCACTGGGCAAGGATAGGGATCGAACCCCCAACCTCATGGTTCCTAGTCAGATTCATTTCTGCTGCGCCATGACAGGAACTCCTGAATTCTACTATTTTTCTTGGCAGATGCTTCCAGTGACAACTCAGCTTGGACTTGTTCTGGAGTGAACTCTGTCCATTATCTCATATGGTCATTTTCTTTAAGCACCCTTTGCATAATTGCCCTATTCTCTCAGTGCCTCAACTCCAAATTCCAAGGGCAAGTACCCATTACCTGATAAGTTCAATTTGGGCTGGGTGTCTACCCCTAATCCAATCAGTTAATGGCCATTTAAATGTGGAGCAAGTAGTAGCAGAAAGGTTTTGTCTAATATATTAATAGATATGTTTTATCAAATATATTATATACACAAATCCTAACCAAGTTAGGTAACTGTCACAGAATCATTGAATTTTAGCGTCAAAAGACTATGACTACAACTCAAGTTACCTGAATCTTGATCAAGTATTTTTTTAATGTAGCTCACTACAGCAAAATAAATGTGAATGGCCAATCTGAATTAATAAAATACTTTGAGATAAAAGTAGTGCTATTATTTCAAATAGAATACTATTAATAAGACTATGTGAGTATTGTATAGTCAATTCCTAGGGAACCCACTACAATGTACAGTAAAAATTTACTGTGAAATTACACCAAATTTAATTGAAAATAAGTACTTCATTTTTGTGAAGAAATATTTTACTGGAGTTTCTGCTGTGTCATAGTGGGTTAAGAATCCAACTGCAATAGCTCAGGTCACTATAGAGGTATGAGTTTGAGTCCCAGCACAGCACAGTAGGTTACAGGATCTGAGGTTGACAGAGCTGCAGCTCTTGTTCAATCCCTCACCCAAGAATTTCCACATGCCATGGGTGAGGCCATAAAAAATATTTTTATTGAGCAGTGTAAATAGCCCCCTCTATTTTGTTACTGTATTCATTTGCCTAAAAACTCTTTTATCCCCCTAATTATAAAGTAACACAATCTTTGCACAATCTCTGTGTAAGTGGGTACAAATGCTAGGATTCAGGTTAATGAATTTTAACTATTTATCTGATAAGATATTATGGTAAAATGCAGATCTAAAACTGTGAAAAGCAAATGGATCGATATACTTCAAACATAGGCTGTTTTCTGTGTCAAAACAATGAAATAATAATGTATCAGGGAGTGACATGCAGTTAAAGCAAGCATAAAACAGATGTGCAATAAGTATGCATCAGTAACATTAAGACTATATTATTGTGGAATTCCTGTTGTGACTCAGTGGTACGGAAACCCATTAGTAACCATGAGGACACAGGTGAGCTGTGGTGTAGGTCACAGATGCGAGTTGGATCCTGCATTGCTCTGGCTGTGGTGTAGGCCGCAGCTATAGCTCCAATTAGACCCCCAGCCTGGGAACTTCCATATGCCATACATGCAGCCCTAAAAAGCACAAAAAAAAATGAGTATAATATTGATACATTTACATTTCCAATAGATTATGCCTGCAAATATCCAGTTGTTTTACATGTGACCAGCCTGCTTTGCAAATAGAAAACAGGACTTTTGTTTTGTTTTGTTATCTTCTTTCATGGCAATAATGTCAGAATAGTGTCAGAAATCTTCCTAATAACATAGCCTGACTGTAAGGTTTATTTCCACACAGTTGACTATTTTGCTCATACCAAGAGTCTCACATGTGACCTAACAATTTAATAAAAAAAACATTTTATGTCTCACAATGAAATGACAAAGAATTTCTCATAAAACCTATTGCCTTCTCCCTTGCACCATCACTGGAAACAATGTTTGAGGAATAAAACTCAAAGTCAGCTTAATAAGAAGCTTATAGGAGTCCTTTTCTTCTATAATCAATCATCTCAAACTATGGCAGGGCAAGTAGCTCTTTTGTCATCAAGAATAAAATGAGAGAAAACAAATGCCCCCCTGCCTCCACCATCCCATGGCACCATGAAATGGCCCCAGCTTGGATTTATAAATATTATGAAAATATTGCTTATAAATGAAGATTACTGTATATGGGTATTATAAAATGGGGTATTCTTGAAGTAAGTTATAGTTGTTTCTCTGTTAACAGCTAACGTGGGAAGAAGGAACATTAAATTTATCAATGTTAGGAAGTTGAAGCATAAGTTGGAGAGTAGATGGAGATAGTACCCAGAGGAGAGTTATTTGAACTGTAAAATGAGACACAACATCTGTAAAGGCTGACGACCCAGACTACACAGGACATGGACTGGGTAGCCTTAAAGGGGAGATAGGGAAGATAAAATTCATCCTCACTAAAACTGGAAATTTCCATCTTTGACAAATAGTGGAAGCACAAATAACCTATTTCATGACTTTATACATAGTTAATGTCTTTGAGCAAGCAATTCCAAAGTGGGAGAGCTCTATGGACTATTTCTCTGTAAGAACTATAACTTACCTTTCCTCATCTGCCAATAGTGCCAAGAGATGTCCAGAATTGCTCTGCACAGAACACCACCAGGGCCAAGCAAGTCAGCACCAATGAATTTCTCTTTTTCTCTCCCTTTCTCCCCACTCCCTCTCTCTCTCCCTCCCCCTCCATCCCTATTTCTACTCTCCTTCATGTTTTTGTTTTTTATTTTAACTCTGATCTGGAGCAGGAGGACAAAAAGCCATTTGGAGGTTAGGGAGCTTAAATTCAAAGTCAATGACTGCTTTAAATCTTGGATTTGTTCCTAACTACTCTCAGAGTTGAATAATCTATCCCAGGCTACTAAAAAAATCTTAATATTCTGATATTCTATTCCAGCACAATACAATTAGAGACTGCTATAGATTCTTTGATAAGAGGATAGAAACAATATAGCATTTAGAGCTGACAGTTCACAGTCTAATCTGAGGAGAAAAAATAACAATATTTCAAAAGCCTAAGGAAGACTGTAAATGCAAACTAAGACAGCTAAAAAGAAATGCAAATATAAGGGCTTAAGAGCCTAGAACACAACAAATTAAAGATAGCAGCAGTGGGGAATAAAGAGTGGAGCAATCACACCCGCATGTTCATTGCAGCAGTATTCACAATAGCCAAGACATGGAATCAACCCAAATGTCCAACGAGAGATGATTGGATTAGGAAGATATTTTATATATATATATATATATATATATATATATATATATATATATACATATACACAATGGAATACTACTCAGCCATAAAAAAGAAAATAATGCCATTTGCAACAACATGGATGGAACTAGAGACTCTCATCCTGAGTGAAGTAAGTCAGAAAGAGAAAGACAAATACCATATGATATCACTTACATCTGGAATATAATTTACAGCACAAAGGGAACTTTCCACAGGAAAAAAAAATCATGGAATTGGAGAATAGACTTGTGGTTGCCAAGGGGGAAGGGGAGGGACTGGGAGGGACTGGGAGCTTGGGATAAACAGATGCAGAATGCTGCCTTTGGGATGGATTAGCAATGGGATCCTGCTGTACAGCACTGGGAACTCTGTCTAGTCACTTATGATGGGACATGTGATAAAAAAGAATGTATACGTGTAAGTGTAAATGGGTCACCATGCTGCACAGTAGAAATATATATATATATTTATTTAATCATATATATATATATGATTTAAAAAAGAGCAATTAGAGGTCAGTGCTAATCAGGTGATGTTCATAGAAGAGTTGAGTCCAGATCTGGACTTTCAAGGGAGAGCTTGTCATTACACAGAGATGAGCAAGTCTTGAGGATTTAATTTGTTTTACCTCCTACTTTTGATTGAATTAACCAGGTTGTTGAGGATATACAAGGTTTTTGTTAAAATTCCCTGGGCATCTGCCTCCCTTCAGTTTCTCTCTGAAGCTTTGGTTTGGGTATATTACAGATTAACTCAGTCTAATGGTCCCTATGTCCCTTTCTTACTGATGAGAGTTGTTTTTCAATCTGGCCCCTAAAGAAGTCTAGAAGGTTAGAATCAAATGAGAGCACCATCTTCTTGATAAGCCATTTTCCTGAACTTTACAAGCCCTGCAGGTGGTCAATATATAGGACAGTTCTCACTCCTTCAAGGCTTCCTTGGTTTAGCCTTCCTTCCAATTCTGACAACCTCCCTCCTTGACATACATACCTTTCTCCTAGAAACCAAGCCAGATCACTGTTTTCTTTTTTTTTTTTTAATAAATATTTTCTTCCTGTTTTAAATTAGAGAAAGGGAGAAAAAAGCACTAAAAATATCTGTGATATTTAGCACATTTCTGGAAAAAAAAAAACAATTCTCTATCTAATCTTGTGCTCATCTTTCTCAAAGGCTTTAATTAAGGACACAAAAGGCAAGGCAGATTTTTTTTTTTTTTTACTTTCTGTAAGAACCTGAGGTTTGATCTTCCTCTGATAGGCCAGCCCTAAAGGCGTTAACTCAACAAATGTCAAAAGGAGAACAAGGTCATAAATAAAACACACACCTGGGACTTATCCCTCCTTTCTGTGTAAGGTTTTTGGTTCACAAGGAAAACTCAAGGCAGATACAACACTGTTCTAGAGGCATGCTTTTTTTGTCTATAGTTAATATCAGGCAACTAAAAATCCTTTAGAACCTGGACAGTGGCCATTCAAACTGTTTGGCACCAAATTGACAGTAACACCTCACCGTATTCTGAAACAGCTTGATCAAATCTAGAGAGAAACTCTAAAATACTTATGCCAGTACTCATATCTGTATCTTGAATACCTTTCATTTCTCTGGGAAGAGCCTATTTCTAACTCAACATTCTAGTTAACAAGTAATGAATTTCACCAACAAAACCTATTTCTAACATTCCAAGTAATAAATAGAAAAAGCCTCAAATGTTGATATAAATACAGTAATATAAGCCCATGGAAAATCTGGCTCTGGAGTTTACCTTTTTTGAGAGAAACTAGTTGACAGCCTCTAGAGTGTGGATTAGCCCTGTCCTAATCTAGTTATTGGGGGTTTTTAATTTGAACAACCAACTACCCCCAAAGTTGTTATTTAAGCTGAGTGATATACACATAGTATCATACTATCCAGGCTGAGGTATTTTAACATGAGTTATAAAAATCATGACATTTACCTGTCACAGGAATAGCAGACTAGGTTAAAAATTGGAATGTTACCACCTTTGATAAAAGAAAAGGAATTCTTGATTGTTTAGAGGATAATCTCAGGATTCAACATGAGTGGGGATTGGGCTCGAGAACCTTGGGATCCCTTCAACCCTACAATTCTAGTGTAAAATCACCACCCTGTAACTACATTTAGAGCTATGTGGTTAGAAACCTGTCAGTGGCTCTGAAGAGACATAACTACAAATATTTTCTCAAAGATAGCTCTCGGGCTCTACTTAAAGTTGGGTGAATTTGAGATTTCATTCTAGTGGCAGGCACAGGTATATATTGATTCTGAATTCTGGTTGTAGTTACTGTTTTGTAATCTTTGGAATGTGAGAGGTCTCTATATTATCACTCAGTTTAGAACTTCAAATTCATCCACAATTTATTTTACTAACAATGCCCAAAAGCTATTGAAGATACCATATGCCTCTTCCTCATTCACCCTGCAGGTCAGTGGTAAGTGTCGTCTTTATTGTGTTCAAAGAATATTATTTACATTGTGTTTATCAGGGCCTAAAATACATTATAGTGGCAAACACAGCTCCTTGCCAGGTTTCCTCATTTGTTGACCTCTTCCCCTGACCACTACCACCATCACCAACAAAGCACACATATGTGACTTGATTTGGTACTGCACTATGGTTAAATTTCAAGTACCTAATCAAGGTTTCTTAGCTGAAGTTTATGGCAGACAATTTCACCCTAAAGCTAGTAATAGTAATAAACTACAGAAGTGTCAGTTTGTGACTTGACTAAGCAAGTGCTTTATTGTCCCCCCCTCTTTCCCATCTATCTAAACCAGAGAATCACAGAGAGATAGATAGATAGAACTCTATGGTTATCTGATCAATTCTCTACTGGCTCACTTACTCTTGGTGATAAAAGGTGTCATCTAGGAGTTCCCATCATGGTGCAGTGGTTAACGGATCTAACTAGAGACCATGAGGTTGCATGTTCAATCACTGGCCTCACTCAGTGGGTTAAGGATCCAGCATTGCCATGAGCTGTGATGTAGGTCGCAGACGTGGCTCAGGTCCTGCCTTGCTGTGGCTCTGGCGTAGGCTGGGGGCAAAGGCTCCGATTAGACCCCTAGCTCCGATTAGAACCTCCATATGCCGTGCGTGTAGCCTTAGAAAAAACAAAACAAAAAGATGTCATCTAGAGAGAACAGAAAATGTCCAAGCAGCTCTGGAGTTTTGTAGACAGGTAGAATTCCAACGCAAAAGCAGACCTTGAAGCTACTCCACCTAAGTGGTTTACTAGAAATTTGTGTCTACACAATTAGGTATATACATAGGCAGGCTCAGGACTATTTCCCAACTGTTAAAAAATCTCTGTCTAGGAAAAGGCCTTTACTTCCATTTAGCCCTGGAGATACACTGCCCATTGTCTCAATATTCTGAGGCCCTGCCTTAGCACATGGTTCTTAGTATTTCTGATAAGTTTCTTCAGGAACTATCTCAGTCCTTAATATAAATGTAGCATAATTTTTGCTAACATCTTCTATTGTTAAATTAGTTATTTATATATTATTAGTTATCTATATAGCTAATAGAAATAATGTTCTAATTTATAAGCCTTTCATACAGCAATACGGAAAAACTAAGTATTTTTATATCCTTCTTTTCCATTTTTATTAAGGTATAGTTGATTTACAATGTTGTGCCAATTTCTGCTGTATAGCAAGGGGACTCAGTCATACATGCATTATCTTCCATTATGGTTTATCTCAGGAGACTGGATATAGCTCCCTGTCCTGTATTGTCGGACCTCATTGTTTATCCATTCTAAATGTCATAGTTTGCATATACTAGCTCCAAAGTCCCAGATCAACCCACATCCTCTCCCCTTATATCATTCTTAAGTGAAGGGTGGAGTCTCTATGGATGTTATACATCAGAAATAATGAAGTCTTCAATGAACAAGGGTTGTCTCTTAAATCTATAATTACAAAAAAAGTTTAACTTTTTAAAGCTTTTTTTTTTGTCTTTTTGTCTTTTCTAGGACCTCACACGTGGCATATGGAGGTTCCCAAGCTAGGGGTCTAACTGGAGCTACAGCTGTGTCTTTTGATTGGAGCATTCAGTCCATTGACATTTAAGGTGGTTATTGATAGATATGTATTTATTGCAATTTTAAACCTTGCTTTCCAGTTGATTCTATGTTTCTCTTTTCTTCTTTTCTTTTTTTGGTTGGATGGTTTCCATTTATTTTATGCTTGAGTACTTTTCTTTTAAGTTTTTATTAATGTAATGTTTGGTTTTGATTTGTGGTTGCCCTGTTTCTTAAGTATGTTAACCCCTTCCTATATCTGCTTGCTTTAGCCTCATAGTCATATAGGCTCAAACACATCATTAAAATAAAAAAAGAATATATATTTTCTTACATTCCTTCCCCACATTGTATGATTTTGATGTGTTTTTTTTTTTAAATCTTCATGTTTAGATCTGTGCGCTGGCTTATTTAAGTGACTGCTTTCCAGTTGACCTTTCCTCCATCCTAATTCTTCTTTTATTCTTTTTTCTCTCTTTTTTTAATTTAGAGAAGCCCTTTCAGTATTTCTTTTAGAATGGGTTTAGTATTGCTGTACTCTTTTAGCTTTTGTTTGCTGGAGAAATCCTTTATTTCCCCATCTATTTTAAATGATATTCTTGCTGGATAGAGTATTCTACATTGCAAATTTTTTCCTTTCAGTGCTTTAAATATATTTGCCACTCCCTTCTAGCCTGTAGTGTTTCTGGAGAGAAATCAGCTGATAGCCTTATGGGGGTTCCCTTATAATTAACACTTTTCTCTTGCTCTCTTTAGAATCCTCTCTTTATGTTTAAGTTTTGCCATTTTTATTAAAATACGTCTTCATGTGGGCCTGTTTCAGATCAACTTGTTTGGGGCCCTCTGTGCTTCCTGTATCTTGATATCAGTATCCTTTAGATTTGGAAAGTTTCCAGCCATAATTTCTTCAAATATATTTTCAATCACCTTTTCTTTTTCTTCTCATTCTGGAATTCCTATTATGCATAGATTGGCCCACTCCATATTATTTCATAGGTCTCTTACATAGCTTTATTATAGGCCAATATCTTTGATGAATACAGATGCAAAATTTCTCAACAAAATTTTAGCCAACCGAATCCATTAACACATCAAAAAGTTCATACACCACGACCAAGTGGGATTCATCCCAGGTTCACATGGTTGGTTCAACATATGCAAAACAATTAACGTCATACACCACATTAGCAAAAGAAAGTCAAAAACCACATGATCATCTCAATAGAGGGAGAAAAAGTATTTGACAATGTCCACCATCCATTCATGATCAAAACTCTTACCAAAGTGGGTACAGGTAAAACATAACATAATCAAAGCCATTTATGACAAACCCACAGCAAATATAATACTCAATGGAGAGAAGCTGAAAGCCTTCCCACTAAAATATGGAAAAAGACAAGGGTGCCCACTCTCACCACTGTTATTCAACATAGTTTTGGAAGTCCTAGCCACAGCAATTAGAAAAACAAAAGAAATAAAAGGCATCCAAATTGGAAGAGAAGAGGTAAAACTATCACTGTATGCAGATGACATGATAATATATATAGAAAACTCTAAGGACTCAACCAAAAACTACTTGAACTGATCTACAAATTCAGCAAAGTAGCAGGACATAAGATTAACATTCAGAAATCAGTTGCATTTCTGTATCCTAACAATGAAATATTAGAAAAGGAATACAAAAATATGATACCTTTTAGGATTGCACCCCAAAAAATAAAATACCTGGGTATACACCTGACCAAGGAGGTAAAAAATGTATATGCAAAAAACTATGAAACATTAATCAAGGAAATAAAAGAAGATGTAAAGAAATGGAAAGATATTCCGTGCTCCCAGGTGGGAAAAATTAATATTGTAAAAATGGCCAGACTACCCAAAGCAATCTGCAGATTCAGTGCAATCCCCATCAAATTATCCATGACATTTTTCACAGAACTAGAACAAACAATCCAAAAATGTATATGGAACCACAAAAGACCCAGAATTGCCAAAGCAATCCTGAGAAACAAAAACCAAGCATGGGGCATAACTCTCCCAGACTTCAGGCAATCTTACAAAGCCACAGTCATCAAGACAGTGTGGGACTGGTACCAAAAACAGACAGACAGACCAATGGAACAGAATAGAGAACCCAGAAATTAACCCAGACACCTATGGTCAATTAATCTTTGACAAAGGAGGCAAGAACATAAAATGGGAAAAAGACAGTCTTTTCAGCAAGCATTGCTGGGAAACCTGGACAGCTGAGTGTAAATCAATGAAACTGGAACATACCCTCACACCATGCACCAAAATAAACTCAAAATGGCTGAAGACTTAAACGTAAGACAAGATGCCATCAAACTCCTAGATGAGAACACAGGCAAAACATTCCTGACATCAACCGTACAAATGTTTTCTCAGGTCAGTCTCCCAGAGCAACAGAAATCAGAGCAAAAATAAACCACTGGGACCTAATAAAACTGACAAGCTTTTGTACAGCAAAGGAAACCAAAAAGAAAACAAAAAGACTACATACAGAATGGGAGCAAATAATAGTTTCAAATGATGCAACGGACAAGGGCCTAATCTCTGAAATATACGAACAACTTATACAACACAACAGCAAAAAAGCCGACAACCCAATGGAAAAATGTGCCAAAGACCTGAACAGGCATTTCTCCAAGGAAGATATACAGATGGCCAACAAGCACTTGAAACAATGCCCAACATCCCTGATTATTAGAGAAATGCAAATCAAAACTACCGTGAGATACCACCTCACACCAGTCAGACTGGCCATCATTAAGAAGTCCACAAATAACAAACTCTGGAGGGGGTGTGGAGAAAAGGGAACCCTCCTACACTGTTGGTGGGAATAGAAGCTGGTACAACCACTGTGGAGAACAGTGTGGAGGTACCTTAGAAAACTATACATAGAACTAGCATATGACCCAGCAATCCCACTCTTGGGTATATATCCGGACAAAATTTTCCTTAAAAAAGACACATGCTAGAGTTCCCGTCGTGGCTCAGTGGTTAACAAATCCAACTAAGAACAATGAAGTTGCAGGTTCGATCCCTGGCCTCGCTCAGTGGGTTAAGGATCCGGCATTGCCGTGAGCTGTGGTGTTGGTCACAGATGCAGCTCGGATCCCGCGTTGCTGCGGCTCTGGCATAAGCCGGCAGCTACAGCTCCGATTAGACCCCTAGCCTGGGAACCTCCATATGCCGTGGGCACAGCCCTAGACAAGACAAAAAAAAAAAAAAAGAAAGAAAAAGACACATGCACTTGCATGTTCATTGAAACACTATTCACAATAGCCAAGACATGGAAACAACCCAAGTGCCCGTCGACAGATGATTGGATTAGGAAGATGTGGTGTATATACACAATGGAATACTACTCAGCCATTAAAAAGACCAAAATACTGACATTTGCAGCCACCTGGATGCAACTAGAGACTCTCATCCTGAGTGAAGTAAGTCAGAAAGAGAAAGACAAATACCATACGATATTACTCATATCTGGTGTCTAATATATGGCACAAATGAACCTTTCCACAGAAAAGAAAATCCTGGACTTGGAGAATAGACTTGTGGTTGCCAAGAGGGAGGGGGAGGGAGTGGGATGGATTGGGTGCTTGGGGTTAATAGAAGCAGACTATTGCCTTTG
Organism: Phacochoerus africanus; assembly: GCF_016906955.1. NCBI lineage: Eukaryota > Metazoa > Chordata > Mammalia > Artiodactyla > Suidae > Phacochoerus > Phacochoerus africanus. The sequence continues at coordinate 109,245,605 of NC_062560.1, read as the reverse complement.
GAATGGATTAGCAATGAGATCCTGATGTGTAGAATTGGGAACTATGTCTAGTCACTTATAATGGATCATGATAATGTGAGAAAAAAGAACCTATTCATGTATGTGTAACTGGGCCATCATGCCTTATGTAGGAAAAAAAAATTGCATTGGGGAAATAACAATAAAAATAAGAAAATATAATTAAATAACATTTTCCTATATCATTAAATATCCTTGTAAAATATGAGAATAAATGTTTTCATATTAATTCTCTTTCCATTCCAAAGATTCCCTTGTCCTCAATAGTCCAGACTGTTAATGGGGTCACCTAAACAATTATAACTCAGATTTTACTGGTTATTTGCCTTTTTTACTTAATGTAGAACTTCAAATTTACACAAAATCTTTCCTACTTCTCTAGGAATTTTTTCATTCATTCCTTTGAACATTGTTTTACATAAACCATTGTGTAGAAATTTATATGATTAGAATTTATTCATAGGAAGTATTTTCTACACAGCTCAAAGAGTATGAATATATTTGATGCATTGGATATATCTTACCTAATTGCCCCTTAGACTTGATTTTTTAAAAGCTTTTTTTTTGGAGTTCCTGTCGTGGCACAGTGGTTAACGAATCTGACTACGAAACATGAGCTGTGGTTTTGATCCCTGGCCTCGCTCAGTGGGTTAAGGATCTGGCATTGCCATGAGCTGTGGTGTAGGTCGCAGATGCGGCTCGGATCCCCCGTTGCTGTGGCTGTGGTGTAGGCCAGAGGCTACAGCTCCGATTAGACCCCTAGCCTGGGAACCTCCAGATTCTGTGGTTGTGGCCCTAGAAAAGACAAAAAAAAAGTTTTTTTGGTAATGAAATTTTCTAAAATCTGATAGAAGAAACTCTTCAATGTATTTGAATTCTTTCTTGCATTAACCCATGTAAATTATTTTTTGAGTATTATACTATGTTTCTTGAAAAGTCTAAATTTACTGTGACAAATTGTATACCCTCATACACTATTTATTCAAGTACAAATGATAATTTCTCAATTGTTACATAATAATTTGCCTCTTTAATTTACTGTATAGTTTGAACATTTTTGTTCCATTTTTAATGATGATTTTATATTCCATTTAAAGAAGCTTTGCATTCATGAGTAAAGTTGGCCCTTATGGTATTGCAGTTATTGGAGGAACGTTATTGAAATCCCTGGAAGTACAGAGATGGCCATTTATTACGTCTTGATGTTTGCATCTTCTCTGTGCGTAAGCTCCTAGGGAAAAGCTTTTAGTCCAATTTTAATCTTCAGTTTTCAAGCAATGTTCATTCAATGCTGCTGCACATTCAAAAAGTCAATTTATCAAGAATCTCTGATCTTAGGCAATAATTATACTATGTTCCCCAGAGTTACATGTCTTTCATTTGGCTGCTTGTTTAGACTCGCAAGTCTGTGTTTTTTTTCTTGGATCTTTTTGTTTTATTTTATAAGTGTAAAACTGCAAGAGATTAAAGAATCAATATGCATAGTATTACCCAAAGAAAAGTGCAACATTTGAAGGGAAGATATAGAGGATATGACTGCAAGACTGAATTTAGCCAGATTGAATTACTGTTTGTTTCAATCTGGTTGAGAAGAAATGGCTTTTCTGTCACCAAGAGTTCATTGATTGGAACACTAAAACAATCGCTACCATTGTTAGCAATGTTTTTTATTCTATCTCCTTAATGTCTAATTATATTTGACTAGAAATTTTCCTAGTATCTAGAATTTCAAAGACATGGCATATTCTCCGTCCTTAGGGTACATACCTTTTCTTAAATCTCCGTATACAAACAAATGAGTCTAATGGGTGACTCATTGGATTTTGAAACATTAGCTTTGTTAATATAGTTAATTTAAATATCATGCCTACTTAGTTACCTGCGTTTCTCCCAATCTCTCCAGCCTCTGGACAGAAGAAGCAAGGATAATAAAATTTTACTCTTCCTTTCTGTCAGTCACTTGTATGGGTTTCTCTAAGGAAATATACTTTTAGGTGCTATTGTTGATTCAGTGGACTCCCCAATCTTTCTGGCTATTCAACTGAGTACTTAAGTTCTAGCAAAAGTGAGGCACTTGAAGATGCCACAGAATGCTGTAGAAAATATGACTTTCCTTTTTTAAATGTTATAGTCCACTGTGCAACAGAATATTGTGCTAATGAACATCATACAATTTTGAGGGTAGGAGAGGTGTTCTTTTTCTCCAAGACCAATAGGAGACAGCACCCTATACATACAATTGTATATATAATAAACTCATATGTCGCCTCAAGTAGATTGTTTTAGATCAGAACAAGAGAAAGATTTTGGCTTTTACATGAAGTTATGTCTTTCCACTTAAACTTTTTAGCTACAAAGATGTCTTTGATTTTCTGTGGCTGGACTTCTTTCCTCAAATGGTTTAGAAATTAAGTAAAGAAGACAACTATTTTTGAAAAATTCCAAGAGACTCCAAAATCTATGGTGGGGAGTGGTAGTGGTATTGCTATTGTCCAGGTATCATATCGAGTTTTCCATGAACCAGTGCTCTTGATTTTTTTATGTACCTCCCTCCTACCCCCCACAGCACTGGGGCATGGCTCTGTGGTTGTCTTAACCAGGAGACAAATCTGAATGACAGATAACCATGCTGCACAGTGATTTTTCCTCTTTGCAGTGATGTCTAGTGCTTTCTCACTGGCTCAGGCTCATCACTCTTGGATGGCCCCTTTTTCTTGAGGGTTGACTTAGGAGGCTTGTCAGGCTCACTATCTCCATCAGTTCACCAGCTGTGTCCAACAAACCTTAATCCCAGTTTGTGTTCAAGCTGGTTTGGACTGATGGATCAGCCAGCCATTGTTAGTGTGTAGAAATACCATGGCTTAGAGCCAAGTCCTCTGAGCCTGCGAATAAATTAAGGGACCAGGAGACCAAGTCAGGCTGTGGTAACTTATTGCTACTTTGCAGATACAACCAGGGTCAAACCCAGAAACCATGGCTTAGCAAAGCCAAGGGCAACATTTACGTCTACAGTCAGAGATTGTGACTGACGTCTTATCTGGGTAGAAAAGACATAGGGGATTTCTAGCCCAAACTAGAGGACTGTTATTAGGTCAATGAAACTTGAAATTGCGGACTTTCAGAATTATGAAGAAAAATCTAGAGGATATAATTACAGTAATTTTCTACAAATTTTAATTTTTGTATAAATTCTTTCAAAGAAATATATTAATTATAATAAAATTGAGATGCTGAGTGGCATCTTTCATAAGTAGTACAGATTCTCATACCAGACAGCCTTGGTTCAAACTTAAGGTCTTCCACTTATCCAAGATATAAGATATTATTAGACGAGTACTTTCACTTGTTCATTACTCAGATTTTGGATTGTCTCTGTGGGGTTTTTTTTCCATCTGTAAAATGGGGGAAATAATGTTAACTACCTTAAAAGGATGTAAAGATTAAATGAATTGATACATGTAAAGTTTTAAAAACAGTGTCTAGTGCGTAGTAATTCTAGGTTTCAAATGGACAGAGCCCTTCTTGCACTTAAAGCATGGCAGCCTCCATGAGGATTCATAGAATTCTTATGGTTTTCCAGAGCATACATTTCAATTCATTACTCCAATTCAACCTCCTTCCATTCCAAGAGTCCCCTCTAGAATACCTATATCATATACATCTGACTTTAACGCTTTCAACAATGGTGAGTTCATTACTTGAAAAATTTGTTACACAGTTCTAAGTACCATCAATCATGGAGTTCCTGCTATGGCACAATGGGATTGGTGGTGTCTTAGAAGCACTGCAGTGCAGGTTCAATCCCCGGCCCAGCACAGTGGGTTAAGGACCTGGTATTGCCACAGCTGTAGCTTAGGTCACAGTTGTGGCTCGGATCTGATTCCTCACCAGGGAACTCCATATGCCACAGGGTGGCGAAAAAAGAAAATGAGTAAATAAATATATAACTACCATTGATCTAAGAGACAATAGGATATAATAGGAGAAATTGCCCTTGATTCTGACAGATCTAGAATCCCATCCCTGCCACCTCTTAGATGTATGTCCTTGGGCAAGTGTCTTAACTTTTCTGGTTCTTCATTTACTCATGTTGAAAATGGGTATAATCTTAGTATATAATTTATAGGTTTGCTATGAATATTACATGAGATATTATATGTGAAGTGCCTAGCACATAGAAGTTGGTCAAAAAATTGCTTTTTATGGTTTGAGTCATTATTACTCTTTGTTCTTTAAAGATCAATAGAAATAAATTAAATCGTCCTTTCACACAGTTACCTATACGATCTTATAGTTAAACGGATGACATAAACCCCACTTCTCTGTCTTTTTCTATCATGGATTTTCTCAAATATTCTTTTGACATGTATTTTTTTTTTTTTACCCAGACCCCTCACCATCCTGGATGTCCTCCTCTGATTATTCTTTAGTTTGTCAATGATCTTCTAATACTGTACCAATCCAGCTTGATTATAAGTTACGTGTAGGAATTAGATCTTCCTTAGAATATTTTAAGGTTATTGAGACAACCTAATTTTCTAAAGTTTTATTAAGTTCCTGGCTCATCTTGAGCCTGTGTTTAACTAAAAACCCAGATTGGGGGTAGAGGTGAAAGATTTTACCTAAGTTGATCTGAAACTACTTCTTTGTTCCTTTTTTACTGAAGGAAATGCATAACCCAAAGACTCAGTCTCTTGTTCATAAGATTAGTCTAGGAAGTATGTGTGCAGGTACCACTAACAATCTCCTAATATTAGAATATAATATAGAAAAAAAGCTATGTTATGAGGAAACCTGGATAAATGTTTTCCACAATACCTTACAGTTTTCCCTGAAATGCCTTCCTTTTTGTCTCTTATTCTCTATTGACCCCAAACTTTAAGATGATAGCTCCATAGAGCTCCATCCCAAGGGTTGTGGCAAAGACTAAAAAGGAGCTCAAATCTACTCATTCTTTTCTATAACACTAAACAGCTATGTTGTATCAAGTAAGTTGGTTAGGATAGAAGCTGTGGTTTTGCCCTTTTGGGACATCTAAAATTACTCACTCCTTTCTGAGTTAACCAGTTTATACCTATAATTCAAGTAATCAGTGTGGAGGTTTTGTTTTGAATTATACTGAAGATCTACTAAATGTCAGTTACTATGCCAGACTTTAGTGATGGAATGGTCAGAGAAATGTACGTGATGTATTTTTTACCCTTAAGGAGATTACAGCCAGCTGGGACTAAATAATTCCAATATAATATCATAAGCGCTATTTCACAGTTATTTATTAGTGCCAAGGGAACACAGAGGAGAGAACAACTAACTGCTTACATGGTGAGGCTGAAATAAAAGAGGATTTCTTTTCTGAGATCTGAAGAATAAATAGGAATTTAAAAAAATCAACCAGGATTTAAAGGTTTAAAGGTCTTGCATGTATCTATAATATCTGTATCTATGTATTAAATATATGTGTACTGAGTATTATATAAAATACATATTATGTACTTTGGAGAGAGAACATCTACCTGCTTTAAATAAGAAAATATTTTTTCTTAGCACTTTGGAATTATTTTGAACACAAAAAGTGTTTTTCATTCTTAATTCATTTAAAACAGCTCAAAATGGCTTTTATTTGGCAAAATATCTTAAGTACACTTCTGAAGAATTGTTTTACAGATGTGTTCTCTTTAACACAAAGTGAAACCACTGTGTTTAAACTGTTCTTTTATCCAGACTTTATTAATATAGACTTGCCTCCATCCAAGTCATTTGAATTTGAAAGAGCAAAATATATCTAGATATATGAGTAATAAATGCAGCCAAACTAATGGATCTTAGTCAATTCTTGGCTGCGAAGAAAACCAATTTTAACCTGGGAAATCGATTAGAAATGTGGGAAACTCAGTCAGCAGGAAACCAGTGACCAGGACCGCTTAAATTGGGTTAGAAATGGAATTTCAGACTACAACATGCTTTAAGATTTGAAGGAACTAAACAATCTAGTGAATCTGGTTTGCTAGGAAGAAGTGTTAAACTTCCTGACTGTGGAAGAATAGCATATCCTAAGGGAAATTATAATTAAAGCACAACAGATTGTATTTTTCTCTTTCAGAGGAATGGTAAAGAGCAAGATGAATTCGGTGCAGCCTCCCAAAGGACTGTTCAAAGATCTACAGGTAAAGAAAAATCTGTTCTGGAGATGAGGAGAAAAGGGAAATGGAATAAAATAAAAGTCTGCATCAGTTAAGAATTTTAGGAAAGAGATAAAGGCAGCAGCAGGAAAGTGAAATGAATTTGTGCTCACAAAATTAGTCAGAGATTATAAAGGGGCATAGATAATGGGAAGCCTTTATGCTTCTATCACAGAAAGATCAGAAACAAAATGGATTCGTTAATAAAGTGAAGAAACTACAATTAAAATTGACTATTAAATATGTGCTTTCTCAAATCTATATTTAGCAATAACAGTGTATTTCTTTTCTAAGACCTATTTGGACAAGTTGGAGCTGATGGAAAGTAGGTGAAAAAGTGAACAGCCAGAATCTAGTAATTAAATAAGAAAAGAATGTACATTAGGGAATAGGAAACTTCTAGGATGAATTCACTTGTCTTTTATGTGAGCTCTGTTTTTACTTCTGTATAATCAAACTCAGTCTGGTCCTAAATAGCTAAGCAAAGTAGAAGACTATCAGTGGAAATCAGGTAAGTGTGTTTAGAATCACAGCTGGCTGAATACAGTTATGTCACAGGACAGGGATTTTATTATACATTTTTGACAGTTTAGTAGTCATATACAAGTGAGGATATCTGGAGGCATAATTAGTGGCTGAGATCCAAGAGGGTATTAAAAAATACTTCTAGTGGAACAGACACCATTACCTCCCCAAATGATAAGGCTCCATAGTAAGTCAGTTGCATTTAGACATACATGTCTCATATATTTTGAAATAGCCCAAGACATAACAATGAAAAAAGTCAAGTTGTGTATTTCACATCTTCTGGATCCCTGCTCTTAGCCTATTTACAACCAAGCTTGCCATCCAAACTTTCCTAACTTCTTATCAAAATCTGATGTATTAGATTATATCAGATACCTGATGTAGGTAGGTATCAGATACCCTGTTAGAATGTTACTCTCTACTAGCAAATTAATCAATGAAACTACATATACTATTGTGATCATGTGATGTCATATACTTCTGAGTTGTCTTTCCCAAGGGTTAATTAATCATTTGAAAGTGAGTCTTCTGGAGATCCACAACCTAAATTTAGTAACAAAAAGTTATTCTTTTTTATACTAATAATTTTAGGGAAATATGGCAGAATATCAGGATGGATTACTTCAGCAACACTTTCAAGCATCCTTCTAATCCTACCACACAGATTCTCTGCAAACTAAAACTACTGTGGTCTTTGAAGTTAAAGTCATTGAATATTTCATCACATGTATGTCTACTAGGTGTTTTACATGGATTAATTAATATAATACAAAACAACTCTACAGATTAGGTATTATGATTTCTATCTGATTTTCAGATGGGGAAATGGAAACTCTAAGATTAACTCGACTCATGCCATAATGCTAGTAAATTGTAGAGCTGGAACTCATATTTTCCTGTGTCTCGTTCCAGAACCTGAGTTCTTTACCACTATTCATACTGCCTATATATTGCATTACCTTTTCATGCAATAAGGTTTGTTAGAAAGTATATGTTACAAAGAGTGGAGAAGAGCAAGAAACATCAGAAACACCTCTTTTATCCTGATTGTTTCTGTATATGGACATCAATTAGGAAATTCCTGGCTTCTCTGTGCTTTCTCTATCAGAAGAAGAGTTAATTATCCAATTCATAAACCAAAGAGAAAGAAGAGGGCATGCAGAACTCAGCACCTTCTCCTTTTGTCTTTAAGCTCAGTCTCTCAGCAGAGAACATTCATTTTTCTCAGCTACTTTGTGCCATAAGTCTTTCAAGGCCTGCAGGGAGAGACCAGCATTTAACCACACACTGTCTATTACTGGGGTTCAGCATTAGGAATTCCACCTTTGACACATACCTAGTGCAAGTTCTTTAATAGCTCCATCAATAATAATGCTGACATTTAGTTCTAAAGCTGCCTACTGCTTCTTTAGTCCTCAACTGGTTTACAACTCAGTAGTGGAAAAAAGGTGTCAATTATTGATCACATCAAACTACTAGAGTTATTTACAGTTAAGATTTATAAATTTTTTCTGAGTGGCAAAGAAAATAGGAACCAGGCTTTGCTGACATGGTGATAGACATCTGGAGAGTTGGATATATCTAGATTATTATGCCGCTGCACTTTCTTTACTAATATATCTGGCATTGTTTTATAGGTAATACAAATTCTTTCCTTGGTACCATTTTTGTTTGATTGTTTTAAAGTATTCCTTGATGAGTTATTCCAAGTATGATTGGGAGGACAGTGTTAATTTAGTATTTTTATTTGATATTTGATATTTATTGAGATCCCCCAAAATATATAACCAGGTTATTTAAGGAGAAATCTTTGGCTTGAACAATTTAAAGATCGGCTATAAGTAAATTGTTTTATAGGGCCTGGTAGTGTCAAATAGTCAATTACTTGTAGCACTCAATCTGGCACTTACATCTATAATATCTTATTTTGTTTTCTAATTTTTTTCTTTTGTCTCAGTGTTGTCTGCCAAATGAGATAAAAAAATCTTCTAAATCGAGGGTGACATAGCACACTTCCTTTTATCTTTTACCTCAATTGCATGGTCACAGGTTATGGGTTAAATAAATTTTTGTTGACTTGGAAGTATAAAAAAATTAGTCAAGTTAGTTATCTTTAAATCACCAAATTTCCTACCTGAATTATTCAATTTCCAATCAGTTGTTGGAGAGCTATAGTGTATGTCCTTTTTCCTATTCTGACTCTTTGGGGGTAGCCTATTGGTAGCATCTTTTGCCAACATTTATTTATCAGATCCCCTAAGTGGATTCATAAAAATAACTTGACATTTCTGAAATTTTAGTAGTGTGGAGTAAAGTGGTAAAGATGTCATGGAAGGAGGCTGCTTTAATTTGAGAAACACTCTCTGTCAGTACAATCAGTCTTTTGTTTCCACATATTCAGTATCTGTGGATTCAACCAACTGCAGCTTGAAAATATTAAAAAATAAATTCAGATAGTTCTAAAAAGCAAAACCTGAATTTTCCACATGCTGGTGACTATTTACGTAGCATTTACATTGTACTAGATATTATAAGTAATCTAGAGATAATTTAAAGTATTCTGGAGGATGTTCATAAGTTATATGCAAATACTATACCATTTATATAAGGGACTTGAGCCTCCGTGGGTTTTGCTATTCATGGAGAGTCCTGCAACTAATCCCTTACAGATACTGCGGGATATCTGTACATAAATCATCTGCCAATGTCCCTGGAGAAGTAGTGACATTTATGTTGTTGACTGAAAAGATAGACTGCCAGATATTTCTCCAGCAAATATGACTTTGTTTGGGATCAGTAGAAAATTGCAATTCAGGGTCTGCAACTATGGTGAGCCATGTGCAAGTCTCTGCAAGACAAGGGAAGAACACTTTTATAGAAGTGAAAAAGTAGTTGGGAGGCCTATAGTAAACAGAGTCCATGGCTTTTCATTGTCTGATCCCTTGCCAGGAATGAAGAGGATTCTTTGTTCTTCCTGTTGGGTTCTACTATTATCACAGAATATGAGAGTTCCCTCTCCTGGTATCCCAACTCTATTTAACTGAGGTTTCTGTTTATTCATTTTTTTTTACATTTCCAAGTTTTGATCAAGATCTTTTTCTGAAAGCATTGCTGGCCGAAAGTCGGTTTTTTATATTTCAGTAGCTTTTTTTCCCTCAATGTCAGGAACAACCTTTCCTGAATATAGTGTCTCATGTCAAAGGGAAAGTGTACAGATTGGAAACCTATTAAGGTCACATTAAATTAACAATGGGAGTAGGAGGGAAAACTCTCAGGCACTTTTTCCCCAAAGTTCATGTGTTATCAAGATCATAGACCTTGGAGGAGTTGCTGCCATGATGTAGTGGGTTAAGAATCTTACTTCAGTGGCCCAGGTCACTGTGGAGATGGAGGTTTAATCCCCAGCCAAGCACAGTGGGTTAAAAGATCTGGTGTTGCCACAGCTGTGGCACAGGTCACAGTTGTGGCTCAGATTCAATCCCTAGCCCAGGAACTTCCATATGCTGTGGGTGTGGCCATAAAAAATTCATGGACTTTGGAAATCATCAGAATCATCATCAAAGATTTGTCAACAAACTTCCAACAGGCCTGGTTCACATATCTTAAGAAAGTGGTCTCATCAGTTGTTGCCTGCTTTAATTATGAGAACTCTTTACTTTCATGTCACCAGATGATGTACAGGTCTGTCCATTCAGAATTCAGAACTTTCTTTAGGTATATCGAGTATATTCAGGAGTCTATTCCTTGGAGTTTCATGGTACAAGGGTTGGTGATTTGTACCTGTAGGGGTCTTTCCAGTGGGGTTGGGGAGAGTCCTTCTGGAAGTTTTTTTCCTAGTAGATGAAATCTCCAGGTTGCAAGGTATGATAATTAAGGTCTTTATTTCCCAAGGGCTTACTCACTGTGAAAAGATTGTTCTACCAAAACATGGTTACTTATAATAGAAGCAGCTAGGCCTTTGCTATGTTGGAGTACCTATTCTTTTATCAGTTGTGGATCAAAATAAGCAGGAGCAAAGTGCATTGGGCATCCTATCTCAAAGACTGAGAGTATATGAATTCCAAAAGGGGTGGATCTGAGATTTAGAAAGAGCAATGGCAATGCTTGTGGCTGAGGTACTTGAAAGCCTCTATAAATTTTGCCAGTTGAGTCTTAATAATGATATTAGTGTGTTTGACTAAAGCAGAGATTGAAATCAGTAGACACAGTGAAAGTGTTTTAACACTAGCCAAACAACAGATTTGTTGAAGTGCCTGGCCAGGTAAATGACTTCCTTGATCACTATGAAGTTTGAGAGTAGTTCCCCAGGTAGTGATAATATTTTCAAAAAGGTCTTGAGCTACAGAAGAGGCAGTAGCTTGTCTGTAAAGGAAGGTTTCAGTCCACTGTGAAAACATACAGACCACAACTAAAACATATTTATATCTATGAAGTGGAGGAAGTTATATGAAATCCATTTGCCAGACCTTGAATGGTCCATTAGGCATTTTAAAATGTCTGGGAGCAGTATGAATAGGCTTCCTTGGTTTGTGCTTTAGACACTTGGGACAAGTGAGGTAGACACTCTTTGTGGCCCTGTTAATGTTTCCACACCAATATTGATTCATGAAGGCTATCACTTTGTCAGTAGACCAATGATTTAATACATTTACAATGGTAAGGAGTGGGACTTTTAGAGTCTCCAGTTGGACTGGGTTATTATTTGGTCCAAACTGCAGCTCCTTTTTTTTTTTTTTTTAAATCAAACCATTAATTGTTGAATTTCTAATCTTGCGTTTCCTTTTCTGTGACAAATTATTGGACCTCTGTAGCCAGTTTTTCAAAATTATCATTTGGGGAAATATCCCTTTGGACCATGACAGAGGTTTTGCTTCTGTTGTTTCCTTTAAAGGCATCATTCCTTGTGGATATATCAGCAAGGTGATTTCCTTTAGTATCCAAGTTTAAAATGTACCAGAATGTTAATAATAGCTAAAGATATTACATATCTTTATGGCAGAAAAATGTATTTTATTCAATAATTTCTGAATGTAGGGCCATTTTAAATTTTATTTCCACTGAAAGCAAGGAAGCTACATTGCTTCCACAACATTCCCAAATCATGAGCTACTCCATATCTACAGTCAGTATAAATATAGACAGTTTTGTCCTTGGCTAAAATTATAATAGCATATAATTTAACTGGTTGGGCTGAAGTAGACATAGGTAAAGATGCTGCCTCAATAACATCAAAAGGAGTTGTAATAGCATACTCAGCACAATATTTGCCATTGTCACCTTTTAAATAAGAATCATTGTAAACCATAAGAAGTCAACATTACCTAATGAGATTTGCTGTGGATTGTTATGAGGAGTCAGGAGGTGATCCATAAATGTTAAGTCATTGTGGGGGACTTCATTGTTGATGGAGGGGAGATTAGACCATTTAAGGTAATTACAATGCAAAAGAGTTATGTGAGGGGTGATTAAGAAAAGGACTCATAGGAAGTGAGTAAGCTGGCTGAGAAATGTCCAATGTGATAAGAATTCAGGAGAACTTCTGCATGGGGTACAAAAATGGTTAAAGGGGACCAAAAAAATAGTGGCCATAATGGTTGTAAGGCAGGTGGGGTATCCCCATGCCACAAGGTCCAGTTGCTAGCTATAATTCACTATGGGTTGCTAGTGGTCCCTATTTATTTTGGGTGAGTAGCCCAAGGGCATTCCCATCCTTTGCATATGCATAAAGGAAATAGGAGAGATGATAATTGGGATACCCAAGGACAGGTGGGTTCATCAAACTTTTCTTTAAAGATTTGAGGTCTATGTTCTCTGGTTCTTCCCATAAAATTTAGTTGGGGTTATTATTTCTGAGTAGAACATATGATGGTATAGCTACAAGGGAGAAATTTGGAATCCAATTTTGGCAGTAACCCACTGGACCAAGAAAACCTCACAGTTGGTGATTGGTTTTAGATTGGAAATTTAGAATACAATGAAGTCTATCTGGATCTAATTGTATCCCTTGTTCTGAGATCACATGCCCTAAATATTGATCCTAGGTTTAGGCAAAATGCAGTTTTTCTTTGGTGACCTTATGTCCCTTTAAGGCTAAAAGCTTTAACAAATGGATACTGTATTCTTGTGAGGGAGCTTTAGAAGGATAGCAAAGAAGCAAATCATCCACATATTGCAACAAAGTAGAACCTGTAGGGAACTTTAAGTCATCCAGATCAGCCTTCAGGATTTGCAAGAAATAAGAACTTTCAGTATAATGGTGAGGCATTACTATCCACGTGAAGGCAAAAAATGTATTGGTTAACCTCATCAACTAGAATACCAACTGTATTGCATAAATCAACTATAGTAAATGATTTATTTCTGGTGGGAATGGATGTTCTTAATGTATGAGGGTTAAAAACAACAAAGTGTCAAGGGGTAGCAATGTCGTGTATTTGCTTGGATATCCTGGACAAACTTTCACCCTTTGTGTTTTGGGTTTCTTCTCCCCAGTAAAATGGGTGAATTACAGGGGCTAGTACCAGGGATAATGAGACCTTGAACTTGTAATCTTTTATTGTGGACTTTATGACTTTAAGGGCTTCTTTGCTTATTTTAGGATATTGATTAATTCTGGAAAAATGTTTTTAAGGGTCTATTTGACTCTTGATGGGAGGTGTGCTGTGAATTTTGCCAAAATCAGTTGATTTTGCCCATAAAGAAGTGGTAGCTGGTTCAATTGGGACAAGTAATCAGTGTTTCTTGAATCTGCTCTAGTACTATCAGAGATGGAAGAAATAAAGTTGTTAAAGGGTCATTTAATTCACCTGGTTGGTTACTTTGATAAGTACTATCAAATTTTAGAATTATTTTCCCCTTTTTGCAGAGAGAAATTCTGGCATACTTCTCTAAGAAGTCTCAGCATACCCAGTATCAATTAGGAATGGAAGAAATTCATCCCTAATCTGTAGTTATATTTCTCCAAGCTGATTAAGAGGGAGTATTGTGAAGAACTCATGTAGTTCCTTAGAGCCCTGCCATTGAGAACTGGGAGGAAATTGTTAAGGCTGGGATAAAGCCTGAAGACACATAAAATACTTGAATGTGTAACAATCTCTTGTCCAGTATCTTGGCTTTCTCCAATAGTAACAAACTAGGAGGGTTTTGGCATCACTTAGAATCCTTCACTTGTAGTTAAAGAATTTTGTGGTCTGCCTTCTAAGGGATTCATCTAGAGCCAAAGAGAACAGGTTTGCCAGATTAACTAAACTTGGAGTGGATAATATTTTCCGTTCCATCCTGGTCCTTTTTACTAGAATGGAGAAGTACAAATACAGCTCATTAATAAATACAGAGCTACCTGGGTAGAATCAACACTAAAGACCAGAATTTTCTTTATAAACAATATGAAGTTGATTGTAATATTCATGAACAGAGTCTTTAGTTTTTTGTGTGAAAGCCTGAATTTTGTTTCAAACAATATACTTTGGAAAAGCCCCAGGAATTGCTTGATGAAGTTACCTAGTGATTGCTGGAACCTGATTATATAAAAATTTAGTAGGTTGGTCTCCCAGTTGTAATCCTAGAGAAAAATTAGGATTTTCCCAATTAGTACTTTTTATCCAATGCTGGGCCTGTTCTTCACCAACAATACTATAAACTTGCTGATCTAAGCTGGAGATACCAGACTGATAAGTCTGGATGACTGTATTAAATTCTTCAGCAAATCTGTGAGGATCTTCACATACTTTGGGAAAATATTTGACTATGGCTGGCAGTTCAGGTTTAGTCCAGGGAATAAAAGAAATTAAGGGTTTAGCCTTTGGACCCTCAGAGGACTTCATTTTTAAAGTGATTTGTTCTGATAAATTTAGAGGAAATGGGAGTGGGGAGTGTTTCAGAGAAAATAAATTTGGCAGGAAAATTATTACAAGGGAATTGAGGGTAGAGTGGGAGCAGGTATAAGTGGCATAGAAGTGAAGGAAGAAGATGGTGCTGGAAGTGCAACCTGACCCTGAGGAGCTGTGGGGGAGAGATGAGATGGCACCAGAGGTGGATCCCAAGACAAAGAGCCAAGGAAGAAGAGCCTGAAGCTCTGGGAGCCACTTTATCTTTCTTTAATTTTTTTTCCTCAGTTAATCTTAAAACTGTATTTTACATAGGATCAATTTTAGATTTCTCATATCATTGGGACACCTCAAAGTACCAATAATAATTATTTCATTTGGCTCTGGAAATTTTTGAGCTATTGGAAATTATTTTCTTAGTTTTAAGCAAATTAGATTTGGGGGTTACAAAAAGTTCCCCATAATGTCCATCGATATTCTGAATTGCCTTTGGTCAGGTTGGGCCTACACCACAGCCACAGCAACACCAGATCCAAGCCATGTCTGTGACCTACATCACAGCTCACAGCAACGCCAGATCCTTAACCCACTGAGCAAGGCCAGGGATTGAACCCACAACTTCATGGTTCCTAGTCGGATTTATTTCCGCTTTGCCACAATGGGAACTTCATCCTTTTAGTTAGAAACATGCATGGGGAAGGACCACAGTTTATAAACATCAAATCAGTTGTAGTTCCCGTAGCTGTAGTTCACAGCTGTAGGGGGGAACCTTCAAATACTTAGATAATTAAGATACCATTTCCTAGAAGTTTCCTGTTTTAAGAACAATTTTCAAACAGCTTACACAGGCTCCAGTACAAACAACCCTATTCAAACAGCTTGCAAGCCAATTCCAGCCAGTCTTAAGGAGTCAGCCCTGTCCTATAGGAGCCAGGCTGAAAGTTTTTTTTTTTTTTTTTTTTTTTAGCAAGTCTCCAGAAGACAGTCTTTCTAAAGAAATAGGCCAAAGGCTGCAAAACCTGGAATCATTTCAGAGAAACAACCACTTTTTCCATAGGAGTAGGTTGAAGTCAGACCAGAGTGCCAAACAAGTACTCACATAGAGAATACAGCCTTAATCAGAAAGACAAAACTTTTAAATGCATACTAAATAAAGCCTGGAGAGCTTCAAATACAAAGAGCGTGTGAGTTTGAATCCACAAGAAAGACATACTTTCAAACTACAGGGTTGACAACAAAAGCAGTAATAATGAACTCACTTATGGGTACTGCATCTGTTTGCTTACAAGCCACTGAGCCATCAGGAGTCCTCTCTGGTCCCCATATAGGCCACCAAAATGTTCACCTGAAACAAACTGCCAGGTATTTCTCCAGAAAAGATTGGTTTATTTGGGATCAGCGGAGAATTGTACTCCAGGGTCTGAAATGAAGGAGATTCTCTAGAGAGGAAAGGGAAATTGGGCTCTACTCTCATCAGAGGGCGTGAGAGCTCCTCCTACTGGTCTCCTAACCCTATTTAATTCAGTTTTCTGCTTATTAATTTTTTACAATGTCAAATTGTATCTTACGGTTTTCAGTACTTTTGCAAGATGGGTGATGAATAGAGGTGGGCCCTATGATTGATTTGACTAGTAGTTTTGGTTAATATCAGACATGCAACTTATACAAGAAAGAGCATGCCATGTTTTTATTTTTTGGCAGAGTTTCAGTGCCACCTTAACAGTGATAATTCTCTATGAATATTTACTCTCTGATATCGCCTGCTGAATAACAAGTGTGCAGATAGCTTACATTTAAAGACATTTTTGAATGCAAGTTTTTGCACAGTGTGGATACAAGTGCCAGCTGCCAGGCTTGAACCCTAAACCTTTAAGGGACAGTGATTTAAAGATCCCAATGGAAGCTGCTAATTCAGTCCTGGAAAAGCAGAAACAATACATCATCAGGTTTAGATGACTTTGCTTCTTGTATAGCTGTAATAATATTTCCCAAATGTTATCAGGTCTTCTTCAGAAGTTCAAAAGCTAGCTAGGTTTGTGCCTTCCTCCAAGATTTTTAAACATTCTGTGCTTCCATTGCCTCATTTGAATATACATGATTATATCTAAAATTTACCACCTTGCACAATGCCAAGACCACCAGTCAGTGAACTTTGAGTAAATACATTTTCTGTGGTATTAATAAGGATAAAAGAATATGCTGAGGGCCATGAGGGGTTGCCATGTAGTATTGGCAGTGAACATCAAGTGTCTAATTTGATTTGTATGTATCATTAGAAAGAGTCAAAAAATTGTCCCAGGTTAATATAAAGTAGCGTTATTATTTGCCAAGCCTTAATAAAGAGGGCTTAAAACACCATTATTTGCCCAAGAAAATAGAGCCTTTATTTTGTACTTTTACATTGAATCCAACCAAAGCAAAAAGGAATGACAACTATGTACAATATGCTGTGATACGTTTTTTTAAAAATCCCATGTTCTTGAGTCCTATAAACTACTATTTACATTTGAAATCCACTTTTAATTAAAAATGGTTAAATGGGTTTCTACACCAACGTCCTTACTGTTTTAAAGCTATATGGAATAAAGTGAAAGTTTTTAGGTTTGGAGCATTCATGAAACACTTTGTTTTTCTATAAAGTCAATGCAATAGAAAATTTTCAGTCTGTAAAAGTAAATAGTAGGAAAAGAGAGAAGAGGAGAGGAGAAGGAAGCATCCTTCAAAAATCTGTTTTTTCACTCTGTTGTGAATTATGCTCTAATACATGGGACAAGCCACACCAAAGTGTGACTGGTCCTTGAAGACAAAGTGGACCCTAAAATACATGGAGACAGAGGGGAGAGAGAGACTGAGAAGAGGATGAAAAAACAAATATTTCTTTACCACATTCTGTATCTTAGTTGCTTCATATATGTCATCACTAGTAGCAAAGGCAGAGAACAAAGACCATGAGGATTTCAGAATCACCAGAGGGGTATAGGCTTGTGAACTTATGTATGAATACTGCCTGGCACCTCTAGGTTCCTGCAGAGAAAGAGACTAGCTTATCTATGTCATGGAGATTTTGAATTAGGAGATCAGTAGGAACTGTCTCCTTACCAGAGATTTCTATGCCATTTACTGTCACCCTCCCTCTCCTCTTCCCAACTATCAGAGTGGTTTGTTAGTTTCCTGAAGGAGGAAAACACAGTGGTTTGTTGGCTGATATGACTCACCCCTCTTTTCCCCCACAATCTACCTTTGGAAGCCACTTTAACTATCAACCCTTTCTTCTCTTCATCAATAGTAGCCATCTCAGAGGGTTATGTACACCTTGATTTCTAAATGCCGGTGTCTGTTACTAAACAATAGAGTGAAAATTTCAATTCAGATGAATCGTGCATTTGACAAGTTGTATAATTGAAATAGACCTTGAGAAATATTTTAGTTATGCTTAAATGAATAAGGAAAAATTCGGTACTTTGTGGGTGGCCCCTGGGATGTTGTATGTCTGTTTTCAGTGGGACATCCTCTTAAGGAAGGTGTTTTTAAAAGGTTCTTTTTGACTCCATTATTTTCAGCCTTATGTACTTAAGGTGAAATGCTATAAAAATGATATATGCATACCTAGAACTAAGAGAACCAGAGGAATGAGAATTAAATCAGCCTGGACTGATGTGAGGAAATGATTAAAGGGGGAGGGAAAGGCATTTCTGAAAGAGCTAAGGGAAGAACCATGGGTTAATGGCTGAGTAAGTGAAGAGTTTGAAGAATGAATTTTCAGACAGAGAGGACATCTAAGCAGAGTCCAAATCAAGCCACACTGTGGTGTGTACAAGGGGACACAGGAAAATAACTAAATCAGTTTGCTGTACACCAGAAAAATAATACAACATTGCAAATCAACTATGCTTCAGAAAAGTACCAACAAAAGTAGACATAGTGAAATTGGTAATGGTGGAGCATAAAGTATAAATAATACAAAATGAGACTGAAAAAATAGGCAATTATTTTCTCTTGTTTGGGCCCAAGATTTTGTCCCTAACACATCATCAGAAAGAAGCTCTTAATATTTGTCTTCCCGTAGTGAGGATGGGTTTCCATTCAACTCCCCATAATTTATTATCAATATGTTTTGTGCCAGATTGCTGTGATTAGAGTTCAGATTATACCAGCTCAAATCATTTGAGGAAAATAAAATTAAGCCTAAAGCAATGTAAACATTTTTTATGTGCTATTGAAAATTGATGTCTTATATGTTTCCAGCTGAATAACAGTTGCAAAAGAAGGAATAAGTATCAATGGTTTGAGTTCACAAAACTTTGTTGAAGTTAGTCTTTTCCCCAGGAGGAAAAAAAAGTTGAACTTTTTTCTTTTGATTGGAGAGTAAGTTGTAAATCTGATGTTGATAAGTATCTATCACGGGAATCTCGAGTTCTGAGATTTGCAATCATGAAATAAGGAGAACTGATTTTTTAATAGCAAGGCATCTTGTAAATATCAGCAGGATATATTTTCAACACAAAGGTATTAGTTTTGTTGGCTACATTAAAAGGAAATGCAAAGTAAAAGTAAACTTTCTTGGTTTTCTGGTACTTGGCACTTGTTGGCAACTGTTTGTTGATCAGTAATAATCATATGTGGAGAAACTTCTCTGACGTTTATATTTTATTTTCAAATTCTAATATATATCAGAACAGTCAATGAACTGTCAAACGAGTTGATTCCCTCTTCATGTCTGCAATATGCTTAAATATCAAGGGCATTTGATTCATTGTTTCTTATAGCTGCCCATGTTTATCTATAATGCCTGTACAATAAAATTTTAAATTCAAGCAGGCCATATATTTGACTAACTGTTTAACTGAAACTTCCTTGAAAATATTTTAGTTATGTCTGATGAACAGGGGGAAATCTTGTGGTTTGTTGCTAGCCCCTAGAACTTGACTACCTTCCTTAGTTTTACCAAGTCAAAGTGAGTCCCCAAGCCACTCATTGTGGAAATCCTTATCATTGAGAAGGGTCATTGGTAAAATCTCCAGGTTTTAAGGTTGGTTTCATTTTCATATAAAACTGTATTTAATATCTTGCATGTTCTAAATTTTCTCTTATTAGACTTATTCCTACATATGTTCACATGTGTATATGCACATGTGCCCAAACACCCCAACACCATAACTCTCCATTACACATTTTCTAACACATGAACTTAATTTTTTCTCTAATTATCTGATGGAATGTCTTATGAAATGTCTCGCTAGTGAACTCCTGTAGGACAGTGAATTATTCTTTCACATATTTGAATGTGATTATGTGGTTAGTAGAGTTGGGTACAATATAGGTACTACTCATTGAGTGGATGGATGGATGATGAATGAACGGATGGATGAATAAAAGAAATGACACAAAACACACTTGGCTATCTGAGTAAAACATATTTTTAGATGTAGTATATTCATAAATACACAAATTTGTGATTGTTTCTACTTGCATTGTAAGTATGATCTTCATCTTCTTTTCCAGAAATTCGGTGGGAATTTAATATGCTTTAGGGAAAGCATATTAAAGTAGTGTGGCTGGGCATGATTGACTTTTTTTTGTGGGAATTAATCTCAGGGAACATTCATTAAGTACTCATCAGCACTGACCCTCTCCTCTCTCTGGGCCTTGGTAAAGATCCTCCTGAATGGAATAATTTTTTGTTTGTGCATTCACACCTGCAAATGCAAGCAGGCTCCAGGTGATATGCCTAATTGCCTTTTTCACTACCAAACTGCTCCACACTTTTCAATGGCTTTATCTTTAAAGAAAACACCTCAATCTGTTTCTCTAATTGAGAGTGAATCCCACTGTCTCATTATGAGATTTGTCAATACAAGCAATGGGTTCCTGGTATGTACTCTGGGGAAGGCAGAAATTCAATCTGAGGATGCCTTACTTTTCATCCCTCCAGAATTAGGTTAAGCAGTTAGTGGTGTGTGTGTGTGTGTGATTCTGTTTCTACCATTCATACGTTCATGTAAGAAAGACTTAGGTCCTGTGAATTGATGGCTGATTCATGTGGAATCAGTCCTCTTATAACCACAGCAGGATAGAACCTGGTTCTAAAACCTTCAGAAGAGGTGAGTAAATCCTGGGCACACAGTCCAGGGAGGCCAGAACTAGGAAAATGTTGAGGCAGGAGCTAGAGAGAACTGACATGTGTTATTTCCCCTATTGTCTATTATGTCTAATACAAAATGTTGTACCTATCAAAAAAGAACTCTCTATGACTTTGTGCAAATGACTTATACACTTCAGGCCATGTATTGCTTTCTTGCCCTTCTCCTTATTCTCCTCCTATACTCTTCTTCAGCCACAGGTTCCTTTTGCTATGATCCTTCTCTCTACGAAGACAAACTAATGTGCCAGCTTTTCCTTGTGTTTGCTTGTACAACACTACTGATTAAAAGTATTTCGTCCTCCACGTCTCAGTCTACTTCTGTTATCCTTTTAATACCTGTCTTTAATAATAATAATACTAACAACAGCAATAATGATGACCATGGTGGTGATGATGATGACGACTGTAAACCCTGCAGTAGACTATGAACTCCACAAAGGCAGGAACTGTAGATGTCTTCTTTGCCATCTTATAGAGTAAACTATTAGTAGAGTTTCTGGCTTGGAGGATGTACTCAATTAAAAGCAAACAAGCAAAAAACCACATAATCCTATTCTCCTGGGATAGCCCATGATGGAAAGTAATATAAAAAAGAATGTATGTATGTGTATGACTGGGTCACTTTCCTGTACAGTAGAAATTGGCACAACAGTGTAAATCAACTATACTTTAATAAAAAAGAATTAAATTAAAAAAGAATAAATGGACACAAAGTAGAAAAAAATGAATGATAATGCTAGCAGAGACCTTTGACTGAAAGTCTACTTATCTGTAGATGAGGCTATTAAACTTCAAAGTGAGGATAACCATACCCATCTATATAGTGTGGTTAGAGCAGTGCCTGTCAAACATTAATGTACACAGAAATCACCTGGGGAATCTTGATAGGTTGTAAATTCTTATTCAGTAGGTCTGGAGTAGAGCCTAAGTTTCCACTTCTTATGAGCTCCCAGATGATGCTGACATTGCTGGTGTGAGTGAATCAGAACTCCGGGTAGCAATATGCCTTTAAAATTACCTGCAGATGAGTATATAAAATCCAGGTCCACCCAGATCTACTGAATTATAGTTCTGGAAATGAGAATCACTGACCTACAGTCTAAGCAATCTAGTCATTGTTATAAAGATTAAATGAGGAGTGTATGTGAAATTCTTTATAAACTAAAAAATAGTATATAAATATTAGAATGTCGCTATTATTTTTCTAATTGTTACTACTATTATTGCTTGTCAGTGACATAAATTTGGTTTCTGTATCACTTCAGCATAAGTGTTGAAGGCTGTTTTTGCTAATATACATCTGCAATAAAACGTTCTAAATTAAATTGCCGAAATATTCTTATGGCAGTTTTGGCAAGGATATTTCAAGGAAAAAAATGCATATGCTTTCACCCTATTACTACATCGTACAATGGATACATATATGTATATTTTTCAGTTTAATATATACTAATAACCAGCAACCTTAAATTGGGATATTTCCCACTGATTTAATTGCTATAAATATTAATTAGTAAAAAATGGTATAAATAAATAACAAAAATAATTCAAAATATAGGCTGTTTTACGAAACAGCATCCTAAAAACGCATTTAACTCTAAAAAGAAGAAAACCAGCTACCCATAATTCATTAGCGCTTTGGGGTTAATTTAAATGAAGACATGGATTTGACTGAACATCATGTTTGCTGTTTAACTTGGGAAAGAAATGAACAGGTGGCTCTTACATCTTCTGTACACTGTTATTTGTTTTAGCACTGAGATAATTATTCTGGAATATACATTTTATGGTTGAATTTGAGGTTATTTCTGAATTTGACATTTATGTGTTTAATTATGCATCATCACCCTAAGATTAAAATTGTCTTTCAACTTTGTTCAGCAAAGAATATTGCTGATCTAGATGGAGAAAAAAAAAAAAAAAACATTTGTTTTAGCTTATTTTTAACCCTGTAAAATCCCTTCTTTTGAAAATTTGAAGAAAATGCTAAAACTGAACTTTGATCCCCTTTTGTCCTCTTTTTCTTTTTTTTTCTTTCTTCTGTTTTCTTTTCTTTTTCTTTTTTTTTTTTTTTCAGGGCCACACTGTGGCATATGGAAGTTCCGAGGCCAGGGGTCGAATCAGAGCTATAGCTGCTAGCCTATGACCTACACCACAGTTCACAGCAACGCTGATACTTAACCCAGTGAATGAGGCCAAGGATCCAACCTCATCCTCATGGATACTAGTCAGGTTTGTTACCAATGAACCATGAAGGGAACTCCCACCCTCTTTTTCTCTTTCATCAGTCTCAGCTGAGTGTTAGTGTAAACAGCTATGGATAGATTTCATATCATTTTAAATAGGTATTTAAAGACATTTAAACATAATACAATTAGAAAAGTTTCACATTTGGGGGAGTTCCTGCTGTTGTTCAGTGGTAATGAATCTGACAATCCATGAGGATAGTCCATGAGGACACGAGTTCGACCCCTGGCCTTGCTCAGTGGGTTAAGGATCTGGTGTTGCCCTGAGGTCACAGATACAGCTTGAATCTGGCATTGCCATGGCATAGGCTGGCAGCTGTAGCTCTAATTCGACCCCTAGCCTGGACAAAAAACAGAAAAAAGGGAAATTTTCACATTTGGATTATGGCAAGGATAATAATACTGTCTCATCTCCCACGTCAATTTCAGTCAGCTTTGCAATGGCGGCTAGAGTACTGGGCTGACAGGGGTTGTGACCCTTCAGCAATAACCACCAAGGACATGGAAGAGAAGAGTGAAAGCCTACATGTTTTCTCCATCTCAAGATTAGGATGGAATGGTGTCAGAGATGCCATGGTTCAACTACCAATCCTTAGTCACGTTATTTGAGACTTAGTTTAACACATATGTAAAATGAGAATACAATGTCTGTCTGTGTTATAGTGGATATCAATGAAAAATATGGAGAGAGTTCAGCAAAGTGCCTGAACCCAATGCCTTGAAGAAGGGCAGCTATTATATCAGAATTAGTATATAGGATTAAACACATTGGCTACCTCATCCTTAGGTTATCAGGTATTTGCATACCATCACCTGGCAAATCCGTTAACTGGATTTATTTTATTGTGGGCAGCAAAGGCCTGTATTTCTTACAATGGTTGAATAAGGAAGAGTGAGACAATGTAATATACCAATGAGCTGGTAAGTAATTTGAAAGCATTGTTCATTTGAAAGGCAAAGAGATAGTGTTACAGCAATAGTGCCTGAAACAAAGTAAGAACTATGTAAGTATTTATGGACCAAAGGAAAAAAAAAAAATGTGGCATAAGTGAATACACTATAGAAGTAACAAATCTGCCTACAGATAGGTGAAGGAGTTGTGCGCTTCTCTCTTTTAGATATCTTTTGTTTCTCCTTTTGTATTGTAGTGCGATTCCCCAGTACTGTGAAACAAAAGACATAGTAACAATTCTCTGACTATAAAATAAACTCTTCTCTCAATATTTATAAAAACTAGTATGGGAAATTATGTAGGAAACCCTACCAGATCCCAAACCTCTGGACTTCCTTTAAGGAATGGTCTCTTTATAATTAACAAATTGGACACTAGTTTAGATGTTTTATTATAGCATTTAGTTCAACTTAGCGCTAACTCTTATCTCAGTAGTTGTACACTGTTTTTTTGATTTGTTTTGTTTGTCAACTCTGATTTTATTTATTTTTCTTAGTGAATTTTTTACAATAGTAGTTGTACAATGATCATCACAATCCAATTTTATCAGATTTCCATCCCACAACCCCAGTGCATCCCCTCAAACCCCCAAAATGTCTCCTTTGGAGACCATAAGTTTTGATCATGTTTAAGATATTATACTTTATTTATCATGTATCACCTGCAGCACCCAGTAGGTACTCAATATGTTTTGTTTAATTCAGTAATACATGTGTCTTGCATTTGAGAGAGATTAAATACTGGGTTAAAGATTTTTGATGTTGAAAATGGTTAGTTTAACTATAGATGTCTTAGTAACCAACTTAATATGATTTCATATTGCTACCAAACAAGGGCTGATGATCTGATTCATTTTAAAGGAAGTTTTCCAGTCTAAAAATCCTCATTGGTTGTCACTATACCAGTTCCTCTCAAACTATATGTCAGCTATAGCCATTTGACCTACTGTGCCTTGCCTAAAATTCTTCATGTGTGTTATGCTTCATAGGATTGGAATAAATAACTTGATCTAAATAATAATAAATCATTGTATTGTGTAAACATTTTTATCATTACTTAACTGACTCTACTGTGCCTTCTTCAAATTTGATTTCTCAAATCACTCAAAATCCATGTCTTGACTTCATAAAGTAGGATCTATGAAGTAAAGTTAAATTTATATTCCTGATCCCTGGGTAAATTGTATTCCCAGAAATTTTCTAACATTTGAGCCTTCCTTTGTGGGTTTTCATAAACTATGGGGGCTACTTAAGCATTAGCTAGGTCTGTGTGCTATATGTTTATTAGATGCCCATGATACTTTTTGAAGTGGCAACCTATTTTCTCTTCTTAAAACTAAGTTGTGCTCTGCATTTTTGATTAATATATTCACAATCATCTCATGTTTCTCTGCTCTCCGAACCTGGATATTAGCCAAGCTCAGACTGAGCCTTGCTTGGCTTTGGGAAAACATAAAGCAAGCCTATGCATTCATTAAGACTGAGCAGTCTTTCCTGAGGGACTCTTGGAATTGCACCACGTAGAGTTAAGTGTGTCTGACCTGAATAGATATAAATGCCAAGTCTACTTCATGTTCACCTCAAGTCAAAAGAGTAATAAAAGGTGATCTCACTTATAGATTAAAAAAAAAATGGAATTGCTACTGTATGGCTATCATTATGTACATATAAAGTGTATCCTTGATCTGATAGAAGTAGCATCCCAATTTCAATGTCAGAAGGGAGTCTTCCAACTTTAAATATTATATTTCTCTGAGTCTTAGAATTTCCTAATAATGAATCAGTGCTCAATCATATCAGCCCTCTGTGTGTGCTAGAGCCACAAAACCAAATATTTCAGTAAAAAATTATTTTTTAATTTACATAGCAATAATAAAAGTTTTCAGGAGTAAACTTTTGTGGGGGTAGATCCTCTGAGCATATCTTATTTAATAATCCCTTCCTGGATCCTGAATGTGGTATATAGTCTGGAGATGATTTCATTTGTAATATGTAATATGTACATTTTTAATTTTCATTGAAATTTCTAGAGGACAATGTTATTATATCCAGGAACTATATTGTGCAATAAACTGTATTCTAAAATAAACCATATTCCTAAATTATGCAAAATTCACCCACCACAAATTAATATAGAAGTCAAAATAAATATAAACATTGAGGTTACAGTACCATAGTAGCAATATATTTACTACAATCTGGCATCTCTTATAAGTACAATATCTTTACAAATCAATTTTCCTTGTAATGACTTGGTTAGATTGGCTTAGCATTAGAACTGTCACTAAGCCAATCAGTTTTAATGTTCTCTATAATCCTGTGCCTAGTGTGGGAACCTAAAGTAAGAAGAGTAAAAGGAAATGTTTGCCCATGTTAACATAATTGAAAGGTCTAGATCTGCTCAGTTAAGTTTTATTTTGGGAAGTTTGTTAGTAGAGTCATCTTGTTTTAAAATGCTATATTTTTATACCATAAATTCTTAATCTTTTATTTTAATCAGTTTTAGAGCTATCTCATAGACATAGTCTCTGACTCAAAATTATTAATGTTTCAAAAAATCTGATATCACTTTCAATTAGAAAATGCTCCGAAAAAAAAGCGTTAATCTACTGCTTTCTTAGTCACATTAAAAAATGTGTAAACTGGATGTTCCCATCATGGCTCAGTGGTTAATGAACCCGACTAGTATCCATGAGGTTGCGGGTTCATCCCTGGCTTTGCTCAGTGGGTTAAGGATCTGGTGTTGCCCTGAGCTGCGGCGTAGGTCGCAGATGCAGCTTGGATCCCACATTGCTGTGATTGTGAAGTAGGCTGGCAGCTGTAACTCCATTTCTACCCCTAGCCTGGGAACTTCCACATGCCTCTGGTGTGGCCCTAAAAAGACAAAAAGACAAAAAAAAATGTGTGAACTTCTACTGTAGAAAGCTCATATTTATTTTTTAGGAGAAAAAGAGATTGTAAAAAAACCAAACATTTCCTAAAGTTCTCTTGTGGTGCAGGGTACTAAGGATCTGGCATTGTCACTGCAGTGGCTTGGCCCACTGCTATGGCATGGGGTTCATTCCTTGGCCTGGGAAATTCCATGTGCTAGGTGTACAGCCAAAAAAAAAAAAAAATCCTGATTTTTATGTTTTTGTGTTTCTATTTTAGTTCACTCTATAGTGTTGAGTTTGATTCTTTGTTCCTAGCATCTCCAGATATCACTAATTGTTTCTATTATATCTAAAGTCTACCCTTCACAGGTTCTAAAAAAATCCAACTCTAGAGTAGGGGAAATAAAAAATTAATGATTCCTAGATCATCAACTTACCACCTAGCCAGCCTCCTGATGGTCCAATTTTGAACTGATGCTTTCTTCCCAAAATTTGGCTGTTGTATTCTTTCTTGTGATCAAATCATCACTTTCTTGTTTAGTTCCCTCAATTGGATATCTGTTTTTTTCCTCATGCCTGAATTCCAGTCTTGATATTCATATTCTCCAGGAACTTGGGTTCTGTCTTACTCCTTGATCCTTCCAGTTTTCCTAATATTTGTGTGTGGCCACAACCTATTGTCAGATTTCTAGGACAAGAACCTGAATACCTGAAAAATATTTAAATTTTGACTCCTTGGAAAAATGCCCTAATCAGTTGTGTTTGTCTCTAGACTCCCTTGGCCTTTCAGATATAAATGTCCTGTTTTTCTATTTGTTTAGAAATCCATAATTTGTTATTCCTCATTACCTTCTACCTTTCTAGTCTCTATTTCCTAGTCATTCAAGTTCTGGGTCATCCCTCTATGAATATGTATTTGCATCACCATTGAATCTAGTAATAGCTGATAACTGATACATTTAACATGATCTAATAACTCATAATTGTAAAATATTACCAATTAAAATATCCTTTAAGCAAATAGCTTGTCCTGATCTTTTTTGACCCCACTAGTTAAAGAATATTTAGTTATAATTTATTAGCAATTTATTATGATAATGAAAGTTTTATAATTTTGTCCCACCAAAGAAAGAATCCTCTTTAAAAATAAATTTTAGTTACTACTTCAAATGTATGCTTTTTCATAATATCTTTGCATATCAACTGGAATGCTGCTATGTCTGACAATTTCCTTGTCTGTAAAATGGTATTATTATGATTTTAACATGAAATAATAAAGCAATGTATGCAGAAACTGGCACATAGTAAGAACTCAGAATGTTTTCTAATAGTAGTGCTATCAGAAATAGAAATATCATAAATGATAAATTGTTTACTATTTTATTTTCCTAGTTTATATTATATTTGTATTGAATTATTCATCACAATATTAGTTAAACATTTTGACTTGGATTTAATTATTTGAATTTACAACTCTAACTACTTGTTAATAGTTAACTTATTTGGGCACAATGATAATTGATAAATAAACTACCAGAAGTTACTCTAGAACATATTGGGATCTCTATAAATAGCTGTGAACTAGGAAAAAAATGAGCATTGAGGTATACAATATGGTATTGCTTTTTCTTAGCAATAATAGAAAACTGTCCATCTCTTGGAGACTTGTCACTTATCTCATGCTTTTTAATGTGATAAGAAATATTTTAGGAAGGCTCCTAGGCTGAGCTAAGTATTACATTTTGTACTCTCCCCTTCAAGTTGGTGGCTTTGTTATTCATATCCACCTTGGCTTATAAATGAAAACTTCAAAATTTTTTTCATGTTATGTGATTATCCAAATAAAGAATCAGATGTACATGTAAGTCAATCTTTTGAGATTAATGAAATGTACTTTAGTTGTAATAGTGGAAGAACAAATGGGACTATTAATGGAATAAGTGGGACAATTTATGACATTTTGGTACTGATATATATACACAAACCTCTTTCATGAAAAAAATCAAAAAAGAATGAAAAACAGTAATAGCAACACAAAACCTTAACTTTGTCAATCATAAAAATCAAACAGTGTTACAATTTGAATTCTGCATACAGTACACCACCAAAAGTCTAGTATCCATCCATCACCATAGAGTTGACCCATTTTACCTATTTTATCTTATCCTTTTATGCTGCCCCTCTGATAATCACCAATCTATTCTGTGTCTATGTATTTTTGTTTTGTTTTGTTTGTTTAATTACTTGAAGTTTTACTAAAAATATTTCACATGAGTGAAATCATATGATATTTGCTTTTCTTTGACTTACTTCATTTAGCACAATACCCTTAGGTTACATCCATGTACTTGCAACTGGTGAGGTTTCATGTGTGTGTGTGTGGCTGAGTAGTATTCCATTGTGTATATATGTTATTTATTCATTCATCCATCAATAGACACTTAGGTTTGTTTCCATATCCTGAGTATTTTAAACAATGCTGTGAAGAACATACAGGTACATATACAAGCATCTTCATATTCTTTGTATAATTACCTAGTTATTAAATAACTGGATCATATGATAGTTCTATTTTAATTTTTTGAGGACTCTTCATACTATTTTCCATAGTGGCTGCACCAGTTTACATTCCCACCAACAGTGTATAAGTGTTCATTCTTCATAGACTTACCAACTGTTGTTATTTATTTATTTTTATAATAGCCATTTGAAAGGGGGGTGATATCTCATTGTGGTTTTTATTTGCATTTCCCTAATAATTAGTGATATTGAGCATTTTTTCTTGTGCCAATTGGCCATCTGTGTCTTCTTTGCAAAAATGCCTACTTGGGTCCTCTGCCCACTTTAAAATCTGGTTGGTTTTTGTTGTTATTGCTGTTGTTGTTGGGTTGCATGAATTCTTTATGTATTCTATATATTAACCTCCTATTGAATATATGATTCACAAATATCTTTTCCCATTTAATACATTGTCTGTTAATTTTATTGATGGTTTCTATTTCTGTGCAAAAGCTTTTTAGTGTGAGTCCTATTCATCTATATTTATTTTTGTTTCTTTTGCCTGAGGATACATATTCAAAAAGTTATTAAGACCAATGTCAAATTATGTATGTCTAGGTTTTCTTCTAGGATTTCTATAATATCATGTCTCACATTTAAGTCTTTAATCCGTTATGAATTTATTTTATATATGGTATAAGAAAATATTCTAGTTTCATTATTTTGTATGTGGCTGTTGAGTTTTCTGAGCACCGTTTATTGAAGAGACTATTCTCCAATGTATGTGCTTGGCTCCTTTAAGTTTTATATATATAAGTTTATTTCTAGACCCTCAATTCTGTTCCTTGATCTGTGCTTCTGTGTTTCTTTCAATAACATACTGAGATTCTATAGCTTTGTAACATAATTTGAAATCAGATCACCTGATACCTCCAGGTTTTTTCTTTAATCTCAGGATTTCTTTGTTTATTCAGAGGGTTTTGTGATTCCATACAAATTTTAGAATTTTTTGTTTTATTTTTGTGGAAAATGTTTTGGGGATTTTGATAGGAATTGTCTTGACTCTGTAGATTACTTTAGGAATTATGGACGTTTAAACAATGTTAATTCTGCCAATCCATGATCGTGGACTTTCTTTGCATTTCTTTGTGTCTTCAAAATCTTTCATCAATATCTTACAGTTTTCAATGTACAGGTCTTTCAACACCTTGGTTAAATTTATTCCTAGGCATTTTATTCTTTTCATTGCATGTATAGGTGGGAATGTTTTCTTAAATTCTCTTTCTGCTAGCTTATTGTTAGCATGTAAAAATACAACAGACTTGTGTATATTGATTTTGTACCTTGCAACTTTACTGTATTCTTTTTTTTTTTTTTTTGTATTTCCAATTGTATTTTGGTGGAGTCTTTAAGGTGTTCTATATATAAAATCATGTCATCTCCGAATAGTGACAGTTTGACTTATTCTCCAATTTGGATGAACTTTATCTATTTTTCTTGCCTAAATGCTCTGGCTAGAATTTCTAATACTATATTAAGTAAGTGTATCAAGAGTGTGCATCCTTGTATTGTTCCTGATCTTAGAAAGAGAGTTTTAAATATTTCACTGTTTACTATTATGTTAGATGTAGTTTTGTCATTTATGGCCTTTATTAAGTTGAGATACTTTCTTTCTATGCCATTTTAGAGTTTTTATCATAATGGGTATTAATAATTGTCCAGTGACTTTTCTGTATCTAATGAGGTGATCATATGATTTTTATTCTACATTTTCTTAATGTGGTGTATTACATTGATTGATTTGCAAATGTCAAACCATCCTTCCATCTCTGGAATAAATCTCACCTGAAAATGGTCTATGACCCTTTTAATATATTGTTGTATTGACTTTGCTATTATTTTCTTGAGGATGATTCCAGCCTCAAGATAGCGGCCTATAATATTTTTTTGTCTTGACTTTATTCTTTTTATTCCTCACAGTAATATTAGCCTTATAAAATACATTCAGAGGCATTCCCTTCTCTTCGTTCTTTTTGAAGGGTTTGAAAAGAATAGGCATTAAATCTTCTTTGAATGTTTGATGGAATTCACAAATGAAGCCTTTTTATTCTATGTTTTTGTTTTTTTGAAAGGTTTTGATTACTGTTTCTGTCTCATTATTAGTGATCAGTCTATTCGGATTTTTTGTTTTTCTCTGATTTAATCTTGAAAGTTTGTATGATTCAAATAATTTATCTCTTCTAGGTTGTGCAATCTGAATATAGCTGTTCATAGCAATGCCTATATGATCCTTTATATATCTATGGATCTGTTGTAATTTGTCTTCTTTTCTTTCCGATTTTATTTATTTGAGCTTTCTCTCTTTTGTAGTGATTCTAGCTAATGATCTGTCATTTTTGCTATCTTTTCAAAGTATAAGCTTTTTGTTTCATTGATCTTTTCTATTGTCTTTTAGGTGTCAGTTTTATTTACACAGATCTTTATTTTTTTCCCTTCTAGCCACATTGGGAATTTTTTTTTCTAGTTTCTAGTTCCTTTAAGTGTTAGGTTAGATTGTTTAACTGAGCCTTTTCTTGCTACTTGAGGTAATCTGTATTGTGCTAAACTTCCCTCTTAGTACCAGTTTTGTTGAACCCCATAGATTTTGGTACATCTCATTTTCATTGTCCATCAGATATTTTTTTGATTTCTCCTTGATTTCCTTTTGACCCAAAAATTATTCAGTAGCATGCTATTCATCTCCACGTATTTGTGATTTTCCAGATTTTTTCTTGTAGTTGATTTCTTGTCTCATACCTTTTGGGTCAGAAAAGATGTTTGATACTATTTCAATCTTAAATTTATTGAGACTGGTTTTGTGTCCCAATATATACTATATCCTTGAAAATATTGCATGTGCACTTGAGAAGAATGTGTATTCCACTGCTTTTATTTATTTTATTTTTTTATATTTTTGTCTTTTTAGGGCCACACCCATGGCATATGGAGATTGCCATGCTAGGTGTCTAATTGGAGCTGTAGCCTCTGGCCTACACCACAGCCACAGCAACGCGGGATCCGAGCCGCGTCTGTGTCCCACACCACAGCTCACAGCAATGCTGGATCCTTGACCCCATGAGGAAGTCCAGGGATCGAACCTGCAACCTCATGGTTCCTAGTTGGATTCATTTCCACTGTGCCTTGTTGGGAACTCCTCTACTGCTTTTAGATGAAATGTTCCATATGTATCTGTTAAGTTTCTCTGATCTAATGTTTCCTTCAAGGTTGCTATTTCCTTGCTGACTTCTTGTTTGGATAATCTATCCATTGACCTATGTGGGGTGTTATAGCTCCTTCCTATTACTGCGTTGCTGCCAATTTTTCCCTAAAGGTCTGTAAATAAGCACTTCATATATTTTGGTGACCCTATATCAGGTATATATATACATTAATAAATGTAATGCCTTCTTTATGTATTGCCCCCTCTATAATTACATAATGTTCATCTTTGTCTCATAACTTTTTTTGACCTGAAGTCTATTTTGTCTTTTATGATTGTGACTGCACATTTTGGCTACCATTTGCTTGAAGTATCAACTGTATTCCCTTCACTTTGAGTCTATGTTTTATACTTATTGAGCTGAGATGTATTTCCTGGGGGCAGCATAGTTGAATCTTTAAAAAAAAAATCAATCCAGCCACTCTGTATATATGATAGGTGAATTCAATCTGTTTACATTTAGGATGACTTGGTATTTTCTAGTTGTTCTGTATCTCCATTGTTTCTTTTTCCTTGTGTTTCTACTTGCCATTTCATTTTGGTGGTTTTCTATGATTTTCTTCTCTGTTTCTTTTTTTACATTCCTCATCTCTGATCTAGATTTATGCTATTTGTCTACCATGAGCTTTATATGCAACATCTCAGAGATAAAATAGCCTTTTAATGCTGATAGTCTCTTATTTTCATTTCCTATACAGGTTCTATCCTTTTCCTCTTCCCCTTTTATGTTTTTGTTGTCAATAATCACTCCTATTTTGTTGTCAGTTTTTTACCAAATTTAAGTAGCTATAGTAATTTTTCATGATTTTTAACCCTTAACCTTTGTCATAATTAACTGTTTAAATAAATATTAATAAATATTATAAATAATACATATGTATTATAATATTTAATAACACACCATCATATTTATCATTATATTTTATAATTATATCATATAATATAGAATAAATAATATTTATTATAAATAAATACATATTAATAAAATATTAATATAGTGTTGCAATTTTCTGCTTCTGTTTGTCACCTTACTCAAAATTTTGTGTATTTTTTATTTTTCATTTCTGGTAGAAGAGCTCCTTTTAACATTTCTTGTACAGCAAGTCTAGTGGTGATGAATTCCCTCAACTTTTTTTTTGTCTTGGAAAGCCTTTATTTGTCCTTCATAACTGAATGATAACTTTGCTGGATAGAGTCTTCCTGGCTGGCTGGTTTTATCTTTCAACACTTTGAGTATGTCATTCCACTCTCTCCTAGATTGGAGAGTTTCTGTTGAGAAATCTTCTGTTAGCCTAATCGAGATTTCTTTGTACTTCACCTTCTTTTCTTTCCCTGTTGGCCTTTAAAAATTTGTCATTGACTTTTGATAGTTTTACCCTAGTGTGTTTTGGAGAAGGCCTTTTGTGCTGAGATAATTAGGTGTTTTCTTACTTTTGTGAGCTTGTATATCCATTTCCTTCCCTGGGTTGGGCAAGTTCAAAGCATTTTTTTTTTCTTTAAATAAGCTCTCTGCTCCCATTTCCCTCTTTTCTCTTTCTGGAATACCTCCTTTGTGTAGCTCTTTCCAATAAAATTGGATAGTTTTTGTTTGTTCATTTTTAAAAATCTTAGTTCTCTCTCCTTTTCTTCTGCAGTCATTTCTGGATTTCGGTCTTCAAACTCATTAGCTCTCTCTTTCATAAGGCCTGCTCTATTTCTGATACTTTTTAATGCATTCTTTATCTCATTTATTGAGTTTTTAAGCTGCATAATTTGTTTTTTAGAGTTTTAATATCTTTGATAAAACATTCCTTCTGCTAATAATTTTATCCCTGAGATCTTTGAACTGCCTTTTTGAGTTTTCTTGTAGCTTGTTGTGTTTCTTTATGACAGCTATTTTGAATTCTCTATCAGTTAGATCACAATCTTCCAGGTCATTAAGTTCTTACAGAGTTGTCATTTTTTTTTTTTTTTGGTGATACTATGTTACTGTAGTTTTTCATGGTGCTTGATGTGTTGTTCCTCTGCTGCTTAAACTGAAATAGCAAACACCTTTCTCATTAGTTAAATTTTTGTTTACTTTAATTCTAACAATTCAATAAATTTATAATTAGAGGCCTTTATTTTGTTGATTTATTGGATGGTACCATCACACAAATTTTTGGTTTCTTTTACCTAAGCTTCATTCAGCTGTTTTTGAGAATTAGCACGTTCTACTTTTTTTCTCCCTCTGCCAGATTGTGTCACCAATGCTCATGTTGTCACTGCTCATGCCTCCTGAGTTGATGGTGGCTTGCTGCTGCTGGGGGTCACTGCTGTTACTAGCACCATTCTTGGGTGCACCAGGATGGTGGTCATCTCTGCTGTGTCCAAGATTGCATAAGTTGTGAGCACCACTGATGTAGCAGCAGGAGAATAATGGTGGTTGGGGAATTGGCTCATGGCTCCTTTGCTGCATCCAGGGTTGTCAGGTCACATGTGCCACTGCTGTGGGCAGGAGTGTCAGAGTTGCAGGTGACATCAATCCTGAAGGGACCAGGACCATGGGCTCTGTTGCTGCAGCTGGCATATTCCCTCTGACCATAGGTGCTGCTGTGGCTGGGAAACTGGAACCGTATGCATCATCTTTGCTGCTATTACCACGTTCT
Organism: Phacochoerus africanus; assembly: GCF_016906955.1. NCBI lineage: Eukaryota > Metazoa > Chordata > Mammalia > Artiodactyla > Suidae > Phacochoerus > Phacochoerus africanus. Next base: position 109,210,457 of record NC_062560.1, on the reverse strand, counting down.
CTGAGGCTGCATGCTCAGCCATTGCAGTTGGTTACTCTGGATAGCATCCATTCATAATATTGACATCACTCATGAAGCTGTTTTATCTTAACATTTTAAAAATTAATGTATATTTTCAGTGTTGATTTACAGTGTTGTGCTAAATTCTGCTGTACGGCGTAGTGACCCAGTCACACACATACACACACACACACACACACACACACAATTTCTTTCTCATACTATCTTCCATTGTGATCTACCCCAAGAGAAGAGATTAGATAGAGTTCCTTGTTCTATACATTAGAACCTCATTGCTCATCCATTCTAAATGTAATATTTTGCATCTACGAACCCTAAACTCCCAGTCCATCCTACTCCCTCCCCCTTGACAACCACAAGTCTGTTCTCCATGTCTATGTGTCTGTTTCTGTTTTGTATATAGGTTCATTTGTGTCATATTTTAGATTCCACATATAAGTGATATCACATGGTATTTGTCCTTCTCTTTCTGACTTACTTCACTTAGCATCAGAACATCTAGTTGTAGCCATGTTGCTCCAAATTCCATTATTTCATTCTTTTTATGGCTGAATAGTATTTATTCCATTGTATATATGTGCTGTGTCTTCTTGGCATTTACTTTCATTTCAATGACCCATTCATGCATTAATTCAACACACTGATAAAACACTATGTTCATAGGTACTATCTTAGAACTGGGATATGAGATAAATCAAGGAAAGACTCTGCCTTCTCAGAGTTTCAAATGTAGAAAGGATACATTGGTATTATACCATACAATTTTAGTATAACTTCAATTCCAAAATAATCAATATTCTCAATCTCCTGCTTAGAATCAGTTATTATATGCATGGATCAATTCTGATTGGCTCACAAAAAAATTTTGCTTTATTATTTTTAAAAATGTCAACTTTTGCTACTCTGGATAGATTAAATTCTTTGATTGTTGTGTCTGATCATTGAAAAAAATTCTTAACAATATCAAACAATAAAAAGCCAAAAGACAAAGGAATCTGCTACCATTAAACTCATATTTTGATGTGCAGATTTCCTGTGGTAACTGCTAAACCAATCTCGGAACAAAACCAAACTAAACTAAGTCATAAATGTGGCTTTCTCTAAGGTGTTGGATAGTTCTTAAGAGAGTTCAAGCTGCTTCTTTTCAATAGTATATGATGTGTTTACATATTTCAAGTTCATTTTTAGACATCTACAAGATTCTTTACTGACTAAAGATGTGTTCTTTTCTCCTCAAAGTCTGGCCTCAGATGTATAAATAGCTATTGACTTTTCAGTCAACGTCATTTCCCAAGAGAAGTCATATAAATGCCAAGAGTTAACTTTGTTAATCTTATACATTCTCTCCTTTATTTGTAGATCTCTGTATCTTATCTAATAGATCTATGCTTTAAACATTTTTCTTCAACAAAATTTATTAAATAAACACTGTACAAAAGCTCCTAATACATGCTTTAATGAAAAGCTAAAAATACACTTAAAATGCCATTATAGTAACAGTTAAATAATTCCAATTAAATTTCTAGATGACAATCTAAAATATATATCATATAATAGTAATGTCGTATTACACAGATTTTTAATATATTGGATTACACGTTTAGACTCCTAAACCCCAAAAGCCTATTACAAAAATAGGTAGCCTGAACTTTACAAGTTCTCCCCAAATATTTTAGATTCTTGTTTTGCAACTAGACCTTGCCATAGAAGATATGATCACTTTACCTGGTAGTTCTTGAAATTCACCTGTCAGATAGGTATCTTATTGGCATAAAGGGGACATGACTTGGAAAAATAGTATTTGGCTAATTAATGCGTTTTTTAAAAATGAAAACCTGAAACTTAAATAGTGCTTTTTTTGCTTCTAGGAGAACACGATAGGGATATTGATGTGTGGAAGACAAAATATATGTCATAGGAAATCATATAACCAGGTGAAATAGAAGAAGTTATAAATCACTCTTGAGTAGCAAGAGTTGATGAATTATAGAGAAAAGGCACAATCCAAATGGAAACTACCAGCAGTCTCTGAGTAGTACAGCATTTATTCAGTACACAGGGGCCAAGCATATCCAACAGAGAGGTAAACATATGGGGGCAATATTTTGACTTCTGATTTTTTGGTTGGTTTTTTGTTTCATGGAATTTGCTAGCAGATTGATCTAATTCTTGTTGATGACCAGTTTATTGCATGTAACACATTTTTTTGTGGATTTTTTTTCACCCTGGACTTTTAATGCTGGTATTTCACTGTGAACTCCCCATAGTGATTCACTAGTGGGAAATGGTCTCTAACAATTCATCATGAGTTATTCCAGGATACCTAGTTAGTCCTCAGGCAATGGATAGTCATGTGGAGGAAATAGCATGCTGATTTGCAGTTATAATTGAAGAAAATTGCTTGAGAGGATTCTGACAGCACAGAAAATAGGCCAATTAGTTACCCAACTCTCATCCTCCTGTGATTCATGATTGTCTCCATTTAATTTTGCTGTCACTTATGAAGTAAGGTTAAGAATAGATTAGCTTCTTTTAGCCACATCTTACAATTAGCTTACTCCTTTGCTTCTTCACTCTATTTTAAAAAGCATGATTGGTTTTAAAAATCAGTATTCTCAAAACTGTATTTAACAGTTATTCATCAGAAAGCACTTACAAATATTTTAAACCACCGCACTAGGCACCATAACCTAACAGTTAGTCGTGATCAGAGTGTTTTTTTTCCCACCAAAAGATCATTGCCTGTTACTTTGTAATGATTAAAAACAAAGATAAGAAGATATAATAAGCTTTGCCCAAGTAAATAGATATTAATGTTTGAAATCAGTTTTGTAGTCACAAGTTCATTATGGGAGAAAAGGGCAAAATAAAAGAGTGATTTAACAAAACCAATTTCAAATACTATAAAATCTAGAAAAATCAACATTTTCCTCCATACCGCTGTTATTTCTACTTATTTAAAAATATTGCTTATATGCCTTTGAGAAGAAAAATAAATATAAGAATAAATATTTCACTTGATGGGGATATTGGAAGGTCATCATATTTTCTCACATTTGTATATAGATTGGTAATAAACTATCTAGCTGGGTTTAAAGTGTGTGTGTGTGTGTGTGTGTGTGTGTGTGTGTATGTGTGAGTGTGTTTGGTGTTGTCTCTCTAACTAATAAAAGGGCCCTAGGAACCAGAGTAAGGCTTTTGCTTATGTTCTGTTTCAACCAAAGCACTTACTCTGTCTCTGAGCACACGGTAGGAACTAAGTATATACTGTGGACATAAGTATATTAATCACTGAATAATCTTGATTTACCTGTGCTAGGAAGTTTTCCTATTGTATCAAGAAGATACAATATTATTATTGTCGTCTAATTGAGTTGTGTTATATCTGAAGCAATTTAGTTTTGATTAGTCAGGTTCCTCAAGATACTTCAATAGAGAGCTATAGCTTTTAGTTTTCATGGTAATATTTTCTCTTAATATCTAGATATCCATCTATCCATTCATCTATCAGCCATCCAATCTAGCTCTCATTTTCCTTCCTTTCCCTCTTTCTTTTTTTCTTTCTATTTAAATTAGTTGTTTTAAACATTTTAACATATCTAAGATCCAGAATGTATGGGCTATAAAACCATATTAAGGCATCTCTAATTTATCCTTAATCACCTGTTTAATTTGGCTGATTATTTATATAATTATTAATGTTTTATGTGTCAATAATTATAAAATAAGAGGGAATATAATCAAAGTATAAGGGTTTATTTGGTTAAGTATATCAGCCCAAGTATCTTCAGTCCAGGTGTCAAAAATGTGATATACCTAACCTGAATTAACACTTAATGCCTAGTTGTTCCTCTTGGAAATCTTTGAAAACAAGCTGTTTGTTATTTGAAGAACCATATTTTGTGGTTCCAAAATACTTGTGAGGGATTACATCCACCATTCTGGGCAATGAATAAAGTATTTGATTATAACTAGAGATATGTAAATTACTTGTATATTGTCCATTTATGTTCCATTTATTCAAGCTAGAAAAAAAACCCCCACACATCTCAAGATCACCTTGCTTCTTAAGACTAATTATTTCTTGTAAGACATAGAACATAATACTGTGGACTGAAACAGCTTAGAGAAAAAACATTTTAAATACCATCTGCAAAATCTTCTTTGAATTTTAAGATTCTACAGGAAGACAACATAAAAATTTGAACAGAAGTACCCAATAAAAAGAGAAACCAATTATGCATCTTTATCAATTTCATTTTTCATCTCCCTCAATTATAAAAACACATTATGGAAAAGATTACTCAACAAGTCAAGGAAACAAAATGGAAATGCAGTTAAATTGCAAAGACCTTTAAAACATCTTGTGTTACACTTGAAAAAAACAAAAAAACAAAAAGTCTTTTATTTTATGATGGACAATTTCAAAGAGAATTGTATAAGAGTCTCACTTGATATCTCTTCTATTTTAATTTGTATTTTATCTTTTAATAACGGTTTGATTTAAGGAAGATACAGTTTATAAAATGGACAGGAAATATGCTTAAATTTATTTCCAGTGTTGCTATATATGTATTTATTTCCTTCTTGTCACATATCAGTATTTGTATGAGCTGGTTATTCTAGAGTTAAGCAAATAATTTATAGCAAAGAAGAGAAACCTTCTGTGGGCTTTTTTAACAGAATTACATGGAAAAATTAATTTTCTTAATCTCATTAGGAAATTATAATATTATCGAAGGGGCGGTCAATATTTCTAGCCAGAGCCAATCGGAAGAAAATTTGTAAAGTGAAATTGTGTCTGTTTTGCATATAAGTGAAAAGAAAGTGAAAGATGGAAGAATAAACTTAGGTTGGATTGGTCAGGAAAATTTGCTGCGTAGGATTAAATAGGAAGGGAAATTTTCAGGAATCATTGTCATCAATTTTGGTAAATTAAATGTTGGTGGAGATGTGTGTGGTGGCAGATGTAGTCATTTGCCAACTCTAAGTGATTTTTGAAAGATGAAAAATAAAATGTTTAATATGACTCTTCATGTTTCATGTGCCAATTTGACTCGTACTACACGAAAACTGGAAAGTGAAATATTCAATCAAGCTAATTTTTGATAAGTGTTAAACCAAGTGTATTTATCTCTTTTTTCCTTTTTTCCAGTTTTATTGAGATAGAATTGACATACAGCACTGTACCAGTTTAAGGTCTACAGCATAATGATTTAACTTACATACATCATGAAATGATTACCACAATAAGTTTGCTGAACACCCATCATCTTATGTAGATAGAAAATTAAAGAAATAGAAAATTTTTTTCCTTGTAATTAGAATGCTTAGGATTTACTCTCTTGACAACTTACACATATAACATATGGCAAAGTTAATTATATTCATCATGTTGTACATTACATCTGTAATACTTTATATTATAACTGGAAGTTTATAACTTTTGACTACCTTCATTCAATGCCCACTTCCTCAACACCCCACCTGTGGTAACCATAAACATAATCTATAATGTATCTTTTATGAGTTTGTTTGTTTTTAAGTATAATTAACATGCAATACTATGTTCCTGGTGCATAACATAGTGTTTTTATATGTGTATACATTTCAAAATGATTATGATAAGTCTCATAACCTTCTGTTGTCATACAAAGATATGGAAATGTTATTGAGTATACTCCCCATACTTTACATTTCATATGTGTGACTACTTTATTTTTTAACTAGAAGTTTGTACCTCTTAATCTCCCTCACCTGTTTCTCTTCCCATAGCACCCCCCTGGCAACCACCTGTTTGTTTTATTTATGACTATTTCTGTTTTGTTATATTTATTTGTTGTATTAGATTCTACATGTAAATGAAGTCATACAGTATTTGTCTTTTTCTGTCTGACTTATTTCATGTATATAGTACCCTTTAGGTCCATTCATGTTGCAAATGGAAGATTTCATTATTTTTTACTGCTGAGTAATATTACATCATGTGTATATATACCATATTATTATCAATTAATTCATCTATTGATGGCCACTTTGGTTCCTTTCATATCTTGGCTATTGTAAATAATACTGCAGTGAACATAGGGATGCACATAGCTTTCTAACTGGTGGTGGTGTTTTTCTTCAGATAAATATCTAGGAGTAGATTTGCTAGATCAAATGGTAATTCTATTTTTAGCTTTTTGAGGAAGCTCCATACTGTTTTTTTGTAGTGGCAGCACAAATTTGTTAGAAATCTTCTTTTCAAATTTAAACACTTAAAGCTAGAAATTTGTCTAAGTCTTTCTCTCTTTCTATAATTTTATATATTGTGTTTCATAAAATTAAATTATTTTCTAATTTCCATTATAATTTCCTCTTCATCCTTTGTTTATCTAGACCTAGTCTGCCTAATGTACAAACTTTTGTGACTATCCCAAATTCATTTCTACTATTGATCTATAATTTAAATATGTTGTTGGAGAATGTACTATGTGTTATTTCAATAAGTACACTGAATGTAAATGGATCAAATGCTCCAACCAAAAGACACAGGCTGGATGAATGGATACAAAAACAGGACCAATATATATGCTATTTACAAGAGACCCATGTCAGTCCTAAGTGTTAGAATTAACATATGTCTTTTTTATCAAAGCAAGTCTTGGTTTCTCCATTTTGTTTCTGCTTCATCTGAGATACCCTCCTCCACCCCCCTCTGTCCCTCTTTTCCCAGTAACAATTTGTTTCAAATTAGCCAACTGAAAAGAATGTGCACCCTGACCTGACCAATGGGATCTGCATTAGGGATAAATAGGGAGGGTTTTTTATTCTTTGCTTGCGCTTTTTGAGTACCCACGCCCTTCTGCAGAAGTAAAGAACCTTGTTGAGATCTCCCTGTGTTCATGTGTCTCACTTTCTAACACTGACAATCCAAGCCAGAGTCATTTTAATTCTCCAACATAAGGACACATATAGACTGAAAGTGAGGGGATCGAAGAAAATATTACATGCAAATGGAAATCAAAGGAAAGTGAGAGTTGCAATATTCATATCAGACAAAATAGACTTTAAAATAAAGGAAATCACAAGAGGCAAAGAAGGACACTACGTAATGATCAAAGGATCTATCCAAGAAGAAGATATAATTATTGTAGATATATGTGCACCTAACATAGGATATATAAGGCAACTGCTGACAGCCACAAAAGGAGAAATCACCAGCAACAGAATAATAGTGAGGGACTTTAACACCTCACTTACATCAATGGACAGATCATACAGACAGAAAATCAACAAGGAAACACAGGTCTTAAATGAAACCATAGACCAGATAGATTCTATATATATAACATTCCATCCCAAAGAGCAGAATATACATTCTTCTCAAGTGCACATGGAGCATTCTCCAGGTTAGATCACATCTTGGGCCACAGATCAAGCCTTGGTAAATTTTAAAAAGTTGAAATTATTTCAAACATTTTCTCTGGCCACAATGTTATGAGACCAGAAATCAACTACAAGAAAATAAAATAGCAAAAAACATAAATTTCTGGGTTTAAATTTATTGTATTTTTTTGAAATATATACAGAGTTCTGGAAAAATAACTTTGGGTACATTTTGATAATTTTGTCCAATTTTATCATAGTTTTGGGGGAGATCATTGCTGAGCCCTTCATTCTGTCATTCTAGAAATTCTTCCTCTATGAGTGTGACTTTGCATTTGTTTTTTCTTTGTTTTTTGGTCTTTTGTCTTTTCAGGGCTGTACCCGCGGCATATGGAGGTTCCCAGGCTAGGGGTCTAATCAGAGCTACAGCTGCCAGCCTATACCAGAGCCACAGCAACACCAGATCCGAGCCATGTCTGCGACCTCCACCACAGCTCACAATAATGCTGGATCCTCAACCCACTGAGCGAGGCCAGGGATCGAACCTGCAACCTCATAGTTCCTAGTCAGATTCATTTCCACGGCACCATGATGGGAACTCCTGCATTTGCTATTGATATAGGATCTTGCTCATGGCAATTTGTCATATCATTCCATCAGTGTATTTTTATTATAAGAATGATTATTGGAAATGTATAGGAATTCTTTGAGACCTGCATTAGTGTGTTTTTTTTTCCTAGGCAATATTTGAATTTTATTCAAACAGGTGTGTAAGAACAGCTTGAACTCAAAAATACCATAAACTTTATCCTTTGATTTTCTTAAGACCACAGTATTGTTCAATGATTAAGAATTTTCAGAGAAAAATATGATTCTCTTCTACCAAGGGATATATTTGAGTCACTTATATTTCCTGTGTGACAATTTTTTTCATGTTCTCTCTTTCAATAAGGCTTTTGGCGGTCTGGATTTATGCAGGAGTCTCCCTTTATCACCCCACCTCACAAGTTCTTGGAGCTTTAGTCCTCTTTCCTAGATGTCATGATATTAAATTTGAAGTCACCAGGACACCACACATCTGAAGATACCCTTAGGGAACTATGCTGCAGAGCTGGGTTGTCCTTCTGGTTTATGCTTTCTTATGATTTTGGCTTTGTGGTAGGCAGAATAATGGCTTCCCAGAGATATCCTTATCCCAGTCCCTAGAAGCTGTCAATATGTTAGGTTGTATGACAGAAACAAATTCAACTTGTAGATAGAATGAAGTTTGCCAGTCATCTGACGTAGGGAGAGCTAGATTATCCTGGATTACTTGAGTGGGCAGAGTGTCATCAGAAGAGTCCTCATAAGAAAAAGAGTTAGACATAATACAAAGATTAAGAGATGCAGCATGAGAAAAACTTGACCCAAGGAAGCTGGCTTTGAAGATGGGGGAATGGGACCCAAAGCTAAGGAATGTAGGCCACCATTAAAATCTAGGAAACTTGAGGAAATGTATTCTCTTTTAGAGCTTTCAGAAAGGGACATAGTACTTCTGACACCTTGATTTAAGCCCCTTGAGACACACTTCAGGTTTCTACCTTCATAAATGTATGATGATAACTTTGGGTTACATAAAGCCAATAGGTTTGTGACAATTTGTTATAGCAAAAGGAGGAAACTAAGCCTCAGAAGCTGTTACTCACTTTCTTGATAACTTAGACATACATTTTAATATATGATTGACCCTTAAACATTGTGGAGGATAGGGCATGAACTTCTGCACAGTTCCAAAATCCATGCATAACATATATTCTGCCATCCCTATATGTGGTTCTGCCATATCTGTTATTCCACATTCATGGATTCAACCAACACTGGATTGCAGATTATTCAGTAATGTACAGTATTTACTATTGAAAAAATTTATATATGAACAAACCTGTGCAGCTCAAGCCCATATTGTTCCAGGGTAGATAATTCATCCAGTATTTTAAATTGTTCTATCTCATGATATTTGCTCATTGTATATAGTCCTCTATATTGCCAGAAATATTAATCCAGAAAATTTCTTCAATCAAACAACAATAATGTTCACTTGATGAAAAATACAATTTCAGATAACTAGAGCCCATCTCCAGTGATTTTGGGAAAAGGATGAGTTGTGTGGCCCAGGGAGAACACGAAGTTAGCCTATGTATTACATATAAAATCCTTGTACCTATTGGCTTCCACAAATTACTCACCGCATTGGCCTTATTATTTGGTCTCCACACCCACTCTCAGCATGACTGCCTGTTACTTTTGGTCAGCTCACCAGATATAGCCACATGGTTACTTTATTTTGTTTCATTTTATTTCTGCTGTCCCTAAAAAGATCCTGAATTACCACAGATAATGTTTAGCTCCCCTTCCCCTGACAGTACCCTAGCTAAAAATATACCTTAAGGTCATCTTTCATTTTGTTTAGACAACAGTTGTGGGTTTTAGTCAATGGGAAAGTCTCTACTCTTCTCATTAGAAGTGAGCAACTTAAAGGGAATTGAGTGATTCAGATGTTCTGAATGCAATCCCTTTAATAAACTACAGATATGATTACAAGAGCAACCTATCTCACTCTATTCATTAAATGAGTCTAAATTTTGTAGTTCTCAATAATTTGATAAGAAAGAACTGATCTTAACTTTAGGCATTTTCCCTTATTGGTACATAAAGCCATGGTTTTATGTACCTCAGTTAATCAGATTCCATTTGCTCTTTATTTTCAATAAGTCCTTGAAAACATCTTGTCTGCTTCTGATAGCCTTTCTTCATACTTTGAAAAGTTATAAAATATGGTTTTAAATACATGTATTTTATCTAATTTCAATAGCATATTGAATTAGAAAATTATGTGTGCGTGCTAACTTACTAAAATGTCAACTTCATTCATACAGTAGTTTTAAATTGAAAACCTTCCATATTCCTTTATTTAGGTCACATTAACTGAATTATTCTACATGCATACAGTGGAATACTATATATTAATAAATATGTTAATTCACTATATATAGATAATATACATTTATGTGTATACATATACACACACACATACACATATACCCATATGTATAAATATTATCTTCAGCTACTGTTGAAAGAGAAGAAGCAAAATGCAGGGAAGTATATTTGGAATAATTCCACTTAAGTAAATTAAATATGCAAACACATCAAATACAAATGTAATTCATATGAAAATATTAATGAGTCTTATTATATGGACAGTGTTACTATCATGTGACTATTCCTCTCTGAAATAGTGAAATAAATTATTAGCACAAAGTATTGTTCAATGGAACACACTGGAATGCTGGCAGTAGAGTTAAGCATAAAACACATTATAGACAAAATTTTGCATTTAAATCACTAGACATAATCTATGATTATAGCAAAACTATTGACTCTGCTATTTTGACTCTATCCAAAACCTTAAAAAACGCCAGTGTTTATGTATGTACATGCTACTAAAATAGTACACATAGGGAGTTCCCGTTATGGCTCAGTGGTAACAAACTCAACTAAGATCCATGAGGACGTGAGTTCCATCCCTGGCCTTGCTCAGTGGGTTAAGGATCCAGCGTTGCTGTGAGCTGTGGTGTAGGTCGCAGACACAGCTCAGGTCCTACATTGCTGTGGCTGTGGTGTAGGCCAGCAGCTGATTAGACACCTAGCCTGGGAAATTCCATATGCCATGTGTGCAGCCCTAAAAAGACAAAAAAAAATAAATAAAATAGTACACATATGTGTGATCAAACCAAACTGTTAACAAATGGTGATGTCTTATAAAGATTTTTAAAATAATATTTTCTTTGCTTTAATTGTGTTTTCTAATTTTTCTATGGTGTATTATTCTGAATAAGAAAACATAATTTACTTTGGAGGCCACTTTCATTGATTGAAATCTCATTTCTATCAAGTTACTAGCTGGGAGATTTGGGAAGTCGCTAATTACTCTATCAGTTTTCCATTTGTAAAATGAGGATACTAGTACCTACCTAATAGCTTTCTTGTAAAGAATAAGTTGGTTAATACATATTAACTACTTAAAACATTGCTCGGCAAACATTTTCCATGCAAAAATATCAGCCATGATAATTATCATTATTTACAAATATTTCATACATAGTTCATATATAATAAATAAAATACAAGATGAAGAAAAAAGAGACATCAAGAAAGATGTGAAGCAAAAAACTAGGTGCTTCAGATAGTGGAGTGATGAGTAAATTAAATGTTCCCATCCCTGAAAATATCTTCCAATTGAGGTGGGGGAAACTTGGAAGGAGGAAAATTAATCCAAACAATGTAAAAGACAAAGGCATAAGATGAAAGAGGTGGTGGTGATTGTGAAAGCTGATTTGAGTACAGTTTTGCTTAGTACTATATTCAAAAATTGATATTAATCTGTGTTGGTTTCTTTTTTTTTTTTTTTAAAGGCTGTGTGTATGGCATATAGAAGTTCCCAGGCTAGGGGTCAAATCAGAGCTGCAGCTGCAACAGCAACAGCCACACAGGATCCAAGCTGCATCTGTGACCTATACCACAGCTCACAACATTGCCAGATCCTTAACCCACTGAGCAAGCCAGGGATCAAACCTGCATCCTCATGGATACTAGTTGGGTTCTTAACTTGCTGAGCCACAATGGAAACTCCTGTGTTGGTTTCTTAACAGTGTGTTTAGTATTAGTTTAAGCTCTGTTTGCAGGCAAGACAATGAGCCAGTTGGAAGGGTCTCTCCTATCCTGTTGAAGGGGATTGATCAATTCTAATGTCCTAGACCACTGGTATTTAGTAGGCCAAATAAATGGGAACACTTCAAACACTTCAAATTATGACGCACACATTAAGTTGACTGGAAAATGGTCTCATAGTTCTTAGAAGAGTTGGGAGAGAGTTAGCCACTCTCCACATAGATGTATAGTATGAATAAATTTATGCCATAAGCAGGTATTTTACAACAGGACCGATGGCTTTATGCCTGCATAATAGACTGAATGCCACAATGTTACATGACTTTTTAAGGTGCTAATGAGGATTTCTGAAGGAAATTTCTGAAGTATACAATAAGCAGCCAAATCTACCATGATTTCAACTTGTGATATACATATACTTTAAAAAATATTATTTAACATCCAGGATTCTGTGCAAAATAGAATTTTCTAGTCTCAAATATAAAGATAAAAAAGGAAGAAATTTTATTTTGGTTTTTTAATAGCAAAAAAAGTCACCCCAAAGTTTTGTATCTTGAGTAACATTTATCTCTTATTTTTTATCTCTCTGCCAAAACATTTATTAATTTCAATGTGAAAAATAGAAAATTTATGGTGAAGAAAATCAGCAGACACTGGCTTACCCAAATTAATCCATGTTAATAGCATTAATAAGATAAATACCTTTCCATGAATGTCGCATCAAGAAGGACACACACCACTTCTGTGGGATTCTTGACAAAAATGATTGGCCTCAATCTGATTATGATAAATTGTTGGATGGAACAAAATTTAGGGACATTTGACAAAGTAACTGACAAATACTCTTCAAAACTTTCAGGATCATGAAAAATAATGTAAAGCTAAGCAACTTTCAGAGATTGGAAGAGAGTAAGGAGACCCGGTGACTAAATTCAAAGTGATATCCTTAGATTGGTTTCTAGAACAGCAAAAGAACATTAGTGGAAAAACATGAAATCCAAATAAAGTCTGTAGTTTAGTTAATAGACACTAATTTACTCATGTTAACATCTTTTTAAAAAAATTAAACTGTAGTTGATTTACAATGTTGTGATAGTTCATAGTGTACAGAAAAGTGATTCAGTTATACATATACTCCCCATTCCTTTTAGATTATTTTCCTATATAGGTTATTACAGGATATTGAGTAGAGTTTCCAGTGCTATACAGTAGGTCTTTGTTGATTATCTGTATTATATATAGTAGAGTGTATCTGCTAATCACAAAATTCCAATTTATCCTCCTCCTTCCTGTTTGATAAACACATTTTTTTTTCTGTCAGAAAGTCTGTTTTGTAAAAAAAATTCATTTGTGTCTTATTTTAGATACCACATATAAGTGATATCTTTTATTTCTTACATTCTTTTTCTTACTTCACTTATTATGATAACCTCTTGGTCCATCCATGTTACTGCAAATGGCATTATTTCATATTTTACGGCTGAATAGTATTCAATTTTGCATATTCATCCATTCATCTTTATCCATTCATCTTTCAGTGGCTATTTATGTTGCTTCCATGTCTTGGATATTATAAATAGTGTTGCTATAAACACTGGGGTGTATGTATCTTTTTGAATTATGGTTTTCTCTGGATATATGCTTCAGAGTAGGATTGCCAGATCATATGGCAACTTTAGATTTTTGAGGAAACCTATACTATTTTCCATAGTGGATGCACCAACTTACATTCCCACCACCAATGCAGGAGGGTTCTCTTTCCCACATACCCTCTCCAGGATTTATTATCTGTAGACTTTTTAATAATGACCATTCTTGCCAGTGCAGGTGATACCTCATTGTAGTTTTCATTTGCAGTTCTCTAAACCATTAGTGAAGTTAAACATCTTTTCACATGCCTACTGGCCATCTATATGTCTTCTTTGGAAAAAAAAATATATTTGGGTATTCTACTCATTTCTTGATTGGGTTGTTTGCTATTTTAATAATTAAGTTGTATGAACTGTTTGTATATTTTGGAAATTAAGCCCATGTCAGTTATATCATTTGCAAATATTTTCTCCTATTCTGTAGGTTGTCTTTTGATTTTGTTTATGGTTTGCTTTGCTGTTTAAGTTTGATTTGGTTCCATTTGTTTATTTTTGCTCTTATTCCTATTGCCTTTGGAGACTGACCTAAGAAAATACTGGTACAATTTATGTCAAAGAATATTTTGCCTATATTCTCTTCTAGGAGTTATATGGTATCATGTCTTACATTTAAATATTTAAGCCATTTTGAGTTTATTTTTGTGTACAGTGTGAGCGAGTGTTCTAACTTCACTGATTTACAGGCAGCTATCCAGCCTTCCCAACACCACTTGCTAAAAAGACTGTCTTTTCTCCATTGTATATTCTTACGTCCATTGTCAAAGGTTAATTGACCATAGGTGTGTATGCTTATTTCTGGGCTCTCTATTCTTTTCCATTGATCTATATGTCTGATTTTTTGCCAATGCCATGCTGTATTGATTTCTATAGCTTTATAATATTGTCTGAATTATGGAAGAGATATTCCTCTAGCTTTCTTCTTTTTTCTTCAGGATTGCTTTGGAAATTCTGGTCTTTTTTGGTTCCATATACATTTTAGGACTATTTGTCCAAGTTTTATGAAAAATGTCATAGGAAATTTGATAGGAATAGCATAAAGTTATTTTTGTTTTGAACATTGTACAATGGTTATATCAGATGTTATCTTTACATGAATCTGCTGAAGGGTATATGAGAACTCTCTGTACAGTTTCTGAAACTTTTCTGTAATCATAAAATTATTTCAAAATAAAGAGTTTAAAATTTTTCTTAAATTGAGAACATAATGTATTTCTCCATGAAATGATTTATTTTTCCCATATAATCTACTAAGTAATTTAATAAATAATCTATCATGTTCACACAGTTTGATACTGCCACTTCTATCATTTCACATTGCTGTTTATATATGGTATATTTCTGGACTCTTTATTCAATTTGGTCTGTTTTTCATCTATTAATATTACACCTTTCTTTATTTTCCTTTTATAAAACATGGATTTGTGTATCTTTTTAAAATTATTGTTGATTTACAATATTGTATTAATTTCAGGTGCACAGCATAGTGATTCAACATTTTTATAGATTATCCTCCATTAAAATTTGTTTTAAAATAATAGTTGTAATTCCCTATCCTCTATAATATATCCTTGTTGCTTATCTATTTTATACATAGTAGTTTATATCTCATAATATCATATCCATATCTTTCCCACCCCCTTCCCCTGTGGTAACTGCTAGTTTGGTTTCTATGTCTGTGAGTCTGTTTTTGTTTTGCTATATATTACATTCATGTGCTTTTTCTATATTCCACATAGAAAATGATATCAAACAATGATTCTATTTATATGTCTGAGTTATTTCACTAAGCGTAATAATCTCTAGATCCATAAACATTGCCACAAATGGCAGATTTTCATTCTTCTTTATGGTTTAGCAATACTTTGATGAGAGTGGTCCTATATTAGGGTACATGTTAACAGGGGTAGTATCCTTTTCTTGTATTCACCACCTTGTCCTTATATAATGCACTCCTTGTCCTTTTTTTGTAGCCTTTGTTTTAAAGTCTATTTTGTTTGCTTAGTGTATTGCTACTCCTACTTTTTGTCATTTCTATTGGCATGAAATCTTGTACCATCCCCTCACTTTCAGTCTGTGAATGTTTTTAGCTTCTAAAGTAGTCTCCTGTAGGTAGCATTGGGATAATGGGTCTCATTTTTCTTATCCAATCAGCCAGCCTGTATCTTTTTATTGAACCATTTAGTTCATTGACATTTGAAGTAATTATTGATGGGTATACCTCTTTCATTTTAGATTGATTAAACTCTATAAATGACTAAGAACTATGTATCAGGTAAATTGACTATTATAGAAAATGAATGTTTGGTTAGTTAATAACTTTCATTTAAAATAATTATAACAATAAAACACCCACTGTACCTATAATTTATGTCAGACGCCTAGAGGAAGTTTTCTTTAAGACCAACACAAAGTCAGCTTTGTAACAAAGAGAAATTACAGTCAAAAAGAAAGTATGTATCCTGGGAGTTCCCATTGTGGCACAGTGGAAACGAATCCAACTAGGAACCATGAGGTTGCAGGTTTTATCCCTGGCCTCGCTGGTGGGTTAAGGATACCACAGTGCCGTGAGTTGTTGTGTAGGTTGCACAACAACTCAGATCTGGCATTGCTGTGGCTGTGGTGTAGGCCAACAGCTGTAACTCTGATTTGACCCCTAGCCTGGGAACCTCCATATACCACGGATGTGGCCCTGAAAAGCAAAAAGAAAAAAGAAAAAAAAAGAAAGAAATAATTTATCTTTTCCACACCTAAGTGTCTTTATTTCATTTTGAGTAATTAACAACTGCACATGACAGATAGACACTTTGCCAATACCCAGACAGGTAGTTGATATTCCTAGGATAAATTATCCCTTCTCTGTTTTCAATATAAATCATTCTTTCTCAGTATCAATCAATGTTTGCAGTTATTGTGGTTCTGTCCAATGAATGGTCACATGGGAAACTTGGACTAAAATGTTTCTGTTAAGTAAATTATCCTTCAGAGATCCATAATGTAAACACAGGTAAAACAAGCTTTTCAAATGTGTGTCTGTCTGTTCAAAAATGTTGAATTAACCAAATTATAGAGCAAGGCATTTGGTTTTCATGGTTTTTTTTTGACATTCTCTTTAGCATTGACAGAGCACATTAGGGATTGTGCTTTCCTTTCATCTGTAGTTTATGTTATAGGTAGCTTCTTGAAAGGTCAGAATATCCCCAGATGCTGCTGACTATTGAGTGACTGGGGACACAGCTAGCCTCAATGAATGAATTAATCAGCCATTTTGGCAATTAGCCTTCTTTCCTCCTTTTGAGTATGTTCAGCAATAATTAGAGGATCAACATTTTTGAACCAAGAAGCAGAAAGATCAAAATCAGTCAGGAAATCAAAATAAGGAGTTGAGAAACTTGGACTTAACTAGTACTTTCTATATAATATTTTAATTTTTAAACTGCATTAAGTAGACTCATCAATGAACTAGTTATGTTTACAGTAAGTGGGCATGCTCCATTACTCAGATTTAGTCTTCAAAGACTCAAGACACTGTTCATGTGTCTCAAACTCTTATAGCATTCTTTCCTTCTGGAGGAGCTCAACCTGAAGAAAGTTAATCAGACTTTAAGAAATCTGTATCAGAAAATTTAAATGAAAACTCACATTACAAGAAATAAAATCATGGTAAAAATGAGTAAGTCAAAATTCTTTGGCTTTATTAGTGCTTAAATCTACAGGTACCCAAGGTAGACCACAATACAGCTGGGAGAGGGTGAGAGCTAAAGAAAGGGAATTAGGTCTATGTCTGGTCTGGAGCCTTGTCACTGAATCCTGACATGTTCTGGCTTTAGCAAAGTATCATTTCCTTTATAGAAAGGCTACTAGTAAAAACATAGTTGATCCAAATTTTAGTGAGTTATTCTTCGTGCCATACAGTAAAAGTTAAAAGGAGAACAAAAAACAACTTTTGGTTTGAAGGAAGTTAGTGTTATTTCATTAACAAACTGCAAATAGTAACAGCATAAACTGGGTGGGAAGCTGCTTTCACAGGCCATAAATGCTTAATGTTTATTACCAATAAAAGTCAAAGGAGCATTTAGTAAAGCAGTTTACCAAACAAACATTAAATACTTTAATGCATTAGCTTCAGTGGACAGAATCAGGCTATTTAATTAGCAATGAGTAATCTGTTAGGCTTTGATTCACCACAAATGATCTGAAGCTTAATGCAGGATGATAGCCTTTGAAAACAAGTGATAAGAGTAAAGTTTAGTTTGGGGTAAGAGGACAGTTCTTGTAAACAAGGGAGGAAAAAGCCCAGTTTTGGTGTAGTTGAGTCTCATACAAAGCTAAAAGTAGAGAATACTTCTCATGCAACGTGATGTGCTGGGGAAAAAATGACTCTCCTTCTACTCTTTATGATTTTTAAGACAGTTTATTACTTAAGCTTCAGTTTCTTCATCTGAAAAATGAATCCTATCTTACTGGGCAGCTGGGAAGATTAGTGATAGCATATGCATTTTTCTGGGACATGACGAGTATTTGTCATTTTACTTTACATTACCTTGATTCTACTGTCTCCATTCTTTCTGCTACCTATTTGCACTTTACTCCTCCTACTACCACTACCACCACCACCACCTCTACTACTTGTGTGATTTAGTGAGAACACATGGGTTAAGATGTAATTATTCACGTTTGAAGGAAAATAAAATCACAGATTACCTTTAATGATTGACATTTATTTCAAGGTCATAGAAGAAATAATTTCATTTGCAACAATGTCAAAACAGATCTCAGAATTTCTAAGATTTGGGTATGCACAGGTCTTCAGAGAAAATAGGAAGCATTATTCCTTACTACTTAAAACAGCAGCCTGAGCTGAGTAATATACCTACTTTTTATTCATTTAGCATTTATAATTCCCAAGAGATATATTTTTGGAATCATAAAAATCTATTTCATTTTTTTAAATTTTACTGGAGTATAGTTGACTTAGAATATTTTATTAGTTTCAGGTGTATGCAAAAGTGAATCAGTCATACATATATCCATTCTCTTTTCCCATATAGTTTGTTACAAACTATTGAGTAGATTTTCCTGTGCTATACAGTAGGTTCTCATTAATCATCTATTTTATACAGTAGTGTTTATATGTTATTTCCCTAAGAGATATTTTGTTTGAGTTGGTTTTGTCCACTCATTGTGCTAGAGTTAATGCCAAGCCACCTCAGAAATGATAGGTTATCCTTTTGCCCATCCCATATATGGGTGCATTGTCCTTGTTCACCATTCCCTAGACCAATCAGCTGCATTCAGGTTTTCAAATTTGGCTCTTCTTAAATAGCATATTTTATAAATCAGTGTAGATTATGCAATGAAGAACCTGTTGGGATTTTTTTTCTTAATATAAAGAAGTGTATTTCATGAGCAGTTGAGAATTTTTATGGAGATACATTCATTTATTTGAAGAAAACACATTCCAGACAGAACACTAAAGAATTTATATATACATTGACACTATTTCAATAACACTGTGAGATAGTTATCATTCCCTTTATGTAAATAAAAAAATGAGTCCTTCAAAAATGTTAGTAAATAGTTCAAGACCAAACATCTGGTAAATGACATTAGTAGGATTCAAAACCAAACATGGCCATTGTTCTCTTTATGTTTTGATTCTCACATATTAATAGCCATTCTGCCACTAACCAGTGACCTCGTGTAAGCCACTCTCCCATTTCCAGGCATTTATTTTCTTATGTAGAAAAGAAGGTTGAATTGCATCACAAATATCCTACATTTTAAAAATTACATAGAAACCCCCATTTTACTTAAAATCTTACACAAAATTATTATATATATGTAAAAGAAAAAAAAACTAGCTGAAATACTCTTGTTGAAGGAAATTTCTAAGATTTTGCCAATGTTTTTCTCTATAATTTAACTGTCTTTCTCCATATCCATGTTTCTCAGTTCCCCTCACTCCTCAAGGCCATGCTGAAATGCTACCTCTCCTGTTTGATCTTTCCTGATGTACTCAGCCATTATAATTCTACAGTTTTCTGAAAGTTTATAGCATTTAATTTGTAGTTTCTTATGACTTTATAATTTTATACCTTATGCTTATTTGTATAAGTGTGTTAACTTCTGTGGCTAACTGGCCATTCCTAGAGAACAGGAACTCTTTCACATTCATCTATGTATCTCCCATACCATCTGGTATAGTGTCTGACACATACTAAGGTCAAGGATAAAAATAGGTTGCATTTTATATGCCAACTCTAATTAATTTGTAGTTGCACTGTGGTGAAAAAAGATTCTAACACTGTTCAATGCTTCATAAGATACAGTGATAATGTATAATGTGAACTATCATTTAGGAGTTATTATACTACAAGTCACAAAATCCATCTCTAGTTAGCCTTAATTTTTTTAAAAAAGGAAATTCATCAGATTGTATGAATGAATGGGGCTCTATGTTCTAGGGCTATATCTAGTTTTAGGTACTGCAATATTATCAGGGCTGTTCTTCAGATTCTTTGCAATTATCTGACTCTCTCTTACTCTGTGGATCAGCCTCATTTTCATTCAACTTCCCTTCATGTTATCAGAAATGGCTGTAATATTACCAAATGTTACTGCTTTAAACCACAGCATCCAGCATGTTAATAGGACATATTAGAAGACTCTAAAAATGCCTTCTTGTGTCTTATTCTTTCACATTGGCCGTTGACTATTATGGTCAAGGGATGAAATGTAGACATGAATCCCTGAAGAATATGAACTGTATGGAGAGGAAGCATTGCTTGTGGGAATGGAGTCAGGGAAAGGGATGTGAATGGTTGGTTTATCAGGAAAAGGGAGACAGAAGTGATACAATCCCTCAGCTTAAAATCCTGACTGAAAATAATAAAACAATGATTTCTAAATTAGAGCAAAATCAAATTAGAGATTATTAAGAATACGGTAACTCATTTTAAATTTATAATTTATTTTATACATCTAGAGCAATAAAAAATGGTACCAGCTGTTCTTCTATCCTTAATCCTCCTTCCTCTAATGGTAATCTCTTACACAATTACTGTATATGTACCAAAAATAAATAGATGGCGTTGTTAGTACAGTATTATTACATTATTATTATTATTTTATTATTAACTATATAAATATGTATTTAATAGGTTATTAACTGCAGTATTATCACCTATCAACTCTGGACATGGTTGTTTCACTAGATTTCCTCACATCCTTCTTATTTGTACCAGGGTTCTATCCAGGATCCCAGATTGCATTTGGTTGTTATTTCTCCTTACTCTCCTCCAACCTGTAACGGTTCTTTAATTTGCCCATGGGTTTCATGACTTTTATCAATTTTGAAGGACAAGAAAAAAAATCTCTTATTTGGTAGAAGGTCTCTTAATTTAGGTTTTTCTAATGATTAGAAGTTATTTATTTTTGGTAAGAATACCACACAAATTATATTATGTCTTTCTCAATGGAGTTCATGATGTCCACATGTATTATTACTGGTGATATTAACCTTGCTCACTTGAGTAAGTTGGTGTCTATATTTTACATAACAGTTGATAAATATCTTGGGGGTGATATTTTGAGATTACTGTGGTGTTACTAATGGTGATTCTCTATCTCCCTCTTTTCTTCATTTATTAACTTGATGTCTATTGTAAGGAAGAGCACTCTCCTTTCCAGTATGAATGTATAGTGTGTTTATGTGTGTGTGTGTGTAAAATTATGGATATTGGGGACTTATGGATATTTACTGTACAGGTTAAAATTCAATACTATAATTATTTTATTTTGTTCTTCGGATTTTTCTTGCTTTAGCCATTAGCCTCTTCTGGTTGATGTTGAGTTTTATTTTAGTGTGTGCTTTTTTCATTTTTAAAGCTAAAATCTTTATTTTGGAAAAATTACAGATTAATTCACATGTAATTTTATGAAATAATATAGAGAAATCCCATGTACCCTCTACACAGTTAATCCTGATGGTAACATTTTGCAAAAATATATTACAATATTACAACCAGAATATTGACATTGGTTTTGTTCAGATTTATTTAGATTTGCTTGTTCTCATTTCTATAATTGTGTGTTTATATGTTTGTGTATTTAATTCTATAGAGTTTTCTCACATGTGTAGGTATTTATATTGAGTCAGGATACAGAACAGTTACATAATCATAAGTTTCCATGCTATTGCCCTTTTAAGACTTCTCTACATCCAAACATCCTGTCTCTGTAACCCCTATATACTACTCTCTTCTCCATTTCCCTAATTTTATCATTTCAAGTATGTTAAATAAATGTACTCAAACTCTATGCAAACTTTTAAGACTGGCTTATTTCTCTCAGCATAATTTCCTGGATAATCATCTAAGTTGTTATATGCATCAGCAGTTCCTGCTGCTTTTTTGTTGAGTGGTGTTCTGTAGTATATTAGTCAGGGTTTTTAGTGAGCCTTTATCAATACATTCAGCCTGATTCAACTTTTTGTTCCTTCTACCATTATCTCACACTGTTATTATCTATCGCTATACATGTTACCTAGATTTCCATCTGCAGAAATTAGAAAACTCAAGTACTTCTTTTTGGATATAGTATACTTCCTCATGGGTCATACTTTATAACTCAACTTTAGGGGCCTGCTGGGACTTGAGTCTAGTTATAAGTCCAGAAGCAAAGCAAACTGTTGGAGCTAGGTCCTCAGGAAACACAGCAGTGTCTTGCCTAGCAATATTAAAGCTTCTTCAGGAAATCCAGGGTTAATCCTATCAGAAGAGCGGTGGAGAGGTTGCTTTCACTAGGGAAAGAAAGGCCTTTTCCACTGGCGAAAGAAGACATGAGAATTAAGAGGCTTAACGTCCCCAGCTCCATCAATGACTTTTCTTACATCCATATCCCGACTTTCAAGATCATACTCCTCCCAAGTCAATGTCCTCACTTTAACAGGAGACAACCTCTGAGTCCGGGATTTCAAGCTCCATTTTTATTCACCAAGTCACAGGATGAGGTTCTGCATTTGATTTTTTTTTGGCAACCTCAGACCTGAAGCTAAAGGAAATATGTTTTCACCAGGGCACAAAGAGATTTCAAATAATTTATACAACACTTGAGCTATGAATTTAATTTTTTTTTATTTCCCCACTTTGTTTAGCAACATTAGGAGAAAATAGCCAATTTCATCATATTTGTTAGATTGAAAAAAATATTCCAAATATTCCACAGTTACATAGATCCTTGCTTCTTATAAGTGGTTGATTAGGAATATACAATGGTGATATTTTGCATACCTCCATTGCTGGATTTCACCGTGGACTATCAGTATTTTCTTCACTACTGGAAATTGTCCTTAACATCTTTAAATCTAATGAAATTAGAATGACAATTCCAGAAAACTCATAACCAAATCAGAAAGTTCATTCTTAAATTTCTGTTCCTCTAGAACCACTCTCTGTACAAAAATCTAGTCAAAGTTCACCAGGGAAACAAAAACAGTAGGATATACTTACTTATTATAAGGAATTGGCTCATGTAGTTATAGTAGTTAACAAGTCCCCAAATATGCAGTCCAAAAGCTGGATGGTATAGATCTAGTCCAAGTTCGAAGGCCTCTGAACTAGGAGACTCAGTGATGTAATTCTAGTCCATAGGCCTGTCTGCTGAAGACCCAGGAAGAGCTGGTGTTTTTGTTTAATTCGAAAGGCAGAGAAAAATCAGTATCATAGCTCAAAAGATGGTCAGGCAGAGGAATTCACTCTTACTTGTGGGAAGGTTAGCCTTTTGTGTTTTATTCAGGTTTTCAACTGATTGAACAGGCCTACCCACATTAGAGTGGACAATATGTTTTAATTAATTATTTCAAATGTTAATCTCATTCAGAAACACCTTCATATTCACACTCAAAATAATGCTTCACCAAATATCTGGGCACCTTGTGGCCTAGTCAACTTGACACATGAAAACTGACCATCAAACTGGAATGGGCATACCACATGTTTAACCATTTACCTATTGAATGACATCTGGGTTAATTCTAGGTTTTAACTGTTAGAAGTAGGAACATTTGTGTACCAGTTTTTATTTTTTTTAAATAAACTTGGGTTTTCATGTTTGTGAGAAGTGAAGTTCAATTGCTAGATTGTTTGGCAGTTGCATGTTTTATTTATTATTATTGCTTTTTAGGGACACACATGCAGCATATGGAAGTTCCCAGGCTAGGGAGTCTATAATCAAAGCTGTAGCTGCTGGCCTATACCAGAGCCACAGACAGGCCAGATCCAAGCCATGTCTGTGACTTACACCACAGCTCACAGTAACACTGGATACTTAAACCACTG
Source organism: Phacochoerus africanus (assembly GCF_016906955.1). Classification (NCBI taxonomy): domain Eukaryota; kingdom Metazoa; phylum Chordata; class Mammalia; order Artiodactyla; family Suidae; genus Phacochoerus; species Phacochoerus africanus. Next base: position 109,186,369 of record NC_062560.1, on the reverse strand, counting down.
AGTGAGGCCAGAGATTGAACCCATGTCTTCATGGATACTAGTTAGGTTCATTACTGGTGAGCCACAACAGGAACTTTTGCATGCTTTATTTTAAAAGAAATTACACAGCTATTTTCCACAATTGATAAACCATTTTATATTCCCAAAAGCAACATATAAGCAATATACTTTCTCTGTATTCTCACCAACATTTTTGGTTTTGTTACTATATTTTTTAATTTTAGCCATTCTCATAACTGTTTAGTGGGGTCTGATTGGTTTTAATATGCTTTTTCTGGTAGCCAATGACCTTACACAACTTTTTCTGTTCCTTTATGCCATTTGAAAATCCTGTTTGGCGGAATATGTCTTCATACCTTTTGCCCATACCTAACCTGTTTTTGTGAGAACTTTCAAGATCTTTTTATTTTTTTTACTTCAATAATTTTATTTTTTTTGTCGTTTATTTATATATGTATTTTTTCCTACTATACAGAATGGTGATCCAGTTACACTTACATTTATACATTCTTTTTTCTCACATTACATGTTCTGTCATAAGTGACTAGACAGAGTTCCCAGTGCTAAATAGAAGGATCCCATTGCTAATCCATCCCGAAGGTTACATTCTGCATCTATTTACCCAAAGCTCCCAGTCCCTCCCACTCCCTCCCCTTCCCCCTTGGCAACAACAGGTCTCTTCTCCAAGTCCATGATTTTCTTTTCTGTGGAAAGTTTCCTTTGTGCCATAACTTACATTCCAGATATAAGTGATATCATATGATATTTGTCTTTCTCTTTCAGACTTACTTCACTCAGGATGAGAGTCGCTAGTTCCATTCATGTTGCCAAAAATTGCATTATTTTGTCCTTTTATATGGCTGAGTAGTATTCCATTGTGTATATATACAACAACTTCCTAATCCAATCATCTATCAGTGGACATTTGGGTTGATTCCATGTCTTGGCTATTGTGAATAGTGCTACAATTAATATGTGGGTGCATCTGTCTTTTTTAAGGAGAGTTTTGTCAGGATATATGCCCACGAGTGGAATTGCTGGGTCATATGGTAGTTCCATATATAGTTTTCTAAGGTACCTCCATACTGTTTTCCATAGTGGTTGTACCAGCTTACAAAGGATGCCCACTCTCACCACTGTTATTCAACATGGTATTGGAAGTCCTAGCCACAGCAGTCAGACAAACAAAAGAAATAAAAGGCATCCAAATAGGAAGAGAAGAGGTAAAACTATCACTGTATGCAGATGACATGATACTGTATATAGAAAACTCTAAGGACTCAACCAAAAACTACTTGAGCTGATCTACAAATTCAGCAAAGTAGCAGGATATAAGATGAACATTCTGAAGTCAGTTGCATTTCTGTATACTAACAATGAAATACTAGAAAGGGAATACAAAAATACAATACCTTTTAAGATTGCACCCCAAAAAATAAAATACCTTGGAATAAACCTGACCATGGAGCTAAAGGATTTATATGCCGAGAACTATAAAACATTAATCAAGGAAATTAAAGAAGATGTAAAGAAATGGAAAGATATTCCATGCTCCCGGGTGGGAAAAATTAATATTGTAAAAATGGCCAGACTACCCAAAGCAATCTGCAGATTCAATGCAATCCCCATCAAATTATCCATGACATTTTTCACAGAACTAGAACAAACAATCCAAAAATGTATATGGAACCACAAAAGACCCAGAATTGCCAAAGCAATCCTGAGAAACAAAAACCAAGCATGGGGCATAACTCTCCCAGACTTCAGGCAATCTTACAAAGCCACAGTCATCAAGACAGTGTGGGACTGGTACCAAAAACAGACAGACAGACCAATGGAACAGAATAGAGAACCCAGAAATTAACCCAGGCACCTATGGTCAATTAATCTTTGACAAAGGAGGCAAAAACATCAAATGGGAAAAAGAAAGTCTATTCAGCAAGCATTGCTGGGAAACCTGGACAGCTGCATGCAAATCAATGAAACGAGAACACACCCTCACACCCTGCACAAAAATAAACTCAAAATGGCTGAAAGACTTAAATATAAGTCAAGACACCATCCAACTCCTGGAAGAGAACATAGGCAGAATATTCTCTGACATCCACCTTACAATTTTTTTCTCAGGTCAGTCTCCCAAAGCAACAGAAATAAAAGCAAATATAAACCAATGGGATCTAATCAAACTGACAAGCTTTTGCACAGTCAAGGATACCAAAAGGAAAACAAAAAGACAACTTACAGAATGGGAGCAAATAGTTTTAAATGATGCAGCGGATGAGGGCCTAATCTCTGAAATATACAAACAACTTATACAACACAACAGCAAAAAAGCCGACAACCCAATGGAAAAATGGGCCAAAGACCTGAATAGACATTTCTCCAAGGAAGATATACAGATGGCCAACAAGCACATGAAACAATGCTCAACATCCCTGATTATTAGAGAAATGCAAGTCAAGACTACCATGAGATACCACCTCACACCAGTCAGACTGGCCATCATTAATAAGTCCTCAAATAACAAAAGCTGGAGGGGGTGTGGAGAAAAAGCAACCCTACTGCACTGTTGTTTGGAATGTAAACTTTCAAAATCTTGTTTAGATATTTTCAAGTATGCAATAGAAAATTATTAACTACAGTCACCGATCTATACATTAGGTGATTCCATCTTATTTATCTTATAAATGCAAGCTTTTTCCCTTTGGCCACCATACTCATTTTCCCCACCTCTATCCTTCCTGCATATCTTCAATCTACTCTTTGTTTCTAAGGTTTCACTTTTTAGATTCCGCATATCATTGAGATTATACAGTATTTGTCTTTCTCTGTCTGACTTATTTTATCAGCCATCTTAGGTTTAGCATGTATGTTATGACGTATTTAGTGGGCTGTGGATCAAGTGACAGTTTAATCTTTGGAGTCTTTCTAATTCTGTTGTGTTTTGATTTGTTTATATTGATTCTTTGCAGCCTCTCATTGGCCCCTGCTGGTGCAGCCTGTGTGTGTAGAAGGAGCCTCTCCACGTCTGGCCATCTAGTACCCCAGGTGAGTGAAGAGAGTCCTCAGCTTACAGGGACAAAAATACTTCCAGGGCTAGATGTCGGTTGTGGCAAATACCTCCTTTTAGTGCTATTTTGCTACTTTGTGTCTAGGTGGGTGTAAGGATTCTCTTCCCCATGGATATAAATAATGCTTCTCAGGCCAGACACCTCCTTAGGCTGATTTACTCTGCCGGTAATATTCAGCTACCTGGCCATGTGGTGTTTCTAGGTCAGATAAAGGATAATCAAGCCTGCAGGAATGAAGAGTAATTTGTGTCCCAGACATTTGTTTTGTCAGGAAATCCTTGTTGAATGTCTCTAGTTGATGAAAGCTCTTCTCAGACCTATAAGAGTTTGTCTAGATCTGGGGGCTTATAAATAATGTTGGTGACCATTTTGTTTGAACCATCTGGCTTCCTGGTGTCTCTAGATAGGGAATTGGAGTCTCAGACTGGTGGAGATGATGAGGCTTGTGGAGTTGGTTACTTTTTATGACAGGATCACCCTTGAATGTGCAGATACTGCCAGCTGCCTGGCCAGTGCCTCTAGGCAGGGGAAGTGGGATCTCAGATGTTTAAGGGAAGGAGAGTGGTTCTTCCAGCCACTTATTTTCAGTTGATTAGCAATCAATTTGTCTCGCCATTGTTCCTGGGTTTTCCTGGTGTTCTTGGCAAAACTTTCATTACATCCTGGTTAAGGATGGCCACACCTGAGCTCATTGCTATGTTATGTTGCTATGTTGACTATCAGGAGTCTCTGGGCCTATACATCCTTCTGCTCTTAGGTCAGGCATCCTTAGACTCACTGCTACTATGTTCTTTCTCCAATCCTTGGGCCCTTAGACATTCTACCTTCTTCTTTCAACCTTTCAGGATTTTCTTTTGGTTGACTGTAGTGATATTTATAAGGTTTATAATTATACTTTAGTGGGAAGAATCTATCCCATGTAGCAAAACCAGTAGTTTCTCCTGTATCCTTTGATGGGCCCTAATTTTGAAACTTTTCTTACTTTCTTGGGAGCACAAATTATTTCTGGCCCATCTTGCATTCTTCCTATCTTAGACTTCAATTTGATTTCTTATATTGGAGAATAGCATTAAAAGACCAAGATGTGGGTGCTAGTTATTCTCATTGTTACTGGGATTTCATTATCTACAATCTATAGGTACATGTATGTTATAGTTACATCACTTATTTTCTACCCGGTTCCTTTAGTGTGATTGTTTTATTTATAAATAATAATTTAGTTTTTTTCTGAGTGTTTGAATTCCATTTGAGTCCTTCCTCTCAATCTTGATTGGTTTTAATTATTTTTATATATTTAGCATTTGAAGTGTATAGAAAGCAATAATGGTTCCAAGAGTCAAGTTCTCTAAAGTGACATTTCTCCTAATCCCTGCTATACAATTCCAGTCCCTCCCTTCTTGCCAGTTCCTTTCCACATGCCATATTTGGGTAACCAATCTATTCAGTTTCTAATATGCATATCTTTCTTGTATATCTTTTGCACATTGTGTCTTTTTAGGGCCACACCTGTGGCATATGGAAGTTCCCATGCTAGGGGTCGAATTGGAGCTGCAGCTGTCAGTTTACACCACAGCCACAGCACATCAGATCCAATCTGTATCTGTGACCTACACCACAGCTCATGGCAGCACCAGATCCATTAACCCACTGAGTGAGGCCAGGGATCAAACTCATGTCCTCATGGATACTAGTCGAATTCATTACTGCTGAACCACAATGGGAGGTCCTGTTTGTTTTTTTATATCCCCTATTTTTTTTTTAATACAAAGAGTAAAATGCACTTTTGATTTTGGATTTTTTTCATTTCACACTATATCCTGGTAGCTTGTGACTTGTTAACCAATGAACCACATCATGCCAAAATGATGTAGAGCACACACACACACACACACACACAATCACATAGTACCACAGGAGGGAGTAGGAAGTCAAAGTTATTTCAAGTTATAGTCTGATTAAGTCTAAAATTTGAGGTGTAGGAGAAGGACATGAGAGAATTGATTTGAGGAAGTGACATAGGCAAGAAATAGCGGGAAATGAGTCTAGCAATGATTTGATTAACAGCAATATTTTAAAGCCTCCATGAAATTAAACAGTTTCATGAGTATTTTCTTCATACAATGTGGCCATCATCGTTATAGGCTTTTTAAGGTAGAGGGTATAGAGAGCAAAATGTATGATATAATTTTGCTTTATAAATTCTGAGTTTGGGATTTTAGTTCGTGTACTTTCATTACATGACAGTTTATGGTCATAGTAATCACGTAGCCAATGTTCTATAATTCAATTACTGCACTGTTTTGAACATTAACAATCATGTAGCAGATCTGAACAGCAGTGGTACAAATGGGCAATATTCATATTTCAGTTAGCTATAGCTATTGCATAACTACTTAAGTTGCTATTTTCACAAAAAGTAGTGTTGACATTGAATTGCAACAATTCTGTGACTAATGCATACTCTTGAAGATGGTAGGAGGCACTAATGGAAATTTATGGAACAAATGAAGATACATCTTTTGTCAGCAATCATCACCATAAAAATATTAGTGTTTGCAAAAGTTTAAGGTAAAATTATATCTATTTCTTGACTTAGTTCAACTCTCTGCAATGCATATATTAATTCTGTATTTCATGGATGTTTTGTGTAGTCTACCATAAGATATCCCTGACTCTGACATGTGGTTGTCATGGTAAACCTAAAGGATACTCTCCTTCCTTAATTCATTTAACATTTAACTGGAGAAAGCTAGACTCATTTTAACTGAGTTTGTGAAGAAAGCATTAGTTGTTAAAGGAATCTGTTTTTTCCACTAAGGTTTAACAAATTTAAATTAAGATATTTTAGAAATCATTATGTTGTAATGGTATTGTTTTGAGAAATGACATATAGTAACATTCTAAAATAATGAATCTTGAATACATTAACTATGTAATCTACAAATTTTGTATTTTAATTGTGTACCTTTCAATGTACTTTTAGGTAAGTATATTTACTTCCAGGGAAAAGTTAACTTTATTCTCTAGATATTTATTAGGAAAATATAATAAGCTTGTATGAACCATTCTAATCTCTTATTTTTATACACATTTTTTCCCTACTGAGTATGTGTGTGTGTGTGTGTGTGTGTAGAAATATGTTGAATTACTCTGAAAGTGTAATTATAGTTTTACCTTGAAAGGTGTACAGATAATAAACTTCCATGAAAGATGGTTTGTTCTTTTTAGTCCAGAATCAAAAGTGGTCCCAGTTGAGTCATAGTTAAAACAAGGTGTGATAGAAAATGGTCTATTGGTTACAAAACACCACTTAAATGTCTCCTATTAGTATGGATTTTAGTATTATATTTATATTTCTTTATAACACCCAGAGCACCTAACACAATGCAGGGTACACAGCAGATATTCATTAAGTTCTTATTGATTGATTATGGGATAATTTCTGCATTGGATTGCTTGTTGTTATTATAAGGAAGCTGGGAATAGATAAAAGCAATTTGTAAAAGATGTAAGTGCAACTCAGTAAAAAGTATCATTACAGTAATATTACTCCTGGTAAAATGTTAAAGAAAGGAAAAGGCCATTCCTTATCTTTTCTCTTTATATAATTTGATGCCTTAATGATTTTTAATATTGGGCCAGATAATTAGAAAGAACTAATTTCTCATATGATGGAATTAGAAGCCACATCATAATGGCTCTGTTACTGATCTTATCTGACCTTGTCTGTTTTGAGTAAACCATAAGGTGTTCACATTGCTTACACTGTGTTTGGAAGGGAACTTATGACCCTACTTCAGGGAATGTTACTTAACTTCATATGCAACTGTGGTTCATTACTTATCGAGACATATACCTTCTCAGCCATTTTGGAATCTATAGTCCTCTTGAAATCAGGATAACTGAAAGATTGATGTGTCAGACTGTTTATAAATAATTGTGCATAATTAAATTTAAATCAATATTCAGATTTAAAAATGAACCAGGATAACATATGGGCTTAGAAGGAAACTACTGAGGTGACAAAATTAAAGTTAGGTTTATTAGACAAAAATTCAAAAATATATACTGCATTATGCCAAAATCTTAACTGAACTAAGTAAATAGTAAAATTTATTTAAGTACTTGGTCTATATTACTTATTATTTTTTAAGATGAAAAACATACTTTACTTATACAACTAATTTTTCTTTTTCAACCAAAGAAGTTGTTTCAATGCTATCTGATTGCAATTTTAATCTGTTAGGCTTCCTGGAATGGTTAACAGGGCTCACTACATAATAACCATCTATAAATATTAATTCTGTCATTAAGTTATGCTTTCCTTTCTATACAAAGAAACGTTTATATTTTAAACATCCTAATTCCTAGCCTAAGAGTCAATCTGGCTGGGACTTCAGTACAATAAATAGAAGTGCTAATAGTGTTCCACCTGATCTTAGAAGGTAAGGATCAGCCTTCACCATTGAAGTTAATGTTGTCTGTGGACTTCTCATAAATTCCCTACAAGTCGAGGAAGTTCCTTTTTATTAATTAATTTTTGTTACATCATTTTATCATGGAAAAATATTGAATATTTTGTGAAATTTTTTATGCAAGAATTGAGATGAAAATGTATGTTTTATTCATCTTTCTATTAATGTGATTTATTATATTGATTGATTCTTAAATTTTTATAATAAATCCCTTTTGGTTCTGATGTATAATCCTCTCAATATAGTGTTGGATTCAGTTTCCTACAATTTTGTGGAAGATATTGTAGACAAATATACATTTGTCTATTTTATTTTCTTGTGATGTTTATATCTGGCTTTGGTATCAAGGTACTCCTTACATTTTGGAAGCAATTAAGAAGTAACCCCTGCTGTTTTATTCAACTTGGATTGCCATAATAAATTACCCTAGACTGGGTGGCTTAAACAGTATAAGTTTATTTTCTTATCTGGTGACTAGAAGTCCAAGATTGGAATGCCATTATAGTTTGGTTTTGGTGAAACTTCTCATCCTGGCTTGGAGATGACCAACTTCTCTCTGTGTTGAAAAATCTCTTCTTTTTACATGCATGGTGGCAGAAAGATCAAGCTCTCTGGTATCTCTTACTATAAGGGCACTGATACTACTATGAGGATTCTGCCCTCACGACCTCTTCTAATCTTAATTACTTCATCTCCCAATACCATCACATTAGGTGTTAGGGCCTCAACATATGAATTTTTGTTTGTATATTTTTTTTCTTTTTTAGGGCCACACCATGGCATATGGAAGTTCCCAAGCTAGGGATTGAACCAGAACTACAGCTGCCAGTCTACACCACAGCCATAGCAAAATGGGATCCAAGCCACATTTGTGACCTACACCACAGCTCACAGCAAAGGCAGATCCCCAACCCACTGAGTGAGGTCAGGGATCAAACCCACTTCCTCATGCATACTAGTTAGATTCATTTCCACTGCAGCACAATGGGAACTCTAACATACGAATTTTAGGGGGACACAGATATTTAGTTCATAATACCCCCTTTCATATTTTTTGGAAGAGTTTGAAAATAATTGGTATCAATTCTTTAGCTTTTTGGTAGAATATACCAATGAAGTTACCTGGCTGTAGATTTTTCAATGTTAGGAGGAATTTGATTACTGATTCAATTTATTTGTTATAGGTCTGGTAAGATTTTCAGTTTCCTCTTGTGCCAATTTTGGTAGTTTGTGTGTTTCTAGGAATTTCTTTATTTTAACTATGATATTTGACTTGTTTGCTTAGAATTTTTCATAGTACTCTCTTACAAATATTTTTCTTTATTTCAGTAAAGTCTGTAATAATATTCCCACTTAAATTTCTTATTTTAGTAATTTGGTTATTTCTCTGTTTTTTGAAAGTACTGTAGCCAAACTTTTCTCAGTTTTGTTGCTCTTTTCAAAGAATTAACTTTTGTTTCTGTTGACTTTCTCTCTCGTTTTTCTCTTCTGTTTTATCTACCCTATAATTTTTATTATGTCCTTTTCTTAGCTTTGCATTTAGCTTGCTCCTATTTTTTCAGTCCCTTGTAGCGTAAAGTTAGATTATTTATTTAGGGTCTATCTTCTTTTTTAGTTTTGGTGTTTATAGCTATTAATTTACTTCTGAGTACTGCCTTTGTGGTATCTCATATGGTTGTTATGTTCTGTTTTTATTTCTATTTGTCTCAAGGTATTTTCCAATGCCACTTTTAATTTACTTCTGGACCCACTGGGTATCCAAGAATGTTTTGTTTAATTAGAACATAGTTGTGAATCATCCAGTTTTCCTTCTGTTATTAATTTTTAGTCTCATATAATTGTGGTGAAAGAAAACACTTTGTATGAGTTTCAATCTTTTTAAATTTGTTGAGATGGTATGTAATTTAGCATGTGATCTATCCTTGAGAATTTCCATGTTTATTGGATAAAAATATTTATTATGCTGAATAATTTACTTTGTATTTACTTTAAAAAGGTATTTAAGATTTTATTATATTTAAATATTGACTACGTCATAGAATTTAATTACCAAATTAGTCAATTACATTTTTCAAATATATCTAATTATAAAATTGTTAAAAATTAAACTACGAATAGCAAGCTACAAATACTGTTTATTTTGTTTCTAGAGTGGGTAGGAATGGAAGACTTTTTTTCTCTTTCAAAATCTTTGTCTTTGGATGTGAAATGAGTCTGTTGTAGACAACATATATTTGGATCATGTATTTTTTAATCCATTCTACATGCCTCAGCCTTTTCATGGTGACTTTAATCCTTTTATATTTTAAATAATTACTGATAAAGAAGGACTTACCTCTGCAATTTTGCTCTTTGTTTTCTATATGTCATATCTCCTATGCTTCTCAATTAATCCATTGATTCTTTATTTTCTTGTGATTGTTATTTTCCTCTAGAGGGATTTTCTTCTTTTCTTCTGTATATTTAATTGTTTAGTGGTTACCCTGAAAGTTAAAATACCATCTGAACTTACGACATTCCAGTTCAACTTAATACCAAGTTACTTCCAATATATACAACTCTGATCCTTTATAGCTCCATACCTTTATGTTATTGTAACAATTTATATTTTGATATAGCATTTGCTTATTGACACATTCATATTTGTTGTTTGTTTTATGTAATTGTCAATTAAAAAGAGGAGTTATATATCAGAAATGAAAAAATGTCTTTTATATTTAGCTATATACTAAATAAAATTTTACTATTGTTCTTTATTTCCTTTTATGGGTTCAAGCTATTTAAGAAAGTGGAAATTGTAAGTAGGAAATTTAAAATGCTGTAGTTCCTTCTTACTACAATGAGTAGTTTCTTTGTGAATCATTTACCTGTTTGTTACACATTTTGATTAGATTTAAGAGTCCTGAAAAAATGATTTTTTTCAGTGATAATTATCATATATCTGTTTCTGTGGAGGAACAGAGTCCTGGAGTTCCCCTTTACATCCTTTTTTTTTTTTTTTTTTGGTGAAATCATCATTGAGAGTTCTTTATATATTCTAGACACTAGTCCATTTTTAGGAATTTCGTTTCTAAATATTTTCTCTCAGTTCTGTGCCTATTTCTAAATATATTCTCTCAGTTCATCATCCTCTTCATATGAGTTTTCAAAAAACAAAATATTTTAATATTGAAACAATCCAATTTGTCAATTTTCCTTTCAGTCAAGTCTTATAAGTCTTTGCCTAACCCTAGATCCACCAAATATTCTGTCTTCTAAAACTTTTATAGTTTTACACTTTATATTCAAGTTGATAATACATATTGAGTACATTTTGTTCAATATATAAGATGTAGGTTGTTATTTATTCCAGTTGTATCAATACCATAATTTAATTGATTTGCACTTCTGCCAATCAGTTGAGCATCTATCTGTGTTTCTATTTGTGGGTCCTCCAAATTGTTCTATTTATCTCTGTGTTTGTTCCTTGCCTAAAACCATATTATCTTAATACCAAAGTGATTCTCCCCATTTTATTTTCCTTTATAAAGATTGTTTTTATCTATTTTGGTGCCTATGCCTTTTCATATAAAGTCTAGAAAAAAAACTTGTCTATGTCTACAAAAATCATTTCTTGAATTTAAGAGGGGATCAAAAAACCTGTGGAATAATTTGGGGTAAATTGTCATCTTTACTATGTTGAGCCTTTTAATCCATGAACACAGTGTACCTCATTTATTTAGAGTCTTTGAATTTTTTCCTCAACATTTAAAAATTTTGAGAATTAAGATACATGATTTGTTAAGTGCACACCTACCTCATTTTCTTTATACTGCTAATAAATAGTATTGTTATTTAATTTTGGATTCTTTAGAGTTATTATTAGTTTATAGAGATGTATTTATCTTGTATGTTGGGACATTGCTGAACCGACTTAGTAGTTTTAGTAGTTTTTAGTAGGACATGTGACATTTTCTATATAGATACTCATTCCATATATCATTGGAGATAGTTTTATTTTTTCAACCTGTATGACTTTTATTTCTTTTTCTTGCATTATTGCAGTGTCTAGAATTCCCAGTATCATGCCCACTCTCACTACTTTTATTTAACGTAGTATTGGAAGTTCTATCCAAAGCAAGAAAAAGACATAAAAAAAATCCAAATTGGGAGGAGAAGAAGTCAATTTGTCACTATTTGAAGATAACATGATACTATATATAAAAACTGTAAAGTGTCCACAAAAAAATTATTAGAACTAATAAAGGAAATCAGTAAAGTTTCAGGACATCAGATTAACATACATAAATCTATCATTACCTCTCTATATACTAATAATGAACTATCAGAAAGAAAACAATCCCATTTACAATTACATCAGGTAGAATAAAATACTTAGGAGTGAACTGAACCAAAGAGATGAAAGTCTTATACTCTGAAAACTGTAATACATTGATGAAGGAGATTGAAAATGATCCAAATAAATGGAAAGATATACTATGTTCAAGGATCAGAAGACTTGATATTATTAAAATGTACACACAACACAGAAAATATTCAGATTCTGTGTAGTCCCTATCAAAATACCAAGGGTATTTTGTGTGTGTGTGTGTGCGTGCTTTTTAGGGCCACAAGTATGGCCTATGAAAGTTCCCAGGAACAGGCATTTTTCTGCTGCTGGATCATTTTTCCATTTTACCCATATAATGTGGTTTCCAAGGTCTGGGGAAAGTCTTGATTTTCTTCAGATTAAAAAAAGACTTCTCAGTCTTGGCCAATTGCTGTGGCTTGGTCTTTTCTTTGATGCTTCCTATCAATGTCAATGTTTCTGGAGCAAGAGGAAACATTCAGGATTTCAGAATGAAGAGATTTCCCAGACCAGGCCACTTGCTGTAACCCCTGCTGGTTCCTCCTGCCTTAGATTCTCTGGGGTGGAAAAGTGAAGTCTCAGCTCCAATGAAAAAAGAAAGTGTATCAATTGGTATAATATTATCAATTCTCTCTTCTTTTTTTCTCATGCCTCTTGTTTAACATTGGACTCTTCCTTTCTAATACAGGTATTACAACTGCCTTTTTACTTTTTCTATGAAAAATTGAATGAGAACTCATATTGGGAGTTCAGTTAGAAAAGCATTGTCTGAAGATTAATTCTTGGAAAATTGACATCTCTGTGATACCTAATCCTTCATGAACACAGTACATTTCTCCACTTAGATTTTCTCTAGTGTCTTTAAAATTTTATAATTTTAGCTTAGCTATTTGTGTTAGTATACTTGGGATGTCATACAAATATACCATATTCTGGGTGGCTTAAACTTCAGAAATGTATTCTCTGAGTTTTGGATGCTAGAAATCTGTGATCAAGGTTGGGTTCTCGTAAGAACTCTTCCTGTCTTTCAGATCACTCTCTTCTTGCTGTGTTCTAAAAGTCAGAGAGAAAGATTTTCTTATAAAGCCACTGATCCAAATAATGAGGGCCCTACCTTTATGACTTAATTATAATTACCATCTAATTCTCTTCTCTAAATAGCATTACATTGGTGATTAGGCATCAACATATGAATTTTGAAAGATTCAGTCCACAATAATATTTAATATTTATAATGCTATTATAACATGGATGTAAATTGCATTTATAATTATTTGTTGATATTGAAAAGTATTTTTTTAATTTTGGCTGTATCTAAGAAACTTTCTAAACAATATTCAAATCTGAAAAATTTTAGTGCATATATTATTTTGATTTTTGTTTATATTATCATATTGAAAAGATAGCTACTTTGCTTCTTCTTTTCCAACAGATTTGCTTTTATTTATTTTTTCTAGATTTTTTTTCTACTGGCTATAATATCTCATGCAATGTTGAAGTTAAAATAACTGGAGACCTTTCCTTTTTTCCTGATCAAGATGAAACATTTTAAAGCTTTATTCAGAAAATAGATGTTTTTGCAAGTACTTTATATATCTTCATTATCACAATAAAATTCTCTTGTTACTTTTCCTTCAAATTAATTGGGAATTATTCTCTGTTTTCTTATACATGGGAATATTTTGTGTAAGATCAGAATTGTTTCTTAGATAATTGTTCCTTAAATAATTGCTTACGGAATTAGTCCTTAATTGTTTACTAGATTTACTGCTAATTTTTCCTGCATGTGGTCCTTGCTCTATTAAAAGATTTTGAACTAGTGGCTCAAAAGTTTTAAAATCATGAGATATATTTCATATGACATAGAATACACAAAGTATCTATTTGTATTTTAAGAATGGTTATAAAAATTCATGCACATTACCCACTCCCAGCTTAATAAATAGAAAATTTGTGGCAGTACGGAAGTATACAAACTTCTTGAACTTTAGAAAAATAATTTTCTCAATGGTTATACTAATTTACATTTGCACAGCAATATATGAACAATTTTATTGCTCCAGATTTCCATCAATACTTGCTAATGCCAGACTTTTAAATTTAGTCATAGTTGGTCATTCACATTTATATCTTTAATCCACCTTAGGCAGGTATTTGTATATAGTGTTATATAAATATCAAATTACATTTTTCTTGTATATTAATACCTAATTACCCACATAGCATTTATTGAAAATGCATCCTTTCACCATTGATTTCAAATGCCAGCTCTATTATTTATCCAGTGTGTGTGTTTGTGTGTGTGTGTGTGTGTTTGGATTGCCAATTCTGATATTTTGTTAAATTGATTACCTCTGATAAAGTACCTCATTTTCCTAATAATTATCACTCTAAAATTAGTATTGATATATTATGATTATTAAAATTATATTATTGAATGTTTTAACTTCTTATTGATATGTTAATATGTAGTTTCTTTTTATATTGCTTTTATATCTAACAAATTTTCAGATTTTTCATGTTATTTTTAGGAGTATTATATGTGTAATTTTGGGTTTTCCTATGAAAATTTATTTACATTTAAATATGTTTATTTCTTCATTTCCAATGTTTAACTTTTCTGTGTTCCTTGTTTTAGTGTACTATTACTATTCAGGATCTCATGTTACATACAATTGGTCATCACAAACATCCCTGACTTGTTGCCCAACTCTAAGTTTATTTTTCAGGCATTAATAGTTCCATGAGATTTTCAAATATATTCTCACTAACTTACTAATAATACACTCATGTTGTTTTCAGAAATTAATATTAAACTATATCAAACTTTCACAAATGTATAAAACAATATGTTGAACCCCATACTGCCATTATCCATATTCTAAGATTATCAAGATTTTTCCATCTCACCTACCTTATCTTTCTTATGTTTTTTATTTTCATTGATGAAGAACTTCAAGGAAAATTTCTTCCCTATATATTTTGCTAAGCATCTCTAAAAATGTAGAATTATATTTATATATCCTTTGTGTCTATCATAATACCTAACAATTTAACAATATTTTCTTGTTTTTAAGAAAATTTTGACACCCCGGTCAAAATCAAATTTTCACAATATTCTCAAAATAGTACTTTTGAATTTGTTGTGTTTCAATTGTTTTAAATTAGCTCCATAAAAATGTAATCAATGGTGTCCTTTATGTCTTGTTTAATCTGAAGCAATCTCAATCTAATTTGATTTTAACATCATTGACTAGTTTAAAAAGGAGCAGTTATTCTGTAGATTGCTCAATGTTTTGGATATTTTTCCTTCTGTATCATGTTATTTAACTTGTGACTCTATGCCTCATATTCTCTATAAATTAAATATGTGTTATGGCTTGATTAGATTCAGATAGTGTTTTGTATCATCTTATTTGGTATGACAGGACCTTTCAGGCTTTATTGACTGTTACTTGCTCCCAAACTGGAATAAGCCATTTTTCTAAGAATCTTTTGTCTTTGTTTCTTTTAGTAGGAAAATATATTTTAAAATTATAATTAGTTGTCACACAAGGGTGCTCATTGTGTGAGTGTATGTATGTATGTGTGTATGCATGTATATACATTTATAATATTATTTGTTGCATATGTGAATTATAACTATTATATGTATATATATAGTATTAGAGTAATAGGGTAATGGTTAAAGTTACATGAATAAAAGTATAGGGATAATGTTATGGTTATAGTTGTGTAGTTATAGTATTGAGTTGCATTGTTACAAATATATTGGAATTATGATGTTACATGTGGATTATTACAGTTGTACTGTTATAGTGCAATGTTAAAGTAATAGTTTTACTATTGTATATGTATTGTTATATTTTAGTTACAGTGTTACAATTACACTACAGTGTTGTAGTGCTATAACTGTAGAGTTACCATTTTGCTATTATATTTATGATTATATTGATAATTTTAGCTTTATAGTTAAAAAGTTTTAGCACTATTACAGCACTAAGATTAGAGTATGGTGATATAATTATAGTTGCAGTGATAGAATTATGATTACAGTGTTAGTTTTATAGTTACAGTATTAGTAATATAGTGATAGTTTTATAAAATTATAATTATAGTTATAATTATATAGATATTGTTTCAAGGTTATAAATATAGTGTTAGCACTATAGTTATAGTGTTAGTATTATAGTTACCATTGACTTGTTATAATGGTAGTGTTAAGTTCTAATTATAGAGTTATTATGTAATAGTTACAGTGTTATGGTCAGAATTAAACTGTAATATTATGTTGTACTTATAACTTTTGGGATATAGACTATTTACACTTACATAGTAAAAGTTATAGGTGTTCCCATCGTGGCCCAGTGGTTAACGAATTTGACAAAGAACCATGAGGTTGCAGGTTCGATCCCTGGCCTTGCTCAGTGGGTTAAGGATCTGGCGTTGCCATGAGCTGTGGTGTAGGTTGCAAATGCAGCTTGGATCCCGCGTTGCTGGGTCTGGTGTAGGCTGGCAGTTACAGCTCCGATTCGACCCCTAGCCTGGGAACCTCCATATGCCATGGGAAACGGCCCTGGAAAAGGCAAAAAGACAAAAAAAAAAGTTATAGAGCCACAGTTATTGGTAAAAGTTTATATTTTAGTTTTAGAATAATAGTTATTATTTAAGATTTATAGTTATAGTTACAGTTACAATTCTAGACATGTTTATAGTCATAATAATCATTCTATCATTATAGATGTATTACTAGTATTATAGCTGTTATGCTATAGATGTAGTTATAGTGTTATATAGTTATAGCATTAGCGTTATAATTTTATAGTAGAGTGTAACAGTTGTGATTATAATGGTACAGTTGTACTGTTATAGTTGTATAATTATAGTTTTATGGTTATATTGATATCAGATTGTTGTAAAGACAGTTTGAATATAGTTATAATATTATGGGTATGGTTATATGGTGATATTTATTTTGTTAGTGTTGTATACTTTAGTATTATAGTTATAAGGCTATAGTTATAGTGTCATAATTGTAAAATTTAATTATAGAGTCATGGCTTTATTTGTAATATTGTAGTTATAATGGAACATAGTTATAATTATAATGATATAGTTCTACTGGTATAGTTACAATTATAGTTATAGGTATATATAGTCATTGTCTTAACATTATAGTGATTGTAGTCTTCTTATTGTTATGATAATATTGTTATAGTTATATTGTTAGTGTTATGTTTTGTAGTATAGTGTAGGGTTATAGTAAGAATGTTATAAAATTATAGTTATAATTATAAAATTATGGTATTGGTTTGTTATAAAGATTTATAGGGCTATAGTTTCTTTTAGAGTACTAAATCATAGATTTAGTGCTATCATGTAGTTACCATGATATTGTCATAAACATAGTGCTGTTATAGTTATAATGCTATAATATATATAATGCTATAATTATTATTACAGTGATATTATTATATTTATAGTGTTATGATTATTTTTTACCATGTTAGTAGTATAACTGTTCATGTTATAGGATTATTCTATAGTTATTGGTATAGACCTATTGTTATAGCTACACTACATTTATAATTTTTTTTTTGTCCTTTTATGGCCACACCTGTGGCACATAGAATTTCCTAGGCTAGGCGACAAATTGGAGCTGCTGGCCTACACCACAGCCAGATCCAAGTCACAGCTGAGACCTTTGCTATAGCTTGTGGCAACCCAATGACTGGGGCCAGGGATTAAACCTACATTCTCATGGACAGTGACAGTGTTATAATTATAATGTTAGCTTTAACTATAGCATTATACTGTAAATTTAGCACTATAAAATAGAACTATAAATATAACTCACAATAACACTAAAACTATGTGCTAATGTTAAAAGTCATAGAGTGTTATTGAAATAATGATAGTGTTATATTGATAATGTTATATTTTTTGGTCAGGTTATAATTACATTTATAGAGCTCTAGGTATATTTTATAATAGCAGTGATAATTCTATAATACTAGTTATAGTGTTAAGGTAATAATCATAGTGATTTATATATGGACATGGTGATAGTGATATATAATGTGAGTATAGTAAATTTCACTGTTACTTATAATATGGAGTTATACTAGTAGTAATAAATATTGTATTATAGTATATATTATACTATTGTAGCTATAATGCAGGCATACTAGTTATTTTGTTACAGTTTTGCTGTTAACAGTATACTAAGAATTATGGTATTATATTAGTGATTGTGTTATGCTATAGTGATAGAAGTTAGGGTGAAGCTTTAGTGTTTTGGATAGAGTAATACTGTTATGGCTATAGATATAGAGACATAGAGTTATACAACCAAAATTAGAGTTATAAAGTCATGATATCAATTATAGGTCATAGTTCTAGCTACCATGCTAGTTATTGTTATAGAATTAGTTATTCTTATGGAGTTATAGTTACAGAGTCATAATTATTTCAACCTCATCATACTCAGGCTAGTGTGCTATAGCTATATGTTGACATTATTTATAATACTAAGGTAATAATTGCAGTGATATAGTTATCACTATTATTATAGTCAGTAAAGTTGGACAACATGTGTTTGAACCTCATGGGTCCACTTATATGTGGGTGTTTTCAATGCATACATACTGCAGTACTATACAATCTACAGTTGGTTGAATCTGCAGATGTGGAACTACAAATGTGGAGGTGAAATTTTGGATTATATGGGGGTCAGTACCCCTAACCTTCACATTCATATATCTGTCCCATTTACATAAACAACAATCTATAAAAGGTTATGTTACAAAAACAATCATTATAATATTAAGGATATTTTAAGATGTGTCCTAGATATACACCCCAACTACCTTGATTTTTTGTATTTATGTCTACCCCATGGCTCATGTATTTATTACATACCAGTCTCTTTTAACTCTCACTTAGTCTTAGTTTTATAAGCAATTTATGTGTTTAGTGTTCACCACCATGTCTTATATTATTATCTCTAGATCTTTTGGTTATCTAAAGCTTATTGTTATATTTTAATTAAGGGAGTAATATTGTTTGAATTCTCTCATGTCAAATGTTGTCTCCTTTATACTTGGAAGATAATTTTTCTAAGTATTAAATCCTTGAATAATATTTTCTCCTCTTGATTATCTTGCATTTATTACTCCATTTACAAAAGTCATACAAATTCCTTTTGAAAAGTCTAAGGACAGTCTTTTTTTTTCATTATAAGTAAATTGTTTTTTTAAACTAAAAACTCAATTATTTTATTTTATTGTATTTTTTTAATCTTTTTCATTATAGCTGATTTACAGTTTTTCTTAACTTAGTCCAGTAATTTCAACAGAACATGTCATGGTTTTGGTCGCTGTTGACTTGAATTTTCTCAAGTCCATGCTTTCTGAGATGTTCTCTTTCAACATATAATTCCAAATCTGATTTTTTTTTAAATTAGGGTTTTAGAATTTGTTCTATCTCTTGATTTTGGTTTACCCTTTGGAGAATCTTATTATATATATATATATATATATATATATATATATATATATGATTTTTTATACCAATATTCATTATTTGTTACTTTCTCTTGAATTATTTTTACATTTTGCCATTTAAAATTTTTATAAATATTACTCTTTTGCCTTTCCTTTCCATTAAAGGATTTAAAATATTTACTCATGTTTTTGATTCTTCTTATATAGGTTTCACTTCTGAAACAGCTTTTCATTTATGTATAACTGGCTTTTTGAGTTTTATCACCTCATAACTCAGGTTTTATAATTCTAAGTTATGTTTTCCTTTCAAGTCTTGTATCATTAGAGTTTTAGGTCATCCTTAAATTGATGATTACAAAGATTACCTATTCTGTGGGCATGGCTTTTTGATATGCTTTTATTGCTTGTAGGGGTTTTATTCTGTTCCTTCTTTTCTGTTTCTGATAAAAAAAACTTTGTTAGGGACCTCATTTTTATAGTTTTAATAGCACAGTTATTTCTGAAACTTAATTTCTTGAACTTTTAGAAAGGTCAAAGTAGTTTTAATTTTAAACTTTAGAAAAACTTTCCTTCTGTGTTCTTGGTAATGCTCAAATAAACTGAGATTTACTTATTTTTATTTTTACTGCAGTCCACCCACTTATATTTGGATTCTCTCTTCCATTTTTCTTATCTCTTGATGTTACAAAAACAATCAATTTTGAATTCACTCCCGGTGATTTTTTTTTTTCCTAAATGTGGGGATCTGTCTAAAAAGGGAAACCTAGTGATTCAGTTTCAAGAGTTCATAGGGACTAGATTATTCCAGCTGTTTAAGAACTAACCACAAACCCTTTCCCTTACTGGCTATTATATTGGACAAAACAATTTCAGATTCTGTTCTCCCAATCAAACCCCATAATTTTGCCAGTATACCTGCTGGAAAGTTTGAGGTTCTCCTGTACCTAAATCCATTAGATGCCAACTCCTTTCTTCTGCTTTACATTATATATTTTCTGAATCCATGCAACTGTCATGGGTGATGTTGGCTTGTTCTTACCAGTTTGTATTTTAGAGTTTATGGAGATAACAAATGACCTCATTTTGCTTTAAATTTTATTCAAAGGATTTTGATTTTTTATCTATTTGTTCAACTATTTAAGTGACCTTTCAGAAAGATTTAATGATTGAGTGGTCAATACTATCATCTCACCATAATATGTATGTATAACTACATCTACAACATCTATATCTATATCTACTTCTATATGTTTAAGTCTATTTAATTTCTATATCTGTATCTATATCTGTCTACTGACTAGAAGTAAAAATACTACCTGTGAGGAGTTCTTGCTGTGGCTCAATGGTTAATGAACCCGACTAGTATCCATGAGGCTGTGGGTTCAATCCCTGGCCTCACTCAGTGGTTTAAGTATCCAGTGTTGCTGTGAGCTGTGGTGTAGGTCACAGACACAATTCAGATCCCGCATTGCTGTGGCTGTAGCATAGGCCAGCAGCTATAGATCTGATTCAACACCTGGCCTTGGAACCTCCATATGCTTTGGGTTCAGCCCTAAAAAGACAAAAAAGAAGGAAAGAAAGAAAAAAATACTACCTGTGAGAGAACATGTAGGGAGAGAAACTATGGCCAAGGAAATTCAAAATGGAGGGGAGTTTTATTCTTTTAAGACTTGCTAATGGGGAGTGACCAAGATGGCAGGTTAGATGGACATTGAGTTCACCTCTTCTCATGGGTACACCAAAATTAAAACTCTTTACAGAGCAAATATTGTTGAGAAAACCCAGAAGACTAGCAGAAAAAGTCTACAGCAAAAGATGTAAAGAAGAAACCACAATGACTGGGTAGGAGGGCAGGGAAGCAGTATAGTCAAGACCCATATCCCTGAGTGGGCGACTCACAAACAGAGCAATTATTGCAAATGCAGAGGATTTCCATAAGGACCAAAGGGTCTGAGCCCCACATTATGTCCCTAGCCAAGGGGACCTGCACTGAGAAGACAAGCCCCCCAAAAGCTTTGATATGAGGGCCAGCAAGGCTTACTTGCAGGAGATTTAGAAGGTTGTAGAAAATAGAGACTCCACACTTAATAGGTAACCACAAAATTTCACATGCTCTAGGAGCCAGGGCAGAAGCAGTCATTTGAAAGAATCTTGGGTCAGACTAACCTGCTGATCTTGGAGAGCCTCCCAGAGAGGCAAGAGGTAACTGGAACTAACTATGGGGACATAGACACTGGTGGCAGCCAAAGTTTTTTCTTTTAAATTTTGTTCAAGAATAGAAAATGTAGATAGAAACCAAAATTACAATAATACTGGGTTTTGTATCTGCCTATATGCCAAGACCAGCTCAGCAGGATGGGGCTGAAGAACAGGTGCTGTGAAACTTAAGGAAAAATGTTAACATAAAACAAGACACAAAGACATTTATCTTAAGTAAAGGTGGGAACCAGGGGACTCAAGGTCTCAGGGACCAAGAGCACTGCCTCAAGAAACCACATTACTTTCATTGTGTTCTTTAGGATTATGTCAAGTGAGAAGGGGGTTGTAGGTGCAGGATATAGTTTTTTTTTAAGTTATTTTAAAAGTCACATAGCGGGTTCCTGCTTAAGCTTTTATTATGACCCTTAGGCATTTAACAATCATTAGCATTTGAGGAAGCTTAGCGTCAGCTATCTATGCATAGCATCTAGAGAATCACCATTGTGCTTCTGCAGACAGGCATGCCTATCTGCAGCAACCCGGGCGTGCCTAGGTTTGCACCTCGGTTCTCCTTGCTAATGCATATCCTACTAACGACCCCTCATAAACCCCTTGGGGCCTTGAGGCTCCTCTTTCTTTTATTCTTAAGAGGACGTGGAGTTCCCGTCATGGCGCAGTGGTTAACGAATCCGACTAGGAACCATGAGGTTGCGGGTTCGGTCCCTGCCCTTGCTCAGTGGGTTAACGATCCGGCGTTGCCGTGAGCTGTGGTGTAGGTTGCAGACGCGGCTCGGATCCCGCGTTGCTGTGGCTCTGGCGTAGGCCGGTGGCTACAGCTCCGATTCAACCCCTAGCCTGGGAACCTCCATATGCCGCGGGAGCGGCCCAAGAAATAGCAACAACAACAAAAAGACAAAAGACAAAGAAAAAAAAAAAAGAGGACGTATCATGCTGTGCAAAGGGTGTGCCAATCTGCACAGGTCCAGTGTGCCTAGACCAAGGCATTAAGTCCTCATTCAGCTGACCCTATGGATAACTTATGCCTTTAAGTCTTTGTTCTTAAGCTTAAGTCATTTACCAGCACTGCAACTGTTTTCCAAGCAGGAAGATGGGGTAAAGTAAAGCAGGACAAGATGGAGTTTTCAGCAAAAGGCTAAGAAAATATTGTAGAAACATGTCTTGCGACACCTATACATTTAATTTTAGCAGAGAACCTTATGTTTTCATACGTCATTGAGTTACTCTCTACCTCCTTTACTTTCAACTTAAAGGACTCCTTTTAGCAAAAAAATAAAAATAAAAAAGAAGACTCCTTTTAGCATTTCTT
The DNA here is from genome assembly GCF_016906955.1 of Phacochoerus africanus. Taxonomy (NCBI): domain Eukaryota; kingdom Metazoa; phylum Chordata; class Mammalia; order Artiodactyla; family Suidae; genus Phacochoerus; species Phacochoerus africanus. Next base: position 109,163,444 of record NC_062560.1, on the reverse strand, counting down.
GCAGGGCAGTTCTGATGAAACCACACTTCTTTCACTGTGTTCTTTACCTGAGAATGCCCTAATTTTTCCCTTAGTATTTGAAGGACAGTTTTGCTAGATAATATATAATTTTTGGTTGATATTTTTTTTCTTTTAGCAATTTGAATGTATTAGTCCACTGCCTTCTGGCCTCCAAAGTTTCTGATGGTAATTTGGTAATAATTTTATCAAGTATCCCTTGTATATAAGTCCTTTATCTCTTGCTACTTTCAAAATTCTTTTTGTCTTTGGCTTTTGATAATTTAATTATAATGTGTTACATTGTGGGTCCCTTTGACTTGATCTTACTTGGAATTCACTGAGTTTGTCTTTTATCAAAATTGGGAAGTTTACAACCATTATTTCTTCAAATATTCTCTCTGCCCTTTTTCTTGTCTTCTGGGACTTGTACAATTCATGTGTTCATCTACTTGATAGTGTTTCACAAGTCACTTAGGCTCTATTCACTTTTCTTCCATTTTTCTTCCTCTTTTCTAACTAAATAATTTCTATTGTACTATCTTCACATTTTCTGATTTTTTTTCTTCCTGATCAAATCTGCTTTGCAATCCTTATACTGAATTTTTAATTTTCCCTCTTGAACTTTTCAGCTCCAGAATGTCTTTTTATTTTTTTTATTTTTTATTTTTTTTGTCTTTTTGCTATTTCTTGGGCCGCTCCCACGGCACATGGAGGTTCCCAGGCTAGGGGTCTAATCGGAGCTGTAGTCTCCGGCCTACGCCAGAGCCACAGCAATGCGGGATCCAAGCCGCGTCTGCAACCTACACCACAGCTCATGGCAACGCTGGATCGTTAACCCACTGAGCAAGTGCAGGGACCAAACCCACAACCTCATGGTTCCTAGTCGGATTTGTTAACCACTGCGCCACAATGGGAACTCCCCTTATTTTTTTTTTTAAAGGAGGAAAATGCTGTCTCCCTTTTAAATCCTTTGGCGGTCACTTCAACCAGAGGGAGAAGGGTTTCCAACAATAGGGAAATACACAGAAGCAATGGCCATCATTTCTTTGGCTACATCTCTATGATCAGAATCAGCAATCTATGATTAAAGCAAAAATCCTTGATATTTGGAAAACATAGTTCTTTTTGCTCACCTTGGCCTCCACAAACTGTGTGCAAACTGCTTCAAGAATACATGAACAACTACCTCCCATGGGGCTGAGGGGTGGAGCACTGGTATCTGTACAGTGTTAAGAGCTGATATTGACCAACATTAACCAAAATTTACTACCAAACCTTCCCTTGAGAGTTGCAAGCCTTCAAGAGACTCAGAGTTCCAAAATAATTACACCAGACATATTCTGAAAATGCAATTATTGTCTCAGTGGGGAAAGAGTTTTCTAGTGTTTCCTACTCCACCCTCTTTCATGAATTCTCCCTTTCTCATAGTCTTCTTAAAGTATTAAAGACCTTAAATGTTGCCCTCTTTTGACAATTATTTTTATTTGTCAACCTAACTGAGCTATAGGATGTCTGAATAGAGAGGTAAACATAATTTCTGGGTGTGTGTATAAGGATGTTTCTGAAGGAAATGAACACGACGCAGTAGAATGTTCCTTTCCTCTCTATGTGACTCTAACTTTTAGAGCATGTCAGTCAAACATGTTTCCATAAAGCTTCCACTAACTGATCCAAATTCTACCTCTACAGATACTTAGAAAATATCTTATCCAAGTTCTGCACAATTACCTATAAAATACTTGAAGAGAACTGAATTAGTAAAGGCTTAGCTGCTAGTAACAGAAAATCCAAACTGATATTATTCCAAATAAGATAAAATAACTTCTCTTTCATATAAACAAATATATAGAGGTATGCATTCCAGGGCTGATACAGAAATCCTATGATTTCTAGTCTATGGGTTCCTTCCAAATTGTTTACTGCAATTCTAAGATATGGCTTCTATTTTAGGGTAAAAAATGGCTGCTTCAGTTTTACCAGGTTTGCATACCAGCTACCTATTAAAAGAAAAAGAGGTGATGTCTGTACATTTTTAGACAATTTCCAGGAGGTATACATACGATTTATGATGAATCACATTTTCAGAAAACTGATTATATGACTGAACTTGCCTGAAATAGAAGCCCAGAAATACCATCTTTAATTTTGGAAGGCATTGTACAGATCAAATTGCTGTTTGTATTCCTTAGAAGAAAAAGAATGTATATTGGAATACAAGTAAGTTTCTTTGCCTCACTGATAGACCTATTCTTCTACCCTTCTTTCAAAATTGTGTCTATATTTCCTTTTATCTTTTCTCATATGACGTAATGCTTATTCATCAATCTAAGTGTTAGTTACTGGGCATCTCTTATGTATTATACTAAACATATTATGTTAAGGGAATAAAATGTTTAATGAGACTTAGTCCCTGCCTAACATGTAATAAGATTTGCTGAAGGTTAAATGTACGATTTTAGCACCTCCCTAATGTCATCAATAGAGGCTAATATTGCATTACTTTTTAGCAACTGGATGATTCTATCAACTCCATCTCTGTTGAAGGACAGTGTTAAAATGTGCCATCAAGCCACATTTCTCCAAATATTTATTTGTGCACTTGGGTTTTTGTATTGTTATTAAATATTTTCATGTTAGATATATCTTTAATATCTAGTACATGATAATAACTCTGTGTTATCCAGTAGTGTTGCCTCTTATAGCATTGGGTCATATGCAAGTTATATTATCATTGTCTTAATGTATTTTTTCAAATCCTTCCATAACAATAACAACAACAATGAAACATTAATAGAAATAGTACAAAGACATTCTCAGACATCTGGTTAAAACACTTTTTTCTTACCATTTTTTATGTTCCTTTTTGGTAAATACAGATAATTTATTTTGATTAATGTAACAATAACTGCCAGTTATTATTGAAAAAATTTCAAGAGAGTTCTTGAGTTCTTAAACATATGTAGATAAAAACACATTCTCATGCAAATCAAGACTACCACAAGATACCACCTCATACCAGTCAGAATGGCCATCATTAATAAGTCCACAAATAGCAAATGGTGGAGGGGGTGTGGAGAAAAGGGAACCCTCCTGCTCTGTTGGTGGGAATGGAAGCTGGTACAACCACTATGGAGAACAGTATGGAGATACCTTAGAAATCTATTCATGGAACTACCATATGACCCAGCAGTCTCACTCTTGGGCATATATCCAGACAAAACTTTCCTTGAAAAAGACACATGCCCCCATATATTCATTGCAGCTCTATTCACAATAGGCAAGACATGGAGACATGGAAACAACCCAAATGTCCATCGATAGATGATTGGATTAGGAAGATGTGGTATATATACACAATGGAATACTACTCAGCCATAAAAAAGAGTAAAATACTGCCATTTGCAGCCACCTGGATGGAACTAGAGACTCTCATAGTAAATCAGAAAGAGAAAGACAAGTACCATACGATATCACTTATATCTGGAATCTAATATATGGCACATATGAACCTTTCCACAGAAAAGAAAATCCTGGACTTGGAGAATAGACTCGTGGTTGCCAAGGCGAAGGGGGAGGGAGTGGGGTGGTTGGGGAGCTTGGGGTTAATAGATACACAAACTATTGCCTTTGGAATGGATTAGAGATGAGATCCTGCTGTGTAGCACTGGGAACTATGTCTAGTCACTTATGATGAGCATGAAAATGTGAGAAAATAGAATGTGTACATGTATGTGTAACTGGGTCACCATGCTGTACAGTAGAAAAAAAATTGTATTGGAGAAATAACTATTAAAAAATAATAACAAAAAATAAAATATTAAAAAAAACCACATTCTCAATCCTGACTGGCAACAGCTGTAAGTTTACATGTTTTTTTTTAATCCATTGCCACTTTAACCATCAGCTCTAAAAGATTGCTTATATAAGCAGATAATCTCACACACACACAGACACACACACACCAGCTTTCCACTTAGTCATAAGTTCCTCTGTATAATTCTATTCACATGGAAGAAACAACAAAAAATAAAACAATTCAAAGCAGGAAATATTACCATTGCCAGTTTTTAGTGGAAGGAGCACTATTTATAGAAAACTTTGTTAACTCATTTGTTTTACACTAACAAATAAATAATACTTTTATTATTTTATACTATGTGGCATACTAAATAGCAAAACTACAGGGCAGGCTTTGATGAAATGTCATTCATTCTATGAGCAAGAATGAAACTAGGAACAAGTGATTGTGCATGTACTTGCTATTTGCCATTCATTTTTCACAAAACTATTTAAAAATACTTCTATATTACTTTTAAGTTTAAGCAAATATCTCCCTATCTGGCTGTATCTTTTTCAAATACCCTGCCTGATGACGCCCAGGAACAAATCATAGACTTTCGCATTAACCAGGACACGTTAGTTTATCTGTAAGTTCATGGTGGGATAAAAGACAAAGTTTAGGAGAGAATGAGATTTTGTGATGATAAAGTCATGTAGATGAAAATGTTTCTGAAAAATAACAAACCTTACACGGTACATCAGCTAGACCAACCTTAAATTCAATTGTTTTCATTGTTTTTTTTAAATAATCACTTCCATCCTTCTTTCTGTACCTGAATTAATTACCCATCCATTTGATTTCCTAAGAAATACATTGGTCTGTCTTGCTGTTTGCTAGTGACAGTTTGACATCCTTTTAACTAATTTCCAGAAATAATAAACTATCCATCTTTCATAGCTGTATGCATTAACAGGTGCTTTCTGAAGGCAGTAGCTAAACCAAAAAAAAAATTAATTCTAATGCCGACAATTTCAGATTGCAAAATAAACTTGAGGGCATAATTTGCAGTTTTTCATTTAGATGGCTACCTTCTGTATTTAAGGAGATACTAAGCTTGCTCAGTTTGAGAGCCCTTTTAAAGAGACTTATCTTCAATCAGCCATTCTGCCTAAAAAAATGTTACTGGCATGCAGTTTCCTTTTGTCTACAATGGATGCTTATCATATGAATATAGATAAAGGTGAAAAGAATTTTTTTTGCTTAAAAAAACACTTTAGCAACAAGTAAGTAATGACATTATATTCATTGTTTCCCTTTCTATGGCAGTAGTTTTCAGATTTATTTTTGGTCTAAACAACCAGTTTCATGAAGATTTTTAAGGTTCATCTTTGGTCTAAACAGCCACTTTCATGAACAGTTTTCAGGTTAAAAAGCCCACTGAACAATGTAATATTCTTACTTTCTAGGCACTATTTCTGGCTAAATTTCAAGCACATTCAATTTCAGGAAATTTAATAATTATTTTAGTATGCATCAAGATGCCTTAACTTTTTTGAAAGAAATATCTATTTTTACCAAAAAAAAAAACAACTCACTTTTGTTTATCAGACAAGCTTGTTTAGAGTAGATTCAGAGAAGATGGGAGAAGTGGATAGTAATTCTTACCATATATGTTGAAAATTTTGCTGGAAATAGTTGTAGAGAAATAGAAAAGTAATGAAAAGTCAATTCATTTTTTTTCAAATATGAAAGATACATTAACTTTTGAGGCACCTTGAGAAGACATATATATTTGGTAGGCATGCTTTCATTATTTATCTAATTCACCATTTCTACTTTTTAAAAAATAATGCACTTTGGTTAACTGAGTATATTACTGAATAGTCTACCTGATTGTCCTAATTCAACCCTTCACAATATATCATTTGTGTAAAAAATATAACTTGCAATTGCTGATCATAGGCACTACAGTCATTGAGTCAATAAGATATCAGTAATTGAAAACTGACTTGAATATTGCGAACATTTGATTTTCCCTTTCATCTACATTGTATAAACTCCAGCCATACAGAAAATTTTCATTTATGTAACACTTGCCACGTTCTCTCCTCTTTGTGGTCTTTTATACATGTTGTTCCCATTCTTTTCATTCACTCTTCATTCAGGATAAAACACAGAGAACTCCTTCAGGAAGCCCTCAAAACAGCTTATATTTCATTGGCCACAGCACTTATACTCTATTACATTTGCTTATATATTTATGTGTATGCCCCACTGAATTTGAAGTTGCCTAGAAATCAATACTCTTCTATTCATTATCTTTGCCTTTTTATCTCTAGTACCTATTATAGCACCTGGCACATTGTAGGCACTCAATAAATATGTGTACCTGGCAACCTGAATGTCAACAAATTAATGTCTTAATACTTATGTGACATTTTAAATCATTATTGTGATAGTAGCTGGCATATTATTTTTAAATGATAAAAACATACCTTAATGGAATCTTCAGTTAATATTTTCTGTAATCATATTGTGATCTTAAGTAAGCAGGGAAGCATTATTAATCACATATTACAGAGTAGAAAGGAAGACAAAAATTAAGGCACTTGATTAGGATCTCAGCATGGGTATATGATAGAGCTTAATTCAAATCTAGTTTGTTTTTTAACTCTAGCCAGTTTTCAACATAAATATACCCTATGTTCCTTTTTTGATACTACTCTCTACTATCATCCTGCCTCTGACTTCTGTAGGAAAATCTATCTTTCTTCCCCTTGCCAAATATTCTTCTTCCCTGGTAGAAACTACAGGGGTCTATAAACCACAAATCCTGGGAAATCCTGTCCTCTAGGATTCTAGAAAAAAAAAAAAAAAACTTTTTTTTTTTTTTTTGTAATTCTAGTACCTAAAGGCATTATACAGTTAAATGAGTGTTCCCTCCACTTGTGGACATTGCAAACTCTGTAATAGGTCAATGGGAGGTTCGTTTGATGCCAACATTTTGCCAATTATATCATGAATGTTTATGCATTAGAGTAGTAGCACTTTGATTTTTTATATGTGGTTAGTTTTCAGCTTACAAATCAGCTATTTTGAAAGCTTTGGGAGAAGGAGAAAGCTCATCTAGTATTTTCTTTCATAGAGAAAAAGTATAGCATTGCTTTGAGAGACCAAATGTTAAAAGTATGTTATACCACTTTCAATATTATTTTACATATTAATAGTAAGAAGTTTAACACTTGTATCACATGGCTTTATAAATTTGTTCCTGCAAACAAGTTAATTGAAGTGTGCTTTAAAATAAATAGCATGTATATTTGAAAATATATTGACTAATGATGTTTTTCAAACTACAAAACAAATCACAAATATACATTAATATTGTTTATTCTTTTGTCTTATCATTTTTGTTAAAGTCAACTGACTCCCTCAGAGTTTCTATTGAAAAATAATTAGAGAAAACTGTAAATTCTCAGAAAATTCAGTTAAAATAGATATTTTTACTAAATTAAAAATAAACTATTAGGAGTAGCACATATTAAATTCATTAGATACAAAACTATACAAATAGGTACAAATAAGATTTTAAAACATATTTGTTCACTTTATTGATTGGAATCATTCCACATATGCTGGCTGAAAACATATATAACTGAAAGTCTAAATTAATCTCAAAATATTTCAAAAGCATTATATTGGAGTTCCTGTAGTGGCATAGCGGAAATGAATCTGACTAGGAACCATGAGTTTGTGGGTTCGATATCTGGCCTCACTCAGTGGGTTAAGGATCCGGCATTGCAGTGAGCTATGGTGTAGGTCACAGATGTGGCTTAGATCTGGCGTTGCCGTGGTTGTGGCATAGGCCAGCAGCTGTAGCTCTGATTTGACCCCTAGCCTGGGAACCTCCATATGCTGCATGTGTGGCCCTAAAAAAAAAAAAAAAAAGCATTATATCTGATCATTTTCTTATCAAAGGAGATTTCTTTTTTTTTCTTTTTTTTTTTGTCTTTTGTCTTTTGTTGTTGTTGTTGCTATTTCTTGGGCTGCTCCCGAGGCATATGGAGGTTCCCAGGCTAGGGGTTGAATCGGAGCTGTAGCCACCGGCCTACGCCAGAGCCACAGCAACACGGGATCCGAGCCGCATCTGCAACCTACACCACAGCTCACAGCAACGCCGGATCGTTGACCCACTGAGCAAGGGCAGGGACCGAACCCGCAACCTCATGTTTCCTAGTCGGATTCGTTAACCACTGCGCCACGACGGGAACTCCGGAGATTTCTATATAACATATTGGGCCCATGAAACTCAAGATTAATTTATTGTAAACAAAATACTTATGGTGTTTATTGTTTTCTTCTGTTGTTTCAGTAGATTTTCCTCTCAAAAATTTGAACATATATATATATATATTTTCAGTTAAATGAATATTTATATTTTACTGACTATAGTCTTTACAGTAAGAAATACATTATGATGTTAGATTCTATTTTTATTTAAAACATTTTCTATTTGCTGAATGTTACAAGTGTTGGTTGGAAATTTTTTCCCATTATTCCTTAAATCCTCCTCTATAACCCTTCCTTTCTTTATTCAAGGACCTCAGCATTACCTGACCAACTAGTACAGGCTTTATATCATTATAGCTAATGATCAGATTATGCAGTACATTGAAAGTTTTGGAAGTTATGCCAACAAATCTTCATAAAATGGAAAATAACTCATCTGACAAATTCTTTCAAGGTAGTTGTATTTGAATTGAACTCTTTGAGGCTGGTTTATTGTTGTTTTGAATTGATCCTTATAAGAATCAACTTACTGCTTATGAACAGTATCCATGAATAGAAGCCAGAAATTCTATATAGGTATTATGTTTCTTTATTCTACTTTGATTACTTCGATGACTATACCATTAAACATCTTTTAATGTGAATTCCTAGTGTCCTTTATTCTTGAAGTATATTTTGACAAAAAAGTGATTGATTGATTGATTGATTTTTGGTCTTTTTTTTTTTTGTCTTTTTGAGGACCACACCCGTGGCATATGGAGGTTCCCAGGCTAGGGGTCCAATCAGAGCTGTTGCTGCTGGCCTGCACCACAGCCACAGCAACGTGAGTTCCGAGCCGCGTCTGCGACCTACACCACAGCCCATGGCAACACTGGATCCTCAACCCCCTGAGTGAGGCCAGGGATCGAACCCGCAAGCTCATGGTTCCTAGTTGGATTCGTTTCTGCTGTGCCATGATGGGACCTCCTGATTACTTTATATTTTATGTCCAAATAAACACAAAAGCTTTATTAGTCCTTGCTTATGACTTACTGGCAAGTTTTTTTAAATAATTTCATTCATTAAAGATTTTAGGGTTAAATAAAGGTTTGGGTCTTGTGTTATATCTGTGGAGAACTCCAGGGAGTATCATTTTGATAATACGGGAAATTCTCCATAGGAGATGAATCAAGAGAACATCAATGTGATAGTGGTTAAAAAGATTATTATTAGAGTTATAACTCCAAAAGCCATTTATAAATGTCTTTCCATTGTATTTTATTTTACTTTTTTTCTGAAAACCAAGCAAAATGTATTCAACTTCCTATAAGTATCCTATAGATCTATAAATTCTAGTTTCAACATCCTTCAAAGATATATCTAAAGGTAATCCCTTAAAAATTAACTGTGATATATGATTTTGCTTTAAAAATAGTAAAGTGTACTAGGATACTTTTATATTCTAGTTTATAGGAATATTGTGTGTCACTTCAGGATGAATCAGAATTCATAACTACTGAAGATATGAAAATGTAACAAAAATTATACCTTGGAGATAACTAATTATTCAGGAATGATAGTATGCCAATTAGATTGAGAAAAGGAAACATCCCAAAACACATGTGATTAAGATATAAAAATAAGGAGATATAGGTCTTTTTCAAAGACCGAAAAACTGAGGTCAAGAAACATAGGTAACTTGATTGGTAGAATCATTTAGCTGCAGATTTCACAAAAAGATGGTATTGTGTTTTTCTCCATGGAAGTTAATGTAACTATCCGTGTTACTCAGAAAGCTGTCAGATCTTAATTTATTTATTTTCTATTTATTCTCATTCACTCTAATCAGCTTCACTTCTGCTCAGTGATTTGTAGTAGAGAAGGAGAGAAGCACTCTTAGAATAAAAATTTGATTGGCAAGGACCATAAGACATTTATAAAGAACAGATTTTTTAAACAACCGTTGATGTATAATTCATATACCATAAAACATATCCACTTAAAATGTATAATTCAACAGATTTTTAGTATATTTACAGAATTGAGCAACCATCAACCATCACCAAAATGGATTTTAGAACATTTTTATCAGCTCATGAAGAAACTCTACAATCTTTACCTGTCAGCCCCGATATCCTGTTCTCTCAAGCTCCTGGAAAATACCTATATAATTTCTTTTTCTATAAAGTTGCCTGCTTTGGCATTTCATATAAACGGAATCACACACTATGTGATTTCTTGTGACTGATTTATTCATTTAGCATATTTTTTAGGTTTATCCATGTTAAAGCATGTATCAAAATTCAGTCCTTTGAATAGCCGTGTAATACTCCATTGCATAGATATACCACCACTTCTATCCATTTATCAGTTGATAGACATTTGGATTATTTTCAGTTTTGGCTATTATGAATAATGCTGCAGTGGACATTCATGAATCAGTTTTTGTGTGAATTTATATTCTCATTTTTCTTGGATGTATACCTAGGACTGGAAAGTTTGGGTCATATAGAATTTTCATGTGGAATTTCTGTGTAATTTTTTAGAAACTTCCAGATCTATTTATAAAGTGGCTGCATCAGTTATGTTCCTTCCAGCAATCTCTGCACATCCTTGTCAATATTTGTTATTATCTATCTTCTAATTGTAGCCATTCTAGTAGGTATGAGGCAGTATCTCATGTTTTTTTTTGTTTATTTTTTTAGTTGAGGAAAAACCAGTGTAAACATGTATTAGTTTCAGGTGTGTAACATAATATTTTGATTGATGTATATACTACAAGGTGATCACCACAATAAAACTAGCTACCACCCATCATCTTACAACTGAACTTCCCCACCCATTTTGGCAATCTCCCAACTCCCTTCTCTTCTAATAACCATTGATCTGTTCTTTATGAGTATCGCTTTGTTAATTTGTTTTGTTTTTTAGATTCCACATATAAATGAATAATAAAGTATTTGTCTTCTGTATCTGAATTATTTCACTTAGCATAATACCCTCAAAGTCCATCCATCTTCTTGTGAATGGCAAGATTTCTTTCTTTTTTCTGGCTATGTAGTATCCCATTGTGTATATATGTATGTTTGTACATATGTGTGTGAGTATATACACACACACACACGTTTGTATATATATATATATATATATGCATCACAATGTTTTTATCCGTTCGTCTATTGATGGACACTTAGGTTGTTTCCATATATTGGCTGCAGTGAATGTTGGGATGCATACATCTGTTTGAATTACTGCTTCTATATTTTTAAAATAAATATACATAAGTGAAATAGCTAGATCACGAGGTAGTTCTCTTTTAATTTTTTGAGGAATCTCCATATTGTTAGGGCTACACAAAGTTACATTCCTACAGTGTATGAGGGTTCCCTTTTCTCATATACTTAACCAAGAATGGTTATTTCTTAACTTTGATAAAAGCTATTCTAACAGGTCTGAGGTGATAGTTCATTGTGATTTTGATTTGCAGGACCCTAATACTAGCTTTGTTGAACATCTTTTCAAGTGACTATTGTCTATTTGTATATCTCATTTGGAAGATTGTCTACTAAAACTATTTATTTATCTTCTATTGAATATTTTAGCTTATATTTTTCAGATGTTAACCCCTTAATGGATATATTATTTGTAAATATCTTCTCCCATTAAGTATGTTACCTTTTCATTTTGATGATAGTCTCCTTTGCTCTGCAGATTTTTAGTTTAATGTGTTTTCATTTGTTTATTTTTGCTTTTGTTGCTTTTATTTTTGGAGCCAACCCTAAAAATCCAATTTTTTTTTTTTTGTCTTTTTGCCATTTCTTGGGCTGCTCCCGGGGCATATGGAGGTTCCCAGGCTAGGGGTCCAATCGGAGCTGTAGCTGCCAGCCTATGCCAGAGCCACAGCAACATGGGATCCGAGTCACGTCTGCAACCTACACCACAGCCCACGGCAATGCCGGATCGTCAACCCACTGAGCAAGGGCAGGGATCAAACCCGCAACCTCATGGCTCCTAGTCGGATTCGCCAACCACTGCGCCACGACGGGAACTCCAATGTCATATCAATATTAAGGAGCTTATCACCTATATTTTCTTTTAGGAGTTTTATGGCTTCACGATTACACTAAAATCTAAAAGCCACTTTAGTTAATTTTTTTTTTGTCTTTTCTATGGCCGCACCCACGGCATATGGAGGTTCCCTGGGTAAGGGTCTAATTGGAGCTGTAGCTGCTGGACTACACCACAGCCACAGCAATGCCAGATCTGAGCTGTGTCTGTGACCTATATCACAGCTCATGGCAATGCTGGATCCTCAACCCACTGAGTGAGGCCAGGGATCGAACACACAACCTCATGGTTCCTAGTCAGATTCATTAACCACTGAGTCATAACAGGAACTCCAGTTAATTTTTTTATATGGTTTAAGATAGTGGTCTAGTGTCAGTCTTTTGCCTCTGGGTGACCAGTACTCCCAACACAAGTTTTTAAAGAGAGTGTCCTTTCTCCATTGTATATTCTTTCCTACTTTGTTGTAAATTCGTTCACCATATTTATGGAGGTATATTTCTATGCTCTGTATTCTAGTCCATTAATGTGTGTCTATTTTTATGACATTACTATACTGTTTGGATTATTATAGTTTTGTAATATGGTTTGAAATCAGAGCATGTGTTATTTACAACATTGTTCTTTCGCAATATAGCTTTGGCTATTGGGGATCTTTTTGGATTCCATACCAATTTTGTTCTTCTTCTGTGAAAAATACACATTGGAATTTCAATATGGATTGCATTGAAATATAGGTTGCTTTGAATAGTATGGATATTTTAACAATATTAATTCTTTTTTTTTTTGCCTTTTTTTGAGCCCACCCACAATATATGGAAGTTCCCAGACTAGGAGTCGAATTGGAGCTACAGCTGCCGGCCTATGCCACAGCCACAGCAATGAGGGATCCAAACCACATCTGTGACCTACACTGCAGCTTATGGCAATGCTGGATCCTTGACCCACTGGGCGAGGGCAGGGATCAAACCTGCCTCCTCACAGATACTAGTCAGATTCGTTTCTGCTGTGCCAAAATGGGAACTCTATAATATTCATTCTTTTAATCCATGCAGATGAGATATCTTTTCATTTATTTATGTCTTCTTTGATTTCTTTCATCAGTGGCTTATAGTTTTCAGTGTACATGTTTTTTATTTCATTGGTTACATTTATTCCTAGTTATTTTATTCTTTCAGATACAATTTTAAATGAATTTGTTTTCTTAATTTTTTTTCTGATTGTTCATTATTAGTGTATAGAAATTTAAGAAATTCTGTATATTGATTTTTTTTGTTTTGCAACTTTACTGAATTAATTTACTGGCTCTGAAATTTTTTTATTGGAGTCTTTAATGTTTTTAAATATATGGTATTGCATCATCTGCAAATAGTGACAAATTTCTTTCTTTCTTTCCAGCTCAAATGATTTTTATTTATTTTTCTTGCCTAATTCCTCTGGCTAGGACTTCAAATATTATGTTGGATAAAAGTGGTAAGAGTGGATAGCTTTGTCTCATTCCTTATCTTAGAGGGATAGCTTTTAGCTTTTTTTTTGTTGTTGAGAATGATGTTAGCTGTGGATATTTTTAATATATGGCCTTTATTATGTTGCAGCACTTTCCCTCATGAGTTTTTATTGTAAATTGATGTTGGGTTTTGTCAAAAGCTTCTTCTGCATCTGTTGAGATGATTGTACTATTTTAATTCTTATTTTAATGTGGTATATCATATTGATTACTTCGCACATGTTGCACCATCCTTGCATTCCTGAAATAAACCTTACTTGATTACATTGTATAACTTTTTTAATGTATTGTTGATTTCAGTTTCCTAATATTTTATTGAATATTTCTGCATCAGGAATATTGGTCTATAATTTTCTTTTTTGTGTAGCATCCTCGTCTCATTTTGGTATCAGGGTAATATTGACCTTATTAAATGAGATAGAAAGTTTTCCCTCCAATTTTCTACAGGTGTTTGAGAAGAATAGTCATTCAATGACTGAATGATTTGCAGAATTCACCAGTGAATTCACCTGGTCCTGGGATTTATTTTGGGAGGTTTTTGATAACTGTTTCAACCTCTTTACTAGTGATTTATCTATTCATATTTTCTATTTCTTCAAGATTCAGTATTGGAATTATGCATGTTTCTAGACATTCATTTTTTATAAGTGTTCCAATTTTTGGTGTAGAATTGTTTATTATAATCTTTTATCTTTTGTATCTATGATGTAAGTTGTAAATTCTTTTCTTTCACTTTTTTATTTTATTTATTTGATCCCTCTCTCTTTCTCTTGGTGTGTCTTGATAAAGATTTGTCCATTTTATTTCTCTTTGCTAAGAACCAGCTCTTAGTTTCATTGATCTTTTCTTATGTTTTTCTCTTTAATTTTCATTCTGGTATTTATTATTTCCTCCCTTCTACTAAATTTAGGCTTTATTCTCCTTTTTTTTAGCTTCTTTGATGTGTAAAGTTAGATGGTTTATTTGAGAATTATTTTGAAGAAGGCCTGTTTTGAGGTGAACTTCCCTCTTAGAATGGATTTTGCTGCATCCCATACATTTTGGAATGTTATATTCACATTTTCATTTCTCTCAAGGTATTTTTTTCATTTCTCCTTTGTTTTCTTCATTGACCTATGGGTTGTTCAATAGCATGTTGTTTAATGTCCACATATTGGTGTTTTTTTCTAGTTTTCTTCCTTTATTTCTAGCTTCACATCAATTTATCAGAAAAAATAACTGATATGATTTCAAACTTTATTAAATTTACTAAGGTTAGTTTTGTGGCCTAGCATGTGATATACCCTGGAGAATGTTCAATTTGCACTTGAGAATAATGTGTATTCTGCTGCTTTAGGATGGAATATTGTATATAATTATATAGACTATCTGGTCTAATGTGTCATTTAAGGCTAATATTTCCTTATTGATTTTCTGTCTGGGTGATCTATCTATTGATGTTAGTGAGATTTGAAAGTCCCCGGTATTATTGTATTGCTGTCAATTTCTACCTTTATTTCTGCTACTATTTGCTAAAGCAAATATTTAAGTTCTCCTATGTTGGGTGCACAGATATTTACAAATGTTTTATGACTTCATTGAATTGATCCATTTATTATTACATCCTTCTTTGACTTTTATTATAGTCATTGTTTTAAAGTCTGTTTTGTCTCTGATACAAGCTTAGTTACACAGCTTTCTTTTTGTCTCCATTTGTGTGGAATATAATTTTCTATCCCCTTTCTTTCAGTTTTTTTTTTATGGCCTTATATCTGAATTTGGTCTCTTTAGGCAACATAGAAATGATTCTTGTTTTTTTCATCCATATGGCAACTCTATGACTTTTGATTAGAGGACTTTGGCCATTTATATTTAAAGTTATTATTTATAGTGATGTAACTTATTGGCCTTTGGTTAATTCATTTCTACCTGTTTTTGTAGTTCCTCTCTATTCCTTTCTATTTCTCTTACTCTCTTCCCTTGTGGCTTGATGTCTTTTTTCAGTTATATTTATTTATCATTATCTTTTATGTATCTACTCTACATTTTTTGCTTTGTGGTAACCATGTGGTTCACATATAATTACATTATAAATAGCGTGTATACATATATGTATACACACTAGGAACTTGAATTTGAATGCATTCTTAATCTTTACATTTTTTTTGGAGTTCCCATCATGACTCGGCAGAAATGAATCTGACTAGTAACCATGAGGCCAGATCAATCCCTGGCCTTGCTCAGTGGATTAAAGCTCTGGTGTTGCTGTGAGTTATGGTGCAGTTCACAGACATGGCTTGGATCTGGTGTTCCTGTGGCTGTGATGTATGCTGGCAGCGGTAGCTCCGATTCAACCCCTAGTCTGGAAACCTTCATATGCCACAGGTGCAGCCCTAAAAAGACAAAAAAATTTAAAAAATATTAAAATAAAACTCTACATTTTTACTTCCCCCACATTTTATGTTTTTGATGTCATAATTTACATCTTTTTATTTTGTGTATCCTTTATTTTTACAGTTAATTTAATAACTTCTGTCTTTTTTTTTGTCTTTTTGCTATTTCTTTGGGCCGCTCCCGTGGCATATGGAGGTTCCCAGGCTAGGGGTCTAATCTGAGCTGTAGCCACTGGCCTACACCAGAGCCACAGCAACGCAGGATCCGAGCCGCATCTGCAACCTACACCACAGCTCACAGCAACGCGGGATCGTTAACGCACTGAGCAAGGGCAGGGACCGAACCCGCAACCTCATGGTTCCTAGTCGGATTCGTTAACCACCGCGCCACGACGGGAACTCCAATAACTTCTGTCTTTTAGCCTTCATACTAGCTTTATAAGTACTTACAACACTACTTGTACTGTTTATTTCCCTTTACTGAAGAGAATTTTACTTTCATGTACTTTTTTGTAGTTAGTGCTTTTTCCATTTCAGATTAAAGAAGTCCCTTTAACATTTTTGTGGGAATTCCTGTTATGGCTCAGTAGAAACGAAGCTGACTAGATCCATGAGGATGCAGGTTTGATCCCTGGCTTTGCTCAGTGGGTTAAGATCCAGCATTTCCATGAGCTGTGCTGTAGGTCACAGACGTGGCTCAGATTCTGAGTTACTGTGGTCATGTTGTAGGCCAGTAGCTATAGTTCTGATTTGACCAGTAGCTTGGGATCCTCCATATGCTATGGGTGCACTCCTAACAAGACAAAAATAAAATAAAAATAAAAATAAAAGTAAATTTCTTGGACTACCAATTTAATGGTCATGAACTTTTTCTTTTGCTGTGTATAAAACTTTTAATTACCTCTTCTTTGATTTTGAATGATAGCCTTGCTGGGTAGAGTATTTCTTTTCTTTTCTTTTTCTTTTTTTTTTTGAAGTCACCAAAAGTGATAGGATTGTATTTGAATTCAACAATTATTTTTGTGTCACTGCTGCATTCACAACATGCTAGAAGCATATTTGGTAATTTTTTTTTAATTTTCCTTTCATTTTTTTAAAAAATTATTTACCCAATACAATTTTTTTCTAATGTACAGCATGGTGACCCAGTTAAACATACATGTATACATTCTATTTTCTCCATTATCATGCTCCATCATAAGTGACAAGACATAGTTCCCAGTGCTACAGAGCAAGGTCGCATTGCTAATCCATTTCAAAGGCAATAGTTTGTATCTATTAACGCCAAGTTCCCCAATCACCCCACTCCCTTCCCCTCCCCCATGGCAACCACAAGTTTATTCTCCAAGTCCATGATTTTCTTTTCTGTAGAAAGGTTCGTGTGTGCCATATATTAGATTCCAGATATAAGTGATATCGTATGGTACTTGTCTTTCTCTTTCTGACTTATTTCACTCAGGATGAGAGTCTCTAGTTCCATCCAGGTGGCTGCAAATGGCAATATTTTACTCTTTTTTATGGCTGAGTAGTATTCCATTGTGTATATATACCACATCTTCCTAATCCAATCATCTGTCGATGGACATTTGGGTTGTTTCCATGTCTCCATGTCTTGCCTATTGTGAATAGAGCTGCAATGAATATATGGGGGCATGTGTCTTTTTCAAGGAAAGTTTTGTCTGGATATATGCCCAAGAGTGAGACTGCTGGGTCATATGGTAGTTCCATGAATAGATTTCTAAGGTATCTCCATACTGTTCTCCATAGTGGTTGTACCAGCTTCCATTCCCACCAACAGAGCAGGAGGGTTCCCTTTTCTCCACACCCCCTCCACCATTTGCTATTTGTGGACTTATTAATGATGGCCATTCTGACTGGTGTGAGGTGGTATCTCATGGTAGTTTTGATTTGCATTTCTCTAATGATCAGGGATGTTTTGAAATTTTTCATGTGCTTGTTGGCCACCTGTATGTCTTCCTTGGAAAAATGTCTCTTCAGGTCTTTTGCCCATTTTTCCATTGGGTGGTTAGCTTTTTTGCTGTTGAGTTGTACAAATTGCTTGTATGTTCTAGAGATTAAGCCCTTGTCAGTTGCATCATTTGAAATTCTTTTCTCCCATTCTGTAAGTTGTCTTTTTGTTTTCTTTTTGGTTTCCTTTGCTGTGCAAACATTTGTCAGTTTGATTAGGTCTGATTGGTTTATTTTGGATTTTATTTCTGTTGGTTTGGGAGACTGACCTGAAAAAGTATACATAAAATTGATGTCAGAGAATGTTTTGTCCATGTTCTCTTCCAGGAGTTTGATTGTGTCTTGTCTTATATTTAAGTCTTTCAGCCATTTTGAGTTTATTTTTGTACATGGTGTGAGGGAGTGTTCTAGTTTCACTGATTCGCGTGGAGCTGTCCAGTTTTCCCAGCAATGCTTACTGAATAGACTTTGTTTTTCCCACTTGATATTCTTGCCTCCTTTGTCAAAGATTAATTGACCATAGGTGTCTGGGTTAGTTTCTGGGTTCTCTATTCTGTTCCATTGGTCTGTCTGTTTGTTTTGGTACCAGTACCCACACTGTTTTGATGACTGTGGCTTTGTAATATTGCTTGAAGTTTGGAAGAGTTGTGCTTCCTGCTTGGTTTTTGTTTCTCAGGATTGCTTTGGCAATTCTGGGTCTTTTGTGGTTCCATATACATTTTTGGATTGTTTGTTCTAGTTCTGTGAAAAATGTCATGGGTAATTTGATAGGGATTGCATTGAATCTATAGATTGCTTTGGGTAGTATGGCCATTTTTACAATATTAATTTTTCCCACCCAGGAGCATGGAGTATCTTTCATTTCTTTATATCTTCTTTAATTTCCTTGATTAATGTTTTATAGTTCTCAGCATATAAGTCCTTTACCTCCTCAGTCAGGTGTATTCCCAGATATTTGATTTTTGGGGGTGCAATCTTAAAAAGTATTGTATTTTTGTATTCCCTTTCTAGTATTTCATTGTTAGTATACAGAAATGCAACTGATTTCTGAATATTAATCTGCTACTTTGCTGAATTTGTTGATGAGTTCAAGTAGTTTTTGACTTGAGTCCTTAGGGTTTTCTATGTAGCGTGATAATTTGCACTGGATTTTGCATTGAGTGTTTAAGTCCTATCTTTTTGTCACTCCCACTTGAGCAGAGCTTCTGTTAAGCTAAACTGGGGACCAGGCAAAGTGAGACATTGGTTGTTGCAAAAGTACCACAGAGTCTACTTCGAGAGTTTTAGTAGATTCCCCCTCTCTCTCTCTGTCTTTTTATTTTTGTCTCTTTTATAAGGGTGACATTTTTCATGTAGCATTCTGCCCAAGAGAAGTCTTTTTTCCTTTTTACGGCTGTGCCTGTGGCATATAGAAGTTCCCAGGCTAGGAGTCAAATTTGAGCTGTAGCTGCTGCCCTGTGGCACAGCCACAGCAACACCAGAGCTGAGCTGCATTTGCAACCTATGCCACAGCTTTCAACAACACCAGATCCTTAACCCACTAAGCCAAGCCAGGGATCAAACCTGCATTCTCATGGATACTATGTCAGGCTGTTAAACCACTAAGCCACACACATACAACAGGAACTCTGTAGATTTGCTATAATAATTTTTTTTTCTGTTTGTTTACTGTTTGTGTACCTCTGACACTTTCCAGAAAATTTAAGTGCTTAAAACAAATAGAGTTCAGAAGTTTTGCTTGTCTTATTGAGGATTTGGTCCATGGATCTCTTTACAATGCTATATTAGATGACATGATTTTAACTTTCTTAATCTAGTTTTATGTCACCTTTGTTAGCTCTTAGGTTTTATAGAACACTGTGTATGCAGATATTGAAATATAATTCTTGAGAATATTTATATTATTTGTTTCTTAAGTTAATATGAATTTTACCATTATTTTCTTTAATGAAATTCTAGATCCTTCAATGTAAAAATGGAAAATTCAAAAATAAAATAATTGGATCCTCCCCTTACAATTTTATCCCTTCATTTTAAAACCCAAAAGATAAAATTGAATATCTACTGTATTAAGTTCTCAATGCTATATAGTGATTGTTAGTCATAAATTGTGATTTCTGCTATTAAGATGATTAATTTTATATGTTAATGTGACAAGCCTTGGAGTGCCCAGATTATAAATTTTTCTATATGTATGTGATAGTGTTTCTCAATGAGATGAACATTTTATTCCATGGAGTCCATAATGTAGATTGTGCTCTACAATATGGGAGGGTATCATCAATTCATTGAGGGCCTGAATAGAACAAAAGGCAAAGGAAGGAGGAATATATCCCTTTTTTCATGCCTCATTGTTTGAGCTGGGCATCTTTTTTACTAGATAATCCTGCTCTTTGACTGGTATTTATACTATTGGCTCTCTTGGTTCTCAGGCCTTTAGACTTAGACAGAATTAAATGGACAATGTTCCTGGGTTTCCAGCTTCCATAATTATAACAGCAATTCCTCAGAACAAATCTCCTTTTATCAATATATCTGTATGTATTTCTGTTTCTACATCTCTGGAGAACCTTGACTTATACAAACTTTGGTACCAAGCATAGTTTTAGAGGAACATCATTTTAAGAATGAGTTTTCTAAATTTTTTCTAGGATTTCTAGATTTGGCTCTCTAATGTGATTGGTCTTAATTATGCTAATGTTTTTATTTCAAGTATTAAAGGAAAATGCTGAGAGCCCATGGTGTTAACTGTCTAATAGAGATACAAGAAAAGGCTGAATTGATAGTCCTAAGCAACCAAAAAAAAAGTCAAGGAGATTATTGATTCTTTATATGATATTTTTGAGCATTTTTAATAAAGTAATAAATATAATAACCTTGGTAGGTTTCTTTTAATTTCCCATGAAACTTGGTGAGGTAAAGGATGAGCTTAAGCATTCAAATTCCCAGCTCAAGTGCCACATAAGTGACCTAAGAGTTTTTAAGTGTGCCCTGAATGAGATATTTATCTCATATAGCCTCAGTGTTGAAATTGCTGAAAATCAAACACAGGACCTTGTACTGCAACTGGTTGAATGACAGTGCACTTTGAACTTCCAGTTTCATAGGGTATGTACTTTTTTTTTTTTTAAAACAATGGAAAGAATGTTTATTGTGGAAAGAAAATAGTGATACCAATTTAAACAAAGTGTATATGTACAGGTTTTATCTTTTTCTTTTCTTTTTTGCTATTTCTTAGGCTGCTCCTGCGGCATATGGAGGTTCCCAGGCTAGGGATTGTATAGGTTTTATTTTATTTTTTTTTATTTTCCCACTGTACAGCAAGGGGGTCAGGTTATCCTTACATGTATACATTACAATTACATTTTTCCCCCAGCCTTTCTTCTGTTGCAACATGAGTATCTAGACAAAGTTCTCAATGCTATTCAGCAGGATCTCCTTGTAAATCTATTCTAAGTTGTGTCTGATAACCCCAAGCTCCCGATCCCTCCCATCAGGCAGCCACAAGTCTCTTCTCCAAGTCCATGATTTTCTTTTGTAAGGAGATGTTCATTTGTGCTGGATATTAGATTCCAGTTATAAGTGAGATCATATGGTATTTGTCTTTGTCTTTCTGGCTCATTTCACTCAGTATGAGATTTTCTAGTTCCATCCATGTTGCTGCAAATGGCATTATGTCATTCTTTTTTATGGCTGAGTAGTATTCCCTTGTGTATATATACCACTTCTTCCGAATCCAATCCTCTGTCGATGGACATTTGGGTTGTTTCCATGTCCTGGCTATTGTGAATAGTGCTGCAATGAACATGCGGGTGCACGTGTCTCTTTTAAGTAGAGTTTTGTCCGGATAGATGCCCAAGAGTGGGATTGCGGGGTCATATGGAAGTTCTATGGATAGATTGCTAAGGTATCTCCAAACTGTTCTCCATAGTGGCTGTACCAGTTGACATTCGCACCAACAGTGTAGGAGGGTTCCCTTTTCTCCACACCCCCTCCAGCACTTGTTATTTGTGGATTTATTAATGATGGCCATTCTGACTGGTGTGAGGTGATATCTCATGGTAGTTTTGATTTGCATTTCTCTTATAACCAGCGATGTTGAGCATTTTTTCATGTGTTTGTTGGCCATCTGTATATCTTCCTTGGAGAAATGTCTATTCAGGTCTTTTGCCCATTTTTCCATTGATTGATTGGCTTTTTTGCTGTTGGGTTGTATAAGTTGTTTATATATTCTAGAGATTAAGCCCTTGTCGGTTGCATCATTTGAAACTATTTTCTCCCATTCTGTACAAAACTACTTGAACTGATTAATAAATTCAGCAAAGTAGCAGGATATAAGATTAACATTCAGAAGTCAGTTGCATTTCTGTATACCAGCAATGAAATATTAGAAAAGGAATGCAAAAATATAATACCTTTTAAAATTGCACCTCACAAAATCAAATACCTCGGAATACACCTGACCAAGGAGGTAAAGGACCTATATGCCGAGAACTATAAAACTTTAATCAAATAAGTCAAAGAAGATGTAAAGAAATAGAAAGATATTCCATGTTCCTGGATTGGGAAAATCAATATTGTAAAAATGGCCAGACTACCCAAAGCAATCTACAGATTCAATGCAATCCCTGCCAAATTACCCATGACATTTTTCACAGCACTAGAACAAACAATCCAAACATTTATATGGAACCACAAAAGACCCAGAATTGCCAAAGCAATCCTGAGAAACAAAAACCAAGCAGGAGGCATAACTCTCCCAGACTTCAAGAAATACTACAAAGCCACAGTCATCAAAACACTGTGGTACTGGTATCAAAACAGACAGACAGACCAATGGAACAGAATAGAGAACCCGGAAATAAACCCTGACACCTATGGTCAATTCATCTTTGACAAGGGAGGCAAGAACATAAAATGGGGAAAAGAAAGTCTATTCAGCAAGCATTGCTGGGAAACCTGGACAGCTGCATGCAAAGCAATGAAACGAGAACACACCCTCACACCATGCACAAAAATACACTCAAAATGGCTGAAAGACTTAAATATACGACAGGACACCATCAAACTCCTAGAAGAGAACATAGGCAAAACACTCTCTGACATCAACCTCATGAATATTTTCTCAGGTCAGTCTCCCAAAGCAATAGAATTCAGAGCAAAAATAAACCCATGGGACCTCATCAAACTGAAAAGCTTTTGCACAGCAAAGGAAACCAAAAAGAAAACAAAAAGACAACTTACAGAATGGGTATATACTTTTAAATTGAAGGCATTGATTAGAAAAGAATAAGATCTTATAATTTAGAACAGGGACAAGTGGAAAGATCCTGTTGAAGTTGGAGGCATTGAACCACTAAACTCTGATGAGACTTCCTTACTGGAAAAAGAGTTCTCCCCAAACCCAGTAGAATTCACCTCCTCACCCCCAGCATAAGCGGCCACGTCAACTACATTAGAAGTAGCTTCCTGACTCCCAGTGGCAGCAGCATCCACATCCCAAGTAGTATTGGCCTCTCCATCCAAAGCAGTATTATTCTTTTCACCTTAATTTAATGGGATTAACATAGCATTGCATGAGGAAATTGTAATGGCCTCCCCTAAAAGAGTTGCCGTACAGGACAATGCTGATTCTCCTCAGGAGCCACCTCCACCATCCCTCTTTGTTTCTACAAATATAGCTAGATTCAAGCACCATCAGGCCCCTAAAGGTGAGGTCCTACTAGGTCCCTAAAAGCGACCTGTGAAATGGTGCACTGTACTCCTGAAGAACGACTTGCATATTCCATTTTAGGCATTCAGAAATCTGAGGAACCTGTTTGGAAATATATACTAAAAATATGGGATAATAGTAGACAAAACATAAAGTTGGATCAGGCAGAATTTCTTGACGCGAGCACATTAACAAAATGTTATGCATTTAAAATTGTAGTTCATATAGTTAGAAATGTCTCTTAAGACTTTGGTTGGTTAGCTGAAACATGAAAAAATGGCCCACTGTGAGCAAATTGGAACTGTCAGACATGTATTGGTTTAATGTAGCAGGAGGGATTCAACAGCTTAAGGAAACTGGAATGTTAGAGTGGATTTTGTCATTTCAGAACTACTCATCCAAACTGAGAGGATCCAAACTACATACCTTTGCCAACACTATGAGGAATAAATTTGTAATTGAAACCCTTGTATCCCAGAAGAGTTCTGGGTTCATTTTTTTTTTATAGGACCAACCTCACAGTGAGAATCACAGTAACTGAGTTGGAAAACCTAAATGTTATGAGAAAGTTCTTGGAGTGGCATAAGCAAAATGGTGCCATTGGAATTTCTATCCCTGTCCTCCTTAGAAACATCAAATTAAACAACTATGTGCATGTGAAAATACCTTCTCAATAGTGAAGAATTACACTTGAGGGATCACATAATCTGGGTAAAGACAAGAAACAAGAAAAGTTACATTGAGCATGGTAGGAAAGGTATATTCACATTACTTCCATTACTCCTCCTCCAAGCCTGGGCAGGCGAGAACAGAGACACATTCTCCAAGCACTCAGCTTCATCACAAACTACCAAGTCTACCTATCCAAACACCATGTCAAATCTTACAACCTTAGGTGGCCCACAAACTCAGGCCACAGCGTTTATAGCAGCACCTTCTTTCTCCAGTGGCCTCAAGAGACATCCTTGGCTTTAGGCTGCTTGTGGGCTTCTATGAACCCAGACCCTGGTTCACCTTAGCACCTGCCTACTTGAGCAGCCCCAAGCAACTCCCATGGTCCCAGAAAGATTCCACAGCAGAGAGTCCCATATGTTCTAAGGCTCCAGGCTCACCATAGAACCTTCTGTCTCCAACAACCTTAGACAGATCCCCTGAAAGTAAGCTCTCTTCAAGCTCCTGGAATCTCAGGCTCCCAACTCACCTAATTACATGTTGGCTTTATGTAAAACAATATAAAATTCAAAACTTTTAAACTGCTAGAAGATATCACAGGGAATCAACTCCTTAAAATTGGACTTGGGAACAAATTTTTGGTTTTGATACCAAAAGTACAAGCACTAAAAGCAAAAATAAACAATATGAACTAAATCAAGCTAAAAAACACTTCTGTACACTAAAAGAAACAATCAGCAATATAAAATGACATCCTACAGAATGCTACAAAATTTTGCATATCATATATTTGATAAAAGGTTAATATCCAGAGTTCCTGCCATGTCACAATAGGTTAACAATCCTACTGCATTGGTCTGGGTCACTGCAGAGGCATGGGTTCAATCCCCGGTCCAGCACAGTGGGTTAAAGGATCCAGTATTGCTGCAGCTGTGACCTGAGCTGTTGGTCCCAGCTGCAGCTTGGATTCAATATCTAGCCCAGGATCTTCCTTATGCTGTGGGTATGGCCATAAAACAACAAACATTAATATCCAAAATATGTAGGGAATTCATATAACTCAAGAGCAAAATAATGAGCAGTATGATTTAAAAAATGGCCAAAAGACCTGAAAAGACACTATTGCAAAGAAGACATACAAATGCCAACAGGTATGTGAAAAAATACTCAACATCTCTATCAGAAAAATGCAAATCAAAGCCACAATAAAATATCACTTCACACATATATCTGCTATATATACACAAGAGACAGTAAGTGTTAGTAAGCTGTGACAAAAAGGGAACCCTTGTACATTGTTGGTGGAACTGTGTATTGGTGCAGCCACTATGGAAAACACTATGGAAGTTTCTCAAAACATTAAACATAGAACTACCACATGTTCCAGAAATCCCACTTCTGAGTATATATCCAAGTATATTAAATCACTATCTCAAAGAGATATTGGGACCCCTATGTTCACTGCAACATTATTCACAGTAGCCAAAACAAGTAAATAACCTAAGTGCCCATCAATGGATGAATGGATAAAGAAAATATGGTACAAACATACACACACACATGATAGACTATTATTTAGCCAGAATTTTAAAAATTCTACCATTTGTTCAACATGGACAGACCTTGAGGGTATTACGCTAAGTGAAATAAGTTAAAGACAGATAATATATATTCTCACTTCTATGTGGAATATAAGAATTATGATAAGAAAGATAAACTCATAGAAACAGAGAGTAGAATGGTGGTTTCCAGGGGAGGTGGGTTGGGAAAGAATTGTGAGATATTTGTCAGCTATAAGATATATAAGCTCTGGGGTGATTATAAATAATAATACTGAATTATATACTTGAAACATTGTTAAGTGATTAGATCTTTAAAGTTATCATCAATAAAAATATGGCAATTATGTGAGAGGGTGAAGGGATTAACTAACCTTTATCATTTTGCAATATATATGTATTTCAAATCATTACATTGTATGTCTTAAACTTACATATGTTATATGCCAATAATATCTCAAATCTGACAAAAATCAAATAAATCCAAGTAGAGTAATTGAATCCCTGTGTGGCATAAGCCAAATGGTGGCGTTCGCCCTCCAAAAACAAGTTGGGTGCGGTTATTGTAATTGACAGCACAAAGCAGCAGTCACAATAACATGACACTCACAAATCTATTATTATTGGCTAATTGATCATGGTGTTCTTAGAAGAGCAATTGATAAGGAAACCTACGTAATCCTTACTTGATTTGTATAGGCATGTGAACAAAAATCTAATCTGAATTATAAAGACAGGAAGTCATGACTTCTTAATCAATTCCCATATTTGAGTTCATTTACAGACCCCAAGCCCCTTGAATGCAGGAGATCCCAGTTTCCCTTGAGAAAGTACACTGTTATATACCAGAAATTTTATACCATTACTCTTTCTTCTAGCCTTTCCCAAAGGGACCTACAGCCTTTTATCAGAGAAACTATACATAGGGGGATAGGAAAAAAAATCAAACTTCTGAGGTACTACTGGACACTGGCTCCGAACTGTCACTAATTCCAGGAGAGCCAAAACTTCACTATGGCCCATCATGGCTTATGGAGGTTAGGTCATTAATAGAATTATAATATTGGTCTGTCTCATGGTGGGTCCAGTGAGTCCCTGAACCCTTCCTGTGGTTACTTCCCCACTTCCAGACTGTATAAATGGAATATTTATACTCAGAAGCTGGCATGATCCCCCATAAAGATTGCCTGTCCTATAGAATAAGGTATATTATAGAGGAAAAAGTCTGGTGGAAGCCATTAGAATTGCCTCTACCTAGGAAAATAGTAAACTATAAGCATGACTGCATCCCTAGAGGTATTTCAGAGATTAGTGCCACCATCAAGAACTTGAAATATCCAAAAGTGGTGATTCCCACCACACTTCTACTCAGCTTTTTTTTATTTGGCCTTTGCAGAAGGTGGACATTGGAGAATGACAATGGATTATTGCAAGTTTAACTAGGTGGTAACTTCAGCTGCAGCTGTTGTACCAGATGTGGTTTCATGGCTTGAGCAAATTAACACACACCTCTAGTATTATCTATCATGCACATATTGATTTGACAAATCCCTTTTCACCATCCCTCTCCATAAGGCCTGGCAGAAGCAGTTTGCATTCAGCTGTTAAGGCCAGCAATATACCTTCACTCTCTTATTCAGGAGTATAACAATTCTCTAGCCCAATGTAATAATTTAGTTTACATGATGCCTCTGCACAGTATGTAGGTATCATCCACAAGTGGACTGTTGCAGCATGGTACTCCCTCTCTGGGAAATCCCTACACAGCTGTGAAGAGAAATCCTTTCAGTGGGCAGAACTTTGAGCAGTGCACCTGGTTGTTCACTTTGCTTGGAACAGGAAATGGGCAGATGTGCAATTATTCAGGAGTTGAGGCCAAAGATTTGGCTGGATGGTCAGGGATTTGGAAGAAACATGATTGAAAAATTGATGGCCAGAACATTTGGGGAAGAGGTATGTGGATAGATCTCTCTGAATAGGCAATGAATATAAAAATATTAGTATCCCATAGGAATTCTCACTAAAGGGTGATCTCAGAATACGGGGATTTTAATGAGCAAGTGAATAAGATGACCTGTTCTGTGGATACAAGCCAGCCTCTTTGCTGGGCAGCCCTGTCATCACCCAATGGGCTGATCAACAAATTGATTGTTGTGGCCAGGATGGAGGTGATACATGAGCTCAACAACATCAACTTCTACTCAACAAGGCTGACCCATCTATGGCTGCAGTGAGTGCCCAGTCTGCCAACAACAGAGACCAACACTTATTCCCCCAAATGGCACCATCCCCCAGGGTATCAGCTAGCTATCTGGTAGCAGACTGATTACATCATCATCTTCTATTTATTTCATTAGCATCTTAAGGTTTTCAGAGTGCAGGTCTTTTGCCCCCTGAGGTAGATTTATTCCTAGGTATTTTATTCTTTTTGATGGAATGGTACATGAGATTGTTTCCTAATTTCTCTTTCTTATTTTCGTTGCTAATGTATAGAAATGCCACAGATTTCTGTGTATTAATTTTGTTTCTTGAAACTTTACCAAATTCATTAATGAGCTGTGGTAGTTTTCTGCTAGCATATTTAGGATTTTTCTATGTATAGTATCATGAACATATATTGGAACAGCTACCATGGAGAACAGTATGGAGATTCCTTAAAAAAATTAAAAGTAGAGCTTCCATTTGATCCTATAGTCACACTCCTGGATATCTATCCAGAAAACAATGAACATTCAAAAAGATACATACACCCCAATGTTCATTGCAAAACTGTTTATGATATCCAAGACATGGAAGCTACCTAAATGTCCATTGACAGATGAATAGATAAAGAAGATGTGGGCTACTTATACAATGTAATATTACTCAACCATAAAAATAATGAAATATTTCCATTAGCAGCAACATGGATGCACCTAGAGATTGTCATACTAAGTGAAATAAGCCAGACAAAAACAAATATATGATATCACTTATGTGTAAAATCTAAAAAAAGATACATATGAACTTATATACAAAATACTATCAGACCCACAGACTTAGAAAACAAACTTATAGTCACCAAAGGGGAAAAGGGGAGGGATAAATGAGGAGTTTGGGATTAACATATACACATTACTATACATAAAATAGATAATCAACAAGAACCTACTGTTTAGAACAGGAAACTATGCTCAACATTTTGTAATAAACTATAAGTGAAGAGAATCTGAAATACATACATATATATATATATATATATATATATATATATATATATATATATAAAATCAGATCACTTTGCTGTGCACCTGAAACTAACACAGCATTGTAAATCAACTATAATCAATTGATCAATCAAGAAAAAGATTAATCACATTGGATTACTTTCAGCATGGACAGGACAGCATTTTTTTCTTACTAGAATAGATACTGTGGATATGAATTTTCCTTCCATGCACACAGTGCTTCTGCCAAAACTACCATCTATGGGATTACAGAATTCCATACAACATTGCTTCTAATCAGGGAACTCACATCACAGGAAAATAAGCACAGCAGTGGATCATATTCATGAAATTTAATGACCTTTTTGTGTTCCCCACAATTCTGAAGGAGCTAGCTTGACAGAATAATGTAATGGCTTTTTAAAGACTCAGTTACAGTACTAGCAAGGTGGCAATACCTCCCGTACAGGACCAAAGTTCTCCAGAAGGCTGTATACCCTTGGAATCAGTGTCCAATATATGGTGCCATTTCTCTAATAAGCCAGAATTCATGGATTCAAGATTAAAAGGCTAGGAGTTCCCGTTGTGGCACAGTGGTTAACGAATCCGACTAGAAACCATGAGGTTGCGGGTTCGATCCCTGCCCTTGCTCAGTGGGTTAACGATCCGGCGTTGCCGTGAGCTGTGGTGTAGGTCGCAGACATGGCTCGGATCCCCCGTTGCTGTGGCTGAGATGTAGGCTGGCAGCTACAGCTCCGAGGAGACTCCTAGCCTGGGAACCTCCATATGCCGTGGGAGTGGCCCAAGAAATGGTAAAAAGACCAAAAAAAAAAAAAAAGATTAAAAGGCTAGAAATGGATGTGGCACCACTCATTATTATCCCTAGTGATCAACTAGCAAATTATTTGCTTTCTGTTCCCATGATTGTGGTATGTTCTCCTGAAGGTCTTAGTTCCAGAGGCAGAAACACTTCCACCAGAAGACAGAACAATGATTTCATTGAAGTATAAGTTAAAACTGCCGTTCTGCCACATTTGGCTTCCTTATGCCTGTAAATCAATGGGTGAAGAAGGATATTGCATTGTTGGCTGGGGAGACTGATACTATCAAGGGGTAGTTGCATTACTAGTCTACAATGGAGGTACGAAAGAATATGTCTGGAACAAAGGAGATACCTTAGGATGTCTTTTAATATTACTATGACTTTGATTAAGGTTAACGGAAAACCACAACAGACCAATCTGTGCAGGAATAGTAATGGTCCAGACCCTTTAAGAATTAGTTTGAGTCACCTACCAGGTAAAGAAACACAACCAGATGAGGTGAGGTGCTTGCTGAAGGCAAAGGGAACAGAATGGGTCATGGAAGAAGGTAGTTATAGACATCAGCTACAACCACATTACCAGTTACAGAATCGAGGATTGTAAATGTCATGTCTTTATCTTGTTACAAATATATTTGTGTGTGTGCATTATGTTTATTTTATCTTTTTACCTTTTTTTTTGTCTTTTTAGGGGCACATTTGTAGCATATGAAGTTTCCAGTCTAGGCCATAATGAGAACTGTAGCTGCTGGCCTATACCACAGCAACAGCAATGCCAGATCTGAGCTGCATCTGCAAACTACAGCACAGCTCAACGGCCACGCCGGATCCCTAACCCACTATGTGGGGCCAGGGATTGAACCCATGTCCTCATGGATATTAGTTGGGTTCTTAACCCACTGAGCCACAGTGGGAACTCCTCTTTTATTTTATTTCATTATCAAGTAACATAAAATGTAATGATTTTATATCAGTATATAGGTATTATGAATTTCATAGTATTTGAGTTATGGAATATCAAGAAGAGGCATAAATATTACTTAAAGACTTCACCTCCTCTTCTGGGGAAGAAGTCAGTGCATTTTTAGTTGTACACAGGATAGTTTTATCATGTTCAGTTAGATTATGACCTTGCTATTGTCTTTATTTTAGGACAAAGAATAGTTTAAGGAGATACATCCTGGTGCCAAGCTGCCAAGGAGTGGACTTCTGATGGTTACTTTTTTGTGTCAACTTGATTGGCCACAGTGTATCCATATTAAACCTTATTTTGGGGTATTTCTATGTGTATTTCCAGATGAGATAAGCATTTGATTTGGTGGAATTAGTAAGTATATGAGTCTCATCAATGTGAAGGATCATCATTTAATCCACTAAAGTCCTGAATAAAATAGAAGGCAAAGGAAGGAGAAATTTGTCCTTTTTGCTGTTGAGCTTGGATATATCATTTCATTTTCTCCTGCCCTCAGATTGGGTTTTACTCCTTTAGTTCCCCCTGGTGTTCATGCCTTCCAACTCAAACTGAATTACGCTACAGGTTTTCTTGGGTCTCCAGCTTGCTGATTAATTGGGACTTCTTAGCTTCCACAACCATGTGAGCCAGTTGCCCATGGAGAACCCTGACTCTACAGTCCTTAAAGAGCTTTCAGTTCAGGGGATAGAGAAAGACATGTCCTATCTAGTATGGGTAGCTTCTTCCCAGTTCCTCATGGATCCTTTCATATATCCTGATGATTCCATTCATTATCGTAACACTGCAGGACATTGACTTTTTCCTCCCCAGGGAAGGAGTTATGGAAATGAGTGAAATCTTTGCTAAAAATAAGCTGAGCATGCTTGATTCAATTCTTTTCTCCCTCTCCACTTCTATCCTTCTAGGCTCCACATTCACTTTGGAGTCACATTTCCTACAGGGGTCATTTGCTCTAATTTCCTTCTATATGGCTTAATTTTTATGGGGTCAGACTATATTCCTAATGGAAAGTAGAGCTTGAGAGTAAATATGGCTTAATAGAAAACTTAGGAAATATATAGGGAGTGGTTGATACAAATATACAGGTAGAACTAGAGATTATTCATGTAGGTTGTGGTCGAATGGAGTGTCCATTGGCAATTCATTGGGTTTCCAAGGACAGTTGAGTAAATGGTGGGAGAGAGTGTCTGGTGGAAATGGTGCATTAACAGAATGTTAAGCAGATTTTTCCTTTTGTAATATCTTGAATATGCCTTGGTTTTCTTTGTCTTCACATTTTCAAGTTTATTTATGGACTTCCTTACATTCCCCCAATAAATTAATTTTCAATTTAAGTTAGTCAAATGTGATTTCTTTTATTTGCAACTAAGAACCATGTACATGCTCTGTTATTTGTAAGATAAAAATACTATTAGAAGACATCTCTCAAAATTGTTATGAGCACTTTATGAGGACATTCAAGATTTCAGCATTGTAGGACATCTAATAAATGTCTATAAATGTTATTTTAGACATGTATCATGCTGACAGAGTCCAACAGGTCTGTTAATATGAGCACAGATACTAATCAAAACAGTAAAAATCATTTAAATGAATTATGTCATTTAGCATAGTCTTGGCAAAATAGAGAAAATATATCAGTATGTCAATTCGTTTTTTTTTATTTTGCATTTTGTTGTTGTTATTGTTTTCGTTGTTGTTGTTGCTATTTCTTGGGCCGCTCCCGCGGCATATGGAGGTTCCCAGGCTAGGGGTCGAATCGGAGCTGTAGTCACCGGCCTACGCCAGAGCCACAGCAACGTGGGATCCGAGCCGCGTCTGCAACCTACACCACAGCTCACGGCAACGCCGGATCGTTAACCCACTGAGCAAGGGCAGGGACCGAACCCGCAACCTCATGGTTCCTAGTCGGATTCGTTAACCACTGCGCCACGACGGGAACTCCTTTTTTTTTTTTTTTTTTTGTCTTTTGTTGTTGTTGTTGTTGTTGTTGTTGAGTATGTCAATTCTTACAGTACAATGGCTAGCTAACATTTTAGTTATCAAAGTCATACGAAATGTAATATATGTTGAAATTATAAAAATCAAATGGGCAAATTAAAAATATATGTCATCATAGACTGATTTGAAACTATTGTGAAAAATAAAAATGTTCTAGCTTAAGTACCTGAAAGTTATCATTTCAATAAATATTGAGGGAGAAAAATCTGCATTTCTCACATATTTAGGAAACTCATATTTATCAAACAAAATTTATTTTTGAAATATATTAACTTAATTTAAGCAATTTAGTTAAAAGAGAAAACCACAGTTGATGAGAAGTATGCCAATGACTAAGATTGATATAATTTTTCTATTCAATAGAAAGGTACTAGTTTGCCTTTTACCCAAAAGCAAAATATTCTATTATTTCAGTAAAATCTAAAAGCAGGTATCTGATATCAGGGCTTCACATTACACATTAAAGATTAGAGTTCTAAACTGTTTTGCTAATTAAAATTACACAGAATCAAATAAGGCAATTTTAATTTAAAAATTGCACCTCAGAATTCCTGTCGTGGCTCTGTGGAAACGAATCTGACTAGTATCCATGAGGATGTAGGTTTGATCCCTGGCCTTTCTCTGTGGGTTAAGGATCCAGTGTTGCCTGAGCTGTGTTGTAGGCCTACTGCACCAGGCTGTGGATCAACCTTGTGCCTCAACAGTGACCTGAGCTGCTGCAGAGGTAATGCTGGATCTTTAACCCTCTGTGCCACATTGGGAACTCCCAAGATCCTGGCTCACCTGTGGAGCTTTTTTTGCTATTAGGTTGAAGAATTTCTTTATGTATTTTGACTTTAAAGCTTTTATCCGTTACATGATTTGCAAATATTTTCTCCCATTTCATAGATTATCTTTTTTGTATATTGATGGTTTCCTAAGCAGAAGCTTTTTAATTTTTTACAGTTTCAAAAATCTAGTTTTGTTTTGTTTTTTTTTTTGCCTCTGCTTTTAATGTCATATATAAGAAAACATTGCTTATGACATAAATGATACGTGACAATTGTCTTGAAGATTTTTCTTGTTTTCTTCATTAGTTTTATAGTTTCAAGTCTTTTTTTTTTTTTTTTGTCTTTTTGCTATTTCTTGGGCTGCTCCCCCGGCATATGGAGGTTCCCAGGCTAGGGGTCGAATCGGAGCTGTAGCCTCTAGCCTATGCCATAGCCACAGCAACGTGGCATCCGAGCCGTGTCTGCAACCTACACCACAGCTCACAGCAACGCTGAATCGTTAACCCACTAAGCAAGGGCAGGGACCGAACCCGCAACCTCATGGTTCCTAGTTGGATTCGTTAACCACCGTGCCACGATGGGAACTCCTCAAGTCTTTTTGTTTGTTTGTTTGGTTTTTTTTTTTTTTTTTTTGCTTTTCAGGGCTGCACCCATGGCACATGGAGGTTCACAGGCGAGGGGTCAAATTGGAGCTACAGTTCTGGCCTACGCCACAGCCACAGCCACAGCAACACGAAATTCAAGCCATGTCTGCGACCTTCACTACAGCTCATGGCAACGCAGATTCCTTAACCCACTGAACAAGGCCAAGGATCAAACCTGCAAGCTCATGGATCTTGGTCAGTTTGTTAACCACTGAGCCATGATGGGAACTCCTCAAGTTTTATATTTAAGTTTTTAATTGACTTTTATTTGATTTTTGTTTGTGATGTAAAACAAAAGTACAGATTTCCCAACACCATATTTTTTTTAACTTTGGGAATGGCAATGATTTTTATTTATTCATTTGTAAATGGATATTTATTTTAATTTTTTAAGTTTTTATGTTTATTTATTTGTATTTTATGATTTTTATTTTTTCCATTATATCTACTTTACAGTGCTCTGTGAATTTTCTGCTATACAGCAAGGTGACCCAATCACACATACATGTATACATTCTCTTTTCTCACATTATCATCCTCCACCATAAGAGACTAGATATAGTTCCCAGTTCTATGCAGCAGGATCTCATTGCTTATCCATCCCAAAGGCAATAGTTTGCATCTATTAACCCCAAATTCCCAGTCCATCCCACTCCCCCCCTCCCCTTTGGCAACCACAAGTCTGTTCTCCAAGTTCATGTGTTTCTTTTCTTCTTTTTAATTTTTAAAAAAATTTTTTTCATACTGTACAACAAGGGGATCGAGTTATCCTTACAGGTATACATTTTTTCCCCCACCCTTTGTTTGGTTGCAATATGAGTATCTAGACATAGTTCTCAATGCTACTCAGCAGGATCTCCTTGTAAATCTATTCTAAGTTGTGTCTGATAACCCCAAGCTCCCGGCCCCTCCCACTCCCTCCCTCTCCCCCCAGGCAGCCACAAGTCTATTTTCCAAGTCCATGATCTTCCTTTCTGTGGAGATGTACATTTGTGCTGGATATTAGATTCCAGTTATAAGTGAGATCATATGGTATTTGTCTTTGTCTTTCTGGCTCATTTCACTCAGGATGAGATTCTCTAGCTCCATCCATGTTGCTGCAAATGGCATTATGTCATTCTTTTTTATGGCTGAGTAGTATTCCCTTGTGTATATATACCACTTCTTCCGAATCCAATCCTCTGTCGATGGACATTTGGGTTGTTTCCATGTCCTGGCTATTGTGAATAGTGCTGCAATGAACATGCGGGTGCACGTGTCTCTTTTAAGTAGAGTTTTGTCCGGATAGATGCCCAAGAGTGGGATTGCGGGGTCATATGGAAGTTCTATGGATAGATTGCTAAGGTATCTCCAAACTGTTCTCCATAGTGGCTGTACCAGTTGACATTCGCACCAACAGTGTAGGAGGGTTCCCTTTTCTCCACACCCCCTCCAGCACTTGTTATTTGTGGATTTATTAATGATGGCCATTCTGACTGGTGTGAGGTGATATCTCATGGTAGTTTTGATTTGCATTTCTCTTATAACCAGCGATGTTGAGCATTTTTTCATGTGTTTGTTGGCCATCTGTATATCTTCCTTGGAGAAATGTCTATTCAGGTCTTTTGCCCATTTTTCCATTGATTGATTGGCTTTTTTGCTGTTGGGTTGTATAAGTTGTTTATATATTCTAGAGATTAAGCCCTTGTCGGTTGCATCATTTGAAACTGTTTCTCCCATTCTGGAAGGTGTCTTTTTGTTTTCTTTTTGGTTTCCTTTGCTGTGCAAAAGCTTTTCAGTTTGATGAGGTTCCATTGGCTTATTTTTGCTCTTATTTCTGTTGCTTCGGGAGACTAACCTGAGAAAATATTCATGAGGTTGATGTCAGAGATTGTTTTGCCTATGTTTTCTTCTAGGAGTTTGATGGTGTCCTGTCGTATATTTAAGTCTTTCAGCCATTTTGAGTTTATTTTTGTGCATGGTGTGAGGGTGTGTTCTCGTTTCATTGCTTTGCATGCAGCTGTCCAGGTTTCCCAGCAATGCTTGCCGAACAAAGTTTCTTTTCCCCATTTTATGTTCTTGCCTCCCTTGTCAAAGATGAATTGACCATAGGTGTCCGGGTTTATTTCCGGGTTCTCTATTCTGTTCCATTGGTTTGTCTGTCTGTTTTGATACCAGTACCACACTGTTTTGATGACTGTGGCTTTGTAATATTATTTCACATGTGGGAAATTTATGCCTCCTGCTTGGTTTTTGTTTCTCAGGATTGCTTTGGCAATTCTGGGTCTTTTGTGGTTCCATATAAATGTTTGGATTGTTTGTTCTAGTGCTGTGAAAAATGTCATGGGTAATTTGGTAGGGATTGCCTTGAATCTGTAGATTGCTTTGGGTAGTCTGGCCATTTTTACAATATTGATTTTCCCAATCCAGGAACATGGAATATCTTTCCATTTCTTTACATCTTCTTTGATTTCTTTGATTATAGTTTTATAGTTCTTGGCATATAAGTCCTTTACCTCCTTGGTCAGGTGTATTCCGAGGTATTTGATTTTGTGAGGTGCAATTTTAAAAAGTATCGTATTTTTGTATTCTTTTTCTAATATTTCATTGCTGGTATACAGAAATGCAACTGACTTCTGAATGTTAATCTTATATCCTGCTACTTTGCCGAATATATTAATCAGTTCAAGGAGTTTTGGGGTTGATTCCTTAGGGTTTTCTATGTATAGTATCATGTCGTCTGCGTACAGTGACAGTTTTATCTCTTCTCTTCCTCTATGGATGCCTTTTATTTCTTTTGTTTGTCTAATTGCTGTGGCGAGGACTTCCAAAACTATGTTGAAGAGCAGTGGTGAGAGTGGGCATCCCTGTCTTGTTCCAGATTTGAGTGAGAAGGCTTTCAGTTTTTCCCCATTGAGTATTATATTTGCTGTGGGTTTCTCATAAATGGCTTTGATTATATTCAGGAATGTTCCCTCTATACCCACTTTGGCGAGGGTCTTGATCATGAATGGATGTTGGACTTTGTCAAATGCTTTTTCTGTGTCTATTGAGATGATCATATGGTTGTTGACTTCTCTTTTGTTAATGTGGTATATGAGGTTGATTGATTTGCGTATGTTGAACCATCCTTGTGAACCTGGGATGAACCCCACCTGGTCATGGTGTATAATTTTTTTGGTATGTTGTTGGATTCGGTTGGCTAAGATTTTGTTGAGAATTTTTGCATCTATATTCATCAATGATATTGGGCGATCGTTTTCTTTTTTGGTGGTATCTCTGTCTGGTTTTGGAATGAGGGTGATGGTGGCATCATAGAATGTCTTTGGGAGTATTCCTTCTTCTTCAACCTTTTGAAAGAGTTTAAGGAGGATGGGCACCAATTCCTCTTTATATGTTTGATAGAATTCGCCTGTGAAGCCATCTGGTCCTGGACTTTTATTTGTAGGGAGTGATTTTATGACCTCTTCAATTTCATTTCTAGTGATGGGTCTGTTCAGTTCGTCTGTTTCTACTTGATTCAGTTTTGGCAGGCTGTAAGATTCTAGAAAATTGTCCATTTCTTCCAGATTGTCAAACTTGTTGCCGTATAGTTGTTCATAGTATTCTCTTATGGTTTTTTTGTATTTCTGCAGTACTGGTTGTGATTTCTCCTTTTTCATTTCTAATTTTGGTTATTTGGGTTCTTTCTCTCCTCTTTTTAGTGAGTCTGGCCAGGGGTTTGTCAATTTTATTGACCTTTTCAAAGAACCAGCTCTTGGTTTTATTAATTTTCTCTATTGTTTTCTGAGTCTCTATTTTATTGATTTCTTCTTTGATCTTTATAATTTCCTTCCTTCTGCTGACTTTAGGTCTTTTTTGTTCTTCTTTTTCTAATTCATTTAGGTGGAGGGTTAAGCTGTCCATTTGGGATCATTCTTCTTTTTTGAGAAAGGCCTGTATTGCTATAAATTTCCCTCTGAGCACTGCTTTCGCAGCATCCCATAGATTTTGAGCGGTTGTGTCTTCATTATCATTTGTTTCAAGGTATTTTTTAATTTCCTTCTTGATTTCCTCATTGACCCATTGGTTTTTTAGTAGCATGTTGTTTAGTCTCCATGCAGTAGGTTTTTTCTCTTTCCTTTTCCCATGGTTGATTTCTAGTTTCACGGCATTGTGGTCAGAGAAGATACTTGAGATAATTTCTATGCTCCTAAATTTATTGAGGTTAGCTTTGTGTCCCAATATGTGGTCGATTCTTGAGAATGTTCCATGAGCATTTGAGAAGAATGTGTATTCTGGGTTTTTTGGATGTAGTGTCCTGAAGATATCAATTAAGTCTAATTTTTCTATTGTTTCCTTTAGGATCTCTGTTGCTTCATTGGTTTTCTGTCTAGAGGATCTGTCCATTGATGTGAGGGGGGTATTAAGGTCTCCTACTATGATTGTATTCCCATCAATTTCTCCCTTTATGTCTGTTAATATTTGTTGTATGTATCTGGGTGCTCCTGTATTTGGGGCATATATGTTGACGATAGTAACATCCTCTCCTTGGATGGATCCCTTAATCATTAAGTAGTGTCCTTCTTTGTCTTTCTTTATGTCTTTTGTTTTAAAGTCTATTTTGTCTGATATGAGTATTGCAACTCCTGCTTTCCTGTCATGTCTATTGGCGTGAAATATTTTTCCCCACCCTTTAACTTTCAATCTATATGTATCTTTTGTCTTAAGGTGAGTTTCTTGTAGGCAGCATATTGAAGGTTTTTGCCTTTTTATCCAGTCAGCCAGTCTGTGTCTTTTGATTGTGGCATTCAGTTATTGACATTTAAGGTGATAATTGATAGATGATTATTTATTGCCATTTTGAACCTCGTGTTCCTGTTGATTCTATGGTTCTCCATTCTTCCTTTCTTTTTTTTGGTTGGATGGTCTCCAGTTATTATCTGTTTGAGTGTTTATTTTTCCATTTTTTGCGAATGCACTATTTGGTTTTGGCTTGTGGTTGCCCTGTTTTTTAAGTATGCTAACCCCTTCCTATAATTGTGTGTTTTCGCCTGATGGTCCTGTAAGTTCAATCACTTCATTACTATATTAAAATTAAGAAGAGAAACAAACAATTAAACAAAAAGGGTCTATTTATTTCCTAACATCCCTTGTCCACATTTTATGATTTTGATCACTCTTTTTTTTTCTTTTTAATTGTATTTTGTTGGAAACATGTTCATGATTAAATCTGTATGCTGGCTTATTTGAGTGACTGCTCTCTGATTGTGGTTTCCTCAGTCCTAGTTCTTCCTCTTCTTCTTCTTTTTTTTTTCCCTTTTCGTCCCTTTCTTTCCTTTCTTTCTTTTTGGTTTAGAGAAGCCCTTTCAGTATTTCTTTTAGTCTGGGTTTTGTGTTGCTGTATTCTTTAAGTTTTTGTTTGTTGGAAAAAATTTTTATTTCCCCTTCTATTTTAAATGATAGTCTTGCTGGATAGAGTATTCTAGGTTGCATATTTTTTCCTTTGAGCCCTTTAAATATCTCTTGTCATTCCCTCCTGGCCTGTAGTGTTTCTGCAGAGAAATCAGCTGATAATCTTATGGGGGTTCCCTTGTAGGTAACATTCTGCTTTTCTCTTGCAGCCTTTAGGATCCTCTCTTTATCACTAACTTTTGCCATTTTTATTATGATGTGTCTTGGTGTGGGTCTATTTGATTTCAACTTGTTTGGGGCCCTCTGTGCTTCCTGTATCTTGAACCCAGTATCCTTTAGATTTGTGAAGTTTCCAACGATAATTTCTTCAAATATATTTTCCATTCCCTTATCTTTTTCTACTCCTTCTGGAATTCCTATTGTGCGTAGATTGGCCCACTTTATATTATCCCATAGGTCTCTTATATTGCTTTCCTGTTTTTTGATTCGGTTTTCTGTCTGTTGACCAGATTGAGTGATTTCCATTATTCTATCTTCCACATCAGTGATTCGTTCTTCTGCATTATTCATTCTGGTTTTTACTGCCCTTAGTTCAGTTTGCATCTCTGCAAATGAATGTTCTAGTTTTTCTTTGCTCCTTCTTATATTTTCTAGTTCCTTTCTGAGGGTATCTGCATTACTGTTCATATCTTCTCTGAATTCCTTCAGTATTTTCACTGTTTCTCTTTTGAACTCCAGGTCTGTCAGACTGCTGAGATCTGTTTCATTGTTGACTGTTTTAGGTGAGTTCTCCTGTTGGTTTGACTTGGGGTGGTTTCTCAGCTTCTTCATCTTGCTTGTTGTTTTCTTTTTCCTGGTGGAGTTGTACTCTCCATGGCTGGGCAGTGTTTGCCTTTTCCATGTGTTTCTTTTCTGTAAAAAGGTTCATCTGTGCCATTTATGAGATTCTAGATATAGGTGATATCATACGGTATTTGTCTTTCTCTTTCTGACTTAACTTCACTCAGGATGAGAGTCTTTAGTTCCATCTATGTCGCTGCAAATGGAATTATTTTGTTCTTCTTTTATGGCTGAGTAGTATTCCATTGTGTATATATACCACATCTTCCCAATCCAATCATCTGTTAGGACTTCCCATGTGGCTTGCCACATAACAACACATTTTTAAAACAGAATTGAAGTAACCACTGCAAATTTCATAGCAATTTTTATAATTCAATGATGAACAAATTTATTCATTACAGCATCCATGGATGATCTTTCCATTTCTTTGAATCCTCTTTAGTTTCCTTGAATAACATTTTACATTTCTCAGCATATAAGTCTTTCTCCTCCTTTGTCCGATTTATTTCCAGATATTTGATTTTTTTGGTGCAATTTTAAAAAGTATTGCATTTTTGTATTCCTTTCTAATATTTCATTGTTAGTATACAGAAACATGACTGATTTCTGAATGTAAATCTTATATCCTGCTACTTTGCTGAATTTGTTGATCAGTTCAAGTAGTTTTCAAGTTGAGGCCTTAGGGTTTTCTACATATAGTATCATGTCATCTGCATACAGTGACAGTTTTACCTCTTCTCTTCCTATATGGATGCATTTTATTTCTTTTGTTTGTCTGCTTGCTGTGGCTAGGACTTCCAATACCATGTTGAATAACTAATTTTTTTATTTTTTAAATTATACATGATTTACAATGTTGTGTTAATTTTTTTGCTGTGCAACAAAGTGCTTCAGGTATTTATATATAATTTTTATATTCTATCCCATTATGATTTATCTCAGGATATTCAATATAGTTCCTTGTGCTACACCAGTAGGACCTTATTGTTTATTCCTTCCATATGTAAAAGCGGTCCATCCTTCCCCCTCTTCCCCCTTGAAAATGAAAAGTTTGTGCTCTATGTCTGTTAATACATTTCTGTTTCATAGATAGGTTCATTTTGTCATATTTTAGATTCCACATATAATTGATGTTGTATTTGTCTTTTCATTCTGACTTAATTCACTTAGTGTGATAATCTCTGGTTCCATCCATGTTGCTGCAAATGGCATTATTTCATTCTTTTTTAAGGATAAGTAGTATTCTATTGCATATATGAATCACGTCATAAAAAAACTCAATCAAAAAATTGGCGGAAGACCTAAATATACATTTCTCCAAAGAAGACATACAGATGGCCAATAGACACATGAAAATATGTTCAACATCACTAATTATTAGAGAAATGCAATTCAAAAGTACCATGAAGTACCAACTCACTCTGGTCAGAGAGGCCATCATTAAAATATCTACAAATAATAAATTCTGGAAAGGGTGCAGAGAAAATGAATCCCTCCTACAGTGTGGTGTGAATGTAAATCAGTACAGGTACTATGGAAAACAGAATCTATGTTCCTCAATAAAACTAAAAAAAGAATTACCTTATGACCTAGAAATACCACTCCTGGGCATATATCCAGACAAAAACTATAATTCAGAAATATACTTGCACCCGTATAGTCAGAGCACCACTATTCATGAAAATAAAACATGGACACAACCTAAATGTCCAATGCCATTTGTTAAAGAGACTATCCCCATCATGCATTCTTGGCACCCTTGCTGAAGATTAGTTTTCCATGTACGCCTGAGTTTATGTCTAGGCTGTTGATAATATTTCATTGATTTATAAA
The DNA here is from genome assembly GCF_016906955.1 of Phacochoerus africanus. Classification (NCBI taxonomy): domain Eukaryota; kingdom Metazoa; phylum Chordata; class Mammalia; order Artiodactyla; family Suidae; genus Phacochoerus; species Phacochoerus africanus. The sequence goes on along the minus strand of NC_062560.1, from coordinate 109,121,072 downwards.
TCTGTTTTTATTTCAATGTCATGCCATTTTAACTATTGTAGCTTCATAATATATTTTGAAATCAGAAAGTGCGATGCCTCCAATTTTGTTCTTTTTTCTCCAGATTGCTTTGGCTATTCATGTTTTTCTTTTGTGGTTCCATATAAATTTTAGGATAGGTTTAACTTTTTATGAAAAACTCTTTGTAAATTTGATAAATATTGCATTGAATCTGTGGATTATTGTATTGACATTTTATTAATATCAAATCTTATAGCATGAACAGAGAAGTATTTGTACTTTTTACGCCTTTTATGTATTTTATCATAATGTTGTCATTTTCAGCATAGAAGTCTTTCAACCCCCTTGGCTAAGTTTATTCTAAGTATTTTATTCTTTTGGATACTTTTGTAAATTGAATTGTTTTCTTAATTTCCTTTTTGGGTGATTCATTAGTGGTGTATAGAAACATGACTTACTTTCATATGTTGATTTTGTATCCCATAGCTTTACTGAATTTATTAGTTCTAGCATATTTTTTTTGTCTTTTTAGGGCCACACTGTGGCATATGGAGGTTCCCAAGCTAGAGGTCCAATCAGAGCTGTAGCTGCTGGCTTTTGCCACAACTACAGCAACACAGGTTCCAAGCCACATCTGTGACCTACACCACAGCTCACGACAATGCTGGATCCTTAACCCACTGAGCATGGCCATGGATTATACCCGCATCCTCATGGATACTAGTTGGGTTCCTTAACCACTGAGCCATGATGGGAAATCCAGTTCTAGCATTCTTTAAAGTTATGGAATCTTTTATGGTTTTATACATATAGAATGTCATCTGCAAACAGAAATAACTTTTTTCTTTTTTTCCACTTTGAATTCCCTTTCTTTTTCTTGCCTAATTGCTCTACCTAGAACTTTCAAAAGTATGTTAAATAGAAGTGATGATATCAGATAGTAGATAGTGGTATCTTGTTCCTGATGTTAGAGGAAAAGTTTTTAGTTTTTCAACATTGAATATGATGTTAGCCATGGTATTTTCATCTATGGCATCTATTATGTTGAGATAAATTCCTTCTATACCTAGTGTTTGAGAGTTTTTACCATAAAACAGTATTGAAATTTGTCCAAAGTTTTTCACCTTTTGAGGTATTTAAGTGATTTTTTTCCCTTCATTTAATTAATGCTGTATAACAAATTAAATTGATTCATCTGTGTTGAAGCACCCTTGCATCCCAGGAATAAATCCAACTTGGTCATGGTATATGATTTTTTTTAATGTTAATATTCTTTCCTTAGTGCTGAAATGCCAAAGTTTTTTTTTAATTTAATTATATTGAAGTATATTTAATTTACAATGTTCTATTAGTTTCAGGTGTACAGCAAAGTGAATCAATCATCCATATATCTCTTCTTTTCTCTTATGTAGGTTATTATAGAATACTGAGTATATTTCCTTGTGTTATACACTAAGTCCTTGTTAGTTATCTATTTTATGTACAGTGGTGTGTGTATATGTTAATCCCAATCTCCTAATTTATCCCTCCCAACCCATGTCCCCTTTGGTAACCATAAGCTTGGATTTGAAATCTGTGAGTTTGTTTCTGTTATATAAATAATCCTTTTCTATCATTTTTATTAGATTCCATATATAAGTGATATCATATGGTATTTGTCTTTCTCTGTCTGTCTTAGTAAGTATGATAATCTTTAGGTCCATCCTTGTTGCTGCAAATGGCCTTATTTCATTCTTTTTTTATGGTTGAATAATTTACCATTGTATATATGTACCATATCTTCTCTATCTGTTCCTCTGTCAATGTATATTTATTATCTTTTTAATGTACTACTGAATTTGATTTTCTATTTAAAAAACAGAGCAGTGGTGAGTGTACTTATAGGAGACAAAAGGGATTTTAAGTAAAAATCTGTCATAAGGGACAAAAAAAAGGATATCATATACTGATAGAAGAGTCACTTCACAAAGAACATTTAATAACTTAGCATCAGACTGCCTAAATATATAAGGTAAAATCATCAAACTGAAGGGAAAAATACATAGCAATGAGGTTACTGCTGTGGCATAGGTTTGATACCTGGACCAGGAACTTCCAACATGTCATGGATGTTGTCAAAAAAAAAAAAAGCAAGAGACTTCATTACTTCAATTTTAATAATGGATGGAATACTCAGAAAGAAAGCCAATAAAGGAAGAGTAAACTTGAACAATATAATACACTAAAACACATTCTATGAAGCATCAGTAGAATACGTATTTTCCTGAGGCAAACACAGAACATTTTTCCAGCATAGATCACAATTTAGGTTACAAAACAGTTCTAAAAAATTTAAAAGGATGGTATCATATCAGCTATCATTTTTTTACCACAATAGAATGAAACTAGAAATCAATAACAAAACTGGAAAATAAAAAAATAATTGGAAATTCAATAACACTTTTTTTTTCTTTTTTTTTTTTTGCTTTTTCTTTTAGGGCCGCACCCACAGCATATGGAGGTTCCCAGGCTAGGGGTCAAATCAGAGCTGTAGCCACCAGCCTATGCCACAGCCACAGCAATGCAGGATCCAAGCCCTGTCTGCAACCTATACCACAGCTTATGGTAACACTGGATCCTTAACCCACTGAGAGAGGCCAGGAATCCTCATGGATGCCAGTCATGTTCGTCTCCACTGAGCCACAACAGGAACTTCTTCAATGACACATTTTTGAGCAACCAGTGGTCAAAGAAGAAATTTAAATGGAAATTAGAAAATATCTTGGGAGAAACAAAAATGAAACCAACATAACCAGACTTACGGGAATCAGTGAAAGTTGTAACAAGAGGGAAGTTTATAGTGACAAATTCCTACATTAGCAATGAAGAAATATCTCAAACAGCATTAATTTCTCTTTTTCTTTTTTTCTTTTTTTTAAAGGATGCACCTCTGTCATATCAAAGTTCCCAGGCTAGGAGTCAAATTGGAGTTGCAATTGCCAACTTATACCTTAGCCATAGCAATGCTGGATCTGAGCTGCATCTGTGACCTACACCACAGCTTGTAACAATGTTGCATCTTTAACTCACTGAGCAAGGCCAGGAATCAAACCTGCATCTGCATGGACACTGCATTGGTCTCTTAACCCACTGAGCTACAATGGGACCTCCAACAACCTTAATTTATACCAGAGCCATGAAAAAATGAAATATCTAAACAGACCAATCACTTGGCAGGGTATCAAATTAGTAATCTAAAATATTCCAATTAAAAAAATAAAGCTCAGGACAAGATAGTTGCACTGATGAATTCTACTCACATTTAAACAGTTAATGACAATTCTTCTTAAACTCTTCCAAAAAATAGAAGAGGAGGGAACACTCCCAAACTCATTTTATGATGCCAGAATTACCCTGATACCAAAGCTGAAAGACACTTCAAGAAAACTACAGGTCAAGTGTTTGATGAAAAAAAATGAACATTCCTGGGCAAAATACTAGCCTGTGACTTTATCTTAAGCCTTACAAAATATAAAGGCCTGCCACTCTAGCAAAATACTCCATTGAACAATTTCATACTTTTCTAATTTCAAGGTCTACAACTTAGATCACACTAGTACATAGTTTTAAAATGTCCTCTTCCTCCTGGGTAATTAATGTCATGATTTTTCCCAACCACTATTCCATAGTTTTTAACATTAAAACTTCAAGGAAAGTTGACAACCTTCAACTTTATCTGTTATCTTAGTCTCATTCTTTTCATCACCTGACTATATTATTTATACTAAATATATATTTTACTATATAATCATTTTTTGTTCACATAGTGACCTTCCTTCTGGATTGTGATCTGTTCCTAGTTATGAGTTTAATTTTACTCTCAGACATACATGATCACAGAAGTACATATAGTACTAATTAAATGTACTTCTGTGAAGGACTAACTGTATGGTTGAACTACTTACTTCAATATAATAACTACATTGCGACATATTGTTACATTATTTAACTATATAGCTAATTAACTATATAATTATCTACATGTTAAATAACTATATAGTAACATTTAACTATAATGTTTGACTTATTGAAGTTAACTCAGGAATTTCATGGGCTACTCTACCTGCCCAAATAACTTAATAAAAATCTATAAATGGGAATTCCCATCTTAGCACAGCAGAAATGAATCTGGCTAGGATACATGAGGTGGCGGGTTTGATCCCTGGCCTCACTCACTGGGCTAAGGATCTGGTGTTGCTGTGGGCTGTGGTGTAGGTCACAGATAAGGCTCAGATCTGGCATTGCTGTGGCTGTGGCATAGGCCAGAGGCTACAGCTCCGATTATACCCCTAGCCTGGGAACCTCCACATGCTGTGGGTGCAGCCCTAAAAAGTAAAAAGACAAAATAAATAAATAAATAAAATAAAAATCTATAAATGGTTGACAGCTTCACTATTAAATCTAAAAAATGGGAAAAAAATGAACACTTATACCATGTTCTAGAATTTGGAGTGATAGGTTTATTCTCTTCAAAATAATGATAAAAGGGAATATATGTTTTATTTTTTAAAGCAATGAAAATAAAATATTGTCTCCTAAGAGTAATTACAATTTTACATGGCGATTTTATGGGAAGAAAGCATTACCGTTATAGATGGACCCAGCTGCTTGGAAAAATTCACAAGTGAAAAAATTCTTGGTGAAGCTTTGGATTTTTATTCTATATCTACGTTGCAATAGCCACTCTTCCTTTACAGATATTTATAAATCTCCAAAAAGCAAGTGGAGTACAGGGGTATTTATCATTGAATCTGTTAAATTCAACATTCTTTAGATATTTTCAAGAGTTACCTTTATGGCTGAGCATTGTATGGCTAGTGAGAAAGTTATTGTTACCGTAATGATCTTCTGTTATTGAATTACATTAACTAGAACATACTTATAATACAATTATTGAATATTTTAAAAGGTATTAGTAATTATTGTATCAATAAACTTATAGCATATTCTCTTTAAGTGATAGAGCCACTTTATTAAAAAAAATTCAACAATCATTATACTTTGCAGGAAGAAGCCATGACTTATATTATCAAGTAAAATATAATTGGATTAATCAGGTTTATTACATGTGCTGAGAACTATAAAACATTAATCAAGGAAATTAAAGAGGATGCAAAGAAATGGAAAGATAGTCCATGCTCCTGGGTTGGAAAAATTAATATCATATAAATGGCCATACTCCCCAAAGCAATCTACAGATTCAATGCAATCCCTATCAAATTATCCATGACATTTTTCACAGAACTAGAACAAACAATCCAAAAATGTACATGGAACCACAAAAGACCCAGAATTGCCAAAGCAATCCTGAGAAACAAAAACAAAGCAGGAGGCATAACTCTCCCAGACCTCAGGCAATCTTACAAAGCCACAGTCATCAAGACAGTGTGGGACTGGTACCAAAAACAGACAGACAGACCAATGGAACAGAATAGAGAACCCAGAAATTAACCCAGACACCTATGGTCAATTAATCTTTGACAAAGGAGGCAAGAACATCAAGTGGGAAAAAGAAAGTCTATTCAGCAAGCATTGCTGGGAAACCTGGACAGCTGAGTGTAAATCAATGAAACTGGAACATACCCTCACACCATGCACCAAAATAAACTCAAAATGGCTGAAGACAAACATAAGACAAGATGCCATCAAACTCCTAGATGAGAACACAGGCAAAACATTCCTGACATCAACCATACAAATGTTTTCTCAGGTCAGTCTCCCAGAGCAACAGAAATAAGAGCAAAAATAAACCAATGGGACCTAATCAAACTGACAAGATTTTTGTTTGTTTGTTTGTTTGTTTTCTGATTTTTTTTTTGCCTTTTCTAGGGCCGCTTCCATGGCATATGTAGATTCCCAGGCTAGGGGTCCAACTAGAGCTGTTGCTGCCGGCCTACACCAGAGCCACAGCAACGTGTGATCCTTAACCCACTGAGCAAGGCCAGGGATCGAACCCGCAACCTCATGGTTCCTAGTCAGATTCGTTAACCACTGCACCACGATGGGAACTCCACAAACTGACAAGCTTTTACACAGCAAAAGAAACCATAAAAAAAACCAAAAAGCCTACATACAGAATGGGAGAAAATAGTTTCAAATGATGCCACTGACAAGGGCTTAATGTCCAAAATATGCAAAGAACTTATACAACTCAACAGCAAAAAAAACCCAACAACCCAACTGAAAAATAGGCAAAAGACCTGAATAGGCATTTCTCCAAAGATACACAGATGGCCAACAGGCACATGAAAAAATGCTCAACATCCTTGATTATTAGAGAAATACAAATCAAAACTACTCTGAGGTACCACCTCACACAAGTCAGAATGGCCATCATTAACAAGTCCACAAATAAACGCTGGAGGGGGTGTGGAGAAAAGGGAACCCTGCTACACTGTTGGTGGGAATGTAAGTTGGTACAGCCACTATGGAGAACAGTATCTAGGTACCTTAGAAAACTATACATAGAACTACCATATGACCCAGCAATCCCACTCTTGGGCATATATCCAGCAAAACTTTCTTTGAAAAAGACACATGCACCTGTATGTTCATTGCAGCACTATTCATAATAGCTAAGACATGGAAACCCAAGTGTCCATCAACAGGTGATTGGATTAAGAAGATGAGGTATAAATACACAATGGAATACTACTTAGCCATAAAAAAGAAGAAAATAATGCCATTTTCAGCAACATAGATGGAATTAGAGACTCTCATGCTTCATGAAGTACGTCAGAAAGAGAAAGACAAATACCATGTGATATCACTTATATCTGGAATCTTATATACGGCACAAATGAACCTTTTCACAGAAAAGAAACACATGAACTTGGAGAACAGACTTGTGGTTGCCAAAGGGGAGGGGGGGAGTGGGATGGACTGGGAATTTGGGGTTAATAGATGCAAACTATTGCCTTTGGGATGGATAAGCAATGAGATCCTGCTGCGTAGCACTGGCAACTATATCTAGTCTCTTATGGTGGAGGATGATAATGTGAGAAAAGAGAATGTATACATGTATGTGTGATTGGGTCACCTTGCTGTATAGTAGAAAATTCACAGAGCACTGTAAACCAGCTATGATGAAAAATAAAAATCATTTATCTAGTAAAAAAAATGGGCAAATGAAAAAAATTTTATTGGATTTAATTTTTAGGGCAATTTGAAAATTGAAAACTTCAAGCAATAGCAAGCTATTTATATTATAAAAACAAGAATAAAAAGGATAAAGTAATACATTTACTTGGTTAAATATTACTGAATATACCTTCTGTGTATACGTCAATTTTTAAAACAGAAGTTATAGTCTATAATTTTTGCATCAGTCAGAAACATCAATTAAATGTTATGGTCTGATTTGTGTCCCTAATTCATATGCTGAAGAGTTAACACCCAGTACCTCAGTATGAGACTGTATTTGGAGATAGAGACTTTAAAGCTGTAATAGAGGTAAAGTCAAATGAGGTCATGTGGGTGGGCCTTAATACAATATTTCCTTATTAGAAGAAGTAACACAGAGGCCCACAGAGTAACATGAGGGATGCATATACACAGCAGAAAGACCAAGTGAGAACACTTTGGGAAAGTGGATATTTGAAAGGCAGATTGAGGCCTCAGGAAAAAACCTAAACCTGTTAACACCTTGATCTTGTATTTTTAGCTTCCAGAACTGTGAAAAAATAATTTGTGTTGTTTAAACTACCCAGAGTGTCATATTTTTTTATGGGAGCCTTAGCAATATGATACAGCAGTCTGTGAGTAAGCCCGTTTGGTAATTAGGTAAAGAGCTATTTGCTGAGTGGGTTATGATTTATATAAATAATTGATAAATGAACAATACATAAGACAAGTGAGTTTATAACTGGCTTGTTGATCAATAGCCTAGGTGAGTGTGACATTAACAAGAGGTGGACTAGGAAGCTTAAAGTCCTCAATCTCCCACAACGACACTGAATTAACAACAGTGAATGGACCAGAATACCATTGTGAGAACTCTAGAGACCATCTGAGAAGTTATAGCACCCTGATGAAATAACCAAGAAGGAATTTCAGCAAAATTGGTAGGAAATTTCATAGCATTTAGCATGGTCATCTGTGCCCCTTTCCTGTTTGACCTAACATGGCATAACTAGAAGGAAACCTTCCATCCTGAGCAAGGGTCCTCCTTCAGGACAGAAGCAAATGAGTGGACTGAGTGTCAAAAGTTCTAGCTAGTCTATAAGCTGACTGAGTGATTGGTATCTGTTTCACCTGACTCAGAGGACCGATAGGAATGGTACATTTTTGTAAGTCATTGAAAACATATGCAATCATCATGGAATATTAGAGCTACAGTTCTGCAGGCAGATGCCAAGGGGAACAAGAGATTACCAGCTTCTGGGAAGAAATAAGAACAAGTTCTTTGGATTTTGAGGTGACTCAAAGCACACACAAGCCCAGAGAAGGTACATTCTCAGAAATAGCTTGAGAGGTCCTAGAATCACTAGCTGGGTTGAAAAGTAAAGGTCTTCCCTTGCATGAAGCCAGACTATGAAGACTGGAAGAAATGGTTGTTTTTCAAATGTCCAAGTTTCCATAACAAAAACAAAATTACAAACAGGGAAACATGATTCATGAAGAGGAAAAAAGTAAAACTCCAAAAACTGATTCTAAAGAAATGCACTTATGTGAATTGCCTAAATAATAATTTAAAATAGCTATCACAAAGATACTCACTGAGGTAGAAGAGAAAACAAGTATATAAATAAAATTAGAAAAATGATGCATGAGCAAAATGAGAATGTGAATAAATATATAGGCCGGCAGCTACAGCTCTGAGTAGATCTCTAGCCTGGGAACCTCCATGTGCCACAGGTGCAGCCCTAGAAAAGAAAAAAAAAAAAGAGAAACTATGAAGAAAAAACAAATAGAAATTCTGGAGTTAAAATTTATAATAATTTGACTGAAACATTTATTAGAGTGATTTAACAGCAGACTTGATTAAGCAGAAGAAATAATCAGTGACCTTGAGGATAGGACATTTGAAATCATCAAGTCAGAGAAGGGAAAAAAAGAAGATAAGTGAAGAAAGACTAAGCTCATTAAGAATTATGCTAAATCTATTTTGCCTGTACTCTATGAAACAACAAAGTCTCAACGACAGCACATCTGTTTACAACATTGTTTCTGAATATTTTAAGCCCAAGGTTGAGACCTACTGCTCAGAAAAAAAAGATTCCTTTCAAAACACTACTAATAATGGGTAATGTGCCTGGTAACTCCGAAGCTCTGATGGAGACAGACAATGAGATTTATGTTGTTTTCATGTTTGTTAACACAAAACTCGTCCTTCAGCCCATGGATCAAGGTGTTATTTTGAATTTCAACTCCTTATGTAAGAAAAATATTTTATGAGACTATAGATGCCATAGTAGTGTATCTGATGGATCTGGACAAAGCACATTGAAAACCTTCTTGAAATGATTCACCATTCTTGGGGAGTTCCCATCATGACTCGGTGGTTAACAAACCCGGCTAGCATCCACGAGGATGTGGGTTTGATCCCTGGCCTCGCTCAGTAGGTTAAGGATCTGGAGTTGCCATGAGCTGTGGTGTAGTTTGCAGACATGGCTCAGACCTGGCATTGCTATGGCTGTGATGTAGGCCAGCTGCTATAGCCCCTATTTGACCCCTAGCCTGGGAACCGCCATAGGCCGTGGGTGCAGCCCTAAAAAGACAAAAAGGCAAAAAAAAAGAAAAAAAAGAAAAAAAAGGAAATGATTCTCTATTCTAGATGTTATTAAGTATGTTTGTTATTCATGAAAAGAGATAAAAATATCAACATTCACAGGAGTTTGGAAGAGTTTACTCCAACCCTCACAGATGACTTTGAGAGGTTTAAGACTTCAGTGGTAGAAGTCACTGCAGTTGTAGTAGAAATAGGAAGAGGACCAGAATAAGAACTGAAGCCTCAAGATGTGACTAGATTGTTGCAGTCTCATGATAAAACTCTAACAGATGAGGCTTCACTTCTTATGGATGAATAAAAAAAGTGTTTTCTTGAGAGAATCTTTTTCTGGTGAAGATGGTATGAAGATTGTTGAAGTGACAACAGAGGATTTAGAATATTACATGCATTTAGTAAATAAAGCAATAGCAGGGTTTGAGATTATTGACTCCAATTTTGAAAATAGTTCTGTGGATAAAATGCCATCAAACAGCATTGCATGATACAGAAAAATTGTTCATGAAGGAGAGTGAATTGATGAGGTTTAAGATATTACCACAGCCACCCAAACCTTCAGGAACCACTAGCCTGATTAGTCACCAGCTATTAACATTGAAGCAAGACCCTTCACGAGCAAAGTGTTTAAAATCCATGGAAAGTTCAGATGATGATTAGCATTTTCTAGCTTATTGCTAAAATAAATAATAAAAAATGAAGTATTTTAAATTGAAGTGTATATATTATTTTTATACATAATGCTATTGTACACATAAAAACCTACAGTGTAAAGTGGAAGCATAACTTTGATATGCACTGGGAAACCAAGAAATTCATATGACTTTATTGTGACATGCACTGTATTGCAGTGATCTGGAACCAAACTTACAACATCTCCATGGTGTGCCTTTAATTATCTTTATTATTTCACTTTTTACTTTATGATATTTCCTTCTCCATGGGGACATTCCCCCTATTTCCTCTGGTGGAAGAATTACTCCTGTGGCCACCAGGGCCCCTAAACATACAGAAACCAGTGATTTAGGTTTCAGAAGCACTTATTCCTCAAGTGAGTTGTTGGAGTGACTAAGGCTCATTTGCTATCCCAGCTTCCATTCTTGGTTCCCAGGTTTATGAATTTTAATTGTGACACAACACTATATTACATTTATTGCTTTAGGGTGGATCTAGCACTCCAGAAAATATCATTTCCAAGCTTTCACCTTTGTCTCACCTTTTGTAAGTCATATTCCAATGCTGTGGCAATCTGGGATATTCAGTATGGGATACTACTGATGGATCTTATGGTCTTGCTCCATTCCCAAATTCTCTGTGTTGTAAAGAGGGTCCCTTTGTCCAATGAACTGTTATGGAGGAATCCCATGTTAGGATAAAACACACTGTGCAAACTCTCAGAGAATAGTGCTGGCTAAGTACCTTAGGACAGGGAAAGCAGACTCATATACCCAGAATACATGTCAATTCCAATCAAAATAAATCACAGATTATCCTTGTACAACTATAAATGTAATAAAATTCATTGAGCTGTGATTCTTTTTTTAAGAATCACATACACTCCCATAATAGAAGAGGTCTAATATCAATTTGACACAAAATGGCTAGTAGATCTCCATGAGAGATAATATTGCATCAGGGTTCGGCATTGGTTTCTGTTGCTTGTACATTAAACATTTGGCAGCAGCATTTGATTATCTTTGAAGAATGGAAGACCATAATGTTAAACTCTTGCTTAATCTCCATCACTGTCATTATACTACTCATTTGGTTTTTATTCATATAGGTCTAGTCATATCTCCTTGTGTATTTCAATCTTACTCCTTCCAGTCCCTTGACTAACTGTCCAAATCATTTGTAAGTGTGCATAAATCTATATGTATTATGTTCTCAGGCTATATATATTTCAAACAAAGTGGATGTCCCAGAATAATATTTAAGCTATCCCCATTGAGGTGATTTAAATTCATTCCTTATGTTCAAGGACTGAATTGTGTTGTAGTGCTGAACATTACATTTGGGGGTTTTATGCATATACCAAGCCTCTCTATTCATGAACTGAACTCGGCCTTTTGCATCTTCATCAGTTAGTTATAAGGGAACCCATACCAATGTGTCTATAGCTGTGAGCTAAAGAAAAATGCCATTGCAAAGTTTATCTCTGATATTGGGATTTGGAGTACCTGATTGTGTGGTTTACGTGTGTCCTCTGGCCCTTTATATGCATAATCCTAGATGTACTGCTTTAATCTTAAAATGAGTTGCTACTGGACCCTCCTGACCTTATGACTTGATGAGTCTGACAGAAGCCTGATCCTGGTGGGAAATTCTAGTGGCATGGTCAGTTTGTGCTCTGTTCTCACGCACTCTGTCTTTAACACATCACAAGAGCATTCTAGAAATAGTTTTGCTTTTGTTTTTTCCCCTTTTTGGCTGCACTCATGGCATATGGAAGTTTCTGAGCCATGGATCAAATATGAGCTACATCTGAGACTTACCCTACAGTTGCAGCAGTGCCTGATCCTTAACTCACCTCGCCATAGCAAGAACTCCCAGAAATAGTTTTTTGAATGGTATGTAATCTCTGCCAGGGAAGGCATGGTTTTACTACAAAACTCCAGAAGTTTCCATTATTTTTCAGTTGGAATTTTCCATAAACTCTATATATTTTCTCACCACAGATGAGTCTGTTAGACTTGTTGTGTCGTATGAAATATGTAGCAGGATATCTTGTTCTGTAACTTAGACCTAAGGCATAACCTTTTCCTCATCTGAGTTTTACTGAAAGCTGTCACCTTTCATTTTACTTGATAAATGGATTGGTACAGAATCCACAGGCATAGAATATGCTTCATCCAGAACCCAAAGAGGACTGCCATGTGTTATCATTTTTTTTCGTCATGGTGAATGTTGCCAGATATATAATTTGTCCATTACTTTGGAACGGATGACTTGGCATGCCCCAGATCACTGAATATCTAAAAATTTCATTGGGATTTCAGGCCCCTGAATCTTTTAAGTGTTTATGTTCTGTCCTATGGTACTCATGTGTCTTAAGACCTACAATATAGATGCTTCTTCTTGTATATCTGTTCTGATTAACATGAGGTATGAATATAATAAGTATAGTAAATCAATTTGACTTACTGTAAAATATACAGACAGTTTAGATCCCTTTGTACCATGTTATGACAAAAGTTGGGAGATGTATCATATCCCTATGGGTGTTATTTTTTTCCCCCATGTGAATGAAAAGTGCTTCTAATACTTCTTACTCATAGAGATGGAAAGGTCACATTATCCAGATGAGCAGCCACATGTAATGCATGTAAGGCCATGTTAATATATTCTAAAAAAGATACTATATAAGATAAATTGGATGTATTTGGGACCACCACTTGGTTGAGTTTGTGTTAGTCCACTGTCATTTTCTAGAACCAATCCATTTTTTTTTTTTTTTTTGGTATGGGCCAGACTAGTAACTTTAGTGAGAATATGTTGGAAATTTCCACTCCTGTATTTTTCGTCTTTAAGTATGGCAATGCTACTCCCCTATAATGAAAATTGGTGTGGGGATTTGCTATATTTGCAAGAGTGAGCAGAATACTTTCAGAAGTTATCTCTTGACCCTCCCCACTGAATTTGTCTTTATTCCATTGGCCAAATAGCCCATGTGAATGTTCCTTTAATAACCAAGTATCTCTACCCAATACATACTTGAGGCATGGTTACTGACAAATGGATAGTTGTATGACTAAATGGACCTGGGCCAGAACTCCATGCACATGCTTACTAACAGAAGGGTCATACTGATTTTCTAGGTCTCAGTGTCAATATTGATTTAGATGCTTTATCTTTTAATCTTTAAATTTCTTCTATTTCAGTTTTCCAATTTTAAGTTATTAAAAAAGGACTATAGTTCCATTTGGGGAAACAGGGCAATTATTATTACTGTATACAATTATACGTGGACTTGCAGGATACACTTCAAAGGGATCCAGCTTTTCCTTGAGTTCATGAATCTGGGTCAGAAACTAAGAAATTGGGGAATGAATTGAGCCTTATGAGGGTCACTATTATTAGCCTCCTGATCACCTATTCTTTTTTTAGTTTTTTGCTCTTCAAGGCCAAACCTGCAGCGTATGGAAGTTCCCAGGCTAGGAGTTGAATCAGAGCTGCAGCTGCTGGCCTATGCCACAGTCACAGCAATGCAGGATCTGAGCCGCATCTGTGACCTATACAACAGCTCACAGCAACATGAGCAAGACCAGGGATTGAACCTGTATCCTCATGGATACTAGTTGGATTTGTTTCCACCAAACCACAATGGGAACTCCCTGATAACCTATTCTTGACATATCTAAACTACGTAGATTCAGCAGTACCTTTTTGTTTAACTATCAAACTTGTCCCTGGGAACTCTATGTTGTAATAATGATCTTTTTAGCTCTTTGGAGGAAAGGATTCCCTGGATGCCACTATTAACTTGCTATTTATTATGCTGATTGTGCCTACTTTGCTTCTTACATATAAATGTCATCTCCTAGCCTTTATTATTTCAAGGACCTATCATTAACATTGCTAATAGGGAGCCCTTCTATTAGAGCATCTCTTACTACCTGTCATGACCTAGGGAGGATAACTAAGAGAGATTATCAATAATGCTGGTGCTCTTCTCACCAGCAGATTCTTTATTTTGAAAAATGAAGCTCTCCCAGAGAATCTTGTTTGTAAGTTTTTTCATCCTTATGTGGTATATATACACTGGTAGGCCTATATTTCTAAAAGTTTTGATCCCCTCTTCTACTGTCTGCCATATAAATTCATTTATTTCTTAATTATCCAGCATGGGCCATCACATTCTCCATCCTAGAAGTACATTAGCACCACTTTCCAAAGCTATCACCATATTGTTAAAACTGTTATTAATAGATACAACCATTTCTTGGACAACTTAAGAGACTTAACTATAGTTATTTTTCTGGTGGCTGAAGCAGTAGTGTAGATAAATTGTGAAAGGACACTTGTAGTTTTCTAATGAAGAGATTATGGCATTATCTTAAAGAAGGGTACTAGCCTTTAACAAGAAGCATTGGGCTATCACTGCAGAATCAAAAAATTGAGGGAAATCTGGTAATTTAAGATTTTTAAGTGCATTTACTTGGATGTCTCTATCTTATATCTTAGTCTGGAAAGTAACATAGTGTCTTTTCTATCAAAGGAAATCTTGGTTACTCCATTTTGCTCCAGTTTCTGATGAAACACCCTCCTGCAACCCCCTCCTCTTTCCCTCTTCTCCCAGTAACAATTTGTTTCAAATTAGCCAACTGAGAAGAATGTGCACCCTGATTTGACCAATGGGAAGGGGACAGGTACATCTCCTGCATTAGGGATAAATAGGGAGGGTCTTTTCTTCTTTGTGTGTGCACTTTTTGAGTACCCACACCCTTCTGCAGAAATAAAGAGTCTTGTCGAGATCTCCCCATGTTCATGTGTCTCATTTTCTGACACTAATGATCTGAGCCACTTCCCCAACAAATTTGGGGGCTCATCCAGGATTTGGGTTCCACTGGAGTGTGAATTCTCAAGGAGGGGAGATGTGTCCCACAACCTGTTGTGGTGGCCCTGAATGGAGAAGTCTGTGCCTGTGAACTTGAAACTGTAGAGGGTTCTCGACAATGCAGGAAGTCATGTGATGACCAGGCAAATTCTGTTATGGGCCAAGGTAGTAAAGATCACAGGCGTAATCAAGTATCTCCTTGGTGGTCAGGGAAGGGGGTCAGTGAGCTTCAAATGCCAGTGAGACTGGCATTTTGGTGAGACTGGCAATTTTGGTTGAAATTGGAAGGTCAGAACATGATCCTGGGAAATGAGAAGTAAGTCTTCCTGACCTGTACCTCCACTTGGAGGATTGAATGGGGAGGGGACCAAATTCCTCCAGATAGTCCCCTGGGATTAATGTTAAAGTATTGGGGTGACAATCCATGGATGAAGGACAAAAAGAAGGGAAGAATGATTAAATATTGTTGTTTTATCTGGACACAGACACCTATTCTTGCCCCATCCATCTTCTGGCCAAAGTTTGGATTGGATGAGGATTGGGTCTGTCAGCTGCTCATTCAGTTTGTCCAGGACAAGTCACTGGGGTCTCAGGAGGAAACTTATTATGCTCTCTGTTGGCGGCAGGGACTGGTTGTCTTATTTCCCCTCAGAGCATGGGACCAAAAGGGAAATGAGGAAACCCAAGAATATTCTGGGACCCCCTCCCCTCCATGGGACTCCCTTGGCTTGCTGCCACCACCTTACAATCCCCCAAATGACACTGGCCCCCCTCCAGCCACAACCACCACAGCTTTCGCTGCCAGGGAAGCACGGGAGGGGTAGGGGCACAGAGCCCCGTGCAGGCACAAGCGCACTGCTGCTGCTCACAGAGTCAGAACAGGAGGGTTAGACCACAGGCACAATCATGCTGACCCAGCTGGTGGGATGAAAGCCCACCTCAACAAAACCAAAGTATATGGCAGGGCCTTATTCCAGACTTAGGGGAGAGTTAAAGCAATGTCAGGGGTTCCTATAATGGCACAGTGGAAACAAATCCAACTAGGAACCATGAGGTTGTAGGTTAGATCCCTGGCCTCACTTAGTGGGTTAAGCATCTGGTGTTGCTGTGAGCTGTGGTGTAGGTTGCAGACATGGCTCGGATGGATCTGATATTGCTGTAGCTGTGGTATAGGCTGGCAACCCTAGCTCCAATTAGACCCCTAGTCTGAGAACCTCCATATGCCACGGGTGCAGCCCTTGAAAGAAATTATAAGCAAAAAAAAAAAAAAAAGAGGTTTGGAAAGATAAACCATTAGAGAACTTACTAAAAGAGACATAAAAGATATATGTGAGAAAGAATGAGTGATGGAATTCTATTTTATCAAGGGAAAAGAAGCATAAGTCTGTCCTCTAGCTTGTTGTTTTAAATGGAAAATAGGGGACAAACTAATGGATACAGAAAGTGCTGGAAGGTTTGTGGGAAGTAGACATTGAGAGAAGGGTTATACATTGTCAGAACTAAGTTTAAAATAAGTTCGATTGAGTAAATTAATTTTAAAATAAGCTGGTACAAAACTTGAACTTGGCTTTTCTTTGTTAAGAAAAAAGTTTCCTTGGAATGCTACTTTGATAACAGATTATATAATGTTCTTTTAAGTGATCTGCTGTATTTTTGTTTGAGATCTCTTGTAACTTTGGTTAAGAAAAAAGTATTATCCACAGCGACCTATGATTCTATCTGACCAAATTAAACAACAAAAAAAATGATTTATTTATAAACACTATTAAATTCTAATTAAAGTGCTTTTAACTCTGCTAACTTTAAAATGCTTCACAGGATCCTTGAGGCATTAAAAAAAAAGTTAAATTTACTAGAATTATTCGGAATGTTAAAATACATAGAGAGCATTACCAAATGAGTGATAAACCTCAGATTATATAGATGAAGAGATGTTTTTAATATAGATATTCTAGAACTTTTGCTTTCTGAAATTTGGATACATACTGGTACCCTATGTTATAATTCTTTTTTTTAGTTATTTCAAATTGTTATATGTCACAACAATTACCAAGTTTCAATGTCAATTTGCATTGCAATCAGATTTAAAATGTGTCTTAAGTCTTTTGTCACTGTTAGTTTATGGCTTTACTCCAATACCTTTGAAAAAATGTTTCCTTTTCTAGAAGATCTAAAGAAAGAACTTTTTTTTTTTTTTTTTAAAGAAGTACAAGTTTCTGACTTCCAGACCTTAATGATGAGCTGGGTAAGAAATTAAAAACAAACAAACAAACAAACAAACAAACAAAAACCCTAAAAGGGAAATTGGTGATTTCATAAACAGTTAAACAAAAAGGATTGGTTACATTGGACTGTGTGAACTGGTGAATATGGGTATAATTTTATGGTTTCTATTTAAAATAATGCTGGCCTTTAATCTGTGTTTTCCATGTATTAAGAAATTCTCCCCAACAAGCAATTTGGTAAATTATACCTTTGTACACAGAACTGAAACTTTTCTCTCTTCTCTACCTGATTTCTTCAGAGAATGGAAACTCTCAGATTCCTGGAAGCTTTATCAGATAATTTAGGAAGGCCACCTTGTATGTAGCCTATAAAAACCTCAAGGTATCTGGGTTTTTAAAAGGGAAGGAATTCACTGAGATCTTTAAGTCAAGACAAACCCTTGGCACGACTTTCCTAGCTCTGACATGCCTTTTAAAAGCTTAGTCTAAGATTCCTCATAAAGTTCTAACAAAGCCAATTTAAAAAAGAAAAAAAAAAACTCTATGATCAATTTTATTCATGTAAATCATCAGGCCAAGATTTCTGACACAAAACTTAATTGGCAAATAAATTAGTCTTGGTTTGGCTAATATTTGATAAAAATGAGAGTAATTTTAGAGAGAAAGAGCTGTTTCAATGAACACTTGCTAAATCTGTTAATCTCATTCTTTTAATTGTGGTCAGTATCACTAAGATTTACTTCCTAGATAGTTCTCTGCTATTCTGTTATATTGCTGCAAAATTTAACTGGGCTTCTAAAAGAACATTCTAAACTTGTTGCTAGAGTTTATCTCAGTAATCTACTTTTGGATAAACATCAGATGTCCCAAAACCTGCAACAAGGGGACCATGCAGACTAAAAAGGACATAATATAAAAGGGCGATTTCCAAGATTGTAGAGGAAGACCCTAATCACTTACCATGGAGCCAGGAGGAGGTACCACAATTTAGGGATTTAAGAGAGGCGCTGACAGGTACCCTTCTTTTGGGTCTACCATTCTTTTAAGAAAACTTTTCATTTATTTGAAAACATGGGCTGGGGAATGGCTCTAGGGGTCCTCACACTGAAACATGGGGGAAGCCACCAGCTAGTGGCCTTCCTTTTCTGACTCCTGGACCCTGTCACCAGAGGATGGCTGAGTACATACAGTCAGTAGCTGCCACTGTCTAATTAACTGAAGGAAACAGAAAACTCACCTTTGGAGGAAGGCTGACTGAGTATAAAAACAGGATATGGGGACACAAATGCCTGGTTGAAATGGATAAAATATTCTGTGGACATATTACACAAAGGCAGCTGTTCGCTTGTGCCAAGGGAGACTGGAGGCCCAAGTGGTTCCCTTTCCTCTGGGATGGTCATCAGACCCACAAGGTCTTGAATATGTGATGGCCCTCTTCCAGGACAAAATGGCTTGAAATAATGAGTCCAGTCAGACTTTGTCACTGCTACTCCCTGAGGCCAAAAGATCTGTGGGTTAGCCCCAGAGAACTGTTCAGCAACCAAATGAAAACGTCAACTTCTCCTCATGTCTAAAATGACAAGAGGCAAAGGTGACTTTCTTAGGCAATTGACCAGGTGCAGTGAAAGCCTGTCCTTCATCACTTCCCACAATAAATCCCAGTTCCAAGTGCCCTGGGCAGATGTTTGGTGGTATTGTGGGAGTCCATTAATGGGCATCATTCTGGAAAATCAAAGTGACACCTGTACTGGTGTGCAATTGGCCATCCCTTTCACCCTGGCATTTAGACCCCAATCTCAAACTCAGCCAATCCTGAGGAAATGAGACATCACCCCCACTAGGGGGGGGTCCTTTGACCCCCCCCCCAAGGTCTATATTGACTCAATAGGTGTTCCAAACAAATTTAAGGCAAGAAATCAGGTAGCTGCCAAGTTTGAATCTGCTCTCTTTCGGTGGTCAACCATAAAAAAATGTTGATTGGATAAACTACGTCTATTACAATCAACATTTATTACACTAGAGATGCCATTAAAGAAATAGCTGAACAGCTAGGGCCAACTAGTCAAATGGCATGGGGAAATAGACTTGCTTTAGACCTGATGCTGGCAGAAAAGAGTGGAGTCTGTGTAATGATTGGTATCCAATGCTGTATGTTCATTCCCAACAACACTGCCCCAGACGGCACCATCAACAAGGCCCCATGCAGATTAATTACTTTAGCAGATGAACTTTCAGAGAATTCTGGTATTAATGACCACTTCACAGACCTTTTAGAAAATTGGTTTGGAAAATGGAAGGGACTAATAGCTTCAGTCTTTACCCCTCTAATTGCTGTAGTTAATGTCCTTGTCTTAGTTGCACGTCGTATAATTCCTTGTGCCAGGGGACTTATTCAAAGATTAATAGAAACTGCCCTAACAAAGCAATTTGGACCCCCCTCCCCACCAAGCCAATATGCTCCTGATGGACACAATAGAATATGAGAGCCAAGCCATTCTCAAAGAGTTTGAAGAAAAGAATATTTGATAAAAAATGAAAGGGGGAAATTGTGGAGAGTGACGTAATGTCTTTTCTGTTAAAGGAAATCTTGGTTACTCCATTTTGTTCTGGTTTCCACTGAAACACCCTCTGGTGACCCCCTCCTCTTTCCCTCTTCTCCCAGTAACAATTTGTTTCAAATTATCTAACTGAGAAGAATATGCACCCTGACCTGACTAATAGGAAGGGGACAGGTACATTACCTGCATTAGGGGTAAATAGAGAGAGTCTTTTCCTCTTTGCACACATGCTTTTTGAGTACCTACGCCCTTCTGCAGAAGTAAAGAGCCTTGTCAAGATCTCCCCATGTTCATGTGCCTCATTTTCCAACACTGATGATCTGAGCTGTTTCCCCAACATTAGGATCCCACTTCTCAAACAGGGCCCTGACCTTGACATAGCTGCCATGCTAAGGCTGAGAATTCAGCTATATCTGGAGCTTTGCTTGCTGACCTTATAATTAAATTCTGGACCTGGGTCTCACTTATTTCTGTCCTCTAGCTTTAAGAAATGAGTCTCTTTATAAACTCACAGAGAGGCCCTCACTTTTACAATTTGTATTGTGTAGTAAATTAATCACATTTCCTTGTCTATCTCCAATGCAATGATGTCACTCAACTGGAGCTATCAAATTCCATTGTCTTGTAGTTACCACTTCCCCAAACCCCTCAAACCTCTGAGATACAGCTCCCATATGGTATATTTTTTAGAGTATGCCAGATACTATCTGTGGAGTCCTCATGCCACCCTGCCAGTGAATTATTTAAGTCCAAAATTCCATTTTAGATTCTGCTTCCTAAGATCCCTCCTGATACCAATCTTTTTATGTTTCTTGAGCTATAGACATTAAGACAGGTATTTGTATGCAAAGTGTGTTGGTGAGTGCTGTTGGCAGCAATACCTGGAAAGGAGTGAGGGAAGCAAAATTGAGCTTGAATTGTGCTGCATTTGCATAAAAAAATCAGTTAATCCTATTGAGAGCTCTTGACCTGGGATAGGCCCTCACAGTTCTTACAAAAGGAATCAAAGGGGCTAGGACAATGTCTCTATCACTGACTAGTCATTGGATGTGGGCTACCTCTGGGGAGGCAGCACAAACCTTAGGCAGGTCAGCTTTCATTAGCTGAGGACAATATCTGGGGAGAGCCTTGGCTGTTAGTCATCAATGAGGAAACACTCCTAACAGTTGAGGGATGAATACATTTGTCCTGAAGGATGAGTACTGAGAAGTACAAAGTAGCATTTACTACTATCCTCCAAATAGTGTTAACATTTATCCACCATAGTGTCTGTTTATTCTCTTTTCTCTTCTAATTTTAATACTTCTATTCCTGCTTACAAATCCATTTTCAGGCTGTTGATTGCTACTGTATAAGAATAACATTTTTACATTGATTTTTAAAATTCTACCACATTGCTGTTTTTTTTTGTGTGGAGACCTTTGGATTTTCTATATACAAGACTGTGTTATCTGCAAATACATATAACTTTACCTTTTCCTTTCTAATCTAGATGTCTTTTAGTTTATTTGCTTGATGAATAGCCCTAGTTCAATGTGCGGTACAATGTTGAATCAGAGGAAAGAGAGTGGACATCTCATTCTGTTCTTTATTTTTAAATTGTTTTTATTATAGTTGATTTACAAAGTTCTGTCAATTTCTGCTGTACAGATAAGTGACCCAGTTTTACATACATATATATATATATATATATATATATATATATATATATACACATTGTTTTTCTTATACTATCTTCTATCATGTTCTATCACAAGTAATTGGATATAGTTCCCTGTGCTATACTATGCTCATTCTGTTCTTAATATGTCATAAAGAATCAGTCTGTTAATATTAACATACTTATGTTAGCTGTGTATGTTCTTAATATGTCATAAAGAATCAGTCTGTTAATATTAACATACTTATGTTAGCTGTGAGTTTTTTCATAGATGCCCTTTATGAGGTTGAGGAAATCCACTTCTATTATTTGCTTTTGAGTGTTTCAATCATAAGAACGTTGGACTTTGGCAAACACTTTTTTTGCTGTCTATTGAGGTTATTATGCAATTTTTGAATTTTATTCTATTAATATGATATATTGATTAATTTCCTCATTTTGAACAATCATGCAACACTGGAGTTAATTCCTCTTGGTCTTGGTTTATAATTCTATTTTTATATTACTCTATTCAGGATAGCCACATGCAAAATAATAAAGTTATACCTTTACCTCATACCATATGCAAAAATTAAATAAGTATGTATTCATACATAAATATATGATTTAAAACTGTTAAACTCCTAGAAGAAAACATGGGGGTAAAACTTCATGACCTCAGATTTGGCAATAGAGTCTTAGATATGACATAAATAGTACTAGCAACAAAAGATAGAATAGATAAATTCTAGGTCAAACATACAAATGTTTGTGATTCAAAAGATACTATGAAGAAAGTGAAAAGGCAACCCACAGAATGGGGGAAATAGTTGAATATTATATATCTAATAAGATACTTTTATCTAGTATTTGTAAAGAACTGTCACTACTCATTAAAAATGTAAACTTATTTTAAACTGGGCTAAGCAATTTTCTCCAGAGAAAATATACTAGTGGCCAATAAGCTTATGAAAAGATGTTCTACATCATTAGCAATAGAAATCAAAACAACAATTAGATGCCACACTATGATGCCTAGAATTTAAAGGCAGGTACTATTTAGTGTTGCAAATGGTGAAAAATTAGGAAGTCTCCTACACTGTTCGCTGGGATATAAAATGCGTAACACTTTGGAAAACAGACAGAGAGTCCTCAAAATGATTAAATATAGTATTGCCATGTGATTCAGCTTTTCCATTTCTAGGTGTATAACATAGGAAAATGAAAACATAACTCCTTGCAAAAAACATGTTCAAGATTATTTCTAGAAGCATATTAATTAATCAAAAGGTATGAAAATGCAAATGTGTATCAACTGACAAATGAATAAGTAAAATGTGCCATATCCAAACAATAGATGTACCTTGAAAATAAGATGTAAAGTAAATGAATCCAGGCACAAAAGGCCACATATTGTATGTTTCCATTTATAAGAAATATGCAAAATGGTAAATCCATAAAGACAGAAAATATGTTAGTGGTGGCTTAGGGGGGTGGTTTTGAATACAGGGTGTTGACCAAGGTTATGAGATTCTTTTTGAAGTGATGAAAATACTCTAAATTGATTTTTTGAAGTTTGTACATATCAGTGAATATTCTAAAAAATATTGTAACATTTTAAATGGGTGAATGATATGGTATATGAAATTTATCTCAAAGTTGTTTAAAAATAATTATGAAGGAGAAAAAGACAAATGTTCTGATTGCCTGCTGGACTGGAGTTGCAGACATCCTCATTCAGACATAGATGTATATCTAGTGTTTACTTTTACCCTTGCCAAAAGGAAGGATATTTTAGTCACTCCGCAAACAGCAACTACATGGAACAGAGAAACCAGTTCTCTGGGCCAAGGCCATGTCTTGGTAGCTTCACTTGGCACTGAAGCTAGGTTTCTGCTTTATGTTCACAGACTTATCAGAGCTGTTCATAGGTATGGTTTGCCTTCCTCTGCCTCATGTCTGACCAAGCAGGGTGTGCTTGCATCTCAGAGACCTTACTCCTTAAACACTCTCTGATACTCTCTGAGGACAATGGTTGCCTTGGCTAGATTATAGGGGGACAGTTATCACTGAAATAGCCACAGCAGGCCCTGGGATGCTTAAAAGGCAACAAGATTCATGGGTTAAGGACCCCATGGATTGGCAATAGCCTACTAGCTCTACCTGAGTGACAACCTGAGAACTTTGGATTCCTGTGGCTGTTAAATTTCCAGTGGTACCTGTTGTCTCACAAAGTGGCTAAGTATTCTATCTTTATTTTGTTGAGTTTTGGAAGAGCATGCTGCAAACATGTGTAACCCAGATGTATTAGATACTCCAGCTGTAAGTTTTGACACGGGAACGGAATTCTGCAATGTATGTCTGTATGGAAAGATTGAACACCATCATGCCATCAGCTCTGTTGTGGGGCATCCCAATTTCAAAATGTCTTTGACAGGAGACAATTAGAAAAAGTACTTTGTATGGGAAGAAGACTTGTACAAGTATGAAGCCTTGCATTTCCTCTACCCCATTTAGCATGGACTGGTAAAAAGATGGGGTGACATAGAGAAACCCTGGGAATATCTTTTCAAGTGGATGCTGGGAGTAAAACCATGTCAACAGCCTGTACTCATGACTAAGTCCTCCTTGAACCAAAGGGAAAGTCGAGAGAAGGCAGCAGAAGTGATGTTTGAGATTTCAATGTTTCTGCTTTCTACCTGTCCAACCATGCAGTCATAGCACTCTATGCCTCTGCTTCTGTCACAGGTCTAGTGGTGGACAGTGGGGATGGGATCACTTGCACTGTCCCCATCTTTGAGAGTCACTCCCTGCCTCATGCTGTCACCAAACTCTATGTGGCAGGGAGGGACATCTCAGAGCACCTCACCCGACTCCTCCTTGCTAGTGGGTGTAATTACCCTTGCATACTCCACAAGGCCTTAGTGAATGACACAAAAGAGACACTGTGCTCTCTGGCCTTGGAGCCAGAGAAAGAACTATGGAAGAAGCCAGAGGATGTCCTGAGAGAATACAAACTGCCAGATGGGAATGTCATCCACATTGGGAACTAACTGCTTCAGGTACCTGAGGTTCTTATCATGCCTAACAAGCTGGGCACCCACAACCCAGGATCATCAAAAATGCTTCCTAGCAGTATCATGAAGTTTTTTTTTTTTTTTGGCTTTTTGTCTTTTTGTCTTTTTGCTATTTCTTTGGGCCGCTCCCGTGGCATATGGAGGTTCCCAGGCTAGGGGTCGAATCGGAGCTGTAGCCACTGGCCTATGCCAGAGCCACAGCAACGCGGGATCTGAGCCGCGTCTGCAACCTACACCACAGCTCATGGCAATGCCGGATCGTTAACCCACTGAGCAAGGGCAGGGACCGAACCCGCAACCTCATGGTTCCTAGTCGGATTCGTTAACCACTGCGCCACGACGGGAACTCCTCATGAAGTTTTAAAGTGACATCCAGAATAATCTTTTTCTGGAAATGTTCCTATCTGGGGGCACCACTCTCTTCCCTGGGCTTGAGGAAATGCTTATGAAATAACTGGAACAAATGGTCTCCAGAGGGACCCAATTGAGAACATAACCTCTGACATGCAGTTCTCTGAATGGACCAGTGCGTCTGTTGTGACTTCTCCATGAACAGTTTTAAACAGGTGTGGATTACCTCTGCAGATTTCAAGGAGTTGAGATCTGTGGTTCAGAGAAGATAACTTCTCTGAACACTGGGGACATCTCGAAATGTCAGATCATAGGAAACCAGTGGGAGGAGATACTGTTCTTTGGGCAAGATGTTGAGTAAAAGTGTTTTGCCATTTTGAGTTTCAGTTCATTCCTGGTGGTGCCACACTTTAATCAGTGCACAAATATTTGTTTTTGTTTCTGCTTTCCATTCTTTAGAGTATAAAGCTGAGAGTGGAATTTATGGGTCATATGTTAATTTTATGTTTAAGTTGTCTAAGAAATACTAAAATGCCTTCTGAGTAGCTGTATCATTTTACATTTCCAACCATAAATTATGACAATTCTTTTGTCTTCACATTGTTGTCTGTCTACACTAGTTATTTGCTATTTTTGAATAATAGCCACTCTAAAGTGTGTTAACTGATATTTCATATTTTAGATTTGCATGTCTCTAATGATTAGTGATATTCAGCATCTTTTAATGTGCCTTAGTTGATATTTACATCTTTTTTTTTTTTGTCCTATTGCCTTTTCTTGAGCCACTCCCGTGGCATATGGAGGTTCCCAGGCTAGGGGTCTAATCAGAGCTGTAGCCACCGGCCTACGCCAGAGCCACAGTAATGCAGGATCTGAGCTGTGTCTGTGACCTACACCACAGCTCATGGCAACGCAGGACCCTTAACCCACTGAGCAGGGCCAGGGACGGAACCTGCAACCTCATGGTTCCTAGTCGGATTCGTTAATCACTGACCCACGACGGGAACTCCAATATTTTTATGTCTTTGGAGAAATGTCTATTTAAGTCTTTGGCCCATTTTTAAATTGCTTTTAAAATTTTTGTTGTTGAATTGTCAGAATTATTTATAAATTCTGGCTATCAAACCTTTATAACATATGTGGATTTTATTTTCCCATTTATTGAATTGGCTTTTCATTCTCTTAATTGCAAGAAAATTAATTTTAATTAAGTCATTTATAAATAAGTGTTTTATTTTGCCACATGTACTTTTGGTATATTTAAGATGGAGATTCTCATACTAAATGAAGTAAGTCAGAAAGAGAAAGACAAATACCATGTGATGTCACTTATATGTGGATTCTAAGATATGGCACAAATGAACCTATCTATAGGACAGAAACAGAATCATGGACGTAGGAACAGACTTATGGTTTCCAAGGGGGAGAAGGAGGGAGTGGGATGGATTGGGACTTTAGAGTTAGCAGATGTGAACTATTACATTGAGGTCCTTCTTTATAGCACAGGGAACTATATCCAATCACTTGTGATAGAACGTTATAGAAGATAATATGAGATAAAGAATGTTTATGAATGTATATACATATATATACACATTCTTTAGAAGGTAGAAGATAATATGAGACAAAGAATGTATGCATGTCTGAGTCACTTTGCCATAGAGCAAAGATCGACAGAATATTGTAAATCAACCATATAAAAAAAAGAAGGAAACCACTCAAGAAAAAAGTTGCAAAATTGGAGGTCATAACTATTTGCTCTTCTGTTTTCTTCTAAGAGTTTTATAATGTCAGTTCTTAAGTTTAAGTTTTTGATTCATTTCGAGTAAATTTTTGTATGTGTTTTAAGATAAATACCCCAAATCATTCTTTTTCATGTGGGTCTTTAGTTTTCCAAAGACCAATGTTGAAGAGACTGTTATTTTCTGAATATGTATTCTTGGAACTATGGTAGAAAATCAATTGAATATATATGTATGGGTTTATTT
This sequence comes from Phacochoerus africanus, assembly GCF_016906955.1. Lineage (NCBI taxonomy): Eukaryota > Metazoa > Chordata > Mammalia > Artiodactyla > Suidae > Phacochoerus > Phacochoerus africanus. Next base: position 109,093,914 of record NC_062560.1, on the reverse strand, counting down.
GTTTAAACTTTGTACTTTTTAAAGATTATCTTGTTGTTTGAAGTCACTTTAAATTCCTTATTAATTTTAGGATAGGTTTTTCCATTTCTCTAAAAACACCACTAAGATTTTAATAGGGATCATGTTGAATTTGTATATTACTTTGTGTAATACAGTCATATTAACAATACCAAGTACTCCAATTCACACAGATAGGATTTTTTTTAATTTATTTAAATATTATTTTCTTTTCTCAGTAATGTTTTATAATTTTCTGTGTACAACTCTTCTGTCTCCTTGGAAGATTTATCCTTAAGTATGCTATTTTTTCTTTTTGATGCTACTTCTTTCTTTTTTAGTCTTGGCTAACTTTAACCATGTTTCAACATTGTGTATTATCTATTGATTTTTTATTATTAGAAGAAATGATGAAAGTAGCACAACAACACATCTTCATTCAGTCTCCTCCCTTCCATCATGAGGTGGTGGTGCTCCTAGGACAGTCCTTAGTTTAAATTTGTGTTTCTTGACTGACTTATGAAAATTATCTCTTGTTCCTTTGAGAAACTCTCATAAAATTCTGACCTTCAGAAATTATATAGGACTCATATTGAAATTTAAGTCAGTGTTTCTCTATGTCGTGACTTGGAGAATATACCTCATCTTCTCTTATTCAAATTGATATTGTTCAGCAGTCTTTGTCATCTGGAAAACTAAGTAGTAAACACACAAAAATACACATTCAGATACACAACCATTGTTCAGTTGACATGCTTCTTCCCTTCTCATCTACATCCTTTGCCTTTCTTCCATAAAGTTTTGATCTACAGAAATAGCCCTTATTTCTTTTTTGGCGTTGCCCATGTCATTAGGTTTTATTAATTTTTTCAAATTATTATTGTATATTCCACTAGAACTCTAAATTTTACTTTTGGAGAAGACCATATCATATTCAAAATTTGAAAATATATTTGGATGTAAATAGCTCTCATTTTGCTCCTTATTATACAGATGTTTTTAGTTCTGTCTGTGGCCATTTTATTAGAGCATTATCTATTATTATTTTGAGGAATGCCTTTCAAAGGAAAGGAGAAGAGTTAAATTAGCTAAATTTTATTATTTCTAGCTGGAAGTCTAAAACACAATCCTGCTTTTTACACTATAAATTATGATATACAAATATGCCTTGTCTTTCTGTTCACCATCATCAGTATTCTTGCACATTTTCTATTTTTAGATGAACTTGAGAATCAGTGTGTCATTTTCCACAAAAAATATAATTTTTTAGGATTATATTTAATTTATACATTTATCTGTAAAGTTTTTGTTGTTGTTGTTGTGTTGTTTTGTTTTGTTTTTTTGCCAGTGGCATATGGAAGTTCCCCAGGCTAGGGGTTGAATCAGAGCTGTGGCTGCCAGCCTACACCACAACCACAGCAGTACAGGATCCTAGCCATGTCTGAAAACCTACACAACAGCTCGTGGCAATGCTGGATCCTTAACCCACTGAGCAAGGCCAGGGATAGAATATGTATCCTGTGGATACTAGTTGGGTTTGTTGCCACTGAGCCACAATGGGAACTCCTATTTGTAAAGTGTTAAACTTTATAATACTAAGTCTTCCAATCCAGAAATATGGCATGACATTCTATTTACTCAGGATAACTCGTTTCCCATTTGGGTCATGCAAATTTAATATAGGTTTAATTTCATATCTTTTATGATTTTGTGAGCTTATGAGTATGATGTTTGTCTATATTTTCAGATTGGCCATTGATAGTGCATGGGTAATCTAGGCACTTTTGTATGGTTATGTTGTATTTTACACTTTTCTAGACTGTCTTATCAATTCTAAACTCTTTTGTATTCATTCTGTTAGATTTTTTTTAAGTAGATGATTGCAATTTCAAAAAGCCATAGTGTTGTCTTCTTTCTTTTATATAGCATTCATTTATTTATTATTACTTAGTAAAATTGTAAATAGTATTAGAATTCTATAATATATAATATTATATAATATAATAGTCATAATAGTGTGATATGGAATACATGGTGGCCAAGATGGTGGAATAGGGAGACCCTGAGCTCACCTCCTCCCACAGGCACCCCAGAATTACAACTATTTACAGAGAAACCATCTATGAGAATGACCTGAAGGCTAGTCAAAAATATTTTCCACAACTAAAGATATAAAGAAGGAACTACAACAAGATAGGCAGAAGGGATAGAGACACAGTAAAGTCATGACCCATACCCCTGGGTTGGTGACACAAATGGGAAGATGATAACAGTTGTAGAGGGTCTCTCAAAGGATCAAGGGGTCCAATCCCCACACTGGGCTTCTCAGCCTGCCAGTCCTACACTGAGAAGGTAACCCTCTAGAATGTCTGGTCATAGAGCTGTAGGAAACAAAGACTTCTTTCTTCATGGGAGTACAGTAAATCTCACATATGCTGAGTCCTGCCTCTGAGGCAGTAATGATGGAGCCTGTGTCAAACAACACTGCTGACCTTGGGGAGTCTCTAGAGAGCAGGAGTTAACTGGGACTCCCTCTGGGAACATAGACCCTGGTAGCAGCCATTTGGGGGGAGTTTATTCTACCACAAGGACACTGTTGTTGGCAAGTGTCATTTTGGAGTCCTTCCTCTACCCTATTAATGTCAGGGCATCAGTCCTAGGATCCTTTGACCCTTCAGTGAATTGACTCTGATCACTAGCAGATTGGAATGAGCCTCAGGGTCCCTGGGCTCTGTAGCCAGCCACCCTAAGATGTGGTTCCACCTACAAGCAGCTTGGCATCAGTTCCAGGACAACCCAAGCTCTTAAATTAGCTGTACTTGGATATAGTCCCACCCAACAGGAAGCCAACACCACTCCTAGAATCCCCTGAGCCCTAAAGACAGCTGCTCTGAAACCTGACCCTGCCCATTAGTCTATCAGCAGTCACCACACAAGGCAAAGAATGGCATCCAACTGGGTCAAGGGCCATCCTTGCCTACAAGGGCACCTACAGTGGTCAGCCCCACCACAACAGTCATGTAGGGAACACCCATGGGGCATATAGCTCTGGTGACCAGAAGGAAGTATGCTGCTGGTCCCCATAAGATGTATCCTACATAGGATCACTTCCACAATATTAGGAAATATGGCCAAACTACCTAATACATAAAAATAAACAGAGAATTAGGGAAAATGAATGGACAAAGGAATGTATTCCAAATGAAGAAGAAAGATAAAATATCAGAAAAAGGACTAAACAAATCAGAGATAATTAAGATACCTACTAAAGAGTTCAAGGGTGGGGTAGTACAAATATAGGGTTCTTAGAATGGGAACTTAAAGAGATAATGAACTTTAAAATAATCATGTACTTTAAATAATCATATATATTCATAGATTCTTTTACATGAACCTCATAGTAACCACAAACCAGAAACCTCTAACACATGCAAACAAAAGAAAAAAAATCCAAACCTATCACTAAAGATAGTCATCAATGCACAAGGGATGAGAATAAAAGAAGAAGAAAAGAATGTCAGGGGATCACTAACAACAATGATGGCAGTTTGAAGTAGTACAATATTTTGACACAGCTCCAGAATCTCTGGCCAGACTGATTGATTCACAAAGTAATAGAGCAAGAGAGTATAATAGGAACAAAAGAATTTTAAAACATCCAGAAAAGGATTTCCCTTGAGGCTCAGTGGGTTAAGGATTTGGTGTAGTCACTGCTGCATCTCAGGTCACTGCTGTGCTGCAGGTTTGATCCCTGGCCTGAGAACTTCCACATGCCATGGGTCTGACCAAAGAACAAAAAACAAAACAAAACAAAAATTGAGAAAACAACAAGGTGGCCAATAGTAAGTCCTGACCCATCAATAGTTACTTTAAATGAAAACAAATTAAATCATCCAATCAAAAAGTCATAGCATGGTTGAATGAATTTAAAAAACAAGACCTAACTCTATGATGCCTACAAGACCCACTTCAGTTTTAAGGCACACATAAGCTTAAAGTGAAGGAATTTTTAAAAAGAAGATATTCCATGCAAATGGAAAGCAAAAGAAAGCAGGAATAACTATACCAAAAAAAAAAAGTCAAAAGAATATAACAAGAGACAAGGTCATTATATAATGATAAAGAGGGATCAATTCTTCAAGAGGATAAAACAATTTTGTGTTTGTGTGTGTGTGTGTATTCAACCAACACTGGAGCACCTAAATACTAAATATGCTAAACAAATATTCCCAGAGCTGAAGAGAATACTAATCTACAATAGTATATTAATATTAATGGACATCAACACCCCACTTTTGACAATGGATAGATCATATAAACAGAAAATCAATAAGGAAACATTGGACTTGGACTATAGTTTTAACCAAAAGAACCTAACAAACATATAGAACATTCTATCCAACAGCAGCAGAATGCACAATCTTCAAGAAAATATGGAACATTCTCTAGAATATACAATATATTTGGTCACAAAACAAGTCTTGGAAATTTTGAAAAGATTGAAATCATACCAGTTATGTTTTCTCTACACAATGGTATAAAACTAGAAATCAATTAGGGGAAGAAAACTGGAAAACTCACAAATATGTGAAAATAAAACAACATACTTCAGAACAACCAGTGGGTCAAAAAAGGAACCAGAAGGGAAATAAAGAAAATCTTAAACCAAAATGGAAAAACAACATGTCAAAAATTATGGGATGCAGCAAAGGCAGTACCAATAGGGGAGGTTATAGCAATAAATGAATATAAAAACAATGGAAATGATCAATTAAACTGAGTTGGTTTTTTGAGAAGATAAACAAAATTGACAATTTTTTACTTATAGTTAACAAATAAAGAGGACAAAAAATAGAAATATAAATGAAAGAAGAGAAGTTGCAACTAATAAAAATACAAAATAAGAGAATTCTATGAACACATCTATGACAATAAATCGGACAACCTAAAAGAAATAGACAGATTCCTAGAAACATATAACCTACCAACTCTGAATAATAAATAAATAGAAAATCTGAACAGACCAATTATAAATAAAGAAATTGAGTCAATAATCAAAAATCCCCCAACAATGAAAAGCCCAGAATTCCATGGCTACATGGATGAGTTTTACCAAACACTTAAAAAAGAATTTTTGCCATTTTTCTTAATCTCTTCCAAAAAATTGAAAAGGAAGATCAACTCCCAAATTTATTTTATGAGGTCAGCATTACCCCAATACCAAATAAAAGACAGATGAAGACACTATAAGAAAAGAACACCACAAGAAAAGAAAGCTACAGGTCTATATTCCTGATGAGTAAAGATGTAAAAATTCTCAACAAAATACTAGCAAAGAGAATTCAACAAACAGCACATTAAAAGCATCATACACCATGGTCAAGTGTGATTTATCTCTGTGATTCAAGAATGGCTCAACATATCAAAATCAATAAATATGATACATCATATTAATAGAATGAAAGGCAAAAATTTTATGATCATCAAAATAGTTGCATAAAAAGCATTTGAAAAATTCCAACATCTTTCATGGTAAAAACTCTAATTAAATTGGATATATAAGAAACATGCCTCGACGTAATATAGGCCATATATAACAAACCCAGATCTAACATCATATTCAGTGGTAAATGACTGAAAACTTTCCTATAAGATGAGGAATAAAGTAAAAATATTCACTTGCATCATTCCTATTCAATATAGAACTAGAAATCCTACACATAATAGGCAAGAAAGATAAATAAAAGCCATCCAAATTGTAAAGAAAAAATTAATCTCTGTTTTGATGACATGCTCTTATATATTGAAAACCTTAAGACTCCACAAAAATAACTGATAGACTGATAAACAAATTCAGGAAATTTGAAAATATAAAATCAACATACTGAAATCAATTGCAATTCTGTACTCTCATTATAAACTATTCAACAAAGAAATTAAGAAAACAATTTATTTACATTAGCATCAAAATAGTGAAATACTTAGGAATTGACTTAATAGGTAAAAGACTTATACACCAAAAACTAAGAAATATTGAATGAAGAAATCGAATAAGACAAGTAAATGGAAAGACCTCTTGTTTCCTGGACTGAGAGGCTTATATTGTTAGGTGTCCTATTCTACACAAAATGAGCTACAGATTCAGTAAAATACATAACAAAGTAAAAAATTCTGCACAGCAAAGGACATGTCAACAAAATGAAAAGGAAACCTATGGAATGAAAATAATGTTTTGAAACCATATATCTGATAATGAACTAATATCCAAAATATATTTAAAACTCCCAACATTGCAATAGCAAAAACCAAATAACCTGATTAAAAATGGGCAAAGGACTTGAATAGACATATATCCAAAGAGGACATACAAATGGTCAACGGGTTTATGAATAAATGCTCAGTGCAACTAATCATAAGGTTAATACAAATCAAAACTACAAGGAGAGATTACCTCCCACCAACTGGGAGACCTATTATCAAAAAGGAAACAAAAGAAAACAAGTGTTGATGAAAATGTGGGAAAATTGGAACTTTTCTACCCTTTTGATGGGAATATGAAATGGTGCAACTGTGATGGAAAATAGTATGGAGTTTTCTCAAAAAATTGAAACTATAGCTACCGTATGATAATTTTCCCACTTTTGGGTATTTACCCAAAATAATTTAAATTAGAATCTTGAAGAGATATTTATATTCCCATGTTTATTTCAGCATCATTCACATTTTTCAAGATGTGGAAACAACCTAAACATCTATCAGTACATGAGTGGATAAAGAAAATATCATATACTGATACAATACATATTATTCAGCCTTAAAATGAAATAAATATTGCCATATGTGACAGTGTGGATGAATCTTGAGTACATTATGCTAAGTGAAATAAACCAGTCACAGAAGCACCATTACTGCATGGTTCTACTTACATAAAATATCTAAAATAGTCACACTCAGGAGCAGAAAGTAGAATGGCAGTTGCCAAGGGCTGGAGGGTGTGGCAAATTGAAATTTACTTTTCAACAAATTTTTAAAGTTTCAGGATTCACTGCCCTAAAATTCCTCTATGCTCTGCCTATACACATTTCTTCCACCTCCTCTCTCCCCTGGCAACCACTGATTTTTTTTTTTTATTGTCTCCATTGTTTCGCCTTTTCTAGAACATCATATAGTTGGAATCATACAGTATGAAGCCTTTTCAGGTTGACTTCTTTCACTTAGTAGTATGAATTTAAGTTTTCTCTATGTCTTTTCGTGACTTGAAAGTTCACTTATTTTTAGCATGAAAAATATTTCATCAATTGGATCGACACAGTGCATTTATTCATTCATCTATTGAAGAACATCTTGGTTGTTTCCACATTTTGGCAGTTATAAATAAAGTGCTATAAACATCTGTGTACAGGTTTTTGTGTGAACATAGGTTTTCATCTCTCTTTGATAAATACCAAGGAGCATGATTGCTGGATTTTATAAGAATGTGCTTAGTTTTGTAAAAAACTACCAAATTGTCAAACTTTCTGTATCATTTTTCATTCCCATTCTCTATTTCTCACCATCATATTGTGTTGTCAGTGTTTTGGATTTTGGCCATTCTAGTAGGTGTGTAGTGATATCTCATTGTTGCTTTAATCTGCATTTCCCTGATGACATAGGATGTGGGCATCTTTTAATATTCTACTTGCTATTTGTATATCTTCTTTGGTGAGATGTCTGTTAAGGTCTTTGTTCCTTTTTTTTTTTTCTTTTTCCTTTTTAGGGCCATACCCATGGCATGTGGAAATTCCCAAGCTAGTGGTCAAATCAGAGCTGTAGCTGCTGGCCTATGCCACAGCCACAGCAATGCCAGATTCAAGCCACCTCTTTGACCTATACCACAGCTCACTGCAATGCTGGATCCCTAACCCGCTAAGCGAGGCCAGAGATCGAATTTGCATTTTCTCGGTTACTAGTCAGATTTGTTTCCACTGAGCCACGACGGAACTCCTGTTCCATTTGTTAATCAGGTTTCTTTCTTACCGTTGAGTTTTCACAGCTATTTTTATGTATATCTTGGAAAACAGTCCTTTATCAGCTATGTATTTTACCAACATATTCTCCAAATCTATGGCTTGCATTTTCATCTCTTCATATTTAATATTACAATGTGGTAGCAATGGAAATCATGTTCTCTCTCCTCTCTAAGATTTTTATTTAACATCTGTTTTTGCTTTTTTTTGGTTGTATTGTTATTGTTGTTACTGGTTTTTCAATGATTTTTATTTAAAAATTGTGTAAATTCCGCATTCCTTTTATGTGTGGCCACTTGTGTCTCTATTCATTTAACTTAGCAGACAGAGAATTATTGGAAAAATATTTCTTTAGTTGGGTAAAACTAATAACTCTTCAAGTCTTTGCTGAAAGCCTTTGTATATATGTTGGGGCATGGCTTCAATACTCAGCCAAGCAGTTTACAAGTATACACTGGTCTCCATTTCCTTCTTGTGCAGAGACTCAAATTTAGTCAAAGGTGGAAGTTTAAGGCCTTTTCCAATTTTTCCTATGCATATATATGACCCTGTGCATATGCCTGACAGTTTAGATACCCAGAAATACTTTTCTAAAGCCTACTAAAGGCATTTTCCTTTTAAGATTTTCCTTTTAAGTTTTTTACTTAGACTACCCTTTGCCCAATTTTTATTCACCATCTCGGGAAGTTGGCATGCTCAACAATGCTTCTGATTTTTTTTTTCAATAATGCCTCCGGGGAAAAAGCTATTCAAACCAGGAAAACTATGAATCATCTCAAATAAAGATGATTTTGTTATTTGCTTTTTCCAGGAAACCATTAGACAAACCTATATAATCAGAGTATGTGGAGATGGGGCTTTAAAGGAACTCCAAATCAATTCTGTCTTCTCCAAGTCCTGCCAGCCTTCTGATTTTCATTGTGATTGTGGTCTGTTGATTTTCAAAGCAAGTATCGATCTCTGGAGGGGAGAATAGAAAAGAGGCAAGTAAAAATGCCAAAAAATGTGTTATTGTTAGTGAGATCCTGCCATTTTCTTGAATAATGCCCCTTGCAATTTATATCTAATATTCACTTGGGGAATTTCTACGATACTGAAAATTTTGATAAGAATATTACGAAAGTATATTAGTGAGAGACAGTGCCCCTTCTATACTTGGATAGATATTGAATTGCATTAAAGCAAATAAATAAATTTTTAATGACATCCAGTCTTTGGCGAAAAGCCTAGAAAATTATTTTACCTGGAATTTAAACTTGCAAAAATGAATTTTTAAAAAATCTGTTAAATGACGTAATATCCAATTATTGTAGCTGTAATCTCCTTCTATATATAGAGTGAAAAGAATAAATATGAAGTAAATCACTATCATAGATAGATGCTGAACACTCAAAGTCTTATGGAAATAGATGAGAAAACTGTTTTTAGAATTACCTTATCCTAAGAATTCCTAAACATATTCTACACTTAGAGATGTAGGAACAGTGTTCAGTGCACCTATAAGTCTTCTAAATCGCAGAGTCAAAACTTTAGTTTAAATTTTCACTCTGCAGTAACAAATTATCTCTAGTGGAACTCTCTTCAAATACAGACATCAAAGAATTTTTACAGATGGAAGGCAAAGAACATTGTTTTATAATAAAAATATTACTAGAATATTGACTCATATCTGTATAAGCAAGCGTCAGAGTCAGAAGACAAAACAAATCCCAGTATTAGGCTTAAAAACTGCATATTTTGCAATTGTATTGTACAGTATATGAAATCAAAATATGGGTTTAGCTCAGCTCCCATGTGGCTCAGCAGAAATGAATCTGACTAGTATCCATGAAGATGCAGGTTCAATCCCTGGCCTCGCTCAGTGGGTTAATGATCTGGCATTGCCATGAGCTGTGGTGTAGTTTGCAGAAGTGACTCGGATCTGGCATTGCTATGGCTGTGGTGTAGGCCATCAGCTACAGCTCTGATTCAACCCCTAGCCTGGGAACTTTCATATTCTGTGGGAGTTGATATAGAAGTTCAAATATGGTTAATATGAATACTATAGAGTAAGAAAACAGGAAAGAACTATATTGAGAAAAATTAACTAAGATCCTTCCTGAATTTATAAAAGATATCAACTTACTAATGAAAAAGGTAAGTAAATGTCAAGCAGAAAAATTATTTTAAAAGTTATACAGTTATGCCTTGGAGACATTGCAGGTGCATTTTCAGACCACCACAATAAGGCAATTATCATAATAAAGCAAGTCACAAGTTTTGTTTTTTTTTAATTTCCAGTGCATATACAAGTTATGTTTCCTCTATACTATAGTCTATTAAGTATGCAGTATCATTATACCTAAAATAAAACAATGTACATAACTTAATTGAAAAATAGTTTATTGCAAAAGAAATGTCCACCATCATCAGAGCCTTCAGCGCATCATGATCTTTTTGCTGGTGAAGGTTCTTGTCTAGATGTTAATGGCTGCTGAATGACTAGGGTAATGGTTGATGAAAGCTGGGTTGGCCATGGTGGCAATTTCTTAACATAAGACAATAATGAAATTTGCCACATCAATTGACTCTTCTTTTCATGAATGATTTCTTGGTAGCATGCAGAGTTGTTTGACAGCAATTTATCCATAGTAGAACTTCTTTTAAAATTTGAGTCAATTTTCTCTAACCCTTCTGCTGCTTTATCACTAGGTTTATGTGACATCTGAATCCCTTGTTGTCATTTCAACAATCTTCACAGCATCTTCACCAGGGATAGTATCCATCTCAAGAAACAACTTTCTTTGCCTATATATAAGAAGTATCTCCTCATCTATTGAATTGTTATCATGAGATTATACCAGTTCAGCCATATCTTCAGGCTCCAATTCTAATTCTATTTCCCTTGCTTTTTCCTTCACATCTTCAGTTACAGCCTCCATTGAAGTCTCAAACTCCCCCAAAGTCACCAATAAGTGTTGATGTTTGGAATCAACTTCTTCCAAATTCTCGTTAATGTTACCATTTTGACCTCTTCCTATGAATCACACATGTTCCTAATGGCATCTATAATGGTAAATCCTTTCCAGAAGGTTTTCAATGTACTTGCCCAGATGCATCAAAGGAATCACTATGTGTGGCATCTAAAGCCTTACAAAATGTATTTCTTTTTTTTTTTATTTTCCTACTGTACAGCAAGGGGGTCAGGTTATCCTTACATGTATATATTACAATTACATTTTTCCCCCACCCTTTCTTCTGTTGCAACATGAGTATCTAGACAAAGTTCTCAATGCTATTCAGCAGGATCTCCTTGTAAATCTATTCTAAGTTGTGTCTGATAAGCCCAAGTTCCCACTCCCTCCCCCTCCCATCAGGCAGCCACAAGTCTCTTCTCCAAGTCCATGATTTTCTTTTCTGAGGAGATGTTCATTTGTGCTGGCTATTCGATTCCAGTTATAAGTGAGATCATATGGTATTTGTCTTTGTCTTTCTGGCTCATTTCACTCAGGATGAGATTCTCTAGCTCCATCCATGTTGCTGCAAATGGCATTATGTCATTCTTTTTTATGGCTGAGTAGTATTCCCTTGTGTATATATACCACTTCTTCCGAATCCAATCCTCTGTCGATGGACATTTGGGTTGTTTCCATGTCCTGGCTATTGTGAATAGTGCTGCAATGAACATGCGGGTGCACGTGTCTCTTTTAAGTAGAGTTTTGTCCGGATAGATGCCCAAGAGTGGGATTGCGGGGTCATATGGAAGTTCTATGGATAGATTGCTAAGGTATCTCCAAACTGTTCTCCATAGTGGCTGTACCAGTTGACATTCGCACCAACAGTGTAGGAGGGTTCCCTTTTCTCCACACCCCCTCCAGCACTTGTTATTTGTGGATTTATTAATGATGGCCATTCTGACTGGTGTGAGGTGATATCTCATGGTAGTTTTGATTTGCATTTCTCTTATAACCAGCGATGTTGAGCATTTTTTCATGTGTTTGTTGGCCATCTGTATATCTTCCTTGGAGAAATGTCTATTCAGGTCTTTTGCCCATTTTTCCATTGATTGATTGGCTTTTTTGCTGTTGGGTTGTATAAGTTGTTTATATATTCTAGAGATTAAGCCCTTGTCGGTTGCATCATTTGAAACTGTTTCTCCCATTCTGGAAGGTGTCTTTTTGTTTTCTTTTGGGTTTCCTCTGCTGTGCAAACGCTTGTCAGTTTGATGAGCTCCCATGGGTTTATTTTTGCTCTAATTTCTATTGCTTTGGGAGACTGCCCCGAGAAAATATTCATGAGGTTGATGTCCGAGAGTTTTGCCTATGTTTTCTTCTAGGAGTTTGATGGTGTCCTGTCGTATATTTAAGTCTTTCAGCCATTTTGAGTTTATTTTTGTGCATGGTGTGAGGGTGTGTTCTCGTTTCATTGCTTTGCATGCAGCTGTCCAGGTTTCCCAGCAATGCTTGCTGAATAGACTTTCTTTTCCCCATTTTATGTTCTTGCCTCCCTTGTCAAAGATGAATTGACCATAGGTGTCCGGGTTTATTTCCGGGTTCTCTCTTCTGTTCCATTGGTCTGTCTGTCTGTTTTGATACCAGTACCACACTGTTTTGATGACTGTGCTTTGGTAGTATTTCTGGAAGTCTGGGAGAGTTATGCCTCCTGCTTGGTTTTTGTTTCTCAGGATTGCTTTGGCAATTCTGGGTGTTTTGTTCTTCCATATAAATGTTTGGATTGTTTGTTCTAGTGCTGTGAAAAATGTCATGGGTAATTTGGTAGGGATTGCATTGAATCTGTAGATTGCTTTGGGTAGTCTGGCCACTTTTACAATATTGATTTTCCCAATCCAGGAACATGGAATATCTTTCCATTTCTTTACATCTTCTTTGATTTCTTTGATTAAAGTTTTATAGTTCTCGGCATATAGGTCCTTTACCTCCTTGGTCAGGTGTATTCCGAGGTATTTGATTTTGTGAGGTGCAATTTTAAAAGGTATCGTATTTTTGTATTCTTTTTCTAATATTTTATTGCTGGTATACAGAAATGCAACTGACTTCTGAATGTTAATCTTATATCCTGCTACTTTGCCGAATATATTAATCAGTTCAAGGAGTTTTGGGGTTGATTCCTTAGGGTTTTCTATGTATAGTATCATGTCGTCTGCGTACAGTGACAGTTTTATCTCTTCTCTTCCTCTATGGATGCCTTTTATTTCTTTTGTTTGTCTAATTGCTGTGGCGAGGACTTCCAAAACTATGTTGAAGAGCAGTGGTGAGAGTGGGCATCCCTGTCTTGTTCCAGATTTGAGTGAGAAGGCTTTCAGTTTTTCCCCATTGAGGATTATATTTGCCGTGGGTTTATCATAAATGGTTTTGATTATATTCAGAAATGTTCCCTCTATACCCACTTTGGCGAGGGTCTTGATCATGAATGGATGTTGGACTTTGTCAAATGCTTTTTCTGTGTCTATTGAGATGATCATATGGTTGTTGACTTCTCTTTTGTTAATGTGGTATATGAGGTTGATTGATTTGCGTATGTTGAACCATCCTTGTGAACCTGGGATGAACCCCACCTGGTCATGGTGTATAATTTTTTTGGTATGTTGTTGGATTCGGTTGGCTAAGATTTTGTTGAGAATTTTTGCATCTATATTCATCAATGATATTGGGCGATCGTTTTCTTTTTTGGTGGTATCTCTGTCTGGTTTTGGAATGAGGGTGATGGTGGCATCATAGAATGTCTTTGGGAGTATTCCTTCTTCTTCAACCTTTTGAAAGAGTTTAAGGAGGATGGGCACCAATTCCTCTTTATATGTTTGATAGAATTCGCCTGTGAAGCCATCTGGTCCTGGACTTTTATTTGTAGGGAGTGATTTTATGACCTCTTCAATTTCATTTCTAGTGATGGGTCTGTTCAGTTGGTCTATTTCTACTTGATTCAGTTTTGGCAGGCTGTAAGATTCTAGAAAATTGTCCATTTCTTCCAGATTGTCAAACTTGTTGCCGTATAGTTGTTCATAGTATTCTCTTATGGGTTTTTGTATTTCTGCTGTATCCGTTGTGATTTCTCCTTTTTCACTTATACTTTTGGTTATTTGGGTTCTTTGTCTCCTCTTTTTAGTGAGTCTGGCCAGGGGTTTGTCAATTTTGTTGACCTTTTCAAAGAACCAGCTCTTGGTTTTATTAATTTTCTCTATTGTTTTCTGAGTCTCTATTTTATTGATTTCTTCTTTGATCTTTATAATTTCCTTCCTTCTGCTGACTTTAGGTCTTTTTTGTTCTTCTTTTTCTAATTCATTTAGGTGGAGGGTTAAGTTGTCCATTTGGGATCATTCTTCTTTTTTGAGAAAGGCCTGTATTGCTATAAATTTCCCTCTGAGCACTGCTTTCGCAGCATCCCATAGATTTTGAGCGGTTGTGTCTTCATTATCATTTGTTTCAAGGTATTTTTTAATTTCCTTCTTGATTTCCTCATTGACCCATTGGTTTTTTAGTAGCATGTTGTTTAGTCTCCATGCAGTAGGTTTTTTCTCTTTCCTTTTCCCATGGTTGATTTCTAATTTCATGGCATTGTGGTCAGAGAAGATACTTGAGATAATTTCTATGCTCCTAAATTTATTGAGGTTAGCTTTGTGTCCCAATTTGTGGTCGATTCTTGAGAATGTTCCATGAGCATTTGAGAAGAATGTGTATTCTGCTTTTTTTGGATGTAGTGTCCTGAAGATCTCAATGAAGTCTAACTTTTCTATTGTTTCCTTTAGGATCTCTGTTGCTTTATTGGTTTTCTGTCTAGAGGATCTGTCCATTGATGTGAGGGGGGTATTAAGGTCTCCTACTATGATTGTATTCCCATCAATTTCTCCCTTTATGTCTGTTAATATTTGTTGTATGTATCTGGGTGCTCCTGTATTTGGGGCATATATGTTGACGATAGTAACATCCTCTCCTTGGATGGATCCCTTAATCATTAAGTAGTGTCCTTCTTTGTCTTTCTTTATGTCTTTTGTTTTAAAGTCTATTTTGTCTGATATGAGTGTTGCGACTCCTGCTTTCCTGTCATGACTATTGGCATGAAATATTTTTCCCCACCCTTTAACTTTCAATCTATATGTATCTTTTGTCCTAAGGTGAGTTTCTTGTAGGCAGCATATTGAAGGTTTTTGCCTTTTTATCCACTCAGCCAGTCTGTGTCTTTTGATTGGGGCATTCAGTCCATTGACATTTAAGGTGATAATTGATAGATGATTATTTATTGCCATTTGAACCTCGTGTTCCAGTTGATTCTATGGTTCTCCATTCTTCCTTTCATTTTTTTTTTTTTTGGTTAGAATGTCTCCTGTTTTTATCTGCTTGAGTGTATTTTTTTTTCATTTTTTGCAAATGCAATATTTGGTTTTCGCTTGTGGTTGCCCTGTTTTTTAAGTATGCTAACCCCTTCCCATAATGTGTGTTTTCGCCTGATGGTCCTGTAACTTCAAACACTTCATTACTATATTAAAATTAAGAAGAGAAACATACAAACAAAAAGGGTCTATTTACTTCCTAACATTCCTTGCCCACATTTTATGGTTTTGATGACTCTTTTTTCTTTTTTTCTTTTTAATTTTATTTTGTTTGAAGCATGTTCATGATTAAATCTGTATGCTGGCTTATTTGAGTGACTGCTCTCTGATTGCGGTTTCCTCAGTCCTAGTTCTTCCTCTTCTTCTTTTTGTTTTCTTTTCTTTTTTCTTCCCTTTCCTTCCTTTCTTTTTGGTTTAGAGAAGCCCTTTCAGTATTTCCTTTAGCCTGGGTTTTGTGTTGCTGTATTCTTTAAGTTTTTGTTTGTTGGAAAAAATTTTTATTTCCCCTTCTATTTTAAATGATAGTCTTGCTGGATAGAGTATTCTAGGTTGCATATTTTTTCCTTTTAGCACTTTAAGTATCTCTTGCCATTCCCTCCTGGCCTGTAGTGTTTCTGTAGAGAAATCAGCAGATAACCTTATGGGGGTTCCCTTGTAGGTAACATTCTGCTTTTCTCTTGCTGCCTTTAGGATCCTCTCTTTATCACTAACTTTTGCCATTTTTATTATGATGTGTCTTGGTGTGGGTCTGTTTGGGTTCAGTTTGTTTGGGGCCCTCTGTGCTTCCTGTATCTTGAACCCAGTATCCTTTAGATTTGGGAAGTTTCCAGTGATAATTTCTTCAAATATATTTTCCATCCCCTTATCTTTTTCTACTCCTTCTGGAATTCCTATTATGCATAGATTGGCCCGCTTTATATTATCCCATAGGTCTCTTATATTGCTTTCCTGTTTTTTGATTCGGTTTTCTGTCTCTTGACCGGATTGAGTGATTTCCATTATTCTATCTTCCACATCACTGATTCGTTCTTCTGCATTATTCATTCTGGTTTTTACTGTCCTTAGTTCAGTTTGCATCTCTGCAAATGAATGTTCTAGGTTTTCTTGGCTCCTCCTTATATTTTCTAGTTCCTTTCTGAGGGTATCTGCATTCCTGTTCATATCTTCTCTGAATTCCTTCAGTATTTTCACTGTTTCTCTTTTGAACTCCAGGTCTGTCAGACTGCCGAGATCTGTTTCATTGTTGACTGTTTTAGGTGAGTTCTCCTGTTGGTTTGACTTGGGGTGGTTTCTCAGCTTCTTCATCTTGCTTGTTGTTTTCTTTCTCCTGAGGGAGTTGTACTCTCCATGATCGGGCAGTGTTTGCCTTGTCACTGCCGTGGAATGTTTCCTGAGGGCTGGCATTGTTGGTCAATCTTTTTTGAGGTAGTGTGGCTTTTCTGGAGTGTTGATGGGGCTAACAGGGTTTCTTTGAAGCAAAGGAGGACTTCCTGATGGCAGACAGGACTGGGAGGTCCACACCACGATGGTAGCAGATTTCACTTGGTCATGCAGAGCTTGCTCTGGTGTTTTTAGGCTGTGGGGTTCTTGCAGGGGGTTGGCGGTGTTGGGCAGCTGTTCCTCAGGAGTGCAGCACCCCCTGGGGGCTAGAGCAGCTATCTGGGTCACTGAGAACCTAAGAGGCTCTTCCCTAGGGCAGTGCAACTCAGAAGGACGGCCTGCGAATGTAGGCGGATCTTTTCACAGTCTGGCCATGCTTGTTTCAGATTTTCTGGGCTGCAGGAGGTCCTCCAGGGGGCTGGTGGTGCTGAGCAGCTATTCTGCGTGGGTGTGGCACCCCCTGGGGGCTTGGGCGGGTAGCAGGGCTGTTGGAAATCCAAGAGGCTGCTCCCCGGGGCAGCCTGACTCAGAAAAACTGTCTGAGAATTAGGCAGATCTATTCACGGCCTGGCTAGGCTTGTTCTAGCTTTTCTGGGCTGTAGGCCTTTTCTCGGGGGCTGGTGGTGTTTGGTGCTGCTCTGCGGAAGTGTAGCCTCTCCAAACGGCAAGCAGGCCTGTGCAGGGACAGCCCCTGTGGTGGTATTCTTCAGGCAATTGTTGAGGCCAGCTCTCCTGGATGGCAGGCAGCCCCAGGTTCGGCGAGAGCGTAGGGGGTTGTGGGCGTGGGGGGAGGGGATGCACTGGGAAGCACAGCTTTCATCTAGCTAGCGGGCCTGTAAGCTTGCTGTGGTGTGGGGGGTATTCTATGGGGACCCACCCCTTCTTCTCTCCCCTCCCCAGCACGGGTGCAGACCAGGCTCTTCTCCCAGGTTCCCTCTGATGCGGCTTTCCACTTCCCCGCCCCTAGAGTATTGCTCCCTTTCTCTGCAACAGCTTTGTTTTCTAGTCTCCCAGGCAGCCTCTGCCCCGTCACATGGTCCAGACTTCCCAAGCAGTTTCCGCTCCGCCCCGTCCCCCCAGCCCGTTCTCAGGGTCTAACCTCTGGAGCGGAGGTCTCGGTGCCCAGCCCCCACCCAGGCGTCCCCCGGACCTTTCTCGGGGACTAACCTTTGGAGGCGAGGTCTCGGTGCCCAGCCCCCACCCAGGCGTCTCAATTTTTGGTGACTGTGCCCGTAGTTCAGATGGTCCGTTTGGTTCTTGATCGGCTTTTCTGGCTTTTCCGTACTCCAACTTACTGCTACACTCTTCTCTGCATCTGGAGATTCCTTCGGTTCGTTTGATCTTTCCCCCGTGTAGGTGACTTTCCAGGGTGCGGGATCCCTTTCTCCACAGTTCCCTTTCGGGAGCGCCCGTCCCGCTCGGATTCACCTTCTCTCACTCTCCTCTTTTCTCCCGTTCTGCCCAGTAATGTCACGAACTTCTTGCCGTTATTGGAGTTTAGGTTCTTCTGCCAGCGATTGGTTGCTGTTCTGTGCGAGTCATTTATTCTGTAGATGTGCTTTTTTTGTTGTGTTTGTGGGAGAGGGCGAGCATGTCCCCCTACTCCTCCGCCATCTTGTCCTCCTGGCTCACAAAATGTATTTCTTAAATAATAAGACCTGAAAGTCAAAATGACTCCTTCATCCATGGGCTGCAGAATGGATGTTATGTTAGCAATCATGAACACAACACTAGTCTTTTATACATCTCTATCAGAGCTCTTGGGTCACCAGGTGCATTGTCCATGAGCAGTAATATTTTTTGAAGGAATTTTTTTTTCTGAGCTGTAGTTCACAACAATAGGCTCAAACTATTCAGTAAACCATGTTCACTACAATAGGCTCAAACTATTCAGTAAACCAGGTGCTGTCATTCAGACTTTGTTGTTTCATAGAGCACAGGCAGAGTAGATTTAGTATAATTCCTAAGGGCCTTAGGATTTTCTCAATGGCAAATGAGCATTGGCTTCAACTTAAAGTCATCAGCTATATTAGCCCTTAACAAGAAGACTCAGCTTTTCCTTTTAAGCTTTGAAGCCAGCACTGATTTAGCTCTAGTTATGAAAATCCTAGCTGGGCTATTCTTCCAATAAAAAGCTGTTTCATCTCCGCTGAAAATCTTTTGACAATAACCTACTGTGTAGCACAGGGAAATCTACTCAACAGTTTGTAATAATTTATATGGGACAAATGGGGATATATCTATCTGTGGATAGTTAGATATGAAAAACCAATTCACTTTGCTGTACATCTAAAACTAATACAACACTGTAAGTCAACTATACACCAATGAATTTTTTTTAAAAGGACACACGATAAAAAGAAAACAAAATCTGTTGTTTAGTGTAGCTACCTTCATTATCTTAGCTAGTTATTCCAGATAACTTCCTGCAGTTTCTATATCAGCATTTGTGGCTACATCTTGTAGTTTGTTGTTATAGAGATGGATTCTTTCCTTAAATATCTTGAACCAACCTCTGCTACCTTCAAACGTTTCTGCTGCAGCATTCTTACCTCTCTCAGCTTTCATAGAATTGAAGAGAGTTAGGGCTTAACAAAACTCTGGATTAGGCTTTTGCTTAAGGGAATGTTGTAATTGGCTTAATCATCTGTCATGTTCGTTATAACTTTCTTCATATCAATAATAAGGATATTTCGCTTTCTTATTATTTGTGTATTCACTGGAGTAGCACCTTTTATTTTCTTCAAGAACTTTTCCTTTGAACCCAAAGTTTGGTGCCAGAGGCCTAACTTTCAGTATATGTCATTTTTTGACATGCTTTCATCGTAAAACTTAATAATTTCTCAATTTTGACTTAAACTAAGAGATTTGTCCCTCTTCCATTTTCTTGAATACTTAGAGGTCATTGTATGGTCATTAACTGACCTAATATTAATGTTGTTGTGTTGCAAGGAATAGGGCATCTCAAGGAGAAGTAAAGAGATCAGTGAACATTTGATGGGTGGAACAGTCAGAATATACACATTTATTAATTTTCTCTTCTTATATGGACACAGTTTGTGGTTCTCAAGAACAATTACAATAGCAACACCATAGATAACTGATCACAGAGAACCATAGCAAATAATAAGAAAGTTTGGAATGTTGTGAGAATTACCAAAATGTGATACAGAGATATAAAGTGAACAAATGCTGTTAGAAAAATGATGCCAGTAGACTTGCTCAATGCAAGCTTTCATCAAAGCATCAATCTGTAAAAAGGTAATATCTACAAAGTGCAATAAAACACAGTTTAATAAAATGGGGTATTCTACATACATTGGAGTGAAGTTGCAGAGCACTTAGTAATACACAAAACAAAAATATTAGTACACAAAGAATGAAAAACATATTTACAGGTGGTGGTAGTGGTATGATGGACCAGTTCAAAACACCTTGCAAGACTTGATTGAGTAATGTATTTATAGCATGTCAGGCTAAGTAGAACTTCATATATACTTTAAACAACACACAAAAATTATGTTAATGTAAACCTTTTAAAGATTCTGGAAATGATCCTAATGTCATGCAGCAAATAAATAAATATTTGTTCAGAAAAATCTACTGAAATTTGGTGATAACAATGAGTCTTTGGTAATTGAGATGAGACCTGTTCCTTCTCTTTCCCTTAATTACTCAGTAAGAGAGAAACTTCAGACTTGTTCTGCCCAAGATCACAGGGATCTCTGTTCCTAGATCTTCCAGTTGGAGACTATCTTCGAAGGAGGTACAGCATTCTTCATTAAACCCCCAGCTACCTGTAGCCAATGCTGTACTAAGTAGTTGTGAATGAAAGGTGTAGGTTACCTTTTTCTACTCAATCCATGCAGTGGCGCAGAGGCTGAAGTATAGCACAGAGTCACTGAGAATACTGGGTTCCTGACTGAACTTGCCCTGGTCATATAGCAGTGGTTACACATCTGGAGAGGCAAGTGAAGAGCACCATTCCCCCTTCCACTGAAAGCTTCATGCTACAGAAGAAGAGTCATGCAGAGAGAAGCATAATGTTCTCCCCACCAGCTCAAAAGCATTGGCTCAGCAATTATACCAGAAGAAAGAAGCAGACTAGAAAAAATTATAGTGCTCCTAATTATTTCACCAAAAACTGATTTCTTTGGAACACAGGGTGGAAAAATTCAAGCCTATAGGCATTCTTTAAAAACACTGGAAATTGTGATGACTACCAATTCAGAAAATACTGGTAAATTTATATAAATATGAGATAAACTGTATGTTGGGTACTCAAGTGGAGAAACCTAAAAAAAGTTGCTAGGGGAGACATCCTTGGGTCATAGCAAATCTCAAACACTGACTTCAGGAACTATCACATTAAGCAAGTCTAGATTTGACTGGTGAGAATGTGGAGCATTATGTCTAAAGAAATTTTTGAAAACAATAGAGCAACCATCCCACAATTAGAGGAACTTGATAATTGGATGTGGTTAGGGAGACAAAGAGTTCTACCAAAATTATTGTCATCATCCCAGGGTGACTATGGGCATACAAGTTTCCCCTGAAGCACAACATAGAATGCTTAACACTGCAGAGTGAAAATAGGTTCTATTAAAATAATCCAGTCAGTCATTAAACAAATAAGCCATCAACTAATAACAAATCCTGGGGGGAAGGAAGTGCTCAAATTTGTGACAATATATTATCCAAATCATCCAGGTCCCCCCTCCAAAAAAAATCACAAGACAAACAATGAAGGGTAAAATATATACATAGGAAAAAAGCAAGTGAGAGAAAATAACTGTGAGAGAGACCAGATGCTGCATTTTACAAATTCTTCCAGGAAGCCATTATAAAAATGCTAAAAAACTAAAAGAAATTTTGGTTAAGGAAATAAAAGGAAATATGATGATAATGTTGCATTGAATAGAAAATATCAATAAAGAGTTACAAATTATAAAACAAAACCAAATAGAAATGCTTTGAGTAGAAAATTCTAATAACTAAAATGAAAAACTCCCTAGAGGAGTGCAAAAGTAGATTTAAACTGTCAGGAAAAATAATTAGCAAACTTAAAGACTGATCAAGTGAGATTATGCAATCTGAAGAACAGAGAGAAAAAGAAATGCAAAAAAATGAATAGAACTTCAGAGAAATGTGGCAAGCCATTAATTGCACCAGCACATGCACAATGGCTGTACAGTAGAGAGGAGAGAGAGAAGAAAAAAGAAGTGTATCAGGAAATAAAGGCTGAAAAGTTTTCCAAATTATTTAAAATATTAACCTACATATCAAGGCAAGAAGAAAATATTGAAACAGGAAGAAAAAAGTGACTTGACACTTATGAGAACCTGAATAAGATCAAGAGCAGGCTTCTCATCTGAAATAATGCAGACAAATGAAAATAGCAAATGGGATTCAGATAAAGTAGTGCCTAGATATAAATGTATAGCTGCATATGATCATATATTCATCAGGCTTTTCTGTAGAAAGATGTCAACAAGTAGGATTTATATTTGTTTAGAAAGAGAGCAAAAAGATGGATGGAGGGAGGGACCTGGAAGTCCAAAATTTGTCGGACAGATCAGGAGTCTAGTGAGTTAGTATTTGATGTTGTCTCACTTGTCTATTTTTGCTTTGTTGCCTGTGCAACTTGGTATCAAGTCTAGAAAATCATTGCTAAAACCAATGTTTTCTTCTAGGAGTTTTACAGCTTGGGGTATTAAATTTATGTTTTAATCCATTTTAATTGGTTTTTATATATGGTATAACAGGGGACCAATTTTATCCTTTTTTATATTAATTTTTCCCAGCACCTTTTGTTGACAATACTACCTTTTTCTCATTGTGTATTCTTGACACTTTTGTCAAATACCTCTGACAGTATGTGTGGGTTTATTTGGGGGCTCTTCATTCTATTCATTGCTCTATATGTCTGTCTTTAAGCCAGAATTATACTGTTTTGAATACAGTAGCTTCGTAATAGATTTTGAAATCAGAATATGTGATGTCTCCAGCTTTGTTCTTCTTTGTCGTGATTACTTTGGCTATTTTGGATCTTTTGTTGTTCTACATGGATTTTATAATCACTTTTTTCCATTTCTGTAAAAAATGCTATTAGAACTTTAAGGAAAATAACATTGCATCTGTAGACTGATTTGGGCAGTATGAACATTTAATAACAAGCCTTCCAATCCATAAATATTAGATATCTTTCCATATATTTGTTTCTTTTAAAATGTATTCCACCATGAATTGTAGTTTTGAGTGTAAAGATTTTTCACCTGTTTTATTCATTTTGTTACTAAGGTAAATGAGATTGTGGTTTTAATTTCCTTTCGGGATAGTTTGTTTTTGTTAATATGTAGAAATACAACTGATTTTTTTTTTGTCATTTTTAGGGCTGTACCTGAGGCATATGGAGGTTCCCAGGTTAGGGGTTGAATTAGAGCTGTAGCTGCTGGCCCACGCCACAGCCATAGCAACAGCAGATCCAAGCCATGTCTGTGACCACCACAGCTCATGGCAACGCTGGATCCTTAACCCATTTAGCAAGGCCAGATCATACCTGCATCTTCATGGATGCTAGTCAGATTCATTTCCCTTGTGTCACAATGGGAACTCCTGATTTTTGTATATTGATTTTGTATCTTAAAACTTTACTGAAATTATCAGTTCTAACATTTTTTGGTAGGCTTTTTAGGGTTGTATTTGTATATCTTATTTTTAGATTTGTATGCCTTTTATTTCTTTTCCTTGCCTACTGATCTCAGACTTTCAGTTCTATGTTGAGTAGAAGTGGCAAGAGTGGGGATCTGCATTAGGGTTTTTCAAAGAAACAAAACCAATATACAGAATGGATATATATACATGAATTGGCTCAGATGGTTATAGAGGCTGAGAAGCCGAAAAGTCTTACAATCTGCTATCTGCAAGCTAGAGAATCAGGAAAGCTGTTGATATAATTCTTTGTGATTCTGAATGTCTGAGAACCAAGGTAACTCATGGTGTAATTCCTAGTCTGAGGTCAAAGTTCTAACAGTCAGAGGGGGCTGCTAGTGTAAGTCCTAGAGTACTAGACCCAGGAGCTAGGTGACTCAATATCAAGGCCATGAGATAGTGAGCCATATTCTTCCTCACAAAGAGAGAGCAAGAATTCACTTTGCCTTTTTTCTTCTATCCAGGACCTGAGTGGATTGCATAATGTCTTCCCACATTGCTGAGGTTAGATCTTCATGCAGTTTATGTATTCAAATGCTAATCTCTTCCAGAAACATTTTGATAGACATACCCAGAAATAATGTTATCTGCATCCCTTAACCAGTCAAATTTACACTTAAAATTAACCATCACAGCATTCTTCTCTTGTTACTGATATTAAAGGAAGAGACTTCAGTATTTTTAACCACGGAGTATAATGCTAAAAGTGGGTTTTTCATATATGACCTCTTATGTTGAGATACATTCTTTCTTTTCCTATGTTTTCAGTGTTTTTATCTTGAAAGGATGTTGAATTTTGTCACATTGTTATATATCTATGGAGATGATCATAAGATTTTATTTTATTTTATTTTATTTGGTCTTTTTAGGGCTGCACCTGCAGCATATGGAGATTCCCAGGCTAGGGGTCATATCAGAGCTGCAGCCACTGGCCTACATCACAGCCACAGAAATGCCATGTTTAAGTCACATCCACAACCTACACAATAGCTCATGGTAACGCTGGATCCTTAACCCACTGAGAAAGGCCAGGGATGGAACCTGTACCCTCATGGATACTAGCCAGATTTGTTTCCACTGAGCAAACTCCGATCATATGACTTTTATTCTTAATTTTGTTAATGTAATGTACACAGTTTTTGATTTACATGTGTTAAACCATCCTTGCATCCTACAGTAAAATCCCACTTGATAATAGTGTATGATCTTTTAAATATATTGTGTAATTCAGTTTGCTAGAATTTTCTTTAAAACTTTGCTTCTATGTTCATCATGAATATTGGCCTGTTATTTAGTTTTTCTGTGGTGTCTTTGTTTGACTTTGGAATCAGGGTAATTATGGCCTTGTAAATTGAGTTTAGAAGTGTTTTCAATTTTTGGAAAAAGTATGCAAAGGGCTAACATTAATTCTTCTTTGGACATTTGGAAGAATTCATCAGTGAAGCCAGGTTTTGGCCTTTTTGGTTGGGAAGATTTTAATTACTGATTCATTCAGTTTACACACCCATTATTGGTCTCTGAATTTTTTCTATTTCTTCATGGATTCAGTCTTGGTAGGTTATATGTTTGTAGGAATTTATACATTACTTCTATATTCTCCAAATTGCTGGCAAATAAGTGTTCATAGTATTTTCTTATGATCCTTTGTATATCTATAGCATTAGTTTTAAGTTCTCCTCCTTCATTTCTAGTTTTATTTATTTGAGTCTTATCTCTTTTTCTTAATTAATCAAGCTAGAAGTTTTTCATTTTTTATAAACTTTACAAAGACTAACTTATTAATCTTTTCTATTGTTTTACTAGTTTCTATTTCATTTATTTTTGCTCTAATTTTAATTTATTATTTCCCTTTTTTGGCTAACTTTGCATTTAATTTTTCTTTTTTTCCGTTCCTTGCAGTGTAAAGTTGTTGTTTATTTGAGATCTTTATTCTTAATGTAGGCATTAATCACTATAAACTTTACTCTTAGTATTGCTTTTGCTGCATTCCATAAATTTTGTTATGTTGTTTTTTCATTTTCATTAGTGTCAAGACATTTTTTAATTTCCTTTTTGATTTCTTCTTTGACCCATTGATTGTTCAGGAGTATATCCATCTTAGTCTATTTAGGCTGCTATACCAAAAATACCATATCCTAGATTGTTTGTAAATAACATAAATGCATTCCTCATAATTCTTGAGCCTAAGAAGTCCAAGCTCCAGACACCAGTAGATTTGGTGTCTAGTGAAGACCTATTTTATGGTTCTTTTCTTTCTTGCTTACTGCCCCCTTTTGTGATTCAATGATTAAAATATCCCGAACAGCAGAAGTGAAAAGTTCTTCAATGGTTGCATAATCATAGCATAACAAAATGAACACATTCTAAGTATATTCCATGCAGCATATTGCCTATAGTTAACGATACAGTATAAGGACTCAGAAACTTAAGAGGGTAAATCTCATGCTAAGTGTTTTTTTTTTACCGTACATACACATGCAAGCAAGAAATGGACACAAGAAATACTTTGGAAGTGATGGATATGTTTACTACTTGATTGTGGTCATGGTATCATGGGTATATGCATGTGTCCAATTTTATCAAATGTACAAATGAAATATGTGCAATTTTGTATATTTAATATACCTCAAAAATTTTGAAAAGAGTTGATGCTTGTATTAGAGTTTTCCAAATAAACAATACCAATAGAAAGATAGATAAATAAAAAGATATTTATTATGAGGGATTTACTCATACAATCATGGACACTCCCATCAGCAGTCCAAACCTGAATACCTGAAAACTGGGGGAGTCAATAGTAAAAGTCCTGGTCCAAGTCTGAAGGTTCAAGGACCAGTAGTACCCATATTTGTTGTCCAAATATGGGTATCCTAGTGATACCTATTTTCAGAGAGCAAATTTTTCTTTGCTTTGTCTTTTTGTTCCATTCAGAGGCTTCAATAATTTGAATAACGCTCACTCACATTGGTGAGGCTGAACTTCTTTACTCAATCTACCAATTCAAATGCTAATCTCTACTAGAAACACCCTCATGGACATACTCGGAAATAATGTTCTACAAGAAATCTCGGCATGTCTTAGCCAAGTCAAGTTGACTCATACATTTAACCATCATAATATTACAGTCTGGAGTTTGAAATTAATAGGGCAGGCCAGCAGGCTAGAAACTCAGGCATGTTTTCCATATTACGGTCTTGAGGCAGAATTCCAGATTTTTCCAGAAACTTCAGTTTTTGCTCTAAATCCTTCATTTGGTTGGCTAGGGACTCAGCCACCTTATAGATGTTAATGTCTTTTATTTAAGCCAAATTATTTTAAATGTTAATCACATATACAAAATCCTTTCATGGTAATGTTTAGACTAGTGTTTAACCAAACAACTGGGCACAATAGCTTAGTCAAGTTAACAAGTAAAATGAATCATCTCAGTCTATATTTAAAAAGAAGAAAGTTTAAACATCTATAGCCTAACCTTCAAACCTAACACACTGGGAAAAAAAGAGCAAACTAAAGCAAGCAAAAGGAATAAAATGACTTCTAAAAAACAGTACAGAAATTATTGAAATAGAGAATAGAAAAATAATAGAGAAATCAATGAAACCAAAAGTCAGTTCTCTTAAATGTTCGAAAAAGTAAGGGGAAGTTCCCACCTTGGCACAGTGGGTCAAGAGTATGACTGCAATGGCTTGGGTCCCTGAAGAGGTGCAAGTTCCATCCCTTGCCTGGCACAGTGGGTGAAAGATCCAGTGTTGCCACAGCTGTGGCTCGGATGCAATCCCTTTCCTGGAACTTCCATATGCCGTGGGTGTGGCATAAAATTAAAAAGAAAGTAAGGGGTTATTATTATCAAACTTACAGAAATAAATAAGGATTATAAATAAATAGATTGAATAATTATATGCTATATAGTAGGTTAAAAAAGTGTTATATTCAAGCAGTGAAAGAACTTTGAATACAATATGCTAAATGAATGAATCCAGACATGAAAGGCCACATATATGATTCCATTTATATGAAAAATCCAGAGGAGATAAATCTGTAGACAAAAGATATTTTCATGGGGTTTAGGGCCTAGGAGGATTGCCTAGTGAGGATGAGAGCTAAAGGGTGCAAGGTTTCTTTTTGAAGTGAAGAAAATATTCTAAACTTGGCCTTTGTAATATTTGTATATAGTGAATATATTGAAAATCATGGAAATGTATGATATAAATGGGTGAATGTATTGTATATGAAATTTGTCTTAATAAAACTTTTAAAACAAGAAAACAAATATAAGGGGGGCGGATAATAGAAAGGTTATTCTGAGTACCTCTGTAACTGGATTGTAGGCATCTTTACTCCAATCTGAACCTGTGTCTGGTGATTAGATCTTTCCCTTAACAAAGGAGAGGGTATTATTGCCATCCCACACACAGAGGCTCAGCTGAGCATAGAAACCAGCTTTCTGGGACAACCTCACAGATGGGATGCTTCACTAGATTCTAAGACTAGGCCTTCACTTCATGTCCGCAGACTTATCAAAGCTGTCCAGAAGTATCCTTTGCCTTCCCCTGTCTCAAGTCTCACTAAACTAGGAGTACTGGTGGCTGAGAGACCCCACCCCTTAAACACCCTCTGATGCTCTCTGAAAACAATGGTTGCCTTGGCTATATTATTACATAGGGAGCAGTCATCACTGAAATAGCCTCAGCAAACTCTGGGCTGCCTGAACAGGAACAAGATTCATGGGTTGAGGATGGGGAGTTTTGGGGGGTTGGGGTCAGTTTGCTAGATCTGCTTGAGTGAAAACCTGAGAACTTTGGAATCCTGTGGCTGTTAACCTTCCAGAGGTACCTATTGTCTCACAAAGTGGCGGTGTTCTTTAGTGAAGGTCAGAAGAGCATGCTACAGACATGTCTAACCCATATGCATTAAACGCTCCAGCTGTAATTTTTGACAATGGATCAGGACTCTGCAAAGTAGGCCTGTCTGGAGAGATTGGACCCCGCCATGTCATCAGTTCTGTTGTGGGTCATCCTAAATTCAACTTGGCTTCATCTGAAGCCAATCAGAAAAATTACTTGGTGGGGGAAAAAGCCTTGTACAAGTATGAAGCCCTGCATTTGCACTACCCCATTGAACGTGGACTGGTAACAAGATGGGATGATATGGAGAAACTCTGGAAGTATCTTTTTGAGTGGGAGCTGGGAGTAAAACCATGTCAACAGCCTGTACTCATGACTGAGCCCTCCTTGAACCCAAGGGAGAGTCGAGAGAAGACAGCAGAAGTGATGTTTGAGACTTTCAACGTGCCTGCCTTCTACCTGGCCAACCATGCAGTCGTAGCACTCTATGCCTCTGCTTCTGTCACAGGTCTAGTGGTGGACAGTGGGGATGGGATCACTTGCACTGTCCCCATCTTTGAGGGTTACTCCCTGCCTCATGCTGTCACCAAACTCTATGTGGCAGGGAGGGACATCACAGAGCACCTCACCCGACTCCTCCTTGCTAGTGGGTGTAATTACCCTTGCATACTCAACAAGGCCTTAGTGGATGACATAAAAGAGACACTGTGCTACGTGGCCTTGGAGCCAGAGAAAGAACTATGTAAGAAGCCAGAGGATGTCCTGAGAGAATACAAACTGCCAGATGGGAATGTCATCCAGCTTGCGGACCAGCTGTTCCAGGTACCTGAGATTCTTTTTGCACCTGACCAGCTGGGTATCCACAACCCAGGACTATCAAAAATGGTCTCTAGCAGCATTACAAAGTGTGACACAGACATCCAGAAAAATCTTTTTGCAGAAATTGTGCTATCTGGGGGAACCACTCTCTTCCCTGGGCTTGAGGAAAGACTTATGAAAGAACTGGAACAGCTGGCCTCCAGAGGAACGCCCATCAAGATCACAGCTTCTCCTGATAGATGTTTCTCTGCATGGATAGGTGCTTCCATTGTGACCTCTCTGAGCAGTTTCAAGCAGATGTGGATCACTTCTGCAGATTTCATGGAGTTTGGGGCATATGTTGTTCAGAGAAGATGCTTTTGAAGGATTCAGAGCACAAGGGACAGCTTGAATTGTCAGATCACAGGAGCACTTGGTGACATCTTCTCTTGGGCTTTAGGACATCTATTCAATAAAAGTGATAAGACATTTTGGGTTTCAGTTCATTTTTGATAGCACCAGAGTAATTTTTGATCTGGCTAATGAATCTTTTTCAGTGGTTCTAGTCCACCCTTCCTGTCTCATGGACCTATTCAGTTCTTGTCTTCTGATAATCCTTTGGTTATGAGTTGAGGTGGTGTCCACTTGCAGGTTTTATGGTAAAAGCAAGTTTTTAAACTTCATCTCATGCCTGGAAGCTTGACTTGATAGAGTACCTAGAATCTTCATTTTAATTAAGTGTTTTAGATATTTTTGAAAGATCTAGTGCTAAAGAGAGACAGAATTACCAGGGAAAATGTGGGGAGGAGAGAGGAATTAAGTAGAAGGAGGAATGTTACCCTGCTCTTAGGGCTTAATTGACCCTTTCAGTCACCTAGTTCTTAATTAGCACAATAAAGCTCTCTGCCCTTAGGCAGCTAAATAAGATAGAGCTGTTGTCCTTATCAGAGAGGAGTGCACAGAACATACTATATATTTAAGGCATTCAAAGCTTAGGGCCCCTACTCACAGTTGGAATATTAAAAAATCAACATGTCTTTTTTTTTTTAATTGAAGTGTAGTTGTTATACACTATAATTTACATGTGTACAACATACTGATTCACAATTTTTGGAGGTAATACTCCATTTAGTTATGATGATATATAGACTATAATCTCCATGTTGTATAATATATCCTTGTAGCTTATGTTACACCTAATAGTTTATATCTCTTAATCGTTCCCTATTCCTATATTGCTCCTTCCTTCTTCCCTCTCCCCACTGGTATCCAATATTTTGTTCTCTATATCTGTGAGTCTGCTTCTTTGTTGTTGTATTCACTAGTTTGTTGTATTTTTTAGATTCCACTTATAAGTGATATCATACAGTGTTTTTCTTTCTCTGGCTTATTTCACCTAGCATAATGCCCTGCAAATCTATCTATGTTGCTGTAAATGGCAAAATTTTGTTCTTTTTTATGGCTAAGTAGTATTCCACTGTGTGTATGTCCTATATATAAATATATTTAATTATATGTATAAATATACATATGCCACATTTTATCTGTTCATCTGTTTATGGACACTTAGGTTGCTTCTGTATCTTGGCAATTGTAAATAATGCTGCTATGAACATTGGGGTGCATTTTTTTAAATTGTGGTTTGGGTTTTTTTTTTTTTGGATATATATCTAGGATTGGAAGTCCTGGATTATACTTATTTTGGCTTTTGTTTGTTTCATTTTACTTTAAAGGAGATTTATAGCCCCATTTTGCTTGGGATAAAAGACAAAATATTTAATCGTTATCAGTAAAGACATCATTGAACAAATAATACATACTTTTTTTTCATTTGCTTAGTTTTATTTTCCCAAAATTTTACTGAGAGAGAAATGGAAAATTCAAGGAAGTCTTTGTAGTACAATCTGTTTTTTCGATAAACAAAACCATGGTACTTTCCCATAGATATTTATGTCTGTGCACATGTGTACATACATGTATAAAAATGAGTATGCTTTTTATATGGTTATAAGCACTTGGAGAAAAGTACAGAAGTACACATACAATGGGGATTGTCCTGGAACACAAATTCACGTGCCTGATGCACAGTGAGCCCAAGCAAACTGAAACATCAGAATTTGGAGCAGAGAAAGTTTTTTTGCAGGGCTGAGCAGTAAGAATGGGTGGCTTATACTCAAAAGATCAGAACTCTCTGATGGTTTGGGGGGAAAAGTTTTTATGAACAAAATTTGTGGTGAGGTCTGTGAGATGTGTGACTTTCTTTTGATTGGTTAGTGGTGAGATAACAGGGCAGTGTTCCAGGAATCCTGTGCTCAACCTGAAGTTACTATACTTCACTGGGGTGAGAGCCTTAGTTTCTGCAGAAGAACTCAAAGATACTTTTATGTATATCCCTTAAAATGAACCAGACTCCTGCCCCAAGGCTGAAGTATTACTTCTTTTCCTTTTTAAAATTTTTTTTCTTATGAGTGATTTATAATATTCTTTCAATTTCTGTTGCAGAGCAAAGTGACCCAGTCACACATATATATACACATTCTTTTTCTCACATTATCCTCCATCATGTTCCATTAAAAGTGATTAGATATATAGTTCCCTGTGCTATACAGCAGGATCTCATTGCCCGTCTATTGCAAAAGCAAGAGTTTTCATCTAATAACCCCAGATTCCCTATCCATCCCACTCCCTCCCCTTCCTCCTGGCAAACAGGAGTCTATTTACATGTCCATGATCTTTTCTGTTTTGTCCATAGATCATTTGTGCCCTATTTTAGACTTCACATATAAGTGATATCATGTGATGTCTTTCTGAATTACTTCACTCAGTATGAGAGTATCTAGTTCTATCCATGTTGCTGCTAATGGTATTATTTTTTCCTTTTTATGGCTATGTAGTATTCCATTCTATATATATACCACATCTTCCTAATCCATTCATCTGTCGATGGGCATTTGGGTTGTTTCCATGTCTTGGCTATTGTGAATAGTGCTGCAATGAACGTATGGGTGCGTGTATCTTTTTCAAGGAAAGTTTTGTCCAGATATATGCCCAAGAGTGGGGTTTCTGGGTCATATGATAGTTCTATATTTAGTTTTCTGAGGTACCTCCATACTGTTTGCCATAGTGGTTGTACCAATTTACATTCCTATCAACAGTGTAAGAAGGTACCCTTTTCTCCACATACTTTCCAGAATTTGTTATTTGTGGACTTATTAATGATGGCCATTCTGACTGGTGTGAGGTGTACTTCATAGTAGTTTTGAATTGTATTTCTCTAATAATTAGTGATGTTGAGCATTTTTTCATGTGTTTGTTGGCCATCTGTATATCTTCTCTGGATAAATGTCTAATCAGGTCTTTTGCCCGTTTTTCAATTGGGTTGTTGGTTTTTTGCTGTTGAGTTGTGTCAGTTGTTCGTATATTTTAGAGATTAATCCCCTGTCAGTTTCATCATTTGAAACTATTTTCTCCCATTGCATAGTTTGTCTTTTTGTTTTTTTATGGTTTCTTTTGCTGTGCAAAAGCTTGTCAGTTTGATTAGGTCCCACTGGTTTATTTTTCCTTTTATTTCTGTTGCCTTTGGAGACTGACCTGAGAAAACATTTGTAAGGTGGATGTCAGAGAATGTTTTGCCTATGTTCTCTTCTAAGAGTCTGATGGTGTCTTGTCTTATGTTTAACTCTTTTAGCCATTTTGAGTTTATTTTTGTGCATAGTGTGAGGTTGTGTTCCAGTTTCATTGATTTCCATGCAGCTGTCCTGTTTTCCCAGTACCGCTTGCTGAAAAGACTGTCCTTTTAAAGATTTTATAATAAATAAGTTCACAAGAGGCAAAGAAGTACATTACATAATGATCAAAGATCAATACAAGTTGAAGAAATAACAATTTAAAATATATATGCACCCAGCATAGGAGCAGCACAATATATCAGACAACTACTAACTGCACTATTATTTCTTGACTGCTAATTCCATGTTTCTGCATTCTCTCCTCTAATTAGCAAGTGTGTAAATCTGCCCATTAGGAGGCTGAAGCCTTTTCCCTAAAAATGAAGAAAGGCTGGACACAGAAAGGATTTGTACCCTGGAGGGCCCCATAGGGTTCTGCTTGGTTTCAACCCCCCCTTTTCTTTGATACTCCTCAATCTTGAGGGGAGCAGGTGTTGGACAAGAAAGGGAATGATGTTGTGGATATAGAGGTTATTAATAAACTCTGCAGAGGAACTCGGTTATAGAGGGAATCAGTTTCTGGGTTACACATTTTGGTGGTGAAGAATGGAATAAAAGGTATACAGGTGGAAAGAAGAGCAGGTGTGGGAGGAAATCTAAAGGAAAGGGCTATACTAAAAAAAAAATCATCCTGAATGAAATGAAAACACTCATCTAAAAAAAAAATTCTTTTTGCACGTAGCTTTCCATCTCCTTGTTCAGGGTGTCACATTGCTAGCTTGTGTTACATAACAGCCATGAAAATGCAAATTATCAAACATAAATTGCTTTAAACCAGGAGTTTTATTTTTATATGTATTTGATATATCTGGTTTAATAGCACACTTCTGCTTACAGATAACTTAGCAAAACCACAACGGAACCAGAAAACACCTTCAAAGAACCAGGAAAACATCACTGTAAAACTAGAATGATATAACCAGGAAAACCATTCCAAGAAATATGGTAAAGATACTTTCTGAAAATAACTGAAAATGTTTACTCTCAATAAGCCAAGGAAATTTTATAGGGTTATTTGAGGGCATCTAAAAATAATCCCAGGATAAGATATACATGGTTGAATGAGAAATAATGAACATTTCTAAAGAGTAAAAGTGGAAGAAAATTTTAAAATACTGATTGGACAAATTCGCAATATCAACATAACAAAAAGAATGAGAATTCTGTAATACAAAGGGACATAAATCATAGAAATTTGTTGGAGCTAAAAATCTGAATATACTTGCACTTCTCAGAAAGACAAATATAAATTAAATTTAGAATATATATATATTGAAACTGAAGGAACTCTGAATATAAATCCTTAAAAATAACAAAAAACATAAATAACCACTGCAATTGGAAATATTAAAATGCATTTTAAAATACCAATGTGTCAAAGAGGTTCTTATAATAAAAATTTAAGCAAATTTAAAGTTAATGATAAAATATTACATATTAAGTGATGGAATGCAGATGATGCTAGAATTAGTAAGAAATGTATAGTATTAAGTGCTTATATAAGTTAAAAGAATGTTGATCATTGAAGAGCTAAATATCCAGTTTTGAAATTAGAAAAAGCAAGTAGAATAAACCCCAAAATTCAGAACAATAAATTTAAAAATAGGAAGTCAGAAATCAATTAGATTTAAAATAAGGATAAAATAAAGATAATTAATAAGGGCTTGATTTTTTTTTCTTTTTTCTTTTTTTTTTTTTGTCCACACCTGTGCATGTGGAAGTTCTGGGCCCAGGATCGAACCTGCCCTGCATTTGTGGCAACACCAGATACTTAACCTGCTGTGCCACAAGGGAATTTCCAGGACTTGATTCTTTATAAAGTCAAAATAAATAGACATACCAGTGGAATTATTGATTAAAATTCACAATAAACACGTTTAAAATTATAAAGGTTAAAACTTCATTGTAAATGCTCATGAGGCAGAAATTAAGCAATGGCAATATTGTTACAGAGCACAAGTTTATGCACCCAATGCACAGAGAGGCCAAACCAACTGAAAGCATCAGAGTTTGGAGCAGATAAAATTCATTACAGGGGTTTTAGGGTTTTATGAAGACTCAGTTTCAACCCACCTTTTTTCTTTCAACTTTCCCCATTTAGGCAAATTCTAATTCGGGTCTGGCAGCTCTCCAGGACAGTACCCTCAAAATGGTGACTCAAACATCCAAGCTGTTTCCATATTGTAGCTTCGACATATGAAATCTACAGGATGGACTGTGGTATCCCATGGAAAGTGGAAACAGACGGGTCCCATGAGAACTTTTTAAGGGTCAGCTCTTGGAGAATTTTATTTCAATTGCATTTGTCCATTGGCCAGTATCCAGTTACATATCCTCAACCTAACTGCAAAAGAGGATTGGGAATATCATTTTATGTACATGTAGAAAAGTGAAAAAGAGGTATTATTTGATTAACATATAGCATTGCTTCTGCCACGGAAGAACTGGAATGAGAAAAGATGGTCTTCCATCAGTACTAGAGTTCAACATTGTAAGAATTTTCTAGAGAATACAGTAGGATAAGACAAATATAAATAAATGGCATAAGGATTCATGGAAAGGATTAAATCTGATTACATGATCATTAATATAGAAAACCTGAACGAAGCTATAACCAAATTTATCATTAGAGAGCTTAGACAGATTGCTGAATATAGGTCAATGTAAAAATTACATTTCTATACATGATCATAAAGTATAATTTAAAAAATATTTAAATATAATTTGTATGGATTATTTAGAAATGAATATCTCTTTTTGTAAAGGAACATTTATTTGAAGTGTAGCAATACCTTCAGATTTACTCCTGCGTCAATTTTGTGTGCGAGGTTAAATCAATTAAAATTAAATGGGATAATTATATTTAAAAATAGCATGTAAGGAAAAATTCCTCATTACTTCTAACTAAATACTAGTCAGTTACTCATCTCCATATATGAAGAAATAGACCATAATTAATGCTCAATAAATGATACAAATACCTTTTTTCTACATAGTGAAATTGGTGTGTTCCACTAAAGTTTTATCTTTCTATTTTTCTGTCACTGGGATTTTTAATGAATATACTTATATTTCAAAATCGGTGAATAAATCTTATTAAAATTTAAAAATAATTCATTAGAAAATATAGAGATATTGCTTGAAAAGTAGTTTTAAAATAAAGAAATTAGGAGTTCCTGTTGTGCCTCAGCAGAAATGAACCCGACTAGTATCCATGAGGATCCAGGTTTGATCCCTTGGCCTCGCTCAGTGGTTTAAGGATCCAGTGTTGCTGTGGCTGTGGTGTAGGCTGGCAGCTACAGTTCCGATTTGACCCCTAGCCTAGGAACTTCCATATGCTGCAGGTATAGCCCTAAAAGGCAAAATCATACAGAGTTAAAAAATTAAAATGCCAATATACATAATAACTTTAAATTTATTATAAGTGAGATAGAAATTAAAACAATGATGTGATATACTTTTCCTATCAGGCTCATAAAGATGACAAATGGTTGATATTTCAATGGGAAAGCTGCAAGAAAAAGAATACAAGCATTAATTATGATATTGCGAATTATTTTTCTGGGAATTAATTTTTCTCAATGCATCAAAGCTTTAAAAATATATATAGACACTTAACAATTTCTATCCTAAGAATGCTGATAAAATAATACAGGTTCACAAATAATGTACACATAGACATTCTTAAAATTTCAGAATATAAAATGATTAGATATGAAAAAACACTACATACTCATCCTTATATAATTAGGTAATACATGGAGTCACTAAAATTGTACTATAGAGCTATATGTACTGATATGGAAAATATCTGAACTATAGTATTGGAAAAGGGACCATGTAGTACAACATCTATTTTAGATTAGTAAAATAAAAGATCTCTTTAAGTAAATGAATCTACATGATGATGTCCATGTGGGTAGCACTGTTTTGTGAGATGAATGGTGATTTTACCATCTTTTGTATTTTCCCATATTATCTGTTTTTTTTTAAACAAAGGACATATATTACTTTTAATATCAGATAAAATCAATATTTCTATTTTGAAACAGAATACTTCATCCTTAATTCCCACATTTTACCTCATGATGGTATGCCTCATTAATTAATGGATTTGTTCTCCGATTTTATAAAATGTATCACTTTTACAAACAGAAGGGGAAATAATCAAGTGCAAAATGCCACAAACCTGTCATTTCTGTGACTACTGGTTTAGGTTTTAATGGCTAAATTGTGTATAGTAATTGCCCTTTTGTTTCATTTAGTAATTTCAGGTTTCTTTCCCTGAAATTCAGTTCTCAAATTCTTTCTGATTTATAGCCACCAATATTTAAGTTATATATTTATATTAAACATATCAATTAAATTATAGCTTAATATATAAATTAAAAATTTAAATGTTGAATTGTTTTATTTTTATTAGAAAATAGAAATCCACATTTTGAATCGATTTAAGCTGTTAATAATTTACCATTCTTTGAAATGTAATATCTGATTTTAAAAGAAACATTTTGATCTTAGTTACCAACTTAATTTTAGATATCAAATAATTATATTGGACGTACTGTGTTATTGCTGTTCTAAATGTTTTATAAACATTAAATCATTTAATCTTATAATACTTCTAGGTAAGTACTATTAGTATCCTCTTTTTGCTGAGACTAAAGGCTATTATTGCCCAATATTACATAGCTAGTCATAGATGGGGACAGGATTCAAAAGTAAACTTGAAGAGCCTCACTTTTGATTTCAAATATTTTAGATATATGTCCAGAAGTGGGATTTCTGGATCATTTGGTAATGCTATTTTTAATTTTTATGGAAACTTCATGCTATTTTCCATAGCAGGTGAACCATTTTCCATTTCCCACCAATAGCGTATAAGGGTTCCAATTTCTCCACAATCACAGCAACACTCTTTTTTTAATTTATTAAGTAGTATCCATTCTAATAGATGTGAGACAATGTCTCATTATGGTTTTCTTTATGTTTAGCTTTCAACCACAGGTATGGGCTGCCATGCAAAACCCAGCAGAATAACTGAATATGATCCATGAATCCCTAGATTCTATACTCAGCTCCAGTAACCTTGAAAACTGTGTTTATATCTTACAACGTACAATGCAAATTGTTTTGCAAAAGGGAAATAAATGCCCTATGTTTCCTGGCAGATGTGTATTTTCCAATGAAACATTACCATTCTTTGAGTGGATTCTATCATTTGAAAGTACCATCTATTCACAAAGAGTTTTCTTTCAGTATCTCAGTGACTCTGTCAATAAATTTAATAGGAAGCATAGATATAGCAGTCATTTGATAAAAATGTATAATATAATAAAATTGATTTAAAATCATAACAGAAGCCCTCAATGGAAATAAAAATAACATAGCAGGTAAAAATTTTTAAGTAAATGTTAAATATTCTCACGGAGTTAATAAAATACACTGCATTGATGAAAGAATGGCAAGAGTCTATCTCTATAAAGGACATTCAGAGAAAAAGATGTGATTGCAAAAGAGATAAATACAAAGTATAGAAGATGAATTTGAGGCAATAACTTGGTATGATGGTTAATTTTATGTTTTAAATTAGCATGGTCACAAGATGCCAGCCATTTGGGTAAACACTTTGGAAGTATGGTGAAAGTGTTTCTGGTTGAGATTAGCATTTGTATCAATAGATTTGAGTTAAGCAGATGGTCCTCCTTAATGTGGGTGAGACTCATTCAGTCATTCAAAGATGTGAATAGAAAAAAAAACTGAATAATAAGTAAATCCCCCTATCTGAGTATTTGAGCTGCAACATTAATCTTTTTCTGCCTTTGGACACAAGCTGAAAAGTCAGATCTTCTTGAGTATCAAGTCTTCTGAATTTCAGACTGGAACTTCCACTACTGGGCCTCTTTTGGTATTCAGCTTGGCAACTGAACTTCTTGAGACTTCTCAGCCTATTGGTTCTATTTCTGTAGTGATTCTGGATTAAAACACATGGAAAGACAAAAAATAAATAAATAGCTATTGGAAGAGAAAATAAAAATGAATATTCAAGGTGTATTAGTCTGCTTGGGCTACTATAACAGATACCATAGACTTGGTGCCTTAAATAACAGAAATGTCTCTCAGCTCTAGAGGTTGAGAATCTAAGATAAAGGTGTTGCCAAGGTAGGTTTCATTCTGAGGCCTCTTCTCTGCATTTATATGCAACCACCCTCTTGCTTTGTGCTCACATTACCTCTTCTTTGTGTGTTCACAGATCTCCCCCCCCCCTTATCTTAAGGACATCAATCCTATTGGAATAAAGGCCTAACCTTGTGATCTTATTTAATGTCAATTATCTATCAAAGGCTATAGCTCCAAATACAAGAACATGGGGGTTATCATTTTAACATAAATTTTTGAGGGACAAAAGACAGTTCATAGTACAAGGGGATTCAATATCTAATTAAAATATGTCCAAGAAAGAGATAAAATAGACAATGAGAGAAGGTAAATAATATATTATGGTAATCTATTTCTGAAAATTTAAAGACATGACATTAGATATCACACATGCCCTTCAAATGCTAGAACAATCAGTAAAATAAGAAAACCAGACTGAGATGCATAACTATAAATTTTTAAATAACTGAGACCAAAGGTTATAGAAACTAGAGAGAGGAAAAATAATAGTTTGCATATACTTATTGGGGAATGATAAAAGAATCAGAATATTTAATAGCAGCATTAACATAGAGGAAAATAGAGAAATGCCTTCACAATTCTAAATAAAAATGATTAACAAATTATAATTCCATATTCAATTGAATAATAAAGTGTGGAAAAAAACTAGTTTGTAGGAGACTAGCAGGAACAAAAAAGCCAACTGGACACTGAACTCCAGACTAAA
This sequence comes from Phacochoerus africanus, assembly GCF_016906955.1. Taxonomy (NCBI): domain Eukaryota; kingdom Metazoa; phylum Chordata; class Mammalia; order Artiodactyla; family Suidae; genus Phacochoerus; species Phacochoerus africanus. Next base: position 109,054,240 of record NC_062560.1, on the reverse strand, counting down.
CTATAAGCAGATGTCCTAAAGCAAATTCCTTAGAAGGGGGAAATCTGGTAGAATGCTAGATATTGGCCTAGAGGATATTTTCAGAAATGGGATTAATAGAGTTTACTTCCAATGCCAACCCACAGTTTCATATGGTCTTAAGAAAGCTGCCATTAATTTGTGAAGTAAGGAGATAGAACAGAAACAACAAAGAAATGAATTGGCCAGTAAGTGTTTCAAGGATTGGATACAATATTTAAACATCTTTGTTGGTGATTATTTACATATGGAACTTACTAGAAACAAATAGAAGATAAATCTTCACATATATATCCAAATAACCCTAAAACTAGCCTAGAAGATCCTGTGAAAAATAAACTCTAAAATTACTCAGGTTTCTTAAATGACATGAATACAAAATTGATAAGTCAGTTTTAAAGCAACTAGAGAATGAAAAACAAAACCCAATGTTAGTAGAAGGAAAGAAATCATAAAGATCAGAGAAGAAATAAATGGATTAGAGACTAAAATTAAAAAAAGACAATAGAAAAGATCAGTGAAACTAAAAGCTGGTTCTTTGAAAAGATAAACAAAATGGATAAACATATAGCCAGACTCATCAAGAAAAAAAGAGGGCCCAAATCAATAAAATTAGAAGTGAAAATGGAGAAGTTACAGTTTAGACCACAGAAATACAAAGCATCATAAGAGAATATTATTAGAAACTATACACCAATAAAACGGACAACTTATAAGAAATGAAAAAATTATTAGAAAGGTACAATCTCCCAGGACTGAACTAGGAAGAAATAGAGAATATGATCCGAACAATTACCAGCACTGAAATTGCAAGCAAAAAAGTCCAGGACCAGAGGTGTTCATAAGTGAATTCTACCAAACATTTAGATTAGCTTCAATACCTATCCTTCTGAAACTATTCCAAAAAATGGCAGAGGAAGTAATACTTCTGAATTCATTCTACAAGGCCACCATCACCCTGATACCCAAAGCAGAAAAATATATCACACACACAAAAAAATAACAGGCCAATATCCATAATCAATATAGATGCAAAATTCCTCAACAAAATACTAGCAAATAAACTCCAAAAACACATTAAAAGGAACATAGCCCATGATCAAGAGGGATTGATCTTAGAGATACAGGATTTTTCAATATTTGAAAATCAATCATTATACAGTACTGCATTAACAAACTGAAAAATAAAAACGATATTATCATCTCAATAGATACAGGAAAAGCTTTTGATAAAATACAACATCCAGCTATTATAAAAACTCTTAAGAAAGTGGGCACAGAGGAAACATACTTCAACATAATAAAGGCCATATACAACAAACCCACATCTAACATCATACTCAATGGTGAAAATCTGAAAGCATTTCCTCTAAGATCAGGAACAAGATAAGGATGTCCACTCCCACCACTTTTATTCAACATAGTTTCAGAAGCCCTAGCCACAGGAATCAGGAAAGAAAAAGAAATGAAAGAAATCCAAATTGGAAAAGAGGAAGTTAAACTGTAACTCTTTGCAGATAACATGATGCTATAAATAGATTCTAAAGATTATGCCAGAAAAGTACTACAGCTCATCAATAAATTCAGTAAAGTTGCAGGATAAAAAAGTAATGTACAGAAATCTGATGCATTTCTATGTGCTAACAACAAAGTAGCAGCAAGAGAAATTAAGAAAACAATCTCATTTACCATTGCATCAAAAGGATAAAATACCTAGGAATAAACCTACATAAGGAGGCAAAAGACCTGTACTCCAAAAATTATAAGACACTGATAAAAGAATTTGAAGATGACACAAATAGATGGAAAGATGTACCTTGCTCTTGGATTAGGAGAATCAATATTGTTAAAATGACTAAACTACTCAAGGTAATCTGAAGAGTCAGTGCAATCCCTATCAAGTAACCAAAGGCATTTTCAACAGAACTAGAACAAAAAAAAATTAGATTTGCATGGATAAACAGAAGACCCCACCTGTGAATAGCCAAAACAATCTTGAGAAAGAAGAATAGAGCTGGAGGAATCAGGCCTCCTGACTTCAGACTATACTACAAAGCTACAGTATTCAAAAGAGTGTGGTGCTGGCACAAAAACAGACACATAGATCAATGAAACAGGATGGAAATCCCAGCAATAAACCATACAATTGTGGCCAATTAATCTATGACAAAGGCACGAATATACAATGGAGAAAAGATAGTCTCTTCAATAAGTGTGCTTGGAAAATTGGATAGCTACCTCAAAAAGAATGAAATTGGAACATTTCTCTAATACACAAAAATATAATCAAAATGTATTAAAACTTAAATGCTAATCTGGATACTATAAAACTCTTAGAAGTAAACATAAGTGGAACATTCTTTGACATAAACCACAGCAATATTTTTTGGGTCCATCTCTAGAGCAATGGAAATAAAACCCAAAATATACAAATGGAGTAATATAATTAAACCTAAATATTTTTTCACAGCAAAGGAAAATATAAAAAAATTAAAATACAACCTACAGAATGGGAGAAAATATGTGCAAACAGTACTGCTAAGGTATTAATTTCCAAAATATACAAACAACTCACACAACTTAATATCAAAAATATAAACAACCCAATCATTGGGCAGAAGACCTAAACAGACATTTCTTCAAAGAATACATACAGAGGGCAAGCAGGCACATGAAAATATGTTCAACATTGCTAATTATTAGAGAAATGCAAATCAAAACTTCAATGAAGTATCACCTCACACCAGCCAGAAGGGCCATCTTTAAAAAGTCCACAAATAATAAATGCTGGAGAGAGTATGGAGAAAAATGAACCTTCCTACACTGTTGGGGGGAAGTGTAAACCACTATGGAAAACAGTACGAAGTTTCCTTTAAAAATTAACAACTGATTTTTTTAATCACAACATCTTCTTTTCTCAAACTCCTGAAATCTTTTTGTTGTGAATTTGGTGTTGTATACAAAATTGTAGAAATACGTTGACATTGTAGATGATATAATTATCTATAAAAAGTAATTGTGTTTGCTATCCCAGAAAAATACATTTTTTTTTTGAAAAACCACTTTAACAGAATTAGAATTTATGATTTTAGTAAGATTTCTAGATCCTGGAATGGATTTTTTTATTATTCATCTGTTCTCTAAACCTTAACTTCCATTTGTCCCTCATTGCTCTAAGTCTTTCAAAACTGCTGTCCATCCTTACAGCCACTCAGATGGATGAATAGATGTCCCTAGGGAAATGTGAACCAAATTCCCGTATGACATCTCAGAACTTTTTCCTTAGATCTTGGTGTCAAAATATTTTTCTGCCTTGTTAGTTTTTAGTTGCCTTAAAATCAGTGAGTACAGTGATATATAAATGTGTATGTAAGTAGATATAGATCAATATGTAAACATACAGTTATGTTTTATCCAAATATTTTATCTGGAGTGTTATTCAAGTTGCCTACTCTAAGATGATTGGAAGGCAGAAAGTTTTACTCTTTTCATTGTTGTTATTGGTTTGTATGAAGTGTGTTATTTCTGTGGTAGCTAATTGCACTCCATCAGTGTGGTTTTGGAAGACGTAATGAGTGTGTTCTGAACTACCATTGTGTACATGTACATCTTCTTAATCCATTCATCTCTCGATGGGCATTAGGTTGTTTTCATGTCTTGGCTATTGTGAATAGAGCTGCAATGAACATAGGGGTGCGTGTAGCTTTTCTTTTTTTTTTGTCTTTTTGTCTTTTTGCCATTTCTTGGGCTGCTCCTGCGGCATATGGAGGTTCCCAGGCTAGGGGTCGAATCGCAGCTATAGCCGCTGGCCTATGCCAGAGCCACAGCAGCGCGGGATCCGAGCCGCGTCTGCGACCTATATCACAGCTCATGGCAACGCCGGATCGTTAACCCACTGAGCAAGGGCAGGGATCGAACCTGCAACCTCATGGTTCCCAGTCAGATTCGTTAACCACTGCGCCACGACGGGAACTCTGCGTGTAGCTTTTTGAATGAAAGTTTTATCTGGATATATGCCCAGGAGTGGGATTACTGGATCATATGTTAGTTCTATATTTAGTTTCCTGAGGAACCTCCATACAGTTTTCCATAGTGGTTTTTCAAATTTACATTCCCATTAACAGTGCAGGAGGGTTCCCTTTTCTCCATATCCTCTCCAGCATGTGTTATTTGTAGTCTTGTTTTTTTTTTTTTTTTTTTTTTTTTTTGCTGTTCAGTTATATGAGTAGTCATATATTTTGGAGATTAAGCCCTTGTCAGTTCCATGGTTTGCAGCTATTTTCTCTCATTCTGTAGGTTGTATTTTGTGGGGTTTTTTATGATTTTCTTTGCTGTGCAAAAGCTTGTAAATTTGTTTAGGTCCCATTGGTTTATTTTTGCTTTTATTTCTGTTGCCTTGGATGACTGACCTAAGAAAACATTTGTACAGTTGATGTGTTGATGTCAGAGAATGTTTTGCCTATGTTCGCTTCTAGGAGTTTGATGGTGTCTTGCTTATGTTTAAATATTTAAGCCATTTTGAGTTTATTTTTGTACATGGTGTGAGTGTATGTTCTAGTTTCATTGATTTACATGCAGCTGTCCAGGTTTCCCAGCACCACTTGCAGAAGAGACTGTCTTTTTCCCATTTTATATTCTTGCCTCCTTTGTAGAAGATTAATTGACTCTAAGTGTCTGGGTTAATTTCTGGGTTCTCTATTCTGTTCCATTGGTCTGTATGTCTGGTTTTGTATCAGTACCACACTGTCTTGATTACTGTACTTTTGTAGTATTGTCTGAAGTCTGGGAGAATTATGCTTTCTGGTTTTTTTTTTTCTTCCTTCAGTATTGCTTTGGCAATTCTGGGTTTTTTGTGGTTCCATATGAATTTTTGGATTGTGTGTTCTAGTTCTGTGAAAAATGTTATGGGTAATATGGTAGGGATCACATTAAAGAGAGACACAAATAAAGAGTTTAGACAATTTACATTATCTATTTAAGAGCTTTGTTGATATTCTATAACATAAATCAATCATGTTAAGTGATGTATAATGATAATCACGTACATATTTTTCAAACAATCCGGATGAGGAAGGTAAATGAAAGTATAGATGAACCTTGAATCATTATGCCTCCACTAGTAACTCTTTACATTTATAATTTTATTTACACAATTAATTTTTAAAATGGCATATGATTAACAAAAATGTATTTTTATTGTATAAAACTACTTTGATTTCTAAGTGAGGTTGATATATGGACCTTGCCTCTTTCCCAACATTCACCACTCAGTTTCAGAAACATTATGCTGAAGAAATTGGCAATTAAAATATCTTTAAAGTAAAAGAATAACTAATTAATAACAAATTCCCCCATATGTATATACATAAACACACACATACATATACTTTATTTTTATGAATAAGTGTGATAGAACAATCAAAGTATTTTCAAGAAGAAATATACTATATTAGTATAAAATATTATGAAGGAATTAAAATGGAAATATGAGTTCAAAGATAAAAAATAAAATGTCTAATTTCATTAAGATCTTTTTTGTTATTAAATTATAATTGTGTGGTCTTCAGTTGCTGTGGTATTGTATTTATGTTCTTCAAATTTATTTTGTTTTCAATCTTATATTACCTTAACAGCAACCATGTATAATTGGTATTATTAACCTTAGTTTACTATTGATGGGTAAAGCATCAAATGCTATAGTCCTTTACCTAAGTTTACAAGTTAGCAATAGAATCAGGAATGGAAACTCTTATCTACATACCATTTTAAGTCTATGGTAGCAAAAAAATACCAATCCCAGTGGTCTTAAAACTTAAAATGTTCTTCCATCATGAGATAGTTTCATATCACCTTCATGAACGTTATGGCATCTAGTAGGATGAATCAGCTTCTATATGGAATAGTGTAATATTAGAAAAAGAGAATAAGGCAAAGCAATAATTGACTCTAAATTTTTGCTCAGTGGTGGTACACAATTCTTCTACTCTCATTTTATTAGCCAAAGCAAATCTCATGGTCCTTCCGTGGGAAAAAATTATATGGAATTTTCCTTTGGCCACAGTATCTTGATTTGATATCTGGTTCAATGTTTGCTTCATTAACTGATGTGCTTACTTCAGCCAGTCCCCTAGACTGATGGCTCTTAATACATAGTCTGACTCCCGTCAGCGTGTTCATGAAGTCTTCTTTTTCTCCAACTACGAGAGACCAAATTAACTTTTTATATAACTCAACCAAATCAGCATATCATGGAAGACTAATTGCATAAGCAGATAAGAGGATCTAATTTTCTTCTATTAAACTGTATATTAGGAAAATTTGTAAAAATGTGAAAAGAATTCTACTTCATATTTTATCTAAATATAACTATAATGCAATGTTTTTAATAATGTGTTTTTATGTTTACATAAATTGTTCATTAAATATTATATGTGATTTAACATATATTATAAATATCACTATGATGAATCATATAAGCAAAAGGCTTTGGCCCCAATCATTTTCAATAAATACTGGAACCAAAATATTTAAGAACTGCTCATCTAAATAATTTCAAAAGAAATAGAAATTTTGGCATTTGGATTACATTGAAAGGCTAAGAATAATGGTAATTTTATTAGGAAACAACACCAGAATTCAGTTATTTTTTTTTGTGGGCTAATTATTTACTATTTTACTCTACCCAGGAAAGTCATTTGAATTTTATATGTGATTAAGATTTATTCTCTGTTTGGAACTAGAGGGGATTTATCTCAAATTATAGCTCTACCACTTGCTAGCTGTGAGAACTTGAACAAATTATTTAACTTCTCTAAACTGCAATTTCTTATTTACAAATGGGGATAATATATGACTACTATGATTACTATGAAGACACATATATGTAAAATTGTTACACATCTCCTGTAAGATAAAACATGGTCAATATAATTTTAGCAATAATAGAATAATAGAAAAAATGAATAACAAAAGAAGAGTCTGAACAGAATATTCTTCCATTGACTCAGAAGGTAAGGCATTGCTAGTAAGAGATTTCCTCAGTAGATTTCATATCATATATTTAAGTTGCCACAAATGCTGAATAAACGTACAACTGTCTTGACAGTCTACAATGCACATTTGACAAATATGCAACATGACAGTCCTCATAAAAATCTCTTTGCCTAGTATCTGATATATTTTATAAATGCAATATATTCCAAGAATATTAGCATAAACTTAATTTAGATTTATCAACATTTTTGGTTCTTCTCTTCATCCAGGCACATAGGAGGAATTGCACCCACTATCCTCCCCTTTAACTAAGCATCTTGCTTAGTTCAATAAACATGAGCAGGGGCAAAATGTACATCACTCTTTTGTAGAAGAATTTGAAGAATCTACTGCTCTACTCCTTGTTTAACTTTTTAAAAATCCTCTCCATTCGAGGAAGTTATATATTTCACATAGTGCAACTGCAAGGTATTAAAGGCTCTCAACATCCTGAATTAATGAATCTCTAGCTAGAGAACAGGTGCCTGGACCTATAGCTGACGTTCATAAATGAGAAGTAAATCTTTGATATGTTAACCCACTGAGATGTAGAAGTTGTTGAAGCAGCATGATCATGTCTACCTTGTTGACCCTCAGAGTAATTCCAGTAGTGGCATAAACTAGGGATACTTACCATTATAAATGTCTAATACCAATTAATGTACCTCTGAGCTACAAATAACACATTCCTCTGCTTCTTCCCCCAGATGACTAATCTATTCAGTACAGTATTGACACTACAGCCTGTTTCCATTGGAAATAGCCTCTGAATTTAGTGAAATTTTTAAAAACTTTCATTTTTCAATTACTCTTTATCTTTTCTAAAAAGCGATATTTTAAGTAAAGTAGGCTAAATTAGCCTTCTTACTTTTCTCCTCCATTCTCACCAGGGCAATAAAATACACAGTTAAAATTCATTCTCATGCATGTGTAAGACTTAGAAAGATTAGTGGATAATAGAGTCCAAATAAGGAGCTTTTGAACATTAATCCACCAAGAGTTTAAGTTAGAAAATGTATCATCTTTTGAGCTATTGGGCATAATATTTAGACGGATAGGTTTGGATGGATTGTATAATAGTTGGAAAGACATGTGGGCTGAGGTGGATTAAGAACTAATTTTCTTCTACCATCTGGTGTATTAACATTTATTGTTGAAAACAGTCTATGCTATTGTACAATTCATTGCAATCCTTTACAAACTTTTCTTCTCCGTTCATGTGAATAAATGCCTAATTTACCTGATGTGTGATTATGGTAACATTGGTGATTTTGATCTTTATCCATTGTGAAAATGTGGTCAGCAAAGACCCTGTGTGTGATTTCACTGACAAGAAATATACCAGGTTTTTGTTGTTGTTGTTATTGTTGTTTAACATTATGAAAAAGAAGAAGTGTATATATCCAGAGACCCTAGCATGAAGGATTTCTGGTCATTTACATACAGAAGACCCTGGGCTTAAAATTGGATATATCAGAAGGGAGGGGAAAGAGGGACATAGTTTGGGAAATGGGAATGGGTTTAGGGAGCCATGCAGAAAAAGAGGAATGAGTTCTGATGCTGTGATCCATTAGAAAAGTCCTAATACCATATTGGTGAACACCTGTACATTAGTTTCTTTATTTTCCCAGCCTTATTGAGATATAATTGACATTGAACATTGTGAAAGTTTAAGATGTATGATGTAGTAATTTTATATATGTGTATGCTGCAAAATGGTTACTCTCAAAAGGTTTGTTTACACCTCCATCACCTCACATTCTTAGAATTACTTTTGTGGTGATAACCTTCATAATCTACACTTAGTGACTTTCATATATACAACACAGTATTATTAACTATAGTCACCATGCTATTCATTACATACCCAGAACTTACTCATCTTATCACTGGAAGTTTCTACCCATTGATCGGATTTACCCATTTCCTTCACTACCTAACTCCTACCCTGGATAACCACCAATCTGACCTCTGTTTCTATGAGTTCAACTTTTTAGATTCTACATGTGAGATAATATATTATTTGTCATTCTCTTTTTGACTTGTTTCACTTAGCCTAATGGCCTCAAGATTCATACATGTTGTTGCAGATGGCAGGATTTCATTCTTTTTTAGGCCTGAATAGTTCATTATTAATAATTAACATTCCATTTTTCTATATTATCTTTATCCATAATATTTCATTGAATACTTAGTTTGTTCCCATGCCTTGGCTATCAGAAATAATGCTACAGTGTACATGGAGGTGCATATATCTCTTCAAGATAGTGATTTAATTTTCTTCAGATATATACTCAGATATGGGATTGCTGGATCATATGGTAGTTCTACTTGAAATTTTTTGAGGAACCTCCATACTGTTTTTCACAGTGGCTTTATTAATTTATATCCCCACCAGCAGTATACAAGGAGTCCTTTTTCTCCATATCCTAGGCAGTACTTGTTATGTCTTATCTTTTTATACTAGCCATTCTAACAGATATGAAATAATCTTATCATGATTTTTATTTGCCTTTCTTTGATGATTAGTGATGTTGAGCACTTTTTCATGTACCTGCTGGCCATTTAAAAGTATTCTTTGGAAAATGTCTATTGAAGTGCTTTGCCCATTTTTAAATTTGATTATTTGTGGGTGTTTTGCTATTGAGTTGTATGAGTCTCTCATATATTTTGGATATTAACCTCTTATCAGATATGTGATTTGCAAATATTTCCCCCATTCTATGAATTGCCTTTTGATTTTGTTAATTGTTTCTTTTGCTGTATAGAAGCTTTTTAATTTGATGCCGTCTCACTTGGTTATTTTTGCACTTTGTTCTTCTTCATTGAGTGTCATATCCAGAAAATTCTAAGATACATGTCAAAGAGCATTTTCCCTATGTTTTCTTTGAGGAGTTTTACAGTTCAGGTCTTATGTTTACGGTATTAGTCGTTGGTTTTCTTTGAGTGATGCAAGATAGGTAGGTGTTGAGTTTTTTTTTTTTTTTTACATTTGAATATCCAGTTTTCTCAGCATCATTTATTAGAGACTAACACCTCTCCATTGAATATTCTTCATGTCCTTGTCAAATATTAGTTTACCATATATGCATGCATATATTTATTTCTGGGCTATCATTATTGTTCCCTTAAAACTGATTTAAGAGAAATATAGAAGTTCATAAAAGCCTAATAAGAATAATACACCAATAAATTGAAGAACCTAGGAAAAAATGAATAAATTCCTCAAAATGTATAAATCAGCAAGGCTGAATCATGAAAAAAAATAGATAATCTGAAGAAACCAATATTGAATAAGTAGATTGAATTAGTAATAAAAAGCTCTCAACAAGGAAAATTCTAGTACTACATGGTTTCACGGCAAATTCTGCAAAAATTTTATAAAAGAATTAACTCCAACTCTTCACACATATTTCTAAAAAATTTGAGGAGAAGATACTCCCAGATCTATTCCATGAAGCCAGTAGTACACTGATACCAAAATCATATAAGAATACTCACCATAGCCAGGTGAGATTTATCCCAGGTATATGAGGAAAGTTTAACATATGCAAGTCAATAAATTTGATGTACTACATTAGGAGCATAAAAGATAAACAAAAAGTATGGTTATTCAAATAAGTAGTTATTCAAATAGATGCATAAAAGCATTGAGGAAATTCAACAGCCTTTTATTATACAAATTCTCAACAAATTGCATGTAGAGGGAATGCACCTCCACATAATAAAGGCCATACAGGCTTACCCTTTTTTGTGCTTATATTTGTCCCATCTTGCAGATATTGCCTTTCTTACAAATTGAAAATTTGTGGCAACACTGCACTGAGCAAGTCTATCACTGCCATTTTCCAACAGCATCTGTTCACTTTGTGTTTTTGTGTCACATTTTGGGAATTCTTGCAATATTTCAAATGTTTTAATTATTATTATATTTGTTTCAGTGATCTGTAATCAATGATCTTTAATGTGACAATTTTAATTGTTTTTGGGCACTGAAAACTCACACCTATTAAGACAGGGAGGTTTTTTTTAATTTTCATGATTTTTATTTTTTCCATTATAGTTGGTTTACAGTGTTCTGTCAATTTTCTACTGCACAGCAAAGTGATTTAGTCACACACACACACACACACACACATATATGTATACATTCTTTTTCTCATATTATCCTCCATCAGGTTCCATCACAAGTGACTAGATATAGTTCCCCATGCTATTCAGCAGGATCTCATTGCTTATCCATTCCAAATGCAATAGTTCACATCTATTAACCCCAGACTCCCAGTCCATCCCACCTCCTCCCCTTCTCCCTCAGCAACCACAAGTCTGTTCTCGAAATCCATGTGTTTCTTTTCTGTGGAAAGGTTCATTTGTGCCATTTATTAGATTCCAGATATAAGTGATATCATATGGTATTTGTCTTTCTCTTTCTGACTTACTTCACTCAAGATGAGAGTCTCTAGTTCCATCCATGTTGGTGTAAATGGCATTACTGTGTCCTTTTTAATGGCTAAGTAGTATTCCATTGTGTATATGTAAAACATATTCTTAAGTCATTCATCTGTTGATGGACATTTATGTTGTTTTCATGTCTTGGCTATTGTGAACAGTGCTGCAATGAACATATGGGTGCATGTATCTTTTTCAAGGAAAGTTTTGTCCAGATATATGCCCAAGAGTGGGATTTCTGGGTTATATGGTAGCTCTATATTTAGTTTCCTGAGGAAACTCCATACTGTTTTCCATAGTGGTTATACCAATTTACATTCCTAAGACAGGGAGTTTTATTGATAAATGTGTGTATTCTGATTCCTCCACAGATTAGCAATTCCCCTATCCCTGGCCCTCTCTTCAAGCCTCCTTATTCCTTGAAATACAACAATATTAAAATTAGACCAATTAATAACATCATAGTGGCTTTTAAATATTCATATGAATGGAAGCGTCACATGTCTCTGACTTTAAATCGAAAGCTATAAATGATTAAGCTTAGTGAGGAAGGCATGTTGAAAAGTAAGATAGGCTGAAATTTAGACTTCTTTCACCAAACAGTTAGCCAAGTGGTAAATGCAAAGAAAAATTCTTGAAAGAAATTAAAAGTGCTACTTCAGTGAATACACAAATGGTAAGAAAACAAAACTACCATATTTATCATATGACGAAAGTTTTAGTGGTCTGGATAGATTATCAAACCAGCCACAATATTCTCTTAAGCCAAATCCGAATCTAGAGCAAGGCCCTGACTGCTTCAGTTCTGTGAACGCTGAGAGAAGTGAGGAAACTGCAGAAGAGCAGTTGAAATGTAGCAGAGACTGATTCTTTAGATTTAAGGAAAGATTAATAGCAAGTTCTGATGAAACTACAGCAATTTATCTGGAAGATGTTTCTAATTAGTTAATAAAGGTGGTTACACTAAACAACAAATTTTCGATGAGTATGAAACAGCCTTCTATTGGAAAAAGATGCCATCCAGAGCACCATAACTAGAGAAGAGATGTTAATGCCTAGCTTCAAAGTTTCAAAGGACAAAGTTATTCTCATTTTAGTGGCTAACACAACTGGTGACTTTCGTTAAAGCCAATGCTCATTTACTATTATGCAAATCCTAGGGCTCTTAAAGATTATGCTATCTACTCTGCCTTTTCTCTGTAAATGGAACAACAACACTTGTATTAAAACACATCTGTTTACAACATGGTTTACTCAGTATTTTAAGCCCACCATTAACTTCTACTGCTTAGAAGAAAAATATTCCTTTAAAAATATTATTGCTCATGGACAGTGTACTTGGTCAGCCAAGAGTTCTGGTGGAGGTGTACAGCAAGATTAATGATGTTTTCATGCCTGCCAGAACAACCTCCATTCTGCAGCCATTAAATCAAGGAGTAATTTTTACTTTCAAGTCTTATTATGTAAGAAGTATATTTCATAAGGCTATAGTTGCCATAGATACTAATTTCTCTAATGTATCTGGGCAAAGTAAATTGATAACCTTCTAGAAAGGATTTACCATTCTAGATTCAATTAAGAACATTCATGATTCATGGGAGAGGTCAAAATATCAAGACTCACAGGAGTTTGAACAAAGTTGTTTTCAATCCTCATAGATAATTTTGAATTGTTTCATGATTTTGGTGGAGGAAGTTATTCATATGTGATGAGAATATCAAGAGAACTAGAATTAGAATTGGAACCTGAAGATCTTACTGGTATAAGCCTATGATTAACTGCTATAATCTCATGATAAAACTGCAGCATATGAAGATTTGCTCCTTATGGATAAGCAAATGAAATATTTTTTAGATGGAACTTACGTCTGGTGAAGATGCTGTTAAAATTGTTTCAGTGAAACAGAGAACTTAGAATAGTACACAAACTTAGTTGATAAAGCAGTGACAGGGTCTGAGAGGATAGATTCCAATTTTGAAGGAAGTTCTGTGAGTAAAATTCTATTAAATACCATCAAATGCTGCAGAGAAATCATTTGTGAAAGGAACAGTCAATTTATGTGGCAGATTTTGTTGTCTTATTTTAAGAAATTGCCATAGCCATCCCACCTTTCAGCAACCACCACTCTGATCAATAAGCAGACAATAACACCAAGGCAAGAACCTTCACCAGCAAAAAGATTACAACTCCTGAAGGCTGAAATGATGGTTAGGAATTTTTAGCAATTATGTATTTTTAATTAAGATAGGTACATTTTAAGACATAGTGTTATTGTACACTTAACAGACTATAGTATGTCTATTAAGTATATATTTTATACATACTGGGGAACCAGAAAACTCTGTGACTCACTTCTTTGTGATATTCACTTTATTATGGGGGCCTGGAACTGAACCCACAATATATCTCAGGTATGCCTATATATGACAAGACTATCACTAACATCATACTCATTGGCGAAAGTTGAGTTATTCCTCTAAGATCAAGAATAAGACAAGTGTTCCCACTCTCACCGATCCTATTCAACATAGTACAGGAAGTTCTATGCAGAGTAATCAGATAAGAAAAAGAAGTAAAAGGCATCCAAGTCATAAAGGAAGAAGTAAAATCTCAATGTTTGCAGATGACATAATCTTATGTAGAGAGAATCTTAAATATTCCACCAAGAAATAATAAGAGGGAGTTCCCATCATGGCTCAGTGGTTAATGAACCTGACTGGTATCTATGAGGATGCAGGTTTGATCCCCGGCCTTACTCAGCGGGTTAAAGATCTGATGTTGCCATGCTCAGTGGTGTAGGTCACAGATGCGTCTCAGATCCTGCGTTGCTGTGGCTGTGGTGTAGGCCAGTAGCTGTAGCTCAGTTTCAACCCCTAGCCTGAGAACCTCCATGTGCTGTGGGTGCAGCCCTAAAAAGAAATAATAGGAAATTTTGGTTAAGTTTCAAGATAAAAAAATCAATATATAAACATCAATTTAATTTTTAATTTTTTTAATTTTAAACATTTTTATTGGAGGATAGTTGACTTACAGTGCTGTGTTAGTTTCATGTGTACAGCAAAGTGAATCAGTTATACATACACTTATATCTGCTATTTTTCCCATATAGGTAATTACAAATTATTGAGTCAATTTCCCTATGCTATAGAGTAGGTTCTTGTTAAATATCCATTTTACACAGTAATGTAACAATGCACTATACAAAAGAAATTTAGAGAATTTCATTTACAATAGCATACAAATAATAAAATTCTCAGGATTAAATTTGATCAAGATGAAATATCTGTATGCTAGAAACTATAAGATATTGATGAAAAAACTGAAGAAGACACAAATGGGATGATATCCCTGGTTCATGGATTAGAAGAATTAATATTGTTAAAATGTCCACATTGCTAAATTATTAGATTTAATGCAGTCCTTATCAAAATTCCAATTACATTTTTCATGGAAATAGGAAAAAATTCTTAAAACTTGTATGGAACCATAAAAGACCCCAAAGCCAAAACAATCCTGAAATAGAAAAGCAGAGCTGGGTGCATCACACTTCCGGATTTCAAATTATATTACAAAAATAATAATCAAAACGCTACACATTAGTTTCTATTACGTGAAAAAAGTTTGGGCTCACAGTATAGTTTCACAATTATGGAGTTCTTAATGTATAAAAATAGAGCTGGATTATTCCTAATAAACTTATTCTTTCAATTAATGTGAAGCTGAATATTAATGAAGTTTTTATGATTGCTCTAGATAAACTCAATTTTAAGATTTTAATCAAAAGTTATCAATGGGTATAGGAGATGGACAGACAATTCTATTATACTGTCTTGTTTTATCACTTTTTCCTTCTCTATGACAACTAATTTACAGCCCATGTCTTCTAAAATTGCCAATTTTATCTTACCTAATAACTTCAGTGCACAAGTCATGAAGAAAAGATGCAGGAAACTATTTCATTTGATTGCCTTACATTTTGCCAACTTAACATTTATACCCACATTTTCTCCCTTCTCTCCTTTTATGATGGAAGAAATTTTTCTTTAATCAAAGAAAATTCCATCCCTTTGATTCCATCCCTTTGGACATATTTAGGGTCTTCATTGTATATACAGTTGCCTAATAGACATCTCCACATGGATGTCTGATAGGTATCTCCACCTTAATATCTACCTAAGAGAACCCTAGGATGCTGGTCTTTTTTTTTATTATTACTCAATTTTTCTAGCTTATTTCTTTCTCAGGGACTTGCTATTGCTCCTCCTGCTTATAGCACCATTTCTTCAGATTTTTTCGTATATGCCTCTCCTTGTAATTCCTGTATCAGATCAAAGGTTGAATCATCCAGGTAAGTGCTTACCCAACTACTCAAACTAAAATCATTCACCTCCAAAACTACACTTATATTCTATCACACTGTTGTGTTTTATCAGCAGCATAGAACTTACCAGTATTTGATGTCATCCTATTTGCTTCTTTGTATTATTATCTCTACCTATTAGGATATAAAATTCTTTAGGGTGGGTGTTATATCATTCTAGCACATTTATATATCTAAAACATCTATAAAATTGTCTGGCACATAATAGCTCCAGATAATTATCTTTTCAATGGACTTCCCTTTTTTAGGGAAGACAAAAACCTCAATGATCACATAAGTGTCTGAGCAAATGAAATATTTTAAAGTTGCAAGGTCATCTGGAAGAATACTTTGAGATAATTCTATTGTAGATTGATTTGGGTGTTGTTTAAATGTTTGAAGAATTTATAAAATATATATTCTTTATTGACAAAGATTCTTAAAGAGAACTTAATGTAGACAATCTTTAAAATTTTATTATAGTTGATGTACAATGTTCTGTCAGTTTCTGCTATACACCAAAGGGACACAGTCATAATATATATACATTCTTTTTCTCACATTATCCTCCATCACAAGTGGTTAGTTTCCTGTGCTCTGCTGCAGGATCTCACTTCTTATTCACTCCACATGCAATAGTTTACATCTACTAACCCCCAGTCCATCCCACATCTTCCTCCTCTCCCTTGGCAACCACAAGTCTGTTATCCACATGCATGAACCTCTTTTCTATAGATAGGTTCATTTGTTCCATATATTAGACTCCAGATATAAGTGATATCAAATGTTTTTTTTTTTTTGTCTTTTTGCTATTTCTTTGGGCCGCTCCCACGGCATATGGAGGTTCCCAGGCTAGGGGTCAAATCGGAGCTGTAGCCACCGGCCTACGCCAGAGCCACACCAACGCAGGATCCGAGCCGTGTCTGCAACCTACACCACAGCTCACAGCAACGCCGGATCGTTAACCCACTGAGCAAGGGCAGGGATCGAACTTGCAATCTCATGGTTCCCAGTCAGATTCGTTAACCACTGCGCCACGACGGGAACTCCGGTATTTTTCTTTATCTTTCTGACTTACTTAGTATGATATTCTCTAGTTCTATCCATGTTTCTGCAAATGGCATTTTTTTTGTTCTTTTTTATGGCTGAGCAGTATTCCATTGCGTGTACATACCACACCTTCTTAGGTCATTCATCTGTTGATGGACATTTAGGTTGTTTCCATGTTTTGGCTATTGTGAATAGTTTTTTATAACTCAATTTTTATTTTCATCAAGGTCATCATGACTCTTCACACTTTATTTTAAAACTCTATCACTAGACTTATGATCACCATGCCTACAACAATAACAAAAAAATTTATTTGTCCCCTACTCTAAGTAGAACAATTATCAGGAGTGCATGTATAAACATTTGTGAAGTTAAGGATAGATTAAAATTTAAAGTTTATTTTTTAAGATGGTTGAATGATCCTACCAATTTCTTACATTTGCCCAGGACTATAATGAAAACTCATAACACAATATTTATAACATAAAATATGTCATGATACCAGCTTATAACAGTCTCTAAACCATTTTACATGTATAATACTCTTATCTCCTATATCCACTATCTTCACATACCAAAATCAAAGTAATAGAAATTCATCCTCCATCTTCACAACCCAGGTAAACCTACTTCATATTCTGTATTTCTGTTCCCTGAAACCAAAACATTGGGTTAGATATTTCTTTTATATACTCACTTGTCATTCTGTATATGCGTTTATAAAAGCATTTATCAGATTAAGTTACCTCTTTTTAATTCAACAGTATTATCATTTAATACCATGTCCTAAACCTACTCAATTAACCTCACTATATTGAAATAAATTTTGAGTTTTTGTGATGTGTAAGATTACATCACTGCTACTCAGGATATATTCTCTCATCTTACCATCAATGGGCCATGTAGATAAGCAAATTCATGACCTTTTTTGTTGGCTACGATCTATTATCAAATGAACTATCTTTCCTCTGATATAATGGTATCTATTCTTAAAGCATATCATATATTTACAATCACTGATTAATCTTTATAGTGATAAATCAGGATAGCTGTTCAAAGTCATATCCCCACGATTCTTTTATTTGTTTATCTCCTCACTATGCCACCAGCATCAGAATATCTCTATTCCTTAGTTTGTACTTTCCTGACCTCATAGCAATTGCGGTAGTTAGGATGATAGATGGAGTATTATAGATATTTATTAATTCCAAGGGAGTATTTTAGGGATGATATAATAGAATATGAAGTTTACATTATTCAGGTTATCAAGTTGTGATCTCAGAGGTAAAATTTTACCTTAGAGTGAATTGTTTACTTCAAGGCCTCTGGTTTTCAAATTGTGTTCTTTAGAAGGACTTTAGGGGATTTGACAAAGTTTAATTTACTTTTAAAAATATGTATTTATTGAAAATCCTTCATAAAAATTCACATACTCAGATGCGTACACATTGGCTTATTTTTGTACACATTTACAAACCACAAAATTCTGCCCTGCTGTCTCTGCATAGACTTTAAATTCTTGTCAGTAGGCACTTTGAAATTATGTGTGAATTTTTATTATTACTCAAAACTTATGTCCAGCCATGAAAAATTGTACAAGAAAGTGTATTTGTGCAGCATAAATGCCATGCTCAATAAAAATACCCATTATCCTCAAACACTGAAATCAATTAAAATACATTATCACTGTCAATTGTCATCATGCAATTGACTTTATTCCACGACGTGAGTTATGTGCTAAATAGATGCACCTGAGAAGAACATGAAAAATAAGGATTTTGTTGCCAAGTTGGAAAACTCCTATTCAAACGACCATGATAAACATCTAGTAAAGTTATCACATAGAGTGTTTAGCCTTAAGCTGATGTTTGATAAATAATGTTTTACCATATCAAGGTGTTATGTTTACATTTGGGTACTTTTTTTGAAAGAGGAGAAACAAAGAGCATAATACTTGATTTACATCTACCTTGGTTACATTTGAAATACACCAAATATGTCTTTGAATAAAATTATATCATCACTTCTGTAACCACTGTTAATAATGAGCTTGTAAGCTTCTCTTGTTCATAAATTAATGTCTAAAGACACTTAGAGCAATAAAAAGAAACTTAATTTCCGTAGCAGTACTTGTGTTTATTTTGACAATCAGATAAATATCTATTTTGCCTCCTTTGATGCAGAGACTACTAGTGAAGATTTTGATATTATGCTTTGTGTGATAACAGTATAAAAATAGATGCAGTAGCATTGTCTATAGCTATCACAGCCTTTAACAGTAAATTTTCATAACTATATTTTCTATAAATGTATAAATAGGAAATATATAAATATTGTGTTATATGTCAAAATGCAAAGCAATTACATATATAACATATGCAAAATACTATGATTGTATAACTTCAAAATATATTTGATATTTCCAGTACCTTTCCCTATTTGTAGGCAAAAATAGCATTACATAAGCAATGACATTTATATAGGTTTTGAAAATGAGTACAAAAGAGCTTTTTCTCTGATTAGTGATTTTCATTCTAAAGCCAAAAAAACTGGAAATGTGAATGATTTTCTCCCCATTTTCATAGTCAGCAGAACAGGGTTTCCCTGTGCAGCTATGGGTCAATCAAAAATCTACCAATTACTTCTCTTAGCAAATTCTTATCAGGATTTTCATTATCCATTAACATGGTTATACATTATCCTATGACACTGATATGAATCTGGGGATGGAAAGAAGAGTAGTGATCCCCTTCTTTACAAGGGAATGTAAAGATAACTCTGATAGTTACTAACATAATTCCTCTGAGAATTCCATGATAATTATGCCGATATTATTGGCTCTTGATGTGACATTCTTTAGGAAATTTATGAATTAGAAGAATAGAGACACAAATTTTAAATTAAAAAAATAAGAATCTATACATGTATGTGTAACTGGGTCACAATGCTATGCAACAGAAAATTGACAGAACACTGTAATAAAAAATCATTATATAAAAAAAGAAATAAAACTGACTTTATTTGCTGTACACCTGAAACTATCACAACATTGTAAGTGAACTATAATAAAATTCAAGAAATTAAAAATAAAAAAATTTTAAAAACCCTTTAATTTGCCAAAGAAATAAATTCAAATATTTATTAAACTCTTTAAAACTAATCATACTGACTCTTTTTTGAAGCATGATATGTATACAATGAATAGTGTTTAAAGAAAGTCTATAAGCCTTAAATTTGGCAGGATGTGGCTTCACAGATCTCTCTTTCTCCCCTTAAAAAAAAAAAAAAACCTAATCTGCCATCGTTTAATTAATCAGACTCAACAGTGCACATATGCTGGCATCCATCTGCTGAAAGTTGTCATCAAGTGACATTGTCTTGTAACTGAATTTCAGAATTATTTGGCATGTCTGTAATGTAGCCCACCTTCTGTCCCAGGCTGTAAAATAGATGCTTATTTTTTTCCTTCTTCTTTATCATAACAATTTATATTACTACTGTACTGGACACTTTCCATTTATTCAAATTCTTTGACCACACATTGTTTTCTGGAATTAAAACTTTCTCAGAAGACACAGGGGTATCTGATTTTTTTTTTTGTCTTTTTGCTATTTCTTTGGGCCGCTCCCACGGCATATGGAGGTTCCCAGGCTAGGGGTCGAATCGGAGCTGTAGCCACCGGCCTACGCCAGAGCCACAGCAACGCAGGATCTGAGCCGCGTATGCAACCTACACCACAGCTCATGGCAACGCCGGATCGTTAACCCACTGAGCAAGGGCAGGGATCGAACTTGCAATCTCATGGTTCCCAGTCAGATTCGTTAACCACTGCGCCACGACGGGAACTCCGTCACAGGGGTATCTGAATTGATTTTCCATTTTTGTGACAATAATAGAAAAAAATATATGTGCTTTCCTCAACTCTCAGCCTCTGTAATTTGGGTTAGAGGTAGTAAATGCTGAAGAAATAACTAGGAAGATAAGAGTTTAAAAGATTTGTTTCCAGATTCCTTTGATGCCATCTCTGGGCAAAGAGTCCATCACCAGTAAAAGATGAATTTATTTCCTGCCTTTAGGCAAAAATGAGGAGGTTTTTCTGCACTTAACTCTTTCTTAATTGCCTTCAGCTAAAATAATTTTTTAAGAAAAAAAGGCATATTTTGGAATGACATATTCTGGTTTCTTTAAAGCCATTCCTCCTGAAAAAAATGTCATAATAATCTTTAATATTGAATTTTAGTTACATATATTGCTCATCTACTGCAAATAACTTCCGCTTAGCCACTAAGATTTTGTTGTTGAAATTCAGCCTCTGTCTACCAGTGCTGAATAGAAACACAGAGACAGAGTTTGGGGCTAAGGAGAAAATAAAATAGCTTGATAGCTTTGCCAGGCAAATGAGGTCATAGCCTGCTAATGCTTCAAAGACTGTGCCCTCCTTTGGGAGAAAATAGGAACTGGTTTTATAGTTTTGAGAGTGGAAAATAGGGCTGCAGATAAGGGTCAGGGTAGATGCAAGTTCTTCAAAGCTGATGTTTAGTGTCTCCAGGACTAGTTCTGGTGGTCCTTCTTTCTGAAATGAAGAACGCTTCATCAAATAGCATTCATTTGCTGGGGACTTACTTTAGTTCTGCAGAAGAACTCAAAGATATTGTTATATATATTCCTTGAGGAAGAACCAGGACCCTGCTCCAAGGCTGCACTTGGCTGTCTCTGCATTCCCACCCTTCCCTGATTAGCTCTTATTTGAACCTGCCCTTTGAAACTCAGGGACTGTCATGGAGGCTCAATGAGGCCTATTTCCTAAAAACAAGATATGGGGGACATAGAAAGGCTTGTGTGCTCAGAACCCCACAGGGTCCTATTCAATTTCAATTTTACCTCCTCTTCCCTATCTTGAAAGCATAAAAAGACACATAGTATGCTTGACAAATAAAATAGTTCTACTGGTGATGTGCCTGTGCCAAGGAAAATGGAAGCAATATTTTGTTTTAGGGTAGTAAAACAAAACATATTAAAAAGCTAATATATCATTTATTGGTGACTGAAAACAAAAATAAAGCAAATTTACTTACCTTTTATTTCGCTTCTATTTTCTTTATTAAGGAGGATCAAATTAACTATGGTAAAGATGGAATATGCATTGAATAAAAAATTGGAATGGGAAACTATTTATATAAGATACTCTAAGTAAGAAATTGTGTGTTCCAAATGAATTCAAGTCTCCCTGTTAACAGATATTTTATGCCAGGATATTGATATTTCAGAATACAGATAGAAACATTGCTGACAGTATTTGAAGAGTCATTGGAGAAGGCAAATGATTCTGTAAGAAATCAGGTCAGAAAGAGAACTTGAATTGTTAAAAATGAGATCATTCCCACAATTATAAATGGCTAAGACTATAATAGCAAAGCTCTAATTTAATCCTAACCAAAAAATTCTAACCATAGATAGGAAATTCATATATAGGGTTGCAAAGATAGAAAAAAATATATTCCGGCTTTTTTTCAGGTAAAAGATTCAGAAAAGTTAAGTACCTTGCCAGATATTACAGAGCTTAAAACTGGCACACAGGATTCAGCACATATCTGATTCCAGAGCTTTCACAATTAACTATTACTGTATACAGTTTGTGATAAATAATCAGCCAAAATCCTAGACTGCATTATTGAATGTGTAATTACATATGAGAATAGTGGTCATTAGAACCACTAATAATAAAATGAGCTATCACACTGACAGATGAAGAAATACTTAAATTTTTCCAAACAGTAATGATTAATATATTGATTTAAGCCTCGATAAAGGAAATAGTGAGACAAATGCATGCTTTATTTTGGTCTATGTTTTATTGATGATGCAAATCCAGTTAGATAGCAGGCTAATCAAATTAGCAGATGGCACAAATCTAGGCCAATTATATTAATAGAATATCAATGTTTGAAACTGGGATTTTAAATACTGAAAGAATTGAAAACAAGCCACCCAAAATATGCCGCTCTGGCCTGTTGACCAATTTTGAGTTAAAGGCACTTAAAAAAATATTCTCATATTCCTTCTTTTTCTTAAAAATATGAGCTACCAGTCCATTAAAAAAGTTCTCCCTATACCAAAAGGAAAGTAACATTATTATCATTAAGGATGAGTAGCTGAACCTCAGAGAATTCTTTACAGATCTTGTTAGAATTATTCTTATCTGCCTTTAGCCTCCATACATGGTTTTAGTCACTTTTGCACAATTGTATTTCTTTGTTCAAGCTAGTATAAAAGGAAATAGATTTCACTATTTCTTTGGGTCTTCATTCTTTATGAAGGCTCACATTTCATATAGAATTTATATTAAATAAAATTCTATATTTTTCTTCTGTTGATCTGTCTTAAGTCAGTTATATTCCCAGACCCAGCCAAAAATAACTTTTAAGAGAGTAAATGTAAAAGTTTGCCTCCCCTACAATATTATCCAGTTCAACTTGATAGATCTCCTTAACATTGTTATTTGATCTCTCTGTACTTGAGTACTCTGATGAGAAACTCATCATATCCTGATGTTTCTTCTTTTAACAACGGTTGTTATATTCTTTCAGTAAAGAAAGTATGCTTTAGTTCCTTATAACCACTTAACCAACTATCCCTCATTCCATATAGTGGAACCAGAGAAAAAATTATATATTTTAGGAACATAGAGGAAAGATCTGAAAAGTGATTAAATGATTCAAAGTATCAGCTATATTAAGGAAGCATTTTGACCTGTTTTAAACTCTTTGAATTTGTTTTCACCAATGCTGTGGATAACTAAAATATGGTATAGAAAATAACAAGTATACAGAATAATTGAATTAACCTTATAAGAGAACAATCCTTGATGATCTGATGCAAAATATTCACAACTTTTTTAGTAGTACCAAAGAAATAACTACTATTAGATTTCTTTTCAATTAATAATGACTATCAATGTCAGATATAATTTTCAAAATAAAACTTACCATGGTGAAATTAATTCTAGTTATAATTTAGATTTGACTCTTTGAGTAATAACTTTCACACAGTAAAATTCCCTGGTTGTAAGTGTACAATTCAATTTGTAACCATCATCATTATCAAGATATAGAACATTTCATCACCTCTACGTGTCCCCTCCTGACTAGACCAACTAGAACTTCTATAAAAACAAAGGTAGATGTCACTCTCAAAAATAAAATTTAAAAAGGGCAAATAAGACTTATGTAAGTAAATATATGTATATATAAAATTAATATATTTTATATACAAACATATATACCTTTAAATCTCTCTCTCTATATATATAGATATATATCTCACAACAAAATATAATGAATGGATTAAATAGACTAGACAAAGCAGAAGAAAAAATTAATGGACTAAGGAGTCCCCACTGTAGTACAGTGGGTTAAGAATCTTATTGTAGCAGCTCAGGTGGCAGCTCAGGTCGCTCCAGAGGTGCACATTTCATCTTGGTCCCTGCACAGTGAGTTAAGGATCCGTCATTGCCTCAGCTGTGGCATAGTTCGCAGCTGTGGCTTAGATTCAGTCCTTGGCCTGGAAACTTCCATATGGTATGGGTGCAGCCATTAAAAAAATTAATAGATTGAAACATTCAGAGTTATTTAATAAAACATAGAACGGAGAAACATATAGCTAGAAAATATGAGATGTTAGGATATAGTATGGAGTGACTCCTAAGAAGACCCAGATTTCTTTCTTAATCTTAGTGTTATCTTTAGTATGATCCGAATATTGTGGAGAAAGTGAAAATTTCCTCAAAGTCTAAGAACCGGGCAGCAAATCTGATAGAAAATTTGTTTTAAATATTGCATTATCTGTGGTCATTACCTTCAATTATAGCATTGGTTCTAGGGTTGAAACTATTCCAAGTTACAAGTAGCTGAAATGCATTGACATTTTGGAACACAAAATCATATTTAAGTGATGACACATACATGCTAAATCTGTACATTCATTTATTATTTCTGTTAGTATTCTTTTGTTTCCTACTCATACTTTCACCCACGGTATTGTGACAATTATAATTTATAAATGGAATACCAAATGTAAAAACATCTTTATTGTGATGCCATGTATGTTCCTTTATTTCAACCATTGCTTTGTGTGGTTCTAAAACAAAAATATAAATTTCATGGCTTATGTCTTTCTTCTATCAAGGTTTAAATATCAGGATGAAGGTTCCAAGAAATTAACTTCTTTAAAATTCTGAAAGTGAAATGAAGAAATCCATCTCCCATTTAAAAAATTAATGTTTTGTAAACATTTCTTTTAGTAAGTATCAAGAGAAAGATAGAAGTTACAGTAAATTAGTTTAAATTTGATGAAGAAATATTGCTTATTTCAAGGTTTTTGAATAGAAAATTTTTCATTTAATATTCTATCCTGAATAAAGGCTTCTTTTCAGTGTATGAGAATTGTTTCTCTACTCTGATCAATTTAATATGCCTTCAATTGGATTCAATTATGATTGTATCTAACTCATCCTTCTAAGTTTTAAAAATATGCTCTTGAAACCCTTTAGTTTATTGTATCTCTAATTCATATTTGAGACTCCAGAATACATAAAACATTTTGAGCAGAACTAATTTTAAAACTGAGAGTTCACGAAATATATTAAAACCTTGATTAACACGATGCCTAAGAAATAGGTAGTCTTATTGTTTAAATGCTCTGCTTAAGTGACAATTAAGCAAAAAGCCCATCGTTTTATGTTTTATTATTTAAAAGTGTTCTAAAAATGCCTTTCTTCTTTGTTTGTACCTACTACATTACAGTAATTTTAATGGAATTCCTCTTTTAAAACCCTACAGTATTTTAGAGTCATCTGTCAGTTATAGTAGTTCATATTGTACATGAGTTTACATGTTAACGCTGCAGGAGACTAAGCTATCTATATACTAACTCTGGAGATCTCTTGAAAGTTGCTATGAATTGTATTTTTCTTGCATTAGCATATTATTTTTTACTTAGTCTGTTCCAGATAGTTTGAAATGTCACAAATACTTATTATTTGAGAGTTATAGTGAATTGGATTCTAGTTAATTAATATTTTATAGCTAAATACATTCAAGCTGTCTGAAGTGTAGCCCTAAGCACAATATCAAAATCCTAATGCATCAATTGTTCTTTGTGTTAACATAGAATAATGCAATACCTCTGGTGGATCATATGCAAAAGTGACCTTTTAATTCTTCCAATTCCTTTAAGCACATGCCACTTCTCTCAAGAAAGGTAGTCTATTTCCTTTTCACATGGATCTATAATGTCCTTGTGACTTACTCTGAACAATAGCATATGATAGAATTAATGCTGTGCCATTCTTGAGCCTAGGCCTTAAGATATGATCACATTTGCATATGCTCTCTTAGACACTAATAGTCATGTAAAGAAGTCTGGATAACCTACTAGAAGAAACATCTGGGAGAAAGAGGCCCATACAAACTTCAGCTGTTCCAACCATCCCAACAAAGTTGCCGAAACTTTGGGTGAATTCATCTTGGATGTTTCAGCCTAAGCCAAGATTAATGCCGTCTCAAGAATTACATTGGATATTGGTGGATATTTTCCGGCCAGGATTTGAATCCACGCCACTGCTGTTACTACCCCAGGCTCACACTTAAAACCCTCTGGTGGAGACGGGAGTAAAATGGCAGAAAAGAAGGACTAGAGCTCACCTTCTCTCATAAAAACAACAAAATTACAACGAAATGCTGAACAATCTTCAACCAAATGGACTGGAAACTTTCAAAAAGATATCCTACACCAGATGACAAAGAGGAGGCCACATCAAGATGATAGGAGGGGCAATTACATGATATAGGCATCCCCATACCCACTGGGTGGGAAGGAAGCCAAATGCAAAGTGCAATAATTCCCGTTCTTCACCCCCTCTAAAGTAATTCCTCACTATAGCCTCAGTTCAAATCAAGGATTTCATCATCAGCATCGTCTTCGGAGTGGATAAGACTCCTCAAGCATGGATAATCTTGTTATGGAAGCCTATGAACTAAAACAGGTCATCTGCCTCCAGACACCCAACATACCATGGTAACATAGCTAAAATAATAATCATCACAGTTTATGTCACTTGAAAGAAGGCACATTAGTACTCCTGTTTGCTAAAAAGACATGAAATTTTGGCAGGAACATTTAATGAGTTCCCCCTTCTTACTGACATAAGTTTCTTCATTAACTCCAACTGTACTTTTATGAGAATACTTCCCTAATCCATTGTTCTTAGTAATTCTTGGCTCTACCCTTTATGTCTTCCATATTTTTCCATAAAAGACAATCTGTTATTTGCAAATGAATAACTTGCTTAGTCTTATTGCCAATAGAAATTTTTTTTTGGCAGGGGTATTTTTATTTTGCGCTATCTCTATAACTTTTAGTCCAGGATGCTGTTGCAAATATAATTCTCTTAAAACCTTTGTGGGTTTTCTTATTTCAATTCATCTTATACCACATCCATAATTCGTTCTTATGTAGAATTATGAATTCTCTACTGTGGAAGTGGCAGGATGCTGTGGGACAACATTTTTTTAAAAATTAATAGTTATTTTATCTAGTGAAGGGGAACAAACAAATATTGTTGAGGTCTTTACAAAAATTTTTTCAGCTATACAATTTGATTTTATCTTGATCCTTTGGCTACCACATGATATCACCTCACACCGTCAGAATGGCAATCATTAATAAGTCCACAAATAACAAATGCTGGAGCGTGATAATGTGAGAAAACAGAGTGTATACATGTATGTGTAACTGGATCACCATACTATACAGGTTAAAAATTATACTGTGGAAATAATTAAAAATTAATAAAAAATAATAAAAATAAATTTATTGGAGTATAGTTGACTTATAATGTTAATTTCAGCTGTACAGCAGAGTGAATCAGTTATACATATATATATATTTCTTTCTCAGATTCTTTTCCTATATAGATTATTATAGACTATTGAGAAGATTTCCCTGTGCTATACAGTAGGTCCTTGTTAGTATCTATTTTATATACAGTAGTATGTAAATGTTAATCCCAAACTACACCCCCCACACACATTTGCCTTTGGTAACCATAGGTTTAATTTCGAAATCTTTGAATCTGTTTCTATTTTATAATAACATTTTTGTATCTTTGGTCCAGTTGGTCTAGAGTTGTTGAAGTCCATCTTTAGTCCATCTTTTCCTCATTAATTTTCTGTCTGAATAATCTATCTTCTGTTGAAAGTGAGATATTGAAGTTCCCTACTATTATTGTGTTCCTATTTCTCCCTTAGATTCTGTTAATATTTGCTTTAATATATAGTTTCTTCAATGTTGTGTACACATATATTTATATTGTTATATACTCTATGAATTTGACATTTTTGTCACTGTATTTGATCCTCTTTGCCTCTTGTAAGCGATTTTTCCTGAAAGTCTATTCAATCTCATATAAGTTTAGCCATTTCTGCTGTCTTTGGTTGATATTTTCATGGAATGCCTTTTTTTTTAATGATTTTTATTTTTTCCATTATAGCTGGTTCACAGTGTTCTGTCAATTTTCTACTGTACAGCATGGTGACCGAATTACACATATATATATACATTCATTTTTCTCACATTATTATGCTCCATCATAAGTGACTGGATATATTATAGTTCCCAGTGCTATACAGCAGGATCTCATTGCTTATCCATTCCAAAGACAAAGTTTGCATCTATTAACCCCAAATTCCCAGTCCACTTTCAGGTTATGTGTGTCCTTAAAGCTAAAGTCAATCTGTTGTAGGCAACACATTGTAGGAATTTGTTGGATTTTTTTTAATCCACTCAACTATTCAATATATTTTGATTAGATAACTGAATTCATTTACATTTTAAGTAATTAATTGTGGATAATGACTTACTTGTTTTCTGTTTCATAGTTTGTTTCTTTCTTCCTCTCTTGCTGTCTTCCTTTTGTGATTTGTTGACTATTTGTAGTGCTATGCTTTGATTCCTTTTCTTTATCATTTTTGTATATACTGGAGGTTTCTTCATTGTAGTTACCATGAGACCTACATGCAACATCTTATAACACGCTATTTTAAGCAGATAACAAATTAACTTCAAAAGTATAGAAAAACTCTACATTTTAGTTCTCTACATACATTTTATTCTATTGTCACACTTTGCATCTCTTCATGTGGTATACACATTAATAAATTATTGAATGTACAGCTATTTTTAATACTTTTGTCTTTTAACTTTTATACTAAAGGTAAAAGTGATTCACCTACCATGGTTACAGTATCAGAATACTCTGAATTGAAATATTTACATTTACCTGAGAATTTTGAATTTTCATATATTTTCAAGTTGTTATTAAAGCCCATTCATTTCAACTTAAAGTCCCTTTAGCATTTCTTTTAAGGCAGATATAGTGGCGATTAACTCCCTCAACTTTTGTTGGTCTGGGGATATCTTCAACTCTCCTTCATTTCTGAAGGGCAAATTTGCTGAGTATATTAATATTGGTTAGTTGTTGTTTTTGTGTGTTTGTTTTTACCTTCAATGCTTTGAATATATCATTCCATTCTCTCCTGACTTGCAAGATTTCTGCTGAGAAATTCACTCAGCAAAATTCACTCATGGAAATTCCCTTATAAGTTATAAGCTTCTTTTCTCTTACTGCATTTAGATTTTTTGACAATTTTATTATAATGTTTGTTGTAGAACTCTGAGTTTGTTTGGAGACTTATGACTTATGACCTTTATGAACCTTTATCTCAAATCTCTTCCCAGATTTGAGATACTCTCAGTCATTATTTCCTTAATGAAATTCTCTGTCCTTTTCCTCCCCCTTTCTCTTTCTGGTACTCTAATAATTTACAAATTGTTCCTTTTGGTGATATATCACAGATCACTTGGGACTTCTTCACTCTTTTTATTATTTTTTCCCTTGTTCTCCTCTAAATGAATAATTTTAAAGATTCTATTTTCTAATCCACAGATTCTTTTTTCTGCTTGGTCCATTCTGTTATCAATTCTGTCATTAAATTTTTCATTTCATTCACTGCTTTCTTAAGCACCTGAATTTGAATATCTGTTTGGTTCTCTTTAATGATTTATACCTTTTCATTAAACTTCTTTTTTCTGTGTGTATTGTTCTCCTAATTTTGTTTAGTTGTCTTCCAGTGTTTTCCTGTAAATTATCAAGCTTCTTTAAACAGCTATTTTGAATTCTTTACCTGACAAATTAGAGATCCCCATCTTTGGGTTCAATTATTGTATTTTTATCACATTTCCTTTATTTTTATGTTCCTTGAAATCTTGCATTTCTATCTTCACATTTGAAGCAGAAATCACTTCCTCCAATCTTACTGCCTAACTTTGGCTCCCATGAGCCCCACCAGGAGTTCTGAGGCTTTCTCAGACCTTCTATGAATACCTCTGTTCCACACTTCTTGCTCCATATTGTGGCAAAATTCTTAAGTTTGTGTGCCTTCTCTTGATTTTACAGAGCCAGACTGTGTGCTGACAACTTCCCTTTTGCTTTTTCAAAGGTGATCTCTAAAAGAACCTCAGACTTGGGCCATTTTCTGCACGTGCTCTCTCTGGTCATCTATGTAAGTTTGCCCTAGCTGCCATCAGGAGTACCTATAAGAAATAGACCTTGGAGTAGGTATTTGTTTAGGTAACAGGTACAGAGTCTTGGTAGTACCTGTTATTCAGCTGAGGAAATCCAAATGTGAATAAACCCAGTGACTTTTGTGTAGTCCTCCCAATGAAGTCCATAATGTACTTAGTAAAATCTGCATCCTCTTGATATGCTATGTTTCAAGATTTGGCTGTTGTTCTCCTATACACTCACTTCCCCTCAGTCATATAGCTTATGACTCAGTACTGTTGATAAGGCAAGAGAGAAATAGGTCTCTTTGATGGTATCCCACACAGATGGGGAATCTGGGTATTTACTCACATGTTCTCACGTTTTCTTCTGGAAGAAATCACTTGGAACTGAGCTGTGCCATCTTGGGAAGGTTTAATGTAGATAAAGTCAAACTATTCCTCTTATGCTCTCCAAGGCATACATTCTCATTTTTTTTTTTCCTAACTATACTGGAATTTTCTGCTAGACTCCTTTACTTCCACAATTCTATCTCATCCATGGATGATTATCTAATTCAATATTTTCCCAAGACTCCTGGACCATAGGTGAGGATAGCTGGAATTTGTTCATAGAACACTAGCCTCATAAAATGTTTTAGGAGTATTTCCTCGTCTTCTATTTTTGGAAAGGATTTGTAAAAGATTGGTATTAATTCTTTTCTGAATGTTTGTTAGAATTCACTAGTGAAACCAGCTGTGTCTGACCTTTTCTTTGTGGGTAGCTTTTTTTTTTCTTTTTTTTAACTTCTATTTTTTGGGGGCTGCACCTGCGGCATATGGAGGTTCCCAGGCTAGGGGTCAAAACAGAGCTGTTGCTGCTGGCCTACGCCAGAGCCACAGCAATGCCAGATCCGAACCACATCTGCGACCTACGCCACAGCTCACCACAACACCAGATCCTTAACCCATTGAGCAAGGCCGGGGATCTAATCAGCAACCTCATGTTTCCTAGTCGAATTCGTTTCTGCTGCACCAAGCCGGGAACTCCCAGTGGGTAGTTTTTTTTATTATTATTAATTCAATCTCTTTGCTTATAAAAAACTATTCAACATGTTTCTTCATGAGCCGGTTTTGGCAGTTTGTGTCTTCCTAGACACTTATCCATTTAATCTAAGTTATCTAATTTGGCATGCAATAGTTGAAAATATTCTTTTATAATTCTTTTTATTTCTATAGGAGTGGTAGTAATTTCCACTATTTTATTTATGATTGTATTAATTTAAATCTTTTTTTTTTTGTCTTTTGTTGTTGTTGTTGTTGCTATTTCTTGGGCCGCTCCCGCGGCATATGGAGGTTCCCAGGCTAGGGGTCGAACCGGAGCTGTAGCCGCCGGCCTACGCCAGAGCCACAGCAATGCGGGATCCGAGCCGCGTCTGCAACCTACACCACAGCTCATGGCAACGCCGGATCGTTAACCCACTGAGCAAGGGCAGGGACCGAACCCGCAACCTCATGGTTCCTAGTCGGATTCGTTAACCACTGCGCCACGACGGGAACTCCGTGCTTTTTAACCATATTTAAAAAAGAAAATTAAGTATATTTTGTACACTGTGTCCTAAAATAAATTTCAAATTAATTAAAATCTGAAAATTGAAACAGGCAGAGGACCCAGAATGACAAAGAGCCAAGGCTGCAGGAGCTAAGAATCATGACCACCTCTCCAAACTGCTGGGGCAGTGGCAATAGAAAAGCCATCCCAGTTTCCAGTCCATCATCTTACACTTCTACTAGAGACACAAAGAGAAAAGTTTATTCAAGGAGCAGAATCTGCTTCTACTGGTTTTTTGGATAGCCACGCTTATTATATATAAAAATGAAAGTAAAATGTATCATAAAACTTTCCAAGCAAGTAAGTGTATAGGCCATGTTGTCAACTTGCTATTTGGAAGTTTTGTTAAAATAGAGATGTTCCAGTTCCCATTGTGGCTCAGGAGTAACGAACGTGATTATTACCCATGAGGACACGGGTTCAATAATATAAAGCTTTAATATAAGCTTTCAAATCTCACTACTTTTGAGTATTCACTTTTTTCCCTGAGATGCCCCTGTAAACATAATATTAAAAAATAGTAAATATGTATACCTTTATCCTATTAATCTGTCTGTTTTCAGTTTATTTCATAGACCCAGCTATCAAGCCTATGGGGGTAAAGAAACAGTCTGTCTTCCTCTAAAATATGAACCAATTTTAGTATCTTCATAGACTGAATTTTCTCCCCAAGATTTATATGTTGCAATCCTAACCTTCAGTATGATGGTATTTAGAGATGGGGCCTTCAAGAGGTAGAGTTACATGAGATCATGAGAGTAGGGACATTATAGTGACATGGCCTGTGGCTTATGGTAGCTTTATAAGGAAAAGAACAGGACAAGAGATCACTCTCTTCGTTATACAATGACACGGGTGAGAAGGTAGCCCTCTGCAAGCCAGGAAGATAGCTCTCACCAGGAATCAAATTGGCTCGCATCTTGATCTTAGATATCCTAGCATCCAGAACTAAGAGAAATCAATGTCACATTCAGCATTGGTAGTTTCTCTCAAACATTTAAAAAAAGGCCATACCACATCCATTGGCCTACATCCCCTGGAACATGTGTTTAATCCTTTCTTTTTTGTTAATTTTAGCAATTCAGATGGGTTAGTGGTATATTTTTGTGATTTGAATTAGCAATTCCCTGATAATTAATGAGATTGAACACCTTTTCACATGTTTAATACTTATTTGCATATCTTCTCTTGGGCAGTGTCTGCTTAATTATTTTGCCCTGTTTTCTATTAAGTTCTTTTAGGTTGTTTTTTGATTCATTTTTTTTAGGTTGTATTTTGTATAGTCATTCTTTGTTGGATGTTGTTTTAAAACTAATTTTCCCATCCTGAAAATCTTTTTATTTCTTAATGGTGTCTTTTGATAAACAGACATTCTTAACTTAAATATATTTCAATGTATATTTCTTTCCCTTCATGATTGGCACATTTTTTTTTTGCTATGTTTAAGAAAAGTTTGCTTACTCTAAGTCATAAAAATGTTTTCCATTTATTTTCTCTAACATTTTTTATTGTTGTACATTTAACATTTAGATCAAAATATATTGAGGCTGTATTTGTATATGTGACAAGATTTAGAAATCAAGTTTCTTTTTTATGCCATTCAGACCCCCAGTTGACCCAGTACTCTTGGATTTTTATTGTATTGCAATTAATCTGTTGATTAATTTGGGAAAATTGGACAGCTTAATAATGTTAACTCTCACCATGCAAACACATTGGATTCCTTCATTCACTTTGATATTTTCAAATTTCTCTTACTAATATTTATAGTTTTCAATTTAGCATTCTTGTACATCACTTAATAATTTTGATGCTATTGTAATTTTCTGTTGATATTTGTAAAACAAATTCTTTTTATAAAGTATAGTTTATTTACAATATTATATTTGTTTCAGATATACAATATAATGATTAAAAAATTTTGCAGATTATACTCCATTTAAAATTATTATAAAATATTGACTGTATTCCCTGTGCTGTACTATATATCTTTGCAGCATGTTTATTTTATATGGTGTAGTTTGTGCTACGTTTAAAATTTTGTATGTTGACCCTATTCCAGTATCCCTGCTAAATTTTCTATAGATTAATCTGGAATTTTATATACACATAGTCATGTTTTTAGAAATTCTGAGTTTTCTTTCTTCTTCTCTAATCCACATGCCCTTTACTATTTGTGTTGACTTATTGCATGGTTATGAAACATCTGATTAAATGTAGAGTAGGAGATATGACAGCAGGTGAATATTTTTGTTTTGTTTTCTATATAAGGGAAAAGTTTTCATTATATCATGTTGAGTATGATGAACACTGTAGCTTCTTGTAGAGATTCTTTATCAGATTAAGGAAATTCCATTCTATTTCTTGTTTGCTAAAATTTGTTTCGTCTGTTTTATTTATAATGAATAGGTTGTGATTTTTTTTCAAATGAAAATTTTTAAAATTTATCATAACATTTTTCTATTATGTTCTGTTAATAAGGTGAATTGAATTACTTTGATTCTCAAGTGTTAAATTATTCTTGCATGCTTGGGATGAATTGTATGTGATAATGATGCATATAAATATGGACATATATTCAATTTGTACATATGTTCTCATATATATTTGTGCTTATGTCTTGAAAGATTTTGGTCTCTGTTGTAATTTACATTTAGATTTTGAAATTTACTATTTTTGCAGCTCTTTAAGAGACATAAGATTATATGTATTAATAATTATTAAAAATGTATTGTTTAGGAGTTCTCCAGTGGCACAGGAATCCGGCATTGTCACTGCAATGGCTTGTGTTGCTTCTGTGGCTTGGGTTTGATCCCTGGCAAGGAAACTTCCATATATCTCAGGCATGGCAAAAAAAAGTATTGTTTAGTTTGTAACATATATAGATGTGATATATAACAAATGATAGCACAAAAAAAGTGCAGATGGAATTAAACAACATAGATGTAATGTTTCTTTCTCATTAGAAGTCATATCAATCTGAACTTGATTCTGTTAAGATGCTTATGCTAAGTCCTAAAGCAAAATACCAAGAAAATAACTAAAATATCTACAGTAAAATTCATAAAGGAATTAAAATACTATGGTACAAAATATTCATTTAATGCAAAATATTGTATGATTCCACTTATATTAACAGGCAAATTCATACAGACAGAAAGTAGAGTACAGTTTATAGGGTATTGGGGCTGGAGGGTAGAGAAATGCATAATTCTTCTTTACTAGATAGGAATTATTTTATTTTTTTTATTAGAGTAATGTTGATTTACAGTGTTGTGTCCATTTCTTCTGTACAGCATAGTGACTCCATCATAATATATATATATGTATATATATATATATATATATGTATATATATATATATATATATACATTCTTTTTCTCATACTGTCTTCCACCATGTTCTACCCTAAGAAATTGGATATAGTTCATTGTGCTATACAGTAGGACCTCATTGCTTATCCATTCTAAATGTAATAGTTTGCATCTACTAAACCCAAATTCCCTGTCCATCCTACTCCATACTCCCTCCCCCTTGGCAACCACAAGTCTGTTTTCTATGTCTGTGAGTCTTTTTGTTTTATAGATAGGTTCATCCATATTTTAGATTCTATACCACATATAATTGATATCATGGGGTATTTGTCTTTCTCTTTCTGACTTGTGTCACCTAGCTTGAGAATCTCTAGTTATATCCATGTTGCTGCAAATGGCATTATTTTGTACTTTTTATGGCTAAGTAGTATTCCATTTTATTTATGTACCACATTTTCTTAATCCATTTATCTGTTGATGGACATTTAGGTTGTTTCAGTGTCTTGGCTATTGTGAATAGTGATGCAATGAACAAAGGGGTTCATGTGTCTGTTTGAATGAAACTTGTTTCTGGATATATGCCCAGGAGTGGAATTAATGGATCATATGATATTTCTATATTTAGTTTTCTGAGGCACCCCTCCATAGTGTTTTCCATAGTGGTTGTACTAATTTACATTCCCACCAACAGTGAAAGAGGGTTCCCTTTTCTCCACATCCTCTCCAGTATTTTCTATTCATTGACTTACTAATGATGGCCAATCTGACCAGTGTGAGGTGGTATCTCATTGTAGTTTTGATTTCCATTTCTCTAACAATTAATGTTGTTGAGCATTTTTTTCATGCCCCTACTGGCCATCTGTATGTGTTCTTTGGAGAAATGTCTTCAGCCCATTTTTCAATTAGATTTTTTTTTTTTGGTTATCAAGTTGTATGAACTGTTTGTATATTTTGGAGATTAGTTCCTTGGTTACATCATTTGCAAAGATTTTCTCCCATTCTGTGTGTTTTATTTTAATTTTTTTTCATGGTTTCCTTTGCTGTGCAAAAGCTTTTGAGTTTAATTAGGTCCCATTGGTTTATTTGTTTTTATTGTCATTATTCTAGGGAGCGTACCAAACAAGATATTGTTGTGATTTATGTCAAAGAGCATTCTGCCTATATTTTCCTCTAGAAATTTTATAGTATCTGGCCTTATATTTAGGTCTTTAATCCATTTTGAGTTTATCTTTTGAGTATGATGTTAGCAAATATTCTAATTTCATTCTTTTACATATAGCTGTCCAATTTTCCCAGCACTACTTATTGAAGAGATTATCATTCTTTCATTGTATGTTTTTGCCTACTTTGTAATAGATTCATTGACCATAGGTGCTTGGGTTTATTTCTGAGCTTTCCATCCTATTCCATTAATATATATTTCTGTTATTGTGCCACTACCATACTGTTTTGGTAACTGTAGCTTTGCAGTATAGCCTGAAGTCAGGAAGCCTGATTCCTCCAGTTCCATTTTTCTTTTTCAATATTGCTTTGGATATTTGGGTTCTTTTGTGTATCCATACAAATTTGTCTATGACCATATCACCCTGAATGGGCCCAATTTCATGTATATGGATATTTTATTTGAAATGATGTAAAATACTGGAAATATACACTGGTTATGTTTATACACCATTGTGAATGTCCTTACACTTAAAATATGGTTAAAATTGTTAATTTTATGTTATATATACCAAAATAAAAGGTAAAAGGATGGAAATATAAGATACAAAACAAATAATAATTAAAAGAAAGCTAGAGTAACTATTATAATATTATACTAAGTTCACCTGAGGCAAGGGGAATTTTGAGGAATAAAGAGGCCCATTATGTAGTATTAAAATGGCAAATAAATCAAAACAACATAGGAATTCTAAATGTATATGAACCAAACAATAGCACTTCCAGAATCATTAAGAATAAATTTACAGGATTGCAAGGAGACATAGACAAATTCAAAATTATCAAGTAATAATTTAACATTACACCATACATAATGCTAAAACCAGGAAACAGAAAACCAGGAAGGATATAGAAAATCTTATGAACATTATGAACCAACTTGACCTAACTGACATTTATAAATTATTCCAACAAACATTAACAGAAAGTGTAATATTCTCATATTCACATGGAATATTCATTATGATGGGTCATCTTTTAGGTTAAAAATAAACCTCAAGAAATAAAAAGAATTAAAAAAAAAGAAAGGAAAAAAGGAGTTCCCATCATGGCACAGTGGAAACAAATTCCACTAGGAACCATGAGGTTGCGGGTTCGATCCCTGTCCTTACTCAGTGGGTTAACAATCTGGTGTTGCTGTGGATTAACAGTCTGGCGTTGCTGTGAGCTGTAGTGTAGGTTGCAGATGTGCTCGGATCTGGCATTGCTGTGACTCTGGAGAAGGCTGGCAGCAACAGCTCAGATTGGAGCCTTGGCCTGGGAATCTCCACATGCCACAGGTGCGGCCCTAAAAAAGGACAAAAGACAAAAAAAAAGAGAGAAAAGAAATAAAAAGAGTTAAAATTATAAAAATTATCTGACCACAAATGAAAATAATAACAGAATATTTAGTATATAAAGTAATTTAAATTTTTTTTAAATTTTTATTAAATCCATGGGCAAAAAAGTTAGTCCCCCCCAAAATATGGAAAACAATTCTATCTTTAAACAACTTTATTGAGTATAATTGGCATACAAAAAGCTCTACATATTTAATGCACACTACTTATTGAGTCTGGAGATAAATATGCATGTGTGAAAACTTAACCAGAAGCTATGCCATAAATATATCCATCACCACCAAAAGTTTTCTCCCCCTTCTTTCTATTCTTCTTCTTATTTTATGATAAGAACAAAACATAAAATCTACTGTCTTAGCAAAATTTTAGGTGTACAGTATAGTATTTTCAACAATAAGCATTGTGCTGTGTACTAGTTCCCTAAGATTTAGGCACCTGTATAACTTAAGCAGTTTTTTTAATTTATTTTTTAGTGAGGTAACATTGGCTTATAACATGACATAAATTCAATGTATAAAACATTATTGTTCTACTTCTGTATTCACTATAGCATGCTTATCACCAAAAATTTAATTTATGTCCACCACAATACACTTGATCCTTTTCACACCCTACCCCATCCCCTTTTGTTACAACTACTCTGTTCTCTGCTACCTACATGTTAATTTTGTTTGGTTTGTTCATTTTTTTTGGTTTGTCTGTCTGTCTATTTTTTTATATTCCACAAATGAGCAAAATAATAAGGTATTTGTCTTTCTCCATTGAACTTATTTCACTTAGTGTAATTATTCATATTGATCCATGTTGTAACAAAACTAAGATTTTATCTTTTTTTATGGCTGAGCAGTATTCCATTATATATATCATATATCCTTTATCCATTAATATCCAATGATTGGCACATAGAATCCATATCTGGGCTATTATAAATAATGCTGCAATGAACATAGAGATGCATATATCTTTTTTATATAGAGTTTTCATATTATTTTGATAAATACACAGAAATGGGATAGCTGGATCATATGGTAGTTCTAGTCTTAATTTTTTTGAAGAATCTCCATACTGTTTTCCATATTGACTGCACCAATTTACATTTGATCAAGAGTGTATGAGTGTTCCCTGTTCTCCGCATTCTTGTCAATTCTTGTTATTTCTAGTCTTTTTAGCAATAATCATTCTAACATGTATATAGTGATATTTAATTATGGCTTTGATTTGCATTTCCCTAATAATCAGTGATATAGAAATCCTTTTCATTTACCTGTTGGCCATCTGTATATCTTCTTCAGAAAAATGTCAGTTTAGCCCCTCTGCTCTCTTTTAAAATTGGGTTGTTTGCTTTTCTATTGCTTAATTGTATGAATTCTTTATATATTTTGGATATTAATTCTTTATATATAATTTCCAAATATCTTTTCCCATTCAGTAGGTTGTTTATTTATTTTGTGGATTGTTTCCTTTGCTGTGCAGAAGATTTTTAGCTACATTTATTTCCACTTATTTTTGCTTTTGTTTATCTTGCCTGAGGAAACATGTCCAGAAAGATACTGCTAAAACTGATGTCAAAGAGTGGACTGCCTATCTTCTAGAAATTTTATGGTTTTAGGTACTACATTGAAGTCTTTAATCCATTTTGAGTTGATTATTTTTTTTATGGTGTGAGATAGTGGTCTAGTTTCATTTTTTTGCCTGCAGCCATCCAGTTTTCCCATTGCCATTTTATGTTCTTTGACCTTTGTTTTAAATTAATTGTCCATATATAAATGGGTTTTCTTCTGTGGTCTCATTTATGTGCCATTGATTGATCTTTTATTCTCCTAATACCATGCTCTTTCATTGCTATGGCTTTGTAATATGTTTGGAAACTGGCATTGTGATACCTTTAGTTTTAATCTTCTTTCTCAAGATTGCTTTGGGTATTTGGGCTCTTCTGTGGTTACATTTAAATTTTAGAGTTCTTCATTCTATTTCTGTGAAAATTGTCTTTGGGATTTTGATAGAGATTGCATTGAATCCGTAGATTCAATGTATAGATATTTTAACAATGTCAGTTCTTCCAATCCATGATTACAGAATACCCTTCCATTTGTTTGTGTGTTCTTCAGTTTCTTTTGACAATGTCTTATAGTTTTCAGTGTACAGGTATTATATCTCTCAATATTTGGTATAATTCACAAGTGAAGATATCTGGTCATGGACTTTTATTTGGGGGGCTTGGTTTTTTGGTTTTGGTTTTTTTTTTTTTTGCTTTGCTTTTTAGGCCTGCCTCTGCAGCATATGGAAGTTCCAAGGCTAGGGGGCGAATTGGAGCTGCAGCTGCTGGCCTAGACCAGCCACAGCAATGTGGGATCCGAGCCACATCTGCAGCTTACACCACAGCTCATGGCAACACCAGATCCTTAACCTACTGAGTGAGGCCAGGGATTGAATCCACATTCTCATGGATACTAGTCAGGTTCATAAGCCTCTGAGCTACAATGGGAAGTCCCATGTTTCTTAGGATATTTTTGATTGCTGTTTCAATCTCTTTACTAGTGATCAGTCTTTTCAGCTTTTATATTTCTTCCTCATTCAGTCTTAGAATCTTGTATGATTCTATGTTGTTGTTGTTTTTTCCCATTTCTTTTACTTTGTCTAATTTTTGGGGTAAATCTGTTCACATTATTCTCTTATAATTATTTTTATTTATGTGGTTATGTTTTTATTTCTCCTCTTTTGTTTCTGATTTTATTTTTCAGGTATTTATCTTTTTTTTCTTAGTGCATCTAGCTAAAGGTTTGTCAAATATATTTATCTTTTCAAAGAACCAGCTCTAAGTTTGAAAGCTCTTTTCTGTTGTGTTTGTTTCATTAATTTCTGTTCTCATCTTTATTATCTTCTTCCTTCTATTTACTTTAAACTTCATTTTTTTTTCTAGTTCCTTTAGATGTAAGGTTAGATTGTTAATTTGAGATTTTTCTTGTTTCTTGAGGTAGGCCTATATTGCTATAAATTTCCCACTTAGTATCCCTCTTGCTGCATTTCATATATTTTGATATGTCATATTTTAATTCTCATATCACTTGCATTTAGGTCTTGATGAACCTCTCTCCCACCCCAGTATTACATTTTCTTTTACTCTTTTTCCCTGGCTGTGCCCTCATTGTATTGAATCAGATATTTTTGTCTATTAATCAATATTATGTTTTTATTCCCCTCTCTGAAATTGTTGTGATATAATGTCATCAAGATGTCAGTAATTTCACATGATAAAGCAGAAGAGAATGTAGACTAATTTTTAACTTGATAGTATTAGAAAGCTGGCCTTATGTTTCTAACTGGCAAACCAATTCAGGCCAGGGAACTGATTCTTTTAACCACATCAATGGGAAAGTTCTGTGAATAATAGTAATATAAGCTAATACGGGAGTCTTATTTTTGTCACATCTATTTTCTAAACTAAAGTCTATTTTTCAGGTTTTAAAACACTTTATAGAACAACTTGAATTACTTTTTAAAGGTCACCATTTACATTTGCTTTTTTAAGCCTCATTCCTTCTATGTGAAATAAGCATATGTTTCTGCCAGGTTTTGATTTTCTGTGACAAGCATGGAAGTATGCCTTGCTAATTAGAGAGGCTTACATATTCCCTAATATTCTATCATCCATGCCGTTGGTCTGAGACATTTTCTTGTTGAATGAATACCTGAATTTTGAGCATACAGAGGGAAAA
Source organism: Phacochoerus africanus (assembly GCF_016906955.1). Classification (NCBI taxonomy): domain Eukaryota; kingdom Metazoa; phylum Chordata; class Mammalia; order Artiodactyla; family Suidae; genus Phacochoerus; species Phacochoerus africanus. The sequence continues at coordinate 109,012,528 of NC_062560.1, read as the reverse complement.
CTATTTTCCCATTTGAAAAGCCTGAATATTACACAATAGAGGTAACACCATGTATTTGCAGATTACTTTCTAGTCCAGCTTTAATAACTCTAGGGAAAAAAATCACTAAACATAATAAAAAATAAAAAAAACAGAAGTTCCCTTGTGGCCTAGTGGTTAAGGATTCAGTGTTGCCACTGCACAACTTTGGGTCACTGCTGTGGTGCAGATACTATCCCTGACTGGGAACTTCTACATGCTGCAGGTGTGGACAAAAAATAAAAAAATAATAAAAAACAAATCCCAACGTGGTTAAGTTTAGAGATTTTAACTTCTTTTAACCTTGCAAAACATTTTCTTTTGGCATTTTCTTTCCAAACACTCATTAGTGGAACTTTCATACTTGATAATTTAATATAATTTGGACAAAGTCTCCTCAAAATTTGAACTAATTACTATTAATATAAACTGCTTATATTTATTGAAATTAAGACTCCATCCTAGGGTTTATAATATTAAAATAGATTTTATCTATTCACTGGGAAGAAATAAAATAAATTTTATATAAATCCATAATTCAAAATTTTCACTAATTGTCTATATTATTGAATATTACATGTCATTGTGCTACCTTTGCAAGGTATATTTGTATATGTGTGCATTATGTAGTTGGCAATTTTACCTATTGACACAGTTCAGGAAAGAAGGAGCATTTGAGAAAACATCTTTTAATATAATAACTAGTTCGGTGTAGTTTTGCATTCTTTGAAACAGTTTAGCTAAAGAGAAAAATCATACTTATGTTACATTTCATTTATTGTATTTCTTATGGAACTTAATCATTTAAAATTTTTCAGAATAATTACAACAATTAAATTGGTTTTATGAATGCTTATCTACATGTCTGTATCAAATATAGAGTAGGACTTTAAAAAAATGTTTGGCTCTGTTGTTGACCCCCTAGGTGAACTTAAGCAAGTAATTTACCCCTCTCCACTGATGATATTCTGCTAGGGATAAGGTTAATCATATTTGCTGTGTATTTACCTCACATTTGGATTAGAGAAGTGATCACTGAAAAAATGCTTTTGGAGCTAAATGAGAAATAGGGGCCCATTATAATTTACACATAATATGTGAGCTACTGATAAAGTAATAAAAACTGTATCACCCATTTTTAAACCACTCAGGGGAAACATGATTATAGATAGACCTTTGGTATTATCCTCTGTAACAGTGAGTAACTTTGCTTACTACTTTAAAGAACTCCATTCTAAACTATTCAGAGAAAAATAACTGAACTACATAATATCAAAACAACTGCCTACAATATTCAATCAAGAATTATTTGCAAAGTTTTCTTTTTCATTTTCAAATACTTCAAATAATTCATTTGAAGTAGCCTAGTTGTTTTGTTATATAAAGATATTTCCCGTGCTCGTAAGAGAGTTGTATGTGAATTTGAAGCAATAGTTGCTTTTAAAAAATTTTTTCTTGTTAATTTATTTTTCAGCTTTTTATAGAGGTGACCTCACATTGATTTTTTTTCCCATCAAAGGCTTGGATCCTTTGAGCCTCAGAAATAAATTGAACATATTACCTTAAAAAGTACTTATTCCTAAAACTGTGCATAATTATATAAGTAGCTATAATATAATAATAATAAATTGATAATTTGGATATCTGAAATGTGTCTTATTAATTTAAAACTCGAGTGGGGTTCTTTTTTTTTCTTTTTTAACACACTTTTTTTCACACTTTTTTTCCACGGTACAGCATGGGGACCCAGTTACACATACATGTATACATAATTTTTTCTCCCATTGTCATGCTGCGTTGTAAGTATCTAGACATAGTTTTCAGTGCCACACAGCAGGATCTCATTGTAAACCCATCCCTTGAGGTGGTATCTCATGGTGGTTTTGATTTGCATTTCTCTAATAATCAGGGATGTTGAGCATTTTTTCATGTGCTTGTTGGCCACCTGTATATCTTCCTTAGAGAACGGTCTACTCAGGTCTTTTGCCCATTTTTCCATTGGGTGGTCGGCTTTTTTGCTGTTGAGTTGTGTAAGTTGCTTGTGTATTCTAGAGATTAAGCCCTTGCCTGTTGCATCGTTTGAAACTCTTTTCTCCCATTCTGTAAGTTGTCTTTTTGTTTTCATGTTGGTTTCCTTTGCAGTGCAAAAGCTTGTCAGTTTGATTAGGGTTCTTGAATGAAGAAAGTAAATAGATTTTAATTTAAGGTAACCAAATGATTGTTACTTGCTATCCTTATAAATGACTACCTTTCTATTTAAGTTTACTTAAGATTTAAATTAATGCATCCTATTATGGCCCAGTTCTTTCCAAGTTTATCAGTCAAAATTTAAAGAACCTTAGCACATATGAGCAGAACCATACTTTGAACATCAATAGCATATAGATTTCAAGCTTTTGCTCTATATATTATATATATTTTCTTGTTAGGTACAAGTGACTCCATAGGTATGCTCCTCAGAGTATCAATTAATGCCTTATTTTATTGAATAGTTTCCTAGCATATAGACTCACTTTATTTTTAAACTGTGTAATTATTTCTAGGGAGACATATACTAGCAGAAAGAAGCTGGTCAAGTTATCCTAACTCCTGAGGCTTACTCTGGTCTCGAACTTCCTTTAAATATAAAGATTTATTATCAATGCCAGTTACCAATATTCCCCTCTCTTTGTTCACTTACAATTTTTAAGTACCATCTGGCAATTCTTTTTTAAAAACTATGTAAATTTTAATGGGAAAGCCTATTTATGCTAGAAAACTTTTTTAAAAACCAAAAATAACATCTTTAGATTTCGCATAATGGTTACAACTTATTCTAGTAATACCTATTTCTTTATTAAGATTAGTCAGCATTTAAAGTAGTACATTTAAAACAACTTCAAAATATGTACAAAAATTATTTAAAGGACTGTCATAAAGTTGTTCTCCAAAAATAAATGCTATTTCATTGACTTTTCATTCCTTTTTTTTTTTGTTTTTTTAATGGCTACAACCAAGACATATGGAAGTTCCTTGGCCAGGTATTGAATCTGAGCCTATGCTGTAGGTATGGCAATGCTGGATCCTTTAACCCACTCTGCTGGGTTGGGGGTCAAACCCACACCTCTGCAGCAACCTTAGCTGCTATAGTCAAATATTTAACCCACCGCACTACAGCGGGAACTCCTGACTTTTCATTCTTGTGCTATGAGTACATAATAAAAGGAAATAGTAGAGAACAAGATTGACCATGAGTTGTTTTAAGAAGAATAGATACGATTTGCATCAGTCAGTGGAGTATAAAGTCCATAAAGTAACATGAAGGAAAATAGCATGGTCAAAGATGTAGAGGTAAGATTGAAGATGATGTGTGGAAAATATGAGCTCTTTTTCCCTAAATCTATTCTAGGAAATTCATATTATGTTTTACTATACACATTAAAATATCTTTTCCTATGTGGTTTTGGTTGTTACTTACCCATACTTTCTGTCAATGCTATTTTCTCTCTCAGACACTTCTGATGGTTTGGGTTTCACATTTGGCAAATTTGCCATATGATATTCATTAAATTATATTCAAGAGTCAAATATTTATACTGGAATTTTGAATATAGGTGATTTGGATAGTTTCTAAATTAGCAAAATTGCTTTCTTCCCAAAGAATTAATGCATCTATACTCTGAAAAAGTAGAAAATTAAGTGATTTTAATCTGCTTTTCTTGTCTGCGTTTAACTCATTAGTATTTGTGATTTCATTTTTAGAGGTACCTGGAAATTAGGTCATCAGTAACTGAGTAGAATCAAACGATAAATTTTCATATGCAGAAGTCAGATAAAAAAACCTCAACAGAATCACTTGATTTTGTCCTCTCCACTTTACCTTTGGAGAAAACAATTATGTCCTTTGAAGTGAATTCTGTCTCCTTATAGTTAATTATACATTTTAGATGACAAAATTCATTTTAAGAAAATGATATGAAATAGCTATGAAAATTCCCAGTTGATGTTCCACCTTGAATATGCAAAGATGGAATCAGTGATATTAAAATCAGAGCACTTAACTTTATTAATGGGAAAAATGCAGTTTTATGATCATGTTATTATCTTCATGTTTGCTTCGTTTGGCCTCCTCTGTGGTAGAACTTCAGAGATCCATATATTTTTCTTAACAGCAACTAACAGAGTAGAGGAGAGTCAGAGCCAATTGCTTTTATATATTTATTTATTTTAAAATCCTTTTCTATGACCTCTTCTGTTTTTTGCTGTTTTTTTTGTTTTGTTTTGTTTTTTTAATAGTCACATCTGTGGTATATGGAAGTTCTTGTGGCACAGGCCCGGGATCAAATCCAAGCAAGAGCTGTAAACCGTGCCACAGCTGGAGCAACACCAGATCTTTAGCCCACTGCGCCAGGCCAGAGATTCAACAGGCACCACCGCAGAGGTGGCCAGATTAATCTACTTCACCACAGTGGGAACTCCATGACTTCTTCGGCATAGATTCAGAGACCTCTTTCTTGTGATAAATAAAATAAAATAAAAACAGAATTACAAATAAGCATTCAAAGTTTAGCTTTATTTTCTATTTGTCTCTTCATAGCCAAAAATATAGTTTTGGCAGTGTTACAAAACTTATTTTTGTTTACAATGGCTTTATTAGATCTTATGTTCTCCATAGACATTACCCATGTAGATATATACATTCTATTAATTCTATGCCTTGGAACTTTTGCTGCTAAAATATTTAATAATATCTCATGAATATGTGAATGAAAGAAAAGAATGCATGATAAATTTTTAGAGTTGTTCTCCCTTGTCTTCTAAAGAAATGACAATTTACTTGCTCTGGTTAATTACCAAGACCCACTTAGTAGATTCAAGATAATGATGAGTGGAAAAGAGAATGACAGAGAATGAAGGTAGTTTAGATGCATCAAATTTTATTTCCACAATTAGTGGAAATTAGGTACAAGGAGAAGAGAAAAAGAGGGGAAGCGGAAATGAGATGGAGAGAGAGAGAAAGAGAGAGAAAAGAAATATGGGGAAAGGAACTTCTTTGAGAGCACTTGCCTCAAATGTGGGATCTTAGGGAAAAATGGATACACTGAAATACTAATAACCATCATCCTATGTTATATAAGGTTAATTATTTTTCTTACCCCCCCCAAAAAAAACAACACAAGCCTGAGGTCAAGATCTGCTTTGTTTGTAAATATTTTGTTGAACTTCTGTTTATTTTGGAACTGATATCTTTCTGAGAAGATCCTTAGGATAGGTATAAATGTCTCCCCATTTTATTTGGCTTCTCCATACTCAGCTACTTAATGTAATTGGGAAGATCTGGAAAAACAAGAGCCTAAGAATGCAAACTAAAGTGGAATTTGATTGCCTTATACATATTTCTAAGGTTTGTTTCCATTTTTGAGCTATGCAGTTATGTTTTGAACATTTCCTTTGGTTATTATTTTGATGACCCTTCAGCTTTCCAATCAGCCAACTGCCTTTTGTTTTGGATTGATTAATGTTTCAACAAAGCAGACCTTTCTTCTATCAAAAATGTGTTTTAAACACTCATATAGCAATCAGCAATTCATATCTAGTCAAATTTAAGATATCTTTATTCAGAAGTTAAAAAAATACAGCTGTATTACACACTATTTTCTTTCTTTTTCATAATTTTCTATAACCACTGTTTTAGTATATTTCCCCTTTTCCTCTGTTGACTTCTTCTCAAGCTGCATTCTAACCTAATCGAGGAAGAAATAAATCCAGTGTTCAAAGAGTAGACCTTGCATAAATGTCAGGTCCTGTCTTCTTCTCAGGCAGAACCAATTCTAAGTTGCTTACAAATTTAACTTATTTTACTAGTTTCTAGACCAAACCTGATATAAGGTAAGAGGAATTAAAAGAAACATCTAATAGAATAATCTTGGACTTGGTGTTTGAATCATCCTCTACTGTGTCATTCCAAATTTTATTGATCACAAAATGCTGTTGATTCAATAACTATCTCTGCAACCTTTATCCCCAGCTTTTTTTTCCCCCTAAAGTATCAACATTTTCTCTTCAAATTCTGATAACCTGAAAAGGTTGAATCCATTGACATATTGTACTATGACATCTACCCTGAACTTTCTCATATAGAAGTCATGCATTCATTGATTCAACAAATATTTACTGAGCACCAATTATATACAAAGTGCTGAGAATACAGCATTGTGCAAGACACATGCGGTTCCCGCTCTCTAATCGCCTTAGAGTTTAACAAGGAAGTCAGAAAATAGGAGAGTGAAGGTAGGCAACAAAACCTCCAGAGTACTCAGCAAATTATAATTTTGGTCATTCCTTTATTGGATAAATATTCATTCAATTGCCTTTCATGCCAAGTACAAGGTTGAACAAGATAGACATAAACTCTGTCCTCATTGAACATCTTTTCTGACTAACCTCTTCATACCGGTAAAAGTTTGACCATGTACCACTTCAGATTGACTTATGTTTTGAATTTTCTGTAGCTCTGTATGTATGGTGTTGGTAAAAAATAGTGATAAAGAAATTTTATGAAGAATTAGTCAAATATCAGCAGAGGTATGTTCATAGGGTATTGCATTTACATGAATTATTATTCTAAAAGGTTTTCTTTTTTTCATTTTAACTTGGATGTTTAGCTTTCAGGTACAAGAAAACGGGAGGGGTATAAAACTAAAGATATAGATATAAATATGTCTTTAGAGATATAAATATGAAGGTGTCTTATATACCTAAGATTAGGGATATAATAATATCTTGAGCAAAAAATTCTTACTGTAGGTCAGTTTTCTCTGCTTCTTCATCTGCAAGAAAGAATATATATGTCTCATAGTTCCCATAGTTTGATTCTGGTCATCTGGTAACTCTAGCTGATTAACTCTCTAATACTTTTCTCATACCTGGGATTCAGAATGTAATTGGCCCAAACTAGATCATCTGTTTACTCCCAAGTCAATAAGTCATGGTTGAGGGTCTGGGAAAACATACAGTTTCAGGTAGTGAAACGCTCAAATTGTAGATGGGAGAAGAGATTCCAGAGAACTTGAACTATGTGATAAAGAAATAAATATCCAAAATTTTTTTCTAATAGTACAGAGTAGTAGCAGTAGTAATAGTAGTAACGATAGCACTAACAGCAACTAAAAATTTAAAAACCTTTAATTATGGACTCCATACTATTTTATTGCTATTAATATAATAAAAACAAACACATTTTACTAGTTTTTTATTCTGATAAAATATATATAACAGTATTTACCATTTAAATCATATTAAGTGTACAGTTCAGTGGCATTAAATATTTTCATTTCATCATCATTCTCAAAACTCTATCATCTTTCCAAACTGAAACTCTCCCATGGTCATTAAATATTAATTCCTCACAACTTCCTCTACCTTGCCACTGACAGTACCATTCTACTATCCGTCTTTATGAATTTGACTACTCTAGGTATGTTATATATGAGGAATTATAATGATAATTGTCCTTTTGGGTCTGGCTTATTTCACTTTCATGTTTCATCTCAGTTGTAGCATTATATCAGAATTTCATTCCTTTATTTAAGACTGAATAATATTCCATTGCATGTATATCACATTTAGTTTATCTATTCATCTGTCAATGGTCATATGCTTTATTTTCACTTTTTGGCTAAATAATGCTGTGATTACCATTGGTGTACAGATATATGTAGAGTCAATGCTTTCAGTTCTTTTGAGTAAATACCCAGAAATGGAATATCTGGTTGGTACAGTAATGTTATGTTTGCATATTTGGGGGAACTGCCACATGGTTTTCCACAGTGGTTGCATCATTTTACATTTCTATAAACAAACCATGAGGATTCCAATTTCTCCACATCCTTGCCAAAACTCATTATCTGTTTTGGGGTTTTGTTTGTTTTTCCCTTTGTTTACTTTTGATAATACCATCCTAATGGGTATAAAGTGGTATCTCATTAATATTTTGACTTGGATGTCTCTAATGATAACTAATGTTGAGCATCTTTTCATGTGCATCTGTGTATCTTCTTTAGATAAATGTCTCTTCAAGTTTTCTGCCCATTTTAAAATTAGATGTGTTTTTCTTCTTATGACATTGTAGGAGTCCTTTACATAGTCTGGATATTAACCACTTATTAGATATTATTGGTAAATATTTTCTTCCATTCTGTAGGTGGCCATTTTACTCTATTAATAGTGTTCTTTGTGAAGAAAAATTTTTGTATGAATTATAATTTATCTAATTATTTTTCGTTGTCTGTACTTTGTGTGTAAGATCCAAGAAATCACTGCCAAATCCAAAGTCCTAAAGCTTTCCCCTACGTTTTCTTCTAGGAGATTGATAGTTTTAGTTCTTACCTTGAGTCCTATGATATCTTTTGATGCAATGAAAGGAAAGGATCGAACTTCATTCTTTTTCATGTGGGTATCCAGTTTCCCCAACATCCTTTGCTGAACAGATTTTCCTATATAGAATGTTCTTGGAATCCTTGTCAAAAATAATACGACTGCATATGCAAGAGTTTATTTGGGGGCTCTCTATTATATTGCTTGGTCTATATATCTCTATTTATGCCAGAACTACATTGTTTTGATTATTTTATCTTTCCAGTAAGATTTTAAGTCAAGAAGGTGATATCTCTGCCTTGGTTATTTTTTTTTCAAGATGTTTTTGGCTATTTCGAGTCCCATGTAATCCCATATAAATTTTAGGATGAATTTTCTATTTCTACAAAAACATCTCCATTTTTTAATAAGGGTTATATTGAATATATAGATAGCTTTGGGTGGTATTAATATCATAGCAATAAACAAGTCTTCCAATTCATGAGCAGGGGATGTTTTTCCATTTACTTCCTAAGATACATGAAGGTCCTCTCTGTGTGCCAGGGAATATAGACAGTGGCTTTAATTTAACAAACCATGGATTGCTGTGAGGTCCTTTAAAAATGTATTTGACTATAAGGTACATTGATTAAGTGAGATCATTTTTGCATAATTTTGCAAAAATAAACTACCATGTTGCCAGAGTCATCCCTTTCCTGTCCCACCTATTAAAACAGTGACCGATTATACTGATAATTTTATGTTGGATATGCCAATGATGTGACAGTTAAATGGAGAAAAACATAATTTTTCTGGTGCTATTATGGTCATAATTCTATTATAGTCATAATCGTATAACTCTAAATCATATCTGGTCTTCAAGTATGAGAGATTATAGAAAACTTTTTTATGTTTTGGTTTCATTAGTGTGGAAAAAGGGTAGGTATAGAACTACTAAATCTTCACCTTATACAGATCCTAAAGGAAAGTAGCATTCTAGATTAAATGCAGTGCTGTATGAATTCTCTGCATTTCAAGAAAAGAGTTGTGTTGCTAGTCAAGCTCTAAAGTGAGTTATATAGTTCAATGGAGCGGATTATTAGCTGACTGGACTAAAGTCACTATGTTACAAGGACCATTATACAGACTCACACATATACACTCAAAGGCACATACTAGTTTTCCAGCAAAATGTCCATGCAGTATCAAAAGACTGAATAGACTACATGATGTTTGAAATGGCGTTGAAGGAAGGTGATTATTGTGGATTTGAAAATATTTAATCCTTTTTGGAGAATATTTTATATATGTCATCAATATAAAAAATTCAGTCTGTATACTGAATTTGTTCAATATTCAGACAGCTCTCTGTTCCTGATGATATTCTTATAATATGATTGATATATGTTTTGATTTTTGGTTTTGGGATTCTTCTGATCAACGCTGCAAGAATTCCTTTCAACAAAATCATAAGCCTCATTACTCAGGCTTTTAGCTTTGTACAGGGTATTTTTGGCTTTAAAAGATTAGAGGTATAAACAAAATGAAAAGACAACTTATGGAATGTGAGACAATATTCAAAAATGATGTGACTGACAAGGGGTTAATTTCCAAAAAAAAAAAAAAACAGCTCAAACAACTCAGTAAAAAATTAAAAATGGGCAGAAGAACTGAGTATTTTTCCTAATAGGAAATGCAGATGGCCATCAGGCACATGAAAAGATGGTCAACATTGCCAATCATCAGGGAAAAGCAAATCAAAATTATTTGAGATATCATCTAACACCTGTCAGAATGGCTGTCATCAAAAAGAACACACATAACCAATGTTGAAGAGGATGTAGAGAATGGGAACCCTCATTCACTGTTGGTGAGAATGTAAACTGGTGCAGTCACTGTGGAAAATAGCATGGAGGTTTCTCAAACTATGAAAAATAGAACTACTACATGATCCAGCAATTCTGTTCTTAGATATATAGCTAAAGAAAATGAAAGCACTAATTTGAAAATAGATATGCGCCATAAACCCCAATGTTCACCAATGTTCATGGCAGCATTATTACCTATTTCCAAAATATGGAAGAAACCTAAGTTTCCATCTAGAGATGAATGGGTACACATACACACACACACACACACACACACACACACACACACACACACACAATGAAATACTACTCAGCCACAAAAAAGAAAATTCTGCCATTTGCAACAACATGGATGGTCTTGGAGGGCATTATGCTAAGTGAAATAAGTCAAATAGAGGAAGACCAATACTGTATGATATGACTTGCATGTGGACTCTAAAAAAAATGCCTCAAACTAATGTATATAATGAAAAAGAAACAGGTTCACAGATATAGAAAACAAACTAGTAGTTACCAGAGGGGAGCGGGATGGGGGAGGGACACTGTAGGGTTAGAGGAGTAATAGGTACAAGCTACTAGGTATAAAGTAAGCTATTAGGATATATTGCACAATGCAGGGAATATACCCAATATTTTATAATAACTATGAATGTAGGTATAACCTTTATAAATTGTGAATCGCTGTAATGTATACCTGTAACATATAATATTATATAGCAAGTATGTTTCAATAAAAATAACAATAAAAGACATCAAAAATATTAACTACAACTTTTTTCTTACTTTTTTTGCTTTTGACTAGCTAAACCTACTATATTTCCATTAAATTCAAACTATATAACTAGGTGGAAAATATTCTTGCTCCATATTATTGTATATGGAAGTGAATGTATTCTCCATATTGAAACTGTGCATTAGTTTCCCTTCTACCTAACTACACACTGATATAGTACAATGCTTTATTTCTATGATTCCAGATCTAGTAACATGTGCAACAATGATTAGTTATTCTTTTCAAAGTTTTAGGCATCATGTTGGTAGAATCATAATGGTAATAAAAAAGTAAAAGTAGATTGATTTAAATGAAGATTATTTTGCTTCAAAACCTCTAAGTAACTTTGTATCAAAGTGGAAAATATTTACATTCATCCTTTTTATATAATTCAATACTGGCAATTCCCCAGCCTTATGTATATGGAAGGAGGTTTTCTATAGATTACAAAATTTATTTTCATATGAACATGATTAAAGTCACAGAAGCATGGGATCTCAGAGTTGAAAGCAGAGTGGTTTCTCTATTGAAATATTTTACACAGTTAAAAATGTCCCTTTATGGATCAACTTTCAAAATAGTTGATGTGCTTGCTCTCCCTCTAAAAAATGAAAATATGGGAGGAGTTCCCATTGTGGCGCTGCGGAAATGAACCTGACTAGCATCCATGAGGACACAGGTTTGATCTCTGGCCTTGCTCAGTGGGTTAAGGATCTGGCATTGCTGTGAGCTGTGTGTAGGTTGGAGATGCAGCTTGGATCTGGCATTGCTGTGGCTGTGGTATAGGCCAGCAGCTCCAACTCTGATTCTACCCCTGCCCTGGGAATTTCCAGATGCTGCGGGTGAGGCCGTAAAAAGAAAGAAAAAGAAAGAAAGAAAGAAAGAAAGAAAGAAAGAAAGAAAGAAAGAAAGAAAGAAAGAAAATATGATAAGCCAAGGTCACAGAACAAACAGAACATAGTCTATCCAATATAAATTATTGAATTTCAGTAAGACAACAAGATGTGACATTTTAATTTATGTCTATTTTTTTTACTCATCCTTCTCATGCTTACTGGTGCAGTAGCCAAAAGCTGCAGACAAGAGGGAGATCTGACCTTTTTTGGAGTTCTGTTAAAAGCACCATCTCTAGAGCACAATAAATGTTTTAAACCAAATTATTGGTCCCTGGAAAGTCAGAATTTTCAAATCCTGGTTACTATTTTATTTGATTCACTTATAAAAACAATAGCAAAATCTGAGAACATCTCAGCTTCCTGACTGTGATTTCAGATGGGACAAAGTAGAGCCTGGCCAGGATATAAAAAGGATATACTAGAAAACTAAATAATAATAGAAAACACTGGAAAGCTGTGACACATTTCTGGCAGTCTAATAGGATTAACTTATACAGAAAGCTCTGCATGTACCTAGTAAAAACCCATGAAGGAAAAAAATTCCCAGTTACTCACCTCTGTATGATCTTGAGACCCTATGCAAGAGGCAAGTGAAATCTAAGGCTGTCTTGTAAACTTCCTGAAGTTTAAGAGTGTTCTTTCTCACATATGTCCCCTTTGGGGAAGGTAGATGATATAAAGGAAAGGTATTTAAAGAAATCTGATTCATTCTTGCCTTACTGCTAAATTATACTGACGCAAATGTAATGCTCAGGAAGCCCTGGCTTAAAAGTAAAACAAGAGCTTAACAGAAAAACTGGCAAGGCATTCAGTGGCTCTATGCAGCCAGGAATACATAATCTACTTTATTAGACCAATATTATTCCTAAGCTAATAAGCAGCAACAAAAAAGTAAAAAACAAGAATAAGCAACAGCAATTTCTTTGGGGGTGGAAGAACTTGACAGTAGACATATAACAATATATTATCTAAAATATCTAGTTTTCAGCCAATGTAAGAAACACTTAAAGAAACAGAAATGCATGTCACATGCAAAAGGAATAAAAGTAATCCACAGAAAAAGTCTCTGAGGGACACAGATTTTTGGACTGAGTGAAAAAGACTAAATTGGCTATTATAATTATTTTCAAAGAAATAAAGGAAACCATGCTAAAGAATTTATGAAAGTACAAGAACAAAGGTTTTCCAAATAGAGGATATCAATATATAAAGATACATATTATAAATAAAAGATAAATTCTAGAGTTGAAATAAAAATGTACTAGAGGGTCTTAAAAAGAAATATGACCTGGCAGATAAAGAATTATCAAACTAGAAAATTGGCCAATAGAGATAATGAAGTCTGAAGATAAAAGAGAAAAAAAATAAAAGTAGGGAAAAGGGGAGTCTTAGAAGGCTGTGGGATATCATCAAGCATATTAAAGTACATGTGAATATGCCAATTCAAACCCCCAGTCCATCCACTGTGGTATATGGAATGACTAGAAACTGGGGACCTGCTGTATAGCATAGGGAACTCTACTCAATATTCTGTGATAATTTATATGTGAAAAGAATCTGAAAAAGAATGAATGTTATGTACATGTATAACTGAATCATTCGTTGTACAGCAGAAATTATCACATTGTAAATCAATAAAAAATTTTTAAAAATGAAAATAATTACCTAAAGCAAAAATAAATAAATAAAGTGCAGGTGAGACACAGATGGAAAAATATAAAGTGAATAGGACAAAAAAAATTCTTGAAGAAGTAATGTATGAAAACTTCCTAAATTTTAAGTAAAACATTGTTACACATTCCAGAAACTTAAAGATCTCCAAGAAAGAAAAACTCATAGATCCACATATAGACATATCATAATCAAGTTAAACTCATAGAAAAAGAGAAAACTTGACAGTGGCAAGAGTAAAAGCTTATCACATAAAAGAGATCCTTTACTAAAATTAGCAGGTGACTTATCATGAGAAAACATGGATACCAGAAGTCAGTAGGATGATATTCAAAGGGTTTAAAGGAAAAGATTATTATCTAAATAATCTACACCCCGCTAAATTCTCCTTTAAAAATGAGGGGGACATTAATATGTGCCCAGGTAAACAAAAGCTGAAAGAATTTTCACCAGCAGTGCTTCCTTACAAGAAATACTAAAGGGAATTCTTTCTTGTTGTTGTTATTTTATCATATTTTATTTTTAATTGTTATTTCCCCAATACAATTTTTTTTCTACTGTACAGCATGGTGACCCAGTTACACAAACATGTACATATTCTATTTTCACACATTATCATGCTCCATCATAAGTGACTAGACATAGTTCCCAGAGCTACACAGCAGGATCTCATTGCTAACTCATTCCAAAGGCAATAGTTCGCATTTATTAACCCCAAGCTCCCCATCCACTCAACTCCCTCCCCCTCCCCCTTGGCAACCACAAGTCTCTTTTCCAAGTCCATGATTTTCTTTTCTGTGGAAAAGTTCATTTGTGCCATATATTAGATTGCAGATAGAAGTGATATCATATGGTATTTGTCTTTCTCTTTCTGACTTACTTCACTCAGGATGAGAGTCTCTAGTTCCATCCATGTTGCTGCATTATTTTGTTCTTTTTGATGGCTGAATAGTATTCCATTGTGTATATATACCACCTCTTCCTAATCCAATCATCGGAAAATGGACCTTTGGGTTGTTTCCATGTCTTGGCTATTGAGAACAGTGCTGCATTGAACATGCGGGTGCATGTGTCTTTTTTAAGGAAAGTTTTGTCCAGATATATGCCCAAGAGTGGGATTGCTGGGTCATATGGTAGTTCTATGTATAGATTTCTAAGGTATCTCCATACTGTTCTCCATAGTGGTTGTACCAGCTTCCATTCCCACCAACAGTGCAGGAGGGTTCCCTTTTCTCTACACCCCCTCCAGCTTTTGTTATTTGTGTATTTATTAATGATGGCCATTCTGACTGGTGTGAGGTGGTATCTCGTGGTAGTTTTGATTTGCATTTCTCTAATAATCACTGACTAAAATGAATTCTTTAGGCTGAAAGGACAGCAGGCAGTAACTCAGAACCATATGAAGAAATAAAGTGAAATAACATAAGTAACTATACAGGTAAATATAAAACACAGCATACACATATGTTTTGCTTTTATTACTTTTCTTATATCTTTTGAAAAACCACTTCATTAAATAGTCATTATGGGAGTTCCCATTGTGGCTGAGTGGTAACAAACATGACTAGTATCCATGAGGACATGGGTTGGATCCCTGGCCCCACTCAGTGGGTTAAGGATCCAGTGTTGCTGTGAACTGCAGTGTAGGTTGCAGACATGGCTCAGATCTGGCATTGCTGTGTCTGTGGCATAGGCCAGCAACTGCAGCTCTGATTTGGCTCCTAGCCTGGAAACTTCCATATGTCATGGGTGCAGCCCTAAGAAAACAAATAAATACATTAATTAAAATAGTCATTATAAAATATATTGATGGGCTTATAATATATATGTAATTTTTACTACAATAAAAGTACAGAAAAGTAGAGATGTAGTGGAGTCAAAGGAATTAAGAAGTAAACTAGAAATTATCTATTTAACATAAAGTAGGTCAAGAATACAAGAATGGAGAATTAAATATGTAAGACATGGTGAAAACTAATAGAGAACAGCAGAAGTAAATCCCACCTTATCAGTAACTATATTAAATGTAAATAGAATATTCACTCCATTTAAAAAGTAATATTGGAGTTCCTTGGTGGCTCAGCAGGTTAAGGATCTGGCATCATCACTGCTGTTGGCTCAGCTTGCTGCTGTGGCACGGGTTTGATCCCTGACCTAGGAACTTCTGCATTCCATAGCCACAGCCGAAAAAAGGTAGATATCAATAGAATGGATAAATGCTGAGAGAAGGAAACGTATTTTTTAAAATATTTTAAAAAATAATAGGAAGATATATACCATATATGCTTTAACCATAATAGAGCTTAAGTGGCTAAATTAATACCAGACAAAATAGGCTTTACAACAAATATATTTATTACACAATATGAATGACATTATTTAATGATAAGAGGGTCAATCTGTCAGTAAAATATAATAATCATAAACATATATATCTAAAGACAGAACTCCCAAACACATGAAGCAAGAACTGGCAGAATTGAGGGAATAAATAAAAACATCAACAATAATAGAGACTAAAATACCTCACATACAATAATGGATGGGAATACTAAGTTGAAGATCAACAACATAATAGAAGACTTGAACAATACTATAAATCAGCTACTACTAACAGAGGTTTATTCAGTGCCCTACCAAATAATAGCAGTAGACACATTCTTCTCAAAGCCATATGAAACTTTCTATAGGATAGGCATATAAGAGGCTATATAATATAATCATGAAAATAATTAAAATGATTTTAAATCAAAGAAAATGTTCTCCAACCAACAGTGGAACTAAATTATAAATAAGCAACAAAAAATTAGGGGAAATTACAAATAAGTAGAAAATTTAAAGCCTACTTCTAAATAAGCAATTATTCAAAGAAAAAAAGAAAATCAAACAATCAAAAGTAAGCAGAAGGAAGGAAATATTGGACTGGGCCTAAATGAAATAGAAAATCGTGAAAATCAACAAAAGCAAAAGTTGGTTCATTGAACAAATATACAAAATTGACACACTTTGCATAGACTGACTGCCCCAAAAAAATGAGTAATAGAGAGCTAGAGAAAGATTCAAATGCTAAATTACTAAAATCAGGAGCGAAGTAGTGGACATCACTATTGTAATGACCTTACAGAAATAAAAAGGATAAGGGAATGGTATGAATAACTACTTTACAAAAATTTAGATCACTTAAATGAAATAGGAAATTTCTGAGAAAGACGCAAGCTATCCAAAGTGACTCAAGAAGTAGAAGATAAAAAACAAAAAGATTAAATTAGTTGTTTTTTTTTTTAATTCCATAAAGAAAATATCAGGAGCAAATGACTGAGAAAACAGCTCTTTTGAGTTGCTGCCTAGGCATTTTACAGTATAGCAACCTTGCTCGCACCCAGAGTCTGGACATTTATATAAGGACCTGAGCTTTGTATTCCCACCACAAGTTTCTGCTTTGATTTTCCCAGGGAACCTTTTAAAATAACCACTTAGATTTGAGCTCACAAAAAAAGTAGTGACTTTTGCCCCAACCACTTTGTAAGTAGTAGGTGCTTACTACCTTGCTCTCCTTTTCCTGATCACTGTTGATGTGGGACAGATAATTACTTTTCCTCTGATTTATTTCCCCTCCCCTTTACGTTGATTCGTAAGTAATAAATCTTGTGACTTGCTATCTTTACCGGGGTGTATTGAAACTGCACCTTCAATCAAAACAACCCTGGGATTTTAACTTCTCCAAATTGCTGCCGAAACAAACTTGAGTCTGCTCACCTACTGGTAGTAAAGCCAATCTACTGACTGTGTTTTGGTGAAGGAAACTGTAGCATTTATTGAAGGTATCAAATAAGGAGTCCCAGCAGCTAATGCTCAAAGTATTAGAATTTCTGATTCTTCTGAATAGTTTTTTGATGAGGTAACTGCGAGTTAACAGCATCAACCTTCCAGTTCCAACCAGTCTAGAATCTATGTGCTTGTGGTCAGCATATAGTTAACTTATTCCATCTGGTGGGGGTTTCAGTATCTGCAAAAGAGGTCAAAGGATATGGCTCAGAGGCTATTACCTATAGCCCTTGAGGAGGAGTGAAAGTTCCTTGATTTGTTTAATGGCTCAACTCTTATTATTTGTCTTGCTTGACTGTTTTCCTTTGTTTGTTAAATTTCTCAATTATCTCTTTAAATATATTCTTTGGAAATTGGGGAAGGCCTAGGAGGCTAAAGATTTTCTACAAACAAGAGGAAGGCATAGGATATGGAGAGGGGGGCGGGTTCTGTCCAAGAAGGCCTCATAAAGTCCTATTTTGGTTACAATAGTGGGAGCTGGGATGCTGAGGAAGCTACCTGCCAACCCTGTGTGGGTGGCTTGTGTCTCCTCATTCAGCAGGTTATAACCTGAAAATTATTAATTTAATATACCATCTATGATTACATCCCCAAAATGATGATGAGGAGTTTTGTGGGCTCAGTTTTTACCTCCATACAAATCCTTTAGCTACAACTAGCTCACTAACTTCCTCTCCCAGACCACTCAGTCAAAACACCTCTTGCTGGCAATCTGAAGCATTGCTTTGTGTTGCTTAGTATTGCTGCTGCCAGGTGTTACTGCATATATCCTGTGCTATAAAAGATCAAACTCTTCTTCAGAGATCAAACAGCAAGCCACAGTCTTAGGTAGGTGCATTTCCCTCTAAACTATGTCAAGTCTGAAAATAATTGACTATAATTATATGTGAAAGTCCCTGTCTTGAGCCAAGATTAGCTAACAAGGGTGGTAGAGTTTTGCCTTCTCCCAAGCAGGGGATGAAGCTAAGGGTAGGGGTTTCAGGCTATCAGGTCCTGGGAGCAAAGGTTAGTGATGGAAATGGAGACAACAGTATAAGTTGGGGATAAGGCAACCTCTATCCAAGGTGTTCTCGTCATCATCCATCCAAAATGACTAGCATGATGACAAAACTGAATCACATAATTATACCATCATAGAAATACAAGTTTTTCTAGAAAAATTTGTGCAAAAGGAGGGGCAGAAGGGATCTTCTCCCAATTAGAAGATCATGCTGTTATAATTCATATACATTTCAGATATAGTACAATAGGCATTAGACTGAATCATCTATGCTGTAGCTAGACATGAAAAAAGAAAATTTATCTGAAGTCTGAAATCTTGTTTTCTGATACAGGTGAATATGTCCTAATGTACCCTCAGCTAGAAACTCAATGTTGGGGCTTTAGGGGCTACGGGAGCTTTGGGGGCTCTTATTTGTCTCCACAGAGGGTTTGTGGTTAAGACTCAGCTCCCTCCTTCATGAGATGACCAACAGGCCTCCCTGTATTGGAGGCTCTGGAGATTTAGGGTACCTAATGACTTAATCTCAGAGCAGCTTAAGCACGAGTTAGAAATCTTTGCTTGGGCCTGGGTAATCTTCTAAAGACTTCCAATCTAGAGGGTGGATATCATCACCCCTTGGAACACCTGAGGCCCAGCATAAGTATCTGGAATTCCATACTCTGAGCTCTGCCAAGGCCACTGGCTTGGTGACCTGGCAATTGCAACGAATGTCTTCCTCCTCTGGGAGACTATTGCCCATGTACCTCTTTAATAATCTACTGGGACATAAATAAAAAACTTTTTAATGACTCTCATTGACACTGGAGCCAAAATCACAGTGTTCCTTGGGCCCCTTCCAAACATAAGCAAAGGCTACTCTTTAAATTACAAAGCATAATAGTCAGGATAGTAAAAGGCATTCAGTTTCCCTTGGATGTCACTATTGAAACCATCTTTATTAAAACTCTTTTAGTGATGGTGGTCCTTTGGTGCCACACTTTCCTGTTATAGGTATGGCTGTTTCGATGTGTCCTCACAACATTTGGAACAACCCCAAATTTCTGGCCTTCTTTGTTGGAGCTGCACTTTGGGAACCTGTAAGACTGCTACTCTGGACTAAGATGGTAAATACCCCCCAAAATAGTTTATGACAGGGGACTGTGGGACTGCAGTCCATAATTCAATATTTATTTAAGGTGTCATTAAATAAACAATTTCTCCTTTCAATTCCTCGATTTGGCTGGCACTAATACATGGTGCCTTATAGAAAAATTTTCAAAATCATACAACCTACCAAGACTGAATAAAGAAGAAACAGTCAATATGAACACACCAATCCCTATAGTTAAATTTAATTTTTAAGGAAAAAAAAACAAGCAAACAAACATCCTGAATAGGGAACTTTATAGCAGAAGTCTACCAAATACATAAAGATGAACTAAAACCAGTCTTTCTCAAACACCAAAAAATTGAAGGTGAGGGAACATTCCCAGATTCATTACATAAGGCGACCATTAGCCTGATACTAAAATCAGACAAAGATATTACAATAAAAGCAAATTAACGCCAATATATTTGATAAATATAGATGAAAAAATCCTCATCAAAATATTAACAAACCATATTCAACAATATATATAAAGGATCATACAAGTGATCAAATAGGATTTATTCCCAGGACACAAGGGTAATTCAATAATCACAAATCAAACAATGTGATACACCACATTAACAAAGGACATATAAAAATAACATGATCCTCTCAATTGACACAGAAAAAGTATTTGACATAATTTAACATCCATTCATGATAAAAACTCTCATCAAAGTGGACATAGAGGGATGCTATCCTAACATAAAAGCTATTTATGACAAACACACAGCTAACATCATACTCAATGGTTGAAAATATGAAAGCCTTTCTGATAAATTCAGGAACAAAACGAGAATACCCACTCACACCAGTTCTATTTAACATAGTATTGGAAATCCTACTCACAGCAGTTAGAGAAGAAAAAGAAATAAAATTTATCCAAATTGAATGGAAAGAGGTAAAACTATTTGCAGATGACATGGTACTTTATATAGAGAACACTGAAGTCTATACTTAGAAACTATTAGAACCAATAAATGAATTCATCAAGGTTGCAGAATACACGATAAGTATGTAGAAATCTGTTGTGTGATGAACTATCAGAAAGAGAGAGTAAAAAAACAATTCCATTTAAAATAGCATCAAAAAGAATATACTACTTGGGAACAAACTTAAGCAAGGAGGTGAAACACATACTCTAAAAACTATAAAACATTGATGAAGGAAATTGAAAATAATATGAAGAAATGGAAAGATGTCTTGTACTCTCAGGTTGGAAGAATTAATATTGTTATAATGTCCATACTAGTCACAACAATCTACAGATGTAATGCAATCTCTATCAAAATACTCATGATATTTTTCACAGAACTAGAACAAATAATCCTAAAATTCATATGGAACCACAAAAGACCACAAATTTCCAAAACAATCTTGAGAAAAAATAACAAAGCTGGAGGTATACTCTCAGATATCTGACTATACTACAAAGTTAGAGTACTCAAAAAATCACACTATTGGTACAAAAATAGACCTATATATTGATAAATGGGACAGAGTAGAAAGCCCAGAAATAAACTCACACACCTATGATCAGTTAATCTATGACAAAGGAGGTAAGAATATACAGTGAAGAAAAGACAGTTTCGGAGTTCATGTCATGGTGCAGCAGAAATGAATCCGACTAGGAACCGTGAGGTTTTGGGTTTGATCCCTGGCCTTGCTCAGTGGGTTAAGGATCCAGCATTGCTGTGAGCTGTGGTATAGGTCGCAGACGCAGCTAGGATCCTGTGTTGCTGTGGCTCTGGCGTAGGCCGGCAGCAACAGCTCCTATTGGACCCCTAGCCTGGGAACCTCCATATGCTGCGAGTGTGGCCCTAAAAACAGGCAACAAACAAACAAACAAACAAACAAACAAAACAGAAAAGACAGTTTCTTCAACAAATAGTGCTGGGAAAACTTGACAGCAATATGTAAAATAATGAGATTAGAACATTCCCTCACACCATATAAAAATAAACTCAAAAAATAGTTTAAAGAACTAAATGAAACCATAAAATTCCTCAACAAGAACACAGGCAAAACACTCTTTGACATAAACCATAACAATATGTTCCTGGATCTGCCTCCAGAGGCAATAGAAATAAAAGCAAAAATAAACAAATGGTACCTAATTACATTTAAAACTTTCACACAGCAAAGGATACCACCCGCAGAACAAAAGCCAGCCCACTGAATGGGAGAAAATATTTGCAATTTATGCAACTGACAAGGGGTTAACATCCAAAACATATACATAGCTCATATTTCACAATATCAAAAACTGATTATTAGAGAAATGCAAACCAAAACTACCATGAGATACCACCTCACACCAGTCAGAATGGCCATCATTAATAAATCCACAAATAATAAATGCTAGAGGTGCTGTGGAGAAAAGGGAACCCTCCTGCACTGTTGGTGGGAATGGAAGCTGGTACAACCACTATGGAGAACAGTATGGAGATACCTTAGAAATCTATTCATGGAACTACCATATGACCCAGCAATCCCACTCTTGGGCATATATCCGGACAGAACTTTCCTTGAAAAAAACACATGCACCCGCATGTTCAACGCAGCACTGTTCTCAATAGCCAAGACATGGAATCAACCCAAATGTCCATCAACAGATGATTGGATTAGGAAGAGGTGGTATATATATATACAATGGAATACTACTCAGTCATAAAGAAGAACAAAATAATGCCATTTGCACCACATGGGTGGACCTAGAGACTCTCATCCTGAGTGAAGTAAGTCAGAAAGAGAAAGACAAACACCATATGATATCACTAATATCTGGTATCTAATATATGGCACAAATGAACCTTTCCACAGAAAAGAAAATCGTGGACTTGGAGAATAGACTTGTGGATGCCTGGGGGGAGGTGGAGGGAGTGGGAGGGATTGGGAGCTTGGGGTTAACAGATGCAAACCATTGCTTTTGGAATGGACTAACAGTGAGATCCTGCTGTGTAGCACTGAGAACTCTGTCTAGATACTTACAACACAGCACAACAATGGGAGAAAAAATTATGTATACATGTATGTGTAACTGGGTCGTCATGCTATAAAGTGGAATAAAAAAATAAAAATAAAAGGTGGGGCTAAGAATGAACCTATAAAAAATAAAAATGAAAAGTAAAAAAATAAAACAAAACAAAAACAAATAACCCAATAAAAATGGGAAGACCTGAATAGACATTTCTCCAAAGATGATGTACAGATGGCCAACAGGAATATGAAAAAGATGTTCAACATCACTAATTATTAGAGAAATGTAAATCAAAACTCCAGTGAAGTACCACCTCAAACCAGTCAGAATGGTCACCATCAAATCTTCTACAAATAGCAAATGCTAGAAATGGTGTGGAGAAAAGTGCACCCTCCTACACTAATGGTGGAAATGTAAACTGGTACAGCTGCTATGGAAAGCAGTATGGAGGTTCCTTAAAAAACGAAAAAATAGTTACCATATGATTCTGCAATCCTGTTCCTGGGCATATATCTAGAGAAAACAATAATTCAAAAAGATACATGCACCACAATGTTCATAGCAGCACCATTTACAATAGTCAACCCATGGAAGCAACCTAAATGTCAATTGACAAATGAATAGATAAGATGTGGTAGATAGATGATAGGTAGATAGATGATAGATAGACAGATAGATGATGGATAGATAGATGATAGATAATAGATGATAGAGATATATAAAGTAGAATACTACTAAGACATTAAAAAGAATGAAATAGTGCCATTTGCAGCAACATGAATGGACCTAGAGATGATTATACTAAGTGAAATCAAAGATGGATATTACATAATATCACATATTATGTGGAATCTAAAAAACTTACAGATGAACTTATTTACAAAACAGAAACATACTCACAGAAATAGAAAATAAATTTATGGTTACCCAATGGGAAGGTGGCGGAGGGATAAATTGGGAGTCTGGGATTAATAAATGCTCACTATCAAATATAAAAACAGATAAACAGCAAGTAAGTACTGCGTAGCACAGGGAACTATGTTCAATATCTTGTAATAAACTATAGTGTAAATAATAGAAAAAATACATCATATAGATGTAAAGATATATGTATAATTGAATCACTTTTTGTACACCTGAAAATAACACAATATTGTGAATCAACTATACTTCAATAAAAAAAGCGAATGAATGCTTGTAAAAAAAAAATCTTTGGGACACCTCAAAAGCAGTTCTAAGTGAGAGGGAATAATGATGAAAGCTCACGTCAGGAAATAAGAAAAATCTCATATAAATAACCTAACCTAATCCCTTAATAAGAGGATTAATAGGTACAAACTTGCAGTTGCAAAATAAATGAGTGATGGATATCAGGTGTACAGTGTAGGGAATATAGTCAATAATTATATAATGCCTTTGGTGAAAGATCATAATAAGACTTATTGTGGTGATCATTTTGAAGTGTGTGGAAATATTGAATTACTATGTTGTGTACCAAGAGCTAACACAGCATCGTAGGTCGATTGTACTTTAAAAACCGACACATTGGAAAAAAAGATTAGATTTGTTACCAGAGGCAGGTGTTGAGGGAATTGGATGAAGACAGTCAGGAGGTACAAACTTCCAGTAATGAGATAAATAAGTGCTAGGGATATACTGTAAAACATGATAAGTATAATTAACACTACTGTTATATATGAAAATTGTTAAGAGAGTAATTCTAAGAGTTCTCATCACAAGGGAAAAAATGATTTATTGTCATGGCTACTTTTTTTCTGCTCTAGAAATTGGACCTGAATTGACACATGACACAATTAACTTAACAAACCTGCATTACCTCTTTTACTCCAACTTTTACTACAGTTGTCTCATTACTTTAATAGAGCCACAGTGACCTCCTTTCTGTACCTGCAACATACCAGACAAATTACACTTCAGGGTCTTTGCACTTGCTGTATCTGGAATGTGCTTCCCCCCAGATTTTATTTTATTTTATTATTATTATTATTATTATTATTATTATTATTATTGTCTTTTCTAGGGCTGCACCCACGGCATATGGAGGTTCCCAGGCTAGGGGTCTAATCAGAGCTCTAGTTGCCAGCCTACACCACAGCCACAGCAACACCAGATCCCAGCTTCGTCTGCAACCTACACCACAGCTCATGGCAACGCCGAATCCTTAACCCACTGAGCAAGGCCAGGGATCGAACCAGCAACCTCATGGTTCCTGGTCGGATTCATTAACCACTGAGCCACAATGGGAACTCCCCCCCTAGATTTTAAAATGCCTCATTCCCCCACCTTTTTTTAATGCAATTATTCCTATTCAATATATAAGGCCTATCCTGATCACTTTATTAAGAAAGCCTCTTTACCATGTGCCAAAGACTTTGTCTCCTTTGTCATAGATTAACTGATCATAGATGTGTAAGTTTATTTCTGGCCTCTCTACTCTGTTCCATTGATCTATTGGTCTGTTTTTGTGCCACACTATTGGCACACACACACCAGAATGTAATTTCCATAAGAATAAGGATTATTGCCTACACTTTCACCTGCTTTATTGCCAGTACTTAGAACAGTGCCTAGCAGATCATAGCCCTTCGACAGACATTTGTTGAATGTATGTATAAATTTTCAATCTTGGCTGTAAGATTTGTGGTGTTATAATGGGATTGTGGGGGATCACAGGTGAATTTCATTCTGGATCTACTTGATAAGAATTCACTTTGGAAATCTTAATGCTTTCCCTTCCCTTCCCTTCACATCACCAATATCTTGCATGTCTCTGTTCTACACTGTTTTTGTACCCCACGCTGTAGAAACAGCTATTGTCAACATAGGGTCTTTAACCTAAAAGGCAGGAGGAGAAGCAGAGTGTTAGAGAAAAGGAAAAAAAAAAAAGGCAGCGTAACTCCTGTTTAGGTCTCACTGGTACGTGTTCTTAACAGGTAGTAACAGAAGAGATAACAGGGCATTGAGTCCATTTCTATCCAGCATCCTGATGAGGGCTGCTAGAATCATTTGATTAATTGAGGATTATTCTTCCTGGGTATCAGATTATCTTGCCCATGTGATTCTCCCATCAAATTTATGAGGTTTATTATCTAGTTTCCAGGAAGGAGAATGTATTCTATTAAAATATAGAGAGATTCTCTCACTTAGACTATTGGATTTTTAAAATAATAATTAAGATTTTCTGAATTCCATTTCTTGTTTTTGTAGTGGTTTTTTCAATTCTCACTTAAGAACTTTGGTGGGGGGCTGAGAAATGTATAGGACAGAATGGAAAAATTGAGTAACCAAATGGGTGGGCATAGTCCATCAATTAGTATTTCAATTATTTTTCCTGCCACATGGCCTTTAACTTACTTTTTTAAATTTTGAAATAATTATAGATTCACAGGAAGTTGTAAAGAATGTACAGAGAGGCCCTGTGTAATCTTATTCCACCTCTCTTTTTTTTTGTCAGTTGTTTTATTTTACTTTTTTAAATTTATTTTTTATTGTTATTTCCCCAGCACACTTTTTTTTCCCACTCTACAGCATGGGGACCCAGTTACACATACATGGTAACAGTCTACATAAATATAATAAACTATTAAAACCTGGAAATAGACACTAGTAATATCCACAAAGTTTATTCATATTTCACCACTTTTACATGTCCCCATTTGTGTGTGTATACATATGTATGTTTATAATTTTTCACATGTGTACATTCATGTAACCACCACTATGATCAAGATATGGACGTGTTCCTTTACCAACCACAAGGCTCCTTTTTGTTCACTTAATGCACTTGTAAAAACACATGTGGGCCAAAAAAATTATATCCATGTGCTAGATGTATCCTAACTGCTACCAGCTTGCAATCTCTATTTTATAATGTGCTTTAGAAGACATATTTTTTTTCAAATTTTATATAAGCCTCCCTACCCATGGTACCACCTCTTCATAGGATTTAGGCCTATGTGACACTAAGTAGGAAACAAATTCAATTTTAAGAACTGTTTTGGAATTCCTGTTGTAGCACAGTGGAAACAAATCTGACTAATATCCATGGGAAAGTGGGTTCAATTCCTGGCCTGCTCAGTGGGTTAAGGATCCGACATTGCCATGAGCTGTGATGTAGGTTGCGGACATGGCTCGGATCCCACATTGTTGTGGCTGTGGTATAGGCCAGCAGCTATAACCCTGATTCGACCCCTAGCCTGGGAACCTCCATATGCCATGGGTGTAGCCCTTAAAAAAAAAAAAAGGCAAGAAACCTGTTCTTTTCTCAAAAACATATTTCTTCTGGAGTTCTCCTGGTGCGCAGTGAGTTAAGAATCCACCATTGTCACTGCTATGGCTCAGGTTGCTGCTGTGGCACAGGTTAGATCCCTGGCTCAGGAACTTCCACATGCCACAGGCATGGGAAAAAATCAAAAACATATTGCTTCCGATAACTAAGGTTTGATAACTAACTTAAGCTTATTGCTCAGTCTCTTACATGATAGTGTTCCCAGACCTGCCAGTGGCCCATGCAAAGTAACTGAATTCAAGGACACTCCACTGATACACTAGATAAATCAAAACATTTCTGAAAGTAGGTGGTGAACACGGCTCATTTTTAATATGTGATACACATTACACACCTAATTATAGAACTTTAATGTTTTCCTTTTTAAATTTTATATTGAAGTTCCATTATAAAGTATCAACAGTAGGGGTAAAGGGGAATATTTTGGAATATTGATATAACATTTTACCTATCATTTTTATATTTACGTTATTCTTCCATCAGCGTATATATGGCATGCATCTCTGATCAGCATAGCATGTGAACACTAACTGTATCCAAGTAATTGATATAAATACCACATGATATCATTTATATCTGGAATCTAATATATGGCACAAATGAACCTTTCTATAGAAAAGAAAATCATGGACTTGGAGAATAGACTTGTGGTTGCCAAGGGGGAGGGACTGGGATGGTCTCGGAATCTGGGATTAATAGATGCACACTATTGCCTTTGGAATGGATTAGCAATGAGATCCTGCTGTGTAGCACTGAGAACTATGTCTAGTCACTTATGATGGAGCATGATAATGTGAGGAAACAGAATGTATACATGTATGTGTAATTGGGTCACCATGCTGTACAGCAGAAGAAAAATATATTGGGGAAATAACAATTTAAAAATAAGGAAAAGAAATATAAAGAACAAAATGCTGCCACATGCTGTTAAAAATATTCTAGACTGATAACCATTGAGTGTGTTGCTTAACAAATTACAAATCCATGCATCTATGCTGTCATTCAGCCCTTATCTCTCTGTCTTGGACACACCATAGAGTGATCAACCATCCCAGTTCACTCAAAACTCAAGAGTTTCATGGGATGCACAACTTTCTGTTCTAAAACTGAGGCAGTCCTAGGAAAACCAAGAAACTGGTTACCCCATAAGTATATGATGTAAGACTGTTTCTTGTCTGGTATAAATCAAAACTCCAGAATTTTATTAGCCCTCTGACATTAAAAAGTACATTGAGAGAACTGGCTGATACGTGTGATTCTCTTTCTAAATATACTTTGAGGTTAAATACAACAAAGGCCATTCTGTATTTAGATGGAAAATAATATGTAATTTCTTCCTTGGGGGACTTTCTGAATGATACTTTAAAATTAATTGTGTGTAGTGAATCTCAGAGAGTGCCTGATTGAAAAGGAACTGATTTAATCAACAGTTCTCTAGTTACTACTTTGAAAAAATAGTTAAATCTGAAAGAAGTCAATATTAGGAATGTGTGGAAGCAGGTGGTATAACAAATTCCTTAACAGAAGAGGGAGATACAAAGCTTCTCTTCAAGTTTGTTTCTGATGTTAACTAATCCTTATCCACTCAACATACTTTCCATGCATATTACTGTGAAACAAATATATTTAAAATACAGCTTAGGGAAATTGGGCATTTTCCCTGTCCAAATACACTAAAAATTGGTATTTATTTATAGCTCAATTACTCTGAAGCATCCTACAAATCTTAGGTTAGAACAAATTCTGCAGGCAGTAACTGTGATTCTCCCCATTCTGCACCTCTATCCCATATCCAAATCATCCCAAAGAACCCTAAGACCACAAGAGAGATATTAAAATAGGCTATGGAAAGGAAAAGAGAAATATGTTACTTAAAGCAACAATTGCCTGTTTATTCTTCCAGAACTCTCTATTAAAGGCATGTTCAGATCTCTATAGCTATAGAGTCTCTGTGGAATTTATCTGGGAATTATCTTCCAGACATTTCCTTCCATTCATTTTCCTGAATATCATCTTTCTCAACATCATAGGAACAATCTTTATTCTAACCCTTCATTCTTTCATTCTAACAAGTTAACAATAAAACCAGACTTTGCCATTTCATTCTTTAAACTTGTCCAGAAGGGATAAAAATAGTCGGTTTTGAATATTCTTTGACTATAATCTCTGTTCAAAACAGATTTGTTAAAGATTTCTTTTTCTATCTATTATCTCTATTTTTTTGCCTATTATCTCTATATATGCTTTGAAACATGATGTTTATTACTCAAGTATAGTTAGAAAATGCATTGCACTTTCAATACAGGAAGGTGGTTAAATGTCAAGTATTTCTCAGAGTAGTCTTCAAGGCAGTAATTTTGCTTGATTAGAAATCTAGGCTTTCAATCCTTGTATGTGAGCAATTCTTTTCATTTGCTGAAAACTGTTTGAAAATATAGTTCATTTGATAAGTTTCATGATTATATTTTGTCATAACTCTAAGGATGGATTGTTGTTTGATGAAATAACTTCAGTTACATGGCTAAATCAGAAAAAATATTTTCAATACACTTACATTTGGATAGAAATTTGTAAAAAATATTTTTAAAGTTTGAACTTTAGTGCATGCTTTACTGTATGAAGAATAAATTCTCAATAAGTTTAAAATAAATATTTTAAACATAGAAAACATTTATTAAGGTATTTTATTATTCATATCCATGGCAATGGAATAATTTTCTATTATTTCCTATTATCTTCACTTTTTTCTTTTAAAGGCAATACTTTGAATATTAGTATCACAAATAGGCACTGAAAATGTAATTTAATTCATGTGTCTAAATTATATTTAAAATTTAAAAATAGCCATTTAAATATTACAAAATTGTGTTGAAAAATAAAAATTTAATTACTAATATAAATTAAACTAGGTTATATATCTCAAAAATGATAATTACAAAAATGTGGAAATGTGGCAGGATAAATACAATACTCTGTTCTTACTACATAGACTTTTCAGATTGGCTTCTTTTACTTAGTAATTTGCATTTAAGTTTTCTCCATGTCTTTCCATGGCTTGATAGTTCATTTCTTTTTTAAAATTATTTATTTATTTATTTATTGCCACACTCATGACATGCGGAAAAGTACCTGTCTTAATCCAGAAGTCGAGTTGGTTGCTTTCCCTGAGACTTCTGTAATCAGACATTATCATAACATGAAAGATTTGCCTTTTTCCCATGTTTTTGTGAGTGATGCTCTTTCAAACTCTATATCTCTGAGTAGAAACCACGCTTACTGTGTTTTTAATTTCTTTTTTTTTAACTTTTTAGGGCCACACTTGCTGCATATGGAAGTTCCCAGGCTATAGGTTGAATTGGAGCTGCAGCTGCCACCTACACTACAGCCACAACAATGTGGGATCTGAGCCACATCTGCAACCTATACTGAAGCTCACAATGCCCAATCCTTAACCCACTGATCAAGGCCAGGGATCAAATCTGCATCCTCATGGATACCAGTCATGTTTGTAACCTGCTGAGCCACAATGGGAACTGCTGTGTTTTTAATTTCAACAATGTTGTTTTCTATTATATTAGTATGACTTGGCTGTTTTCCACATCAGTCTACTTTGTTTTCAATGTTCTCTTTTATTTCTTTAATAATTAAACATTGTTTGTTATGTTCTTTTCTGTAAAGAGTAACTGCATACTTGGCACTCCATTCTTGATTGTTTTCATTGATTCTTGCTCATGTTTTGAACTTCCGTCTTTTGTGTTTTGTAACTTTTGATTGTGCTTTCATATTTGGGTAAACTTAGATTGTTGGAATTAGGAGTTCCCAGGTTTCTGGGTTAATTCATTTATGTGTTTTTTGCCTATCTCCCCAAGGTGCTGTCAACTTAAGACACTTTAAATTATTTGGTGGTTATGAGTACGTTTTACCACATAAGTAGTATACAACTGAATTACACATCTGGATAAGAATAGTCTGTTAAAAATTCTAAGTCAATTTTTTTTTCATATGGAGTCAAGGGTTATGTATTTTAGTTTGTCTTGGATTAATGTTTTATTTTTATTTTAAACTGAACTTATTTCTTCTCCTGTGGGCCTAAACCTCCTCCTGGTTTCCGTCACCTGTGGTGCTCCACTCCCCAGCATGTGATGCACCTCTCACTATCCCCTTGGGCTGTCTTCACACAGCCAACCCTAGTCCTCCCCCTGGAACTGACCTCCAGACACTGGTCAGAATAACTATCATTAGTAAGTCTACAAATAATAAATAACAGTCAGGGTGTGGAGAAAAGGGAACCCTCCTACACTGTTGGTGGGAATGTAAATTGGTACAAACACTATGGAAAACAGTATGAAGATACCTCAGAAAACTAAATATAGAACTACCATATGATCCAGCAATCCCACTCCTGGGCATATATCCAGACAAAACTTTAACTTAAAAAGATACCCCTTTGTTCACTGCAGCACTATTCACAATAGCCAAAACATGGAAACAACCTAAATGTCCATCTACAGATGGATTAAGAAGATGTGGTGTGTATACACAATGGAATACTACTCAGCCAGGAAAAATAACTAAATAATGCCATTTGCAACAACATGGATGGAACTAGAGATTCTCATACTAAGTGAAGTAAGCCAGAAAGAGAAAGGCAGATACTATATGATATCACTTATATCTGGAATCTAATATATGGCACAATTGAACCTATCTACAGAAAAGAAACAAACTCATGGACATTGAGACCAGACTTGTGGTTGCCAAGGGGGAGGAGGAGGGAGTGGGATGGACTGGGAGTTTGGGGTTAGTAGATGCACACTATTGCATTTGGAGTAGATGAGCAATGAGATCCTGCTGTATAGCACAGGGGACTATATCTAATCATTTGAGATTGAACATGATGGAGGATAATGTGAGAGAAAGTATATATATATATATATACACACACACACACACACACACACACGTATGTATATATAACTTGGTCACTTTGCTGTATAGCAGAAATTGATAGAACAGTATAAATCAAGTATAATAAAAAATTAAAAAATGAATGGATAGACAATGAGGTCCTACTGTACAGCACAGGGAACTATATCCAGTCTCTTGGGATAGACCATGATGTGACATAGTATATGAAAGGGAATATATGTATGAACGGGTCAGTTTGCAATTATACTTTAATAGAAAATTTTATAAATTGAAATTAAAGACAAAAAATATACTGACCTACTACTCTAAAAACTAGAAGAAATAGAATAATTTTATAACCTTTATAAGTAGAGTCAGCAAATTATGGCTCAAATATGGACTGTAGCTAAATCCAGCCTCCCAAGAAAGCTTTTCCATTTTAATGAGTAGTTTGAAAACAAACAAAAAGCAAAGAAAAATATCTTCAGTGACCATATGTGACCTACAATTTCTGAAATATTTACTAATTGTCCTTTTCAGGAAAAAAAAATCCCTAAATCTTGACCTTAAGCCCAAGAGTCATTAATGAAAAAAACTAAACAACTTGACCTAATTATAATTTTATATTTCTTTCATAAATGACAAAGATGAAAAGTTTAAAAAATTACAAAATGGGCACATATATTGATAACATGAGATTTAATAATATATGAAGATATTAAGAGAATATAAATGACTTCTGCAAATCAATGAGATAATAGTCTTTTCAGAAGGTAAATATACATAACATTTAAGATGCAATGTGCTTTGAGCTAGTGATTCAATTTCTTGTAAATTTGGCAAGTGGTAAGGTTATGTTAACAAAGATGTTCACTGTTGAGTTGTTTGTAACAGTGAAAAACTTCAGGAAATACATGAGGAATAATTTAATCATGTCTAAAATTTAATGTGCAGTTCCTATAAACCTGGTATACAAATGATTTACATGTATTAATTCATTCATTGCTCATGACTATCAGTGTGAAAAGTTCTGTTACATCTGCAATATATAGAAATGAAAACAGTCTCAATGAGGTTAAATAACTTGCCATAACTCAATCAGGTAGTGAGTGGCTAACAAGTATTTCTGATTTCAGACTTCAAATTTTTTTTTAATTACTCAAATGAATTTATCACATCCTTAGTTGTATAATGATCATAACAATCTGATTTCACAGGATTTCCATCCCACAGCCCAAGCACATCCCCCCACCCCCCAAACTGTCTCCTCCGGAGACCATAAGTTTTTCAATGTCTGTGAGTCAGCATCTGTTCTGCAAAGTTCAGTCTGTTCTTTTTTCAGATTCCACATGTCAGTGAAAGCATTTGGTGTTGGTGTCTCATTGTATGGCTGACTTCACTTGGCATGATAATTTCTGGGTCCATCCATGTTGCTAAGAATGCTGCTATTTCTGTCCTTTTAATGGCTGAGTAATATTCCATCGTGTATATGTACCACCTCTTCTTGATCCACTCCTCTGTCGATGGACATTTAGGTTGACTCCATATCTTGGCTATTGTAAATAGTGCTGCAATGAACATCGGAGTACATATGTCTTTGTGAGTCATGGTTTTCTCTGGATAGATGCCCAGGAGTGGGATTGCTGGATCAAATGGTAGCTCTATGTTTAGATTTCTGAGGAATCTCCATACTGCTTTCCACAGTGGTTGCACCTATTTACAATCCCACCAACAGTGTACTAGGGTTCCTTTTTCTCCACCCCCTGTCCAGCACTTATTGTTTGTAGACTTTTGGATGATGGCCATTCTGGCTGGTGTAAGGTGGTACCTCAGAGTGGTTTTGATTTGCATCTCTCTAATGATGAGTGATGTTGAACATCTTTTCCTGTGTTTGTTGGCCATCTGTGTGTCTTCTTTGGAGAACTGTCTGTTTAGATCTTCTGCCCATTTTTTTCATGGGGTTGATTGTTTGTTTGTTTGTTTGGTATGGAGCTGCAGAAGGTGTTTGTAAATTTTGGAGATGAATCCCTTGTCAGTCGATTCACTTTCAAAGATTTTCTCCCATTCTGTGGGTTGTCTTTTCATTTTGTTTAGGGTTTCCTTTGCTGTGCGGAAACTTTGAAGTTTGATTAGGTCCCATTTGTTTATTTTTGTTTTTATTGTCAATACTCTAAGAGGTGGATCTGTGATGTTGCTGTTGTTTATGTCAGATAGTGTTTGGCCTATGTTTTCCTCTAAGAGTTTTATAGTGTCTGGTCTTATATCTAGGTCTTTAATCCATTTAGAGTTAATTTTTGTGTGCAGTGTTAGGGAGTGTTCTAATTTCATTCTTTTCCATATGGCTGTCCAGTTTTCCCAGCACCATTTATCGAACAAACTGTCCTTTCTCCATTGTATGTCCTTGCCTCCTTTGTTATAGATTAGTTGGCTGGAGGTGCGTGGGCTTACTTCTGGGCTTTCTATCCTGTTCCACTGATCTATATTTCTGTCTTTGTGCCAGTACCATATGGTTTTGATGATTGTTGCTTTGTAGTATAGTCTGAAGTCTGGGAGCCTGATTCCTCCAGCTCCATTTTTTTTTCAGGATGTCTTTGGCTATTCTAGGTCTGTTGTGCTTCCAAACAAACTTTAAAATATTTTGTTCGAGTTCTGTGAAAAATGTCCTTGGTAATCTGATAGGGATTGCATTGAATCTGTAGATTGCCTTAGGTAGTATACTCATTTTGATAATATTAACTCTTCCAATCCATGAGCCTGGTATATCTTTCCATCTATTTGTGTCATCTTTGATTTCTTTCATCAGTGGCTTGTAGTTTTCAGAGTACAGGTCTTTTGTCTCTTTAGGTAGGTTTATTCCTAGGTATTTTATTCTTTTGGATGCAATGGTAAATGGGATTGCTTCCCTAATTTCTTTTTCTGCTCTTTCATTGTTAGTGTATAGAAATGCCGTTGATTTCTGTGTATTGATTTTGTATCCTGCAACACTGCCAAATTCATGGATAAGCTCTAATATTTTGCTGGTAGAGTCTTTAGGATTCTCTAGGTATAGTATCATGTCATCTGCAAATAGTGATAGTTTTACTTCTTCCTTTCCAATTTGGATTCCTTTTATTTCTTTTACGTCTCTGATTGCTGTGGCTAAGACCTCCAGAACTATGTTGAAGAGTAGTGGCAAGAGCAGATATCCTTGTCTTGTTCCTGATCTCAGCCATATATGACAAACCCACAGCAAACATCAGACTTCAAATTTTAATCATTTTTTTATTTTGCCACTCCATGTCATGCTATCTTATTAATAAATGTAAAGTATAAATGTGTATATAACATGCAAAGACTTTTGAAGATATTTTAATGAGATAAAACTAATCACAGAGTACATGTGTGTAATTGTATATATAAAAAACAAACAATATATACTGGAATATTGACAAAAATTACCTCTTTTGAAGAGTGTGGATGGTTAACAGTAGATGGTAGTAGCAGAGTGAGAAAAAGCTCAAATTTGATGTACTTATGTGTAAAAATCACTATTTCTTAAATTTGTCCAATGAGAATACATTAATGGAATTCCTGGTTAATAAAAAGAAATAACAATGTGGATTTCATTGTAACAAAATATTATTTATTTATATTAACTTTTTTTTTGTTTTTGTTTTTAAATTTTTATTTATTTATTTATTTTGGATTTATTTTTATTTTTTTAATTGTTATTTCCCCAATATAATTTTTTTTCTACTGTACAGCATGGTGACCCAGTTTATATTAACATTTTATAACAGCCATTTAACTTAATAGAATGTTGAGTGCTTAAATACAAAATCTGTGATCTTTTTAAGCAGTTCAGTATGAAAAACGGAGGATATGTATCATGGTCGCTTGGTTTAGGATTAACAACCTCCTTAAAACTTCAGTGAAATGCCTGAATCTAATGAAAATTTCCATCTCTATTTTATTGCAGTGGTATCACACCATCAGCCTGCTAAAGAATTTCTCAGGCTTAGCTATGATTCTTTGTCTTTTGGAAGGAGAAAAAAAAAATCTTTGTGGAGAGCAAAGACTGTAGATGCTGTCATGCTACCAATTTAAATACATAACTGAATTTCTCAGAGTTTTTATCACTCTATTATCACATATGTGTAGCAAAATATCTGGTGGAATATTGTACAAAATATTTGCTATTGAGAAAAACATTTGCACTTGAGTTAATTAAGTTTTTGTGACACTAATTAGATTTTGTATGGGTATTCAAATAATTTGGGGAAATAGATAAAAATAACATTTACAGATACAGGTTTAGAGAAAGTAGTACACAAACCATGGGTAATAACCCACTGTGCTTCTGTTTCCAAGTTTTCAAAGAAATTTTCTGACCTGTCATAATTGTAGAATTTGAAAAAAGAAGACTATAGGTTACTTAAAAATAACTATCTATTAAGATGAAAGAAGTAAATTTTGTTTACCTTTTCAAAGAGCCAGCTCTAGGTTTTATAGATTTCTTCAATTGTTTTTTAATCTCTATTTTATTGATTTCCTCTTTGATCTTTATGATTTCCTTCCTTCTGCTGGATGTAGGTTTTGTTTGTTCTTTTTCTATTTCATTTAGGTTTTGGGTTAAGTTCTCGATTTGAGATTATTCTTCCTTCTTGAGGAAGGCCTGTATTGTTTTGAATTTCCCTCTGAGCACTGCTTTTGCAGCATCCCATAGATTTTGAGGGATGTGTCTTCATTATCATTTGTCTCGAGGCATTTTTTAATTTTCTTCTTGATTTCCTCATTGACCCACTGGTTTTTTAGTAGCATGTTGTTTAGTCTCCATGTAGTAAGTTTTTTATCATTTCTTCTCCTGTGGTTGATTACTAGTTTCATGCCATTGTGGTGAGAGGAGATGCTTGAAATAATTTCTATATTCTTAAATTTGTTGAGGTTAGCTTTGTGCTCCACTTTGTGATCAATTCTTGAGAATGTTCCATGTGCACTCCTCTGGCTAGACTCACCAAAAAGAGGGGAGAAAAACCCAAATAAATAAAATAAAAAATGAAAAAGGAGAAGTCACAACAGATACTGAGAAATACAAAAAAAAAACATGAAAGAATACTATGAACAATTGTAGGCCAACAAATTTGACAACCTGAAATAAATGGACAACTTTCTAGAGACTTACAGCCTGCCAAAACTGAACCAAGAAGAAATAGATCAACTGAACAGAATGATCAATAGAAATGAAATTGAATATGTCATAAAATCACTCCCTATAAATAAAAGTCTTGGAGCAGATGGCTTCACAGGTGAATTCGTCCAAACATACAAAGAGGAACTTATACCCATCCTCCTTAAACTTTTTCAAAAGATTGAAGAAGAAGGAACACTCCCAAAGACATTCTATGACACCACCATCGCCCTAATTCCAAAGATATCACCAAAGAAGAAAACTATAGGCCAATATCTTTGATGAATATAGATGCAAAAATCCTCAACAAAATATTAGCCATCCGAATCAAACAACATATAAAAAATATCATATACCACGACTAGGTGGGCTTCATCCCAGGTGCACAAGGATGGTTCAACATATGCAAATCAATCAATGTCATACACCATATTAACAAAAGTCAAAAACCACATTATCATCTCAATAGATGCAGAAAAAGCATTAGACAAAGTCCAACATCCATTCATGATCAAAACTCTCAAAAAAGTGGGTACAGAGAGAGCATAACTTAACATAATCAAAGCCATTTATGACAAACCCACAGCAAATAATAATACTCAATGGAGAAATGCTGAAAGCCTTCCCACTAAAATCTGGAACAAGACAAGGATGTGCACTCTCACCACTGTTATTCAACATAGTACTGGAAGTCCTAGCCACAACCATCAAACAAACAAAAGAAATAAAAGGCATCCAAGTAGGAAGAGAAGAGGTTAAACTATCACTGTATGCAGATGACATGATACTACATATAGAAAATCCTAAGGACTCAAACCAAAAACTACTTGAACTTATCAACAAATTCAGCAAAGTAAGAGGATATAAGATTAACATTCAGAAGTCATTCGCATTTCTATATACTAACAATGAAATATTAGAAAAGGAATACAAAAATACAACCTTTTATAATTGCACCTCAAAAAATCAAATACCTGGGAATACACCTGACCGAGGAGGTAAAGGACTTATCTGACCTAGGAGGTAGAGGACTTATCTGCTGATAACTATAAAACATTAATCAAGGAAATTAAAGAAGATGTAAAGAAATGTAAAGATATTCCATGCTCCTGGGTTGGAAAAATTAATATTGTAAAAATGGCCATACTACCCAAAGAAATCTACATTCAGTGCAATCCCTCTCAAATTACCCACAACATTTTTCACAAAACTAGAATAAACAATCCAAAAATTTATATGGAACCACAAAAGACCCAGAATTGCCAAAGCAATTCTGAAGAACAAAAACCAAGCAGGAGGCATGACTCTCCCAGACTTCAGGCAATCTTACAAAGCCACAGTCATCAAGACAGGGTGGTACTGGTACCAAAACAGACAGACAGACCAATGGAACAGAATAGAGAACCCGGAAATAAACCCGGACACCTATGGTCAATTCATCTTTGACAAGGGAGGCAAGAACATAAAATGGGAAAAAGACAGTCTTTTCAGTAAATGGTGCTGGGAAAACAGGACAGCTGCATGCAAATCAATGAAACTAGAACACACCCTCACACCATGCACAAAAATAAACTCAAAATGGCTAAAAGAGTTAAACATAAGACAAGACACCATCAAACTCTTAGAAGAGAACATAGGAAAAACATTCTCTGACATCCACCTTACAAATGTTTTCTCAGGTCAGTCTCCCAAGGCAACAGAAATAAAAGCAAATATAAACCAATGGGACCTAATCAAACTGACAAGCTTTTGCACAGCAAAGGAAACCAAAAAGAAAACAGAAAGACTACATACAGAATGGGAGAAAATAGTTTCAAATGATGCCACTGACAAGTGCTTAATCTCTAAAATATAGAAACACCTTATACAACTCAACAGCAAAAAAAACAATGACCTGATTGAAAAATGGGCCAAAGTCCTGAACAGACATTTTTCCAAGGAAGATGTACAGGTGGCCAACAAGCACATGAAAAAAATGCTCAACATCCCTGATTATGAGAGAAATGCAACTTAAAACTACCGTGAGATACCACCTCACACCAGCCAGAATGGCCATCATTAATAAGTCCACAAATAACAAATGTTGGAGGGGGTATGGAGAAAGGGAACCCTCCTGCACTGTTGGTGAGAATGTAAGCTGGTACAACCACTATGGAGAATAGTATGGAGGTACCTTAGGAAACTATACATAGAACTATCACATGATCCAGTAATCCTGGGCATATATCCAGACAAAACTTTCCTTAAAAAATATATATGCACCCACATGTTCATTGCAGCTTTATTCCCAATAGCCAAGACATGGAAACAACCCAAAGGTCCATCGACAGATGATTGGATTAGGAAGATGTGATATGTATACACGATGGAATACTATTCAGCCATCAAAAAGAACAAAATAATGCCATTTGCAGCAACATGGAAGGAACTAGAGACTCTCATCCTGAGTGAAGTAAGTCAGAAAGAGAAAGACAAATACCACATGATATCACTTATATCTGGAATCTAATATAAGGCACAAATGAACCTTTCCACAGAAAAGAAAATCATGGACCTGGAGAATAGACTTATGGTTGCCAAGGGGGAGGGGAAAGGAGTGGGGTGGTTGGGGTGCTTGAGGTTAATAGATACAAACTATTGCCTTTGTTATGGACCAGCCATGAGATCTTGCTGTGTAGCACTGGGAACTATGTCTAGTCACTTATGATGGAGCATGATAATGTGTGAAAATAGAATGTGTACATGTATGTGTAACTGGGTCACCATACTGTACAGTACAAAAAAAATTGTATTGGGGAAATAACTATTAAAAATAATCATAATAAAATAAAATAAATAAAAATTATAAATAGAAAGAAGTAGCAGAACATTTTAAAAATATTAATATTCTAATTTCATTGTTTAAAATGGTTAAATATTTTCCATTATATACGTTTGTTTTACAAACAGTTTAATTATTTCTATGTGCATGTTATTCATGATTCATTTGCTTTTTTTTTTTTTTTTTTTTAGGGTCACACTCGCAGTGTATGGATCTTTCCCAGCCTAGGGGTCAAATCGAAGCTACTGTTGCTGACCTATGCCACAGCCACAGCAAAGCAGGATCTGAGCTGCATCTGTGACCTACATCGCAGTTCACAGCAACACTGGATATTTAACCCACTGAGCAAGGCTAGGGATTGAACCCACATCCTCATGGATACTAATCGGGTTCATTACCACTGAGCCACAACGGGAAATACTATGTGCAAGTTATTCTGAACACTGAGCAAAAGAGAAGATACCACCTCATCCCAGAAGAAAGTGTTATCCTAAAAGAACGTGGAAAATAAATATGTAAATAAATGATCATAGTATTGAGCTAAAATAGCCTAGGCATACATTGGGGATGAGGGGTTGGGGGAAGTAAACAACCCGGCATGGAATATTCAGCAAATATTTGAGAAGCTATAAATTTAGATAGATTTTAATTTTGGAAACTGTATTCACAAAGGAGGTATAAGAAGAAGAATATCATGGGTAACATCAGAAAGAGCTAATAATATAATATATTTAAGAAAGAATGGATATTATTGTGCATATGTTATGCAGCATGTGAATATATATTTGTGTATGTGTTATAAAATATTAGGGAGTGGTAAGTGTGTTACAAGAATCTGAGGAATAAAATGTAGATGGAGGAGTTCCCCTTGTGTCTCAGGGGGTTAAGAACCTGATTAGTATCCATGAGGATGAGGGTTCAATCCCTGGCCTTGCTCAGTAGGTTAAATATCCAGCACTGCCGCAAGCTGCAGCATAGGTTGCAGATGTAGCTCGGATCTCTCGTGGCTGTGGCAGTGGTGAAGGCCAGCAGCCGCAGCTCTGATTCAACGCCTAGCCCGGGAATTTCCATATGCTGTAGGTATGGCCCTAAAAAAAAAAAAATGTAGACAGAATAAAATTGTGTTCCTTCTTTAATGCCATAATAAGAAAAATAATGTGTACTATAAGAAATGGTGAAGTGTTTCAACCATGGATTTTACAATAATAAATGTAGGATTTAGAAAGAATGCTAATGGCAGAAAGGAATACAGATTAATGTGGACATTTTCTTAGTTAAGAAGACCAGTTTGAGGGCTACACACAAAAATCAAAGTAAGGTTTTAAAAGAGAGGATACATTCAAAGTTATATAGGAGATAGAATTAATAGAACTGGATGCCCTGGAGTTCCCGTTGTGGCGCAGTGGTTAACGAAGCCGACTAGGAACCATGAGGTTGCGGGTTCGGTCCCTGCCCTTGCTCAGTGGGTTAACGATCCGGCGTTGCCGTGAGCTGTGGTGTAGGTTGCAGACGCGGCTCGGATCCCGCGTTGCTGTGGCTCTGGCGTAGGCCGGTGGCTACAGCTCCGATTCAACCCCTAGCCTGGGAACCTCCATATGCCGCTGGAGCGGCCCAAGAAATAGCAACAACAACAACAAAAAAAGACAAAAAAAAAAAAAAGAACTGGATGCCCTGAAATTCAGCTTTTTAAAAAATAATTGGAAGTTACTATGATGAGAAACTCTAGAGACAGTATATGAAAGGGGAAGAAATTAAATGACTGCCCATGAATTCATTCATTTAAGGACAGCATTACAAGTGACAGTAAATATAAACCGAAGTCCATTCTTTCATTTGCATACAGTTAATATACTTAATTCTCTAGAGCAGTTTTAAGCTTATAGAAAATACGGAGTTCCAATATACTCTCTATTGACCTAAAATAGACTGCCAGTTACATCTTCAGTAAAATGGATTTATTCAGGATCAGCAGAGAATTGCGATTTGGCATCTGCAACTATGGCAAGCTATGGGCAAGTCCCTGCATGGCAAAGGAAGAACTTTTTGTAGAGGGGAAAATGAAGTTGGGAAGGCTACAGTATAAAACAAGTCCATGGTAACTCATTGGCTGATTCCTTGCCAGGAAAGATGAGGAGTCTTTCTTCTTATTCTTGGGCTTTACTATTGTCACGGGGTATGAGAGCCCCCACTTCTGGTCTCTCAAATCTATATAGTTAAGGTTTTTATTCATTAATTCTTTTACATTTTTCCCCTTTTGTTCAAGATCTTTCTCTGAAAGCATCTCTGATAAAGAGTCAAGTTTTCTCTTTCCAATGACTTTTGTCCCTCGATGTCATGAAGAAACCTACCTGGGTACAGTGTCACATGTCAGAGGAAAACTGCACAGTAACCTATTCAGGTCGCACATGAGTAATAAAGAGAGGTAGAAGGGAGAACTCTCAGGCAGTTTTTATCTAAAATTCGTATGTTACCAAGATCAAGACATTGGAGATCATCTGAAGTGCTATGTCATCATCAGAGATTTGGCAACACACTTCCAAAAGGCCTGGTCTGGATATCTTGGAAAAGCTGTATTATTAGACATGTCTCATAATTGTACTATGCTTCAATTATAGGAAAATAATACCTTCAGGACAATGGATTCTGTGAAGGTCCAGTCAGAGTTTGGTGCTTTCTTTACATGTCACATGGATCCAAGAATATATTCCTTGGGGTTTGTCTAGTGAGATTGAAGAGAGTATTTCTTTTCTTTTTTTTGATGGGCAAAGAAAATATTTATGATGAAGTATCTAGAAAGGGAAGAGTAGAACAGTTGGCTGTTTAGATGAGCATGTGCTTCTATCAGCATTTCTGGTAAACAAGACAAGGGTGTGACCCTGCAGGGAGCAGGGTCTTGGCAACAAGATGGGCACCAGCAGGGAAGTGTGGGGAAGGGGACTCCAGGAGAGCCAGGGTCTGGGAGCTGTCCTCAGAGTTGCCTTGCCTTGAAAGTCTGTGTCTGTCACCTTGGGGGCAGGAGGAACAGGAGAAAATAGAATGTACCAGTCTGTGAAGAGTCTAGAAACAAGTATCCAAA
Source organism: Phacochoerus africanus (assembly GCF_016906955.1). NCBI lineage: Eukaryota > Metazoa > Chordata > Mammalia > Artiodactyla > Suidae > Phacochoerus > Phacochoerus africanus. The sequence continues at coordinate 108,969,751 of NC_062560.1, read as the reverse complement.
TTTATTCCTGAAGATATGAAGAGCTGGGGTTACCTTTGCAGTCTGTCTCTAAAGGTCAGTGGGAACATCTTCACTCACAGCAGGCAGTGGAAGAGGGTCCCTGGGGAAGCGCTGATGTCTTTCCACCACGACGGATGGACGTGCCGGGGAACAGGAAGCATAGCCGGCCAGGCCATCCACGGGTGACCCGAAGACTCCTCTCAAACATCATCCAGGAAATAAGAGAGAAGCAGAAGGAATATTTTGTCTCTACACAGCCTCTTTAAACATTTGCATCTCCTCTAGCCCATGTTTTCTCCCACCTCTAGAGTGGGAGAAATTAGAGTTCTATTCTTTTTCCGCTGGAATCATGGTCAATTGTTTTTAAATCTTCTGGTCATAACCGTTCCTTTTTGTTTGGGGTCTGCAGCACCTTCTCCTTGGTGAACACCTCTGGGATGATTTGCTGTCCAGTGGTCTACCAGCTCTAGCTTGTGCCAGCTCCCAAGAACCAATGATTAGATTTTCAAGAATTTTGTAAACTAGTCATTAACGCTTAGTAGCTTGAAATTGGCCATGGTATGAATATTTACAGCACAAAAAAATTGGTAAGTGCTACAATTAGGACTTTCTTTTTTCTTTATTTCTTCTTTAAAGGGGCAGGGGGATGTAAATTTGGCTTACCAGAACACTACTGTGGGTGAATATGCAACTAAAAGTCTACCTTTGCCATCCTCCTTTGTAATAAGATATCACCAAGGGATCAGTGAGATATAGGAGGAAGTGTGTGGGGGGCTTCCAGAAACAGTCTTAGAAGGAAGAATTCCCCCTTCCTCAATATTGTTGCCTGAAAAAATGAATATGAGGGCTGGAACTCCAGAGGCCATATTGTACCATGAGGTCAAGGAAAATGAAGACAGTATTTCTTGAGGTATCTTTTCTAATAGACAAAATCTCAAGGCTGTAAAGTATGATGCTTAAGGCATTTGTCTCCTGAGCACACACTGAAAGATTGCTCTACCAAAATCTGTTTATTCTTAATAGAAGAAACTAGGCTTTTGCTATGTTGGAATATCTCTCTTTTTATCAGTTGTGCATCAACAGAGGCAAGAGATAAGTACATTGGGTATCTTTTAGCTGTCTCAAAGAGTGAAGATTTATAAGTTCCAAAAGAGTGAATATAAGATTTAAAAGAACCAACAATAGTGCTTTTAGCTAAGATATTTGGAGAGCCCTTAAAATTTTGCCAATTATGTCTTTATATTTTTACCAAAGTATAATTGATTTATAATATTATATTAGGACAGATGTATAGCATAATAATTTTACAAATTATGCTCCATTACAACTTATTACAAGATAATAGCTGTAATTCCCTCCACGATATACTTGTGTTGCTTATCTATTTTATACATAGTGGTTTGTACCTCTTAATCCCATGTTCTTAATTTGCCCCTTCCTCTTCTGCCTCCCCTTTAGTAATCACTAGTTTATTTTCTATATCTCTGAGTCTGTTCCAGTTTTGCATATTCATTCACTTGTATTATTATTTAAATTACACATGAAAATGTAATTATACAGTATTTGTCTTTGCCTGATTTATTTCCCAAAGCATAATATTCTCAAGGTCTATCCACATTGCTGCAAATGGCAATATTTCATTCTTTTTATGGCTGAGTAATATTCCTTTGAATATTACCACTTTGAATAATACCACTTCTTTACTCATTCATCTGTTGATGGACACTTGGATTGCTTCTAAATCTCGGCTACTGTAAATAGTATTATGAACATTGGGGTGCAGTTCATTTTTAATTTAGTATTTTCATTTTTCTGGATATATACCCAGAAGTGGAATTGCTGGATTATATGGTAGTTCTATTTTTTGTTTTTTTTTTTGAGTAACTTGCATACTGTTCTCTATAGTGGCTGAACCAATTTACATTACCATTAACAATATACAAATGTTCCCTTTTCTTCACATCACCAATGTTTGCTATTTGTAGACTTTTTAACCATAGTCATTCTGACAGGTCTGAAGTGATATCTCATTGTTTTGATTTTTTTTTTTTGTATATTAGAGCCATGCCCTCAGCATATGGATCCTCCCAGGCTAGGGGTTGAATCAGAGCTACAGCTGCCAGCCTACACCACAACCATAGCAACTCAGGATCTGAGCCACATCTGCAACCTATATCATAGCTCATGGCAGTGATGGGTCCCCAACCCACTGAGTGAAGCCAGGGGTTGAACCCACATCTTCATGGATTTGCTTCAACTATGCCACAACAGGAACTCCTTGTTTCAATTTGTATTTATCTAATACTTAATGATGTTGAGCATCTTTTCGTGTGTCTGTTAGCCATTTGTATGTCATCTTTGGAAAAATGTCCTTTTAGGTCTTCTGCCCATTATCTGAGTGTTTTTTTTTTTTTTGAGTTGTATGAACTGTTCAAATTTGGATATTAAACACTTGTCAATTGCATCATTTGCAAATAGTTTCTGCCATTCCATAGGTTTCTTTCATTTTGTCAATGGTTTTCTTTGCTTTGCAAAAGCTTTTAATTTTAATTAGGTCCCATTTATTTATATTTCTTTTTATTTGTTTTGCATAATGAGATCAAAAAAATATTGCTACAATTTGGAGTTCCCTGGTGGCCTAGTGGCTAAGGATCTTGCAGTGTCACTGCTATGACTTGATCACTGCTGTTGGGAAGTTTCAGTCTCTGGCCCAGGAACTCCCACATGTGGATGTGGCCAAAAAAATTCTGTGTGTATACATATATATATGTGTATACATACATATATAGCTATGATTTATGTCAAAAGGTGTTCTGCCTGTGTTCTCTTCAAAAACTCATAATGTCAGTTCTTATATGTAAGTTATTAATTCATCTTGAGTTTTTTTTGTGTATGGTGTCAGGAAATATTCTAATCTCATTGTTTTATACGTGGCTATCCAGTTTTCCTAACACCACTTATTGAAAACACTCTTTCCTCCAGTATATATTCCTGCATATTTTGTTGTATAGTAATTAACTAGATGTGTGTGGGTATATTTCTAGACTCTTGATACTGTTCCATTGACCTATTTGGGTGTTTTGTGCCAGTACTATGCAGTTTTGATTACTGCAACTTTGTAGTATAATCTGAAATGTGGTAAAGTGCTATGTCCAGCTTTGTTCTAATTTTATCAGCTTCCCTTAGATATTTGAAATACTTTGTGGTTCCATATGAATTTCAGGGTTATTTGTTCTAGTTCTGTGAAAAATATCATGAGTATTTTGATAGAGATTGCATTAAATCTGTGGATTTGGGGTATTAAGACAATTTTGGCAATATTATCTCTTCTAATCTCAAAGCATAGGATATTTTTTCATTTCTTTGTATCATTTTCAATTTCCTTCATCAATGTTTTATAGTTCAGAGTATATAGTATATACTCAGAGTATAGTTTTATAGCCTTTCATCTTCTTAGTTAAGTTTATTCCTAGTTATTTTATTCTTTCTGATGAAATTTTAAATAATTTGTTTATTTGTTCTATAGTTCATTATAAGTATATAGAAAAACAACAGATTTCTGTATACTAATCTTGTCCCTACAACTTTGCTGAATTCATTTATTCTAGTAGTATTTGAGTGAAGTCATTAAGGTTTTCTATTGCAAAATACATCAGCTGCAAATAGTTCCAGGTTTACCTCTTCCCTTCCAATTTGAATATCTTTTATTTATTTTTCTTGTCTAATTGCTGTGGCTAGGACTTTCAACACTATACTAAATACAAGTGGCAAGAGCAGTCACTCTTGTATTATTTCTAAATTAAGCAATAAGGCTTTCAGCTTATCCCTGTTGAGTATGATCTTAACTGTGGGTTTTCCATAAACAGCTTTTATTATGTTGAGATATTATCCCAACTTTGATAAGAGTTTTTATCATGAATGGATGGAGAATTAGCTCAAATAATTTTTTGGCATCAAAAGAGATGATCATGTGATTTTTATACTTCTTTTGTTAATGTGGTGTATGACATTGATTGATTTGTGATTATTGAATCATCCTTGTATCCCTGGTATGATACTTTTTCTATATTGTTGGATTCAGTTAAATAATACTTTGTTGAGAATGTTTGCATCTATATTCATCAAAAATATTGGGTTTAATTTGCTTTGTATAGGGTAATGATGGACTTTTAGAAAGAATTTGGGAATGTCCTTCCTCATCAATTTTTTGAAGTAGTTTGAAAAAGCATAAGTATTAATTTTTCTTTATATCTTGGGTAGAATTTCCCTGTGAAACCATCCTATCCTAGACATTGTTTGCTTGGAGTTTTTTTTTCCTTAAAAATTCAGTTTTACAACTAGTGCTCAGCCTGTTCGAATTGATTGTTTCTTCCTGATTCAGTCTTGGCAGGTTTATGATTCTAGATTTTTTCCATTTCTTCCCTGTTATCTAATTTGTTAGCAATATAACTCTTTGTAGTATTCACTTATGATTTTTTTGTATCTCTGTGATATATTATTATTATTTCTCATCTTTTATTTTTTATTTTGTTTACATGTGTCCTCTCTCTTTTCTTCTTTATGAACCTAAATAAAGTTTTATCAATTTTGTTTATCATTTCAAAAAAGTACCCTTGGTTTCATTGATTTTTTTGCCATTGTGTTTTTATCTCTATTTTACTTATTTCCTCTCTGGTCTTTAGTATTTCTTTCCTTCTGCTGAATTTGGGTTTTGCTTGTTCTAATACCTTTAAAGTGGTAGGTTGGGTTGCTTATTTGAATTTTTTCTTGTTTCTTTAGAAAGGCCTGTATCATTATAAACTTCCTTTGTAGAACTTCTTTTGCTGCATCCTAGAGATTTTGGAATGCTATGTTTCCATTTTCATTTGTCTCAAGGTACTTTCTGATTTCCTCTTTGATTTCTTCAGTGACTTTTTGGATTTTTAGTAGCATATTGTTTAGTCTCCATGTATTTGTCCTTTTCTCAGTTTTTTTTTCCTGTAACTGATTTTTAGTTTCATACCTTTGTAGTTGATCAATATTGATATAACTTCTCTTAAATTTTTTGAGGATTGTTTTGTGACCTAGTATGTGATCTATTCTTTAGGACATTCCAAGTACACTTGAAAAGAATGTTTATTCTGCTGTCTTTGGATGTAATGTTCCAGAGCTGTCAATTAATTCCAACTGGTCGATTTTGTCATTGAAGACTACTGTTGCCTTGTTGATTTTCTATCTGGATGAAATGTCCCTTGATGTCAGTGGGATGTTCAGCTTCTCCAACTGTTATTGTATTGTCAATTTCTCCTTTTATGTCTGTTATTATTTGCTTTATATATTTAGGTGCTCCTCTATTGGGTGCATCTAGAGTGTGAGAGAGCTGATTTTCTAGATTAACTAAATATGGATTGGACATAGTTTACCATTCCATCCTGGTTCTTTTTACTGGAAATGGGAGATCCTGGTTTAGTCCATTAATAAATATGGAGTTAAAAGTGACCTGGGTGTAATCAACATTTGAAGGAAGACCAGAATTTTCTTTAAAAACAATCTGAAGTCAGTTACAATAGTTATAGCAGGTTTATCAGATTTTTGTGTGCAAGCCTGAATTTTGTTCTAATTAAAAGTCTTTGGAAAAGCCCTAGTAATTGTCTGATGAATTTACCTAGTGATGGCCTAAGGTTGATCATATAAGTTACTGTACTTTTTTCTGGGTTATAATTTTAGAGAACTTTCATTTTCCCAATTAGTGATTTTCATCCAGTGCTGAGCCTGGCCTTCACTGACGAGCATATAAGTCAGAGAAAGCAGGTTGATACATTTGAATAACTATATTAAATTCCTCAGCAAATCTGTGAGAATATTCAGTGACTTTGAAAAAAAAATCTTTGACTGTGGGTCACAGTTCACCTTTAATCCATGAAATATAATAAATTAATGTTTTAACCGCTGTATCATCAGAAGTCTTAGTTTCTAAGGAACAAGTTGTTCAGAGAATAGGAAGTGGTAAGAGTTTTAGAGAGAAAGGAAAATTCAGCCAGAGCATTAGTATGAGGAAAACTGAGGAGGCATAGGCGGCATAGGCTAGAATGAAGATGTCATGAGAGGTGGAGGCTGAGAGAGAGAGACAGGATGTTGCCAGAGGTCGAGCCTGAGCCAAAAAGAAAAAACAAGGAAGAAGAGAATGCATCTTTGGAAACCATCTTATCTTTCTTCAATCATTTGTTTGCATCGGTTAATTTCAAAATCTTATTTTGCACAAAGGCAACTTTAGGCTCCCAGTAACATTTGGAAGCCTCAAGGTACTCATCGAAATAGGCTTACCATTCAGTTCTGGAAATTTTAGAGCTATAGTGATCCAATTCAGTTTTAAGAAAATTAAGTTTGGGGATTTCAAAAGTTTCCCATAATGGCCATTAATATTCTAAATTGCCTTTGGTCAGGTCTGTCCATTTAGTTATTAATGTACATGAGGAAAGACTGTCGTTTTCAAATATAAAATTGGCCGGAGTCCCAGTAGGGAGAATGCTCTCAAAATATTTAGATAACTGGGATCCCATTTCTCAGAGGTTTTTCTCTAGAGTAAAATAATCATATTCAAACAGCTTAAACAGCTTATAGCTCAAATAGCTCGGTTCAAATAGCTTACAACTCAAACACCCTGTAGGCTTAATACCAACCAGTTTTAAGGGGATAGCTTGGTCCTGGACGAGAAAGGCTGAAGGCTTCTCAGCCAGTTCACATAGGACAACTCCTCTTCCAAAGGAATGAGCTGATGGCTCAACTGGTAGTTTCAGTGAAACACCTCTCTTCCTGAAAAAAACGATGAAAGATTTTCAGCTATTTTCTTTTGAAATAATCAGATCTCAAAATCAGAGTGAAATGTCAAAAAATACTCACATAGAGAATAAAGCCTAACCAGAAAGATGAAACCTTAAAGTAGATGCTGAATAGCTTCAAATGCAAAGGTAGAGGCTCAGATCAAGGAGACAGATGTACCTTTAAACTCCAGGGTTAGTGAAGAAAGCAGTGTGTAACAATTACCTCAATTGTGGGTACTTCACCTGTTTGCTCCTCCACCCTTGAGCAGTCAAAGGTCTTTTCTTGTTCCTGCACTGGCCACAAAAATATTGACCTAAAATAAATTGCTAGTCATTGTTCAGCAAAAATGGGTTTGTGATCAGCAGAGAATTACAATTTGGGGTCTGCAATCATGGAGCCACATTCAAGTCCCTGCATGACAAGGGAAGGATAATTCTTTCATAGAGGAGAAAAGAAAGTTGAAGGGGCTAGAGTAAGCAAAGAGCCCATGACTTTTCAAAGGCTGAGTTGTGGCCAAATAAAGAGGAGTCTTTCCTTCTCTTGTTTGGTTCTTCTATTGTCACAGGGAGTGACAATATTGCTTCCTGACTGTATTTATTTGAGGTTTCTATTTACTAATTTTTCATACCTCTCATTTCCCCCTCCATAGTCCCCCTGTTTTTATTACCATTTTGCATGAGTGTGATTAAAATTAATGAAGTAACAATTAGTAATGTCCATAGTTTACATTAGGATTTATTCTTCGTGCTAAAAATTCTGTAAGTTTAAAAAAAATCTATAATGAGATATGTGTACAGAGTATCATACAGAATAGTTTCACTATCCTAAAAATCTGTTCTCAACTATTCATCCCTCTCTCTCCCTACCTTCAACCTCAGGCAACCACTGATCTTATTAATGTCTCCATAGTTTTCCCTTTCCCAGTAGGTCATATAGTGGGACTCACACAGCATGCAGCCTTTTCAGATTGCCTTCTTTCACTAGGAATAAGCATTTATGATCCTGCCATATCTTTTCATGGCTTGATACCTCATTTCTTTTTAGCACTGAGCATTGTCTAAGCATAACCTTGTGTGTTTATCCATTCACCTATTGAAAGACATATTGGTTGCTTCCAAGTTTTGACAATTATGAGTAAAGCTGCTATAAACATTTGTGCACAGGTTTTTGTGTGGATGCAAGTTTTCAACTCATTTGGGTAAATACCAAGTAGTGCAATTGCTGGATCAAATGGTATGAGTATATTTAGTTTTGTTAAAAAACTGCCAAGATGTTTTTCAAAGTGGTTGTACAATTTTGCATTCCCACTAATAGTGAATAAGTGTTCTTATTGCTCTGTAGTCTAACCAATATTTAGTATTGTCAGTGTTTGGATTTTAGCCATTCTATTGGGTTTGTATGGTATCTCATTATTATTTTAACTTGAATACTTGAATTTGCTTGATGTTGAGTATCTTTTGATATGCTTATTTGCCATCCATATATTTGTTGAGTAGTCCCCTCACATCTTTTTTCCCATTTCTAAATTAATTGTTTTCCTACTGTTAAGTTTTGACATATTTGGTATATTTTTTCCTACTCTTTGTCTTGTCTTTCTTACTCTCCCAAGAGTGTCCTTCAAAGAGAAGTTTTTATTTTATTTTTTTTACTTAATATTTTTATTTTATTTTATTTTATTTTTGTTTTCCCACTGTACAGCAAGGGGATCAAGTTATCCTTACATGTATACATTACATTTTTTCCCCACCCTTTGTTCTGTTGCAACATGAGTATCTAGACATAGTTCTCAATGCAATTTAAATGAAGTTCAAATTACATTTTTTTTCAATATAGCATACTTTGGGAATTGTATCTAAAATGTGATCACAAATCCAAGGTCACCTAGTTTTTCTCCTGCTATATTCTAGAATTTTTTATAGTTTTGAGTTTTTCATTTAGTTCTGTGGCCCATTTTGAGGTAATTTTTGTAGAAGGTATAAGATTTGTGTGTATATTTATTTTTTTATTAAGTCAGATAGTTCAAAAAGTGTTGTTATAAAATAAGAATGATGTTATAAAGGTGAAATTGGAAGATATTACAAAGTGGTAAAGTCATCCAAATAAAGTTTTAAAATAATGTTTAAACTAAAATCAAACAGACAAATAACAAGAACAGGAAAAATATGACATTTGAGGAAGGGGATGTGATATTCATGGATGACGAAAAGTACAACTGCTCAGTTCCTATTGTGTTTCCATGTTCTCAGGCAAGATGAATTAGTTTCAGATCCAAAGATATTTAATCAGTATTGGTAATGGAAAACTGCATCCAGTGATCTGTCAGAATATAAGAGAGCACCTGGTTATTCTAAATGTATTCAAGATTCCTGCACAAAACTAAATAATATAAAGCATTCTGAATGAATTTAATAATTACATCACCAAATCTGCCAACAAGTTTTAGTCATTGTAAAACATATGAAAGGGGATAGAAAACTGAATATGGAAAACATGGTCTTATTTTTCATGTAAAGGAAACAGCATTTTGGTTACTTGTCTCATCTCTTGATTTCAATAAAATTATAAAATCAACCATTAAATAAGTTGTTGACAATTATGAAGTGAGATGAATGAGCACTAATTAATACATTCATTTGTTTTTTGACTAGGTTAGTAGACTAATACATGAGGGAAATACATCAATAGACATTGTTATGTCTGTATTTCATCAGAGTCTCTATATGTCTTTCTGGAAAAGATAGATATATCTGTGCTAACTGATAAAAATGTTAGACTGATCTCTAACTCACAGAGGAAGTGATAATTTCTGAGTCTCTAGCAATCTAGAGTGCATTCACTAATATCATGCCACAGATATCTCTCCTATTAGTAATATACAGCAGCTATTAAACAGAATATTGATGGCATTCAGTTATACTTAGCATACAACATTAGAATAAGACTTATTATGTTAAAAACCAAAAGTATATTTCCATAGATCAGAATATTGGTTGAATCTAACCAAGTAAAATTTGTTAGATACATGTAAAGTCCTACAGTTATATAATAATTTTTGTGTATTCACATGTTTGAAAAACATGATTTTATTTATCTAAAATTAATGGTGGGGTGCACATTTTGCTGACAATATATTTGAAGGATTCCATGAGTACCAACAAAGATAAGCAGCTGGAGGCATGAATAATGTGCCCCCCTAAAGAAAAATATTTATCAGTTAAAGCTTTGCAGAACTGGAATGGGCTACTTTGAAAGTCTGTGTGTTCAATAAAAGTATAGGTAAAGAAGAAGCTAGACAACTACACATTATTATATTGGGAGGAAATTCAATCATTCAATGGAAGATTCAATTGGATATTCATTAAAGTCCCTTCTGACTGAAATTGACTTGAAGTATTTTTTAAAGTATGCAATTTTTTGTTGAAAATCTACTCAAAGTACTTTGAAATGCATGTTCATAGTATGTAAAATCTTCCCACTTAGTTCTCATCACTGACTTCTTACAATCTCCATAGTTGCATATTAACTACACACTAGTATAGTCAGGCAAAATCAGTTCCCCACTGTTCTCTGATAGAGAGAAAAATACTTTATTCATATTGGAATATTCTCTTTTCATTGTTTGTCACGGTATTGTTGTGCATTACAATGGTTAATTGCCTGGCTATTTTATTTTGCATTAGCCTGGACACTGCTGTTTAATAAGACAATGGCTTGCATGTTAACAATTACAATCTTATTCATTGAGATGGAAACACGTTTGCATGCTGACCATAAATGAGGGACAAACTGGAGTTTGTTTAAAGGCTAAACTGGAAACAGAAACAGTTAAGTGTAAAGTCAATAATTAGAATCATTACTTCTGTGCCACTGAGGATTTATTTTCATTGGCAATAGCTGTTAGACCTAGTTGATGATTCTTGGAAGAATAATTTTCTATTTTCTGAGACAGATGTTGTCATAATTTACCCTGGCAATCTCTTAATCCTCTAGCAACCACAAGATTAATATCCATTAGTGAATAATCATGCATAGGTTGATGTCAACTGAATAGTACATTTAACTGATTGCTAATGTCCTATTCTGTGAGTGTTAGCATATTATAAAGCTATAAACACTTTTAAATCAGTATATTATTCTTTTGACCATTTCTCCCTTTTCCCAAATTTGTAAAATATTCTTTGCAGTTCTGATAATCACATATGATGGCTGAGAATAAAAGTTTTTAATTAAGGCTTCCAAATTGTAGATAATTTATAGATTACAATAGTTAAAATAATAATTATAATATATATCTGGCTATTAGTGCATTTTCAACAGTTTCATGAAAATAGCTTTTACACACACTGAAAGGCATTGTATAAGGACTGTCAGAATGTATCTCATTTGTTTCTAATCTAGCTAAGCATCTTTACTTTTTCTTTTCCCTCAGAAATAACCATAATCATCATTCATTTTCTTCACTCAATAAAAAAATACATTGAGAAATCGAACAAAAATTCTTTATCATAGATCAATTTTATATTCTCATTAGTGTAGATCAAATTTCTATTCTCTTGATGGTGTGCTTGTTCATACTACTTGCTTAGATTCTGACTTCTTATATTGTAGTCTAATTTCTAAGACCTGATATAATTCACCTTAACATATGTTTCAACTCTAAAACTCTGAAGTAGGACATTTCAGGTCTTAATTTCCCACCTATATATTAAATTTCTTTTGTCACTGAAACAAATTACCACAAATTTGGTAGATTAAACCAACACAAATATATTATCATCCTGTACCTCAAAATTCTGGCAAGAGTCTCACTGGGCTAAAATTAAGTTTTTGGCAAGGCTGCATTCCTTTCTGGAGATCTGGGGGCAAATCCATTTTCTTCTCTTTTCCAGTGTCTAAAAGCTGTTTGCACTCCTTGGCTCATAGCTGTCTCCATACATCCTCAAAGCCAGAAACAATTGCTTGAATTCTTACTTTGAGCTACCCTTCTGCCTCCCTCTTCTGCTTTTAAGGACCCTGCTTATTTGGGCCCATCCAGATAAGCTAGTACCCTCCTATTTTAAAGTCAAATGATTAGCAATGATAATTCCATCTGAAATAACAATTCCCTTTTACTATGTAACCTAACAAATTCACAGGCACTGGGAGAAGAATGTGGGCCTATTTGGAGAACATCATCTGCCTACTACAGTGAAAATAAATATCTGAATTTTCACTTCAGATTAAGATTGAACTGGACTTGCTTTCACTGGAAACAATTAAAAAATCAGGCATGATATATGAAATTATGCTTTTCAGGTCATCAAGGAGCAGTAATCTCTAAAAAAGAATAAGCAGACTAGATGAGCCGTGCAGTTGTCTCAGCTTACTGCCTAGAAAGAGATAGGGAAGCCAGACAAGGCCTGGAAGTCTCTTTGAGTTTCTCGACCTCTTCCTAGCTAATTATTTCCTTCACAGATGCCAGATTTGTTACTTACACATTTTGAATGTAGTAGTGTATATATGTTAATCCCAAATTCCTAATTTATCCTTCCCCACAGTGTTTCTCCTTTGGTAAGGATAAATTTATTTTTGAAGTCTGTGAGTCTGCTTCTGTTTTGTAAATTCATTTCTATCATTTTTTAGATTCCACATATAAGTGATATCATATGATATTTGTCTTTGTCTGACTTACTTCACTTAGTATGATAATCTCTAGGTCTATCCTTGTTGCTGCAAATGACATTATGTCATTCTTTTTTATGGCTGGGTAATGTTCCATTGTATGTATGTAAGAAATTTTTAAAATAAAAATATAGTCTTTCCAGGTTAAAATGTTCATAGTCTTCTTATTCTGTTGAACTTACTGCATGTGCTTTTACTGTTAGAGTTGGATTTGTTGAACGTTTATTTTCTAGATTTATTGGTTTAAATGGGATTTGATTTTTACCATTAGACAGTAAAGTCTTGAACACTAGGACTATTTCTGACCTTCATATCCATTCATGGGTATTTCCTTAAGCAAAAGATACATTTTCCTAAAGCCTTAGGTCATTGCTCTTATATCTCTATTTCTTTTGTGAAGGATGTGGACATGAGCATGCACACATGCACACACTTATGTGTTTTGGGTTGAAAATAGTATTTATTTTTACTTCCTGATATTAGCTTATTATCTTAAATTTCTATAATTATGTTTTCATTATTAATACTTTTTTTTTTTTTTACAAAGTGCTGTTTTTGTAGTGAGTACATTTTTTAGAGATTACTTATGGTAATCTCTAAAATTGATTACTTATGATTGATTACTTATGTGCTGTATAAATTAGCTAATGACTGAAAATAGTGCTAATATTTTCCAACCAGGCTCCTTACCTTTATTCCAATTAGACTGTTAGTGGTAGACATTCTGTATTCTCTTTGAAAATAGCACCTGATTTCATAAAGAAAGCAAAGACTGCAGCATGTGATCATAAGGAAGAGTTGTTGTTATGGGAATTAATAGACAGGACTACCCAATATTAGAGCATTACGTAAATTTAAAGTCTGTGGACACTTGCTTTATTTTAGGTGTTTCTGAAAAAGAGAATCTACTTGAGATATAAAACTGAAGAACACACACATTTTTCCCCCGTATAAACACTTTAAATAAAATTGGTGTTAAATAAAAGCTGTTTTGCTTTGAGGAAACTAGGCAGTAATACATATTTTTCTCAGTACATTGAGGGAAGACGAAGTGATACAACACTGACCACTCTATAATACTTTAAAGATTTAAATTCTATAAGACTTTAAAGATTTACCCTCGGAAGGCTTACTTTCAGCCACTGCATATGAAAACTTTTTTATTTTTAAAAAAGTTTTTAAAAAATTTTATGACTGCACCTGTGGCATATGGAATTTCCTGGGCCAGCAATTTAATCCGAGTGGCAACGGCAACCTACATCACAGCTGCAGCTATGCAAGAACCTTTAACCTACTGCACCAGGCCTGGGATTAAATCTGTGCCTCCACAGCGACCAGAGCCACTGCAGTTGGATTCTTAACCCACTGTGGCACAGAGGGAACTCCATTGTAAACTTTTTAGTGAAGCATAGGAATATGAGAAAAAGAGGTACTCTAGAATTTTCCCACAAAAGTTACTCTCCTATCATTTCTCTCTTTCAAAAAGAATTTCTGGCATAAGTAATTTTTATTTATTTGATTAATATGGAGAAATGCTGAGTTCAAATTTATGGTTATTTCTTTAAGTTTTTATTTTTGGAAGCCCAACCAGAGTTATGTTTGGTAATATTAATAAAAGAAAGATAATATTTTATTTTCTCATACCATAATTGTGAGGACTGACAGAACCTGTTTGGAAGTAAAAGTGAAGAAATGTCCGAAGTGCATAAAAGTAATAAAATATTTTGTATATATTCAATACAACTTCATTGGCATTTAGATCATTGGATGATCATGTGGCTTCATGATCTTCCAGTTTGTGAGTGAGTGATTAGGACATAGTATATGAATAGAATTGACTGAGAAAACTACCAGTGATAGATCTTCATTACTAGAGTGGTGAGACCAGAGAACATTTTTTCCTGAAAGTTTTTTCTCCTTTCCTGTAAGAAAAATTTTACATAGTCACTAGTTTTTTGAGATAATCCATGACTCTGGCCTATATACATTCATTTAACAATGTGTTTGTCCAGAAACAAAACTAAAGGTAACATGTGGGGAGAGCAGTAGAAAGGAATGAATAAATAAATGAGACCTGAAGCTGCTGTTTAATGTTTATTCAAACTGTATGAAAAGATGCTGCCAAATTTAAGTGAAACTTTTGTCACTACATGGTCGTGCAAGGGCTCACTATTTTCCCTAATGAACCATTTTCACATCTTTGCCATTAAGGTTCTAGATATAATTTAGATTCTGCCAATCAGATGCACCAAAAAGTCTTAGACAGCAGAAGAGTAAAAGAAGTCATTCATCTTTATTATAAGAGGCAGCAATTGTTGATATTGGGTTCATCAGACATGACTAATTGTCACAGTCAGGGAAGTTCTTCTCTCCATGTAAGTCACATATGTCAGAGCTGCAAGGAAAGTGTGACATTTGCGGTTGTTTCCTAAACTATTCTTACCAAAGTTTCTATAGTGAATCTGAAAGATGCTAGTGTTCCATAACTGACTTTGAAGCTGAAGCATTATAATTGTTTTAAGCACTTAATTTTTTTTTGTCTTTTTTGGGGTGTGTGTGTGACTTTCTAGGGCCATTCCCACAGCATATGGAAGTTCCCGGGCTAGGGGTCGAATCAGAACTATAGCTGCAGGCCTTACACCACAGCCATAGCAAAGTGGGATCCAAGCTGTGACCTACACCACAGCTCATGGCAACACCGGATCCTTAACCCACTGAGTGAGGCCAGGGATTGAATCCATGTCCTCATGTATACTATTCAATTTCCTTACTGCTGAGCCACCATAGGAACTCTGTTAAGCACTTAATTCTTTGTATTAAATCCCTTTTCAGAAGAAATATCTAGAATTATTTTTATATCCCATATCATATGTTTATATAGTTTCAATATCATAATTTTGAGGAAATAACTACTTTTTTTTATTAGGGTGTAGTTGATTTACAGTGTTCTGTCAATTCCTGCTGTACAGCATAGTGACCCTCTCATACTTATACATACATTCCTTTTCTCATACCATCTTCCATCATGGTCTACCCCAAGAGATTGGACATAGTTCCCTGTGCTGTACAGTAGGACCCTATTGCTAATCCATTCCAAATGTAATAGTTTGCAGCTACCAAACCCAAACTCTCTGTTCATCCCATTTTCTCCCTCCTCCACTCTGGCAACCACAGGTCTACTCTCCCTGTCTGTGATCTGTTTTTATTTTGTGGATAGGATCATATTTTAGATTCTACACATAAGTTATATCATACCATATTTGTCTTTCTGACTTCATTCAGTGTGAGAATCTATAGTTGTATCCATTTTGCTGCAAATGGCATTATTTTGTCCTTTTTATGGCTGAGTAATATCATGTCTTCTGAATCCATTCATCTGTGAATGAACATTTAGGTTGTTTCCATGTCTTGGTTATTGTGAATAGTACTGCAGTGTACATAGGGGTTCATGTATCTTTTTGAATGAAAGTTTTGTTCAGATATATGCCCAGGAGTGGGATTGCTGGATCATATTACTTTTAATAAACTTAACTGACCCAGTGGTATTTTGGGGTGAATTATTAAGTTCAGCAAGTATATGTGCTTTTATTGTTTTTTAAAGTTCATTATTACCCTTGCATCAGCTTGTGGTAAGGTATATTTAAATTACCAACAATTATCCATTCACCATCTACAGGGATTCTTCTGAAATTTGGTGAGTTTAGTTCCACACCACTATGATAAAGCACCTATTTCAAGAAAGTTAGTTGAACAAATTTTTTGGCTTCCCATTGCATATAAAAGTTATGTTGACACCATACTATAGTCTATTAAGTGTGCAGTAGCATTGTGTGTGAAAAAACAATATACATAACTTAGTTAAAAAAATAATGCCTTTGGAAAAATTGTGCCAAAAGACTTGCTTAGTGCAGTGTTGCCATAAACCTTCATTATGTAAAAAACACAATATCTGTGAAGAGCAATAAAGCAAAGTGCATTAAAATGAGGCATGTCTATACTATCTTCTCAACACTGTGTTATATCCTAGTGTTATAAAAACTTTGTATAACATACTTTATGCTTACAATCTCATATTTGAAATTGTAATCCTCAGTGTTTGGCAAACAAGGTTTCTTTTGTAATAAAGATACTTTGATTAGGTAAATGATGATGATTATTTTATTTTATCCCACACTATAATCTGTCATATTATAAGAAACTCTACCATTTACATAATAAACATAATGTCCTTCTATGTAAACAAATCAACATTTGTTTGCAGAGTTACAAAGATGAGTACTGTATGGTCCATTTCCCAATGTGCTCACAATCTATTGGCAAGGGCAGGCATACACATGACAAATTATAATATATTCAGATTATGATGAATTCAACAAAGTATAAAAAATACTATGATAGCATAAGTAAAAGGTTTTGTTCTGCATCCAGTTGAATCAACCTTGACATGTGAATAGAAAATATTGTCTGCCCCTAATCTGAATTTGATCGAGGCTAAAGAGAAAGAAGGACATTTTGACAAAGAGAACATCTAAAAAGTGATATAAATGAAGCAACATAAAACGGCTATTAGGTAATCAAAAATATTTTATGATATTGGAGTATAAATTGCATGCTATCAAGATGAGTTTAAATTTTATTCTCTAGGTAATCAGGAACCAACAAAAGAGAATCAGCAGTGGAAAACATGATCAAAGTTCGATTTAGAGAGAATTCCAGTGGTAATGGGAATTATGAAATAGAAGGGAGAATAATAGGGGTCCCGAAAATACCAATGTCCTTATTTTGCTTTGTCTTTAATGCCTCAATTGCAAAGGTGATGTTGTCTCATTGTTATAACTGCTGTAGTCTAAGTACCTGACATTAAGCTTTTTTATTGTAATGTAAGTGTCCAATATTAAGCTTTTGATTCCCAAAGCATTCATTTCAAAGACATCCATCTTGAATAAATATATTGACAGCTGTATGACATAGCTAGCAGAAAATAACTAAATAAGAAACCCGGCTGTCTCACACATGAGGTTTCCCTTTTAGAATACCCTGAGTAACCTAGGGTAACTGACCACTTGAGTGACCTCACTTTTGCCTTCCCATGCCCTAATTCCCATTCACGCTGTAAATTCTCCAGTAAAGGTTGAACTATGAAGCCTTAGGTACCCCTCTTTTGAACCTCAGTAAAGGCAGAGCCCCAGGTTGCATGCTCTCTCTCTCTCTCTCTCTCTCTCTCACACACACACACACACACACACACACACACACAAAATCTCTCTCCTCATGACTTTGCTTTGTGGCCCTTGGGTGTGCCATGAACCCTCTAGGACCTGTGAGTAAGAGATCTCTTTTCCCCCCAGAGTTCCTTGATTTTTTTTTTTTATGGCTGATGAGAACCACAAGAGCCCGTCCAGCCACAACACTGGCTTTGGTTGTGAAGATATCTGTGGAGGATCCCACAAGTAGTATGGCCCAGATGAGTATATCAGACATTCCTAGCAAACAGCATCACTATTGATAGGCTGAGAGTCACATCAAACAACTGGCTTATAACAAAGACGAGGTCCTTAACAAATAAAGTTCCTCATATAGGGGCCAAAGCCAATCTTTCAGAAACAATGTTTTTTTGAAATTCTGCTATGTGTAATGAGAAATATACATTATATATGACTTTATGATCTCATACATGGTTAGTTACTTAACTTATTATAGTTTTAATGTTCTTTTGATTTTTTTCAATAAAGCATGCCCATAATTTGTATAATTGGTCTAAATTATATCCATTGTATACATTTTCTTATCATATTGTCAATCAATTTACTCTTTTAGAATAAATTGGTCCTATTATTGAATCCCCAATAAGCAGTAAGAACTGAGAAATCCTTCAAGATATAATGGAGCCTTAGAGATAGGGTCTCAAATCTAAAATTATTTAGGACAGAAGTTCCCATGAGGTGCAGCAGGTTAAAGATGCAGCATTGCTGCAGCTGTGGCACGTGTTGTGAGGGTTTGATCCCTGACCTGGGAACTTCTACATGCCATGGGCATAACCAAAAATAAAATAAAATAAAATGGTTTATGACAGACCATTTTATATTTAAGAAAATCAGTATAAAATATACATACCATCATCTAATCCAGTAAAAGATAGCTCATTACCTACATTTCTCCAATTTTTCAAGGACAAATATAACTTATCTGATAGTTCCCTTAATTATTCTTTCTTTTGCTCTTTCTTTTGTCATTGAACAAATTTTTTTCTGGAACCCAAGGGACAAAAAATGCATTTTAAAGTCAAATATATAAGCTGTAATTAGGTTCATGACTTGATTCTTTAAGTGAAAAAATTGAGGTCATGATATAGTTCAGATTTGCCCTTATGGATAAAGATGTTAAGGTCACATATTATTAAGTCTTGTTCATTTTTTCCACGTTCAATAAACAAAAAAAAATCGATTATTAATCTTTGTATCTTTTTCTTAGTGGACTAATAGAATAATCATATTATTTCTCTGTTTTTATTATTCATCTCCCTGTGTTTTATTATTACGGCTAGAATGAAAAGGTTAAAAAATGCCTTTTGTTCAATACTGTTGAGTGTCTGAATGCCATACTTCTGAACCAAACTAAATATTATTAACATTTATTGTATTCCAAAAACAGAAATAATACTCATAGGGAAATATTTTAAGAATTCTACTTTCTCAAATTACCCTAGGATTGACTAGTAAGTAAAAAACCATGTACTTGCCTCACTGGGTTTTAATTCACCATCAGAGTTATATCTCCAGAGAGCTGCATTTCTACATCTAGCAAGACTCATCTTGCTTGTCATTCTTAATTGAGAGCATCAGCCCAAGTAACACAACAGTACAAAGACCATCAGTAAAAATGTCACATCAAAATGAATTACAGTAAATGGATTTGCTAGCAATCAGTGTGTATGTCAGGACATTACCGATCTTGACTCTCACATATCATGTGTATGAACTGTTTATCATGGTTGATTTTTCCTGCTGCAATGTGTATACCAGCAATTATAGCAATTGCCTACACAATGTAAAATCAGTTGGCCTAAAGCTATAATAAAAATCATGTGATACTAATGCAAGTATGAGCATTCAAATTAATTGAACAAAACAGAAATTATAGAAGGACAAAGAGAAGTTAATTATTTAGTATATGATAAATAGAGCATATTAAATTGAAGTGAAAAAGAGTTACTATTCAATAAAGTATGTTAGGATGATAAATAGTGATTTAGGAAATATATATAATTTCTATAACTATGTCTATGTGTTTACATCATATTTTTAACTTTATAGCACTATATTATCTAAAGCAATGGCTTAAAGCCAGGAGATATGTGTTAGAATAATTTTTTAGCTCTCTCAAAATTTGCATTACGGCTGTGTTCACTTGAAAAAATATTGGGACAAACTAAAATATCGAAAATAGAAGATGTTATATATTGGTACATCAAATCAAAGGTCTATGATGGAAGAAATAGAAGAATAACATCTCATTTTATTGACATGAAATATAATATAATATTGGAAAAATTAACCAGAAATTCAAAATTGCATGTATAGTGCCAGGAGTGGGGAGTAAAAGTGAGAGAAGAATTAAAGAAAATACATCATAAAACAATAATAGTTACCCCTGGATATTGAAATTAGAATAGATTTTCCTATTTCATTTACTGTTTTTTTCCTTTGGTTGTTTGTATTTTCAGTTTGTCTTCCCTCACCACATATTACATTTTCATTAATAATATTATGAAAGTTACAAAAAAGACTGAGTTATATATTATGTATCATATAATAATTGTATATAAATAATACATTATATAATATATAATTTCTATATTATATATTATAATTTATATCCTTACTATATTATATATTTTATTTTTTATTATAAATTCTATATTCTTTTTCATAATTTCTATATTATGTATATATCATTTTTCTGTATTATATATTATATGTGATTTCTATAACCAGTTCTGTTTCACCTCACAATTATTTTTAGTTATCTTTCTTTTTAGTGTGTTGGCATGATATAAATACAACATGTTGAAAAATGAAAATTGAAAAATCCAGTCAACTGTGTCTCTTTTCCACACATTTTTTTCTGTGAACTGAATTAGCTGAAAGATTGGATGACTTACAGAAATAATGACATAATTTGCTTAATGGTAAATGAAAAAATCTGTCAAATTATAATCATCATAGTATTTTAGAACAGCAAAAGACTTTAGAAATAAGACAGTATAATCCCATCTTCCTGGAAATGAGAAAACTGAGTAATCAGTAGTCTTTTTTAAAAATGTAATGTGGATATTGAACACGTGTTTCTCAAAAGACTGCATAGGAAAAAATGGAAACAAGAAGAAAAGCAATCTAAATTAAGAAGCAAGGGAGTTCCCATTGTGGCTGAGCAGGTTAAGAATCAGACTAGTATCCATGAGGGTGTGAGTTCAATTCCTGGCCTCGCTCAGTGAGTTAAAGAATCTGGGTTGCCATGAGCTGTGTGGTGTAGGTGGCAGATGTGGCTGGGATCTGGCGTTGCTATGGCTGTGGTATAGGCCGGCAGCTGTACGTCCGATTTGACCCCTAGTGCCTTGGAATGTCCATATACCACAGGCGCAGCCTAAAAACTAAAAAAATAAAATAAAAATAAAAGAACAGGAGTTCCCATCGTGGCTCAGTGGTTAACGAATCCGACTAGGAACCATGGGGTTGCGGGTTCGGTCCCTGCCCTTGCTCAGTGGGTTAACGATCCGGCGTTGCTGTGAGCTGTGGTGTAGGTTGCAGACGCGGCTCGGATCCCGCGTTGCTGTGTCTCTGGCGTAGGCTAGAGGCTACAGCTCCGATTCGACCCCTAGCCTGGGAACCTCCATATGCCACGGGAGTGGCCCAAGAAATAGCAAAAAATAAATAAATAAAAATAAATAAATAAATAAATAAAAGAACAGAAAAAGGGAAAAAAATAAGAAGCAAAACAAACACCAGAGTTATCACCTACAATGTTCTGCTAATTCTTCCCAGGTCTATGTAATTTTGGATTAAACTAAACTGTCCTTTTGGAGTAGAGGTAAAATTCAGACCCAAGGAGTTGTTTTCAAAAGGGAAGGCTGATCATCTTGTTCTCCATGGCTTCTTCTTATTCTTAAGCTTTTATTAAAAATTTCTGAGCCTCATAAAGAAAGTCTTCACTGGTAGTGTGGTCAGATTTCCAACAAAATAAATCCTGAAGTAATTTCCCTGGAACTAAGGCAAAGTAAAAATAGGAAAGATCCACAGATACAAAATCTTGTCAGAGCAAGAAGACTCTGGCTCATAAAATAAAAGCACATTTGTGTGAGGAAATAGATTGAAATGTGAGAAAAAGAATGTATTATATATAGGAGTTCCCGTCATGGCTCAGTGGTTAACGAATCCAACTAAGAACCTTGAGGTTGCAGGTTCGATCCCTGGCCTTGCTTCGTGGGTTAAGGATCCAGCGTTGCTGTGAGCTGTGGTGTAGGTTGCAGACGCTGCTCGGATCCTGCGTTGCTGTGGCTGTGGCATAGGCCGGCGGCTACAGCTCTGATTAGATCCCTAGCCTGGGAACCTCCATATGCCCAGGGTGCAGCCCTAGAAAAGACAAAAAAAATTATAGATATATATATATGTGTGTGTCAATTGATAGAACACTGTAAATCAGCTATAATGGAAAAATCATTAATCATAATAATAATAAAAATTTAATCAGGCAATGGATTAAAAGCAGAATCACCATGATGACACCAAAGCCATATGCTAAATAGTATATAAAATAAAATCAATATAAAAATGCTGTTAGAGTTCCCACTGTGGCCCAGCAAAAACTAATCCAACTAGTATCCATGAAGATGTGGATTCAATCCCTTGCCTTGCTCAGTGAGTGAAGGATCTGGCATTGCCATGAGCTGCAGTGTAGGTTGGAAACATGGCTTGGATCTGGTGTTGCTGTGGCTGTGGCACAGGCCAGCAGCTATAGCTCCAATTAAACTCCAAGCCTGGGAACTTCCATATGTCACAGCTGTGGCACTGAAAAAAAATTTGTTATACAATTGCCTATTACAGCCAAAACTCTTTGCATCCATTTTAGTGACCAAAATATGATTATTTAAGAAATGTATTTGTACCTGATTTATAGTTTGCTAGAACTTCTTCCATGTTATAACTTCTCCATTATTTTGTTTCATTGCTCAGTTAATAGATATATTTCTTTTAATAATCTTTATTTTTAAGATAAGTAGAGAGTTTATTTTAAAATTTCTTACATATTGACTTGATTTCTGCTGTCCTTATTCATTAAAAAACTTGGTTGGTAGAACTGCTTGTATTACAAATTTTATCTGCTCAAATTATGGAAATATTTCTTTTCTTATATATTGCACAGAATAATGCAAAAGGAAATCTGAGGACAGCTTGACTCTTAGGTTTTTCTGTTTTTATGCATAAACAATTATTTTTTAAATATTTGAAATGTTATACTTTCTCAGGATATGTGTATATGTGGGCTATTTTCCCTTGAATCCATGGGCATGTGATGATCAAGTGAGCATACATACCCATATGCCAAGGTAAAGTTTCTTAAATAAACATATTTTTTCTAAAGACATCAACAATATTTTTGCAGTTGGTTTTTTATTTTTTATATTATTTTATTTTTTAAAATATAATGATTTTTATTTTTTTTCCATTATACCTGGTTTACAGTGTACTGTCAATTTTCTACTGTACAGCATAGTGACCCAGTTACACATACATGTATACATTCTTTTTTCTCACATTAATATGCTCCATCGTAAGTGACTAGACATAGTTCCCAGTGCTACACAGCAGGATCTCATTGCTAATCAATTCCAAAGGCAATAGTCTGCATCTATTAAAATTGTATAAAAATCTTATATTCTTTCATTCCCCCAATGGAGAATTAAATTTATCATATTGTCTTCTGGCATTTTTAGGCTCATATTTTGAAATTATAGAATAACGTATGATTGCTCTGTAATAAGAAATAAACAAATGTTGAAGATGACTAAAGCTAATGTCCCATTCAATCATCTAATAATGTATTCAATAGCATTTATGGAGCCAGAAATTATGCTTGCTATACATCAGTACTTGAGATACATTATTATAAAAAGAGAAAAAATATATCACTGATTTTGCAGAGCTTGTATTTTAGTGATCACAAAAATATAATTCAAACATATAAGTAAATTGGAATGTAGATTGTAATTGTACTGTATTAGTGAAGACATTCAAAGAAACAAGAAGTAGGGTGTGTTGTGCGAGCATGCATGCACGCGCACGCGTGCGCGCGTGTGTGTGTGTGTGTGGAGAGAGACAGAGAGAGAGAGAAATAGTAAGAAATTGGCTCATGAGATTATGGAGTCTGGCAAATTCAAAATCTGCAGAGTGGGCTGGTAGTCTGGAGACCCAGGGAAAATTTGAAAACAATTTTCAAGAAATTAAAAAACAATTGTTATTTTGTTTTCTTTGATGTTACAGTTTAAGTATGAGGGCCACTGGTTGGCAGAATTCTCTTTTATTTTAAGGAGGTGATAATTTTATTATATTTTATTATATATAAAAATATATAATATAATAGTTTAATATATAAAATATATATTATAAAAATATAATATGTATAATATATGTTATAAAAATAATATATATAAAATATATTATATAAATATAATGTATATATTATTGTATACATTCATATATTATATGAACATAATAAATATATATTTTTATTTATATATATTTAATATATTATATATTATACTTAAATATAATATATATTTAATTATATTCATGCCTTTAAATGATTGGATGAGTCTCATCCAAATTTTAGAAGGCAATCAAAAGTAGGAATACCATGAGGGTAGAAGGCATTCTATAAGCCAAAAGATGGATGTTTTAGCAGAAGCACTGCATGCAAAGAAGGCATAGCCATATTCAGAGTGAATGCCTCTTCCAATAAGAATAAAATATGCCCTTTTCATAACAAGAAGCAGTCCAGTGTGATCAACCTGCCACCAAGTAAGTGGCTATCACCTCAAGGAATGGTGCCATTTTATGAGGTCAACATTACCCTAATACAAACCACACAAGAATGCTAAAAGAATATAAAATTACAGGCCAATATCACTGATGATCAGAGATACTAAAATCCCAAACTAAATATTAGTGTACTGAATTCTAAAAGGATCATACACCGTGATCAAATGAGATTTACTCCAGGAATGCAAGGATAGTTCAACATCAACAACCAATCAATGTGATATACCACATTAACAAAAGGAAGAATAAAAAGCATGTTCATTTCAATAGATGTAGAAAAAAACATATGACAGAATTCAATATTTATTCATGATAAAACTCTTAATGAAGTAGGTATAGTGGGAACATGCCCCAACAAAATAAAGACCATCTATTGCAAGATCAAAGCTATTATCATATTTAATGGTAAAAAGCTGAAACCTTTTCCTCTAAAATCATAAACAAGGTAAACATGACCATTCTTGTTACTGCTATTCAACATCATACTTGAAATCCCAGCCAGAGAAATTTGGCAAAAAAAATTTTCCTAATTAAAGAGAGTAAATAAAACTGTCTCTCTTAGAAGGTGATTCATTTTACATAGAAAAATATTAAAGAATAACATCAAAAGCTATTGAACTAATAAACAAATTGAGTGAATTTGCAGGATATGCAATGTACCAAATTTATTTGAATTTCTCTACACTAATAACGAGCTATTATAAAGAGAATTTTTTAAAATCCCATTTACAATTGCATGAAAGTGAATAAAATAATTAGAAATAAATTTAACCAAAGAAGTTAATGACTTATACACTTAAATATAAAAGAAATACTGAAATAAATTCAAGGCAAATGAAATAAAGACATCCTGAGCTCATGGATTGGAAGAATTAGTATTGTTACAATGGTCATACTACCCAAAGCACTTAATGATAAAACACTGTCCCTATTTTAACTCCAGTTACACCTTTCACATAAATAGAACAAACAATCTTTCACTAAATAGAACAAAATAAATATAACATCTTTCATATAAATAGAACTCCTTCCACAAAAATAAAACAAACA
Organism: Phacochoerus africanus; assembly: GCF_016906955.1. Taxonomy (NCBI): domain Eukaryota; kingdom Metazoa; phylum Chordata; class Mammalia; order Artiodactyla; family Suidae; genus Phacochoerus; species Phacochoerus africanus. Next base: position 108,944,144 of record NC_062560.1, on the reverse strand, counting down.
CCCTTTGCAGAAATAGAACAAAAATTTATATGGATCCAAAAAGACCCTGAATAACCAAAGTAAACTTGAGAAATAACAAAGCTGGAGACATCACATGTCCCCATTTAAAACTATATTACAAATCTATAGTTATCAAAGCACTATAGTGATTGTATAAATATCACATAAATCAATGGAACAGGATAGAGAGCCTGAAATAAACTCACTCATATACAGCGAATTAATTTATGATGAAGGAGCCAAGAATATACAATGAGGAAATCATACTCTCTTCAATAAATAGTGTTGGAAAAACTACATCCATATGCAAAAAATGAAACTGGACCACTATCATACCAAAAAAAAAATCAACTCAAAATGGACTAGACTTGAATATAAGAACTGAAATCATAAAATTTCTAGAAGATAATGGGTTTAAGCTCCTTGACATCAGTCTTGGCAATTATTTTTTTGTGTTTGATACCAAAAGCAAAGGCAACAAAAGCAAAAATAAGCAGGTGGGATTACATCAAACTAAAAAGCTTCTGTATGGAAAGGAAACAACAAAATGAAAAGACAACCTATGAAATGGAAGAACATATTTTCAAACCACATATCTAATTAGGGGTTAATATGCAAACTATATAAAGATCTTCTAAAAACACAGTATTATATTTTTATCCTTATCAAAATATAATGGTGACTACTTTGGAAGTTTGTGAAATTTAGCTCTTTTTTGCTGTAATGAATAAATTTGTTCTTAGTTGAATTAGAATAATTGCTATAAAATTGGCAGTAGTCACTTCAATTCTGTTTTAAAAATGTGTTGTTATGTTGCAAGCCATACAGGACGTCCTAACAGACGATTGGATTAGGAAGATGTGGTATATATACATGATGGAATACTACTCAGACATAAAAAAGAAAAAATAATGCCATTTGCAGCCACCTGGATAGAACTAGAGACTCTCATCCTGAGTGAAGTAAGTCAGAAAGAGAAAGACAAATACCATATGATCTCACTTATATCTGGAATCTAACATATGGCACAAAAGAACCTTTCCACAGAGAAGAAAATCATGGACTTGGAGAATAGACTTGTGGTTGCCAAGGGGGAGGGGGAGGGAGTGGGATGGATGGGGTGCTTGGGGTTAATAGATGTAAACTATTGCTTTTGGAATACACTAACAATGAGATCCTGCTGTGTAGCACTAAGAACTGTGTCTAGTCATTTATGATGGAGCATGGTAATGGGAGAAAAAATAATGCATACATGTATGTGTAACTGGGTCACCATGCTGTACAGTAGAAAAAAAATTGTATTGAGGAAATAACAATAAAAAATTTTAAAAAATGTGTTGTTACTAATGGATTCTCCCCTAAATCTGTTGAGGAGTATTCAAGTTTTTATCAGTGTGCCCATGAAACCCTAATTCTACCATGGTTACCCTACTTTAAAGAAGCCTTAAACTCAATCATGGCTCTGAGTTAAAGCTCAAGGAAGATTTTTTCACAGTGAGTGTTAGACATTGTAACTGTTAATATACAGTTGTCCCTCTGTATACTCAGGGAATTATTTACAGTACTCTTTCCCTGTGGATAGCAAAATCCCAGGATGCTCAAGTCCTTTATATAAAATGGCATAGTTTTTGCACATAATCCTATATACTCTAAATCATCTTTAGATTACTTATAAATACTGAATACAATACAAATGTTATGTAAATATTTGTAAGTGCAGTATAAATGCTATGTAAATAATTGCCAGTGCACAGCAAATACAATTTTGGTTTTTGAAACTTTCTGGAATTTTTTTGAATATTCTCAATCTGTGGTCAGTTGAATCTGCAGAGACAGAAACTGTGGATACAGAGAGAAGACTGTAATAACGTATGTTGGCACAATTGCCTATGAAGAATTCTTTTGGTGGCCAAGTGTTACTTTTATTTCACTCAAAAGGTACGCCTATCATAGAACTGGAAGAAAAACACATTGCATGAATATCTGCAACAGACTGTATGTTTTTATTTTTTATATTGTTAGCCTTAGTAGTCTCTTATGATCCTTTACATTTCTGTGGTGTTGATCATATCTTCTTTTTCATTTACGATTTTATTGATTTGGACCCCCTTTTTTTTTTTCTTGGTGAGTCTGGCTAAAGATTTATCAATTTTGTTTATCTTTTTAAAGAACAAACTTTTAGTTTCATTCCCTTTTCTATTGTTTCTCAGTTTCTATTTCATTTATTTCTGCTCTGATCTTTATGGTTTTTTTCCCTTGACTAACTTTGGGTTTTGACTGCTCTTCTTTCTCTAGATGCCTCAAGTGTAAGGGTAAATTGTTTATTTGAGATTTTTCTTGTTTCCTGAGGTAAGCTTGTATCACTATAAACCTCCCTCTTAGATACTTTTTTGCTATGTTCCATAGGTTTTGGATCATCATGTTTTGATTTTCATTTGTCTCTAGGAATTTTTGACTTCCTCTTTAATTTCTTTGGTGATCCATTTGTTGTTTAGTAGCATATTGTTTAGCCTTTGTGTGCTTGTGGTTTTTGCATTTTTTTTCCATGTATTTGATTTCAATCTTGTGACAGTATCGTTGAAAAAATATGCTTGACAAATTTTTTTTTCTTAAATTTACTGAGACTTGCTTTGTGGCCCAAGACGTGGTCTATCCTGGAGAACATTCCCTGTGCACTCGAAAAGAATATGTAGTCTGCTGCTTTCAGATGAAATGCTCTAGAAATATCAATTAGGTCCATCTGGTCTTATATGTTATTTAAGTCCTGTGTTTCCTTATTGATTTTCTGTCTGAATGATCTGTCAATTGATATAAGTGGGATGTTAAAGTACCCTACTATTATTGTGTTACTGTCAATTTCTCCTTTTATGTGTGTTAATATTTGCCTTATGTCTTGTGGTGCTCCTATGCTTGATGCATATATATTTACAATTGCTATTTCTTCTTGGATTGATTCCTTGATTACTATAGTGTCCTTGTCTCTTATAACAGTCTTTATTTTAAAAGTCTATTTTGTCTGATTAAGTATTGCTACTCTGGCTTTCTTTTGATTTACATTTGCATGAAATAAATTTTATCATCCCCTCACTTTCAGCCTGTACGTGTCTCCAGATCTAAAGTGAGTCTCTTATAGAAAGCATATATATGGGTCTTATTTTTATATCCATTCAGCTACTCTATCTTTTGGTTGGAGCATTTACTCTGCTTATATTTAAGGTAATTATCAAGATATATATTCTTACTGCCATTTTGTTAATTGTTTTGGATTTGTCTTTGTAGGACTTTTCCCTCCTTCCTTCTTCTTTTGTTTTGATGACTATCTTCAGTGTTATATGTGGATTATTTTTCTTTTTTATGTATATCTATTATAGATTTTTCATTTGCAATTACCATGACACTTTGCCATGGCAATCAGAGAATAAAAAGAAATGAAAACTATCCAAGTTGGAAAGGAAGAAGTAAAACTGTCACTGTTTTCAGATGACATGATACTATACATAGAAAATCCTAAAGATGCTACCAGAAAACTACTAGAGCTCATCAATGAATTTGGTAAATTTGCAGATAAAAAATTAATACACAAAAAAATCACTTACATTCCTATACCCTAACAATGAAAGATCAGAAACAGAAATTAAGGAATCAATCCCATTTACCAACACATGAAATAGAATAAAATACCTAGAAATAAACTTACTGAAGGAGTCAAAATACCTGTACTCCCCAAAATATGACACAGATGAAAGAAGTTGAATATGACACAAACAGATGGAAAGAGGGTCCATGTTCTTAGACTGAAATAATCAATATTATTAACATGGCCATAGTACCCCTGTCAATCTATAGATTCCATACAATCCCTATCAAATGGCATTTTTCACAGAACTAGAATAAATGATTTTAAAATGTATATGAAAGCCAAAAGACACTGAATAGCCAAATGAATCTTTAGAAAGAAGAACAGAGCTAAAAGAATAATGCTCCCTGGCTATAGACTATACTACAAAGCTACAGTAAATGAAAGAGTATGATACTGGCAGAAAAAAAAAACAGACATATAGATGGAAAAGAATAAAGAGACCAGAAATGAACCCACATGCTTATGGTCAACTAATCTATTGCAAAGGAGGCAATAGTATACAATGGAGAAGTGACAGTCTCTTCAACAATGCTAGAAAAGCTGGACAGCTACATGTAAAATGATAAAATTGAACATTCTCCAACACCTTTTATTCTTAGCCTTTTTACTAACTACTGATGATACCGAGGCATAAGACAGGATTTTTTTGGCCATACCTGCAGCATGTGGAAGTTCCTGGGCCAGGGATTATACCCTGGCCACTGCAGTGACAATGCTAGATCCTTAACCCTCTGCACCACAAGGGAACTCAAAACAATTTTTAAAGCTTTTTCTAACTGAAGGTTTTTTTTTCCCCAGACAAAGCAGCTTTGAGATACGCCCAATAATAATCCAGATTTAAATACTTCTCTGTCTTAAAAAACCCAAAAGTAGGCATATCTTTCAGTAGTGTTTATAGTCTCATTAAGAAGGCCTTTCACCTTCATATGTCAGCTTTCACAAATGTTGATTCCAATGGCCTATGTGTCTTATAAGATTATTCTCAAGAATAATCTACAAGTTAGCTGCAGCAGTTTCTAGAATTCAATATAATCTGATTCTAAAGGTGAAAAACAACACAAAAATCAGATCCTAATTTATGCTGCCTCCTGGTTATTTATTGCAAAATATTTTTGAGCACTGGTGAAGTAATCCTAATATGAAAACTGATAAACTAGAGTGTAGCCTTTAGCCACTGAAAGATGATGATTATTTTTTTAGGAAGAACTGATGCAGAAGTTAGTACCCTATTTTTATCAGTTTCATGTGTGAACCATCAACTCATTACATGTGTCTAGTGAGGAAAAGTGTTTATTTTTAGTTTCTCTTCATGTAAGTCTCAAACTGGGAATTTCCTGTCACAATATCTTCATTATTAGTACTATATATATCTTCCCCACTGCGATGGAAAAGATTTTATTTTATGAGGCATTTTCAGATTTTAAAGTTTAACAATTGACTTTGGAAAGGAGGTGCTGTACTGGGGATCTGGAAAGAGTTTACTATTGTCCAATTGAAACAAACTCTCTGATTTGATGTTGCTGGTATAAATCTGTCTGATTCCCAGTTAGTGTATATCTGTCTGATGCTGTGTCATAGTTGATAAGAGAACCCATTATAAAGGACTGAAAACATTTAAAAAGTATATCAATATTAATAAAATCCAGAAACTGAATATATGTTATTATTATGTGTATTCTGTACACACTAATTTGTATGAGCTTGATGGAAGATGGATGATGGGAACTAGGTACAAAAATCTATGAGTTAATGCAATTAAATTATATTGTTGAGGATGGATAAAGTCTCAGTTATCAAGTATTTAATAGTAGTACAGATAATGCAAAAACTGAAAAGGGGTTCTGATTTAACTATGCATTTTCTGTGTAGCTTCACTAATGAAATTAATTGGTCTCTGGGAGATAGCACAACTGAGATGTCAAAAAGCTGTTTTAGCTTCCCAATCCAGAGTAGCATGGTACTTTAAATTACAATCTTTGAATAAAAGTAAGAGAAATTATATTAGAAGGATTGATTGAGGTAAATAAGTGAAATTGTGACAAACCTATGTCAAATAATTACATGTATCATCTGTGTGTATATCCTATGAGAATAAATTCTTTGCATTTACTTTCCTTGATAATTCCCTGCTTTGAACTTGATGTATTAGCCACACTTAAATCTCTTCTAACCTGTATCAGGAGTATGCTCTTTTCTGTCCTTGAAGCCACGTGTATTTTAAATTTCATTATTGATTACTTTTATTTTACTTATTTTGAGTTTGATATATGTCAGCTGTTTTAGTCCATTTGGGCTACTTTAACAAAAATACCATGGGCTGAGTAGCTAAAACCACAAACATTTATATCTCACAGCTCTGGAAGCTGGCAAGTCTACCCTCAGTGCACCCACAGATACAGTGTTTGATGAGGGTCAGCTTTGTGGTTCATAGATGGCCATCTTATTGCTTTATCCTTCCATGGTGAAAGTGGAGAACTTCGGTCTTTTCACTCCTAATAAAGTGAAGTACACTAATCCCATTCATGAGGGCCCCATCCTATGACTTAATTACCTCCCAAATGTTCCACCTCCAAATACATGCATATTGGGTACTTAGGTTTTAACACGTAAATTTGGGGGGGAACACAAATATTCAAAGCTTAGTACCAGCAAATGAAGGTCTTTCATAAATTAGGACTGTTATATTTATTATTTTCTAAATTTTGTACATAAACGTTGGAACAAATGTAGAGGCTTTTTCTACTTACAAACCAATATTGGGGGTTTTATCCATATTAAGTTTTCATCAAGATTTGGGCAACAAAGAATATTTTCCCCTACCCTGTTTTTCTTGTTGTTTGTTTTTAGGACCGCACCTGCAGCTTATGGAAGTTCCTGGGCTGGAGGTTGAATCGCAGATGCAGCTGCCAGCCACAGCTGCAGCCACAGCAACATGGAATCTGAGCCACATCTGCAACATATGCTGCAGCTTGCACCAATGCCAGATCCTTAACCCACTGAGCAAGAGCAGGGATTGAACCCACATCCTCATGGATACTAATAGGATACTAAGAATTTTTAAAACGAAGCATGGTAAAGTGAATAAATTCAAGAATGCCTTCCAAATTCAAATCCCAATAGGTATAGGAAATAGAAATATATGTATAGAAACAATATGTATATATGTATAGAAAATATATGTATAGAAACTCCTCACCTACTCTCTTAAATAATGTCTATGCGTGAGGCTTGAAGGAGTGTTGGTGTTTCCTGTGTTAGACTTTGTATGAGAGGTGATTACTGAAAATCTGAAAGATTTTTATTAAATCAGCAGGTAGAAATAGCAAGCAAAAGTCAGTGCTCTCTTACATGCTAAAATATACTGCCACATTTGAACTGTAGTACCTGCCTTACTGTGACACGGACATCTGAGTTAAAAGGGAAAGGACAGATCTGCTTTCACTGGATGCAGACACATCCTCCATACCCTTTACCTACAAGTGCAGTTATTAAAACACTGAGCCATTTTTGTATCTGCACATTATTCCAGTTTTGTTTTTTTGTTTTTTGTTTTTTGTTTTACAAAGTAAGCCCACTCACTCTGTGATAGAAAAGGTTGAAAATGGAGATTGGTTTTGGCAAAGACTTGTCTACTGCAAACTTCCTTAGTATCCACATCATATCCTGCCAGCTATACTGCAGGGAGCAAGCAGTTATCACACAAATGTGCATCCTCCAAGCCAGAATAAACACCTTGTTACTCTCCACCAAAATTACTTTTCTTGAAGGAAGAGAAAATAAATAGGGACAAAAAAAAAAGAAAAGAAAAAATGAGGAAAGGGGGTAATGAAATAAGCTTTTTCCAAGAAGGCAACAACCAGTAGTATTTTTTTCAGACCATTTTCTACTAGGAAAAAAAAATGTTATCTCGGCCATTAGGCTGAAGAGCCAATGACTAGGGTTTCAAGCTGTGAAAGGAAGCAGCAACTTGTACCAGGTAGAAATTCTTTCTGCCTCCTCTTTAATTTCTTTAAACCATTATTTCTCTGGTAAATCCTAGTGCTGACTCCTGGAGATCGGGTGTCTATCATCTACATTTTCCTGAATGAAAAAGCCCTTGGGGGAAACTTCATTACTAATGACCTTCAGGATATTTATTGGAAAAGAGAAGAGACTGCGCAATAAAAGGAGGCAGTCTCCATTTCTATTTTCTTGAGCAGAGGTGTGTGGCACATTAGGATGCAGCTGACAAAACTGCAGCTGTTGCCTATCTATGAACTCATGTCTCAAATTAGTAAAAATTAGCTCTTTTGCAATTATAGAAACAGCTGCTCTGCTTATTTAGGAACACTGTTGCAATAGCTTTTATAAAACGTATTGCCATATGTTTTGTTTTGAACAATAGGTGAAAGTGGATTAGGGTACTCAAAGATATGCTAAAAGTTAACATATTGTTTCAGTTTTCTGAACACTCTATGCATATTTCTTTCATAGTTTTTCAGCATTGAGTTTCTTTAGTGGAAGTTGTTTCTCTTAGAAAAGATTGATGTCTTTCCCATTTTCTGCTGTATACATTTAACAATATATGTATTGTTTCTATACATATATTTCTATTTCCTATACCTATTGGGATTTGAATTTGGAAGGCATTCTTGAATTTATTCACTTTACCATGCTTCGTTTTAAAAATTCTTAGATAGTGAACAATGTATTATAAAATTCTTAATTTGGTATTCAATTTTTTTTCTTAGCTTTCCTTTTCTTGATTTCAATACTTAATTTCACTCAAACCCTCAATTTATGTTTTAGGTTTAGGTTAGAGAAGAGAATTTTCAATCTGTATTTATTAAAATGGAAGTTTATTAGATTTGTAAAATTATTTATAAATGTAGTAATTCTCAATTTTCTAATATATACTTAATACTGATATTTTGGTACTTTAGTCAAAATTCTGAGAAGTTAGTAAACACTAGTAATTAATTTCAGAAATTAATATTATGTATTTTATAAATGCTTTCCACTTGTATAATTTAATGGCCAATCTATTATAAATGGTATGACTAATAAATACCCATACCAAAGAAGGACAATCAGGAATTTTATGATTCCTGGTCTAGTGAAATAATTAGTTTTGCAAAGGGAAAATGCTATGCTTTGGTTATAGGCATAGTTATATGGGCATATTGACTGATCCTGAGAACTTTTTGAGAAACACATGAATGTAAAATTCAAAACATAAATTACGATCTGCCATGTATTTTTCTAAATTGATTAGGTTTTAGCACAACAATCTAAGGAGAAAATCATATTTTTACTAGTAAACTAGGACAATTTTATACAAAAGCCATTGAGGAAATCATTGCATCCCCTAGTGTTATTTTTACCATCAATTTTCTCATATTAAGAGCAATTTTAAAAAAGAAGTATAGAAAGTTATGTTTATGGTTTTCTCATTTCAGTTGACTAAGTATTATTTATGACATCTTTGTGAGATGACCTCTGTTTCCTATGTAATATTTATGCCAGACAATTTATTTTATGGCTAAGATGAGTCATAGAAAAGTAAAAAATCATAACAGGGTTTTATTACACCTAATTGCTGGGCCCTTAGCTATCCTTTCCTGAAAATCACTCTATTCAAAACCCAAGTCTTGTCAGTGGTATAGAATGGAAATGCTATAAAATTTGGTTGAGATGATTGTTGTACACCTATAAATGGAATAAAATTCATTAAGTAATTTTAAAAAAAGAAACATCATTGACTGTTAGGAAATTTCTTGAGTTAGTCAATTCCTAGAGTGTATCTAGTTCTCGAATGAACTAAATCATCCCAGAAGTAAAGTCCGTATATATACATACACACACACACACACATATATATATACACACATATATAATTTATCACAAAACCACAGCACACTACCATACCTTATTACCCATCTTTACTTTGAACACTTCCAATGAAGGGAAATTCATTAGCTCTTGAAAAAAAGAAAATCTATGTTATTTTTGATAATTCGGGCTATTAGAAAATTTTGCTTTTTATTTAGCCACTTTTTCCCCTTCAAATTCTACTCATTTGTCCTAGTTTTGTTGTACGAGTTAACATAGAATAAATATAATCTTTCTTTCACACATAATTATTTTTTATTTTAATTTGTAAACATCGATCATTTATAAATTCATTTCTTGAAGCAATATCTGGAAATTTATTTTTGTCACATATACCAGATAGACCACATCTTCAATTTCTGCATGTTTTAGACTTAAATACACAACTTTATTTTTATTAAATTTTACATTGTTAGATTTAACCTCTGTTAGATTTTTTTTTTTTTGGCTGTGCCAGTGGCATGTGGAAGATCCCAGACCAGGGTTTAAATCCGCTCCACAGCAGTGACAATGCCAAATCCTTAACTGAACATCTTTTCATGTGCCTATTAGCCATCTGTATGTCTTTGGAAAAATTTCTGTTCAGGTTGTCTGCCCATTTTTAACTGGGATTTTTTTTTTAATAATGAGTTGTATGGGCTGTTTATATATTTTGAATACTAACCCCTTATCAGCCATAACATTTACAAATATTATCTCCCATTGGTTAAGTTGTCTTTTCATTTAGTCAATAGTCTCCCTTGCTGTGCAACAGCTTTTAAGTTTAATCAGCTCACATTTGCTTATTTTTGTTTTTATTTCTTTTGCCTTTAGACAGAGCCAAAGAAATATTGCTACAATTTATGTCAAAGAATGTTCTGTCTACGTTCTTATCCTGGAATTTTATGGCTTCAAGTCTTACATTTAGATATTTGATCCATTTTGTGTTTTCTTTATGTAGTCAGGAGATTTTCTAATCTCAGTTTTCCAACACCACCTATTTCATTCTTAAGACTTTAAAAACCTATGCAATTAGACAGACACAGTACACTTTACTTTTTCCCAACAAATCTATATTTAATGGAAAACTCTTTCCTTCCAGAGTTGAATTTCAGGCCTCTATCCTTCACTTGCTTTTTAGTTGAAATCCCCTTCATCAGATCAAGTCACTCAAAATATATATGCATGGCTGGTGTTATTTGATTCTTAGCTAATAGTCCGTTACTCAAGTGTCATATAAAAGTGATGACTCAAAGTTCCCGTAGTGGCACAGTGGTTAACGAATCGGACTAGGAACCATGAGGTTGCAGGTTCGATCCCTGCCCTTGCTCAGTGGGTTAACGATCCGGCATTGCCGTGAGCTGTGGTGTAGGTTGCAGACGTGGCTCGGATCCTGCGTTGCTGTGGCTCTGGCGTAGGCTGGCGGCTACAGCTCCGATTAGATCTCTAGCCTCTGGGAACCTCCATATGCCGCGGGAGTGGCCCTGGAAAAGGAAAAAAAAAAAAAAAGTTATGACTCATGACTCATATCACTAAAAGAGATGAGAATCATATTATTGTTTTCTTTGTGTTTTGTGTTTAATCTTGTTTTGTTGATATTGACACCCTTACCTGTGCTCAGTTTGTAAGGTTATACATACTCCTGAACAATAATTGAAGATATATCATTGTTTTACCTTTTTGCTACTCATTTTTCATTGATATTTGAGTATTTTTTCTGAGATAAATTGGAAGTGTAGAAATGTAGTATATCTAAAATTTTGAGTATTTCTGTTAGACTCAAAATCTCAGAAGTAATGACTTTGTGGCCCCATATTTTCTTCTTTTTAAACTAGAGTAAGATTGGAATTTTAAAGCAGAAAGTTTAATTGTTGTTTTTCACATTCCCTTAAAGATATTTCCTATGGTTCTTCTAGCTGTAGTGTTTATTCCACCCGAATTCAGAAGAGGGAGAAGCAGTCTTGGTGTTTGACAAACTTCTCAAGTATTCCATCACAGCACAGAAATACATTCAGAAAGGCAGTATATCTCCCTATTTGCCATGTCATCCCCTTAAATATCCTTTCATATCACTTGGCAGAGAGACATCTACCACCTATATATTTTTTTAAAACTTGCTAAGACATATGGTGTATCCTTACTGTTCTGTGCAAAATGAGATGTGTACTTTGAGTGTCTTTCTATGAAAAAATCTGAGGAATTTTCTTATTACATCTTCGAAATGAATTGGACACTTTGACGTGGAGAGAGAGAGTAATACTGAGTTAGTAATAATTAAATATGTGATATTATGCAATGAGTAAATAAATATCTATAAGAATTGAGGCTTATGAACTTGTTTTTAGTCATTAAATACCAAGCTTTGTTTGGTAGCACTCCATTTGAATTATTTAATAAATCTACTGGCAGAACTTTTAAATAGTATGTAAAGACTAAATTTGATATAATATTGCATCAAGACTGTAGACTAGGTAGTGATATAAATAATAGAAATGATGTGTTTATAGTTTATTGTGACAGAAAATTTCCTGGTAGACCTCAGCAAATTCTCAGAGTTATTCTGGGAATCATTCCAATTTATCTTTTTCTAGCACTTTATGAATTCCAAAAATGATTTTACAGTTGTTGGCTTGTTACTTGTTGACTAATATGAGACATATGCATAAACACACTTGGATTTATATGGTAATGAATCATGGCATTAGAAGAAACCCTCAGATACCACCTTGTACTTTTCCTTGCTCCTAGACATTAAATAGAAAGAAAAAAAGTAATTTTTAGAAATAGAGGGTTCAGGGGAAAGGGGTTAGTGAAAAATCACCAATATGCATTGGTTTTGCTTTTTAATAGGCTTATTATACATTATTAATAATTCTATTTTATCCATAGGCATTCATCCAATCACATTGAAACTATTTTTCAAAGATAATCCAAAGCAAGGGTAGTTCATTAATGGTAGCCAAATTTGGTTGTAGAAAAGCAGGAGGTGGTTTTCAATGTAGATTTAATTGACCAAGCTAAGGTCTCTTTCATGTCTGTTTGATACAAAATTTAATAATATTTCATACACTTTTCTTATTACAGTTGACTTTTTTTTTTTTGTCTTTTGTCTTTTTGTTGTTGTTGCTATTTCTTGGGCCGCTCCTGCGGCATATGGAGGTTCCCAGGCTAGGGGTTGAATCGGAGCTGTAGCCACCGGCCTACGCCAGAGCCACAGCAACGCGAGATCCGAGCCGCGTCTGCAACCTACACCACAGCTCACGGCAACGCCGGATCGTTAACCCACTGAGCAAGGGCAGGGACCGAACCCGCAACCTCATGGTTCCTAGTCGGCTTCGTTAACCACTGCGCCACGACGGGAACTCCCACAGTTGACATTTTGATAATGATTTTTGTTTCCTATCTCTCCTGTGTACTTTAGACTCAAAAATGTATTCATCAGTCTATTCTCCAATCCCAGGGCTTACCTCTTCTGTTTTATGCTTATTTTGCTGGGGGTTTATGAACTATAATTTAAGTCTCGTTTGTACTGCCTTCATTATGTTATTGAGCTTTGTTTATAGCTTTCGGGAATTTCCCCACCCACTCAAAACTTCATCCTCTTACTGTTTCTCTTCACCATCTTTGCCAGTAGTTGACCATAATTGGCATCTCTTTCATGAGACATCTATTAGCACCAGTGTAATTGCTATCTTGTTGTTTCCATAATCACTCAATAATTTATTAGTCGTCTCAATAATCAATGATGTATATGCTACTATAACATAATTTTTTATCACACTGAAAAATTTACATAGTTCCTCGTTTTCTGCAAGACAGTCGATGACTCTAAAGCCATCAAACCTTATATCTAAAATCCTTTTGATAATGTGGCATTTCTCACTCTGCAGAAAAGCATTATAATACTCATTTGTTTCCTTCATCACTCCATTAAAATTTATTTAGTGCCTTCCATATTTCAGATACTGTACTATGCAATGAAGATATAATGGTGAGGAAGACAGGCATAGTCCCTATAATCATACATCTTGTGGCTTATTGGGAAAGCTGACAAATAAGCAATATCTATGGTATATAATAAATGTTAAGATTCAAGTAAGCTGATGGTAGTATATAGGAGAACAATCTCTTAGGTTATGAATTAATTTTAAGTCACAAGCGTATAATATGTATATAGTAGCAGGCTAAAAATTGGCCATACAAATATATGTGTATGTGTGGAGAAAACTGCAGATTTGTATTGCTTTGCATTTAGCAAGTTGCTACTTCTAAACAACAAAAAAATTATATATAAACTTAAAAACTCTCCAATAATAAAGTAAATAATAAAGTACATTTTTTTTACCATAGCCAAGCTAGAAGTTTTCCAAATTTTCATTTGAGTTGATGGAGCTTTATTTTATTGCATTATATTTCATCATTCCTCCCTTTTGTACAAATGTTCATTGATTCTAGTAGCAGTAGTGTCTTACATTTATGCTTTCAATAATTTCAGAATATTTTATCACCTTTTGTCTCATTTTACCCTTGAAATAACACTTGGATATGGTAGATTGTGTTATCTTCATTTGACAAATGAGAGAATGAGGACACAGTGACTCAAAATACTTATAGAGAGTCCAAATAAATTGATGGTGGACTTGGAATTTTGGTTACTTATTAACACTGACACACACCTAGAGTAGCTTAAGAAGTGTGTTTTGCATAGTATGCAAAGCCCATAGCTCTTGTCTTTGGAGAGCTCTCATTAGAAGAGGAGCTAAATTTCTTTCTTTTTTTGAAATGAGAATCTTCCATGGCCTGCAGCTCATAGCACTTCTGTGGCAGGGAAGTGATTATTATCCTCATTCTCATACAGCTGTAATACAAGTACATTTGCAGCTACTGATAGCCTCATCATTGTACATACATGCCTGATGATTTCTGTGTTCCATTCTTTGCTTCATTAAAATATCTGGGACATGATTTGTACACAAACAATAAATGTCACCAAAGCATGAGTATGCTACTGATTGATATAAAGCTATGGATGCCTTTAAAAAAAATCAGAACCGACAATAGATGACAATGCCCCATTTAGAGGATGCAATAAGGCAAAGGGGATGAGAAGAGAACCATGTCAACAGAAGGAATTAATACTTTTAAATTTAAGAAGAGGCCCTTGTAATTGGCAATATTTCGGTACCCATGTAATTGGCAATATTAAGTTTGTGCTCAAGCAAAAATACTCTACCAGTATTAAGCTGCCTTGGGCTGTTAAGGTGAAGTTGAAGGCGAAGGCAAAGTGAAGGTGGAGGTGAATAAAGTCAAATCCTGATGAATCAAATATCCTCTTACCATTTTTATCATAACTTGCTGTTTAGTTTTGTTTCTTTGTCTATAGAGAAGGATGCCTTAGGAATAGAGGTTTTTATATCATTTAATTTAAAGGATGGTAATTTTATTGTGACCTCTAGCTCCTCTTAAGATATTCAAATCACTAAAGACATACAATTTAATAGTAATTCCTGGAAGAATAACATAAACTTTATGATTTTAAGAATTATACATCTTTTCGATAGGTTCCCATAGGTCTGCCCTTGTTAGAAACTCTTTCTTTCTTTCTTTCTTTCTTTCTTTCTTTCTTTCTTTCTTTCTTTCTTTCTTTCTTTCTTTCTTTCTTTCTTTCTTTCTTTCTTTCTTTCTTTCTTTCTATCTTCCTTTCATTAATGCTTTCTTTATCACTTTAAATGCCCTGCTCCATAGAACTAATAATATTTAGCATAACTCCTTTGAAAGAGTATAAGATTACTTGATGTTTGCTTGATAATTTGACAATCTGGAGCATAAGAGGAGGGAGAGAGAGACAGATTGAGAGAGATATTGACTGAGAAGTTTCACTACCAAACATCTAAAGAGGGTTCACAGTATTATGGCCAAAAAGCTTATAAAAATTATGGGTTTCATTCCTTATAGTTTATCATGTACAATCTTACATGCAATTCATGTAGATAATTTATAAATAAAGACTACAAGGTATTTAAGGTTAAAGGCAAAGTTAATTAATGTTTATATTAATTCACCATCGGTCATTTTTAAATAACTATACAGTAAGACTTTTAGATATCAGCAATGTGGTATGTATGTACCAGAGCAGAATATCCTACTTCTCCCCCCTCCCGCCCCTTGGCTATTACTCTTTTTTTTTTTACATAATGATTTTTATTTTTTTCCATTATAGCTGGTTTACAGTGTTCTGTCAATTTTGTATTCTACAGCATGGTGACCCAGTTTCACATACATGTATACATTATTTTTTCTCACATTATTATGCTCCATCATAAGTGACTAGAAATAGTTCCCAGTGCTACACAGCAGGATCTCATTGCTAATCCATTCCAAAGGCAATAGCCTGCATCTATTAACCCCAAGCACCCCATCCATTCCACTCCCTACTTGATTATTATATTAATAAGGATTTTTAGGTTCAAGCAACACTTCTGATTAATTTAAGAAGAAAATATCACTTGTGAGGATATCTGACAGTTCAAAGGATTTCCAGAAAGACAAGAGAATCAGGATTAGAGTCTATGTGGCCAGTAAATATGCTCCAAATAACGCCACAATATTCAATTTATAAAGATAACATTGTTAATGCCACTGGCCACTGACATCACAGCTTGCTACAGTCACTAACACTGAGTAATGCTACTGCTGAGTGGCAGAACTGCTGCCACTCCAGGACCTAGACATTGGATATACCCACTGCCACTACTGTGCCATCAACACAATCAGTTCTGCTTGGCTTCGCTTCTTCTAGCCCCTGTTTCCTATTCAAAATCTGAAATAGTGGATATAATTTGTCAATGTTAAGTCTTGCTCCCACACCCTAGCTTCAAGTGAATCTGAGAAAGTGAATATCTGGCATTTAAAATCTTTGTAATAAGAGAAAATAAACATTCCCAAACATACAGCGTTTGTCAGCATTCAACAAGAGTGACAGTTTACAATGGTTGCTAATTCTGGTCATCTGAAGGTCATTTAGTGTATTTATTCTCAAGAAAATGTAATGCATATAAATTCAGAATCTACTTCCATTCTTAAGAGAGAAGCCTTAGTTAATTTATGTTGATTTAATTATCACTTATATGCCCCTCAGAATTGGCGTTATCCAGAATTACTTAACACCACTGACACATTCTATCACCACTTGTAATATTATGTAACAACCTTATGGGAAATTACTCTTTCCAGCTGAAAATGCAGTACAACAGGCTTTCTTCTGCTACAATGACCTTTCAGCCTATGCAAGACTAATGCACTTATTTCAGTTAATTTAGTGTAGAGGTAGGAAAATTTAATATCAAAATTGTGAGGGGATAAGAAGCAAAATAAAAGTACTAACTTTAACTTTCCCTTAAATTCATATGGGAAGACATCCAGTAACTTAGGCTTTCTCAAAGAGATCATGGGAAAACCCATGAATACTTTTCCCACTCCAACTGTGGCTCTCCTTTCAGTTTTGTACTCATATCTTAAAAGCATTCTTTTATTCAAGTATTTCAATCAAAAATACTATCCCTATCCCTAAAAAAATTCTGCCCCTTTCCAAAGGCAAAAAAAAGAGTTTTTGTCTCTGTATCCTTACTAAATCCTACAGTTTGACTTTTGAATAGTGTCTTACTCTCTTACAGCTGTGGTAATAAAATAGCACAGACTAGGTGGCTTATAAACCACAGAAATTTACTGCTTACAGTTTGAAGGCTGAAAGTCTAAGATCCAGGTGCCAGAATGATTGGGTGAGTGTCCTCCTACAGGTTCTAGAACTGTCACTGAGGCCTCACAATTGAAGAAGCTAGAGAGCTCAGAGAGTCCTCTTTTATACGAGCAAAAATCCCATTTATGAGGGTCTACCCTCATGACTTTATCACCTCTTAAGGGCCCCACCTCCAAATAGCATCATATTGGGCATTAGGATTTCAGTATATGAATTTGGGGGAGACAGAGACATTCAAACCATTGGAAATTATACCCCCGGGAGCCTCACATGGCGTCATCGGGATGGGCATTAATAGTTCTTTCTGGAGTTCCTGTCGTGGCGCAGTGGTTAACGAATCCGACTAGGAACCATGAGGTTGCAGGTTCGATCCCTGGCCTTGTTCAGTGGGTTGAGGATCCGGCATTGCTGTGAGCTGTGGTGTAGGTTGCAGACACGGCTCGGATCCCGCGTTGCTGTGGCTCTGGCGTAGGCCGGTGACTACAGCTCGGATTCGACCCCTAGCCTGGGAACCCCCATATGCCATGGGAGCAGCCCAAGAAATAGCAAAAAGACAGAAAAAAAATAGTTCTTTCTAAGATTCTTCAATAATGATTCGATTTTCAGTGTCTCAAAGAGCAGGAATTCTCAGCCTGATAATTCATTTTTTATTTGACCGATTAAATTCGCACATTCCTTAAGGTAAAACATTTTTTTCTTTCTTTTCATCAAAAATAGCACAGTCTAAATCCATGTTGAAGGAAAAGTATCCTATAAGCAAGGTTTTGGTTCGGTTTTGAGGTAAACATGTGTCTCTTACAGAGCTAGGAAATATCCTCTGTGCCTGAAGTAATCAGAAAAGTGTCATACAAGCTTCTTTATTTCCTCAGGGAATGCTGCTAGCCTCAATTCAGTGTTTTTCATAAAATCGAGAAATGGCAGGTAGAGTTCCTGCAATTGTTCTCACAACACATCATCCCTAAAAATCAAGTATTTATAACAATAAAGAAGAATCAGCAAATCGATGTTATGCCTAATTTTACAGATAGACCCAGCTAATTAAGTCCTTGTATTAACACTAAGGACCGCTAGGGCTAGAAAGTTTCTCAAGAGATAGTCAAGTCCCAAATTTCTTTTAGATATAAAAATGCAAAGGCTTATCAAAGAAGTGATTCGTCTGTCTCAGCCAGAAAATATATTTACAGTTCAAAAGCACATGCTAAATTACAAATCCTGAATGCAGTAGTAGGAACCCATTATATCCAAATAACATTATAGCCTCTGTTAGCTAACCATATAGGTATGCTTAAATAGTTTTAAGTGAATAGTCCTATAGCACTATCATAAATTAGCTAACATTTAATATTTTATAGCTAAATACATATTTCTCATATTCTATGTATACAGAAAATACTGAATAACAAGTGAATTAAAGATATGCTGATGGGCAATGATTTTAAATATCTTCTGGAGATGGGAAAATAATTGGAACATTTGGATTTATTATTTATTTTTATTCCACGGAATTGCAGGTTTCCAGAAGAAAATACAAATTCCTTCCTTGTTTTCATGTAGTTTAAAATTAGCATACAAAAATTTATGTTTTAACTCTGCCCTATCTGGAAACCAAAATACAAATCAAATCCATAATTATAATGTGTCTTAAGTGCTCATTGAATACCCATGATGACTGTGATGAACCTTAAAAATATTCAGAAGAAATATGGAGTGTTTATATTTACCATATGATATCAGAGCCTTGGTTAATAATAGAGATAAAGATAGAATAAGGAGTAAAAAATATTCTATTTTCTAGAATAAAGAGAAACATATGGTTATATATTAGTTTGCGAAAGAATTCTATTATTTGTTGAAGGAAATACCTTTTTAAGTTCTTTTTTCCTCACGACTTAAATTAATGGAGTTTATATACAAGAGCTCATAATAATTCCACTGTGGAGGAGCAATAATTTTACAAGGCAATTTTCTTAGTACTTTTGTTACAGTAAAATATTGTTCTAAATTATAAGGTAGGCTCAATTGACTAAAAAAAAAGAGTAGAATATTCTTCTAAGTATTAGGGTATATCTCCATTACAAATTTTAAATGGACATTAAAATAAGCATTAAAAAATTCATGAATTGCTAAAATAATAACTTTATTTTATTTTTTGTCTTTTCTAGGGCTGCACCAATGGCACATGGAGGCTCCCAGGCTAGGAGTCTAATCGGAGCTGTAGTTGCCAGCCTATGCCACATCCACAGCAATGCAGAATCTGAGCTGCATCTGCGACCTACACCACAGCTCATGGCAACGCCAGATCTTTAACCCACTGAGCGAGGCCAGGGATTGAACCCACAACCTCATGGTTCCTAGTCGGATTTGTTAACCACTGAGCCATGATGGGAACTCCTAAAAAAAAATAACTTTAAAATACTACCTTATGAACAGGTATCCTTGGCTGTTTTCTCACTCTCTCTTCACTCACCCACCTTTTCTCTTTTTTTGAAAATTCAATAGGCCAAACTGGGATTTTAAAAGGGTTTTGACTTTCTCTTTCTGACTTACTTCACTCATTATGAGAGTCCTAGTTCCATTCATGTTGCTGCAAATGGCATTATTTTGTTCTTTTTTACGGCTGAGAAGTATTCCAGTGCTGAGAACTATGTCTAGTCACTTATGACAGAGCTTGGTAATGGGTATAAAAAGAATGTGTATATGTATGTGTAACTGGGTCACCATGATATACAGTAGAAAAATAATTGTATTGGGGAAATAGCAATAAAAAAAATAGGAGACGGGATTAAGATGGTGGAATAGAAAGACTGGAACTCAACTTCTCTCCTAAAAACAACAAAACTACAACCAAATGCTGAGCAATCTTCAACCAAATGGACCAGAAACTTTCAAAAAGATATCCTATTTCAGGAGACAAAGACAAGGCCACATCAAGAGGTAGGAGGGGTGATTTCATGATATAAACAACCCCATACCTCCCTGGTGGGAAGCCCCACAGACTGGAAAGTTACTGGTTCACAGAGACTCACCTACAAGAGTGAGAGTTCTGAGCCCCACATCAAAACTCCCACATGTGGGGATCTGGCACTGGGAGAAAGAGCCCCTGGAGCATCTGGCATTGAAGGCCAGTGGGGCTTTTGTGCAGGAGCTCCACGGGACTGGGGGAAATGGAGACCCCATTCTTAAAAGGGATACACAGACTTTCATGTGCACTGGGTCCCAGGGCAAAGGAAATTCTCCACAGGATTCTGGGTCAAACCTGACTGCAGTTCTTGGAGGACCTCCTGGGAAAACAGGGGTGAATGTGGCTTGTTGTGGGGGAAGGGAATTGGAAGCAAACCTCTTGGGAATATTCATCAGCATGCATTTCTCTGGAGGTGGCCATTTTGGGAAAATCCAGCCCATCAGCGCTGAGAAGCCTCAGGGCAAACAACAATCCAGGTGGGATCACAGCCCCACCCAACAGTAAATAGCCTGCCTAAAGACCCCCCCCAGGTACACATCCACCTCTAATCTCACCCAGAGACAAAGCCCCACTCACCAGAGGGATAGGAATCAGCTCCAACCACGAGTGGGCAGGCATCAGTCCCTCCCATCAGGAAACCTATAGTAAGACTCTGTACCATTTTCAGCCACAAGGGGGACAGGCATCAGAAGTAAGAGAGGCTATAACTCTATTATCTCTAAAAAGGTCACCACACCAAGAACCTATAAAATGAAAAGACAGAGAACTATAACTCAGATGAGGGAGAAATAAAAAACCCCAGAAAAACGGCTAAGCCATGAGGAGATTGTCAGTCTCCAGGAAAAAGACTTTAGACTGTCGATGCTGAAGATGATGCAAGACATTGGAAATAAACTGGAGGCAAAGATGGATAACTTACAGGAAACAATGACCAAAGAGATACAAGATATAAAACTTAAGGAAGAAGAGATGCAAAATACAATAACTGAAATGAAAAATTCATTAGAAGCAGCCAACAGCAGAATACAGGAGGCAGAAGAATGAATAAGCCAGGTGGAGGACAGATTAGTGGAAATTACGGATGTGGAATAGAAATGAGAAAAAAGATTGAAAACAAATGAAGAGAGTCTCAAAGAACTCTGGGACAACATTAAACGCACCAACAGCCGTATTATAGGGGTGCCAGAAAGAGAAGAGAGAGAGAAAAGGAAAGAAAAAATATTCAAAGACATAACAGCCAAGAGCTTCACTAACATGGGAAAGGAACCACTTACCCAAATCCAGGAAGCATGAGTACCATATAAAATAAACCCAAGGAAGAACACCCCAAGACACATATTAATCAAAGTGACCAAAATTAAAGACAGAGAAAATATTGAAAGCAGCTAGGGAAAAGAAACTAATAACAAAAAAAAAAGGGGAACCTTGATAAGGTTATTGGCAGATTTTTCAGCAGGAACTCTGCAGTCTAGAAGGGAGTGGCATGATGTACTTAATGTGATGAAAGGTAGAAAACTCCAACCAAGATTACCCAGCAAGGCTCTCATTCAGATTTGAAAGAGAAATCAAAAGCTTCACAGATAAGCAAAAGCTAAGAGAATTCAGCAACACTAGACCAGCTTAACAACAAATACTATAGGAACTTTATCTAGGCAGAAAAGAAAAGGCCACAACCAGAAACAAGATACCACAAATTACAAGGTACACCAGTAAAGACATATATACAGTAAAGATATAAAATTATCCACACACAATTATGCCACCAACATCAGAAATCATGAGAAGAGGGGGGTACAAATGCAGGACACTGGAGGTGCACTTGCAATTTTGAGACCAACAACTTACTCTGGTATAAATATAGACTCTTATATCAAAACTTCAGAGCAACTGCAAACCAAATATCTACAATTTATACACAAACAAATAACAAAAATCAACTCAAATACAACACTAAAGATAGTCATCAAACCACAAGAGCAAAGAACAAGAGAAGAAGGGAAGAAAAAAAGAGCAAAAAAGAAATCCAAATCAACTAATAAAATGGCAATAAGAATATACCTTAACTGTTAATGGACTAAAGGCCCTAATCAAAAGATGTAGACAGACTGGATGGATACAAAAACAAGACCCGTATATGTGCTGTCTTCAAGAGACCCATTTCACTTCTAGGGACACATACAAATTGAAAGTGAGAGGACAGAAAAAAATATTGCATGCAAATGGGAATCAAAAGAAAACTGGAGTAGCAACACTCATATCAAACAAAATAGACTTTAAAATGAAGACTATTTTAAGAGACAACAAAGGTCACTACATAATGATCAAAGGATCAATCCAAGAAGAAAATATAACAATTTTAAATATCTATGCACCCAACATAGGTTCACCACAATATATAAGGCAACTGCTAACAACCTTAAAAGGACAAATTGACAATAACACAATAATAGTGGGGGACTTTAACACCCCACTTACAGCAATGGACAGATCATCCAGACAGAAAATCCCTAAGGAAACACAAGCCCTGAATGAAACATTAGACCAGTTGGACTTAATAGATATTTATAGTACATTCCATCCAAAAGCAACAGAATACAAATTCTTCTCAAGTGCACATGGAATATTCTCTAAAATTGTTCACATCCTGGGCTACAAATCAAACCTTGGTAACGTTAAGAAAATTGAAATCATATCAAGCATCTTTTCCGACCACAACGCTATATGTCTGGAAATCAGCAACAAGAAAAAAAACTGCAAAAAACAGCATGCTACTAAAAAACCAATGGATCACTGAGGAAATCAAAGAGGAAGTTTAAAAATACCTAGAAGCAAATGACAACAAAGATAAACACTCCAAAACCTATGGGATGCAGCAAAAGCAGTTCTAAGAGGAAAGTTTATAGCAATACAAGCCTACCTCAGGAAACAAGGAAAAGCTCAAACAAATGACCTAACTTTACATCTAAAGCAGCTAGAGAAAGAACAGATAAGACCTAAAGTTAGTAGAAGGAAAGAAATCATAAAAATCAGAGCAAAAATCAATGAAATAGAAACGAAGAAAACCATAGAAAACATCAAAGAAACAAAAAGATCAAAAAAATTGATAAACCCTTAGCCAGACTTATCAAGAAAAAAGAGGACTCAAATCAATAAAATTAGAAATGAAAAAGGAGAAGTAACAACAGACATCACAGAAATACAAAGGATCATAAGAGACTACTACATGCAACTATATGCCAATAAAACGGAAAACCTAGAAGAAATGGAGAAATTCTTAGAAAAGTACAATCTTCCAAGACTAAACCAAGATGAAATAGAAAAGATGAATAGACCAATCACAAGTACAGAAATTGAAACTGTGATGAAAAAACTTCCAACAAGCAAAAAGTCCAGGACCAGATGGCTCCACAGGCGAATTCTATCAAACATTTAGAGAAGAGCTAACACCTATCCTTCTGAAATTATTCCAAAAACTCTCGCAAAGGAAGGGACACTCCCAAACTCATTCTGTGAGGCCACTGTCAACCTGATACCAAACCAGACAAAGATACCTCAAAAAAAGAAAATTACAGGCCAATTATACAGATGAACATAGATGCAAAAATCTTCAACAAGATACCAGAAAACCGAATCCAACGATACATTAAAAGGATTGTACATCATGATCAAGTGGGATTTATCCAAGGGATGTAAGGATTCTTCAATATCTGCAAATCAGTGTGATACACCACATTAACAAACTGAAGAATAAAAACTATATGATCCTCTCAGTAGAAGGCAGAAAAAGCCTTTGACAAAATCCAACACCCATTTCTGATAAAAACCCTTCAGAAAGTGGGCATAGAGGGAACCTACCTCAACATAATTAAGGCCATATATGACAAACCCACAGTGAACATCATTCTTAATGGTGAAAAGCTGAAAGAATTCCCGGGAAACTGGACAGCCACATGTAAAAGAATGAAATTAGAACACTCCCTAACACCATACACAAACATAAACTCAAAATGGATTAAAGACCTAGATATAAGCCCAGATACTATAAAACTCTTAGAGGAAAACATAGGCCAAACGGTCTCCAACATAAGCAACAGCAACATCTTCTCAGATCCACCTCTTACAGTAATGACAGTAAAAACTAAAATAAACAAATGGGACTTCATTAAACCTAAAAGTTTCTTCGCAGCAAAGGAAACCCTAATCAAAATGAAAAGACAACCCAAAGAATGGGAGAAAATTTTTGCAAATGAATCAACTGACAAGGGATTAATCTCCAAAATTTATAAACACCTTCTGCAGCTCCATAATCTAAAATATCATTTATTTTGTTGAACTAATCAAAGAGTTGATGTCACAGGGCAATCATGGCAAATGGGGTAAAAGGTCTGAATTCCAAAGAGATAACCTTTTCAGTAAGAGACCTGTGATATAGAAATTCTATCCTCTGAGGCAGAGCAGTCCTGGTCAGGGGCTAGAAATGGAGGCTATGGATAGAAGAGAGTGCTAACTACACAAATTTTAAATGTTGAACTATTTTTTAAAAAGTAGCATAGAAAATATTTTGCAATGATAAAATGTTTTAAATCTTGACTGTGATAGATATTATGTTATAGTGTTTGTCAAAATTCAGAAAACTACATCTAAAAAGTATTTTAGTATATGTAAAGTATACTTCAATAAACTGTTTTTAAAAAAACAAAATAATTATTATTAGAATATTAGTAATAAAGGGTTGCTATCACCAAACTTGGAAGAGGTTTGAGCAAATGCTTTAAATATATACATATTTATAATATATATAAATTATAATATATATTTATTATATATAATGAATTAATTATCAGAAGTTTTTACTTTTGTTTTATGTATGTGAAGAGATTGGAATATATTTTCTTGACTGGGGAATTAGTTCAACAGGTGTTTGATGAGCAACTTACATTTACAAAGCTGTATACCATATTTATTAAGTGCTTTTAGTTCTCATTTAATTGTAAATACACAGCTGGGATATGTTTATAACAGAAGATAGTGTATTTTACTTGGATCTTAATTTATAAAGGTGACTGAACAATGATACAGAGAGGGTAATTCCACTGAAAGAAGATTTTAAAACCAGTTCCTCCAGGAATGGGAGGCACACAGGCCTTGCAGGATGACACAAAGCCTATCACATGAAGAAGTAGGTAAGCAGACAAAAGGAATTGGGATTCTGCCCTTACGTCTATGGTGGCAGGAAGTAAATAGTTGGAAATGTCTGTTACTGGATAATAAGGGGAAACAGGTAGGCCAGGGTCACTGCTTGGGGAATTGTAGTATGCCTTTCTCACTCTGTGAAAGCTACTTTGCAGTGAAGATACTAATGACTTTGGTTATTGGTCTGGCCCCATGACCTAGCAAACTTATGAAGAGTTTAGGGATAGGAGATGGGATTAAGATGGCAGAATAGAAGGACTGGAGCTCAACTTCTCTCCAAAAAACAACAAAATTCACAACTAAAGACTGAGAAATCTCCACCCAAATGGACCGGAAACCCATACCTTACTCCAGAAGAAAAAGAGGAGGCCCCATCCACAGGTAGGAGGGGTGATTTCATGATATAAACAACCCCATACCTCCCGGGTGGGAAGCTCCACAGACTGAAAACTAACTGGCTCACAGAGACTCACCTACAGGAGTGAGAGTTCTGAGCTCCACAGCAATCCCTCACATGCTGGGATCTGTCACTGGGAGAAAGAGCCCCTGAAGCATCTGGCATTGAAGGCCAGTGGGGCTTGTGCATGGGAGCTCCACAGGACTGGGGGAAACGGAGACCCTATTCTTAAAAGGGATACACAGACTTTCATATGCACTGGGTCCCAGGGCAAAGGAAATTCTCCACAGGATTCTGGGTCAAACCTGACTGCAGTTCTTGGAGGACCTCCTGGGAAAACAGGGGTGAATGTGGCTTGTTGTGAGGGAAGGACACTGAAGGCAAAGCTCTCAGGAATATTCAGCAGATGCCTTTCTCTGGAGGTGGCCATTTTGGGAAAAGTCTGGCCCCACCCGTCAGTCAGTGCTGAGAAGCCCCAGGGCAAACAACAATCCAGGTGGAATCACAGCCCCACCCCTCAGTAAACAGGCTACCTAAGGAGCCTCAGGCACACAGCAGCCCCTAATCCCATCCAGAGACTAAGCCCCACCCACCAGAGGGAGTAGAATCATCTCCACCTACCAGTGGGCAGGCATCAGCCCCTCCCATCAGGAAGCCTACAGCAAGCCCCCCATACCGACTTCAGCCACAAGGGGGGCAGACACCAGAAGTAAGAGAGGCTACAGCTCTATTATCTATAAAAAGGTCACCACACCAAGAACCTATAAAAATGAAAAGACAGAGAACTATAACTCAGATGAGGGAGAAATAAAAAACCCCAGAAAATCAGCTAAGCCATGAGGAGATTGTCAGCCTCCAGGAAAAAGACTTTAGACAGTTGATGCTGAAGATGATGCAAGACATTGGAAATAAACTGGAGGCAAAGATGAATAACTTACAGGAAACAATGACCAAAGAGATACAAGATATAAAACTTAAGGAAGAAGAGATGCAAAATACAATAACTGAAATGAAAAATTCATTAGAAGCAGCTAACAGCAGAATACAGGAGGCAGAAGAATGAATAAGTGAGGTGGAGGACAGAGTAGTGGAAATTACGGATGCAGAACAGAAAAGAGAAAAAAGATTGAAAACAAATGAAGAGAGTCTCAGAGAACTCTGAGACAATGTTAAATGCACCAACATCCATATTGTAGGGGTGCAAGATGGAGAAGAGAGAAGGGGACAGAAAAAAATATTCCAAGAGATAATAGACAAAAACTTCCCTAACATGGGAAAGGAACCACTCACTCAAATCCAGGAGGCACAACGAGTACCATATAAAATATACCCAAGGAGGAATACACTGAGACACATATTAATCAAACTAACCAAAATTAAAGACAGAGAAAATCTTGAAAGCAGCTAGGGAAAAGAAAGAAGTGATGTACAAGGGAACCCCAATAAGGTTATCAGCAGATTTTTCAGCAGAAACTCTGCAGGCCAGAAGGGAGTGGCATGATGTACTTAACATGATGAAAAGAAAAAACCTCCAACCAAGATTACTCTACCCAGCAAAGCTCTCATTCAGATTTGAAGGAGAAATCAAAACCTTCACAGATAAGCAAAAGTTGAGAGAATTCAGCAACACTAAACCAGCCATACAACAAATACTAAAGGAACTTCTCTAGGCAGAAAAGAAAAGACAGCAACAGGAAACAAAAATGCCACAAATGACAAGGCTCACCAGTAAAGGTATATATACAGTAAAGATACGAAATCATCCATGCACAATTATACCACCAAAATCAGAAATCATGAGAAGAGGTGGGTACAAATGCAGGACACCAGAGATGAACTTGCAATTAAGAGAACAACAACTTAAAACAATCTCATATATATATAGACTCTTACATCAAAACTTCAGAATAACTGCAAACCAAAAATACAATTGATACACAAACAAGGAATCTCTGGAGAAGAAATATATCTCATAGTAAGTAAGTGCATAATCCACCAGGAAGGGGGGCATTTGACATCATTCTTGGAATGCTGAAGTCTTCTTAGATCTGATTCTAATTTCCTCTCCATCAAAGAACTTATGATAATTATAATTAAATAATGCCACTGTACAATAATACAGTTCTACAATTGTATTATTAATAATCATTTCTCTCCATGATACAATGTAAAGTCTATAATGTCTTGTTTATCACATCACCTAGAATGGTGTAATGCCTTTATTGAAGAATCAATGAGATGGAACAAAATGTGAGGACATATTTATATAGTTATACTGTTTTTTTAACCAACTTATGCATTTTATATTTTACTTATTTTCAGAGGGTGTATTATTTTTGTTATGCTTACCAGTTAAGTTATTCTTTTTACTATGCTATATAAAATATTTAATGGTATATAAGGCTTTCTTCTTTATAAATTTTAGTTGCATAATATAACAATTTAATATAATGCTAATTTTTAAAGAAAAATTGAAATGTAATAGATAAAACTAAGTAGTAAAGATGAAAGCCATAAAATTGGGATAAAGTATAGAATAAAATTCCTATTTGTCTCAGCATATTTTCCATTCCACTTCTCCAGTGGGAGTCACTTAATCTGTTTCTTAAGATCCATGTTATAATAATCTGTGTGAATGTAATTGTGTGTAAATGTATGTATTTTATTCTGTAAAAAAATAAATAAAATAAATAAAATAAAATTAAATTAAAAAAGAGTTTAGGGATAATAGATCTCAAATAGCCAATAAAAAATCTAGAAACATGGTTAATACCGATTTTATTTCTACCTTATAGATAGTGAAACTGAGGCTTAGAGAAGTTAAACTACTTGCTTAAAAACAGATACAAAGTGAAAAGCAGAGCCAGTTTTGGAATGTCTTCAGAGACCAGTTCAGTGATTTTCCAGTTATTCTACTCAGACATACACTTACAAATCTACATTGTCTACATGTAATAAAAACAAACATTGTGACAAAATTCATTTCGTATATACATATATTATATATGCACACACACATATATATTCCATATATATATATATATTCACACACACACATGCATACACAGATCACATACATACTGGGCACTGTTTGAGATTCTGGAAATAATCTGAAAACAGTCTCTTAGTGAAACAGTCTCTTTTCTTATTTCATGGAGTAACTGAATTAATTATAAAGAGCTCAGTTGTATGAGCATATAATCTTCATATTACCAAGACTATGTTTTCTCCAACTGGTCTAAGAATCTCAGATCAAAATACTCATTAAAAATACCTCTATTTCTAAGTCACGTAGGTATCTTTTTTTTTTTCAAAAGAAGAGGAAATGCCTTTTGTATCATTTATATGAATGACAATGACTAGTTTTTACAAATTACTTGATATATGTCAACAGGCACTCTTCTAAATACTTTAGCTGTATTTCCC
Organism: Phacochoerus africanus; assembly: GCF_016906955.1. Lineage (NCBI taxonomy): Eukaryota > Metazoa > Chordata > Mammalia > Artiodactyla > Suidae > Phacochoerus > Phacochoerus africanus. The sequence continues at coordinate 108,914,920 of NC_062560.1, read as the reverse complement.
TTAATACTTACAAAACTCCTATTAGTTATGTACTATTAGCATATGCTTTTTACACATGTGAACCAAGAGGCATAAAATATTATTTAAATAGAGATAGAATTGAAATTTGAACCTGAGGTCTGCATCAGTCTTTATTCTTAACTACTATAGCAAATGGTATTCATAATATCCTCAGGCAGTATAAACTTAGGATCACTGGGAATCAATACAATGAAACTTGAAAAGTAGTATCCCAAGGCACCTTGCATCTAGTGTTCATTTCAAAGAAGACGAAGACATTAAACTCTACAGAGTCTCTCAATGGTATAATAAATTGAGCATTAAAAAACAGTCTGCATGGTTGGAGAAGTAATATGGGTTGGTGGAAAGAAAACAGGGCTTTGGGTAACATAAATCATATTCTGGATTCTCATATATTAGGTCTATGGTTTTACAAGCTACTTCTAGTTTCCTCATCTCTGAAAGGAGAGACACATCTTCAAGAGTTAAGATTTAAACACACATATTAAAATGATTAGTGCTGTATCTGAAATAGCAATTAATATCTGTTTCTTTCATTGCTTCTTAAAGATATCTGTATCCAATACTTTTAAAGTGTCACTTTTGTTCTTACCATGCTAGTATTAGTGGTTTTTCTTAGAATAGCATTTTAAGGAGTTACTCACTATTGATTTAAAACAAAACAAAATGAAAATGCCTCTGAAGAGGGCAGAGAAAAAGAAATAGGGACTCTCATTTTTCAGTTAAATGAAAGACATTCTGGTTTACTTCTTACTCTATACCTTTTTAGAAACTATAATAGCTCAGACTCTCCTAAAACAATACCATATACCGGATGGTTTAAACAACAGAAATTTCTTATAGTCCTGGAAGCTGGGAAGTCCAAGATCAAGGTTCCAAACCATTTGGTTCTTGATGAGAACTTTCTTTCTGGCATTTTTAAAAAATTAGAATTGCTTTAAAATATTGTGTTAGTTCCAGGTGTTGAGCATAATGATCCAGTATTTTTGCAGATTATATTCCATTATAGATTATTAAAAGATATTGGTATAATTTCCTGTACTATACAGTAAATCCTTGTTGGTTATGGATTTTATATATAGTCGTTTGGATCTATTAATCCCACACTACTAATTTATCCCTCCTCCTCCCTTTCCTTTGGTAACCATGAGTTTGTCTGTTTCTGTTTTGCATATACATTCATCTATTTTTCAGATTCCACATATAAGCAATATCATATGCTATTTGTCTATATGACTTATTTCATGTAATATTCTCTAGATCCATCCATGTTGCAGCGAATGGCAATATTTCATTGTTTTTTTATAACTGAATAATATTCCATTATATATGTACCCCATCTTCTTTATCCATTCCTCTGTTGATGGGTACTTGCATTGCCTTCATTTCTTGACTATTGTAAATAACGCTGCAATGAGAATCTGGGGGCATTTTTCTTTTTGAATTAGTGTTTTCATTTTTTCTAGTTATATACTCAGGACTGGAATTGCTGGATCATAGGGTATTTCTATTTTTAGTTCTTTTTGAGGAACTTTCATAATATATTACATTGTGGCTCTATCAATTTACATTCCCGCCAACAATGTGTGAGGGTTCCCTTTTCTCCACATCCTACCAACATTTGTTATTTGTATACTTTTTGATGATAGTTATTCTAACAGGTGCGAGGTGATATGTCATTGTGGTTTTGATTTTAATTTCTCTAATAATTAGCAATGTTGAGCATCTTTTCATGTGCCTGTTAACCATCTGTAAGTCTTTAGAAAAATGCCTATTCAGGTCTTCCGCCCATTTTCTGATTGTTCTTTTGATATTGATTTGTATGAGCTGTTTGTATATTTTTGTTATTAACTCCTTTTTATTCACATCATTTGCAATTATTTTCTCCCATTCCACAGGTTGTTTTTTATTTTATTGATGGTTTACCTTGCTGTGCAAAAAGATTTAATTAGGCTTCATTTAAAAATTTTTGCCTTTATTTCTTTTGCCTTGGAAGACTGAGAAAATATCACTACTATTTATGATAAAGAGTGTATATACCATGCATACATTAGGATTACTTGGCTTATTTGGCTTGAAAAGTAGTTAGCTTGGTACTTTTAAATAAGTGTAGTTATTTATAAAAGATGACCATCCTCTTTCATTGAGTTATGAAAGAAGCCAAAGTGTCATAGAAAACTGCTCAATGGCATCAGAGAATCAAAGCTGAAGGTAGTTGGCCTGTGACCAGTGTCAGAGCCAATTTTACCACTGCATTAGGAAATAACTTTTAGAAGCCAGTGGTCATAGATGCAGATGCGATTTGTTGGAAATAATCCATGGCACACTTTGATGAGTGAGTTTAAATGGTTGCCAATTTCAAAGTGCCTCCTTTCTAAGAGGCTGGTTGGTATTAAAGAGAAAGGATACAGCTCATCCAAGAGCAAAACAAAGGGATCCACATTAAAAAGCTGCTGATGGGAGAAGGTTCTGAACGACCTTTAGAATATCATAATTGCGTTATGGCACTGATTCATATCATTTGATCTTTTAAAAGCCTTAAAAAATTCATTAGAAAATCAGAGTCTCAGAATTTAAACTGTGAAATTTATGATTGCAATTGAAGAGAGATGGTCAGATTTCCTAGTCATATACCTGAAAATAAATGAATAAATAAAAGCAGAGCAGAGGAAGATGCATGATTGCTGAGTAAGCAATGTCAGTCAGTGCTTATTTGAATTCAGGACAGAATTCTATCTCATTTCATTTATGTATATTCTAGGACTAGTGACATCTCATTGAGAAAGAATATTACTCCTTTTTCATACAAAAGTCATGAGTAACACAACAAAGTAAGAAGGTGTTCTTTGAATTTTGATTATGTGGCTAATAGTCACCGATTACAGATATGGTAAACGTTTTCTCTTATATAAAAGAGATTCTATAAGAGAAAAGAATTTCTTTTCTGTAAGAGAAAATGTTTACTTTTAAGCTATCCATATATTCTTGCTTCTTTTTAGTCAATATAGGCTGATGATTGCTTATATTGAGATGGCTGATCCAGGTCAAGTAAGGCACCTGGTACCACTGAGTAGAGATTTTCCTGCTTTCCTCCCGCTTTCTGGGCAAAGTAAACAATGAGAATGAGCATAAAATCAGAGAAGATTGTTTCATGACCATAGTACCCAGGTTTATGGTACATGTATACACACAGTTGTCTCTTGGTATCTATAGGAGATATTCTTTTCAGGAGTCCTTGAGAATATCAAAATCCATGGATGCTCAAGTCTTATATAAAATTGTGAAGTACTTGCATATAGCCTAGACACATCCTCCCATATACTTTAAATCATGTCTAAATTACTTATAATACATAATACAGTGTAAATACATTATAAATATTTGCCAGTGCACTGCAAATTCAAGTTTTGCTTTTTGGAAAATTATGGATTTTTAAAAATATTTTGATCATTAGTTAATTGAATCCATGGCTGCAGAACCTGTAGATACAGAGGACTAACTGCATGTATATATTCATACACATGTAAGTATGTACATGTGTATTAAAATATACATATTTATATTTCCTAAGTGGTATAAAATAAATAATAAACATTCAATTTGAATCATAAATGAGAATAATATGAAGCTCCTCTCAATTCCTAAAGGAAAGTTTTAAAATACACACTTCATAGCTACATTATCCTTATATAAAGAAGAAAAAAATTAAGGGGGAAGAGTTGAAGAATAAAGGAGATAGGGAAAGAGGGAGATGTACTATTTTAATATTTTTCCAAGTCTGAAGAGGTAAATACCACCTCATTTACTAATATCCATTTATTCATAAAATATTTATAGAGCATTTACCTTATGCTGTGTACTCATCATACAACAATAAACAAATAGAGAAAGCCCTCATTCTCATGTAGCTTAAATTTTGAAAGGATAAATAAGCAAGAAACATTTTCATATATGTGAGATAATAATGAAAAATAAAGCAGGGAAAAGGATTACCAATAGCAGGTATGGGAATTGGGAGTGCTATTTTTTTTTTATGGTTGCATAACTTACATATGGAAGTTCCCTAGGTTAGGGATTGAATTGCAGCTGCAGCTGTGGCAATGCCTGATCCTTTAACCCACTGTGCCACAGTGAGAACTCTGGGAGTGCTATTTTGGAGAGAGTAAATAGGGAGCTCCTTTCCAAAAAGGTGACATTTGAGCAGCTACCTGAATGAAGTGAGAGATCAAACCTTAAAGCTATCTGAGAAAAAGCATTGCAGGCAAAGAATGTATTATGTACAATATCCTGAAGAGCTGGCTTTGTGTATTTAAGGGATTTCAAGGAAGGTAGTGGCTGGAGTCAAGTAAACAACAGAAAGAATGGTAAAAAATTAGATGAGATGGAAGAGCAGATTATGTAGGACATTACACACAAAAACATAAAATTTATATATTGTTCTGAGTTAAATTGTAATGCATTGAGGCTTCTCGGTACAACATTAATATGATCTGTTTCACAGAAATAACTTTGGCTGCTGTGTGGAAAAATATTGCTAAGTAAAGGGGGAGAACTTTATTCTTTTTTTTCAAGACCTCTTTGGCTATAAAATGTACCTTGAAATTCCAAATGAATTTAGGATTAGATTCTCTGTTTCTGTAAAAAGTTCAGTTGGAGTTTAGATAGGAATTTTGATAAATTTTTAATTTTCTTGAAGCTGTACTGACATCTTAATATTAAATCTTCCAACCCATGAACATATATTCTTTCCATTTATTTAGATCTTTAATTTTTTTCAAAAATTTCTTGTTTTCAGTGTAAAATTCTTGCACTTAAACTTTTTAAAGTATTTTATTATTTTGTATATTATTGTATAAAATTTGTTTTTTAAAAAATTTTTCATTCTGATTGTTCATTGGTATTGTGTAGAGAAATATAACTGATTTTGTATATTCCTCCAATATCCTTTAGCTTTGCTGAACTCATTTATTATATCTAATATATTGTGCATGTATAATCTTTAGAGCTTTCTAAACATAAGACCATGCCTTCGGTATAAAGACAGTTTTAATTATTTCTTTCCAATCTGAATTGTCTTTTTCGTGTTCTTAGCTTATTGCTTTGGCTAGCACTTCCAGGAAAATGTTGAACAGAAATGGCAAAAGTGTCCAATGTCTTTCTTTTTTCCTGAACTTAGGGAGGAACAAATTTCAGTCTTTCTCTATTGAGTATGTTAGCTGTGAGTTTTTCATAGGTGTCCCTTATGAGGTCAAAAAAATACCCTTCTATTCTCAGTTTTTAAGCATTTTTATAATGAAAATGTGTAGGATCTTGTCAAATGCATTTTTGTGTGTCTATTGAGATGATTATTTTCTTGTTGTTGTTCTATTAGTATAGTGTATTACATTGATTTTGTTTTGTATGTTGAACCACTCTTGCATTTTTGGGTTAAATTCCAAATGATCATGGTGTAACATCTTTTTAATATACTTCTCAGTTTGGTTTGCTAGCATTTTTTTGAAGAGTTTGCAATTCACAGGGATATTGTTCTTTGCTTTCTTTTTCCTATGATATCTAGCTTTGGTATAAGCCTATTAGTGACCTCACAGAATGAAATAGGGAATAACCCCTCCTCCTCTACTTTGTGAAAGAGTTTTCAGAGGATTGGTGTTTATTTTTGCTTCAAATATTTGGCAGAATTAACCAGTGAAGTTATATGGAACTGACCTAAGAAATTAGCACTGTGCTTTAGGAGGAAAAATAAAGAATAATGACTTTTTTTCTTATTTAAAATGATACATTTTAATAAAATACATAAATTCTGCACGATTTATATTTTTTTCTATATAATACCTCTAGAATTTGGAGTAGCCTGCCTATTACAGAAATAATAAAATGGCATGACATGCAATTATTGACTGTAGCAAAATATGACCAAGTGTCAGATTTGCTTTTTGCTAGTACTTCAGGGGAATTTCATAACTTCTGAGAAGTTGTACACAGGTTTATAGGACGAGGAAGATGAAATAAATATCAACTCAGAAAGACAATATTCAATATGGTTTTACAAAAATATTGATTTACAAATAAGCTATTCAAAAAATACTCAACGTAACCCTTAATTTATCTAGAATTTCCATTTATAATGCTCCTCATCTTTTACTCCCTAATCAGTCAATCAGCAACATCATTCTAGCCATTCTACATTATCTCTGCTTAAACACAGGTCATTCATGCATTTTTGCACAGAAACACATCATTAACTTGATAATTTACTTCTAAATGACTCAAATAAAAGTAGATTTAGAAAATAGCAATGACTGTTCCTAGTGTACTACCCTCTAGATTCTGTTACATCTTAATAAATCTGTGAATAATTAAAAGACCTGTTAATATATCTTTGAAATATTAAGGCCAGACATGTGAATCTTTGCTCCTGGCCCTCAAGTCATTGAAGGACAGAGAATAGCTGCTGAGGGCATTAAACAGTGTTTAAGAGGGAGCTGCTATTTGAAGCATGCAACAAAAGTTTTACACTTACCACTTCTTAGTTCTGTTCAAAAGGTAATCTAAAGAGTAGTTTAGAGTCAAAAGTAAATGAAAGTAAATAAAGTTGATTGTTTAATGTAAGTATTACCACACTTAAGTTTCTCTTCTTATCACCTATCTTTCTCTTTTCCTAACCTCTGATATAGAAGAGTGAATATGAATGTAGGATGTTTTCCCTGAACTTGCCCTTGTAGCTTGTACCTTAGCTCCATTCTACGTTCACAGGCCAGGCCGTAATTGCCATAAAAAAACATTTTGACTTGGCCCAACCCTGAATAAAATTTTTAAACCAGGAAAAGTTTATTTTTAGTGCCTTGTCAATTTCCTTTCTATCTCTAATTGACTTCGAATTCAAATCTTAATTTCTTTATGTCATCCTGTCACCTGATTGCTACCTTAAGGACAACCAAGAAAAATTTCTCCCTATATCTGTTTGCTCTGGATAATGTTTCATAATTTAAGCAGTTTTGCCACTGAAAAATAATTTTCTATATCTCATTGATGTAAGGTCCTCTACCTTAAATTAGATTAAAAATTATATGTCAGTTTTTGTGTTAAGATGTTATTTGTGATATCTATTATAGAGACATATTTGCAGTTTATCAAAACAAAACACCTTTCACCAAGGGTTATTATTTAGGGTTCACAGGCCTTTTATAAAATTCAGAATGTTTATAAACTTTGGTGGTGAGAATAAATTACATCTCCTTTACCCTGCAATGTCGCTGAAATTCAACATTTTCTTCTAATAGTTGACCACAGTCTAACATTACTAGGACTGTGATTGCCTCAGCAACAGAAAGATGGATATTGCTCTAATTCACTATAGGTGTTGCAGACAAATGTCATTGAGGTTCATCTTTTTTAAAAAGTTGTGATAGTAGATTCACTGTTATGTTTTTAACCAAGTTTATTGCCACGTATACATGTATTACTATATCACAATTTTCAATATTTTGATAATTATGTCAATAGTTTTCCGTTTCAATGCCATGTATTTTATTTCATGCGTTTTAAAATATTATTCTTCCTTCTTTCTCCACCCCCCCCCCTCTCAGGAAGCAAGTCTGACACTTTGGCACAATGACTCCTCTCGGGTCCCCAGGAAAATTTCCTTAGGTTGCTCCAGGGATCACCTGTGTCCTGATGCCCTCTCCCACCCAGGCAGGCATCTGCTGTACACCTAGGCCTGTTACTCCAAGTCCCCTTAGCAAACACTTCCCAGGCCAAGTCTCCTGAGCTCTGATCCCTGGGCACTTTCCAAAGGCTTTCTGGAAGCTGGGGAGGTGGGAGAGCGACCTGAGGGTCAGCAAAGGGTCAGCTCCTTGCCAGGGCTGGGTTGTGGTAATTTCCCTGCCTTCAATCCTGGTTTGGCCCAGTTTGGCTTCTCCAGGGCGATCACCCCAGTGGGCATGTTGTTGTAGGGGACACGATGGGTTTTTGGACAGTTAGAGTAGGTTCTCTGCTTCAGGTCGGGTTAAATGTCCTGAGGCCGGAGATTCCAGGCGTGGCCTCCCCATGCGCGGCCTCCCCATGCGCTCCCGCCAGGTGGCGCCGCACTATATAAATGAAGCGCTGCGGCTTCCCCGCAGCTGCGGCTGGGCCCTGGGAGTGGCTGGGGAGGGCAGAGGCGGCTTGCCTGGGTCCGTGGCGGCATGGGCCCTGATTCCACTGTCTCCAGCACGACAGTGGCTAGGAGGTACTTGAACTTTTATTTTGTTACTTTATCTATCCTCTTCCGGGTCCTCTTGACCTCTGCTCCCAGGAAATCTTCAGGCAGAGAGAGTAACGCAGGGCTAGCAGGCCAGCTCCAAGGTTGGCTGGTTTGGGGGAATGGGAGTGGGGAGGAGGGATGGCTTTGGCATCTTTTTTAAGGAATCATTCCCCAAGCAACACTTGCTTAAGCTCTTCAAGGTCGGGTTTTCCAAATTCCTAATCTGAACTGGCATTTAGAACACCAGGAGCCAAGACAGGAACTGAAACTATCATCCAAACTCGTGGGCAGCTTCTCAAGGACAGTACTTTAAGAAGCGCTGAACTGGTGGTAGGCCACTAACTCCCTTCAGATGTTTGGACCTAGCTTTTCTCTTAGGTGTGCCTGTAGATAGGATTGCTAAATGCCCCTGGATGCGCTCACACCTCCTTGGCAATGTTCGCTGGCCCTTCATCCATGGCACAGCCCCTAGCCACCTTCCTGCCACATGCCAAAGGTGAAGGCATCCAATCCAGGGACAGCTCAGATAATAAAACACACAGAGTGAGAGGGAATGGAAAGGGTTCCTCTGGAGCTCCCTACTTGCTGGATATCCCATGTGCTCCCAGTTATAATTAGTAGCAAATGTGTTGGGGCTGGCAGCTGACAAAATCAATACTCACAGATGTTGATAGAAAGGAAAGGTACCTGTAATCAGTTCTGGGGAGATGGTGGACTCAACATCCCCTCAAAACCATGTCAGAAAATTCTACTGGGCCATGAAAACTTTTAAAGGGAAACAGGGAAAGAATCTCAGTTAATTATTGAGATAGGGAGTCAGATTTGTTGGCCATCCCCCACTGTGTGTAGGCTTGTTAACTCCTTGGATCTTCCTTTAGATGTTATCTTGTTCACAAGGTTTGGCCACAGTTTGGGAAATTACTGAAGGGGAAGCTAGGGAAGAGATCTGGTTATTTGTAAATTACTTACTCTTCATTTCTACTTGTTCCATCTATGGAAAGAACCAAGTTAGGCAAGGTATTGTGTGATTAAAAGATTTGAAAGGTGTGCCTGGGCCGGAGATGAATAGGAGGTGGGGATGCCTCGTTTAAAAGCTAGTTACAATAGAGCTTTGCTAAAGTGACAAGTAAAGGGGCTTCCTGCTAAGGGCAGTTTCCCGTAAAGAGCTGCTTACAGATGTACTACAGCATCAAGGGGTGTAAGTGAATTGACTGGTCTTGGAATCCACCCCTCTGCAAGTTCTTTGAAAGAGATTTTTTTCACTGGGAGGTAAGGTGGGGGTGAGGGAGGGGTGGCCTTACATCTGGAAGCTGGAAAACTGGCTCTTGGGAAGTAGGGATTGGGGAGGAATAGTGTGCTGTCTGAGGTGGAATTCTGAAACAGATAAAGCCCAAACACCTGCTCACCTTAACTCTGGAAGTCAAGGGAGGGAAAACTTTCTAAGAATCCCCAACGCAATGGCAATACACATACCGCACTCTCACAGATCTCCTTTTCACATAAGTTCTCCATTATAATTTTTTATTTTTAAATTTTTTTGAATTAAAAGTATAGTTGATTTACAGCATTTTATTAGTTTCAGGTGTACAACATAGTAATTTGATATTTTTATAGATTATACTCTATTTAAAGTTATTATGACAATGGCTATATTTCCCTGTGCTGTACAATATATCCTTGTTGTTTATTTATTTATACATAGTAGTCTCTTTTTTGACTTTTATTTTTATTGTTGATTTACAATGTTCTGTCAGTTTCTGCAAGTGACCCATTTATACATATATATATATATACACATTCTTCTTATCATAATATCTTCCATCACAAACAAGTGATTACAAGTGCTTGGATATAATTTCTCATGCTATACAGCAAGACCTCATTACTTATCCATTCCAAATGCAATAGTTTGCATTTACTAACCCCAAACTCCCAGTCCATCCCACTCCCTCCCCGTCTCCCTTAGCAACCACAAGTCTGTTCTCTATGTCCATGAGTTTGTTTCTGTTCTGTAGATAGGTTCATTTGTGCCATATTTTAGATTCCACATATAAGCGGTATCATATGGTATTTGTTTTTCTGAGTTCACTTAGTATGAGAATCTTTAGTTGCATCCATTTTACTGCAAATGGCATTATTTTATTCTTTTTATGGCTGAGTAGTGTTCCATTGTGTGTATATACCACATCTTCTTAATCTATACATTTATTAATGGACATTTAGGTGGTTTCTATGTTTTGGTTATTGTGAATAGTGCTGCCATGAACATATGGGTGCATATATTTTTGAATTGTTTTGTCTGGATATATGCCCAGGAGTGGGATTGCTGGATCATATGGTAGTTCTATATTTAGTTTTCTGAGGAACTTCCATACTGTTTTCCATAGTGGTTGTACCAATTTACATTCCCATCAACAGTGTAGGAGGGTTCCCTTTTCTCCACACCCTGTCCAGCATTTATTATTTGTAGACTTATTAGTGATGGCCATTCTGACTGGTGTGAGGTGGTACCCGATTGTAGTTTTGATTTGTTTTGTCTAAGATCTTCAAATAATAACTCTGATGTGATCCATCAGTGGAGGCACACTCATTTCAGAAAATGACTGAAAAATGACCTTTCCCTCCTCTAGAAAGAGCACCCTTTCTCCACCCAGCCACATGTAACTCACCACATTTTTCTGGCTTTGTGAGGTTGTCTTTAAGAAGTGAGCAAGAGTTTATGTGTGAGTAGACATTTCTTCAGACAGACACCTTTTGCTTTTTAGCTTAATTCAACTGACCATTGCAGTGTGTTCATTCCCTAAATTCTCAAATGACACTATTTCGACATTTAGTTGGCACAGGAAAGTTAATGCGAATTTCTCCCACACAGAGGAGCAATATAACATAGATCAAATACAGGATATATCATTGATTGTCAGAGCCATTTCAAGTCTATTCACCATTAAATAAAATGTTGCCTATAAAAGTATATTATTTTTTAGCAGGGATCTATAGGATTCACCAGATTGCCAAAATGGTCCATTGCTCAAGAAATAGATAAGAATTTTTGGTTACATCCAAGTAGTATATCTCTTCGGTAACACTGAAAATGTCACAGAGGATACAAAGAAAGGACAGTGCATAGTAGAGACTTACCTCATTCTGTCTCCATGGAATAGACATTAGATTCACTTAGAGTCCTCCTTTAAAAAAAGACTGATATATGAGTCCCACCTCATAGATTTGATTGAATTGGTCTGAGAAGCAGCTTGAACTTGAGATTTTTTTTAATAGTTCCCAGGAAATTCTGAAGGGCAATAAATGTTGTTAAGACTTAATCTAGGGAGTTCCCATCGTGGCGTAGCAGAAATGAATCCAACTAGGAACCATGAGGTTGCGGGTTCGGTCCCTGCCCTTGCTCAGTGGGTTAACGATCCGGTGTTGCCGTGAGCTGTGGTGTAGGTTGCAGACGCGGCTCGGATCCCGCGTTGCTGTGGCTCTGGCATAGGCCGGTGGCTACAGCTCCGATTCGACCCCTAGCCTGGGAACCTCCATATGCTGCGGAAGCGGCCCTAGAAATGGCAAAAAAAAAAAAAAAAAAAAAGACTTAATCTAAAAGGAAACATGATGGCCAAATATTGAACACTAGCAAATTTTTTTTTTTATTGTAAGTGGGGCTTTGGATATACATATATATATGGGGCGTGAGGAGGAGTGTGGCTGTAGGTCTTAATAAGAACAATTTAAGATCATTTTAGGTGTAAACAGTAGAAGTATAGTACATAGTTTTTCACTTACTTTCAAATGCTCTTAAACTTCCAAAGGCTTTGCATGTGGGAAAATAAAATTTTAAGGTAAAGATTACCTATTAATATTAAAATATCCCTTTAAAAATAAAATAACGATGTGACTATGGCACCCAGATGAATTATATTTTAATGGATGTAGAGTCAGTTCTTGACAATATAATAATAATCTATTTAATTTGACAGGCTCCTATGAGGAGAAAGTACCAAAATGGGTATAAATAGATGGATGAATAGATGGACAGATAAATAGATAAATATTTATTTCACAAGCTGGCACGTTTCTTACAATTGAGCTTGCAATGAAGCTGCAATGAAGTCAGCGGATGAACGCATTTTAAAATATTAATGTGTTAATAACAGCTATAATGAGATTCATCTCTAGTTGTCTTAATGAACCTTATGAAGAACAAAAGCCTTGATGAAAAATATGAAACTTTTTTTCCTCTTAATTTGAAAGATTCCCTAGAATGTGAGCAGAGCTCTTTTGAAGGATGACGGGACAATATTGCATTGGCTATTACAAAATACATGACACCCTACTCTCTACTGATATACATCTAAAATGTACAGAATATGTATTTCAGTGCTATTAAAAGAGTCTTAAATTTTCCTATTTGCTGGCTCTATGACCTTGGGCAAATTAGAATCCAGATGTAATTTTTATCCATTAGAGGAATATTCCAAGGGTGAATGTACAAAAAAAACAAAACAAAAAAAAAGAGTAAGAATGTTAAGAAGAGTACAAGGCACTGACAAAAAAGGGACATGAATATTGAATAAGCATGCATGTGTGCAATGTGACATGCTCTTCCTTAATTTAATTTTAAAATCCATTAAGGCTTGTTGAGAAATGTTTGTCAAGTGCTTTGAACTCTTTAGCAGTTGACATTACGTAAACACAAGAGAGGATTTTGATATAGAAAGGGTACTATAAATTCCATACTCAGGTTATGACATTTTATGAAATCATTGTTCACCTCTGGGTTAAAAATAAATTAAAAAATAATATAAATATTTTTATTCTATAACATTTTTCATTTAGGTAACAAATATCTCAATTCATAATAAATAATTTATATAATGAAAAGAAGAACCTTTTGAATCTTCACATAAGAGCATTTTTACTCAAGTACCAGAGTGTTCTTATTTATAGACTTTTTGTTGCAGGTTAAACAAAGAATAATTTGTATGGAACAGGAAGGCCATAAAAAGCTCAGTTTTGCAAATGAAAACACTTGGAAAAAATCTGTTTTATTTGGCATTTTGCTGTGCCTTAGTTCATTTTGAATTTTACTCTCAAAAGTTCATGCTGTTCCTTTGCTTTTGTCCTTGGGTTACATGCCTACATTATATGTGTTGCTCATGCTATCTGCCACTCTGATACACTTTTTTTTTTTGTCTTTTTGCTATTTCTTTGGGCCGCTCTCACGGCATATGGAGGTTCCCAGGCTAGGGGTCGAATCGGAGCTGTAGCCACCGGCCTACACCAGAGCCACAGCAACACGGGATCCGAGCCGCATCTGCAACCTACACCACAGCTCACGGCAACGCCGGATCCTTAACCCACTGAGCAAGGGCAGGGACCGAACCCGCAACCTCATGGTTCCTAGTCGGATTCGCTAACCACTGCGCCACGACGGGAACTCCTGATACACTTTTCTAATGGAAGCTGCTCCACTCAAAACCTTTGATGCCTATACAGGCATCATTTATATGTTCCCCTTACACTCATCCCATCCTGGCCAGAGCCAATTGGACTAAGAAAGGTCTATTAACTCAAGAGCTGACAAATCCATTTTGTGGTGTGGCTCAACTATAAAAGGTCACATAGCCTATTTTGGAAACTTGAACAACAACAACAACAACAACAAAAAAAACAGACAGAAGCTGCAAGTTAATAATAAAATAAGTAAATAGTTATGAGGTAACAAAAGTGGAGTGCCATGAGGTGAAATTAAAAAAAAAATGTAAGGCATTCCCATTGTGGCTCAGTGGGTTAAGAATCCGACATAGTGTACATAAGGATGTGGGTTCAATCCCTGGCCTCGCTCAGTGGGTTAAGGATCTGGCATTGCCACAAGCTGTGGCATAGGTCACAGATTTGGCTTGGATCTATGTGGCTGTGGCTGTGGCCTAGGCTTTTAGCTGCAGCTCCAATTCAACCCCTAGTCTGAGAACTTCCATATGCAGCAGGTGCAGCTGTAAAAAGAAAAAAAAAATAAAAAATTAAAAATGTAGGGAAATACAAATTATGAATGACTAAAGAAGGCCAATTGGTAGTGTGAAATAGAAAGGCAGATATGTAGAGTGTAGTTGAAAAAGATTACTACTAGAACATCACAGTGAAACTCCATGATAACTACTGAGTTTTTTTATAAAGAGGCATTAATTTGGAACCAGACTCTAGCTCAAATCTAGAAATCACTTGAAAGCTAAATACTGTAAAGGCTCATTACCTTGGATTTTTATAAAATGCCCCTTAATTCATAATCATTCTCCTAATAGCTCTCTTTGTACTAACTTGATTCTATCTATATTATTTGCAATGAAAAGAATGAAAGACAAAAGCACTCTTTTTCTTCCATTTGCATCGTGTCACATGGGATACAGATGGTATGCCACTAGTGTGTGTGCACACACGCAAAATTATAAGTGTTCATTTGCTTATTCCAGACATTTATGGAGCAGATGCAGCATGCTTTACTATGGAGTAATTTGGCCTCCAAAGTATCTAGAAAGGATATATCCTGCTAATAACACAGTCTAAACACAAAAAAATATTGTCAGATTTGAACTCCTGAACCACTCTGCTCTTTGATATTCTGGGATTAGCAAAATGAGAAAATTTGATCATTAAAATTGAGAAAATGCAATTCTAAACATGTAAAACAGTCTTTATAAAAGTAGGTATTGAAGAGAAATTTGATAATCTAATGAAAGTAACTACCAGCAATTTACAGCAAACTATACTCTCAATAGTATAAAATCGTAGGGATATTTATGAGTAGATTTAAGAGTAGAAACTTAAATCCCAGGTTGTCATAACTTCTGAACCAAAAACTAAAGCTAAATTTTACACAGTAGAAATTGCTAATCACTGAATGTTATACATCAAAATTTTGATATAAATTTGCCATTTACACTTTCAAAAATCCTTGAAATTCTATTGTAGTCTCAATATTTAAGTGCATATACAAGGCCCTTGGTAAAAACTGTATAACTTCAACTAAGTTAACTCTACAAAATCAATGATTTTTTCATATTATATCCTTACATTTAATACTTGCTTATGTTTCATTATAACAATAAAGGGAGTAAAACTAATGCATTAAATTTTAGATGTTAATCTAGGAAAAGAAAACCCTATTATTACATGAATAAGTGATTCTTATTTAAAGCTGAAGTAATGATATTTTAATATACCTGTTAGAATTTTAAAAATCAATGTTGTTTGGCATTCCCATTGTGGCTCAGCAGTTAACGAACCTGAGAATGCATCAATGAGAATGCACCTTAGATCCCTGGACTCATTCAGTGGGTTAAGGATCCAGTGTTGCCATGAGCTGTGGTGGAGGTCGCAGATGCAGCTCGGATCTGGTGTTGCTGTGGCTGTGGTGCAGGCCTGCGGCTACAGCTCCAATTCGACCCCTAGCCTGGGAGCCTCCATATGCCTCAGGTGCAGCCCTAAAAAGACCAAAAAAAACAAAAAACAAAAACAAAAAAAACCAGCAAAAAACAAAACAAAAAAACAATGTTGGGTAAAAGTTTTATTTCTATGAAAACTGTAGAAGCACTTGGTCATCTTTTTATAATTTGTCTTCGTGATTCCTCTTTGGAATTTAAAAAGGCTACTTTGAAGGGATAAAACAAGAAATGCATTGCTGGTGGCAGATTCATAACAAACAACAATCACAGGAGAAAGATATAGCAGATCAAAGAAGAAGAATGGCTCATTCATAATATATGAAATGGAATAAAGTTGTCCTGAGTTGAGCATTTGCTCACAAACCTTAGTCTGGGCTCAGTAATAAACAGAATGTATTTTCATCTTAATATGTTGACTCATTAAAATGCCCCACACAATGTTTCTTGAAGTTTTACTTTTATATAAAATAAAAATCAGTTTTCTATGATCATAACTACAGTTTAAAGAATTAACTTTATAAGTTAGTAATTCTCCAGATAATTCTATTGATTCCTAACTTTGGAAAATTTTGTTGTGTCATGTATTTTTAATCATAAATAGAATCAAACTAAATGATTTAATTGCAATAACCCCAAGAGGTTAAAAATACAGAGTGAATTTTCTTAATCTTCACTGTAGTATACCCTTCTCTTTCCATAAATGTGCTACTTGAAGTCCTTAAGCTTGTGGTAATTTGTTGTAAAAGTAATAAAATACTAATACAGCAAATGCTAGAGCCTAGGCCTAAAGAGGGACCTTGCCGCTTCTGCAGTCACCCTCTTCAAGTTCAGAGGTACTATAAAAACAATATAAACCATTTATTAACGAAACTGTCTTTCTCCCAATGTATGTTCTTGCCTCCTTTGTCATAGATTGACTACAGGTATGTTGATTTATTTTTAGGCTCTCTATTCTTTTTCATTGAGCTATCAGTCTGTTTTTGTGCCAGACCCCTACTGTTTTTATTACTATAGCTTTGTAATATGACTTGAAATCAGGGTGCATGATAGCTCCAGTTTTGATAGCTCCAGTTTTGTTCTTCTTTCTCAAGATTGCTTTGGCTATTTGGAGTCTTTTGTGGTTCCATACATATTTTAGGATTATTAGTTCTAGTTCTGTGAAAAAATGCCACTGGAATTTTGATAGGGATTGCATTGACTCTGTAGATTGCTCTGGGTATATGGATCCTTTAACAATATTGATTCTTCAAATTCATGATCACAGTGTATCTTTCCATTTAGTTTTATCATCTTCAATTTCTTTCATCAATGTCTTAGAATTTTCAAAGTGCAGGTCTTTCATACTATTGGTTAAAATTATTCCTGGGTATTTTATTCTTTGTGACACATTTGTAAATAGGATTTTTTCTTAATTTCTTTTTCTGATAGTTTGTTAATACTGTATAGAAATGCAACAGATTTTTGTATATTATTTTTTTATCCTGCAACTTTAAAGAGTTGGTTTATCTTTTTTTTTTTTCTGGTGGAATCTGAGATTTTCTATGTATAGTATTGTGCCATCTGCAAATAGGGAAAGTTTTACTTCTTCCTTTCCAATTTGGATGCATTTTCTTTCTTATTTTGACTAATTGTTCTGACTAAGATTTCCAAGACCATGTTGAATGAAAATGGTGAGAGTGGGCATCCCTGTTGTGTGCCTAATCTTAGAGGAAAAACTTTCAGCTTTCACAATTGAGTATGATATTTGTTGTGCTTTTGTCATATATAGCCTTTATTATATTCAGACATGTTCCGTCTATATTAACTTTGTTGAGAGTTTATATCATAAATGGATGTTGAGTTTTGTCAAATTCTTTTTCCTACATCTATCGAGATGATCATGTGATTTTTATCTCTTATTTTTTTAATGTGGTATGTCATGTTAATTGATTTGCAGATGCTAAACCATTCTTGCATCCCTTGTCTCTTTTGGTGTTCGAAAAATGAGTTTGGAAAAATGAGTTTTTGGAATAATTTGAGAAGGATAGGTATTAACTCTTTCAAAGTATCTGATAGAATTTCCCTATGAAGCCATATGTTCCTGGAATTTTCATTTGTTGGGAGGTTTTTGATTACTGATTAAATTTCATTACTTGTAATCAGTCTATTCAGATTTCCTCTTTGTTAATGATTCAGTCTTAGAAGAGTGTGTTTCTAGGAATTTATGAAGTTCTAGGATGTATAATTTGTTGGCATATAATTGTTCACAGTATTCTTTTATAATCCCTTGTATTTTTTATATTATTATAATTTATCCTCTTTCAGTGATGATTTTGTTTGTGGTCTCTTTCTTTTTTTCTTGATGAGTCTGGCTAAAGGTTTATAAGTTTTGCTTATCTTTTCAAATAACCAGCTCTTAGTTTCATTGATCTTTTCTAGTGTTTTTAAAGATCCATTGTAATTTATTTACCTTATAGCTCTTGTCTAAAAGATAAGAAACAAGTGTTGATGAGTACAGTGCTATCTAGAAATTCTGGTTCTGGGTATTTATCCAAAGAAAAACACTACTGTGAAAAGATACATGTACCTCTATGTTTATCGCAGCTATGGAAGCAACCTAAGTTTATCAATTACATCCATCAATTATCTATTGCTATATGAATAGATAAGGAAAATGTGGTAAAGATGTACATATACAATGGAATACGAGTTAGATAAAAGGAAATTTTGCCATTTGTAACAGCATGGATGGAATTAGAGTGTATTATGCTAAGTGAACTAAGACAGAGAAAGACAAATACTGTATGATTTCACTCATTAAGTGGAATCTAAAAACAGACAAAACAGAGACTTATAGGTACAAAGTACTGGTGCTTGCCAGAGGAGGTGGTGGTGTGGTTGGGCAAAATAGTTGAAACGATTATTGCCTTTGGAATGGATAAGCAATGAGATACTGCTGTGTAGCACTGGGAACTATGTCTAGTCACTTGTGATGGAGCATGATAATGTGAGAAAAAACAATGTATACATGTATGTGTAACCGGGTCACTATGCTGTACAGTAGAAAAAAAATAATGTATTGTGGAAATAAAATCATTATATTAAAAAAAAAGAGCAAATAACAAGCCCATGTCCAAAATGTTCAAGTTAATAAAATATTGTTAGTTTCATCCCCATTTAAAAAAAGAATGTATAGCAAAGACCGTCTAGTCAATATTGTTATTACTCAATATCATGACAGATAGTAACTGGACTTTTTATGATGATCATTTTGTAATGTTTAAAAATATTTTATCGCTATTTTTTACACCTGAAACTAACACAATATTTTATGTCAATTATAATTCTATTAAATAATTAATTTTAAACCCCAATCCAGCTACCCTGCTAGAGGGATCATTTGGGGAGACTGGCACTGAATGACAACTATTACTAAAATATGGATAGATGATTGAAACTATCTTGGATCATCTAGCTAGAGTCAAGCTCCCAGCTAAGTTCACCCACCTCTGTGATGTGAGCCAACACTACATGCAGTAGAAGTATTATCCAACTGAGTCCAGCCAAGTGACAAAATCATGAGAAATAATAAATTATTGATGTTTTAAGCCATACTATTTAGAATGTTTTTTGATGAAGCATAGGTATAGCAAGCAACTGGAGAAGGAATATCATTCCAGGAAGAGGGAGCAATATGTAGGCTCTTAGCCTAGGATGAACATGATGGAATATGCTTGAAGGATTCAGGGAACAGTGAGTGTGACTGGAGTTTATAGGGAGAAGGAGAGATTGATATAAGATAAAGCATGTAAACTAGGAGGGTAACAGATCATGCAGAACCATGCAGATAATATTTGCAGATTTTTACAATTTGGTAGAGGATTTGGCATTGGCTATGACTGCAGCATCAAGATAAACACATCATAAACATATGAAATAAATCACAAAACCCATATGGCAGATTTCAGTTTCTGAGAACATAGTTAACTAACAACATAACCAGAGAAACTGCTAGGCAAAATGTAAAAATATCCATGTAATGCATGAATAAATTACTGATAAATCAAAACACTTAGGGACCAGGAGAAAACAGGCATACAGGTGGGTAAATCAGCACTGAAACTGGAGTTTTCTCTGGGATTTCTTCCAGCCCTTGTTGAATGTAACTGGAATTGTAATAGGGCCTACATACTTGGTAATGAAAAGACAAACCCTATGACTTTCACTAGATCAAAAGCCTTGGGTAAATCTGGTGTAGTGAAATGCTACAGTGTCATAGAAGGAGAAAGTGTGTGTGTGTGTGTGTGTTGTGTGTGGATGAATGCATTAGAGAGAGACAGAGGTACAGAGACAGAGGGAGAGACAATCTTGATAAAAGAAGTTGAATATTTGCTTATATTGGTCTTGGCCCTGAGTGGAGAGGTAGAGGAGAAAACCAAATCCTCCTGTAACCACAATCCTCATGTCAACATGGGGTTTCAATTCACACTATTTGTGTGGCCAGAATGAAAAAATCCTAAATTAAATGTTTGAAGTATTCTAAAATGCCAAGACACTTGGCAACACACAGTCCATATCCTCTCTACGGGACTGACACAACAAACTGCCACAAATTTCCAAATAACAAAAATTAAAAATCAAAACTTAAAAACTATATAAGAAAACATTTATGAATAACATTTAGCAAAGATAGTGGAAAGGAGTATTAGATCCATAGTTCCTTTAGATTGTAAGGTTGTAGTGAATAGAACATAAAATATGGATGTTAAAGCTGATTAAAACATAGAAAAGTTACTAACATTGTGAAAGCTGAGTAAAGCACTTTCACAAATTTTAAAATAGTTTTGAAAGGGAAATGATAGTATTCTTGGAATGAAAAATGAACTCATTTAATTTAGAAAGACAACAGAGGGCTTATAAAGCAAATTAAACGTATGTGATGAGAAAGTTATTAAAAAGAAATATAGTCTGAAGAAAGTATCAAAAACTCAGTACAGTGAGACCAAAAGAAGAAAAAAATATGAAAGGAAGTTTAGAATACATGTAACAGAGTGGTAAATTATGTCATATTTAATCAAGAGTATCAGAAGTGGAAGGAAGAGTATCAAGGAAACATCAAGAGAGAATGACAGAGAATTCCCCAAAATGTATCAACACCACCAATCTAAATAGCCAGAAAGCCAGAGTTCACAAGAAGAATGAAATTAAATAAATCTGTATCACAGTAAAAGTGCAAAATACAAAAATAGTATCATTTTAAAAATAGCCAGAGAGAATACTTATAAACTACAAAACTTGACAAGTACACTGACTTCTCAAGAGCAGTAATTGAAGCCAGAAGGCCATGAAGTAATATCTTTATCAAAATGAAAGACAATAACCTTGTCAAGTTAGAAGTGTCTAGTCATTGAAACTAACTTTCACAAATCAGGATAAATAAAGATATTTTCAGGTAACAAAAACTAAAACTTACTTTTAAGGAACATTCTTCAGGAGGTAATCTTAGAGGAGATTTTAAAGAAATACAAAAGAATAATAAGCAAAAACACCATACAAGTGGGACATACAAGTGATGATGTCTACTTTTAAGGTTTTAAAAAGTAAATATTGGGCAGTAACATGTAATTTAATATAGGGATTATTGTAATACAATTATTTCAATGTGTTTTTTCAGGAAAAGTTTAAAGGTGTTGATTAGAGACATTGTTAAGCATATGAAAGTTTTTATGATCATAATTAAAGAGTAGTAATGGTATATACTTAAACAACATACAGTTTAGGGATACACACAGCTGTGATAAGACTATAAAGAAAGGAAAATGAATGAGTTACACAAAACTCCAGACAGTTTTACTCTGATGGGATGAAGGACCCAGGTACAAAAGGGTCATAAAAATACTGGCAATATTAGGTTTCTTAGCTGAGTATTGCTTACATGTGTATTTTTAAATTATTGTTTCTAAATTAAAAATCACATATACATGTGAAATACATAACCTTATCCCAAATAAAACATATATAAAATTTACCACGTGTAAAAAAATACTTTGCAGACTGAGTGATGCATAAATTGTTTCACATTCACTTCCAATTGCAATGTAAATAAGATAGTGTCCATTTCCAGTCACTTCATGCCTTTCTAAAAATTTATAATTTATTAAAATGGAGAACTGGCTGCCATGAGTGTAATCAAAATATAAGTTATTTCTATATCCCTAAAAAGTTTCTTCTTGCCCCTTTGATGTTGATCTCATGACTAGATCCTTATTTCTTACAACCACTGATCTACTTTCTGCCACTGTGATTTTGTCATTTATAGAATTTATATAAATGAATTCATACAGTATCTTTCCTTTTATATTTGATTTATTTGATGTAGCATAATGTCTTTGACGTCCATCCATACTTTTACTTGTGGTAATATATTCTTTCTTTAGACTAATGTACAATATTCTGTAATATGGATATATCACCTTTTGTTTATGCATTTAACAGTTGATGGGCCTTTGAACTGTTTCCATTTAGGAGGGTGTTATAACTATTGCTGCTATATATATTTATGTGTAAGTTTTTGTATGGACTTAGGCTTTAATTATCCTGGGACAATACTAATAATGTGATTTCTGGGTCATATAGTCTATATGTTTAACATGTTATACATATAGTACATATATGTAAAGTATATGTTTAATGGTTTAAGATACTGTGATGTTCTTCAAAGTTACTATACCATTTTGCATACCAATCAACAATGTATGAGAGCTCCAGTTCTACACAGTTATCACCACGTAATATTATAGTCATTTTAGTTTTAGCGATTCTGATTTGGTGCAGTGGTATCTCGTGATTTTAAATATCTCCCTAGTAGCTAGTGAATATATTCTCCTGTGCTTTTTTTGATATTTGAATATCTTCTTTTCTGAAATATGTGTACAAATATTTTCTCATATCCTTGAGGATAGCATGTTCTGTATATATTCTGATTTTCCTTTTAATTTCTTCTTTGACCATTGGTTAGCTATGAGTGTGTTGTTTAATTTCCACATATGTGTGAATTGCCAAATTTCTTTCTTTTATTGGCTTGTATTTCCATTCCACTGTGGTCAGAGGATATATTTTATAATATTAAATCCTTTAAAATATTTGTTTTATTGTCAAACATATGATATATCCAGGAAAATGTTCCCTGTGTGCTTGAGAAGGATATATATTCTGCTACTGTTGGGTGGAGTGTTCTTTAGATGTATATTAAGTCTAGTTGATTTATAGTCTTTTTAGAATCTTCTCTGTTTCTTTGTTATCCCGCCTAGTTGTCCTGTCCATTATTGAAAGATAGGTGCTGAAATCTACAATTTTGTTGAGTTGTTTATTTCTCTCCCCATTTCTTTCAGTTTTTGCTTCATGCATTTTGGTGCTTTCTTATTAAGTGCATGCCTATTTATAGTTGTTTTACATTGCTGATGAATTAACCCTTTTATAATTATAAAATGTCCCATTTTACCTCTAGTAACAACCTTTAAAGGCTATTTTGTCTCATATTAAAATAGCCAATCCAGGTTTCTTATGATTGCTTTTTCCATGATATATATGTTTCATCCTTTACTCTCAATTTCTTTGTGGCTGTTTCCTCCATTAATGAGGACAGTGATACCTGAATTGCTGTAAGTTATAAGCTTGCAAAAGATGAACAATTATGAATTATTTATGTCATGTAGGAAAATCACAACACAAGGCAAAGGCAGATTGTTAAGTGAGCTATGCATTCCAAATTCCAACAAATGTTTTCAATTTGTTACACAATATTTCATTGCTGCAATACTGAAGAAGTGAGCAGTTTTCAAGAAAGAACAATGCATAAGTACACAAGTTTAGAAAACTATAAGCATTCATTCTCTCCATAACTGTTTTATTGACCTGGATTTCATTAACAATTATAAATGAGTCAGAAATATAAAGATTATACAGAAATGACCTATGCATTCATATACTTTGTGTGCTAATATTACAAATTGGTGCTTGAGAAGGATCGGTAATGCAAAATATATCCACTATAATTAAAAACTATATTAAATGGGAAAACACAATTCAAATACCTTATTCAGTTAAAATAGTTTTTGTAGTAGGTAAATGTGTATCACTGGCAAAACAATAAGAACAAACACAAATCATCTTTCTTCACATTTGATTTTTGTATATTCCAAAGTCCCATTCACATACTGTTTTTTTTTTAATCAGCTGCTAAATCAATCATTGGAGTGAACACAGGCCCAGGCAGCATGAATACTACTAGTTCTTGCTCCATTCTCTACATAGCATCCAGATTCTTTCCAGATTCTCTATAAATAACAGGATGGTTGGGTGCATATTCCCCAGAGACAAGTTCCATAAAATAATGTACCAACATCGTTATGTACCCAGCTCAAAGTATACCCTGAAGTGGTGAAACTGAACATCAAGTTATTTACATAGCCTTCTTTTAAACAATGGGATAATTTGAGTAAAATGTAACCATACATTTGTCCCTGGCAGAGAGCTGATTGATGAAGACAGAAATATATATGCCTAGAGAGCTGAAGCAGCTGAGTGCCACCAATTTCATGATTCCAATCACTGTAGAATCTGAAAATATATTTGTGTAACTGTAGTCTCCATGGATATTTATATGTGTCCTAGATTAGAAATGAACAATGGCTGACTCCTGCAGATGTGAATAACAACAAATATATTTGCCTTCCCTGCACGCAATCTTTCTGCCAAAGCTACCATCCATGGACTTACATAACGCTTTATTTACCATGACAGTATTCTAAATAGCATTGCTTGTGATTAAGGAACTCACTTATAAGCAGGATAAGTGCGGCAATTGTACATGCTCATGGAACTCACTGATATTACCATATTTGCCACCATCTTGAAGCAATTATCAATAAAATAATGGAACAACATTTTGAGGACACAATTATAGTGCCAACAAGGTGGCAACATTACAGGGCTGAGGTGGAATTTTCCAGAATGATGTATATGCATTGAATCAGTGTAGAGTATATGCTGCTTTTTTAAAAATCATAGCCAAGAATCAAGGCATGAAAATTGTACCATTCATTATTACCAGACTTTTTGCTTTATGTTCCTATAATCATATGCCCTGCTGTCTTAGAAAATGTCTGTTCCAGTAAGAACAAAACGCTGCCTCTTCCATTATGGAAGCAATCCAACATGATCAATCTACTATTAGGTAGCTGGCTGATACCTTAGGGCATGCTGCCATGTTGAGGACTCAGTTTTGGTCTGCTGCTGGCAGATTAGACATAGCAGTGGCCATAGGCAGGACAGCCTTGGTGCATGGAAGTCCATGTTACTGAATTCATGCATATCCTCCTGAGCCTACCACCATATCTACTTTGTTATTGAGTCCATTAGACAGTGATGGGGTAACTGGAGAAAGATGCTAATTGGTATTCATAGAACAAGTCATGCTATCCACTTGGTTATTAAAATGATTCTCTGCTGAGGTCACCTTTCGGTGAGCATTCACATAGGACACAGATACCTACATTTTTCCCATTAAAAGAGGCATATCCATATACCTTTCCCCAAAGCTTCTTGTCACTAATTTTCTAGTCATATTCTTTTCAAGTCATTCATCATCCAAACAAACCATCGGCCGCAGCACATGAATTGGTATATATTCACACATATAACTATTTCTACTTATAAGCAAAGTAAATAATTTAGGTGCACTGATAGAAGTTCTGCCCAATTTGAGGATCATCCTTTACCATTGTCCTTCAGGGATATCTGAAGTCTATAATGTCAAAACTATCCACTTTAAGGTAGTACTTGTATATCACGAAGAATCATGTGTAAATCATACTGTAGTCTTCCATCCCCTGCCAGCTGATTGTAGAGAGCTCCTCATGAAACCATTGGTGCAGGCTGGAAGGGAAAAGGCAGTGCAGGAAGAGGAGGAATCATGGGCATTTATTCCATATCTTGCTTGCTTCCTTCCTTCCTTCCTTTCTTTTCTTCTTTCTTTCCTTCCTTCCTTCTTTCCCTCTTTTCTTCTTTTTGCTTTTGAGGGCCACATCTGTGGCATATGGAAGTTCCCTGGCTAGGGGTTGAATTAGAGCTGTAGGTGCTGGCCTATGCCACAGCCATTACAACATAGGATCTGAGCTGCATTTATGACTAGCACTACAGCTCACGGCAACACTGGATCCTTAACCTACTGAGCAAGGCCAGGGTTCGAACCTACATCCTCATGGGTACTAGTCTGGCTGAGCCACAATTGGAACTTCCTGTCCCATTTTTTTTTAATGTGACTTATGTATGACTTCAGGACTTGCTTGGGCCAATCATTTATATGATCTCCATTCAGTGATGGAGTGCTGCTGTACATGTCCAACTTCATGGTTTGATGAGTCAGATAACACTTCGTTCATGATAGGCAGCTAAGTTAGAATGATAACTTGCTGAACCTTGGTTAAACAATTTTTATTAAGGCCCAGTAGCAGGTCAAGAGCTGTTTCTCAAAAGCTGAGTACTTATCCATAGAGTATGGCAGAACTTTGCTCCAAAATTCTGAGAGCTTGTGCCATGATTCATCTATAAGGGCCTGTCAAAGGCTCCAAAGAGCATTCCTATCTGCCACTGCCACTTCAAACACCATTGAATATGTTGGATTATATGGCCCAAGTGGAAAAGCAGCCTGCATAGAAGCATTGACCTGTTGCAGAATCTTCTCTTGTTCTGAGCCCCACTCAAGTCTATCAGCTTTTCAGGTCCCTTGGTAAATGGGCCAAAACAAGTCACCTAAATGGGGAATATGCTGCCTCCAAAATCCAAAGAGGCCACTCTTCATGTGTCTCTTTTTTGGTCACAGGAGGGACCAGAGGCAACAATTACCCTTCACTGTCTTAGTTTGGCCAACTGTAACAGAATACCATAGACTGTGTGGATTATAAACAAGAGAGTGTTATTTCTCATAGCTCTGGAGGCTGAGAAATCCAAGAGCAAGGTACTGACAGATTCAGTATTTGTTGAAAACCCACTTTCTGGTTCATAGCCAACCATCTTCTCTGTGTATTGTCACACAGGAGAAGGGGCAAGGGAATTCTCTAGGGTCTCTTTTATAAGGACACTAATCCCATTTGTGAAGCTTCTACCCTTATGACCTAATAAGCTTTTGGTGACCTCACTTCCAAATACTGTCACATTGGGGATTAGGTTTCAACATAGGAGTTTTGAAGGGACAAAACATTCAGTATAAAACATTCACCTTAGGAGGGATGTCTCAACATTTCAGTGCTCTTCACTTCTAGTTAGTTCACTGAGCTAAAAAGACTCTGAACTTTTGTTGAACCTATTTTCTACCCTCTAGCATGCAAATATCTTAGCATTAAGTAAATAGTAGCTGCTAATTCTTGACCACTATATCCAATAAGCATAATGCCATCAATGTAATGAATGAGTGTGATATCTTACTAGAGGAAAATGTGACCAAGATCTCCGAAAATTAAATTATGACATACGGCTGGAGAGTTGCTATATCCCTGAAATCAGACATGAAGGTATATTGCTGGTATTGCCAGCTGAAAACAAACTGCTTCTGGTGGACTGTATGGACAGGGATGGATAAAAAGGCATTTGCCAAATTAGGAGCTGCAAACCAGATACCAGGGGATGTGTTAAGTTGCTCGAGTAATAAAACCACATCTGGTACAGCAGCTGTATTTAGAATCACCACCCAGTAATGCTTTCAATAGCCTACTGTCATTCTATAAGATTCATCTGAATTTTGCCTAGGCCAAATAGAATTGAATGGGGATGTGGTGGGAATGTCTGCCTCTACATCTTTCAAGTCTTGAAGGTGGTACTAATCTCCATAATTCCTCCAGGAATGTGGTATTGCATACAGTTCACAATTTTGCTAAGTGGAGGCAGTTCCACTGGCTTCTGTTTGGCCTAATCCACCATAACAGCCCTTGTACCGTAAGTCAGGGAATCAGTGTGAGGATTCTGCAAGCTCTTGAGTATATTTATTCCAGTTATGCATCCTGTGGGAAAACAACCTGAGGGTGGGTTTGGGAAGCCACAGGGCCCACTATGAGATGGATCAGAGCTAAAATTTCACTGATCACCTAACTTTCATAATCCCTACTCTGAATGGTCAACTGTGGTGATGTTTTGTGTCTATTCAAATTAGTGTCCTTTGAGAGCCAGGGTCTTATAAAAGATCTGATTATTTTCTTTTCGTCAGTGCAGTTACCCTGTACAAAGCCATTGGTTCTTTTGGGGGAGGTGTGTAGAAAAGAGTAAAAGTATAAAATTTTGGAAGGGTACTGGGATCCTTCCCTAAGGGGACCTGGCCTCTCCTTCATTCAAACAGTTCTGGGTATATAAAATGGCAAAAGATGAGGAATTGACTGATTATCTATAACTCTCTGTTTTTAATGATCCAGTTTAGACTTTTATTTTTTATTTTTGGATTTTTGCTTTTTAGGGGTGCATCCATGGCATATAGAGTTTCCCAGTCTAGCTGCCAGCCTATGCCACAGCCACAGCAAAGCAGGATCTGAGCTGAGTCTGCAACCTACACCACAGCTCACGGCAATACCAGATCCTTAACTCACTGAGCAAGGCCAGGGATCAAACCCACAACTTCATGGTTCCTAGTCAAATTCATTTCCGCTATACCACCACAGGAACTCCCAGTTTAGACTTTTAACTTCACCTAGAATTTTTCTGCTTATGCAGTTGAAATATTTTAGTAGGCTTCTCTTTCAGTGCTACAGTCACCGTGACTAGCCAACAACATAGGTCTGCATAATTCAGGCTATTCTGAGAATTGCTTTGTCTCTGCTGTCCATTAAATCAACCAGCTTTACCTTGCCTTTGGTGGCTGAGTGATGCCATTTGGCTCTGGCTACCTGGCATCCAGTTACTCCCACTCTATTTGGATTAGCCAATTCAGTGACTGTAATCTCATGAAAAAGTCTTGCCTACACAGAAAGGTAATTACAGAGCTCTTCAAGGATGCTGGGGTTCACCTCAGAAATTTATTTCTGAGAGTTTTGGTGAAAGGTATGTCTTCTGAACCTTTCCTGTGTTGGTGAGTAGATCTTGAGTAACCACACTAATATTCTAATCTCCCTAAGACTTTGAATTATTTCCTCTACATTTAAACAAAGCAGATTTGGCTTTTCTAATTTACTCACTGTAGTCCACCTTTTGGTCTGTTCTTCAGCCAATCAATCGGGCCTCTTGGGCCCTTCCTAACTCCCTGAGCTGCAGCATTAACTGCAGAATTTCTGCTTAGTGTGCCCATCTCAATAAATTCTGCCTTATCTAATATTAAATTTGTTCCATCATTATCTGCACCTCAATAGCCTATGCAGTCTCAGGCATGTCCCTAATATCTGTCAGTATAAATTAGACAACTCAAGTAGTTATTTTGGTGTGTAGCCTATATCTTCATGGGTTACAAAGTGTACCTTACCTTTGGGATCTGCTGAAACTTGAGTCTAGCTAGAGGTATAGAAGCAGGGAGAGCTGGTGAGGGTGGGTCCTGAGAAGAATTAGCATTGTATTGCAGGGCATCTGCCTCAAGGGAGGCCATTACAGTTTGCTCAGTCCATGTAATGTAAGGCTAATTCCCTCAGATGGTGGTGGAGAGACCTCTCTCAGTGGGGGTGGAGAAGTTGTTCCCACTGGGGTGGGGGAGTCCTCTTCCACTGGAAAAAAAGAGTCATGAATATTTAGGGGCTCAGTGTCCCCAGTTTCATCAGTTTTTTCCCCACATAGCTCCATTCCAAATTAAAATGTCCAAAGGGTCCAGTTCTTTCCAAATCAGTGTTTTCATTTTAACAATAGAAACCCTGTGAGGTGAGAGTTCAGTTTGCATTGTAATTTAGCCAGTCACAGAATGTGATTCTGGTTTTAAATTTTAGCAATCTTAGACCTGAAGCTATAGGCAATAATGGTTTACTTCAGGCACACAAAGATTTCAGATCATTTATGTTATACTTGAGCTTGAAATTTGAATCCCTGAGCTCATCCTTTTTTTAAATTACTAAATAAATTTTATTACATTTATAGTTGT
This sequence comes from Phacochoerus africanus, assembly GCF_016906955.1. Classification (NCBI taxonomy): domain Eukaryota; kingdom Metazoa; phylum Chordata; class Mammalia; order Artiodactyla; family Suidae; genus Phacochoerus; species Phacochoerus africanus. Next base: position 108,885,141 of record NC_062560.1, on the reverse strand, counting down.
ACCACAATCATCATAATCAAATTTTGTAGCATTTCCATCCCAAACACCTGGCGCATCCCCCCACCCCACAACATGTCTCATTTGGAAACCATAAGTTTTTCAGAGTCTGTGGGTCATTATCTCTTCTGCAAAGAAATTCATTGTGTCCTTTTTTTAGATACCACATATAAGTGATAGAATATGATGTTGGAGTCTCTCTGTCTAACTGATTTCACTTAGCATGATTTTCTAGATCCATCCATGTTGCTGCAAATGCTGTTATTTCTTTTCTTTTAATGGCTGAGTAATATTCCATTGTGTATATGTACCACTTATTTATCCACTCCTCTGTCAATGGACATTTTTGTTTCCTTGTCGTGGCTATTGTATAGAGTGCTGCAATAAACACTGGAGTATATGTATCTTTTCAAGTCATTGTTTTCTCTGGATAGATGCCCAGGAGTGGGATTGCTGGATCAAATGTAATTCTATTTTTAGTTTTCTGAGGCATCTTCATACTGTTTTCCACAGTGGTTGTACCAATTTACATTACCACCAGCAGTGTAATAGCGTTCCCTTTTTCTCTGCACCCTCTCTGGCATTTATTGTTTGTAGACTTTTTGATGACAGCTATTCTGGCCGGTGTAAGGGGGTACCTTAGAGTGGTTTTGATTTACGTTTCTCTAATAATGAGTGGTGTTGAACATCTTTTCATGTGGTTTTTTTTTTTTTGCCATCTGTATGTCTTTCTTGGAGAATTGTCTGTTTAGATATTCTGCCTGTTTTTTGATGGGATTGTTTGGTTTTTGGTAATGAGCTGCAGAAGGTGTTTATAAATTTTGGAGATTAATCCCTTGTCAGTCACTTCATTTGCAGATATTTTCTCCCATTCTGTGGGTCGTATTGTCGTTTTGTTGAGGATTTCCTTTGCTGTGTGGAAAGCTTTAAGTTTAATTAAGTCCCATTTGTTTATTTTTTTTTTTCATTGTCATAACTCTAGGAGGTGAATCTTGCGAAGATATTGCTGTGGTTTATGTCAGAGAGTGGTATGTGTTTTCCTCTAAGAATTTTATAGTATCTGGTCTTATATCTAGGTCTTTAATCATTTTGAGTTTATATTTTTGTATGGTGTTAGGGAGTGTTCTAATTTCATTCTTTTCCATGTGGCTATCCAGTTTTCCCAGCCTCACTATTGAAGGGGCTGTCTTTTATCCACTGTATATTCTTGCCTGCTTTGTCATAGATTAGTTGACTGTAGGTGCATGGGTTTAATTCTGGGCTTTCTATCTTATTCCACTGATCTATATATCTTCTTTGTGCCAGTACCATATGATTTTGATGATTGTAGCTATGTAGTATTCTCTGAGGTCGGGAGGCCTGATTCCTCCAGCTCCATTTTTCTTTCTCAGGGTGTCTTTGGCTATTCTGGGTCTTTTGTACTTCCAAACAAACTTTAGAATATTTTGTTCTAATTCTGTGAAAAATGTCCTTGGTAATTTGATAGGGATTGCATTGAATCTGTAGGTTGCCTTGGGTAGTATAGTCATTTTGATAATATTGATCCTTCCAATCCAGAAGCATGGTATGTCATTCCATCTGTTTGTGTCATCTTTTTATTTTTATTTATTTATTTATTTTTGTCTTTTTGCCATTTCTTGGGCCGCTCCCACAGCATATGGAGGTTATCAGGCTAGGGGTCGAATCGGAGCTGTAGCCACCGGCCTACGCCAGAGCCACAGCAATGTGGGATCTGAGCCATGTAGGCGACCTACACCACACCTCATGGCAAAACCAGATCCCCAACCCACTGAGCAAGGCCAGGGATTGAACCCGCAACCTCATGGTTCCTAGTTGGATTCGTTAACCACTGAGCCATGATGGGAACTCCATGTGTCATCTTTGATTTCCTTCATCAGCATCTTACACTTTTCTTTTTTTTTTTTGTCTTTTTGCTATTTCTTTGGGCCGCTCTCACGGCATATGGAGGTTCCCAGGCTAGGGGTTGAATCAGAGCTGTAGCCACTAGCCTACACCAGAGCCACAGCAACGCGGGATCCGAGCCGCATCTGCAACCTACACCACAGCTCATGGCAACGCCAGATCCTTAACCCACTGAGCAAGGGCAGGGACCGAACCCGCAACCTCATGGTTCCTAGTCGGATTCGTTAACCACTGCGCCACGACGGGAACTCCAGCATCTTACACTTTTCAGGGTGCAGGTCTTTCATTTCTTCAGGTAGGTTTATTCCTAAGTATTTTATTCTTTTTGATGCAATGGTAAACAGGATTGCTTTCCTAATTTCTCTTTCTGCTCTTTTGTTGTCAGTACGTAGAAATGTAGTTGACTTCTGTGTATTAATTTTGTATCCTGCGACTTTGCCAAATTCATTGATGAGCTCTAACAGTTTTATGGTAGCATCTTTAGGATTTTCTAGGTACAGTATCATGGCATCTGCAAATAGTGATAGTTTTACTTCTTTCTTTCCAATTTGGATTCCTTTTATTTATTTTTCATTTCTGATTGCTGTGGCTAGGACTTATAAAACTGTGTTGAATAGTAGTGGTGAGAGCAGACATCCTTTTCTTGCTTCTGATCTCAGTGGGAATTGTTTCAGCTTTTCACCATTGAGAATGATGTTCACTGTGGGTTTGTCATATATGGCCTTAATTATGTTGAGGTAGGTTCTTGTTATGCCCACTTTCTGAAGGGTTTTTATCAGAAATGGGTGTTGGATTTTGTCAAAGGCTTTTTCTGCCTTCTACTGAGAGGATCATATAGTTTTTATTCTTCAGTTTGTTAATGTGGTGTATCACACTGATTTGCAGATATTGAAGAATCCTTACATCCCTTGGATAAATCCCACTTGATCATGATGTACAATCCTTTTAATGTATCGTTGGATTCGGTTTTCTGGTATCTTGTTGAAGATTTTTGCATCTATGTTCATCTGTATAATTGGCCTGTAATTTTCTTTTTTTGAGGTATCTTTGTCTGGTTTGGTATCAGGTTGACAGTGGCCTCACAGAATGAGTTTGGGAGTGTCCCTTCCTTTGCGAGAGTTTTTGGAATAATTTCAGAAGGATAGGTGTTAGCTCTTCTCTAAATGTTTGATAGAATTCGCCTGTGGAGCCATCTGGTCCTGGACTTTTTGCTTGTTGGAAGTTTTTTCATCACAGTTTCAATTTCTGTACTTGTGACTGGTCTATTCATCTTTTCTACTTCATCTTGGTTTAGTCTTGGAAGATTGTACTTTTCTAAGAATTTCTCCATTTCTTCTAGGTTTTCCGTTTTATTGGCATATAGTTGCATGTAGTAGTCTCTTATGACCTTTTTTATTTTGGTGATATCCCTTTTCATTTCTAATTTTATTGATTTGAGTCCTCTTTTTTCTTGATAAGTCTGGCTAAGGGTTTATCAATTTTGTTGATCTTTTCAAAGAACCAGCTTTTTGTTTCGTTGATGTTTTCTGTGGTTTTCTTCATTTCTATTTCACTGATTTCTGCTCTGATCTTTGTGATTCCTTTCCTTCTGCTAACTTTAGATCTTGTCTGTTTTTTTCTCTCTAGCCACTTTATATGTAAAGTTAGGTTGTTTATTTGAGCTTTTTCTTGTTTCTTGAGGCAGGCTTTTATTGCTATGAACTTGCCTCTTTGAACAGCTTTTGCTGCATCCCATAGGTTTTAGAGTGTTTATCTTTGTTGTCATTTGCTTCTAGGTATTTTTAAATTTCCTCTTTGATTTCTTCAGTGATCCATTGGTTGTTTAGTGGCATGTTGTATAGTTTCCACTATGTGTTTGTGTTTTTGCACTTTTTTTTTTCTTGTTGATTTCCAGTCGTATAGTGTTGTGGTCAAGAAAGATGCTTGATATGATTTCAATTTTCTTAAAGTTACTGAGGCTTGATTTGTGGCCCAGAATGTGATCAGTCTTAGAGAGAATGTTCTGTGTGCACTTGAGGAGAATGTGCTGCTTTTGGATGGAATGTCCTATAAATGTGTATTAAGTCCATCTGGTCTAATGTCTCATTCAGGACCTGTGTTTCCTTGCTGATTTTCTATCTGGGTGGTCTGCCCATTGCTGTAATTGAGGTGTTACAGTTCCCACTACTATTGTGTTATTGTCAATTTCTCCTTTTAAGGTTGTTAGCAATTGTCCTATATATTGAGGTGATCCTATGTTGGGTGCATATATATTTATAATTGTTATATCTTCCTCTTGGATTGATCCTTTGATCATTATGTAATCTCCTTCTTTGTCTCTTATAATACTCTTTTATTTTACATCTATTTTTTCTGATATGAGTATTGCTACTCCAGCTTTCTTTTGATTCCTATTTGCATGGGATATTTTCTTCCATCCTCTCGCTTTCAATTTGTATGTGTCCCTAGAACTAAAGTAGGTCACTTGAAGGCAGCATATATATCAATCTTGTTTTTGTATCCCTTCAGCAAGTCTGTGTCTTTTGGTTGGGGCATTTAGTCCATTTACTTTTAAGGTAATTATTGATATATATGTTCTTATTGCCATTTTATTAACTGTTTCGGATTTTTTTTTTTTTTGCTCTTTTTTCTTCCCTTCTTCTCTTGTTCTCTCCTCTTGTGGCTTGATTGACTATATTTAGTGTTGTATATTAGCTTATTTTTCTTATTTGTGTGTGTATAAATTGTAAATTTGTGGTTTGCAGTTACCCTGAAGTTTTGATATAGGAGTCTATATATATACAAGATTGTTCTAAGTTGTTGGTCTCATAATTGCAAGTGTGTCTCCAGTGTCCTGCATTCGTACGCTCCTCTTCTAATGATTTCTGATTTTGATAGCATATTTGTGCATGGGCAATTTCCTACCTTTACTGTATATATGTGAGCCTTTCCATTTGTGGTATTTTTGTTTCTGGTTGCGGGCTTTTATTTTCTGCCTAGAGAAATTCCTTTAGTATTTGTTGTAAAGCTGGTTTAGTGTTGCTGAATTCTCTCAACTTTTGCTTATCTGTGAAGGTTTTGATTTCTCCTTCAGATCTGAATGAGAGCTTTGCTGGGTAAAGTAATCTTGGTTGGAGGTTTTTTCTTTTCATCTCATTAACTATATCCTGCCACTCCCTTCTGGCCTGCACAGTTTCTGCTGAAAAATCTGCTGATAACCTTATTGGGGTTCCCTCATATGTTGTTTCTTTTCCCCAGCTGCTTTCAATATTTTTTGTCTTTAATTTTGGTCAGTTTGATTAATATGTGTCTTGGGGTGTTCTTCCTTATGTTTATTTTATAGGGTACTTATTGTGCTTCCTGGATTCAAGTGAGTGGTTCCTTTCCCACGTTAGGGAAATTTTCGGCTATTATGTCTTTGAATATTTGTTCTGTCCCTTTCTGTCTCTCTTCTCCTTCTAGCACCCCTGTAATACAGATGTTGGTGCATTTTACATTGTCCTAGAGTTCTCTTAGACTGTTTTCATTTCTTTTCAATATTTTTCTCTTTTCTGTTCTGCATCTGTGATTTCCACTAATTTGTCCTCCATCTCGCTTATTCGTTCTTCTGCCTCCTGTATTCTGCTGTTGGCTGCTGCTAACGAATTTTTTATTTAAGTTATTGTATTTTGCATCTCTGCTTGCTTAAGTGTTAAACATTGTATTTCTTTGCTCACTGTTTGCTGTAGATTATCAATCTTTGCCTCCAGTTTATTTCCAATGTTTTGCCTTCCTATCCCTCTGATTCCTATCCCTCTGATTCCTTTCCCTCTGGTGGGTGGGGATTTGTCTCTGGGTGAGATTATAGGTGGCTGTGTGCCTAGGGGGGTCTTTAGGCAGCCTGTTTGCTGATGGGTGAGGCTGTGATCACACCTCGATTATTGTTTGGCCAGGGGCTTCTCAGCACTGATGGGTGGGGCCAGATTTTCCCAAAATGACCACCTCTAGAGGAACACATGCTGATGAATATTCTGGAGAGCCTTGCCTCCTATGTCCTTCCCAACAACAAGCCACCATCACCCCCTGTTTTCCTAGGAGATTCTCCAAGAACTGCAGTCATGTCTGACCCAGATTCCTATGGAGCCTCTGCTTTGCCTTGAGACCCAGTGCATATGAAAGCCTGTGTGTGCCTTTCATGAATGGGGTCTCCATTTCCTCCAGTCCTGTGGAGCTTCTATGCACATGCCCCACTGGCCTTCAATGCCAGATGCTCTGGGGGCTTTTTCTACCAATGCCAGATCCCCAGGTGTGGGCACCTGATGTGGGGCTCAGAACTCTCACACTTGTAGGTGAGTCTCTGTGATACAGTTACTTTTCCATCTGTGGCCTTCCCACCCAGCAGGTACGGGGTTGCTTATATCTCATAACTGCTCCTCCTACCTCTTGATGTGGCCTTCTCTTGTCTTCTAGAGTAGGATATCTTAAAAGTCCATTTGGTTGTAATTGTGTTGTTTTTTGAGAGTAGGTTAGCTCCAATCCTTCTATTCTGCCATCTTAATCATATCTCAGATCAGTTCATCTTTTTCTTTCTCCACTCTATCTAGTGACATTAGGAGCATCCAATCAATCTCTTTAGTTTTCTAAAGATGTTTGATAGTATCATATATACAGTAACCCAGCTTCTTGATTCTTATAATTAGTTAACTAGAAATATCTAATGGCTTTGCCTTGTGTGTCTCTATGGCCAGATCACATCATGGACTGTTAACTTTAATACTGGAAATAGGGTCATTAGCATCTTTAGTCATATTAGCCAATTCCAAGAATTCTGAAAACAATTAAAAATATCATCTTTAAAATCTGTTCCTCTGAAACTCCTCTTAGTGCCATAATCTGTATTAGTCTGCATTTTCCCAGAGAAACAAACAATAGAGAAAAGAGAGAGAAAGAATGAATGAATGAATTTATTATGAAGATTTGGCTCATACTGTCATGGTGACTGAGAAGTCACTAGATCTATAGTACATGATGGAAACCCAGAAGAGCCAATAGTGTAGTTCCAGACTGGGTCTGAAGGTCTGAGAATCAGTTCATCTGATGGTATAAGTTCCAGTATGAGTCAAAACCCAGAGCAGACCAGTGTCCTAGCTCAACATCAGTTAGCCAAACAGCAAATTCTCTTACACAAACTTTTTTTTTGAGTTCAGATTATATTCTGTTATTCAAGCTGGCAAACTCTAGCCATATCTTCCTTATCTATTTGGTGATTCCTTAAATAGTAGAACACATCTAAAGATATAATCTCGGGAATTCCCATCATGGTTCAGCGGGTGAAGAACCTGACATAGTGTCTGTGAGGGTTTGATCCCTGGCGTTGCTCAGTGGATTAAGGATTCAGTGTTGCTGCAAGCTGTGGCCTATGCTGGCATTTGCTGCTCCAATTCGACCCCTAACCTGGGAATTTCCATATGCTGCAGGTGCAGCCATACAAAAATATATATCATCTCAAATTATATCCATGGACAGACTTAAAAAAATAGGACTATGGGTACAATTTAACAAACCTGGGACAGTCCCAGTGGTTCTAAGCCTTGCTTGCACATGGAATAATATGGCCAATTTTAAAAAGTGTTAATGCAAAGGCCATACCTCAGAAAAATTGAATAATCCTTTTAGGGATATGTATTTTTTAACTGCTTCTCCTTCCTAGATGACTGTATTAGTTTGCTCAGGCTGCCATAACAAAATACCACAGACCATGTAGCTTATATAATAGGAATTTATTTTACCATAATTCTGGAGGCTGGAAGTCCAAGATCAAGGTGCCATCAGGGTTGGTTTCCAGTGAAGGCTCTCTTTCCTGGATCAAAGATGGCCATCTCATTATATCTTCCCTCAACCTTCTTTTCTGCACTTGAAGAGAAAAAGAATCTCTCGTGTCTCTTCCTTTTCTTATAAGGATACCAGTCCAATCAGAATAGGGCCCCACCCTTATGATCTCACTTAACCTTAATTACTTCCTTAAAGGCCTATCTCTAAATAACACCACATCAGGAGTTAGAGTGTCTACATATATATTTAGTGGGGACACATTGCAGTCTGTAACATTGATGATTGACAACCACTAGTTTAGTGGGATCATTTGGTCATGGAGGCTGGATTTTAGGACATTAGAAAAAGAAGTCTACCTGTCAACTTCTGTTGGGTAAATGGACAAAATTAGCACTAAGTAGGGAAAGGTATAGGATGGGGGCAGGAGTTAATCAATCAGAACATTTAGTCTGAGTAGAATAGTAGGCTCAACTCCAATGCAAATTGGCATAAGATGTTTAAGGCGTTATATCCCATGGTGGGTTGTACTGCTGAGACTTGTCTCAAGTTCAGGAGATTTTTTTTCATTTTTTAAAGTTTTATTGAAGTATATTTGATTTACAATATTGTGATAATCTCTGCTGTACCAGAGAAAGAGAGAATGAATTTCGAGAGGACACAATTAAGTTCATTGCAAGTTGCAACTATTGAGCAAGCATTTCAGCCCCTAAATGTGCCTTAATTTTCTCATTTGTTAATTGGAGATAGTAGTATCAGTCCATAAAATAAAGCACAGGATCCTTTGGAAAATAAATTAAAAGAGAGAAAATGCAATGAAAGTGTTGTCTAATTAATAGTAATTTTGAAGAATTCGTTATTCTTGATATATTAAAGAGGTGGAAGGAAAATCTGAACCTGGTTCCAAGTTACTTTGAAGAATTGTATTTATAATTTTGGGAACAATACTTTCCTTCTTTGTGCTATTTTACCCTAAAGTAAGTACATGTTATTCTAATAGTTACAAATAATTTTAAGGAATAAATGCTATTTGCAGATACAAATTTGAGAGATACTTTCCATGATTTTTCATTCATTAGTGAATTTGCAAACTTTAGATTCTTTTAGAATTAAAATTGTACACACAGCCCTTCTTTTTGAGAATTATCCTATAAATGGAACTCAAGCAAATGAAAAATAATCAGTTTTCCACATGAATAGAAATGCTGTTTGAAATAATCTTATGGCAACTAAAACTAAATTAAACATATGTGCTGTAGACTGTGTGGAGAATTTTTCCTCCATATTTATTGAGATATAATTGGCATATGACATTGTGAAGTTTAAGGTGTACATTATGATGATTTGATATGCATATTGATTGCAAAATGATTCTCAGAATAAGGTTAACACATCCATCACCTGATATAGTTACAAACTCTTGGTGTGTGCTGAAAAATTTAAGATCTACTCTCTTTGGAGTTTCTGTTGTGGTGCAGTGGAAACAAATCTGACTAGGAGCCATGAGGTTGTGGGTTCAATCCCTGGCCTCGCTTAGTGGGTTCAGGATCTGGCATTGCCATGAGCTGTTGTGTAGGTCACAGACACAGATTGGATCTGGCGTTGCTGTGGTTCTTGTGTACTACAACTCTGATTAGACCCCTAGCCTGGGAACCTCCACATGCCGTGGGTGTGGCCTTAAAAGGACAAGAAGACAAAAAGACAAAAAAAATGATAAGATCTACTCTCTTAGCAGTCTACAAGTATCTAATACAGTTTTGTTAACTATAGTCACTATACTGTACATTATATTGTACATTAGATCTCCAGAACTTATTCATCTTATAACTGGAAGTTCAAATCCTTTGGCCAGCATCTCTCCATTTCTTCCACCCCTCCAAACATCATTTACTCTGTCTCTATAAATTTGTGGTTGTTGTTTCTAAGATTTCACATATAAGAAGGATTGTGCAGTACTTGTCTAACTTATCTCACATAGCCTCAAGGTCCATCCATGTTGTCACAAATGGCAGGATTTCCTTCTTTCTTATGGTTGAATAATAGTCATTGTATTAGCTAGCTGTCTAATTTCTTTATCCATTTGATGTCAGTGGACACTTAGATTTAATCCATGTCTTGGCTGTTGTGAATAATGCTGCAAGAATATGGAGGTGCAAATAGCTCTGAGATCTTGACTTAATTTCCTTCAGCTATATAGCTAGAAGTGGTATTGCTAGATCATATGGTATCTCTGTTTTTAATTTTTTTGTGGAACCTCCATGATTTTTCTTATAATGATTGCACCAGACAGTTGACTTCTTATAAAACAACTGCTCTGAAATGTGGCAGTTACCATTTTTTTCATAGTAAAAAGTATTTGACGTTTATTTTCACAAAGGTCAATTTAGACAATTTACTCAATTTAGTCAAAATAGAATTGTTTGAGACTTCTGATATTTTATACTATATAGATATACTTAAAATATTTTTAAAAGATCACTTTTATTGATTTTGACAGTAATTTAACCACTCACATGTACATAGATTGTTTATAGTTACCTACTCTTGAGAGGGTGGTAATTTAGAACTGTTATCTACATATGTCAATGGATGAATTAAGTGTTCCAGTGCTTCAGTGACTGATTGGAGTCAAACAATTTCAAAGAATCCGTTGTATTTTACACTTTCTAAATCCTTTTCCCTGGTAATAAAACCATTTTGGGTTACTAGGCAAATGCTTGTTTAATCAGAAAAAGAAAAGAAACAGAAATTTAGTTTTATAATGGGAGAAAAATATTTAAAGGAAGCAGAAATCTTGTTCAAATACAAATAATTATGCTAGTATTTTTAGCTTCTCCTGATCATTTGATTACACTGGGCATTGGGAATAACATCTCAGTCATAGTTTGGCATCATCCTATGTTTACATTTATCTTCCTGGCACTTCCCTGTATTTTGGTAAACTTGCATGGGTGAATGACCTTGGACTTGAAGATTTAAGCTGTGATCGAAATAGTATTAGAGATGATTGGGTATTTCTCACCCACATTAATGAGAAGTTAGGCAGTCAGATGATAACAAAATCAACAGATTCCCCGTTATTTTAATGTTCAACATCCATATTTTCTTATATCTATCACATATTTCTCACTCATAAAAATAACTAACATTTGAGAGTTTATTACGTACCAAATGTGGTACTGAATGCTTTTATAGATTATTTCCTTTGGTTTTCACAGCAGCCCAATAAGTGCTATTGTTAGCTAGTTCTTACAGATTTTGAATTTGAGATCTAGGGAATTGAAGAATTTACCCCAAATTACACACATAGTCTGTGGTACAACAAAGTTATATCTAAGAAATCTTGTTTACTTTTATAAATTAAATTTTATTGGAACATAGTTGATTTACAGTGTTGTGTTAGTTTCAGGTGTACAGCAAAGTGAATCAGTTATATATGTAGATATATCCATTATTTTTCAAATTATTTTCCCATATAGGTTATTATACAGTATTGAATATATTTCCCTGTGCTATACAATAGGTCTTTGTTATCCATTTTATATACAGTAATGTGTATATGTTAATCCAACCTCCTAATTTATCACTGTTCCCCCATGTTTGTCCTTTGGTAACCATAAGTTTAGTTTCAAAATCTTCAAATCTGTTTCTGTTCTGTGAATAAGTTTTGTTTGTTTGTTTTTGGTCGCACCTGTGGTTTGTGGAAGTTCCCTGGGCCAGAGATCAAACTCACACCACCACAGCAACCTCAGCTGCTGCAGTGACAACACCAGACCCTTAACCTGCTTCACCATAAGGGAATGCCTTGTGAATAAGTTCTTTTGTATCTTTTTAAAAATTAGATTCCTACCTTGTTAAATGTTAATTTTTTTAAATAATTGAGCTCAATAGTGGCCTAAAAATGGATTTCATATCAGAGGGTATTTTTTTGTTTGTTTTATGAGGACCTATGGACCAAGATTCTTTGAAGTGGGTACCCAGGCATTTATGTGTGTGTGTGTTGTGTGTATGTGTGTGTATGTGTATCTCCATGGTTATAAATAAGAAGATGTACCTAAGAATAAAAACAATAAAATTAGATAAGTTCCATTTTTGCCCCATGCCAAGGGCTCTTTAATAGCCACTTACTTCTAATCATTCTTAAATGAAAAATAAATATAAATGTTGTTAGGATAGTTTACTGTTCATCAGAAATGAGAAACAAATAGAATAATTTACTGTTCATACATTTATAATCAAAAACAAATGAGAACATTTGTTTGCTTTTATTGGAGTATTTATCTTCTGGGCCATCAGAAGAGAAATAAAACTTTAGCAAGTAAGGACAAAAGGCCTTTAGCTGCATCTGTTATCTTTGTAAAGTATTTGTTTCTTTGTTAGGAAGTCCTTCACAAAAGAAGACTGCTTAGAAATCAACATTAAATCTCTCTGTTTTCATTCTAAAGACTGAAAAAATACTAAAATGAGGCATAAATGTTAGATTTTTTGACAGGTTGAATAAAATAAAGTAATGGTTATTTTCATACTGCTTTAAAAAAGCACTTTTAAGGAGATGCACAGATATCATTTTAGCTGTAAAATAAACTTGATTATCGGATAATTTATATAGACCTGAATCTCATCTAGAATGGTATGGAATAAAGAATGAAGTTTCACTCTATGCTATACTCTCTATGCCACCCAACTATTATTGTATATATATTTTTTACCTCCACTTCAAGGTCAATGAATTGGACAAATATATTGTTTATATAAGTGCTATACGAATAAGGACTGTGGCTTTTTATCAATGTGCCACTTGCGATGGTTTGCTAAATTTATTGTATGATCCTAGTCACCATATTGAAGGCCTAAATGTGAAAAGCACACACAAGCAATGAAACGGTATAGCTTGCTTGTCATTTTCCTCTGTCTTTCTCAGCCACTTAAATACTTCTAGGTCAGAGGAAATTGAAATCATTATTTTTGTTGTTTATATTGCTATCATATGTGTGTTGAATTTTCTTTGCAAAAAATATGGAGATCTGGAGCTCCCGTCGTGGCGCAGTGGTTAACGAATCCGACTAGGAACCATGAGGTTGCGGGTTCGGTCCCTGCCCTTGCTCAGTGGGTTAAGGATCCGGCGTTGCCGTGAGCTGTGGTGTAGGTCGCAGACGCGGCTCAGATCCCGCGTTGCTGTGGCTCTGGCGTAGGCCGGTGGCTACAGCTCCGATTCAACCCCTAGCCTGGGAAATATTAACAACAACAACAACAACAACAACAACAACAAAAAAAGACAAAAGACAAAAAAAAATATGGAGATCTAATAACTTGCTTGAATGCTTAAAGTACATATAGAGAACAGGTCTGTTGTGATCATCAGTATTAAAGCTTTATCCTTGAATTTAAAAGCTATTTTAATAAACTGTCATAGGCAGAATTTGATTCGGACAATTCCATTCTTTTACATATTCAAAATGTATATTGATTATCACTGGGTCATAAAAGTTTTACAATTATTTTTGTATTCTGAAAATATCACTAGCTAAGAAGAGTAAATAAATTTTAATCGACATGCTTAAGTAGAAAAAAAGGTGAAGGCCATTATACAACTGGACAGTAATATTAGATTCTCTCCCTTGAGCTATCCAAATAGATATGTAACATTCACCACTACTTCTAAGTCTTTTCAGCTGTAAAGAGTCTACAGTGTGTCCAAGTTTGAATTGAGAAGACATCATAATTCTGACATTTTCATTGTAATATAAATATTTACACAATAAGTAGAACACGTCAAACAATTTTCTTGACTATCTTTATTGACATTTGAGAATTTGGGAAACCAAGATGAATAAGATAGAGATGAAAGAGATGAATACACTTCACTGTTATTGTTTGCAAATGAACAATGCAACCAGTATCCACAGGAAAATAATTATATATAAATTGAATTCATATGTTTGGCTAATAAAAAAATAATTTTCTATTAAGTACATTTTAGTAAATATAAATCTTAAGGATTTCTATGTTAATATTGGTGCATTACTAGATATAAAAATTACATATACCTATCATCTATCTTTTAAGAAATCCTTCATTTGGTTACTTATAACCACCTTTTAAAAATAAAACTTTTTGCAAATGTAAAAGTGACAGGTGAAAAATGTAAAAACATAAAATTAAGGAAGTATTTTTTTTTTAGGGCCCTAGCTACTTTCAACTTGATTCAAGGAAGAGGATATACTCCTGTATTCATATTAGAAAATAATTTTGCTAATTTATTATCATTACTTGTTATATTTTTTCAGATTTTCTAGTTCCTCAGAAGTCAGTATTCATAGTTTGCACCTTTCTAGGAAAGTTCCCATTTCACCTATTTTATCTAACTTGGGGCATGCAGTTATTCAAAGTATTCATTCATAATAATTTGTATTTCTCTGAAGTCAGTAGTTATGTCACCTCTTTCATTTCTGATTTAGTAATGTATCTGTATCTCTGTTTCTTGGTCAAACTACAGGTTTGTCCTTTTTTTTCTTTCGGTCTTTTCAAAGAATGGACATTTGGTTTTGTTAGTTTTCTCTATTGTTTTTCTTTTTTTTAAAGATTTTAAATTTTATTGGAATGTAGTTGACTTACCATGTTGTATTAGTTTCAGGTGTACAGCAAAGTGAATCAGTTATACATATAAATACATCCATTCTTTTTCCCATATAGGTTATTACAGATTTTTGAGTAGATTTTCCTGTGCTATACAGTACGTTCCTATTAATCATTATTTTATACAGTAGTGTTAAATGTTATTCCCACCATCCCAATTCTTCCCTCCCCACCAGTAGTTTTACCTATAACAATAATACTGGTTTTAAAATCTGTGAGTTTGTTTCTATTTTATAAAAATTAAACTCAAAATGGATCAAGGAACTAAATGTAGGCCAGATACTATAAAACTCCTAGAGGAAAACATAGGTATAACACTCTTTGACATAAATCACAGTAATACCTTGTTTGATCTTACTAGAATTAAGAAAATAAAAACAAAAATAAACCAATGGGACCTAATTAAACTTAAAAGATTTTGCACAGCAAAGGAAATCATAAAAACAAACAAACAAAAAAAAAAAAACGAAAAGACCATCCACAGAATGGGAGAAAATCTTTGCAAGCAAAGTAACCAAAAAGAGATTAATCTTGAAAATATACAAGTATCTCATGGAAATTTATATCAAAAAAATCCAATCAAAAGATAGGCAGAAGGAGTTCCTGTCATGGCAAAGCAGAAACAAACCTGACTAGGAACGATGAGGTTGCAAGTTCGATATCTGGCCTTGCTCAGTGGGTTAAGGATCTGGCATTGCTGTGAGCTGTGTTGTAGGTTGCAGACACGGCTCAGATCTGGTGTGGCTGTGGCTGTGGCTGTGGCATAGGACAGCAGCTATAGCTCCAATTAGATCCTTAGCCTGGGAACCTCCATGTATCACAGGTGTGGTCCTAAAAAGGAAAAAAAAAAAAAAAAGGAGGGGGACAGAAGAGCTAAAGAGACATTTCTCTAAAGAAAACAGATTGCTTCTAGTATATATTTCTTTAATTTTTATTCTAATCCTAATTATTTTCTACCTCTGCTTTTTATGAATATAGTTTACTCTTCCTTTTTATATGTCTGAGGATGGAAGATTAGGTTATTACCTTAAGATCTTTCTCCTTTCTTAATATAGGCATTTACAGCTCTAAATGTAGCTCTGAGCACTGTGTTAAGTTCATCCTATAAGTTTTGGTGTGATGTGATTTGTTTCCTTCATCTCAAAGTATTTTATAATTTCTATTGTGATTTTTTCGTTGTCCTATTGGTTAGTGAGTAGAATGTTAACATCTACTCAGTAACCACACATAGGAAATGTCTGCATTTCCCAAATTTCTTTGTATTGTTAATTTTCAATTTAACTGCAACGTGGCTTGCTTCATGGCTTAGCATATGATCTACCCCGGAAAATGTTCCATGTGCACTTGAGAGGAATGTGTGTTCTGCTGTTGTCTCTTGTCAGGTAGAGTGTTCAATAGATGCATGTTTAGTCTAATTTGGTTACTTTGGTTGTTCAAATCTTCTGTATCCATCCTGATCTTCTGTGTAGTTGTTTTATCCATTATTGACAGTGGAGTATTTACTCTCAATTATTGTCAAACTAATTTCCCCCGCAATTATATCAGTCATTGCCTTTATATATTTTGGTTCCCTGCTGTTCAGTACATATATTTTTATAATTATCACAACTTTCTAATATATTGGTACTTTATTCATCATAAAACTTCTTCTTGATTTAAAACAACATTTTTGGTTCTTAAATCAATTTTATTTTATATTAATTTAGCCACTCCATATTTCTTATGTTTTCAGTTTGCAGGATACATATTTTCTCACCTTTTTATTTCCAACCTGATGCTATCTTTGGATAGAGTATGTCTTTATAAGGCATCTAAGGCATGTCTCCTGGAAACATCATATAATTGAATCTTTTTTAAAAAAATTTAATGTAGTTTAACAGTCAGCATATTTTTTTGGATTTTTCTATTCAATTTTAATCTTATTATTGATATCATAGTATTTTTCTACCATTTAACCTTTGTTTTCTATATGTCTCAAGTCTTTCTTGTTTCTCTTTTCCTTCTCTGCTTATATTTGCATTAAATGAACTATTTTCTATTTAAAATTTTGATCTCAATGAATTTTTCACAATATTTTGATGAATACAGATGCAAAAATTCTCAACAAAATTTTAGCTAACTAAAGCCAGCATATCAAAAAATCATACAACACGACCAGGGGGGATTCATGCCAGGTTCACAAGGACGGTTCAACATAAGCAAATCAAGCAACGTCATACACCACATTAACAAAAGAAAAGTCAAAAACCACATGATCATATCAATACATGCAGAAAAAGGATTTGACAAAGCCCAACATCCATTTATGATAAAAACTCTTATCAAGGTGGGTGTAGAGGGAACATTCCTTAGCATAATCAAAGCCATTTATGACAAACCCACAGCAAATAAAATACTCAATGGAGAAAAGCTGAAAGCCTTCCACTAAAATCTGGAACAAGACATGGATGCCCACTCTCACCACTGTTATTCAACATGGTATTGGAAGACCTACCCACAGCAATCAGACAAACAAAAGAAATAAAAGGCATCCAAATAGGAAGAGAAGAGGTAAAACTGTCACTGAATGCAGATGACATGATACTTTATATAGAAAACCGTAAGGACTCAACCCAAAAACTACTTGAACTAGTCAACAAATTCAGCAAAGTAGCAGGATATAAGATTAACATTCAGAAATCAGTCGCATTTTCTGTATACTAACAATGAAATATTAGAAAAGCATTGCAAAAATACAATACCTTTTATAATTGCACCTCGAAAAATCAAACACCTGGGAATACACCTGACCAAGGAGGTAAAGGACTTATATGCCAAGAATTATAAAACATTAATCAAGGAAATTAAAGAAGATATAAAGAAATGAAAGATACTCCATGCTCCTGGGTTGGAAAAATTAATATTGTAAAAATGGCCATACTACCCAAAGCAATCTACAGATTCAGTGCAAGCCCTCTCAAATTACCCACAACATTTTTCACAAAACTAGAACAAACAATCCAAAAATTTATATGGAAACACCAAAGACCCAGAATTGCCAAAGCAATTCTGAGGAACAAAAACCAAGCAGGAGGCATAACTCTCCCAGACTTCAGGCACTATTACAAAGCCACAGTCATCAAGACAGTGTGGGACTGGTACCAAAACAGACAGACAGACCAGTGGAACAGAACAGAGAACCCATAAATTAATCCAGACACCTATGGTCATTTGATCTTTGACAAAAGAAGCAAGAACATAAAATGGGAAAAAGACAGTCTTTTAGCAAGTGTTGCTGGGAAGCCTGGACAATTGCATGCAAATCAATGAAACTAGAACACACCCTCACACCACACACAAAAATAAACTCAAAATGGCCTAAAGACTTAAATATAAGACAATTTTTTGAGTTTTTTTTTATTTAGTGTTTGCTTTAGAGTGTGCCTATGCATGTTAAATTCTCAAATTCACAGTAGGTTTATACTAATATAATTTCAGTGAAATATAGAAAGTCACTCTTATTTAGCTCCATTGCATTTCCCCCTTTATGTTCTTATCTTTATAGAAATTGCGTATATAATAAACATAAATATAAATTTTGATAATTATCATTTAAATTTTTTATTTTTGTTTTTAAATTCTTATTTCCCCAATACAATTTTTTTTCTACTGTAAAGCATGGTGACCCAGTTATACATACCTGTACACATTCTATTTTTGCATATTATTCTCCATCATAAGTGACTAGACATAGTTCCCAGTGCTACACAGCAGGATCTCATGGCTAATTCATTCCAAAGGCAATAGTCTGCATCTATTAACTCCAAGCTCCCAATTCACCCCACTGCCTCCCACTCCCCCTTGGCAACCACAAGTCTATTCCTCCAAGTCCATGATTTTCTTTTCTGTGGAAAGGTTCATTTGTGCCTTATGTTAGATTCCAGATATAAGTGATAATCATATGGTATTTGTCTTTCTCCTTATGACTTACTTCACTCAGGATGAGAGTTTCTAGTTCCATCCAGGTGGCTGCAAATGGCATTATTCTGTTCTTTTTTTATAGCTGAGTATTATTCCATTGTGTATATATATCACATCTTCCTATTCCAATCATCTGTCGATGGACATTTGGGTTGTTTCCATGTCTTGGCTATTGGGAATAGTGCTGCAATGACCATGAGGGTGCATGGTGTCTTTTTTAAGGAATGTTTTGTCTGGATATATGCCCAAGAGAGGTATTGCTGGGTCATATGGTAGTTCTATGTATAGATTTCTAAGGTACCTCCATACTGTTCTCCATAGTGGCTGTACCAGCTTCCATTCCCACCAACAGTGCAGGAGGGTTCCCTTTTCTCCACACCCCCTCCAGCATTTGTTATTTGTGGACTTCTTAATGATGGCCATTCTGACTGGTGTGAGGTGGTATCTCATGGTAGTTTTGAGTTGCATTTCTCTAATAATCAAGGATGTTTTGCATTTTTTCATGTCCTTGTTGGCCATCTGTATACTTTCCTTGGAAAAATGTCTATTCAGGTCTTTTGCCCATTTTTCAATTGGGTTGCTGGCTTTTTTGCTGTTTTGTTGTATAAATTGTGCTGGGATCTGAGGAGATGCAGAGACTTGGGGAAGGACCTTGCCTCATGGCAAGGAAAACCCGAAGGCAGGTTCCTAACCAAGGAAGAGAGCTCACCTGAACTGTGCAAACCAAAGGTGGGCTTCTGGTCAGGATGGAAGCCTGTCTGTATGGTAAAAAACCGAGGGCAGGCTGAGGCCTGCCTGTACAGTGAAAAACCGAGGGCAGGCTGAGGCCTGCCTGTACGGTGCAATCCGAGGGCAGGCCTCAGGTTACACAGCTCTCATGTTGATGTTGATGGGGAAAAATTGGGGCTTTCCTGGGAAAACAATTTCCATGTTTGTGCCAGACAACATGGATTGTTTCTTGGGTGACCTAGACTTTCCTGTTGTTTTATTTGTTATTCAGTTTTTTCTTCAGTCTTTCCTGATTATTTGCTTATTGTTCTTATTTCCCATTCTTATTTTCCTGTGGTGATTTGTGATTTAACAAAATTACAATAATATAATAAGAATTTCATTCTAAAGAACTTTCCCCTATTCAAATCCAACTTAATTTAAAACATAGTGTTTATTACTAACTAGTTATACAGTAAACTTTAGAGTTAGAATTTTAATGAAGTTTATAGATCTTAGACATATGTTATTCATGGTCAAAGAAACCTAGTTATGAGAGTTGTCCTTGATTTTAGAAACTTTTAAGTGATAGCTAACTAAAGTTGATTTTCTCATCCTGTCTCTCTGCCAAGGACACTTTGAAGATAGACACTAGTCTGAAGGCAAGAATCGTTATGTCTGTGGCCTCTTCAGTTTGTAAAAATTGGCTGGCCTTGAGATGGTTTGTGCTGGGTCTCCTCTTTCCCACATGATATGTTGTGCCTGTTTGTCCTTGAATTTTACTCACTAAATTTAGTTAAGTTAAAAATTTTAGAACATGACATATTGCTACTGTACCATGTGATCAAAACAAAACAAAAGTCTAAAAGTTAACCATTGTGCTTTTAACACTATGATGTATTCTGTAGTTAGAAACTGTTTATATAACAACCATCTATGCCAATAAAGTTTGAGCAGTTCTGCACCCTGAAAGAAGGGACAAAGAGGCTGTCTCTGTGTGCATATGCTGACACCACCCCTCTCCTTTCTGGACGTACACTCCCTGGCCACCGGAGCTAGGCTCCAGCAAAATTGCTTGTATATTCTAGAGATTAAGCCCTTGTCAGTTGCTTCAGAATAGAGAACCCAGAAATAAACCCAGAGGCCTATGGTCAATTAATCTTTGACAAACGAAGCAAGAACATAAAATGGGAAAAAGACAGTCTATTCAGCAAGTATTGCTGGGAAAAGTGGACAGCCATATGTAAATCAGTGAAACTAGAACACACCCTCACACCATGCACAAAAATAAACTCAAAATGGCTGAAAGACTTAAATATAAGACAAGACACCATCAATCTCCTGGAAGAGAATATAGGTAATACATTCTCTGATATCAACCTTATGAATATTTTCTCAGGTCAGTCTCCCAAAGCAATAGAAATAAAAGCAAAAATGAACCAATGGGATCTCATCAAACTGACAAGCTTTTGCACAGCAAAGGAAACCAAAAAGAAAACAAAAAGACAACTTACAGAATGGGAGAAAATAATTTTGAATGATGCAACTGACAATGGATTGAAAATTTTTGTCTATTAAAGGGCATTATAAAGGAGAGCAGAATACATTTATAAGATTTATTGTATTTAATTTATTATTTACCGTTTCTGACTCTCTTTGTTGGTTCCTGTGTGTTTAAGTTACATTTGGTGTCATTTCCTTACTTCATCAAATCTTTGCTTTCATTAATTTCTCTGCTATTATTGTCAAATATATTATATTCCTATATTCTATCACAATTGCCAATTGCTTCTACCAGTGATCTTTGTTTTCTGTGTGGTTTTGAATTTCCCTATGGATTTATTGTCTTTTAATAGAATTTTTGGCTCTACTTTAGGAAAGCTTTTAGTATTTCTTGTAATGAGTCAACTAGCAATACATTTTCTCAGTTTTTGTTCATCTGGGAAAGCCTTACTTTGCTTTCTGTTTTGAATGATAATTTTGCTCTATATAAGATTCTCAGATTACAATAATTTTTTCCAGAAGTTTGAATATATCATCTCGCTGCTGGTTAGGACGTCATTTTTTCTGATGAGAAGCAGTTAATATTATTGGGGTTTCCTTACACGTAGTGACTTGTTTTTCTCTTCTTATTTTCAAGATGCTCTCTTTCTCTATTGGCTTTTTTACTGTGTTTATGCATGTGAATCTCTTTGCATTTTATGTGCAGTCATTGAACTGCTTGAATGTTTAGTTCAATATTTTTCAGCAAATTTAGTAAGTTTTGAGCAATTATTTATCCATAGTTTTTGCTCTTTTCTCTTTTTCCTTTCCTTCTAATAATCAAACTATATATGTATGTTGTTGCTCTTAAGTGTGCCTTCTATTTCTCTGATATTCTGTTCATTTTTCTTCATCCTGTTGTCTCTCTTGCTTGGTATAATGGTTTTCAATCTATCTTTAAGTTTGTTAATTTTTCTTATGCAGTTAAATTCTACTATTGAGCCCTTCTAGTTAATTTTTCATTTTCATTCTTATAATTTTCAATTCCATAATTTCCATTCAGGGTTGTTATTATATATTTAATTTGTTATTATATATTTTAATAGTCTCTATTTGATAAAAACATTGTTATCAAACTTTACTTCCTTAAGCATAGTTTCCTTTAATTATTTGCATATATTTAAATTAGATACTTTGAAGTCTTTGTTAAATATGCCATTTGGTCACTTTCATGGGCAGTTTCAATTGCCTCCTTTTTACTTGTATGAGTCATAATTTCCTATTTTTTTTTCATATCTCACAGTTTAGTAAAAACCGGATATTTTAGATAATATGGCAACTGTGGATACAAATGCCCCTTCACCCCTCTCCAGAGTTTATTTTTTTGCTGTTGAATTATTTATCTAATGACATGTTGGGGCCATTTCAGTAATGTCTATTTCCCCAAAAGTAAGAGAGACATGCACATAGTCACACTGGGGTGCCCAGGTGTTGTAGTATGGCTCTCTGCCTCTTTCCCTGGTATTCTCTGTTCAGTGGTCTGCTTCATTGGGTATTAACCCAAGCCTTTAGGCTCCAGTAATTACTAATTTTTTGCCCCATTGTTTTCAACAATGACTTGGGGATTAAGTTGTTTCCATGCCTTTTTCCAGTTGAATTTGGACAGGGTTGATCTTTTTTTCTGTATTTTTTAAATTAAAGTTTAATTGATTTACAATGTTGTACCAATTTCTGCTCTACAGCAAAGTGACCCAGACATACATATGAGTGTGTGTGTGTGTGTGTGCATTCCCTTTCTTGTATTATCTTCCATCATGGTCGATCCCAAAAATTGGATATAGTTCCCTGTACTACACAGTAGGACCTCATTGCTCATCCATTCTAAATGTAATAGATTGCATCTACTAACCCTAAACTTGTAGTTTATCTCACTCCATCCCTCCTTCCCCTTGGCAACATGTCTGTTCTCTGTGTCTGTGGGTCTCTTTCTGTTTTGTAGATAGGTTCATTTGTGTCATATTTTAGATTCCACATATATGTGGTATTTATGACCGACTTCACTTAGTATTATAATCTCTTGTTGTATCCATGTTGGTGTGAATGGCATTATTTCATTCTTTTTATGGCTGAGTAGTATTCCGTTGTATAAATATACCACATCTTCTTTTTCTTTCTTTTTTCTTCATTTATTTACTGACTTTTTATTACTCAAATAATTTATCACATCTGCAGTTGTATAATGATCATCACAATCCAATTTCACAGGATTTCCATCCCACAACTCAAGCACATCCCCCCACCCCCCAAACTATCTCCTCCAGAGACCATAAGTTTTTCAAAGTCTGTGAGCCAGCATCTGTTCTGCAAAGAAGTTCAGTCTGTCCTTTTTTCAGATTCCACATGCCAGTGAAAATATTTGATATTGGTGTCTCATTGTATGGCTGATTTCATTTAGCATGATAATTTCTGGGTCATCCATATTGCTAAAAATGCTGGTATTTCGTTCCTTTTAATGTCTGAGTAATATTCCATTGTGTATATGTACCACATCTTCTGGATCCACTCCTCTGTTGATGGACATTTAGATTGTTTCCGTGTCTTGGCTATTGCAAATAGTACTGCAATGAACATTGGAGTACATGTGTCTTTGTGAGTCTTGGTTTTCTCTGGATAGATGCCCAGGAGTGGGATATACCACATCTTCTTAATCCATTCATTTATCATTGGATATTTAGGTTGTTTCCATGTCTTGGCTATTATGAATAGTGCTGCCATGAACATGTGGGTGCATATATCTTTTTGAATTGTTTTGTCTGGATGTATGCCCAAGAGTGGGATTTCTGGATCATATGGTAGTTCTACATTTATTTTTCTGAGGTATATCCATACAGTTTTCCATAGTGGTTGTACCAGTTTACATTCCCACCAACAGTATAGGAGTGTTCCCTTTTTTCCACAACCTGTCTAGCATTTATCCATAGATTTATTAATGACGGCCATCTGACCAGTGTAAGATGGTACATCATAGTAGTTTTGATTTGTATCTCTCTAATATGCCTACTGGCCATCTGTATGCCTTCTTTGGAGAAGTGTCTATTTAGGTCTTCTGCCCTTTTTGCAGTTAGGTTTTTTTGTTGTAGTTTTTGAGTTGTATGAGTAATTTGTATATTTTGGAGATTGATCCCTTGTCAGTTGCATAATTTGCAACTATTTTTTCTCATTTTGTAACTTGTCTTTTCATTTTTTATGGTTTCCTTTGCTGTGCAAAAGCTTGTGAATTTGATTAGTCCGTATTTATTTGTTGCTATTTTTATTTCTTAGAGAGATTTACCTAAGAAAACATTTGTCAGAGAATGTTTGCCTATGTTCTCTTCTAGGAGTTTTATGGGGGTCATATTTTATGTTTAAGTCTTTAAGCCATCTTGAGTTTATTTTTGTGCATGCTGTGAGGGTGTGTTGTAGTTTAATTGATTTATATGTGGACAGGGTTGATCTTAATGTCACTCTTTCAGGTTTGTTCTGACTCTAGAAGGGTGCCTAGTTTTTCTTTCTCTGGTTTTCACTGGGAACTAGCTGGCCTATTGTTTATATTGTTGCTCTTAACTAGGTGGAGATATTATTGTTATTATTATTTTTAATGGTAAGGCAGACTTTATTCAGTAGGGACTACTGCATTAGGGTGTCATAAGATAGAGAGTAATTAGGCTTAATTCTGAATACAACAAAGACAAATGGAGATTTATAACAAATGAATAGGGTATGGGTCAGTGGATGGAAAATTACTAAGAGGAAACATTGGGTAAGGGGAATTTGGGCCAAACCAACTTGCCAGGATGTTTGCTGAAAGCAAATCAGGGCAGTATCAAGAGTGGGGGATAAGGAATTTGATTAGACATCAGGGTGGGGAATTTGCACTAAACTGACCAAATAGCATTCTTGCTAAAACTGCACTAAACTGACCAGTGACAGAGGTCAAGGTCAGGGACTGGTCATAAGATAGAGATAGTAGAGGCTGACTTAAGTTTTGTCAACCTCCCCCCACTTTGAGGAAAGAAGATCTATTCTTTAATTGAATAAGTCAGTTTCTTACTTGTGGAGGATGTTTCTGGAGTTAGAATACACCAGTATTTAATGAGAGGGAATTTCTCTGAAAACAAAGAAAACCAAATATTAATAATTGGAAATCCAGTTTCTCAGTCCAGAGGACTGTCAGTTAAGAAATCTGGGTGTTAGGCTTAAGCATGAGTATGGTGATCAAATGGATTTTTTGGTTTGCAGTTTGAATATCTTTGGTAATGGCACCAGGTGTTCCAGCTAACTTTCTGAATGGACCATACAGCAACAGACATGAAGGCCATATGTCTGTAATCTGTTGTGGTGATTTCTTTGAAGTTTTTATCAAGCGATCCAACTTCTGCTTGCAAGGCTTTAGGAAAAGCACATCTATTGAGGAGCTATTATTTTTGAGAGTACCCTTAGGCTTGAACTTCCCAATCTTCTGTTTAAATAAAGTCAGTTCCTTTGGGGATAATTTGCAGTAATTTTTTTTCTTATGTACTGCTTCTCCACCTGGGTAAAATATCTAAGCCACTACTATGGGCACTGGGTAGGTCAATAGCCTCTGGTCTTTCTCAGCTTGCTTCTTTCGCCATAAAATATCTGCCCCACAAGCATGCCAGGATGCAGGCAATTAGGACTCAGTATTCTCAGCCTGCTACATTTGAGATAGTGCCTCCACGTTATAGGTAGAGGCTAAATAAAGAAGTCCTAAACATATTAGCCACATTTACCAGGAATTTATTCTTTTCAATTTGAAAGTAAAAGGAAGGAGAAATGCTAGCCTTCTGCCCCTCCCAGAAAGATATGGTAACACTCAATTAGGAGTTGAAGGGAGAGTAAACTCCATCTTCTTAACCAAACCCACAGAAAATGGAGTTTACTTCAAGATGAGGTAGGTAAAGAGGAGGGAAGGAGAAGTAATATTATTAATTTATTTCTTATTTTATGCCCAATTTATTTTTTATTTTTTGTCTGTTTAGGAATGCATGCATGGCACATGGAAGTTCCCAGGGTAGGGGTCCAATCGGAGCTGTAGCTGCCAGCTTATGTCACAGTCACAGCAATGCAAGATCCAAGCCAGTGTCTGTGACATACACCACATCTCAAGGCAATGACGGATTTTTAACCCACTGAATGAAGCCAGGGATCGAACCTGCATTCTCATGGTTACTAGTCAGATTCATTTCTGTTGAGCCATGATGGGAATTCCTATGCCCAACTTAAAAGGATTTTTTAAAAACAGAATAGTCTTAGATTTACTGGAAAGTTAGGATAATCCTGACCTCAAATGTCTCAGACTCTCACTATAGTTTTTGGGGTTTAGTAGTTTTTAAGCTAGATATTTATTCATTTGTTGTGTTGTTCTCCTAAGACAATTGCCAGAGACCTTAAATGGTTAGGTTTTCAAACACAATTTTAACCATCTTTTATTTTAGTTTTACCTGGGAGTGGATCTATGGCACACTTCATGCTACCATCCTAGAGGTAGAATTCAATCTCATACTGATTTTGAATTTATCTCGATTGATCATGAAGGGAATATAACTAATATATATATAACATTTTCCCAAAAGCTATCCAATTATCTGAGTATTAAATTTTTTTTGTATTTTATTAAGTCATTTGAATACCTTATTGCATATTAAATTATAATATCCATTGGGTCGTCTTCTAGATTTTCCATTTTATTACATTATTCTGTATATTAATAAAAACCTAATATATTTTAATGATACAGTCTTCATAGGCTGCTTTAATATCAGATATTTTTATACTTTTTTTCTGTTTCAGTGAGTTTGTTCTTTGAAGTGTGTTTATTATAAACTTTTCAAGATCTACCAGGGGAAAAAGAACCTAATGGTGATTTTATTAGGGAGACTAAAATTTATAAATTTACCTTTGGATGAGTAGGATATTTATAAACTTAAGTTTTCTTTTCCAAAAACCATATATTTTCCTGTTTTAAAATCCATTTGGGAATCTTCAAAGTGTTTTATATCTTTCTCATATAGGCTCCCTATATTTCTGTTAAACTTATGCTCAATTTTTAAAATACCTTCTTAAAAAATCTTAGTTTTTTATTCAATGAAATAAAATATTGGCATTCCTCTTGTGGCTCAGTGGTTAATGAACCCAACTAGTATCCATGAGGACACGGGCTTGATCCCTGGCCTTTCTCAGTGGGTTAAGGATCCAGGGTTGCCATGAGCTGTGGTGTAGGTCAAAGACGCAGCTCAGATCTGGCATTGCTGTGGCTGTGGTGTAGGCTGGCAGCCACAGCTGCAGTTTGACACCTAGCCTGGGAATCTCCATATGCCGTGGATGCTGCCCTAAAAAGACAGAAGGCAAGAAAAAAGAAAGAAAATGTTAATTTTACTATGTATTTTATGCTCAGTTTCCCTGTTATGAACATCTTATATTAATATTGTATATTTGCCACAATTAATGCATAAATACTAATACATTATTATTAACTCAAGTCCATGGTTTATTTATATTTCATTAGCTTTTCCCAGTTTTAGGTAATATTTTACCTAATGTTGGTTTTTATGCTCCATGATCCCGTCCAGGGTACCACATTTCAGTTAGTTATTGGGTCTCCTTAAATCCTCTTAGCTGTGACAGTTTCTTAGACTTCATTTATTTTTTATGATCTTGAAAATTTTTAGGAGTACATATCAAATATATTTTTAAATGTCCCTTAATTGGGATTTATCTGATGCCTTTCTCATCAATAGACTGGGGTTATGTGTTCTGAGGGGAGGGCTCAGAAATAAGATGCCATTTTCATTACATCATATCAATATGACTGATTTATCATAAATGATGTTAATATTGATCATTTATTTGGCTGAGATAGTTTTTGCCAGCTTTTTTCACTGTAAAGTTACTCTTTTTTCCCTATCCATAACATACTCTTTGGAAAGAAGTCAATATGTGAGTCCCACATTTGAGGAATGGAGATTTATATTCCACCTACTTGGGGGGTATAATCTACATAAGTTATTTGGAATCCTTCCTCAAAGGAGATTTGTTTCTTCTTCCTTGTTAAATTTTTAACCACTTATTTATATCAGTGTAGACTCAGGGATATTTATTTTACACTTTGGGGTATTATCCACTATTACTTTAGTTGCTCAAACTGCTTTAGTTTTGGCCTTCAAAAGCTCTTTCAGTTGGCTTCTGCATCCCTTTGACATATTGACATAATTTGAGGCTTCGCTTGTTTGTTTTGTTTTGTTTTAGAACTTTCTTACTTTATGGCCCTAAAAGATGTTCCAGGGTGAACTTGTATTTGTCACATGCCCGAAATTGGCCATTTATAGCCAATTTTAAAATTTATTTTGTAAATGGGACATTCTCTTCCCTTTATATTTTATAATTGCCTTATTTTATTCATATTTATATTAATTTGTATAAATTAATTGCATTACCTGATATAATTTATTAAATTGCTTAGTTTCTTGTAGCAGTTTTTCCATGAATTCTTTACTTTTCCAGATATATAGCCGTAGCATTTACAAATTGGGTTAGATTAACTTTTCCTTTCTGATATTTATAATTTAGGTGTTTTCTCCTGTTTGTGTGCATTGACTAATATCTACAACATAATACTAAAAAGATAAAGGGCATCCTTGTCTTGTTTCTGACAATAACAGGAAGGCTTTTATTGTTTCACTATTAAGCCAGATGCTGTTTTTTCTCCTTTGGATATTCTTCTAATAGATATCTTAATATATAATTCTATCATTTCTTCCAAGTTAGAATTAATATGTCACCTTTGCAGTGAGGCTTAACATTAGCACCCTATCCAAAACAACACATTAGCAAACCAAATCTAGCAATACACTAAAAGGATCAGATACCACAATCAGGTGGGGTTTATTCTAGGAATGCAGGATGGTTCAACATCTGCAAATCAATCAACATGATACATATTTTTAAAAATGAAAGGTAAGGAGTTCCTGTTGTGGCTCAGTGGGTTCAGAACCCAACATTGTGTTAGCAAGGATGCAGGTTCGATCCCTGGCCTTGTTCAGTTGGATAAGGATCTGGCATTGCTACAAGCTGTGGTGTAGGTCACAGATGGGGCTTGGATCTGACGTTCCCATGGCTGTGGCATAGGCCTGCAGTTACAGCTCTGATTCAGCCCCTAGACCAGGAACTTCTGTATGCCACAGGTATGGCAATAAAAAGAAAAAAAAAACCCAGAAAGGTAAAAATCATCTTCTCTCAGTAGCTGTAGAAAAAGCATTTGAGAAAGTTCAATGACCATTTATGGTGAAAATGCTCAACAAATCATGTATAGAGGGAACATGCATCAACATAATAAAGGCTGTATAAGAAAAACCTATACAGCAGAAATTCATACAACACTGTAAATCAACTATACTCTAAAACAAACAAAACAAACAAGAAAACAACCAACAACTAGCATCATACTCTGTGGGAAAAGCTGAAAGCTTTTCCTCTAGGATCAGGAAAAATACAAGGATGCTCTCTCTCACCACTTTTAGTCAACATAGTTTTGGAAGTCCTGGACAGAACAACGAGGCAAGAAAAATAAATAAAAGGCATCCAGAAAGGAAGAAGTAAAAATATCACTCTTTGTAAATGATATGATACTATGTATAGAAAACCCTAAAGACTCCACCAAAAATCTATTAGACTAAGAAATAAATTCAGTAAAGTTACAGGATATGGAATCAACACAGAGAAATCTGGGGTGTTTCTTCAACACACGAATCAGAAAAACAAAATAAGAAAAAAGTCCCAGGGAGTTCCCATTGTGGTAGAGTGGAAATGAAACCAACTAGTAACCAAGAGGATGTGGGTTTGATCTCTGGCCTCGCTCAGTGAGTTGGGGATCTGGCATTGGAGTGGGCTGTAGTGTAGGACATAGACACAGCTCGGATCCTGTGTTGCTGTGGCTGTGGTGCCCAGCAGTGGCAACTCTGATTCAACCCCTAGCCTGGGAATGAACTTCCATGTGCTGCAGGTGCAGCCCTACAAAAGCAAAAAAAAAAAAAATCCCATTACAAGAATAAATTTAACAACAGAGGTGAAAGTCCTGTACACTGAAAACTCTAAGACATTGATGAAAGAAATTAAAGATACAAAAAAATGGAAAGATATTTCATGCTCATGGATTTGAAGTTTAATATTGTTAAAATGTCCATACTACCCAAGGCAATCTACAGATTCAATGCAATTCCTGTCAAAATTCCAATGGCATGTTTCACAGAACTAGAACAAATAATCCTAAAATTTGTATGGAACCACAAAATATCATGAATAGCCAAAACAATCTTGAGAAAGAATAGCAAAGCTGGAGGTATCATGCTCCTTGATTTTAACCTATACTACAAAGTTATGGTCATCAAAACAGTATGGTACTGGCACAGACACATAGATTAATGGAACAGAATTGAGAGCCCAGATATAAACCCAAACATATGTGGAAAATTAATCTATGACAGAATGACAAAGAACATACAATAGAGAAAGAACAGCCCTTCAGTAAGTGGTATTAGAAAAACTTGACCACTGCATGCAAATGAATATAACTAGATGATTATCTTACACTATATACAAAATTAACTCAAATGAATTAAAAATGTAAATGTGAGACCTGAAACTATAAAATTCCTAGGAGGAAATATATGTAGTATCTCCATTTACCTCACTCTTAGTGATCTTTATATGGATCTGTCTCCAAAGGTAAGGGGAAGAAAAAATAACAAATGAGACTAAAATTAAAAAGCTTCTCCACAGCAAAGGAAACCATCATCCAAACAAGAAGGAAGCCTACTGAATTGGAGAAGATATTTGCAAATCATATTAAGGAGTTAGTATCCAACTTATATAAAGAACTCATACAACTCAACAATCCAAAAAAACCTCAATTTTAAAATTGCCTGAATAGGCATTTTTCCAAAAGATGACCTATAGATGGCCAAGAAAAATATGAAATGGTATTTACCACCACTAATTATCAGGTAAATGTAAATGAAAACCATAGTGAGCTATGACCTTAAATTTGACAGAATAGCTGTTATCAAAAAGACAACAAATAACAAGTGTGGGCAAGGATGTCAAAAAAAGGTACCCTGGAGTTCACGTTGTGGTGCAGTGGTTAACGAATCTGACTAGGAACCATGAGGTTGCAGGTTCGATCCCTGCGCTTTCTCAGTGGGTTAACAATCCGGCTTTGCCATGAGCTGTGGTGTGGGTTGCAGACACGGCTCGGATCCTGTGTTGCTGTGGCTCTGGCGTAGGCCAGCAGCTACAGCTCCGATTCGACTCCTAGCCTGGGAACCTCCATATGCTGTGGGAGCAGCCCAAGAAATGGCAAAAAGACAAAAAATAAAGAAATAAAAATAAAAAAAGGTACCCTGTCAACTGTCAGCAGAACACTGACATTGGTACAGCCACTATGGAAAACACTATGGAAAATCCTCAAAAAATTAAGAATAAAACTATCATAAAACAACATTATTACATCTCTTGGTCTTTCACCCTATGGTCATTGCATATATGCATCCTCATATTCATTACAGCCTTATTTACAATATCTAAGATATGGGAACAACCTAAGTGTCTATTAACTGATGAATGGATAAAGAGAATGTGTATATATGCAATAGAATACCACTCACCCATGGAAAGAATGAAATTCTGCCATTTGCAGCATCATGGTAGAACCTAGAGATTATCTTATTAAATAGAGCAAGTCAGAGAAGACAAATACATGATATCACTTATATGTGGAAACTAAAACAAATATACAAGTAAATTTATTTACAAAACAAGTAGACTCATAGATATAGAAAAGAAATTTATGGTTACCAAAGGAGGAAGGGGGGGAATAAATTAGGAGTTTGGATTAACATGTAAACACTACTATATACAAAATAGATAAACAACAAGGATCTACTGTAGAGCACAGGGAACTGTGCTATTATAGGTTATAATAACCTGTAAATGGAAAATAACCTGAAATAATATACATGTAAAAAATGTTCCTCCATGTTTTTAACAGTTCAATAGCCACTATTTAGATACTGAAAAACATCTTGGTTGCTTCAAAGTTTTAGAAATATAATTTAGAAATTATAAAGTTGCAATAAATATCTCTGTGTCAGGTTTTGTGTGGACATGTTTTTAACTTTATTTGGGTAAATACCAACGAGCATGACTGCTACATCACATGGTTACAATACATTTAGTTTTGCAATAAACTGCCACATTGTCTTCCAAAGTGGTTGTACCATTTTGAGTTCACACCAGCAATAAATTGAGTTCTTGTTTCTCCATATACTCCCCAGCATTTGTTATCAATGTTTTAGACTTTTACCATCCTAATAAGTGTGTAGTGGTATCACATTATCTTAATGTTCATTCCTCTAAATACATGTAGTAGTGGACATCTTTTCACCTGCTTCTTTGCCACCTGTATATCTTCTTTGGTGAGCTATCTGTTCATATCTTTATCCCATTTTTAATCAGGTTATTTTCTTAATGTAGAGTTTTAAGATTTCTTTTTTTTTAATATTAGCCCTTTATCAGATATGTATTTTGCAATTTCTTTTCTCCAGTCTGTGACTTATATTCTATTTATATTAACAGTGATTTCACCAAGAAAAATAGTTAATTTTAGTGAAGTTCAATTTTTTCTTTCATGGATTGTATCTTTGGTGTTTTTTCAAAAATTTATAGCCAATCCCAATGTCACCTAGAATTTCTCTTGTTATCTTCTAGAAATCTTATACTTTTGCATTTTACATTTAGATCTATCACTAATTATGAATTTATTTTTGTGACAGTGTAAAGTCTAAGTCTAGATTCATATTTTTGCATGTATTGCCTTTGTTCCTTCTTCAGCTAATTGTATTTTTGTTTATCTGTCTCTGGGTACTCTATTCTGTTTCATTGATTCTGTTTTGTCTATTCTTTCACCAACACCACTCTGTCTTTATTTTTAGAAAATTATACTTAAGTATTGAAATCATGTAGTATTAATACTCAAATTTTTTTCAATATTTTGTTGGTTATTGAGTGTTTTTCTTCTTTCCATATAAATTTAAAAATCTTTGTCATTGTCCACAAAATGACTTGCAGGGATTTTGATTGGGATTGCACTGTTATCTATGTATAAAGTTTAAAAGAAAAGATAATCTTGACAATATTGGGTCTTCCTATTCATGAGCACAGACTATCTCTCAATTTAATTAGTTTATTTTGTTGTTCATCAGAGATTTTTAGTTTTCGAATTGATCATACACATATTTTGTTGGATTTGTACCCAAGTATTTCATTTTAGGTGGTGATAATTTAGTGTGTTACTGTGTTTTTAATTTCAAATACCACTGGTTTATTGTTCTTATATAGGAAAGTGATTGTCTTCTGTATATTAACCTTATATCCTGAAATTGCTATAATTGCTTTTTAGTTTGAGAAATTTTTAGGTCACTTCTTTCAGATTTTCTACATACAGTCATTTCATCTGTGAACAAAGATAGTTTTGTTTATTCCTTCTGGTATTTTTAATTTTCTTGTCTTACTGCATTAGCTAGATCTTCTAATATGATGCTGAAAAAGAGTTGTCAGTGGGGACATCCTTGCCTTGTTCTTACTTCGACTTTATCACCATTAAGTATGATGTTAGCTATTGCATTTGTAAATGTTATATTGAGACATTCTTTGTCATGTTAAGAAAGTTCCCCTTTATCCCTAGTTTATTGAGTTTTTTTTTTTTTTTTAAGAATGGACATTAGATTTTCTCATGATTTTTCTACATCTATTGTTGTAATCATGTCCTTTTTCTTCTTTAGCTTGTCAAGGTGATGGATTACATTAATTGATTCTCGAATGTTAAGCCAGCCTTACACAATTTTAATAAATCCCATTTGGTCATAACATATTATTATTAAATAATAAATTATAATATTTATTATAATATAAAACATAAATTATTATACATTATTGGGCTTGATTTGCTAATATTTTGTTGAGGATATTTGCATCTATGTGAGAGTTACTGCTTTGTAATTTTCTTGTGATGTCTTGTGTGGTTTTGACATTAAGGTAATGCTGGTTTCACAACATGAGTTAGGAAGTATTGCCTCCTCTTCTATCCTTTGGAAGAAATTGTAGATATTTGGTAAACTTTCTGTCCTAAATATCGGGTAGTATTCACCAGTGGATCCATCTGGCTTTGGTATTTTTGTTTGTTTTGGAAGATTATCACTTATTAATTAATGTTTTAAATCAAGTTCTATTCACCTTGTATATTTCTTGTTTGAGGTTTGGCAGATTCTTTGAAGGAATTGGTCCATTTAATCCAGGTTATCAAATTTGTGGTCATAGCATTGTTGATAGTATTTCTTTATTGTCTTTTAAATGCCCACACAATTTTTAGTGATGTTTCCTCTTTAATTTCTTAGATTATTAATTTCAGTATTCTCTATTTTTTCTTAGTTATCCTGGCTAGAGCTTAATGAAATTTATTGATCTTTTCAGAGAGTCAGTTCTTGGTTTTTGTTTATTTTCTCTATTGATTTCCTGTTTTCAATTTCACTAATTTCTACTCTAAATATTTTCTTCTGCTTACTTTGTATATAATTTGTTTTTCTTGTTCTAGTTTCCTAAAGTGGAAACAGATCACTGGTTTTTAGCTCATTCTTGTTTTGTAATGTATATGATCCATTCTATAAATGTCCTTCTAAGCACTGCTGTTACTGCCTTATACAGATTTTATTTTATATTTTTCTTTTATTTCTTTCTTTTTCTTTTTTTTTTTTTTGCACCACACCTGCAGCAAGCATATGGAAGTTCCCAGGTTCCCAGGGTAGGGGTTGAATCAGAGCTGCAGCTGCAGGCCTATATCACAGCCACAGCAACACAGGATCTGAGCCGCATCTGCAACCTATACTACAGTTCATGGCAAGGCCAGATCCTTAACCCACTGAGCGAGGCCAGAGATCAAACCTACATCCTCATGGATACCACTAGTCGGGTTTGTAACCCACTGAGCCACCGTGGGAACTCCATCACACAAATTTTAATGTTATGTTTTTATTTTATATTTGGTATTTCCTCTTTGATACATGAGTTACATAGAATTTTGTTGGTTAATTTCCAAGTATTTTGAGATTTTCCAGCTATCTTTCTGTTTTTCATTTCTAGTTTAACTCCATTTTTTTTAATCTGAGAGCATACATTGTATGATTTTTATTATATTAATTTGGTAAGGTGTATTTTATGACCCAGAATGTGGTCTATCATGGTGACTATTCCATGTAAGCTTGAGAAGGATGTGTATTCTACTGTTATTGTATGGAGTAGTCTATATTTCAATTATATTTAGTTAATTAATATTGCTGTTCAATTCAACTATGTCCTTACTGATTTTCTGCTTGCTGGATCTGTTCATTACTGATCGAGAGGTGTTGAAGTTTGCAATTATAATAATGACTTCATTTGTTTCTCCTTTTAGTTCTAGCAGGATACTTAACCTACTGCACCACAGGGAACTTCCCATTCTTTTACTTTTAATGTACATGTGTCTGTGTTTAAAATGAGTTTCTTGTAGACAACATGTAGTTGAGAACTGTTTTATAACCCATACTGACAATCTGTCTTTCAATCAGTATGTTTAGGCCATTGATATTTAAAGTGATTATTTATATAGTTGGATTAATGTTTACCATATATTTTACTGTTTTCTGTTGACCTTATTTTGCTTCTGTTTTGTCTTCCTTTTTTCATCTTTTATAGTTTTAATTTAGCATTTTGTGTAATTATATTTTCTATCTTTATCAGTGTATCAATTATAATTTTTTTTACAATGCAAAATTTTGCGATGTCCATTTACAACTATTCCATTTCAACATTCAAATATATTATACTGCTCCATATGTAGTGCAAGTACCTTATAATAATAAGATATTCCTATATTCCTTATTCCTCTCTTCCATCCCTTATACCACTTTTCTAACTCATTTAAAGTATACATTAGCTACAATCATTAATTACATAATTGCTATTATTATTTTGAACTGTTATTTCATAGATTAGGAATAAGAAAAAATGAAATATTTTATCATAACTTTCTGTAGCATTCTACCTTTATATAGTTCCAAGTTGTGACAAATATTTTTTTCTGAGATAATGCTTTTAACATTTCTTGTGAGACAAGTCTATTGAAGCAAATTCTCTTTATTTATTCATCTGAGAAAGTCCTTATTCCTCCTTTACCCTTGAAAGGTTATTTTAATGGATACAGAATTCTGACTTGTTTTTTTAAAGCCCTTTAAATATTTACTACATTGTCTTCTCGCTTGCATGGTTTCTAAGAAAAAATAGTGTGTAATTTCTTTTTCTTTTTATGGCTGTACCTGTGGCATATGGAAGTTCCTGGGCCATGGGTTGAGTTGGAGGTGCAATTGTGGACTCTACTACAGCCATGGCAACACCAGATTCTTAACCCACTATGCTGGGCCTGGGATCAAACCCATATCCTCACAGAGGCATTGGGTTCTTTTTTTTTTTTTTTTGTCTTTATGCTATTTCTTGGGCCACTCCCACGGCATATGGAGGTTCCCAGGCTAGGGGTCGAATCGGAGCTGTAGCCACCGGCCTACGCCAGAGCCACAGCAACACAGGATCCGAGCCGCGTCTGCAACCTACACCACAGCTCACGGCAACACCGGATCGTTAACCCACTGAGTGAGGCCAGAGATCCAACCCACAACCTCATGGTTCCTAGTCGGATTCGTTAACCACTGCGCCACCACGGGAACTCCGGCATTGGGTTCTTAATCAACTGAGCTACAATGAGAACTTCAAAGGATATAATTCTTGTCTTTGTTCCTCTATAGGTAAGGGCATTGCTTACCACCTCTGGTTTCTTTCAAGATTTTATTCTTTATTATTGATTTTCTGAAGTTTTAACATAATGGATATGACTAGATACATTTTTTTCGAAGCAATTACCTTGCTTGGTGTTCTCTGAGTATCCCAGAGATGTGGTTTGTGGTTTTATTTCATTAATTTGGGGAAATTCTCATCACTATTCAAATGTTTCTTCTGTTCCTTTATCTCTTCTCCTTCTGGTATTCCTATTACCTATATGTTTTACATTTCAAAATTTTCCTGCAGTTCTTGAATGCTCTGTTCCATTTTTTCAGTAAATTTTCTCTTTGATTTTCAGTCAAGAAGATTTTATTGACATATTCTCAAGCTCAGAGTTTTTTTTCCTCAGCTATGTCCAGTGTACTCATAAATCTATCAAAGATCTTATTCATTCCTGCTATAGTATTAGCATTTTGATTCTTATCTTATAATTTACATTTCTCTGTCTATATTACCCAATTATTCTTGTGTGTTGTCTAATTTTTCCACTAGAGAATTTAGCATATCAATCATAGTTATTTTACATTGCTTCTCTGATAATTCCAAATTCTCGCCATATTTAATTCTGATCATGATGCTTGCTCTGTCTCTTAAAACTGTGCTTTTTTATTTTTTAATAAAATTATGTTATTTTGTATAGAAAGTTGGACATTATGTACTAGGTAAAAGAAACTGTGGTAAATGGGGTTTTGGTAATATGCTGGGGAGGTGTGGGGAGAAAGTGTCCTATACTCCTATGACTAGCTCTCAGTCTTTTAGTGAGCTTGTGTCCCTGGACTATGAACTTCAGAAGTTCTTCCATCCTCCCACCATCTTAGGTGGACAATGGGATGGACAGAGGGGGCTGGAGTTGAGTGTTTCCCTTTTCCCCCTTTCCCCATTTCAAAGCAAGAGGATGCTGGGGAGTTCTCATTGTGGCTCAACAGTAATGAATCCAACTAGTATCCATGAGGACATGGGTTTGATCCCTGGACTCTCTCAGTGGGTTAAGGATCCAGCATTGCTGTGACCTGTGGTTTAGGTTGCAGGCACAACTTGGATCTGGTGTTGCTGTGGCTGTGGTGTAGGCTGGCAGCTACAGTTCCGATTTGTACCCAGCCTGGGAACTTCCATATGCCATGGATGAGGCCCTAAAAAGACAGAAAAAAAATAAAGAAGAAGAAGAAGAGGATGATTGAGTTGGATTCTTTCCCTCAGGTCAGTTAGACTTTGAATTAAACTTCAGTAGGTTGGGCTCTACTAAATAGTTTTTCCTAAGGGAGGGCCTTGTTAAGAAGAATAGAATTCTCTGGTATATTCCAAAATGGTTTCTTTTCTCCTCCTGCCAGAGTCATGAGGAAATTTTTCTCTGATTGTAAGCGTGAAACCCTAGTAGAGTTCCTGTCAGTAAAACACAAGAGTGTGAGCATTCCCCTTTAAGATTGGCACCTCCTAGATTTTTCAACTCTCAGATTTGTTTATATGGAGCCTCCAGCCATTTTCCAATTGCAGTTTAAGTTTTCCTACTCTGGTACTGGTTCCTATTTAAATTTCTACTCATGGGCATCCACTTGAAAAGTTGTGATCTATATATCCAACTGGCTTTTCCTCCAATCTGGGGGGCAGTGATTTGCCCTGTAATCACAATTTTCTGATATATCTAAAAAGAGTTGTTGGTTTTCAGTTTTTCAGCTTTTTGATTGTTTTTAGGATGGGGTGATGACTTCCAAGCTCCTTTGTAATGGACTGGAAACCAGATGTCAGAATATCTTCTTGGTCTTCATGTAGCATCCCCACTTCCTAAGTCACTACGTTTTGTTTAATATGTCTTATAACTATCAACTATGAACTGGCTAATTAGTTTACTTTTTGTTCTGCCTCTCCAACTAGAAAATTAAAGATATTCCATGGAAACATGAACTTTTATGTTTTCTTGACCACTGTATTCCTTTAATATAAGACAATGACTAGCACTCAGTAGCTCTCCTTAATTATTATTTATTTATTTATTTTTTATTTTCCCACTGTACAGCAAGGGGATCAAGTTATCCTTACATGTATACATTACAATTACATTTTTCCCCACCCTTTGTTCTATTGCAACATGAGTATCTAGACAAAGTTCTCAATGCTACTCAGCAGGATCTCCTTGTAAATCTATTCTAAGTTGTGTCTGATAACCCCAAGCTCCCGGTCCCTCCCACTCCCTCCCTCTCCCATCAGGCAGCCACAAGTCTTTTCTCCAAGTCCATCATTTTCTTTCTTTTTTTTTGTCTTTTTGTCGTTTTTTTTTTTTGTTGTTGTTGTTGTTATTTCTTGGGCCGCTCCAGGGGCATATGGAGGTTCCCAGGCCAGGGGTTGAATCCGAGCTGTAGCCACCGGCCTACGCCAGAGCCACAGCAACGCAGGATCCGAGCCGCGTCTGCAACCTACACCACAGCTCATGGCAATGCCGGATCATTAACCCACTGAGCAAGGGCAGGGACCGAACCCACAACCTCATGGTTCCTAGTCGGATTCGTTAACGACTGCGCCACGATGGGAACTCCCCATGATTTTCTTTTCTGAGGAGATGTTCATTTGTGCTGGATATTAGATTCCAGTTATAAGTGAGATCATACGGTATTTGTCTTTGTCTTTCTGGCTCATTTCACTCAGTATGAGATTCTCTAGTTCCATCCATGTTGCTGCAGATGGCATTATGTCATTCTTTGTTATGGCTGAGTAGTATTCCATTGTGTATATATACCACACCTTCCTAATCCAATCATCTGTCGATGGACATTTGGGTTGTCTCCATGTCCTGGCTATTGTGAATAGTGCTGCAATGA
Source organism: Phacochoerus africanus (assembly GCF_016906955.1). Classification (NCBI taxonomy): domain Eukaryota; kingdom Metazoa; phylum Chordata; class Mammalia; order Artiodactyla; family Suidae; genus Phacochoerus; species Phacochoerus africanus. The sequence continues at coordinate 108,845,863 of NC_062560.1, read as the reverse complement.
ACATGCAGGTGCACGTGTCCCTTTTAAGTAGAGTTTTGTCTGGATAGATGACCAAGAGTGGGATTGCAGGGTCATGTGGAAGTTCTATGGATAGATTTCTAAGGTATCTCCAAACTGTTCTCCATGGTGGCTGTACCAGTTGATATTCCCACCAACAGTGCAGGAGGGTTCCCTTTTCTCCACAGCCCCTCCAGCACTTGTTATTTGTGGATTTATTAATGATGGCCAATCTGGCTGGTGTGAGGTGCTATCTCATGGTAGTTTTGATTTGCATTTCTCTTATAATCAGCGATGCTGAGCATTTTTTCATGTGTTTGCTGGCCATCTGTATATCTTCCTTGGAGAACAGTCTATTCAGGTCTTTTGCCCATTTTTCCATTGATTGATTGGGTTTTTTGCTGTTGGGTTGTATAAGTTGTTTATATATTCTAGAGATTAAGCCCTTGTCGGTTGCATCATTTGAAACTATTTTCTCCCATTCTGAAAGTTGTCTTTTTGTTTTCTTTTGGGTTTCCTTTGCTGTGCAAAAGCTTGTCCATTTGATGAGGTCCCATTGGTTTATTTTTGCTCTAATTTCTATTGCTTTGGGAGACTGACCTGAGAAAATATTCATGAGGTTGATGTCCGAGAGTGTTTTGCCTATGTTTTCTTCTAGGAGTTTGATGGTGTCCTGTTGTATGTTTAAGTCTTTCAGCCATTTGGAGTTTATTTTTGTGCATGGTGTGAGGGTGTGTTCTCGTTTCATTGCTTTGCATGCAGCTGTCCAGGTTTCCCAGCAATGCTTGCTGAACAGACTGTCTTTTTCCCATTTTATGTTCTTGCCTCCCTTGTCAAAGATGAATTGACCATAGGTGTCCGGGTTTATTTCCGGGTTCTCTATTCTGTTCCATTGGTCTGTCTGTCTGTTTTGATGCCAGTACCACACTGTTTTGATGACTGTGGCTTTGTAGTATTTCTTGAAGTCTGGGAGAGTTATGCCTCCTGCTTGGTTTTTGTTTCTCAGGATTGCTTTGGCGATTCTGGGTCTTTTGTGGTTCCATATAAATGTTTGGATTGTTTGTTCTAGTTCTGTGAAAAATGTCATGGGTAATTTGGTAGGGATTGCATTGAATCTGTAGATTGCTTTGGGTAGTATGGCCAATTTTACATTACTGATTTTTCCAATCCAGGAACATGGAATAACTTTCTATTTCTTTACATCTTCTTTGACTTATTTGATTAAAGTTTTATAGTTCTCGGCATATAGGTCCTTTACCTCCCTGGTCAGGTGTATTCCGAGGTATTTGATTTTGTGAAGTGCAACTTTAAAAGGTATCGTATTTTTGTGTTCCTTTTCTAATATTTCATTGCTGGTGTACAGAAATGCAACTGACTTCTGAATGTTAATCTTATATCCTGCTACTTTGCTGAATTGATTAATCAGTTCAAGGAGTTTTTGGGTAGAGTCCTTCGGGTTTTCTATGTATAGTATCATGTCGTCTGCATACAGTGACAGTTTTATCTCTTCTCTTCCTATATGGATGCCTTTTATTTATTTTGTTTGTCTAATTGCTGTGGCTAGGACTTCCAAAACTATGTTGAAGAGCAGTGGTGAGAGTGGGCATCCCTGTCTTGTTCCAGATTGGAGTGAGAAGGCTTTCAGTTTTTCTCGATTGAGTATTATATTTGCTGTGGGTTTGTCATAAACGGCTTTGATTATGTTCAGGAATGTTCCCTCTATACCCACTTTGGCAAGATTTTTTATCATGAATGGATGTTGGACATTGTCAAATGCTTTTTCTGTGTCTATTGAGATGATCATATGATTTTTGACTTTTATTTTGTTAATGTGGTGTATGATGCTGATTGATTTGCATATGTTGAACCATCCTTGTGAACCTGGGATGAACCCCACCTGGTCATGGTGTATAATTTTTTGGATATGTTGTTGGATTCGGTTGGCTAAGATTTTGTTGAGAATTTTTGCATCTATATTCATCAATGATATTGGGCGATAGTTTTCTTTTTTGGTGGTATCTCTGTCTGGTTTTGGAATGAGGGTGATGGTGGCATCATAGAATGTCTTTGGGAGTATTCCCTTCTTCTTCAACCTTTTGAAAGAGTTTCAGGAGGATGGGCACCAATTCCTCTTTATATGTTTGATAAAATTCACCTGTGAAGCCATCTGGTCCTGGACTTTTATTTGTAGGGCGTGTTTTTATGACCTCTTCAATTTCATTTCTAGTGATGGGTCTGTTCAGTTGGTCTGTATCTACTTGATTCAGTTTTGGCAGGCTGTAAGATTCTAGAAAATTGTCCATTTCTTCCAGATTGTCAAACTTGTTGCCATATAGTTGTTCATGGTATTCTCTTATGGTTTTTTGTATTTCTGCTGTATCCGTTGTGATTTCTCCTTTTTCATTTCTAATTTTGGTTATTTGGGTTCTTTGTCTCCTCTTTTTAGTGAGTCTGGCCAGGGGTTTGTCAATTTTGTTGACCTTTTCAAAGAACCAGCTCTTGGTTTTATTAATTTTCTCTATTGTTTTTTGAGTCTCTATTTTATTGATTTCTTCTTTGATCTTTATAATTTCCTTCCTTCTGCTGACTTTAGGACTTTTTTGTTCTTCTTTTTCTAATTCATTTAGGTGGAGGGTTAAGCTGTCCATTTGGGATCATTCTTCTTTTTTGAGAAAGGCCTGTATTGCTATAAATTTCCCTCTGAGCACTGCTTTCGCAGCATCCCGTAGATTTTGAGCGGTTGTGTCTTCATTATCATTTGTTTCAAGGTATTTTTAAATTTCCTTCTTGATTTCCTCATTGACCCATTGGTTTTTTAGTAGCATGTTGTTTAGTCTCCATGCAGTAGGTTTTTTCTCTTTCCTTTTCCCATGGTTGGTTTCTAATTTCATGGCATTGTGGTCAGAGAAGATACTTGAGATAATTTCTATGCTCCTTAAATTTATTGAGGTTAGCTTTGTGTCCCAATATGTGGTCGATTCTTGAGAATGTTCCATGAGCATTTGAGAAGAATGTGTATTCTGCTTTTTTTGGATGTAGTGTCCTGAAGATCTCAATGAAGTCTAACTTTTCTATTGTTTCCTTTAGGATCTCTGTTGCTTCATTGGTTTTCTGTCTAGAGGATCTGTCCATTGATGTGAGGGGGGTATTAAGATCTCCTACTATGATTGTATTCCCATCAATTTCTCCCTTTATGTCTGTTAATATTTGTTGTATGTATCTGGGTGCTCCTATATTTGGGGCATATATGTTGACGATAGTAACATCCTCTCCTTGGATGGATCCCTTAATCATTAAGTAGTGTCCTTCTTTGTCTTTCTTTATGTCTTTTGTTTTAAAGTCTATTTTGTCTGATATGGGTATTGCAACTCCTGCTTTCTTGTCATGTCTATTGGTGTGAAATATTTTTTCACACCAATAGATATTTTTTCCCATCCCATAGATTTTTCAATCTATATGTATCCTTTGTCCTGAGGTGAGTTTGTTCTAGACAGCACATTGAAGGTTTTTGCCTTTTTATCCACTCAGCCCCTCTGTGTCTTTTGATTGGGGCATTCAGTCCATTGACATTTAAGGTGATAATTGATAGATGATTATTTATTACCATTTGAACCTCGTGTTCCAGTTGATTCTATGGTTGTCCATTCTTCCTTTCTTTTTTTTGGTTGGATGGTCCCCTGTTATTATCTGCTTGAGTGGTTTTTTTTTCTTCATTTTTTGCAAATGCAATATTTGGTTTTGGCTTGTGGTTGCCCTGTTTTTTAAGTATGCTAACCCCTTCCTATAATTGTGTGTTTTCGCCTGATGGTCCTGTAGGTTCAAACATTTCATTACTATATTAAAATTAAGAAGAGAAACATACAAACAAACAAAAAGGGTTATTTACTTCCTAACATCCCTTGCCCACATTTTATGGTTTTGATGACTCTTTTTTCTTTTTTTCTTTTTAATTTTATTTTGTTTGAAGCATGTTCATGATTAAATCTGTATGCTGGCTTATTTGAGTGACTGCTCTCTGATTGCGGTTTCCTCAGTCCTAGTTCTTCCTCTTCTTCTTTTTCTTTTCTTTTCTTTTTTCTTCCCTTTCCTTCCTTTCTTTTTGGTTTAGAGAAGCCCTTTCAGTATTTCTTTTAGTCTGGGTTTTGTGTTGCTGTATTCTTTAAGTTTTTGTTTGTTGGAAAAAATTTTTATTTCCCCTTCTATTTTAAATGATAGTCTTGCTGGATAGAGTATTCTAGGTTGTATATTTTTTTCCTTTTAGCACTTTAAATATCTCTTGCCATTCCCTCCTGGCCTGTAGTGTTTCTGTAGAGAAATCAGCAGATAACCTTATGGGGGTTCCCTTGTAGGTAACATTCTGCTTTTCTCTTGCTGCCTTTAGGATCCTCTCTTTATCACTAACTTTTGCCATTTTTATTATGATGTGTCTTGGTGTGGGTCTATTTGGGTTCAGTTTGTTTGGGGCCCTCTGTGCTTCCTGTATCTTGAACCCAGTATCCTTTAGATTTGGGAAGTTTCCAGTGATAATTTCTTCAAATATATTTTCCATCCCCTTATCTTTTTCTACTCCTTCTGGAATTCCTATTATGCATAGATTGGCCTGCTTTATATTATCCCATAGGTCTCTTATATTGCTTTCCTGTTTTTTGATTCAGTTTTCTGTCTGCTGACCTGATTGGGTGATTTCCATTATTCTATCTTCCATATCACTGATTCGTTCTTCTGCATTATTCATTCTGGTTTTTACTGCCCTTAGTTCCGTTTGCATCTCTGCAAATGAATGTTCTAGTTTTTCTTGGCTCCTCGTTATATTTTCTAGTTCCTTTCTGAGGGTATCTGCATTCCTGTTCATATCTTCTCTTAATTCCTTCAGTATTTTCACTGTTTCTCTTTTGAACTCCAGGTCTGTCAGACTGCCGAGATCTGTTTCATTGTTGACTGTTTTAGGTGAGTTCTCCTGTTGGTTTGACTGGGGGTGGTTTCTCAGCTTCTTCATCTTGCTTGTTGTTTTCTTTCTCCTGAGGGAATTGTACTCTCCGTGATCGGGCAGTGTTTGCCTTGTCACTGCTGTGGAATGTTTCCTGAGGGCTGGCGTTGTTGGTCAGTCTTTTTTGAGGCAGTGTGGCTTTTCTGGAGTGTTGATGGGGCTAACAGGGTCTCTTTGAAGCAAAGGAGGACTTCCTGAGGGCAGACAGGACTGGGAGGTCCACACCACGATGGTAGAAGATTTCACTAGGTCAGGCAGAGCTTGCTCTGGTGTTTTTTAGGCTGTGGGGTTCTTGCAGGGGGTTGGCGGTGTTGGGCAGCTGTTCCTCAGGAGTGCAGCACCCCCTGGGGGCTGGAGCAGCTATCTGGGTCACTGAGAACCCAGGAGGCTCTTCCCTAGGGCAGCCCAACTCAGAAGGACGGCCTGCGAATGTAGGCGGATCTTTTCACAGTCTGGCCAAGCTTGTTGTAGCTTCTCTGGGCTGCAGGGGGTCCTGCATTGAGCTGGCAGTCCTATGCAGGTGTTCCGTGAGAGCTTGGCACCCCCTGAGGGCTTGGGCAGCTAGCTGGGCCACTGCCAACCCAAGAGGCTCCTCCCCAGGGCAGCCCGACTCAGAAAGACCGTCTGAGATCTTTTCACGGCCCGGCCAGGCTTGTTGCAGCTTTTCTGGGCTGCAGGGGGTCCTGCCTGGAGCTGGCAGTCCTATGCAGCTGATCCGTGAGAGCTCGGCACGTCCTGAGGGCTTGCACAGCTAGCAGGGCTGCTGCCAACCCAAGAGGCTCCTCCCCAGGGCAGCCTGACTCAGAAAGACCGTCCGAGAATTAGGCAGATCTTTTCATGGCCCAGGCAGGCTTGTTTTAGCTTTTCTGGGCTTCAGGGAGTCCTGCCTGGAGCTGGCAGTCCTATGCAGCTGATCCATGAGAGCTCAGCACCCCCTGAGGGCTTGGGCAGCTAGCTGGGCTGCTGCCAACCCTAGATGCTCCTCCCCAGGGCAGCCTGACTGAGAAAGACCATCCGAGAATTAGGCAGATCTTTTCACGGCCCCGCCAGGCTTGTTCTAGGTTTTCTGGCCTGCAGGCCTTTTCTCGGGGGCTTGTGGTGTTTGGTGCTGCTCTGGGGGGGGGATAGCCCCTCCAAAGGGCAAGCAGCCCTGTGCAGGGACAGCCCCTGTGGTGGTAGGCTTCTGGCAATTGTTGAGGGCAGCCCTCCTGGATGGCAGGCAACCCCAGGTCCAGTGAGAGCGTAGGGGTGGTGGGGGTGGGGGGAGGGGATGCACTGGGAATCACAGCTTTCAGCTAGCTAGTGGGCCAGTAAGATTGCTGTGGCATGGGGAGTATTCTATGGTGACCCACCCCTTCTTCTCTCCCCTGCCCAGCACAGGCGCAGACCAGGCTCTTCTCCCAGGTTCCCTCTGATGTGGCTTTCCACTTCCCCACCCCTAGAGTATTGCTCCCTTCCTCTGCGACTGCTTTGTTTTCTAGTCTCCCAGGCAGTCTCTGCCCCATCAAACTTACAGACCGGTTTCTAGACCTCCCAAGCAGACTCTGCTCCACCCCACCCCACCCCCCAGCCCTTTCCTGGGGACTAACCTCCAGAGCCGATGTCTAGGTGCCCAGCCCCCACCCAGGCGTCTCAATTTTTGGTGACTGTGCCCATAGTTCAGATGGTCCGTTCGGTTCTCGATCTGCTTTTCAGAACTCCAACTTACTGCTACACTCTTCTCTGCATCTGGAGAGTCCTCTGGTTCGTTTGATCTTTCCCCCGAGTAGGTGACTTTCCAGGGTGAAGGATCCCTTTCTCCTCCTCAGTTCCCTTTCGGGAGTAACCGTCCCGTCCCACTTGGATTCACCTTCTGTCACTCTCCTCTTTTCTCTTGTTTTACCTAGTAATGTCATGAACTTCTTGCCATTATTGGAGTTTAGGTTCTTCTGCCAGCGATTGGTTGCTGTTCTGTGCGAGTCATTTATCCTGTAGATGAGGTTTTTTGTGTGTGTGTTTGTGGGAGAGGGCGAGTGTGTCCCCCTACTCTTCTGCCATCTTGTCTCTCTCTCCTTAGTTATTTTTTAAATAAATAAATGAATGAGAAACCAAGAGGTACCTGAAATATAGATTAACATTTATTTTCTTTTGTATGATTTTGTGATTTGGTTTGGATTTTTCCACCTGTTTGCTTTAGAGATAAAACAGTTTCCTTCAGTGTAAATGATACTCTAAATGTAGTTTTGAAATAGAAGTTCATCAGTATGTGGCCAGTATCACTAATAAGAGTTGCATATCTCAGCCTATCACTGTGCATTTAAGCAGAATTATCTTTTAACAGTCAGCATTGGATGCAATCGCTGTTGGATTCAGTTTTTTTTAAAAATAAATGAATGCAAAGCCAACCTTTGGAAGCAGTATGGGACAGATTAAAAAAGTAAATTCCAAAATAAGGGTTATTGTTACATGGTACTGGGAGGTTTCAGGTAACCTGATAGGCTTTCTACTGCTTACTGAGAATACATTCATCTGTAACTTTTAGAAGTCCTGGGAATGCTACACACTGATAGAGATTAGCATTGTGATTCTGGGCACAGTCACTTGCCAAGTTTCCATTCAGCTAGTCTTTAGCAACCTTTCTAAACATTGACCTTTTTATCATCATTGTAGTTTCCTTGTTTGTTCCCCCAGTGTTTATGCTTTAATGCTTTTTATTTATAACTGTTTCTGAACATAGTGCATGGCATGTACTAAAGATGTAAGAAAAGAGATAAAAATTATAATAATTGCATATATTTTAAAATAAAGATGCTAAGAATGCCTTTTTATAAAAACTGAGTGCCTCACTGTAATGATAAACAGTTGTATTAATTGTGATTATTTGAGTAATCAATCTTGAGAAATTGTTAGAAATGAAATAACTTTGTTTCTAACTCCTTAAGAGGTGCATGTCTTCTGCATTGATTACATGTGTCCTAATCTGCACTTCACAGTGAAGAACAAATTAAGGCTTTTTTCGTGAATTTGTTTTTCATATTCTATCAAATTTTATTTATAATCAAGTTTATGGATTACAAGTATGTCCCAAAGTGCTGTCATTATTAACTGTGATTATATCACTCATTAATTTCCTAGTATTAATCTAAGTGTGGTGTGACAAAATTTTTATAAGGATATCAGCTACAGGTTTTCTTCCATTTTGATGATCAGTAATATAATAGTTGATTATATCAGAGAGCCAGTCTGACTGAACTGATCCTATAAGCTGTGCTATTTAAAAATATATATAAAATAGTGTTACAGGATCATATTGATATGTTATTAGAGGCTTAAAACAAACAAATATGCATTTCTTACTTATGTTACTTTAGGGCTAAGATTCCTTGTAACTCTCTTGAGCTCTCTTGAGTTTTATTTGTATATGTTGACCTTATTAGACTCTACTAGGCCAGTATGTGCTGGGCTCAGTTAGGCTTGTCTAAACATGTGTCTTCATGACTTTCCATTCAGAAATCTATGTTAAAGTCATGTATTCATTATCTTGGACAAACTGTTCTAATGATTGAGGGCCATGTTTTTAATGATTGAAAGAAAGAAAGCTATAAGCCACATTTGCATTTAAAGCTTCTGTTCACATGTAACAAATGTGGCATGTCCATGACCAAACTCAGTAGGGCAGAGAAACTTGGCAAGAACAAGGATGGAAGAAGTGATAGTGAATAATAGTTCATTCTACCACAAAGACTACTTCACCAACATACACCTTTTCATTCCTTATTTTATCCCTTAGCATGGATAATAAAGAACTATCTTTAGAACAGCAAGGTTGCTAGTTATGACATTATATTCAAAGATCAAAAATAAATGCCAGATATTTTTGTTTCCTAACCATAAAAATATCATTGATTAATGTATTTAGCCCTTTTTAAGCCTATTGGATTTTAGCCTATAACTTCAGTGATGTGTTTTACACATTTAGTTTTAATTAAATTTTCTTAGTTTTTAAAAAAATTTTTACTTAGAACATTTTGTATATTTAGAAACAATTTTAGAACAGATAACTGATATGACAGTTTTGAAAAACTAGTTAAGAATTAGGTAAACATGAATGTTAATATATCTAAAGCAATTCATTTGATAAATTGTATTATCTCTACTGTACAAAAATATCTTGTTTGACTGCTTCACTTTGTTTTGTCTCTAAAATGTGCCCAAGACTATATGGCCTTCCTCAACTGTCAATTGGATCTATTGTGACAGGAAAATATCGTACCATAGTGTATACAACCCAGACCAGGAAAATACATATGACTCTATAGTGATCCTTTAAAATTTGTTGTCACAATGAACTAGTTTTTCCACTTTTCTCTATTTCATTTCCTTTTTGTTTTAAAAACACAACTAGTAAACATTCAGTCACATATAGGACTACACTGGCAGACACAGACACATGCACACAGCAGTGAGTCTGCACACACGCTTGAGAGAGACAGAGAGAGAGAGAAATTCCTATCCCGTGAGATCTTGTCATTCTTGTAATCCACTGTCTATTTCTGGTCTTGTCCTCTTACAAGTAGTTTTCCTATAAATTTTCTGCTTGCTTTGGTTCAGCGTAAGGTATAACAGAAAAAAAAAAATAAGAAAGAAATATCCGTGCCTGAGTACACACAGAGGAAACTGGGACAGCTGTAAAAGTGACTAATGTTAATAATCTGGAGCTATTCAACTTTGTCAACCAAAGGAAAAAATAATTCTCTTTCTTGATTTTCTGAAAAGGCATAAGAGCCCATCTGTGTAGGGTTCACACAGTCTACTTCTTTCTGAAGAGTCCCAGAAATAATGTTCAGTAGAAAGCCCACCAGTCCCATTTACTCTGCATGAAAGGGTACTGAATGCCACCAGACCTGCCGTGAGTGACTTTTTGTTCCTCATTTAATCACAGCAAGAGTCGTATTCACACAGCAAGGGATAGAAAACTTTCAAACTAATAAAAGCATACTTTCAAAAGAAATTTGCAAGAACATTTGTAATGACTAGTAGAAATTATGCAGTAAAATAATAGTAAAGCTATAAGCAGAAACCACAGGACTAAGAACATTGTTTATCAACAGGATATGTGGGGCTCTTCACTTGAGACATAAGAACACATCCTAGTACTGAAGCCCAAATATGAATTGGAAATAGCCAATCATAAGTGAATAATATTTAAATGAATTTAAAATACATTACTAAAGTAAAACCATTAAATTATTTCAGTGCTTGTTCTTCCTGTTGACCAATTTAGGACACTATATTTGTATCACAGAATTTTGGTAACAGCTATTTTTTCTTTTTACCTTTATTGTATAGTTTATTTTCTTCCTATATATTTTTATATTAAAAGTTCTATGCAAAGTGAATGAATAATCACACACCAAAAAAGAGTTCATTATTGATATATTTTCATCTGCCCACTTATAAAATTATCCACTGTATGTACTGAAAAGTTGAAGTATTGGACAACATAGATACAACCAATGTACTTATTTAGCCATTTTCAAAACAGATGGAATCTAATTTCCTCAGAAAACTATCTTTTTATCCTTCTAACAACTCAATACCCTTATTAGTTTATATACTTAAACTTTTAACATTTTTTAGGTAATTGTATATTCTCACACAGTTGTGAGAAATAAAACTTAGAGGCACACTTTACCCAGTTCTGCTCATTGATAACATCTTCCAAAACTATGGTACAATATCATGGCCAGTATATTGACATAAGTACAATTCACCTATCTTGTTCAGATTTTCTTTTTTTACTTATATTCAATGTGTATTCATGTTTAGGCTTATGTTTTTTTCATGTATATACCATCACAATAAATACAGAACATTTCCATGAACAAAAGTATCCCTGATATTTGCCCTTTAACAACTAAACACACACACACAGAAACACACTTCCTCTAGCCTACCTTACCACCTGCTAACTTAGCCATTTCTATAACAACGCATTTTTAAGAATGTTATATGGAGATATCAGAGAAAATGGCAGAGTAAGGAACTCTGAAATTCTTCTGATCCATAAGAGCAATTTTAAAAAGCAAACAATCAGAATTAATTGTTTCAGGAATTGACCAAAATCTTTCAGCAACCCAACAGCTTACAGCAACCAATTTTTTAGAAAAATGGCTGAGTATCAGTAACAATAGTGAGCTTTGGAGAATTTTAACTTACACTGATCTGATCCTTAACTCCCATCTCAGAAGTAGCATTGAAAATAACACACATTCACAGTACTGGAAGGAGAAAAATGGACCTCATTCTCAAATATTTGTTATTGTTTGATTTGTCTATACCATGAGCAGCAAAGTCTCCTGCAACACCCTCTATGAGGTGGTATAGGAAGTCATGCATGGAAACCAGTGCAGGAGGTTTTTGGAGATGGTGGAGCTTCAGATAAACCTGAAGGACTATGACCCTCAGAAGACCAAATGCTTCTTGGTCACCATTCTTCCACCATATGCTTCTTGGGCTCCAGTCTACTCCCTGCCCGAAGTTCTCTGTGTGTGTTCTGGGAGACCAGCAGCATTGTGATAAGGACAAGGCTGTAGAATACCTGCACATGAACATGGAGGCCCTGAAGAAACTCAATAAGAATAAGAAACTGGTCAAGAAGCTGGCTGAGAAGTATGATGCCTTTTTTGGCTTCAGGGTCTCTAATCAAGCAGATCCCATGAATCCTGGGCTCAGGCCTAAGTAAGGGTGGCAAGTTGCCTTCCTTGCTGACCCACAATGAGAACATGGTGGCCAAAGTTGATGAAGTAAAGTCCACTATCAAGTTCCAGATGAATAAGTTGCTGTATTTGGCAGTGGCTGTTGGCCATGTGAAGATGATGAGCTTCTGTACAACATCCACTTAGCTGTCAACTTCCTGGTGCCATTCCTCAGGAAAAATTGGCAACACATCTGGGCTTTGTACATTAAGACCACCATGGGCAAGCCCTAGTGCTTATACTAAGGCACAACTTAATAAACTATTCTGCCACCATTAAAACAACAACAACAAATAGCAACAAAAGCAAATCCTGGATAGAAGAGAGAATCTGACTTCCAGAGTTGTTACATTATAATATTCAAAATTCCTGGTTTTCAACAAAAAATTATGACTGAAAAGAAACAAGAATAAAAGTCATACACAAATAACAAAAGCAATCAGTAGAAACTAGAAGATCAACAGAGTCCTTGAAGAATCCTAGATGTTTGACATTTTAGAGAAATAATTCAAATAATCTATTGTAAATGTATCCAAAGATCTAAAAGAAATCATGTCTGAAGAACTAAAGAAGGATATGAGACCAATGTGTTGCAAAATTGAGAAGATCATTAAAGAGATACAGATTCTGGAGTTGAAAATTCAGCTTAACTTACAAGTTCACTGGAAAACAGTACATTTGAGCAAATATCAAAAACATAGGTGATGTTGAAAGCAGCAGAGTGTTCTTGGTGTGATATGTGGTTATCAAATGTATCCAGGACATTTTATGTATAGGAGACTCTTGATCCTATTTAAACCTTTTAGTTTAGCAGGGAGTCATCCTGTTTAAGTTTAGAATGTAGGTCATGGTCTGCTTTTGTGGACCAAGGTATCAAGGACACTTCAGTTTTCTAAGTCTGTGCAGTGCTATCCTAGTTTGCTTCATTCTTTTGATTCCACTTGAGTTTGTACTACATCCCTGTTGGTATCCCTGTGGTGGTGGAAGGCACTTATTTGTGTGACTGTGTGATATTAGGTGATGTGGGGAAAATGGAGTAACTCAGGCTCTTTCCGCCTAGCTGCCATATCGTTCTGGTGCATCAATATTATATAATGATAGTTATACATGTGCATGTACAGTCAAATAGCATGACGACCCCCTCTTATGTAACATTTTGGCAAACTCTTGGATTTGTTCTGCACCAGTATAACTTTCCACACCACTGCTGCAGCTTGTGAAGCCAGTAAAGGGATGTCTTACCTACCCACAGTGCCTCAGCTCTTCTTTAGGTCACCTGATTCCAGATCGAACCTGCCTGGTCTTGGTAGACTGCACAATAATTGGTGTCATCAGCAGGATTCACAGCAGCCAGGTGTGGAGCCTTCAGCCCCTTTGGGAGGGGTCGAGGAGTGGGTGGCCTTGAGTATGTGGTACTTGGTGGCAAGCCTCCTCTCTTCCTGGGCATCCTCCCAGGAATGGACTGAGGTGGATGGGGTCCCCTGTGAAGATAGAGAAAGCCCTGCGTGTGGTAAGGGAGGCCTTGGAAAAGCATAGCACCCTTGTGGAGTCTGGGGTTGTAGGCTGGATCTTCCTTACAGCTCTGCTGTCAGAGACTGAGGCTATGCTGTGTGAGTGCAACAAAGTATGAGAATTACAGGACAGCATGGCAGCCCTCCATGAATGTTTGGGTGCTCGACAGGAAGGGTACCAACCCCAGGAGGATCAGTATACCTACATTGAGATGAGAGGACCTTTGGACAAGAAAGAGGAAGATCATACCTTGCCCTTGTGGGCACATCCAGTTGTGACCCAGAAGATAAAACAACAGCAGCCAATGTTCCCAGGGGGCCATGTTGCTGGGCTCCCACAGTTGATAGAGTTCACTGCTTATTGCCTATACACTCAGGCAGAACTGGTAGACCTGGTCTAACGGTTGTGGCAGTGGCCAGACAATAACTGGCTGCCTGGTAACTAAGGTTAATGGGATTTAGGGGTGGATTGTATTATTTGTTCTGCCCAGGAAATGGAAAAGTTACCTTTAGTGACCATGTGTCCCTCATTGGAACAGTGACTGCAAAACAGTTGACAACATGGCCAAGGTAACCATTTCTTGTAGAATTGGATAATGGCAGCTGTGTGGACTGTATGGGACAATGAGATATACCTAAAACTGTAAGTGGCATACATATACCAAACTGGTACAAATGTTACAAAAATTAGGAATGTGACAAGCTATGTTTAATCCTAATGCTCATGGGCCTGATGAAGAATGTTTTACAGCAGGAATTTGGGGCCTCATGCTGCAAAATGCCCCCTTTGGGTCTTTAATGGCCATTTTGGCTCTATATGTGGGGTGAAGGACTAATGACATAACTACAATGGTGGCAAGTCTGGGTGAGGCTGAGAGCTGACACCAGAGAGAAGGGTTTGTGCAGTTGCAAAACAAGCCTGGGACCCCCTTAAAGGAAACAACAAGCCCATGAGAGTTACCCACACCAAAATGTGGACAGACCTCTTGGGGGCAGAGGTAGATCAAGCCAAGATAGATAGCAAGCCTAATGTGTATTTATTAGAATTATGGCAGCAGCTTCAGGGAGATCAGAAGTTCATTGTCGTGAGGTGCAGGGCCACACCCAAAGAAGGAATTAAAGAGTCAAGAAGACAGATGAGAGCCATGCGCTCTAGGACCATTTGGTGTTTGTCGCCCTTCGGAGGGAGGATGCCCTTTTTGCCTTTGAATAGGATGAATGCCGAGGTACACATTTACAAAAGACAAGTGGGGACCAAAGGCCACATATGGAGTTAGCTATACATTTGTCCTCAACAAATGTATAAGTACTAGCCCTGGTTGATACTGGAACTGAGTGTACGTACCTATGTGGCAAGCCTGAAAAAATTCCAAGGCCCCATATTGTATGTAGGTAGATATGGTGGCCACACATTAAGGCCTGGGCTATAAAGTTATCTTTAGGAACTAGACAGTTGCCACCGAGAAAATATAAGGTTTATTTGTCCCCAATCCCAGAATATATTTTAGGAATATATGTACTCCAAGAGCTATGGTTACAAATTACAGTGGGGAATTTCACCTCCAGGTGTGCTTAATGAAAATAATGGTGAGATGACTTGCTAAACATGCCCCTGTACAGCTACCCATTCCGTGACAGGTTACCACCAGAAAACAATATTGTCTCCCTGGAGGTAATGAGGAAATTATGGCGACCATAACCGAACTAAAAAAGGTGAGTAATATATGGGCAGCTCAGTGCCCCTGAAACTCACCTGTGTGGCTGGTATGAAAACCAGATGGCACCTGGCAAATAACAGTGGACTCTCATGAGCTAAATAAAGTTGTGTCTCCTTTGCATCCTGCTGTGCCCCTAGTAGCCGACTTTATGAATAGTTTGAGTCGTAAATTGGGTACCTATCATCTTGTGGCCAATTTAGGCAATACATTATTTTCAATTAACGTAGCCCCTGAGAGTCAAGATCAGTTTGCATTTACCTTGGAAAGCCAACAGTGGACATTTGCCATTTTACTACAAGGATATCTACATAGTCCTATGCTGTGTCATGGCCTGGTGGCCAAAGACCTGGCCAAATAAGATAAACCAATGGCAGTCCATAAATGTCATTATTATTGATATATTGATGACATTTTGTTAACGAGTGATTTTCTTCCAGATTTAAAAAAGGCGGTGTTCCTTTTGTTGACACATGTGAAATCATGTGGCACATACAGGTGCCCTCTACTGATAAAAAGTGACCAAAGCATCCATTTTACAGGCTCACAGGTGCAACAGTGGACAAAAAACATGGGTGTACAATGGATTTTCCATGAACCCTACAATCCCAAAACAATAGGAATAATTGAGCAGTACTATAGCCTTTTAAAACAGGGACTGCAAGAAACCTCTGCAACATCAACCCTTGCCAGATAGACCCAGCAGCTATGGGATGTGTTTTGGATGTTAAATAAAAAAAGTAAAAAAGGTGATCTGGCCCCTGGGGAGACATATATTACATTGAGCTGTGGCTCCAATCTAATTACAAATTCAGACTGCAGACATACTACTCATACTGCTCATGGACATGGCCCTGGACAATACAGGCACCCCATATGAAGTAGGGGGCCTTGCTTGCACCATGGGGACGCAGCCTAGAAGCTGAACTGCAAATTGTGCCAATTGTGATGGGGCAGTGGCTTACACAAGTACAGGTCATGTATCACCATGGTGTGGAGCACAAGGTTATACCAAAGGGGACATTTGTGCTAACCTTATGGCCAATAATGAGCTCCTCATTACTGTTAAATATGGAGCTAAATGACGTTTCTCTGCTAGTAAAGAAGGTGTGGTATTCTAGGCCAAGATGGCCTTCTCTGCCTGCCATGGTACTATCTTCAGACATAAAATTGGCATGTATCTTGCCAGAAGGGCAGGATTTGCCAAATCTTGTACTGCTGATTTCCCTGTCTTTCCACCCTTAGGTTGGTGTGCACCAACACACTAGCAGTTTGGGCTCACACGTATGTGTTGTGAATCTCTTGGTCTGTTGGGTGTGTACTGAATTGCCCACCGACATGTCTATGTGGATACTATGGGAAGTTAGATTAGCCATGGTAGAGACCTGGACCTGGCTACAAAACTGGAACATTGGCAATGTCACCTCACAGTGGAATGACATGAAGGCCAAGGTGTTTGCTCTACTGAGGGAGCAAGTGAATCATACATGCCCTTGGCTTGGGTACTCTGTATGGAATGGGTTGGGATGACTTACCGCCCAAACTGTTGACTATAAAAAGCCCTTATTGTATTGAAAAACAAGGCATGGGAACAGTAATTGGATGAGTCCCCAAAGCCCTCTGTATAAATGAGCCAACTTGGGAGGTTATGAGAAGAAATAATTTGACCTGTGGAAATAAACAGAACCCCTGCTTCTCCTGCCCCCTCTGGAGTAGCCTCTGGGTCTGTGCTCATTACAGCTGGTTGTACTTACCAGGCAATTGGATAGGCTGATCCACCTGCAGGAGTGACCTAGTAATTGGGGAGCATTCAGAGGCCAACACCGGGTAAAGCAAACCCCATGGTGGTATTACCTGCTAGCTCTTTGCACCACAAAGAGCCACCATTGTGACAGAAGTAGAGGTAACTGCCCTAACCTTGCATAGGGCCCAGGCATCTAAGGCTACACACAAGGCCGTAGGGCTCCTTAATGATGAAGTGTATCAATTATGGAAAGTGGCCTTACAGACTAGAACGGCCCTGGGTATGTTAACAGCATCAGAAGGTGGGGTATGCACTATGATTGACTTGGAATGCTACGTGTGTATACCAGACGACCACTCCAATATTAGCTGAGCCTTGAATGCCTTAGCTACAAAAACATTAGCTACTGGAACACTAATGGGAGATCCTTTTACAGGAATGGTGGGCCTCTCTAAATGCCAGCTGACAGAGCACTGCTTTGATCACCTTAGGGGGAATAGCATGTTTCCTGGTAGTATGTTATACTGTTTATTGCTGCTGCAGCCTATGGATACAATGCTCCTCACTCCCCACCAAGGGACCTCAGGGAAGAATTGATGCATAAATTGTAAGGCGAAAAGCCCTGAGAGGGTTGGAGTGTGGGGAAAATGGAGTAACTCAAGCTCTTTCTTCCTAGCTGCCATGTCGTTCTGGTGAGGAATGAAGCAGCAACTACTATATGGTAGTTGTTATATGTGTGCATGCACAGTGGAATAGGATGACAACCACTTCTTATGTTAACATTTTGGCAAATTGTCTGCTTTGTTCTATACCCAGTGTAAAAGGCAAATGAGACTTTCGGCGCTCCTGCTGCTGCATGTGAAGCCAATAAAGGGATGTCTGACCTACCCCCGGTGCCTCAGCTCTTCTTCAGGTTGCCTGAATCCAGACTGATACTGCCTAGTCTTGAGAGTCTGCAGAACAGGTGAGCTTTGGGGAGTGCTAGAATCATGTGGATGATGGGTGTTTCCCCTGATGTGTCTTTCAGCAACCTAGTATCAATGAGTAACCACTCTTTCTGCCTGTGCTGCTAGGGAAGGGAAGCACCTTCCTGGATCAGGTTTTGTTGTAGGATGGAATGTGGAGGCAGCAGTGTCTGCCAGTTGGTAGAAGACTGAGATCCAGAACTGGTTACCCAACTGCCATGCGTTAGAAGCCTGAGAGATGCTGGGTTTAGGTGTTTCTCCACCAGTGTGTGTAGGGTTGGGAGACTTGACTTGTGTGCTAGGTCACCTTTGGCTGGTGGTGGAGGACCAAGAGATACCAAGCCTGCAGGTAAAGCTGGTAGTGGAGTAGGTGCCATGTGTGGGGTAGGGGATGGAGTGTACCAGCCTAGTTTCTACCATCGCTGATGCTCTGGGCACAATGACCCACTGCTTCTATTGACTGTGCATATCCCCATTACGTCCCCTCTGTACTTTCTATTTATAAGTTTTTTGCCCAGAGGAAACAGGCTTTGTTTGTTTGAAATTTCATAGGCAAAAAGTAGTTAATTCATATAGTAAGAATTTTAGATCTTTAGAATTCAAAATAATATATGCCAAAAGTCACACATACCTTTATAGTCATTCACACTATGTTTATGGTGTTGCTTGTTGTCTGTCTTGGGCAATGTTTCATACACACTTGAAAATAATTTTTTGTATATTGTTGGAGAGAATGTTTTATAAATTTGAATTAGGTCATGTTCTTGATAGTGTTGTACACTTCTGTAATTTTATGTAAATTATTTTGTCAATGTTTTCAATTACCCTGAGGGTAATATTGACATTTCTAAGTGTAAATGTGGACTGGTCTTTCCATTCTGTCAACGTACTCTGTGTTAACTTTAAACTCTGTTATTAAGCACATTTAAACTTTAAGTTTTTTAAATACCATTTCAACGACTCACTCACTTGATCATTATGAAATGTCCCTTTTTGTTAATATCCTTTACACTGAAGTTTAATTCCTATAACCATTTCTTCTATCTTGTAATTAATAGATCAGTATTTTCATGCTGTATTTCTTTTTTCAGTCTTTTATCTTTTTAGGGCCACACCCGTGGCGTATGGAGGTTCCCAGGCTAGGGGTCCAACCAGAACTGCAACCACTGGCCTACACCACAGCCACAGCAATGCCAGATCCGAGCCGAGTCTGCAACCTACACCACAGCTCATGGCAACATCGGATCCTTAAACCACTGACTGAGGCCAGGGATTGAACCTAAAACCTGATGGTTCCTAGTTGGATTCATCTCCGCTGTGCCACGAGAGGAACTCCTTATGCTGTATATTTTTGATCTTTTTATTTTTAAAAGAATCTTTGCCTTTAAAATTAGTGTGCTTTTTGTTTACCATATGCATTTAGGACCATATATTTACAGACCATTTACATTAACAGCATCATTTAAATGTTGAAATGTTGGTTTTAAGCCTACTGTCTTATTTATTTTTGACCACATTTTCCTTTATTTATTTCCTTCCTTTCCTGTTTCCTCTTTAATTGTGTGTTTTTAGAATTTAATTTATTTCCTCCATTGCATTATTTTTATCTCATCATTTATCATTTTAGGCTTTACAATATTCATCTTGAATTTATCACAGTTTGCCATCAAGTAAGAGTGTACCACTTGTAATATTCTAAAATTTCCTTTGTCCAATTTTTAATTCATTTTACTCTCATATATCTTATAAACAAATTATTGTTATTGTTATCATTTTAGTATTATCATTATTCCCTTTTCCTTAGGGACAGTTGCATGTATATCAGATTGATTGGTATTGTCTCACATTTTACTGAGGATGTGATAATTTATTTTCATTCCTTTTTGTGTGTGCTTTAATTTGGATAGTTTTTATTGACTGGGGTAAAGTTCAATAATTTTTCTTTCACAGTTTCTATACTACTGCTATGTCCTTGCAGTGAAATGGTTCATTTAAGTTTGTATTTTTGAGCATCAAGATTTCTATCTTTTATATATATAGCTTCTATTCCTCTATTGTGCTCCTTATTACATTTACTTGTGTTTTTATTATTTTTAATTGAAGTGTAGTTGACTTACAACATTATATTAGTTTCACGTGCACAACATAGCAGTTCAGTTTTTTATAGAATATATTCTATTTAAAGTTACTACAAAATAATGGCTATATTTCCCTGTGCTTTACAAATATATTCTTGTTGCTTATTTAATTTATTTTATACATATTATACATAGTTGTTTGTATCTCTTAATCCCATTCTGCTGTCTTGCCCCTCCTCCTTCCCTCACCTCACTGGTAATCATTAGTTTCCTATATCTGTGGGTCTCTTTCTGTTTTATATATATATTTGTGAATAAAATTGGTAGTTTGTGTATTTCTAGGAATTTTTACATTTCATTTATTTTTCTAATTTGTTGGCTTACAAACTATGTTGACATTGTTCTCTTACAATCCTCTATTTCTGTAAATTTGATTGCAATCTGTAAATTTCTGATTTTAGTAATTTGAGTCTTCTCTCTTATAGTTAATCTAGCTAAATATTAAAAAATTCAGGTACTGCTTTAAAAAGTGCTTCTGGTTTTGTTGATTTTTTTATTTTTTTAACTCAATGATTTTTATTACATTTATAGTTTGATTTTTTTCTATTGTTTTTCTGTTCCCTGTTTTATCTCACAATAATTTTCATTATTTCCTCCCTTCTGCTAGGTTTGAGTTAGTTTGCTCTTAATTTTCTGGTTACTTAAGCTGTAAAGTTAGGTTATTGATTTGAGATTTTTCTTCCTTCTTAATGTAGGCATTTAAAGCTATAAGTATTATTCTGAGCATTGATTTTGATGCATCCCATAAGTTTTGGTGTGTTGTGCTTTTGTTTTCATTTCTTGCAGAATGTTTTATAATTCCTCTTATGTTTACTTCTTTGATCAATTTGTTATTTGATAGTTTGATTTCCATATATTTTTAAATTTTCTTCTGTTATTACTTGCTAGTTCCAATCAATTGTGGTCAGAGAAAATGCTGTGTATGACTCCACTGCCTTTAATTTTGTTGAAATTTGTTTTCAGTTTTAACTATGAAACATATGAAACATTTGAGTTTTATATCACTGAAAAAGTTCCATGTACATTTTTGTCTTAGCGCCACACTGGCAGCATATGGAGGTTCTCAGGCTAGGGGTCTAAGCAGAGCTGCAGCTGCTGGCCTACTCCACAGCCACAGCAATGCCAGATCTAAGCCAGGTCTGCGACTTACACCACAGCTCATGGCAACACTGTATCCTCAACCCACTGAACAAGCCAGGGATCGAACCTGCGTCCTCATGGATACTAGTCAGATTTGTGTCCTCTGAGACATGATGAGAACTTCCCCCATGTACATTTTTGAAGAACATATATTCTGATGTTTGGGGGGGGTAAGAGGGAGTACATTTATAAATCCATTAGGTCTAGTTGATATATAGTGTTGGTCAAGTCCTCTATTTACTTAGTGATCTTCTGTCTAGTTCTTATATCCATTATTGAAAGTGGGTATTGAATTATCCAAATAGTATTGTTTAATTTTATATTTCTCCATTCAATTTTGTAAATTTAACTTCATATATATTGATAGGCTTTGTTATTGAGTGCATATAGCTTATAATTATTTTATCATCTTCATGGAGCAACTTTTTATCAATATATAATTTCATTTTTGTCTCTTGTAACAATTTTTATCTCAATGTCTGTTTTCTATTTTGTCTGATACTAGTAAAGATACCACAGCTCTCTTTTAGTTACTATTTCCATTGACTGTCTCTTTGCATTCTTTACCTTCAATCTATATGTGCTTTTATATGTAAAGTGAGACTCTTATAGACAGTATATACTTGGATCTTGTTTCTTTAGCTATTTACTGATCTCTAACTTTCATAGGATGTTTTTGATCCATTCACATTAGAATAATTAGTGGTAAGGAAGGACTACATCTACCATTTTGCTATTTATTTTCTATTTATCTTGGATATTTTTGTTCATTAATTGCTCCATTACTGCCTTCTTTTGTGTTCAGCTGATATTTCCAGTATACTGTTTTGATTTTCTTTTCATTTAATTTTCTATATATTTCATAGGTACATTGGTTACTCTGGGGATTACATTTAACATTTTTAATTTATAACAATCCAGTTTGTATTAATGCCAATTTAGCTGCAGTAATATACAAAACTCTGCTCCTATACAGCTTTTCCCTCTTCCTGTTGTTTTTGCCACAAATTAAATCTTTATACAGTGTGTTCCTATTCAGATTTATAATATTGTTTTATGGGTTTGCATTTTAAATCATATAGGAAAAATAAAGTGATCTTACAAACCAAAAATATAATAACACTGGCTTTTATATTTACCTGTAAATTTACCTCTATTAGAGTTTTTATTTCTTCCTGTGGCTTTAAGTTAATGTCTGGTCTCCTTTCATTTAAGCTTGATGAATTCCCTTTAGGATTTCTTGAAAGACAGATCTACTAGAAACAAACTCCTTCAGTTTTTGTTTATATGGAAATGTCATAATATCTCTTAATTTTTGAAGGATAAATTTTCCGTATCTATAATTGTTGGTTGGCAGGGTTGCCGTTATTGTTTTTATTTTGAAACTTTAAAATGCCATCCTACTGCTTTGTTGCTTCCATATTTTTTGATGAGAAATTGGTTGTTAATATTATTGAGGATCCCTTATCTATAATGAGTCTCTTCTTTCTTGCTGATTTCAAGATTTTCTTCTTTGTCTTTCAACTGTTTGACTATAATGTGTCTCAGTGTGAATATCTTTGTATTTATCTTTTGAGGTTTTTGAGCTTCTTGAATGTATAGATTTATGTATAGATTCAATGTGGAAGGTTTTGGCCATTATTTCCTTAAATAATCTTTCTAGCCCTTGCTTCTACTATCATCCTGCAAATACCATTACATGCATATTGCTATGCTTGATGGTGTCCCACAAATATGTTTAGGTTCTATTTTTTTTTCATTCTTTTTCTTTTCTGCTCCTTGGACTACATCTTGTTTGGTCTCTTCAAGTTCAGTGATTCTTTCTTCTGCCCGATCAAATGTCTGTTGGCACAATCTAGTGAATTTCTTTATTTTAGTTATTGTACACTTCAACTCCAGAGTCCCCATTTGGTTCTCTTTTATATCTTGTTATTGATATTGTCTTTTTCCTTATACATGCTTTCCATGATTTCTTACAGTTCTTTGAACATATTTATTAGAATAGCTGATTAAATATTTGTCTAGTAAGTCTAGTGGCTGGCTTCCTCAGGCATAGTTTATATTTTTTTTTCCTTGAGAATGGGCCAAAGTTTGTTTCATTGAATATCTCATTATTTTTTAAAAATGTAATTATTAACATGATAGTGTGTTAACTTCATAAATCATATTATTCTGTCTGGTGTTTGTTTTTGCTGCTTTTTGTGCATTATATGTTTGTTTAGTGGCTGTTTTAAGTTATTTTTGTCAAGACAGTGTGTTAGGTTTCTCCAAAGAAACAGAACCAATAGGATGTACACATATTTTATTACAAATTTTAAAGCTTCATATTCTCCTGCCTCCTCAACATCTCCACAGATACACTGCCTAGGTAACAAGGTGCACAGTGTGTAAGACTGTCCCATGCCACAAGTTCTTCTTTATGTCCTCCCCTGATTGTGATCTAGTGTCATTCAAATAGACCAGTAAAATTCTTTTGTGACTATTACTTGTTTCCCCCATCTTGACCCTCAATAGAAGCACCTTTCCATGGGTCCCCATTCTTTTTCTTAGCTCCCCAACTGCTTGGTTGAGAGCATTCCCTCAGTGCCTCCCCATTATCCCCCCTCATGGCATGCAGTGATTTTTGTCATTCTAATACCTATGAGTATGATGAACTATGTTTTCTTGCATTTCTCCTGTGTCCCCAATTGTGGCTATACCTGACTGATCTTCTCATAAAAGAGTACCATATGTACTGCCTTCCCTGCATGAACAATCTGAACCAGGAATGCAGGCTTTCATCCCATGACCATGTCTAAGCTAGGGAGTGGGGAATGGTAGCAGATTAGCTATAATGCCAAAATGCTCTCTTATTGAGATTAGTAGCTTCTTCCTTTTAAAAAAAAAAAAATAATGGTCATATCCACAACATATGGAAGTTCCAGGGCCAGGGATTGAATCTGAGCTACAGATGTGACAACACTAGATCCATAACACACTGCACCAGGCTGGGGATCAAACCTGTGCCATTGCAGAGACACATCAGGTCCTTAATTGCTGCACCACAGAGGCAACTCTGCTACTTTTTTTTAATTTAGCATTTTTCTATATTGTTGTAAGCTTTTAGTTAGAATGTAGAGTTTGAAACGTTTGACTCTGAAAGTTTCTACCAGTTTAATTGTTGCTTTAGTGAATGAAAAATGAAAGCTTGTAGAAGTTTTTCCACTTAGAGCTCCATGATAGTTATTTTTATTTTTACTCAACTGTATTCTCTGATTTAGTGGAAACTTAAACTTAAGAACTGGACATTTTTCCCAGAATTGCCAAAGGAATTCTGAGGAACAAAAACCAAGTAGAAGGCATAACTCTCCCAGACTTCAGGTACTATTACAAAGCCACAGTCATCAAGACAGTGTGGTACTGGTACCAAAACAGACAGACAGAACAATGGAACAGAATAGAGAACCCAGAAATTAACCCAGATACCTATAGTCACTTAGTCTTTGACAAAGGAGGCAAGAACATAAAATGGGGAAAACAGTCTTTTCCACAAGTGGTGTAAATCAGTGAAACCAGAACACACCCTCACACCACACACAAAAATAAACTCAAAATGGCTTAAAGACTTAAACATAAGACAAGACACCATCCAACTCCTGGAGGAGAACACAGGCAAAACATTCTCTGACATCACCTTACAAATGTTTTCTCAGGTCAGTCTCCAAAGGCAACAGAAATAAGAGCAAAAACAAACCAGTGGGACCTCATCAAACTGACAAGCTTATGCACAGCAAAGGGAACCAAAAAGAAACCAAAAAGACACCTTACAGAATGGGAGAAAATAGTTTCCAATGATGCAACAGACAAGGGGTTAATCTCTAGAATATACAAACATACAACTCAACAGCAAAAAAGCCAGCAACCCAATTGAAAAATGGGCAAAAGACCTGAATAGACATTTTTCCAAGGAAGATGTATAGATGGCCAACAAGCACATGAAAAAATGCTCAACATCCCTGATTATTAGAGAAATGCAACTCAAAACTACCATGAGATACCACCTCACACCAGTCAGAATGGCCATCATTAAGAAGTCCACAAATAACAGATGTTGGAGGGGGTGTGGAGAAAAGGGAACCCTCCTGCACTGTTGGTGGGAATGGAAGCTGGTACAACCACTATGGAAGACAGCATGGAGGTACCTTAGAAATCTATACATAGAACTACCATATGACCCAGCAACTCCACTCTTGGGTATATATTCGGACAAAACATTCCTTAAAAAAGGCATGTGCACCCGCATGGTCATTGCAGCACTATTCCCAATAGCCAAGACATGGAAACAACCCAAATGTCCATCAACAGATGATTGGATTAGGAAGAGGTGGTATAGATACACAATGGAATACTACTCAGCCACAAAGAGGACAAAATAATGCCATTTGCAGCAACATGGATGGAACCAGAGACTCTCATCCTGAGTGAAGTAAGTCATAAGGAGAAAGACAAATACCATATGATTATCACTTATATCTGGAATCTAACATAAGGCACAAATGAACCTTTCCACAGAAAAGAAAATCATGGACTTGGAGAATACACCTGTGGTTGCCAAGGGGGAAGGGGAGGGACTGGGGTGGATGGGAAGATTGGGATTAATGGATGCAAACTGTTGCCTTTGGAATGGATTAGCAATGAGATCTTGCTGTGTAGCACTGGGAACTATGTCTAGTCACTTATGATGGAGCATGATAATGTGAGATAAAAGAATGTGTATAGGTATGTGTAACTGGGTCACCATACTGTATAGTAGAAAAAAAATTGTATTGGGGAAATAACAATTAGAAAAATGAACTGGTCATTTTTTATTCACTCAATTCAGACCATTCAGATTTTAGAGCACTTTGCACATCTACATTCTCTTTCTTACTTGGCCTTGCTTATTCAAGCTATTTCAGTTTCTATGAATTACAGTTTCTTCTCTCCTTTGCTCAATGAAACTTTGTCCTTTGCTAAGGTTTGCCTTCTCCCAGCCAGAGTCAAACAAATGACTTAAAGCAGAAAATCAGGAAAATAGTAGAGGTCATCTCATTTGTTTTGATTTCTTCATGGATTGCAATCATGCACTGTCTATTTTCCAACGCCTGAAAATATTTGCTTCTTAAATTTTTTTTGTTCAGTTTTCTAGTTATTCATAGTATGATAATGATTCAGGTGCAAGTTAATCATGGTCTCAAGTGGAAGTCTCTGGTATGTTATACAAGATCACTTAAAATTTGTTCCATTTTAAATAATCATTTTAAAGCAAAGAGACTGCACTCTTCATTTTGACCTTCAAGATATCTAAAATCAAAACATTGTATTATTTTACATATAAATGGCAAATTATATCAATGGGCCCTGAGTTATAAAAGGTCATGATTTGAGGGCAAACATAAAGATGTAGTAATGTATATACACAGTTTTAGCCAACAATTCCAAATTCACCTGGAAAGATTTACTTCCATGGTAGGATACTTCTAATAGGATTTTGAGCTTTCAGCAAAGCATAAATATTATTTAGTATGAAAATTTGTTTTTATGCTGTTGGATTACATTTGAAAATTTTAATTATTCAAAAATCTTTAGATTCGTCTTCAGATTCGTTTCCACTGTGCCGCAATGGGAACTCCCATAGTAATTGTTATAAAGTGCCAGTATGACTGTCGCAGAAGCAGACCAGTATTGGTATTCATGGTGCTTCATTACCCATACTGTGGTTTGTCAATGTCATTAAAAATATGTGTTTTAATTATCATTGGTATCAGATGAGCATTTTAAAAATAAAAGAGCATATCAGAAGATGTCTTAAGATTTTTAAAATGCATCTTAACTTTCAAGGACTACCTCCTTTCTTCCATCTTTCATTCATTCAACATATATTTATTGAGTAAAAACTATGTCAGGCATTTTTGTAGGTGTCAAGGATACAACAGCAAAGAAAATCTATCCTCTGCATATATATACATTTTAGCAAAGAAACAGATGATATACAAATGATACATTATAAAAATGTTAACTGCTAAGAAAAATAAAGCAGAGTAACAAATATAATGTGACTATACTTATGGGACATCCATATTATACTACAAATGTGGGTCATGTTTGCAATTCAGTTTTCAACTAAAATTTCATTTGCTGCAATTGATTTCTCCTTATCTATTTAATACAGTTGTTGTTTCCTGTTAGTAAGACACGATGTGCTTGGATTTCATAAGTATCTGTGGATTGTTTATATGTTACATTTTCTTCCAGAGTCTTCCTTAATATGTCTTACAAAAGTATGTATCTCAGAATCACAAAAAACATTTAGGCAGTGAATATTTTTTTTGTCTTACACACAATTCCAAGTTGGAACCTTACTAATATATTTGCACATAACTTGTTCCCCCATAAACAAACTGTCTTTGCTTTAAGGAAGAGTTGTCAAATTGCTACGTAAATCCTTCAATAATGAGGAAGGGAGGAAGGGAAGAAGGAGGGGATGAAGGAATTAATTTATTAAGCATTTTTATGCATATGAATTCCACATATAAGAAAGAATACAAATCCCTGTGAAGCAGGAAATCTGACCAAAAGAATGACTATATGAGACTGGTCAGAGGTAGGAGCCATAGTCCTTCAAGGTTTAAACAGGGTATCCAGGAGCATGCAGGTCCCATAAATACTGCTTTTAACCTAAAAAGCGAAGTAGTGGTATATAATAGCAATAGCAGTTAGACAAGGCCAGTTACAGCAGATCACAAGGAATATCTGAAAGAAATTATATAATACACATATACCATATAAGCTGATATTTAAAGGATATTTAGGATTTTGAAAAATAGAGAAAGGGAGTTTATTAGGAGAAAAAGGTAACATCATCACAAATTCCTCTCCATTAAAAGAGAGGTTCTTAACTTTAGTGTACATGAGTATCAAAATCCTTTGAAGGGCTTGTTATATCACATACTATTAGTCCCAGCAGCAGATTCTTTGACTCGATAGATCTTGAAGAGGCCTGAGAATTTATATTTCTAAAAATCCCAGGTGGTATTAATGTTGCTTATCTATGGGTCTTACTTTGAGAACCATTGTAATAAAATTAAGAGTGGTTGTGATATAATAGAAGTATTAGCTAATGCTACAATGGCAATCGTATTGCAGTGTAAATGCATCAAATCAATATGTATGCCTTAAACTTATACAATGTTATGTGTCAATTAGACAAGAGTATGAGAAAGAGATGAATAATGATGATACATCTTTCCTTGACTACTTCTAGTCTTTTTTAAATTGAATTATAATTGATTTACAATGTTGTGACAGTTTCTGCTGTATAGCAGAATTATCCAGTTTTATATATACATATATACATTTATATATACATATGTATTTCCTGTCTTATATTATCTTCCATCATGATCTATCCAAAGAGGTTGTATATATTCCCTGTGCTATACAGTATGACTTCTTTGCTTATCCATTCTAAATGTCATAGTTGTATCTATTAACCTCAAACTCCCAGTCCATCCCACTCCCTCCCTCCTCCTCCTTGGCAACCACAAGTCTGTTCTCTACGTCTGTGAGTCTGTTTCTGTTCTGTAGATAGGTTCATTTGTGCCACATTTTAGATTCCACATATAATTCATAGTATATGGTATTGTCTTTCTCTGTGACTTATTTAACTTAGTATAGTAATCTCTTGTTGTATCCATGTTACTGAAAATGGCATCATTTCATTTTTTTACGGCTGAGTGGCATTCCATTGTATTATATGTACCACATATTCTTAGTCCATTCATTCATCTCTATGGGGTGTCCAGTAGGCACATGAAAAAATGTTCAGCTTCACTAATTATTAGAGAAATACATATCAAAACTACAGTGAGGTACCACCTCATGCTGGTCAGAATGGCCATCATTAATAAGTCTACAAATAACAAGTGCTGGACAGGGTATGGAGAAAAGAGAACCCTCTTACACTGTTGGTGGGAATGTAACTTTGTACAACCACTATGGAAAACAGAATAGTGGTCCCTCAGAAAACCAAAGGTAGAATTTCTGTATGATCTAGCAATTTCACTCCTGGGCATATATCTGGAAAAAACTAAAATTCAGAAACATACATGCACCCATGTGTTCATTCACAATAGTGAAGACATGGAAACAACCTAAATGTCTAGTCTTCTTTTATATGAGAAAGATTAACTCCTAACATTTTTAGTCAATTTTTATTGATTTTTTTATTTTTCTTTTTTTTCTTCCACTTTCATTGAGATGTAGTCAACATACAAGCAGTGTGTAAGTGTAAGGTATACAACATAATGATTTGATTTCACTTATAAACATCATGAAATGATTACTGTAATAAGTTTAGTGAATGTCCATCATTTCATTTATAATTACAAAATTAGGAGTTCCCATCGTGGCGCAGTGGTTAACGAATCCAACTAGGAACCATAAGGTTGAGGGTTCGATCCCTGCCCTTGCTCAGTGGATTAACTATCCGGCATTGCCATGAGCTGTGGTGTAGGTCGCAGATGCAGCTTGGATCCCACGTTGCTGTGGCTCTGGCATAGGCCGGCGGCTATAGCTCTAGCCTGGGAACCTCCATATGCAGCAGGAGCGGCCCAAGAAATGGAAAAAAAATTAAATAAATAGAAAAAATGATAAGAACTCTTATGATTTACTCTCCTAACAACTTTGATATATAATGTATAATGATGTTAATTAGATTAATCATGTTATATGTTACATCTCTCATATTTATTTATTTTATAACTGCAAATGTTTAACTTTATACCACCTTCATCCAGTTCTCCCTTTCCTCACCCCCTACTTCTGGTAACCACAAATCTGATCTCTTTTTCTATTAGATTGTTTCTTTGTTTATTGAAGTATAATTTGACTACAATACTATGTTAGTTCCTCTTGCACAATAGCCATTTATTTATATACATCACAAAATGATCACTACAATAAGTCTAGTTACCATCTGTCATCATACAAAGATATTGTACTATTATTGACTATAATCCCCATTCTGTACATTTCATCCCCATGACATTTATTTTCTAATTGGAAGTTCGTATCTCTTACTCTCCCTCACCTATTTCATTCATTTCCCCAAACCCCTCCTTTCTGGAAACCACCTGTTTGTCTTCCACTTCCGTAAGTCTGTTTCTGTTCTGTTTTGTGTGTTCATTTGCTTTGTGTTTTTAGATTCCACATATAAGTGATATCATATGATACTTGCCTTTCTCTGTGTGACTTATTTCACTTAGCATTATACCCTCTAGGTCTACCCCTTTTGTGGCAAATGCTAAATTTCATTATTTTTTATGACTGATAACATCCCATTCTCTGTGTGTGTGTGTGTATAAACACCACAATTTCTTTATCCATTCATCTTTTGATGGGCACTTAAGTTGCTTTTATACCTTGGGTATTGCACACAATTGTGCAGTAACATAGGAGTACATAAATCTTTTAGAAGTAGTATTTTTGTTTTCTTTGTAATTGAAGTGAAATTGCTGGATCATATGGTAGATCTATTTTTTTTTCATTTTTTGAGTAATCTCCATACTGTTTTCCACAGTGGCTGCACCAAGTTACATTCCTCTCAGTGATGTATGAAGGCTCCCTTTTCTTCACATCTTTGCCAATGCTTGCTGCTTGTTCTCATTTTGAAAATAGCCATTCTGACAGGTGTGAGGTGATCTATTACTGTGGTTTTAATTTGCATTTCCCTGATGATCGGTGATTTTGATCAACCTTTCATGTTTCTGTTAACCATTTGTATGTCTTCTCTGGAAAAATATTTGGGTCTTCTGCCCATTTTTTAAATCAGGTTGTTTTTCTTTTTATTAATTGAGTTGTATCATTTCTTTGTATATTTTGGATATTAACCCTTATCTTTTTATGTCTGAATAATATTCCATTGTATGTGTTTGTGTATCTCACATTTTTTTATTTATTTATATGTCAGGGACACTTAGGTTGTTTCCATGTCTTGGCTACTGCAGTGAGCATGGGGGTGCATATATCTTTTCAGATTAGTGTTTTCATTTTCTTTGGATAAATACTCAGAAATAGAATTGCTGGATCATATCATAGTTGTATTTTTAATTTTTTTTAGGAAACTCCATACTTTCTGCCATAATGGCTATATCAATTAAATTTGTAATCTTACTGAGAAATGAAAGGCACAATAAACATTATTTTTGGTGGATGAAGGCCATCATGGGTGACTTAATGAATCTTCCACTCTTATGCAGGTACTTTGATGTCATATAATTACTTGAGCAGAAAAATCAAATCCTCTTCCTGTACTCCCTGCTCCCAAGCAAAAATTCAAAGTATTTCCTTAGTAAATCATCCAAAGAAATACTTGTTTATTTCAGGTAGACTGTTTAGTTAACACAGGGATAAAAATGTGATCTTCACTAATAAGATTCTCACCCTTTTCAAAATTCAAGTAGTTTATATTAGTAGAGTTCTCCTAGATGTGGATTTCAAAATAATTTGTCAATGGGGGAACTTGTCAAGTATTTTGAAGAGAAATTGAATAGCAATTAATTTGAAACCCATACAGACATTTTCTCTGATTTATGTCTGCTGTCTGGAAGGACCATGCAGCTCAAGGTGTTGACTTCACTCTACTTTTATATGTATTTGAATACATTAATCAAACCATCTTTCATAAGGATAGAATGTCACCTGATATCTTCCTTCACAATGTAATTGTTACTAAATCTTGGAAATAAAGTTGAAAATATATTAAGGATATGACTTGAAATTATTTTCATTAAAAAGGATAATTAATAGGTTTATCATCATATTCCAGGAAGTATCTCATAATGTCATGTGGGTCAAAGCTTGCCAAAGCTTCTTTTTCATACAAGCTCGTACTGAATTATGCGTAACAAAAAGAGTAGACTTTGCAAAAGAAATCAGATTAAGATGTGTTTTATAAGAAGTAGATTTTCTAACTATGTTTTTATGGTAGATTTTTGTAGGTAATAGGAACAATGCCTACTATTGATGGTTACATCATTTATCCAACACATTTATCACAAACATTATTTTTCAGATTAAAAATATGTATTAAATGTTTTATATGTACCAGCCCTTGTACTGCTTTGAAAAAATAAATTCATGATCCTCATATAGCTCATAATCTGAGAACATGGTCTGCCATGGATTGTGAGATACATGTTCACAAATACAGTATATAAGTGCTAGGGTGGTAAACATAAATAGGCACAAAATCTTGATTGGAGGAAGTTATATCTAACCTGGAAATTAAAAAGTGGTAAGATTAGACAAAAATTGTGTTTGTGTGGTGAGTCTGTCTGTGTGTAGATAAATGCAAATCAACTAGTCAGGGTAAGTTATAATTTGCTACAGTAAAAATAATCTCAAGGAGTTCCCATCGTGGCTCAGTGGTTAATGAATACAACTAGGAACCATGATGTTGCGGGTTCGATCCCTGGCCTTGCTCAGTGGGTTAATGATCCGGCATTGCCATGAGCTGTGGTGTAGGTTGCAGACGCAGCTCGGATCCCGCGTTGCTGTGGCTATGGCATAGGCCAGCAGCAACAGCTCCGATTGGACCCCTAGCCTGGGAACCTCCATATGCCATGGGAGAGGCCCCAGAAAATGCAAAAAGACAAAAAAAATCCCCAAACCTCAATACTTAAAATCACAAATGTTTATTTTTCATTCATAATATAGATCCAGTGTGCATTGCCAAAGGCTCTTGCTCATTGTAGTTACACAGGACCTATTTTCATGGACAGACTCCATCAACATATGCTTTCACAATTGCAGCAGCAGAGTAAGAGTTGGGCTGGAGAGTTGAGCATCGACTTAATACTGATTCCTGCCATGTCTGTTTATATTTGATTAGCCACAGTGAGTCATACGACTGTATAACTTCAAGGGGCTGGGAAAGTCAAATCCTACCATAAGCTGGGTCTTAGAAAACTTGATATCATAAACACTAGTATTTATTTAGCTCACTGACATCAAACATAGTCTTTTTATTGCTATTTAGTATGAGATAACCACATGAGAAATTAAAAAAAATGGTAGTGTTACTGATTTTTACATAATATTATTGGGCACCTTCATGGAGCAGTGTATGTTATTCGGGAAAGGCTAGATTGGGGATTAAAAACAGAGGTTTTAATGTTGGTTCTCCCTCACACTTTCTGGAAAATCCCCATGTGAATTGTAGCATCTGCTTCTCATTTGTGAAAAAAATATCGATTTGGAATTTTGAAAGGGATTCCATTGAATCTGTAGATGATTTTTTTTAAGTAGTGCCTTATTAATAATATTAATTATTCCAACCCATGAATGTAGGGTGGCTTTCTATTTATTTTCTTTAGTTTAGTTCAACAATATTTTGCTGTTTTCAGTATATATGTCTTCAACATCCCAAGAAGTCCGGCTACTGACCAAAAGCCTTTGTGTGATTTTTCATGCCCAACCATAAGCAATTACATAGGTTTTACCTGGCAGGTCTCATAGGGGAAACACTGCTCTCCCCACACCAGACTTCATGCACAGCCAATGAATTACATTCTCTGAGAGGAGGTTGCAGTCAGGGACTTAAGTCCATCTGGCCTTTCATGTTCTTCATCACATATTTGCATTCCCAGGCCACTGCCCTCATTCCTAAGTGTGTGTATGTGTGTGTGTGTGTGTGTGTGTGTGTGTTTTAATTCTTATTTCCCCAATACAATTTATTTTCTACTGTACAGCATGGTGACCCAGTTACACATACATGTTTACTTCTTTTTTCTCACATTATCACGCTCCATCATAAGTGACTAGACGTAGTTCCCAGTGCTACACAGCAGGATCTCATTGCTAATCCATTCCAAAAGCAATAGTTTGCATCCATTAACCCCGAGCTCCTAATTCCCCCAACTCCCTCCCCCTTCCTCTCCCCCTTGGCAACCACAAGTCTATTCTCCAAGTCCATGATTTTCTTTTCTGTGGAAAGGTTCATTTGTGCCATATATTAGATTCCAGATATAAGTGATGTCATATGGTATTTGTCTTTCTTGTTCTGCCTTCACTCAGTAAGAGAGTCTCTAGTTTCACCCCTGTTGCTGCAAATGGCATTATTTTGTTCTTTTTATGGCTGAGTAGTATTCCATTGTGTATCTATACCACATCTTCCTAATCCAATCATCTGTCAATGGGTATTTGGGTTGTTTCCATGTTTTGGCTATTGGGAATACTGCTGCAATGAACATGTGGGTGCATGGTGTCTTTTTTAAGGAAAGTTTTGTCCAAATATGTCTAAATGTGTTTTTATCTGAGGCTTTTCACCGAGGTCTCTTCATGTATCTCTGTCAAGGCCTCCTTTTCAGAGGAGCAGGGAAAAAGCTTGAAGACACTCTTCCTTATTCTGAATGAATACTCAGAACTTTTTTTTAGCCCTAGCCGTCCCTCTCACCCTTCCCATGGCCTCTAGGTCCATAAAACTGCAGGGGCTTTTTATTCCATACTCCCTCAAGAATGGGATCACACCTATGTCTTTGCTGAGCTACCTGAGCCTCGACCATTCAATTAGGAAGAATGAATTAGGGGAAAGTCAGTGTTTCCTTAGGTTTTAGCCTCTTGTTTATGCCATCACGATATGTGATTAAAAATTTCACTGTTATTTGCACTTTGGCTTATTGCTTGATTTGGTTACTCTGACACCTGACATATCAGCTCTTTCCAGCTCAGCTGAGATCCTAACATAACACCTCCTGGTTTAAATGTATTCTTAAGCATTTTATTATTTTCAATGCTATTGTAAATTTTGTTTCTTTAATTTTATATTTGGGTTATTCACTGCTCTTCTGCAGAAACACAACTGATATTTATATGTGGATTCTGTGCCCTGCAGATTTGTTGAATTTGTTTATTAGCTGTACTAATTTTTATATGAATTCTTTGGTATTTTCTGTTTATATGATCATTGCATCTGTGAGTAGAGGTACTTTTACTCCTTCCTTTTAGTCTTGACATGTATTATTTCATTTCTCACATAATTTTTATGGCTAGAATTTCTAGTATATTGTTGAAGTTAAGTTACAAGAACAGACAAATGATTTTTTTATCATAAAGAAAAGTTGGATTTTTGTCAAGTCTTTCTATTGAGATGATAATGTGGCTTTGGCCTATATTTTATTTACATGGTATATTGCTTTAATTGATTTTCATATATTAAACCAACTTTGTAAACTTGGGATAAATTCTACTTGGTCATGATGCTTATTTGTTATTTTATATATTGCTAATTTGGGGTTATTAGTATACTGTTGATGATTTTTTGCAACTATATTTATAAGAGATTAGTCTTTTGTTGTACTTTTTGTTATTTGTGTTTAGTTTTGGTATCATGGTAATTATAGCCTCATAGAATAAGTTGGCAGGAATAAGTTCCTGTTTTTGATTCCTTGAAGATTTTGTAAAGAATTGGCATTTATTTTTCTTCATATTTTTGGACTTAAAACTCCTTTATTTTTTATTTTTTTTAAAGTATAGTTGATTTACAATGTTGTACCGATTTTTACTGTACAGCAAAGTGACTCAGCCATATGTGTATATATATATATTCTTTTTTAATATTATTTTCCATCATGGTCTAGCTTAGGAGATTGGATATAGTTACCTATGCTATGCAGTAGGACCTTGTTGTTTATCCATTCTGAATGTAATGGTTTGCATCTACTAACCCCAAATTTCTAGTCCACCCCAATCCCCCCACATTTAAATGTTTGGTAGAAATTATAAGTGTAATCATATTGGCTTGGACTTTTATGTATTAGAAGGGTTTTTTGGTTACTTAATGTATATATTTTTATAGATCTATTCAGATTCTTTATTTTTGAGTCAGTTTTGGTAGTTTGTAGTTTAAAGGAATTTCTCCTTTTGATCAAGGTTGTCTATATCAACATAAAAATATTTATAATGTTATCTTGTAATTCCTTTTATTTCTTAATGTCAATAGTAATGTCCCTACTTCTATTCCTAATTTTAGTAATTTAACACTTTTCTACTTTAACTTTCTTCACTTTTTCTAATGGTTTGTCAATGTTGGTGTTATTTTCAAAGAACTGACCTTTGGTTTTGTTGATTATCTCTATTTTTTTAAAGTTTTATTTATCTACAGTCTAGGCTTTTTTGTGTCCATTCTTTGTGTTTTATGCTTAGTTTGCTCTTCTTTTTGTAGCTCCTTAACAAAGGTTAGATTTTATTTTATTAAGGTGAAAAGCACAGAAAATAAAACTTACCACCTTAACCACTTTTAAGTGTACAGTTCAGTTGTGTAATGTATATTCTCATTGTTGTGATAAATCTGCAGAAAGATTTCATCTTGCAAATCTGAAACTGTATACCCAGTAAAGAACAATTCCCCTTCCCTTCCCCTCAGATCCTGGTAACTACCATTCTACTTTGTGTTTATATGAATTTCACTATTTTAGACACCTCATAAAACTGGAATTATGCAGTATTTATATTTGCATTTTGGTTAAACACTGGATATCCTGAATATTATAATATGGCAACTCTGGAAGTCAGATTTTCCTCCCTTCTCTTTTTTTTTTTTTTGTCTTTTTTGCCATTTCTTGGGCCGCTTCTGCGGCATATGGAGGTTCCCAGGCTAGGGGTCCAATCGGAGCGGTAGCTGCCAGCCTGCGCCAGAGCCACAGCAACACAGGATCCAAGCCGAGTCTGCAATCTACACCACAGCTCACGGCAACGCCGGATCGTTAACCCACTGAGCAAGGGCAGGGATCGAACCCGCAACCTCATGGTTCCTAGTCAGATTTGTTAACCACTGCACCACGACGGGAACTCCTTTTTTTTTTTTTTTTTGATGCTTGTTGTAATTGTTTTTGTTTGTTTTGTGATTTTTATGAAAAAAATTATAAAGTCCATATGATTTGTTTGTTTTACTGAAGTCCCTGTTCCATTAATTTAGTGGTGAGCTATTTACCAAACAGATGTTTTTTTTTTTTTTAAATGTGTGAAACCCAGAAAAGCTACCAGTCTCTGCAACTTTGTGCTGCATGAATGCTGGGCATACCTTCAGTGCTCAGCAACACATTTACAGTTCTGCTTTGACCTCCAAGTCTTATCTGCACAAACCCTGAAGTTCAGTGATAAGTAGGAGCTTAGAACCTTCTCACATCGTTTATGAGCATATACCCAACCCTGGGCATGCACATGACCTTCTAGATTTCCAGGAACATATAGAACCTTTTAAAGGACCTTGCTTCCCAAAGCATCTCATTCCCTAGCCTTTTCACTAGAGATTTTGGTTAGTTTTTTTTTTTTTTTTTAACCCCAACTGGTATTGAATAACTCAAGAAGTAGCAGCTAGTACATTTGCTTTTAAATGTTTTCCACAAATGTCCCCCCACCCCCAGCTCCGTAGTGCCTTAGCCTTTAGAAAGTTCCAAGTTAGGCAAAATAAAGAAAACTCCTTTGATGTAGCCCTTCAGAGACATACGAAGTAAGTCAAAAACAACCACCACATGTTTTTGAGAATAAGGTCCATTTTGTGCTCTCTGGTATAACATATCTGTACTTGTAATCCCAGCTGTTGTCTTCAAGGCCACTGCCAAACTGAGGATGGTAACCAGGGTAAGTCAAAGTACCATGAAGCTATTTTACTGAGATTCAGCTATATTTTCTTGATTAAGTATTCCCTTGGTTGTTAGAACTCTTTGATTAGATTCCGCAGTTCCAAAAATGTTTGATAATTTTGTCAATTTATTTATTACTTTTATGGAATGATAGATTTTTGGATTTCTGTAATTTGCCATTTCCACTGTAGCCATTTTATTTATTTTTTATTTTTTTATATAATGATATTTATTTTTTTCCATTATAGCTAGTTTACACTGTTCTGTCAATTGTCCAGTTACACATACATGTAGACATTCTTTTTTTCTCACATTATCATGTTCCATCATAAGTGACCAGACATAGTTCCCAGTGCTAAACAGCAGGATCTCATTGCTAATCCATTCCAAAGGCAATAGTTTGCATCTGTTAACTCCAAGCACCCTACACAAACCCTCTACCTCCCCCTCTCCCTTGGAAACCACAAGTCTATTCTCCAAGTCCATGATTTTCTTCTCTGTGCAAAAGTCCAATTTGTGCCATATATTGGATTTCAGATATAAGTGATATCATATATTTAAAAATTTAATTTGTATATAAACCCAGAAGTGAAAATGCTGGATCATATGGTATTTCTATCTTTATTTTTTATTTTTCAATGGATTTATTTACATTTATAGCTATACAATGATCATCACAATCCAATTTTATAGGATTTCCATCCCACAACCCCAGCGCATCCCCCAGCCAACAAACTGTCTCCTCTGGAAACCATAAGTTTTTCAGTCTGTGAGTCAGTATCTGTTCTGCGAGGCAGTTCGTTGTGTCCTTTTTTCAGATTCCACATGTCAGTGAAAGCATTTGATGTTATTGTCTCATTGTATGGCTGACTTCACTTAGCATGATTATTTCTAGGTCCATCCATGCTGCTAAAAATGCAGAAATTTCGTGCCTTGTAATGCCTGAGTCATATTCCATTGTGTATATGTACCACATCTTCTTGATCCACTCCTCTGTTGATGGACATTTAGGTTGCTTCCGTGTCTTGGCTATTGCAAATAGTGCTGCAATGAACATCGGAGTACATGCGTCTTTGCGAGTCATGGTTTTCTCTGTATAGGTGCCCAGCAGTGGGATTGCTGGGTCAAATGCTAATTCTATTTGTAGTTTTCTGAGGCATCTCCATACTGTTTTCCACAGGGGTTGCACCAATTTACAATCCCACCAACAGCGTAATAGCGTTCCTTTTTCTCCACACCCTCTCCAGCACTTCTTGTTTGTAGACTTTTGGATGATGTCCATTCTGGCCACTGTAGCCATTTAAAAAAATTGACTATGCATGTATTTAGTGAAAAATTCTGTGTGTATATATGTGTGTATATATATATATATATATATATATGCACATATACATGTATATATACGCATGCACACATACACCTTTTGGACACTTTTTTATTTTTTAATCTGATATTTTGATTAATATCATTTTGACAAATGTCTCACAATTATTATTCTGCTGACTATTAATAGTGCTGTAGTGCTGTTACCAATTTATTAATTTCTCATACCTCATCATTATTATTGAATGATTTTTCAAGAAAGTGTATGCTCAGCCCACTATCTTGAACTAAATATCTAATGTTATTGAACATGGTAAAAATACATAGAACATAATAAATAATAAAGGTGATTGGAGATAACCTTTTATTTGTACCAGATTAAGTACTGTTTTGATCTAGTAGTAACCTTTTTATTCTTAGTT
The DNA here is from genome assembly GCF_016906955.1 of Phacochoerus africanus. NCBI lineage: Eukaryota > Metazoa > Chordata > Mammalia > Artiodactyla > Suidae > Phacochoerus > Phacochoerus africanus. Next base: position 108,806,523 of record NC_062560.1, on the reverse strand, counting down.
TATTATTCCTCATATTTATTTTCTAGATGAGGAATATGTGCTCTTTTTCAACAAATGCCTATTCAAAATATTCATGGCTGTTATTTTTGTGTATTTTCTTCCTTGATCCAATGAAGGATTGTATTATATAATACTAATAATATTTTTAACACCTCAGTTTATACTAGTCTATTTTGTAGTATTTCTTTCATTTTACCGAAATATTTATTTTACTTAGGCTCGCTTTAATATTTTGCAATTTATAATTTGAGATTGTCCTGAAGTTAACTTTTTTAATGTGATCATTACAGAATCTTACTGTGTTAAGGTAGGTTTTTCTAGCACTTGGGAATGATTTCACAAATACCGCAAATTAAAATGGATGGAAGGTATTGTTCTTTTGAAACTTAGAGAGAACCTATCCTTAAAGTTTGTCAAATGCATTTGATAATAAATTTTTCATATTAAAAAAAGAACGTTATAGGTCATTGGTTTATTCAGGTTTTCCATTTTTTGGCCTATTTGCATTTTCCTGGGAAACTTTTAAAATACATTAGCATATATTTGCACATATCATTAACTTATTCTTTTAAAAAGTGTCATATCTATTTTACCTGATTTCACAATAATTCTGTTTAACATTTAGATTTTCTCTATTTTTAAAAGATATTTAAGTGAGGTAACATTGGTTTATAGCATTATGTAAGTTTTATATATATAGCACATATCTGTACTTCTGTATGCCCTACAGTGTTCTCACTGCCAGAAACTTCATTTCTGTCCATCAAAATACAGCTGACCCCCTTATCCATTTGGCCCTCCCCCTGACCCTTCCCTTCTGGTAACCACTACTCTATTTTCTACCTACATGTTTATTTTTGTTTAGTTTGTTTACTTATTTCATTTTTTGTTATTTATATTCCACATAATAGTGAAATCGTATTGTACTTGTCTTTCTCCATCTGACTTATTTCATTTAGCATAAAGCCCTCAAGGTCCATCCATGTTAGCATTTTATTTCTTTATTTTCAATTTTACTTTTGAGAAGAAAAAATAAATATTTCTCACATTTATTAATATATTCTAATTTTATCTCGTACATTAATTTTTGATTTTATAATTATACACTCCTTAGATTTGCCTTTGTTCTTTTGTCTTTCATTTTACTTTTATAGTTGACATTATTTTATATTCACTTATTCTAGTTTAATATTAAAATAATTTCAAAGATCTTAGCTTAATATGCTTTAAGTGTTGCTTTGGCCAAATCCTATAATTTCAGTTTATGGTGTTCTTTTCATTTCTGTGAAGATTTTCGTTAATTCACTCTTAAATGTTGGGAAAATGAGCATACATTCCCTCACATCTTCAACCTATGAAAAGTTTCCTATTTGGAGGTTTTAATTGCTATTCTATTTCTTTGATATCTTCATGAGTAAGAACAACTATCTGAATTGTGTATTTCTGATCTCTGTCCTCTGCTCTTCACATCTTTGTCACTACATTTCTATATTTTCCTTATTCTTTTGGATCTTATTTTTTATTTCTTTTTAAAATATTTTTATTATAGTTGGTCTACAATGTTATGTCAATTTCTGCTGTACAGCAAAGTGACCCAGTTTTATATGTGTGTGTGTGTATATATATATACATTCTTTTTCTCATATTCCATAATTTTCCTTCACAAGTGATTGGATATAGTTCCCTACAGGACCTCATCGCTTATCCACTCTGAATGCAATAGTTTACATCTACTAATCCCAAACTCCCAGTCCATCCCACTCCCTCCCACTCCCTCTTGGCAACTGCAAGTGTTTCTCCATGTCCATGAGTTTGTTTCTTTTCTGTGGATGAGTTCATTTGTGCCATGTATTAGGTTCCACATATAAGTGATATAATATGGTATTTGTCTTACTTTTTCTGATTTACTTCACTTAGTATGAGAATATCTAGCTCCATCCAAGTTGCTGCACATGGCATTACTTTGTTCTTTTTTTTCCTGACTGAGTACTATACCATTGTGAATATGTACCACCTCTTCTTAATCCATACATCTGCTGATGGACATTTAGGTTGTTTCTATGTCTTGGCTATTTTGAATAGTGCTGCAGTGAACCTAGGGCTGTATGTATCTTTTTTGAATGAAAGTTTTGTCCAGATATATGCCCAGGACTAAACAACATGCTACTAAAAATCCAGTGGGTCAATAAGGAAATGAAAAGGTAAATTAAAAAATACCTCAACACAAATGATGATGAAAACAAAACCATTCAAAATCTATGGGATGCCACAAAAGAAGTTCATGGTAATACAGGCCTTCCTCAAAAAAGAAGAAAAATCTCAAATTAACAACTTAAACTACCACTTAAAAAAATTAGAAAAAGAACAAACAAATCCTAAAGTCAACAGAAGGAAAGAAATCATAAAGATCAGAGAGGAAGTCAGTAGAGATTGAAAATATTTAATATAGATAGAAAATATTTAATAGTCAACGGAGATCAAAAAACATTTAAAATAGAGATTTAAAAAAAGAATAGAAAAAAGCAATAAAACCAAGAGCTGGTTCTTTGAAAGGGTAAACAAAATTAACAAACCTCTGGCCAGACTCACAAAGAAGAAGAAAGAACTCAAATAAACAATATAAGAAATGAAAAAGGACACATCTCAATGGATACTACAGAAATACCAAAAAAAGAGGATACTATGAACAATTATACACCAACAAATTTGACAACCTAGGAGAAATGGACAACTTTCTTGAGACATAGAGCCCACCAATACCCAAGCAAGAAAGATGAATTGAACAGTCCAATCACTAGAAATTAAATTGAATATATAATAAAAACACTCCCTTCAAACAAAAGTCTAGGGCAAGATGGCTTCACAGGCAAATTCTACCAAATATACAAAGAAGAATCATACCCATCCTTCTTAAACTTGTCCAAAAGGTTGAAGCAGAAAGAATAATCACAAAGACATTCTATGAAGCCACTATCACCCTAATGCCAAAACCAAAGATACACCAAAAAATAAAATTATAGGCCAATATCTTTGATGAATATAGACACAAACATTTTCAACAAAATTTTAGCCAACTGACTCTAACAACATAAAAAGATCATACACCATGACCAAGGTGGGATTCATCCTAGGTTCACAAGGATGATTCAACATACACGAATCAATCATCATCATACACCGCATTAATAAAAGTCAAAAACCACATGATCATCTCAATACATGCATAAAAAAACATTTGGCAAAATCCAGCACCTATTCATGATAAAAACTCTTACCAAAGTGGGTATAGAGGGAACATACCTTAACAAAGTAAAAGTCATTCATGACAAACCCACAGCAAATATAGTGCTCCACTGAGAAAAGCTGATTACCTTCCCTCTAAAATCTGGAACAAAACAAATATGCCCACTCTCACCACTTTTATTCAACATAACATTGGATGTCCTAGCCACAGCCATCCGACAAACAATTAAAAGGTATCCAAATTGGAAGAGAAGAGGTAAAATTGTCACTATGGGGAGATCATCAACAGGATACTATATACAGAATACCCTAAGGACTGCACACAAAAACTACTGTAAGTGATCAATGAATTCAGCAAAGTAGCAGGATACAAGATTAACATTCTTTTGAATTTTTGGTAAGCTTTTCTAAAAAATTTATTGAGGTATAGTTGATTTACAATGTTGTATTATCTTTAGGTTTACAACAAAGTGAGTAATTTATACACATATCCATTCTTTTTCCCATTTGAGTTATTATAGAACGTTGAGTAAAACACTGAGTCCTTGTGCAAAACTCTGTGTCCTTGTTAGTTATCTCTTTTACATATAGTAGGGTATATGTATTAATACCATCCTCCAAGTTTATCCCTCCCCACCATGGTTTCCTTTGGTAGCCCAAACTTTGATTCTGAAAACTATGAGCTTGCTTCTCTTTTATAAACATGTTATTTTGTAACATTTTATTTGATTGCACATATAAGTGATATCATATATTTGTCTTTGACTTCACTAGGTATGACATTTCTGTGTCCATACATTTTGATGCAAATGGCATTATTTCATTCCTTTTTGTGCCTGAGTAATATTCCATTGTATATGTGTACCACTTCTTTATCTATTCCTCTGTTGATGGATATTTAGGCTGCTTCCATGTCTTGGCTGTTGTAAATAGTGCTGCCATGAACATTGGGGTGCATGTATCATTTCTGTTTTCTTTTTTGTGTTTACTGGGTTTTTATTTTTTATTTTTAAATGATTTTTGTTTTTTCCATTAGAGTTGGTTTACAGTATTCTGTCAATTTTCTACTGTACAGTAAGGTGACCCACATACATATATATATTCTTTTTCTCACATTATCCTCCATCATGTTCCATCACAAGTGACTTTAGTTCCTAGTGCTATACAGCAGTACCTCATTGCTTATTCATTCCAAATGCAATAGTTTGCATCTATTAACCCCAAACTCACAGTCCATCCCACTCCCTCACCATGTCCCCTGGCAACCAAAAGTCTATTCTCCAAGTACATGAGTTTCTTTTCTGTGGAAAAGTTTATTTGTGCCATATATTAGATTCCAGTTATGTGATATCATACGGTATTTGTCTTTCTCTTTCTGACTTACTTCACTTAGTATGAGAGTCTCTAATTCCATCCATGTTGTTAAAAATGGCATTACTTTGTTCTTTTTTATGGCTGAGTAGAATTCCAGCGTGTGTATATATCATTTTTCTTAATCCATTCATATGTTGATGGACATTTAGGTTGTTTCCATGTCTTGGCTATTGTGAATAATGTTGCAATGAACATGCGGGTGCACGTGTCTTTTTCAAGGAAAATTTTGTCCGGGTATATGCCCAAGAGTGGGATGGCTGGGTCATATGGTAATTCTACATTTAGTTTTCTGAAGTACGTCCATACTGTTTCCCATAGTGATTGTACCAATTTACATTCCCACCAACAGTGTAGGAGGGTTCCCTTACCTCCACAGCCTCGCCAGCATTTGTTATTTGTGGACTTAATGATGGCAATTCTGACTGGTAGGAGATGGTACGTCATAGCAGTTTTGATTTGCTTTCTCTAATAATTAGTGACGTTGAGCATTTTTTCATGTGCCTGTTGGCCATCTATATATCTTCCTTAGAGAAATATTCAGGTCTTTTGCCCATTTTTCCATTGCGTTGTTGGTTTTCTTTTGCTGTTGAGTAAGTTGTTTGCATGTTTTAGAGATTAGACCCTTGTCAGTTGCATCATTTTAAACTATTTTCTCCCATTCTGTAAGTTGTCTTTTTTTTTTTAATGGTTTCCCTTGCTGTTCAAAAGCTTGTCAGTTTGATTAGGTCCCATTGGTTTATTTTTGCTTTTATTTCTGTTGCCTTGGGAGACTGACCTGAGAAAACATTTGTATGGCTGATGTCAGATAATGTTTTGCCTATGTTCTCTTCTAGGAGTTGGATGGTGTCTTGTCTTATATTTATGTCTTTAAGCCATTTTGAGTTTATTTTTGTGCATGGTGTGAGGGTGTGTTCTACTAGTTTCATTGATTTCCATGCAGCTGTCCTGTTTTCCCAGCACTAGTTGCTGAAAAGACTGTCTTTTTCCCATTTTATATTTTTGCCTCCTTTATCAAAAATTAATTGACCATACGTGTCCAGGTTTACCTCTGGGTTCTCTGCTCTGTTCTGGTGGTCCATGTGTCTGTTTGATACCAGTGCCACATTGTCTTGATTACTGTGGCTTTGTAATATTGCCTGGAATCTGTGAGAGTTATGCCTTCTGCCTGGTTTTTGTTTCTGAGAATTGCTTTGGAAATTCTGGGTTTTTTATGGTTCCATATACATTTTTTGGTTGTGTGTTCTACTTCTGTGAAAAATGTCATGGGTAATTTGATAGGGATTGCACTGAATCTGTAGATTGCTTTGGGTAGTATGTCCATTTTTACAATATTAATTTTTTCCACCCAGGAGCATGGAATAGCTTTCCATTTCTTTACATCTTCTGTAATTTCCTTGATTAATGTTTTATAGTTCTCGGCATATAAGTCTTTCACCTCCTTGGTCAGGTTTATTCCCAGGTATTGAATTTTTGGGGTGCAATTTTTAAAAGATATTGTATTTTTGCAATCCTTTCCTAATATTTCATTGTTAGTATACAGAAATGCAACTGATTTCTGCATGTTAATCTTATATCCTGCTACTTTGCTGAATTTCTTGGTCACTTTAGTAGTTCTTACCTGGAATCCTTAGGGTTTTCTATATATCGTATCATGTCATCTGTGTACAGTGACAATTTAACCTCTTCTCTTCCTATTTGGATGCCTTTTATTTCTTTTCTTTGTCTGATTGCTGTGGCTAGGACTTCCAATACTATGTTGAATAAAAGTGGTGAGAGTGGGCATCCTTGTCTTATTCCAGATTTTAGTGGGAAGGCTTTCAGCTTTTCTCCATTGAATATTATGTTTGCTGTGGGTTTGTCTTAAATGGCTTTGATTATGTTAAGGTATGTTCCCTCTATGCCCACTTCGGTAAGATTTTTTATCATGAATAAATGCTTTTTCTGCATCTATTGAGATGATCATGTGGTTTTTGACTTTTCTTTTGTTAATGTGGTGTATGATGTTGATTGATTTGCATATGTCGAGCCATCCTGTGAACCTGGGATGAATCCCACCTGGTCATGGTGTGTGATCTTTTTTATATTTTGTAGGATTTGGTTGGCTAAAATTTGGTTGAGAATTTTTGCATCTAAATTCATCAAAGATATTGATCTATAATTTTCTTTTTTGGTAGTATCTTTGGTTTTGTTATTAGGGTGATGGAGGTGTCATAGAATGTCTTTGTGAGTGTTCCTTCTTCCTCAACCTTTTGGAAAAGGTTAAGAAGGATGGGTATAAGTTCCTCTTTTTAATTTGGTTAGAATTCGCCTGTGAAGCCATCTGGTCCTGGACTTTTGTTTGTAGAGAATGTTTTTATTACATATTCAATTTCATTTCTAGTGATCCATCTGTTCAGTTTATCTACCTCTTCTTGATTCAGTTTTGGAGGGCTGCAAGTGTCTAGAAAGTTTTCCATTTCTTTTAGGTGTTCAAATTTGTTGGCATATAACTGTTAATAGTATTCTCTATTTTTTTTTTCGTATTTCTTTGGTATCCATTGAGATTTCTCCTTTTTCCTTTCCTAATTTTTTTTTTGGATTTTTTCTGTCCTCTTCTTGGTGAGTTTGGCCAGAGGTTTGTCAATTTTGTTTCAAAGAACCAGCTCTTGATTTTATTGATTTTTTTCTATTGTTTTTTGAATCTCTATTTTATTGATTTCCTCTCTCATCTTTATGATTCCCTTCCTTCTGCTCACTTTAGGTTTTATTTGTTCTTCTTTTTCTAATTTGTTTGGGTTGTGGGTTAAGTTGTTGATTTCAGATTTTTCTTCTTTTTTGAGGAAGGCCTCTATTGCTATGAACTTCCCTCTAAGAACTGCTCTTGTGGCATCCCATAGATTTTGAGTGGTTGTGTCTTCGTTATCATTTGTCTCAAGGTATTCTTAAATTTCCTTTCTGATTTCCTCATTGACCCATTGGTTTTTTAGTAGCATGTTGTTTAGTCTCCATGAAATCTTTCCTTTTTTCTCATTTCTTTACCTGTTATTGATTTCTAGTTTCATGCCATTGTGGTCAGAGAAGATACTTGAAATAATCTATACTCTTAAATTTGTTGAGGTTAGTTTTGTGTGTCAGTATGTGGTCAATCCTTGAGAAAGTTGCATGTGCACTTGAGAAGAATGTATGTTTTGATTTTTTTGGATGCGATGTCCTGAAAATGTCAATTAAGTCTAACTTTTCTACTGTGTCCTTTAGGATCTCTATTACCTTATTGATTTTCTGTCTAGAGGATCTGTCCATTGATGTGAGTTGGGTGTTAAAGTCTCCTGCTATGATTGTATTCCCATCAATTTGTCCTTTTATGTCTGTTAGTATTTGTTGTAAGTATCTGGGTGCTCCTATATTAGAGGCATATGTATTGACAATTATAATATCCTCTTCTTATATGGATCCTTTTATCATTAAATAGTGTCCTTCTTTGTATTTCTTTATGGCTTTCGTTGTAAAGTCTATTTTGTCTGATATGAATATTGCAACTCCTGCTTTCCTGTCTTGTCCATTGGAATGAAATATATTTTCCCATCCCCTCACTTTCAACTATATGTGTCCTTTGCCCTAAGGTGAGTCCCTTGTAGACAGAACATTGTAGGCTTTTGCTTTTTTTATCCATTCTGCCACTCTATGTCTTTTGATCAGCGTATTCAGTCCACTGACATTTAAGGTAAGTATTGATAGATATGTATTTATTGCCATTTTAAACCTTGTTTTCCAATTGATTCTATGTTTCTCCTTTGTTCCTTTCTTAAGTCAGACAATTTCCATTTATTTTATGCTTGTGTACTTCTCTTTTTAGTTTTTGTGAATGTAATGTTTGGTTTTGATTTGTGGTTGCCCTGTTTTTTAAGTATTTAACTGCTTCCTATATCTGCTTGCCTTAGACTGATAGTCGTATAGGCTCATATACATTATTAAAAAAAAAGAGTTGAGATTTTCTTACTTTCCTTCCAACATTCTATGACTTTGAAGTCCTTTTTTAACATCTTCAAGTTTGTCCTTTTGCTGTACCTTGTGTTTATTGCCACTTTTCCAGTAGGTTCCCACCCCCCCCTTTAGATCTGCATGGTGGTTTATTTAAGTGATTGCTTTACAATTGTCATTTCCTCCATCCCATTTCTTCTTACTTATTTTTTTTTTAGAGAATCCCTTTCAGTATTTCTTTTAGAATGAGTTTAGTATTGCAGTACTCTTTTAGCTTTTGTTTGTTGGAGAAATTCTTTAATTCTTTATTTCTCCTTCTATTATAAATGATATTCTTGCTGTGTAGAGCATTCTAGGCTTCAGATTTTTCCCTTTTAGAATTTTGAATATATCTTACCACTCTCTTCTGGCCTGTAGTGTTTCTGTAGAGAAATCAGCTGATAGCCTTATGGGGGTTCCCTTATAATTAACGCTTTGTGTTTCTCTTGCTGACTTTAGAATCCTCTCTTTAACTTTTTCCATCTTTATTATAATATGTCTTGGTGTGGGCCTTTTTGGGTTCAACTTGTTTAGGGCCCTCTGTGCTTCCTGTATCTTGATATCTGTTTTCTTTAGATTTGGAAAGTTTTCAGACATAATTCCTTCAAGTGTATTTCCCCCTTTTTTTCTCCTGGAATTCCTGTTATGCATAGATTGACCTGCTTTATATTATCCCATAGATCTCTTATATTGTTTTAATGTTTTTTTTTATTTGGTTTTCTGTCTGCTGCCCTTATTGGGTGATTTCCATTATTCTATCTTCCAACTTGCTTATTCCTTCCTCTGCATTATTCATTCCACTCTTTAGTGTCTTTAGCTCAGTTTGCATCTCTGCAAATGAATTTTCTAATTTTTCTTGGCTCCTCCTTATATTTTCTAGTTCCTTTCTAGAGTAATCTGCATTACTGTTTATGTCTGCTCTAATTCCTTCATATTCACCCTTAATTCCTTCAGTATTTTCACCATCTGCCTTTTGAACTCTGTGTGTATTAGACTGCAGAAGTCTGTTTCATTGTTTGCTGCTTCTGGTGAGTTCTCCTGTTCTTTTAACTGGGGATGGTTCCTGAGCTGCTTCATCTTGCTTATGTTTTTCTTTTTCTGTAGGTTTAGGGAAAACCAAAATGTGGTCTTGGAGGGCTCTTTCTGTGCAAGAGAACCACTTTGTATTTTGTTGGGGGTTACTATTTATTTTTGGCATGGGAGTTTAGGTATTTACTGTCTCTTTCTTCAGTGTGAGCAGACTATTATCCCCTGGGTGCTGAGTGTGTTTCCAGGGAGCAGGAGACAATGGGTAGGGCTCATAGTCAGTGCCTGGTTGCTGGGCTCTTGACAGTAGCAAAGACCCACAGGAAGGTGGTGTGGCCTACTCCTAGTTGCAGGGCCCTGGGAAGTGGTAGTGAGCCTTAAGCACATTTAGGAAGCACCAGAGTATTTGGAAGTGGCAGTGGCAGGGTGTGTGAGTTCCCAGGGGAGTGAGAGCAACAAAAGGTAGTGTTCAGTCACAATGCCCTCCTCTGCAGTGCCCTCTGAGGTAATTGGGGTGCAAGTGGTGCCTGTTCATGGACACATAGTGGTGGCCTCCCTCTAGTTTCTGAGATGACTGCTGTGGTTTGTCCCTTCCATTTGTAGATCATACAAGAGGCACTGCATTACACTTAGTTCCCTGCTGCGTTTTGCCCACACAAGTAGTGCCCAGCAGCCTGCACAGGAAGTGCCTGGTCTCCCGTGGCCCAACCAAGTTGCCTCTTGCTAATCGTAGCCTGTGCCAGAGGTTCCCCACCCTCTGAGAGCTGACACATGCACTGGGAGATTCCTGTGGCAGTCTGTGCCTCTTCCTCTCTCCCTCCCCAACGGTGGGGCCTTGCTTCTCCTGAAGGCCCAGACTACCTTCCAAGTTCCCTTGGCTATGGCATTCCACTCTCCAGCCATTGGCACACCACTCCCCAGCCCCAAGGCTGTCTCCACACAGCCAAACCTAGCCTCTTCCCAGAATTGACCTCTAGAGCCTAAGTCAGCACCCAGCCCCTGTCTGAGTGTCTCAGGCTGTGGTGTTGGGTTGGTGGTGCAGATGATCTGTGTGGCTCTTACTCCACTTTGTTCTCCTCAGCCCAGCTGCTGTGCTTTTCCCCACAACTTCGAGGTCCCTCCACCTCGGCTGATCTAGCTGTCAGTAAGGTGGCTTCCCAGTATGTGGGTTCATTTTCTCTTCCATGGCTCCCTCTCAGGAATGCTAGTCCTGTCCTGATTCCTTTTCTCTCTCTCTTTTTCTTTTGTTTTACCCAGTTATGTCAAGGGTTTCTTGCCCTTTACGGAGATGCCCTTTTAAGTTCTTCTGCCAGCATTCAGTAGATGTTCTGTGCAAATCATTCTACATGTAGATGTGTTTTTTTGATGTGTTTGTGGGAGGAGGTAAGCACAATGATGACTCTTACTCCTCCACCACCTTAATCCTCTTCCACATGCATCTTTTCAAATTAAGGTTTTCTCTGTAATCTGGATCATACGGTAGTTCTATATTTAGTTTTTTAATGAACCTCCATACTCATCTCCATAGTGGTTGTACCAATTTATATCCCCATCAACAGTGTAAGAGGGTTCCATTTTCTTTACAACTTCTCCAGGTTTATTGTTTGTAGATTTTTGATGATGGCCATTCTGATTGGTGTGATGTGATACCTCATAGTAGTTTTGATTTGTATTTCTCTAATAATTAGAAATGTTGGGCATCTTCTTCATATGCCTGTTGGCCATCTCTCTGTCTTCTTTGAAGAAATTTCTATTGATATCTTCCAACCCTTTTTTAATTTGGTTGTTGTTCTGATATAATGTTGTGTGAGATGTTTGTATATTTTGGAGATTAATCCCTTGTCAGTTGCTTCCTTTGCAAAGATTTTCTCCCATTTTTTTTAAATGACTTCCTTTGGTTTGCAGAAGCTTTTAAGACTCCCAGACTTCAGGGAGTTCCCGTCGTGGCGCAGTGGTTAATGAATCCGACTAGGAACCATGAGGTTGCGGGTTCGGTCCCTGCCCTTGCTCAGTGGGTTAATGATCCGGCATTGCTGTGAGCTGTGGTGTAGGTTGCAGACACGGCTCGGATCCTGCGTTGCTGTGGCTCTGGCATAGGCTAGTGGCTACAGCTCTGATTCAACCCCTAGCCTGGGAACCTCCATATGCCCCTGGAGCGGCCCAAGAAATAGCAACAACAACAACAACAATAACAACAACAACAAAAAGACAAAAGACAAAAAAAAAAGACTCCCAGACTTCAGACTACACTACAAAGCTATAGTAAGCAAAATGGTATGGTGCTGGCATAAAAACAAATTCAGATAAGTGGAACAGGATAGAAAGCCCAGAGGTAAATCCACACTCCTGTGGTCAACTAATCTATGACAAAGGAGGCAAGAATATACAGTGTAAGAGAAACAGTCTATTCAGTAAGTGGTGCAGGGAAAACTGGACAGCTGCATGTAAAGACAAAATAAAATGAAATTAGAACATTCTCTAACAACACCACAAAAATAAACAAAATGGATTAAAGACCTAAACATTAGGCTGGATACTATAAAACTCCTAGAGGAAAATATAAGCAGAATACTCTCTGACATAAATTGCAGCAGTATCTTTTTTTCGTCTACCTCCTAGAGTAATGAAAATAAAAATAAACAAATAGGACCTAATTAAATTTATATAAGCTCTAAAAGCTTGCACTTCACTATTCTAATACTAGGATGATATAACTTTAATTCTCTAGTTGTAATTTCAGTTTATTTTCTCCACTTGTTTTGAGAATGTTCTTATATTTTTGCATAAATTTATTAACAATTGCATTATGTGAGTGAAGGCCCTTTTGCTCTTATGTGGTAGAATGACATCAAATTCAAACTATATTAGGTAAAATGGTCATTTTTTTTTACTTTACTCATAGAATCCTTAAATGGATAGAATAACAAGTTTGAAAGGCAAGGAATGTAGCTAGTCTCTCACAAACTCTAAGCCAGGTCTTAAAGAAAATCAGAAATTCCTTATGCTCCTCTCTCTCCTTTTTTTCTTCCTTTCCTCCTTCTCCTACAAATTCTCATTCATGTTTGTCTCTCTGTATTAACTACATTCTAATTCACTGCAGATTGACTTAATCTGCTACCAAGTAAAATTTTATAGCTTCCACTGCTGAAGTAGGGCACAGTCCCTTCCTTAGTTCCACTTTGGAAGAAACAGGAAATGATAGCTTATTGTCCTAGATTCAGTGAGGTGTTCACACCTACACTATTTTGGGGGAAACAAGGTTGATTCAATCATGTTATAACACAAAAACATCTTGGAACCACTTAATTTCAATGGGGGAATGGAGTAGATTACAGAAAAAGGGATTGTTCCCAAAAGAAGCAAATTGTTTTTGAAAAGTTAAAAAAATTTGGTCTCACAGCACAGATGGTATGTAAAATATTCCTTGGTTATTGTAGTAAATCTGATTTGACTATATGCTTTCACTTGAGGTTTAGAGTTCATATTTTGTTCCTAGTTTTATATGGCAATTTATTTTCACAGGAACCATAATGGTCATTGCAAGCCTGATAACTGTTCCAAGGTAATGTGAAAGTATTCTCTTTAGATACCCTCAGGTTTGGTGTTCAGTTTTTTTCAATTCTCTCAGACTTAAGTGGGACCGTGACTGATGGTCACTTTATATATAATCAGCTAAGAATTTGAGTATCTTGAGTGGAATGGTGAAAACAGTGGGAAGTAAACTGAGGTGTCATTAGTCATTCTGATCAGGGAAGCTTTATTTATGCCGATTAATTTTTTCCTATTTAGAGTTGTTGTTTGCTTTTATTGTGAAACTAGTTTTATTCCTTCTCTTCTTCCCTTTCTTTCTTCTATACTTCCTTTTGTTCTTTAAATTCCCTTTTCTTTATATTTTATCCATTAACATACACAGAATACTTACACAGAATAATACTATCTGATCTCATTTTTGCCACTGATAGCTAGTAAATCAGTAATGAGCCCTGACAATTGTTCAGTTGACTGTAGACTTGTTTCTCCTGGGTTATTCCAGTGCAACTGCTTTTGAATGTCTTGATGATTTAATCTATAGCAGTGAAATAATTTAAAGTGGAATTCTCTCTATCTGACCCATGGCCTTCCTCATCTTCCACTATCATTCCTCAAAATTACAGCACACAAATAAGATTGTGCCAGGGTTCCTCTGTTTACCTTTGATGATTGTAATCATTTTCTCAGGAAGGAGACTTTAAAGTAATCTCTTAATAAAATCCTTGGCCTGATCCTACCTTCATTAATATAAATCCTCCAAATTTTGTGATAAGCTGTGATAGGCTGAATAATAATCCCCCATCCTTTATCCAGAGATGTCCACATTCTGCTCTTGGGATCTATAAACATGTTACCTTACATGAAAAGAGGAACATTATGACACTTCAGATGTGATTAAGGACTTTGAAGTGGAAATGTTATCATGCATTGTCCTTGTGTGGGCCCAATATAATAATAGGGTCCTTATACAAAGGAGGCAAGAGGGCCAGTGTTAGAGAAGGTGATATTATGATAGCAGCAGAGAGAAAGAGATGGGATAACAGAAACTAAAGTTGGAGTGATGAGACCAAGAACAAAGGAATACCAGTGTCCTCTAGAATCTGGAAAAATCAGGGAACAAATTCATCCTAGTGCCTTCATAAGGAACACTACTTTTGATTTGGACTCCATAGAACTCATTTTAAATTTATGGCCCCCAAACTCTAAGAAAATAAATTTGTATTGTTTAATTACCCACAAATTTGGTAATTAGTTACATTGGTAATAGGAAGCTAATGCAGAGACTATACTGCTGATGCAGGAAATTTTGAACTCAGCTGTTCTTTGTTCAGTGGATCTAATAGAGGTTCTAAAATCTGGGTTGTACACCAGATTTTTAGGTGTCAAGTAATCCGAAATTCCAGTTGAACGTTTTTTCACATCTCTTCTGTCATTGTCTTCCTTCCAACTCCAATGCTATTGCCCTATAACTGGCTTTCATATGCATTGTAGAATATTAATCAGTCATCCCGTCTCAGTTTTATCTATGTCTACTCGCTCCAACTCATTCTCAGTGACTACTAATTTCATTTTCATATTACGAATTACTCAATAGCTCCACACTTAATACATACTACGGAATAAGGTTTTCTTCACTAACATGTAAACAAAGTTGTTCATGATATGGCCCTGCTTTCTCATTGATTTCTGTCCAATGCTTCAATCATCACGAAATCTTTGATGTTTTCTATAATGAACCATCCTCTTTCTTGCCTCCATGCATTTGGATTATACAGCTTCTTAATTCTTAATACAGCTGGAAAACTAACATTCATCTTTTAGACTGGTGAAATATTGGGTCTGTTCTTTATTCCCCCATTTTACAATGTGTGTACCTATATTATTACACTCGTCACAAAAATTCGTGTGCAAGTTTCACTCTTTTTAATAGTGGCCTCCTCTTTGGCATGTATTCTTTTCCATTTTTTTTTGTATTTATAATTGTAATATATGATATTAAATGTGTACTTTCATAAAGGTTTAACAAATAAATGAAATGGTTTTCTTTAGGCCTATCCTCTGGGAGAACATTTCTTATACAAGCAGAGCCATACTTGCAAATAATTCTCCTTGATAAATTTGTAACAGTAGATTATTTGCTCTCTTTAACCTATCCCCAGCTGGTAGATATTAGAGTGCCAACTATTTAGTAATATTATATGAAGAGATGGTTTCTATAGAATAGCTGGGTCATTTTATTGAGGAGTGATGCAGAATAATATTGTTCCTGACTTTCATGTTAATAGGGATTTTAAAAAATATCTGAGCATTGTAATGGTTCTAATTCATATTAAATAATTATCTGATCTGGAATGCTCCAAGATTGTGAACTAGGCTGAGAATCACAGGCCATCTCTCATGCTAATTACATTGTAAAGCTTGGTAGAAAAGGACTCTTTATGACTGTTTGGCTTGGGAATTCACAAATAATACGGATTGCTTTGATTATGCTATTTTCCTTTGTGACTGACTGCTTTCTCATTAAAATGTAAAAGCAATAATGTAATGAACAACTTAATTTAAGGAATAGCACTCACAATATTTCATTTAGTAATCAAAAGTTTTACTTCATCTTCACATGTTCAAAATGTAGTTGAAAAAATTCTAGAACAGTAAACAATTGATAGAAATTACCCAAATATAAGGTTCTTTTTACTTAAGAGGTTCTGTTAATTAACTGTGAAGACAAATTTTCTCTTTGATTTACCAAGAAATTCCCACATGACCTCTACACTCTTGATCAAAGACAGGGTATATGGATGACTTAAGAACAAGGTGACCCCCTTTTCTCTATTTTAATCAGTATACACATATCTTTGTGGATAACCACGAAATTAGACCTCATTATTTATTGGATCTCACTGCTATTCTTATTCTAGTTAAATGAGTAACTGGCACTCAGAGGAAGATAAAAAGTATTTTCTATTATGTATTTGTTTCAAAGGCAATATGCCAGGTCATTCCTTGAACTATACACAGAAGATAGTTCATAATAAATTATTATTAAGATGCATTTAATGATGTTATATACCAGCAAGTCTATTTCTAAAGAGGACAGTGTCATATTTGTAGCTCGTAATACTATCTAACTATTTTTTAATGGTAGCAGATTCCCATGAGTTGGGTGATGCTGAGGTATCAGAATTTAGTAAACTTAGTCAGACTGGGCAGGGTCAAGAAAAGGAAAATTGTTAGAACCTGTTCCTCCTTAGTTAGACAGTGGAGTGAAACAGCCAAGCAAGAAGGCATCCATAAAGAGTGCCAACTTCAGACACCAAGGCTTTTACATAGAAATTGAGAGATGATCTTAAATTTGGAGTCATGCTTCATTAGGAACATCTGAGTTTACTTCTTTGGTCATGGCATTTTCCCATTATGTGTACTTATATATTGGGAATCATTCTAAGGGAATGTGTTGGATTATTTCTAAAGTTGGTTCTTTCCCTATTTTTAATTTTGGAATTATTTACATGTTACTGAAGATAATTACAGTTTTCAAATAATAAGTAAATGAAATGCCAAACCAGAAAACAAATGAAAATATAACAAGATAGGCAATATGTTTCATTTTCTAACGAATTTGGAATATATTTTTTCATATTCTCTTTATAGTCAGCCATTTCAGAGTTGTATATTTATATGATTCATTTTTATTTCCAAACATGGGACAATTTTACCTTGACCTATTTAAGAAAATAGATCCTATCAGAAATAGAAGTTATTTATTTTGTTGAGATCCATGTAGCCCAAAAGATCTCTTATGATTATCTTCTTTGGAAAGAACAGATAATGTTCTTTCCTAGTAAAGTCCAAATACTTTGTTCCTAGAGCAAAACTTCTTTTCTAAATTTTATGTTTTAATTGTGTAGCAGTTTTCTTTGATTGCAGCTGAACAAAGCCTCTCCTCTAAGTATCTTGTTCACTTATTTATACATTCATTCTGGTCACTAAATAAACATTTGAGTCCCTCCCATAAGCTTTCAAGCAGGGACTGTACTAACTGCTGGGAAAATAAAGATTAATCAGGTATATTCTCAATCGTAAAAGAGTTCACAATGGGATGAAAGACAGGCACATAAACAGGTAATTATAATTCATTCTATTAAATGCGAAGGTTAAAAAAGGACTTGAAAATAGTAAAGGAAGTGTCAAAAGAACTTCCCAAACCCCTAATTCTTCAGTATCTTTATAGCATATTACTTCTCTCATAAAATGTAGTACAGATCAGTTGGCAACTCTAGAGCTTTCACCAAAATTATATGACAATGTTTATATAGGCCTCTGTCTCTCTCTTGAATAATACTGCCATTAAGAGCTTCTATTGCCTATTCAAATATCACTATTTTTTCCTTACTCGAATAATATTTTTTGTATGGGATTCAGCATTCACTGTAACAGTTTCAGTTTGCTTCCCTTGGTATCCTCATTCATGTCAAAGTTGTAAACCACTACCAAATTTGAATTCCTCTCATTCATGTGTTTAATTTCAATCTTATGGCTATAGTTATCTCTTCATGTACATTAACCACAAACATCTGGCATATTGAGTTTCATTTATTATTGCTTAATTGTTTTATTAAAAAGAAATCAGTCACCACAATTCCGTGAGGTCAGTAATCTCCAAGTAAGCGGTTGCCACCAGTAGCCCCCAGAAAACTTGAAAACGTAGGTTCACTCATAAATCCTCAAACTTTAAAAGCTAAAACAAGGAATGACACTAGTTGAATGTTCCTGTTACAATAGATTCTAGCACCTTTGAATCAAATCCCAACTTAACAGTTTTTGGCTATGTAACCTTAGGCATATGACTGTTCAGTTCTCAGCTTCCTTATTGGTAAATAGACAGGATAATATCAACCAAATAGAGTAGTTTCAAGGATTTAATCCAAAATTTTCATAAAATATTTAGCATGTAAAATAGTGACTAGCATAAAATGATTCCATCACAAATGATCATAATGCTGCCACTGATGGTGAAGTTTGGCAGTTTCTTATAATGCTCTTGGGTATTTAACAAAAAGCAATAAAAATATGCATACTCAAAGACTTGTGTAGGAAAGTTTATATCAGCTATTTTTTTTTTTGTCTTTTTAGGGCTGCACCCATGGCATATGGAAGTTACCAGGATAAAGGTCAAATCAGAGCTGTAGCTGTCAGCCTACATCACAGTCACAGCAACACACGATCCAAACTGCATCTGTGACCTACAGATCCTTAACCCACTGAGTGAGGCCAGGGATCAAACCCAGGTACTTGTGGATAGTAGTTGCGTTTGTTACTGCTGAGCCACAATAGGAATTCCTCAGCTTTTTTTTTTTAGTTTTATTTTTTGGCTGTGCCTGTGGTTTGCAGAAATTCCTGGGCCAGGGATCAAACCCATGCCACAGCAGTGACCCAAGCCACAGCAGCAACAATGCCAGATCCTTAACCACTAGGCAACCATGGAACTCCATCACCATTCTTTCTAATTTCTATACCTAAATATCTGTCAACAAATATCTACCAACAGCCAATGGTGTTATATCCATGGAATATAATGGGATACTCCCTACAAATAAAAGGGAAAAAACTATTGATACAAATAATAATATTAGATGAATCTATAAAATATATACCATTCACTGCTTACTTGAACCAAATTGTCCCTCAAGTCTACAAGAAGATTACAAATAACTCCCACCCAAATCCTTCAATCTTTACAGTACTCAGGCTTCATATATATATGAATGAATATGTGTATGTATATTTACTTCTTATGATGCAAATGACCAAATTTACAGTGGTTAAAGGTGGAAATAGTGTCCCTGAATATCTATTGAGTCATGATTTCCTTCTTTTTAGGGATCTGACACTTTTAATTATCCTGTGGACTGAAATCACAACTAACTGTTGAACAACCATTGATTTAAAAGATTGGAATTTACCAAAGAAAGATATTCGGCATCCAAAGACAAAGGAAAAACCAAGAAGATACAAGAGGCATGCTTGCAATATAATCAAATCCCATACCACCAGGGTGAGTGACCAACAACCTGGAGAATAATTATATCTCATAGGTTCTCCCACCAGAGTGAGAGCTTGAACCCCATGTCAGGCTCCCCAGCCTGAGGGTCTAGCAACAGGAGGGCCTCCAGAGCATTTAGGTTTTGAAGGCTAGTGGGGGTTGACTGCAGGGACTCCACACTTAGAGGACATACACTAGATCTTATATGCACCAGTATCCAGAGCAAAAGCAGTGATTCCATAGGAGCCTGGGTGAGACCCACTGGTTGGCTTTGGAGGGTTTTCTGGGTAGATGGCAGGTGGCTGTGGCTCTCTCAAGGGTCATAAAATCTGGTAGAGGAAATAGTGAGACTTAGGTGAACTCTGGCTGGAGGCAGACATTTTGGCTCCTTGACACTAAGGCCTGGCCCCACCCAACAGCCTGTAAGTGCAGGGATGCCACTGGCCAAACAACCAACAGGGTGGGAACACAGCCTCACCCATCAGCAGACACACTGCCTAAAGAATTCCTGAGTCCACAGCCATCTCTAGACATGTCCCTTGACACAGCCCTGTCAACCAGAGGACCAAAACCCAGCTCCACCTACCAGTGGGCAGGCACCAGCCTCTACAACCAGGGGCATGCTTGCAATATAATCAAAAGTCTAGACCAGCCTTACCCACCAGAGGGCAGACACAAGAAGTAAGACAACTACAATCCTGTAGTCTGTGGAACTGAACCTGCAAACACAGGTCAGAAACTACTCTACAACCAATTGGTCCCTGGGTGATGACAGGGAAGTGTGCTGCTGGACACATAAGATATCCCCTACAGGGGGCCATGTCTCCAAGGTCAAGAATAATAACTAAGCCACTCCATACATAAAAATGCAAATAGAAATTTAAGCAAAATGAGAGGGCAAAGGAATATATCCCAGACAAAGAAACAAAATAAAACCCCAGAAGCATAACTAATTTGGAGATAAATAGGTACTATACCTGAGAAAGAATTCAGAGTTAATGATTGGGAAGATAATCCAAGAACTTGGGAAAAGAATAGATGCACAGAGTGAGAAATTACAAGAAGTTTTCAGCAGTGAGTTAGAAGATATAAATATCCATACAGAGTTGAATAAAATAACCAAAACGAAAAATACACTACACGAAATCAATAGCAGGATAAATGAGGCAGAGGACCAGATAAGTGAACTGGAAAACAGAATGGTTGAAATAATTGCCCATACAATAGAATAAAGAAAAAAAGAATTAAAACAAAGGAGGGAAAATTAAGAGACCTCTGGGACAATGTCAAACATACCAAAATTAAGATTATGTGGGGGGTCCAAGAAACATAAGAGAGAAAGGGTCTGAGAAGCTATTAGAAGAGATGTTAACTGAAAACTTCCCTAACATGGGAAAGGAAGCACAGAGAGTCCAATATAGGATCAACCCAAGAAAGAACACATGCTGAGACATATTAAATTGAGAAAATATTAAAAACAAGGGGAAAGCAATAAATAAAATACAAGGTAACCCCCACATAACGTTATCAGCTGATTTTTAAGCTGAAACTATAGTCCAAAAGGTAGCGACATGATATATTTAAGGTGATGAGAGAGAAAAACCTACAACCAAGAATACTCTACCCAGCACAGCTCTCATTCAGACTTGACAGAGAAATCAAAACTATACCAACAAGCAAGAGCTAAAAGAACTCAGCACCACCAAACCAGCTTTTCAACAAATGCTAATGGAAATTCTTTAGGGAGAAAAGTAAAGACAGCAAACAGAAACAAGAAAATTACAAAATGGGAAAGTGTATCAGTAAGGGCAAACAAAGAGTAGAGGTAGGAAGTCACCTGCACACAACTATGATATCAAAACCAGTAATTGTGAGAAGAGAGTACAAATGAAAGATATATGAAATGCATTTAAAATTAAGAGATCAGCAACTTAAAACAATCAAATATACATATTGACTACTATATCAAAACCTCATGATAACTACAAATGAAAAATATGTAAATGATAAACACACAAAAAGAAAAAGGACTCCAAACACAATGCTAAATAAAGAAAGTCACTAAATCACAAGAGAAAGGAAGAAAGGAAGAAATACCTATAAAAACAAATCCAAAACAATTAACAAAATGGGAATAAGAACATACATATCAAAAACTATCTTAAATATAAATGGATTAAATGATGCAAACAAAGACATAGACTGGCTGAATGGATGCAAAATAAGACCCACCTGCTATATAGCACAGGGAACTATATCCAGTCTCTTGGGACAGACTGTGATGGAAGGTACCTACCTCTACTGTTTGTTTGCCCTTACTGGTACACTTTCCCATTTTGTAATTTTCTTGTTTCTGTTTGCTGTCTTTACTTTTCTCCCTAAAGAATTTCCATTAGCATTTGTGTGTGTGTAAATTGGGTCACTTTGCTGTACAGCAGAACTTGACACATTATAAATCAACTAGAATCTTAAAAATAAGATAAAGAGACCTGCTTCATAGCTAGAGATACATAAAGACTAAAAGTGAGGGAGTGGAAAAAGGTATTCCATACAAATGGAAATTAAAAAGAAAACAGCTGGAGTAGCAGTACTCATATCAAACAAAGTAGACTTTAAAATAAAGACTATTACTAGAGTAGAGAAGGACAATACATAATGATCAAGGAAACAATCTAAGAAAAGGATAAAACCATTGTAAATATATATGCACCCAACATAGGAGCACCTCAATATATAAGGCAAATGTTAAAAGACATAAAAGGATAAATTGATAGTAATACAATAATAGTGGGGGACTTGAACACCCCACTTACATCACCATACAGCTATCCAGACAGAGTCAATAAGGAGAAACAGACCTTAAATGGCACATTTAGATTATATGGACTTAATTGATCTTTATAGCATATTCCATCCAAAAGCAGCAGAATACATATTCTTTTCAAGTGCATGTGGAACATTGATATATCACATGCTGCATAACAAAGCAAGCCTTGGTAACTTTAAGAAAACTGAAATCATATCAAGTATCTTTTCCAACCACAAAACTATGAGATTAGAACTCAATACAAGAAAAAAAAACACCTCCCCAAACTACAAATGTGGTGGAGGCTAAAAAATAAGCTATGAACCAAAATGGATCACTGAAGAAATAAAAGAGGAAATCAAGAAATTCCTGGAGACCAATAAAAACGCGATGTCCAAAACCTATGGGACACAGCAAAAGCAGTCCTAAGAGGAAAGTTTATAGAATACAAGCTTACCTCAGGAAAGAAAAATCTCAAGTAAACAACCTAATGTTACACCTAAAGAGACTCTAGAAAGAAGAATGAACAATTCCAAAGTTGGTAGAAGGAAGGAAATAAAGATCAGAGCAGAAATAAATGAAATAAAGACTAAAAAAATAGAAAAGATCAATGAAACTAAAAGGTAGTTCTTTGAAAAGATCAATAAAATTGATAAACCTTTAGCCAGACTCATCAAGAAAAAAAGAGGGAGAAAAAAAATCAATAAAGTCAGAAATGGAAAAGGAGAAGTTATAACTGACACCACAGAAATAAAAAGGACCATAAGGACAACTATATGCAAACACATACTGGCAACTACATGCAAGTAAAATGGACAACTTAGAAGAAATGGAAGAATTTGTAGAAATGTATAATCTCCCAAGGTTGAACCAGGAAGAAATAGAGAATATGAACAGAATAATTATAAGTACAGAAACTGAATCTGTGATCAATAACCTCCAAAGAAACAAAAGTCCAACCAGATGGCTTCACAGGTGAATTCTATCAAACATTTAGCAAAGTGTTAACACCTGTTCTGAAAATCTTCAAAAAATATTCAGAGGAAGGAAATCTCCCAATCTCATCCTATGAAGACACCATAACCCTGGCACCAGAACCAGACAAAGATACCACAAAATAGAAAATTACGGGCCAGTATCACTGATGAATATAGACGCAAAAATGCTCAACAAAATAGTAGCAATCTGAATCCAACAATATATTAAAAGGATCACACACCATGATCAAGTTGGATTTATCCCAGGGATGCAAGGATTTTTCTAATATCTGGAAGTTAAACAGTGTGACATATGACATTAACCAATTGAAGAATAAAAACCATATGATCATCTCAATAGATACAGAAAAAGGTTTTGATAAAATTCAGCATTCATTTATGATAAAATCTCTCCAGAAAGCAGGCAGAGAGGGAACTGATCTTAACATAATAAAGGCCATATATGACAAACCCACAGCTAACATAATATTCAATGGTGAAAAGCTGAAAGCATTTCTTCTAAGATCAGGAATAAGGCAAAAATGTCCCCTCTTGCCACTTTTATTCAACATAGTTTTGGAAGTCCTAGCCATGGCAATCAGAGAAGAAAAAGAAATAAAAGGGATCCAAATTGGAAAAGAAGGAGTAAAACTGTCATTGTTTGCAGATGACATGATACTATACATAGAAAATCCTAAAGATGCTACCAGAAAACTACTGCTCATCAATGAATTTGGTAATTTGCAGGATGCAACATTAATACACAGCAATATCCTGCACTCCTATACATTAACAATGAGTGGTCAGAGAAAGAAATTAAGGAAAAAATCTCATTTACCATTGCCTCAAATTAATAAAATACATAGGAATAAAGCTACCTAAAGAGGCCAAGACCTGTACTCTGAAAATTATAAGACACTGATGAAGGAAATCATGGATGAAAGAAAGAGATGGAAAGATATATGATGCTTTTGGATTGGAAGAATCAGTATTGTCAAAATGTCTATACTACCCAAGACAGTCTGCAGATTCAATGCAATCCCTATAGAATTACCAATGATCTTTTTAACAGAACAAGCACAAAATTGTTTTTATTTTGTATGGAAATGCAAAAGTCCCCATAGAGACAAAGCAACATTAAGAAAGAAAACCAGAGCTGGAGGAATGAGGCTCCCTGACCTCAGAATATACTACAGAGCTAAAGTCATCAAAACAGCATGGTACTGGTATAGAAAACAGAACAATGGAACAGGATATAAAGCCCAGAAGTGAACCCATGTACCCGTGGTCAATTAATCTACAACAAAGTAGGCAAAAATATACAATGGAGAAAAGACAGCCTCTCCAATAAATTCTGCTGAGATGACTGGACAGGTAAAAAAAATGAAATTAGAACATTCTCTAAAACTGTACACAAAAATAAACTCAAAATGGATTAAAGCTCTAAATGTAAAATTGAATGCTATAAAATTCCTAGAGGCAAACCTAGGCAGGATACTCTTTGACATAAATTGCAGCATTATATTTCTGAATCCACCCCTTATAGTAATGAAAATAAAAACAAAAATAAACAAATGGGACTTAATTAAACTTAAAAACCTTTGCATCACAAAGGAGACCACAGACAAAACAAAAAGTCATTTTACACAGTGGGAAAAAATCTTTGCAAACAGCTCAAACAACAAGGGATTAATCTCCAAAATATTTATACAGCTAATATATATAAATATCAAAAACACAACCCAATCAAAATATGAGAAGAAGATCTAACTAGACATTTCTTCAGAGGAGGCATACAGTTGACCAAAAAGCACGTGAAAAGATATTCAATGGCAATAATTATTAGAGAAAGGTAAATCAGAATTACAATGAAGTATTACTTCACACCAGTCAGAATGGCCATTTTCAAAAAGTCTACAAATAATAAATGCTGGAGAGAGTGTGGAGAAAAGGTAACCCTCCCACACTGTTGGTGGGAATATAAATTGGTACTACCACTATGGAGATTAGCATGGAGGTTCCTTAAAAAACTAAATATAGAACCACCATATGATCCTGCCATCCCACTCCTGGGCATATATCAAGAGAAAAACCATAATTCGAAAAGGTACATGCACTCCAGTATTCATTGCATTAGTATTTACAATGGCCAAGACATGAAGCAGCCTAAATGCATATCAAAAGATAATGGATAAAGACAATGTGTTACATATATACACAATAGAATATTACTCTGCCATAAAAAGAATGAAATAATGCCATTTGCAAACATGGATGGACCGAGAAATCATTATACCAAGTGAAATAAAAGAAAGAAAAATATCATATGATATCACTAATAGGTGAAATCTAATAAAATGATACAAAAGAATTTATTCACAAAACAGAATCAGACTCAAAAATTTTGAAACCAAACTTATGATTACCAAAGGGGAAACTTTGAGGGGAGGGATAAATTGGGAGCTGGGGATTGACATATACACAATAGTATATATGGAATGTATGAGTAATAAGAACCTGCTTTATAATACAGGGAAATCTACTTTATACTCTGTAGTGACCTATGTAAGAAAAGAATCTGGAAAAGAATGGATATATGTATGTGTAGAACTGATTCACTTTCTGTACACCTGAAACTAATACAACATCGTAAGTCAACTATACTCCAATAATTTTTTTAAAAGTACTAAATTCATTAAAAAGAAATATTCAGTATAATATGTGTTACATGATAAGACAAAGAGGAAAGAAAACAAAGATAAATGCTTGATAGAGATATGCAAATGTATTTATAACAAAAATAAGAGAAAATAGTCATGACATTTACAGCCTTTATGTCTATAATTAGCCACTTGGTCATAGTGGTATTTACAGCTAACTTCTTCCACTACCCATATTAATTCCCTATGCTTTCAGCAAGCCCTTCAGATGGTCATGGTTCTTTATGTAGTTGAGTGACCCAAACTGTCACTCCTGAAGATTCTGGCCATTAGTTTTGTCTGGATTGTATTATTGTAGTTTTCATTTCTTTCTTCCTTTTTTTCTCTTTTTATAGCTGCACTTGCAGCATATGGAAGCTAGGGGTCAAATCAGAGCTGCAACTTCAGGCCTATCCCACAGCCATGGCAACACCAGATCCCAGCCTCATCTGCAAAATACACTGTAGCTTGTGGCAACATCAGATCTTTAAACCACTGAGTAAGGCCAGGGATCGAACCCACATCCTTACAGAGACTATGTCAGGTCCTTAACACACTGAGCCACAGTGGAAACTCCTGGTTATTGTAGTTTTCTTTTCTTTTCTTTTTTTTTTCTTTTGTCTTTTTGACTTTTCTAGGGTCACTCCCATGGCATATGGAGGTTCCCAGGTTAGGGGTCGAATCAGAGCTGTAGCTGCCGGCCTACACCAGAGCCACAGCAATGTGGGATCTGAGCCGCGTCTGCGACCTACACCACAGCTCATGGCAACGCCAGATCCTAAACCCACTGAGCAAGGCCAGGGATCAAACCCACAACCTCATGATTCCTAGTTGGATTCGTTAACCACTGAGCCACGATGGGAACTCCAAGCTATTGTAGTTTTCAATTGACATTTATCACATTTATCATGGTGAGTGGAAGCTGTAATGAGCTCATGCATTACCTCCATCTCTGCCACCACATTAACTTTGTTGTTGAGCACAGCAAGCTACTATGTGCAATGCTTGAAGTTCTGCCCAATTAGAAAATTTCCCTTCACTACTGTCCTTCAAAAATGTCCCAGGAAAGCACTGTAGCCCTGTGGCTCTCCACTTACATGTGATGCCTACATATCATGCAGAACCATCTGTAAAACAGGCCCAAGTGTTCTCTTCATGTTAACTGATCATAGGCAACTCCCCATGAGGACAAGGAGAAGACAGAGAGAGAAGGTAGTGTAGCAGAAATGGGGACCAGGGGCATTTGCAACACTTCATCATGTAATTTGTGCCTTGAGGGCCTGCTTAGTTTGGCTTGTACATGGGACTTTCACTTCATAAAGGAGTGCTACTGTGCATACCCAAATTTGCAGTGTTGTGAGTCAAATAAGACCCAGTTCAGCTGGGCAGCTCAGGTTAATGGTTGATGCCTCATGGCAAGCATTTCCTACTAAAGGTCCAGTAGGGCAAGAACTTCTACCTCAAAAGGGAAGTAGTTATCCACAAAGAATGGTGGGGCTTTTCTCCAAAATCCTAGGGGTATGTATGCTCTGCAATTCACCTGTAGGAGCCAGGCTCCTAACAGCCTATCAATCACTGACGCTTCAAGCACCAGAGGATCTGAGGGATCATATGGCAAAAATGGCAGAATGCTTGCATAGCAGCCTCGACCTGTTGCAGAGCCCTTTCTTAGGGGCCCCTACACACAAAAAAATATAGCAGCTTTTAAGGTCACTCAATAAATAAATGAATTTGAGAAACACACTCAAATGAAGATTTTTTTCCTCCAAAATTCAAAGAAGCCCATTAGGCATGCACCTCTTTTTTGGTTGTACAAGAGTCAGATATAACAGCTTATCCTTGTTAACATGCCCCATATCACTGGGCTTCTAGAACTTTTACTGAGGTATAGGACTCTGAATTTTGTGGGATTAAACCTTACCCTCTGACACACAAATGTTTTAACAATAAAATTAGAGTAGTTGCTATTTCTTGCTCATTAGTTCCCATAAGCATAATGCCATTGATATAATGGACCAGTTTTACATCTTGTGGGAAGGAAAGGCAATTAAGATCCCTGTGAACTAAATTATGACATATGGCTGGATAGTTAATATACCACTGCATTAGGACAGAGATGTACTTCTAGCTTTGCCAGTTGAATGCTAACTGCTTATGCTGATCTTTATTGACAGAGCTGGTGAAAAATTCATTTGCCAGATCAATAGCTGGATACAAGGTACCAGGGAATATGATAAATTGATCAAGCAATGAAACCACATCTGATGTAGTGGCTGCAATTGGAGTCACTACCCAATCAAGCTTATAAGAATCCTCTCTCATTCTCTAAGGTCCACTGTCTTCTGCACAGGCCACATTGGCCAGTAAAATGGGGATGTGGTGGGAATTACTACCTATGTACCTTTCAGGTCCTTGATTGCAGCTTAATCCCTTCAGGAATGCAGTATTGCTTTTGTTTTCTTATTTTGCTAGACAGAGGCAGTTCTAATGGCTTCCATTTAGTCTTTGCTGCTATAATATCACTCACTCCACAGGTCAGGGAACCATTGTGGGGATTCTGCCAACTATTGAATGTATCTATTCCAATTCTGGGAATCACTAGGCCCACTATGAGATGAAAATGAGCTAAATTTCTATTGATTATTTTACTTCCATAAGCCCTTACTCTGTTGGTAGGCCACAGTGACATTTTGGGTATCCTGGAATTCATATCAGTTCAGAGTCATTGTCCAATAGTAACTGAAAGGTCTGATTAGTTCTCTTCCCCCAGTACACAGGAAATATTTGTAGAACCCTTTGGGTAATGTCAAAAGACATAAGATTAAAAGAATAAATTTTTTACTGGGGTCCTTTTTCAAAGTGAGTCAATCAATTTTTTTGGTCTTTTTGTCTTTTTCAGAGTCACATCTGTGGCATATGGAGGTTCCCAGGCTAGGGGTCCAATCGGAGCTGGGCTGCTGGCCTACACCACAGCCACAGCAACATCAGGTCCAAGCCGTGTCTGCGACTACACCACAGCTCATGGCAATGCTGGATCCTTGGCCCATTAAGCAAGGCTAGGGATTGAACCCACATCCTCATGGATGCTAGTCGGGTTCGTTAACACCTGAGCCATGATAAGAACTCCTCAATTACTTCTTTATTCAAGGGGTTTTAGTAATGTAAAGCGGCTCAAGTCTGGGAATTGATTGATGAAACTTGACTCTTTTTATGATTTAAGTTAGACTTTTGTTTACTTGATCTAGAACTTTCAGCCTAAAAAAGATCAAGTTATAATTTAATAGGCTTCCTATCTATTTCACTTCTACAAACATCATGATCAACTAGCCAGTGCCAGAGGTCTGTGAAAATCAGATGATTCTGATAGCTCTTTTTACTCTACTGTCTAGTATGGTAACAGCACCACCTTGGCTTTGGTGGTTAAGTGTTACCAGTTGATCCTATTACTATGGGCTCATATTACCCCCATTGCATTTAAGTTCAACTCGCTGACTGAAATTTACACTGCCAGGTCTGGCCTACAGAGAAGACTGACCACAAGGCTTTTCAAGGACGTTGAGCTCCCCTCACGAATTTACTTCTAACAGTTATGGTGAAATGTGTGCCTTCTAGACCCTCCCAGTGTGGATGAGTAGTTCTTACATGAACAAATTGATTCTAACATTCCAATATCCCTATGCCTTTGAATCCTTCCTCTACATTAAACTAAGTCATTTCTGGCATTTCCCACTCTAACATGGTGGAACCTCTTTTGAGCCACAATTCAACCAACTAACCTAGCAAACTGTTAGAGCCCATTCTAATTGCTCAAACTGCAGCATTAAATGTAGAATCTGCTCTTAGTAAATCTATATCAATAAATTTGGTCTGAAACAACTTCATGTTCCAACCACCATTATTACACTTCCATAGTATCCATTTCCACACATGTCCTGAGAGTTTCTCTATATGAATTAGAAAATTCAAGTTCTTTTAGAGTGTAGCACAACTTCTTATGTGTCATACTTTGTATCTCACCTTTAGGGGACTGCTAGAACTTGAGTCTAGAAGCAAAGAGGGGTAGTGGGGGTGAGTGTTGAGAACCCACCTTGTTTAATAGGACAACTGACTCCACTAGAGGTGCTTCCACTTGCAGAGAAGATTCATCATGATTTATAGGTCAGTGTTCTCAGCTCTATCTGTGTTCCTCTTTATGTTTCCATTCCAACTTTCAGGGAACCAGCCCTTCTCAATCAATGCCCTCATTTTAATCATAGTAATCCTATGAGGCTGGGAGTTTAAACTGTGTTATAATATAGTCAGATCCAGAAGAAATTCCAGAGTTTCTTTTCAGCAATTTAAGCCCTGTGGCTACAGGAGATATTGCCTTCCAAGCACATATAGGAGATTTCAGGCCATTTGTGTGGCATTTGAGCTAAGAATTCAAATCTTTGAGCTTATTCTTTTCTTTCCCAATTTTTTTCAGAGACATTATGACTAAGCAGCTAATCTCCTAATATTTATTACTTTGTCAAAACTGTTCAAAAATATCCTATACACAGTCACCAAGTTCCTTGCTTCTTATAAGTGGATGATTAGGATTAACCAATGCTGATATTTTGCATATCTGCATTGCTAGATCACAACATAGACTATAAAGTGCTCTCTTTAATATTATAGTCATTAGCATCTGTAAATCTACTCAGGTTATAAAGCCAAGTCCCAAACTCCAAAGCCAATTCAGAGAACTCATCCTTAAAATTACATTCTCCTTAAACAACTCACAGTACCAAAAACTACTAGTCAACTACTAGTCAGGGTTCTTCAGAAAAACACTACCAATAGTACATACTGAGAATGAGAAAGAGAGACAGATAGGCAGACAGACTTGGGGAAGACTGAAGGAGACCTCAGACTAATAGCCTGGGAAGAAATGATGGGCTATCAATTCAAAAACTCTTTGAGGAAAAGAATCCTGCTAAGAACCATGCAAGTAAACTTGTAAGTGGAGCTTAGTTCAATAAATCTACAAATGAAAATGCAGTTCCTGCTGACACTTTAATTGCAGCCTTGTAAGACATTCTAAAGCAGAAGACTCAGCTACATGGTGCCCTGATTCCTAAACCATGAACATTGTGAGATAAAGAATGTGTTTTTTAAGTGACGGAATTTGTTATGCAGCAAGAGATAATGAATTCAAGGCCATATGGCAGTATACAGTCTTGAATTCACATTATTTTGTCTGAGAAAACTTAGAGAATTTATTCTAAAGAAGTCCAATTTTGACACTGTCCCCATGGAAATAGTAGAAACAAAGGCAAATTTCTGCTAGAGGAGCACAACTTCCAACATGGATTTCAAAAAAACCTATGGAAAAAAACTGTAAGGAACATGAGCTCATAGATAAAATGGAATCTCTGAAAAAGAAATAAACCCTATGAATTAGGGTAATCGTAAAAAAGCAAAACAGAATACGACTTACCAAGATTTAACAGAAGGTCTTAGATATTGTCATTTTCAAAGAGAAAAGAGGACTTCTATAACTAAAAAAGTTAATTGTGGTAATGAAACATCAACAAGCTGGTCAAATAGTAGATTAGACACATCTGAAAATATAATCAGTAAATTGAAAAATAGAAAAGAAATTACTAAAAATGAAGTATACAGAATCAAAGAGGTTAACAAAGAATATGAAGGTCTATGTAAGAGATATAGATGAATGGATAAGTCACATATACTGAAAGGAGATGCAGAATGAGAAACTACAAAGAATTGGGTAGAAACAATACATTAAGAACTAAATTTTGGAGGTCTCTTGTGGTTCAGTAGGTTAAGGATCTGGTATTGTCCCTGCAGTGGTACAGGTTTGATCTCTGGACTGAGAAATTTCTTATGCCATTGGCACAGCAAAAAAAAAAAAAAAAGCTAAATTTTGAAAAAAAGCATACATGTCTTGGCTGTTGTGAATAGTGCTGCAATGAACATGCAGGTGCATGTGTCTTTTTTAAGGAAAGTTTTGTCTGCATATATGCCCCAAGAGTGGGGTTGCTGGGTCATATGGTAGTTCCATGTATAGATTTCTAAAGTACCTCCATAGTGGTTGTACCAGCTTCCATTCCCACCAACAGTACAGGAGGGTTCCCTTTTCTCCACACCCCCTCCAGCATTTATTATTCATGGACTTATTAATGATGGCCATTCTGACTGGTGTGAGGTGGTGTCTCGTGGTATTTTTGATTTGCATTTCTCTAATAATCAGGGATGTTGAGCATTTTTTCATGTGCTTGTTGGCCACCTGTATGTCTTCCTTGGAAAAATGTCTGTTCAGGTCTTTTGCCCATTTTTCCATTGGGTTGCTGGCTTTTTTGCTGTTGAGTTGTATAAGTTGCTTATATATTCAAGGCCTTGTCAGTTGCATCATTTGAAACTATTTTCTCCCATTCTGTAAGTTGTCTTTTTATTTTCTTTTTGGTTTCCTTTGCTGCGCAAAAGCTTGTCAGTTTGATTAGGTCCTGTTGGTTTATTTTTGCTCTTATTTCTGTTGCTTTGGGAGACTGACCCAAGAAAACATTTGTAGGGTTGATATCAGAGAATGTTTGCTGGAGGCCAGCTCCAGCGGCCAGGGAGTGTACACTTTTTCCCGATTGGAGATGGATGGCATCGGCGGAAATGTACAATATGGCGACAGCCTCTTCGTCCCTTATTTCAGGGCACTGGACTGCTCAAACTTTATTGGCAACAGTGGTTGATTATATAGACAGTTTTTCACTACAGATTACATTACAGTGTTAAAAGTACATTGGTTAACTATTACATGGTATAGCAGCTATACATCATGTTTTAAGATCTCTATCTTAACTAAACTTAGTGAGTACTTTGAAGAGGCCATAGACACAAGAATTTGGCATTCACAAACCTTGTTTGTAGACTGGTGCTTATCTTCAAAGCGTTATGGCAGGGAGATAGTGTAAGTAAATATAAACCAACTTAATTAAACTAGCTATCACTAAAAAGCTTTTAAAATCAAAGACAAAACTCACAGCTAGGTTTTTTGGATAATATATGGCTAACTTCTATGGACCTCATTAAGAGCCTAACTCTAAAGTTTACTATATAACTAGTTAATAGATAAACACTATGTTTTAACTAAGTTGGATTAAAATAGGGGAAAGTTCTTCAGGATGAAATTCTTATTATACTATTGTTGTAATTTTGTTAAATCACAAATCACCATAGGAAAATAAGAATGGGAAATAAGAATAGTAAGTGAATAATCAGGAAAGACTGAGGAAAACTGAATAGCAAGTGAATAACACAAAAGACTAAGTTATCCATGGAACAATCCCCACTCAGCAACACAAAATGGAAATTATTTCCTGGGAAATTTAGTTTTCCACCTATGTCAGCAGGAGAGCCTTTTTGTCTTCTGGGGCCTGTCCTTGGAATTGTGCCATACAGGTAGGCATCCCCTTGTTTAGGAACCTGCCCTCAGAATTGCACCGTTCAGGCAAGCTCCCTTCCTTGGCTTCTTGTATCTTCTCAGCTCCCCACAAATGTTTTGCCTATGTTCTCTTCCAGGAGTTTGATGATGTCTTATCCAAGAGCCAAGACATGGAAACAACCAAAATATCTATCAACAGATGACTGGATTAGGAAGATGTGGTATATACACACAATGGAATGCTACTTAGCCATAAAAAAGAACGAAGTAATGCCATTTGCGGCAACATGGATGGAACTAGAGACTCTCATACTGCCTAAACCAAAAAGAAAATAAAAAGACAACTTACAGAATGGGAGAGAATAGTTTCAAATGATGCAACTGACAAGGCCTTAATCTCTAGAATATATAAGCAACTTATACAACTCAACAGCAAAAAAGCCAGCAACCCAATGGAAAAATGGGCAAAAGACCTGAACAGACATTTTTCCAAGGAAGACATACAGGTGGCCAACAAGCACATGAAAAATTGCTCAACATCCCTGATTATTAGAGAAATGCAAATCAAAAATACCACGAGACACCACCTCACACCAGTCAGAAAGTGAAGTAAGTCAGAAAGAGAAAGACAAATACCATATGATATCACTTATATCTGGAATCTAATATACGGCACAAATCAACGTTTCCACAGAAACGAAAATCATGGACTTGGAGAATAGACTTGTGGTTGCCGAGGGGGAGGGAGTGGGGTGGTTGGGGAGCTTGGAGTTAATAGGTGCAAACTATTGCCTTTGGAATGGATTAGCAATGAGGTCCTGCTGTGTAGCACTGGGAACTATTCTAGTCACTTATGATGAAGCATGATAATGTGAGAAAATAGAATGGGTACATCTATGTGTAACTGTGTCATGATGCTGTACAGTAGGGAAAAAATGTATTGGGAAATAAATAATTGTGTTTAAAAAAGCAAATAAAAGAAAAAAGGATACATAACATAATATAATCTATAAAATATAATTTAATAATACTGAATAAATCAACTTGAATCAATGCATGGCTGAGTAAGCTTCTACCAGAATGATCTTCCTTCAATTAATAACTTTATACTCTGAACAGAAATAACACAAAGATGTTAAGACACTGGTGAATGGATAGGCAGGAATATTCTGAAAATAATTTGATACTTAAATTTAAATAATGGGGTTACCATCATGGTGTAATAGAGACTGGATATACAGTCCTTCCTGAAATACTGAAAAATGTATGAAACTTATGAAAAAATTTTTAAGATACTAGATATAAGGTAATTGAGACTCTTGTCTATATAAGGTGAGCTGTATAATTTTACCAGCTTTTTAGAGAAGGTTTCCAAGGAACTCAGAGGAAAGGAAGTCAGGACATATTATATTCAGTATGTGAAGCTGGGTATGTGATAGGACACAAAGAGGCCTAGAATTTGTAGGACAGAATTCAAGAGAGCAGAGAGTAGCACAGGAAAAGAACTCCAGATATCTGCAGAAGGTCCCATTCGGTTATTCAGCTGAGTTAAGTCATGAACACATGCTTGTGAGGAAATGACCCAATACAAGATGTGAACCACACAAAAGGATTAGAGGAAGCAGTATTCAGCACTCGCACAGGGCCAAGATTAATGCCTGTTTCTTTCAGCCAAACTAGAAAGCTATATGATTCATGGCTCACTAGGTGGAGTACACAGGATGGCTCTGGCCACAATAGGAGAAAAATACTTAGCCCAAGACTGAGCATTGTCCTGGGTCTGCCTAATAGGTCCTAAAAGCAAGTCCTGAAAGATTAAATTATTTTCAAGTAAACTAACCATGTTTCAGAAGAAAGATGAAGATTATTTAGAACTCAACAAGTTTAAATCCATAATGGCTTGCATGCAATTTAAAAAGAAAAATATGAAAGAAAGCAGGAATGTAAATCCCAAACAAGCACAAAAATCAGTAAACAGAAAACAGGAGTTCCTATTGTGGCTTGGTGTGTTAAGAACCCGACTAGTATCCACGAGGATGCAGTTTTGATCCCTGACCTTGGTCAGTGGTGGTGCCATGAGCGACAGTGTAGATCACAGACACAGCTTGGCTCTGGCATTGCTGTGGCTGTTGTGTAGGCCTGTAGCTGCAGCTGTGATGTGACCCCTAGCCCAAGAACTTCCATATGCCATAGGTATGGCCCTAGAAAGGAAAAACAAACAATAACAACAAAAATGACAGAAAACAATCCAGAAATTACATGACAGAGTGTTTAGAATTAGCAAATAAGGACACAAAAATACATGTAGTCTTTTCTTGAAGAGGTTAGAGACATGAGAGATATAAAATGGTACGAATCAAATTCATGTAGAGGAAAACTACAAAATATGCTATGAAAATACACAATGGATAAAGGGCATATTAGGTGCTACAGAAAGATTAGTGAATGGGGAGACATTCAGTGCAAATCATAAAACAGAAAAGATAAACCACAAAATGAAGAGAAAATCAATGAGCTGTGGGCAATGTCAAGAAATCAACTGCATGTATAATTACCATTTCAAAGACAAAATAGAGATGAGTGTCATAAAAAAAAAGCTTATTGAATTAATGGCAGAAAAATTTTCAAATTTGATGGAAATGATAACCCACAGATCCAATCAGTTAGTTCAATGTACACCTAAAGTCAGATCAAGGATTTGTTGGTTCCTCAAGGAAAAGACATAAACAAGAGGTGGCAGTAGGACACAGTGAGATTTATTTGGGTGGCAGTTTGACAGCATTCCATGTGACGGAGAGACTCTCACAGTATGAGACTTTCTAGATACTTTTAGATCATCACTCAAAAGGAGAAGAGGGATAGGAACTCACAGAGGGGAGGGGAACCAGAAAGAGGGCTTATATATCTAGGTGATAGCACTTAGCATCATGGGATAGAGTCTCTGGGTTAAGATTTCTGAAGGTCAGCAATGGTCTGGGATCTTCTATTGACCCATAATTTGTAAAATCTTTGGATAGCACCTGAAGTCTGTGAGTTGAAGTACGGATTTTCTCAAGGATTGTTTCTATGTCATTTAATGTTAAGTTTTATTGAAAATTGAGAATTTAACTATTAGACTGTGATAACACTAGAATACATATTTTTCCTCAGGATTTTCTATGGTATTTTTTATTCATTATAAGTATGGTATTCCATTTGTTTTGAGACTTTATCAAACTATTTTTACTAAAACTATTTCTTATTGTATGTAAACCCTGAAGTCTCTATTCTCTTATCTCATGTTCAGGTAATATTTTAGTAGAGATTTCCTTCAATGCTGGAAGCTATAACAAACAAATGAAAGAAAACGAATAAGCAAATAAAAAATAGAGAAATGCAAATGTAAAGAAAAAAACTAACAAAAGGACCCAGTCACTTCTCTTAGTCTATCCATCTTGCCTTTGTTCTGTGGCCCAACATAAAAACTTGGTGTTTTCTCAGGTCTTTTTTTAGCATGTATCTTGCCTGAGCATATATGTAGCTTTCTGAATTTTCCCATGTACATGGCAGCTTTTAAACATCCAAATTCCCTTAAAAAGCTTACTCTAATTTCTTCTCCAGACATTGGTGGTCTATTGTATGTCTCTGCCCATAATCTCTTGCTTCAGGTGTCTGGATTTATAGTCACCTCACAGCTTTTATGTGATGTGTTCTGAGTTTGGAAAAATTTGGCTGTCTGCTTTGCTTCAGACATCCCCTAAACATGTTAGGACAGATGTACATAGTAATTTACAAAGAAAATCTGCCTGTTTCCTCTGATTCAAAACAGGAAACTAGGAACTGGACTGCTACCACCTCAAGACCAACATGCCTCCACAGAAGAATGTGGGGAAACATCAAGTAAAACAGACTCACAGACATAGGGAACAGACTGTGGTTGCCAAGGGGGGAGGGGGGAGGTGGACTCGGAGTTTGGGGTGAGTAGATGCAAACTATTACATTTAGAATGGATAAGCAATGAGGTCCTACTGTATAGCACAGGGAACTATATCCAATCTCCTGAGATAGATTATGATGGAGAAGAATATTAAGACAGAATGTATATATGTATCACTGAATCACTTTGCTGTATAGCATAAATTGGAACAATATTGTAATTTGGCTATATTTTAATACAAAAATGTACATAGTAAAAAAAATTTTAAACTTTATCATTTTGAAGTTTTTTTTCTGATTGAGTGTTCACTTGGTTTCTGTAAATCTTTGTTTTTCAAAGATCTGACAAAGATGGTTCAGAGAGTGCTGCTTGCTTTGTTTTCTTTTCATTCTATGGAAGAATGATGTCTTGGAATTTTATAGTAGCCCATTTTTCTGACCACCTTACTTTTACTGTTTGCCAGATTTGTAGTGAAAACCCACTTTCACTCATGCTTTGGTCTTTTTTTTCTTTTAAGAGTTTGTATATTTTATTAAACCTTTCAAAGAACAATTTTCCCCTTTACTATTCTTATATACTTTCCTATTTCAGTGATTTATAATTATAGTTTATTATTGCCTTCCAGCTCCTTCTTTGGGACTTATTTGCAATTATTTTTACATCTTCTTAAATTGGAGGCTTAGATCATTTACTTTAGAAATGTCTTTCTTGTATATCCATTTCTTTCGTTGTTGTCATTCATTAAAATAACTTTTCTAGGAGTCCCTAGAAAGGTGGCACAGTGGGTTAAGAATCCGAAT
Organism: Phacochoerus africanus; assembly: GCF_016906955.1. Lineage (NCBI taxonomy): Eukaryota > Metazoa > Chordata > Mammalia > Artiodactyla > Suidae > Phacochoerus > Phacochoerus africanus. The sequence continues at coordinate 108,768,692 of NC_062560.1, read as the reverse complement.
GCAGTGGCTCAGGTTGCTGTGGAGGTGTGGATTTGATCCTTGGCCCTGTGTAGTGGGTTAAGGATCGGGTGTTGCCACAGCTATGATGTAGGTCACAGCTGTAGCTTGGATTCAATCCCTGGCCCAGGAACTTTCATATTTGCTGGTGTGACCATTAAATAAATTAAATAAATAAATAAATAAATAACTTTTCTAATTTTCTTGTGATTTCTTATTTCATGTATGAGTTATTTAGAAGTATGTTGTCTACTTTTTAAAGTTTGGTTGATTTCCAGATTGTTTTCCTGATACAGGATCAAATTCCATTGCAGTCATACTATATACTTTATACTTTCAATATTTTTTTTGGAGTTCCCATCATGGCACAGCAGAAACAAATCTGACTAGGAAACATGAGGTTGTGGGTTCAATCCCTGGCCTTGCTCAGTGGGTTAAGGATCTGGCATTGCTGTGAGCTGTAGTGTAGGTCACAGATGCAGCTCAGATCTGGCATGGCTGTGGCTGTGGCTAGCAGCTCTAGCTCTGATTAGACCCCTAGCCTGGGAACCTCCATATGCCATGGATGCAGCCCTAAAAAGACAAAAAAAATTTACATTTATTAAAACTTATCTTATAGTCCTATATATTAATCTGTCTTGGTCAATATATCATGTCCTCTGGATGTTGGAATAGAATTTTATCAATGTCACCTGGGTCAGTTTTGATAGTGTTAAAATATTCTATATCCATACTCATTTATTGTCTCCTTATCCATCAACTGCTGAAAGAGGTATTTTTTTAAATATCAACTGTAATTGTAGATTTGTCAATTTCTCTTATCACTTCTGTAAGTTTTTGCTTCATGCATTTAGAAACTCAGTAATTGTGTGCATAGCTAATAAATACATTAATCTATCATCATTGTATATTCCTGTTTGTGTCTGGTAATACTCCTTTTTTTGAAATCTAATTCATCTGGTATTAATATGATTCATTCAAATTCCCATGCTCATGGTGTGCATGTTGTATTTTTTTATAGTTTTACTTTCAAACAATCCGTGTCTTTATACTACCCTTCTTGTGAACAGTATTTAGTTGTCTTTTTTTTTTAATTAGGTATTATACTCTCTGCCTTTTAAATGGAATGTGTTTTAACATTTATATTAATTTTAATCATTGTTTTATTTGGTTTTAAGGCTATGATCATGGTATTTGTTTTTTGCTTCTTTTTCTTTCTTTTTTTGGCTGCACCTGCCACATGTTCCCTTGCCAGAGACTGAACCCATGTCACAGTTGTGACCTGCACTGCAGCTATGGCAATACCAGATCCTTAACCTGCTCCACCACATGGGAACTTCCTTATTTGTGTTCTTGTTTTCTTTTTAAATTTCATATTGAGACCATTTTAGACTTAATCACATACTTGCAAAAATAGTACAATGAGATCTCACATATACCTCACCCATTTCCCCCAGTTATTAAAACTAAGAAATAAACATTAGTATAATTCAATCAACTGAATTAACAGACTTAATTAAGATTTTGCTGGTTTCCACTAATGTATTTTTTTTCTGTTCCAGAACATAATCAGAGATTCCATATTATTGTAGTTGTCTATTTGACCCTTTTGAAGAGTAATGGTCAGTTACCTTGTAGAATGCCCCTCAATTTGTGTCTGTCTGATGTATTTCCACAATTACATTGACATAATACCTTATTGCTATTGGTAAAAATATAGATGTAATGTGTCTTCTCTGCTCATATTATCAAATATCATATGATATCATTATATCTTATTGAAGATGTTATCCTCAATCCCTTGGTTTACATGGTGTTGTCAAGTTTCTTTTTTGTATTTAATAAATATTTGGGGGTAACTTAAGGCCATGCAAATATCCTGTTTCTCCTTAAAATTTTTCCTACCAGATTTGTCATAGTCTTGCCTCAGCAATTATTAATATTATTTTGTAATGGTGAATTATGTTTCTATCATTCTTTCTATATATATCACTTGGAATTCTTCTGGAAGGAGTTGTCTCCTTTTATTTTATTAAGTCTTTATGACCAATTGGTTATTTCATTGGGGAGGGACTGTAATCCAATAATATTGTTATTTATTTTGTTGCTCAAGTTTTTCCAAATTTGGTCATTTGTGAGCTCTTTCAGAAGGCTGACTTCTGTGCATTTCTGATGTAACGTCATTAGTATTTGGTTCTAGTATATCCTTATTTCAGAAATGACAAGATGCTCTCCATATTCAGCTTGTACATTCCCTGCCACAGTTTAAAGTCAGCAGCTTCTCCTGAGAGCCATGGTTCCTTTTAGTGACAAATGATGTTTAGAAACTGATTGAAAGACATTACTACTAAAAAGTCATTGCTTCTAGTCTTCTTCTGTGGGCAGAGTTAGAAACCATATATATTAGTACTATCTAATGCATACACATACATCTTTTTATTTCTGTATTTATCTGATGTTTACACACACAGTCACACTAATATCTTTCACATTAATCCAGAACTACCAGTTTCCTTATAATCTTGGCTTCTGTAGTCAAAAATACAGTTCTCCAAAGTTACTTACACCATCTCCTTCCTTCTCCATTCTCTTAGTTGTAAAGTAGATTTATTTATCATAGTCTGCATTTTACCACATCCTGAAAGATTTTTTTTTAATTTGGATATAGTAAATTTCACTCTTTAGTTACTCCTTAGTGGTGTATAGTTCTATGGTTTTTGAGAAATACATAGAGTGAACACCACCACACAAGTTTTTCTATGATCATAATTTACTTTTCTCTTAGAAAAATACTTATGATTTGGATTGCTAGACATATGGTATATAGTTATTTAACTTCATAAGAAACTGCCAGACTGTTTTCTAAAATGGATATAAGATTTTACATTCTCACCAGCAATGTTTGAGAATTCCAGTTGTTCCACATTCTCTTCAACATTTGATATTTTAAGTTCTATATAATCTTATCCATTTTAATATATATATGTAGTGGTATCTAATTGCGTTTGGTTCCATTTTTCCTAAATTGTGATCAAAATTATTCTTTATTAGCAGAATGCAAATAAAAGCAAAATAAGCTACTTTGTAGTCATTCCAAAATAGCTAAAATTTAAAAGGCTGACAATTCAAAACTTGGAATGGTATAGAACAACTGGAACTCTCATATGTTGTTTTAGTTGTGGGAAATGGTAAACCACTTTGGGGAGAAACTTTTTTGGCACTAGCTACTGAAGCTAGCAATATTTCTATTTATGCTACAAAACAGCAACCCCACTCTGAGAGAAATGAGTGATTAAGTACATGTACACCCTGAAATACAAGTAAAATAAATTCATATAAAATTTGTTTATAATATACCTAAACTGGAAACGACATATTTATCAAGAAAGAATAAACAAATTCTAGTCTATGAATACATTAATTACAAAGATAAAACACCTGCTATATATAACATTGTCAATGAATTTCATAGGCATTTAATTCTTCAGCAGAAACCACACAAACTATGGACAAATTGGTGCATACTGTATTATTTCTTTATATAATATTTAAGAGGAAAAGCATATTTATGGTGATAGAAATAAGAACAGTGTTGGCTCTGTAGTTGGGCAATTGATTTAAAAGGGACATAAAAGTGAGGCAGGATGTAGATGACAGAGGACTTAGGACATGGCGGTCACCTTCTCCCACAAACACATAAAAAACCCCTACATTATAACAGTTCACACAGAACATCTACTGAACACTGACAGAAGACCTCAAATTTCTAAAACTCACAAAAAACCTTCCACATAACTGGGTACAGCAAAAGTAAAAATAAAGAAAGAGACGAGGAAAAAATGAATGAGAAAAGAACCAGCACTCCTGGGAGGGAGTTGTGAAAGAGGAAACGAATATGCACACTGGGAGGCCTCCTGATGGATGGAGCCAGGATCAAGGGGGAGCCTTAAAGCCTCAGAGAATAAGTGCAGCAGCTGGCCTGAGGAAGGCAAAGCAGAAAGAGAGTGACATAGACCATTGGTACAACCACCTGGTGCATCAAAGCCTGAGAAACTCAGGCAGGAGCTGGGCACTGAGACTTGGGCTACAGAGGTCAATTATGGGGATAGGACCAGGGTTGGCTATATGGAAACAGCCTGAGGGGGCTAGGGAGCAGTGTGCCACAGCTGAGGGGACACAGAGGAGGTATGGGCCTTCAGGAGAAGCAAGGTGCCACTGTCGGGGAGGGTGAGAGGAGGAGGGGTCAGGACCACCATAGGAACTTCTTTCTCTGCACACATTGGCTCTCAGGTGGCAGGGCACCTTTTGTGCAGGCTACGGCTCAGAATATAGAGGTAGGTGCAGCACACCACCACTAAAGTTCTGGTGACCAGGCAACATCTGTAGCCCCAGTCACCTCAGGGGTTTCCACAATGGATGTCCCTGCAACCAAGCACCATCCATTGCCTCTACCTCCCTGGGAAAGCCCATGCCCTGCTGTTGCCATTGCCAAGGGCTCTGGGTGCTGCCCCCACCTCCCTGAGGGTCACTGTCACTGCCAAGGACCCCGCACCCTGCCACCCCAACTTCCCATGGGTCACTGCCACTGACAAGGGCCCAGCAGCCAGGTTCCACCAGCACGCACCACCCATTGCTCCCGCCTCCCTGAAAGCACACACAGGCCATGTGCCTGCACACCCCCATCAAAGTAATAATGGCCTGCAAACAATGAGGAAAGAGAATACAAGCATCCTAACCAAAAGCAGCCCTCAGTCCAAAAAATGTTGTAAGCCCTCACAAGCTTCCCAGGAATGCTCCCACATATAAATAGCCTCCAAGTCTATAGTAGATAATTGTTATCCCTAAACTCACAGAGTAAGAGAAAGATAAAGCAAAATGAATAAACGCAGGAATCATCACAGTTAAAAGAATAGGAAATTTCCCCTGCAGGAGCAAAAATGAAGCAAACCTCTGCAGGCTAATAGACACTGAGTTAAAAAAGGAGGTAATGAATGTACTGAAGGAATTAATGGTTGTCAACAATAACACAGATTCCTTTAAAAAGAACTATAAACTCTAAAGAGGAGCCAAGAAAAATTAGAAAATTCATTTGCAGAGACAAAGCTGAGCTAAAGGCACCAAACAGCAGAATGAATAATGCAGAAGAATGAATAAGTGACTTGGAAGATAGAATAAAGGAAATCACCCAGTCAGTATAGCAGACAGCCAAATGGGAAGAAAAAAGTGAAAGCAATATAAAAGACCTATAAGAAAATAAAAAATGCATGCCAATCTATACATAATAGGGACTCCAGATATAGAAGAAAAAGAAAATGGGATTGAAAATGTATTTGGAGAAGTTATGGCTAAAAACGTTCCAAATCTAAAGAAAGGAAACAGTTATCTAGATATGGGAAGCACAGAGGGCTCCAAAGAAGTTGAACCCAAATAGAGTTCCACCAAGACATATATAACAAGAATGGCAAAAGTATAAGATAAGGAGAGGATTCAAAGACAGCAAGAGAAAAGCAAAGAGTTTATTATAAGGGAACCCCCATAACACTAGCAGCTGATTTCTCTACAGAAATGATACAGACCATAAGAGAGTGGCAAGATATATTCAAAGTTATAAAAGTGAAAATTTTGAAACCTAGAATAGTCTACCCAGCAAGATTATCATTTAAAATAGAAACATAAAGAATTTCTCATACAAAACTAAAAGAATACATCGATATTAAACCTATCCTAAAAGAAATATTGAAAGGTTTCCTCTATATAGGAACTAAGTCAGAAGATATAGCTTAGAGGAAATCACAATTGGAAAATAATCACTTAAATAAGCCAATATACATATCATTGGAGGTACCTTAGAAATCTATACATAGAACTACCATATGACCCAGCATCCCCACTCTCGGGCATATATCCAGACAAAACTTTCCTTAAAAATGACACATGTACCTGCATGTTCATTGGAGCACTATTCACAATAAGCAAGACATGGAAACAACTCAAATGTCCATCAACAGATGATTGGATTAGGAAGATGTGGTATATATACACAATGGAATACTACTCAACCATAAAAAAGAACAAATAATGCCATTTGCAGCAACATGGATGGAACTAGAGACTCTCATGCTGAGTGAAGTCAGTCAGAAAGAGAAAGACAAATACCATATGACATTGCTTATATCTGGAATCTAATATATGGCACAAATGAACCTTTCCACATGGAAAGGTTCCATAAAATCATGGACTTGGAGAATAGACTTGTGGTTGCCAAGGGGGAGGGGGAGGGAGTGGAATGGATTGGGAGCTTGGGGTTAAACAGATGCAGAGTATTGCCTCTGGAACGGATTAGCAATGAGATCCTGCTGTGTAGCACTGGGAACTATGCCTAGTCACTTATGATGGAGCATGATAATATGAGAAGAAGGAATGTATATATGTATGTGTAACTGTGTCATGATGCTGTACAGTAGAAAAAAATTGTATTGGGAAAATAACGATTAAAAAAATAAGGCAATATACATATCAAAAAGAAAACAAGCATAGCAAAACCTATTGGTGAGAGTGATGATAAATACAAAGAACAGCAAAAGGATAAACATGAAGATGTAAAAAAGGACAACAAAACTATAAAATATGGGGAAGTAAAGTATGAAAATCTAGACTTTTTTATTTTGAATGTGTTTGAGCCTATATGACTCAGTCTAAAGCAAGAAGATATAGGATGGGGTTAACATACTTGATAAATGGAAACAAGTCAAAAACAAGCAACAGATTCACAAAAACCAAAAGAAGAGGACACAAGCATAAAATAAAAGGAAATCATCCAACTAAAAAAAAAGAAAAAGAAAAAACAAAGGAGAAATCAACTGGAAAACAAGGTTTAAAATGGAAATAGATACATATGTATCAATAATTACCTTAAATGTCAGTGAACTGAATTCTCCAATCAAAAGACAGAATTGTGGACTGGATATAAAAATCAAGAGCCTACAATATGCTGCCTACAAGAAACACCTTAGGGCAAAGGACAAACAGAGTGAAAGTGAGGGGATGGAAAATGTTATTTCATGGGAATGAAAATGACAAGAAAGTGAGAATCACAATATTCATATCAGACAAAATAGACTTTAAAACAAAGGCCATAATGAAAAATAAAGAAGGACACTAATGATAAAAAAGATCAATTCAAGGAGAGAGTATTACACTCATCAACATATATGCCCCTAATATAGGAGTACCCAAATACATAAAAAATGCTAACAGACATAAAAAGAGAAATTGATGGGAATATAATAATAGTAGAAGAATTTAACACCACACTCACATCAATGGACAAACCTCCTAGGTAGAAAATCGATAAGGTAACAGAGATCCTAAATGGGAAAACAGAACAGTTAGACTTAATTGATAGTTTCAGGATATTACATCCATAAAGATAGAATATACTTTCTTTTCTTTTTTAAAATTTTAATCATTTTTATTTTTTCCATTATAGCTGGTTTACAGTGTTCTGTCAATTTTCTACTGTACAACAAGGTGACCCAGTCACAATACATATATACATTCTTTTTTCTCACATTATCTTGATCCATGATAAGTGACTAGATGTAGTTTCCAGTGCTATATAGCAGGATAAAATATACTTTATTTTCAAATGCACATAAAAAGTGCACACTGGGGCACAAAACTAACTTCAAAAATTTAAGAGTATAGAAATTATTTCAAGCATCATCTCTGACCACAATGTCATTAAACTAGAAATCAGCCACAGGAAATGAAATGAGAAAAAACTGACTGCATGGAGACTAAGCAACATACAACTAAAAGAACAATGGGTCCACAAGAAGATCCAAAAGTAAATTTAAAAAATACTTTGAGACAAATGACAATGAAAACACAAATATAGAAAACTTATGGGATGTTGCAAAAGCAGTTCTTAGAAGGAATTTCTTAGCAATACAGGCCTTCCACAAAAAAATAAACAAGAAAAATTTCAAATCGACAACTTAACCTACCACCTAAAAGAATTAGAAAAAGAACAACAAGAAGAACAAAATCTAGTCAGCATAAAGAAGGACATCATAAAGATCAGAGATGAAATCAATAAAATAGGGATTCAAAAAACAATAGAAAAAAATCAATAAAACCAAGAGCTGGTTCTTTGAAAAGGTGAACAAATTGACAGATTTATGGCTGGACACACCAAGAAGACAAGAGAGAGCCCAAATAAACAAAATAAGAAGTAAAAAAGGAGAAATCCCAACTGATACTGCAGAAATGCAAAGAGAGAGAGACAGAGAGACAGAGAGAGAATGCTATGAACATTTATATGCCAACCAAGTTCACAACCTAGAAGAAATGGACAACTTTCTAGAAACATAGAGCCCAGCAAAACTGAATTAATAGATCATTTGAACAGACTGATAACTAGAAATGAAATTAAGTACACTTTTTAAAAAGTCCCTACAAACAAAATTCGAGGACCAGGTGAATTCACAGGCAAATTCTACCAAAAATGCAAAGATCTTGTACTGATCCTTCTTGAACTCTTCCAAAAGATTGAAGAAGAAGGAACACCCCCAAAGATATTTTATGAAGCCATCATTTCCCTAATACCAAAACCAAAGATACCACCAAAAAAGATAATTATAGGCCATATCTTTGATGAATATTGAAGCAAAATTTCTCAACAAAATTTTAGTAAATTGAAATTAACACAAAAAAGACCATATGCCACGACCAAGTGGGAGTCATCCAAGTTCATAAGGATTATTCAACATAATGCAAATCAATCAATGTGATAGACCACATTAACAGAAGAAATGTCTAAGTCAAAAACCACATGATCATCTCAATAGATGTAGAAAAAGCATTTGACAAAATTCAGCATTTATACATGAGATCTAGAGGGAACATACCTTAACATAAAAAAAGCCATTTAAGACAAACCCACATATCAATATAATACTTAACAGAGAAAAGGTCAAAACCTTCCTGCTAAAATCTGGTACAAGACAAGATGCCCAATCTTACCACTTTTATTCAACATAGTATTGAAAGTCCTAGTCACAGCAGTAAGACAAAAATAAATAAATAAATAAATAAATAAATAAATAAATAAATAAATAAATAAATAAATAAAAGGTATCCAAATTGGAAGAGAAGAGGTAAAATTGTTACTATATACAGATGACCTATATAGAAAACCCTAAGGATTCCACACAAAAACTACTCGATCTGATCAAATCAAAAATGTAGTAGAATACAAGATTAACATTCAGAAATTGGCTGTATTTCTGTATACTAACAATTAAATATTTGGAAAAGAATGTGAGAAACAAATACCTTTTAAAACCACATCCCCCAAAATAAAATACCTACCAAAAAACCTGACTAAGGAGGTAAAACACATATATGCTGAGAACTAAGAAACATTTAAAAAGGAAATTAAAGAGGATTCAAAGAACTGGTAAAATATCCCATGCTCCTGGATCAGAATTAATATTGTTAAAATGGCCATACTAACCCAAGAAATCTACAGATTAAATGTGATCCCTATCAAATTCCCCATGATATTTTTCAGAAAACTAGAACAATCCAAAAATTTATATGGAACCATAAAATGCCCAGAATTGCTGAAATAATCTGGAGGGAAAAAAATAAAGCAGGAGGCATAATTCTCCCAGACTTCAGACAATATTACAAAGCTACAGTATTCACGATAGTGTGGTACTGTTACAAAAACAGACACATGGTTCAATGGAACAGAATAGAGAACCCAGAAATAAACCTAGAGATATGGTTGATTGGCCTTTGACAAAAGTGGCAGGAATATAAAGTGGAAAAAAGACAGTTTCTTTAGCAAGTGGTGATGAGAAAATGGGACAGCTGCATGTCAATCAATGAAACTGTAACACACCCTCACACCATGCACAAAAAAAAACTCAAAATCACTTAAAGGTTTAAACATAAGACAAGACACCATAAAACTCCTAGATGAGAACATAGGCAAAACATTCTCTGACATAAACTGTACAAATGTTTTCTTATGTCATTCTCCCAAGGCAATATAAATACAAACAAAGATAAACCAGTGGGACCCAATCAACTTACAAGTGTTTGCACAGCAAAAGAAGCCATAAAAAAAGACAAAACAACAAAAAACCCACAAAAAATGAAAAGACAACTTACAATATGGGAACAACCAGTTGCAAAAAGTACAACCAACAGAGGCTTCATCTCCAAAATATACATTCAACAACAAAAAATAAACAACCCAATTGAAAAATGGGCAGAAGACCTAAATAGACATTTCTCCAAAGAAGATATATGGATGGCCAGCAGGCATGTGGAAAAAAAGCTCAACATCACTAATTATTAGATAAATGCAAATCAAGACTGCACTGAGATACATCTCCCTCCTTTAAAATGGCCATCATTAGTAAGTCTTCAAATAATAAATGCTGAAGAGGGTGTGAAGAAAAGGGAACTACCTACACTGTTGGTGGGTATGTAAATTGGTGTAACTACTATGTCAAACAGTATGGAGGTTCCTCAGAAAATTAGAAATTGAATTACCATGTGATTTGGCAATCCTACTCTTGGGCATATATACATACAAAACTATAATTCAAAAGCTTGCATGCACTCCTACGTTCACTGGAGCACTATTCATACTAGCCAAGACATTGAACCAACCTAATTGTCCACTGATAGACGAATAGAATAAGATATAGTACATATATACAATAGACTACTACTCAGCCATAAAAAGAATAAAATAATGCCCTTTGCAGCAACATGGATACAACGAGAGATTCTCATACTAAGTGAAGTAGGTAAGAAAGATAAATACCATATACTACTTATATATGGAATCTAAAATATGGCATAAATGAGCCTATATAAAAAAAACAGAAAGAGACTCACAGACATGCAGAACTGACTTGCAGTTGCCAAGGGGGAGGGAGTGAGATGGACTGGGAGTTTGGGGTTAGTAGATTTAAATTATTTAATTAAGAATGGTAAGCCATGAGGTCTTCCTGTATAGTATTGGGAACTATATCCAACGTCCTGGGATAGATCATGATGGAAGATAATAAAATAAAAGAAATGTGTGTGTATATGAATGACTGGGTCACTTTTGCTATATAGCAGAAATTGGCACAACATTATAAATAAACTATGCTGTAATAAGAATAAATTTTAATAGGAAGCTGTGGAAAAATGTATAAAATAAAAGGGACATAAGAAAACTCTATGGAGTAATAAACAGAAAAGTGTGGTAATCATGAGGCATAGGCAGATACAAATATTCATCAGTCTGTACAGTTAAGATTATACATTGGAATATTACCCAACAATTAAGAAATATGAAAGTTTGCCATTTGCAACAACATGAATGGACCTGGAGGGTATTTTCTTAATGAAATAAGTCATACAAAGACAAATACTATCTGATAAATAGAATCAGAAATAAAAGAGGAGAAAATACAATGGAGAGCACAGAAATATGAAGGATTATAACAAAATATTATGAACAGCTACACACCAACAAATAGGGCAACTATAATAAATGGATACATTCTTAAAATCATACAATCTTCCAAGACTGAGTTATGAAGAAATAGAAAATCTAAATGTACAAGTCACTAGTAAGGAGCTTAGCAGAGTAGTAAAAAGCCTCTCAAAAAAACAAAAGTCCAGGACCAGATGACTTCACAGGTGAATTCTACAAAACATTCAGCAAATATTTTAAACCTATGCTTTTCAAACTCTTCCAAAAAATTGAAGAGGGAACACCTCCTCACTCATTTTTCAATGGCATTATTACCCTGATATCAAAAGTGGACAGGGACAACACAAAAAAAGAGAAAATTGAAGGTCAATATCTCTTATAAATATAGATGCAAATATCCTCAACCAAATATTAGCAAAATAAAATTCAACAATACATTAAAAGGAATATACACTTTGTTCTAATGGGATTTTTTTCTAGGACTACAAGTTTGGTTCAACCTCTGCAAATCAGTAAATGAGATATGCCATGTTAATAAAATAGAATATAAAAAACATGACAATCTCAATGGATGCAAAAATGCTTTGACATGATTCAACACCCATTATGATAAAAACTCTCAATAAAATGTGTATAGAAGTAATGTTTGTTAACATCATAAAGGTCATGTATGACAAACTCATAGCTAACCTCATGCTCAAAGGTGAAATTAAAAGTTATTCTTCTAAGATCAAGAATAAGACAAGGATTCTCACTTTTGCAACTCTTAATCAACATAGTATTAGAAGTCCTAGCCTGAGAAATCAGGCAATAAAAAGAAAAGACTTCCAAATTGGAAAAGGAGTAAAACTGTAACTATTAGTGAATGACATAATTATATATTTAGAAAACACTAAAGACTCCACCCCAAAATATATCAGAAATAATAAATGAATACAGAAAAATTGTAAGAAACAAGATCAATATACCAAAATCTCCTGCATTTCTACATGCTGAAAACTAGCAGAAAGAGAAATTAAGACAATTCATTTACAACCACAAAAAAATAAAATAAAATACCAATAATAAATTTAACCAAGAAAGTAAAAGACATATAAATTGAATCTATGAGACATTATTGAAAGAATTGAAGACACAAAGAAATGGAAAGATATTTCATGCTTATGAATTTAAATAATTCATATTATTAAGATATTTACATTACCTAAAGCAATAGACAGACAGAATGCAATCCCTATCGAAAATATAATGACATTTTTTTCAAATAAAAAGCAAAATATTGTAATTAATATGGAACCACAAAATAGCCAAAAGATCCAAACAATCCTGAAACAAGAAAAGAAAACAGAAGAAAGCTGGAGGTATCATACACTCTGATTTGAAATTCTATTACAAAGCTACAGTAATCAAAACAGCATGGTTTTGGAAGAAAAACAGACACACAGATCAAAGGAACAGGATGGAGAGCCCAGAGATAATCTCAAACATATGAATAATTAATTTCTGACAAAGGAGCAATGAACATAAAATAAGCATAGTCTCTTCAATAAATGCTGTTGGGAAAAATGGAGAGCCACACACAAGATTGAAACTACTCCACACCATATACAAAATAAACTCAAAATGGTTTAACGACTTGAATGTGAGAAGTTAAACCATGAAAATCCTAGAAAAAAGCACAGACTCATACATTGTTTTAGCATAATTTCAGCAATATCTCTGGATATGTCTTCTCACACAAGAGAAACAAAACTAAAAATGAGAAAATGGAACTACATCAAACTGAAAAGTTTCTGCACAAGAAATGATTGTAAAAATGGCCATACTACCCAAAACAATCTACAGATTCAATGTAATCCCTCTCAAATTACCTACATTTTTCATAGAACTAGAAAAAAAATCCAAAAATTTATATGGAACCAAAAAAGACCCAGAATTTCCAAAGCAATCCTGAGGAACGAAAACCAAGCATGGGGCATAACTCTCCAAGACTTCAAGCAATATTACAAAGCCACAGTCATCAAAACAGTGGGGTACTGGTACCAAAACAGCCAAACAGACCAATGGAACAGAACAGACAACCCAGAAATAAACCCTGACACCTAGGGTCAATTAATCTTTGACCAAGATGGCAAGAAGATAAAATGGGAAAAAGACAGTCTCTTCAGCAAGCATTGCTGGGAAACCTGGACAGCTACATGCAAATCAATGAAACTAGAACACACCCTCACACCATGCACAAAAATAACCTCAAAATGGCTGAAAGACTTAAATATAAGACAACACACCATCCAACTCCTGGAAGAGAACATAGGCAAAACATTCTCTGACATCAGGCTTAGAAATGTTTTCTCAGGTCAGTCTCCCAAAGCAATAGAATTCAGAGCAAAAATAAACCCATGGGACCTCATCAAACTGAAAAGCTTTTGCACAGCAAAGGAAACCAAAAAGAAACCAAAAAGACAACCTACAGAATGGGAGAAAATATTTTCAAATGATGCAACTGACAAGGCCTTAATCTCAAGAATATACAAACAACTTATACAACTCAATAGCAAAAAAGCCAACAACCCAATGGAAAGGTGGGCAAAAGACCAGAAGTGACATTTCTCCAAGGAAGATGCACAGATAGCCAACAAGCACAAGAAAACATGCTCAACATCCCTGATTATTAGAGAAATGCAAATCAAAACTACCATGAGATACCACCTCACACCAGTCAGAATGGCCATCATTCATAAGTCCACAAATAACAAATGCTGGAAGGGGATGTGGAGAAGAGGGAACCCTCTTGCACTGTTGGTGGGAATGGAGGCTGGTATAACCACTATGGAGAACAGTATGGAAGTACCTTAGAAATCTATACATAGAACTACCATATGACCCAGCATCCCCACTCTTGGGCATATATTCGGACAAAAGTTTCCTTAAAAAAGACATAGGCACCTGCATGTTCATTGGAGCACTATTCACAATAGGCCAGACCTGGAGACATGGAAACAACCCAAATGTCCATTGACAGATGATTGGATTAGGAAGATGTGGTATATATACACGATGGAATACTACTCAGCCATAAGAAAGAACAAAATATTGCCATTTGCAGCAACATGGATAGAACTAGAGACTCTCATCCTGAGTGAAGTCAGTCAGAAAGAGAAGGACAAATACCACATGATATCACTTATATCTGGAATCTAATATACAGCACAAATGAACCTTTCCACAGAAAAGAAAATCATGGACTTGGAGAATAGACTTGTGGTTACCAAGGGGGAGGGGGAGGGAGTGAGATGGACTGTGGATTTTGGGGTTAATAGATGCAAACTGTTGCTTTTGGAATGGATTTGCAATGAGATCCTGCTATGTTGCACTGAGAACTATGTCTGGTCACTTTTGATGGAGCATGATAATGTGAGAAAAAAGATTGTATACATGTATGTGTAACTGGGTCACCATGCTCTACAGTAGAAAAGAAATTGTATTGGGGACAGAACAATAAAGAAAAATAAAAAACAAAAAAAAGAAAAAGAAAAGTAAAAATAAAATAAAGGATGTTTTAATTTTTTAAGAGGTCTGGCTTAAAAAAAATAGAACAAAAAGAAATGAAACCATCAACATAATCAAAAGGCAATCTACGAAATTGCAGAAGGTACTTGCAAATTATACATGTCTTAAAGTTTTAATATCCAAAGTATATAAAGAACTCATACAACTCAACAACCAAAAAAACCCCAATTTTTAAAAAATGGGCAGACGTTTTCAAAGAAGACATACAGATGGTCAACAGGTATATGAAAAGATGTTCAACATCATTAATCATTAGGGAAATGCAAATCAAAACCACAATGAGATAGTATCTTACCATTGTTGGAATGACTATTATCAAATAAACAAGAATTGACAAGTTTTGGAGAGGATGTGGAGAAAAGAGAACCCTGTTCTCTTTTCACTGTTGGAAGGGATGTAAATTGGTGCAGACACTATGGAAAACAGTATGGAGATTTCTCAAAAAAATTAAGATTGGAACTACGATATGATCCAGCTATTCCACTTCCGGGTACTTATTCAAATAATATGAAAACACTAATTTGAAAAGGTATATGTACCCCTATGTTCATTGCAGTGTTATTTACAATAGCCAAGATATAGAAACATCCTATGTGTCCACTGATGAATAAATGGATAAGAAAAATGTGGTATATATACACAATGGAATACTGGCCATGAAAAGGTGAAATTGTGCCATCTGTGACAGCATGGATGGACCTTGTGGTATTATACTAAGTGAAATAAGTCAGATGAGAAAGACAAATACCAAAACAAAACAAAAACACATAGATACAGAGAACAGAGCAGTGGATGCCAGAAAGGAAGTGGTGTGGAAGAAGGGCAAAGTGGGTCAATAGTAAGCTGATGAATGGAAAATAAACTTTTGGTGTTGTTTTATTGTAGCACACTGTAGTGTATACAGAAGTAGAAATGTAGTATATGCATGGAATTTATGTAATGGTATAAAAAATAAGTGAGCTGGGTAGCCTAAAGTTGGAGAAGCAGTGCTGGTATAACATATATTTAAAAATCACTGGGGTAAAGTAGACTTGAGTAGTTCCAAAAAAAAGAAAATTCCTCTATCTAGATAAAAGTATTAAATGCATGCCTGTAAATTTAGTTCTACTTGAAAAGGGAAGGTTAACATCAGTTTCTGGATATATCATAGAATTGTTCAGATATCATCATATTTACTCAGTAACTAAGGAAAAGAGGAGGTTTAGGGATTGACCTGTTGTGTCACACAATAGCATGCTTAAAATGTTTTGAAATATTTCCATACGTCTCTATTTTGTGATCGTACACACAAAGTGGCTATTTGTATAAAGTGTCACAATTATTTGGGATTGGAGGGACACCTATATAAGCAATGGTACAGTGTTTACACAAAGTATCAGTAAATTCTCAGGTTCTGAGTGGAAAGTAATGAAATATGAAAGGAGACCTTTTTGCAGTTAATAAATAATGGATTGTCGAAAGTTAAACATAGCTGAAAATGTGTGTAAAATAATCATTTACTATCCCATAGGAACTTTTGAACCATCATTATCAACAGTTTTAGGGTATTCACTTAGGCCAGATTTTAATAACTGAGGTGATACTTTCTAACTAAAAGAAAGTGATTTATGGGATTGTTTTGTACATTGCGATCAATTTTTATCAGTCTTTTTTTCCTATGTTTACAAGCTAAACTAGCTATGAAAGGTGCAAGCATTATAGTTTGTATTCAGAAAAGACCTGTCATTTTGTGCTTACTGGAAGGAAAATGGCTCTGCAAGTTGGGGCTACAATTTATCAAGCTGGTTTAGTGACAGTTTTTATTGTTTTAAAAAATTTTATCATGGGCATTCAATTTTGAACAGTTAATATGGAAGAGAGGTCTGGAGAAGCGACTTTAACTTGAGCTTATCAATACTGTAATCATTAATGACACTTACCCAGGAGACAGATCATTTGGGTCCCTGGAACCTGGATCATCACTTTCTGAAAGATTCATCTGCTCAAATGCCATCAAGGGTCTCTGAGTTTCACGAACAGATGAAATATAACAAAGCAGGACATCCTTATAGAAAAAATAAAATTTTTTTTCAGTTGCTTCAGAAGGAACACAAGACCAAGAAAATAGGATGCTAAAACATTAATTCTTAAAATTATGCATTAATAGCTCTAAATTCTAGCTAATAAGCCTCACAGGCAGGAAGTTAAAACAGTGGCCTGAAACAAAGACCTACTGTATAGCACAGAGAACTATATTCAACATTCTGTGATAAACCATAATGGAAAATAATATGAAAATGAATTTATATTTGTAGAACTGAATCATTTTGCTTTACAGCAGAAATTAACACAACGTTTTAAATCAACAAAACTTACAATTTTTAAACAAATAAACAGTGACCTATTTTATGGTAGAACAGTGATACATTCACAAGCGATTTCCAAACTACAGTTCCTTAATACAAAGGTTTGTTGATGCAATATGGACATGCAGACAATCACTCTCCCAGTAATAGCTTCCATTAGACATAGCCCTGGCCCTGAAATACTGGCTGCCAACTTAAATTTACCAATATAGGAAAAATTAGTCAAATATTAGAAATAAATATTTGTGTAAGTAATTAATTGGTGGAGAAAACTTGAGTGAAAGGGAACTCCAAACATCACACTAAGGTACTGGATGTCACATATCTATGAGTTATTTAAAAGCACATAAAACACTTAATTTTTAAAAATACTTGTAGTAAGATACAAAGATAAATTTATAGTGATAAAGTTAGTTGTCTGTGAAGGATATGTTAGTTTATTGATCACACAGAGAGAGTCAGGTGAGAACTAGACATTGGGTGGATTATGTTACTCTTTATTATCCCTAAACTTTTTTTTTCTTTTTGGGGTCCCACCTGTGGCATATAGGTCCTTAACCTATCAAAGAGAAAAAGATGACTAAGATATTAATTTGGCCTTCCAAGCTACCCATTCACAAGTAAAATTGTATATTGTACCTACAGCATATAAGCTGCTCTAGAAATAATTTTAACATTGTCCTTTGTTACCTACAAAATAATCTATGCCTTTAATCATTCATATCTTATTTTATTGTAAAGAGATGGTAATTTATTTCCTTTGTAAAGATAAAACTGAAGTAAAACAGTAACAACAACAATAATAGTCCATTGTGTATCAGAAAGTAACTATCATAGTTTGTGTTCTATTTTCTTTTAAATTGAAATATAGTTGATTTACAATATGATGTTAACTTGGGGTGTAATCATAGCGATTTAGTACTTTTGCAGATTATACTCTATTATAGGTTATTAAAATATAATGTCTATAATTCCCTGTGCTATATAATGTATACCTATTGCTTATCTATTTTATAGTGATTTAGTACTTTTGCAGATTATACTCTATTATAGGTTATTAAAATATAATGTCTATAATTCCCTGTGCTATATAATGTATACCTATTGCTTATCTATTTTTATACATAGTCATTTGTATCTGTTAATTCCATACCACTAATTTGTTCCTCCCCACCTTCCCTCTCCCCTTTGATAACCACTGGTTTTTTTCTATACTGCAAGTCTGCTTCTATTTTTGCATATATGTTCATTTGTATTATTTTTTAGTATTTGTCTTCACCTGCCTGAATTTATTTCATGCAGCATAACCTTCTTTAGGTCCATCCATGTTGCTGCAAATGGCAGTATTTCATTCTTTTTAATTGTTGATATATATCTATATCTATATCACTTCTTATTCCAATCATCTGTTGATGGGCACTTGGGTTGCTTCCATGTCTTGGCTATTGTAAATAGTTCTGCTGTGAACATTGGAGTGCATGTATCTTTTCAAATTAGTGTTTTTGTTTTTTCCAGATATATTCCCAGGAATGGAATTTCTGGATCATATGGTATTTCTATCGTTAGTTTTGGGGGACTTCCATATTGTTTTCAATAGTGGCTATGCCAATTTACATTCACACCAACAGTGTACATGGCTTCCTTTTTCTCCACGTTCCTGCCAAAACTTGTTATTTGTGTTTATTTTGTGTTTTATTTTGTGTTTATTTTGTGTTTATTTTGTGTTTATTTGTGTTTATTTTGTGTTATTTGTGTTTATTGCGGGTTTGATTTTCATTTCTCTAATAATTAGCAATGTTGAACATGTATTCATGTGCCTATTGGCTATCTATATGTCTTCTTTGGAAAAATGTCTATTCAGGTCTTCTTCCCCTTTTTAATTAGGTTGACTGTTTATATTTTATACTGAGTTGTATGAGCCATTTGCATATTTTGAATATTAACCTCTTGTCAGTTGTATCGTCTGCATTTTCTCCCATTCCATACATTGTCTTTTTGTTTTGTTGATCGTTTCCTTTGCTGTGCAAGAGCTTTTATGTTGAAGTCCCATTTATTTCTTTTTGCTTTTATTTCTTTTTCCTTAGTAGACTGATCCAAGAAAATATTGCTAAATTTATATGAAAGACTGTTCTGCCTATGTTTTCTTCCAGGTTTTATGGTTTCAAGGCTTACATTCAGGTCTCTAATCCATTTTGTGTTTATTTTTATATATGGTGTGAAGTATTATTCTAATCTCATTCTTTTATATGCAGCTGTCCAGTTTTCCCAGCACTACTTATTTAAGAAACTGTCTTTTCTCCATTGCATATTTTTTGCCTCCTTTGTCATAGACCAATTGACCATAGGTGTGTGGGTTTATTTCTGGTTCTCTGTTCTGTTCCATTTAAATATGTGTCTATTTTTGTGCCAATACCATTCTGTTTTGATTACCATAAAGAGGATGGATAATATCGTTAATTTGTGTTCCAAGCTACTCATTTCCTAGTCAAATATTCATATTGTGCCTCTAGTGTGTGCAAGTACACACACAACTGCTCCAAAAATAAAATAATTTTGACATTGTCCTTGGTACCTCCAAAATTATCTATGACTTTAATAATCCTTATCTCCTTTCATTTTATTTTAGAAAACAGGGTTATCTCTCTCCTATGTAAAGATACACCTCTGATATTAAAATAATAATAATAATAGTCTACTATTATTTCTTAGTCTACCAAGAAATGTTTCATGGTTTTTTTTTTTTTTGGTTCCATTTTGGTATTTTCTTCTCATAAGAGCCCTATGATGTGGTTAGCTCCCATTTTACAGTTGAAGAAACCTAGACTTGAAACATTTAATAGATTTCTGAATTCACAGAAATATTAAATGGAGAGCCTAATATAAACCCATGTCTTCCAGTTTCCACAATCTGGTGTCTTATGTGTTAAATCATAATGTTATCAATCCCTATCTTATTTTTTCTGTGACTTTGAACTATCGCCTATGAGTTTTCCCACCATTCCTACTCTCTTCAATATCTCTACAGTTGTACCTTCCCTTTAGGTTACAATTATGCTTAAATTTTCCCATTAAAAATTAAAAGAAAAAAAATGAATGAGCAAATGAAAGAAAAAGAGAAGATGGATAAAGAAGAGGAGAAACCTTTCAAGTTTGTTCCTCTTTAACTTATTTTTTGGCCATTCCTGCAGCATGTGGAAGTTCCTGGGCCAGGAATCAAACCTTCATCACAGCAGGGATCTTAGACACTGCAGTGATAACAGCTGAATCCTTAACCACTAGGCCACCAGGGAACTTCCTCTTTAACTTTCTAATGTATTGCAATCCTTATACAAACTTCTTAAGAAAGTAGACCTTTCACTTTGTCTCTACTTTTTTTTTTTGTCTTTTTGCCATTTCTTGGGACGCTTTTGCAGCATATGGAGATTCCCAGGCTAGGGGGGAATTGGAGCTGTAGCTGCCAGCCTAAGCCACAGCCACAGCAACGCGGGATCTGAGCCGCGTCTGCAACCTACACCACAGCTCACGGCAACGCCGGATCCTTAACCCACTGAGCAAGGCCTGGGATCTAACCTGCAACCTCATGGTCCTTAGTCGGATTCGTTAACCACTGCGCCACGACGGGAACTCCTGTCTCTACTTTTTAACCTACTAAATTATTCTTCAATTCATTCCAAATTGGTTTTAGTTCTTTAAATTGCTTGCCAGGAATTTAGTCAATGGCTTCCTACTTGTCAAATCCAACAGTTCTGTATTAGACTTTATTTTACTTGGCATATCTTTCGCATTTGCCTTATGTCTTTTTTGTTTAAGTCTTTTCTCTCTTGGTATCTACACACCCTTTTGTTCTAGTTTTATACCTCCATCTATGAGTACTTTGACCCAAAATTCTTTGCTTCTTTGGATCCTTTGCATTGTAAGGGTTTTTTTTTTTTTTTTTTTTTTCTAGGGTTACACCAGCGGCATATGGAGGTTCCCAGGCTAGGGGTCTAATCGGACCTGTAGACACTGGCCTATGCCAGAGCCACAGCAATGCGAGATCCAAGCCCTGTCTGCAACCTACACCACAGCTCACGGCAACGCCAGATCCTTAATCCACTGAGCAAGGCCAGGGATTGAACCCACAACCTCATGGTTCCTAGTCGGATTCCTTAACCAATGAGCCGCAACAGGAACTCCTATATTGTAAGTTTTTTTATAGGTCAGTATCCTTTACCATATCTGAGATCATCAAAGAGAGAGGCTGTGTCTTATCTCTGTAATCCTAAACCCCAGTAAATATTAAGCATTTAAGAAGTGTCTGTTGAAACAATGAAATAATTAAATGGGTGCCAATTGTTTAGCCAGCGAGACAGATGTTTCTATCATATCTTAATACTAAAACGTCTCAACAATACACATTTTTTTGACAAAATAATATGAATCACTGGAGGTTTTAAGGAGACTCAAAATAAGTGAAAAGTCTGTTTCAAACATTTTCCTCACATTATTCTCACCTGTATTCTAATTAGACCTCACTTTTACTGTAACCTCTAGGACTACACGTCTTCCTAAATCTTTAAGTTCTTTGGAAATAATTTAAGGGAGCTTGACTATATAAAGTTTTGTTTTTCTTTTAGTTCCTGAGTTAACCATTTGTGCTGTGGTTTCCTCTTTTTTCAGATGAACACTTTATTTTTATGTTTTTAAATTGAAGTATAATTGATTTAAAATGTGTTAGCTTTAGGTATACAGTACAGTGATTCAGTTAAATACACACACACACACACACACACACACACACACACACACACACACTTTCTTTCTCAGATTCTTTTCCATTATAGTTTAGTACAGGATATTGAGTATAGTTCCCTGTGCTATACAGTAGGACCTTGTTGGTTGTCTATTTTATACATAGTAGTGTGTATAGGTTAATCCTAACCTCTTAATTTATCCCTCCCCTATTCCCCTTTGGATAAGTTCATTTGTATCTATTTCTTTTAAATTCCACATATAAGTGAAATCATATGATATTTGTCTTTCTCTATCTGACTTATTTCACTGTATGATAATTTCTAGGTCCATCCATGTTATTACAAATGGCATCATTTCATTTTTTATGGATGGGTAATATTCCATTGTATATAAACACCACATCTTCTTTAGCCATTCACCTGACTGTGGACATTTAGGTTGCTTCCATGTCTTATCAATTCTAAATAGTGCTGCTGTGAACATTGGGGTGCATGTATCTTTTCAAATTATAGTTTTCTCTGGATTTATGCCTGGAGTGGGAATGTTGGTTCATAAGGTAATTCTATTTTCCATTTTTGGTGGAAACTCAATACAGTTTTTCATAGTGGTTGTACCAATTTACATTCCCACCAACAGTGTAGGCAGTTTCCTTTTCTCTACACCCTCTCCATCATTTTCTATTTGTAGACTTATTAATGGTGGCCATTCTGACCAGTGTAAGATGGTGCCTCATTTTAGGTTTGATTTACATTCCTCTAATAATTAGTGATTTTGAACATTTTTTTAATGTGTCTGTTGGTCATCTGTATGTCTTCTTTGGAGAAATGTCTTTTAGCTTTAAGGTCTTCTACCCATTTTTTTTTTTTTTTGATTGGTTGTTGTTTTTAATTGGGCTGTATGAGTTTGTATATTTTGGAGATTAATCCCTTGTCAGTTGACTTGTTTGAAAATATTTTCTCCCATTCTGTAGGTTGTCTTTTCATTTTGTATATGGTTTCCTTTGCCATGCAAAAGCTTGTAAGTTTAATTAGGTCTCATTTGTTTATTTTTATTTTTATTTCCATTACTCTAAGAGACAGATCTAAAAAAAATATTGCTGTGATTTATGTCAAAGCCTGTTTTCTTGTAGGTCTTTTATAATACCCAGTCTAACATTTAAGTCTTCGATCCATTTTGAGTTTATTTTTGTATATAGTATTAGAGAATGTTCTAATTTCATTCTTTTAAATATAACTGTCCAGTTTCCTCAGCAAAGAAAAAAGTTTTAACCAAGAATATTACTACTGTTATACATTAATCATTTTATCAGTGCTTGAAATTCCCTGGAGGTTTCTTTATTTAGAACCCATGGAATGAAAAGGTGCTGGGATATAGAGGTGAATCAACATAGTTCTTGTCTTCAAATAGCTAAAAATAATGACAGAGGGTGCAAGAAGTTTTTCAATTATTACATTTTAAGAAGTGAAACAGTGGAAGCTTCGTGCTTTTATAATCTGTGTTTTAATTAAATAATCTTTGCCACATGAATACCATTCTTTCCTTTTCCACTTTGTTTAAGGAAATTATTTTCTGGACAAAGAGTGCAAAAAATAGTGGCCAGCAGTCCCCCAGCTTTCTTGTAAAGTAAAAAATGATGGAAGGCCAAAGAACCTGGGATATATGTAATATCAAAACAACTGCTGAGGTTAATGCTATATACCCAGAGCTGTAAAAGTTTTGCTCTAAGATGAGTATTATGAATTTGTCAATGAAAGCAGAACTTTGAATTATCTGCACCTAACTTACAATATGATTTGAAATATTTTTCATAATTAATTTTTCATATACAGTATTCAAATATTTAACTCTAAACAAATATACAAAACATTTTAGCATATTTCCTTCTGTAGTTTTTTTAAAAAAGAAAAGCCAAATAATTTTGCATCAAATCTGTGAAAGAAGAATGAATTCTGTCTCAGAAATACAAGATCATCCTTACTTTAAAAGTTTGTCTTATGTCAGGCAAAATTTTCCTTTTATAAAATCCAAAATATTTATTTATTTTTTGGCTGCACCTGAAGTACGCGGTAGTTTCCAGGCTAGGGATTGAGCTTGTGCCACAGCAGCGACTGAAGCCATGGCAGTGAAAGTGCTGGCTCTTTAACCTGCTGAGCCACCAGGGAATTCCCAGAATATTTATATAACAGCCCCTGCTTTGTATCTGGGCATGTTCAAAACCTGGACAATTAATAAACTCCTATTGATTGATTTCTCTCCTTAGATTATAAGCCTCCTTTCCTCTCCTTTCCCACTGCTGCCAGAATGACACTTCCCTGCATATAATCCTCCTTTGGCTCATCAGTAACTCCAGGATGAAGTCTTTAAAGCTTTTCTGGTCATAATTGCTCCCCGTCTTATCTTTCCAGTGATGGATTGCCATTCCTTTTCTCCACATGTGCTCTTGCTACATAAAATTACTTGCTTTTCCTGACATATAACATGCTGGTTCACACTACTCAGACTTTGCACATATTCATCTCTCTGAATGGAACGCCTTTAGTTTCCAGTATCAGTCTTAGCTTATTAAGATCTTCAGCTTAAATATGGCATCTTTTTGATAAGCTCCCCAGTTCTCACAGGTACAATTTGTAAATACTCCTCTTAGTCAGTGTGAATGTCTCAACTGCAACATTTATCACATAATATTAAATTATTTGCTGTTTGATGCCTTTTTGAGATTGTGAGTTCCCTGTGAGTAGGAACTATGACTTCTACACAACGTTCTGTCACCATTCCCCCAATGTAATACTTGACACATAGTAAACATTTCATAAATTCATATTAAGTTGTGGTATATTTACTTGCAGATTCATCAATTTTACATATATTTATTTAATCCTGATTATAATGCAATAAGCTGTTGATAAGGTGATAAGCAAGATTAGATATGGTTCTTGTCCTCATGGGAAAAATAGACAATTAAACAAGTAATAACAACAGAATGCTGTTCTCAGAGTAAAGATATATTTTAAATTTATTTTAAATTTCTATATTTCTCTTTCTCCTCTCATGGTGCCATTGTCAGAGGTCCTAGATTTTTATTATATGCATGGCCATCCAGGTAGTTTCACAACTGGAGAGGAAAGATTAACCAAAAGTATAGAAACATTTTATCAAATGAAGCATTATATTTTATAATAAAAAGATAAACCATCTCATAATATGAATACTGTAAAAATTAAAATCATGTACTGCTTTGACGATTTAAAGATTGTTTAAAAATATTTAGTAAAATGCTTTTACCCACGACTAAATTTTTAAAAAGACATTTTGAATAAAAAAGTGTAACAGGTGGAATTCCCGGGTGGCTCTGTAGCTTAGGGATCTGACGTTGCCGCGTGGCTTGGGTTCCATCCCTGGCCTGAGAAATTCCACATGCAGTGAGAATGGCCCAAAAAATTTTTTTAAGAGAATAAGCATAATCTTTTCAGGTGATATTTATTCATGTTTCCTTTCTATCCACATATTTTACCCATTGTTTTCTGTTTTTATTTCCTTTCTTATTTCAATTTTTTTTTCTTTTTTCTTTTTTTCTTTTTGCTTTTTAGGGCCACAGCCATGACTTATGACTTATGGAAGTTCCCAAGCTAAGGGTTGAGTCAGAGCTGTAGCCATCTGCCTACACCAGAGCCACAGCAACGCAGGATCCGAGCCGCATCTGCAACCTACATCACAGCTCATGGCAATGGTGGATCCTTAATCGACTGAGTGAGGCCAGGGATTGAACCTGCGTCTTCATGGATGCTAGTCATGTTCGTTTCTGCTGAGCCACCACAGGAACTCCTCTTGTTTCAATTTTTATCGAAGTACTATTTATACATGGTTAAAATATTAAGTAACATACAAGATAGTTGCATAAATTGCAACTGTTCTATTCTCCAATATTCCATGTCCACAGGTCCACCTCCCAGAGGTAAAAATTTTTATTTATTAATTTTTCACTCAGCTTTCTCATGATATAAAATATATTCATTAAATTCTATCATTTTTAGGTTTGCAATCTAGTAAGTCTTGACAAATCTATATAGTTGTGTTATCACCAGCACAATTGAGATATAGATTATGTCCATAACTTTCAGAAATTCCTTCTTGCCTCTCTGTAGTCAATTTTCTTTATTCAATCCCTGGTCCCCACTATCAACAACTGCTCTCCTTCTATCACTATTGATTTGTCTTTTCCAGGAATTTATGGGAAATGCACACCAGGCAATATATTCTTCTGTATCTTGCTTTTTAAATGTATTAAAATTCACCCATGTTGCTTCAGGTATCATTTTTATTATTGAGTAGTAGTCTGAGGTAACCATTTCTAGCCATTACCATTTTTTTTAGTTTTCAGACTTAATTTGAAATAACATGCTTATATTGCTCATTGATTTCTTGATATGTTATCCATTAACTTCCCTTATTGAAAGGCAAGATTTTTGGTCACTCTCATCACCCTTTAGCTTAAAGTCTCTGTTGGTTACTCTGTTTATAAAGTTTTCTAGCTTTATTGAGTTATACTTGACATATATAGTTATTGATTACCATTCTATCTCTAAATTATATTCTTAATCTACTTTTTTTTCATTTAAGTAGTTTTACTTAGTCTATTGACTCCTTCTGGTTCTCTCTCTCTCTTCCTATTTCCCCTGTCTCCTGGGATTTTTTTTAACTTTGTCTTCCAAACATCCATATAATTTTTAATTTTGGAAATTAATACTTTATATTTTACAACTTTTTGTTCTGTGACTTTTCCTCTTTTACTGATTTTTAATGAATGACATTGCTTTACAAGTCCCTCTGAAAATGCAAATCAAATGGCTTTAGAGTTGTCTTAGTTGGATTTCTTGATTCTTAAATTATATCTTTAAAAATATTTTTCTTTGAGATTAAAACTTAGTTTGTTCTTTGCCTTTCATGGTATTGATTTTTTTCACACCTATGGGATTTTGTTTACATTTGAGAACAGTCAGTTCGTCTATTTTTTCTATATAGCTGTTTCTATATAAATAATTTTCCTGTTAGGTCACCCTATGTTTATGCAGCATGACTTGGAAATCTGTATATGCGGTTAAGTCTGATCTATTGACACGTTTCATTTAAAAGTAAGTATGAAATATCTTTTCCCATCCCCTCACTTTCAATCTATCATCTGTGTCCTTTGCGCTAAGGTGAGTCTTGTGTAGCCAGCAGATTGAAGCTTTTTGCTTTTATATCCAATTTGCCACTCTGTGTCTTTTGATTGGAGGATGCAGTCCATTGATTTTTAAGGTGATTATTGATAGATATGTATTTGTTGCCATTTTAAACCTTGTTTTTTCCAGTTGATTCTATGTTTCTCTTTTCTTCCTTTCTTTTTTTTGGTTGGATGGTTTCCATTTATTTTATGCTTGAGTACCTTTCTTTTCAGTTTTTGTGAATGTAATGTTCAGTTTTAATTTGTGGTTGCCCTGTTTTTTAAGTATGTTAACTCCTTTGTATATCTGCTTGCTTTAGCCTGATAGTCATATAGACGCAAACACATCATTAAAATAAAAAAAAAAGAATCTATATTTTCTTACTTTCCTTCTCCACATTGTATGATTTTGATGTCTTTAATTTATTTTTTAATATTTTCATGTTTAGATTTCTATGCTGGCTTATTTAAGTGATTGCTTTCCTATTGTGGTTTTCTCCATTCTACTTCTTACTTTTTTTTAAAGAGAAGCCTTTTCAGTATTTCTTTTAGAATAAGTTTAGTATTTCTGTACTCTTTTAGCTTTTGTTTGTTGGAGAAATTATTTTTTCTCCTTCTATTTTAAATGATATTCTTGCTGGATGTAGTATTCTAGGTTGCAAATTTTGTGGTTACCAAGGGGGAGGGGGAGGAAGTGGGATGGATTGGGGGTTTTGGGGTTAATAGATGCAGACTATTGCCTTTGGAATGGATTGGCAATGAGATCCTGCTGTGTAGCACTGGGAACTATGTCTAGTAACTTATGATGGAGCATGATAATGTGAGAAAAAAGAATGTATACTTGTATGTGTAACTGGGTCACCATGCTGTACAATAGAAAATTGACAGAACACTGTAAACCAGCTATAATGAAAAAAAAATAAATAAAAATAAAGGAATTAAAAAAAAAGTAAGTATGGTATCAGCCTTCAGGGTAGGATTCTCCCAAGTGCTAAAATGGGAAGAATTTTGCTAAGAGCACATATTTTCACCCTCAGTGTAAATTTTCCTCAAGTCACTGGTTTAAATTTTTCTCAAGAGGGGTCCTTGTACTTTTGCCTAAGGCTAATATACTCAGCTGCCTGGCTTCTGAATATTCAAGGAAGAGAGGAATTTCTAGAAGCACTAGTAATTAAGTCCTCCTAACTGGGGGTGGGATGTTCTCTTTCTCATACCTGCCAACTAGTAAGTCTAGTTTTTCCTCCTCTATAATCCTGTTGTGTATTCAGACATTTGGACCGCCACTTCTTACTCTTTCTATTGTCTATCAAATGGCTTTCACTTTCTTTTTCCTTTTTTCTTTTTAGTACCGCACCGGTGCCATATGGAAGTTCCCTGGTTAGGGGTCTAATTGGAGCTAGGGCCGCAGGCCTACACCACAGCCACAGCAATGCAGGATCCAAGCCATGTCCATGACCTACACCACAGCTCATGGCAATGCCAGATCCTTAACCCACTGAACGAGGCCAGGGATCAAACCCATATCCTCACGGATCCTAGTCGGGTTTATAATCCGCTGAGCTACAATGGGAACTCTAGCTTTCACTTTCACTCCATGATGGCCCCTTTCCCATTCTCTTCACTGTTTTAGGATTTTTCTTTTACCATAATTGTAGGCCAGTTTGCAGAGAATGAGTAGGCAAAAATGTATGTTCAGTCCACCCTCTAGAAGATAAAATTCCCTCCCTTTTTTTTGGTGTTACTACAAAGTTAAAAAGAGATAATGGAAATGTGATATGAAGATTAAGTTAACATTATATATAGGGTAAAAATTTAATATGATGACTTGAAATATGCCATGGCTATCCAATTAAAGATATCAACTTTTCAGTTAGAGGGAGAACATATGACATATCTCCTACAGGCAGTACTGTCAAAACAATGCTCTGCTTAAAGCTAATCATTTTCAAGTAGCTAATTCGATGAGATAACCCAAGAAGCCAATGGTACTGATAATTTATTACAATCTTTCTTCCACTTGCATTCTTACAAAGAGTTTTCTGCCCATTTAACTTCATGGGTCTAAAGGAATAGGCCAAATGGTATTCAGATAAATAATTACGAAAGTCCCTTTGGGCAAGGCAGACAAATCTACTACAAATTTTCTACTACAGTTTGCCTAAATTACTCCTTCTGATATGAGTACACACGTATTTTATTCAGCAGCTTTCCTCTAGCACAGCTTTTAGTCTCATTTTCAGGACTAGTCTAATCTTTAACATGGATGCCTTCGTTTTAGATCTACACTGGTGTACTGATAAACAAAATATATATTGTGTGTCTTAGAAAATATAGGAGGTATTGTTCCTAATTACACTGGCAAACCACAGTGGCTTAAGCTTCATGTTTTCTACCTCCTAAGAATATTGATTACATAGGGGCAATTGTAGAAGAACGAGCTATAATATTTTCAAGCTTTCAAAGACTATACTGCTTTCCTGTCAAGTTGTTATATTTTTATTTACATATTTATATATAACATATTTACATATATCATACAAGTACCGTATAAGTCTATTTATATACTATATTATTATAATATATAATTTAATTTTTATATAATCTATAATTTATATATTTTAGTTGCTAATATCCACAACAGTGGAAGTTCTCTTGTTTTAAAGTGTAGATAAATAAAGGAGATGATAATCTCCAGATATAATTTCAAATTGTAAAATTTTCTTCATTCTCTCTCCCTCCCTTCCTTTCTTCTTCCCTCCTTCTGCCTTCTGTCTCTTCCTTCTCTCTTACTTTCCTCCCCACTGTGACTGTTTTACAAAGATAGGAGAGTAATCTTTAGTGGGGAGGGAGAGGAAAAAAAATTGTATTAATTTAAGCCCTAAAGTAACACTAACAAATAGTTTAACTGATTTTTCCAACTTACAAGTTGCTATTGTATGTACACATTACTTTGTATTCTATTTTACATTTTTTTCTTCCTTGCAAGCATTGCAAAATAAGATCACACAAAACCTTTATTATTTTCTAGCTGTGCTAATAATTTAAAGTCAATTAATATAGTTTTAGTGAGCACTTACATGGCACTCTGAAAAGAACTGATAAAGATGAAAATATAAGCTGTTTCCTCACTATAGGAATTCTGAACCTTGTAGGTATAGTTAAACAAACAAACAAACAAACAAACATACATTGCAAAAAAAAAAGTAAAAAAAAATCACTATAACGCAAAGTCAATTGCAGTTAGAGTCACAGGATACTTATCAACAAATATTTGGAATTTATTTTTGGCCTGTCTTCCTTATGGGGCCTTATTTAGTTAAGAGAGATTACTTCTTTGTGAGTGACATCAAGATCCCTTTTAATTTTTTAATGAATTATTTTCCTCCACCTAGTATTTGAACACTCGAGTTTATTTTGGACCATCTGTTTTGCTTTACCAAATATGTATGTGATCTCATCACCTCCTATACTGCAAATTATAAAGAGTGTTAATAACTCACAATTCTATTGCTAATTTATTTCTCTGAACTAAAATACTAAAATAGGGTAAAGTATTCCAAGGATTTTAGATATATCTATTTAAACATTATACAGCTACCTCACTATCTGCATCTCAAAATTCAGCTGATAAAATTCTAAAAAATAAAATTTATCAGGATTCCTGGTCAACTTCTACCTCCTCCCCACTTAGCCTTTCCTTCCATCAAATCCCCATCTAAGAGAACTCCTTCTCAGCAAGCTTCTAGAAACACCACTGCCAGCCCTCTTTCCTATGCGCAGCAGTTACTAGATAGGAAAAGAAAGAAAACACAGTCTTTGGAGTTCCCTTCATGGCTCAGCAGAAATAAATCTATCTAGTATCCATGAAGATGCAGGTTCAATCCCTAGCCTCACTCAGTGGGTTAAGGATCTGGCATTGCCGTGAGCTATGCTATAGGTCGCAGACACGGCTTGGATCTGGTGTTGCTGTGGCTGTGGTGTAGGCTGGCGGCTATAGCTTCCATTCAACCCCTGGCCTGGGAACCTCCATGTGCCATGGGTGTGGCCCTAAAAAGACATAAATACATAAAATAAATGAAATAAAATTCACTCTTTGTATAAACCAAAAAATTATCTTCTTCTTTTTCTGTGCTAGTGATAATAGAGGCCTCCCTTCAGATAGCTCTAATCTGTGTATCTACTGAATGATAACAGTTTTAGTCCTTGTAACCAAAACATGTATTGTAGGTATGTTTTTAAATAAGTATATTTCAATTTTGACTATTCTCCATTAATGCTGCCATGATCTTCCCTAAGACAACATCTCTCCTTTGCACCAATGTAGTACACAATGAGAAATATTCTCACTTCTATTTTTGCCCCAGTACAATTCATTCTCTGAACTGCAGCCAGGTTGATATCTTTAAATGTAAATCTGTTTGAGTCACTAATAAGTTTCTATTACTCTAAGGAAATTATTATTTTTTTCTTTGGCTACACCCATGGCATACATAATTTCCTGGGCCAGGGATGAAACCTGTGCTACGGCAGCAACCCAAGCAATAGCAATGACAATGCCAGATCCTTAACTGGCTGAGTGACCAGGGAACGCCTAAAGAAATTATTTTCTTGAAAGAATTATCAGTATGGATTACATGTCCTGGCCTCTGATTAACTTTTCAATTTTATCTTGTGTTACTCTCTCCCCAGGTTTCTGAAATCAAGATTCTGGTCTTTTTTCAATTTCTTGAAAATACCAAAATCTTTCCCACTTCAGGGCCTTTGCAATGCTGCTTCATCAAGTTGGAATACTGTTTCCTCATTTTTTTCCTTTAATTTCAACTAAGTTTTCAAGTTTCTTATTTATTTATTTATTGGCCACACCCAAGGAACGTGGATGTTTCTGGGACAGGGCTCAAAACCACGCTACATCAGAGACCCAAGCTGCTGCAGTGACAACACTGGATACTTAATCCATTGTGCCACAAGATAACTCCTCAAGTTTCTCTTCAAATATCTCTTCCCTTAAGAGTTTTCGCCCCTTCTCTGATCTAAATTAAGTCCCTCATTAAGTTCTCTTATAACCCCAAACACCAACATCCTCCAAGCCTTTCAATGTGCTAACTTACTCCTCCATTCATTTTATAATTGAACTCTGAAGTATACTTTGTTTTTACCTCAGCACTCTTTCAATATGAAGACATATATCTCTGATTTTGACATTAAGTATTTCTCCTTAAAGAGTATTTTTTCAAGGGTTCAATGAACTTCCCTACTCTCCTAACTAATGATCCTATGTATTCTGAACCTGAACTTTGGCAGATCATCCCCATGTTATTTCACAAGGAACTTCTCATGAAACAATATACATCCCTGATGATGATGGATTTGGCATCATTTTCTGCTGGCTTGGTCCATATTACCCTGAGGGTACTAACTGCTTTTTCCACCTCTAGCCTTGCTTTTCCCCAATAATATCCATTCTTTACACTGAAGTCAAAATAATCTACTTATAAAGAAAAACGAATGTGTAATAGTCTACAATATAAGTTCCCCATTGAACTTATATTGTAGACTATTCAGAATTTTTTTGGGAAGTACCTGCAGCATATGGAAGTTCTTGGTCTAGGAGTCAAATCAGAGTTGCAGCTGCTAGCCAACACCCACAGCCACAGCAACATGGAATCCAAGCTGCATATCTGACCTACACCACAGCTCCTTAACCCATTATATGAGGCCAGGGATCAAACTCACATCTTCACGGATACTACTCTGGTTCATAACCCACTGAGCCACAACAGGGACACCTTTTCAGAATATTTTACATGACCCTTAATAATCTAGTCTTTACTCATCACTTCATCCCATCTCATAGTACCGTACCCTAACATGTGTACTGCCTCCTGCTAAAATATGTACTCTTCTACTGGTTTCCCCTTTCATTTACTATTTCCCTGAATTATTTCATCTAATTTGATGATTTCAAATACTGTCTCTATGTTGACTACTCCAAAATATTGCTTTGGAAGGTAGATGAATGACTGATTTAAAAGAGAACAGTGCTGGAGACTGGAAGAAGAAATTAACCTCAATTATATACTGCCATCTTCCCAGTCATCTTAGTTAAGCACATAAAAATCTGGATGCCATTTTATAATTCTCATTTCTGCAAACTTCATAGCCAACAATCACCTTGGTAACAGATGATGAGGAGCTTAGCCCGGGTAATATTGATAGGAATGGTAATTGGGCACATTAAAGAAAAAAACATGGTAAATCAGTAAGATTTGCTGATTGATCAAGAGGGAGAAAGATTCCAGCATTATTTCCAGATTTCTAGCTTGGACGTCTGAATAACTGGTGGTAACATTTAGTAGGGAAGGCATGAAAAACACAGCAGTTTCAGTCATTAAGCTGAATTTAGCATTTGTGTTATAGAGTCTAAGATAACATTGGTCTTCCCAGGAGGAGTTACTCAGCAAGCAGTTAGATACATGATTCTGAAACTTAGTGTAGAGACCTGTTTTGTAACTATGTATTCTGTGAGTTAGACATGATGATTGATACTATCATCATGGATTAGATTATTCGTGGTAAGTATGCAGATTGAAAAGAGCTGTGGATAAGAGTGGATCTCTAAACCTAAACGTCAGTATTAATGAGACTCATGGAAGAAGAAGAGCCCAGGAAGAAGTCAGAGAAGTAAAAAATTAGAGAGATGAGGAAATAAAAAGTAGGGTATATTATAATGGAAATAAAAGGTAGTGGTAAGTTTCAAGAAGTGGGTTCTGACCAAGAGTGTCAAACAGCGGAAAATAGAATAAGATGGTTGATATGTGCCCACCGTGTCTAGTGTTATGAGGTCATTGAAATGTTAGATGATTTTTTTCCAATAGAATAGTTAGACCAGAATCCTAAATGTCATGGGTTAATTCATAAATACAAATTGAGAAAAGAAAAAGAATAATGAGAAGGGATTTGGAAGAGACTGATTATCTAGAGGTGGGATATAAGGTTAAGGGATAGTTTATTCATCCAGCTAAAATTTATTGATTTCCTATTTTATGGCAAGTACTATTCTAGGCACCTCATATATATCAGCGAGTGATATTTAAAAAGGAAAAAGATCTTGGCTCTTATACAACTTAAATATGATCATAACAGATAGACAACAGACATACTAAATAAATAATATATATGGTATATTATAAAGTTAAATGTCATATGAAGAAATAACTGAACAGAGAAGAATAACCAGGTGTGCTGCAATGGCTACTTTTGTAAGTATAAAATATTTAATGCTACATATGATAATGATATACTTGTCTTTGAAGTCTGAAAAATCTTAGTTCTGAAAATTATGAGCATAAGACAGGGGTCAAAGCTCAATAAATTATTTTCTGAACTAGCAAGTATAATATATTAGACATTTCATTTTTGTTGTTTATAATTTATACTTGCATACTTCTGACAGTATTTGAAATTACATATAATGTCATAACACATCTAAATTAACACCTAGAAAATAAAATAATTAAAAGAACAATAAGCTAGATACTTGAGCTTGCAAAGTCAATGAAATAAATAATTAAGCTTTGAATCCTGGAATATACAGGCACACCTGAGAGATAATATAGGTTCAGTTCCAGACCACTGAAGTAAAGTGAGTTACACATTTTTTGGTTTTCCAGTGCATATAAAAGCTATGTTTATATTATACTGTAGTCTATTAAGTGTGCAATAGCAATATATCTGAAAAAACAATGTGCATACATTTATTTAAAATCCTTTATTGCTAAAAAAATGTTAACAATCATCTGAGCCTTTAGAAAGTCATGATTTTTTTAGCTGGTGGAGGGTTTGAAATATTGTGAGAATTACCAAAAGATGATATAGAGATATGAAATGAGAAAATGCTGATGGAAAGTTGGTACCGATAGACTTGTTCAACACAGGGTTGTTACAATTCTTCAATTTGTATAAAAAAAATCTGTGAAGCTCAATTATGTGAGCACAATAAAATGAGGTATTACTGTAATGCAAATGAGGAAAACATATGGAATTATATATTTCTCATACAATTGTAAAAAGTAATAACAATGCTGAGATATAATGTATTGATCACTTCCTATGAAAGAGATAAGCAGCAATACATATGTATATCTTATAAATGTGACCAACATAACAGATGATCTTAATTCAAGTGTACATCCGGTATAATGAAAAATTATCTCAACACAATAAAAGCCAAATGTGAAAAGCTTAAACTAACATCATAAAGAATGAGAAAAAACTGAATGCTTTCCATGTAATACAGGATGCCCACACACCTCACTTCTTTTCAACATAGTACTGAAATTCCCAGCCAGAGCAATTAGAGAAGAAAAAGTAATAAAAACAGCATTAAAATTGGAGATGAAGTAAAATTATGTCTGTTTACACCTGTCATGATCATATGTGTAGAAAATCTTAAAGATTCAACAACAAAAACCTGTTAGAACTAATAAATTCAGCCTAGTTGCAGGATGTAAAATCAACATACAAAAATCAGTCATGTACCTTTATAAAAAAAGAATTTTCCAAAAAGGTAATTAAGAAAAAAAACTCATTAACAATAGTAATAAAAGGAATAAAAAACAGGTATAAACTTAATTAAAGATTAAAAGACTTGTACATGCGCAAAAATAGAATGTGTACATGTATGTATAACTGGGTCACCATGCTGTACAGTAGAAAAAAATTGTATTGGGAAAATAACTATTAAAAAAATAAGACTTGTACAATGATAAATATAAAACATTGATAAGAAATAGTAAAGAAGACACAGATAAATGGAAAGGGATCCCATGTTTACAGAATACAAGGCTTAATACTGTTAAAATGTCCATACTGTCCAAAATGATCTACATATTCAGTGCAATTTCTTACTAAAATTGTAATGGCATTCATTATAGAAATATAAAAAAACATCTTAAATTTCAGATGAAACCAGAAAGGACCCTGAATAACCAAAGTAATATCAAGCAGGAAGAACAAAGCTGTAGGCATTACGTTTTCTGGTTTCCAAGTATATTATAAAGCCACAGTAACCAAAAGCATATGGTTCTGGCATAAAGACAGACGCAGAGACCAATGGAACAGAATAGAGAGCCCAGAAATAAATCCACACACCTATGGTCAAATGATCTTTGATAAGTGTGCCAATAACACACAATGGGGAAATGACAGTCTCTTCAATAAATGGTCTTAAGGAAAATGGATATCAATTTGCAGAAACATGAGATAGGACCCCCTGTCTCACACTATATACAAAAATTAACTCAAAATGGATTATAGACTTAAATGTAAGGCTTGAAATCATAAAAATTCTAGGCAAAACATAGAGAAAAATCTTCTTGATATTGGTCTAGACAATTACTTTTTGGAATTGACATAAAAAGCACAGGCAACAAAAGCAAAAATAGTCAAGTGAGATTGTATAAAGCTAAAAAAAAACCCTTCTGCATAGTAAGAGAAATAATAGAGTGATGAAACAACTGATGGGATAGGAGAAAATACTTACAAACTGTATAACTTATAAGAGGTTAATATACAAAATATATTAGGAATTCAATTAAATAATAACAATTCTCAAATAGCCTAATTAAAAAAGTGGGCAGGAGACCTATACAGACATTTCTCTAAAGAAGGTAAGCATATTGTGAACAAGGGTATGAAAAGTCACCATCAGTGATCATCAGGGAAATCCAAATCAAAACCATAATGAGATATCACCTCACATCTGTTAGGATGGCCATTATAAGAAAGAAAAAGAAAAAAAAAGAGTTGGGTTAGGAGGTATATAAAAGGAAATCTTTTACACTATTGGTAGGGATGTAAGCTGCAATAGCCATTATGGAAAACAATATGGAGGTTCCTCAAAAAACTGAAAATAGGACTGTCATATGATTCATTAATTCCACTTCTGGATATATATATATCCAAAGGAAATGAAATCAGTATCTTGAGATATCTACACATCCATATTAATTTCAGAATTGTTCACAATAGCCAAGATATGGAAACAACCTAAAAGTCAATGGATGAAAGGATAAAAGAAATATATATGTATATATATATTATTATTATTATTATACTCACATTATGGTAAGGGAACTAAACCTGATATATAAAGGCAAATTGTCACATGATCTCACTTATATGTAGAATCTAAAGTAGTCAAAGTTATAAAGGCATAAAGTAGAATAATGGTGGTTTCCAGGGGCTGGAGTGAGAGAGAAATGATGAGCAAATATCACTCAAGGGATACAAAGTTTTACTTATACAAGATGAAAAAAATATATGGAGATCTAATATAATGTAATGTAATCTAATGTGACTATCTTTAATAATACTATATTATATACTTTAAATTTGTTAAGAGGGTAAATCATAAGTGTTCTCAAAACAAACATATACAAAGAAAATGGTAACCATGTGAAGTGATGAATATGTTAATTAGCTTGGTTTTGGTAGATATTTCTCAATGTGTTTATACATAAATATATATTAATGCATCAAATTGTATACCTTAAATGTATACAATTTTTATTTATTTATTTATTTTTGTTATTGTTGTTGTTGTTGTTGCTGTTTCTTGGGCCACTTCCGTGGCATATGGAGGTTCCCAGGCTAGGGGTTGAATCGGAGCTGTAGCCACCGGCCTACGCCAGAGCCACAGCAACGCGGGATCTGAGCCGCGTCTGCAACCTACACCACAGCTCACGGCAACGCCAGATTGTTAACCCACTGAGCAAGGGCAGGGACCGAACCCGCAACCTCATGGTTCCTAGTCGGATTCGTTAACCACTGCGCCACGACGGGAACTCCTTCTTCTTCTTCTTTTTTTTTTTTTTTTTGTTGTTGTTATTGGTTTTTGTTGTTGTTGTTGTTGTTGTTGTTATTGTTTGTATACAATTTTTAATTGCCAATTGTATCTCTAAAAATGAATGGTTAAAAAGAAAAGTAGTGATTGTTTTTACTGGGGAAGGCTTCACAGAAGAGGTCATAAAAGCGGTTTGCAAAACAAAGAAGGGGAAGAGAAGTGTATTTTCAGTAGAAAGATAGCATGGGCAAAATTAAGAAAGCATTAATATATCATGTGAAAAAAAATCAAGTAATCTGGTATGGATGGAGAATATGGTAAATTGGGACAATTATGAATGATGAAGATAAATGAAAAGTTGTAATGCCAAAAATAAGGAAGAGATTCATTATTCTAACAAAATACTATATTACATTCTTGAGTCCTTGAGTGGAAGATAGATGATATCAAAGAGAGAGAGAGAATGTGAGAGAGAGGGAGGGTAGAGAAGAGAAGAGAACAAAATAGAAGGGAAGGGAAGGAAAGGGAAGAGGACACACACACCCAGAAGAAGAATGTGATAAAATAGAATGTGTACATGTATGTGCAACTGGGTCACCATGCTGTACAGTAGGAAAAAAAATTGTATTGGGGAAATAACAATTTAAAAAAAAGAAGAATGTACTTGCAAGTGGAAAATAAACTTCATGTGGTAGAAAATTAAGGGGATATTAAGTATACCCAATTTTTTTTCTGGTGACAAATATTTTTCATTAAGAAAAAATGAATAGATTCTCAGTAGAACAGCTACTATTGCATGTGTCTTGGTAGCTCAACAGTTGAGGGCACCATGCTAGAGATCACATATAAATTTGGTCTCCATGAAATAGATATAAGAGGTTCTGTTTCTTCCATTGCCACAGACCAAAGTTTTAACTTTTGGCATAATTTATTTTATATTAGAAAGGTAGCCAAGAAACCTGACTCCATATCTGAGAAATCAATATTAAAGACAGTGAAATGTTTATGAATCAGTGTATCAAGTTTTAACCCCAAATGTATATCTTGTATATCATAAAGTTGGTCTGAGATGCCTGAAGACAAAGTTTGGGAGTCAGAATGGTATTAGTGATATAGGTATAAGCAATCAATATTTTGCTCAATGTACTTGGTTTCTTGGCTATATTATAAAAAAGCCAGATCTCTAAGGATGACTCTGCAAGTCTACACTTGAAATATCTGGTATCTCAGTGAATATGCACAATCTACAGAATTTAATTCAGGAAGAAGTTGAAACAGAGAAAAAAATAAGGTTTAATTATTCTTGTCATTGAATGATCCCTGATTTTCTTAAGTCTTCAGTCCCTTGCTACTCTTAAATTTATGGCAGGTTTAGGTATTGAATAGAAAATTATGTTATTTTGTAAATATTACTTAAAATATTTCACAGAAGCTTAGAAATGCAATAGGCTTGGCAAGGAAATTATTCTCATAGAGAGAGTGACTTTATTTTTTTCTTTTTAAGGCCACACCTGAAGCATATGGAAGTTCCCAGGTTGGGGGTTAAATCAGAGCCACAGTGGCTGGCCTACTCCACAGCCACAGCAACATGGGATCTGAACCACTTCTGCGACCTACACCACAGCTCACTGCAACACTGAATCCTTAACACACTGACCAAGGCCAGGAATTGAACCCCTATCCTTATGGATACTAGTTGGGTTCTTAACCTGCTGAGCCACAACAGGAACTCTGAGAGAGTGATTTTTATTCTAATTAGGGCTAAGGCAGGTATGGTGTTATTTTATTTTGTGTCTGTCTGCATATGTATGTGCTGCAATGCATATGCTATAGGCAGAATAGTTTTCAACATTTCTATGTGATATACATCTAGAATATCCTCTACTAGGAAATAACTCAATGCTATTACTAATACTCTAGAGAACATGCAGTTACAATTAATACCATTTATTTATTCAATAAACATGCATTGAATACCGACTCTCTAATGGGTATGTGTTGAGTACATGGTCCTTTTTCTCAAGAAGTCTAAAGCCTATTTCAGGAAATTAGTACAAAGCACAATTACTATATAAGAAAACTATGATAATATGGATGTACAAAAAATTCTATAGGGATATAATATATGACATTATAAACATAATAATGAAAAAATTAATAAAGAACATATAAAATCATTTGGAAGAAAAGACACTATAAAGCATGTAAAAAGCATGAAAGCATGAGTAAGACTTCTATGAAGGGTGAAGCAACAGTGGAGAAGTGAGTGAAAAATATTTCTAGCAAGAAGACTGATCAGTGACAATGGGGTCCTAGAATGAGAAGCATAAACTACCTTCCTATATTGGTGACTGGCATCATGATACACCATTAAATTAAAAAAAAACTAGGAATCTTCTTAGAGTGCTGCCTATCCTTCATCCATCACATTTAACTCATCACTAAGCATTACACATTTTAACTATCCTTTGAACCCATATACTTCTCTATAATTCTACTATCATACCTTAACCAGGTCATTTCTATTACATAATTCCACGAAACCTAATAGGTCTTGCCTCAATTCCTGTCTTTCTCTAATCCATCCTATAGAGTCATATTTTTGTGCTGGAGAGGACTTGTGGGTAGACTCCACAATGACAAGCATCTTGGCCCAGTAAACCTCTTTGTTCCTATAGGCAAAATGAACAGAGTCTAACAGGAGCTCTGGGAGCAGGAGATAAAAAAATCAGACTAAAATAACATCTCAATGGCTCTAAAAGTTAAATCACCATTGGAAACATACCCCAAAGAAACACACAGAACAATCATAAAATTCATATGGAACCACAAAAGATAACAAATAGGGAAATCTTCAGAAATAACAAGTTTGGAGACATTATAATTGTGATTTCATATTATATTACATAGCTACAGTAATTAAAACAGTTTGGTTTTGGCATAAAACAGACATGTAAAGCAATGAAACAAAATAGCCCAGAAATAAATCTTCATATGTATGGTTAAGTATTGTTTGACAAAGGAGCCAAGAATAGCCAATGGGGAAAGGACAGTTTCTCTTCAATAAATGGTGTTGAGGAGTACCCATCGTGGCTCAGTGGAAACAAATCTGACTAGCATCTATGAGGATGCAGGTTCAATTCCTGGCCTCGCTCAGTGGATTAAGCATCTGGCATTGCCGTGAGCTGCGGTGTAGGTCACAGACATGGCTCAGAAATGGCGTTGCTGTGGCTGTGGAGTAGGCTGGCAGTTACAGCTCTGATTCAACCCCTAGCCTGGGAACTTCCATATGCCTCATGCGTGGCCCTAAAAAGACAAAATAAAATAAAATAAAATAAAATAAAATAAAATAAAATAAAATAAAATAAAATAAAATAAAATAAAATAAAATAAAATAAAATAAAAGTTGATAAAACCATATATTCACATAAAAAAGAATGAAAGTAGACCCCTACTTCATACATACTACTTATAAAAATCTATAAACCTAATTAAGAACTTAAGAACTGAAACCATAATATGCATACACTATAAGGGAAAAGCTCCTTTACATAGATCTTGGCAATATTTTTTTTTAATATGACACCAAAAACACAGCAACAAATGCAAAGATCAACAACTGGAACTACATTACACTAAAAAATTTCTGCCCAGAAAGAGAAATAATTGACAAAATGAAAAGGCAATGCAGGGAATGGGAGAAAATATTTGCAAACCATATATCTGATAAGAAGTTCATATCTATCTATAAGGAATTTTTTATGCTCAACAGCAAAAATACAATCTTATTTTAAAAGAGGGTGTATATGTATGTGTAACTGGGTCACCATGCTGTACAGTAGAAAAAAAATGTATTGGGGAAATAACTATTAAAAAATAATAATGAAGAGCATTTTCCTCAAAAAAAAAAGGGCAGAGGACTTAAACATTTCTCCAAAGAAGATAGACAATGGCTAACAATTACATGAAAAGATGCTCAACACCTCAACACCACTAAACATCAGGGAAATCCAAATGTAAACCACAATGAGATATGACCTCACACCTATTTGGATGGTTATTATCAAAAGACAAAAGATATATGCAAGCAAGGATGTGGAGAAAAGGAAAATTGTACCCTGTTGTTCGGAATGTAAATTGGTATATCCACTACAGAAAACAACATGAGTTTCTCAGAAAATTAAAAATAAAGCTTCTGTGTAATCCAACAATTCCACTTCTGGCTATGCATCCAAAGGAAATGAAATCAGTATCTTGAAGAGATATATGCCCTCCCATGTTCATTTTTGTATTGATCACAATAGCCAAGATACAGAAACAGTTTAATAATTTGTCTAGTAGATATCATACAGAGAATAACCTTGATCTACTATGCTGGTAAACTTTGAAAACTTTTAGCATTGAACCTAGTCCATAGAGGTATTTCCAAAAATATACAATTTTTCTTGCTTCCAAATATTATCATACTCCAAGATCTGAAATCTGAATTTTTTTTTGTTTTGCATTTTCATTTTCATTTTATTTTCACTGTTTTACT
The DNA here is from genome assembly GCF_016906955.1 of Phacochoerus africanus. NCBI lineage: Eukaryota > Metazoa > Chordata > Mammalia > Artiodactyla > Suidae > Phacochoerus > Phacochoerus africanus. Next base: position 108,725,954 of record NC_062560.1, on the reverse strand, counting down.
CTTTTACTACTTCTTTTGAGATCAAAATGGATTATATTTCATATTATTTTTAAGAATACTTATATTTCTTATTCGGCAGTGTTTCAAATTCTAACATGTTTATAAAGCTAATTATGTATAAACTTTTATTTCTATGTCATTTAACTTATGCTATCAGTATACTTAAGTTTTAGTAGTTAAATTTAAGTTTTTCTAAACTGTCTGTCATAGAGCTTCCTCATAATTCCTGCTGCCTTTCTAGCAGATGGCACTATACCTTCTAAAATTAATCTCTACTATGGGGTTTTCCGAGAGAGCAATACATGCCCCCTAATGCAACACCTAATGCAACATCTAATGCAAAAGCCCAAATTGCTAGATATTACCACTCTCTGCCTTCTCTGATTTTATTTTTTGTTCTGTTTAATTTATGAATAGCCAAGATTAAAAAAGATACAAAGGGACATAGCCAATATAAGCACATATAAGATAAAAGGGAAAGTATCTAAAAATTATTCTTTATTCTATCATGACAGAGGAAATCTCTTCATTTCATTATCGATATATATGAAAGGTTTTGGAAGATGTAGAGACAAGAATGAGAGCCAGAGACATTTTTTTCCCACTGTACAGCAAGGGGATCAAGTTATCCTTACATGTATACATTACAATTACATTTTTTCTCCCCACCATTTGTTCTGTTGCAACATGAGTATCTAGACAAAGTTCTCAATGCTACTCAGCAGGCTCTCCTTGTAAATCTATTCTAAGTTGTGTCTGATAAACCCAAGCTCCCAATCTCTCCCACTCCCTCCCCCTCCCATCAGGCAGCCACAAGTCTCTTCTCCAAGTCCATGATTTTCTTTTCTGAGGAGATGTTCATTTGTGCTGGATATTAGATTCCAGTTATAAGTGATATCATATGGTATTTGTCTTTGTCTTTCTGGCTCATTTCACTCAGTATGAGATTCTCTAGGTCCATCCATGTTGCTGCAAATGGCATTATGTCATTCTTTTTTATGGCTGAGTAGTATTCCATTGTGTATATATACCACACCTTCCTAATCCAATCATCTGTCGATGGACATTTGGGTTGTCTCCATGTCCTGGCTATTGTGAATAGTGCTGCAATGAACATGCAGGTGCACGTGTCTCTTTTAAGTAGAGTTTTGTCCGGATAGATGCCCAAGAGTGGGATTGCGGGGTCATATGGAAGTTCTATGGATAGATTGCTAAGGTATCTCCAAACTGTTCTCCATGGTGGCTGTACCAGTTGACATTCCCACCAACAGTGCAGGAGGGTTCCCTTTTGTCCACAGCCCCTCCAGCACTTGATATTTGTGGATTTATTAATGATGGCCATTCTGACTGGTGTGAGGTGGTATCTCATGGTAGTTTTGACTTGCATTTCTCTTATAATCAGTGATGTTGAGCATTTTTTCATGTGTTTGCTGGCCATCTGTATATCTTCTTTGGAGAACAGTCTATTCAGGTCTTTTGCCCATTTTTCCATTGATTGATTGGCTTTTTTGCTGTTGGGTTGTATAAATTGTTTATATATTCTAGAGATTAAGCCCTTGTCGGTTGCATCATCTGAAATTATTTTCTCCCATTCTGAAAGTTGTCTTTTTGTTTTCTTTTGGGTTTCCTTTGCTGTGCAAAAGCTTGTTAGTTTAATGAGGTCCCATGGGTTTATTTTTGCTCTAATTTCTATTGCTTTGGGAGACTGACCTGAGAAAATTTTCATGATGGTGATGTCCGAGAGTGTTTTGCCTATGTTTTCTTCTAGGAGTTTGATGGTGTCCTGTCGTATATTTAAGTCTTTCAGCCATTTTGAGTGTATTTTTGTGCATGGTGTGAGGGTGTGTTCTCGTTTCATTGCTTTGCATGCAGCTGTCCAGGTTTCCCAGCAATGCTTGCTGAACAGACTGTCTTTTTCCCATTTTATGTTCTTGCCTCCCTTGTCAAAGATGAATTGACCATAGGTGTCCGGGTTTATTTCCGGGTTCTCTATTCTGTTCCATTGGTCTGTCTGTCTGTTTTGATACCAGTACCACACTGTTTTGATGACTGTGGCTTTGTAGTATTTCTTGAAGTCTGGGAGAGTGATGCCTCCTGCTTGGTTTTTGTTTCTCAGGATTGCTTTGGCGATTCTGGGTCTTTTGTGGTTCCATATAAATGTTTGGATTGTTTGTTCTAGTTCTGTGAAAAATGTCATGGGTAATTTGATAGGGATTGCATTGAATCTGTAGATTGCTTTGGGTAGTATGGCCATTTTTACAATACTGATTTTTCCAATCCAGGAACATGGAATAACTTTCTATTTCTTTACATCTTCTTTGACTTATTTGATTAAAGTTTTATAGTTCTCGGCATATAAGTCCTTTACCTCCCTGGTCAGGTGTATTCCGAGGTATTTGATTTTGTGAGGTGCAACTTTAAAAGGTATCGTATTTTTGTGTTCCTTTTCTAATATTTCATTGCTGGTGTACAGAAATGCAACTGATTTCTGAATGTTAATCTTATATCCTGCTACTTTGCTGAATTGATTAATCAGTTCAAGGAGTTTTTGGGTAGAGTCCTTCCGGTTTTCTATGTATAGTATCATGTCGTCTGCATACAGTGACAGTTTTATCTCTTCTCTTCCTATATGGATGCCTTTTATTTCTTTTGTTTGTCTAATTGCTGTGGCTAGGACTTCCAAAATTATGTTGAAGAGCAGTGGTGAGAGTGGGCATCCCTGTCTTGTTCCAGATTGGAGTGAGAAGGCTTTCAGTTTTTCTCGATTGAGTATTATATTTGCTGTGGGTTTCTCATAAATGGCTTTGATTATGTTCAGGAATGTTCCCTCTATACCCACTTTGGCAAGAGTTTTGATCATGAATGGATGTTGGACTTTGTCAAATGCTTTTTCTGTATCTATTGAGATGATCATATGTTTTTTGACTTCTTTTTTGTTAATGTGGTGTATGATGCTGATTGATTTGCGTATGTTGAACCATCCTTGTGAACCTGGGATGAACCCCACCTGGTCATGGTGTATAATTTTTTTGGTATGTTGTTGGATTCGGTTGGCTAAGATTTTGTTGAGAATTTTTGCATCTATATTCATCAATGATATTGGGCGATAGTTTTCTTTTTTGGTGGTATCTCTGTCTGGTTTTGGAATGAGGGTGATGGTGGCATCATAGAATGTCTTTGGGAGTATTCCTTCTTCTTCAACCTTTTGAAAGAGATTCAGGAGGATGGGCACCAATTCCTCTTTATATGTTTGATAGAATTCGCCTGTGAAGCCATCTGGTCCTGGACTTTTATTTGTAGGGCGTGTTTTTATGACCTCTTCAATTTCATTTCTAGTGATGGGTCTGTTCAGTTGGTCTGTATCTACTTGATTCAGTTTTGGCAGGCTGTAAGATTCTAGAAAATTGTCCATTTCTTCCAGATTGTCAAACTTGTCGCCGTATAGTTGTTCATGGTATTCTCTTATGGGTTTTTGTATTTCTGCTGTATCCGTTGTGATTTCTCCTTTTTCATTTCTAATTTTGGTTATTTGGGTTCTTTCTCTCCTCTTTTTAGTGAGTCTGGCCAGGGGTTTGTCAATTTTGATCACCTTTTCAACGAACCAGCTCTTGGTTTTAGTAATTTTCTCTATTGTTTTTTGAGTCTCTTTTATTGATGTCTTCTTTGATCTTTATAATTTCCTTTCTTCTGATGACTTTAGGTCTTTTTTGTTCTTCTTTTTCTAATTCATTTAGGTGGAGGGTTAAGTTGTCCATTTGGAATCTTTCTTCTTTTTTGAGAAAGGCCTGTATTGCTATAAATTTCCCTCTGAGCACTGCTTTCGCAGCATCCCGTAGATTTTGAGCGGTTGTGTCTTCATTATCATTTGTTTCAAGGTATTTTTAAATTTCCTTCTTGATTTCCTCATTGACCCATTGGTTTTTTAGTAGCATGTTGTTTAGTCTCCATGCAGTAGGTTTTTTCTCTTTCCTTTTCCCATGGTTGATTTCTAATTTCATGGCATTGTGGTCAGAGAAGATACTTGAGATAATTTCTATGCTCCTAAATTTATTGAGGTTAGCTTTGTGTCCCAATATGTGGTCGATTCTTGAGAATGTTCCATGAGCATTTGAGAAGAATGTGTATTCTGCTTTTTTTGGATGTAGTGTCCTGAAGATCTCAATGAAGTCTAATTTTTCTATTGTTTCCTTTAGGATCTCTGTTGCTTCATTGGTTTTCTGTCTAGAGGATCTGTCCATTGATGTGAGGGGGGTATTAAGGTCTCCTACTATGATTGTATTCCCATCAATATCTCCCTTTATGTCTGTTAATATTTGTTGTATGTATCTGGGTGCTCCTATATGTGGGGCATATATGTTGACGATAGTAACATCCTCTCCTTGGATGGATCCCTTAATCATTAAGTAGTGTCCTTCTTTGTCTTTCTTTATGTCTTTTGTTTTAAAGTCTATTTTGTCTGATATGAGCGTTGCGACTCCTGCTTTTCTGTCTTGTCTATTGGCGTGAAATATTTTTCCCCACCCTTTCACTTTCAATCTATATGTATCCTTTGTCCTAAGGTGAGTTTCTTGTAGGCAGCAGATTGAAGGTTTTTGCCTTTTTATCCACTCAGCCACTCTGTGTCTTTTGATTGGGGCATTCAGTCCATTGACATTTAAGGTGATAATTGATAGATGATTATTTATTGCCATTTAAACCTCGTGTTCCGGTTGATTCTATGGTTCTCCATTCTTCCTTTCTTTTTTTTTGTTTTTTTTTTTTTGGTTGGATGGTCTCCTGTTATTATCTGCTTGAGTGTTTGTGTATTTTTTTTTCATTTTTGCAAATGCACTATTTGGTTTTGGCTTGTGGTTGCCCTGTGTTTTAAGTATGCTAACCCCTTCCCATAATTGTGTGTTTTAGCCTGATGGTCCTGTAAGTTCAAACCCTTCATTACTATATTAAAATTAAGAAGAGAAACATACAAACAAACAAACAAAAAGGGTTATTTATTTCCTAACATCCCTTGCCCACATTTTATGATTTTGATGACTCTTTTTTATTTTTTTCTTTTTAATTTTATTTTGTTTGAAGCATGTTCATGATTAAATCTGAATGCTGGCTTATTTGAGTGACTGCTCTCTGATTGCGGTTTCCTCAGTCCTTGTTCTTCCTCTCTTCTTTTTCTTTTCTTTTCTTTTTTCTTCCCTTTCCTTCCTTTCTTTTTGGTTTAGAGAAGCCCTTTCAGTATTTCTTTTAGTCTGGGTTTTGTGTTGCTGTATTCTTTAAGTTTTTGTTTGTTGGAAAAAATTTTTATTTCCCCTTCTATTTTAAATGATAGTCTTGCTGGATAGAGTATTCTAGGTTGCATATTTTTTCCTTTTAGCACTTTAAATATCTCTTGCCATTCCCTCCTGGCCTGTAGTGTTTCTGTAGAGAAATCAGCAGATAACCTTATGGGGGTTCCCTTGTAGGTAACATTCTGTTTTTCTCTTGCTGCCTTTAGGATCCTCTCTTTATCACTAACTTTTGCCATTTTTATTATGATGTGTCTTGGTGTGGGTCTATTTGGGTTCAACTTGTTTGGGGCCCTCTGTGCTTCCTGTATCTTGAACCCAGTATCCTTTAGATTTGTGAAGTTTCCAGTGATAATTTCTTCAAATATATTTTCCATCCCCTTATCTTTTTCTACTCCTTCTGGAATTCCTATTATGCATAGATTGGCCTGCTTTATATTATCCCATAGGTCTCTTATATTGCTTTCCTGTTTTTTGATTCAGTTTTCTGTCTGCTGACCTGATTGGGTGATTTCCATTATTCTATCTTCCATATCACTGATTCGTTCTTCTGCATTATTCATTCTGGTTTTTACTGCCCTTAGTTCCGTTTGCATCTCTGCAAATGAATGTTCTAGTTTTTCTTGGCTCCTCGTTATATTTTCTAGTTCCTTTCTGAGGGTATCTGCATTCCTGTTCATATCTTCTCTTAATTCCTTCAGTATTTTCACTGTTTCTCTTTTGAACTCCAGGTCTGTCAGACTGCCGAGATCTGTTTCATTGTTGACTGTTTTAGGTGAGTTCTCCTGTTGGTTTGACTGGGGGTGGTTTCTCAGCTTCTTCATCTTGCTTGTTGTTTTCTTTCTCCTGAGGGAATTGTACTCTCCGTGATCGGGCAGTGTTTGCCTTGTCACTGCTGTGGAATGTTTCCTGAGGGCTGGCGTTGTTGGTCAGTCTTTTTTGAGGCAGTGTGGCTTTTCTGGAGTGTTGATGGGGCTAACAGGGTCTCTTTGAAGCAAAGGAGGACTTCCTGAGGGCAGACAGGACTGGGAGGTCCACACCACGATGGTAGAAGATTTCACTAGGTCAGGCAGAGCTTGCTCTGGTGTTTTTTAGGCTGTGGGGTTCTTGCAGGGGGTTGGCGGTGTTGGGCAGCTGTTCCTCAGGAGTGCAGCACCCCCTGGGGGCTGGAGCAGCTATCTGGGTCACTGAGAACCCAGGAGGCTCTTCCCTAGGGCAGCCCAACTCAGAAAGACCGTCTGAGATCTTTTCACGGCCCGGCCAGGCTTGTTGCAGCTTTTCTGCGCTGCAGGGGGTCCTGCCTGGAGCTGGCAGTCCTATTCAGCTGATCCGTGAGAGCTCGGCACGGCCTGAGGTCTTGCGCAGCTAGCTGGGCCACTGCCAACCCAAGAGGCTCCTCCCCAGGGCAGCCTGACTCAGAAAGACCATCCAAGAATTAGGCAGATCTTTTCACAGTCAGGCCAGGCTTGTTCTAGGTTTTCTGGGCTGCAGGCCTTTTCTCGGGGGCTGGTGGTGTTTGGTGCTGCTCTGGGGGGGGGGTAGCCTGTGCAGGGACAGCCCCTGTGGTGGTAGGCTTCTGGCAATTGTTGAGGGCAGCCCTCCCGGATGGCAGGCAGCCCCAGGTGCAGTGAGAGCATAGGGGGTGGCAGGGTTGGGGGGAGGGGATGCACTGGGAAGCACAGCTTTAAGCTAGCTAGTGGGCCAGTAAGATTGCTGTGGCATGGGGAGTATTCTATGGTGACCCACCCCTTCTTCTCTCCCCTGCCCAGCACGGGCGCAGACCAGGCTCTTCTCCCAGGTTCCCTCTGATGTGGCTTTCCACTTCCCCACCCCTAGAGTATTGCTCCCTTCCTCTGCGACTGCTTTGTTTTCTAGTCTCCCAGGCAGTCTCTGTCCCATCAAACTTACAGACCGGTTTCTAGACCTCCCAAGCAGACTCTTCTCCACCCCACCCCCCCAGCCCTTTCCTGGGGACTAACCTCCAGAGCCGAGGTCTCGGTGCCCAGCCCCCACCCAGGTGTCTCAATTTTTGGTGACTGTGCCCATAGTTCAGATGGTCCATTCGGTTCTCGATCTGCTTTTCAGAACTCCAACTTACTGCTACACTCTTCTCCGCATCTGGAGAGTCCTCTGGTTCGTTTGATCTTTCCCCCGAGTAGGTGACTTTCCAGGGTGAAAGATCCCTTTCTCCTCCTCAGTTCCCTTTCGGGAGCGCCTGTCCAACTTGGATTCACCTTCTGTCACTCTCCTCTTTTCTCTTGTTTTACCTAGTAATGTCATGAACTTCTTGCCATTATTGGAGTTTAGGTTCTTCTGCCAGCAATTGGTTGCTGTTCTGTGCGAGTCATTTATCCTGTAGATGAGGTTGTTTTTGTGTGCGTTTGTGGGAGAGGGCAAGCGTGTCCCCCCACTCATCCACCATCTTGTCTCCTCCCTCAAACTCACATTTTTTTATAAAGTAAAACAAAATTAGGAAAAGAAAAGAAAGGGAATGGTGTATTAGTCTCCTTGAGCTGCAATAATAATATATCAGAGTCTGCATATCTTAAACAGTAGATATTTATTTTCTCACAGTTCTGGAGGCTAGTAGTCATAGATCAAGGTATGGAAGGGTTTGGTTTCAAGTGAGGATTCTTCCTGGCTTGCAAATAGCTATCGTCTCATCTTTTCATTATACGAAATTTTCTGCATGTGTGTGTGTGGGGGGGGGTTGGACTCTCTGGTGTCTCTTCTTTTGAGGACTCTAAGTCTGTTGGATAAAGGACCCAATCTTATTAATTGCCTAAAAAACCTGTCTCCAAATACAGTCATATATGGGTTAGAGCTCAACAAATGGATTTTTAAGGGGACTCAATTCATTCATAACACATGGAAAATCCCAATACACAGTAGGAAACTTCAGTAACATTATTTCAAACAGTATTCTCAAATTTTCTGTTTTCCAATAATAAAGCAATATATTAGTGACTTACTATTTAAAGAGGAAATTAACTAGATGAGTGGAATCCTTTCACATCGTGTACATATATTAAATCACCACAATATATACTTTAAATGTCTTACAATTTTGTCAATTTTACCCCACAAAAGCTGGAGGGGGAGACAGAATGATGGAAAAAGAACTTGGCTTGGCAGTAAATTCATGAAATGACACCATAAATCAGGTAACAACAGAGTGAAATATGTCAACTGTTGAAAATTCACCTCCATCTTTAGATGAGGATTTTGCAGTAATTTAATGAAACATACTCAACATACACTTGTCAAATTTTATATAAGAAGGGAAGACATCAATGGGAATGGCAGGGTTAATCCTAGTCATAGAGGTAGAAAAATATAATGCCTATTCAGGAAATAATAAAAAGACATTTACCTGGGGCACAAGTTAAAGAGAAGAAATAGATTAAGTTAATTCCATGCTAAAAGTATGGATACTTTTTAAATGTTCACTCATATTTTATTCTAAATTCCTCCAATTACAGGAAGTACTTCATGACAGAGTCTTTAATTTTTCCTTTTCTGTACCTCTGACTCCCACTAATGTGTCCTCTTTAAATCTAGATCTCGATGCAGTACCAGGAAAAAAAAAGTCCAAGTCCTTTTCCACATGGCAGGACTTTATATTTTAATACTGTCATAATGCTATACAAATCCCCAAGGCTTCTCTCCCCTTCATTCCTGTTGCTAGTGCCTTTATTCCACATTCATTATTTTTTACCTTTACATTGTTACATTAGTAAACTCATTGATCTCTCTCCTTGTTTCATTGCCCTCCTAGGTATTCTCCACATTAATGCTGTCATAATAATTTTTTTAAAGGCAAATCTGATTTGTCACTTTTATTTAAACCTCCTCAATTGCTATGATTTATTTTTATGTGTATCTCTCCCACTTTGTCAGTTACTCAAGGGCCAAGATCACAGCTTATTCATCTTTGTAGCCTTAGCTACTCACCAGTTCCTCTTAAATAATTTTCCATCCACTGACTTTCTCACACTGCCCATTGGCGATAAATCCCCAGCTTCCCCTGTTTAATAAATGCTACTTTATTTATAAAGTATTTTGTTTTAAATTATTATGAATTATAGATAGCTTAAGAGAAACCACTTTTTCTAAAAGGAAAAGATAAAGGGGTTTCTTATATCCAGAAAATAGAAGATTAAAGCATCAGTATTAATTCTGAATAAAACATATAATGATTACTCATCAGTTTATTTAATGATTGTTTTCTTTGAATTTGGGTTAGTAGTCTCATTAATCCATCAGCTTCACCACTAGAGTTCTGAAAATCCTAAATCAGTCCAATGAGGTAGTCTCGAATTATTTAAGTAATGCAATCATATGTCTGTGCCCCCAGAGTACCTGGAATAATCATTTCTATAAGTCTCTGAGACAGTCCCTTTTTGTTGAAGATGAAACATTTTGACCTGTATCTGATTATAAGCTCATTAAATCAAATAAGCAAATGCAAAACCTTATAAACAAACCAATTCAATCCTATTCAGCTTTAAGCACACCATATAAGGTTCTATTTTCACAAACTATTCGGGGTTTTGTCCTACACTTTCCCTCAGTTGGGAACAATTGGTCATTTCATGCTAGGAAAAAAAGTAACTCTTCTTTTACTTAACAAAAACCATCTTACCTAACTTGTATAATTTCCTTAAAGAAATTGTTTGCCTTTATTGTTCACAGTAGTTTAATTTACATATATTGATGCTAATTGTTAACTATTAGTAACTTCATTTTATAGAAAAAACTATAAAGTGGATCATTATTAGCTGTTTTTTAAATATTAGCATTTGTTTAGCAGACTACCAATGCCCGTGAATATAACATCTCACAATTTTTATAGATACATGTTCCTTTTTTTGGGGGGGAGGCATAGCATGTGAAAGTTCCTGAGCCAGGGATTGAACTTGCACTACAGCAATGACCTGAGCTGCTGCAATGACAATGCTGGATCCTTAACCCACTGTGCCACAAGAGAACTCTGTATAGTATATTTTTCTCAATATAGCAAAAAGAACATATTTGTTTATAGACTTAAATATTTTTATCCTATGTATCACATAAAAATAAGAAGCCAAAAATATATAAAAATAAGAAAACAAAAGTATATAAAATTATACTCAGCTATAAATGTTTCAGTATTTTATGTTAGTATCTATTACTTAATTTAGCATAAGTCTAAGTTTGCACGTTACCAAAAAGATTTTAGAAACTATTTTTTTTGGTCTTTTGTCTTTTTAGGGCCACACCTGTGGCATATGGAGGTACCCAGGCTAGGGGTCTAATCGGAGCTGTTGCTGCTGGCCTACACCACAGCCTCAGCAATGCCAGGTCCAAGCCACATCTGCGACCTACACCACAGCTCATGGCAATGCTGGATCCTTAACTCACTCAGTGAGGCCAAGGATCCAACCCACAACCTCATGGTTCCTAGTTGGATTCGTTTCTACTGCACCATGGCAGGAACTCCTAGAAACTATTTTTAAGCAGACATATTATAAAACATAATTACTGTTGAAATAAATTTTAATCTGAGTAATGACTCAATTTGATTAAAATAAAACAAAATTTTTATAATTTCAAACACCTAGCAAATATTACCTTATATGACTAGCAAACCCTATTAGAATAATAATTAGAATAATGAATTAATGCTAATAACTCAGAACACATAACAGTTTTTATCATATTCATGATATTAAACTAGTTTTATTTGCTAAAGATTTACTCAATTTATGAGAACATTTGCTTAGTTTTTATGAGAGTAGTTACTTTTTTTATTTGGAATTATTAGAAGTGTAGGGCTGCAGTTATTATTATCATGGGGAGTTTCAGAAATAATTTATGTAAGTGATTATTTATCTCTAAGCCAATTAAAATAGAGCTCAGTATCAGATTTTATAAATTAATTGCTAATACCCTCTGGAGGCAGGTAAAATATCGTGTACATATATAAGTAATATATACATAGGGACATATATATACAGATACATGCAAACATCTCAGCTATGAGTCAGGAATAAACACAGTAATACAAAGCTCACTGGTCTCTATAAAAGTAGTTGGCTTACTTCACTCAGTATGAGAGTCTCTAGTTCCATCCATGTTGCTGCAAATGGCATTATTTTGTTCTTTTTTATGGCTGAATAGTATTCCATTGTGTATATATACCACCTCTTCCTAATCCAATCATCTGTTGATGGACATTTGGGTTGTTTCCATGTCTTTGCTATTGGGAATAGTGCTGCAATGAACAAGCAGGTGCATGTGTTTTTTCAAGGAAAGTTTTGTCTGGATATATGCCCAAGAGTGGGATTGCAGGGTCATATGGTAGTTCTATGTATAGTTTTCTAAGGTACCTCCACACTGTTTTCTATAGTGGTTGTACCAACTTCCATTCCCACCAACAGTGCAGGAGGGTTCCCTTTTCTCCACACCCCCTCCAGCATTTGTTATTTGTGGACTTCTTAATGATGGCCATTCCAACTGGTGTGAGGTGGTATCTCAACTGAGCGAAGTAAGTCAAAAAGAGAAAGACAAATACCATATGATATCACTTACGTATGGAATCTAATATATGGCACAAAGGAAGCTTTCCACAGAAAAGAAAATCATGGACTTGGAGAATAGACTTGTGGTTGCCAAGGAGGTGGGGGAGAGGGATGGATGGGGTGTTTGGGGTTAATAGGTGCAGACTATTGCCTTTGGAATGGATTAGCAATGAGATCCTGCTGTGTAGTAGCACTGGGAACTATGTCTGGTCACTTATGATGGAACATGATAATGTGAGGAAAAATAATGTATACACGTATGTGTAACTGGGTCACCATGCTGTACAACAGAAAATTGACAGAACACTGTAATGGAAAAAAATAAAATAAATAAAAAAAAATAAAAATCATTACATAAAAAATAAAAACAGTTGGCTCTAATACTTGCCCATTTTTTATTTTTATCTGAATTGTATTCTGACAGATGAAGCGTATTGAGGTTACCTGCTCAATATGAGAGTTCCATATTTCCACTAATATCTGTGGAAGAGACTTTTGAGATTTTCCTCTGGCATGATATGCAACTTTATGGAGGCTGTGGACAAAATTCTAGGTGAGGGACATAGGGGACATCAAAGCCCATTTGAATGAACAAAATATTCAGTGTGTTTCCAATTTTCTTTTCCTCTTTTTCAGCTTCAGGCAGGTGATTTTGCAGTTCTTAGATCTCAAAATATTCATGTGGTAACACAGAGTTGAGGGACTAGAATGGGAAGGTAAAGTTCTGGCAGGGATGGACAGAAGGCTAGTGGGGGCAGGAGTATTTAAGTAGGAGAGATCAAATGATTTAAAGGAGCTAAATGGAAGATAGAATTTCATAAAATATGGATGAAGGAGTGGAGGAATAAGAAAGAAGTCTTAGGTGAGCCAGTCTGAGGAGATTTCAAGTTTCCCAAAGAGACCATTGAAGTTGCAAATTATCCATAAAAATATTTCTACAAATGAAATCTCTAAAAAAAGAAAGAATCCAAATGATAAAGAGTACTCTAACTACCATAAAAATAAAGTTCAACCAAATCAGAATTTCCCGGGTTCTAAACCAGTGGTACCTTTCCCAAAACAGAAGTCTGGGACTCTAACCCAGCCTCAAGAGTATACTTTGCAACCTAAGAACCAAAATCTATTCTTTCAGTATTGCAACAGACTATCATTCAGAACACTGGATCAGGAGTTGGACTCACCAATGCATCCTCAATCAGTCAGGAATGAAGATGAATACTTTAAAATAATGCCTATAGGGTGCTGGGTGGGAGATACAGGGATCTAATGATGAATCTGGTCCTCTCCAAGTTGCAGAGCCAGCACTGTCAAAGAAAAATTACATCAGTCAGAGTTTAAGAGGCAAAAAATACTTTATTCAAGACTATGACAATATGGAAGAGAGACTGAACTTAATTCTAAATAAAACAGGGGCAGCTGGGGAATTTTACTCAACAGGCAGGATGAAGACAGTAGATGAAAAATTACTAAGAAAAACATGGTTAGGTATCAAGGGTGGAAAAAATGCTTACAAAACTGACTAAAGCTTGGTCAGAGAGAATCCTTTTCAAAAACTAGTATTCAAACTCAAGCTTACTTGAAAGACTTTGTTTCTAAACACAAGCTAATGCTACTTATTTATGTATACTTCTGAGCTTTTTGATTGTTTACGTCCTTACATAAATTCTGTGGATTAGCATTGCTTCTTTTGTAACATTCTCATGTTCCCAATATTCACATACTGCTACCTGGATTGTCCTCCTTGTTTCGACTTTTTTTTTTTAAATTTTTAATTTTTTTATTTTCCCACTGTACAGCAAGGGGATCAAGTTATCCTTACATGTATACATTACAATTACATTTTTTCCCCACCCTTTGTTCTGTTGCAACATGAGTATCTAGACAAAGTTCTCTATGCTATTCAGCAGGATCTCCTTGTAAATCTATTCTAAGTTGTGTCTGATAAACCCAAGCTCCCGATCCTTCCCACTCCCCCCCCCTCCCATCAGGCAGCCACAAGTCTTTTCTCCAAGTCCATGATTTTCTTTTCTGCGGAAAGGTTCACTTGTGCTGGATATTAGATTCCAGTTATAAGTGAGATCATATGGTATTTGTCTTTGTCTTTCTGGCTCATTTCACTCAGGATGAGATTCTCTAGGTCCATCCATGTTGCTGCAAATGGCATTATGTCATTCTTTTTTATGGCTGAGTAGTATTCCATTGTGTATATGTACCACAACTTATACAACCCAACAGCAAAAAAGCCAATCAAGCAATGGAAAAATGGGCAAAAGACCTGAATAGACTGTTCTCCAAAGAAGATATACAGATGGCCAGCAAACACATGAAAAAATGCTCAACATCACTGATTATAAGAGAAATGCAAGTCAAAACTACCATGAGATACCACCTCACACCAGTCAGAATGGCCATCATTAATAAATCCACAAATATCAAGTGCTGGAGGGGCTGTGGACAAAAGGGAACCCTCCTGCACTGTTGGTGGGAATGTCAACTGGTACAGCCACCATGGAGAACAGTTTGGAGATACCTTAGAAATCTATCCATTGAACTTCCATATGACCCCGCAATCCCACTCTTGGGCATCTATCCGGACAAAACTCTACTTAAAAGGGACACATGCACCTGCATGTTCATTGCAGCACTATTCACAATAGCCAAGACATGGAAACAACCCAAATGTCCATCAACAAATGATTGGATTTTGAAGATGTTTTGACTTTTCTAAGCAGCATTTCATATACTTGTTTCTCATATTCAAAATTTTCCTGCCTTATCCCATTAAAATTTTGAATCATGGGTTACTTGAGTATTAAAAAAAAAAGAAAAAGAATAATGAATTTCTGCACTCTCTTTGAGTATTTGAGGTTCCCTCTCTTGAACCAGAACTAGCAAGCTTCTCCTGAATCTTTCCCTGATTGTTCTCTGCTGCCCACTTCATCTTTTCCTATGAAACTAGCAACTAAATAGAATACCAAAGAAAAAATAGTTAAATTATTGCCAGTTCAGGTGGAACTTGTTTTGTGGCATCTAGAGATTCTCAGGTTAGGGGTTGACTTGGAGCTACCGCTGTTGGCCTACACCATGGCCACAGAAACACCAGATCTGAGCTGTGCCTGTGACCTACACCACAGCTCGTGGCAACACCAGATCCTTAACCCACTGAGCGAGGCCAGGGATTGAACTTGCAACCTCATGGTTCCTAGTAAGATTCATTTCCACTGTGCCACAACAGGAACTCCTCAGTGGAACTTTTAATTTCAGTCTTCTTCCCCATTCTCCTTGTTATTCTTTACTTTTTGGTATCCTAAAATATCTGGGGAATTTATTTTTGTCCAGGATATACAGTTATATTCAGTGGGAGAGCAGGGTGCAGGGTGGTATGTGCTTACTCTCTCTTATCTGAAATGAAAGGTGCGTGTGTTTGTGTGTGTGTGTGTGTGTGTGTGATTTCTTCTTCTTAATAGATGTTTATTCCACTAAACTTCAATTGCATGATGGAAAGAACGTTGTTTGTGCTTGCTCCTAATTTTATATCCAACACCTTATATAATCCTATACGGTTCTGTCTTTTTTCAGGCTGCTACAACAAAGTATCATATGCTTAGTGACTTAGAAACAACAGATTCTTAATTCTCACTGTTCTGAAAGTTAGAAGTCCAAGATAAGGATACCAGCATGGTGAAGATGCATGGTGAGAATCCTCTTCTGGGTTGCAAAAGACTATTTGCTACGGTGTATCATGCAGAAAGGAGCAAGCTAGCTCTCTGGCCTCTTTTTATTTTGTATTGTATTATTTTTTTTCTGGCCTCTTTTTACAAGGGCAATAATCCCATTTATGAGGGTTCCACCCTTATACCTAATTACTTACCAAAGGCTTTACCACCAAATACCTTCACATCAGGGAACTGGATTTCAACACAGGAATTTAGGGGGGGGACACAAACATTTATTCCATAATAAGCTCTTCACTTATTTGTATTTTATATCCACAATAAAATTTCATTGTTGTTCTTGTTGCTTTACAGGTTTTACACATTCCTTTTAAATTTATTCCTGGGAAATTATATTTTTGTCCACAAAGACACTATTATCTGTGGACAATTGTTAAGATCAGTGTTCTTTGGGAGGAAGACAGCAGAAAACTCCTATTCCTCTTTTTTGTTAAAATCATTCCTGTTACTACTGTGAATTGGATTTGTGTTTTCTCAGTAGTTACTGCTTTTTTATAAAAGAATTCATATTTTACCTTTATTGATTTTCTTTCCATATACTTTACTAATCTCTCTTTTTTTTTATTCCTAATCAATTTTCAGCAGATTCTTTCAGGTTTTATAGGCAAACAATCATAATGTCAGCCAGCAATATTATTTTACTATTTTTTTCTAATATTATGATGAATTGTAGCTACATCTCTTATTACTGTTTTCTGTCTAATACCTTGTTTATAATGCTGGTTTTCAACTAATAGGCCATATCAAAAATCACCTGCAAAGTGAGATCCACTGTGATATAATTTGGGGGAAAATATTATATAATAGTTTGGGTAACTTCTAACTTTGTTTTCAGCATGACTTTAATAAGAATTGAATCTTATAATTCATTTTGCCATGTTTTTCATTTATCATCCAGTTTATCAATCCCCTCCTGATATCACTTTCTTCATAACCTAGCCTTATCCATACTGTAACATCTCCTTTTATACTATTAATTGATTTTGCCTAACCTATCATCCCTCAACACAAAATCAAGAATACATAGTAATATTTTAATAATTTATTTAAATAGTTTCACACAAGGGTTAATATTAGGGGGTCACTGTGTTTTCTTTGGAAAAATACATTAATAATCTGTTAAAAAGCTTAATGTAGGTGAGGTGATGTCCGAGGTACATGATGTGTAAGAAGATATCTAAGTCGTACTGTATAAAAATCAAACGGAAGTGAGTGGCTGAGGTGTTAATGACAGTATGGCATTAATTTTGAGAAAGAAATGAGAGGGGATGAAGAAAGGAGACATCATGTTTAATTTTAGGTGTCGACATGAACAGGCTAAGGGATATTCAGATCACTGGTAAAATATTTTTGAGTGTGTCTGCTAGGGTGTTGCTAGAAGAGATCTACCATTTGAACTGGTAGATCAAGTAAGGAAGATTGCCTTCACCAATATGGGTGTGAATCATCCAATCCATTGAGGACTGGAATTGAACGAAAATTTGGAGGAAGGGCAACTTTTCTCTTTGCTTGAGCTGGGACGTTCATCTTCTCCTGCCATTAGACATCTCTGCACTTGGTTCTTGGGCTTTTGGTTTTGTACTTATTCCACTGGTCCTTCAATCCCTGGGCCTTTGGATTTGAACTGAAATTCATATTATTGACTCCCCTGGTTCTTAAGGCCATCAGGCTTGGACTGAGTTCCACCACTGGCTTTCCTGGTTCTCTAATTGGCACATGGCAGAATATGGAACCCTTCATTCTCCATAATCATGTTATCCAATTCCTATAATGAATCCATATATATGCACATATATGGAGATTTATAAATGTATCAATATTTATTTATTTTTTTAGGCCACACCTGTGGCATATGCAAGTTCCCAGTCTAGAGGTTGAATCAGAGCTGCAGCTGCTGGCCTATACCAAAGACACAGCAATGTGGGATCCGAGCCGCATATGTGACCTACACAACAGTTCATGGCAACACCAGATTCCCAACCCACTGAGTGAGGCCAGGGATTGAACATGTGTCCTTATGGATGCTAGTTGGGTTCACTGAGCCACAATGGGAACTCCATATATTTATATACATATGTAATATATATAATGAATCTATCATATTATATATATAAAATGAATCTCCATGTATACATTTGGAGATATACATATACCTCATCTGGTTCTTTTTCCCTGAAGGATATTAATAGAGGAGGTTCTAGTAACAAGGCAGATGGCTAAACTCTATAATTTAAAATGACTAGTGAAATACCTGGTTGTGAGGTGAATTAGTGCTTTTAAGAACAGATATATCATCCCCAAATGGTACTCACAGAAATGCTTTGTGTAAGAGATTTGAAGGAGCTCAATGGAAAACAACTTTTGAGTAAGACAGCACAAAATAAGAGATGAGAATAGCTATTGATATTAGAATTCAGAAAGTGCAGAGACCTAGAAGGAGAGGCAAGTGAAAAAAAATAAGTCTTTGGCCATATGCACACTATTGTATAAGGAATGAATAGTCAACAGGGTTTGCTGTGTAGCACAGGGAGCACTACTCGGTATTCTGTGATAGCCTATATGGGAAAAGAATCTGAAAAAGAACGAATACGTGTGTATGTATAAATGAATTTATTTGTTGTACAACAGAAATTAACACAACATTGTAAATCAACCACAACAAAAGTTTTTAAAATGAAAAAAAATAAAGAAAACAAGTCTTTGGGATTTCTAAGAGCTGTGGCAAAAAGCACTTGGCTTCCCATAAGATGTGGCCAAGCCCTATAGCCATTAATTCATTAATTTTATCTTCCCCCAAATGTGGTTTCAAACTACTTTAACAACTTCTGTTTATTTTCTGCATCTTTTAGCCAAGTATCTGGCATTAGTAGGTGCAGAATGTGCATTATTTCAGTACCCTATGGAATCTACTTAAGGGATTAGCAGAAAAAATACCAAAAATACTAAGTAGAAAATTAAAGGTTACACAATAAATCATATAAAGTACTAAACAGATTTTCATTTTCTTTGGAAGCACAGAAAGAGCTTCACTAAATAATTTGCACTTAATAGTGGTTTGAAATAAGGTTGCATAGATTTTGATTTATTTCAGTTAGAGAACAATAAGTTTCTGGAGAAGGAAAAGCAAAAAGGAAGGCACAATAGCAAGAAGGTGAGGCGTAAAGGGACAAGTGTTCAAGACACAAACAATAATTCACTCTACTTAGTAGAAATTAAACACCAAGTTATGTTTAATGTATGTCCTCAGAGGCCAGACAAATAGTTTAAATGTGAGAACAGTCTGGCAAAAAGAAAGATAACAGGAACTGGTTGCATCTACCCTGAAACAAAGCAAAGGACATGCTACACTCGAAAGCACTCAAATTCACAAAGTTTTGAAACATTGTATAAGCCAAACAAATTACATCTTCCAGGTGGACTTAACCCATAGATTTTCTTTTCTTTTTTTTTCTTTTTTTCTTTTTAGGGCTGCACCTGCAGCATATGGAAGTTCCCAGTCTAGGGGTCAAATCTGAGCTGCAGCAGCTGGCCTACATCACAGCCACAGCAGCGATGGATCCAAGCAGTGTCTGTGATCTACACCACAGCTCATGGCAACGCAGGATCCTTAACCCACTGAGCAAGGCCAGGGATCAAACCCACATCATCGTGGATACTGGTCATTACCGCTAAGACACAATAGGAAATCCCTTAACCCATAAATTTTTAACATTAGAACAAATGAATACAACTGAACATATGGTTGGAGAGGTAGCTTTTTTCTACATTGACAGCAGATTAAGGAATGCACTGATAATTTATTAGGTAGCAAAGTGCTATTGAGAGTTATTGAGCAAGAAAATAATAAAACAATCAGCACTGCTTTCAGGAAAGTATATAGAATAAAATTAAGTGATAGATATTGACTGGATTATGAGGCTAGAAGACTAATATGTAGTACAGATAAGAAATAGTGAAGGTGGTGAACTAGAGCAGGTGGTGGCAATAGAATCTGAAGGAGGGTATGGATGTGAAAGGCATTTAAAGCTAGAATTTTTAACTTGTAGACATCCAGTTGTTTATCATTTGTGAAATTGGCTAAATATTCAAACATATATCCATAAGCAGAATATTATGCAGCCATTAAATGTTATTCCTCTTTTTATGCATTAATATGTAAAGGTTTCCATAACACATTGCTGAAGAAAATTTAAAGCTAAAAAAACATTAATTGTATTATCTAATTTATATAAAATATTGTTTATGTGGGTATGAATGTGTACATATATGTATACAATTATTGATATATTCCTTGGAAAATGTCAAACAAAATTTGTCCTTCCCTTTTAAATTACTTGAATTTTTCTACAGTAGCATATATTGTCTTTGTTATCAGAAAACACCAAGTCATTTTCATTTTTGGAGCAAGAATACCTTTAACTGTAACAGTGTGAAAATTACTATAGGCATGTAAGTACATATTCATGGGATATTGGTAGGCTGAGGAGAAGTAAGTCAGGATAGAAAACTTCCACCTGAGCAGATCTTATAAGAATGAATAAGAGGCCATGAGGCAGAATTTGAAGAATGTGTTCCAGATAGAAGCTTTGCAAAAAGAAGGCTAACGGAAACATACCATTCTCTGGGATCTTAAAGTAGAATCTTTACTCTAGAAAATTATTCAATACAATCCTTTAAAGACTATATTAGCTCCCTTAGAACGTCTCAAATAGAATATATTTTATAAAATATCAATTTGTACTGGAACGAAGATGTAGTATAAATCAGGATCCATTTGTGATGGAATTTCAAGGGACACAGAAGAATACTTTTAGCATTTTATATGGTAAGAAGACAAATCTCAGTTCCATTTTCCAGAAATGTCATTTTCTCCATGTTAAGAAACATGTCTACTAGCACTGGGTATTATTTTGAAAGAGTCATATCATTAGGGTATTATCAAACTGGCCATTATGGAAGAAATGGTAGAAACTGCTAAATGAACAAGTAGACTAAGAATCTAGAAATGAAATAACTGGTGATTCCACAATTTAGCTAATTAAAGATGGAAGAGAAAGGAATAAAGACAAAGAAAGTATCACAGTGGTTGGGGAGCTTGCAACCAAGAAAATATACCAGTGATATAATATTGGTATATTTTTGTACTTAGGAATATGAGAAATCTCACTGGAATCAACTTATTAAACCATAGTCAAACTTCTGTTAATAAAGCCTACGTAGCTTTATACAATTTATAAAACGAACCCCTTTGTTTACACATGCATGTAAACAAAGTGGTTCATATTTTATTTTGTTCACTTCCTGCCAATAATGTCATGGCTTTTGTTATTACTATCTCAACACGTCATATGTACATTAGAGTTTTTGTTTGCACATACATATTAATTTTACATATATATTTTATTTATATTATAGGTATTTGCAATTGTTACTTGTTTATCTTGAATTGTTAGAAAGGAGTAGAAATAAGTACAGGGGTTTAAAAAAATAAAGTCTTTCCCAGTTTCCACTCCCTCTCAGTTTCACTGCTGAATTCTACAATAGTTCTAGCCCAAGCAAAAAGCGAATTTGCTTAGAAATGAAGCTCCATACGCTGCCCATTTCAACATCTTTATAGACTTTAAAGCCAGAAATCATATACATCCTGTGATACTTCAATCTCTACATAATTGGTATTTTATTGTAATTATTATCATTTCAAAGTTTTAAACCACACTGTAATTCTCCTGCTCTTATTATAGTTGAATTTAAATAATTATATTTCTTCTCTTTCTTTTCTGCTACTCTAAATTTCATAAGGGCTGGAATCTTGTCTATTTTTTTCTAATACACAGCAAGGACTTAGTAAATGAATAAATTAGAATTAGAGTATTATCATTAATTACCTTAATATTTTCCTACTATATGCCTATCATTGTATTAAGCATTGCTATCTTAAAACCTGGGAAATACAATACCCAATTAGGGTTGTTTATATACATGATAAAATAGAGTGAAATATAAGAAAAGTTTCTGATTCACTAAGAGTGAACTAATTTTTAGACTGTATTTCCTGATCCTATATATGTGACAATAAAAGTATTTTTAGATATCTTAAGGATTGTCTTAAAACTAACCAAAATCAACTTACAAAGAAAAATAATTTAGAAAAGATATTGTGCAACTCTGTGTTTTAAATGAATACATTTTCTTAGCTTTCTAAAGAGTTTGTGAATACTTTCCCTGACTCTTGGAACACATATAATTTTGACAGCGAACTGTGCAACATACTTCACTTTTTGGAAGAAGTGTCATGAAATCAAGTACACAGGGTGCCACAATTCCAAAAGTTGTGGAACTCCATGACTGAGCTTGTGTCCTATTAATATCCCAACAACTGCATGATGAGTAAAAAGGCAAGAAAATGTGATTACAGCAATAAAACTGAATAACTTCTTTCACTAACTTTATTTCCCTAAATTGATTTTTATTTGAGCTCTCTAGTCAAAATTATCACAATAGTCGTTATACTTGTGCTTGACTGCAGAAGTAAGTACTGGGGAATTAATTTTATATAAATGATTATTTCTTAAGACCATAGAGTATTAGCAAAGAGATGCCAAGCTGTTTCTTGAAAGTGTTGGATTAAGTGTTTTCTCGGTCAATCTTTTTGCTTCAGGTGACAGCTCTTAGAAGGCTGTGACTGATTGCATGAAAGGATATTTTATGAAAGGTTGACAAAATCAGCAATTAAAATACCTTAGCTTCTGTAAGATCCTGAATTATCTAAATGAATACAAGGATTAAGTAAGAAATTATCTAATGGTGACATAATAGAATTATCTTGTCATAATCTCTATTTTTACAAACTTATTTGGAATCAGTGTATGTGAGTAAAACCAGCTTAAGTCCTTTCAAAAACAAGAAGTGACCTTGCTACTTCATATGAATGAATGTATGCTGTCTCCTTTAAGGGACTTTCATCAGCTCACATTTCACCTGCAATTGCTCATTATACAGCATATATATTAGGTGGCACACTGGAAGACTGTACAAAGGGGCTTTTGGTGAAGAACAAGGAAGTACAAAGACTTATAGAAATAATGGTACAAGAAAGGATGGATGGTTGGTAGAGAGAACTTAAAATGTGACCATTGCCAAATGGAAATATATATGAAACATCTGACATACGTATTCTGTTTTTTTTTTACTGGATAAAATTGTGATTAAAAAAATCATTGAATAAGGACACCAAGCAACTCAAAGATAATGACAAAGATATCAAGGCAGAAGAAAACTTTCCTCTACCATCCTAGAGTCTTCTGGTTGGTCTAAGAATTAAATTGACATGAGACAGATTAACAGGAGAAAATCAAATTTAATTTCTAAAAATGGGAACCCTACATACCTGAGAGGGGCAGAGCTGACACACATATGAGAGGTTTAGAGACAGAAAGGTAAAATGAGGTATATATGCCATCCTGAGGTATGAAATGAGGTAGGGGTGTGGAGGCTGTAAGGACACAAGGATCATTCTCAGGACAATAAAAAGAGCAGATGTGGGTTAATTAGATCTTTGCCCTGTCATACAGATAGGGCCATTTAGATAAAATTTAGCTCTGTTAATAACTCTTTTCTGGAAAAAATCTCCTATTTACATTATTCTAGGTAGATTAGGGAGGGGCAGTAGTTTCTCCTGAGCCTGCGGGATCTTAACTGCCTTTAACTCAAAATAATTCACATACCAAAATAGTACAACTTGGGGAGGTCTGTACTGAACCACTACAAACACATGAATACTGAAATCATTCAGGTCGACGTGTAAATTTCCAAGACTGAGAGATTTACTAAAGCCTTCAATAGGTAATAGTGTGGGGGCATGCCTGGGGTAATGATTTGGTAGTATACAGTATTTCAAGGCTAATGAAAAATGTGAGCAAAATGTTTAACACACTTAAAGAATTTTGAATTTTGTAATGAACAATGTCATCTTAGACATCTTGCTACATATAGTTTGGGTACAATTTTTATTTTGGTACCTTTCACCCATAGTAATTTTCAACTCTGATCATATTTGTATATTACTTCAATCATACAATACTTTTGTAAAGAAATTTCTAGAACCAGAACATAGAGAACCAACCCATTTTAATGGAAGATACTAAGAGCTCAACTTAGTTTTCAAAAAAATATTGATTTTTTGTACACCTATTTCCTTGCCAGTCTCAAATTGGTTATTGCTAAGGACATTAAAGGACTTTGGCAGAGAAAGCAAAAAGCACAGCAGTGTGAGAAATTGGAGGATACAAAATAAGTGACAATGATTCTTAAAAACCACAGGGTCCTTTGATAAAACAAATTCAATGTAAGAAGCAAAACGTTAGCATCCCTTATTTTTAGCAAGTCCCTTGATAGATAACAAAAACCTTTAACATGTCAGTCTATGCCAAAGAAAAAACATTCTAAAATCTATACTTTTATTTTGCAACAAAAAATAGTCCTGTTTAGTCAAAGGGAAACTATGAAAGAACTGTCCCCTGACAATAGTCCTCTTTAGGGAGCAAAAACTAAAAGGGAATGGGTGAGAGAGAGAGACACTAAGAGAGGTGTGTTTGTGTGTGTGTGTGTACTTGTGCACATACCTGTGCATGCATTCTTTAGTGAGATTGACTTGATAAGGCACAGAGAGAAGACTAAAAACGGTTTAGTTATAAAAGAAACAATTAAAAAAACAACATTGCTCAAAACCTATTGGTAAAATTGTAGGATAACATTATATCATAGAGACTAAAAATACAAATCAAACAAAAATGAAGAAAAAGGAGAGGCTGAGATTGAGTTAATAAAAGGATCCCAGCCTTCAATTTAATTAAAAGGTAGACCTCTGGTTTGTTGAGAATTTATATGCTCTACTCTACCCAAAATGCCATATTTTGATAAGAAATGTGCAGATAAGGATTTCCATGCAGTACGATATAGGGCAAGTCTCTGTTAGCATATTTATCTTATGTGCCTATTTCAAGAAGAGTTTCCTTTCTTTTCTTTTTCTTTCTTCCTTCTTTCTTTCTTTCTTTCTTTCTTTCTTTCTTTCTTTCTTTCTTTCTTTCTTTCTTTCTTTCTTTCTTTCTTTCTTTCTTTTCTTTCATCACACCTGCAGCATACGAAAATTCCCAGGCTAGGGACTGAATCAGAGCTGCAGCTGCCAGCCTACACCACAGCCACAGCAATGCCACATCTGAGTCACATCTGTGACCTATGCTCTAGCTTGTGACAACGCCAGATCCTTAACCCAATAAGCAAGGCCAGGGATCATACCCGCATCCTCATAGATACTAGTCAGATTATTAACCTGCTGAGCCACAAGGGGAACTGCAAAAAAGGTTTTCATTATTAACCAATAGGTAAATCTGATGTTTTACATTTTGGCTATGGCAAGAAAAGTTTAGGAAAGGATGATTTGGTGAGGGCAGGTATGTAATAATGTTCTGAAAACAAAGGAAGAGTAGTAAGATTGCTAGATAAAATAGAGATCACCCAGTTAAATATGAATTTCAAATAAACAAATACTATTGCACACAACATACTAATGCTAAAATATTATTCATTGTTTACCTGAAATTCAAATTTAACTAGGTGTTCCGTATTTTTTATTTGCTAAATCTGGCATCCTAACCATGGGATGAGGTAAATGAAGGAACTTAATTAATTAGAAATATGAGAGGGCAGTAATGATTTTCAGCATGGGATGGCCCCAATTAAAGAGAAGTGGCATGGGCTGACTCATTTTATCCACATAAAAATCAGTTACAATGGACAGAGACTCATATTTAATAGTGTAATTTTACATTTATTCATGCCAATTACATGATACATTTACTCTGGCAATGATACAGTTCATACAATCATATGGTACATTAATCATACAGTATTCATGACCTTAATGGATATTTTTATCAAAAATTAATTCTATAATAAAGTTTAGTTTTGAGAGCCAAGATACTATGCCAGACTAAATGGAAATTGGCAGCCTCTATTTATATCATATAGTTTGGATGATATTACAGACATTTTTTTTATCAATATCTGTTCTCTTTGCTAAATTTGACACTATTAATTGCCTCCAGAACTTTACTGAAATACCTCGTATCTCCAGCCAAGCTTGCTCTCTTCCCAGGCAGATTTAATTAGGTAGTATATCCTAAGATTGTCAAATGTATAACTTATAAAAATATTCTTCTACTTTCAGCCTTCACATTTCATAATTATAACATATTTTAATTTAAAAAAATCCCCATATACCTTTCTTCCTAAAGTATTGATGCTGGAAGGACATCCAGATTTTCATTCTCTATTTTGCATTTATATTGCTGAATTTCCCTGATTTTTCTGATTGTATACCTTGAACTTTCAATTATGAAGTAAGTTTCTTATGTCATTAACCATCTTTTCCTTGAATTATTTAAAACCAACATAAGCTGTTAGTGCTTTACTTCTCTTACTATAGATAAAACTGTAATCAGGTGGTTGACTTTCATTTTACATGAGGAAAAAATATATTAGATTATTTATATGTAATTGGCTGTCTACAGGAACGTGAATGGACTTAGCCACTTTCATAACAGTATATGACTATAATAATTTGTGTTCTTGGTTTAATGACAGAGGGCCAGATTTATTGAAAGATCCACCATCCTAGCCCACTCCAGTCCCCTTGGCTCACTAAAAAATGTCCTCTTAGGTAAACAGTAGGAAACCGTTATTGAATACCCACCCAGCTTCTGCCCTCAACTATGGAAAAATCATAAATTAGAGGCAAAGAGAAAACATTAAAAACATTTCAGGATACTTTATTCTAGTTAGCTCATTCTATAAAATATAAAAACTGGTCTTTGTATCATTATGTAGGTTTATAGAACTAAAACTTTAAATGTCATTGTACCTGATATGTGTCATTAGGCTAATGAAAGCAGCACTTCTCAAAAATGTAATGTGCTTAGGAATTACCTGGAGATCTTGTTAAATATCAGGAAGTGAAATTTTTTAGTGGCCTGGGACAAAACCTGAGATTCTAAATTTCTAATCTTCTGGGTGATATGGCTGGTCCACAGACCACACTTGAAATAGCAAGGTTCTAGAGGCACTGTTGTCTGATAGAAAAACAGTGCAAGCCTACGTGTAATTTAAAATTTTCTAGTAGCTACAGTGAAAAATAGTAAAAAAGAAACAGTTGTGATTAATCTTATTAATATATTTTGTTTAACCCAATATATCTAAAATATTTCATAATATAAACTACATAAATATTAATAAGATATTTTAATTTCCTTTAACATTCATATTAAAGTCTTCAAAATCCACTTTGTATTTTACGCTCACAGCATATCTCAATTTTGATTTGCCACATTTCAAGTATTCAATAGCCACATGTGGTTAGTAGCTACTATATTGGATAGCACAGATCTAAACTATTAGATGGCAATATGTTGTCTTCTTCAATAAGAGAGGCCTCTCAGCTCCCAAAATTTTATTACATTGATGGGAAGAAATTCATCCTTATGTGCCAATTGAAACCACAGTCACTTTTTATCTTATTTTAACATTGACTATTTTTTTCAGTTTCTCATGGATCTAGAAAAATGTTTACTACCTTTTAATTAAAAAAAATCACTTAATGTGTTTAAATAAGAATAAGATATAATCTAATTCTTAGTATATTTCAAACACTTTCGTAAGTACTCTATTTATCTATCTATCTATCTATCTATCTTAACTAATATAATTGTATCAGTAACCTTTTAAGGTAGATATTATGTTTATCAACTTCATTTTAAAGTTGAGGAAAGTGAGGCAAGGAGAGGTAGAGTAACTTTCTTGAAATTACACACACAGTTAAGTGGCAGTTTCAAACCACAACCATCTGTTTAAGGGTTCTTGAATTTGACTATTAAATTTGTTTACATATCTGGAGAAAATATTCTGTTCATTTAATGAGGTGCAATACCATTTGATGGGTACATTTGCATGTTGGGAAAATGCTACATTAAGTAGACAAATATTTTAATGCAGAAAGTTGGAAATTACACAAATATCATACTTGCATACTATTTTTATGTGGAACCTACTTCCATTTGTCTTAGATAATTCTTTTCTAAAGATTTAACATTGTTATTAAAATAAAATTCCTGCTCAAGATATTTGACTAAATAGTCTCCACATTTTCACTTGTTTTGATTCAGATTATAGCCTGCCACAGTCCAGTCAAGTTGTTAGTGGTGAAAAAAAATATATCTGAATCAAGATAGTGATATAGGATGTTTCAGGCTTCAGTCACCCTCCTGCAAAGACCAACTAGCAACTATCCATAGACAAGATACCACTATGAAAATTACAGAACTCGGGGATGAGGCTGAACTCTTCACTCTGCCTCAGACCATAGAAAACAAGAAGAAATGCATTAGAAGGGTAAAATTAATAGCTACACTCTGACCATATCACTTCTCTTTCAGGCAGGCAGGCAGAGTGAAATATTGAGAGGGTCCACTTGGGTTTATGGTTCCTCCAGTGGGAAAAGAGAGCCCAAGGTAGCCATCCAGCTCTGCTATAATTGTGCATTTCTTCCTGGGAGACCCACATGTTTCAACTCACAGGGATTGTGGGGACAGTATGTGTGGTTTGATCACTGGAGATCAGTGTGTGTGGTGGAGAAGTGGGGAAGGGCTTATAGCAATCAATTCTTGGATCTTGACAGACTGAGTTCCTCCATGGAACTCAAGTAGAGAGCCTAACCAATAGCTCTACTCATCTGTGGATCCACAGCAGCCATTCCATCTGGCCAGGGAGCTTGGTGAGTAGCTCTGCTATATTGGGTCCCTAATAGTCATTGGGTCCATTTGGAGCCCCACTCAGGAAGAGAAGCAAATTCACAGCTCTAACTAAATACTGAATATAGCCCCCCACCGACTAGGAGGCCTTTGCAGAAAATCCAGGCAAACATGGAACATATTCTATAGCCATACTTGGGCAGGGAGCCAACCCAGCAGTCCCATACAACTGTTCTCAGGCAGCAGCATCCCCACCTTTACCTCAGAGCTCAGGTAGTAGCCTTGCTCTAATAGAGGCACTGATACCAAGACCCACCTGCCCAAAGACTCTATCAGCTAACCTGCTAAGAATCCCAAGTTGGGCTTAATCATGAAGGGCTATCTCTGCCAAAGCAAAACTGTGAAGTCTGGAATTGGAGACAGCTTACTCAAATGCCCAGATATCAAGGCAAGGAGTCAAGGATTATAAAGAATCAAGTAAATAAGATACTGCCAAAGGACACTAAAAAATCACCAATAACTGACCCCAAAGAAATGTAAATCTATGAATTATCTGTTAAAGAACTCAGAATAATTCTTTTAAAGAAGTTAATTGAACTATAGAACACAAAGACAGATAATTAAATGAAATTAGGGAAGCAATATGTAAACAAAATAAGATCAACATATAAATAGAAACCATAAAAAAGAAAAATCTTAAGAGTTATAGAATGTAATGTCTGAGGAATTCGAGAGAGCATTGATAACAGACTCAACCAAGCAGAAGAAAGAATCAATGAATTAGAACAAAGGTCATTTGAAACTATCCAGTCAGAGGAGAAAAAAAGAAATTAGAATATAAAAGTATGAAAAAAGCTACAATATACACATTATGGGACTCTCAGAGGGAGAAGAGAAAGAGAAAGGAACATGAAGCAACCTAAGTGTCCATCAGTGGTTGAATAAAGAAAATGTGGTCTGCATACACACATACATAAAATTGAATACTATTCAGACAAAAATGTGAAGGAAATAACTAATAGTTAATTCTTTGAAAGGATAAACAAAATTGACAAATCTTTAGCTAGACTAATCATGAAAAATAGAAGACCACAGTAAATAACATTATACATAAAAAAGGGGACATTACAACTGTGCCACAGAAACGCAAAGGATCCTAAGTTACTGCTATGAGCAATTATATAGCAATAAACTGGTCCACCTAGAAGAAATGGAAAATATTTAGAAATACACAAAGTACCGAGACTGAATCATGGGGAAAAAAAAAATTGAACAGACCCCACAAAAAGTAAGGAAATCGGATTGGCCATCAAAAACCTCCATGACAGGGAGAGATGTTCTCACAAGTAAATTTTACCAAAAATTGAAGATTAATTAATGCCAATCTTTTGAAAATTGTTCTTAGTAGTTGAAGAGGAGGTAATAACACTAAACTCATATTATGAGGCCAGCATTATCCTGATACCATAGCCAGATAGGAGCCCTATAAGAAAAAAAAATCTTCAGGCCAATATCCTTGATGAATATAGAAGCAAATATTCTCTACAAAATACCAGCAAGCCAAATGCAGCAGCGCATTAAAAGGATTATACACCATGATCAAGTGGGATTCTTCCATGGAATGTGAGGCTGTTTCAACATATGCAAATCAAAAATGTGATTCTGTCACATTAATATAATGAAAGAAAAAGTTGTATGATCATTTCATTAGATACAGAAAAAGTATTTAATAATATTCAACATTAATTTAAGATAAAACATCATAACAAATTGGTTACAGAAGTGTTGCTCAACATAATGAAGGCCATATATAATAAGCCCACAGCTAACGTTATACTCAGTGGTGAAAATTGAAAGCTTTTCCTTTAAGATCAGGAACAAGACAAGAGTTCCCACTCTCACTATTCCTATTCGACATAATACTGAAAACTTTAGCCAGAGCAATCAGGAAAAAACAGAAATAATACACATTCAAATCAAAAAGGAAAAGTAAAATTGTCTCTATTTACAGATGACATATTATGTGTGTGTATGTGTGTGTATATATATATTCCTAAAGACTCTACTTAAAGCTGTCAGATCTAATAAACAAATTCAGTAAAGGTTTATGATACAAAATCAACATGCAAAAATTGGTAGTGTTTCTACACACTAATAGCAAATGATCTGAAAAAGAATGAAAGAAAAAAATCCTCTTTACAACGGCACAAAAATTAAATACTCAGCAATAAATTAAATCAAGGAGTTGAACTCTACACTGAAAACTCTAAGATATTGATGAAAGAAATCGAAAAGGATACAAATAATTGAAATATATTGCATAATCATGGATTAGAAGAAATAATATTGTTTAAATGTTAATACCACCCAAAGCCATCTATAGATTCATTGAAAATTTTTTTTTGTCTTTTTGCCATTTCTTGGGCCGCTCTCGTGGCATATGGAGGTTCGCAGGCTAGGGGTCAAATCAGAGCTGCAGCCACTGGCCTACGCCAGAGCCACAGCAACGTGGGAACCGAGCCTCATCCGCAACCTACACCACAGCTCATGGCAATGCCGGATCGTTAACCCACTGAGCAAGGCCAGGGATCGAACCCGCAACCTCATGGTTCCTAGTCAGATTCTTTAACCACTGGGCCACAACAGGAACTCCCAGATTCATTGAAATTCTTATGAAAATGTCCAATGTAATTTTTTACGGAAATAGAAAACACAATCCTAACATTTGTATGGAAACACAAGGATCCCAATTAACCAAAGCAATATTAAAAAGAACAAACCTGAAGGCATCATACTTTCTGGTATCAAATTATATTACAGAGCTATAGTAAATAAAACAGAATGGAAACAGACACATAGAGAATGGAGCAGAATTTAGAGCACAGAAATAAACTTATGTGTATATGGTAAACTAATATTTGACAGGGAGCCAAGAATATTCAATGGAGAAGAGATAGTCTCTTCAATAAATGGTATGGAGGAAATTGGATATTCACATATAAAATAATCCAACTATACCCCTATCTTACACCACTCACAAAAATTAACTCAAAATGGCTTAAATACTTAAGTAAGACCTGAAACCGCAAATCTTCTAGAATAAAACATTGGAAAAATATCCTTGGTGTAGCTCTTGGCAATGGTTTTTTAGATAAGACATCTAAAACGCAAGCAATAAAAAAATAAAATATAAATAAAAAATTGGGAGTAAATCAAACTAAAAATCTTCTGCACATCAGTAGAAATTATCAACAAAATGAAAAGGCAACCTATGAAATAAGAGAAAGTATTTGCAAACCAGTTATCTGATGAGGTATTAATATCTTACATGAGAAGAAACATGTACAACTCAATAGCAAAACACCAAATAATTTAATTTATAAAAATGAGTAAAGATTTGAATAGACATTCTTCCAGAGAAGATATACAAAGGGCCAACACATACATTAAAAGATGATCATCATTACTAATAATCACATTAATGCAAGTCTCAAAACCACAATGAGATATCACCTCACAGTGGTTAGGGTGGCTCTTATTGAAAAGACAGGAGATAACAAGTGTTGGTGCAAGAATGGAAAAAAGGAACCCTTTGACATTGTTGGTAGAATGTAAAATGATACAGACACTTTAAAAACAGTATGGGGTTGGAAAACAGACTTGTGGCTGCCTGATGGGAGAGGGAGGGAGTGGGAGAGATTGGGAGCTTGGTGTTATCAGACACAACTTAGAATATATTTACAAGGAGATCCTGCTGAGTAGCATTGAGAACTATGTCTAGACTCTCATATTGCAACAGAAGAAAGGGTGGGGGAAAATGTATACATGTAAGGATAACTTGATCCCCTTGCTGTACAGTGGGAAAAAAATAAATTAATAAATAAAAAAATAAATAAAAACAGTATGGGGGTTCCTCAAAAATTAAAAATAGAACTACCACATGATCCAGCATTTCCACTTCTGGTTATATATCTAAAGAAAATGAAATCATTGTGTTGAAGTGGTATCTGCACCCTAATGTTTATTGCATCATTATTTACAGTAGCCAAGACAAAAATACAACCTAAGTGTCCATAGAAGGATGAATGGATAAAGAAAATGTTATATATATATCTTTATAAACATAAACATATCCATATATGCATATATATATGAATATTATTCAGACATTAAAAATGAAGGAAATCTTTGCCACTTGTGACAACCTGAGTGGACCTTGAAGGCATTATGCTAATGAAGTAAGTCAAACAGAGAAAGACAAAGACATATACTGTATGTTTTAATTTTATATGCTGAATCTTAAAAAACCTTCAAAGATACAGAGCAGATTGTTCATTGCCAGAGGTGGAAGGGGGTTCGGAAAGTGGGTGAGTATCATTAAAATGTGCAAACTTCTATTAAAATATAAATAATATCTGGGGGTGTAATATATAGCACAATGTCTATAATTAACATTACTTTATTGTATATTTGAAAGTTGCTGAGAGTAGATCTTAAAGTTCTCATCACAAGAAAAAAAATTGTATTTAGGGTGGTAGATATTAGCTAAACTTGTAGTAATCATTTTGACACACATATGTATATCAAAGCAATATGTTGTACACCTTAAGCTTCTACAATTTACATGTCAATTATATCTCAGTAGAACTGGAGAAAACATCTCTCTATCCCTGTATCTCTGTGTCTCTCTGTTTATGAATGTATGTATGTATTACATATTTTAATTAAACATCTATGCTAAGGGAGGAGGCAGTTGGATTCACCTGCAAATTAAAGACATTTATGGAAAATTTTAGCTAAAATCTGACAACTTTCCCTATAATTTATTTACAAATCCAGATGAAAACCAAATCCTGTAGTGTTACTAGAAAAATCAATATATTCAATCCAGCCAAAATATTTCAGTGTTCATTACTGACAGAAAATATTATTCTAAATGAATCCATATTCTTGTCTATATATTTATGATAAAAACCACTTTATCTCCTCTAAGAAAATCTAGGGTACTGTGAATCACAAAAGCCAATTTTGGCTCAAGTTTAAATGCCATTGTACTGAGAACCTAAGAATTTTAGCAAATATAAATTAAAGCAAAAAAAATGTGTTATCTGTGTTCCTGCCACTAGTATTGTTGTGGAATATTACACGATTCTTAATCTTTAGGGGATATGAATCTCTGGTGAATTACCAATTTCCTGTGAGAATGCTCCAAATTCTTTTTTTTTCCTTGTTTTTCAGGGCCACACCTGCAGCATATGAAAGTTCCCAGGCTAGGGGTCAAATTGGAGCTGCAGCTGACGGCCCACACCACAGCTACAGTAGCACGGGATCCAAGCTGCACCTACGACCTACACCACAGCTCACAGCAAAGTGGGATCCTTAACCCACTTAGTGAGGCCAGGGATCGAATCTGCATCCTCATGGATACTAGTCAGGTTCGTAACCCGCTGAGCAACAATGGGAACTCCAAGAATCCTTCAAATTCTTGATAATAAAGGTTACAATGATACCATAGATATGTACTGATTAGAGGTAGTATATTTGAGTATATTGCACTGAAAATGTGGCCTACACTTTAATTCTAACTCCACAGTGCAGTGACTGTGATCTTGAATGAGTTTTTCTTCCCATTCTTGACATCCATTTATTCATATATAAAAATAAAGCATTTGGAATTAAGTCTAATATTTCTTCAAGCTAAAATTCTTAGACTACTACTAACTTAATATTATAGGAATGAAAAAACATCATAGATAAATTATCTCCTTAATAATGTAAGCTCCTTGAAGACTGGGGCTTTCTTTGTCCTAGCAGTAGTTCCAATGCCTGGAACATCCTCTGAATTAAAAATAACTTTTGGGTTTCTTAGTGAAGTAAATAGTTTTCTCCATAACAAGTTTCAATATATGAATGTGATATAACCTCAATCACTTTAGTTAAATACCAAAACCCTGACCCACTATGTCTTTCCCTCAATCTCTGACATCAACCTTGAGAAAACCTGGGGTTAATCTGAACACTATTTTCAGAATTAATGATCTGGAATACAAGTAACTAGCAAATATTTCTAGAGTTCTTACCAGGAGATAGAATGTAGTATAACTTCTATGCGACTGACTTAGTTTTAGGAACCCTACAGAAATGTTCACTATGATACATAGGCAAAGTCCAAAAGGATGAGTGGTGTTAACAAAACCAAGAAGGAAAGGTGCAGTTGAAATGTGTTGTGGTAGAGGGAACTGCATACTAAACTATTGTTTATTGTTTTTACTGAATTACAATCTTAGTTGTTTGCTTGTTGTTTGTTTTTTAGCTCCTAGTTAAAACCAGCAGTAAAAAGACACAAATGGTTGTGCTTTGCTTTGAGTCAGTAAAAACAGTGATGTTAACTTGAGAGGGATTACAAATTTCAGTTTGAGAAATAAGGTAGTTTAATTTTTTAAAGCTTGGTATTTAGCTAATTGCTTATAGTCCAAGGGTATATCATGTTACAGCAGTCTTCCCTAGTCTGTGTTTGATTTCACAGTGGATGTTGACAGAAATTTAATGGCTATTTTACTGGAGTTCTCCAGTTGGTATGATATAATTTTTTTAAGGGCCGCAACATGGCATATGGAGGTTCCTAGGCTAGGGGTTCAATTGGATCTGTAGCCCACGGCCTATGCCAGAGCCACAAGAACACTGAATCTGAGCCACATCTGTGACCTACACCACAGTTCACAGCAATGCCAGATCCGTATCCCACTGAGAGAGGTCAGGGATCGAACCCACAACCTCATGGATGCTAGTCAGGTTCGTAAACTCCTGAGCCATGACGAGAACTCCAAAAATCGATGATGTTTATTTCTAAAATAGTTTCGGATGTTAAAAATAGATTTGGGCTTTTTACTGTGGATATTTTTTGTATTTTTGGATTATTTCATGTGTGTGTGTGTGTGTGTGTGTGTGTGTGTGTATAAAATAGCTAGCATTAAATATCACCAGTATGCTAAGTGAGCTCTAGGATTATGCTGATTATTACTAATTATTTTATAAAGTAAGAAGTATCATTAGATCCATTTTCACAAAAGACAAAATTGAGATTTAGAAAGGTTTATCAGTTTGCTCAAGGTCACATTGCAGGTAAGAATTATAACCAAGATTTAAAGCTAGGACATGTGAATTGAGTTCAAACTATAGTTGTATATTCCACACTGATTTTACGTATATACATAACACATATATATGTACAAATATATCATAGTTACAAATGCTCTATGTATATCTATATTTGTATAGACATGCATATCAATAGGTTGTAGATTGATTGATAGATTAACAGAAGACAGAAAAAATGCATAAATCATTATTATGCATTGAATACCATAGGCTCTGAATACCATAGGCTATTGAAGGAGGACCAAGAGGAAATTTGAATTTTTGGCAGTCATGTCATATCACTAAATGACATAAAACTTTCATGTAAAGACAAGCTTCCCAAATCTGGAAGACTTCTAGTAGTAGAGTTTGTAAAGTTGATTAATAAACTAGTGTTGTTTCTCTGTATTTTACAGCTTCCAAGGGTTTCTTAATTCTTAATTACATCTCCATCCATCAGAAAATCAGCCTCAATTTTGAAAAGAAGACCTTCATTAGGAGTGACTGGAACAGCATTTTATATAGTAATGGTTTACTTAATCAAGTAAATTCTGATTCAGCTGACAAATTCAAAACCAAACTTGCAGAAATTATATTCAAGCTAAATAATTATACTCATTAATATGTGAAACATTTTTATGGATATAAAGACCACATAGACTTAATAACTGATAGATTAAAAAATTAGAATAATGGAACTTAATATCAATTAATGATTGAGGGTTTTTTAAAACTTGTTTTTAGACTTCTGTTAAATAAAAATTAATTTAAATCAAAACTATTTTAATTTAGAACTTAGGAATGATCATTTTTTGAATGTGCATTTCATTTGAAGGTTAAATAAGGACTGGTATATAATCAAGATCTTAATATCCCAAATCAGAAGTTGAGAAAGCCTACTTGAGAGCTGGTTTGGAACCTTTAATATTAATGGGAAAGTGACACCAGAAAATTTAATCTAAAGGTCAGTTATATCTGACAGTCAAATAGAAAAATAATCCAAATTTAGATCCACTTTTCTCATATGAATTTAAATGGTATTATTTATCTAGCACTTTCTGTACCAACATGTCTTGAATTTCATGGATAGTGATTTTTTTTTACCAGTTTATCTTTATAAAGTTCTCCCTCAGTATCACAATATGGGTTTATTATCTTATTACAATTTAGATATCATTCCTTAGCATTATCTTGGTGATTCTTACTATTATTATAGAAGTGTAAATGAGTGTATTCAATTAGCTTTTTCATTTTAAGCTTTTCACCTTTTTAAAAAATTAATTTTTAAAGTCTAGACTGTATTATTTTAATAACTGGTACATCCTCACACATAGAAAGTTCTAAGTTAACAGTAGGTAAACACAAACAAATCTAATTCCTTTCATTTTTGGAAAGAACAAATTTTGTGCACAGGGGTCTGAAACAGAGGAGAGAACTAAAAAGCTACAGATTTGAAAAGCTACAGAAATTCTCTTTAAGGGTTTTCTCACTTTCCTACTATCCCCTAAATCAACCTATATTATTTAAAAAATGAAAATAAGCAATAATAATAACTTCCTGTCACATAAAATGCTAGTATATGCCTATAAATACTCTCAACCCAAATTTCTTCATTTAGAAACCCATCAGTCTCAGAAAGTCAGAGACTTTCAACTCTGAAAAAGTGGAGAGAATGTTACACTCCACTGTATTAAAATATATTTTGAATTGTAACCTTTTTTCTATGATCAGTTACTTGTCTCACTATTCACTTTAAGAGCAAATTTATTCTAGGGCACCGAAGACAGAATTTTTGCACAGCTTAACCCCTATCGGGTATAAATGATGTGAGAACCTGATTAGTTTAATGTTAACAGAATTCTGGTGGTGATTGGAGTGAACCTTTTCAACAGAAGTCTATGTTTAACAGTTCTTACCAACCTAGGTTTTCAACATGCATCAAATTCACAGTGTTTCATGTACCTGCTTTTTATTCTGTCTTTCCTGTTTTTGCTAATTATGGGTCTTTCCTACCAAATATATTGAGTTGTTTTTTATTCTTCCCTATTACAACTATATCCAAATCTTATTAAGGCCTTCTTCTTTAACCTTTGTGATGCCTTATTTTCTTCTATAATCTAGTATTCTTTTGTACAGCTCTCACTGTATACTGAGTGTAAAACTCCTCACCTATAAACCATTGCAATATAACCTACTACTTAGTCTTCCTGCTTCCAAGCTCTTCATTCTCTAAACTACCTTATACTGCTCAGTTCAAGTTTCATCAAATATAGCTGGGACCAAAGCATTCTCCTGTTCACTACCCTTCTCTGTGCCATTCTAGTCATAAATCCTCTGTCGTCCCTCCTCTGAACTCCCATTAAATGTTTTCTCTCTTACACCACACTCAAGACTACATTACTGTGCTTTGTGTACATGCTTTATCTTCTTGCTGCCATGGTTGGAATTCCTACTTATACACAGTAGGAATTTGTTATTTTATTAATATTCTTATTATTGCTTTTTAGAGCCATATCTGCAGCATATGGAAGTACCCAGGCTAGAAGTTACAGCTGCCAGCCTGCACCACAGCTGCAGCAAGGCGGGATCCGAGATCCATCTGCAACCTACACCACAGCTCATGGCAATGCCGGATCCCTGACCCACTGAATGAGGCCAGGGATCAAACCCACATCCTCAAGGATGTTAGTCCTGTTTGTTTCTGTTGCTCCACAACAGGAACTACAGGAATTTGTTAAATATTGTTAAATAGACAAATCTATGGATAAATGTATACTCATCATTACATAGATACATGGTTGTTTTTCCTTTATTTATATAACTTGCTTTATGAACCTACCTTACTCAATAAGAAATATAGATGGTATGATAAGTATATAACAATCTAAAATTAAATCCTTATATAAACAAAGCAGAAAATTATTTATGTGAAGACTTACTAGGACTCCTGAAAATGACTTTATCCAATCCTCATTTCACTTCCTCAAAAAAACCTGAAAAATTCAAACTGTTATGGAAGTCAGCTCTGAAGATTTATTCAGGTACATGAAGAGTGTTTGTTCAATGAACTCAGAACAAAAAGTAACAGATGTCATGTTTTTTGTTTGTTTTGTTTTCCTTATCCCCACATTGACAATATTAACCATTTACATTTGCTGTGCACTTAATTTGATTGTAGGAGACAAATCTTGATTTCTGGCTCCTAGGTAATTGTGTTTCCAATTTTTAAAGTTTCAAGCACCACAATAAATAGATTTACAATTGCACTCAAAATGGCTTAAAGACTTGAACATAAGACAAGATACTATCAAACTCTTGGAAGAGAACATAGCCAAAACATTCTCTGACATCCACCTTACAAATATTTTCTCAGGTCAGTCTCCCAAAGTAACAGAAATAAAAGCAAAAAAAAAAAAAAAAAGACCTAATCAAACTGACAAGCTGTTGCACAGCAAAGGAAACCAACAAGAAAACAAAAAGACAACTTACAGAATGGGGGAAAATAGTTTCAAATGATGCAGCTGACAAGGGCTTAATCTAAAATATACAAGCAGCTTATACATACAACTCAACAGCAAAAAACAAACAAACAAAAAAAAACAAAAAAAAAACAACCCAATGGAAAAATGGGCAAAAGACCTGAAGAGACATTTTTCCAAAGAAGACATACAGGTGGCCAACGAGCACATGAAAAAACGTTCAATATCTCTGATCATTAGAGAAATGTAAATAAAAACTACCATGAGATACCACCTCAAACCAGTCAGGCCATCATTCATGAGTCCACAAACAACAAATGCTGGAGGGGGTGTGGAGAAAAGGGAGCCCTCTTGCACTGTTGGTGGGAATGGAAGCTGGTACAACCACTATGGAAAACAGTATGGAGGTACATTAGAAATCTATATATAGAACTACCATATGACCCAGCAGTCCCACTCTTGGGCATATATCTGGACAAAACTTTCCTTAAAAAAGACACATGCACCTGCTTGTTCATTGCAGCACTATTCACAATTGCCAAAACATGGAAACAACCCAAATGTCCATTGACAGATGATTGGATTAGGAAGATGTGGTAGATATACACAATGGAATACTACTCAGCCATAAAAAAGAACAAAATAATGCCATTTGCAGCAACATGGATGGAACTAGACATTTTCATCCTGAGTGAAATAAGTCAGAAAGAGAAAGACAAATACCATATGATATCACTTATATCTGGAATCTAGTGTAAGGCACAAATGAACCTTTCCACAGAAAAGAAAATCATGGACTTGGAGAATAGACTTGGAGAACAGACTTCCCCCAAGGGGGAATGGGGGAGGGAGTGGGATGGATTGGGTGTTTGGGGTTAATAGATGCCAACTATTGCCTTTGGAATGGATTTGCAATGAGATCCTGCTGTGTAGCAATGGGAACTTATAATGGAGCATGATAATGTGTTAAAAAAGAATGTATACATGTATGTGTAACTGGGTCACCATGTTGTACAGAAGAAAATTGTCATACACTGTAAACCATCTATAATGAAAAAAATAAAAATCATTATATAAAACATTCTAAAAATAAATTTTTAAAAAATTTTTAAAAATTACAAACTTCTAGCTCCAAAATAAATGTCATGTATGTCCTGTACAACATGGTGACTCCAGTTAATCATATTGTATTGTAGAATTGAAAATTGCTAAGAGAGTAGATATAAAAATTTTTAATACAAGAACAAAATAATTTTAACTATGTGTAGTAATGGATGTTAGCTACATTCATTGAAGTAATCATTTCCCCAAATTTACAAAATGAAATCATTATATTGTACATCTGAAGCTACTGTAATATTGTCAATTATATCTCAATAAATTTCCTATTTAAAATTAAAAAAACAATTGCACTAATGTAAATACCTTAAATGCTACTCAAAAATACTCTTTTTTGGAATTCCAGTTGTGTCTCAGAGGAAGTGAACCTGACATCCACGAGGATGTAGGTTGGATCCCCGGCCCTGCTCAGTTGGTTAAGGATCTGGTGTTGCTTTGAGCTGTGGTGTAGGTGGTAGACATGGCTCAGATTCTCCATTGCTATGGCTGTGGTGTATGCTGGCAGCTGTAGCTCCAATTCAATCCCTAGCCTAGAAGCTTCCATATTCCATGGGTGCAGCCCTAAAAAAAAAAAAATTCTTTTTGAGTAAAGTGTCCAATAGTTTTCTGAGTTAATTTATTTCCCAGAGACTAGAGCATTATAATGGGGAGCTATGTATTAAGAGAATCCTTATGAATAGATATTGTCCTCAATTTCAAATGTCCTTAATTGAAGCATGAAGTTCAAAATATTAATGAATCCCTTGAAATTGTATGTAGACTTGTGCCTATCTGTGCTCCTCCATCTCAGTTTAGGAAAAAACTTCATAATTTCTATCACATTTTCAAAGGGTTATATGACCTATACATTGTTTCTTTTTTAATTTAATTTTTACGTTATATTGAGGTATAGTGGATTTATTATGTTGCATTAATTTCAGGCCTACAGCAAAAGTGATTCATTTACACACACACACACATATATATAAACACACATTCTTTTTCAGATTCTTTTCCCATGTAGGTTATTGCAAAGTACTGAGTAGAGTTCCCTGTGCTATAGAGTAGTTGATTATCTATTGTATATATAGTGGTATATATATGTTAATCCCAAATTCATAATTGTTATGAATTTTCTTCAAATAAAGAAAGTTTGAAATTTTGGTTCTGAGGACCAATTCAGGAAAGTAAGAGACTTTGCAGACTATAAATATGTATGTCTCCACCAGCATGTAGTGAGTTAAAAATGAATACTAAACAAATAATTTAATAATTATCTCAAACCTCTGTTCAACATGGAAGTACTGTGATTCAGTCTGCTCTCATTATGTGTGATTCATTTATTCCATATCTATCTTGACATGCATATCCTTTATTAGTCACTGAGATATTCATAGAATAAGAAGGAGAAAGGTAAATTGTGCATTTCCTTCAATGATTCTATAAAATGTACCCACACTTAAGACCTTCTTTTCCCACTTTTTGAACTCTAAAATTGACTGTTTAATTCAGTGTTTAATACCATAAAACCTGTTTCTTCGGAAGGAAAATTAAACAGAGATTTTTTAAGTGACCTAATATTAGAGTGAACGGAAGAAACATTTTCTTTTTCATTATACTCTCCTGCATTTCTTAGGAGAACCTATATATCAGTCTATGTGCATTTGTTCTTATGAGAGCCTATAGGGATATTGCTAATGAATAACTCCTCAGTAATCAATGTCTAAGATATCTTGGTGCAAGAAAAAACTTAAGTGACTCTCATTATATAGGGTATCTATAGCCAAATAATCTTGGAAGTATTTGCTAAATTGAAATAAAGAAAAACAAGGTCACTCTTACAAATTTTCTCTCTGGATTTAAAAGTAATGCTACAGACTTATACTAGCATATTAATGTCAAAACTAAGGTAAAGAGAAGCACTGCCAATCAAGTTTTCTCATATACTTTGCCTCCTCTAAAGGAATCTATTATTTACCATTAAGGTTTGGCATTTAATCATTAAAAATGCAATTTTACTAGTGTTTCTGTGCTTTGCTCATTCTATATTTCATAATGAAAATTATTTTTCTTTTCCTAAACCTTTTTTTCCTATCGTCAATTCAA
This sequence comes from Phacochoerus africanus, assembly GCF_016906955.1. Taxonomy (NCBI): domain Eukaryota; kingdom Metazoa; phylum Chordata; class Mammalia; order Artiodactyla; family Suidae; genus Phacochoerus; species Phacochoerus africanus. The sequence goes on along the minus strand of NC_062560.1, from coordinate 108,683,761 downwards.
GATTCATCTTCTCCAGGCCATAAAAAAAGTATTTTCTTCTTAAGACCCCCATACCGCTTATAAACATGCAACATTATACTATAAATAATATCTATTTTCTACAATAACTTTACATATTATTTTATTTTGGAATTCTATATATATTTAGCAATCTCCATCTATATGCTAGAAACTACCTTAAAAATTGGTGGTATAGCAGGATGCAAAATAGTATACTCACTCTTACTGTACACACATTCTAGAGAAATTAGATAAAAATATAGTCAAGAAAATCCTCTCTGAGAGGTAGTATTTGAGAAGAGATCTATAAGGTGTAGTGAAATAAACCTTATTGTTATCTAAGGGAATACAACTCTAGTTTTGACTTAAAGAAAAACACACAGTGTGAGAATTGTGAGTTTAAGTTTTATTCAAGGTCTTACTAAGGCCTAGAGCCTGAAAGATGGCCACTCAGCTCTGAGGAAACTTCTCTGAAGAGGTAGGGAAGAAGCTAGTTTATTTATGACTTTTGGCTAGGAAATACACACATTAAAGCATAGATTTTGGTAAAAGATTACTGCTAATCACAAAGAATAGCTATCTCAAGTTAATGATTTTGGTGCTTTTCTATGTATGAGAAGCTGAATCTGGAGTCATTGAAATTATTCCTGAGATATGCATCCAACTATTCATGGGGCCTGCTTGTCCAAAGCACAGAGTGCATCATCCTGTTTTTCATCCTGAATTCCTCTCAAGGTGCACTGTCCATCAGCAATTGCAGTGGATTATGACTAAACCTTTGTAGAATTAGGTGGTGAGCAGTGATCCTATTTTTTTCTGCCTCTTCAGCATCATGTGACTATCTTCAGTCTATCATTTCTACTTGCCATTTACCCATCATTTAGTCAAATTCAACTGCTTCCAAATTTCACTCTCCTCTCCTGTACAACTCTAAGTCTACCTTCCCCCCAAAATTTCCACATGTAATGTACTGATATTAAAAAAAATAGTCAATCATTTATCATTCTAATGCATTTCCACTAAAATACCAGGTGCTTCTAATGGATAGTTTAGGTCCTTAAACTACTTTACTTCTCTACTATTTTTAGAACTAGTGACCACTTCATCCTTCTTGAAACATTATCTCATTTGAAGGTATTAGAATGACCAGCAGAGAGATTATGTAGATCAAGACCAAGCAGAGTACCCTGAGGAAAACTAATATCTCAAAATTTAAAAGAGAAAGAAGAGTTTGTATTTCTGTACACCCCCAGAGGCAAAAGTTCTCAAAAGACTTAATCTTTACATGCTGTTTCCAGTTATTCCTTTCTTCTTAAAATTTTTTTCATTTGTGCTTTTCCCCATTCCCCTATCAAAATGTTCCTTGCTTAAGAACACCAATGACTTCACGATACCAAATTCAGTTTTCAATTCTCAATTCTCTTCCTAATTGACTTAATAGCCATATTTGACACAGTTGATTACTCCTTACACACTGATATACTTTCTTCAGTTGGTTTCCAGGGAACCACATTACTGGTTTTTCTCCCTGCCCTGGTTGTTTCTTCTCAGCCTCCTTTCCTGATAATCTTCTGTTCTCCCTGACTTCTTATTACTGATATTCTTTGTACATATCAGACAAAAGGAACGCTAATTGAAAAAAAAAAAACGTGAAGCAGGAGTGTGCCTGGCACACTCAAGGACAGAAAGGATGCCAATATGACTATAGTTGAATAAGTAAATTGTCCAACAGTGAAACAGGAGGTCAGAGATGTAGAAAGAGACAGAAATAGCAGTGTAATTTAAGCCTATGTATGTCTTTGGGGTATTACTATAAACACGGTGGGAAGCCAATTAAATTTTGAGAAGAAAATTCCTATGATGTAAAATACCTTTAAAAATTATAACTTTGGTGACTGGGTAACAAACAGATTACAAGCATAGTTATCATAGGTAATGGAAACAATAACGGTTTAGAGAGAATGAGAGAAGTACTTCTAGATTGGGGAGTAAGGATCTCTGAATATCCATTCCTCCATAAAAGCAATTAAAACACTGCAAATATTGTCAAAATCAACTTTTACAAAACTCTGGACATTACCCAGTGGTTTGTAGCCACCCAAGGAGCATTTATTTAAGAAGAATGGACAAATCTTGGTAAGACCAGTGAAGTATGTAGAATTTTACCTTGGTCTAATACTCTCTCCACCAGAGCCTCTGTAACCTTGTAATGGTTCCAAAATCACAGAAAAAACCAACAGCCTAGAAGCTCCTGGAAAAGGCAGAACAGGTCTGGAACTAGTCATAAAGTCTCATTCTCAGAATTGTTATTAATTGACCAGTGAAGGAGCTCTCTGGAAACAATAAATCAAAGACATTGTCTTTGTTCTACCTGACTTGGAGTTCACTAAGCATGAAAAGCCTTTTCTCTAGGAGCATTTGAGGAAATAATTAGTTGCAGTTGTTTACTATTTCAGCTATCTGAGGCAGCAATACCCACCGAGTACACAAGACAGTCCAAAAACTTAAACGGAAAATCTGAAGTATCCTTACAGATCTTAAAAAGAAATGACATATATGTGGGAATATAGAAAGTGAAATGTATGTTCATGTCTACTATGTACATACCTAGAAGAAAACTAAGAAGACCTTCATTTCTTCTTACTAACTTTGAGGATGTGAGAAAGCTGGAAGTCAAGGGGAATTGTACATTGCTGGAGGATAGACAACAAGGTTCACCACACATGGAAATTCACTCAGCAAAAGCTGGGAAACATTCATCCAAGGTAATTAAGAAAAACTTTGTCTGTGAGTCTGTTTCTGTTCTGTAGATAGGTTCATTTGTGCCATAATTTAGTACTCACATATAAGTGATATCATATTTTATTTGTCTTTCTCCTTCTGACTTACTTCATTTAGTATGAGAATCTATAGTTCCACACATGTTGCTGCAAATGGCATTATTTAATTCTTTTAATGGCTGAGTAGTATCACATTGTACATATAAACTACAACTTCTTAATCATTCATCTGTCAATGGACATTTAGGTTTTTTTCCATGTCTTGGCTATTGTGAAGAGTGTTGCAGTGAACATAGGGATGCATATATCTTTTCAAATTATAGTTTTGTCCAAATATTTGCCCAGGGGTGGGATTGCTGGATCATATGATAGTTCTATATTTAGTTTTTGAGGAACCTCCATACTGTTTTTCATAGTGATTGTGCCAATTTACACTCCCACCAACAATGTAGGAGGGAAGACAATATGAGAAAAAGAATGCATATATACAGATATTATATGCATATATATAGATATTATATATATATCAATTTATTGATATCCATATCATATATAGATACCAAATTACCAGCAATGTGGAAGAGAAGATAGTATGAGAAAAAGAATGCATATATATATAGATAATATGAGAAAAAGAATGCATATATATAGATATCATATATATATATATAAATATATATTACTGGGTCACTGCACTGTATAGCAGAAATTGGCACAACATTGTAAATCAACTATACTTTAATAAAAAATAAAAAGAAAACCTTTGTCAAATTATTAGAAAAGCACTAAGATAACAGAGGAGAGACTCATTTTAAGTACATTAAACATATAACACATATTTGATAGAATTAGCACCAGGAAGGAATTAAACAAACAAGAAAGAACAACAGACACTGAGGGGGTGGGGGATATGATTTCCAGTCATCACATTATATTACTAAAAATGTTCAGTGCCCAATAAAAAATTATTAAAAAATTATTAAATTATTAAATATGCAAAGAAACAGAGACATGTTACAGATGTTCAGGAATAAAAAAATAAATTGTTTCTGAAGAATTAAATGTATTGAACTTCCTAGAAAAAGAATAAATCAGCTATTATAAATAAGTTCAAAAAACTAAAGGAAACCATGACTGAAGAAATAAAGTTTGAGAATAACGTCTTTTCAAATACATGCTGTCAATAAAAAGATAGAAATTATAAGAAAAAAACAAATAGAAATATGGGAGTCGAAAGGTACAATCAATGAAAATTTTAAAAAATCTCTAAAGAGTATTTTTTTTTTGGCCATGGTGTGCAGTGGCTTGATGTTTGATCTCAGTTACCAGGACAAGGGTTGAACCCATGCTGCAGCAGTGAAAGTACCAAGTCCTAACCACTAAATGACCAGTGAATTCCTCGAAAATCAATAAAAGTGATAAACAGTGGATTTGATCTAAGAAGAGAAAGAATCAGCAAGATTAAAGGTAGGTATATTCAAATTATATAGTCTTAGAAACTTAATAAAAATGAATTAAAGAAAAATGAAACCTCAGTGACATATGGAGCATAATCAGAAAGATCAACATGCATAGTGGGATACCTGGAGGGTGTGGGGGGAGGGAGAGGAGACAGACAGACAGACAGACAGAGACAGAGAGACAGAGAGAGAGAGAGAGAGGAAAATTACTTGAAAAACAAATGGTCAAAATCTTTCCAAATGGGATGAAAAACATTAGTTTACCTATCTATGAAGTTAAATTTTGAAGCATGATAAACCAAACAGATTCACACCCAGTTACATTATAATTAGATTCCCAAAAGACAGACAGAAAATTCAGAACAGTAAAAAATGAGGGCTTGTGATATAGAAGTGATCCTCAATAATATTAATGGTGGATTTATCATAAAAAAATAAATGAAGGCCAGAAAACAGTGGGATCACATATTCAAAAAGTTGAAAGAAAACAATGTTAATCAAGAATTCTATATGCAGCAATACAAAATTTCAAAAATTAAAGAAAAAGTAAGGCATTTTCAGAGAAATATCAACAGAGAATTTGGTGCCCCTATGTCTATGCTGTGAGAAACACCACACAGAATTCTTCAGGATGAAATAAAAGGACACTAGAGAGTACCTAAATTCTCTAAACTAAGGTTTACCAGCAAAGGTAACAATGCAAAAAAAAAAAAGAATAAACACATTTTTTGTTTGTAACTTATTTCTTCTCATATCATTTAAAAGATTGCTGTAGAAGGGTATCATTTTTAAAGTGTCTTGATAATGCTATATAAAAGTGTTATTTGTATATTAATAGTAAGACGAAGGAGGGGAAGGGCATGAAGTTATATAGGTGAGAAATTTTAGAATGTTGCTGAAATTAAGTGGAGGATTAATCCAAAATTTATAATTATAAAATAATGTCTGTATATTTACATTTTATTGAGGTATACTTGAATTGTAATATTATGTTAATTTCATGTGTAAAATATAGTGATTCAAAATTATTATATATTTTATTCCATTCAGTTACTATAAAATATTGGCTCTATTCCCTGTGCTGTACAATATGTCCTTGTAACTTATTTGTTTTATATATAGTAGTTTGTACCTACTAATTTTCCCTTCCTGTCTTCCCTCTCTTCACTGGTAACCACAGTTTTGTTCTCTATATCTGAGTGGGTTTGTTTTCTTATATTTACTACTTTGTTTTATTTTTTAGATTCTACATATAAGTGATAGCACATAGTATTTGTCTTACTCTGACTTATTTCACTATGCATAATGCCCTTCAGGTATAGCCATGTTTTTGCAAATGGCAAAATGTTATTCTTTTTATAGCTGTATAGTATTTCATTGGGTGTGTGTGTATATACACACCCAATGGAATACTATATATATTATTTTTAATGGCTGAATATATATATTATAATATATATTATATATATGAGGGTACATTAGATAGATATATGATATTTTCTTTCTCTATTAATCTGTCTATAGGTATTTAAGTTGCTTCCATACCTTGGCTATTATAAATTATGATGCTATGAAAACTGGGGGACATGTATTTTTTGAATTAGCATTTTTGCTTTCTTCAGATATACACACAAGTGAAATTGCTGGATCATGTGGTAGTTCGTTTTTAGTATTTTGTCAAACCTCCTTAAAATTTTATACAGCAGCTGCACCAATTTACATTGCAACCAGCAGTATGCAAGGGTTCCCCTTACTCCACATCCTTACTAACATTTGTTATTTGCAATATTTTTGAGCATACCAATTCTGACAGGTGTGAGGTGATATCTCAGTGTTTTAATTTGCATTTCTCTGATGACTAGCAATGCTGAGCATCTTTTCATGTGCCTATTGGCCATCTCTATGTCTTCTTTTCAGGTTTTCTGCCAACTCTTAAATTGGGAATGGCATGATATATTTAAAGTGATGAAAGGGAAAAAACTACAATCAAGAATACTCTAACCAGCAAGGCTTTCATTAAGATTTAATAGATTGTTCAAAAATTTACAGAAAGCAAAAGCTAAAAGAGTTCAGCACCACCAAACCAGCTTTAAAGAAATGTTATTTCCCCAACACATTTTTTTTCCCACTGTACAGCATGGGGACCTGAAATAACAATAAAAAAAAGAGGAATGTTAAATGGTGGAGTTCTCATTGTGGTGCAGTGGAAATGAATCTGTCTAGGAACCACGAGGTTGTGGGTTTAATCCCTGGCCTTGCTCAGTGGGTTAAGGATCTGGCATTTCTGTGAGCTGTGGTGTAGGTCACAGACATGGCTGGGATCTTGAGTTGCTCTGGCTCCGGCATAGGCCAGCAGTTACAGCTCTGATTAGGCCCCTAGCCTGGGAACTTCCATATGCCACAGGTGCCGCCCTAAAAAGGACAAAAAAGACAAAAAAAATAATTGCAAACTCTGAACAATTATTTTAAAAAATAAATAAATAATGGTGCCAAAAATTAACAACAGCAGAAAGATTCTTTCAGGAGTAAAAATCAGGTGGGGTGGGGAAGAAATGTTAAATGGACCACTCTAAGTGAAAAACAAAAAGCCACAACTAGAATCATAAAAATTACAAAAAGCAAAACCTCATCTGTAATATCAGATTGTTATGATCATTATACAACTACAGATGTGATAAATTCACTTGAGTAATAAAAAGTCAAATATACAGTAAAAGTAGCATATCATCCATACACAAAGCTAGAAGGAAGGTTAAAATACAAAAGTAGTAAATATATATCCACAATAAGCAATTAAGTCCCCCCCAAATCAAACAGATATAAAGCATGATGTCAAAAAGAGTAATTGTGAAGAGAGTAGAGTAAAAATGCAGGGTTGTTAAAATGCATTTGAAATTAGGAGAACAGCAACCTAAAACAACAAAGACTGTTACAGGAGACAAAGAAAGACACAACATACTGATGTAAAGGAATGATTCCAAAAGGAAGGTATCACCGTTACAAATACATATACACCCAACATAGAACCACCAAAATATATAAAACAAATATCCACATACCTAAAGGGAGAAATTGACATTAACACGATAATTATAGGAGACTTTAATATCCCATTTACATCAATGGACAGATCATCCAGAAACACTGGTTTAAAAAATCACACATTAGACTATATATATATACATATATATATATATATATATATATATACATATATATATATATATATATACATACATATATATATATATATATATATATAGAGAGAGAGAGAGAGAGAGAGAGAGAGAGAGGACATTCCATCCAAAAGCAGCAGAATATGCATTCTTTATATCTACACATGGAACATTCTCCAGGATAGGTCACATGCCAGACCACGAAACAAGCCTCATTTAATTTAAGGAAATTGAAATAAGGATCATTCTCAACCACAATGCATGAGACTAAAAATAAATTACAAGAAAAAAAAACCTGCAAAATCACAAACACATGGATGCTAAGCAATATGTTACTAAACAACCAATGGATCACTGAAAAAAAATAAGAAAAAATAAAAACCACCTGAAGACAAATGATAAAGAAAACACAATGTTCCAAAATCTATGGGATGCAGCAAAAGCAGTTCTATGAGAAAATTTACCGTAAAGCAAGCTTACCTCAGGAAACAAGAAAAATCTCAACCTAACATTATACAACAAGGAAGTAGAAAAAGAAGAACACAAGAGTGCTTAATATAACTAAACATCAGGGAAATGCAAATTAAAACCACAGTGAAATATCATCTCACACTTGTTATAATGACATTGAAAAGATAAGAGGTAACAAATGCCATGAAATGTGGAGAAAAGGGAACACTTGTGCCTTTTTTATGAGATTATAAATTGGTAGAGGAACTATGTAAAACCGTAAGATGTTTTGGGAAATTTCTCCAAAGAAATCTGTAAGTTATTGATAGTAAAAAGTAAACCCTAAGTCCATAATGTACTAAGTCATTAAAGGTGAATCCAGTCTTTATTCCTTGAAATTTAGAGTTCTTTATTAGAACAGATTAACAACTTATAGATTTTTATTGAGTTGCAAAATACTACATTGTGGACAAATGTGAAATGATGCCTCAGATACAAAAGAGAACAATTACACCTAAGGAACTGTGCGCCATCTCCCTGGTCAACCTGATGTAGCAATGATGAGATGTTTATTTTCCACTGCCACTAGGAACAGAAGTTTATGGAACCAGGAACAAGAGCCTGAATTGTTCCCACAGTACAATGTTCCAAGAGAGCTAATTGTAGCACACCTAGATACATTATTCCTGAGAGCTGATGTTTCATGTTTCAAGACAGACCAGAAATCAGACACCTACTGATTCCCTCCAGGAAAAAATGGAACTGTTAGAGGCAATAGCACTTAAGAAGAGCTAGGTAGCCACATAATCTATCAGATTCCTGAATCCCAGTGAACATTTTCCTGCAAAGTATATGTCAGGTCCTTTATTTACTCTTTCCTACTATACTACATGAACATAGTCCCACTAGTGTCCTCTAGAATATGACAATTTCTATGGTGAAAAAAGTTACATTTGCATTTAAAATTGAGTTTTAAATTTGTGAAGCTTTATCTTAGTGTATAAATTTCTTTTTTTCTTTCTCCTTTTTTTTTAATTGATGTTAACCCAATACATTTTTTTCCCTACTGCATAGCATGGTGACGCAGTTACACATACATGTATACATTCTTTTTTAACACATTATCATGCTCCATTATAAGTTCCCATTGCTACACAGCAGGATCTCATTGCAAATCCATTCCAAAGGCAATAGTTGGCATCTATTAACCCCAAACACCCAATCCATCCCATTGCCTCCCTCACTCCCCTTTGGCAATGAAAAGTCTGTTCTCCAAGTCCATGATTTTCTTTTCTGTGGAAAGGTTCATTTGTGCCTTACACTAGATTCCAGATATAAGTGATATCATATGGTATTTGTCTTTCTCTTTCTGACTTATTTCACTCAGGATGAAAATGTCTAGTTCCATCCATGTTGCTGCAAATGGCATTATTTTGTTCTTTTTTATGGCTGAGTAGTATTCCATTGTGTATATCTACCACATCTTCCTAATCCAATCATCTGTCAATGGACATTTGGGTTGTTTCCATGTCTCCAGGTCTGGCCTATTGTGAATAGTGCTCCAATGAACATGCAGGTGCCTATGTCTTTTTTAAGGAAACTTTTGTCCGAATATATGCCCAAGAGTGGGGATGCTGGGTCATATGGTAGTTCTATGTATAGATTGCTAAGGTACTTCCATACTGTTCTCCATAGTGGTTATACCAGCTTCCATTCCCACCAACAGGGCAGGAGGGTTCCCTCTTTTCCGCATCCCCTTCCAGCATTTGTTATTTGTGGACTTATGAATGATGGCCATTCTGGCTGGTGTGAGGTGGTATCTCATGGTAGTTTTGATTTGCATTTCTCTAATAATCAGGGATGTTGAGCATTGTTTCATGTGCTTATTGGCTATCTGTGCATCTTCCTTGGAGAAATGTCACTTCTGGTCTTTTGCCCACCTTTCCATTGGGTTGTTGGCTTTTTTGCTATTGAGTTGTATAAGTTGTTTGTATATTCTAGAGATTAAGGCCTTGTCAGTTGCATCATTTGAAAATATTTTCTCCCATTCTGTAGGTTGTCTTTTTGGTTTCTTTTTGGTTTCCTTTGCTGTGCAAAAGCTTGTCCATTTGATGAGGTCCCATTGGTTTATTTTTGCTTTTATTTCTGTTGCTTTGGGAGACTGACTGGAGAAAACATTTCTAAGCCTGATGTCAGAGAATGTTTTGCCTATGTTCTCTTCCAGGAGTTGGATGGTGTGTTGTCTTATATTTAAGTCTTTCAGCCATTTTGAGGTTATTTTTGTGCATGGTGTGAGGGTGTGTTCTAGTTTCACTGATTTGCATGTAGCTGTCCAGGTTTCCCAGCAATGCTTGCTGAACAGACTGTCTTTTTCCCATTTTATGTTTTTGCCTCCTTTGTCAAAGATTAATTGACCATAGGTGTCTGAGTTAATTTCTGGGTTCTCTACTCTGTTCCATTGGTCTGTCTGGCTGTTTTGGTACCAGTACCACACTGTCTTGATGACTGTGGCTTTGAAATATTGCCTGAAGTCTATGAGAGAGATGCCTCCTGCTTGGTTTTTGTTTCTCAGGATTGCTTTGGCGATTCTGGGTCTTTTATGGTTCCATATAAATGTTTGGATTGTTTGTTCTAGTTCTGTGAAAAATGTCATGGGTCATTTGATGTGTATCACATTGAATCTGTAGATTGCTTTGGGTAGTATGGCCATTTTTACAAAGCCATTTACAACAAACCAACAGCAAATATAATACTCAATGGAGAAAATCTGAAAGCCTTCCCACTAAAATCTGGAACAATACAAGGATGCACACTCTCACCACTGTTACTCAACATAATATTGGAAGACCTACCCACAGCAATCAGACAAACAAAAAAAATAAAAGGCATCCAAATAGGAAGAGAAGAGATAAAACTGTCACTGTATGCAGATGACATGATACGATTCATAGAAAACCCTAAGGATTCAACCCCAAAACTACTTAAACTGATCAACAAATTCAGCAAATTAGCAGGATATAAGATTAACATACAGAAATCAGTCACATTTCTGTATACAAACAATGAAATATTAGAAAATACAAAACAATATACCTTTTAAAATTGCACCACAAAGAATCAAATACCTGGGAATGCACCTAACCATGTAGGTAAAAGACTTATATGCCTAGAACTTTAAAACATTAAACAAGGAAAATAAAGAAGATGTATAGAAATGGAAAGATATCCCTTGCTCCTGGGTTGGAAAAATTAATATTGTAAATTTCTTTTTAATTCAGTACAGTAAATAATGTGAATATAAGATTCAATATAGGAAATTTTAAAAAGAAGGAATATTCCTAGCTTATTATGAACAAAATTCAAAACAATTCAGCTACTTGTCAAGGTCTTGAAAATAGCCTTGGAAGTCATCTTAGACAGCATCTATGAAGTCTTTATAAAAAGCTAAAATAGGCAATTGTCTTTCAAAAGAAAGCACTCACAACAATGTGTGTGTATTGGAATATCTAAATATTTTAAAAATGCTAAAGTCCACAAAGAGAGCTCTTTAAGTTATCATTATTTGGAAGGTTTGGGCTAACTCAATTCTAGAAAGACCACTAAGCAAATTTACATGGGGAGCCATCAGGAAATTATCAAAACATAGCTCTCTATACTGGACTAACACCTTACACACTGAACCTGGATCAGAGATTCAAGAAAATTTGCAGATATGCACAGTCAATTCCACAAGCTATCTCTTTCTTTGCCTTTGAGTCTTGGACAATTATTACATTTGAGTAAGAATTATAAAGCAATTTACTCAAAGTATTTGAAAGTTAGGAATGTTAATTATTAATAATTCTATGTCCCTATGCTAAGAATATTTTGTTAGAGGATACCAGCTCAAGGAAAGGAAACAAAAAGTGAAATTTGAGATATAGAGAACAGAGTTGTGTTTGCCAAAGTGAAAGGAGGTTGGTAGGGGGAAGGATTTGGAATTTGGGATTAGTAGATGCAAACTGGTATATACAGAATGGATAAACAACAATGCCCTACTGTAGCACAGGAAACTATATTCAATATCCTGTAATAAACCATATGGAAAAGAGTATATATACATATATATATCTGTATCACTTTGCCATACAGCAGAAATTAACACAATATTGTAAATCAATAAAATAAATTTTTCAAAAGTGAATTCTGAGATTATACCCCATGTTATCTACACAATTATAAAGAATAACTAATGCCATTTTAAAATTAAATATTCATTTAAACATTTTTAGTTTGAGCTCTTGAATCCTTATATATTTAATCTGCAAATTAGCTACCTATGGCACAGGTTAAAAAGCTTTATCTTTTAAATAGGCCATGTTAGCTCTCATAAAAAAATACTTTGTTTTGGAACATGAGTCATATGAATTAGCAATTTAAAAAGAAACGACCAGGATATATATGTAATTATATATGTATATGTATACAAAATCCTTTAGTTTTATTTATTTAGGGGCTCTATGTGTCTCATAAAAATTAAATGAATTATATTTTATATTTTCTAAAAAATAAAGTCACTCAAAGTCTCATTTTTCTTGATTTTTACAATTTTTTAAATCAAAATAGTTATTTTTGACAAATGGATATAATTCCAGCTGATCAGTTTAGTCTGTAGAACACTATTTCCAGACTGATGTTGACCCTAGTAATCGAAGAAACTCTTACTTGACTTGATTAGAACATTTTGTTTTCATAAACCTCATCTTAGAAAGATGAATACTGTATTTTCTTTAAAATAAGTGATTATAAAATTACATTAAAATATTTGTTAAACTTTATAATTTGGGTCATTTTAAGTGTCCTTTAATTTATTCTTAAGTACAATTAAAGATCACTCTTTCTCAAAGTTTTCATTCTTTTATCCTTTTAATATGACTTCCTGCTGCACAGATTACTCATTTTACAATTTGGTGTCATCTTGACCCCGACAGCAAATAGATTTAATTTTAACTACTAACTTCCATAGATAGGTGATGGCTACTTGAGGTCTTATATTCAGAATGATTGTGAAGTCATAGAAATAGCATTATGATCAACTAACAATATCTTCCATGGCCAAATAGAGGAATCGCTTTGTGTATATACAGGTCTTGGCATGACTTATTCTTATTGATCAGATGGCAAGGGTAGAGATGATAATTCATATCTTGATATCATTCATGGTACCTGACATATAGAAGACATTCAACAAACACTCAAATAACATTCTTCCATTCACAAATCAACATTCTCTGCAAAATCAGTCTCTTATCAGTTCCTCTTTTTATTCAAAATCTAGAAAAATATGTAGGAAGGATCAGTTTCTTCTATTTTAAGCCTGTGTTGTTTGATTATATCCAGAAGCAATGCAAATGTAACAAATATTCTTGCATTTGAAATTTCAAATTACAAATTAATAAAGGCTTAATATTATTGCACCTATTTTAAAAAGTAACCATCAAGTCCCTAAAGGAATAATAATAATGATAATAATACATTAAAAGCTTATTATATGCCAGCCATTGTTTATAAGTGCTATAAAAATAAACGCATTAATTTCTCACACATAGCTATGAAGTAAGTCGTATCAATATACCTACAGAGATATTAAATGAGTTGCCCAAGGTCATATAGTTAGCAAGTGGCATAGTACTCATGGTTTTGTGTTTATAAGCTCTTTGTTAACTTAATTAGATAGGAAGAAAAATAAGGGGAAAAAAGCAGTGATGTACCAAGGTGGAAGGGACCATGGGAGCAGTCAGCCATGATCAGAGGAGTACTTTGTCACTGATAATGTTTAGAAATGTTGGCATATGGTTACAATAAAAGCAGACTGATTTAGTCTGTTTGATTGTTTCTAAATTCTCTTTAAGTGGAGCATCTTCTTACTGGCTACATCTGTGGCAGACTAGCCTCATCCACCCTGTGCCCTACATTTGCTTTGGCCCAACCTTGAAAAAAAAGTGAAGGTTAAAATGACTAACACTGGTACATGTTCTCCTGATTATACTGGGTCCAGAGCAGCTTGTTCACTGGGCTGAGAAAAGTAATTCTAATGGATAAGTAGAAAAACAAACACCAGACTATGAGCCTGGTGGGCCTGTTTTGAGCTCTGAGCCAAGGAAGTTTGTATACTATTTTACCAAACCGGGAAGATTACGGCAAAAGGCATCTTGGAATCAGCTATCACTCTCTCACAAATTCCTTCAATCCCAATCAAGATTGGATTAATATTGCCCTGAAGCAAAAATATTTCAAGAAGTAATCTCCCAACAAATAAAAAATGCTTTATCATGTTCCATCATAAGTGACTAGCCATAGTTCCCAGTGCTATAGAGCAGGATCTCATTGCTTATCCATTCCAAAGGCAAAGGTTTACATCTATTAATCCTAAATCCTCAGTCCATCCCACTCCCTTCCACTCTCCCTTGGCAACCACAAGTCTGTTCTCCATGTCCATGGTTTTCTTTTCTGTGGAAAAGTTCATTTGTGCCACATACTAGATTCCAGATATAAGTGATATAGTATTTGTCTTTCTCTTTCTGACTTACTTCACGCAGTATGAGAGTCTCTAGTTCCATCCATATTGTTGCAAATGGCATTATTTTGTTCTTTTTTAAGGCTGAGTAATATTCCATTGTGTATATATACATCTTCTTATAATGTGAGAAAAATGAATATATACATGTATGTGTAAATGGGTCACCTTGCTGTATAGTAGAAAATAGAACACTGTAAACCAGCTATAATGGAAAAAATAAAAATCATTACAAATAAAAATAAGTAATAAACATAAATAATAAAAATACATCTATTTAACAAATAAAACTAAATCATAATATAATAAAATGCTTTAATGTTAAATCCTTCAGGAAGTAAATGCACAAAAAGAAGAAAGGACAAGATCATACGGAAGTAGTTCAATCAGTTTGAAACACAATAGAAAAATAAACCCCTATTTTTTTATATATTTGTTGGCAACAAAGAAGAGAAAAGTCAGGAAACTAAAGTTACAAGCACTAGCAGAGGATTTCCTCACCTTGTGAGCATAAGTATACCTATTTTTTTATGACTCTATCCTTTGCAAGCCCCCAAGGAGAGTGGATCTCGGCTTCTCTGATGTGGGCTAGGACTTTAAAAACAATCCAGTATTTCTTTTTGAGGGTTCATCTGTGATTGTGTTGCTGGGGAATAAAATGATGTTTGGCAAATTTTTTTTTGTTTTGATTTTTAGGGCCACGCCCGCGGCATATGGAGGTTCCCAGGCTAGGGGTCCAATTGGACCTACAACTTCAGCCTATTCCACAGCCACAGCAATGCAGGATCCAAGCCATGTCTGCAACCTACACCACAGCTCACAGCAATGCCAGATTCATAACTGACTAAGCAAGGCCAAGGATCAAACCCGCAACCTCATGGTTCCTAGTCAGATTTGTTTCCGCTGCATCACAACAGGTATTCCTTATTTAGCAAATTAATTTGTTCTCAATATTCCCAGTTAACCACATCTCTACCTCCAGATGTACATATCACATATTGATTAAAGAAACTGAGAGCTTCAATGCATGCGAGATATATATATGGTAATACAAAGATGAATAAGAATCAGTGTCTGACCTTAATCACAGAAAATAGCCATTGAAATATATTTAAATAATGACACCAGATGTCTAAAAATTCTGCAGCCATTTGAGGCTGTCCTCTGTTTTAATCTTCAACTAATTATAATGAAAGAATCTATCCTGGGTTACCACAGAAAGTCTAGTCCCTTTTTATAAGAACTACCAAGCATTCCCAGAATATGCTTATATTCTTCTTATGGTTGATTTCACTTCTCATTTTTAATATCTTCTCTAGGTTTCTATGCAATTCATCTATGACCATCTTAGTTCCTCACACTCCTAAAGTTGCTTGCCTTAGCCTGTTTTCTCCAAATTGTCTTTATCCCTAGGGAAATGTAGCTCAGATACCTCTATTTACCAAAGCATTGCTGACTCTAGGCTATAGTAGTTAATAAACATCATTGAAAACATGAGAATACCAAAAGAAAATAAAGAAGGAAAAAAAACTGTAAACTGAATATCTAGTACCAGTATTTTAAAAAATCTGTCTTGGCCTTTCACAGGATCTACTACCCACTGTCCATTTTCTTTGTTGGTTCTCATCTTGTTGAGTCATAATTTCTAGAGCTCACTCAACTCTCTTCCTCTCATCCTCACTGCTTCTATCATTTCAAACTCATAGGCATTCTTCTCATCCCTGTTTTAGAGCCCAAATCTCCCTATTTCCTTCAATCCAGAAAAGGCTAAAAGTCAATCAACCTAAGAAACATCACTCTCATTTCTCACCATTATAGTAAAGCCTTTTACTTCACATTTCATGGCCTAAGGTGTAATCAAATGTTACAATTTCAATCAAAATCCTTAAATATTATAAAAATTTAATAAAACTGAAAAATTCTTTATTGGACCTTTCCTTCCAGATGTCTCTATTAACAGAAAGCATTTTGGCTCCAGCCACACAGGATGCCTGGCCCTGATACAGATGAATGTATCACATAGCTCTTCATTCTTTTTCTTTCTTCTTTCCTTCCTTTCCTTTCTTCCTTCCTTCCCTATTCTTTTCTTTTCAAAATCCCCAGAAGTTGGGACTTTTTTTTCCTTTTTTAAATACCACTTTCAAGATTTCTATGCAAGAATCATCACTTCCATAAAAAGCTAAAATGGGTATCTATACCATTTTAATTGAGAAACTCTGGAAAAGGAGTTCCCTTCTACTATACCAAAAAGTCATTCCACATATGGATGTTATCCTATTAAAATGTTTAAATGAAAATCATCTTTTAATCACATGCATTTAGCATCATTCATTTTGAAGCATACATACATTTCCACAAGGCTGAGGAAAGGGAATGTGGGATAAGAAAATTCTCATTCATTTGTAATTCATACCTTTGCCCTCATCTGTCCCAATAATCTACATTTGGTCCTCAAAAACTATGTCAGGGACCACAAACTCAAACGCCTGCAAGGAACAAGAACGTAATGGAGTGAAATGAGCTGGGAAGGCTGTTTGGAAAATTAGACTGCTTACCTCATCTAAAGAGAGTAAGTGCACTTCACTTTGGCTGATTGCTGACATCTAGAAATGTGAGGTCATTATTTTTCAATCTTTGAAATTTTCAAGAGAGGCTAGAAATTCAAACTTGTAGTCACTCTCAATTTTTAAACATTGAAACTGTATTAAAATTTATTAGAATACTAATCCTAAGTATTAGTTCCATTATTATTAATGGCAAAGTAATAATACATGTTTATAAGCTGCCACTTTGCTCCCTTTATCAAGTCTATATATGGACCAGCTATCTACTTAGCATGTAGGTATAACGGAAGGCTACTTAGGCTAATTTTTTAAAAAATCTGTTTTCTGAATTCTACATTTACATTGCTTATATTCTTTTCCTTTGAATAAGAAGAAAATATAAAAAGGGGATGTAGTTTTATTTTGTATGACTATATGGAATTAGTTTTTACTTTTAGAAATTCCATCTTAGATTTAGTATGTCTAAGACGTCTAGGAGAAAAATAAGCATGCAATTATTTATCTAGATGCTCCACCTATATGGTGCTTAAAAACATCAGCATGACTGAATGTTCAGTTTTTATCTGCTGTTTGGCATCATGTAATCATAAATATAGTTTGAAAGTTAATGTTCCTTTTGTTATGCCTTTTTGATCATTTTTCCTTGAGAATTCCAAATCTCTTGTATATCTAAGGGATTTATTTTTTTACATTTAAGATCTTTTATTTATTTCATTTTTTCTTATCTTCCACAAAGAGTGCTATCCCATTGTTGCTCATAATTTACTTGATTAAAGCTTATGCTTTACCCTAGAAATAAATCTGCCTTTGCCACAATAACAAAAATTATATTAGATTGAACCATATGAAATTACAATTTTGTAGGTAAAAATTATTTCTTTCTACCAGATTGATGTCAAAATCACTCTGAATTTAAACTCAGCTTTAAAAAAAACTCAACTGTTAGATTTTAAAATATTGCTACAAAAACCTCAATACAATGCATCCTCATTCTTTATTCACAGTGACAATAAAATAAAAATAAAACCTGTTGATTTTCTTTATAATTCCCATCTTTTCAATGTTTTCCATTTTATCTTAGTTGGATGGTCCCAAAGCACCTCAAGTTTAAAATCCTAGAGTTGATTCTTAATTTATTTACTACCCCCCACACTATGATTAAACAAATGCATATGCACAGTGGTGTGTATATGTCTTTCTCCACAGAACATCAAAACAACTTGGGTGCTTATTACACTATGGTCAATTGTGAGATGTATCACTAATAATTCTTTACTAATATGAAAGCACAATTTATAAATTATTTAAATAATATATTTAACTAGATTCACAATTATTCCTATAATGAAATTCTTACAAATTCAGAAATATTTTCTTATATGGAAGAGAAGGGAGATGAAGCTAGAGCTCCTACTCTGGGAGTTGGTATATCTGGGTACATCCATCAGAATGCATTGTTCACTGAATGCCATCCATCAGAGGCTACCAAAGGAAAAATGTTGAGAACTAAAGTGCTATAAATTAACAATACAAGTGCTTCAATCTGCCTTTCATAGCTTTCTGTAACTTGGCTTATTTCAACATATATATTCTTTACATAAAACCTCTCCTTCAGCTGTGCAGGGCTAATTATCCTCCCAAGAATAAGTGATATTCAATACTGCCCCTACTTTGGGTAGAGAAAATATTTTCTTATCATAAGTTCAAACTTTTATTATTTGGTAGTGGTTGCCTAGAGCACTGTTAGAAGTAGGATAGTTGCAATAGGAATGTCATGTGAGAATTCTTCCATCTAAATCCTAGTTTACTAAAATAACCATTCCCTTCTATGTCAAAAAGTAATGCTATTTTGGTCTTATATAGCCTGCAAGTCTTGATTGTCTATCAATATCTGCTTTTAAAAAATAAACTTACTTATTATATACAAGGAATTAATTTTCTTTAGTCCAAGCAATATTTTTCTGTAAAGGTTTTTACATAAGTAAGTTTGTGGTCTTTACTATTAAATATGGAAATCCATTTCCTTGTGTATACTTGACTTTGAGGTAAATAGAAACCTTTATTTTTTAAACAGAGAGGAAAGACAGAACTTTAGCCAAGTAAACCCAAGGGATTATAAATTTCAAATCATCAGGTGATATCATTATGCCTATTTACTTGTATAATTTAGCTTTCCACAAATAAATGTATGAGTAAAGTCAAGCTCTTGATCTTAAATTTTGTATTAAATACATTCTCTCTGAAATGTGCTGTCGAGTCAGAAAAGTTTAGTGCAGTTTTCCTTAAAAAGTAAAATAATAAGTATACTTTCATATGTGGCTACTTTGAAAATAATATTATTAGTGAAAACACCTTTAAACACCTGAATTGAGGTCTTTTTTGTTTGTTTGTTTTCTTTTCTAGGGCTTCACCTACAGCATATGGAAGTTCCCAGGCTAGGGGTCTAATCAGAGCTGTAGCTGCCGGCCTACAACACAGCCACAGCAATGCAGGATCCAAGCTATGTCTGCAACCTACACCACAGCTCAGGGCAACACAGGATCCTTAACCCACTAAGCAAAGGCAGGGTTTGAACCCACAACCTCATAGTTCCTAGTCAGATCTGTTAACCTCTGAGCCATGATGGGAACTCCAAGGTCATTTTTTTTTGTCTTTTGTTGTTTTTATTGTTGTTGTTGTTGTTGTTGTTGCTATTTCTTGGGCCGCTCCCGCGGCATATGGAGGTTCCCAGGCTAGGGGTTGAATTGGAGCTGTAGCCACCGGCCTACGCCAGAGCCACAGCAACGCGGGATCCGAGCCACGTCTGCAACCTACACCACAGCTCACGGCAACGCCGGATCGTTAACCCACTGAGCAAGGGCAGGGACCGAACCCGCAACCTCATGGTTCCTAGTCGGATTCGTTAACCACTGCGCCACGATGGGAACTCCTTCAAGGTCATTTTTATTAAAAGCTGTCCAACTTAACCTCTGGTCAAAAGCAAAGAATGGTACTTTTTAAAGTTGTCCCTTTTTATTGTGATTTTTATATTGCCAATATAGTGAATACTAATGCTGATGAGCTCCAATTTGTGCTACTGGATGAGACCAAATAAGTTTGGCTTAATTTGTGTTTAAAAGGCAGCACTGCTGTCCATCCTAGCATTGCTGATAAAGGAGTGGTTTGTATTTTCCTCCTATAACTGAGTTTGATGGAAGCATTTTCCAAGTGAATACTGTAATCAAAGATGATTTATGGGAATGAGTCTCTAGTAATCATTTCTGGCAGGTACAGTATAGCACTTGAGCTGTTTCCTTTTTTTTTTTTTAATTTGACATTGCATTTATGTTTGACCATTTTCATCTGGGAAGAAGTGATGGAGTGGCACAAGAGTTTTTTGAAGATGGTAGAAACAATAACTTTCAGTATTGCCTCATTATGGAGAGAAAGTTCTAGTTATAGCCATTGATCCTTTTATATCTAGGGGAAACTTGAAAAACTGTTTTACATAACCCTAAGGTGTTTTTAGTAGAAATGGCTGCTATAACAAAGTGTTTTCAGTGCCCTGGATTCTCCTATTTTTAAATTTGCTTGGGATTTCATCTTCTCTACAACATTCTCTTCCAGTAATTTTTCCTTTTTTAACTGTATTTGCTTGATATTAACTAATTAGCTATTAATAACTAGGTAAAGTGAATCCTTACTTATTGCTGCCTCTTGCACCATCTTCTGTAGTGTTTCTGTAGTTGGGTACAAAGCTATACTCATGACATTACAATAAAAATAAAGTTCTAATTTATGTTATCCTACCATTCTTTATATCTAATTCCATGTTCAACCACACTTTCTTAATACATTTTTTTCTAGTTGGGTAGACAAGTTCTGATATTTAATGATAAAGATTAAGCACAGAACTAATGTCTGAAAATACAAATTTCAGCCTTTTTTCTAGGAATTATTTTTCTAGATTATACATATATAATTATTTGTTGAACCCCTTTGTATTATTTCTGACCTCAAGAACATAATTCATTTAAAGAAGGAGAAGCTGAATCAGATATATGGTCATAATTTTTCAGTTTTTTTGTTTACTTGTGATAATATGCAAAAGATAACACTAAATTCAAATCTGAGTGGAAAATTATTTCAAGGAATAGCTATTATTTGTTCTTTTCTTGGATCATGATTTTGTGTTCATATCAAGGCAAAGGGGAGAAAAGATTAAGAAATTTTGTCATCATTAAGATGGCTCAAGCTTTAAAAATCACATCAGAATATTTAGTGAACTTAAAGATTCCAATAAACTAGTTTTTTGAGTCAACTCTCTATTAGGAAGCTTATTTACATATTTTTGCCTACATGTTGGACTTACAGGGATGGCAAGAAGAATCTTCCAAATCAACATGTTGACATTTAAGACATCTTTAATAGATATTATTTTTGCCCTTATCATAGTAAAGGGAAGGCTAAATGCCTTGGTGGACTAATAATTTGTCTTATAACATATTAATGCTTATACTCAACTATTTATTGAACAGTCAATGTGGACATTTGCTTTATCTAAGAACTGGATTGAAAAGACTCATATGACATTGTTAGGAGCTTATGGTTCATTGGAGAATTCAAATATATAAACAATTCATTATAATACATTGGGAGGAGTGGGGAGAATTTCCAGAACTAGGTAGCATTAAACAATAGGGAGGAAGACTTTAAATGTGAGAAAACAATTAAGAAACAACTGAAAGAGAGTTGAAGGCCTAATCCTTGGCAGTAGAGATAATTCAACATAACAAGCTATTTATGAGTTAGAATTGACAATTCTCAGTAAATTATTGCATGTGGAGGGTGAGAAAGAGCTAACTATAAAGGACAATTCCAAGATTTTTAGCTATATAAAATGGCTCAATGACAGTATCGTTAACCATGGTATGGTTGACAGGAAGTAGAACTACTTTCAGGAGATTGAAGAGTAAATGTATTTTTTGGAATGGCCTACCAGACAATCACCTGGATGAGTAATGCAGATAGAGAAAGTATAACAGAAAAAAAAGTTTGAAGAGGATGAGAATGCCCAGAAAAATTTGGTCAGTGATAAAAAAAGAATGATTAGATGAAATCTTAAGGACCGCCAGTGTTTGAAATGTGGAAAGAAGAGAAATTCAGCAAAGGAAACTAAGATATAGTCCCAGGATAGAGGAACCAGGAGGAAAAAAAGTGTATAAATTAGAAAGAAGAGGGTGTTCATGTGGTCATAAGGGTCATCAGGGTCTAATGCCACAAATGAGAAATAAAATATAAATATGTTAAAAGCAGGCCATTAATGAAAATTTATCCACTTCAGTAGAATAGAAGATAGAAGATATAATATTGGTTTAAAATGTTTGGGCAATATAAAAAACTAAAAAAATTTTAAAATATTTAAGCAAGTGTGTCACATAAACTGAGTTTCTTGCATAAAAGTCATAGAATTGCTAAAACAAATAACTTGAAGATCCCCAAAAAATAAGTGAAAAATGAGATGGGGGAGTTCCCGTCATGGCACAGTGGAAACGAATCTGACTAGGAACCATGAGGTAGTGTGTTCGATCTCTGGCCTCGCTCAGTGGGTTAAGGATCCAGTGTTGCCATGAACTGTGGTGTAGGTCGTAGATGTGGCTCAGATCTGGCATTGCTGTGGCTCTGGCATAGGCTGGCAGCTGTAGCTCTGATTAGACCCCTAGCCTGGGAACCTCCATATGCTGTGGGTTAGGCCCTAAAAAGACAAAAAATTAAAAAAGAGAGAGAGATCTGATGCTATCCAAAAGTTTAACAAGAAAGGAAAACTTGTAAGCTGAGTAGTAATCAAGAAATATAGATTATAAACTGGTGAGGTACAAACATTATTATATGTATTTAAAATATATATCTATTTATAAATAATACTGTCCCCTTAATCTTTTATAGTAT
The DNA here is from genome assembly GCF_016906955.1 of Phacochoerus africanus. Classification (NCBI taxonomy): domain Eukaryota; kingdom Metazoa; phylum Chordata; class Mammalia; order Artiodactyla; family Suidae; genus Phacochoerus; species Phacochoerus africanus. The sequence goes on along the minus strand of NC_062560.1, from coordinate 108,660,847 downwards.
TGTCAAATGACAGTACCAGTATGGATTGCTCCTGACATTGTCAACTGGTACAAAACTTTTAGATATCCATGTGATAATTTCTATGAAAACTACAAAATATTCATATCATTTGACACTCTAACTCAATTTCTTGAAATCTACCTTAAAGGATTTATCCAAAAGGTACCAAAAATATTCATTGAGTTAGTCTTCTGCTAAGTATTTTTAATTTTGGAAAATTGGAAGCTAAATGTTTCAATACAAGTACGTTTTTTTAAGGAGTTCCTGTTGTGGCTCAGCAGTTAACCTACCCAACTAGAATCCATGAGGATGTGGGTTTGATCCCTGGCTTGCTCAGTGGGTAAAGGATCTGGCATTGCCGTGAGCTGTGGTGTAAGTCACAGATGTAGCTCAAATGTGCTATTACTGTATTACTGTGGCTGTGGCATTGGCTGGCAGCTACAGCTCCAATTGGATCCCTTAGCCTGGGAAATTCCATATGCAACAGGTGCAGCCCTAAAAAGGAAAAAAAAAAAAGAAAAGGAAGAAAAAAGTGTGTTCTTTTACATTATGTCTTATCTGATAGACAATTTACCAGAAAGTCATTAAAGATTATGCTCATAAAAATAGCAATAAGGGAGTTCCCATCATGGTGCAGTGGTTAACGAATCTGACTAGGAACCATTAGGTTGCAGGTTCGATCCCTGGCCTTGCTCAGTGGGTTAAGGATCCCGCATTGCCGTGACTGTGGTGTAGGTTGCAGATGCAGCTTAGATCCCACATTGCTGTGGCTCTGGTGCAGGCTGGCAGCTACAGCTCCAATTAGACCCCTAGCCTGGGAACCTCCACATGCCGCAGAAAGCAGCCCTAGAGAAGGCAAAAAGACAAAAAAAAAAGCAATAAGGAGGGGATTTCCTGTCATGGCTCAGTGGAAAAGAATCTGATTAGGAACCATTAGGTTGTGGTTTCGATCCCTGACCTTGCTCCGTGGGTTAAGGATCGATCCCTGCAAGCTGTGGTGCAGGCCAGAGCTACAGCTCCGAGTCTGCCCCTAACCTGGGAACCTCCATATGCCGTGGGTGCTACCCTAAAAAGACCCAAAAAAAAATAGCAATAAGGAAATGCACTTGCTATGATATTAAAGCTAAAAATATACAAAATTGTATTAATAATGATGGAAATCCTGTGAAATTGGATTGTGATGATCATTATACAACTACAGATGTGATAAATTCATTTGAGTAATAAAAACAAACAAACAAAAAAAACCTGTATAGGACAAAAGAAAGAAGAAAGAAGAAAAATAAAGAAGAGAAAAGAGACCTGCACCTCTAGGAGGCAACTGGAAAGAAGAAAAGTTCCTACACCCTGGGAATTTCCCCCACCAGTGAGGAGGTCAACCAGGATAGAAGAGGAACTTTAGAGTATTGGAAAAGAACACAGCAATTGGTGTGAAGCAGTTAAAAGAGAAACAATTCTCCACAAATGGTACACCAATAGTGTGAGACAGAACTAAAATTCTGGCCTTAGAGATCAGACACAAAGTAAGAGCTGGGGCTGGCTACATGGGAAAAAAACAGGTTGGCTGTGTAGAAACAGCATGGAGGGACTAGAGTATAGGGTGACGACATGTGGGGGCATAAGCTGAGGCAACCCAGTTGGGTTTAGAGGCTAGGTGCCATTGTTTGGGAGTGCTGGAACAAAGGGGCAGGATCAACCACTACAGCCTTGTTCCCTGTGCAAGCTCTCAGGCTGAAGGACACTGTCTGCTTCAGCTCTGGAAGCCACTCTGCAGCAGCAGCTGCTTCACAGCAGTTGGGGAACAGCCCCATGCTTAGGGATACAGAGAACTCAGAGCAGGTGGAGTAACTGCCCAGGGGCATAACACAAGCTATGTATCTCCTGTCAGTGGCTCCTGGGCTAGCAGTGCCTGTTCTGTACCAAAAGAGCTATGAGAGGGCTGCTGGCGCAAGTTCCCTGCAGGAGCCACAAACTGCCTGACCAGGAAAAGCACAAGCTCCTCAGCTCCAGCCAGTTGCCCCACAGGGGCTCTTGCTAGTGACACCCATTTCACATCAAAAGAGCCATGAGAGGGCCACTGGCACACTTTCCCTGCAGGAGCCACAGGCTGCCCCACAAGAAAAGCAGAAGTGTCTCGGCTCCTACCAATGGCCCTGGAAGGGCCTGTGCCAGTGGCCTGCATTCTGCCCCAAGGGAGCTGCAGGAGGCCCATTGGTCCACATCTGATTTGTGGCAGCTACAGACAGCATTCCTGTCAGCAGCCAGGCTGGAGGGGGTGTACTGCCAGAAATTCATGTCCAGTGGCTACAAAGAGAGCCTTTTAGCAACAATTAGGGAGCATCCTCCAGCCTTTTGGGCTACAGAGAGAGATTCCTAGAGTGGCCAAATGAGGAGAGTGACTGCAGAATGGTGCCTGCTGCTGCAGCTACAGAGAGCAGTCCCAAGATTCTCCCTGGAAAACGGAGGGACTGCAGGAGCAGCTGCTGACATTGTCAGCTACAGGAAATAGTCCATAGAACTACCTGGTAGTAGGAGGGGTCACAGGAGCCTCTGCTGCTTCTATATGCTACAAAAGCAATCCTGCAAACTGTGAAACACTGCTACCTTCCTCACAGATTCCATTCCTAGCAGCTACCCAGCTCCAGGAGAGGTAGTGTGATACCATTGCTCCTATCACATGTTCTGGGTACATGTGAAGCATTAATACCCCTGAGAACTCCAGAACTGGACATTTGCTTCTGTATCTATATACCTACTGTAAAGGGGGCAATAAACAGAAAGGAAGTCATTATGAGATGACAAAGTAGATTTCAGTCAAAGGAACAAGACAAAAATGCTCAAAAACAACTAAATGAAGAGGAGCTAGGCAATTGACCTGAAAAAATAATTCAGAGTGATGATAACAAAGATTATTCAAGACATTGGAAAAAAATGGAGACACAGATCAAGAAGTTAAAAGAAATATTTGATAAAGAACTAGAGTATTTAAATAGCAAGCAAACTAAGATGAATAGCATAATATCTGAAAAGAAAAATACACTAGAAGTAATCAATAGCAGGATGATGGAGCATGAAGAACAAATAAGTAAGGTGGATGAGAGAGTGGTGGAAATCACTGCCACAGTAAAGAATAAAGAATGAAAAGAACTAAGAAAAGTCTAAGAGACCTCTGGGACAACATTGAATGTATCAACATTCACATCATGGGGGTTCCAGAGGGAGAAGAGATGGAGAAAGGGCCATAGAAAATATTTGAAGAGATTAGAGCCAAAAATTTCCCTAATATGGGAAAAGAAACACTCCCTCAAGTTGAGGAAGCATGGAGAATCCCATACACTATAAACCCAAGGAGAAACACAGCAAAACACATACCAAACTGAAAAAATTAAATACAAAGAACAAATATTAAAGGCCACAAGGGAAAAGCAACAAATAACATACAAGAGAACCCCCATAAGGATAACAACAGATTTTTCAGCAGAAACTCCACAATCAAAAGGGAGTGTCAAGATCTATTTGAGGTGATAAAGAGGAAGCATCTAGAACCAAGAATTCTCTTCCCAGCAAAGCTTTCATTCAGATTTGATGGAAAGATCAAAAGCTTCACAGACAAGCAAAAGCTAAGAGAATTCAGCACCTCCAAACCAGCTCTACAATAACAACTAGAGGAACTTCTCTAAGCAGAAAAGGAAAAGTCACAATTAGAAACAACAGTATTACAAATTAGGAGTTCTTGTCATGGCTCGGTGGTTAATGAACCTGACTAGTAACTATGAGGTTACTACTATTTGATCCCTGGCCTTGTTACAGGTTCGATCCCTGGCCTTGTTCAGTGGGTTAAAGATCCAGCATTGCTGTGAACTGTGGTGTAGGTCAAGATGTGGCTCGGATCCAGTGTTGCGTGGCTGTGGCCAGCAGCTACAACTCCAATTTGACCCCTAGTTTTGGAAACTCCATATGCCGCAGGTGCAGCCCTAAAAAGACAAAAAAAAAAAAAAAAGAAGAAGAAGAAGAAAAAAAGAACATTACAAATAAAAAGCTCACTAGTAAAGGAAAGATAATATAAAACTAGGAAATCACCCATTGACAAATATAATATCAAAACTAGCAAGCGTGAGAAGAGTAGAGCACAACTACAGAACATTGAAAATGCATTTGAAATTAAGAGACCAGCAACCAGAAATGATTCTGCACACATGTAGATAGTTATATAAAAATATAATGGGAATAATAAATCAAAAACTATAAAAGACACACATAAAAAAGAAAAAGCAATCTCAACCATAACATTAAGATGGTGAGCAAATCACAATGGAAGAGAACAAAAGAAGAAAATAAAATAGACCCAAAACAACAGTCCAAAAAATTATTAAAATAGCAATAAGTACATACTTATCCATAATTACATTGAAGGTAAATGGATTAAATGCTTCAACTAAAAGACAAAGAATGGCTGATTGGATACAAAAACAAGACCCACATATATGCTGCTTATAAGACACCCCACTTCATATATAAAGACAAATACAAACTTAAAGTGAGGGGATGGAAGAAAGTATTACATGCAAATGGAAATCACAGAAAAGCTGGAGTAGCAATACTCATATCAGACAAAATATATTTTAAAATACAGGTCACAAGAGCCAAAGGAAGACATTATTAACGATCAAATGATCAATACGAGAAGATATAACAATTATAAATATATATGCACCCAACATAGAAGCAACACAATATATAAGGAAATTGCTAACAGCCATAAAAGGAGAAATTTACATCAACAAAATAATAGTGGGGTACTTTAACTATCCATTTACACCAAAGGACAGATCATCCAGACATACAATCAACAAGGAAACAAAGGCTTTAAATGACACACTAGAACATAGACTTATCTGATATTTATAGAACATTCCATCACAAAGTAGCAGAATATACATTCTTCTCAAGTAAACATGGAACATTCTCCAGGAGAGAACACATCTTGGGCCACAGATCAAGACTTGGCAAATTAAAAAAAATGAAATATTTCAATCGTTTTCTCTGATCACAGTGCTATGAAACTAAAAGTAACTACAAGAAAAAAAACCAAAAAAACCATAAACTCATGGAAACTAAACAACATGCTTCTAAACAGTCAAGAGATCATTGAAGAAATAAAAGAGGAAATCAAAAGATACTCAGAGAAAAATGACAATGAAGATACAATACTCCATACCCTATGGGAAACAGCAAAATCTGTTCTGAGAGGAAAGTTTATAGCAATACAATCTTAGAGAAAAATGACAATGAAGATACAATACTACAAACTCTATGGGAAACAGCAAAATCTGTACTGAGAGGGAAGTTTATAGCAATACAATATTATCTCTGGAAAGAAGAAAAACTCAAATAAACAATCTAACATAACACCCAAAACAATTAGAGAAAGAAGAAAAGACAAAACCCAAAATTATTAGAAGGAAAGAAATCATAAAGAATAGAGCAGAAATTAATGACATAGAGACAAAGAAAACAATAAAGAAGATCAATGAAACAAAAAGCTGCTTCTTTGAAAATATCAACAAAATTGTCACTCCCTACAAATAAAAGTCTAGGACCAGATGTCTTCACAGGTGAATTCTACCAAACATATAAAGAGGAACTTATATCAATCCTCCTTAAACTTTTTCAAAAGGTTGAAGAAGGAACACTCCCAAAGACATTCTATGACACCATAATCACCCTAATTCCAAAACCAGACAAAGATACCACCACAAAAGTAAACTATTGGCCAATATCTTTGGTGAATATAGATGCAAAAATTCTCAACAAAATATTAGCCATGCGAATCCAAAAACATATTAAAAAGATCGTACACCACGACCAGGAGGGATTCATCCCAGGTTCTCAAGGATGGTTCAACATACACAAATCAACCAACATCATACACCACATTAACAAAAGAAAAGACAAAAAACACATGATCTTCTCAATAGAGGCAGAAAAAGCATTTGACTAAGTCCAACATCCTCTCATGGTAAAAACTCTCACCAAAGTGTGTATAGAGGGAACATACCTTAACATCAAAGCCATTTATGACAAGCCCAAAGCAAATATAATACTCAATCGAGAAAAACTGAAAGCCTTTCCACTAAAATCTGGAACAAGACAAGGATGCACACTCTCACCACTGTTATTCAACAGAGTATTGGAAGACCTACCCACAGCAATCAGACAAACAAAAGAAATAAAAGGCATCCAAATAGGAAGAGAAGAGGTAAAGCTGTCACTGTATGCAATTGACATGATACTATACATAGAAAACCCTAAGGACTCAACCCAAAAACTACATGAACTAGTCAACAAATTCAGCAAAGTAGCAGGATATAAGATTAACATCCAGAAATCAGTCACATTTCTGTATACAAACAATGAAATCTTAGAAGAGGAAAACAAAAATATAATACATTTTAAAACTGCACAACAAAAAATCAAATACCTGGGAATACACCTGATCAAGGAGGCAAAGGACTTATATGCCAAGAACAATAAAACATTAATTAAGGAAATTAAGGAAGATATAAAGAAATGGAAAGCAATTCCATGCTCCTGGGTTGGAAAAATTAATATTGTAAAAATGGCCAGACTACCCAAAGCAATCTACAAATTCAGTGCAACCCCTATCAAATTACCCATGACATTTTCACAGAACTAGAACAAACAATCCAAACATTTATATGGAACCATAAAAGACCCAGAATCGCCAAAGCAATCCTGAGAAACAAAAACCAAGCAGGAGGCATCTCTCTCATAGACTTCAGGCAATATTTCAAAGCCACAGTCATCAAGACAGTGTGGTACTGGTACCAAAACAGCCAGACAGACCAATGGAACAGAGTAGAGAACCCAGAAATTAACTCAGACACCTATGGTCAATTAATCTTTGACAAAGGAGGCAAAAACATAAAATGGGAAAAAGACAGTCTGTTCAGCAAGCATTGCTGGGAAACCTGGACAGCTACATGCAAATCAATGAAACTAGAACACACCCTCACACCATGCACAAAAATAACCTCAAAATGGCTGAAAGACTTAAATATAAGACAACACACCATCCAACTCCTGGAAGAGAACATAGGCAAAACATTCTCTGACATCAGGCTTAGAAATGTTTTCTCAGGTCAGTCTCCCAAAGCAATAGAATTCAGAGCAAAAATAAACCCATGGGACCTCATCAAACTGAAAAGCTTTTGCACAGCAAAGGAAACCAAAAAGAAACCAAAAAGACAACCTACAGAATGGGAGAAAATATTTTCAAATGATGCAACTGACAAGGCCTTAATCTCAAGAATATACAAACAACTTATACAACTCAATAGCAAAAAAGCCAACAACCCAATGGAAAGGTGGGCAAAAGACCAGAAGTGACATTTCTCCAAGGAAGATGCACAGATAGCCAATAAGCACATGAAACAATGCTCAACATCCCTGATTATTAGAGAAATGCAAATCAAAACTACCATGAGATACCACCTCACACCAGCCAGAATGGCCATCATTCATAAGTCCACAAATAACAAATGCTGGAAGGGGATGCGGAAAAGAGGGAACCCTCCTGCCCTGTTGGTGGGAATGGAAGCTGGTATAACCACTATGGAGAACAGTATGGAAGTACCTTAGCAATCTATACATAGAACTACCATATGACCCAGCATCCCCACTCTTGGGCATATATTCGGACAAAAGTTTCCTTAAAAAAGACATAGGCACCTGCATGTTCATTGAAGCACTATTCACAATAGGCCAGACCTGGAGACATGGAAACAACCCAAATGTCCATTGACAGATGATTGGATTAGGAAGATGTGGTAGATATACACAATGGAATACTACTCAGCCATAAAAAAGAACAAAATAATGCCATTTGCAGCAACATGGATGGAACTAGACATTTTCATCCTGAGTGAAATAAGTCAGAAAGAGAAAGTCAAATAGTGTATGACATCACTTGTATGTGGATTCTAAATTATGGCACCAATTATCTTATCTACAAAATAGAAACAGATCTTGGATATTGATAGCAGACTTGTATTTGCCAGGTGGCAGGGAGAAGGGAAGGGGATGGAAGAGGTGTTTGGGGTTAGTAGATGCAAACTATTTCATTTAGAATGGATGTGCAATAGGGTCCTACTATACAGCACAGGGAACTTAGTACAGTCTTTTGGATTTGAACATGATGGTAGATAGTATGTAGAAAAAAGTATGTGTATATATGGCTTGGAGAAAAAAGTATGTGTATATACGGCTGCGTCAGCTTCACTATATAGCAAAAATTGAATGAACATTGTAAACCAACTACACTTCAATAAAAAATGAAAATATATACTACAAATAATTAACAGAAGATTAGATGATACAGAATATTGTAATTTATCCAATCAGAAAAGCAGAAAGAAAAGAAAATAATGAAGGAGTTTAAGGGAACTTTGGACAGCATTAAGCACACTAATACTCACATTATAGGAGTTCCAGAAGGAAAAGACAGAATGGGGCAGAATACGTATTTGGTGAAATTATGACTGAGAACTTCCCAGTCTTGAAGAAGGAAACATCTCAATCCATGAAACACAGAGCATCCCAAACAAGATGAACCCAAAAGGACACACAATAACACATAGTTAAAATGACAATTCTCAGAGTTCCCTTCATGGTGCAGTGGAAATGACTCTGACTAGGAACCATGAGGTTGTGGCTTTGATCCCTGGCCTCACTCAGTTGGTTAAGGATCTGGCATTGCCGTGAGCTGTGGTGTAGGCCACAGATGTGGCTTGGATCTGGCGTTGCTGTGGCTGTGGCATAGGCCAGCATCTGTAGCTCTGATTTGACCCCTAGCCTAGAAACCTCCATATGCTGCAGGTACAGCCCTAAAAAGACAAAAGGCAATAAAATAAAATAAATAAATTAAAATAAAATAAAATAAAATAAAATAAAATAAAATAATGAACGTTAAAGACAAAATGAGAATTTTTGAGGCAACAAGAGAAAAACAAAGCATCATATAAAAGGGAATCCTTATATGGCTATCAGCTGATTTTTTAGCAGAAACTTTGCAATCCATAAGGGGGTGGCATAATGTATTTAAAGCACTGAAATTGCAAAACTTATACCCAAGAAGATGCTACCCAGCTAGGCTATCATTCTGAATTGAAAGAGAGGTAAAGAGCTTCCCAGATAAGCAATGGCTAATAGAGTTCATCACCATCAAACTGTACTTGCAAGAAATATTAAAGGATTTTCTTTAAACTAAAAAAATTGCTATAAACAGAAATAAAAAAAATACATGAAGGGGAAAATATTATTGGGAAAGGTCAGTATATATTAGAGGCAGTGGACCAATCACTTAAATAAGCTAGTACAAATGTTAAAAGACAAAAACTATAAAATGAACTATAACTATGACAAACAGTTAAGGAATACACATAAAGATGTAAAGTACGACCACAAACATAAAATGTGGTAGGGAGCATGGGGCTTAAAAAATGTAGAGCTTTTAGAATATGTTGTAAATTAAACAACTATCAGTTATAAAACATTTATGATTATAGATATAGACATAGAATTACAGATGAAACACATGGTAACCATAAATTAAAAACCTAAAATATATATACAAAAAAGAAAAAGTTATCAAAACATAATACTAAAGAAAATCAGTAAATTACAGGGGAAGAGACTAAATTAAGAAGAAAATAACAGAAGATAACTACAATAAAAACCAGAAGATAATAAAATGGCAACAAGTACTTAACTACTAATAATCACATTAAATGTAAATCAATTACATGCTCCAAACAAAAGACATAGGCTGACTGAATGGACACAAAAGCAAGAACCATCTATATACTGGTTACAAGAGAGTCAGTTTAGAGCTCAACACACAAAGATTGAAAGTGCACATTTGGAAAGTGATACTGCATGCAAATGGAAACAAAAAGAAATCTGTGACAGCAATACTCATATTAGACAAAATAGACTTTCAAACAGTCTATAATGGAAGACAAAGAAGGGAAAAATAAAATAATAAATGAGTTATCCAAGAATATAATATAACATATGTATAAAATATATACACTGAACACAGGAGTGCCTAAAAATATGAAGCAAATATTGACAAAACTAAAGGGAGAAATTGACAGTAATAATAGTAGCAAACTTTAGGACCTGAAATATATAGTGGATTGATCATCTAGGCAGAAAATCAATAATGAAAAAGTGGTCTTAAATGACAGAAAAGACCATATGGCTCAAATAGATACAGAACATTCCATCCTAAAATTGAATACACATTCCTTTCAAGTGTACATGGAAAGTTCTCCAGGACAAATCCTATCCTAGTCCATGAAACAACCATAAATAAGTTTAAGAAGACTGAAATTATATTAAGCATCTTTTCCAACCACAATAGTATGAAACTAAAAATCAGGTACAAGAAGAAAGATGGGAAAAACATAAACATGTGGAGGCTAAGCAATATGCTACTAAAAAACCAATGGGTCTGGAGTTCCCATCATGCACAGTGGAAACAAATCTGACTAGGTACCATGAGGTTGTGGGTTCAATCCCTGGCCTCACTCAGTGGGTTAAGGATCCAGCATTGCCATGAACTGTGGTTGCAGACACAGCTCAGATCTGATGTTGCTGAGGCTGTGGCATAGGCCAGCAGCTGTAGCTCCAACTGGACCCCTAGCCTGGAAATTGCCATATGCTGAGGGTGGCCCTGAAAGGGGGGGGGGAAAGCAAAATAATGAAAAAATAATAGGTCAATGGAAGAATCAAAAGGAAATAAAAAAAATACCTTGAGTTGAATGAAATGACATACAACTTTGCAAAATATATAGTACACATCAAAAGAAGCTCTAAGAGGGAAGTGTATAGCAATATAGGTTTAACTCAAGAAATAAAAATAAATGGAAGGCTATCCTGTGTTCATGGATTTAAAGTATTAATATTGTTAAAATGTCCATACTATAAAAAGCAATCTATAGATTTAATGCAAATCCTATCCTAGGATACCTAGTAGGGTATCCTAATAATACCCTTGATATTTTTCAGAGTCCTAGAACAAATAACCATAAAATGTTTATGAAACCACAAAAAACCTCAGATAACCAAAGAAATCTTGAGAAAAAAAGAATAAAGCTGGAGATATCATGATCCTTGACTTCAGACTATACAACAAAGTTACCGTAATCAAAAAAGTGTGGGACTGGCACAAAAACAGACACACAGAGCAATGGAAAAGAACTGAGAGCTCAGAAATAAACCTGTGTACATATGGTCAATGAAGCTAAGAAAAAAGAGGCAAGAATATACAATGGGGAAAAGCCAGTTCCTTCAATAAGTGGTACTGGGAAAACTGGACAGCTATGTGTAAAAAAATGAAACTAAAACATTTTCTCACACCGTATATGAAAATAAACTCAAATGTATTAAAGAATGAATGTAAAGTCATAAAATTCCTAGAAGAAAGGATATGTATTCTCAGGCAAGGGTAATAAAAGATAAATAAACAATGGGACCTACGTAAACTTCTGCACAGCTAAGGAAATCATCAGCAAAACAAAAGGCAACCTACTAAATGGGAGAAGATATTTGTAAAACAATATGTCCAGTACAGAGTTAATACCCGAAATATACAAAGAAATCATACTACTCAGTATCACAAAAAAAACTAACCTGATTAAAAATAGACAGGGGACCTGAATAGGCATTTTTTTCCACAGAATACATATAGATGGCCAACAGGGACATAAAAAATGCTAAAATTTGAGATTTCTTATAGAGCAGTGGGTTGGGGATTCGGCCTTGTCATTGCAGCAGCTTGTGTCGGTGCTGTGGTGTGGGTTTGATCTCTGCCACGGGAACATCCACATGCCCTGGGTATGGGCAAAAAACAGTCATTAATCATTAGGGAAATGCAAATCAAAACCATGAGATAATCACCTCACACCAGTCAAAATGGCTATCATCAAATGATAATAAGTGTTGACGAGGATGTGGAGAAAAGGGAACCCTCATGCACTGCTGGTAGGAATGTAAATTGGTATAGCTACTATGGAAAACATTTTGAAGTTTCTTCAAAAAATTAAAAATATAACTGCCATGTGATGCAGAAATCCCACTCCTAAGTATAATCTGAAGAAAACAAAAACACTAATCCAAAAAGATAAATGCCCCCCAATATTCACATCAGCATTATTTATAATAGCCAAGACATGTAAATAACCTAAGGGCCCATTACAGGATGAATGGATAAAGAATGTGGTATATATACACAATAGACTATTACTCAGATGTAACAAGGAATAGATTTTTGCCATTTGAGATAGCATGGATGGACCTGGAGGTTACGATTAGTGAAGTTAGACAAAGAGGAATACTCTTTGTTTTCATTTCTATATGGAATAAAAAAATTAGAACAAAGGAACAAATATAACAAGACAAAAGCAGATTTCTAGTTACAAAAACAACCTAGAGGTTACAAGTGGGGAGGGGTGGGGGAGGGACAAAATAGGTAAAAAGGATAAAAGAGGTACAAACTATTGGATATAAAATAAATAAGTCACAATGATGTAAAGTACAATAAGGGAATATAGTCAATATGTATTAATAACTTTTGTATGTCATATAATACACAAAATATTGAATTACTATATCATACACCTAAAACTAATATTGTAAGTCAAGTAATATTCAATTAAAAATGAAAAGTAAACACTTTCAAAAGTTTATGTGATGATAGGAAAATAGGGGATGAAAGTATCTGGGGAAATAATAAATATTTTTAAGCATTATATACATATGCACATACAGGCCATTATTATAAAGATTTAGCTTACTGTACAAACTCAATAGAAGGAATGAAAATGGAAAGCCCCATTTGTCATCCCTCAGTCTGGTGCACATGCATTTTTTGCTATAATTTGAATTATTATATTATTATTATGAGATTTTAAATTTTAACATGTATTAAAGAATACCCTATGTTAGTATATTTGTATATACTGCATGATTTTTATTAGTGACACAGCATTTAATAGTATGAATAAAATATAATTCATTTATTCACCTAATGGCTAATTGGGCTAGATTGTTTCTAATATTTTTGTTCCCTGCACTTGAAAATAAATATCTAGGTACTTGTAGGGGCATTTCTGTATGAAAAAGTTGTCAAAGTGGTAATTTACTAGGCTACCAGGTATAGTCATTTAAAATGTTGGTAAAGATTGGCATGTCTCTTTTAAAATAAGTATGCAAATTTAAAGTTAAGCAATGTATGAGACTGCCTTTTTACAGTGAGTTTGTGTGTGCATGTATATGTGTTGTATTTGTTTATTTTAGGATAAGAGAGAGATACTTATGTATATAGGCTGATAAATAAAGGGTAAATTGAGGATATAAGAAAGTAGTAATTATTGATGGAGAAGGAATCAAAAGGCCAGATGGGATAAACACAAGTGAAAAAGATATTGGATGCCATTTGCAGCAACATGGATGCAACTCGGTATTATCATACTAAGTGATGTAAGTCAGAAAGAGAAAGACAATACCATATACTATGAATTATATCTGGAATCTAAAATGTGGCACAAATGAACCTATCTACAAAACAAAAACAGACTCACAGACATAGAGAACAGACTTGTGGTTGCCAAGGGGGAGGGGGAGGGAGTGGGATGGACTGGGAGTTTGAGGTTAATAGATGCAAACTATTACATTTAGAGTGGATAAGCAATGAGGCCCTACTGTATAGCACAGGGAACTATATCCAATCTCCTGGGATAGATCATGATGGAAAATAATATAAAAATAATGTATTTTATATATGTATTTTAATGTATAAATGTATTTTAATAATGTATTATATATATATGTAACAGTCATAATTTATATATATATATGTCACTTTGTTGTACAGCAGAAACTTGCACATTGTAAATCAACTATACTTTAATTAAAAATTATTATAAAAAGATATTGGACATACCTGAGAGTTAAAAGGCATAGTACAATTCTACAGGCCACTTCTAAATTAATGTCAGTGATTAAGAAAAAGAAGTTACATATTAAAGAAACATTATGGAAGAAGACTCAACAGGAATTAGTTAACAGCTAGATTCTTATGTGTGTGTGTGGGAAGGTTAAAATGCACGGAGTAACCAATGACTACTGTTAAGAACAATAGGTAAATTTTAAAGGAGATGCTTTGGGGGAAAGATCTAATTTTGAATCTCAGAATAACACATTTTATACATAGAAAATAAACTATTATTCCATTTTTACAGACTGTGATTTGTCTAAATTCAGTCAATTAGTAATAAAAAGTCTTAGAGCCAATAGATGAGTTTGAATCTGGTACTTTTTCTACAAAGATGTTCACTCTCATTTGCATAAAAACCCTTTATCTCCTTAAGAAATTTCCACAGAGAATTTCAGAGAAGTGTTGCCCCATATTAGATATAAACTGAAGTAGCTTTAAAGAAACGCAGGACTTTCAGCCTTCTTGTATACCACTTCTTGGCAGTCCTGGGTAATTAATCCATTTGTAATTTTCTAGATCAGAAACAGATTACAGTATTTCATAGAGTAGTCTACCATTCAAGGCACTTTATTTGGTAACTTATTTTTGTCTTTCTGTACATGGAGCAGTTAATGAGTACTGACAGTCTTAATTGTGATTGCTTCCAAAGCTGGAGGCTACTCATTTCACCAAAGGGTTTCTTTATAAACATGACATTAATAAGGGTTGTTTTAATTAAGTTGTAGATAGTTTTTGGAAGCCAATTTGTTGAAAGTTGGCATGAGAAAATGCAAAAAATTCCAATCATAATATGTGCCATGAATTCTTGAGTATATAAACAAAGTCATAATAATTATGGGAAAGAAGTTACGAAATATATATAATCAGTTAATTTAGTGCTTTAAATCCTGCCCATGCCACTTGTTAATTGGGCTATTGTTAGCAGGTTATTTTCCCTCTCACAAAAATGGGGGCTAATAATGTCTATTTTATAAAGTCTACTGTGTGAATTAAATAAGTATGCAGAAAGTTTGTAGATCAGTATGGTAGGTAAGTGCTTTATAAGTGTTAGATGATGTTTTGTTATTGTTATTCCATAATCTGATTTTTAAAAACATGGTCTGTTCTTCATTTCTAGCCAACAACCTTGAAATGAAGGATCCATATTATCCAATCTTGAATTCTCACTCCTCATTATCATAGTATTGGTTGGTTGATCTTAAAAAAAAATGTTTAACTTCTCCACCTTATTTTCACTGTCCAAATGAAAAAATATAATAATGGAACCTCTCACATTAAAAACAAAGCTTATTTACCTATATTTCTTATCATTGCCTATATGTAATAACTTATAGTCTTCATTTTACAAATAATGAAACCAATTCTTACAGTTGTTAAGTACCTAGTCCATGATTCTACACCAAGTATTTGGAACCTAACCCAAGCCAATATTCTTAACACCATATTTCCTACATTAACTTCATGAAAATCATGTCCTGATTTCTATTTCCTCTGTCACTGTTGCCACCTTATTTGAGCCTGTCATTTACTGGATTACTGCAGTAGCCTGGTAATACCTGTCATTCCTTTGCAATGCAATATCTTTATTTTTTAAGAATGAATTTTGTAAAACTCAATTCTAGTTCTGTCACATTTGCTTTGAAAACTTTTCACTATCGAATGATTGTCTGTTGTCTCAAGGTAATATGTACTTTAAAACATATGTATTTTAAATATGTATATTTTAAAAATATATTCTGAAGACCAACACAAATCTACTGAATCAGAATCGAGGCTGCTATGGTTTGGGGATTAAAGGATTATACTATAAATTTTAATCTCCTTAGAATAACATATAAAACTTTACATGATCTGGTCCCTTCATATCAATTTTTCCTGACCCTTGCTTCCTCTGTTACTTGTCACTTCCTCTAGCGGCATACATGTGACTACACACGCATATATGGAACCTACTCATCTACAAATATGTGCATGCACACACATCTAGTTACTATCTTGGAACTTTCTGCAAGTAATTAAATCACTCTAGGCCTTATTTTCTCATCTGAACTATGTGGATGACAAAACATTTTTTGTGAGGATCAAATAAAATAATGAAATTAAATATTTATCAGTGTGCTTGATTCAATATATGTTCTGAATTATTGTTATATTACTATATATTCTATATATTACCTTAAGACATACTTTTATTCATGGGGACATCTGTCCCATACTTGCCAATTCTAGTTTCTAAATTAAAACCATAATTAGTGGTGGCCAACAAATTGATAGTACTCAAACATTTTGATCTGGAAATACTATACTTTCACATTTCAGACAGAAACTCACATGCTTTATGTTCATAAAAATAGAAAATGTTATGGTCATACACCTTGTATATGGAAAAATGTTAGATAATTTTCAACATATTTCTTGATAATGGAGTATGCTTGTAACATTCTTACTACAAGGCTGGCTTTTCTCTGTGACCTGGATTTCTCCCCATTCCCCACAAAGCTAATGGAAAGAAAGTAAGAGAGGGAAGAAATTACTGCAACTTCACTCTTCTGTTTGGGGCTGGGCTACACAAACTGCCTTGTTTTGTTCTTAAAACCCTCAGGGACATTAGGATGTTGAGAGATTTTCTTCACACATTGGCAAAAAACTAGAATATTACAGAATGATTCCTCCATTTCAAGGCATTAGTTAGAGGTGAAGGAAGAAACAAAAAAGAGAGAACTTCCTTTTTTCTCTTGCTTCCATACTGTATAATTTTTCTCACACAAGAACTCTCTGAGGACCTGATGTTATTAGGTTAGTGTTATCATTCAAGTTAAATAAACTTATAAATAACAATAAACTGGTATGTAAAATATGTCACAATTAAAAATACTTTATGTAAGGTATTTAGTCATAAAAGTATAACCTTTGAATATTAAAGGAATTAGCTTAAGCAAACAAGTTGTCCAATCAGTTTCTCTTCTGTTCTGTAAACACTGCAAATCAGAAAGACATGTATATATAGACATTTCTATTTTTCTTCATGTCATCAAGGTAAAATGTCCAGATTTTTCCTCTATAAAAGTTTATTTTATTATTATTATTATTATTATTATTATTATTATTATTATTATTTGTATTTTGTCTTTTTAGGGCCGCATCCGCAGCATATGGAGGTTCCAGGCTAGGGGTCGAATCGGAGCTGTAGCTGCCGGCCTGTGTCACAGCCCCAGCAATGCCAGATCCGAGCCACATCTGTGACCTGCACCACAGCTCATGGCAATGCCAGATCTTAATACACTGAGTGAGGTCAGGGATCAAACCCACAACCTCATGGTTCCTAGTCAGATTCCTTTCTATTGCACCAAGATAGGAACTCCCCTCCTCTATCAAAATTTATATGTAGACACTCTTTTAAGATTTAGATAAGTTTTAATTTCCCAGGGGATATTCCAGAGCAATCTGTAATATTTATGTAAATTTCTAGGTAGGAATGTTTACATTGGCAAGATTGCCTCTAGATCCTCATTATTACCATTATTGGACAATAGCCTTCGGTTATGTATGTTGAGTTACTTGCTTTCTTTTTCCCTTGTATTTTCTCCAAATTGGAATTAAGTATCTTTCCTCAGGTGTCACACTAATAAATCCCCCTTATAATGCAAACTTTAAATCTTAAATAACTTTTTATGAGTGATATATGTATTTCACAATGTTGTGAAATCTCTGCTCCTCTTTTCTTTTGTTTTCTCAAATTTATGATCCTTTCAAACATAAAACAATTTGTGGCTGCTTTTTTTTTTACCTTGTTTTTCCTAAAACACGCTTTTGAAATATCATCTTCTCTCCCATGAAGCTTTATGAAGTATTACTAAAAAAAGAATGTCACCTATCCAAATAAATCGTTGCCATTTGCTTAGAAAACATTTTTCATTACACTGCATCTGTAACCTTGAAGTAATTGCCTGCATTTCAGCTTATTTCACATTTCTGTCTTAAGCATCTTTATAGTGTAATAACACTTTTTATCCATTAATCCTTAAAATCTTAAGACATTTAAACAACTGGATTCTTGCACTTTATCGTAATTTCTCCACAATTTGCTGTGAAGATATAGCACTAATGACAAATGTAACATTGAGCAATAATGTGAATTATCAAAATGTTATCTATTTTAAAACAAGTATTTTAAGAATAATTCATATTCACATTTAATTAACCCTCTACACTTATCTCTCTCATGTTCATTAAAAAGATGGAAGCCCATCACAAATACTTTATGATTTGATTAAAAATTTTGTCCTGTAATCATTGTGCTTAATAGCACATAGATTCCTGTTTAGGGTAAGGTGTTACTGTGATAATGGAGTAAAGCTAAACTCACAGTCAATATGTGAATAACATGTGAACTTGTTATTTAATCTGAGCTCTGCATAAATAACAATAAATGAGAATAAATTGTCTGATAATAGACAATGAATTTGCCCATTAAGGAATATTATGGGAATATTTTTCATGAATCCTGGACTCTCTCTGCCCAGAACTGAAATGGCATATGCTATATGATGATGGAAATTAATTAAATATAAATTTGAATTTCCTAAAGATATTTCTTTCATTCTTTGATTAGTTAACTCTATATATTTTTTTCGAGCTCTGTGCTAATTTACCAGTAAAGCCAAATGGCCTTAGAATTACCTCTGTCAAAATAAAATATTTAAATTGAGATAGGCTATTTAGATTTTCTACTTCCTTGTGAGTTACTTTTGGTAATATATGCCATTCAAGATATTTGAATATTTCATCTAGGTTGTCAAATTTAGTTCATAATATTTTTCACAACATTCCCCCATTAGTCTTTTTTTTTAAATCACCAGTAGCAATGTCTCCTTTTTCATGACTGCTATTAGTAAACTGTGCAATTTCTTTCGCTTTTTAAATTTAACTAGAGTTTATCAATTATCTTGAACTTTTAAAGAAGCCACTTCTTGATTTTATTGTTCTTCTCTATTTTTTGCCTATTACCTATTTTAAAGATTCCCACATATATCTGGATTGTTTGCCTTTTTCAATTCAATTTGATTATAGCATGCTCTTTCATTTTTTTAACATCATAAAGTAGGAGCTTCAAACATTGGTTGTGGGGGTAACTTTTCTCTAATATAAGCATTTAAAGCTACAAGAGTTCCTCAAAACTAATTTAGAGGCATACTATTACTTTTGGTATGCTGTGTTTTCAATTCATTTCATGTTGAATAATTTTCTTAATTCCTTTGTGACTTTCTTTTTGTCCCATGGGCTATTTGGAAGTGTATTGCTTAATTTTCAAATAATGATAATTCCTATAGATCTCTCTGTTATTGATTTCTTATTTAATTCTATTTTTATAGAAACAATATTTTGTGTGACTTCAATTTTAAATTTAAAAAGAACTGTTTTATACGCAGTTTACCTGTCTATCTGGATGAATGGCCTGTGCGCCCTTGAAAAGATGGTTTTTCTTTTGCTGTTGGGTAAAATGTCTTATAAATGTTAATTAAATTATTTACAGTCTTATTTAAGCATTCTAATTTCTATCTTTTCTATCAATTACTTAGAGAAAAGTGTTGAAATATTGAACTATAATTGTGGATTTGTTTATTTCTTCTTTTTGTGCTAACAGTTTTTGCCTCATGTATTATTGAGTCATGTTAGTTGCATGAGCATTAGGAGTTTTTATCACTTACTGGTGAAATGATTCCTCTATCATTAATAAATATATCTCCCTATTCCTAGTAATAAAACTTGTTTTGAATTCTATAATGTTTGCTACTAATATAGCCACTCCAACTTTTTTATTATTAGTGTTTGTTTTCAGTATCTTTTAAAAACCCTTTTTTTCTCAACCTATAGTTTCTTTGTATTTAAAAATGAGTTTCTTGTAGACAAGGTATGTGCTTCTTTTTTCTTCATCCAATCATATAATCTGTCACTTTATTATTATTTTTTCATTGTTATTTCCCCAACACATTTTTTTTTCCAGTGTATAGCATGGTAACCTAGTTACACATACATATATACATTCTTTTTTCTCCCATTGTCACGCTCCATCATAAGTAACTAGACGTAGTTTTCAGTGCTACACAGCAGGATCTTATTGCTAATCCATTCCAAAGGCAATAGTTTGCATCCATTAACCCCAAGCTCCCAATCCATCCCATTTCCTCCCCCTCCCCCCAGGCAACTCACTTTAAAATAAGCCACCACTATGGAAAAAGTGTGTATTATTCATTCCCTTCTTTGCTTATAAGACAACTGAGCCCCAGAAAGGATTAGTAATTTTCTTAATGTCACACAATAGTAAATGGTGGAGCACAGTTTAAAAATTTGTCATTCTGGAGCTCATGTTCTTAACCAAATTAACTATTCTATTAACTCACTCTTCTGAATAAATTACAAATTTATTTATCAGATAATCCTTTAACGCTTAGCAAACAGTGAAATTAATTTAACTTTCCTATTATATGAAATATCTAGATTTCCATGCAAATTATTATACTATATCATTAGTCTAAAAGGAGGCAAGCAATTTCAACCTGCTTTTGAAAATGTGAAGGTAAGCATCATTGTTTCCAAACTGGAAACAAACATTCATTCTTTCAATAAAGCTGTATTGATCTTGGCACTGTTCTATTTGCTGATGACAATATCCTTAGAGAAAGAGATTTTTTACAATAATTTAATCAGCAGACTAAAAAACTCTCTAAATCCCTCAGTTGTTTCCTGCACAGTCAAAACAAACGAGATTGTAGGCATTTTAGGGTGTAAACCAGGACTAAATTATCTTTGTATATTTCAAAACAGCTAGGTCAGTCATTAACAGGATCTCTGTAAATATTTAATATTAAAATACTAAATTTAATTGAAAGGCACTTAAGGAAAAGTTTGATTTCTCAGCATATTTTTGGCTTATCTTTCTTTGACTTGCCTAGAAAACTAAGAAGGCTGCCTTTTTTTCCTCAAAAAAAGCAGCAGTTATTATTTTTAATGATAAGTAATGACAAATTATATCTGACATTTGCCTGAGTGATCATTTTACTTAAGTAGTAAAAAAAAAAGTACCAAAAAAGAAGACTTTTCTGGTTATATATAACCTCTACATTTTTGATACAGTGCATTGCCTTCTCTAGTATCACACTCTTTTTTTTCCCCACAAAATTCATTTGGGCCCATTTTCTTGATTAAGCTTGTTTTAGAACTGTGTGGTTATTTTGCTCATTTCTAAATTACTAATTTACTGTCTGTGAGCTATTGACAATAGAATAAATGCAATTGCTCTGATTGGTTGCAAGAATTAAACCATAAAAAGGGTTAGGAATTAATCTCAGAATGCACAGACTGATTCTTCTCAAGTGTGACTACAAGCATTTATGAACTCAATATTTAGCCCTCTTTCACAATGTGACTGGATTAGAAAAAGATTGAATGTTGAGTAGAAATGACTCTTTTCAGGATGGTAGTTAACATTTATATGTTATGTTAAATCCTTGAGGTAGAACTGTATTGGGCTTATACTCCAATATTTTTAAATTGAATATAATTTGATATTTAGCCATATATGTTTATGCTTAATGATAGCTAGTGATTAATGAAAACTAAATGGATAGCATAGGAAAATTTATCAATCCATAATTTGCCATCTCACTCACAGCATTTTAGCGATTTAAAGGAGACACTGACTCCCAATCCCAATTTATATTCAAAGTATCTGATGTTCAGAGATTAAGAGATTTACCCAAAGTAATATGTAGCTAGTCAGTCAGGACTTCTGATTCACAGTCCAAGATTTTTCTATCAATCTGAGTATTTTCTATGCCTTTAGGTACTCATAAGACATCAAAAATCACCATCTCTTTCAAGACTACAGAAAATGTCTGTGATTAACCTGCTATGCTCGTGTGAGAAACAGTTTCTCATACAGGAGAGTACACCTCATTGACAGTTTCCCATGAGAGTCTAAAGTGGAGCTGACTGAAGAAATGAAGCAGAAAGGATTAGGGATTGGGGAAAGTAGAATCAGAAGTACTGTTAGAGAGAAAGGGCTACTTGAAAAATATGGTCACTTGAAAAATATGGTTCAGATGGGTTGGTGAAGCAAGACAAAGAGGAATGATTCAGTCTGACAGAAAAAAGATTGAGGGTTTTTGAATAAAGCATATAATGATAGAGAAAGACAAAGTAAATCCATTTACGATTAAACAAGTCAGATAAAACCAACTTATATTTTTATTCCAATCTGCTATTTTTTTTATTTCCCATAACGTTGTGACCCCATGGAAACACTCTTTACAAGAAATTCAGGGTTAAAAAACTTACTCATAATAATAAAAAAATCCTATGAACTGGCTCTCAGTTGGATTTTTTTTGGCTTGTTTTTCTTTTTATTTTTGGTTTAAATTAATCAGACTCATTTGACCTATTATTTTAAAAAGGACCAATTCACTGTTTCCTAACCATAATTTACAGATCACAGCAGCACTGTATATCTCTAATTTTCATTCCTGGGATCAGTTGAATGAAAGAACACAAATCAAAAATTCATGCTATAAAATAATATTATAAAATATGGCCCACCAGGCAACTATGGTCAATTAATCTTTGACAAATGAGGCAACAATATAAAATGGGGAAAAGACAGTTTCTTCAGCAAATGGTGCTGGGAAAACTGGATAGCTGCATGTCAATCAATGAAACTCGAACACACCTTCACATCATGCACAAAAATACTCAAAATTGCTTAAAGACTTAAACACAAGACAATACACTATTAAACTAGAAGAAAACGTGGGCAAAAATTCTCTGACATAAACCATATAAATGTTTTCTTAGATCAGTCTTCCAAGGAAATAGAAATAAAAACAAAAATAAACCAATGGGACCTAGTCAGACTTACAAGCTTTTGCACAGCAAAGGAAACCATTTTAAAAAAAACCCAAAAGACAGCCTACAGAGTGGGAGAAAATAGTTGTAAATGATGCAACTGACAAGGGCTTAATCTCCAAAATATACAAACAATTCATACAATTCAATAGAAAAAGAAAACAACCCAACTGAAAAATGGGCAGAAGACCTAAATAGATATTTTTCCAAAGAAGACACAGAGATGGCCCCAAAACACATGAAAAAATGCTCAACATCACTAATTAGAGAAATGCAAGTGAAAACTACAATGACCTCACACCAGTCAGAATGGCTATCATTAATAAGTCTATAAATAACAAATGCTGGAGAAGGTGTGGAGAAAAGGGAACCCTCCTATGCTGTTGGTAGGAATGTAAAATGGTACAATCACTTTGGAAAACATTACGGAGCTACTTCAGAAAACTAAATATAGAACCACTATATGATTCAGCCATCCCACTTCTGGGCATATATCTGGACAAAACTTTCATTCAGAAACTTACATGCACCCACATGGTCATTGCAGCACTATTCACGATACCAAGACATGGAAACAACCAAAATGTCCATCAACAGATCAATGGATTAAAAAGATGTGGTACATTTACACAATGGAATACTACTCAGCCATAAACAGAACAAAATGCCATTTGCAGCAACATGGATGCAACTATAGATTCTCATACTAAGTAAAGTAAGTCTGAAAGAGAAAGACAAATACCGTATGATATCACTTATATCAGGAACCTAAAATATGGCAAAAATGAACCTATCTACAGAAAAGAAACAAACTCATGGACATGTAGAACAGACTTGTGGTTGCCAAGGGGAGGGGGAGGGAGTAGGATGGACTGGGAGTTTGGGGTTATTAGATGCAAACTATTGCATTTGGAGTGGATGAGCAATGAGGTCCTGCTGTTATCACACAGGGAACTATACCCAATCACTTGTGAAGGAACATGATGGAAGATAACATGAGAAAAAATAATGTATATATATATATGTATAACTGGGTCACTTTTCTGTACATGAGAAGTTGACAGAACACTGTAAATCAACTATGTTCAAAAAATATTAAAAATAGAGCTCCAAAATCTTCCCCAAAACTCAAAGAGAGAAAAAGACAGTTTCTAGGATATAGAACAAATTTACCAACTAGAAATTATTAAACAAACTCATCAAATATTTGAAATTCTAAACTCTTTTTTTTGCTTTCTAGGGCTGCACCCTGCAGCATATGGAAGTTCCCAGTCTAGAGGTTGAATTGGAGCTGCAGCTGCTGGCCTACACCACGGCCACAGCAATTCAGGGTCTGAGCGGCATCTGCAACCTACACCAAGCTCACCACAATGCAGGAACATTAACCCAATGAGCAAGGCCAGGGATCGAACGAACTCTCATTGTCATGGATTCTAGTTGGGTTCTTTAACTGCTGAGCCACGAAGGGAACTCCATAAAATGAAATATTTTTAAAGAGAGTGTAACTAAATAACATCACAAGAAAACACTATTCTTTGTAGAATACTAAATCCTATTTTGTGTCATATAAGTGTAGAATGTTTACCTTCCTTGGATTCACTAAGGAAGGTAACTAAATATCAAGATAGTGAAATTACAATTAAAAAAGTCTTTCTCCGAGTTCCCATTGTGGCTCAGTGGAAATGAATCTGACTAGTATCCATGAGGATGCAGGTTCAATCACTGGCCTTGCTCAGTGGATTATGGATCCAGAGTTGCCATGAGCTGTGGCATCAGTCACAGACATGGCTCTGATGCTGTGTTGCTACAGCTGTGGTGTGGTCTGGCAGCTGCAGCTCCAATTTGACCCCTATCCCGGAAATCTTCCTATGCCATGGGTGCAGCCTTAAAAGGCCAAAAAAAAAAAGTCATTTTCAACAAAAAATTTTTCTAATATCTATTCTACTCCTAATACTCCAATAATGATACTGAATATAATTTAAATATTTCTTGATAACTCAAGATGAACATTAAAAGCATCCTTTATTGTAAATAAAGAGTAAAGTTTACAACTATCAGTTATTCTCATCCTTTTGTTGAAGTCACATTTTGAGTTATTCTCTTGCTGCAATTATAAATGCCTTAACAGTTTCCTCCAGTTTCTTCCTGGTTTATTACTTCTAATATTTTCTGAGCCAGGAAACTAGATTACCAGTCTGCATGTTAAAGCAAAGTCACTGTCTCTGAGAAAAATGCAAAGTTCAAGTCAAGTATTGTTGTGAATACTAGGAACATAAGACTTTACCCCTTATTTCTTAGATTGAGTCTTATATTCTTGAGGCTAAGGTTTTAATTCTCTTTGAATATTTATCTCCCATATTCTGCTAAATTTGTGTATTAGTTTTATATAAATCACAGCAAGTCCGGCACTTTAAAAAAAACATATTCATTTTAGAAAATTTATATTGTAAAAGCCAATAGTTAAACTTGGGGGTAAAAAAAAAGAGTGTAATGGTAATTTGTTCCCATCAGAAGATAGAATTATCCTTCAAGGTTGAGTGGATATAATTGGCCATCATATAACTCTCTTGACAAATAGTGCCTTCAGGCAGTGCGGCTGTAATAATTGTTCAATTACATACTTTTGGCTTTCAAATGACCAAAGCCATTATTATGCATCACATTAATAGATATACAGGCATATTTTAAGCACATGGATAAAATGTTTTTTTTGAAGATGAGTTTAGCTTGGAAATTAAGCTGTATTGTAATTACCTATAATTTTTAGTAATTGTAATTTAATTCCCTCTAATCTAATAATGATGATTACTCTCTAATCAAATAATTTTACCAAAGGTAAGCTCTGTCTTCCAACTGAACTGAAAGAAGACTGATCCTTGTTGAATTTAATAAAATTGGTAAAAAAAAAAAAGTGTTTTTGTTGAAATAAAAGTTGCGTATTTCAAAAATGCAACACCTAGGATTTGAAATGTGTTGGCTTTATCTGGGGTACACTGAGTGCATAAAAGTTCAAAGACCTTAAGTATTAGTATTTTGATAAACTCATTTAATTGACCACATCTGTTTTCATTCATAAAATTATATTTAAATTTGTAAACATATCCTTAACAAAATATATTGTTACACTGAGTTTAACTTTTTGCTTTATTATCATCCCTTACATATTGACAAGAGAAGGGAATCTATTTTCTCTTTATCATACTCTCATGGAAATATTAAGTTGATTTACACTGCTTTTATTTGCAGAGGAAGTCTTTCAAACGCGATACTGTATTTCCATAGCAATAGTGTCCATTATTCTTAAAAGGCTTTATCCTATGCATTCCATCGGAAGAGTTATGTACAAATTATCATTTTGAATTAAAATGAGAGATAGTTTGCCACAATTATTATTGTAAGCCTGGACATATTTAATTTTATACATATTAATTTTATTTAATTTTAATTAAAATTAAATTAATTATATATTAATTTATAATATATTTAATTATATAATAATTAAATATTTAATTTTATACATGTAACATTTAATTTTATACATGTAACATTTAATTTTATACATGTAACATTTAATTTTATACATGTAACATTTAATTTTATACATGTAACATTTGGAATTCAAGATTTGGTACTTATGGAAGTGATGAAATTATCAGTTAAAAAAAATCACAGTGTAGGAGTTCCCATCCTGGTGCAGTGGACTAGGAACCATGAGGTTGCAGGTTCAATCCCTGGCCTCGCCCAGTGGGTTAAGGATCCAGCATTGCCATGAGCTGTGCTGTAGGTCCCAGACACGTCTCATATCTGGCATTGCTGTGGCTGTGGTTTAGGCTGGCAGCTGTAGCTCCAATTAGACCCCTAGCCTGGGAACCTCCGTATGCTGCAGGTGTGGCCCTATAAAGCAAAAAAAAAAAAAAAAAAAAAAAAAAAAAAACCCAAAAAACAAAAAAAAATAGGGTATTACAAAATTGTAATATGGAATCACAAACAAGCTAAAACAAAATTGGAACTTAAGGCAGGAAACTAAACAAAGACGCAGTCAGTGGATTCTTAATAAGTGAAAGAATTTATATCTGAAACTCTCAAACAATTGAGGCCAACTTCATTATTTTTTAAAAGCAAAGTGAAACATAAATGTTACCTGGAAAATCCTATTTAATACTTTGACTTTTATTTATTTATTTATTTTGTCTTTTTGCCTTTTCTAGGGTGCTTCCTGAGGGATACGGAGGTTCCCAGGCTACGGGTGTAATCGGAGCTGTAGACACCAGCCTACACCACATCCACGGCAATACGGGATCCAAGCCACGTCTGCAACTTACACCACAACTCACGGCAATGCCAGACCCTTAACCCACTAAGTGAGGCCAGGGACTGAACCCACAACCTCATGGTTCCTAGTCGGATTCATTAACCACTGCACAACAACGGGAACTCCAATACTTTTACTTTTAAATTCTATAAGATTTTCAAGTGGAATATCCAGAAAAAAGAGCAAAAGATATATTGTTGAATTTTTATTTAAATATTTGAATAAGTATCTCCAAGTTTTCTACTTAGCAATGGCTTCCTTTAGATTTGTATCATTTGCAAGTGAAGTGCTTCAGTTTACTGCCAAGTTATATTAATACATTATATATTATATACATTTAAAAAGAATTTCTTATTCACTACTGCATTTGAGATACATAGTCATTTCTGTTCCATAGGATTTAAAACTGAAATTCAACTGGGTTTATAAAGCTAGTTTGGTTCATGAGAAACTTTTTCTGAAATTTAAGTAAGATACACCATGACCAGGTAGGGTTCATCCCAGGTTCACAAGGATGGTTCAACATACACAAATCAATCAACATCATACACCACAAAAACAAAAGAAAAGTCAAAAAACATATGATCATCTCAATAGATACAGAAAAAGCACTTGACAAAGTCCAACATCCATTCATGATCAAAACTCTTGCCAAAGTGGGTATAGAGGGAACATTCCTGAACATAATCAAAGCCATTTATGACAAACCCACAGCAAATATAATACTCAATCGAGAAAAACTGAAAGCCTTCTCACTCAAATCTGGAACAAGACAGGGATGCCCACTCTCACCACTGCTCTTCAACATAGTTTTGGAAGTCCTCGCCACAGCAATTAGACAAACAAAAGAAATAAAAGGCATCCATATAGGAAGAGAAGAGATAAAACTGTCACTGTATGCAGATGACATGATACTATACATAGAAAACCCCAAGAACTCAACCCAAAAACTACGCAAACTAGTCAACAAATTCAGCAAAGTAGCAGGATATAAGATTAACATTCAGAAATCAGTCACATTTCTGTATACCAACAATGAGCTATTAGAAAAGGAATACAAAAAATGATACCTTTTAAAGTTGCACCTCAAAAAATCAAATACCTCGGAATACACCTGACCAAGCAGGTAAAGGACTTATATGCTGAGAACTATAAAACTTTAATCAAGGAAATTAAAGAAGATGTAAAGAAATGGAAAGATATTCCATATTCCTGGATTGGAAAAATCAATATTGTAAAATTGGCCAGACTACCCAAAGCAATCTACAGATTCAATGCAATCCCTATCAAATTACCCACGACATTTTTCATAGAACTAGAACAAACAATCCAAACATTTATATGGAACCACAAAAGACCCAGAATTGCCAAAGCAATCCTGAGAACATAACTCCCCCAGACTTGAAGCAATATTACAAAGCCACAGTCATCAAAACAGTGTGGTACTGGTATCAAAACAGACAGACAGACCAATGGAACAGAGTAGAGAACACGGAAATAAACCCTGACACCTAGGGTCATTTGATCTTTGACAAAGGAGGCAAAAACATAAAATGGGAAAAAGACAGTCTGTTCAGCAAGCATTGCTGGGAAACCTGGACAGCTGCATGCAAAGCAATGAAACGAGAACACACCCTCACACCATGCACAAAAATACACTCAAAATGGCTGAAAGACTTAAACACTAGACAAGACACCATCAAACTCCTAGAAGAGAACATAGGCAAAACACTCTCTGACATCACCATCATGAAAATTTTCTCAGGTCAGTCTCCCAAAGCAATAGAAATTAGAGCAAAAATAAACCCATGGGACCTCATTAAACTAACAAGCTTTTGCACAGCAAAGGAAACCAAAAAGAAAACACAAAAGCAACTTACAGAATGGGAGTTGCAAATGATGCAATGTACAAGGGCTTAATCTCTAGAATATATAAGCAACTTCTACAACTCAACAGCAAAAAAGCCAACAATGCAATGGAAAAACGGGCAAATGACCTGAACAGACATTTCTCCAAAGAAGATATACAGATGGCCAGCAAACACATGAAAAAATGCTCAACATCACTGGTAATAAGAGAAATGCAAATCAAAACTACCATGAGATACCACCTCACACCAGTCAGAATGGCCATCATTAATAAGTCCACAAATAACAAGTGCTGGAGGGGGTGTGGAGAAAAGGGAACCCTCCTGCCCCGCTGTTGGCAATGAAAACTGGTACAGCCACTATGGAGAACAGTTTGGAGATACCTTAGAAATCTATACATAGAACTACCATATGACCCCACAATCCCACTCTTGGGCATATATCCAGATGAAACTCTACTTAAAAGAGGCACATGCACCCACATGTTCATTGCAGCAGTGTTCACAATGGCCAAGACATGGAAACGACCCAAATGTCCATCAACAGATGATTGGATTAGGAAGACGTGGTAGATATACACAATGGAATACTACTCAGCCATAAAAAAGAACGACATAACGCCATTTGCAGCAACATGGATGGAACTAGAGACTCTCATTCTGAGTGAAGTAAGTCAGAAAGAGAAAGACAAATACCATATGATATCACTTATGTCTGGAATCTAGTATAAGGCACAAATGAACCTTTCCACAGAAAAGAAAATTATGGACTTGGAGAATAGACATGTGGCTGCCTGGGGAGAGAGGGAGGGAGTGGGAGGGATCAGGAGCTTGGGGTTATTGGATACAACTTGGAATGGATTTACAAGGCGATCCTGCTGAGTAGCATCGAGAACTATGTCTGAATATTTATATTGCAACAGAACAAAGTGTGGGGGAAAAATGTATACATGTAAGAGGAATTTTGTCCCCATGCTGTACAGTAGAAAAAAAATTAAGATAATAAAACAAGAAATTTAAGTAAGAACCCTTCAGTGTTAAATAGAACACATTCATGACTTCTTTGAAAAGTGTTGAAATGGGTGAGTTAGAAGATGGAGGAAGGCACATTCCATTCTCAGAGAAAGAGCTCCTCATATTTCATGTCTGATCTAACTTTTAAAGTGGGAATTTGGTTTCACTAAAAAAATGCAAATTCCAACTTATCCTGATTATTAAATGAATATTTAAATAATTTGTCTAAATTATACATATATTCAGAGAACACCAAAATAGACATACACACATATTATGGGGTGAACTGTATTCCATCAAAATCCGTATGTTAAATCCCTAAGCCCCAGTACCCCAAAATGTGATTGTATTCGGTGATGAGGCTTTAAAGAGGTGATTAAAAGTAAATGAGATTATATGGTTAGACTTTGCTCCAATCTGACTAGGATCCTCATAAGAAGATAATGTTTAGACAAATGAAGAGACACTGGGTATGCATGAGCACAGAAGAAAGTCCATGTGAGGATGTAGTGAGAAGGTGGCCACTTGCAAGACAAGAATAGAGGCCTCAAAAGAAACAAAACCTCCAGAACTATGATAAAATAAATTTCTATTGTTAAAGCCAATCAGTCCATGTTATTTTTCTCATGTCAGTCTTAGCAGACTCATACACCCCCCCCACACACACACACATATATACTCTTATCACTTCAACTCCTAGGTACATATCCAAGCAAAAACTCTTGCACACACACAAGGAGACAGTAGTACCCTATTTATAATAGCAAAAAAATTGAAATAAATCTAAACACCCACCAGTAGAGGTATATATAAGAATATTATGGTATATGGATACAATGGAATACTACTACATATGTTAAAATAAGTGAAATAGGTCTGTATCAAAATGAATATACATGAAGAACACAATATTAACTGAAAAAGCAAATTGCACAATGGTAAAAGCAGTATAATGCATATTTGAAACATACAAATATCAAACACAATAGTATACTTTGCCTATTAATGTAGACATATATGTCATAAAATATTAAACCATGTTATAATTATGAAAATACTCACAATAGTGCTATGCTCTGATGAAGTTGGGAGGAGAATTGAACTGAGGGAAAAACACTGTTTTGAAAAATGTTCTCCATGTTAAATATATATGTAGTATAAAAAAGAAAAATATTTTCATTAATATAAAATTTATTAATTGTGTTTGTTACACTTTTTAACATATTTTTCCTGAATTTTTTGGAAATATAAATAAACACAAAAAGGAACCCTAAGTGAATGATTAAATTATGTGCATCTAGAAGCACTGAAATTTTACAGATAGCGACTGAAAACTAAGATGTAATTGAAGAAACTTCCACTAAATCTTGATTTTTAAGTTTCTGTGACCCTACTTCTAGACATTGTTATGCTATTTAAATGCAATTGACACCATTTAAAAAATAGCATTAATTAAAAAATGATAAATTTAAGTATGATATTAAGATGGAATGGCCATTTTTCAGACCATCTTCTAAAAATGCTGTTTTTGTTTCTTATCATTTCTTGAAAATAAGGAGGAGTTTTTGTTTTTTGTTTTAATTTATTTCTATTCTGGTCTGATTGCATTCTGAGTATAAAGACAAGCCTGCTGAAATGTATAGATAGGCAGGAATTGTTGAGCGGAAGGATGATCCCTACTGGGAATTTCACAGCTAGTTTCTACTAGGTAAGCACATGATCTTCTAAATTTCTCATGGATGAAAGTAATGCATGTAATACACTAAACCTTGCCTGAAGTTTAAAATTATAGTTGATCTTGCTTAAAATGCAAGATTTGCAATCTACCTTAGAGTAAGGTGGTATTGTAGTAATTTACCAACCTTTACAAAATCGATAGTCATTTCTAGCCTATCCAGCTCCCCCAAATTTTGCATTTTTGACATTTTTGCAAAATTATCTCCTAGCATCTCTGTAGTAATTCGCATTGATTGCAACGCACTTGATCAGAGACAAAGCAATAAACTGCAGGCCCTTGATGCTGCTAAAGTCAGCAAATAAGCCAGTTACGGTTTCATTTTCTATTTTTGCTTTTTTAGGCCTTTTTTTTTTAAATATAAGTTTTGCATCAGGGAATTTTTGTGCTCTTGAACTTAGAAACCATCTTCACACCAGGCTTGGCTAAACCATCTAAGCTAACTTCATTATCCCAAATGTTAATAATTGCATTTCAATAATGGCTTTCATTAAAATACCTCCAGGCGCTTAACACACATCAATTAAGGTACAGCACGCCCCTGTAAAGCAGGTCGGGATTATTATATCCTCTGAGACACAATGAGGTTACTGACTGAAGGTCATGGAGCAAAATAACAACCAAGTAAGTGGTACAAGTCCACAGTTCAAACTAAACTCTTTGTTTTCGCTTTTAAAATTATATTTGGTTTCCTAAATGTGATCTGCATTTCATTTGCCTTTAATTATAAATGAAGTGGAAATCTAATACTTCAAATACTGTGGACTTAAAATCCATAACTATAGGTAGGTTAACCAGTTCAGATCTACAAATATTGATCAATTGATGTCATAATTTTTAAATCTTGCTTGAGCTTTATTCTTGCTCCTCATGACAAATCTATTTCAAGCCACTTGGATTTTAAGTATTAATGCTGATATATATCCTTATGCATAATTTTCTTATAAATGCCCTAAGGAATATTATACATAACTATGGGTTAAATTATTCCTTCTACTTCCTACAGAAGCCAAGTCAGTACTCATGATTACACATAGTGGATAGCTGATCACTATCATACCCTGGCAGGGACTAAAATAAATAGATAATAAAGAAATAATTGCTTCCTGATGGAGTATTTGGTAGTAACTACTTGGAAAAGGATCTCCTTTTTTTTAACGGAGCACTAGAGCAGGGTTCAGAGAAACTCAGCTGCAAAATATTTGGTAAAGAAAAACTAAAAGGATGGAAAGATTGGTGAGCATTTAGACATACTCAGGCAATAGTATAAGGATTTGTGAATCTAGGAAGATGAAGGCTGTGAGATATGGTAAAATTTTATATGATCAAAAAGCATTTGGCAGAAGGTGTTCAAGGGCCTCAATGATCAAGCCATTGCTCGAATTTTGAAAAAGGCATCTTAGAACCATAGAAAATATATTTTTAAGCAGCAGGCACTAATCATATAATGAATGTGTTAATCTCCCCAGAATGGCACCGCAGAATTTATAAAAGGTTCAAAATTATGTTAGATATATTCCATAGTGGTAGTTTAAATTTATACAAAATGGTAGTTTAAATGGTAGTTTAAATTTAAGTTACCAGATTAAAGATATTTCAGAAAGACAACCATATTGTAGAAGTTATTGTTCATTTAAAACAGATGTTATTTGGGTTATTCATTGAGTTTATATCCCTGAAACTAGATATTGAATATCCATTCCATTTGTACAAGATGATAAACCATATAGATCACTTAACTTTGAATAAATCTCTTGGTCACTGACCACAATGAGACAAAGATGCACTATTTACCCTGACAACTGATGGTCTGTTTCACCACCAAATCTGTCAACTTCCATATCACATTTCTGTTAGAGACAGGACATTATGTATGTTTAGTAGTTAAATATCAGATCTATACCTGTAGATAGACTTCTAAACCTTTATAGTTTATTCAGTTTAAGTCACTGCAAATTCAGTAATTTATCATCCTCTCTTGGGGGTTTCCTTATGCTCTAGGTGTGTTTTGCTTTAGCCTTTTCATTAATTCCTCCCAAAAATCAGTGAAGAAGGAAAATACCTTTTAGCAGGAAAACAAAGGAGTAGAAAATCTTAATGCAGACCATGACACTTAACGCATAACCTGTAAATGGCTACATTAATTATGATGTGATTTGATTCCTAAAAGTGCATTTCACCTAAAATGGCTTCCTTAATACTTAGTTATCTTAGGAGAACCTGGCCAAGGTGGATACAGTAGTCTCTGGATTCTGCATAGTTCTCTCCTAATTGGCACCAGGCAGCTTGCAAATTTCCTGTTTCCTATTTTCCAAATATAGACAAGGTTGGTAATGGTGGGTGGTGATAATATCTACTAAATTTATATCCTTTTGAATTGCAGATGGAAAGCTTTGACTCACACTTTCTGGGCCAGCAAATATGAAGAAACATGCAATAATTCTAAAACTAAACTCTAAAATAAAAATCAACATTACATTTTGAAGTTTGTGTGATGTAGTAACAATTAAAAATTTTTAGTCTGTGATAAGGTCACATATAAATAAAAAAATCTACTAACCATTCCTGAATGTGAGGGGGTACTCAAAAGTATACTTGTAGTATGTGTAGTTTTCCATTTTTTTACAGCATGCTAGCTATAAACAAATTAGTGTGGTCTGAATAAAGGACACGAGGAGAGGGGCAGTGGGAAACAGTCACTACTGCTAATTCCAGACAATTAATTTTAAACATTATTCCTCTGGTATTGTTGAGGTAGTTATTTTATAAAGGCCAAAGAATGCAAAGAAGATATCAAGAAGAGCTGCATATTAATATTGAGGACTGTTAATTGGATTCCCTTATTCTTTGATAAAACTTAAGGTAATTGTGCATTCTATCCTGGCCATCACATGAAGATAATATAAGGGAAAGGCCATTGAAATCATAGAACTGAAAAATTAACTCAGATTTTCCTAACTCCATTTGACCATCCTTTAAATAGAAAAGAAAGAAGTGGTTTACCAAATTAAAAAAGAAAAATAGTCCATTTCACTGATTGGAATTGTTGAGAAAATATCAGCCAAAATTGCCATCTTCATTTTATTGCAAATAACTACAACACATAGAGTTGAGTTTTTAAATTAATAAAATCGTAAAATATAAGAACTCAGAGAGATGAAATAACTGCTTGAGCTCCTGGGCCAAGATGCAATAAATGAAGTTGTGATTACCAAAACCAGCTGAATTCTTATTCCATTACCTCTTACGGGAAAGGCCACTGAGACTTCTACCAGCTACCAATTTGGAAGGACATTTGAGATTTGATTGCATGATTTTACAACAGACATACACGCATACATGCACACACACACACCCCACATCCTTTAAGAAAATAGCAGCCAGCGCAGTGTAATACTTAGAATTGATGTAGTGTAATACAAAGAGGAAACCTCTCATTGTGCACAATTTTCTTGGCACAGAAATTAGGGAAGGGCTGAATCTCCATAAAGCAGAGCAAAAATTGGCTCCTACTTCTAAGCTCTGTGTCTACAGATGATGCTATTGACAGCATAGGGCTAAAGCCTGACACACTGATAGAGAGGAAATTTGTCTCAGAAAGTACTTCACATTGGAAAATAGAAAAATCCAATACTCAAAATCACCATGTGGAGATGGCAAAGTCACAGTTCTTGCTTCCAAAGCATTTACATTTTAGAGAAAGAGAGAGGTATAGACATGTAAATAGCTACTCTGAATACAAGGAAATATTAACCAGGTTTAAACTGAAGTATGTGGAGTTCCTGTCGTGGCTCAGTTGTTAGCGAATTTGAGTAGGAACCATGAGGTTGCGGGTTCGATCCCTGGCCTTGCTCAGTGGGTTAAGGATCCAGCGTTGCCGTGAGCTGTGGTGTAGGTCACAGACATGGCCCGGATCCGAGTTGCTGTGGCTCTGGCGTAGGCTGGCAGCTACAGCTCCGATTTGACCCCTAGCCTGGGAACCTCCATATGCCATGGATGCGGCCCTAAAAATGGCAAAAAGACAAAAAAAATATGAAGTATGCAAAGTGCTGTGCAAGTAAACAGAAGGAAGTTAACTGATGATCACTGATAATGGTTTCATTGAAGATATGGTACTCATGCAATTTTTGAATTGGGCACTAGAGATAAGGATTTGGAAGCAACAAGCACATAAGAAGATGATTCAAGAGGTGTGAATAATAAAATGGAAGAGAAGAAAAAACTTCAAAACATTGTAAAATATCTATAATTAAAGATTTAATAAAGAACAGAGGACTTAGGAAGGAAGAAAGAGAACATATGACCAAATAGGATGGGAGATAGGAGTGAAATATATCTCATAAATGAATGAGTGAGGAGAGGAGTCTATTAAGAAATGGGTGTGGTCATCAAATTCTGCTGAGAGATAATCAAAAGGCAATAAACAAAGTTTATTTGATGGATTTGGTAGTTAGCTGGATTTTACTCCATAAGGTTAATGAATAAATGTCTAGAAAAGAGGTATATAAATTTACACATATGTATGTGTGTGTCTGTGTACAGAGAGACAAAGAAAAATATTTTGAAAGTGATGGTGTCCCAAAGAAGTTTTATAATCATTTTATTTCAATGAACAGATTTTAAAATTATTGGGCTGAATAGCCTAGTTAAGCCTAGAGGCAGAGATAGATATATACATGTTCAGTTATTTTAAGAGATGACATACAAAAAGATATGGATCAATGGAAAAGAAGAGATATTTGTTCTACAGAATGGAAGGAATAAAGATTAAAAGAATGGAGACATTTTGAAGAACAGAGCTGGGAGAACTCGGATTGGATTGGTTTCTTTTTTTCTCAGTGGAGGTAGAAACAAGGAGAGCAAATTTAGCTGGGTGTTTGAAAAGCGTGAGAAAGATTCAAAACATTGACAGGGAAGGTTTAGATAAGTAAAAGTAAATAAAATGACTGAACAGCATTGTCAAGACTTGGCTAGGGAAGGTTGATGTGGAATTCTTCACTAAAAGTCATCTGATTTATAACCATCCATATTGTTCACTCACCTGGAATCAAGAGCATCTCATTTAACCAAGTTAGGAAACCAGCCAATGAAAGGAGAGTGTGAAAGCTAAGAAAATAGGGAGAATGTGAGAATATAATAGACTGGGTAGAGTGGGAGTGAAGGACCACAGGAGATTCTGGATTAGAGAGAGAGACAGGTCTTAGTGTGAGTTATAGATGAAGACAAGTTACAATTGTTGCCACAAGAGAGTGAGGCTACATTGATGTAGAAGTACTATCTTCGGAGGAGAATTAAGGAATTATAGTGCCAAATAGTCACATGGGTTATGCATGTGAAAATTACTCACCTTGGACATGAGTCTGTGTATAAGGAAATATTAGAAACAAAATTTGAGGAGTTCCTGTTGTGGCTGAGCACTAATGAATTTGACTAGCATCTGTGAGGATGCAGGTTCGATCCCTGGACTCACTCAGTAGGTTAAAGATCCATTGTTGCCATGAGCAATGGTTGGGGTTACAGACGTGGCTCGGATGCCAAGTAGCTGTGCCAGAGGCTGGCAGCTGCAGCTCCAATTCCACCCCTAGCCTGAAAACTTCCATATTCTGCAGGCATGGCCCAAAAAAGAAAAAAAATGGAAAAGAAGAGAAAAAAACAAAAAACAAAATTTGAGAGGTACCTGGGGTGGGTGATACCAATATGAAAGATGAGAAGTTTAAGGTTGAATGTGTACTTAGACTATAAGTGTGAGCTTCAAAGGAGGATTTGTAGTGAAAAGGTGATGTAACAATGGAAGGCAAGCAATTGAGATAAGGAAAAGGCAAAACTGCTCTTTTAACTCTGAGTGAAGGAGATTGAGCAAATTCTCTTCAAAGAATAAAGTTTAACAAATTGGTGCAGATATTATCCTATACTAATATTACGAGATTTATTAGTTATTTATTAGTCACATTGAAATCTAAAATACACTTTAACGGTGTGTGTCTGTGTGTGTGGTGTGAGTTCAGTTTCATTTTCCTTCACATTAATATCTAGTTGAATCAGCCCCATTTATCAAAAAGTGTTTTGTTTTCCTACTTCTCTTCCATGCCAATTTTATAATACAATAAAAGTCCATGTATTTTTGGGTTTGTTTCTGGACTCTCAATTCTGTTACATTGTTGTATTTGTCTATCCTCAAAACAATACCATGCTGTCTTAATTTCTGTCGCTTTATAGTTATATATTTGCTAAGAAGTTATTTTACCAGTGACTTATTTGACGTCTAGTAAATTACATTCTCTTGCACTGTTCTTTTTCTTCAAGAATGACTTGGACAATTTTCAACCTTAACATAAGCATAAAATTTTAAAAGAAGCATGTCAGTTTGCACAAAAGACATAATGGAATTTTGTTGTGATTTTAATGAGTGCATATATAAATTGGGAGAGAATATTTAAAAAAACTGAGATTTCAAATCAATGAACCTGCTATAAGCTCTATTATTTAGACCTACAGAATTTTTTGTCAGCTACATAACTTTCTGAGTTGTTTTCCCATATCTGCCATTAACTTCGTTCATGGGTATTTTTTACATTTTTGTGGTATTGTAAGGTGTTCTTTACATACACCCTAAGAAATGTCTATTATTATTTCCCCCTTGGCAACCACAAGTCTGGTCTCAATGTCCATGAGTTTGATTCTTTTCTGTAGAAGGATTCATTTATGCCATATATTAGATTCCACATATAAGTGATATCATATGGTATCTGTCTCTTTCTGACTTACTTAACTTAGTACAAGAAGTCTCTAGTTGCATCCATGTTGCTGCAAATGTCATTTTTTCATTCTTTTTATGGCAGAGTAGTATTCCATTTTGTCTATTCACCATATCTTCTTTAATAAGTCATCTGTCAATGGACATTTAGGTTGTTTCCATGTCTTGGCTATTGCGAATAGTGCTACTATGAATATAGGGATATATGTATCTTTTTTTTGTCTTTTTATTGCTGCACCTGCAGGATATGTAGGTTCCCAGGATAGGGGTCGAATTGGAGATGTAGTCACTGGCCTACACCATAGCCACAGCAATGCAGGATCTGAGCCACATCTACGACCTATACCACAGGTCATGGCAATGCCAGATCCTTAACCCACTGAGTAAGACCAGGTAAAAAACTTGCATCTTCATGGATACTAGTCAAATTTGCGTCCTCTGAGCCACGATGGGAACTCCTGATATATGGATCTTTTTGAGTGAAAGTTTTGTCTGGATATACACCCAAGAGTGGGATTGTTGTATCATATGTTAGTTCTTTGTTTAGTTTCCTGAGAGGACTCCATACTGTTTTCCATAGTGGTTGTACCAATCACATTCCCACAAACAGTGTAGGAGTGTTCCCTTTTCTCAACACCCTCTCTAGCGTTTGTTACTTGAAGACTTATTAGTGATGGCCAATCTGACCAGTACGAGATGGTACCTCATT
This sequence comes from Phacochoerus africanus, assembly GCF_016906955.1. NCBI lineage: Eukaryota > Metazoa > Chordata > Mammalia > Artiodactyla > Suidae > Phacochoerus > Phacochoerus africanus. Next base: position 108,621,471 of record NC_062560.1, on the reverse strand, counting down.
GTAGTTTTGATTTGTATTTCTCTAATAATTAGTGATGTTGAGCATTTTTTATGTGTTTTTTGGCCATCTGTATGTATCTTTGAAGAAATGTCTGTTTATGTCTTCTGCCCATTTTTCAATTAGGTTTTTTTTTGAGTCATATGTGTTGTTTGTATATTTTGGAGATTAAGCCCTTGTCAGTTGCATTGTTTGCAACTATTTTCTCCTATTTCATAGCTTGTCTTTTTGTGGTTTTTTTAATGGGTTTTCTTTGCTGTGCAAACCTTCTAAGTCTGATTAGGTCCCATTTGTTTATTTTTGTTTTTATTTCTATTGCCTTGGGAGACTGACCTAAGAAAACATTTGTACCATTTATGTCAGAGAATGTTTTGCTTATGTTCTTTTCTAGGAGTTTTATGGTGTCTTTCCTTATGTTTAAGTCTTTAAGACATTTTGTGTTTATTTTTGTGCACAGTATGAGAGTGTGTTCCAATTTCATTGACTGACATGCAGCTGTCCAGTTTTTGCAGGACCAGCTGTTGAAGAAATTGTCTTTTTCTCACTTTATGTTCTTGCCTCCTTTGTCAAAGATTAATTGACCATTGGTGTTTGGGTTTATTTCTTGGTTCTCTATTCTGTTCCATTGGTTCATATGTCTGTTTTTGTACCAGTATCACACTGTCTTGATTATTGTAGCTTTGTAATATTGTCTGAAGTCTGGGAAAGTTATGCCTCCTGCTTATTCTTTTTTTCCCTCAGGATTGCTTTAGCAATTCTGGGTCTTTTATAATTCCATATAAACTTTTGTACTATTTGTTCTAGTTCTGTGAAAAATATCATGGGTCATTTGATAGGGATTGCATTCATTCTGTAGATTGCTTTGAGTAGTATGGCCATTTTAATGATATTAATTCTTCCAATCCAGAAGTATGGGATATCTTTCCATTTATTTGAATCTTCATTAATTTCCTTGATTAATGATTTATAGTTCTCAGCATATACATCTTCACCTGCTTGGTTAACAAGAACCTACTGTACAGCACAAGGAAATCTACTCAATAGTTTGTAATAATCTACATGGGAAAAAAGAATGGATATATGTATAAATCATTCACTTTGCTCTATACCTGAAACTATTACATTGTATATGCCAATATTTTTTTTTATTTGTGGTCTTTTATTACTCAAATGAATTTATCACATATGTAGTTGTATAATGATCATTAACAATCCAATTTCACAGGATATCCATCCCATAACCCAAGCATATCTGGGGAGATGTGCTTGGGTTATGCTAATAAAGTTTAAAAAAAATTATTTGATAACTGCATTATCAGGAGCTCCAGTGGTTCTGCTTTTTTTGTGTGATTTTTATGTTCTTATTGTTGTTCCTGTATATTTAATCTCTTCATGTGCCTGGTTATTTTGATTTAATGAATTAATTTTATATGAATAAAAGAACTATTTTGAATAACTGGATGATATTGTCTTCCTTAAGAGATGGTTAACATTCAAATCTGTCATGGGCTGGTAGTACTCATGATTTCCTTAATTCAATTTTAGAGACTGAGAAAATTTGAAGGTAGATTCTGTTGACTTACATATTTGGAATGATATAGTTGGTTTACCTGGTCAGATGTAACTCTTAGCTGACAGATGACTCCAATTTTTGATCCCTTAATCAGATTAGGTTAACAATAACTGTTACTTTCTGAGCATATCCGCTCCCTCCAATGGAATCTACAAATGTTCATATGGGGAAAAGAGTTTCCAGATATCCAGATAACCTCTAGGAATTTTAATTATTACCCAGAATGTGACTCCATATTTTCACTGCCTATTAGCTCTCGCATACTTCAAACATATATCTTTTTAAGTTTTCGTATTTTCTATTTTTCTCAGTGAATGTATTGTTAACTTGTCATTACTGAAGTGAATTCAAATTATCTAACAGATAGTAGAAAGAAAAAATAGATATAATTGTTAAAATGAGATTGTCGTCTATTAGTGTTCTAATGTCAGGCTCTCTTACAGCATTTAAGGATATAACAGAAAATTATTTTCTCTTCTTTTTTTGATTAAAAGGATCTTATGGGGAAAGTATCCTAGCAATGTTAAAAGAAGGTAAGAAAGGGGAGACAAAGATTAGTGCGATAAAAAAAGGACAAAATAATCCCACAGTATAAAATGGCAAACCCAAATCCATACAGGTTAATAAATACATTTTGTGAATTAACTTTAAAAATCTATTAAAAGGCTCAACTTAACAAAATGGGTAAAAAGCAAGACCTTACTATATTATGTCTACAAGGCACACTTTTTATAAACAAAGATATAGACAGATTGAAAGTAAAAAAGACTGGAAAAAGTTATATCATGCAAAGAGTAATCATATGCAAAGGCTGACATTCCTAGTTTAATGTCAGATAAAACAGACACCAAAACAAAGTGTTTTAGAACTAAAGAAAGATGTGTCATAATGATAAAAAGGAAAGTTATCATGAAAACATAATGAGTATAAACTTACACATGCCTATTAAAAGGTTCTTAAATTACATGAAGTAAAATTGACAACTTTAAAGGTAGAAATAGATATAATTGCAGCAGTAAGTGCTAAATTTATTATTCAGTAATAGATACAATTAGACAAAAATCTCAGTAAGGACACCAATATAATGCTATCAATTACTTTAATCTGACATATTCTAGTACATTAGACCCAAACATCAGAATATGTACTTTACAAGGGCATATTATATATTTTAGTGATGCATAATTTATGTTAGACTTTAAAACAAGTATCTAACATTTTAAAAATCAAACACAAAGTGTATATTCTGACTGTAACAGAATTAATATAGTAACTAATAACAATATCCAGAAATATCCCATATAGTAACTAATAACAATATCCAGAAATATCCAGAAATATCTTATAGAATTAAGAATAAGCATCATAATTCTAAATAAATCATGATTCAATCACAAAATTAACATATCAAAATGTGTAGCATTCAGCTAAAACAGGTTTTAAAAAGAAAATTTAGGCTTGAAATGCTGAGCAGCATTTTGAGGGAAAATTTCAGTTTAAGTTCTTTTCTCAGTAAAGATTAATTATCTATTTTCAATAACCTATGGTTCAAATTAATAAACTTTAAAGAACAAACTATATTCAAATAAGTAGAATACAGGAAATAATAGAAATGAGAGCAGAAATCATTGGCATAGAATATATTTACATAAACAAAGAACTTTTATAATAATAAAAGCTAATTCCATTCAAAGAATAGAGAAAAATGATGAACTTCTAGATGAAGGTTTATCAGTTGAAATACTATTGATATATTCTTCTCATCTCATTTTTTAAAAATCATTTTCCCTATATTTAATTAAGTATGATTGACAAAAGTTGCATAACAAGTAGGTTGTACAATGTGAAGTTGTTTTTTAATTGTATGACATGATGGATATTCTTTCAAGGAATACAAATAGAGAGCCCAAATCAATAAAATCAGAAATGAAAAAGGAAAGATTACAACTGACATCACAAAATACAAAGGATCATAAGAGACTACTATGAACAATTATATGCCAATGACAATTATATGCCAATGCCTAGAAGAAATGGACAAATTCCTGGAATTGTTCAATTTTCCAAGCCTGAACAGGGAGAAATAGAAAATATGAACATACCCACTGCCAGTAATGAAAGTGAAATCAGTAATAAAAAAATCCTAACAAAAGAAGTTCAAGAACAGATGCCTTCAGAAGTTAATTCTACTAACTATATAAAGAAATAATAGAGATCCTTCTAAAACTATATCAAAAGATTACAAAGGAAGGAACATTTCTAAATTCATTCCACAAGGCCAGCATCAACCTGATACAAAAACCAAAAATATAATGAAAAAAGTTAATTATAGGCCAATATCACTTAGGGACATAGATGTAAAAATCCTCAACAAAATATTAGCAAACCAAATCTAACAATACATCAAAAGATCGTATACCATGATTAAGCGGGATTCATCCCATGGATGCAAGAATTTTTCAATATCCCTAAATCAATCAATGTGATAAACCACATTAACAAATTGAATAAAAAACATAGTCATTTTCAAAGTGCAGAAAATGACTGCAAAGTCATTTGCAGAAAAAGCTTTTGACAAAATTCTACATTATTTATGATGAAAAAAATTCTCCAGAAAATGTGTAGAGGGAACATACCTCAACATAATAAAGGCCATATATGACAAACTCACAGCTAATATATTCAACAGTGAAAAGCTGAAAGAATTTTATCTCAGATCAAGAACAAATATACCCACTCTTTCCACTTTATTCAACATAGTATTGGAAATACTAGCCACAACAACCAGACAAGAAAAATAAATAAAGGCATCCAAATTGGAAAGGTAAAATTGTCACTGTTTGTAGATGACATGATACTATACATGAAAATCCCAAAGATACCACCAAAAGCTATTAGAGCTTATCAATGAATTCAGTAAAGTTGTAGGATACACAATTAATACACATAAATCTGTTGCATTTCTATACATTAACAATGAACTATAAGAAAGAGAAACTAAGGAAAAAACCGCATTTACAATTTCAATAACAAATAAAATGCCTAGAAATAAACCTACTTAAGGATGTAAAAAACATGTACTCAGAAAACTATTACACACTTATAAAAGAAATTTAAGACTATACAAACATATGGAAATATTGGAAGAATTAATATTTTTTATATGACCATAGAACCCAAGGCAATCTACAGTTTCAATGCACTCCCCATCAAAATACTAAGGGCATTTTTCACAGAAATAGAACAAATAATTTTAAAATTTGTACAGAGATACAAAAGATTCCAAATAGCTAAAACAATCTTGAGAGAGAAGAACAGAGCTGAAAGAATCATGCTCCCTGACTTCAGACCATACTACAGAACTACAGCAATCAAAACAGTATGATATTGGCACAAAAAAACCCACACAGACATACAGATAAGTGGAACAGAATAGAGAGCCTACAGTTATGGCCAATTAATCTACAGCAAAAGGGTCAAGGATATACAATGGAAAAAAGACATTCTCTTCAATAGGTCATGTTGGGAAAACTGGACAGCTACATGTAAAAGAATGGAATTAGAACATTCTCTCATAATATATCAACAAATAATCTCAAAATGACATAAAGCCCTAAATGTAAGACCAGAAACCATTAAAATTTTAGAAGAAAACATAGGCAGAACACTCTATGACAAAAAAAATGTAATGCTATTTTTTGAATCTTCTTCCTAAAGCAAAGGAAATAAAAGGAAGAATTAATAAATGAGGTATAATTAAACCTAAAAGCTTTTTCACAGCAAGGAAAATCATCAACAAAACAAAAAGAGAACCTACTGCAAGGGAGAAAATATTTGCAAATAATATGACCAACAAGGGGTTAATATCCAAAACATAAACAGCTCATACAACTCAATATCACAAATAAATAAATAAACAACACAATTTTAAAAATTGTCAAAGAACCTGAATAGATGTTTTTCCACAGAAGACATACAGATGGCCAACAGGCATATGAAAAGATGTTCAACATTGTTAATCATCAGGGAAATGCAAATTAAAATTACAATGAGTTATCATCTCACACCTGTCAGAATAGATATAGTCAAAAAGACAACAAATATCAAATGTTGGTGGGAATGTAGAGAGAAACAAAAATAAAAACTCTCATACACTGGTGGTGGGAGTATAAATTGTGCAGCCCCTATGGATAACAGTAGGTTTCTCAAAAAATTAAAAATAGAACTACTATATGATCCAGCAATTCCACTCCTGGGTATTTAATTTAAAAAAAATAAAACACTAACTCAAAAATATTCATACATACCAATGTTCATAGCAGAATTATTTATAACTGCCAAGATATGGAAGCAAACCAAGTAGCCATCAACAGATGAACAGATAAATAAGATGTGATATACATATGTATGTATATCCATTTATACACCCACACCATTTCTTTCATCAATATCTTACAGCTTTTAGGATATAATCCTTTACTTTCTTGGTTAAATTTATTCCTATGTACTTTATTTTGTAATGTAAGTGAGACTGTTTTCTTATTTTCTTTTTCAGATAGGTCAATGTTGGGGTATAGAAATGCAAGTGAATTTTGTATATTGATTTTTTATCTGTAACTTTATTGAATTGTTGATTAATTATAACAGGTTTTTTTTTTTGGTGGAGTCTTAAGTGTTTTCCATATATACAAAATCATGTCATATAAAAAGCAGAAATGGTTTAGCATCATTTCTGATTTGGATGCATTTTAATGCTTCTGTTTGATTAATTGTCCCTGTCTAGGTCTTACAGAAATAGGTTGACTAGAAGTGGTGAAAAGTGGACACCCTTTCCTAATTCCTAATTTTAGAGAAATCTTTCGGCTCTTCGCCATTGAGCATAATGTTAAAGGTGGGCTCATAACACATGACTTTTATTATGCCAAAGTACATCCCTTCTATTTCTGGTTTGAGTGTTTTGTTTTATAAAATGAAAAGATGTGAATTTTTAAAGTGCTTTCTCTGCATCTATTGAGATAATCATAAAACTTTTGTCCTTCATTCTGTTAATGTGGTATATCATTCCGATTTGCATATTTTAGAACATCTTTGCTTCCCAGAGATAAATCATGAGTTCATCATGGTGTATAATCCTTTAATATGCTGTTGAGTTCAATTTGCTAGGGTTATGATATGATTTTGGTATCTGTGTCCATCATCGATGTTGGCCTATGATTTTCTTTTCCTGTAGTGTCCTTATCTGGCTTTGGTATGAAGAAATACTGGTCTGATAATATGTGTTCAAAAATATTCCCTCCTCTCCAAGTTTTTGGGAAAGACTTGAGAAGGATTAACAGTAGTTCTTTAAATTTTTGTTAGAATTTACCCAGGAAAGCATCTGTTCCTTGACTTTTCAATCTTCTAACTCATTATTGATGTGCTCAGGATTTCTATTTCTTCATGAGTCTGTTTTAGTAGGTTATGTTTCTAGCAATGTATCCATTTATTAAAGGTTACCCAATTTGTGTGTAACTGTTGCCAGCTGTGTCTTATTATCCTTTGTATTTCCATGGTAACAGTTTTAATGTCTTTTCCTTCATTTATAACTTTATTTGAAATTTCTCTTTTCCTTGGTTAGTTTAGCTAAGGGTTTGTCAATCTTTTTTTTTCAAAAATAGTTTTGTCTATCATCTATATCATCTTTTTTTTTCATTTATTTCTGCACTAATCTTTGTAATTTCCTGTCTCTTTTAAGTTTGGGCTTAGTTTGCTTGTTTTTTTCAATTTCCTTGATGTTAAATTCTAGGTTGTTTGGCATCTGTTTTCTTTCTTTCTTTTTTTTTTTGTCTTTTTAGGGCAACACCTGTGGCATATGGAGGTTCCCAGGCTAGGGGTTGAATCAGAGCTATAGCCACTGGCCTATGCCACAGCCACAGTGACACCAGATCTGAGCCACGTCTGCAACCTATACCACAGCTCACGGCAATGCTGGATCCTTGACCCACTGAGCGAGGCCAGGGATTGAACCCACAACCTCACTACTCCTAGTAGGATTAGTTTCAGCTGTGCCATGACAGGAACTCCTATTTTCTTAAGATAGGCATGTATCACTATAAACTTTTCTCTTATAACTGCTTTGGACAAATTGACTATAATATTTCTTGGGAATGATCATCTTTGGATTGTTCTCACTTGGGATCCTTTGAGGTTTTTTCTTTAATTTTTGGAGATACACACACACACACACACGTATATTTATGTGTGTGAATATATATATATATATATATAACACCCTTCCAGATTTGGGAAGTCTTCAGCTACTGTTTCTCTAAATCAGCTTTGTGGCCCTTTGTACACACACACACACACACACACACACACATTTATATATATATATGTAACACCCTTCCAGATTTGGGAAGTCTTCAGCTACTGTTTCTCTAAATCAACTTTGCGGCCCTTTGTCTCTTTCCTCCTTCTGTGACTCACGTAAAGCATCATTTGATATTAACTCATTGGTTCCATATACTTTCTTCTTTATGTTTTTTCCTTTTTCTTTAATTGGCTAACTTCAAATGAGTTGTCAAGCTTGCCTATTCTTTCTTCTACATAATCAAACCTGCTCTTGAAGATTTCTATTGAATTTTTTTAAGTTCTGTCACATTCTTTAGCCTCTGGATTTCTGAGTTTTCTTTGGCTTCTATTTCTTTATTAAACTTCTCTTTTTGTTTATGCATTGTTTTCCTGATTTTGTTTACTTGTCATCTGTGATGTCCTTTATCTCACCGAATTTCCTTAAGATGACTGTACTGAATTCTTTGTCAATTTGTAGATTTATTCCTTTGGAGTCAGTTACCATAGCTTTGTAAGTTTCCTTTGTGGTGTCCTGTTTGCTTCATTCTTCATGGCCCATGTAGACTTGCATTGTTGTTTATGACTTTGAAGGAATAAACACCTCTTCCAGTCTTTATAGACTGTTTTCAACAAGTAAACATATTCTCCTTCTGGGTTCCCAGGCTAATGGTACTGTCTCCAAGATCACAGTCAAATGGGGTTGGAGCCACATCATGTGGCTGCTGTTTTGTCTGCACTAGGATCTGTAGTGGGCAGGCTTATTCCAGGAGTTCAGACAGATATTACTTCTGTCTGATTCCTGTGTGGATAGGACTGCCTCCAAACCTTGATCAGTTAGCACTGGGATAAAAGTAAGCATCAGGGTCTTCAGATGATGTACCTGTTACCAGGTATACAGATCAGTGTGGATCCTACTGTGTCCCTGAGAGGGATCCTAACAAGTCACTCACTAGGTGAATTCTTGGGTGAACAAGACTGCCCCAGGACTACAGTTGACAGGGGCTAGAACCCAGTCACAGGGCTGTTTCAAGGTCCACAGCCACGACCAAGGAGTCATGCCTGCCAAGTCCCTTAGCTTATGGTGCTGGTGGAAGGACAAAGGCCAAACAAAACAGTATTTGAGTTCATAGTGCCCTGGGACCATTTCCAGGTCTGTAGCAAGGACCATGGTGGACAAATATGCCACCAGGCATGAACCTACCTTCTCAAAACAATTTTCCTCAGTCTTGGGCTTCACAAAGGTTTCAGAAACACCTACCTGGATCAAGGCTCTCATAAAAGCATTTATATCAATAAATGGCTGTCAAATTATTGTTGCTGAGGGAGGATATAAATGGAATACCTCCTATTGTGCCATCTTATTCAACTATTGATATCTTTCAGGGGATAATTATTTTAATGTGTGTGTAGTGTAAGGCCTAAAATCAAGGCCCAATATTATACAACCCTTTGATATATGGTAAAATTAGGAGGGCCTTGAATTGCCTAGCCACAAGTTTTCCTCTCCACTCTGCTCTGGCAGATGAGGTCTGATAGCCAAACAATTCTCCTTATCAAAAGAATTAAGCAGTTTCTGCTTATTCCAGGGCAGTGAGTTTCACCTCACTGCCTAGCCACAGAATTATTCAAGCAAGCCAATCATATACCCTCATATAGGACTCTCTTGATACACTAAAATCTGTCCCTATAGCTTACAGATTTTTCACTCTGTTTCTGAGCACAATCCCCACATGGTCCTTCATGGCATGTGGTCTTTTCCTCCATTGGGCTATATGTGACTAATAACCTGCTATCAATCTCATCCATCCAGTGTATTATATACTTATTCATTCCTATAATGTTAGGGGAGAATCCCTTACTCTTTAATTGGGAAAATAGAAGGTGATTTAAATATGAGGCCTATCAAATTCATTGTATGATTTTTAGAATTATCTCTAGTGTTTAATTACTGGATGCTAACAGCACCCTTTCAGTCATGATAATAAAAATGTCTACAGACAATGCCAAATGTTTCTATGGTAGAAAACAAAAAGTACAAAGCATAAAAGAGGAAATAGTTGAAAAATTATGATTCATTAAAATCAAGAAATTTCAGTTCTAAAGTGAAAAATAAAGAAAATCAAAAAAGTCAAAAGCTGTAAGAAAATAATTGCAACCATAGGACTTGAACCCAGAATGTATATATTATTATTATATACTATATATATATGATTAAATATTAAATTATTTTATTATACATTATATGTACTTAATATATAAATTATATATGTGTTTATATATATTCTCTCATATATATAATCTCATAATTGAATGTTAAGAAAATAGACAAAAATTATAAAATATACTTCTAAAATATCTTGGGATAGAACATGATGGAAGATAGTATGAGAAAAAGAATGTATACATATGTATGAAAAGGTAACTATGCTATATGGCAGAAATTGACACAACACTATAAATCAAATATACTCTAATAAAAATAAAGAAAATAAACTAAAAAAATCACTTATCAATTGCCTATAAGTACATTAAAAGATATTCAGACATTAATCATGATGGGAATGCAAATTAAACCACACTGAGATATAATGACTAAGGAAAAAATTAAAGTGACTAAGCATACCAAATGCTGGCAAAGATGTAAAGCAGCTAGAACACTCATACAGTGCTGGTGAAAATGTTAAAATTTAAAGCCATCTGAGAAAATGACTTGGTACTTAAAAACTTTAAAGCAAAATTCCCTTATAACCCAGTCATTCTACTCCTAGGTATTTACCTCAAAAGAAAAAAAAAAGAAAGCATATGCCCACATAGACTTGTATAGAAACATTAGTCACAACTTTGTAAAAGCCAAAAGTTGAATAAAACTGAAGTGTCTGTCCATTAATATATTAGTAGTTGTAAATAAATTTTGGTATATAAATGCAATGGAATATTATTAGACAAAAAATGAGATATTAAAACACATGACACAGAGGCAGGATCAAGATGGTGGAGGGGTAAGACGTGGCACTCACTCTCTCCCACAAACACATCAAAAACAAAAATTTTACATGTAGAAGGATTCATATAGAACATATACTGAACCTGGGGAGAAGAAATTAAACCTCTAAAAAAGGGCAAGAAAATCACCACATAACTGGACAGAACAAAAGGAAAAAGAGAGAAGAGAAGAAAAAAAAGAATCAGGAGTTTCCATTGTGGCTCAGTGGAAACCAATCTGATTAGTTTCCATGAGGACACAGGTTTGATCCATGGCTTCACTCAGTAGGTTAAGGATCCAGCATTGCTGCAAGCTGTGGTGCAGGTTGCAGATTTGCCTTGGATCTAGCATTGCTGTGGCTGTGGTGTAGGCCATCGGCTACAGCTCCAATTTGACCTCTAGTCTGGGAACCTCCATATGCCACAAGTGTTGCCCTGAAAAAAAAAGAAGGAAAGAAAAGAATCAGGACAGAATCAACACTGCTGAGAGGGAACTGTGAGAGAGGAAAGGAACCTACATCATGGGAAGCCACCTAACTAACAGGGAGATCAACTAAGACAGAGGGACCTGAAACCCTTGGAGAAAAGCACAGCAGCCAGACTGAAGAGGGCAAAGCAGAAACAGAGTTCTGCAAACCATCAGTACCATCATCCCTGGACACCGCAGCCCAAGATGCGTGGGTGGGGGCTGGGCACTAAGACTCAGGCTCTGGAGATCAGTTCTGGGGAGAGGACTAGAGTTGGTTGTGCGGAGGGGGTAGGGAGTGGTGTGCCATAGGCTGGGAAGAGGAGAACCACAGCTAAGTGAGCACAGGAGGAGGCCTGGGCCTGCAGAAGAAGACAGAAGTCATCATTGAGGAAGGCAAGAGGAGGAGGGGCAGACCACCATAGTAATATCTTTCTTTGTGCACATGTGGGCTCTCAGGAAACAGGGCATATCTTTTGCAGGCTACAGGTGGTGGGGTGCTTCTTGTATGGGCTATGGGCGGCCAGGCCCCTCTTGCATAGGCCAAGGGCAGTGGGGGCAAACCACCACAGCCATCTCAGACTGCAGAGGTGGGTGTGGCCCTCCACCACTAGGGTCTGTAAACAGGTACCACTTATGGGCCCATTCACCTCAGAGGTCAACACAGAGGAGGGCAATGTAAACACATGCCACACATTGTTGCTCTTATTCTCCTGGGAATGCACACACCCTATTGCTACCATGGCCAGAAACTCTGGGCACTGCCTACACCTGCCTGAGGGTAACTGCCACTTCCCAGTGCCCTGCAACAAAAAGCAGCCTGTGCCACCTTTCTGTGGATCCTTGCCACTGTCATGGGCCCAGGGACCAGGCACTGGCTACTAGCCCTGCCCATTGCCTCCACTGTCCTGGAAGTAACTGTAGGCTATACACCAGCACAGGGATAACAGCCTGCACACACGAAGGAAAGAGACAGCAAACATCCAAACCAAAAGCAGCCCTCACACATTACAATAACAATAATAAAAATCCCTCAAAAAATACCCAGGAGAGCTCTTGAATATAAATAGCCCTCCAAGACTACAGTAGTTGTTTTCCCTAAACTCAGAGAATAAGCAAAATATAAGCAAAATGAAGAGGCTCAGGAAGCATTCTCAGTTAAAAGAATGGAAGAATTCACCTGAAGGAGCAAAGAATTAAACAGATCTCTACAGTTTAATAGACACTGAGTTCAAAAATGAAAGAGTGAAAATATTGAAAGAATTAAAAAGCGAATATGAAGGAATTAAGAGTTGATACAAGCAGTAATGAATATTACTTTAGAAAGGAACTATAAAATATGAGGAGGAGCCAAGAAAAATTAGAAAATTCATTTGTAGACACACAAGCTAAGTTAAAGGCACTGAAGAACAGAAAGAGTAATGCACAGGAACAAACAAGTAACTTGGAAGATAGAATAATGGAAATCACCCAACCAGGAGAGCAGACAGAAAACGAAATTTTTAAAAAAATGAAAGGAATATAAGAGATCTATGGGATAGTACAAAAAAGGCCAACCTATGCATAATAGGGATTCCATAAGGGGAACAAAAAGAAAAGGGGATTGAAAATATATTTGAAGAAATTATGGCTGAAAACTTTCCAAATCTAAAGGAAACAGATATCAAATATACAGGAAGCACAGAGGGCCTCAAACAAGTTGAACCCAAACATGCCCACACCAAGACATATTGTCATAAAAATGGCAAAAGTTAAAGGAGAGGATTCCAAAGGCAGCAAGAGAAAAACGAAGACTTAATTATAAGGGGACCCCCCACGAGGCTGATTTCTCTACAGGAACACTACAGGCCAGAATAGAGTGGCAAGATACATACAAAGTTCTAATTGGGAAAAAAATTACAGCCTGGAATACTCTACAAAGCAAGAATATCATTTAAAATAGAAGTAGAAACGTCTATTCAGGTACACCACTCAAAATGTCCATCATTAATAAGTCCACAAATAACAAATGCTGAAGACGGTGTGGAGAAAAGGGAACCTTCCTGCATTGTTGGTGGAAATGGAAGCTGGTACAACCACTATGGAGAATAGTATGGAGTATGGAGTATGGTGGTGCCTTAGAAAACTATATATAGAACTACCACATGACCCAGCAACCCCACTCTTGGGCGCATATCCAGACAAAACTTTTCTTGAAAAAGACACATGCACCCTCATGTTCACTGCAGCACTATTCCCAATAGCCAAGACATGTAAACAACCCAAATGTCCATTGACGGATGATTGGATTAGGAAGATGTGGTATGCACGCACAATGGAATACCACTCAGCCATAAAAAAGAATGAAATAATGCCATTTGCAGCAGTATGGGTGGAACTAGAGACTCTCATTCTGAGTGAAGTGAGTCAGAAAGAGAAAGTCAAATACCATATGATATCACATACCTGGAATCTAATACATGGCAGAAATAAACCTATCTACAGAAAAGAAACAAACTCATGGACATTGAGACCAGACTTGTTGTTTCCAAGGGGGAGGGGAGGGAGGGGGATGGACTGGGAGTTTGGGGTTGGTAGATGCAAACTATTTCATTTAGGATGGATAAGCAAGGAGGTCATGGTGTATAGCACAGGGAACTATATCCAATCACTTGTGATGGAACATGATGGAAGATAATAGAAAAAGAATGTATATACATGTATAACTGGATCACTTTGCTGTGTAGCAGAATTTGACAGAACACTATAAATCAACTATAATAAAATTTTAAAAATAAAAAACATCACATCAATGAATCACAAAATTATTATGCTAAAAAAACCACTAGATCAAAAAGTGATCACACTGTACCATTTCATTTACATAGAATTCTAAAAAATTCACATTAAACTATAATGACAAAAAGCAGATCAGTGGTTGCCTATATACAGGGGTGGAGTTAGGTATGTATTCCAGAGAAGCAGAAGAAAACTTTTGGGGTGATGAAAAGTTTGCTATCTCTTGGAGTGATGAATCCACAGATGTATATATGTCACATAATTTATTACATTTTTCACCTTATATACTTGCAATTTATTGTACTTTACACAAAGGTGAAAACAACTGACACTTTGAAAAGTTACACTGTTGTACTTTTTATTTTTTGCCTTTATGTCTTTTTAGGGCCACACCCACGGCATATGGAGGTTCCCAGGCTAGGGCTCTAATTGGACTATAGCTGCCAGCCTACATCACAGCCACAGCAACGCTGGATCTGAGCCGCATCTATAAGCTACACCACAGCTCACAACAATGCCTTAACCCACTGAGCGAGGCCAGGGATTGAATCTGCAACCTCATGTTTACTAGTCAGATTCATTTCTGCTGTGCCACGACGGGAACTCCGACTGTTGTACTTTTAATTTTTGGCTAGTTGTCATAGATATACTTAGCTATCCCTTCTACCTACTGTAACAAATATAACAGAATTGGATACTATATATTTGTACAGAGTCCTTTTAAGCTAATGAAATCATGGGTTATGGGCAATAATATTACAAGAACTAGCAATTTGGAAAGTCTATTTTTTTCATATTGATTAAGAATATTTTGGAAAAGGACCACATAAGAGGTGGTGGGGAACTTGGACACTAATATGCTTAACGTAATAGATGCTCTGCTCTGGAGATATATACACACATCATTCTTATTATAGGAAAGCTGGGAACAGACATCAAAAGGATTATATCAAGGATATAAATACTTTTTAAAAAAACAATTTTATGATTAGTTGGTACAAAATTCTTTTTTTAATTTTATTTTTTTTATTTCCCCAATACATTATTTTCTTTTTACTGTGCAGCAAGGTGACCCAGTCACACATACAAGTATACATTCTTTTTCCTCACATTATTATGCTCCATCATAAGTGACTAGGTATAGTTCCCAGTGCTACACAGCAGGATCTCATTGCTAATCCTTTACAAAGGCAATAGTTTGCATCTATTAACCCCAAGTTCCCAATCCATCCCACTCCTTCCCTCTCCCCCTTGGCAACCACAAGTCTCTTATCCAAGTCCATGATTTTCTTTTCTGTGGAAAGTTTCCTTTGTGCTGTATATTAGATTCCAGATATAAGTGACATCATATGGAATTTGTCTTTCTCTTTCTGACTTACTTCACTCAGGATGAGTCTCTAGTTCCATCCATGTTGCTGCAAAATGGCATTATTTTGTTCTTGTTTATGGCTGAGTAGTATCCCATTGTGTATATATACCATATCTTCCTAATCCAATCAGCTGTCAATGGACATTGGGGTTGTTTCCATGTCTTGGATATTGTGAATAGTGCTGCAATGAACATGATGTCTTGGCTATTGTGCATAGTGCTGCATGAATGTGCTGCTATTGTGAATAGTGCTGCAATTAACATGCATGTGTCTTTTTCAAGTAAAGATGTGTCTAGATATATGCCCATGAGTGGGATTGCTGGGTCATATGGTGATTCTATATATAGTTATCTAAGGTCCCTCTGTACTGTCCTCCATGGTGGTTGTACCAGTTTATGTTCCCACCAAGAGTGCAATAGGGTTCCCTTTTCTCCACACCCTCCCCAGCATTTGTTTGATGGCCATTCTGATTGGTGTGAGGTGGTATCTCATGGTAGTTTTTATTTGCGTTTCTTTAATAATCAGTGATGTTGAGACAAAATTATTTCAAAAATATTTGTTTATCCTTTCAGCTTCACTGAAAATAAATACTACAGCTAGTCAAAGGATATAGATGATAGTAAAGATAACCTATATTTAAACTTTCTCAGTTTTCTTCACAGCACTGATATCAGAAAGATTGAAACAGGAAAGATGTTGTTTATACCTCATAAATTCACAACATTTGATTCCCAAAAGGTGATGTTTCCAGTTTAAATCCACTGTTACTTTTATTAGAAGATACCTTAACATATGCTTCAAATAACCTTGGTGTGTGTGAAAGCATAGAGGTTTACAGATGAAACAAAATTGGTCATTAGTTAAGCATTTTTGCTGCATCATGGTTATGGGAGCTTTTTTATGCCCTTCTCTCTACTTTTGCATATATTTGAAATTGTCATAATACAAAGAAAGAAAAATAAAAAGAGAAGAATGCTCTAAAGTTATGACTTAAACAAAGGAGTTAGTAACTAAATACATTCCACATATTAAGACTGTGAGTAAATTACAACTTAGTCCCCCCCCCAAATTATATGCATAACATCTTAAGTCTGGAAGAGAGGTTACAGCCAGTGGCATTACTAGGATATATGTACCTGAATTGCTATTTATTTGTTTATTTAACTCTATGTTCCAGTATTGGAGATGTAGCTAGAAATAAAAGTCCTTGTATAAAGCATCTAGCATTCTACTGTAACAGAAAACAATATCAAAGAAAGAAATCACGGTGTCAGGATTAATCCAGGAAGAAAAATAAAGCAACTTTAACAAATAGAGATAGGAGCCTAGGGGTTTTGGGGAAATGGGATCAGATGCCATTTTAGATAAGTCCTGTCTCAGATGGGGAAGGAAGTTAACATGATACAATCTATTGAAGGCTACTTGATAAAAGCTGGTAAAGATCAATTTAATGTTGAACACTCTCCTTTTTCCTTCAAGTGGGAAAGCAAGAAGAGAGCAGTATGCAAAATAAAGAGTAAACATGAGAAAATAAAAATTGCAAAATAGAAACATCTGAAAGCATGTGTGGTAATTGAAACTGAACTACCTCCCTGATGTGGTTAACCCATACAACAGATGTTGCAAAAGCGCTTCCAAGGTTTTTATCACACACTAACTTATCCCACATGATACACACATTGGCTACAATGTTCTCTAGCCCTGTCTCTGGGTTAAAATAGAAACAAAAAGAGTTGTAAATATCTAGATTTTACATGAGACAATAATGCGTGTCTACTGATAGTACCATGCTCTCCTCTTTGTTTAGGCTTCTCATGAAGAGCTGAAAACCTTTGTACTTTCTGGCAATGGGAAGCAGTGAAAATGTAAATAGTGTATTAGGAGTAAACACTTTTAAATATTAAGGGTGTGTAATTTTCTTAGTGGGTCCAATATGTTTAGGGAGAATTATTTTGTAGAATCAGTTAGAAAACTCAATATTTACATGTATACATCAAATAATATTAAAAGCAATGCAATATATTGTGTTAATGCCATACACAGAGAGAAAACTAAATAGAAATATTCAATAGAGGAGTTAATTTTTATAACAGCATTGCTTTACCATTATATGGCATTTATTGCATATTACCCAGCTCAGAGCAAGTGTGTAATTCAAATCAAATAGTACTTACATAGGAAGAAAACAATCATTGAATGGACATGGACAGATGAAAACGTCAGTCTACACATCGCTGAATCTATTGAGAAATAAATTTTGTATCCATTGGTAAGGTGACCACTTTTTCTTATTCCATCAAAAAGTTATATAACAGAGGCTGTGTTGCTTCACCTAGACCCAAAGGAGGGTCTTCTGATTTGGGAAGGGAGGGAACTTCCTTTTGGCTCCAGCCCTCAGCTGTTAGTCTTCTTTGGAGATTGTCTCAGCTGATAGATATTGAATCAACAAAGGTTTCCTTACTTTTAGCAGCCTACATTAAATTACTGATCAGTGTGAAGGTATAAAGGGCCAGGCTCGTTGCCTTTATTTGGGATAACTCTGTAGAGCAGTCCCAGCTCCAGAGTTCTCAAGGAGGGCCAGCTGAGACCTTATTTGGGACACTACCACAGCTCAACTTCTCCCTTGTGTCGAATACTGTCTCCCTGTTGATTCTAAAGCATTAATTAACATCCCATATAATAAATCCTGCCTCAGGGTCTGCTTCCAAGAGATCTCAATGCATGATACATTTTGAGAAGTATATTACATGATATTTGATGTTAGATTGTTCAAGTGTTTTATGTTATGTATTAGTCTTAAAGCTTTGTATGGAAAACCACAATATTCCACTTAGCAGACTAATATTTCTCAGGGATTTTGATTAACCATAAATATACATTAATCTAGGTCTTGTTACTAAAATAAGAAATAGGGAAAATCTATTAATACACATAGACCTTATTCTTTTTGCTGCAATGTCATTTCTAATGCTTGAGAAGGCAATAATTCAGAGTTTTGTAAGATTTAAAAATCTTTACTAAGTATAGCAAATACTTGTTCATACTTTCAATGGTCTGAAGGTTTGTGTTGCCCTATAATTTATACGTTGAAATCTTTTTTTATATACAATGATTTTTACTTTTTTCCATTATATCTGGTTTACAATGATCTGTCAATTTTCTACTGTACAGCATGGTGACCCAGTTACACATACATGTATACACTCTTTTTTTTCCCCATTATCATGCTCCATCATAAATGACTAGACATAGTTCCCAGTGCTACTACACAGCAGGATCTCATTGCTAATCCATTACAAAGGCAATAGTTTGCATCTATTAACCCCAAGCACCCAATCCATCCCACTCCTTCCCTCTCCCCCTTGGCAACCACAAATCTCTTCCAAGTCCATGATTTTCTTTTCTGTGGAAAGTTTCCTTTGTGCCGTATATTAGATTCCAGATATAAGTGATATCATATGAAATTTGTCTTTCTCTTTCTGATGTTCTTCACTCAGAATGAGAGTCTCTAGTTCCATCCATGTTGTTGCAAATGGCATTATTTTGTTCTTTTTAATGGCTGAGTGGTATTCCATTGTGTATACATACCACATCTTCCTAAACTCAACAGCAAAAAAGAGCCAACAACCCAATTGAAAAATGGGAAAAAGACCTGAAGAGACATTTCTCCAAGGAAGATATACAGATGGCCAACAAGCACTTTAAAACATGCTCAACATCACTGATTATTAGAGAAATGCAAGTCAAAACTACCATGAGATATCACTTCACACCAGTCAGAATGGCCATCATTCATAAGTCCACAAATAACAAATGCTGGAGGGGGTGTGGAGAAAAGGGAACCTTCCTGCACTGTTGGTGGAAATGGAAGCTGGTACAACCACTATGGAGAACAGTATGGAGGTACCTCAGAAAAGTTTACATAGAACTAGCATATGACCCAGCAATCCCACTCTTGGGCATATATCCGGACAAAACTTTTCTTGAAAAAGACGCATGCACCCACATGTTCATTGCAGCACTATTGCCAGTAGCCAAGACATGGAAACAACCCAAGTGTCCATTGACAGATGATTGGATTAGGAAGATGTGGTACATGTTAAAATCTTAATGCTCAATGTTATGGTGTTAGAAGATGGGATCTTTGGGAGGCAATTATGTCATGAGTGTACAGTAGTCATGAATAGAATCAGTGCTCCAATTAAATTAACTGCACAGTGCTCACTGGCCCCTGTGAGGACACAGCCAGTAATGTGTCTATAACCAGGAAAAGGGTCCTCACTCAATAATGCTATCACCTTGATATTGGATTTCTACCCTCCAGAACTGTGAAAAATAAATTCTAAGATACCCAGTTTTGGTATTTTGTTATAATAGCCTGAGCATACATAGACAGTAAAATAAGTCTTATGGAGATATATTTAAAATGTGCCAAGATGACCATGATTCTCCATCGTCCTTATTTTTTCATTGACTTATGGAACATAGGCAGTTCCTATTACAAGTAGTTCTAAATAAATTGTGACATATTTTATACAAATAATATACATTGAATACCTAATCTTTAGTATTATACTCTTAGTTGAAATATTCATGTCTGAAAAAATAATTATGTGATTGTATCTTATTAAAGTTTTATTACATAATTCTAGACTCTGAAACTATGACATTTTTCTTTGTGTGGGTTACAATTCTTAGAGAAAATCACTTTGAAATGACCTATTTTACAATGTAGTGTACTTTCAGCAACTATGTTCTGTTAATCAGCCATTCACCTGTGTTTTGAAGGGTGTTTTAACCTTTCATGAGTTAATATTACAAAAACTTGAAGAATAGCTTTTTTTCACAATAAATGTCCCAGCCCAATCAGCTTCTGTGCTACATTGCCTGAAGTTCAAAGCCTGTTTGACTTTAAAATATGCAGTTGCAAAATTAAGCATTCTCAATGTTATTTTACTAGGTATTATTCATTATCCCAAATCCTAGATGAATTGGAGCAATATTATCCTAACATACTAAAATGATAATTGACATACCTACATGATGAATGGAAGTTTTTATTATGATATACAGGACAATATTCTTAACCTATGTCAGGAAATAAAGATATAGCAAAATGATCAAAGTAGACTTGTTCTTACTCCCCTCTTCCTTTCGACAGATAGGAATGATAAATTTCTCTCCTGTTTCAATCATGCAGCTCAAAAATCCACTACAATCAGAAAGGAAGTTTGAGAGAATACATTTCAGTGGTGTACTGGAGCCAATTCACATTGGCTTACAAGTGCTGATTCTGTGTTTATATTCCCAACTCCATGTTTAGGGAGGTAACATTAATAGTTCAAATTGACATGGTGGGCATATATATATACATCATAGAAATTGGCCAACAGTATAAATCAAAACTTTTATCCCTTAAACATTTACTAGCACACCACTTACATTCCTACATAACCAGTAGTATGCTGGTAAGATAGCTCTCTCTCTGAAATGCATACAAGCAAATTTCTTTTTTCATTTTTTTCCTTTTTCTTTTTTTTTTTTTTTTTTGCCTTTTAGAGCCACATCTGTGGCATATGGAGGTTCCCAGGCTAGGCGTCTAATTGGAGCTACAGCTGCCAGCCACAGCCACAGCAACACAGGATCCAAACTGTGTCTGCGAACTACACCACAGCTCAGGGCAATGCCTGATCCTTAACCCACTGAGCAAGGCCAGGGACTGAACCCTCAACATCATGGTTACTAGTAGGATTCACTTCCACTGCACCACAATGAGGACTCCTAAGCAACTTTCTTGAGTCAGTGTGATCTAGCTCCAGCAAACAACTGTATGTAATCCCATTGGCTCCCATTTATATAAAAATTATGAAACTATAAGCATGGCTCCTTTATTATGAAGAAATTTGGCATAATCAGTATGGTAAAATTTAAAAATATCCAAAACAGCATTGCTTTTATAGTAAATGTAACCTAGTAGGACCATTTGGCACCCTCCTGGGACAGCCCACCTCACTAGTTTTCCAATTGCCTCTTGTTTGTGGAAAAACTTTAGCCTCTTAGGCCTTCCCCAAGTTATAAAGAATAAATTGAATCAGAGAGAAAATGCAAAAGCAAAGGAAAACAACCAAGCAAGAAGAAGTAATAATTGTTTGGCCATTGAACAAAGTCAAGAAACTTTAGTTCGTTATCAAGGGCTACAGATAATATTCTGAGACACATCCTTTGAGCTATTTTGCAGATACTGAAATTCCCACCAGTTGAGAGAAGTTAACTGAATACTGACCACAAGGTGGTAGACCTCAGACTGGTTGGAACCAGAAGGTTGAGACATTGACTCCCAATTACCTAACTACCAACAAATCAGAAGAATGTCCATGAGCTGATCATGCTCTCCCTCACACTCTATTTTAAAACTTTCCCCTGAAAACCATTGCAGGAGTTCTTGTCTCTAGAGCCTTAGCTTCCTGGACTCCTTGCTTGGAACCCTTCAATAAACACTGCATTTTTCTTCAGGACAACTCAGTGTCAGTAGATTGTCTTCACGGTGAGCAGGCAAGTAGATCCAAATTTTGTTCAGACCTACTTACTCACCTCTTAGGCTATGAATTTTCTTCCATATTAAAATTTCAGAAAGTTATCAGTAGTGTAGAATGACTGCATAGATATTTCATCTAGATCCCCCCTCCTCTAATTCGAGATAATTAATGTCAATTTAATTCTACTACATTCATTACAGAGAAAATAAAAATAAATATTCAGTATCATCTATATTTTGATTTGAGACATTTTAAGCTAAAAGGATTTAATTATTAAATATTTAAACATAAAGTATATTATAACAAAAGTAATTACCACAAGCTATACTTAATAAAGATTAATATTTTGCCATATTTGCTGAGGCTCATTCTCTACTTTTGGTTAAAGAAATAAAACGTAAGCTTCACCACTATCCTGTCCATCACTTCCATAATTTTCTTGAGAATTAATCATTTCCTGTAATTGGCATGTATGAAATAATACATAGTATCATTTTGTATATTTAACATATTTACATAAATTTATTATACTGTGCATGTTTATTTCCTTTTTATATTTTATAATTTATAAATTGTTAAATATGTATTATATTTGAAAAAATATAATTCAAACATAGACCAAAGTTGAAAGAATTCACTACCATATATTTTCAATTCAGATTAAATGACAATCAACATGTTGCCATATTTTGTGAACATTCTTTCTCTCTACATAAATATATCAGTGTGGCTCTCTTAAGAATAAATATATTCTTTTATATAATTACAATATTATCACACCTAAAAATAAAAGTTAATTTCATTATATCATCTAATATTCAGTCTCTCTCCATTTCCCCCAGGTGTTACAAAAATAGAAACCTATCCTTTATTCTATTCAATGAAGATCCAACTAGGATTAATGCATTGAATTTGGTTATTTGTATGGTTTCATTTAAAAGACCTCCTCCATTCATTTCTATTAAATTAATTATTTTAAAAGTGCCCAGATGAGTTGCTTTGTAGAAAGACTCATATTACAAATTTGTTTGATAGTTTACTTAACAGCAATGAGAAAATCCATGTACCCTGTATTTTGGTAAAGTGAATTTTCTTCTGATGACTGCTTCAAATATATAAATATATCTCATATATTGTGATATGTAGTACTATATATATGCCTGGGTTTATATCAGGGCTCTATATTCCACTCCACCAATATATGTGACTGTTTTATGTCAATACCATATTATTTTGATTGTTATAGCTTCATAATATAGTTTGAAATCAGGGAGAAAGATGCCTCTAGCTTTATTTTTCTTTCTCAATGCTGTTTTGGCTATTTGGGTTCTTTCATGGTTCTTTTATGGCAAATTTTAGGACTGTTTTTTCTATTTCTGTGAAAAACACCATTTGAATTTTGATAGGGATTACATTAAATTGGCTTGGAGTAGATGGACACATTAGCAGTATTAATTCTTTCAATCCATGAACATGAAATATCTTTCCATTTATTTGTGTCTTTTTAAATTTCTTTCATCAATGTCTTATAGTTTTCCATATACAGGTCTTTTACATCTTTGGTTAAGTTTATCCCTAGGTATTATATTCTTTCTAATGAATTTGAAATAGTATTGTTTTCTAAATTTCTTTCTTTTCTAGTTCATTGCTAGTGTATAGAATCACAATGGATAATTGTTAATTGATTTGTATCCTACAACTTTATTGAATTCATTTAATAGTTCTACAAGTTTTTTGGTGGAGCCTTTAGTGTTGTCTATATATTGTATCATGTCATCTGCGAATAGTGACAGTTTTATTTTTCCTGTCTGATTTTGATGTCTTTGTCAGTTGTTATTTTTTTGCCACACCCATGGCATGTGGAAGGTCCTGGGCCAGGGATCAAACTCACGCCACAGCAGCGACCTGATCCACTGCAGAGACAATGCTGGATCCTTATCCCACTGAGCCACATGGAAACTCCCAGTTGTTATTTTTAAATATCTTCTGGCATGCATTAGTTATTGTATTTACTCAAGTTTTAATATGTAATGTGTTTATTAGCTTAGTCCTTAATGTTTTACTTTCCATTATGCCTGTTTCTGTGAACCATGGGTTGTTTTAAAATGTATTTATATTATTACATATTTAGCTTTATTCTTGTCAATATTTTTATTCTGTCCATATTTAATTTGTAGCTTTTATTATATTATTAAATGCTTGAAAGCACATGATGATATAATTTTCTAGTTAATTACTTTATCATTGTGTAATATACATATCTGCATATTTACCATCTGTTTTTAATAAAGTTACATCAGCTTTGTTATGGTAGTACATGTCTGGATCAATTTTTTCCAACCCTACATCTTTCACATTTGCCTTTATCTGTAATTATTTTAAGAGTTTTTTTTTCTCCTACAATGAAATTTAAAAAATTAACCCTTATCTGAGAACCTCTTTTAACTGGCTCAATCTAGTTATTTTGATTATAATTTCTGATATAGTGTGGACTGACAACTACAATCTCACTTAGTTTTATTATTTATTTATTTTTACCTTTGTTACTTTTTCTCCCTTCAGTAATTTGGAGAGTTATACATTCTCTATTGTTTTGGTGGATACATTAAATATTTAAAATAGATTATTGATGTGGCAAATTTTAAAATGAGTCATTTAGTTCTCATAATTCCTTGATTAATAGAAGGATTTTATGGAGAGCCCATAGTGCTCAGTGGAAATGAATCTGACTAGTATCAATTGAGGGTCAGGTTGGATCCTTGGCCTTTCTCCGTGGGTTAAGGATCCAGCATTTCCATGAGCTGTGGTACAGGTTGCAGATGTGGTTCAGATCCCACATTGCTGTGGTTGTGGCACAGGGCAGTGGCTACAGCTCTGATTTGATACCTAGCCTGGGATCCTCCATATGCCATGGGTGCCACCCTAAAAAGACAAAAAATAAATAGAAGGATCTTAGAATACTTTTACTTTTATCACTTTGTTTCCTAATGTTTAGTGGAAAAACATTTTAATAAAAACATTTTTTCCACTAAACATTTTTAGAAATAGTGCCCTATAATCTTTATTTTTTGGCAGTTTCTTTACTCATCATTACTTCTTACTGTTGCTTTCCCTTAAATTAAACTTTCTTCTTTCTCAAACACACATTCCAGGAAAAGTTATTTCAACAAGTATGTGTGTAGTAAATTTCCTCATTTTTGTTTGGAGAAGCCTTTATTTTCACTATTTAAGGACAATTTACCTAGAAATAGAAGTCTAATTTGAGTCATTTTCTTCTGTACTTTAAGAATATGATTCCAGATTCTTTGGTAGTTTTTTTTTCTTACTTTTTCCAGAAGTATCCTGAGGTTAAAATTACTGTAAAATTTTAATTTTTGTCTTTTCTTTAGATGCATTTTAAAATTTTCTCCTGCAGTTCACTTTCTGCAATTTCAGTATATTGTGTTTATGTATATACTTATTTTTATTTATTCAATTTGAGTCATTTTTCTTCTTTAACCTAGTGATTCACATATTTCAGTAATGATGGAAATTATCAATCATCTTACATTTGAATATTGACTTGTTCTTTCTTATCTCTAGTTTTCTAGGCCTTCTTAATCATGGTCAATGTCACTTTACAGATTTTTCATATTTTCTATTAATTTATCTCTGTTATATGATTAACAATTCCAATCTATCATGCAGTTCACTAACACTTTCTGCAGCTGCATTTAATCTTTTTTATCCAACTATTGGGTATTTAGTTTTCATTGATTATATTTTTTGAAAGTCTAGAAGTCTATCTAGTAGACAGTTTCTTTTTTCATATAAATCTCATATTGTGTGAAGTTTTCCATCATGTTTTAATCATTAGTTTTATTACCTCAAAAAGTTGGGATTCTGAGCTTCTTGGTGGTTTCATAAACAATTATTTTATGGGTTTAAGAACTTTATTTTGTGTTCATTTCTAGCAGCGACAAAAAATATAACTGCTTCCTTCAGCTGGTGGATAGAAATTTGTTTGTTTTTAAATCCATGATGAGGGGAAGGAATAGTTCTTTCAGGTCCTGTTATTTATTCAGTAGTGCTAGTTCTACTTATTTGCCTCATCATTCATCACTCTGTTCCCCCAGTAAGCACATACACTTGAACAATTACTATAGATACAGTAATTGTTAATTTACATATAATATATATATCTTATCAATCTATCTATCTATCTAAAATATTTTTCTCTAGCCAAATAAAATATCTTTAATTTACTGAAGTAAGCCTTGTTCTTTCTTGCCTCTGGTTCTTAGCCAGTGGTGTTTGACTTAGTGAGCTCTAGTTGCTATTAAAAAAAATAATGTAGGCTGGGTGGCTTAAACAACATTTACCTCTCAAAATTATGGAGGCTGCAAAAACAAAGATCAAGGTGCTGGCAGACTCAGTTGTTGGTAAGGGCCTGCTTCCTTGTTTGTAGACAGCTGCTTTTTTGCCCTGTGTTCACAGGGTCTTTCTTTGGTGCATGTAACAGTGAGAGAGAGTTGTCTCTGTATTTCTCTTCTTGTAAGAGCACTAATCCCATAGTGAGGGTCCTACAATTATGAAATAATCCCAATCTAATTATTTGCCAAAGGCCCCACCTTTAAATATTTAAACATTTGGGGGTTAGAACTTTACTATATGAATTTTAAGCAAACACCTTCAACCTATAACAGAATTATTTCATACCAAAACCTTATTTTCCCACTTGTTTTCCTGGTTAACTCCTATTCATGCTACAGGCCTCAACTTTATGTTACAAGGTCCCTTCCTCAACACTATGGTGTTAGCCTTCAAGTTTATAATCTAAATCATGCACTTGCCTTATCTTTTCTATTAGAGTAAGTCAAGGAACATGTTTAATTTGTTCATAATATACCTGCAACACTTAGTACACTATTGATTAGTAATTGGCACTTGAAATATTTCAGAATGAATTTTGGATACCTTCTGTGTGATAGGTTATGACCAGGCATTTAAGTAACTATTCTTCTCTTGAGAATATTATATGGGCTGTCCTGTGCCAAAAGAGAAAAGAGGTTTATAAAAATGGTATAGCCATCCATGTCAAATACTAAAGAGTGATCAATATCAGTGTTTGAAAATATATATTTGGAAAAAGCGTTGTCATTTGAAACATTAACGAGGGCACTTCCAGTAGAATGGTGAAGATTGAAATCCTGTTGCGATAGTTTAAACAAAGTAAAATGAAAATTTTGTCTAAGACCAGCGATTCTTAAAGTATATACCTCAGAACAACAGTATCAAAATCATCTAGGAACTTTTTAGAAATGAAAAGACTTGAATTCTATTACAGAGTAACAAAATCTGGGATTAAAGACCAGCGATCTGGCTTTTAAGAAGCTTTCCAGGTGATTCTGGTGCATGGTTAAGTTTGAAAACAACTGTTTTAGATAGAAAGGGGACTGAATGGACAGAGGATAGAAGGGATCACATGGCCATGGATGGTTCATCCCCCTTGTTTAAACATGAAACATTGAACTTATTTTTATGCTTATAGAGAAAACATGAGGGTGAGAGAAACAGAGGTCAGGAATTGATAAGACAATGAATTAGAAGAGACTAAATTAACTGGATCAAACAGTAGAATGTGCCCTGAAATGTATGATGACTCTCTCCTTTTTAAAGATAAGGGAAGCGGAGAGGGGGCAGCAAGAAAGGAGAGAAGGGTGCAGCTGTTATTTATTTGTAGGAGTGGTAAGGGAAAAATAATACAGTATGGTTAGTTAGATCTATGGAGAAGAGCAAGGTTATTTCATTAGAGTGAGAAGAAAGGAGACTTGTAAAAGGCATTTTTGAATTGGTGCTTTGCTAAGTGGGAGGTATTTGATCAGGGGATTATAATAAAATTTTTATAAGAATCCCCGGGCACTCAGGTGAGGGTATCCTCTATTCTCACAGGTGTATTATATTTTATAGAAAATCTGAGTGAGGTGTTGAATTGAGCTAGGTTTGTAGCTCAAATGCAGGAGAAAAATAAAGGGATAGTGAGCTGAGTTGCACTTTATGTTTAAAAAATTCCTGGACATAATGTAACTTCAACTAGAAAGAAATAGTTAATGAAAAAAAGTGCATCTTTTGCATAAAAATCCATAATGGCTTTAGAAAAGTCAAACCACTTTGTGGGAGATGTTAAAGATAACCATGCATCAATGATTTGATTATAATCACTTGTGATTTTTTTTTAATTCTTACAAGTATGTCTGTATATTACAAAATAAAGAAAATGACCATAAAATATTTAGTGCTCACAAGAATAAGCAAGGGATATCACACCAACTCAAAATCAAGTGTGTATGTTTACTTGAGCAGTTTTGTCTCTGTTCATCAATATTCTACTAATATTATTTTAAGGGTGTTAGTTTGTGAAGCAATGATTAGGTGGTAAAGTTTAATCAAGATGATATGAAAATGAAGTCAGTGGTTGCAATTTTCCTAAGATGTGAGGGTCTTTAAAGGGTGCCTGTTGCCCCAATCTTCCTCTCCATGTTGCCTGTGACTAAATTACTTCAATAATTTAAGTTATTATTATTATAAGGCCTAAATATGAATAAATTATAGTTCTAAAATAAATTCATGAATTTATTCACTTACTACCTGATTAATAGCCTTTTACAACCCCAGCACATATTTTATCAGAAATCCTTCTAGGATTTCTAGGATACAAACAACCACAGTTTTGTGAGGAATGAAAGTGAGAAAATCTCACAATACTAATCATGGAGCCATATAACTGGATGAGCAATCATAGGATGTATTTTCTTACCAGCCAATTACTAGCTATGTGGCTTTTCCTGTGTCTGTTTCATCTTCTGTAAATGGGGATAATAGTAATCCCTACTTAAAGATATTATATATTAGGGATTAAATGAGAAAATGTATTAACATACTTATCAAAATACCTTAATGAATAGCATTTAATAAACATTCAGAGCTATCAACATCATCATCATCACCAATATCATCATTTGTCATTGTGAGAAAGAGGGCCTCAGGATTTAATAAAGGTATATTTTGCAGTTTACTAAGAATTAATGATATGATTAGTGAAGATAAACATCATATCAATGCTATTTTTCAATAAAAATAAAACTATGACAGTGCTATCTATAAAGTAAAAAAAAAAAACAAACAACCCACAGAATGGGATAAAATACTTGCAAATCAGGAGGCAGAGCAAGATGGTGGAGGAGTAAGAGGTTGCTCATGCACATCTTCTCCCACAAACACATCAAAAAAACACATCTACATGTAAAACTACTCACACAGAACATTAACTGAATGCTGGCAGAAGAACTCAAACCTCCAAAAAGGGCGAGAAACTCTTGACATAACTGGGTAGAACAAAAGAAAAAAAGAGAGAGAAAGGGAATGGGACAGGACCAGCATTCCCTAGAGGGAGCTGTGAAGGAGAAAAGGAACCCACCTCCTGAGAAGCCACTTAACTGACAAAAGATCGGCTGAGTCATTGGGACCTCAAAGTCATGGAGAAAAGTGTAACAGCTGGACTGAGAATGGCAAAGCAGAGTGAGAGCCACACAGATCATCTGAACCACCGGCCCAGACACCACAGCCTGAGACGCTCAGGCAGGGGCTGGGCGCTGAGACTCTGGCTCTGGAGGTCAGTCCTGGGGAGAGAACTGGGGATGGCATGAGGGACTAAGGAGCAGTGCGCCATGGGCTAAGTGGGGGAATATCACAACAGAGGGAACCCGGGAGAAGGTCCAGACCCACAAGAGAGGCCAGGTACCATTGTTGGCCAGGGTAGAGGAGGAGGTGCAGGCTACCATAGGAAACTCCCTGTGCTGGAGCTTGTGCATGCCCATAGGCTTAGAGGGTGGGGCAGCTCTGTGGAGGTTACCAGCAGCCAGAAGCCTCTTGCTTGTTTAAAGGAACTTAGATGCTTCTTCTGCAGGCTACCAGTGGCTAGGCACCTATTGTGTGGGCTAAAGGCATAAGGCAGCTAAGTGTGATGTGGTGCCTCTTGCATGATCCACAGGTGGCAGTGACAGACTGCGGCGGTCGGTCATCTCAGAGGCCAGAGGGAGGTGTGCCTTGCCATCATTGGGGGGCCTGTGAGTGGGCTTCACCACCAACCCCAGTCACCTCAGGGACTGCCAAAAAAGAAAAAAAGAGGACATCGCAACCAAGCACCATACGCTGTTGCTCTCACTCCTCTGGGAACACACCCACCCTGCAGCTGCCACTGCCAAATGCTCTGGGTGACCCCCAGACACTTGGTTACTGTCCCTTCCCAAGACCCTACAACTAGGAGCAACTGGTGCAGCACCTCCTGCGTGGACTAAGTGGGACAGGGTGTTTCTTGCATGGTCTGCAGGCAGCGGGGGCAAACCATCTCAGTTATCCCTGATTCCAGAGGTGGGCGTGGCCCACTGCCCCTGAGGATACCTGAACAAAAATCACTTGCAGCCCCATTCACCGAAAGGGCACCACAGAGGAGGGCACTGTGACTGAACATCACCTGTTGGTGTTCTTGCACCCCTGGGAACATACCTGCCCTGCTGTTGCCACTGCCAAACAATCTGGGCAGTGCCCACACGCATGATCTTTGTCAGTTCACAAGATCCTGCAACTATGAGCACACTTTACAACACCTCATATATGGGCTCAGTGAGACTGGTTTCTTCATGCATGATCTAAAGTTGGCAGGGGCAAATCGCTGCAGTTATCACTGATTCTAGAAATGGTTTTGGCCAGCGCCCATTAGGGGTCCCTGAACAGGCACTGCCTGTGGTTCCAATCACATCAGAGGAGGGCATTGCAATTGAACACAAGCTGTTGTTGCTCTCACTCCCCGGGAACTCACGCACCCTACTGCTGCTACTGCCCAATGATCTGGCCACCTTGTATATCTGCCTAGAGCTCATCACCACTTCCCAGGGCCCTGCAACTAGGAGTAACCTGTACCACCTTCCTGCAGGTCCTTGCTGCTATTGAGGGGCCAATGACCACGCACTCACTGCTGGCCCTACCCATTCCCTACTTCTCCCTGAAAGCACACTGAGCATCCTGGGGAAAACATCCTGCTCACATCAAAGAAAGAGACAACAAATATTCAAACTCCCACACCAAAAATAAATAGTAACCTACCCACAAATACAAAGGGGTGTTTTTTCATAGAAGTAGCCTTAAAAAACTACAGTTTTGGCTTCCCCAAATTCAGAGAAAAAGAAAAACACAAGCAAGATGAAGAAGCACAGAAACCATTCCCAGTTAAAGGAACAGGAGAAGTCACCTAAAGCAAACAACAATGAAACAGACCTCTGCAGTCTGAGAGCCACTGAGTTCAAAAAGGAGGTATTGAAAATACTGAAGGAATTAAGAGAGGATATGAACAGTGATGCAGATTCCCTCAGAAAGGAACTAGAAAATATAAGGAGGAGCCAAGAAAAACTAGAACATTCATTTGCAGAGATACAAACTGAGCCAAAGGCAATAAAGGCCAGAATGAATAATGCAGAGGAATGAATTAGTGACATGGAAGATAGAATAATGGAAATCACCCAATCAGGACAGCAGACAGAAAACCAAATGAAAAAACATGAAAGCAATATAAGAGACCTATGGGATAATATAAAGCAGGCCAATCTATGCATAATAGGAAGTCCAGAAGGAAAAGAAGAAGAAAAGGGGATTGGAAATATATTTGAAGAAATTATGGCTGACAACTTTCCAAATCTAAAGCATACTCATATCAAGAAACAGGATGCACAGAGGGCCCCAAACTAGCTGAACCCAAACAGGCCCACACCAAGATATATTATAATAAACATGGCAAAAGTTAAAGATAAAGAGAGGATTCTGAAGGCAGCAAGAGAAAAGCAAAGCATTAATTATAAGGGAACCCCAATAAGACTATCAGCTGATTTCGCTACAGAAACACTACAGGCCAGGAGAGAGTGGCAAGATATACTTAAAGCACTGAATGGAAAAAATATACAACCTAGAATACTCTATCCAGCAAGAATATCATTTAAAATGGAAGGGGAAATAAAGAATTTCTCCAACAAACCAAAGCTAAAACAGTACAGCAATACTAAACCCATTCTAAAAGAAATACTGAAAGGGCTCCTCTAAACTAAAAAAAGAGAGGGAGAAAAAGAGAAAAAAGAAGAATTAGAATGGAGGAAACCACAATTGGAAAACAATCACTTAAATAAACCAGCGAAGAGATCTAAACATGAAAATGTTAAAAAAAAAAAGACTTCAAAATCATACAATGTGGGGAAGGAAAGTAAGAAAATATAGATTCTTTTTTTTTATTTTAATGATGTGTCTGAGCCTATATGACTATCAGGCAAAAGCAAGCAGATATAGGAAGGGGTTAACATACTTAAAAAACAGGGCAACCACAAATCAAAACCAAACATCACATTCTCAAAAACTTAAAAGTACACAAGCATAAAATAAATGGAAACCATCCAATCCTAAAAAAGAAAATAAGTACAGAGAAACATAGAGTCGACTGGAAAACAAGGTTGAAAATGGCAATAAATACATATCTAAAAATAATCACCTTAAATATCAATGGACTAAATGCTCCAATCAAAAGACACAGAGTGGCAGATTGGATAAAAAAGCAAAAACCTTCAATCTGCTGCCTACAAGAAACTCACCTTAGAGCAAAGGACACAGATAGAGTGAAAGTGAGAGGACTGGAAAAGATGTTTCCTGCCAATGGACAAGACAAGAAAGCAGGAGTTGCAATACTCCTATCAGAAAAAATAGAGTTTAAAAAGGAAGGCCATAGAGAATTACAAAGAAGGACACTATTTAATGGTTAAAGGATCCATTCAAGAAGAGAATATTACAATCGTCAATATATATGCCCCTAATATAGGAGTACCCAGATCCATACCACAAATACTAACAGACATAAAAGGAGAAATTGATGGGACTACAATAATAGTAGGAGACTTTAACACCCCATTCACATCCATGGACAGATCCTCTAGACAGAAAATCAATAAGGCAACAGAGATCCTAAAGGACACAGTAGAAAAGTTAGACTTAATTGACATTTTCAGGACATTACACCCAAAAAAATCAGAATATGCATTCTTCTCAAGTGCACATGGATCATTATCAAGAACTGATCACATACTGGGGCACAAAGCTAACCTCAACAAATTTAAGAATATAGAAATTATTTTAAGTAACTTCTTTGATCACAATGGCATGAAAGTAGAAATCAACCAAGGAAAAGAAATGAGAAAAAACTTACTACAAGGAGACTAAACAACCTGCTATTAAAAAACCAATGGGTCAATGAGGAAATAAAGAAGGAAGTTAAAAAATACCTCGAGACAAATGATAATGAAGACACATCCACTGAAAATCTATGGGCTGCCACAAAAGCAGTACTCAGAGGGAAATTCATAGCAATACAGGCCTTCCCCCAAAAAGAAAAATTCCAAATTGACAACTTCGCCCAACACCAAAATGAATTAGAAGAAGAAGAACGAACAAAACCTAAAGTTAGAAGGAAGGACATCATAAAGATCAAGGAGGAAATCAATAAAATAGAGATTAAAAAAACAATAGAAGAAATAAATAAAACCAAGAGCTGGTTCTTTGAAAAGGTAAATAAAATTGACAAACCTCTGGCTAGACTCACCAGGAAGAGGAGAGAATAACCCAAACAAACAAAATGAGAACTGAAAAAGGAGAAGTCACAATGGATACTACAGAAAAAAACAAACAAACAAAAAATATGGGAGAATACTATCAGCAATTGTATGCCAACAAATTTGACCACCTAAAAGAAATGGATAAATTTCTGGAGACTTACAGCCTTCCAAAAATGAATTAAGAAGAAATAGATCAACTGAACAGACCTATCACTAGAAATGAAATTGAATATGTCATAAAAACACTCCTTACAAATAAAAGTCCAGGACCAGATGGCTTCGCAGGTAAATTCTACCAAACATACAAAGAGGAACTCATACCCATCCCCCTTAAACTTTTTCAAAAGGTAGAAGAAGAAGGAACACTCCTAAAGACATTCTATGACACCACCATCACCCTAATTCCCAAACCAGACAAAGATATCACCAAAAAAGAAAACTAGAGGCCAATATCTTTCATGAATATAGATGCAAATACTCAACAAAATTTTAGCCAACCAAATCCAACAACATTTCAAAAAGATCATACACCATGACCAGGTGGGATTCATCCCAAGTTCTCAAGGATGGTTCAACATATATAAAATCAATCAGCATCATACACCATATTAACAAAACAAAAGTCAAAAGCCACATGATCATCTCAATAGATGCAGAAAAAGCATTTGACAATGTGCAATATCCCTTCATGATCAAAACTCTTACCAAAGTGGGTATAGAGAGAACATTCCTTAACATAATCAAAGCCATTTATGACAAACCCATAGCAAATAAAATACTCAATGGAGAAAAGCTGAAAGCCTTTCCACTAAAATCTGGAACAAGACAAGGATGCACACTCTCACCACCGTTATTCAACATAGTATTGGAAGACCTACCCACAGCAATCAGACAAACAAAAGAAATAAAAGGCATCCAAATAGGAAGAGAAGAGGTAAAGCTGTCACTGTATGCAGACGACATGATACTATATATGGAAAACCCTAAGGACCCAATCCAAAAACTACTTGAACTGATTAATAAATTCAGCAAAGTGGCAGGATATAAGATTAACATTCAGAAATCAGTTGCATTTCTGTATACTAACAATGGAATATTAGAAAAGGAATATAGAAATACAATACCTTTTAAAATTATACCCCCAAAAAATCAAATACCTGGGAATACACCTGACCAAGGAGGCAAAGGACTTATATGCCAAGAACTATAAAACATTAATCAAGGAAATTAAAGAAGATGTAAAGAAATGGAAAGATATTCCATGCTCCTGGGTTGGAAAAATTAATATTGTAAAAATGGCCAGACTACCCAAAGCAATCTACAAATTCAGTGCAATCCCTATCAAATTACCCACGACATTTTTCACAGAACTAGAACAAACAATCCAAACATTTATATGGAACCACAAAAGACCCAGAATCGCCAAAGCAATCCTGAGAAACAAAAACCAAGCAGGAGACATCTCTCTCATAGACTTCAGGCAATATTTCAAAGCCACAGTCATCAAGACAGTGTTGTACTGGTACCAAAACAGCCAAACAGACCAATGGAACAGAATAGAGAACCCAGAAATTAACCCAGACACCTGTGGTCAATTAATCTTTGACAAAGGAGGCAAGAACATAAAATGGGAAAAAGACAGTGTCTTCATCAAGCATTGCTGGGAAATCTGGACAGCTGCATGCAAATCAGTGAAACTGGAACACACCCTCACACCATGCACAAAAGTAACCTAAAAGTGGCTGAAAGACACCATCCAACTCCTGGAAGAGAACGTAGGCAAAATATTCTCTGACATCAGGCTTAGAAATGTTTCTCAGGTCCGTCTCCCAAAGCAACAGAAATAAGAGCAAAAACAAACCAATGGGACCTCATCAAATGGACAAGATTTTGCACAGCAAAGGGAACCAAAAAGACAACTTACAGAATGGGAGAAAATAGTTTCAAATGATGCAGCTAACAAGGACTTAATCTCTAGAATATACAAACAACTTATACAACTCAAGAGCAAAAGAGCAAACAACCCAATTGAAAGAAAGATATACAACAAGCACATGAAAAAATGTTCAACATCCCTGGTTATAAGAGAAATGCAAATCAAAACTACCATGAGATATCACCTCACACCAGTCAGAATGGCCATCATTCATAAGTCCACAAATAACAAGTGCTGGAGGGGTTGTGGAGAAAAGGGAACCCTCCTGCACTGTTGGTGGGAATGTAAGCTGGTACAACCACTATGGAGAACAGCATGGAGGTACCTTAAAAGACTATACTTAGAACTACCATATGATCCAGCAACCTCACTGTTGGGCATATATTCGGACAAAACTTTCCTCAAAAAAGACACATGTGCCTGCATGTTCATTGCGGCACTATTCCCAATAGCCAAGACATGGAAATGACCCAAATGTCCATCAACAGATGATTGGATTAGGAAGACATGGTATATATACACAATGGAATACTACTCAGCCATAAAAAAGAATGAAATAATGCCATTTGCAGCAACATGGATGGAACTAGAGACTCTCATCCTGAGTAAAATTAGTCAGAAAGAGAAAGACAAATACTATATGATATCACTTATATCTGGAATCTAGTGTAAGGCACAAATGAACCTTTCCACAGAAAAGAAAATCATGGACTTGGAGAATAGACTTATGGTTGCCAAGGGGGAGGGGGAGGGAACGGCGTGGTTAAGGAGCTTTGGGTTAATAGATGCAAACTATTGCCTTTGGAATGGATTAGCAATGAGATTCTGCTGTGGCACTGGGAACTATGTCACTTTTGATGGAGCACAATAATGTGAGAAATAAGAATGTATACATGTGTGTGTAACTGGGTCACCAAGCTGACAGTAGGAAAAAAAATTGTATTGGGAAAATACTATTAAAAATAATAACAAAAAACCAAATAACTAATATGTATGCACATTCTAATCAGAATCCATGACCAATGAGATAGGTTCTTAAGATTTGATCAATAAACAAAACAGTTTGAAAATGAAAAAAAAATTTGCAAATCATATATTGGATAAATAGCTTCTATATACAATGCATAAAGAGTTCTTTCAATATAAAGTCACATAACCTAATTTTAAAATAAATGGGTGAAGAATCTGAATATATTAATCCAAAGAAAATATACAAATAGTAATTAGGCACATTTGTTTGACACCAATATTCATCAAGGAAATACAAATCAAAATCACTATGAACCACCATCTCACACTCACTAGGATGGCTAGAATAGAAAATTCCAGTAATCCACTTATACATCACAACCAAGGGGGATTTACATTTTAGATATGCAAAGCAGGATCAATATTCAAAAAGCAATTAATGTAATCTATCACCTAAAAGATTAAAAAGGAGAAACCACCTGATTGCCTCAACAGATGTAGAAAACGCATTTGAAAAAACCAAACACCCATTCATAATAAAAATTCTCAGTTAAGTGGGAATAGAGGGGAAGTTCCTCAACTTAATAAAGAATATCTAAAAAAAAAAAAAAAACCCTACAGCTGACATTGTACTTAATGGCAAGAAACTCAAATCTTCCCTACTAAGAAGTATGAGACAAAAATGTTCTCTCTCACAATTCCTTTTCAAAATGTACTATAAGTTTTTGCTAGTGCAATAAGACCAGTAAGTAACATAAATGTTATACAGATTGGGAAGGAAGAAATAAAACTTTTTGTTTGCAGATTATGTGATTGTCTATGTAGAAAATCTTAAAGAACCAACACAAAAATCCCTCCTGGAACTAGTAAGAAATTATAGCAAGTTTTCAGGAAACAATGTTAATATATAAAAGTCACCTTTCTGTAGATCAGCAATGAACAAGTGGACTTCGAAATTTAGAACATGAAACCATTTACATTAGCATCCTACAAATGAAATACTTAGGTAAAAATCTAACAAGATATACCCAAGAGATATGAGGAAAACTACAAAACTCTGATAAAAGAAATTGAAGAACAAAATATGTGGAAAGGCATTCCATGTTCATGGGTAGGAAGAAACAATATTGTCAAGACATCAGTTCCTTTCAAATTGATCCACAGATTCAATAAAATGCCAATCAAAATCCCATCAATTTATATTGTGGTTATCTATTAACTGATTCTAAAGTGCATACAGAGAGGCAAAAGACACAGAATAATCAACGTAATATTTAAAGAAAAGAGCAAAGATAGAGGACTGACACAACCCAGCTTCATGACTTACCATCTAGTTACAGTAATCAACAAGACTGTGATGTGGCTGGGATCCCGCATTGCTGTGACTGTGGCATAGGTCAAAGGATATAACTCCAATTTTACTCTTAGCTTGGAAACTTCCATATGCTGTGGGTACAGCTCTAAAAAGACAGAAAAAAAATTATGGCGGGACCCACAGCAAATGGAAGTTCCTGGCCTAGGGATCCAACCTGCAGCTCCACCTAGACCTGAGCTGCTGCAGTCAGATTCTTAACCCACTGTGCCACAGCAGGAACTTCTGATGAGCTAACTTTTTATATTAAAAATAAAAATTTCTGCTCTGCAAAAAACAGTGTTTAGAGAACAAGAAGACATACTACAGACTGGGAGCAACTATTTGCAAAAGACATATCTGATAAAGGACTGTTATGCAAAAATATACAAGAACTCATAAAATTCAACTATTTACAACTCAAACACTAGACTAAAGACCTTAGACACCTCAACAAAGAAGATATGCAAATGGAAAATAAGCATATGATAAGATGCTCTATGTCATATGACATCACTGAAATGCAAATTAAATCAATAAGCTCTTACTTCACACCTATTAGAATGGGCAAAATCTTGAATGATGAAAACACCAAATGCTGGAGATGTGGAGCAAAAGGAGCTCTCAATCATTGCTGATAGGAATTCAAAATAGTACAGCTACTTTGGAAGACAGTTTGGCAGTTTCTTACAAAGTTAAAATATTCTTGTTATATGACCCAGAAATCACACCCATAGTTATTTACACAAAGGAGTTGAAAATTAATATCCACACAAAAACCTGTACATGGATAGGAAAAGAAACAATTCATAATTGCCAAAACTTGAAAGCAATCAAGATGTCCTTCAGTAGGTGAATAAACTGTGGTACATTGTACATCCAGACAATCAAATATTGTTCAGTGCTACAAACAAATGAGCTATTAAGCCATGAAAAGACATGGAGGGACCTTAATAAATACTAATAAGCAAAAAAATCCAATATTAAAGTCTACATACTGTGTAATTCCAACTATATAATAGACTTAAAAACATAAAACTGTAGAGACATTAAAAAGATCAGTGGTTTGGGGTGGGGGTTAAGGGGAGGGATGAATAGGCAGATCACATAGCATTTTTAGGACAGTGAAAATACTCTGTATAATACCATAATAACTTGTAATTATACATTTGTCCAAACACATATAATGTGTAACACCAAGAGTGAACCCTAAGGTAAACTATGGACTCTGGGTGATTATCAGGTGTCAGTGCAGTTCATCAATTATAACAAATGTACCACTCTGGTGGGTTATAGTGATGCTAGGGTAGGCGATGCATACGTGGGAGCAAGGGGCATAGGAGAAATCTCTGTACCTTCCCAGCAATTTTGCTGTGAACCTAAAACTGCTCTAAAAGAATAAAGTCTGGACAAATTTTTTAAAAAGGTGTAATAAGAGCAAGTGCTGACCAGAATGTGGGAAAATATCAACCTTTTTCTTCTGCTGGTAGAAATGTAAAATGTTTGAGTCACTTTGGAAAGCAGTCTGGCAGCTCCTCAAACAATTAAGCAGAGTTACCATATTAATAGTAATTCCACTCCTATATATAAACCCAAGAGATATCAAAACATATATCAACACAGAAACTTATACATGAATGTTATAGTAGTATTATTCATAATATAAAAAGGTGGAAGGAACTCAAATGTCCATTTTTAATTGAATGGATAAGAAAGTAATATATCCTTAAAATGGAATATTATTTAGTCTTAAGAAAAAATATTGTTAGATGCTACAACATGTACAAACCTTGAAAACATTATGCTAAGTGAAAAAAAGGCCAGTAACAAAAGACCACATAGTATATTATTCCATTTATATGACAGTGAAAAACAGGGTAATCTATACAGCAAGTAGAAGTGGTTGCTTAGGGCTACTTGGAGGAATGAAGAGATATGTAGGCAATAGCTAAAGCATTTGGGTTTTGTTTTTGAGCCAATAAAGCTGCTCTAAAATTGGCTGTGGTTGAACATATCTGTGGATATCTTGAAAACTATGGAATTATACACTTTAATAAGGTGGATTTGGGAAATCCCTGGTGGTGTAGTGGGTTAATAATCTCACATTGTCACTGCTGTGGCTCAGGTTGCCGCTGTGACACAGGTTCGATTCCTAGCCTGGGGATTTCTGTATGCCATGGTCACAGTAAAAAAAAAAAAAAAAAAAAAAAAGGTGAATTTTATGGTATGGTATGTGAATTATATCTCAATAAAAAGAAAGTAGGACATGGAATGGAGAGAATGATCTCTCAGTGGAAGCCTCATTAAATGTACTTAAAATTATTCTCATTGTTATTATTGATATTATCTTTCAACAGGATACATAAATTATCAAGCAATGGGGTTTAGTGTTATCTAAATTAGAATTTGTTTTTGCAAATACGTGTTTATAAAGAAAAAACACAAGTTACGAAAAAGAAGAGTGGCTTATGTTCTCTTCTCACTTCATTCTTTTGATTCAATGTATTACACTGAAGGTAATGACTTTCTACATATTAAAGATCATATCACCTATAAAGTCATTCTACATAAATTAGTGCTAAATCATTTTATATAAATCAGAAATCAGAGCTGCAAAATGACTCTTAGATTCTCCACACTCGATGTAGAGCCTAGAATCTAGTACTTATTGGAACATTTGACAGATGGGGTTTGAGGAGGTTGAATTGGTCAAAAACCTTATGCCACAATTGTATTAAGCACAATCTTTGAATAATTAAATCTGAAGATAAACAATTCTAAAAGAATAGAGGTTAAGTATACACCTTCTCCTTTCTAATGGAGCAATTATTACAGACAGAAAAAGGGCAAACTTATAAATGCAAACAAGAAAATTTACCAAAAAAAATTTTAACTTTGGTTTCTGAGTAACTTCATTTATTCAACATCCAATGGAAATATACACCAGCCCAAGCAATAACTATGCATTAGTTACTGATGTTACTTTAGCTATTTCCTCTCTGATAAAAAATGAAAAAGAGAATTATGTAAAGAAAGAAAGAATTTTGTTTAGCATTTATATATGAATTAAGAAGTGCCCTTAAAGATCCAGTGTTGGCACTGAAGTGACTGGGGTCGCTGCTGTGGTACAGGTTTTATCCCTGGCCAGACACAGAAAAAAAAAATGTCCTTAAAATATCTGTGGTGCAAGTTAATACATAAAGTAATATTTTCATATGCTATGGCCACTTTAAATCAGTTTTTATAAGAGTAGGTTTACGTTTGGATTAAATGCCATAATACCTAATTAAATTCCATAATTTCATAATATGATTTATGCTACAACTGCATGAGTGCAAATTTATATGTCTGTTCAATCTACTTAAAATCTTTGAGAGTCCAAAACATCCACTGCAAGCTACGGCTCCTCCAATATGCAAATGCCTTATCATCTTCAAAGCAAAACACATATCAAACCAAACACCTTCATTTTGGGGGTAATTAAGGAGACCACAAAACACACAGAAATAAGGTTAAAAACTATTCTAGTCAGTGACTCTTTAATTGCAAGGAATGAAAACTTAAAGTTTCCTTATTCAAGTGAACATTATTGCAATGAAACAGAAAATGGTTTTCATAAATTATAACCAGACATCAAATATAAGTTTGTAAGTTAGACTCTGTTCTGTGCTCTCTTTTCTGTATATATGCAGTCCAACCATCTCTCTACAAAAACTTTATCTGTAGGTCTCTTAATTTTGGTCTTGCTTGTGGTTTGGTATTTCAATGGGTACTTGTCTCTGGGCCATGTCTATTTGATATTACAGCCCAAGTTCAAGTGTCCGTCACCCTTTTACTAAATCTGTCTCTATACCTAAAGTTCAAATTTCCTCAAGAAGAAAAAAATAGAACATTTCAGTTTAGATCAGATGAATGGCCCTGATATAATAACCATTGTGGCCAAAGCACAGAATATATGACATGCAGGCTGACTTCTGGTATTTGGTTCTGTCAAATAATCTAAGAATGGGGTGCAGGTAGAAAAAATGTACATATTTAGTATAACTATGGAACTAGAATATGGAAATGATCAGCAGCTATACAACTGTATTGCCCCTTTTCCTCCAATCCAAATTTAAACATTTTTTAATGTTAACCTCCCATTTTTACTCAAGGGGAAATTTTAAACAAAAAGCAAAATTAAAGATATGTATATGTATCTATGTATATAAGTGTATATACATAAATATTCTGTACTTATTTTATTTCTTAGAAATTGTGAGCAAAACTTGACAAAAACTGAACCAGGTATTTGAATCAGAGTAAAAACTTAGACATTATTTGGAAAACATCCCTCACAAAATGTATATCTGGTCCACCTCCATATTTCAGATATCTGATTATTAGCAGCATCTTAAAGGATGTATAACTTTATTTAGATATACTGCTTTTCTCGCTTGCATTTGCCCATGTATGATTGAATTTTCTATAGATATACTGCTGGCAAATTTACAAGGGACTATGGATAAACATGAATCAGAAGTATATGCTGGTTTAACACTGTGGAAGACATATTCTTTGAAATTCCAAAAATTAATTTATCCAGAGTATCCTAACTTAGCTATGATCATAAAGCATTTCATAGACTACAGGTTGTGTTGTGTCAGTCTATTCTTGGAGGAGTTGTGAGGAGTGGAGAGGGTTTAAGAGTGAATCTACTATAATACCTTATGCTCATTCCTATCCCTATGCCTTTGTTCAGGCTGATTTCTTTCCTTTGAATTTCTACTCTGTTTCTCATTCAAGGACCTCTAGAAAACCAATGCCTTCCCAGAAACTCTTGCCCCCTGCCAAGTCTCTCCCATTTTCTCTTCTTAGTATCATTAATGACTATAATGCCCCCTTTGATACTAGATTGTATAGTAAGATTTATTTCATTACAAATGATTGTCTTTTCCCCCCACATTTTAAAAGTTTTTTCTAATGCCCAATTTTTTTTCTCTCTAAATCTCTCTCTTCTCCCCCTCACTCATTCCTTTCTATCTTTTAATTTTCTATGCTAGGAAGCTAATGATGAAAAATATTTCCTGCCTGTGTACTATGTGCCAGTAAATGTGCTAAGTGATGTACATGCTTTATCACAGAATATATGTTGAATAGGCAACAAAATAAATTGATTTAGTTGAAAATGATGTACAAATCATTTCCTTAAAATTCCTTAAAATAGATGGAATTTTCTTCTAACTATATCTTTTTTTTTTTTGTCTTTTTGCTATTTCTTTGGGCCGCTCCCACGGCATATGGAGGTTCCCAGGCTAGGGGTCGAATCGGAGCTGTAGCCCGCAGCCTAAGCCAGAGCCACAGCAATGCAGGATCCGAGCTGCGTCTGCGACCTACACCACAGCTCACGGCAACGCTGGATCATTAACCCACTGAGCAAGGGCAGGGACTGAACCCGCAACCTCATGGTTCCTAGTCGGATTCGTTAACCACTGCGCCACGACGGGAACTCCTAACTATATCTTATGGAATGAATTGTCTCCCCTGATAATCATAGGTTGAAACTCTAACCTCCAATTTGACTGTATTTGGAGATAGTACCTTTAACAAGGTGATTAAGGTTAAATGAGGTCAAAGAGTGAGGCCCTAGTCCAATAGGACTACTGATCTTATAAAAAAAGGAAGAGATTGCAAGAGTGCATGCCCATGGAGAAAGGCCATATAGAGGACACAGAGATAAGGCACCCAATTGCATGTCAAGGACAGAGACCTCTGGAGAAACCAAATCTGCTGATATCTTAACTTGGGACTTCCAGCATCCAGAACTATAGGAAAATTAATTTTTGTTGTGTAAGCCTCCCAGCCTAGGGTATTTCATTTTGTAGTCCTAGATGATAAATATACTATGCTAAAGATAAGTAATTACATAGAAAAGCCAGTTATTTCTGGCATTTATAGATAGATAATTTTTTACCTCTTGGGTGAAGTTTGTTTTACTTAATCATTTTTAATGTTGTTTTTAGAAAAGACATTTGAAATACCAACGTATCTCTGAAATATAGCTTATTACTGTCTGTATAAATAAAAAGAAAAAATATCTGTTGATTTCAGTAGAAAAGAAAAAAAAACTGTAAGGGCTTAAGGTATGAGTCTTCTATACACA
The DNA here is from genome assembly GCF_016906955.1 of Phacochoerus africanus. NCBI lineage: Eukaryota > Metazoa > Chordata > Mammalia > Artiodactyla > Suidae > Phacochoerus > Phacochoerus africanus. The sequence continues at coordinate 108,577,357 of NC_062560.1, read as the reverse complement.
TTTATATTCAAGCCCAGGCACATAAATAGTTTCTTGATAGATTTTTATATTTAGTCCAAAATATCTGTTGAATAATATTAGGGCTGTGACAAGAGCAACAATATAAGCCATTTCAGCATTGCTAGAGGGAATCTGCCTGTCACTCTGTTGAACAATAAGCTTTTGGACTGGACTGTCTACCTCAGGACTTCCTTGCTGGGTTGTTGAACATTTTTGTCAATTATCTGCATTATTTAAATTTATTATATGTTGATAATAAATTTCTTTAAGGAAATCCTCTCCATGTTCAAAGGGAAAACAACCTGCAAGTAAAAATATAAAGTATATGGTTCTTATAGAATTCTGGACATTTGAGATCTAAAAATTACTAATGTGTGTATTATATGTATGAATAAACACATAGAAATAGTACATGCATCACATAATTGGATTAATAACATAGGACTACATAAATTCCAACTTGACTGACTACTTTGAGAGAACTGATAAAACAAGCAATTCAGTCAAATAACTAAGTAGGAAGACAGAGACAGAGAGACCTTCAGAAATTTCAATTTCATTCATAACCAAATTCAGTCAGAAAGCCTGGACTTGTGCATGTGTAGACATGATATGTATACAATAATTTGAGAGGCTATTGTTTTGCCCTTTAGTATGGATATAAGAAATATGTAGGTGTCATTCACCCCTCCATCAAGGTAGGCATAACCTTGCCACTTTTCTGCTGACTTTCTAAGTTATAGAAGTTGTTTGGTGACAGTCACACCTCCTCTGTGAGGTGCTGCATTTGAAGACTGCATTGTCCTTCAACATAACTATGAATATTGGACAGTGATTGAATGTTGTCTAGTGCTTATTAATATGCATGTTGTCATTTGTCATCTCAGTCATCACTGACACTTTGTCATTTATGTTACTGTAAGCATTATATCTACTCTGAGTTGCTATCTTTCAGGTCCTTCTCTTGCTTGCAAACTCATCAAAAATATAGGTTATAATCTTCAAGAATCCATGCTAATAAAAAAAAGAGATGGGTTTAAGGTTGACTCATTCCAGTCTTTAACACAATACAAAAGAGAAATACCAAAATTATAAAATAAAGAAATTATGACATGAATTGAATTGTTTGTCTTAGAAATGAATTGTATCTAAGTGTACTGATTACCACGTGAAAAGGTTGAATTTCCTTTCTCAAAGATAGCTAAATATCTTTAAAAATAAGGTAGTATTTCTAACTTAAAGAGCTCTAATATTTGTTATTCTATTTTATGATCATAATGTTCAGTTGAATGATGATAGGTAAATAATACCATCAGTATGTAGATATGGAAACTGAGGCTCAGATATTTTTAATGATCAGCCTGTGGACATAGTTTTTTAATGTGAAAACTGACAATAGATCCCAGGCCCTGATATCTTCCCTCTGATGTTTCTCTTCAGTGTTTCTCTATTTCAACTCAGCCTATTAATTCAAAGGATTCTTCTTTGAGATTATTAAGATTAGCTTGAGATTATGCATCAGAACCTGTGTATTGTCTGCTCAATATTCCATACCTGCCTTTCTTTTCTAAGAGAACACTGTCTTTTGTTTGTTTGTTGTTTTTGTTTGTTTTTGTTTTTTGCTTTTATTTATAGTTATCCATTTTCTAGTATATAATCATGTATTTCAGGGGAAGCTGCCTGTTCTCCGCTTCCAAAAGGTAGATAAAATTTGGATTATTTTACTCATGGTAACTGCATTTTTCCTGCCAGTGAATGGATTAAGAATATGCAAGTAACAAATGACACATGAGTGAAGTCCTCTGAGGGGCTTCTGAAAATATTTTCCCCATTCCTAAGAAAGCAACACATGAAAAGTTCGTCATTTTCACCTGGATATTGACATATCTAGACTGATGATAAGAACTTCTATAGCCATTTTACTATGCGACTGGGAATGATAACAACATCTAAGGAGGTCAAACTCTAAAATTATAGACGACTGAAAGTAGAACCCTCACAGATAATTCCTTAAGTTTGTCTTACTTTTAAATCGTATATGACAATGCTTTTTATAATTAAAGCAAATTTGAATCAAGATTTTATATTATTTTATTCAAAATGTGACTGATACAGGAGTTCCTGTCATGGTGCAGTGGTTAACGAATCCGACTAGGAACCATGAGGTTGCAGGTTCAATCCCTGGCCTCGCTCAGTGGGTTAAGGATCTGGCGTTGCTGTGGCTGTGGTGTAGGCTGGCAGCTACAGATCTGATTAGATCCCTAGCTTGGGAATCTCCGTATACTGTGGGAGTGGCCCTAGAAAAGACAAAAACAGACCAAAAAAAAAATGACTGATATATAGAAATTCTACTCAAGGATATTTTGGCAAACAATAAAAATAAGCAATTATTGAGTGTTGAAAGCATTGTTTTGAAACATCACTAAAAATTTACAGTAGGAACCATAGAATGTGCCTAGAGAGACTATCAGAAAGAACATAATCTTATATTTCCCCAAGTATGTTCCATTGAACATGTTTTACATGGGAGTCAGGGATGGACAAAAGTAGGGAGGAGTATTTCCATATCAGATAAAATTTATTTTAAAAAAGGAGCTTAAAATGTTCCTTTACTGAGACTATAGTTTCCTTTACTGAGTATATCTTGCACCCATGCTTCTGTGTATCACAAATCTCCAATAAAAGCTTTAGATTGGAGCATTTTTGCAACTTATTTATTCATAGACTATTTGTGTGTGTGTGTGTGTGTGAAATTGTGGGATGGTGGTTTCATAAGCATATTTTAGGAGGAAATGATGACAAAACAATATTCAGAATAGGCATGGAACTGCTCAACACTTTCAGACAACTTTGTGGCAGATTTAAGATAAGCATCCTGTACTGCTGATTTTCTGGTCATATTATTTCAGTCACATAATTTAGCCTTCTCTTTAACAAACCAAATAAAATATGGTTTCTACTCAACACAGAATTTTAATTATACATATTTAGTGGTAATTATTGAATTTTAAGAAGTATTCTTTTTTTTTAATTTTTTTTTGTCTTTTTTGCTATTTCTTGGGCCGCTCCCACGGCATATGGAGGTTCCCAGGCTAGGGGTCGAATTGGAGCTGTAGCCACCGGCCTATGCCAGAGCCACAGCAACGCGGGATCCGAGTTGCGTCTGCAACCTACACCACAGCTCACGGCAACGCCGGATCGTTAACCCACTGAGCAAGGGCAGGGACCAAACCTGCAACCTCATGGTTCCTAGTCGGATTCGTTAACCACTGCGCCACGACGGGAACTCCAAGAAGTATTCTTACATGGAAAGCAAAATTTTAAAAAGAGTAGCAGTGAAGCATATTAAAAAGAAACAGATTTGAAGTCATACATAACTGGGTAACTATACTTAATATCAGACAAAATAAAATAAAAATAAAAAACAGCCAAAAGAGACAAAGAAGGAAAATGTGTCATTATCAGTGAATCAATGCCAAAGATGTAATCAATCTAAATGAATATAAAACCAATATCAGGTATATAAATATATAAAGAAAATATTAAGAGAACTGAAGGGAGAATAGATGGAAATATAATAATTGTAGAAGATTTCAGTACTCTATTTTCATCAATAGATACATATTCATACAGAAAAACCATGAGGTAATGGTGGACTTTAATAACACTGTAGGCCAAATGGACTTAACAAACATATAGAACATTCCACACAACAAAAACAAAATATATATTCTTCTAAGTGTACATAAAAAATTATCCATGATCGATGATATATTAGGCCACCACCCATTAAATATAGAATTCACATTCTTTGAAAATGCACATGGAACACTCTTCCCAGTTGACTGTATGACAAACCATAATGTAAGTCTCAATAGATTTAAAATTATTGAATAAATAAAAATATGTTAGCTGAATATATTGGAGTGAAATTAGAAATTCAATAACAGAAAAAAAATTGGGAAATCTATAAATACAAATGAATTAAGCAAAATATTCCTAAGTAACCAATGAGTCAAAGAAGAAAGGACAAGAGTAATTAGGAAATACATTAAAATAGGTGACAAAGGCACAATATATTAAATATTTAAAGATGTTACTGAAGTTGTGCTAAAAGAGAAATTTACAGCTGTAAATGCTTATGTTAAATAAAGAAAAATCTCTTAATAACTTCACTTTCTCCTCAAAGACATGGAAACAGAAGAGTAAAAACCATCACCAAAACAAATAGAAAGAAATAATAAAGTGAGAATGAATGAAATAGAGTATAAAATACATGACAGAAAATTTTTAAAAATCAAAAATTTATTTTTGAAAAGGTAAATGAAAGACACATTTGTTTAGGTAGTTTAGGCAGACTGATCCCAAAAAAAAAGAATTAAAACTCAAATTACTATAATCAGCTATGAAGTAAGTCATTACAATCAAATTTACTGAAATAAAAAAGACCTTAAAGGAATATAATGAAAAAAATTGTGGCAGAAATTGGACTTTGATAAAATGGAAAAATTCCTATACAGACATGGTTTTATATATAAAATCTTATATTAATTGATTTAATAAACAAGTTCAGCAAACTTACAGGCTATATGATCAATAAACAAAAAAATCAATTATACTTTTGAACACCTGGAATGAACAATTTGAAAATTAATCATCTCATTTCTAATAGCTTCAGGGAAATAAAACAGAAGCAAACTTAACAAAAAAGTTCAAGGCATACATTCTGAAAACTATACAACACTGTTGAAAGATACTAATGAAGACCTAAATAAATGGAAAGATATCCGAAGCTCATGGATCAGAAGACCTAACAAGGCAATGCTGCCCAAAGTCATCTATGGAGTCAACAAAATTGATATGAAAATCCCATTTGGGCTCTTTGCAGAAACTGACAAGTTGATCTATTAATTCACATGGAAATTTAAGGGGCTAAGAATAGCAAATAATAATGATCACAAAGAATAACAGAGGGATTCACATTTCCCAACTTCAAAATGTACTACAAAACACCAGTAACCAAGAGAATGCAGCTTACAGATTCTTTCTCAGTATATGCATAGATATATAGATATAAGGAATCAAATTAGATACTCCAGAATAAACTTATACATATATGGTAAATTATTTTAGACATTATTGAGACATGATTGACATGTAAAAAGCTGTACTTATTTAATGTACAAACTCAATGAGTTTAGGGATAAGTGTGTCCACGAAACCATTACCACAAAAGCTAATAGACATATCCATCACCTTCTAAAATTTCCTCCAGTCTCTTTTGTTGTTATTATTATTCGTGTATGAGTGTGTGGTAAGGACACTCATAAGATCTACCCTCTTAGCAAGTTTAAGAATACAATGCTGTATTGTTAGCTATAGGCATTATGATGTACAGCAGATCTCAAGAACTTGTTTATCCTGTATAACTGAAAATGGTTAATCCTTGTTAAACAAACAAATGAAGAAAATTCAATTGGAAAAATAATTTTTGTAACATTTTGTAACTTTGTTACAAATGGTAGTGGGATAATTATATATTCATCTGCAAAAGAATAAAGATGAAACTCTACCTCACACCATATACAATAATTCAAAATTTATCAAAGGCCTAAATGCAAGAGCTAAAAAATATAAAATTCTTAGAATGAAATATGTGAAAATATTCATGGCCTTGGGTTAGACAATGACTTCTTAGATATGATACAGAAAGCAATAGCAACAAAAATTCTTGAAAATAGGTAAATTGGACTTTATAAAATTAAAATATTTTCTCTTCAAAGGATACCATCAAGAATGTGAAATAGGACACATTCCCACAATATAAATAAAAATTTTGCAAATCATATATGTGATAAGGGACTTATATCTAGCTTATGTAAAGGACATTCTAAAAACTACAATAAAAAGATAAATAACTCTACTAAAATAAGCCAAGGGTATAAAAAGATATTTCTCCAAAGGAGCCACACAAATTGCCAATAAGTGTGAAAAAGGATGTTTAACATGACTAGTTAGCAGGAAAATGAAAATAAAATATTTGATACTACTTCACATACATTAGAATGGTTATGTTGAAAAAGTCAAGTGATAGGGAGGAGTGGAACCCTCACACACTGCTAGTGGGAATATAAAGTGGTTCAGCCTGGTAGTTTTCTGGAAATGTACATTGCAACTAGATTCTGGAGTGAATAAGCAATGAGATCCTGCTGCATAGCTCAGGGAACTATGCCCAGTCACTTGTGATGGAACATGATGGAAGATAATATGAGGAAAATAATATCTATATCTATATCTATCTATCTATCTATCTAACTGGGTCACTTTTCTATATAGAAGAAATTGACAGAACATTATGAATCAACTATAATAATAATAAAAAAAGAAACTAAATTCAAAAAGTCCACTCCTGGGTAGATATATAAGTGAAAATACATGCCTATACAAGTTCATATGATAGAAGATTTAGCAATTTAAAAAGTACTGATACGTGCTACAACATGGACGAACCTTGAAAACCTATTACTAAGTGAAAGATGCTAGTCATAAAATATCACATAGTATGTAACAGCATTTTTATCAACTATCAAGCCTATGTAATCTATAGATACAGAAAATAGATTACTTATTTCCCAGGGCTGACAGTGGAAGGGTTAGGGATAAATGAGAGTGACTGCTATAGGGTAAGAAGTTCTCCTTAGAGGCTATGGAAAAGTTTTAAATTAACAGTGGTGATGGTTGCTCAACTCTGTGAATACCACAATCCATTGAATTATATTATTATTATTATTTTGTCTTTTGTCCTTTTAGGGCTGCACTTGCAGCATATGGAGGTTCCCAGGCTAGGGGTCGAATCACAGCTGTTGCTGCAGGCCTAGGCCAGAGCCACAGCAACGCCAGATCCGAGCCGCGTCTGCGACTCATACCACAGTTCACCGCAATGCGGGATCCTTAACCCAGTGAGCAAGGCCAGAGATAGAACCCATAACCTCACGGTTCCTAATCGGATTCATTTCCGCTGTGCCACGATAGGAACGACTTCCATTGAATCATACACTTTTAAAAGGGGGGACTATGTGTTATGTGAAATACAAACAAATAAAGCTGGTATTAACAATTTATGACAAACATTTAAGGGGAGAAAAGTTAACAAACCCTCAATGCTCAATTCAAGCATACGCGTTCCTAACAATTCCTACAGAATTTTGTTTATATTCCCGAGAATATCAGTGTTGAAAGAAATTTTAGTGACAATATACTCTAATCATTTATTTTATAGAAGGGAACTTGCAGTCAAGAGCTGGAAAATACCTTGCTTGAAGCTGCAGAAATTGGCCCAAGATTAAAAGACATAATATGCATAAAGGTCTTACATTAAAAACAAAACAAATCCCCCAGCTCACTTGAGAAACTCAGTTCTGAACAGTATATAGCACAGTTCAACAAATATTTATCAGTACTTATAGATGTTATGTGTTGTACTAGTCTATTAGTCTCTGAAATAAAGAAATGAATACTGTGTGGTCTCTATCTTTATGAAATATAATGTCAAGTTAGAGTCCTTAGGGTAGCTACTTTGAATTTTTTTTTTATTGTAATTGCCTGTTTTAGCTAGTTTGGGCTGCCCAACAAATTTCCAGATACTGAGTGGCTTAAACAACAAACATTTATTTCTTAAAGTTGAGAATGGAAGTTCAAGATCTGGGTGCCAGCATGGTCAGGTTCTTGGTGAATGCCCTCTTTCTGGTTTACAGAAAAGAGAACTAGCTAGCTGTTTGGCCTCTTATTATAAGGGCACTAATCCCATCCCTGAGGGATCCACTCTCTCAAGCTAATTACTTGCCAAAGGCCCCACCTCCAAATACTATCACATCATGATTATGGTTTCAATATATGAATTTTGGAGGAAAACAAACATTCAGTCCATTTCAGTACCTATGAGACAAATGTAAACTATATCTGAATCTTGAGGGAAATTTATCACAGGAAATAGAGATTTATCAGTCAGCATAAAACTAACAAATGTGACAGTTGAAAAGAGAAGTTATACTGAAGAGTGTGTAGAATGAAGAGATGATCTTCGGGTTGATGTTTATTGGTCAAGCAGACAGTATATGGATGTATGACAAAATAAAAAAAAAAATAAAAAAAACCCTCTAGGCACAGAAAGGTTAATCTGAAAAATGTGCATAAATGCAAATAATATAGTATTTATATCAAATATGTCAGAAAGGTAAGTACTAAAGTAAAATTATCTTTAAAAGGGACCAAACTGCTGGAGTTCCCGTCGTGGCGCAATGGTTAACAAATCTGACTAGGAACCATGAGGTTGCGAATTCGGTCCCTACCCTTGCTCAGTGGGTTAACGATCCGGCATTGTGGAGAGCTATGGCGTAGGTTGCAAACGCGGCCCGGATCCCGCGTTGCTGTGGCTGTGGCTACAGCTCCGATTCGACCCCTAGCCTGGGAACCTCCATGTGCCGTGGGAAATAGCTAAAAAGAAAAAAAAAAAGGGGACCAAACTGCTATCTCTAGATCCCTTGAGACACATATTGCATCCATATCCAATGAATAAGAACTATTTTTACAGCCAAGAAGGCTCTGAAATGAAAACAAAACCTTAAGGCCATTAAATTCTGACATTAATAAGACCCAGATAAATAAATATAAATAAATATAGAATGTCTTTAATGAATCTTAGGAGTGTATAATTTTGAGAGCTTCAATCACTTGTGAAACTGTTTTAAGTTTCCAATACAAAGAAACAAAAAAATACCGCTCTAGACATAATCTTGTATTTACTCTTTTTGAACCAACTTGTGTTCCTAGGCTTCCCAGTAACTAGTTATCTGGCTATAAATAAGATTTTTATCTATTTATATTTGGTGCAGATATTTGGTAGACTGATGAATTTGCAGTATGTTATCCATTCTGATTCTCTATGCATACGTGCAACTAATAGTAAAGGTTCAAGTGTTGTTTAAACATTTTAGAGTGCTTTAAGTTGGATGATCAGATGAATGGGAGGACATTTTTTGTGAATATATGTTAAATTATTTAGTGGAACTACCATTTAAAACATTATTAGAATAAGTTCTTAGTGTCCTTGAATATTTATCGTAGAGTAAGCTACTTCTATGCCCCCAACCATTTCATATGTTCAAATTCCATTTTAAACATTGAGCATTTTGGAGTTCCCGCTGTGGCGCAGTGGTTAACAAATCCGACTAGGAACCATGCGGTTGTGGGTTCGATCCCTGGCCTTGCTCAGTGGGTTAAGGATCTGGCGTTGCCATGAGCTGTAGTGTAGGTCGCAGACGGAGCTCGGATCCCGTGTTGCTGTGGCTGTGGTATAGGCTGGCAGCTACAGCTCTGATTAGACCCCTAGCCTGGGAACCTCCATATGCCATGGGAGCGGCCCAAGAAATGGCAAAAAGATAAATAAATAAATAAACATTGAGCATTTTTCACTCTCATAATCATCTACCTAGATTTGCACCTGTCTACAGAAAAAATTCAAGGAAATTATTCTAGAAGTACATTTGAATGTCCAAGAACTAATAGGTCAATTGCTTTAAAGATCTGTTGCTCTTTAAGAAACCTTCCTTTAGAGTTTTACAGGTGTCAGGAAATATGCTTATTGTCAGAGATCCCCACTCATGGTGAAAAGATAGGTTATAGGCCTTATTTGTCTCTTTTTTTCATTTTTAATACATCATCAAGTTCAACTAGATATTTTATATGATGTGCATTTTCATAGTGGGGTACCAAAATCTGCGATGCCCCGGATCTATATTAGAGAGTCCTGGTTTAGAGTCTTTAGAACATAACTTTCCATAATTTAATCAAAATCCAGGGAATTGCTTTATTGCTAAATCACCTTAATTTTATTGCTCTAGTTCTTGAATTTGTTACATTGTTTACCAAATAATGCAATAAAGCACTGGAAGTTCATTACCATGTCCTATAAATAATAAGATAAAATGTGAAATAGAGCAATAAAAATGATCAATAGGAAAATAATGTAATTATGAATGCCAGTATATGTTAACTATTTAGGCAACATGCCTTTGAGAAGCAAGCAGCTTTCCCAAAGAATATATATACTTGGGGGAAAAGTTTTATACTAAAATTTGAGGCATATCCTTTGGATGAAAAATAGGAAATTTATTTCTGATTTGAGCATAATAGTATTGCTCCACAAACAAAAATGACTAAATGACTCTAATTGTTCATTTATTTTCCCTCTTTTTGGCCCATTAAATAATGTGAGAGCATGCAGTGCATTTAAAATCCTGCACTTTCAAGTAGATGGACCAGTTTGGTGATGTGCAATATATACCAAAACTGCAATACCAGAAATAATTTGAAACATGCTAATTAAGAATACATAAATTTGGACAAAGAAGAGCTCAGTTAATCTGTCCACTGATATATAGCATTCAAGTTGTGTATCTATCTCTCTATATATGAATATATAATGTATAGTATTGTGATATATAGTATATTTTATATTATATAGCAACATATGCATATAGTATTATTTTATATTTAGTATATTTTATGATATATAAATATATATTACCATATGCTATAAAATTCACACAATATATATTTTTTGTTTATCTTCTTAAGTGCTATCTTCTTCAATGTTTAAATTAAGTAAAAGTATGGAACAGCTTTTGGAATGGAGAGGGTAGACACCAACATCTTTATCAAAAGATATTGAAGTAGTTCCAGGATGGAAATGCTATAAAATTGGGTTGTGATGATTGTTGTACAACTATAAATGTAATAAAATTCATTGAATATGAAAAAAAATAACTCATATAAAAATATTGAAGTATAGTTCAACAGATTTGTTTTAAGGAAGTACTTATACATGGACTCTAATAAAAATTACACAAAAGAACTTATTTATAAAACAAAAACAAACTCACAGATTCCAAAAGCAATCTTAGGATTACCATAGGTAAAAGTGTTGGGAGGAGGGAGGATTTGGGAGTGTGGGAATGACATATACACACTATTGTATAAAATAGATGATTAATGAAACCTACTGTATAGAACAGGAAAATCAATTCAATAGTTTGTAATAGCCTATATGAGAACAAAAGAATGGGATGGATATATTTATATGTATAATTGATTCATTTTGCTATACACCTGAAACTTATATAACATTATAAGTCAACTATATTCCAAAAGTTTTTTTTTTAAATAAACAGGAATTATTCTGAGAAATTACTAGTTCCTTTAAAACTTTACCATCAATAAACTCTTCATTCTTCTTACCATATGTATCAATATCAAGAATAAAGATTCTTTTCTGTGGAAAGGTTCATTTTGCCATATATTAGATTGTAGATATGAGTGAAATCATATGGTAGTTGTCTTTCTCATTGTGACTGACTGCACTCAAGATGAGAGTCTCTAGTTCCATCCATGTTTCTGCAAATGGCATTATTTTGTTCTTTTTTATGGCTGAGTAGTATTCCATTGTGTATATACACCACATCTTCCTAATCCAATCAGCTGCCAATGGATATTTGGGTTGTTTCCATGTCTTGGCTATTGTGAACAGTGCTGCAATGAACATGCGGGTGCATGTGTCTTTTTAAAGGAAAGCTTTGTCTGGATATATGCTCAAGAGTGGGATTGCTGGGTCATATGGTAGTTCTATGTATAGATTTATAAGATACCTCCATACTGTTCTCCATAGTGGTTGTACCAGCTTACATTCCCACCAACAGTGCAGGAGGGTTCCCTTTTCTCCACAACCCCTCCAGCATTTATTTGTGGACTTGTTAATAATGGCCATTCTGACTGCTGTGAGATGGTATCTCATGCTAGCGTTGATTTGCATTTTTCTAATAATCAGGGATGTTGAGCATTTTTTCTATGTGCTTATTGGCCATCTGTATATCTTCCTTTGAGAAATGTCTATTCAAGTCTTTTTCCCATTTTTCAATTAGGTTGTTAGCTTTTTTGCTGTTGAGTTGTCTAAATTGCTTGTATATTTTAGAGATTAAGCCCTTGTCAGTTGCATCATTTGAAACTATTTTCTCCCATTCTGTAATATTCTATCATTGGGACTTTGTCAGTGCTGCTTGTAGTCTGTATTAAGTCTGAGATATATCAGAAGACCAGAAAAACTAATTGATTATTAATTAATTGCTGAATTCCTCAAAGACATGAAGCATATTTCCAGTGAAGAAAAAAAAAAGGAACAAAAGCATTTCCTCTTGGATCAACCTAGTCATTTATCTTTAAATAGTCTGTCTCAAACTGAAGCATAAAAACTTGTAAGAATCTTTGATAGTTTTCATCCATGATATTAGAAGGAAGGTAGTGAGCATATCTCAAGTCAAGAAATAAGAATTAACACCAGGAGTTCCTGTTCTGGTTCAGGGGATTAAAAACCCAACATAGTATCCATGAGGATGCAGGTTCGATCCCTGGCCTCATTCAGTGGGTTAAGGATCCAGCAGTGCCGTGAGCTGCGGTGTAGGTTGCAGATGTGGCTTGGATCCCATGTTGATGTGGCTGTGGTGTAGGCCGGCAGCTGCAGCTCCAATTTGACTTCTAGCTTGGAAACTTCCATATGCTGCAGGTGCAGCCCTAAAAAACAAACAAACAAAAAAGTCACTTGTTTCTTAGAATAGTTTTGTACACTAAAATTTAGACAAAATGCAAGGTGCTTATCAGTGTATGATAGACAATACATTACTTAATAGATATTCTTTTTATTCTGTTAAAAAATAACTGAAAAAATAGCTAGACTAGTGCTGTTATCTGGGTCAGCTCATGGCTGCTCCATCAGTCTGGCTCGCAGGCAGTGTATACTTATAGACCAACAATTCAACAATGGCAACTCCAGTTTATAGAGAAATAATCCTCACTAACCAGGACACTTTAGTCTCAATATCCTAGGGGCAACCATAATCTGTACCAGATCTGGAGATTATGTTTTTACTGTGTGTGGACTGAGTAAGAATTCAGAGCATGACAGGGATATGAGATATTTATAAACTGATAGTCAAAGATTAGAATCTGATGTTCTAGAACACCTACCAATGATAAGAAAAGTAGCCAATAGTGAGCCACAGGCCTACTCTGTCTCACATTGTTATTATCCTCTTGGGTGAAAACCTAGAAGACAGACTGTTCAAATCAGCAAATTACATAAAACAATATAGCACTGTGGTTTCGAGCATGAGTTTAGAGTTACCCAGATGTCCTCAACTCCCCAAAGCACCCCCTACTGGCTTAAAATTCTAATTCTCTCCATTATTAGATGTGTAAGGATAGGCAAGCCACTTAACCTCATTTGTAAAATGAAGATTATCATAGCAACCACTGCATAGGTTTGTTGGGTAGACTATATGAGACTCCATGTGAAAACTTTTGTTCTTGTGCCTGGCACATATTAAGTACACAGTAAAAGTTTTGCTTTCATACATACCACATGCACACACACATGCACACTTGTGTGAATCTATCTTCATGGTTGGTATAGAAAAATATAAATAAATAAAGCTATCCACAGCCCTTCCCATTTGTTTCTTGGGGAGAGAGAAGCAGCAAATAGAAACAAAAAGGGCAAAGACAGAGAAAGAAAGGATATAGAATTCAAAATGCTGGGAAGAAAGGATTATTGGCTCTCAGTAGTAAGAGAGAATATGAAACTAATAAAAAAAAAAAAAACAGGTGTTACATCCTGTTTATTCAGAAAGTTGTCCCCTCTGTGCCTGATTCACCTTCTCCCTGCTCATCTCAAGCTCTGGTAAATACATAGAGAACAGCTAGCAGATGGTCCAGGCTGACCTACAAAAGTTGTGAATTCATAAAGCTATATGAGGAAATTGAAATGCAACAAAACTACAAATGGGATTCTTTTAAGAACTAGATGTTGGAATTGCTTAATGTTCACATCATTGTGTCCTGCTAAGATAGCTATTGAACCCTGAATAATTGAAATTTAGAATCCCAGATGGATTTATTGATAACAGTGAAAAAAGACATTGGTTTAATTTGTAAGCAAAGAATATCGAGAAATTATTATTTATGTCCATTCAACATTTTATTTTATTTTTTAATTTTATTTATTTTTTTGTCTTTTTGCCTTTTCTAGGGCTGCTCCCACAGCATATGGAGGTTCCCAGGCTAGGGGTCTAATCGGAGCTGTAGCATCAGCCTACACCACAGCCACAACAACACGGGATCCGAGCTGCATCTGCGACCTACGCCACAGCTCATGGCAATACCGGATCCTTAACCCATTGAGCAAGGCCAGGGATCGAACCTGCAACCTCATGTTTCCTAGTTGGATTCATGAACCACTGAGCCACGCCAGGGACTCCATCCATGCAACATTTTAAATTGCTATTTCATCTTTGTTTGCATAACCACATGTTAACATAAACAAGACCACCCAATCCAAAAGATGTCAACAATTAACACTATGTCCACTTCCAGCAAAACACAAAGTCAACATTTGCATGACTGACTAAATCAATTTTATTTAGAGAACAAGGCATGTTTATCAAGTGAGTTAATCAGTCACACTGTATTTTAATTTATTTTTTTCCTACACAGGGGAGTCCTTCGAGGACAACAGGAAAATGCATTCATGTCAAAGTTGGGAAAGGGCAAAGATAAGAGCAAAAATTATGGTTGCAAATGATTTACAGAGGGAATTTTGCTTCACATTTGAATTTATCTCAATGTTAAATCAAGTTCATTAATTATATTGATAAATCAAGTTACTATATATGTGTTGAGCAAAAAAAAATTCTGGGGAGTAAATTTTATCAAAGGAATGGCTGGATAGATTAGATATGTGGATAGATGAACAGGTTAGTTAGATAAATGGATAAATAGGTAGATAAATGATGATGGTGGTGGCAGTGGCAGATAGATAGATAGATAGATAGATGATAGATAGATAGATAGATGATAGAAAGAATACAGACAGTAACCACTATTTCAAAGGAATAGCTGTCCAAATATCTGGTTGTTACCTACCCTAGTACCTGGTCTCTGATACAGGTGGCATTTGTGAGAAATTAAAACGAAATGGGCTTCTTAACATTTTATAGTTAAATCATATTTTATAGTCAAGTCACTATTTCTATGAACCTTGTGACATTAGCTTTATAAGTAGCTAGCAAAAGTTCTTCACAAATTATGGCAACATGCTGTCAAAAAAAATTTTTTTGCTATGGCCTTTGATCTTTCATATGTCTTCGTGAGCATTTCAATGGAAAGTTTAAAATAGCTTTCTCTTTCATGAGAACGTCCCTCTATCTCCTTATACCCATAGTCTCCTCTATTGTAATAAATCTCCTTGCACAGATAAAAGAAATGTACACGTCACCTAGAAAAGTTTTAGTGTGATGTCTTTCATTTGGTAATACTTTGAGAATTCTACTTAAGAAGGGCAAAGTAAGTAAAGCTTATATATATATACACATACATAAAGCTTATATATATATATATATATATATATATGCAAAAGGTAATTAATTTCTATTCTGTGTGTTTTAGGTAATTTAACTTTTGTGGGAAATAAACTTTTACAAAAAAGAATGAAAATAAATATAGTTCCTGAATTGGATACAAAAAACCTTTTATAGAAAAAAATCATCATGAAATGAAGAGAGAAGGTAAATGCAATAAGGATTTTATTAGGAGCATAACTTGCTTACTAATAGCTACCTCAGGTAATGACTATTCTGGTGAATGGAACCAAACATCCTTGATTTTTTTTCAGTTTTATTGCAGCAGATAAGCACTTACAATGATCATATACTTGTGTGTCACCTAAGATTTGCATGAAAATGTCTTTTATGCTTAAAAAAGGGAAAAAGTGACATAATTCTGGAGTATAATGAGCAACCTAGACTTGTTAGGTATGATTATTTCCATGTTCTTTCTTCTATAGAAATGTGCAATCTTGTTTCATGTATATCAAGTGAGATTTTAAAAGTTGCACCAGAAATGGATTTATTTAATTGTCATAGAGATCGCATTAAGAAAAATTTTCCCATAATATATACAACATGAGGGCAAGAATTGTGTCTTTTTGTTTGCTTCCATATACCCAGAGCTTAAAATCATTCCTGGCAAATGCTTAGCCCCTGATAAATATTTGTAAAGTGAAAGAAGGAAGGAAAGCAGGAAGGGAGAGAGGGAGAGAGGGAGATATGATATACTCTGGAGCCAGTATAAGTTTCAGCCCATGTTGTATATATGCAAAGTATCTATTCTTCTGTAGTTGTCAGTCAATAATGGCTAAGGATCTGTGTTTTCTGGCTGAATGTAAAAACTATAAATAGACATTGTAAGAGGGTTATCAAATAATCTGAACTTCTAATAACTCATCAAAGATCTTAATAACTTGAATTTATTGAGACTTCTTTGGAAAACAGATTTATTTTGATATAATTTTCTTTTTGTAAATTTTATCTTTTTAGGCAGGTAAGCATTTTTGACATATGCATACAGCGTATAACCACAATGAGTGTTGTAAAACATTTATATCACACCAAAATTAACCTGTGAGCCATTTTTGCAGTAAATCCTCACCTGTCACTTTCCATCTTGACAACCAAGAACAGCTGACTGCCCATATAATTTTGATTTTCCCAAAATGTCATATAAGTGGAGTCATGTAGTATGGAGACTTCTCAGTTGACTTCTTTCATTTGTCATATGCATTTGAAATTCATCCATGTTGTAAGTATTTCATTCCTTTTAGCTGCTGTGTAGTATTTCATTGTATGAACACATCATAACATGTTGTCTATGTATTAGTTGATGTACTTTGGAGTTGTTTCTTGATTTTGACTTATGAGTACAGGTGCTAGGAATATTTTCATACAAATCTTTGTATAGACAGAGGGTTTTATTTCACTTAATACTAACTAGGGGTAGGATTGTTGGATCACATGGTATGAGTATGTTTTACATTAGAAAAGATTGCCAAAATATTTCTTGAAGTAGTTGTACACTTTTTAACTGTCAACAGCAATGTATGAGAATTCCAGTTTTTTTCTGCACCTTCATTAACACTTCACAATGTCAACTATTTTTATATTTAGCCATTCTAAATACATCTCATTGTAGTTTTATTTTATTTTAAGGGCCACAGGTGAGGCATATGGAAATTCCCAGGCTAGGGGTCAAATTGGAGATAATGACAGCTTACACTACAGCCACAGCAATGCCAGATCCTCAACCCACTGAGCAGGGCCAGGGATCGAATATGCATTCTCATGGATACTAGTCGGGTTCATAACCCCTGAGCCACAACAGGAATTCCCTCATTGCAGTTTTAATTTTAATTCCCTAATGACTAATGACTGAGCATCTATACATGTGCTTATTTGACATCCATGCATGTTCTTTGATGAATTATCTATCCAAATCTCTTGTTCATTTTTTGTTGTATTTTTTGATTTCTTGTTATTGACTTATAAGAGTTCTTTTAATGTAGTGAATACAAGCCCTTTCTCAGGTATATGTTGCAAATATTTTTCCCAGCCTGAGAATTTTCATTTTCTAAACAGTCTTTAGAGGAGCAGAAATCTTTACTGTTGATATTACACTATTTATCGTTTATATTCTTTTGTGATTCATGCTCTCTGCCATAGTTAAGGATTTGTAAGCAGCTCTTTGCAGGAAACCACCCTCAGTAGGAAGCCCCTTTCTTTGTCATTTTAGCAAAGCTATACTCTAACTAAATTTTAGCCAGGCACCCCCATGCTCTACTCATCTCAAGTCCAAGCATGACTTTCAATCACACAATACATTGCCTAACTTGTTGATTCTTTTCACAGATGAAAGAAGTAGAAATGAAGAAGAAGTAATTAATAGATGACCAGACGTCTTCCAGCTTCTCCTTCAATAATTGCCCAAACAAACTATGTGAACGAGGGAACATCTAGAGGGAAATCATGAGAAGTTCATAAGCCTGCATGCACTGGGAGATGGTGACAACTCTGACCCCTATCTTAAATGATTAACTTGGATAATTTCCTTTTTTCCCTTTAAAAACTTTCATGGCCAAACACAACCTTCTCAGGTGGTTCTTTGAGGACACTGAGTCCACCATCTCCGCAGATTGCTGGCATTCTGATTAAAGACAACTTTCCCCTCTACCAATGCTTAAGACTTTGATTTTCTAAGCAGCGAGCAGTAGAGCCCAATTCAATTAGTAACAAAATCTTTGTATAATTTGAGTTCACAAAGATTTTCTTCTACATTTTCTTCTGCAGTCCTTTGTAAGGTTAATAGCAAATAGGGCCCATTTTTTTCTCTGTCTGCAACACCATTATTATTAATAGGCCTATCAGGCATTCATAATTTTTAATAATTCATCATAGATAAGATGCTATGGAATTTGCTTGGATCATTTTAGATTCCTTTTATATCTTCAGCTTATGTGAAATCAATACTAAATATGCGTTAAGTATTATAGTTCATATTCATCAAATTGTGTTTATGAAACTGATATTTCACATTAATAATTATTTATTTAAAATTTAAGTAATAAATTAATAGAACTATAAAGTACATGAGAAGAGAGGCGATCATTCTGTTAATCTATTTGACAATCTTCAGACCAAATATGAGGTAATTACCAATTAGGATGAGCTAAAATATTTTAAAATCACAAGCAGTCATTTATGTTTTTTGGAGTACTAAATTCTTTTTAAAAATGAATAGACTTTACATATATATACATATATATTTTGCTTTTTAGGGCCACACCCATGGCATATGGAAGTTCCCAGGCTAGGAGTCAAATCAGAGCTGTAGCTGCTGACCTACACCACAGCCATAGCAACATGGGATCCGAGCAGTGTCTGCGACCTACACCGCAGCTTGCAGCAATGCCAGAACCCCAGTACACCAAGCAAGGCCAAGGATCGAATTTGCATCCTCATGGATACTAGTTGAGTTTGTTACAGCTGAGCCACGATGGGAAATCTGAGCATTTCTTAATTTTATCTTTTGCCATTTGGAATTGAGAAGCAGTTGCTTCTCCCATCCTTACAAGTCCCTGAACTTATGGAATCCTTCAATTCATTTTATCCCTACCTACAAAAAATAAATATAAATGATAGTGCTATCTGCAAGATGGGGGATAGTTGTTTTCAGCTCTCCTCTCCTCACAGATACCTCAATTTGAACTATCCATGCACAAAAATATCTTCACGAAAGCTAAGTATTTCAGGTGAGGGATTATAGCACCTAGATGGAGCATAGAAATAAGAAAAGAATAAATGGTGGGTGGGGAAAAAGTTTGACACTGTCCCTATCACTCCTCCCCTAAGCCCTGGTAACACAGCATGGAAAGAAATACCCTCTTAGTGTGGAAAAAAAAGTAAAGTGAGCAGACTTCACTGCAGATGTTAGGACCAGGCCTGTACCAGCACCACTCCAGCCCTCGTGGACCCACGCTTTAGGAGGACTCCCACAAATCTAAACTCTTGCCTGTTCCCAGTACCAGGCCAACTCCCATAGCCCCAAGCTCCTGGCACCCTATTGCCAGGCCATCTTCTATGGCCCCAAGCTCCCAGCCTACCCAAACACCTGCTGTCCTGTAGCCTGCCACCTAATCTTTAAGTCATTGCCACATATTTTAGTTTGTGTATGTATGTGAAAGCAACACATACATCTCGTAACAATTTCCTCACCAATCAAGATACACAAGATTACGTTGTAGTAACTAACAGCATTCTAATCTCAATGAATTAAAATAATATACTTTTATTTCTTACCTATACTATATATTGACAATGGATAGTGTAGGCCCTCTAGCATTGCCTTCACTCTGGGATCCAGACTGATAGGGCAACCTGTCTAAAATAATTCTGGTCACTGTGGAAGAGGAAAAAGAGAGTTTGTGATGGATTGTATTTTGGCTTTGAATCTTTCACTTTGAGGTGACATGCAACATTACCATTGGCAATCCATTGGTCAAGGTAAATTATATGGCTAGTTAAACTCCAAGAGGGTAGGGAAATAGAATACTACCGTGCGTCCTAAGGAGAATAATATTTGCTGAGCAACACTAATGACTACCCAGTTACCATTTCCAGTTCTCATTGAAAGAGATTAAGAGGAGTATGAAGAAACAGGACTATGTCCAGAGAAGTGTGGCCTAGATGGTAAAAATAATTGACATACTTTGGATGAAGAATTGAAGTAATGTTTTGCCAAAAGAAGAAACTGCATGATATGATATCCAAATATATGAAGCATTATGTTGAATAAAATGAACATATAGATAGGTATGGGTCTCTGGCACATAAATACATGCCTCATCTGAAGATATTATATTTGTTCTTTTTTTAATACTCTGGTGCCAAACAAAATAACAAAATTGTTTTTCAGACTAAATTGATATAACTGGCTGCTAGTTTAGAACCTTTGCAAATGTTTTAGAAAGAATTTCCACTGTTGGTTGTTTTCATTGTCCTTCTCTGAATATTTTCCAGTGTCAACTGTTAAAATTTTTATTTTGCTTTTTTTTTTATTCTTTTTAAATTTGTTATACATTTAGAGTAATTTTGACTAATTTTAAGTCATGCTAGCCTTTCAATGTATTAGTAACTCCTAAAATAATTACAAAACTGAAAAAAATTGCATCCCCAAGGTAGGTATATAGAAGGACAATAGGCGTTCCCATCATGTGTAGCAGAAACGAATCCAACTAGGATCCATGAGGATGCAGATTTGATCCCTGGCCTTGCTCAGTGGGTCAGGGATCTGGTGTTGCTATGAGCTGTGGTATAGGTTGCAGATGCAGCTCAGATCCTGTGTTGCTGTGGCTGTGACTGTGGCTGTGGCTGGGAACTATAGTTCCAATTCAACCCGTAGCCTGGGAACTTCCATATGCCATGGATGCAGCCCTAAAAAGCAAAAAAAAAAAAAAAAAAAAAAAAAGGCAAAATAATGTTATTTTATATATTAGCTAAAATATTTGAGAAATATTATATAAAATATGTGCTAAATATTTCTAATTTTCACTGAAGTAAGAATTGTGAAAAATAATGCACATACATTTAGAGATTAATCCAAGACAATAATAATTATCAGTCAATACATATGCTAGAAGAAAACCAGCAAAGGAACCTGACATATTATGAATCAACCACTGACCTGGGAGGTAAAAAGGAACAAAATCAAATTGGAAAACTATTTCAGAGCAGACATTTATTTTCCGACTAAAAAAATAGGTATCTGGTAAAAATGATGTCAAAGGCCAAAGTTACAAGGGTAAAAGTAGTCCAATATCAACTGACCAAAAACACCCAGACATCTAGGGAGAACCCAGGTTATTCAGAAATGAAGCAAAGAAATGTGTAAAAAGATATGGGGACTGCAACATACGCAAAAAAAAAAAAAGTTTCAGTAAGATTGACTTTATAAAATAAGTCGTTTTGGACTGCTACTAGACTTAATACTTCACATATCATATCTCTGTATGGAAAAAAATAGGGAATGACAAAGGAGGTCAAAATAGAAAGGAGTGGTTCGTGAAACTTCTCACGTTCTAAATCTTTTCTTACTATGGTTTGAAACGCATGCAATGCTATCACCCAAAGACAATTACGTATGCTTTTTTATAATTTATGTAAAATATTCTAGACCACAAGATAGGAAATCCTTGACATACCTTTTAAAGATTGCAGAAAAATATGAGAATTTGGTAGGATAAAGTTGATAATGTTGATAGCTATAAGATAAAGAGTTTTAACAATTCAGTACAGAGGAAACCAGATTTTTTGTCCTTCACATTTACGGTTTTCTCAAGCATTCCTCAGTTTTCTAGAAGTTTAAAATTGGCAACTCTTTTTTTTTTTGTATTTGCCAATCAGACTACTGGAACTTGGAAATGAAGAGTATTTAAAGCCATTTTGAAAACATAGGGAGAAAAGAAAATAATGAATAAGACTTCCTCCCTCTTATGTATTTAAACAAATCCAAAAGGCCATAATTTATAGACAATTAGAAAATTTTCATAATGGGACATTTATCCTCTTTGGTGAGGAAATATCTCTTACTATTTAGTGCTTGGAACTAATGCATAATGTTTCAAAAAGTTCACTGAACTTTCATTTGCTAAGGTGATTTTTCTTTCCTTTTCTCCTCTTTTTCTTTTCTTTTCTTTTTTTTCCTTCTTTTTTTAGGGCCACACCTGTGGCATATGGAGGTTCCTAGGCTAGGGATTGAATCAGAGCTGTAGCCACTGGCCTACACCACAGCCACAGCAACACTAGCTCTGAGCTGCATCTGCAACCTATACCACAGTTAATGGCAATTTCAGATCCTTATCCCACTGAGCAATGCCAGGGATCAAACTTGTGTCCTCATAGATACTAGTCAGATTTGTTTCCTCTGAGCCAGGACGGGAACACCTAAGGTGATTTTTCTTGCATGGGTAACATGAGTTATTATTTTGCAAAACACCTGTCTTACTCTTTCAAATCTAATGGACATACACTAAGGAACGATACAATTGAATATGGGAGAGGTCAGGAAAGGAGGAAGTATAACTAAAATACAGTCTGTGAAGCCACTTCTTTTTTTGCTTATGTGCATTTAAAAAAATTATTAGAGTATATTTGATTCACCATGTTGTGTCAGTTTCTGCTGTACAGCATATTAATCATAGTTTCAAAATGTTTTGTTGTAATTCACAATCATTACAACCTGTTTTCCAAATTTCCTTAAAAACTACATGAGCTCAGGATGTATGAAAGAATGTTTTGACTACCGGATGAAGAAAACATACCCTTGAAGCTTCTGATTTTGAATTCAAATCTGCATTTCCTGGTTAATGATAAAATATTAATGTTAAGAGACTATTTCAATACCTATGTTACAGAATACCTGTCCAAAAATAACATTTACAACTTACAGTTATGTTTTGGAGAAATAATAACCTATTATGTATTCAAAGATATATACCATAAGTAAGTCATATTTGGGTTAAACAAAAAGGCAAGTTAAATTGAACCCTGATATACTACATTTGTAACATTTTAAGATGTTTTATAAAATAGATTTTTGGAAACTTCATATAGATAATTTTTATTAAAAATATAGGCTATTATAATAAATATACCCAGGAAAATCTTTGAAACTGATTTGCTATGCTTCTTCGGATAAGTCACAAACTCCTTGAGTATCAATTCCTTCAATTGTGTAATGGACATAAATATTACTGCAATATATAACACGTACCTTTGGATATTATTTTGAGGATTATATGAATAATATAATTTTAAAATAGAATAATAGCTTTTAAATTAGCCGGTTCACCACATACCCCTAGTATGTTTACACTACAACAGATTTTAAGTGATTTATCTCAGGAATCCAGGTCTTAGCTTTTCTATTGGCATTTCTACTATTTATTGATAAGCTACATTGACTCATGTAGAAATAGACTCCAAAGAAAAACTAAAGGAAAGTGCAAATTTAGAAATATATTAATTAAAATAGTAGTAATGGCAACGATGATGATACTGATTTTAGGACATACAGATTCTCAGAGAATAGTCTGAGGAGATCTAGAATTGTCTGGTGGATAAAAGGACAAGGATACTAAGAATCTAAAAACACTTTTCCTTCAGGTCAGCCAGATTGAATTGGAGGCAATAGTATTTCTTTAAAAAGAGGCCATAAAATTATGTCTATAATAAGTATACAATGGCAACCTTTCAGGCTGAAAAATTTTGATTGTCTAAAATATACATTTTCTCTTACTAAGTGAGCATGGTGTTATACAGAATTTTATCAGATATAAAGTCAAACCTAATAATGACTACGTGTATCTTGAAATATAAAGACACTTTGCCTTGTTTGAATACAGGACAGTGAGGTCAGGGCACTAAACACTTTTAAACAAATACTGACAACATCCCTAAGATCCATGAAGTGAAAAGTACAGTTACTGGAGCTGCTCTGCCAAATGTCGTGAGGCATTACAGTGCTGTGGTTGGGATATTATGATAATTACATATTGTTTCTTTGATATTGTTTTGGGTATTTTTAAATCCCTTCATGAATGCTATTGATTTTTTTAACCAGTATTACACTGTAAACAAAAATTAATTTAGCAGTCACTGCCTTATAATACCTCTTTTTGGAAATAGATCTTATCATTTATCTTGGGTATTTTTCACTCTTTTGATTAACAGACCAGCCAGCCAGCTGTGCTTTCTTATGAATATGACTGGTGCATTGAGAAGAGCATAGCAGGTGGTGAGACACCTAAGATTATCTTTTGTCTGCCTTTTACTCATTGTACTTTACTGACTAATCTATGCCAGAAAATGGACAAGTCAGTAGAATGTCACCATAACATTAAATTTTATTCTCCATTTTTGCATTATTTTCCAGCTCAAGATGAAATAAGTTGTTTGGGGTCTTGTGAATATTCATTTTATTCGTAAGAAATTATTCATCTTTCCTTTGAGCAGTCGCAGACACAAAAGTATTAAGACTGAAAGACCCTATCAGGGAAAGAGCAAAATCGCAAAGCACTGCTTTGTTGCATAAAAATAAGCTTTTATTACCTTTGGTTGGAAAAAACAAATGTGAATTAGGATAAAGTGTCTTGTGGCTCAAAGCATGCTAATAAAACTAAGCTAGAGAAATAATAGTGATGAAATTTATGACTCATATAAACATCAAATATAATAGCCATTAGTCTTTGTGTCACTTGCTTTTTTTTTTTTTTCCGTCTCTTGTCTTTTTAGGGCTGCACCTGTGGCATATGGAGGTTCCCAGGCTAGGGGTCGAATTGGAGCTGTAGCCACAGCAACACCAGATCCGAGCCGTGCCTGTGACCTACACCACAGCTTACAGCAACACCGGATCCTTAACCCACTGAGCAAGGCCAGGGATAAAACCCACCTCCTCATGGATACCAGTCAGGTTCATTACACACTCAGCCACAATGGGAACTCTGTGTTACTTGCTTTTTGAGTTCGCCTCATAATTTTCATTTTAGTTTATTCCAATTTTCTCTTATGTTAGTTATTGTGAATAAAATTACTAACTTAAATGGTCTGAACTAGGGCTGGGAAGTAGGTGAATAACATTGCTAAAAGGTAAGTAACATTTATAATTTAAAAAAAAAAGGAGGAATAATTTCAAGTTGGGAAAATGAGTCAAAAATAGGCAAATTAAAATGTATATTGGTCAGAGTAGCTAAAACAGCATCCTCAAAGTAACTCCAACTATGATTATTTCTTAAAGGAGAGGGAGAAATGTGCCCATAGTGAATTGTAGGAAAGTTTGTTTGCATCAGGTTACCAAACTTCTATAATTGGGATGGATAGGGTGGAATATTCTAAATAACAACTAAATTGTAGGTCATGTGAACAGATGCTGTATTAAACTACATTATAAATTATTTTGAAAATTTTCAAGGGAAATTAATATTATACACATACAGATTTACATAAAGTCAACAATTCTGACCAGATTACATGCTCCTCCATAATAATGGTTCCACACTTGGCTACTCTTGACACAATGCTGGAGTTAGAACACAATTTTGATTGACTTGAAAGAAACTCTCTCCAAAATTCATTTACAGAGTTTGAGCAAAAGTCTCCTGAAGTCTAGTCTGTTTGTTGTGTCTCAAATTGAGTCTCAAGAAGAGAAGAGTAACAAAGTTAACTTGTTCATTTGGCCTAGCCAAAATCTGAGATCCAACTGATATTTTTTATAAGGCCAACTGGTTAGTGTGAGGAAATGCCTAGTTTTCCTTCATAATCTGCTTGTCATCCAATTAAAATGTTAGAGTTGTCCCAACACATTAATATGAATTGCAGCATATCTCCTCAATATATGGGACAAAGAAATGGATCATCTCCAGGCAAGAGAAATTGTTAACAGCAGTTCTCTACATTACTTGGATTTGGATTACCATATATAGCTGAATTTACCTAATCCAAGTAAATCTACATATATAGGAGGTCATACTTTATTTTATCATTAGTCCCTTGTTAATATCCAGTAAAATATGCCTAAGTATGGCAGCGAAGAAAAGACCTTAGATAAAACACTTTTGAAATGAATCAAGATGATGTTCTTAGAGTAATTAGCTTTCTATATTAATTACATATCCAAAACGGCACCCCCAAAGGCTATCATTTGAACATTTGATCTTCTATTTGTAGCTTTTATGATATCTGAAATTTCAAACTTTCTTTACATAGAAATAGGAAAAAAAAGCTTTAAATAAATACATAGAATATTTTAGTATAGCAAGCTCTTCATTGTTTCTATATAGACCTTGAAGTTCTTTACTAGAACTTAATGCTTACTAAAAGTAAGAAATTAGATAAAAGTATCACTTGAAAAACAGTTTTTCTAACCACATCTAATCAAATTTTCCCAGGCTGATGTGAAATACAGTAATGAATCATGTTCATTTGCATCAGTCATCTTATTATCTCCCAACCCAAAATAAATGCATGCAATGAGATTGAATATTTTAGAAAAGAGATAATCCAGGAAATTGGAACATATTGCTAGAGAAATAGACAGGTAGTAGAATTATAATCTATAGGGAAAGTACTTACTCTAGTTACATTTAAGAAAAGTTTACTTTCTTAATATAATGGGGAAGAGTAAATATGTATAAAAAAAGGGAGCCAAGATTCAGAATTGTTTGTTTAGTTGTCTGGTCTAGATATGATTATAAAGTTACTAAATATTTACTAATCTCCTACAGTATGTCGGTTATCATGACCTTTATTCTTTTAATCTTGAACTAGACTATTTACCTCTTCACACCACAGTTGATTTTTTTTAAACAACAAATAAACAACCAGACAAAAACTCTAGTGGGTAAAGGAAAACAAAACTTAAAAAAGATGAGGCCCCATGTGCACCCGCAACCTCATGGTTCCTAGTCGGATTCATTTCTGCTTTGCCAGGATGGGAACTCCAAGCCTAGCTATAATAATTTGGATATTCAAACTATGTAATTTTATGTCATCTTTATTTGGTGAAGCTACATTCTCACACAATCCAGTTGTGTTCAATTTGAAATAAAAATATAATTATGGTAATAATCGATTTTTATAAATCATCATCTCAGATTGGACATTTAAGCCACACAAATTTTAGCAAAGTCAAAGACATAACAAATATATACTACTTTAGAATTTATAAAATGCACTTTAAAATAGGATGGACACGCAATTCATTAATAACTGAAGTTTTTGTTTTATGTTCTAGTGAAGAAACAGATTGGAAACAGGAGATTTGTCAGCATAAGAGCATTCCAATCCAATGTTTTGCAAGATGTAAGTGGAAACACATTAATGAGTCTTGAAATAAATTAAATAGATTGCAACTAGCAATTTGAAAAAAAGAATAAAACTGTCAGCAAGCATTGCAAATAGTAAAAGATAGTTTCACTAAAATATTTTCTGTGTGTGTGTGTGTGTGTGTGTGTGTGTGTTTATAGTCCCTATATAAAGTGTATTTTTACTATTTTTTTTACCAGGGACCAAAATAAAAACAGGCTTGAAAGTCACTGGCCTAGGCTACGTAAAACAGATTCCCTTATCCATAGACCCATGGTTAGGAAAATGTGACCTCAGCAAAGAGGAAAAGGTGATTTTTATTAAGACCTTTCAGGGTTGCTCCTGTCCATTTTGAGAACAGTGACATAACAATGAGAGTGAACTGGAGACAGATGTGCCCCAGGGGTATCAAATCATTTCCAAATAGTCAACAGATAAATGTCACATTTTGCACGCTCTTTCAGAGCTGCTTTCACTCACTGAAAACACTCATTCCTGTGGGGATGGTTGGGTGGCAGTGGCAGCAACTCTGCCATTTACAATACAAACACATCTGGGATCCCTTGATAATAAGAAGAAGCCCTGTCTCACCTTAATTCATATCACTGCTAATTAAAAAAAAAAAAAAAAAAAAACAACCTCTGTTGTTTAAAAAGCTGGCATATTTGGGATTGCACTGCTTCCTGTGGATAGAACCAATTAGCAGAAGTGTTACCATCAGCAAATGTCTCCATCATTTCCCATGTGTACATCTCATGATCTTATGCTTTTTTTTATTTTGTTTTACTGATAAATAAAAACAAATTCCTGTGTGTTACCAATTTTAAACTGAAATAAAAAATCCCCCACTGAGCCATTTCATTTCTCTTGTATCACTACAGCTATTTTGTATTTCTTGTAGAACCAAAAGTTCTCATAGATTTTTAATGCAATAATGTGAATGGAATCAATGATGCCTTCTTCTGGTAAGTTAGAAGTGCCTTGATACAGCACCATGTGTTCCTTGGGAGAGATTCAAGCTCAAATTTACAAGTAAACTAGATGAGCTGATTTTCCTTTAAGCATAATTCTTTTCTAATTGTATCTTGCCGTCATTAAAATTTGACATTTTCTTGTTGCTTTACCAGGAAATATGACCATTTTTAGTTCCTCTGGACAACAAATCAGTTGCACTTGCTGCAAAACTGTTTATCTGTAACTAAGCCATATGTGAATTAACTGACTGCCTTTTTACAGCCTAATTTTTTCAATATGGGATTCAATGCCTACTGAATTTTCATTTAGTATCACACGATTGATTAGTCTCCAGTTGTTTCATGTATATTTATCTAATAACTCCATTTATCTTCCCTTCCATGTAACCCTCTCTCCCAGAACCTCACACAATTCTTAGCTTACAGTAGATATTTTTATTGCTTGTAACAGTCTGTTTCCAATTCACACATACTTGGATAGTTATAGCTTATATGGCAGAATATAAATTTCTCTCCCTATAGGAAAGATGTAGCAGAAAAACATAAGCAACTGAACATTATGATGATTTGTTCATCTCCTTTAGGGAGGGTTGGAGAGAGAATGTTTTATGATGGAAAAAAAAACTTTATCAGAAGACCTGGTTTGAGTCCTCACATATGCTGTTGAGAGAGCACCCTAGACTCACTAGCGTTTCATACCTAGCCTCTCCTGACCTTCTGAGTTATTATAAAGCCAGAATGAAATAAAGCAGGTGACAGCACTCAGTTGACTGAAATATTCTATAAAAGTCACTGGATATCATTGCCTCACTTTCTGCTTGTGAATCTGTGTGCATTTATTAAAATTCTCACCTTGCTCAGTTTCTTTACTATTATTCTTTTCTCCTCTAGAGCAAATAAGATGACAAGATGATCCTAAGATCCAGCTAACTCTTTGCTATCCATGATGGATTTAGCCATGGTATATTCTCTCTTAGCTAGCTTTGATATTGATGGTGAGACTGGATGCTGGAAGGAAGATTAAATCAGAAATAGG
This sequence comes from Phacochoerus africanus, assembly GCF_016906955.1. NCBI lineage: Eukaryota > Metazoa > Chordata > Mammalia > Artiodactyla > Suidae > Phacochoerus > Phacochoerus africanus. The sequence continues at coordinate 108,547,997 of NC_062560.1, read as the reverse complement.
TTAGGAATGAAAAAAGTGAGTCTGAATATGTTCATGCATATTGCACATTATTGATTATCAAGCTGGTCAAAATCAGTTTGGGAGGTCCTCATATGTACCATGAGCTCACCCAATTCTAGGAATGCATACTGTTCCTTTTGACTGGAACTTTTTCATTTCTTCCCTATGCCATCCTACTGCCAACAGCCAGCTAATCTCTAATCATCTTTCGGTCATCCACTTAACACTTTCTACATGACATTTTTCATGACAACTTATCTCTGTATCGGAGGCCTCTTTAATGTATTTTTATACTATCCTATATTATAATTCCCTGTGTACCTATTTGTATCACTCATGATACTAAAAGCTCCTTGGAGCAGGCACCCTATTCTTTATACATTTATGCAACAAATAGGTATCAAGTGCCTCATTCATCTAATTCATGTATACCAAATCTTAGCACATTGCCTCATGATATTAAATGTACAGTGAATAAATGAAAACCAAAGCCAATATTTTTGTTCCAAGAAAATAAAATCAGTTTTGAAAGCCCTTTGACCAAGGATTGCCACTATAATAGTAAAGTCTTTAAGGTTAAAAGTCTACCACCCATTAATGAGACCAATTCATAGTAACTTAATAAATTTTAATGCTATGAAATAAATATATATAAGTAATATGCTACAAAATTCTTCTCATAATGACATAATTTAGTTTTCCATCATTTCCATGCTAATAATAATTTAAGGACTCACTGCTACTTCTGGGTATACCTTATATGAATATGTACATATTTGTAGAAACATTATGGTAAAGTCCCATAGATGAGGACAATTAAAGTTTGAGGATTTCTTTTCTTGTGAACAATGTGGTTGGATAAACATTTTTTTTCATTAAATCATTGCATAAGATCGCTGATAATCAACAATAAAATAAAAGATGACAAAAGCCATTCAGTTGTGTATGTTTGTGTGTGTATATACACTCATATAAAATTTATGAAACTACTTCATCTTTTGAGTCACCATCTCAACAGGTAAGAAAGATCAAGCATTAGTGTAATAATTTTTAGATACATATTTCAAAGGGTCCTTGAAAGAGCTTAAAATGGAAATGGAAATATTAATATGTGTAAACTTATTTCCTTTCTCACAGTCCTTGCATTCTACAGTGTTGACTTTGGGAAATCATTCCTTAACAACCAAAATTAAATAAGGGCTAAGTTCTTAATAGTTCCAATTGATTCTCTTAGTTCCTCATAATTTTTAGAAATTAAAAGTCAAGGAGTTATTGTATTGATGCATTTTAACATAGATACATGTTTCAAAATAAAAGTCACAGTCTGGCTTTTAAACCCAGTGGTCTAAAAGTTAGAAGATGATTCAATAGTTGTGTGATGTCTGGATCCCTTGCAAATAAGGAATGACATGATTCAGTGAAAACCCAGAAGTATTAAGGGGTATGAACTTTTCTTGCTATTTCTTTGTCACCCTGAGTCAAGAAATTGCAAGGCTTATCAAAGGGATATTACTACATAATCAATACAATGCTATAATTTTTAAAACACTGTCAAAATAGGCATAAATATTTGCTATCCAACAAATGAAATTTTGCCAAACTAGAAGAGCATTGTTGGCCAGCATATCTTCCCAGACTAACTAACATGTAACATTAAAGGGAAAACAGGGATTTCCCGTCGTGGCTCAGTGGAACCGAATTGGACTAGGAACATGAGGTTGCAGGTTCGATCCATGGCCTCACTCAGTGGGTTAAGGATCTGGCGTTGCCATGAGCTGTGGTGTAGGTCGCAGATGTGGCTCAGATCTGGTGTTGCTGTGGCTCTGGTGTAGGCCGGCAGCTATAGCTCCAATTAGACCCCTAGCCTGGGAAACTTCATATGCCGCGGGTGCACCCCTAAAAAGACAGAAGACAAAAAAAAATTTAAAAGGAAAACAAACGAACAAATGAACAAAATAAGAGTAGATCCATTAACTTTCCTCCATGCACCCAGAAGATGAGCACAATGAACATAGTTCATTTTTAAGTATTACTAAATCAAGTTTTGCAAACCTAGTAAGACAAAAAAAAACCATAATAGTTTGGATGAAATTCAGAGGGAAAATGAAGTATTCATCAGTCAGAAAAGTATATTAATAAGGATGGTTTAATAATTGCCCAATAACAATATAAATGTAGATGGTCTATGCCAAGAATTATCACTATTTTCCAAGAAACATGAAATGCTCATTTCAGTTGCAAAATAAGCAAACAAAAACTCATTCTATATTGCCCTGTGGATATTCAGTGGCATAAATTTAATCTTGGCAAAAAAGAGGGAAGGGACAAATAAGTGAAAACAAGAATGCTATTTTTTAATGGTATCTGTAGGGTACAGTTAACTGAATAAAAATATAAATCCAGATGTTGGTTTAGTTATATAAGCATGGTATGTTCTCAGTAGAGTCAGGCCTGCATGTCAGAATATCTGTCCCGAATAGAAAAGCATGGAATAGGGAGTTCCCGTCATGGCTCAGTGGTTAACGAACCCCACAAGGATCCATGAGGACTCAGGTTCAGTCCCTGACCTCGCTCAGTAGGTTAAGCATCCTGCAATGCCGTGACCTGTGGTGTAGGTCACAGATGTGGCTCATATCTGGCGTTGCTGTGGCTGTGGGTAGGCTGGCAGCTGCAGCTCCAATTCAACACCTGGCCTGGGAACTTCCATATACCGCAGGTGGGGCCCTCAAATGACAAAAAAGACCAAAAGACCAAAAAAAAAAAAAAAAGAAGAGAAAAAAGAAAAACATGGAATAGATACAAGTCACTTGCCCTATTATCATAGCATGTTTAAATTGTACGAATAAAGGGAGATCTATATAGTTCCAATCCTTCACTATTTATATATGTGAAAAATAAATCCAAGGGAGTAAAAGTGACTTGTCCAAGATTACCCAACTAGTTATTGGAAGAGCTAGATTTAGAATCCAGGTTTCCTGTCTGCTAATGCAGACTTTTTTCTCCTCCATAGCATGACACTGTCTCTTTACAAGTGTTCACCAATACCCACTGGAATCATGCCATTGCCCTGGACATTGGGATAATAATTTTCCTGGTTCCTTGCCCTAGTCCTCAAAATTAGGATGACATAACTCTGATTTTCAGGCTCAGCCCTGAATTAGATTATATGGCAAGTATAATAATCATTTAATGCATAGTTTGGTGACAAAGAAACGAGTCAGATTTGCCACTCCAGCCTTAATCTCTAGTCTATTACTGCCCTTTTCTTCTTTCCCTTTCAACCAATACTCTGCCTTCTATAAGTTGGATCTTCGCTCTTTATTTTATGCTGAGTCTCTAACTTGGAGTCTAGACCCGAGTTTGCCTTATATTATACTTTTATCATTCTAAAGGCTAAAGTCCTACTTCAGTATCCAGGCTGGATATCAACTAATCCAAGTCCATCCTGAGTTCCACTACTGGACTGCCTGCTTGGACTCATGGTTAATTATTAAATTATCCTTATATGATGTTCTTATATCAAATATTACGCACATCTCTTTGAGGTCCTGATGACCCTCCTTGATGGCAATTACCAGTTATTCTGGAATTCCCTGCATTTTCTGCTGCTTGACCTGTTGTTTAAATTCCAATTAATCTGTCAAAATTTTAGTTCATAGTCAAGTCCTGCTACAAGTAACCTTGGAAGCAAGTTTTATATTTGAAAAAAAAATCCTTGGATCTTTGAGCACTTCCTGTGGCATTGTAAGAGACAATAAACAGGAAGAGGAATTCTGTTATTTGGATCAGAGATACTTGATACTAAAATTGTGTATATTTCTTACTAAGAGACTATAAGAACATGTTTTATTCATCTTTGTTTTCCAAGTGCCCAATATTATCTTCATAATAGATACAGTCAGTAAAATTAATCATTAAATTAAGGTCAGTGGGCCCAACAAAATCACCCCATTCTTCTGTAGTACTTGCAATCAATTAAAAGATAACCTCAGGAGTGAGAAAAAAATCAAGATCAAAATGTCAGTATTTTTGCCAATTAAAAGCTAAATTGGAGAATGTGACTTACAGATATAACTGCTTCCTAGCAACCCTCAATTCATTGATACTTGTCAACCCAGTCAAAGACAGCTTTAAATAACTACCATTAAACCACTTTACAGAGCAATTCTCTCTAGGATTATCATATGACCTACAGAAAAGAGAATGCACCTTTTCTGAAGGCAGGCTGAGCCAGAGAAAAGATAGAAGAAAAGACTGAATAAAACACCGCCTTCTCCAAAAGAAATGGGTAATTAGGGTTATCTAATGAAAGATAGATATGGCCATTGTTCTTAAAGGTGTTTGTTGATGTAAAACACTTTAAAAAAAGAGGTTCTGGCATGATGACCCCATGGGAAGCAATTTAATGTATGGTTGTGGAGACAGGCTGACCTAGGTTCTTATCCTGGTTCTGCCATTTACCAGAGCACTTAAACTCTCTAAGCTTTTATTTCTACATCTGTGAAATAAGAAAATGTGTGCCAACATTTTCTAGTAGTTATGTAAGTAAAATTAACTATTTGATTTGTTACAAGAGGTGGTTATTCTACAAAAAAGCACAAAGGGGGAACTCTATGACAGAATAAATGGGGAACTCTACAGCAGAATAACAAGGAAAGAGAGAGGTGCTCATATATTATGAACAGCTTTCAATACATTAGGATCACTGGATAATGTAGCCACATCTTATTTGTACTAGGGCAAAATCATAGATTATTGAGTGCAATCATTATGCCACCTTCAGGTGTCTTTTTTAGAATTCTTTTAAAAATAAATTTTGCTTTCTATCTTTCCAAAAGTCATTAATTAAGCCATTGACTGATGCTTGAAATGGTGCAGGTGCTGCTATTACATATTCATTATTAATCAAATTATTTATTCAGTCCAGTAGATGCTACATACACAACACAAATCTCCAGCACTCCCTCATGTTACCCAGAATCTGAAATATATCACAGTAGTATTTAAAAAAATTTTATAGTGGTTATATGAAAAGTAAGTTCTCCAAATTAAGAATCCCAAGAGCAAAAAAAAAAAAAAAAAAAAAAAAAAAAAAAAAAAAAAAAGGAAAGAAAATGGAGTTCCCATTGTGGCTCAGTGGAAACAAACCTGACTAGTATCTATGAAGATGCAGGTTTGATCCTCTGGCCTCACTCAGTGGGTTAAGCATCCAGCGCTGCCATGAGCTGTGGTGTAGGTCACAGACAAGACTCAGATCCAGTGTTGCTGTGGTGTAGGTCAGCAGATACAGCTCTGATTTGACCCCTAACTTGGGAACTTCCTTATGCCACAGGAGTGACCCTAAAAAGAAAAAAAAAAAAAAAAAAGCATAAATTCTCTACTGTTACTTCCTAAAGAATACACTACTTCTCTGTCTTATTTTTATGTAATCTTACCATTTTTTAAAATTAATTTTTGTTCAGTTTTGAAAAATGAGATTAGATTTTAATATGATAATCTTGGAGTAACTCAGTGACAAAATCTTCAGAATCTTCAGGATGATCTAGTTTATTGCCCTTAGTTTTTATACAAGGAAACCAGAAACCTAGAGAAGAGAAAAAACTTACTCAAGATTACAGTGTACTGTAGAAGCTGGTCTGCTGGTGTCTGTATTCTTTCCGTTGCTTTTCAATGTGGTAAGGGTTTTTGATTGAGCCTTTCAAAAATGATATTTGTGATGCAGAATTAGCAGGAATCCAATATGCTGAACATGCCAAGGCAAAGTATTTCAAATGATATCAGGCCAAATTCTTTTTTTTAAAAACGTAACAGTAAATCTCTTTTTTAAAAATTATAGCTGATTCACAATGTTGTGCCTATTTCTGCTGTACAGCAAATTCTAATTGATGAGCTCAACTTGTTAAAATGCATATTAATAAGCATATGATAAGGTACCTTGTATAAAGTGTTTAACAAAAATCTTTGAGGACAATATTTATCCTCTTATTCTGTAGTTGTAGCTCTAGCACATGGGACCCCCCCCCCCAAACAATGCAGGTATAGTGAAAACGCATATGCATGTATTTATTTCAGGCATAAATATAAGCATTATACTGCTACTTGAGAAACACCTTAAAGTTAAAATTTTACTGTAAAGGAATCTGTAACATTGTCTTCAGCAATGAAAGAAAGCATGGACTGGATTATTATATATTTGAATATGAGAAAAAAAATTTAAAAATTAAATGAATTGACTTTTCAAAGAGCAAATTTCTAAAAATAGCCACTAATTTGCTTGCACCGAGCCTAAAATATATCATCTGCCTCTTCTTTGTATTTAATCAACATCTATTGAGACCAGTTTGATTAAGAGCCCATTACTGAGTGTCATGGTAAGATAAAAATAAACACACACTTTATGATTAGAAAGTGTGCTCTTATAAAACTATATTACTTGTGTGTGGGTGTGGAGGAGGGAACCAACCATAGAACTTTTAAATTAAATCTCCAGTTATAATTTACTGTCATTTTCTTTGGCTTCACTTCTGTTCATTGAAATTAGACCCAAAAATTACCAGTGACCTCCCAACTACCCAGAACATTTTATTTTATTATTATTATCATCATTAAATATTTAAAACCTAAAAACTATAGAGTATAACAAATATCCAAGTATCCAATGCACAGAATTAAAAATATCAACCTTGCAGGACGAAATTAAATAATTTAATACATATAAAGTGTTTAGAATGGTGCTTCAGTAATACTAGATACTGAATAAATATTATGATCAAATCATCATTTGTTGTGTTTTATTTTGATATTTTCAGAAGAAATAAAACATTGCTGGAACAGTTGATATTTCCACTGTAATCTTCCTTAATCCATGTTTTTATAAAGTATCAAATATGTATACGCATTTTCATAAATAATAGAAAATACTTAGAAGTTTTAAACTTACGTGACATAATATTGCAACTTAATTCTATATTTTTATAAATCATCATATTTTTACTATCTAAACAGGTTAAGACAGATGGTTAGAGAGATAGATAGATGATAGTTAAAGAGGCAGACAGCTGATTTATTTTCTAAACTGTAGAGTATTCCATGATATGCATTGGCTTGCTATTGGTTAATAATATCAGTACTATCATGGTATATTTTTCATATTTTGGCAGTCTATATATTCATAATTATATTTCTGGATTGTATTTCTATCAGTCTTTTAATATATTATTTAATAATTTTATCTGTACTTATTATTAAATAATTGGACTGATTTCTATTATATTTCCTGCCATCTATTGAACTGCTCAGGTTTGGAATTTTTGGTGATGAAAACATTTATTAATGAAAGATTCTAGAGTTCAGCAATGTGATCTGTGTTCAACTATGAGGTTCTTCTGTATGTCTTTTCTTGCCCACTCATGGGTCTACCAATGACCTGGGGCTGCAGGGTCTAGGACGGCATCAACTCATAAGTCTGGCGGTTCATAGGCTAGCATCATGAGTGCCTTGGTTTTCTTCCCTAGATCTTCTAGAGCAGAATAACTCAGGCTTGTTCACATGGCAGTAGCATTCAAGAAGACAGGAGAAGAACCTTCAAGTTCTCTTGAGAACTGGTCTCATAACTTTTATAATGTGCCATATTTCATTGGCCAAACCCGAATCATCCAAGGGTTTCAAAGAAGATTCCACCTCTTGATGGGAAGTGGCTATAATCTACCTCAACTCTATGTACCCAACTCTTCTTCTTCCTTTGTTAACATGATGTGACACGATCAAACATTGAACCCTCTTCCTCCTTTAATACAGGTTGTTGTATAATTGATATATAATAAATCGCATATATTTAGGGAGTATGCTTTCTTTGTTTGACATATACATACAGCCACAAAACTATAGTCATTATCAATATAATGAATATAGCTATCACTGCCACTCAATTCTTTGTGCCTTTCAAAAATCTCTCCCTCCTACTCATTGCTGCCTCCACAATGTCAGGCAACCACTTGTCTCATTTCTGTCACTATAGATTAATTCACATTTCCTAAGAATTTATACAAATGAATAGATGTGCACTTCCATTGTGCATCTGGCTTCATTCAGCAATATTTATCATCCTCATTCTTTCCTTCTTCTTTCTTCCTTCTCCTCCTTTTCCTTCTTCCTTTTAAAACAAGCATTATATCAGAAATGACTATCTAAATGTATACATATTTTTACCTGAACCATTTGAAATTTGAAAATACCATGACACTTCACCATTAAATATTACAGCACAAATCGCAAAAAAATTTTAAAACTGCATGTGTAGAGTTAAGAAAATATATATTTATGATCTAATAAAAGACTTCTAAATGAAAAACAGTTGTAGGTTGTCCTCTTTCATTGATAATTTTTTATACTTCTATATTTTATTTTACATTAAATTTTATTGGAGTAAGTTGATCAAGTTTTATCATATGTTTTATAATTCTTCTTTCCTCTACTTGTTCAGAATATGTATTTCTATTATTTTAGTGGTTTCCTTTGCATTTTAACATGTATACTTAACCAAAACTATTATAACTAATCAATATCTATATCTTCTTTCCCACAAAGATCTTAGGATACTTTGAATCAAACATCTCCAATTTCTCAAACTATTGTTGTCCAGCATTTTACTTTATTTTATTTATTTTATTTTATTTTATTATTTTATTTTATTTTATTTGCTCTTTGCTTTTTAGGGCTGCACCAGCGGCATATGGAAGTTCCCAGGCTAGAGGTCGAATTGGAGCTACAGCTGGCCTACACCACAGCCATAGCAATGCAGGATCTGAGCTGTGTCTGTGACCTACACCACAGCTCACAGCAAAGCTCACAGCAATGCTCACAGCAATGCCAGATCCTTAACCCACTGAGCGAGGCCAGGGACCGTACTTGCAACCTCATGGTTACTAGTTGGATTCGTTTCCACTGTGCCACAATGGGAACTCCAGTTGTCCAGCATTTTAAATGCATGTTGTTTTTAAACTCTTCAGCTATCACTATTATTATTTTTTTATTTAGAGTTACCCATTCATTACTTGTTCAAATTTACCAACATGATTTATCAATTTCCTTCTTCACCATTGCTCTTGCACTCTCACCCTTCATTTTTTTTCATACTGATGTATATTCTGTAGTCATAAACTATGAAATTATATAGGTGTGAAAATTTCTTTAATTTCCATTCTTAAACGGCACTTTAAATGAGTTTACAATTTTAAGTTGAAAGCTATGTTATCTTAGAACTTCAAAAACACTATTCCATTTACTTCTGACATACGGTGTTGCTGATGGGAAGACTTATGTAAATCTGATTATAGTTCCACTACAAATAATTAGTCTTATTTTTTTGGTATCCAATATTTCTCATTTTTACTACTTGAGAAGTCTAGATTAGTTTGTTATTTTTTATTTTGTTCAGTACCTAACATATTCCTTTAGGATAAGCCATTTCATCTTTCCTCAGTTTTGGGAAATCCTCAAGCAACTATTTTTGGACAGTTGTCTCTTTCTCATAGTCTTTATTATCTTCTCATGGAACTCCGATTAGATATTACTTGATTTGATCATCTCCTATACTGTCCTTCACATTGAGTGGATCTATCTTTTATTTCTCTGTTTTTTGATGCTCTCTGCTAATCTGGCTAGGTTCCTTGGGTCTATATTCTATATCACTAATTCTTTTTTCAACTATCTTGAATCTACTTTTCTAATTTCAAGTTCTTTATTCAAATTCCTGTATTTTTATTTCAAGAATTTCTATTTGATTGTCATTTTAGCTATTGTGTTCTGATCTTGCTGATTTGGTGTATATTATTTGGTGTATATTAACTCTTGATTATTTAAAAAATACATTAAAGACCATTTCATTTTTTTCTGTTATCTATAGTTCACAGTGTGTTACTTCTTACGTTTATTTGCTTACTCTCTCATAGTGGTTTGTTTCCATGTGTAATATGCAATTTTAACTGTAATCTCATTTTCTAAGTTTTTATAGGATCCTTGTATGCTCTGGATTGTGCAGATTTGCTTTGAGCAGTTACATATTTTCTTCTGTTGAGCCTAGACATGTTTCAATGTTTCTAAGGCTACTTTTATATTAATTTATTGGTGTTCAGTTTTCATTCATTTTGTACGGTATGAATTGCACATTTTCTTCTGTATATGGCACTGGCCTGAGGTTCTAATTCCTTGCAAGTGATTTTTTTTTTGCTTTTTAGGGATGCACTCACAGCATATGGAGGTTCCAGGCTAGGGGTAAATCGGATCTACAGCTGCCAGCCTATACCACAGCCACAGCAATGTGGGATTTGAGCCACATCTACAACCTACACCACAGCTCATGGAAATGCCAGCTCCCTGACCCACTGAGCAAGGTGAGGGATCAAACCAGCATCCTCATGAATACTAATCATATTCATTTCCTCTGTGCTATGACAGGAACTCCACAAGTGACATTTTACAATACTTTCAAGATGACCAACTTTTGTACTAAGTCCTTAGGCCAGTGGATAGAGATATTTTGATCCCTGTTCTACAGAAATGTGATTCCTAGCTTCTTGCAGAAAACTTAGTTCCAAGTCTCAACTATTCAGAGATCCAAAACCTTGCCTCTTATTTATAAGTATTGGAAGAGCCATGTCTATACAATATTGGTTGATCTTTTGATCTGTTATTTCATTAATCATTTGAATTTCACTCTCATGATCCATACCTCTGGACTTATAATTACCAAACATTTAATTCCAATCTGAGCTTCGGTTCTATTTTTATAACTGCTTACTGGCTATTTCTACGTTGATGTCTACCATTACCTCAAACTCTAAATTTCTAAAACCATATTTTCTCATATGCCAAAAAAACTAGGTAACAGGCACATTTCATTGTAATGCACTTCACTTTATTGGGCTATGCAAATACTTTTTTTTACAAAGTGAAGGTTTGTGGTAACCCCATGTGGAGTATGTTTATCAGCACCAATTTTCCAATAGCATTTGCTCACTCAATGTCTTCATGTCACATTTTGGTTATTCTCAAAATATTTCAAAACCTCCACCAGAAAAAAAGATTATGACTTACTGAAGCCTTAGATGATGGTTAGCATTATTTAGCAATAAAGTATTTTTTTTTGTCTTTTTGTCTTTTTGTTGTTGTTGTTGTTGTTGCTATTTCTTGGGCCGTTCCCGCGGCATATGGAAGTTCCCAGGCTAGGGGTCTAATCGGAGCTGTAGCCACCGGCCTACACCAGAACCACAGCAACGCGGGATCCGAGCCTCGTCTGCAATCTACACCACAGCTCACGGCAACGCCGGATCGTTAACCCACTGAGCAAGGGCAGGGACCGAACCCGCAACCTCATGGTTCCTAGTCGGATTCGTTAACCACTGCGCCACGACGGGAACTCCGCAATAAAGTATTTTTATAAGGCATGCACATTTATGAAACATAATGCTACTGCACACTTAATAGACTACAGTATATTATAAAAACAACTATCATATGCACTGAGAAATCAAAAGTTTGTGTGACACTTCATTGTAATATTTGCTTTATTGTGGTGGTCTGTAACTAAACCTTCAATATTTTTGATGTATGCCTGTACTTTCATGAATTTCTTACACTCAGTCCTTTACTGCAATGCATACTTGAGAAAATATACCATTAAAAATATGTTACAAGCCAAAATTAAAATTTTGTATTATATAGGGGCTTCTGTTCTTAAAGAGAACAGATTAAAATCCTGAAATACAACTTATTTAGCTACATATCTAATTGACATATTTTGCTATGTTTGTACTTTATTTTAAAAGTTTTCTTTTCATGATTTAGTACAAGTTTAAATCCAACAAGTCTAGACAGAATTCATTCCACTATATTTTTATCTTCATCTTGTTTTAATTAATTTATGAGAACTATTTCTAAAAAAGCATCATAACTTTCTCTTTTAGTCAGTTTCTCTCTCATTTGTCACAAAATGAGATTAAAATGTGTTCAAATAGTCAACACTTGTACCAACAGGTGCAACAGTACAGAAATAGATGAAGATACCACCCAAACTAAATTACTGGCTGGCAAGTAGTACCAGCATGCAATAATTTGTAATTATTATTTGTCAACTGTTACAAAAATGTGCAAATTAGGCAAAAGAAAGATATTTTAGGGTGTCACTGTTGAATGTATTAAAGTGAGGACAACATGAAGACTAAGTATATCAAAGTCAACAATATTTCTTATTTGGTACTTCTGTTCCTAATTATTCAAGTATAGAGTAAAGTTTTCATTGTTTTCTTTCTCCTTGATCCTTCATATGGTATTAACCACAAAGTCCTATTGATTTTTCACTGAAAGTGTTTTTGAATCCCCACGTTATATCGTCCTCACTGTCAGCAAGCTCAGAACCTGGTGACCTCTTATGTAGTCTTATAACCTATCTCAATAATGCCAAAGTGTACATCTCACTGGGCTCTGCATCTACTCATTTTCTCATATCTTTTTACTCATCCTGCTCCCCTCAAAAATACTCTCCCTCATTATGTCAACCACTGTCCCTATGATGCTTATCAGGATTATATGCTTCTTAGAACCCTATTTCGAACTCTACATATTCTATAATGCTTTCCATTACTATGTTAACCTGAAATGATCTCTCACCTCACTTAAGTATTATGCTATTGGTTTGTCATGAATCATTATATTGCTTTGCATGGTGATGGGCATATGATGACAAAGGCAAAAAGTCATGGACCACTAAAATTCTCTCAATTCCAGTCTTTACAGGTACTTGGAAGCTAAACTATTCTGCAGGTATATTCAAATTATTTCAAATATCTACTCATTATTCTTGAATAGACTGTAGTTTGCAATTGATCCTAGTATAACAACCTTAACTTTTAAGACAGGACCTATGGGATACTATATAATATGTCTCTATCTCAAGTATACTGCTATTCTTTTGAATCTTTGATCATACACCATGATCTACCTCAATGTTAGGCCTTTATGCATGACATCCTTTCTTCCTAGAACCCATCTCTTCACAGATTCTAACATTTACTTATGTGATTTCTAGTCATCCTTCATATTTCAGTTTAGAATCCCTTCTTCAAGGAAGCCTTCCCTGGATTCTCATATTAGCTTAGTTCCCACTGTTGTATACTTTCATAGTATGCTGCAATTTTAATCTACAGTACATTTCATAACATGAGTTTATAGACCAGTGGTGTTTCATATAAACACTATTCAATAAAGAGTCTTAATCTTTATTCCACCCAAAATTTAGGGGAAGAGATGAATCCACATATTCTGTCCAGAAAAACTCTAATTAAACTCAGCTATCCTCCCATAAGCTTTAATACTCACAAATTCCTAGATTGTCTTGATTTCCTAAACCAACAGAATTTTCTTTATAATCATGCAATTTTACTTAAACATCTTGGTCCCTTGATCTTTCTTCCTCACAGTATGTGTAGCTCTGCAGTCAGCATGCTGCCAACATATAATTTACTTAAATAGTAATTTCTTATAAGCAGAGATGTGTAGTTCTTAGTCCATTCTGGTGACTTTTTCTTGATACTCTATTCACAACACATCTGATGCTTTTGAAAATATCTACCTGTATCTCAAGAAGGAATGTTTACAAATGCCTACACTTGATAATGTGTATCTCATTATAAATTTTAAAATTTTTAAGTAATATCTTTATTCCCACATAGAGGGTCATCTCTGTGGGAGTAAAGAATGTTGCCTAATTTTATACATCATTTTATCTCCAGTACCTGGCACTCTATTTTGCACACAGGTTTTGCTAAATAAGTATTTGTTGAATAAATGAATAGTGAGAAAAAATCAATGAAATCACCACAATTTGGCAGCAGTCTTGACAACTAAAGTATTGAGTAGAGTCTTATAAAGTGGAGTGTGGAAGTTTAGAAAGGGATGAAGAGGAAAAGTAATTGTGAACATGGATGAATAAAAGAATAGGAAACAATTCATAGGATATGAACTTTTACTTCTGCATTGAAGAACTTATAGTTTCCCTTACTCTTTGCCATTTATTACTTAAATCAAGAAGCAATGTTATATATGAATAAAAATAACCAACCCTTGAAGTACATATATTACAAATCTTGTACTCTTCAAAGAGATGATCCTTGGAATGCAACTTGCATCATTTTTCACTGAGTATAGCTACTAATTCATTCATGATCTTAAATTTAGTGAAGCAGAGTATTCCTCAGGACTAGAAAAAGCATTCATTGGTTCCTTTGGTTAAACATCATTTTTATCCTCTGTTTACTTGTTATTTCTTAGAATAAGATGGATTCAATACAGTCTTGGGTCATTCATGTATATTAACCAAAATATTAATGAAAAATCTAAAAGTTATTCAAATAAACATCACCAAAATAATTGATTCAGTTCTGTTTTCTTGTATGATTTATTCATTCATTTTACTTTTTTGTCTAGAATTTATTTTACTTTTTTTTTACTTTTATAACTTATGATTTATATTTCTTTTAAAATGGTGGGGGTATTTTCCCCTTATCTTTGTATACTGGATTTGTGCTATAGTTTCCTTGAGTACATTTTTTAAAGAATGGGAATAAATATAAATATAAAGTTATTACCATTGGATTACCATTACACAAGTATGGGTTCGTGTATTCCTGATGTTCCATGATCTATCATGCTGTCGAATGGTGTTTTATCTTTATTCATTGTTTTCTTCTAGCACTGAATTAGAACAAGAAGAGACTGTGTTCATTTTCTTTGGCTTTTTGCTCACTGAATCTTTCAAACCATGTCTTTGGTCAATGTGGTTACTTTATTTATTTATTTAATTATTTTAAACACAATACATTTAGTTTATTGAAGACCTTCCTGAAAGGAGAAAAGTGGTTAGGAATTGATGTTGAGAAGTTATTGAATCTGTTGGGTAATATCTATCAAAGAGTACAAGTCAGTACCAAATTTGCCCAAACCTGAATAGTCACTTGTGGAAAATGGCCTGTAGCATTCAGGTGCATTAAGATAGCATTGAATCATTCCATGTAACAGACCAATATTTTTTTTTTCCCTTTTCAGCCTCACCCACAGCATATGGAAGATCTCTGGGTCAGAGATTAAATCTGAGCCCCAATTGTGACCTGCTACAGCTGTGGCAATGCCAATCCTTAACCTGGTGAGCCACAATGGGAATTTCAAACAGGTCATATTTACTTTGTTGTATGAAGTGGTATTTGGCAATTAATTCATCTTGATGAGTTCACAGGGTTGGAGTCTCATTTAAAATATACTGTGAAGTTGTGGTGTAGTTCACATTTGGTTTTTGTTTGTTTGTTTCCTAGAACTGTCGTTCACCATTCTTCTTTGACTGCACCTTGATTTGGTTAATGTGCCATTATGCTGCCTTTGCATCAGAGATATGTGTTTCCAGCTCAGCCAACCAGAGTATTTCATTCCGTGGGCTATAATTATTGGATTAGGGATGGGATCATAAACAAATCAGAGCCAATGAAATGCAATTATGCATCTATTGAGACACTAGGAAGGAGATCCTTCACCTTTTGCTCCAGAATGTTGTTATGAGGATAGTGGTTTTAGCTATGTTGCTGTATGAGGGGAGAGCTGGCTAATTATAAAACTAATATGAAGGAGAGTGGAATTGAGAGACTGAGAAAAATAGGGTTGAATTTGGGTCATGGTAATACAATTTAACCCTTGATGAATCTCTACCTAAAGGCATTCCTATCTCTGAACTGTACCCATATGATCCAATAAATCCAAAATTTATTTAAGTCCGTTTATGTCAGTTTTTTCCTTATTTATTTATTATTTATTTATTTATTTGGCTGCATCCACAGCATGCGGAAGTTCTCAGGCCAGGGATCAAACCTGAGCCACAGCAGTGACAATGATGAATACTTAACCACTAGGCCACCAGGAAACTCCTAAGTCAGTTTATGTTGGGTTTTTGATCCTTATGATCAAAAGGGTTAAAACTAATACATGTAGTTTGAAAAAAAAGTCTACTAAATTCCTTCTTTAAATTCCTAATATATTTGGGCCTTGTTTATTTATTTTTGGTCTCCTAATCAAATTGCTAGGAATTTTTTGTTTGTTTATTTTCTTAGCTTTTTAAGAAGGATTAGCTTTTGGTTGTGTGTATATTTCTGTTTGTGAGGGGGGTATTCTCTAGTATTTCCTTTTCTTTTTTGGGGGGTGGGTGCACCTATGGCATACGGAAGTTCCCAGGCTAGGGGTAGAATTGTAGCTGTAGCTGCTGGCCTACACCACAGCCACAGTGACTCCAGATCCAAGCCACATCTGTGAACTACACTACAGTTCACAGCAACACTGGATCCTTAACCCTCTGAGCAGGACCAGGGATTGAACCTGCATCCTCATGGATACTAGTTGGCCACTGAGCCACAAAGGGAACTCCTCTAATATTTGTTTCCTATTTTAATAAATTATTTTCTTATTTTTATTATCTCATTTCTTGTTCTTTTCTTGTGGTAACTTAAATGTAAATATATAAATATATATCTACAAATATATATATATATATTATATAGTGTATATCTATCTATATATATACAGAGAGAGAAAGAGAGACATAGAGAGAGGCAGAGAAAGAGACAGAGAAAGAGAAACTTATAGTTAATGGTCCTGCAAACCCTCCTGATTTATGGAGTATTCTAAATCCATATTTCATTGAAATGCATAGAGGCTTTTGAGTGTTGGTTGTTAGGTTGAGTTTGTTAAAATCTTGTCAGTTCCTGTCTGTGTGTTGCTGAGACAGAAGTCCTTTCATTGATTGCTTCTCATTTTCCTTGCTGATGGCCCCGATCAGACAGATAGGCTCAGAGCTAATTAACAGAGATTTGTTCTTGACTGCTCATTTCCTCAAATTCTCTGCAGGAAGGAAACTTATGAACACTTTGCAAAATCCAACTACACACAGGATAATGATATAATAATAGTAAATATGCTGTAGAGATTTTAATAAATTTGAGACATAATATAACAATCTATACGTCCAAAACTGGTAAAGGGATAATCACCATAAAAGTAGTTGGGATAATATCCATTATGCCAAACCACTGAATGGAGTCACCAAATGCTCTTCCACTCAACAAAATTCAGAAAATTAAGGTGCATCATGGTCCATTGTGTCAATGCCTGTTTGAACTGGCCTTATATTCTGGCTCTGTCATTAATAGCTGAATGTTTTAGGTCTAGGAACTTTTTTCTTTTTTTCTTTTTTTTTTTTTTTTTTTGCTTTCTATATGGTTGCACCTGCAGCATTTGGAAGTTCCCAGGCTAGGGGGCGAATCAGAGATGTAGCTGCTGGCCTACACCACAGCCGCAGCAACGCAGGATCCAAGCCCTGTCTGCGACCTACAGCCACAGCTCAGAGCAATGCCAGATCCCTAACCCACTGAGTGAGGCCAGGGGTTGAATCCGCATCCTCATGGATGCTAGTTGGGTTCGTTAACTGCTGAGCTACGAAGGGAACACTCAGGCCTAGAACCTTCTTATCTGTACTTTTGAGATAATAATAACAATGTACCATGGGACTTGAAAGGTATTACATGAAAATAATAGGACACAAAATAGAATTTAAGATTATTACATGAAATTATTAAGGCATATCAATTTCTTGGCATAGTAACTTGATTACACAGTAAATGTTAACAAATATTAGCCATTATTGTTATCATGCTGTTTCTGCTGCTTAAGGGTTATTGCTACTTTTACTGTCATATTTAGTGAAAAATTCCCATATGAGAATTACAGGATATTTACAGCCTAGGTACAGTGATCATATTTCCTTACCCATGGCCTACTTTGATTATATTTATAAAGAAAACTGAAGAATATGCTGGAAAATCCTTGACAAGTTGGCTCAGTAGGTAGAGAACACAATGTCAGCCAATTTTGTATGTACCTTCAGGCTCAGGATCAGATAGTTAGGGCTCAGTAGTCCTAAAGATTACTCATAGATTTGCAATTTACTCTGACCTGGAAAAAGAATCAGTGTAATGCTTGAGATGTTAAAGTTGTAGATTCATCCTCTGTTGTATTTCCCCCTATTTGTCATTTAACATAAAAAGACAAGACAGGTACTATATGGATCCTAATTCACTCCTACACCTGATTAACCAACTCTGAGTTCAGTTGGTACTGATGAAATGGTCTTGAAAACTTTTTCTGCACAAGAATATTACATATTTCACTGTATAATGCTGTATTTAAATTACCTTAGTAATATTTCCAGGATTAGAATTCTATCAAAACAATTTTTACTTGTTACCAATCTAAGTTAGCACATTTGTTGGGTCTTCTTTTTCTTACTACCAAAATTTGGGTTTGAATTTAAATTTGTCATTAAAATATGTATTTAATTAAAACCTCTGGAAGGGAATTGTATTTATGATTTTAGATAGTAGGATTTTTATTACCCCTTTTCAGAGAGTCTTTCAATGCACCTTTATTTATACAGCATTATCAATTTAAAAAAACTTTCTTTTAAAGATTTTTTTTCTTTTAAAATATCTGTCTCATCAAACTTTCAACTATATGGAAGAATAGTTACTATACACAATCAGAATCAATGATGTGAACCTTGTGAACTTAGACTATCAAGGTCTTTTACACAAGACCTACACACAGTTCTAGAGCTGTCCTTAGGCTCTGAAAAAAAACTGAGCCCCTTTTTGGATAAAGTAGTTATCAGGGAGTCCCTAAATAACTTTCTATCATTTTGTCTGAAGAGCATTTTCTTAAAATGAGGTGGCTTTAAGAACCTACATAGTAAGGTGAAAAGCCACCATAAATTCAGTAACATTAGTACAGACAGAAATTACAACACTTCAGTTACTGTCTGGAACCAATCGGAAAACATAAATTAATCTCCCTGACAATCCTGTTATGGGGAGAGGCAGTTTTCATTTGAAGTACTTGCTGACAAGGCTGCAACTTTATTAATACAAAACATGCCACTTAGCCTTAGGCCCCACATTTTGGCAGCTGAACAAAATGCAGAAGAGTTTATAGCTGCCTTTCACTATTGTACTGAGGCAGTCTTCAAGTACATCTTGAGCTCCCAGTGTGTGCACAGAATGCTGTGCTAAATATGTGAGGCACTACTAAAAAAAATCTCCGGCATGGCTTTCGGCCTTAAGGAGTATATAGTTCAGTTGAAGAAAGATGATGCAGTCCAAGAGAAAAAAAATTGAAGAAAATTACATAGTAGTATAAGTACGAACCAAATAGAAAATAAATAAAAATTGCCTTTGTCAAGGAACATGTATGTTGATTGTGCAGTAATAAGGCTGCCTTTGTGTGATATTTTTAGGTATGCAGTTCTGTGCCTAGTTTACTCTCTTTTTTGATTTATATAGGATATCACATAGGAAGCTCTATGATGAACCAGAAAAGGCAGAGATAAGTCATCTCAACATCAATTCATACCACTTGTACTCTGCAGCATCTTTCATCTTAGTCCCTCTTTTTCAAAGCCCGAGTCCAGCCTGCCTCTCTACTAGTGCATGTATTTTACCTTGTTTTTCTCTAAAAAAATCTGACAATAGCCAGGTCTATGAATTTTGCTTCCCTTTTTCATATTCAGTTTTTTATTCCTAAATCCTTCTAACCTAATTAGATTTAAAACTATGAGAAAGCCTTTTCTGAACCTAGCTTTCTAGCATAAAAGGCACATATTTAATTTAAGAACTATTGAGAAATACCAGGGTATCTTTCCTCTGTACTGCATAAAACAAGGCTCTCTTGAGGCAGATGCATTTTATTTTTTCTTTCATTTGTGTTTGCAATATGTCATCTTATTAAACTGTAGAAGAAGTTTTTGTTAGATAGAAATATGGAAATTTCCAAATAAGCAATCTTTGAAATTCTAGCCATGGATCTTCAACTATGAGTTCTATTTGGACTAAATGTTATATGTTTACATTTTTCTATTTTGTAAGCATTGTAGAGGGTTATGTGATTGCCCCAACCCTCTTCCCACACCTTCTTCCATCACATGGAAAGAGTCATTCATCACACTAAGTCAGTGGTTGTGTGTATTATAGAATGTGTACATCAATCTGGAGAACAGAACTTTTTCTTTAAATTTTGCTATAATATCAATGAATCCAAGTGCTATTGCTCAAAGGGTTGTCTTTAAACCATCCACATTAGAAGCCCTGGAGCAATCATTTAAAGGTACAAATTTCTGAGAAATCTAGACATGACCTTAGACCTATCAAATGAGAATCTCTGAAGATTCTGCCTTTGTTCAAATTATTTCCTCTTCTAGAATGCCTTCTCTCTAGCATAATTTCTGCCCATCTCTTAAGGCTCTGCTCAAATGTAGCCAGTTTTATGAAGCCATCTTGGATCTACTTCCTTTCAATAGATGTGATCTTCCCTGAAATTATGGCACAGTATGATAGAGCCATCCAAAATATGATACAGGGGAGTTTGGGGGTAACTGAGATAGGTCATCCAGGAAAAGTAGAAGGAAACATCTAAGATTTACACTTAAATTTATACTTAAATTTGTAAACCTGAGCTGAAAATGCTACAAATAACTAAGTAATCAACAAAAAAGCATCTATGCTTGGAGAGGAGATTGGTGACAATTTCACAAGACAATCTTAGGACACAAGTGAAACAAAATGGCTAGCCTTCTAAGCAAAAACATGTGTAATAACAAAGAAAGAAATAGTGGTAAAGTTCTTTGAGGGAATATAGATAAAATCTTAATGGAGCATGTATAATTATGAGAATGCTATACCTTAGAGGAGTATAAGCATAATGATGCAAGATATGAAAACAGGAGGTTGACAGAGATATTGAAAACAGTCAGGGCCATGGATGCAGCTGTTATTAAATGGCAGAGCTGGGGTATGAACCCAATTGGGACTGACTCTAAATCCTATACTCTGAACATCTAAAGTGCCTTTATTCAAACTGTTGCTTCTTCCTAGAATGTCCTTCCCTTCTACCTTTACCTTTGAAAACCTTAGCTTATCTTCCGCACCACAACACCTTGCCCAAGCTCCTTACATGGGGATGTACTTCCCTGGGCTCTTTTGATGAAAACCTCACAGTCCCTGAGGTTGAAAATACCAAGGAGTAGTCTACATTCCTTGGGAGGCCCAGGATACATGAAGGTCAATCCAGGGCAAAGTGAGGTTTGGGGATAACCAGCACCAGCATTACCTATTTGAAGGGGATATTTCTGGGCTCCACCTCACACCTCTGTGATCAGAATCGCTGGCTTCAGGCAAAGGAATTTTGAGATAACTCATGTATAATAAGTTTTGAGAACCAGTTCTAATTCTTCCAGAGAGCTGACCAATGCACTAAGTCCTTAATGTTTCAAATGCTTCCATTTCATTAAGACATCACAGCTGAACAATTCTCCATTTTTTCTTGTGTATTAAAAAGCAGAGTTGTGAACTGTAATTGTTTCATCTGGGGCAAACATCACTAAACAACACCTGCCATCTTTCTTCTGTTCAGCTGTCCCACTTATGGATTCCCAGTTACACCAATTTTGGAAAGAATTCTTAGGAAAGATCAACTGAAAGGAAAGCAGCTGAAATATCACCAGTATGTAGATTTGGACTTATTTCTTGGTTATAATTGATAGAGAAATGGACATTATATTGCAAATTAAAATTACAACTGATGAATTTGAGAATTGTAATAAGCCAGATTTTCACACATTCTAAGGATATAAACTCACCTGATGGCAGAGTGTGTAAATATTCTTCCAAGTTTGTTGATAACAAAGAAACAAAAAATAGATTGTTTTGCAAAAAGGAAGAATAACTTATTTTTAAATCATCATGGATTGAATAACTGCTGTCAACAAACATCCCCTAATTCCTCAAACCATAAATCAGCAGCCTCCACCTTCCTGTTGGAGGAAAGTGACACATATTCCCTGGAGCTTAGTACCTCAATATTATACTTTTTCAAATTCTTGCAGGAATGCTTATCTAACACAAATATATACGCAGACATATCTTGTTAAGACTACTTGGCATTTTATTAGAGATTCATAATTAATATTTTGCTATATAAGTGTCTTAAACCTCAATTCATTTTATTATTACATCAGAATTCTTCATATACTATTTGAAAGTCAGTCTCCATGAAATACAGAAATATTTGTATTTCTGTATGTTAATCCAATTATTGAATTTGGGAAGAAGCAGACTCCTAATCCGCAGGCCTATATAACAGTAATTATACTTAGTAATAAAAATCTTACCCTGTCTCCATTGACCTGGTGAAAGTGTAACTTTGAACTAGTGTCAACTGTTTTACTGTTATGAATGAAAATGAGGATTTTGTTCCCATCTGGATAGCAACATGAACTCTTTTAAAATAGCAAAAGTGTAGTAGTGACTGGCTAATATACATGATTTCAGAGCACGTGGAATTTGAATACATTTACCCTGAAAAACTTTATAACAGTTATTTATATTTAAAACACATCTATTTAACTTCATGCACTTTTTAGATATTAACCAATTATTTCATTATGTTGAGAGAGAGTAAAAAATATATGATATAAATAAGACTGTGTCTTATTACATTTAATAATATACTATGGTTTGGTAGTTAAAGAACTCTAGTCCTGTAATTAAAAAGAGGTAAGTTTTAAATCCCATCTATAGCACTTACTCTAGCATTATTACCTTGTATAAGTTAGTTAGCCTCTCTAAGCATCAAGTTTGTTTGTTCGTTTGTTTTTTGTCTTTTTGCCATTTCTTGGGCTGCTCCCATGGCATATGGAGGTTCCCAGGCTAGGGGTCTAATCAGGGCTGCAGCTGCCAGCCTACGCCAGAACCACAGCCAGGTGGGATCCAAGCCACGTCTGCAACCCACACCACAGCTCATGGCAATGCTGGATCCTTAACCCACTGAGCAAGGCCAGGGATCAAACCCACAACCTCATGGTTCCTAGTCGGATTTGTTAACCACTGAGCCACGACAGGAACTCCAAGCATCAAGTTTTTATACTCGATAAATAGAACAGCGATAGCAACCTCATAGAGTAGTTTTGAGACTGAATGAATAAATGTAATGATTCATAAAATTAATAAATGTAAGTAATCAATTTTGGGTCACTGTGTCTGACACAAAATAAGCACTCAATAAATACTAGCTGCTATTATTACCATTATTATTACTATTTTTATTATTTGTGGCTAAATTTTGTGAGTGGTATAAATTAGGGGTCTAGATTCACTCTTTTACACGTGAATATCCAATTTTCTTAGTCCCTTTTATTGATGACACTATCTTTTCTCCAACTGAATAGTCTTGGCTCCCTCATCAAATATTAGTTAACCACATATGCAGTTTACTTCTAGGCTCTCAATTTTGTTCCACTGGTCTATGTATCTATTTTGGTAGCTATTACCATAATGTTCTCATTATTACAGCTTTGTAATATAGTTTGAAATCAGAAAGTATCTCCAGTTTGTAAATCTTTCTGAGGATTGCTTTGGCTAGTCAATGTCTTCTGTTGTTCCATACAAATTTAGTATTGTATGTACTTCTGTAAAAAATACTATTGGTAACCTGTTTGGAATTACATTGAATCAATAGATGATTTGGGGTAATATGGACATTCTAACAATATTAATTCTTCCAATCCATGAACACAGGATATCTTTCCATTTATTTGTGTCTTCTTCAATTTATTTCATTACTGTCTTATACTTTTAAGTGTAGAGCTCTTTCATCTCCTTGGTTATATTTATTCCTAAATATTTCATTGTTTTTGATGCTATTGTAAATGGGATTATTTTCCTGTTTTTCAGATAATTTGTTGTTAGTATATATAAACATTAATAATTTTTGTATGTTGATTTTGTATCTTGAAACCTTACTGAATACACTAATTAGAACAAACTGGAGACTTTAGGATTTTCTTCATAAAGCCAATCATTTGCAATTAAAGACAATTTACTCACAGAAAAAGGATCACATTTATGGTTACAGAGTTGGAAACTAGGGGATGGGAAAATTAGATGAAGGTGGTCAAAAGGTGCAAACTTCTAAATAAGTGCCGAAAATATAATGTATAATATGACCATAGTTAACACTGCTGTAGAGTATATTTGAAAGTTGCTAAGAGAGTAAATTCTAAAAGTTGTCTTCATAAGGAAAAAATTATTTTGTGACTATATGAGGTGATGTATGCTAACTAAACTTGTGGTATTTATCTCACAATATATGTATATCAAGCCATTACGCTGTACACCTTAAACTTATACACTCTACATGTCAATTATATCTCAATAAAACTGAAAATTATTTTGTGCCAATAACATTTTGCTTTGGTCAATTATTTCATAGCTCGTATCCAATTTTATGAGATTATAATTGATTTATGAACATTTAACTTGTATATAGCTTGAGCTACATGTTGAAAAAATATTGAATGAGAGCTAAATTAGATGATCTAGGACACTAAAGGCCTATCTTAAGCCATATTATCTTTTCCTCTTTCCTTACATCACCTCAAAATAACCTACAACTAAAAATGAAAATTATAAAAATAAAAAATGGTTCATGGAGTTCCCATCATGGTGCAGTGGTTAGCAAAGCTGACTAGGAACCATGAGGCTGCAGGTTCAATCCCTAGCCTTGCTCAGTGGGTTAAGGATCTGGCATTGCCGTGAGCTGTGGTGCAGGTCACAGATGTGGCTCAGATCCCGCATTGCTGTGGCTCTGGTGTAGGCCAGCAGCAACAGCTCCGATTGGACCCCTAGCCTGGGAGCCTCCATGTGCTGTGGAAGTGCCTAGAAAAGGCAAAAAGACAAAAAAAAAGAAAAAATGGTTCAGATGGTGAAATAAAATATGGTGAGATTAGTAGTAGACACTTGCCTTGACAAAGAAAAAAGAAAGAAAGAAAATTGTATTAATTTTCCAATTTATTTTTATGTTTCCAAGTTTAAACTTGACATTTGAAAGCATCAGCACAACTAATTATCTTTATGTACTTTACTTGAAATTAGAGTTTAATAATTTTGTTTCTGTTATTAACTTAATTATATCTGCAATGTGGATTACTTTATCCTTACTTATCACTGGTAGGTTTTATTGTTTTCATGTTAGATTGTTTTCATCGTAAACTTTTACCAAAGTAGTGAAGAAGGGATGCTATAGTTTATATGTTAAAATCCATTTAAGTGAACCATTAACAAATTTCTGCATGCATAATCATGCATTTTAAATGCTTGACAGAAAAACAATACTGTTGTGCAACAACAGTGGAGTTAGAATAGCCATGCACATTAGAATGCTAGAATTTTATGATACTCATGCAATTAATTCTTGAACAGGGAAGTTTTACAATCACTGTTGTGAAAAAATGGAAAAAAAAAACAACTAAAATTGAACAACAACAACAACAACAACAACAACAAAAAACAGTCAGCATGAGATGGCCAAATAGGAGAAATGAAATAACTATTAGTAAACGTGACTTCACAGATTGTAATTAAAGCAATTTCTAAATAGTCTATTTCATGAAATAATACAGTAGACAGAAGTTTCTGGAAAATCCTTTTGAAAATTGGATTATTTGAGTCTGATAAAACTTGAAGAACTATCATTCATAGCAGGAGTTAATTACCCCAGGTTATTGTCTTAATATTTAGGAGAGGCTATACCCTTTTTAAGAGTCAGAAGAAAAGATGACACAGAAAATTACAGTTTGTGAAATACTTTTACACACATCATCTCATTTGAGCAATCTGGTGATATAAGCCTTATTAGTTACTTTTGACACAGGAGAAAATTCAAAGGGGTTGTAAATGGTTCAAGGTTGCATTGCTCATAAATGGTGAAAATGGAAATAAAATTCAGATCTTCCATGTTCACTGTATCACATGGATAATGAGGGCCAAAGCATCACTATCAGCTTTAAATTAACCTTTGTATTCATCTTCACCATCATTATTTTCTTTGGCTAGGTTGCTTTTCTCCAAAATCAACAGGGAGCTCCTAGTTTCAAGTCCCAGCTACAAACTATGCCTTCATGTGTTTCATATAGTCAAGTCTAGTGAATATTTTAGTCACAACTGATTCTTGCTGTGCATAAGACACTTGATTCTTTCTGCTACAAATCTAATTCTTTGTACCAGATTCTTTACTACTTTTCCTGATGTCATTCCCTAATGTGGAATTTTCTTTTGAATGTAGTGATCTAAACCAATTAAGGAAAGCACTTAATTTACACATCAATCTTCAAAGTCACTGCAGATAGTATAAATAAGCTAATGTTTTACATTTCAATGTCATTTGACAGTCTATACAATTTTAAATATACAGCTCTTTCTTTTGCTGCCAATGTTTATTTATAAAAATATTAAATTTGTGCACATTTTACATATCAATAAGTAATCATTTAAGGAAAACTACTGATTATATGAGAAGTTATATACTCATATTAAAACATATTAAAATATATAGTTTAATATTTTAATGCTGAAAGTCTTTCACCGGCAAATGAGATCAATATAGTGTCCATTTATCTACCATTTAAATTTCAAATAATTATGATTTGGTCAAACTTATTGGAACATTCTTTTCAACTTTTCCTAATCATAATGTATCATCTTTTTTATTCTGTAATTTTTCTAGAGTGAGTTACATTAAGGAATTATGTAGTAGTTTTACGACATGGACTAAGGCAAAGTAGGGTCATAAATCCCATTCTGATTACACCATACTTTGTATAACTAAATGTTTGTTGATTAAGCAAATAGATACCTGATTTATTAGTATGTAATATATTTTAACGACAATAAGTTGTGGTCTCAATTTTGGGAATTGGTGTTATTTCTCTTATATACAAAGTCCTTGGTTAATCTAAAATGAAATGCTAATCTGTAATCCTAAATTTAAATTGACCAGTTGTGTTTACAAAAACATATCAGTATTTTCTCAAATATATGTCTCAGATTGTCACATAAAGATACTTTTCTTTATAAAATTCATCAACTGTTTTATAAATATATATATATTATTAATTGCAATTATGGGTAGGTAATTATATTTTACTTATAGAAATCATTGGAATTTTCACACAAATGACATTTCTATTTATCAAATATTTGCAATATTCTGAGAGAGTGATTCTTTCTGAAGATCTGAAATCCTCCAATCAGATAACCTTCAGCTATGTTTTTAATAGTGTTATGTAAGGAAATATTCTTTCACAGGTGTAAAAATGATCTCAGCCAATTCATTCCTGTTTTCACTTAAGCAAATAAAAGTGAAACGTGTTCTGTCCATTAGAGAGAATAGAAAATTCAAAAGTTTTAAACATTGCTTAATTAATTGTATATAAATAGCTTACTTATTCAAAATAAATCATCAATTAGAATTCAGTGAAGTATGTTTATCTCAAGAATATGTTAAAACACTCTTACCAACCCTGAATCTGGTAATAAAAACCAGTTACTTGCAAGTTTGGTACTCAATTCCAGAACTGGTAATAACCAAATATAGCAATATATTTATAACCCTTTCCTACCAGTGAGTGGTATTTGCTTTGAATCCACAGCTCTATAAGACACATTTCATGTCTCTGGGCTAACCAGAAGTGTCAATCTTCAGTGTGCTTACAAATCCTATTTACTTAACTTTCTTATTGTCTCATCTTCACAGTCATCTTTTGACACTGTTTATCTCTAAATTCTGGTCATAGAAAGGACTCAATCCCATAAAATCCAATCTGATATCAACAATCATGTTACTCAATAAAAACACATAATATTGTTGAGAGAATATTTATTTAGATTGTGAACTTGAAATTTACATGGAAATATTGAGACGGGTGGGGGAAAATTATTCATATATTACCAAGTACTGACATTCATTCACAGGTTATCACACTAGTAATGTAAAACAAAAGGTGAAAGAAAGATTTATATTACATCTTTAAAATGTTCTAATACCATGCCTCTCAAAATTTTTCTTGCACAAGAATCACCTGAGGAGCCTATTTTAAATGCAGTTTCCTTCATCAAAGATCCAAGATTATGAGATTGAGACCTGGAAATTTGTGTTTATAATAAGTTATCCACAAACGATTCTAGTGTTCTCTATCTGTGGTTCATCCTTTCACTACTTTCTGAAATCAGAAAGCTATTCGGTCATGATCATTGCCCTTAATTTACTAAAATTTCAGGAATTCTAAATAGATATTGCAAATTTAGATAAGAGTATTAATTTAAAGGGCTATGATGAAAAAGTTCTACCTCATTTTTTAGTCAGGTATGACCTATTTTCTATCAGAGCATAAGTGAATGGATATGCACCCTCCAAGTCATGGAAGGTACTAAAGAAACAGTCCCAAGAGTAGTCACCAAGGGATATTTTACTCTGTTGGGTAAAATATAGCATCCATAAGTATATGGTAATAGAATTTTGTGCTCCAGGCATCCACTTAGTAATGAATAAAAGGTCAAGATAAAGTATCTGGACATCACAATGGGTAATTAGAGCACAGTAATGGGAAATTTGGGGCAAGCAATGCTTCAAAGTTGTGATAAGTAGGCAGTTGACATCAGTTAGGTATATTTAATGGCAACGAGTCTAATACTTATGGAAGGACTAGGAAAAAGGCAAACTACCAGAAAACAAACTACTAAAAGTCTATCCAGACATACATATCATTTCCTTTATAAGAACCTTCTACAAATGTGATGACCTAAGCATTTTCAAATTTTCTGTAGCAACTACCACAACACTTTGTGCATTATTTTTTCCCTCTCCATGAATATCCACTGCCTTTCACCACTCCTTCTCTTGCTTAGTATGTGTATGCCCCTCATTCACCCTATAACTTTACTCGTTGTTCCAAAAATCAGTGATAGATGCAAAATCTATCTATCTAGTAGGTTTAAAAAGTATATTTTAATGATTACATTCCAGGAATTTGCCTTATGGTGCAGTGGCTTAAGGATCCAGCACTGATACAACTGTGGCAGTAGGTTGCACCTGAGGCACAGGTTTGAACCCTTGCCTGGAAACTCCATATGCCATGGGTACAGCCAAAAATAAATCCATAAATAAAGACACATTCCAGAACTAGACTTACTCACGCTACTTCATAAGAATAGGCCAGAACATAAACAGATCATTGTCTAAACTTTTATTCCCCTATACCTTTCACCCCACTCCTCATTTGTCCTCCTCTTGACATTTCTGGCAACTTTGATAACTGACTTTCCATTTTTGTCTTTAACCTTCTTCATATTTGCACATACCATTTTTAATCAAATATTTTCTATTTTAACTGAGCTTTCCTATTTTGACAAAGCGTAACTATACTGAGTATTTGTTTTCCTTTGCTGCCTGGAGAATTACCATGAATTTAGTGGTTTAAAACAACAAATTCCTTTGGGCACCCCCACCCACCCGTGGGAAGCCCCCCACCTGCCGGCCATGCACTGGGAACCCCTGCCTGCTTCTGAGAAGCCCCTGCCAGCCCGCCCTGGACTGTGTAAAACTATAGTTTGGCTTCCCCAAATTCAGAGAAAAAGAAAAACACAAGCAAGATGAAGAAGCACAGAAACCATTCCCAGTTAAAGGAACAGGAGAAGTCACCTAAAGCAAACAACAATGAAACAGACCTCTGCAGTCTGAGAGCCACTGAGTTCAAAAAGGAGGTATTGAAAATACTGAAGGAATTAAGAGAGGATATGAACAGTGATGCAGATTCCCTCAGAAAGGAACTAGAAAATATAAGGAGGAGCCAAGAAAAACTAGAACATTCATTTGCAGAGATACAAACTGAGCCAAAGGCAATAAAGGCCAGAATGAATAATGCAGAGGAATGAATTAGTGACATGGAAGATAGAATAATGGAAATCACCCAATCAGGACAGCAGACAGAAAACCAAATGAAAAAACATGAAAGCAATATAAGAGACCTATGGGATAATATAAAGCAGGCCAATCTATGCATAATAGGAAGTCCAGAAGGAAAAGAAGAAGAAAAGGGGATTGGAAATATATTTGAAGAAATTATGGCTGACAACTTTCCAAATCTAAAGCATACTCATATCAAGAAACAGGATGCACAGAGGGCCCCAAACTAGCTGAACCCAAACAGGCCCACACCAAGATATATTATAATAAACATGGCAAAAGTTAAAGATAAAGAGAGGATTCTGAAGGCAGCAAGAGAAAAGCAAAGCATTAATTATAAGGGAACCCCAATAAGACTATCAGCTGATTTCGCTACAGAAACACTACAGGCCAGGAGAGAGTGGCAAGATATACTTAAAGCACTGAATGGAAAAAATATACAACCTAGAATACTCTATCCAGCAAGAATATCATTTAAAATGGAAGGGGAAATAAAGAATTTCTCCAACAAACCAAAGCTAAAACAGTACAGCAATACTAAACCCATTCTAAAAGAAATACTGAAAGGGCTTTGCTGAATTAAAAAAAAAAAAAAGAGGAAGAATTAGAATGGAGGAAACCACAATTGGAAAGCAATCACTAAAATAAACCAGCAAAGAGATGTTAAAAAAAGACTTCAAAATCATACAATGTGGGGAAGGGAAGTAAGAAAAAATAGAATCCTTTGTTGCTTTAATGACGTGTTTGAGACTATATGACTATCAGGCTAAAGCAAGCAGATATAGGAAGGGGTTAACATACTTAAAAAACAGGGCAACCACAAATCAAAACTGAACATTTCATTCACAAAACTTAAAAGTACACAAGCATAAAATAAATGGAAACCATCCAACCAAAACAAGAAAGGAAGAAAAGGGAAACATAGAATCAACTGGAAAACAAGGTTCAAAATGGCAATAAATAAACTTCTATCAATAATCAACTTACATGTCAATGGACTGAATGCTCCAATCAAAAGACACAGCATGGCAGATTGGAAAAAAAAAAGCAAAAACCTTCAATCTTCTGCCTACAGGAAACTCACCTTAGGGCAAAGGACACATATAGATTGAAAGTGAGAGGACTGGAAAAGATGTTTCCTTCCATTGGACAAGACAGGAAAGCAGGAGTTGCAATAATCACATCAGACAAAATAGAGTTTAAAAAGGAAGGCCATAGGAGTTCCCGTTGTGGCGCAGTGGTTAATGAATCTGACTAGGAACCATGAGGTTGCAGGTTCGGTCCCTGCCCTTGCTCGGTGGGTTGACGATCTGGCGTTGCCGTGAGCTGTGGTGTAGGTTGCAGACGCGGCCTGGATCCAGCGTTGCTGTGGCTCTGGCGTAGGCTGGTGGCTACAGCTCCGATTAGACTCCTAGCCTGGGAACCTCCATATGCCACGGGACCGGCCCAAGAAATAGCAAAAAAATAAATAAATAAATAAATAAAAATAAAAAATAAAAAATAAAAAGTAAGGCCATAACGAAAGACAGAGAAGGACACTAATGGTTAAAGGATCCATTCAAGAAGAGGATATTACATTCGTCAATATATATGCCCCTAATGTAGGAGCACAAAGATACATACGACAAATACTAACAGACATAAAAGGAGAAATTCATGGGAATACAATAATAGCAGGAGACTTTAACACCCCACTGACATGCATGGACAGATCCTCTAGACAGAAAATCAATAAGGCAACAGAGGTCCTAAATGACGCAATAGAAACGTTAGACATAATTGACACTTTCAGGACATTACATCCAAAAAAACTCGAATATACATTCTTCTCAAGTGCACATGGAACATTCCCAGGATTGACCACATACTGGGGCACAAAGCTAATTACAACAAATTTAGGAGTATAGAAATGATTTCAGGTATCTTCTCTGACCACAATGGAATGAAACTGGAAATCAACCAAGAAAAAGTAATGAGAAAAAACCTACTACATTGAGAATAAACAACAAGCTACTAAAAAACCAATGGGTCAATGAGGAAATCAAGAAGGAAATTACAAAATACCTCAAGACAAATAATAATGAAGACACAACCACTCAAAATCTATGGGATGCTACAAAAGCAGTGATCAGAGGGAAGTTCATAACAATACAGGCCTTCACCAAAAAGAAGAAAAATATCAAATTGACAACTTAACCCACCACCTAAATGAATTAGAAAAAGAACAACAAACAAGACCCAAAGTCAGCAGAAGGAAGGAAATAATAAAGATCAGAGAAGAAATCAATAAAATAGAGATTCAAAAAACAACAGAAAAATCAATAAAATCAAGAGCTGGTTCTTCGAAAAGGTAAACAAAATAGACAAACCTCTGGCTAGACTCACCAAGAAGAGGAGAGAAAAAACCCAAATAAACAAAATCAGAAATGAAAAAGAAGTCACAATGGATACTACAGAAATACAAAAAACCATGAAAGAATACTATGAACAAATTATATGCCAACAAATTTGACAACCTAGAAGAAATGGACCACTTTCTAGAAACTTATAGCCTTCCAAAACCAAATCAAGAAGAAACAGATTAAATGAACAGACCAATCACTAGACACTTACTAAAGTGGGTATAGAGGGAACATGCCTTAACATAATCAAAGCCATTTATGACAAACCCACAGCAACTCAGTGGAGAAAAGCTGAAAGCCTTTCCACTAAAATCTGGAACAAGACAAGGATGCACACTCTCACCACCGTTATTCAACATAGTATTGGAAGACCTACCCACAGCAATCAGACAAACAAAAGAAATAAAAGGCATCCAAATAAGAAGAAAAGAGGTAAAATTGTCACTGTACGCAGATGACATGATACAATATATAGAAAACCCTAAGGACTCAACCCAAAAACTACTCAAACTGATCCACAAATTCAGCAAAGTAGCAGGATATAAGATTAACATTCAGAAATCAGTCACATTTCTGTATACTAACAATGAAATATCAGAAAAGGAATACAAAAACACGATACCTTTTAAAATTATACCCCCAAAAAATCAAATACCTGGGAATACACCTGACCAAGGAGGTAAAGGACCTATATGCCGAGAACTATAAAACTTTAATCAAGGAAATTAAAGAAGATGTAAAGAAATGGAAAGATATTCCATATTCCCGGATTGGGAAAATCAATATTGTAAAAATGGCCAGACTACCCAAAGCAATCTACAGATTCATTGCAATCCCTGCCAAATTACCCATGACATTTTTCACAGAACTAGAACAAACAATCCAAACATTTATATGGAACCACAAAAGACCCAGAATCGCCAAAGCAATCCTGAGGAACAAAAACCAAGCAGGAGGCATAACTCTCCCAGACTTCAGGAACTCTTACAAAGCCACAGTCATCAAAACAGTGTGGTACTGGTACCAAAACAGCCAAACAGACCAATGGAACAGAAGAGAGAGCCCGGAAATAAACCCGGACACCTATGGTCAATTAATCTTTGACAAAGGAGGCAAGAACATAAAATGGGAAAAAGACAGTGTCTTCATCAAGCATTGCTGGGAAACCTGGACAGCTGCATGCAAATCAGTGAAACTGGAACACACCCTCACACCATGCACAAAAATAACCTCACAATGGCTGAAAGACATAAATATAAGGCAAGACGCCATCCAACTCCTGGAAGAGAACGTAGGCAAAATATTCTCTGACATCAGGCTTAGAAATGTCTTCTCAGGTCAGTCTCCTAAAGCAACAGAAATAAGAGCAAAAACAAACCAATGGGACCTCATCAAATGGACAAGATTTTGCACAGCAAAGGAAACCAAAAAGACAACTTACAGAATGGGAGAAAATAGTTTCAAATGATGCAACTGACAAGGGCTTAATCTCTAAAATATACAAGCAATTTAGACAACTCAACAGCAAAAAGCCAACTACACAATGGAAAAATGTGCAAAAAACCTGAATAGACATTTCTCCAGGGAAGATATACAGATGGCCAACAAGAACACAGAAAAAATTCTGAACATCACTGATTATTAGAGAAATGCAAATAAACACTAGCATGAGATACCACCTCACAGCAGTCAGAATGGCCATCATTCACATGTCCACAAGCAACAAATGCGGAGGGGGTGTGGAAAAAAGGGAACCCTCCTGCACTGTTGGTGGGAATGGAAGCTGGTAGGACCACTATGGAGAACAGTACGGAGGTACCTTAGGAAACTATACATAGAACTATCATATGACCCAGAAGTCCTACTCTTGGCTATATCCAGACAAAACTTTCCTTAAAAAGACACATGCACCCGCATGTTCATTGTAGCACAATTCACAATAGCCCAGTTACGGAAACAACCCAAATGTCCATTGATAGATGATTGGATCAGGAAGATATGGTATACATACACAATGGAATACTACTCAGCCATTAAAACAAACAAAATAATGCCATTTGAAGCAATATGGATGGAACTAGAGACTCTCATCCTGAGTGAAGTCAGTCAGAAAGAGAAGGACAAATACCACATGATATCACTTATATCTGGAATCTAATATAATACAAAATGAACCTTTCCACAGAAAAGAAAAATTATGCACTTATGGTTGCCAAGGGGGAGAAGGAGGGATTGGGTTGGATTGGGAGCTTGGGGTTAATGGATGCAAACTGTTGCTTTTTGAATCAATTAGCTATGAGATCCTGCTGTTTAGCACTGAGAACTATGTCTAGTTACTGATGATGGAGCATGATAATGTGAGAAAAAAGAATGTATATATGTATTTGTAACTGGGTCACCATGCTATACAGTAGAAAAAAAATGTATTGGGGAAATAACAATTAAAAAAAAAACAATTTTTCTGAAGCTGAAAAAAATACATAACAAATTCATTATCCTACAGTTTCCATTTTTAGGAGTCTAGGGATTGAATAGCTGGGTCCTTTGCTGAGGATCTCACCATACTTAAAGCAAGGTATTGCCCAGATAAGATCTGGGGTCTTATCTAAAGTTCAAGTTCCTTTTCCAGGCTCATGTGGTGGTTGACGCATTCCATTTCTTTGCAGCTCTAGAGCTCATAGAAGCTGCACCTTCAAAACCAGCAGGACCAAACCCTGTTGACATTTCATCTTCTTTTATATTCCATTTAAAAATTTTTAAATTATTTGGAGTATAGTTGACTTACAATGTTGTGTTAGTTTTAGGTGTACAGCAAAGTGAATCACTTATACATGTACATATAGCAATTCTTCAGATTCTTTTCCCATATACGTTATTAAACAGTATTGAGAAAACTTCCTTGTGCCATACAGTAGGTCTGGGTTACCATCTATTTTATATATAGTAGTGTATATATGTTAATCCCAACCTCCTAATTTATTCCTCTCCCTCAATGTTTCCCTTTGGTAAACATAAGTTTGGTTTCAAAATCTTTGAGTCAGATTCTGTTTTGTGAATAAATTCTTTGGTATCATTTTTATTAGAGTCCACATATAAACAATATCATATGACATTTGTCTTTCTCTGACTTACTTCACTTCATATGATAATCTCTAGATCTATCCATGTTGCTGCAAATGTCTTTTTTCATTCTTTTTTATGGCTGAGTATATATTCCATCATATACATGTACCACATCTTCTTTATCCACTCCTCTGTTGATGGACGTTTACATTGCTTCCATGTCTTGGCTATTATAAATTGCATTGCAATGAACACTTGGGTGCATGTATCCTTTACAACTATGGTTTTCTTCAGATATATGCCTAGGAGTAGGATTGCTGGATCATATGGTAGTTCTATATTTAGTTTTCTGAGGTACTTTCACACTGCTCTCCATAGTGGTTGTGTCAATTTCCATTCCCACCACAGTATAGGTGGGTTCCCTTTTCTCCACATCCTCTCCAGCATTTATTGTTTGTAGAATGCTTGATGATGGCCATTATGACTGGTGTGAGGTGGTACCTCATTGTATTCTCTAATAATTAATGATGCTGAGCATTTTTTTCATATGTGTTTGGGCCATCTGTCTTCTTTGGGGAAATGTTTGTTTAGATATTCGTCCCTTTTTTGACTTTTTTAATATAAAGCTGTGTAAGATGTTTGTATATTTTGAAGATAATCTCATTTCATACTTTGAACCATCAGGGCCACACCGTATTAGCTTTTTTTGTTTACTTCAAAGTCAACTGATTAGTATCCTAATCAAGGGAGTAATATCCAATCATACTCACAGGTTCTACCCACACTCAAGAGAAAGTATTATGTGAGTGATATATACTTGTAGGGATTTTTCTGCCTCATCTACAGTTCTACCTAGCACAGACCGTTTCAGGTAATTACTCTCCTGTTTAGCAGGGAGCTCATAGGCCTTTCTTGCCTAATTCTTAGGAGAGAACCTACTCAGTTCATCTTTTTTCAAAGGTAGGATGCAGAAACTTGGCAGCCCAGATCCATATTCAGGGTATTCACAAATGTATCCACACCTGACTATATGGAACTTCTAATCTGATTTGGGGCATTTCCATTCTAATCATCAGATAAAAACTTCCCCAACTCTTATCTCATCCAGTGACAGGAACATATAATTTGTGTCTGAACATAATAGAGATAACATTAAACCTACAATGCTGGACCTTAATAGGATTTTTGAATATGCTCTTATCAAATTTTCCAAGATTCCAGATTTCATCCAGAATAATTTGCTATTCTAACTTTTAATATAAAATTGATAGGTTAACACTGAGAAGAGGTTTCCACAATCCACTATTCCAGTCTCTTTCTCTATTTTCCATTCTCTACTGCTTTGTGTATATTCAATGACTTGTTTTTTAAGAATTTTGGAGTTACCTTTAGTAATCATATTTATATTCAAAATAAGTTTTTAATTGCTTTAATTACATAAATCAATCATCTAAGTCTTTAAAATGTTTTACTCCCTAAAAAACATATTTTGCAAGATATTAATACAAGGTAAAGGAGAATAGTAAACATGGAACACTGGTGTTTGTAAACTGATCAGGCTTATTCTCTTTCAAATTAAATTTACACACAAATTAAATTTATTTGTCCTAGAGGAATTTTATAAATTTATTTTACTTTAGTTTTGGCCAGAGATCACTAATATTTTTATGAAGAGATACTTGTTAAGAAACCAAAGCAGGAGTTTCTGTGTGTCTCAGTGGGTTGAGAATCTGGCATTGTCACTGCTGTGGCTTAGGTCACTGCTATGGCAAGGGTTTCGTCCCTGGCCCGGGAACTTTTATATGCTGCAGGTATAGCCAAAAAAAAAAAAAAAAAAAAAGGAAGGAAGAAAAAAAAAGAAAAAGAAAAGAAAACTATGCAATGCAGTCTACATTAACATTTATGTATTTTCACTTAGAGCACACCTATGGAAAAAAATAATGCCTCAAAAAAGAAGGAAAATACAATGTCATCATAGTATCTCCATTTTTTAATTATTCCACATTAGTTTACCCATGGTGTTCTCAAACACCGCCCTGTGCCATATATCAGTTTTATGGTTACACATGACTTAAAACTCAATTTTCTTCCTAGAGCAGTAAGAGCTGAACTTTTCAAAATAATAAGGCAATTTAACTTGAAATTATGTAGGAAATTGCACTGGCAACTGTTTCTTTATCAGAACATTCACTACAATATGGGTTTCTTTTTGAGTTCTTCCTAAGTAAACTTTCGGTGTGGGAAAGGTAACAATAATCACTTCCATTTACTGAGTATGTATACAACAGATCCTTTACATATATCATCTCTAAGTCTTACAACGACTCTGCAAAATTGACATTAATATTCCAGTTTTAAAGATAAGGAAACCAGGACACATCATTTTGCCAAAAGTCATTGTACTAGGAACTGCTCAAGCAGGAATTCAAACCCAGGACTGTTTGACCTCAAGTCTCCACTGCATTCCACTACTCATGCTTTTTTCTAATTAGCTTTCTGCTTATAACCACACCATTCCTCTACCATTGTCAAAGCATAATGCCTATTCTTTCACTTTTCTTGAATATAGTAAACAGGGAAATATGCAGGGCACTATTATACTGTTTGCTTGCTCAGAGGACAGGATGCCACGAGAATGTTATCACAGCCTATACCATAGCCTACCCAATTTTCCACCATTGTTCAGTTCCTATTATCAATTTTCCAGCTTTCAAATAAGAATAATCTTTCAGACAAGTTTCTTGTTACAGTGTCAAATGTTATTTTCTCTCATCACCTCAGGCTGAAACTAAATGTGTACAGGTTAGAAATCCTCTAAACAGAGGAATTGTTGACTGAAAATAGTTTTAGTTTTTTAGCTACATTTTCTCTTCAGTATTATTTCACTTTTACTTTGCAAATTTACTTTGCTTCATCACAGAGCCCATAGGAAAAACTGGGGTAGTAAAGAAGCTCTTCTGTAATCCAGCATAGCCACAGAGAAAAGTATTCTGTTTAACCGGATACTCTTGCAGCACTTTAGATGGTACCATGTAAAAAATACTATTAGTTATGAAGTTAGAATTTTAAAAATTCCTCAAATAAACTTCATATAAAATCTCCTAGGTTTAAACAAAACTGGAAGGCAGAGTTGCTTATATTTACAGAAGTCACACAACTATGACCTCACTACCTATTTGTCTTTGCTCAAGGGATAGTTAGAAGAATGTATTCTAGGTATACTTGAAGTTAATAACAAATATATACTCTTTGTGTCCCTCCCCTCCCTAACCAATCTATGCTCCACTCTCAGCTCCTTTCTTCATTTCTTTTCTTCACTCCCTTCTCTTTTTCTAAAATGAAAGGATCACAATCAGTCTATTAAGCCTTTGATTGATTGGCTCATTATACTTCAGCTCCAAGACACACTTGAGGAATTTCAAGCATTAACAAGAAAACACAGATTATCTATTGATTGATGCATTTGGCTTGAGAAGTGAGGGGGAGGGGTAGTTGAGAGGCAAGCAGCATGTGGCTCAAATCACACCAGCCAGCGAGCAAGTTCTGAAGGTCAACTTAATATACTTCTTTCTGTATTATTTGGGAGTGGAGTGCAGAGTAGTGTTAATCACAGACTTGTTGAGGGTGTCTCATTTTCTCTGCACTCTCAGCCAACAAATAGTGAGCTCTATTACCCAGAGGCTGTATCCTGACATTGATCT
The DNA here is from genome assembly GCF_016906955.1 of Phacochoerus africanus. Lineage (NCBI taxonomy): Eukaryota > Metazoa > Chordata > Mammalia > Artiodactyla > Suidae > Phacochoerus > Phacochoerus africanus. Next base: position 108,508,897 of record NC_062560.1, on the reverse strand, counting down.
ATAGGAAAGTATTTGTATTTCTGATAATTCTTTGGACACAGAATATGTGATAGTGGTAGGAGAAATAAAACTCCTGAGGGCTTTCCATATCTCTAAGGTAAATATACCCAATGGGTTATAAAGTGGTCTCTCTCTCGCGCGCGCGCGCGCTTTGCTTTATTTATTTATTTATTTAGTGTATTTATTATGTAAAAAAGTCCTGGGAGAAAACCAACTTCGTGAGGAATAGTCTTCAATGTTTGGGATAAACTGTCTCAAAGCATCCATAAATGCCTACTCTAGTCCAAAAAAAACATTATTCTAACACATATAGGATGAACTTCCTGGCTTCTCTGATTTCGATAAATAGACAATCTAAAGATTAAGGCAAATCTGGAGAATGACTGCTTTGCCTGACTTCTTGTGTTCTTTGTCCTTCAAATTTCCCACTAGGTCCATGGTGAAGCTCAGAAATCTTTTAACTTAACTCTTGGAAGAAGATGGATATGTGTTAGTTCCACCACAACACTAGATCCTAATCAAGGGTAAAATATCAGAACCATGTGTTAAGATTTTTCAAAATACACATGTCTGGGCCTCAACCTGAATCTACTGAATCACAGCACCCAGAAGTTGTTTCTTAATTGTGTGTTTTTAACAAAGCATTCTAAGGGATATTGGCAGTAGAATTCTACTTAACAAAGAAATACCATGCTAGGTAACTCATTAAAAGAGATATCACACCTGTTTTCTTTTGAACCTGAATGACAGTTTTTCTGATACAGAAACACAGGAATAAGTTTCTAGGTTTATATATATATATATATATATATATATGTAAATGTATATATGTATATATATGTGTAAATGTATATATGTATATATATATGTATACATGTATAAGAATATATATATTCTTAAATTAAGTACTGTAATTATGCTTTCCAAAATGAGTACCAGTTTGCATTCTCACTAACAGTATTGGATGTTTCTTATTACCTCCAATCATTGCCAACAATAATATGCCAAATATACCTGAATAAGGCTGTTAAAATACTTTGGGACACCTTTCATCACTTTAATTTATTTTCCTATATCAGGAACTATTTGTATAAGATATTTATGTCCATTTTTTTATTGAATGTTAGAATTCAACTGTAAAATTAATTCTGGGACCATCAGTAGTACTGGACTGGAGATTTATCTCATCATCTCAATACACGTAATGTTTATTTGGATATTTCAATGATTCTATTTTGCTGTTTCACTGCATATTTATTTTGTCACTTTATATTTTTCCAGAAATATGTTAACTTCATTTATTTTTTAAAATATTTGCATACGGTTGATCACACTATCATTTTACATTGCTATTGCTTTTTCGTCTTTACTTATTGCCCACTTTTCAGTCTGTATTTGGTCTCTCTGGTTTTACTTTTCTTGTTTAATTTTGTTACCTATTGATCATTTTTAATCATTCTTGTCAAAGAACCAGCTTTTATTTATAAATAATTTTGAATTTTTCACTATATATTATTTCTGATTTCTTTGCATTTACTACATTGGTCTTTGTTTCTTGGATTGAATGTGTAGCTTGTTTTTCCTCTTATTTTTTAACATGTATATCCAAAGCTATAAATTTCTCATAAAGTACTGTTTTAGCTAAATGCAATAATTTTGAGAATTTAATAATTTCATTGTCAATCAGCTCTATGTGGATTTACATAATAATCTCCTCATTAACTACAGAGTTATTTAATGGCATGTCTTTTATTATTTGTATCAAGACTCATGTAATTTCTTGGTCTAGTTTTCCATTATTGCTTTTACTTTACTCCATTGTGCCCAGATCACATAGTTTACATTATATTCTCTAGGAGAGAAGAAATGTGTAGCCAGCCTATAGAACACAATGCTATTATTTTCCCATTCTTACTAGGTTTAAGAACAGGTGGAATATTACCACCTTTATACTAGTTGTTTCCTCTGCCTGGAATATTTTCTCCCAGATACAGGAACACTGGATGGAGTTGATCTGATACCCTTGTTCTCTTTCTCCATGGTAGTACTGATATACCCAGAACAATATGAAGGAGAGGGGCATTATGTTCACTTGATGTTTCAGAGAAATATCAAAGTTAACATGACTAAAACTCAACCCTTGCTGTTCTCCAAAACCTGTTCTTTGCAAGCTATCCCATCTCAGTTCATGACAGCTTCTCTTCTTCTGGTTATTGAGAACAAAATTCTTAGACATCTGGATTTATCTTTTCCCCCCTTACTTCACATAAAATACTCCAGCAAAGCATGTTGCCCTTACTTTCAAAATATATGAAGAATATAACAACTTCTTACCACTGAGCCTGCAATTGTCCTGGATCAGTGGTTCCCACAACTGAGGGTAATTTTGCCCCTCAGGACATTTGGTAATGTCTGAGGACATTTCTAGTTTTCACAACATTGTTGCTGGTACCTAGGAGTAGAAGCCAGGGATGGCACTGAATATTCTACAATGTACAGTGCAGTTCACCTTAAGACCTACACAATTAAAAAAAAAATCCCTTCCCCAAATATCAATAATGCTAAGGCTGAGAAATCTTGTCCTGGTTTCTTATCTGAATTATTTCAGTATCTTTCTTACTGCCTCTCCCCCAGTTTCCTCCTTTATGTTTCTTCAGTCTGTGTTTTAAACACCAGTTTGAATATTTCCGTCTAAATTTGTCATACCATGTTATAAACTTTTTAAAACACTGCACAATATTAATTAATATACTCATGCAGACCAAGAAGATATTATTTAGTGCCTGACATGAGAGATCTTGAAATGGCAAACAAAACAATAAAAACAAGAGAAGTAAAGGATCAATGAACTCTGTCTATACTCGATTCCTATGTGATGCCTTTGTTATTGGAAAATGAAGGAGAGAGATGGAGAAAGAGATAACTTTTTCCTCTGTTATTTCTCATTAAGTTCTTCTTTCATATTTAAGAAGACATGAAGTGACTTCTATCTCACTAGAAGCCAAAACTTGGAGCCAAGTTTTTCAATACAATACCAAGTCATTGAATGCCAACTTTGGATAAGAGTATTTCTTTATGTCTTCTATTTAAACCTTTGAAAAGGAGTTTTAAACAGCAGATTCCAAACTACACTACTTCAAATTAAAGTAGGGCCAATTAAGCTAGACTGTAGATTTAATATAAAAATACAATTAGCACTGCATCCAAAAGAGATTACGCTATAAGCAAGAAGTGTTAACAAATAACAGCTAAAATTTTATAAGGAAAGGAGAGATAGACTGGACAAGAGGTAAACACAATAGAATTATAAAGTTGCAGTGTAGATACAGAGCACTGTAGTTGATGTTTTATGATGAGATTTTAATTTTAAAATATTGTATTAGAATTACTATGTTGTAGACCAGTTATACATCCATGTAGGTCTGGAAGCCTCAAAAATGTATTGAAAAATATGTAGGCAGCAATTTATAGACTTCGGGGGCAATCTGTTAGAAATCGAATCATTACAAGTACCAGTATAGTAATTAAAAGAAAAAGAGGAAGAAGGAAAAGGAGAGAAGAAGGAGGGGAAAGAGAAGTTACATTATATTTAAATGATTTTGACCTCTTGGCTGCTTTCCTCAACTGTAAAATGAAAGGTGTAAGTTTGACAAACTTTTAGGTTCTAAGTGTTTATAAGTACTTTAAAATTTTATTTTATGAGGCTTATTGTTGTCAGATATAGAATCAATTTTTTTCCAAACAATTTGATTAAGGATTGATCAACATTTATGTGGAATCTAATGTATGCCTAAACTGTATGTATTTCTCCTAATGAGAATGCTCTCTTCTGCACTAATATGGAGTTAATTAACATGGATGACACACTTTGATGTTCCCTTAAAAAAGTCATTAATCAATGTCAATTATTTCTTCAGTATATAAATAATAGTCATCATATTGTAATGGTATATGTATAATATTTATCTTTTCTAGTCAATCTCCCTTGGGAATTATGATAAATATACACTATTATGATTCCTAATTTTATCAGTGGATCATCTCCTTTCATTTATTCATTTATTAATTCAACAAATATTTACTGAATGTATATGAAATATCAGGGAAAATTTCAGTCACTAAAGATTCAACAATTTAAAAAAAACAGCCCTTCCTCACAGAAAAGAAAAATAAGCAAATAAAGCATAATAGATATTACAGATGAGGCATTGCAGAGCAATAGTAAAAAAAAGTGCTATTAATAGGTGGTGCTAATCCAATCACCATGCTGTACAGTAGGGAAAAAAATGTATTGTGGAAATAACAATTGATGACAATAAAAAAATAATCATAATAATTGGTGCTGTGAAAACTGAGTATCCAAATAAAAAAGTAAAATTATTTCCCAACTTCACATGATACACTGAAAATCAAGTATGGTTAATTAAGTAAGTCAACTACATTCATTTAATGAAATGACTCATTTAATGAGATGACTCCTAAATGAGTGAAAAATAAGCTACTAGGTGATAGAAGATTTTTTTTTGGCCACACCCACAGCATGTAGAAGTTCCCAGGCCAGGGATTTAACCTGAGCCACAGCAGTGACACCATCAAATCCTTAACTGCTAGACCACCAGGGAATTCCAGAAGATATTTTAAAAATGTAAACCAGCAAGGATTACTATCCAGAATATATAAAGATGTAATATAAATAAGAACAAGGCTACTGAGATACTTGAACAAGTTTTTCATAAGAGAAGGTAACCGTATGGCCCCCAATAATATATAAAAAGATGTTCAACTGTGTTAGTCACTATATAAATAAATTTTAAATTGCAATCAAGCATTATAACTCAGCTACCAAACTGAAAGAAATTAGATTAACATTTTTGTGTGTGGCCAAAAAAAGAAAAAAAGAAAAAAAGAGTGAGGGAAGGATTAGGAGTAGGTAGGCTAAGATGGTGCAGAGAGGCTGAAATGGCCACGAGGATTTATGTTTTATATAATGAATGATGAAGACAGGATTAGAGAACAGTCCACTGAGTCTCCATGAGCTCTTTGAAGACATAGTGTATTGGCCTACTGGTCAGAAGGCTTGTGTCTTGACACATCCAGAAGTAGTTTCCAAGGCTACACATTCTGAATGGCAGCAGGTCTCAAACTTGCTGACTTATTCTTTGTTCCAGCCCAACTAAATTTTTTCAGTTCCTCAAAGATACCATGTTGTCTTGCCTCAAGGCCTTTTCACATGCTGTTCCCTCTGCCTGGAATGTTCTTCATTCCTCTTTCTTTTTATTTTTCTGTTTTATGACTGTACCTGCAGCAATATGGAAGTTCCCAGGCCAGGGGTCAAACAGGAGCCACAGCTGGGGCCTATGTCATATCCATGGTAACATTGGATCCGAGTGGCATCTGTGACCTATGCCTCAGCTTGTGGCAATGCCAGCCTTTTTAGGGCCACATCCACGACATATGGAGGTTCCCAGGCTAGGCTAGGGGTATAATTGGAGCTATAGCTGCTGGCCTACGCCACAGCCACAGCAGCTCGGGATCCAAGCCACGTCTGCACCCTACACTACAGCTCAGGGCAACACTGGATCCTTAACCCACTGAACAGGCCAGGGATCAAACCTGCGTCCTCATGGATGCTAGTCAGATTCATATCCACTGAGCCATGACGGGAACTCCCCAGCAGACTTTAAAGGTGGAAAGCTACTATTATTTTAAAAATATGTTATTTCCCCCTTTTTATTCACACTTCATCATAACAAATATCTCTAGCCCACACATGTTTACCATTTAGCAAATATAGGCTCAATTCCAGTGAGTACCATTCTCTGCCTTATGGGCAATAGACTTAAAAAAATAAAATACAATTGTTTTGCACTTAAATAACACATCCTTATATAATATTAGTAGAAAATTTGTCTCAAACAAAAGAAAGAAGAAATAAAGGAATGGAGGGGAAAAAACCTATCACCACCACCAAAATTCCCTATTACCATTTGAGCACTGAGTTGGGGAGAAAGTTTATTTGAGAATACAAGGGGTCAAAATAGTGAATAGGGATTCATTATGCAAGCATGGAATTGTGAATAATAAATAGTAACCTCAGGAATTCAAAACCTTAGTATTCCTGAAATATCAAAGTCTCCTTTTCCACTTACAGGTGTGTCCAGAAAATTAGCCTACTTGTACAATACTACTCTCAGGAAATACTGCTTCTGAACTTTTGGGAATCAAAGTTTTAGTATTTATCAAGAGCCATTGAAATGTTCAAATCCTTCCATCCAGAAATTCTAATTGCACAAGCCTAATCAAAGGAGATAGGGCAACATGTGTAAAAAATAATTTGCAGAAAAATATTCTTTTAAATTATATAAGTGTAAAAAAAGAGACTTGATATGCTCAATTACTGATAAGTGATTAAGTTACTGTCATTATATTCATAATGGAATACTGTACAGCTCTTAAATGATGTGTTTGCTTATATGCTCATTCATTTATATTCCATATCTTTCAAAAATGAACTTGAATGTGTTTACATAGACAGGCAATATAGCAATATAAAAATGCTCTCTTTCTTAAAGTTAATGATAAAGACTCTATTGTAGTGGTATAATTTTAGTGGAAAAATATATAGTTACATAGGCAACTGTATTATATGTACAACCAGAAAAACACTGAAAATATTAATATTTATTTTGTTGTAGTAGAGAGATTATTAATTTTCCTCTTTTCCCTTTCCTCAAAATACTATGTATTCCAATATAGCTATCTATCCGCATATCTATATCAAATGAAAGAAGTTTTAAATAGCTTGTTTTTTATGCTCTTAGCAGATCAAGGCCAGTTCTTATTAATCTAGAACTTTCAAATATTATATCTGGTCTTTGTAGTTGCAATAATACATTTGCATTAAAAGCAGTTACTGATAGTGTAAAACTTACTGTCATTATGTTTACAGTTTTATGTCTTGTAACTTTTTTGTTTCTTTTTCCCTCTCATGTTTTCTTTCTATTTCATTTATTTTTTGAAGTGATCTGCTTTGATATGTTTCTCATTTTTTAATGTACTTTCTACTGGTATACTCTTTGTGGTTGCTATATAGCTTACATAAAATATAGTTATAATAATCTATTTGAAGTTAATGCAACTTAACTTCAATCACAAAAAACTATACTCTTCTACTCTTCCTTCTCCACAGATACTTTATATTATTGTTATCAAAAATTATATCATTTATGTTGTATATATATAGTATATCATTAACATATATAATGTATGCATTAACATATTTTAATTGTAATAGTTATGTTTATATATTTGGCATTTTACTTCTTCATCAGAAAGACTATAAGGGGAAGCTGGGAATGTCCTTTCAATTGCACCATACTGTGCTGGGGGAAAGGAATATGGCAAGTGAGTACCATGAATTTTCCTATAGGTTTTAATGCAGCATCGGGCACAGAAGTCATTTAACACTTGTTTCTGCATTTCTCACAGAGGGAATATTTTGGTGTATTGTTGAATGTATTATTGAGTTGGGGTCTCTGTTGGAGGAAGCAGAGTATGAGGCCTCCTATTCTGCCATCCTGCTCTGTAATCTTTAAAAATTTCTTATATAGTATAAAGCCTTTTTCTCTGGAAAATGGGAAAAACGCACCTCTAAACTGACATCTAAGAAACCAAAGATTATTGTATATTTCTAATGAGCAAAATATTTTTATCTATAATGAGAAAGAAAGGAACTATAAATATACACCATGCTGACATTCTCATGTAATTAAAAAGGCCAGAACTGTTGCTTTTCCTCACCTTGACATTTCAAAACAAAACCAAGTTTTATTTTGAAAAGTCATCCCCTGAACTGTTTTTATCTCATCAGAATATGTCCTTCCTGAGTGCCACTGTCCTCCCCTAACTCCATGTTCTCCCTCCTCCTTTAGTAACTTAACAGAAATATAATACTTCAGTATTTTTACAATGAAGTATTAAATATTTGACCTACAAATGTTATAATCACCAACTTCGCTTTAGGCCAGGCCTATTGATCTAAAGGAAAGACTTCTTTTTCACAAAAACTTACTTAAGAGTAATTTGTGTCTTGTGAATCAACACCACCATTGCTTTAGTCATACAGTATTCTGGAAAACACCAAAAGCATGTGGTTTAATTTTATGAAAAACAGCAATGATTTGCTTTTTACTAGACTCTAAAATTGAGTAGAAACTCACAGGGTGTTATCAGTTTACTTTAATAAACATATATGTATAGATAGAGATATACACATGTATATATATATATATATATATATACATGTATATATAATCAATTTTTAGATAATATTCTGACTAAGGCAAAATATACTCCTATCTCTAGATTGAGATGATTGTAACTTCAGATTATTGTCCAGAGCACAACTTATACTAGTCATGAATTTGGTATTATCACCAGGCTGCTATGTTCAATATTAACTAAAATACTAAAACAACTTTTTCCTTAGGTTTGTGATAATATTTTTTAGGTAAATAAGAGATGATATTTTCAGTACTTTAGATTTATGTTTAATATTTTGGACTGCCTATTATGTGTCTGATCCTGATAATAGCAGTCAAAAAATGCTTGTATGAATGAGTGGGAAGTGTTTGGCAATAGGTAAACTTATTTATGAATGTATATACCTTAAATTATTTAATATTATTCAAATAATTAACTGAATAATAATTGTTAGGGAAAAAAGACTATGAGATTTAAAACAGTTTAAGACAAGTAGTCACTAATATAAGCATTTTATAATATGCAAATTTAAATATAAGCAAGATAATTTTAGATAAATTGACAGATGATGATGTTCCAGATTGTCCTTAATTTCTTACACACCAAAATATATCATTTATTTTTTCACTTATAAAATTGGAGTAATCCAACTAAAATTTCCTTACTTACCATCCAGCCTCTGGCAACTCTCTCTTGAATTTGAGTTTTCTGGGTACTTTGTTTAAGTGGAATCTACAATATTGTATTTTTGTAACTGGCTTGTTTCACCTAAGATAACATCTTCAGGGTCCCGCCATGCTGTAACATGTGTCAGAATCCTTTTTTTTCCCCCCATCCATCTATCAAAAGACACTTGGATTTTCCTACCTTTTAGCTACTGTATATAATAGTGCTATGAACATGGGTGAACAAATTTATCTTCAAGTATAATCTTTCAGTTATTTTCGGTATATATTCAGAAGTGGAATTGCTGGATCATATAGTAATTCTATTTTTAACTTTTTGAGGAACCACCATAATGTTTTCCACAGCAGCTACACTATTTTATATTTCCACCAGGAATGCACAAAGAATTATGATTTCTACACATCTTCGTTAACATTTTTTACCTACTATCTTTATAATAAACATTCCAATGGGTGTAAAGTCATTTTTTCATCGTGGTTTTGATTTACATTTCCTTAGTTATTAGTGATGATGAGCATATATTTTTTAAGTGCTTGTTGGCCATTTCTACATTTTCTTTGGAAAAATGTCAGTTTAAATCTTGGTCCCATTTTTTACTTGGGTTGTTTGTTTTTTGTTATTAAGAGTTCTTTATTCTGTACACTAATTCTTTATAAGATATATATATTTCCCATTCCATGGGTTGCTTTTTTGTTCCTAGTGTCCTTTAATATATAAAAGCTTTCAATTTTGATAAAGCCCAATTTATATATTTTTTTTCATTTACTGCCTATGCTTTGGTGTCATACCCAATAAACCACTGCAAAATCCAATGTTATATAGCTCTTCTGTTTTTTTTTCCCTAGGATTTGTATAGTTTTAGTTCTCACATTTAAGTTTTTGTATAGTTTTAGTTCTTACATTTAAGTTATCGATCTATTTTGAGTAAGTTTTTAATATATGGTATAAAGTAAGGGTCCAACTTCATTTTTTCACATATGGATGTCCAGTTTTCTCAGTGCCATTTGTTGAATTCTTCCTTATGTTTCTTGACTACACAAAGCTAACTCCTGCTTTAGGACCTATGTACTTAGTCTCTTCTACTTGAAAAACTCTGGGTCTACATATTCATAAGGTTGGTTCTTATTACAAAGGTTCAATTCAAATATGACATTCTCAGAGAATCTTCTTATTATTAAAAAGCCCCTTTATCATTACCCAAGGATATTTCTATTAAATAAACTTATCCCACTTTTTCCATAAAATTTTTCACTATCAAAATGCTTTAATTGATATATTCAGATTTTTGTAGCATCTTCTAACTTTCCTATTCTCTGTCTTTATAAAAAGTAAGCTCCATGAAATCAGGGACCCTGACTATCTCCTTCACCCCTATATAACTAATGAAAAGAACAAGAAGCTAGCAACCATAGGAGATCAATAAATGCTGCTGAATTATCACTCTCAATAATAAACTATAAAATGCCTTGCTGCTTCAGCATTTGTTCTATGTCTGTTGAAATCAAATGAATCAACACTGCATGCAGATTCACAATATTATCCAAAATGTGCCTCCATATTTATCTTTTATAGAGTTAAAAGTCTATTTCATCATCAAAGCAAAATTCAAGGAAGAAAAATCTATAATACAAAGGAAAGTAGTTACTATTTCCTTTCCACTGTGTCTCTTTTCCTTTGTCCCATTACTTTTGAAGAAAATACCATATGTTGTAAAGTTTAATGGGATGGCAAAATGACTTGAATACAAATTGGTCTGCCTTACTTAGAAAATACATCATTTGGTGATGTAGCTTCCCGGAAAGATGTTTTGGAAAGTGTTTTTGTATATTTACTGGAAATACTAATTTAAATTGGACTATATTTCTCAACAGGGTGCAGATATGATTTTCAGCCAGAACAGTTATCAGAGTATATTGTTCCAGGCTATTTATTCAAGAAGAGAGAATAGAGGACAATTCTCCAACGGGAGTGAAAAAGTTGCATAATAATGTCATAAAACATTAACTTAACAGTAGGAAGTAGCACTTATGAACCACTGTAAGTTCTGTTCTCCTGGGTTTAATTTTTTTTACAACCATAGTAAATCCAATAGATACATAATTTCTTTATTGAGTCACAAATTGTATTTGTTTTCAAAAACTAGAAATCTTCTATTAGCCTAGGCAAATACTGACACAGAACCAAAGACCACACATACACAAAATACATGAAATCTCTAACATATTTTTAAATTAAAATACTCTGAGCACATTTTTTCCTACAGGTAATTATTTAGAGATTATATATTAAATAAATGCTCCCATTGATACTCAGAATGCTAGGATGTGTGTAAATTTTTAGAAAATACTAAATCTGAAAACATTATCTTACTCTCTTACCAAGTGGGTGTATAAGATGACAAATAGTGGAAAGGTTTTCAGTATCAGTGAGAAAATGGTCTGCTTCTCTGAGTGCCTTCCAAGTAGAATGAAGCACAAATGTGTTGTCCCTCTCTATTTGTCTTACATACTGCAGCTCCAAGTGATAACACAAACTTTCCTGTTCTCAGAAATCTCAATACTAAAATCTCTTATGCCTTCAAGGTAAGTTTCCCTGCAAGTCTGAGTATTACAGATTTCAAATTTCGTGTTATCACTAGAAGAGACCCTCAGATTCTTTTTGTTGTTGTCTTTTTGTGTTTTTAGGGTCACACCTGCGGCATATGGAGGTTCCCAGGCTAGGGGTCCAATCGGAGCTGTAGCCACTGTGGCCAGAGCCACAGAAACATGGGATCTGAGCCGTGTCTGCAACCTACAGCACAGCTCATGGCAATGCCAGATCCTTAACCCACAGAGCCAGGCCAGGGATCGAACCCACAACCTTATGGTTCCTAGTCGGATTCGTTAACCACTGAGCCATGATGAGAACTCAAAAGTTTCAGTACTTTAGTATAGTCCCACTTTACATAATAGTTAAAAATAATATTCTACCCTTCAGTATTACAAATTTATTTTACTTTATTATTCACTGTGCTTAATTCCTCCTTAAAAAATTCATTTCATATCACTAATACTTTAACTACCTCAACTGATTGTTTATTTTATATAGTCCACAATCCTACTGTTTCATCCCTTTTATTTTTGCTCCATTGTCTACTGCTCCATTGTCAGTAGAAATAAAAGACAAATATATAGTGTTCTCTGTATAAAAGATCTTCATATCCTTGAAACCCATTATTAAGTTTCTCCTTAGGTCTTTTCCACTTCAGCCCAAATAATCTTTGTTCTTTCCACCTGTGTTCATGAGTCTTAATTTCTAAAATATGAAATATTTTCAGAATCATTTAAATTATATTTTTGAGTTCCCCAAACCTATATCATTTTAAAATGTTGAATGATATGTTTTTGCCAAGGCATATTTTTAGTACTATAACTAGAGATCTGCCAAATTTTTAAAAATCTACAAGTAATTTTAATGGTAGAAGTATATTCGGTCACTGAAAAGGAGTTTTATTGTCCTTCTCATCCTTTTAACCTAACTCAGTTGTGGTAATTGTCCATCTTGGAAATTACTTAGCTCTAGTGATATCACTAGATATTCACTTGACTCAATGCCTTATTTCTGAATCAGAAGGGAATTAAACCTGCCTTACATCCATGCTCCATTTCACCCAGATCATCAGTGCTAAAGGAATTACTAGAGAATATTGTGAACAATCATATTCCACAGAGTATTTGACTAGTAAAATAATTTTATTTCTTATGAACATAAACACGTGATCATGAACTTTATAAATAAACATACTTATTTGTAGATTTTAGAGAACAGATAAATATATCACCAGAAGAGTTGCTTAAATGGAAAATGGTGAAATTATATTTTGAGAAGAATCCTCAACAAGATGTGTTCACCAACAAAGACATTGTCTTAGTCCTGGAAATGCTAACATTATGAGTCTCTAGAGTTAAATACCAAGTTTTATTAAAACATAGTTGGCAACACTACATTTGTAGGGCTATCCCCTACTCAGCCAAATGGTTATGTTAGTGGTATTCACTAGCTTACTTCTAGGAGTTGTTGCCTTCATTAGAAGAGAAAACAAAATCACAGAAAGAGTAACTTCCAGGAAAAATATGATTCCTGTAGTCTGGCCATCCATCTCAAAATTCCTCCCTGAAGTCACAAGGCTAAGGTCAAGTTAGTAAGGAAGTGTAGATGAGTCATTTCCCTGGTGATTCAAAGGCCTACAAAAATGAGCTGCACTAGCAGAGAATAATGAATATGGAAAGGTAGCTTGTTTAGTATGGAAAAAAATGCATGGCAGAGTTGTGAAGCTACCTTGATAGAGTGCAAATCCCAACCTTGTCATTGACTTATGCTTTGGGAAATTTTCTTAATTTCTCTTCCCTCACTTTTATCCTTTATAAAATTGGTTTGAAAATAATTTCTGATTCATAGTGCTGTGACGAGGATTAAAGTTAATAATTATTGAAAAGCTCTGGGAGTAGCATCTGACCCATAATACAAACTATATGGAATTGTTAAATAAAATTCTTGAAAGAGAATATAAAATGGGAAAAAAATCTCTTCAGCAAGTGGTGCTAGGAAAACTGGACAGCTGCATGTAAACCAAGGAAAGTAGAAAACACCCTCATACCATACACAAAAATAAACTGAAAATGGCTTAAAGACTTAAACATGAGACATGACACCATAAAACTTCTAAAAGAGAACATAGACAAAGTATTCTATGACATAAATTGAATAACTGTTTTCATAGGTAAGTCTTCCAAGGCAAGGGGAATAAAAAGAAAAATAAACAAATGGGACCTAATCAAACTTACAAGCTTTTGCACAGCCAAAGAAACCATAAAAAAATGTGGCTGCCTGATGGGAGGGGGAAGGAGTGGGAGGGATCAGGAACTTGGGCTTATCAGACACAATTTAGAATAGATTTACAAGGAGATCCTGCTGAATAGCATTGAGAACCTTGTCTAGATACTCATGTTGCAACAGAACAAAGGGTGGGGAAAAAATGTAATTGTAATGTATACATGTAAGGATAACTTGATCCCCTTGCTGTACAGTGGGAAAATAAAAATAAATAAATAAATAAATAAATAAATAAATAAATAAAAAGACAACTGACAGAATGGGAGAAAATATTTGCACACAACGCAACTGACAAGGGCTTCATCTCCAAAATGTACAAACAGCTTGCACAACTCAACAACAGAAAAAACAACCCAATCAAAAAGTAGGCAGAAGAACTAACTAGACATTTCTCCAAAGAATACCAGTAGGCACATGAAAAGATGCTCAACATTGCTAATTAGAGAAATGCAAATCAAAACCACAATGAGGTACCACTTCACACTGGCTAGAATAGCTATCATTAATAAATCCACAAATAACAAATACTGGGGAGCGTGTAGAGAAAAGGAAAATCTCTTACACTGTCGGTGGGAATCTAAATCGGTACAATGACTATGGATAACAATATGGAGCTTCCTAAGAAAACACTGTCGGTGGGAATCTAAATTGGTACAATGACTATGGATAACAATATGGAGCTTCCTAAGAAAACACTGTCGGTGGGAATCTAAATTGGTACAATGACTATGGATAACAATATGGAGCTTCCTAAGAAAACTAAAAATAAAATTACCATATTATCCAGAAATCTCTGTGCATATATTTGGACAAAACTTTCATTCAAAAAGCTACATCTACCCCGGGGTTCATAGCAGCACTATTCACAATAGCCAAGACATGGAAACAACCTAAATGCCCATCACCAGATGAATGGATTAAGAAGATATACAATGGAATACTACCCAGCCATAAAAAGAATGAAATAATATCATTCACAGCAACACAGATACAACTAGAAATTATCATACTAAGTGAAATAAGTTAGAAAGAAAAACACAAATACCATATGATATTACTTATATGTATAGTCTAAAATGTGGCACAAGTGAACCTATCTCCATAACAGAAACAGATTCACAGACATAGAGAACAGACTTGTGGTTGCCAAGGAGGAGGGGGGGAAGAAGTGGGATGGACAGGGAGTTTGCAGTTGGTAGATGCAAATGATGACATTTAGAATGGATAAGCAATGAGGTCCTACTGTACAGCACAGGGATGAACCTGGAGTTTGGAATTAGTAGATACAAACTATTAAATTTAGACTGGATAAATAATAAGGTCCTACTATTTAGCACAGGGAACTGTAACTAACCTCCTGCGATAGACCATGATGGAAAAGAATATTAAACAAGAATATCTACACACACACACACACACACACACACACACACACACACATATTCATATATATCTCACTTTGCTACACAGCAGAATTTGGCACAATGCTGTAAATCAGCTATACTTTAAAAATTTTTAAAAAATCTTGCAAGTCTTGCATCTAGGCTTCTGAGTAGGTATGTCTCATACATATCAAAATCTCCAGTTAAAGGTCACAACAGTAACATAGAACATCAAAGATGGAAGGGATTTTAGAACTCTATAGTCAAACAGCTTGCAAAATATATTTTAGTGCCTAGAACTTTTTTTTAAGTGAAACTTGTAGAGTCCCAATTTATAAAATAGATAAAAGCAGAGTTGCTTTGACTGAAATAAAAGTTGTCCTCTCTTCCTGTCTTGGCAGCAGTAAAGGTTTGATTCCTCTTAAAAAACAAAAGTCCCACAAAATGGACAACACTAGAACCAAAAGGAAACTATGGACTTCATGTGATTATAATCTGTCAATACCAAGTCATCACATATACCACTCTGGTGGAAGATGTTGAGAGTGGGAGAAGCTATGCATGTGTTGGAACAGGGTATATATGGAAAATCTATGTACCTTCCCCTCAATTTTGCTGTAAACCTTAAACTATTCTAAAAATTTCTGAATAAAAATATGTAAAAGTTCTTAGGAAATAATAAAGAAACATCTTCATTAATGGACTACTCTCTAGGTGCTATCATTCAAATAGGTAGCTCCCAGGAAATGTGAACAGTCAACTTTGATGATCCACTCTTTCCAGTTTACAGTAGAGCATTATACAATTAGTATAAGTGTCTGTTTCCCACAAATCTGGAGATCAGACTAAGTTTTTCAGTCATCTTATAAGAGATCAAGCCCCAGAGAAAATGCTTTCCATTTTCTGACTCTTACTTTAAAATTACACCATTTAAATCTTTTCTGACTCTTACTTTAAAATTACACCATTTAAATCTTTTTTTAATATATATATAGAATGATTTATATATATAGAATGATTTATATATATAGATTGATTTACATATATATAGAATGATTTTATATATATATATACAATGATTTATATATATATAAAATGATTTTTCTCCCATTATAGCTGGTTTACAGTGTTCTGTCAATTCTCTACTGTATGGCATGGTGGCCCAGTTAAACATACATGTATACATTCTTTTTTCTCACATTATCATGCTCCATCATAAGTGATGAGACATAGTTCTCAGTGCTACACATCAGGATCTCATTGCTAATCCATTCCAAAGGCAATAGTCCACATCTATTCACCCCAATCCATCCAACTCCCTCCCCCTCCCCCTTGGCAAACACAAGTCTATTCTCCAAGTCCATGATTTTCTTTTCTGTGGAAAGGTTCCTTCGTGCCATATATTAGATTCCAGATAGAAGTGATATCGTATTTGTCTTTCTCTTTCTGACTTACTTCACTCAGGATGAGAGTCTCTAGTTCCATCCATGTTGCTGCAAATGGCATTATGTCATTCTTTTTTATGGCTGAGTAGTATTCCATTGGGTATATACACCACACCTTCCTAATCCAATCATCTGTCGATGGACATTTGGGTTGTTTCCATGTCTTAGCTATTGTGAATAGTGCTGCAATGAACATGCGGGTGCATGTGTCTTTTTCAAGGAAAGTTTTGTCCGGATATATGCCCAAGAGCTGGATTGCTGGGTCATAAAGTAGTTCTATGTATAGTTTTCTAAGGTATCTCCACACTGTTCTCCATAGTGGTTGTACCAGCTTTTATTCCTACCAACAGTGCAGGCAGGAGGGTTCCCTTTTCTCCACACCCCCTCCAGCATTTATTATTTGTGGACTTGTTAATGATGGCTATTCTGACTGGTATGGGCTGGTATCTCGTGGTAGTTTAAACCATTTTAAAATATACAATTCAGTGGCTTTTGGTAGATTCACAATATTGTACAACCATGACCACCACTATCTAATTTCAGAACATTTCCACTGCCCCAAAAGAAAAACTTGCACTCATTAAATAATATGTCATCACCCTCTACTCTCTCCCTCCAGTCCCTTATAACCATTAATGTGCTTTCTTTATCTATGGATTGGCCTATTCTGAAAGCTTAAAATAAATAGAATCATACAATATGTGGCCTTATGTCTGGCTTTTTCACTTAGCATAATGATTTTTAAATTCATCCATGTTGCAACATGCTCATTCCTCTTTAGGAATACATAATATCCCATTGTATAGATATACCACATTTGTTTAGCAGCTGATGGGTATTTGGGTTTTCACTTCTGGGCTATAGTGAAACATGCTGCTTTAACATCCAAACACAAGTTATTTTAGGAATATATGTTTTTAGTTGTCATAGGTATTATTTACCTAAGAGTACAGCACTGACTCATATGAAAATTATGTTTAAATTTTAATAAGCAGCCAGTGTTTTCCATAGTAGCTCTATCATTTTACACTCCCACCAGCAATGCACAAAGTATTCCAATTTTTCCACATCCTCACCAACTCTTGTTATCCTTTAATGATCTATCTAGTAAATGTGAAATATCATCTCACAGTGGTTTTGATTTTTATTTCCCTATGACTAAAATGTTGAGCATTTTTCCATGTGATTGTTGGTCATTTATTTATATTCTTAGGAGAAATTTCTATTCAACCCTTTTGCTCATGTTTCGGTTGCATGGTTTTGGTGTTTTTGTTGTCTTGTAAGTATTTATAATATATTCTAGGTACAGACTCTTATTTTATGTATGATTTTAAAATATTTTCTCGCATTCTGTGAATATTCTTTTCACTTTTTTGATCTTAACCTTGTATTCACCAAAGGTTTAATTTAATTTAATTTTTGCTTTTTAGGGCTGCACCCACAATATATGGAGGTTTCCAGGCTAGGGATCAAATTGGGGCTGTAGCTGCCAGCCTACACCATAGCAGCAATGCCAGATCCTTAACCTACTGAGCAAGGCCAGGGGTCGAACCTGCATCCTTATGGATGCTAATCAGATTCTTTTCTGCTGAGCCACGACAGGAACTCCCAAAGGTTTTAATTTTGATGAGTCCAGTTTTATCTATTTTCTCCTTTGTTTTTTGTGTTTTTGGTGTCACAGCTATGTATGTATTAGCAAATCCAAGAATATAAAGATTTACTAGTATGTTTTCTTCCAAGGGTTTTATACTTTTAGCTCTTACAGTTTTTTTGACCCATTTTGAGTTATTTTTTGCAAATGCTATGAGGTAAGGGTAGTTATTTTCATGAAAATATGTAGTTGCTGGAGGACTATTCTTTGAAAAGACTATTCTTTCCCCATTGAATTGTTTCAGCAATTTTGTCAAAATAAACTGAAGATAGATATATGGGTTTATTTTGTGGAAAATTCTATTCCATTGATCTATATGGCTATCCCTATACCAAGGATATCATTTTGATTACTTTAGCTTTGATATAAGTTTTAAATTCAGGATGGAGAGACTGTCAATGTTTTTTTTCTCTTTTCCAAGATTGTTTAGGCTACTCAGGTTCTGCAATTCCATATACATTTTGGTATCAATTTGTCCATTTTTGCTAAAAATGCAGTTGAGATTTTGATGGATTTTATTGAATCATTTGATCATTTGAGAGAGTACTGATATTTTAACAATATTAATTCTTTTATTAAGTAGACATGGACTATTTATTCAGATCATTTTAAATTTTTTCAACAGTTTTCAGTATACAAGATTTGTACCTACTTATTTAAATTTAGTGCTAAGCATTTTGTTCTTTTTCATTCTGTTGTAAATGGGTTTTGATAATTTCATTTTTGAACTATTCATTTGTAATGTATAGCAATAGTTGATTTCTGTATGTGATCTTATATCCTGTTCCTTTGATAAAATTGTTTTTCTAATTTCTTTGTAGATTCCTAGGATTTTAAATATGTATTCTCATGCCATGTGCAAATAGAGACTATTTTATTTCTTTGAAATCTATATCTCATTTATTTTCCTTGACTAATAGCTCTAGTTAGAACTTCCAGTCCATTGTTGAATAGAAGTGACAAGAACAAACATCTTTGTTTTGTTAATGATCTCAGAAGTAACACTTTTCATCTTTCACCATTGAGTATGCTGTTAGATGTGACTTTTTAAAATAGACAACATGTAACATGTTGGAGAGATTTTCTTCCATTGCTCTTTTGTTGAGTTTTTATCATGAAAGGATGTTTTTTGAATGCTTTTTCTCTATCTTGGGATGATCATTTGGTATTTTTGTTTCTTTTTTCTAATAATATGGAGTATTACATTGATTGACTTTTACATATTGAAACACCCTTGTATTCCTGGGAAAATCCCATTTAGTTATGATTTTAATACACTATTGGATTTGGTTTGTTTGCATTTTGTTGAGGATTTTTGTATCTATATTCATCAGGGATGTTTGCCTGTAGTTTTCTTTTCCTGTGATATCTTTGTCTGGTTTTAGTATGAGCGGAATCCTAACCTCACAGAATGAATTAAGAAGCGTTCTCTCCTTTCTTTTGGAAGGGTGGGGTGGTAAGAGTTTGAAAAGGTTTGTTGCTAATTCTTTAAATGATTGGTAGAATTCACCAGTGAAGCCCTCTGATTCTGGACTTCTCTCTATTAGAAAATTTGATTATGTATTCAATCTCTTATTATAGGTCTATTTGGATATTTCATCTCTCCTTCAGATATTTTTGGTAGTCTGTGTGTTTCCAAGAAATTATCTACCTAGGTTATCTAATTCCATGGATTAGATATCTACAATTGTTCATAGTATTCTCTTATTCTGTCTTTTTCTTCTGTCATGTTGGTAGTAATCCCCACTTTCATTTCTGAAGTTATTAATATGAATCTTCTTTTATTCTTGGCCAATCTACTTAAAATTCTGTCACTTTTATTGATCTTCTAAAGGAATTAACCTCTGTTTTTGTTGATGTTATCTATTGTTTTTCTATTCTCTATTTTATTCACCCCACTCAAATATTTTCTTCAATTTACTTGCTTTGAGTTTAGAATTTAGAACTCTGCCTTTGCCTTCGTTTCCTTCTTATGCAGTACCTTAAAATCTACTAGAAATGTGAGTTTGGAACTTTTTGGGTAGTTTTGGAACAAGCAACCATTCCTGGGTGTATGTGTGTCTTTCTAGATTCCCAGAAACATGTGGGAGATTTTCAAATCTCTCTTCCCTGAATGTCTGATTACCTAGCCTTCATTCTCAAAGCTTTTCAGTTTGACTACTGCCTAGCCAAATTTTTACCCCTTGCTCCATGTAGCAGAGGCTAATGCACTTGCCTTTAAATATTTTCAACAATCACCCCCCACCCCCTACTGCCTCCCCAGGGTAGCCACTTCAACCATGCTAAATTACTGAGCAAGGTGAAATAAAGGCAAGCCCTCTGAGGGGATCCTTCAGGATGTTACTAGGTAGATCAAAACAAAAAAATCACAATTCTTGGAGTGTATTGCATTCTCTCCCTATCACTAGGAACCTCTACCAAGATGTGATCTGAGTTATTTAAGACTATCACCAAGCTAGTGAATGCAGAGTGGGGTAGGATAATAATCCCACAAAATACTCTTAATGAGATTCAACTGTTTGGGTTTTTTTTTAATTGATTAAGCATTTTTTAGGTTGCTATAAACTTGTGATTAGTTTTCAGAGTTCTACTAAAGGTCATTATGGCAATTTATTCAAGCTAATTCTCTGCTTTTGTGGAACAATGAGCTATTGGAGTTCCCTACTCTCCCATTTTTGCTGACGTCATTGGCAATCTACTTTTAAATAAGTCATATATCACCTTAATAGGGCCTAGAGATCTATATGTAATAATGGCACCATGTATAAGAGGTTGAAATTTGGGAATAATCACTATTGTAATTTCTTATCTGTGCTTCATCATGGCATTAATTAAATTAAATTTTGTTAATTTAATTAGCACCCCAGTGTTTAACTGATGCTGCATTTCTATAAAAAGGAAATTATGAGAATTAACTTTTTACTAATTAGTTTTAAAAAGACACCAAATCCTCATTTTCATGTCAAAAAAACTATTACCTTGAAACATTTATTTTATGGTGGCCAATTTAGATTTGTCAATGTGTGTGATTGTAAAATTTCCAATGAAAATGTAAAAGTATTAATTTGTATAAACAGTTTCATGTCTATACATTCAAAATAATACCATTCAGGAAATGAGGTCTAAGATGTCAGAGTAGCAGGATATAAGGCTCACCTACTCCTACAAATACACTGAAAACACAACTACATGTGGATCTATTTGAACAGAAAATTTGTAAAAAACTGAAAAAGACCTCAAGATTTTATAGAGCAAGAAAAAACATTACCAAACCAGATAGAACAAAAGAAAGAAGAACAATAGAAAAAGAAGAGAACAGAAACGATGTGGGACCTGCACTCCCAGGAGGGAGCTGGAAAGAGAAATAGATTGTGAACCCCAGAAAGTTCCCCCACCAGCGAGGAGACCAGCCAAAAATGGCAGAGGAAATCTAGACAAATGGTGTGAAGCATAAAAAGGAGAAAGTTCTCCACAAATGCTCAGTGCTACAGGCAATGGGCAACTGCAGGCAGATTTCAGCAGGTGTTAGGAACTAAAAATCTGGCCTTAGAGATCAGATGCAAGGAAGTAGCTGGGGTTGGCTACATGGGAAAAAAGTGGTGTTGGCAGTGTGGAAATAGCCTGGAGCCACTAGAGTATAGGGTGACCACAACAGAGAGCATCTAAGTAGAGGCAACCCAGTTGGGTTTAGAGACTACACACCATTGTTTGGGGGTGCTGGAAAGAAGGGGCAGGATCCACCACTACTGACTTGTTCCCTACACATGCTTTCTCAAGCTGTAGGACACAGCCTCCTTCAGCTCAGGAGCCACTTGGCACAGTGGCTGCCTAACAATGATTGAGAAGCAGCCCTGCCTTTAGGGCTATAGACCTCTTGGAGTAGGTGGAGTAACCACCTGGGGAAATAACCCAAGTTCCCAGTTCCTTCCAGTGGCCCTCACACTTGTGGAATCCAACCTGCACCAGAAAAGCGGTCTGCAGAGGTGCCCATCCCCCATGAGATCAGGGAAAACACAGGCGACTTGGCTTCTCCCACAAAATTTGCAGAGGCTCATGCCAGTGGCATCCAATCAGTACCAGAAGAGCTGCAGGCAGCAGCACACATTCCCTCAAGAGGGCCACCAGTGCCTGCCCCCTGCCAGTGCTGTGGGCTGCCCGACTGGAGAAAAACATAACATAAAGGGCCCCTGCCAGTGGCCCTGCAAATGCCCATGTCAGTGGAAGTCGTTCTACACCAAGGGAGCCAGGGAAGGCCCATTACCCCACATTTTGATTTGCAGCGGCTACAGAGAATACTCCTACCAAAAACAAGGCCCAGGGGGGGAATACCAGAAACACACATCTTACAGCCACAGAGAGAGACTTTTAGCAACGACTATGGAGAAGGCCCCTCCACCCATGGCACTTTAGAGAGAGATCCCTAGAGTGGCCAAGCAAGGGAATTGCCAGCAGAACAGAGGCACCTGCTCATATACCTGCAGAGAATAGTCCCTAGAGACTTCCTGGCAAAGGGAGGGGTGGCAGGAGAAACTGCTGACTTTGCAAGCTACGAAAAAATAGCCCTGAAAGCTACCTGTTAACAGGAGGGGATGCAAGAGACACTGCTATCCCCACAAGCTACAAAAGCAATCCTGTGAATGGTGAATCATTGTCACCTGCCTCACAGACCCTATCCTTAGCAGCCACCCAGCTATAGGAGAAGTGTGATATTGCTGCTCCTAACACATGCTCTGGGTACATGTGAACTGCTACTCCAGGACTGGGCACCTGCCTCAACGTTTACATACCAGCTGTCAAGGGGATGAGAGAAAGGTAGACACTATGAGATGATAAAGCAGCAGCTTTCAGACAAAAGGAAAGAGACAAAAACACACAAAAATCACTAAATGATAAGGAGAAAGGCAATTTACCTGAAAAAGAATTCAGAGTGATGATAGTAAAGATGATCCACGATCTTGGAAAAAGAGTGGAGACAATGATGGATAACTTAAAAGAAATGTTTAACAAAGAGCTAGAGGATTTAAAGAGCAAAGTGAATAGCACAATAGCTGAAATGAAAAATAATCTAGAAGGAACCGAAAACAGTTTGACAGAGGCAAAAGCACAAATAAGTGAAGTGGAAGACAGAGTGGAGGAAATCATTGCTACAGAAAAGAATGAAGAATAAAGAATTTTAAAAAACTGGGAGAGTCTAAGAGACCTCTGAGACATCATTAAATGTACCAGCATTCAAATCATAGGGGTTCTATAAGGAGAAGAGAGAAAGGGCCAGAGAAAATATTTGAAGAGATCATAACCAAAAATTTCCCAAATATGGGAAAGGAAACACTCACTCAAGTAGAGGAAGCACAAATAATTCCATACAAAATAAACCCAAGAAGAAACATAGCAAGATATATACTAATCAAAATGACAAAAAAATAATTTCAAAAAAATATTAAGGGCCACAAGGGAAAAGCAACAAATCACATATAAGGGAACCCCCACAAGGATAACAGCTGATCTTCCAGCAGAAACTCTACAAGCTAGAAGGTACTGGCAAAATACATCTGAGGTGATAAAGAGGAGGAACCTAGAACTAAGAATACTGTACCCAGTAAAGCTCTCATTCAGAATTGTTGGAGAGATCAAAAGCTTCACAGATAAGCAAAAGGTAAGAGAATTCAACACCCCCAAACCAGCTCTACATCAACTACAAAAGGCATTTCTCTAAGCAGAAAGGAAAAGCCACAATTAGAAACAAGAATATTACTAATGAAAAAGCTCACTGGTAAAGGCAAAGATGATATAAAAGTAGAAAATCACACATTGACAAATATGATATCTAAAGTAGCAAGCATGAGAAGAGGGGAGGACAAATGCAGAACGTTGAAAACACATTTGAAATTAAGAGACCAGCAAGCAGAAACAATTCTGCACACATAGAGTTGGCTATATAGAAATATAATGGAAACCTCAAATCAAATAACTATAATGGTCACACATATAAAAACAAAAAAGCAAGCAAAACACAACACTAAACATGATCAAAAATCACAAGAGAAGACAACAAAAAGGGGAAGGGAAGAAAAAAGACCCAAAATAGCAATCAAAAAATTAAGTTAATGAAAATAAGTACATACTTATCCATAATTACATTAAATGTAAATGGATTAAATGCTCCAACTGAAAGATACAGACTGGATGAATGGATTCAAAAATAAGACCTATATATATGAAGTCTACAGGAGACCCACTTCAGATTTAAGGACACACATAGACTTAAAGTGAGGGGGTGGGAGAAAATACTACGTGCAAATGGAAATTATAGAAAAGCAGGAGTGCAGTACTCAAATCACACAAAATAGATCTTAAAATGAAGGTCACAAGAGACAAAGAAGGCCATTACATAATGACTAAAAGATCAATACAAGAAGAATAATTAACAATTGTAATTATATATGCACCCAACATAGGAGCAGCACAATATATAAGGCAACTACTAACAGCCATAAAAGGGGAAATTGAGAGTAACACAATAATAGTGAAGGACTTTAACACCCCACTTACAGCAATGGTCAGATCATCCAGACAGAAAATCAGCAAGGAAACACAGCCCTAAATGATATACTAGACCAAATAGACTTAACTGATATCAATAGAACTTTTCACCCCAAATCAGCAAAATGGACTCTCTTCTCAAGTGCCCATGGAACAGTCTCCAAGATAGATCACATCTTAGGCCACAGATCAAGCCTTAGAAAATTTTTAAAAAATTGAAATTATTTCAAGAATTTTCTCTGATCACAATGCTATGAGACTAGAAATAAACTACAAGAAAAAGCAGAAAAAAAACACAAATTCCTGGTAGCTAAACAATATGCTACTAAACAAGAAATGGATCATTGACAAAATCAAAGAGGAAATTAAAAGATACATAGATACAAATGACAATGAAGATACAACAATACAAAACCTATGGGATACAGCAAAAGCAATTTTGAGAGGGAAGTTTAGAGCAATACAATCTTATCTCAGGAAAGAAGAAAAAACTCAAATAAATAACCTAACCTTACATCTTAAAACATGTGGTAAAGAAAGAACAAAGCCCAAAATTAGTAGAAGGAAAGAAATCATAAAGATCAGAGCATAAATTAATAACACAGAGATGAAGAAAACAATTGATAAGATCAATGAAACCAAAAGTTGGTTCTTTGAAAAGATCAACAAAACTGATAAACCTTTAGCCAGACTCATCAAGCAAAAAAAGGGAGAGGGTTCGAATCAATAAAATTAGAAATGAAAAAGGAGAAGTTACAACTGACAGTGCAATACAAAGGATCATGAGAGACTACTGTGAGCTATTGTATGCCATTAAAATGGACAGCCTAGAAGAAATGGGCAGATTCTTATAAAGGCACAACCTACCAAGACTGAACCAGGAAGAAATAGAAAATATGAATAGACAGATCAAAAGGGTTAAAATTGAAAATGTGATTTTAAAACTTCCAAAAAACAAAAGTCCAGGACCTGATGGCTTCTCTGCTGAGTTATACCAAACATTTAGTTAAGAGTTAACACCTCTTCTAAAACTTTTCCAGAAAAGTGAAGAGGAAGGAACACTCCCAAGCTCATTCTATGAAGCCACTATTACCCTGATACCAAAACCAGACAAAGATACCACAAAAAAAGAAAACTACAGGCTAATATCACTGATAAACATAGATGCAAACATCCTCAACAAAACATTAGCAAACCACGTACAAATGTACATTTAACAGATCATACAACAGGGCTGCAAGGATTCTTCTATATCTGCAAATCTAACAATGTGATATACCACATCACAAACTGAAAAATAAAACCATATGATCATCTCAATAGATGTGGAGAAAGCTTTTGACAAAATTCAACACCCATTCTTGATAAAAATGCTCCAGAGAATGGGCATAGAGGGGAACTACCCCAATATAATAAAAGCCATTTAAGACAAACCTACAGCTAACATCATTCTCATTGGTGAAAAACTGAAAGCATTTCCACTAAGATCAGGAACAAGACAAGAATGTCCTCTTTTGCCAATGTTATTCAACATAGTTTTGGAAGTCTTAGACATGGCAATCATTGAAGGAAAAGAAATAAAAGGATTTCAAATTGGAAAAGAAGAAGTAAGACTATCGATGTTTGCAAATTACATGATACTATACTTATAAAATCCTAAAGACACTACCAGAAAACTATTCGAGCTCATCAATGAATTTGATAAAGTCACAGGATACAAAATTAATACGCAGTCACCAATTGCATTTCTATATACTAACAATGAAAGATCAGAAAGAGAAATTAGGGAAACCATCCCATTTACCATTGCATCAAAAAGAATGAAATACCTAGAAATAAACCTACCCAAAGAGACAAAAGACTTGTACTCTGAAAACTATAAGATGCTGATGAATGAAATAAAAGAAGACACAAATAGGTGGAAAAATATAGTATGCTCTTGGATTGGAAGAATCAATATAATCAAAATTACACTACGGATGGCAATCTACTGATTCAATTCAATCCCTATCAAATTACCAGTGACATTCTTCACAGAACTAAAACAAAATATTTTAAATTAGTTTGGAAACACAAAAGACCTCAAATAGCCAGAGCAATATCGAAATTGGGAGAATCAGGCTCTCTGACTTCAGACTCTACTTCAGTCATCAAAACAGTATGGCACTAGCACAAAAACAGAAATATAGATCAATGGAACAGGATTAAAAAACCCAGAAGTAAACCCAAGCACCTAGGTTGACTAATCTATGACAAAGGAGGCAAGAACATACAGTGGAGGAAAGATAGTCTCTTCAATAAATTGTGCTGGGAAAACTGGACAACTGCATGAAAGAGAATGAAATTAGAACATTTTCTAACACCATATGCAAAAATAAATTAAAAATGGATTAAAGACCTAAATGTAAAGCCAGGTACTATAAAACTCCTAGAGGAAAACAGGCAGAACACTCTTTTATATAAATTACAGCAACATCTTCTTTGACCTGCCTCCTAGAATAAAGACAATAAAGATACAAATAAACAAATGGGATTAAGCTCAAAAGCATCTGCACAGCAAAGGAAAGCATTAAAAAAATGGAAAGACAACCCACAGGATGGGAGAAAATTTTGCAAATGACTCAACCCACAGAGGTTTCATCACCAAAATACAAACAACTCATCCAACTCAACAAAAACAAAAACAAAAAAACAAACAACCTGATTGAAAAATGGGCAGAAGAACTAAATAGACATTTCTCCAAAGAAGACATATGGATGGCCAGCAGGCACATGAAAAAATGCTTAACATCACCAATTATTAGAGAAATGCAAGTCAAAACTACATTGAGGTATCACCTCACACCAGTAGTGTGGCTATCACTAACAAATCAACAAACAACAAATGCTGGGGAGGATGTGGAGAAAAGGGAACCTTTCTTCACTGTTGGTGGGAATGTCAATTGGTATAACTGCAATAGAAAACAGTATGGAAATACCTCCAAAAACTAAATTTAGAACTACCATATGATCTAGCCATCCCACTCCTGGGCATATATCCAGACAAAACTTTCACTCAAAAAGATACATGTACCCCTATGTTCACTGCAGCACTATTCACAATAGCCCAAGACATGGAAACAACCTAAATTCCCTTTAACACATTAATGGATTAAGAGGATGTGGTATTCACACACGTGTAAACACACACACACACACACAAAATGGAATACTACTCAGCCATAAAATATAACAAAATAATGCCATTTACAGCAACATGGATGGAACTAGAGACTTTCATACTGAGTGAAGTAATTCAGAAAGAAAGACACACCATATGATATCACTTATATGTGGAGTCTAAAAAATGGCACAAATGATCTATCTACAAAACAGAAACAGATCATGGACATGGAGGATAGACTTGTATTTGCTGGGGAGAGGGGAAGGGTGTGGGGTGGATTAGGAGTCTGGGGTTAGTATATGCAAACTGTTGCATTTGGAGTGGATGGACAATGGGATCCTGCTGTATAGCACAGGGAACTGTATCCAGTCACTTGTGATGGATAAGGATAGAGAATAATGTGAGAAAAAGAATGTATATATATGTATAACTGGATCACTTTGCTGTACAGCAGAAATTGGCAGAACACTGTAAATCAACTACAATCAAAATAAAATAAAAAAATATTCAGTCTTAGATTATAATTTTTGAAACATAATGTATTAAACCCAGTCATAAATTGCCAGGCGACATAAGTGATATCATGTGATCAAAATCTGAGACATACTACAAAATAGTAATAAACCCATGCATTATCCAAATAATGGAATTTTTATATATGGAATTAAAATAATTATAAATATGGCAATCAAGTAGAATATTGAGAATCTTAACAAATAACTGAAAACTACAAATATGAACTAAATAGGTCATATAAATATGAAGTAAAGTAACTCAAGTAAAAGATGTGATGAATAAATTGAACAGAAGATTAGACTCTGCTGAGGAGAGGATTAATAAACTAAAAAATAGATCTAAAGAAAATATCCAGACACAAACCTGGAGAGATAAAAGGAAGGAAAATGCTGAAAAGGTGTAATTTTTAAATCATAATCAAAGCCTTAGAAGGAAAGAAGAAATAGAAACCATTACTGATAAGATGATCCTAAAGAAACATGATAACTAAATAAAATGTCATACTCTGAATGGGGTATCAGAACAGAAAAAAATCAGAGATATGAGTTTAAACTGTTAGAGTAATTTGTGTCTTCAGCATTCTATGCCAAAGTTGAAGATATGCATACCATATGATGCAGCAATTCCGCCTCTACAAATTTATCTGACAGAAATGAGTTCACATTTTTGCCAAAAAATAACAAGGTCAAGATTGTTCAGATCAGCACTGACCAAAATAGCCACAAACTGGGAATAGATATGTAGCAACAATATAATGGATAAATGTCAATATAACCATAGAATATATTATCAGTAATGAAATTGTATGAAGTACCACCATACATGACAACATAACTGAGTCAAAGAAGCTAGATATAACAGAATATATACCTCTACGTATTCATATAAATCTCAAAATCACCTAAAAGTCTACTTTATTAGTAGTCAGAATAATGGTTCATTTGTGATATAAGGTAGTAAGAGGACTTAAATGACACTCCTAGAACATGCTAATATTGTTTCTTTTACTTAGTAGTGGATACATAGTTTTAAATGAGGGTTGCATCAAGCTGTAAACATGAGATTTTTGTACTTTTATGGATGTCTTACTTAAACAAAATTTTCCTGTTGAATTCAAACACTGAAAAAATAAATTTACACAATGTAAATGTGGTATTTTATCTGTCATTTAAAGCAAATCACTATCAAAAAAGCATGTGGGGAGTTCCTGTCGTGGTGCAGTGGTTAATGAATCCGACTAGGAACCATGAGGTTGTGGGTTCAATCCCTGGCCTTGCTCAGTGGGTTAAGGATCCAGCGTTGCTGTGAGCTGTGGTGTAGGTTGCAGACACGGCTTGGATCCCGCGTTGCTGTGGCTCTGGCGTAGGCCAGTGGCTACAGCTCCAATTAGACCCCTAGCCTGGGAACCTCCATATGCTGCAGGAGCGGCTCAAAAGGCAAAAAAAAAAAAAAAAAAAAAAAAGCATGTGGGCAAATGCAAGCTGCTCTTGTCAATGATGTCCATGAATCTGATCAATAAAATAAACTAATTTTTAATTTAAAGAAATTTATATTATCTTCCCATCTAATGTACAGATAACAACTCTCACCTTGAACAAAACAGACACAAACACACACATACACACACACTCCTCACTTTAGTGCCAGGATGCAGTGACCATACAGAGAGCCATCCCGAGCAGAAGGCTAGAAAACCATAGTACCATGCAAATACAGCGATAAGTAGTAATTAACTGACAGCAGAAATAATTCAGGAAGTATATTTGCTTTTCAATAAATTTTATTTAAAGGACTATTTAAATATCTAAACTTTAAGCAATTAGAGTTCTTGCTTTCGTTGAGCTTACAAAATACTCCTTGGTTTGGGAGCATATATGGTTACATTTTTGTTTACTCATTTATACTAAGTGAATAAGTTGCTATATTTATGAGGTACTAAGTACATTTTCCTTGCCATTCATTACCATGGAAAGAAATGAAGACTGAGTAGATCTCAACTAATTACTCTGGTCAGTATTGTAAAACTGATAGCAAAATAAGAAAAAAACCTCAAGAGATATTCCTATTTGGTTTTGATACACACTAAATAAGAAGAGTAGAGTGTGTGGGAGTTCCTCTTGCGGCACAGCGGAAACGAACCCAACTAGTATCCATGAGAATGCGGGTTCAATCCCTGGCCTCGCTCAGTGGGTTAAGGACCCAGCGTTTCCTTTAGCTATGGTTTAGGTTGCAAATGCGGCTCACATCCTGTGTTGCTGTGGCTGTGGTGTAGGCCAGCAGCATGAGTGTGGCCCTAAAAAGCAAAACAAAACAAAATAAAACAAAACAAAAAAAACAGAAGAAAAAAGTAGAGTGTAATATTCGACATCTTTAAATTTTACACCTTTGAAAAGTGCTTTAAATGAATTTGAGATAAAAAGGATGAGACAAAAGTGAATACTAACACAAATTGAGCCATTTCGGGGCTAAGTAAAAGTTGAATTAGGTGATGCTTAAGATCATTCCACTTTTACAAGGTGAAATTTCACGAATTTTGTATTTTGTTATTGTATTTTTTTCATCTCCAGAATTTCTGTTTGATCCCTTTTTATAAATTCTCTTTATTGATATTCTCATTTTGTTCATACGTCAATTTGCTGTAGGTTTTTTTAGGGCCATGTTTTTCTTTAGGTGTTTGAGCATATTTAAGACAATTGTTTTAAAATCTTTTTCTGGTAAGTCTGATGTTTGAGCTTCCTCAGGGATGATTTTTATCAATTTATTTTGTTATTTTTAATGGGCCATACTTTCCTGTTCTTTGTATGCCTTGTGATTTATGTCCAAAACTAGACATTTGAATATTACAATTTTCTAACTGTGTAATCATATTCTCTCCATTCTCCAGGGTTTGTTTTTGTTGCTGTTGTTGTTGTTGCAGACTGTAGTATTCTATTTATTTAGGCATTTTTTTCAAACTCTTTTTTGCAAAGCCTATATTCCTTGCCATGTGTGGTGACTGAAGTCTCTATTCCTTTAACTCAAGTTCAACTAATGCTGACAGAAATTTCCTTGAATCCCAAGATCTTAAAAAAAAGTAAAGAAAGAAAAATAATAATAAAATAAAAGGAAGCACCTCTCCCAATGTTTGCAGATTTCTTTTGCTAGGGTACTCCTTCAACACTTAGCCCTTGTTTCAGGAGTTTTCACTGTGGTGCAGTGAGTTAAACTGACTGCGGAGGCTTGGGTCCCTGCAAAGGCACACATTTGATCCCCAACCTGGTGCAGTGGGTTAAAGGATATGGTGTTGCTGCAGCTGCAATGTAGGTCACTGCTCCAGTTTAGGGTCTAACCTGCTATTTTTGAGTATGCACTTTGCCCTTCACGTGTATGTGGCCTTTGAAATTCTCCCATATACAAAATTGGTTTTGACTTTCTTAATTTCCAAAATAATTTCTACTGGCTTTTACTTTGTGTTTCTTGTATATCTACTGTATGCTTAACCAGTTATCTTTAGTCTCAGACATATTTAGTGAGCTCACCTTGCAGCATTTTTAGCAATGTCTGCCACTTTTCCACCCTGTGTTCCAAATTATGTGAAATAGAGATTAATAACTAGTATCAGTCCTTCAGGAAGTCCTTGGACACGTTAGAATAGACATAGACAATAATGTGCAAATAAGATCTGATCTGCTCCCTGTGGAACTAGGGACAAGGGTCCCATAGTGGGAAACAGGTTGGCACTTCTTTAAAATTTCCACTGCTTTAAAACTGCCAGCATACAAGTTTAGGAGTGGGGCAAAGTCAAGTAAAAATGCCACAAAACTTTCCTACTATTTTCAAATTGCCTTTTAAAAAAAATTCAGTGTTTTCTTGAAAGCTATAAACTTTTGACTATTTTCCAGAGTACTGAAACGTCAGTTCTAACAGTCCCTGCTATGTATTAATGTTTCTGTAGAGGAATAAGAGCATGGGGCTGCTTATTCTGCCATTTTGCTGATGTCATTTTCCTTCATACTGTTTTTTTTTTTTTCAGTGTAACTGGACATGAAGTATTCCCCTTTTAATTAATAGCATCTTAAATAAGAGAACACAAAACGTCTCACAAAGTTCTTCATATGTATTACTTTTCTTATCTTCACAATGTGTCTGACATATAAGAATTTTTATAAACATTTACAGATTAAGAAATATTTCAGAAAATTAATAAATTAAGCAAAGTTATACAACTGGAAAGTACACAACAGAGTCAGAATTTGAACTCAGGGCATTTGATTCTTACTGCAATGACATTTTCACTCTACTAGGACTAAAATTACTTATGTGGCCTCACTTTACATATAGATCCTTATCTCAGGGATCAAAAATCAGGCAAAGATACATATAAAACTTCTACCATGTGTGAAGCACAGGCACTGTCCTAGGTGCTATAAAAACAAGCCAGACACAAGGTGGCTATAACGGACCTTACAATCTAGAAACTGTGTCTTCCAGTATTTTTCACTACAAATGGTATGTTCTACACAGATAAAGTTCCTCATCATTCTTTACCTTTGATCTTGATAGCACGACACTCTTAACTCTCTCTTAGCTTATATATTCTAAGTTCTCTACCACTAATATCTACTCATTGACTGTCTTCAAAGTCTAGATTGAGTGTCAGCCTTATTTTTACCCAGGAGTTATTCATTACATCAATACCTACTTGTCCTTTTTTCTCTGACCAAAATCTGGAGTCTATTCCTTTTTGGAAAATGTGGGATTACATGCTTCCTTGTATTGTTTGCTAATTTCATACATTATTTCATACATCTCTGAGCCTCATTAACTGAACCTATTTCCAACAAAATTATGTTTACTTATATCTTTTGGTTGTTATTGAGGGTACACATTAAAAAAAGTCGTATGAAGACCACCTGTATTTGTGCTGTAAAGCTGTAGATGAAACAATTACATCATTCAATATTTCTTTGATAGGAATTACTATTGTGGCACAGTGGATTAAGAATCCAACTGCATTAGCTCAGGTCACTACGAGGGTACAGGTTTAACCCCCATCCCAGCACATTAAAAGATCCTGGCAGTTGTGCCATAGGTCACACCTGTGGCTTGGATTTGATCCCTGGCTAGGAGCTTCCAAATGCTATGGGTGGGGCTGGAAAAAAAAGAAAAGAAAATTCCTTTGATAAAGTCAGTTGTGATAAATTCTCAAAGAATGCACTATCTGGGAAAATGTCACTTTTCTTTAAAAACCAGAATACTTTCTTATTATGGATAATAAAATTATATAATGATATTTTGCCTTGTGCCCTGGATTCTCCAGATCCTGAGCAATAGTCCCTCCTATTTAATATGTCTGCTTTTACTTTCTCAGGGCTATGATTTTTAATTTTTTTACTGAGGTATAGTTAACTTGCAATGTTGTGTATCAATCGTACAGCAAAGTAATTCAGTTATGTGCATGTATGCATGCATGTGTGTGTGTGAGTATATAAATATATATATGTACATTCTTTTTCAGATTATTCTGTTATAGGTTACTATAAGATATTGAATATAGTGCCCTGTGCTATTGCATAATTTTAATTTAGGCTTCAAGTATCCATGCTTAAATAAGCCTTATCAAGCTAAAGCTTAAATGTTTCTACCAGATGTCAAAAATACAGAAGAAATAGTACAATTTAAAACCAGCAAGTCAGTAAGTAGTATTTAATAAGAGCTTATTGTGCATATAAGAACAGTTCATAAACTGAGAGCTCAGGAGCTAATATGAAGTTCAGGGGCATGAAGTTACAGGATGTCTCATAAAGTGAAAATAAAGGAGCTCCCTTTGTGTCTCAGCAGGTTAAGAATCCAACATAGGGTCCATGAGGATGTGGGATCGACCTCTGGCCTCGCTCAGTGGGTTAAAGCATTGTCACAAGCTGCAGTGTAGGGTGCAGACATGGCTCAGATCTGGCGTTGCTGTGGCTGTGGTGCAGGCCCACAGCTGCAGCTCCAACTCAAACCCTAGCCTGGGACCATCCATATGCCACAGATGTGGCTGTAAAAAGAAAAAAAAATGTTAAAATAAGGAAGCTGTTAACCTTTACAATGGTCATTTCCAGTTGGCAAAGTATTGGTTGAAAGTGATTATCTCAAGCCATTTTTAGGAAGATGACAAGTTTTTTATGATTATCAGAGGTACTTACAAGAAATAACCAAAATTTTGCTTATGTTCCTGAAATAAGACAGCTTTAATTTTGTTTAAGTGGCTGAAATGGTTTTGTCTGCTCAGGGAATTCTCAAGTCTGCTCTCCATTTTGTATTTAATTTTTAACACAGATTAGAGGATAAATAAATATTCGAATTCTGTTTGAGGCATGTGTATAAGTATGTGTTTTTTTGTGTATGGTTCTATTCCATTTATTTTATTCAATAATTTGCTCAAATCAGAAGTTTGAAATGTTATATATTTCTTGTTCTATTATGATTTCTGATAATTTGACTCATGATAAGTGCTGGGAAATTTATCAACTATAAACAAGTATTTTACCCAGGAGCATTTCTGAGGGAAAGGGCACTTTATCTAAATTTTAAAATAAAACCATTCTGCCAAGGGGGAGGGGGAGGTAGTGGGATGGACTAGGAGTTTGGCGTTAGTAGATGCAAACTATTACATTTAGAATAGATAAAAACAATGAGGTCCTACTGTATACCACAGGGAACAGTATCTAATCCTGGGACAGACCATGATGGAAAATAATATTTTTAAAAAGAATGTGTATATACATATATATACACACACACACATGTATATGTATACATATGTCATATATATATATATGAGTCACTTTGCTGTATAGCAGAAATTGGTACAACATTGTAAATCAACTATACATTAATAAAAATAATAAAATAAAAAATAATAAAACCATTCAAGTGCCTAGTATGTTTCAGGCACTATCCTAGATTTTTCACAGACAGTATCACACCATCACATTTATTTCACAACAAGTTTACAATTTTATAGAAATTTGTAATCAAAGAAGTTATGCGACGTTCCCAAAGTTACACGGCTGGTAAATTAGAAAATCAAATTTAAACCAGGTTTTCTAACTTCAGTTCTAATTTTCATTCTACAATTCCACAGCTGACTGTTATTTTCTTAGCTATTTTTAAAAATGGAATTTAATATGGCATTATGAAAACATGTAGAGAAATGTGAAAATGAGAACATCAATTTAAGAAGAGCCTAACCTTTTTAAATGAAAATATATGCAGCGGTGGTAGGGGAGAGAGAGGATGAGAGGGAGGAAAAAAAACTGGTATTTTGTTTTCAGCATTGTCCACCGTCATTTGCACAGAACTCACAGGCTATATCTTGTTAATCACATTCACTTTTGGTTGCTTTCCTATGGATACTTCTGTCAACGCTTACAATATCACTTAAAGGAACAATAGTAAAAAGAATGAGTCTAAGAATTCAAGATTTTATAACTATGTCATACAAATATACCCAATTTATCAGTTGCAAAATCTTTAAATTGACAAGCCACTATTATTTAACTGCTTTTTGCCACCAAGAAAATCATAGCAGTTTCTTTTCCTGCTGCTGTAAAGATCATTTACTCATATTTTGTCAGGTAGGCTAGACTTAAATGACAGCAAGGAAGAAAAATGCACATGCACATCGGGAAAAGAATGATATGATAATAGCAAATTAGTAGCACATTTGCCAACATCCCCCCCTCAAACTTGGCTAATCTATCATAGCACTATCCTGTGTTGAGCTTAGACTTCACCTCAGAATTTCTCTCGACAGAAATCTGGAGACAGCAACGAATGATTCATCAGTAGGAGTTGGCACATGAGTTCAAGCTTCTTGGCTCTCTTTAGTATAGTATAGGATATCATTTATAGTTCTAATGCCAGTATCTATTGCTTTATAGACCAACATAGTTGTGTGTAAAATTTATTCTATTTTCAATGGAAATTTTGTTACACAATTAGTACTTCATATAGAAGGAAGAAAAAGAAACAAACCAAAATGAAAAAAAAAAAACCTCTTTAGTAAAAGTGAGTAACAACTTTTGGGACAACTATATAGGCCTTGCAGTTTATTAGCAAATGTAGCCTGGTCATATTCTGCTGCGAAGAGACTACGAACCATACTTCCTCTCTTTCCACTTTACTGTTTTTTTTCAGGACTTCATACTAACTCCCTTTGCTCACAGTGTCCAGCAATTCCTCACTTTATTGAAACAAAGACTCTATACTGCATTTGTATTTATAATTCAAAGAGTCATTGTTCATTTGGAACTATAACAACAGGGGTAAGATTGAGTCATTGTTAGCTTTTAGAAGAAGATACATATTTAGAAGGCTAGCAAAGCTTTATTTTTGTATCAGAGTTTTAAGTACTAAAACTAAGATTAATATATTTGACTCTGCCATCAATATTAAATGTTATTTTTAGTTAGTAAAAAATAATCTCACTTCCTCCATTTCTCTTTATTCCAATCCACCAGGATGCTCTCCTATAGAAGGAGTGCACTATTGCCTTCTGTACTGTGGCTAGGGGGTGAAGATGTCATTTAGAAGGTAGGCATACACACTACTTCGGTGTGATCACCACCAATACTAAATTATTGTCAAGAATAGTTTGAAGCACAACCAAAGTAATATAACTCTGTACCAATGAATAAGAAAAAAAATATCAGACAAGACTCTGAATATAAGCTCAGAGAGTAAAGTCACATCTACATGGTGGTAGTTTTACTTACCATTCCTGTGGTAGTAAATATTCTCCTTTATTTCTTAATAATGATATAAATGGTGAGTGTTTGCCCTGGTTATATTCATCCAAGTGCATGTACCCCAGCTCTGCTCAAATTGGAAGCCCAGTAAGAGACCTGTGAAGCTAAAACATTCAATTGCCAATACCCATATTACTCCCAATATCAGTCAAATAAACTGAGTTTATATTCCTTTTAAATTTTGTGACAGTTTTGCAATAGCAGTTCACATAGCTCGTGACCAATACTGGCTAGGCTTTGGCCTCTCAGGGAATCCTGGAAGTAATACACAATAACATACTAAGCTGTCTTCTCACTATTTGGCACATTTCTAGCTGGCTGACAAGGCTGTTTGCATCATATTCTGCCCTTATCCTCCAAAATGCTCTCCACCGGCCACACATTGGCAGGGCTTTGACAGCTTTGAGCCAGAAGTCATGGCTCTCAGACAACCTTTCACAGACAACAGCATCTAGGTCAGTGGTTGCCCTTCCATGCTGATGATTTTTTGCTCAGGTAGCAAAAGACCTGTTCAAAAGGTTGTCTCAGCCAGGCTGCTCTTGGGATTCTCTGTCCTACTCATTCTTACTCCCTTGTGTCTATCACATTTTAGAGGAAGATATTGAGATTCAGCTCCTGTACAAAGAAAGAGGAGAACTATATAGTGTCTAATAAGTGTCAAAGAACTACTAATGATCCATTGTATACCTTTATGTAGTTTATGGCTCAAGGATCAGAAATGCTGAGGCTTTTGGATGACACATAGGCATTCTGCTCCTTAGGCAAATGTAGTCCATTTTGATACCTATGTTTTATTTCTTCTTAATAACACATATTTGGTTATTTTTATTTCTTTATAAACAACCTTTTAAATGTAATAGCCTAAAATTTGACCACCAAATAATCTTATGGAATACAAAATAGTAATGCATGTCTATTTAGACAATTTTAAATTCTGAGCATAATAGCACATAATGAAACACAGAAGGTTTGTTTCCCGCTAAAATCTGTGTGTGTGTGTGTGTTTATATGTATATATGTTTATATTTATACAAATAGGATCACTGATAGCTCTGTTTTCATTGCTTTGATTAAAAGTTGAATAGAATTTAAGGTAAAAAATAATGCAGGCACTTAATACTCATATTCTTACCATTCAGTTTAAAGGAAACAAAAACCTGCATTAATGTTGATGTCCCCTGTGTGTCACTGAAGCAACTCATGCCCTTTCTTGCTTGCTCAGAGATACTCAAAATCCTGAATTTTGTATTTACCGTCCCCCTGCTTTTCTTTACAGACTGTTCACAGTTTTCCTTAAACAACTCTCTGATTTTTCATGTTTTAAAAACATAAAGAAATTATGTTGGAGCAATTTTTTGTGACTTCTTAAACGTTATTTCTTTTGTGCTTAACATTATGATAGTGATTTAATTCATGTTAATGTGTTGGCTATTATATTAATATTCCACAGCATCTTCTGTTGACATGCATTTGATCTATTTGTTTTATTCTTTCTTTCCATGGAAACAACGCTCATACAGATGTTCTTATACACATCTCCTGGTAGAGAGGGGCAAGATATTTTCTAGGATATATGCCCAAGAGTGGAATTGCTGAATCCAATGGTATACACATATTCAAAATCATCATGTAATACTAAATTATTTTCCAAAGAACTGTACCAATTTATACTCCACACAGGAGTGTGTAACTGTATAGATTTATTCCACATCCTCAGAAACCTTTATAATAATTATATTTGACATTTTTGCTACTTTGATGGATGTGAAATGACATCTTCTTTTGGTTTTCATTTGCATTTCCTACTTATTAATGAGACAGAACATCTTTTAGTATGTGCATTTGCCATTCAATTTTCCTCCCCTGGGAAGTACCTGCTCAGGTCTCTTGTCCATTTTTTCACAAGGTTATTTTTCCTTTTCATATTAATTTATGGGTGCTCTTCATATATACTGGATATATTCCTTTTTTGGTGATGTATATTATGAACATCATCTTTCTTTCAGTTTTGATTTTGTCTTCTCATTCTATTAATGACTTTTTATGAACATGAGTTGTTCATTTTAACTGATTCAAACATATTTTCCTTCAGGTTAGTGTTTCTTTTGTTCCTCCTAAGAACATATTGCCCTACCAAAGATTGTGCAGATATTTTTCTGTATCATCTTCTGAAAGACTTATTTGTGGCCTTTCACAATTTTATGTATACACTTCTTGGGATATATTATTATGAATGTTGTAGGTAGAGACCAAGTTTTATTTTATTTCTTTTTCATATTAATGTGCTATTGAGCCAGAATTACTTATTAAAGATGTGTCTTTCCTCATTGATCTATAGTGACACCTTTATCTATCAATCTATCTCTATCTTTCTATATAATCTATTTCAGATATCTATCCTTACCAAATTCACCCCACTTTAACCAGAGCTTAATAATATGTCCGTGTAGTTAATAAAATAAGTCTTTTGACTAAACACTTCTTCCAGAATATTTTGGCTAATTTTGACCTTGTAAGTTCTACATGAATGTTTGTATCAGCTAGTCAACTTCCAAAGTACTTTTTCCTGTTTCCTGTGAGGAATTTTTGTATGATATGAATAAAACTTCTCTGCCAGTTAAGTATCTTTTCAACATATTCTCCAGTTTAAGACATGTCATTTCTCTCTTTTTGTGGTGTCTTTTGATGAACAGAAGTTGTTAATTTTAATACAATAAAATCATTTAAATTATATACTTTTTTAAGTTTTACAAGTTTTGTATCTTCTATGTTTTATCTGAGTCAATGAAGTTATTCTTCTACATGTTTTGTAAAAGCTTATATTATTGCTTTATCACATTTAAAATTTTTATCTACCTAAAATCAAGGTTTAAAATTCATGGTTTGAAACAGAGGTCCAAATTCATTTTTTAAAAAATATGGTCAAGTGACTGTCATAACATAATTGCTGAAAATTTTATCTAATCTTGCCAGTTCATTGTACATCAAATCTCTATTTGTATATGGTTCTGTTCCTAGATTCCCCATTCTGTTCATTTCATCAGTTTGTCTATTACTTCAGCACTGACTTAATATATTGACTTTATATAGTTTTTTTTTTCTTTTTATGGCCACATCTGAAGCATATGGAAGTTCCCAGGCTAGGGGTTGAATCAGAACTTCAGCTGCAGGCCTACGCCACATCCATGGCAACACTGGATCCCACTCTTATCTGTGACCTATGCCCA
Organism: Phacochoerus africanus; assembly: GCF_016906955.1. NCBI lineage: Eukaryota > Metazoa > Chordata > Mammalia > Artiodactyla > Suidae > Phacochoerus > Phacochoerus africanus. The sequence continues at coordinate 108,468,378 of NC_062560.1, read as the reverse complement.
GCTTGCATCAATGCTGAATCCTGAATCCACTGAGCAAGGCCAGAGATCCAATCCACATCCTCATGGACACCATGTCAAGTTCTTAACCTGCTGAGCCACAACAGTAACTCCTTGATATAGTTTGAAATTAATGTTTGATACCTGGCTAGGCAAATCTTACTACCATGCTTTTCTTTTTTATGTGTTCTGGATATTTTTGAACATTTGTACATGAACATAAACTTAAATATTAGACTGTTAAGTTGCACCAAAATATTCTGGTGATATTTTTATTGGATTTGCATCAAATCTAGAAGTTTTCAAAATTTAGGTTCTATGTCCTAGAATAATTGGCCCTGCACTCTAGAAACTAATATGTAAGAATCATCATTGAAGCAGTGATTTTTTTTCCCTATTTTATTTAATGTGCCTAAAATATTGCTTAGTGGATAGTCCTACTTTCCTTGAATGTTTAAGGAAAGAATAAACTTAGAGATTATTTTAAGGAAAATTAATATATTTATGCTTTTCAGTCTTCTGATTCCTAAACATATTATATCTCACCTGCATTAGTCTGTTCCAGCTGCCATAACAAAATGCCACAGGCTAGGTTGCTTATTTTCTCACAGTTCTGAAAGCTAGAAGTCTAAGATCAAGGGGCCATCAGGACTGCTTTCTTTTTTAAAAATTAATTAATTAATTAATTTTTATAATGATATCTATTTTTTCCATTATATCTGGTTTACAGTGTTCTACCAATTTTCTACTGTACAGCAAGGTGACCCAGTCACACATACATATATACATTCTTTTTCTCACATTATCATGCTCCATCATAAATGACTGGACATAGTTCCCAGTGTTATACAGCAGGATCTCATTGCTTATCCATTCCAAAGGCAATAGTTTGCATCTATTAACTCCAAGCTCCCCAACCACCCCACTCCCTGCCCCTCCCCCTTGCCAACCACAAGTCTATTCTCCAAGTCCATGAATTTCTTTTCTGTAGCGAGGTTCATCTGTGTGTATATTAAATTCCAGATATAAGTGATATTGCATGGTATTTGTCTTTCTCTTTCTGACTTACTTCACTCAGTATGAGTCTCTAGTTTCATCCATGTTGCTCCATGTGGCATTATTTTGTTCTTTTTTATGGCTGAGTAGTATTCTATTGTGTATATGTACCATATCTTCTTAATCCAACCATCTGTCAATGGACATTTAGGTTGTTTCCATGTCCTGGCTATTGTGAATAGTGCTGCAATGAACATACGGATGCATCAGGATTTCTTTCTGGTGAGGCCTCTTTTCCTGGCTTGTAGGAAGACACAACTCCTTGCTGTGCCTTTACATGGCCTTTGCTCTGTGCGGATGCATGGAGAGAGAAAGCAAGAGAAAGATCTTTTGGGTCTTTTCCTCTTCTTACAAGGACACCAGTCTTATGGTATCAGTATGACCTCATTTAACCTTATCTCTTTAATGTTTATATCTTTAAATACAATCAGATTGAGGGTTGAGGATTCAATATATACATTCAGAGAGGAGACACAATTCAGTCCATAATATCATAATTATTTAAATATTATTTAGTGTCAATAAAGTTTCATAATTTCATAAAAGTAGGTATTCTAATAAGTATAATTTATATTTTGGTGTACTTGTAACTATCTTTAAAAGTTATATTTTTTTCTTGTTAGTTTTTGGCATATAGAAACCCAATTTGATTTTGTATAGATTTATATATCTAGCCTCCCTCTGAACTTTATAGTTAATAATAATGATTTATCTATAAGTTATTTTGAGTAGTGTATCTACAGAATAATATTATCCTTTCCAGTCCCTATACATTTAATTCATTGTCTTGACTTACATCACTTATATTACTGACAAAGATCTTCATTGCAATGTTGAAAAGAAAATGTGACAAAAAATACCCTCTCAAGACACTGAAGCCAGTAAAATGTAGAATATGCTCAGTGTAAAATAGCTATTAACATAGACTTAAGTAAATTATGTTTCTAATATTTCAACCTTAAATATTATGTTTTCTCTTGATTTTGTGGATGTTTTACTTGTTAAAAATTATTCTTTGTTTTCTAAGTTTTTTATCATTCATGGATGTTAAGTTTTAACAAATGATTTGTCTATCTAGAGAGTTTGCTGATTTTTCTTACAAATATGCTGATGTAGTGAATTATATTGATTAATTTTACAAAGTTATTATAACCTCTCTAAATTATCACTCATCTAGTTTGCCATTATCATGGATTTATTTTTATTACCAACATCCTTATGGGCTTATCTACTCTTCCTTGACAGTTTATAATTTAATTTCCCCATTAGAAAACTAGCCATGCCATGATCCAGGTTACACCACATTCAAGCCAAGTTTCACCTTCCCTTCACTTTGCATACAAATTATTTATGATTATTATCTCTTTAATTTTTACCTCATGAGAAAATAAATTTTCCGCTAAGTCTCTATATACTGGTTTATTCAATATACAGAAACTTTTATTTTTTTTCCTCAGAAGAGAGAAAATGTAGAGATTACCAACAGCATTATTTCCTCACATTAGAAATTTTGATAAAACAGTTTTGTTTTCAAAACAACTTCTAGGTCAAAAGCCCCAAAAGGAGGTAGTTTTGTTAAGGGTACAAGTACAGGTGACACAAAATAATTGGAATCAAGTAATATACTGAGGTTGAATTGTGGAGAATCCCCCTTCTTTTCTGTTGTCAGCTAAATACATTAAAACAAAAAAAATGATGACCTTCATTGATAAGGCTGATGAAGTAAAAAATGCTTTCATTTCCTTTTTTATTCTTGAAGGTTGATTTTTATCAGAAAACTTAAATGCATTTAGAAATGATTTTTATTGGCAGGGGTGAATTTTCAAATCATGTTTTTCATTTCTCATTTTTACTGGTGAATTATGTTTGTGTGTGTATCTATATACATCTATATCTATATCTATCTATCTATCTATATATATATATATATATACATATACAGTTGGAGACAGAATAGCTAACTGCTTTAATGCTTATTGACTATTTCAACAAATGTTTATTGAGCACCTAACTCTAGGGTGTGTGTGCGTGTGCAACAGTTATGTAAGTAAAACTATTTTATACAAGGATTCATAGCTCAGACTTTATAGGAACTAAGGTAGATAAAGAATTTCCTTTTATTTTTTATTTTTATTTTTTAAAACTATTATTATTTTTATGTCCACCCCTGCAGCATATGGAGGTTCCCAGGCCAGGGGCTGAATCCAAGCTTCAGCTGCAACATAGTGCCACAGATCCAGCAATACTGGATCCTTTAACCCACTATGCCGGGCTGGGGATGGGACCCATGCCTCTGCAGTTAACTAAGCCACTGCAGTCAGGTTCTTAATCCACTGTGCTACAGCAGGAACTCCTCTATTTTTTTTAATGCTTCTTTTGAGTCACGGTCTGTACTGGGCTTTTAACATACACTCTCTCACTGGAACCTCACAAAGCCCTTTGAAGCAGCTATTTTTACCCCCCTCTTACAACTGAGGAAATTGTGACTTAGAGAAATTAAGAGACTTGTTTTTCTCTGCACAGCTCATAAGTGCTTCTATAGGACTTGACTCATTCCTAACCAATTATTCTAAACCATCCAGATTTTTCATGTATATTTAATGCTGCTGGAATTTTCTTGTATTAGAGCCATAGAATCATGTATCATGAAAACATATTAATGATAATAAAGTTTAATTCCTTCATAGCAGAGTCAGGACACAAGGCGCCCAATGGCTCTGGTCAGTGGTAAGTCTTCTGCACCCTGCTGCTTCTCTGAATCAGCCCCTTATGTTTTTGAACTGTAACTATTTAAGACTGTTGAATGGGATGCTCTATAGCAACTTGGATTGTTTATAATCCACATTTAGTCTTGATTTTTCCACCACTAGAATATATAAACATATTATTTTGTGTGCCTGGAATCGATGCCATTTCAAAATTTCATGAAAATTCAAGTTAGCCAGGAGTGATATTTAATAACTTGGACGTAGTCAGAGTAGTACTTTCAAAATTTGCTTATAATCACTGTCAATTCTTTTTGTGTTCTCTCTTCATTTGACAGAAATGAAGAGTAGAAAACTTCCTAGGGTCCATATTGTTTTTCACTTGGTTTAGTTTGCCAAAACACATTATATAAAAGGACTCTAATTTTATCATTTCAATCCGAAAGCTTGAAGAGGAGGGGAGTGATGCTAATATTTTATTATATTTTACTTCACTGTGAATTCCTAATGAATTATTTCAATATAAAATGAACAAAGTGATTCTCACAGCCCTAAATTTCAAGGACTCCTACCCTTGGAAGTTTTTTTTTATTCAGTCACTCTGTTGCAAAAAAAAAAATTCTAAATTGAAAAATACTCCTTTAAAAGTTAACCTTCCTTATTAATGAAGAGAAAGTTTATTTCAATAAATTCAGAAGTAGAATTATGAGGTAATGCTTAATTTCCATGGCCCAGCCTGAATCTATTGAGGGAAGAAATTTTCTGACATAAGAAAATTAGATATAAGATGGGGAGAATGGCAGAGTTCCCAAGTTTTAGTAGACATAGAAAAAGAAATGAAGAAATATTCTTCTTCTTGGGTATTACTTTTGTGTTCTCATAAAAAGGCAATTAACTTTCAGTGTACCTAATCCTAAACACTAAACCACCATGGGGCATAAATGGGAAATTAACTTTGAAAATTATAAATACAGTGGTGGAAATTTCTGCTATGGCACAGTAGTTTGCAGCTCCAGCTCAGATTCAATTTATGGCCTTCTATATGGGGTGGGGTGGGGGGAGGAGTGAAAAACAAAACAAAACAAAACAAAACAAAACAAAACGAACAACAACCAGAGACAGGATTAAGATGGCAGAATAGAAGGAATCAAGCTCAACTTCTCTCCTAAAAACAACAAAATTCACAAATAAAGACTGAGCAATCTCCACCCAAATGGACCGAAAACCTTAAAAAAGACACCTGACTCCAGAAGAAAAAGAGGAGGCCACATCAAGAAGTAGGAGGGGCGATTTCGTGATATAAATAGCCCCATACCTTCCAGGTGGGAAGCTCCACAGACTGAAAACTAACTGGTTCACAGAGACTCACCTACAGGAGTGAGAGTTCTGAGCCCCACATCAAACTCTCATGTGCAGGGATCTGCACTGGGAGAAAGAGCCCCTGGAGCATCTGGCATTGAAGGCCAGTGGGGCTTGTGTGCAGGAGTTCCACAGGACTGGGGGAAATGGAGGCCCCATTCTTAAAAGGCACACACAGACTTTCAAGTGCACTGGGTCCCAGGGCAGAGCAAGGTCTCCACAGGAATCTGGGTCAAGCCTGACTGCAGTTCTTAGAGGACATCATGGGAAAACAGGGATGAATGTGGCTTGTTGTGAGGGAAGGACACTGAAGGCAAAGCTCTCAGGAATATTCAGCAGAAGTGCCTTTCTCTGGAGGTAGCCATTTTAGGAAAATCTGGCCCCACCCATCAGTCAGCTGCTGAGAAGCCCCAGGGCAAACAACAATCCTGGTGGGATCACAGCCCTGCCCCTCAGGAAACAGGCCACCTAAAGACCCCTCAGGCACACAGCTGCCTCTAATCCCATCCAGAGACAAAGCCCCACCCACCAGAGGGAGTAGAATCCGCTCCACCTACCAGGGGGCAGGCATCAGCCCCTCCCATCAGGAAGCCTACAGCAAGCCCCCATACCAACTTCAGCCACAAGGGGGGCAGACACCAGAAGTAAGAGAGGCTATAACTCCATTATGTATAAAAAGATCACCACACCAAAAACCTATAAAAATGAAAAGACAGAGAACTATAACTCAGATGAGGGAGAAAGGAAAAACCCCAGAAAATCAGCTAAGCCATGAGGAGATTGTCAGCCTCCAGGAAAAAGACTTTAGACTGTTGATGCTGAAGATGATGCAAGACATTGGAAATAAACTGGAGGCAAAGATGAATAACTTACAGGAAACAATGACCAAAGAGATACAAGATATAAAACTTAACGAAGAAGAGATGCAAAATACAATAACTGAAATACAAAATTCATTAGAAGCAGCTAACAGCAGAATACAGGAGGCAGAAGAACGAATAAGCGAGGTGGAGGACAGATTCTTGGAAATTACGGATGCAGAACAGAAAAGAGAAAAAAGATTGAAAACAAATGAAGAGAGTCTCAGAGAACTCTGGGACAATGTTAAACGCACCAACATCCGTATTATAGGGGTGCCAGATGGAGAAGAGAGAAGGGGACAGAAAAAAATATTCCAAGAGATAATAGCTGAAAACTTCCCTAACATGGAAAAGGAACCACTCACTCAAATCCAGGAGGCACAACGAGTACCATATAAAATATACCCAAGGAGGAATACACCAAGACACATATTAATCAAACTAACCAAAATTAAAGACAAAGAGAACATCTTGAAAGCAGCTAGGGAAAAGAAGCAGGTAACATACAAGGGAACCCCGATAAGGTTATTGGAAGATTTTTCAGCAGAAACTCTGCAGGCCAGAAGGGAGTGGCATGATGTACTTAACATGATGAAAAGAAGAAACATCCAACCAAGATGACTCTACCCAGCAAGGCTCTCATTCAGATTTGAAGGAGAAATCAAAACCTTCACAGGTAAGCAAAAGTTGAGAGAATTCAGCAACACTAAACCAGCCTTATGACAAATACTAAAGGATCTTTTCTAGGCAGAGAAGAAAAGACAGCAACAGGAAACAAAAATTCCACAAATGACAAGGCTCACCAGTAAAGGTACATATACAGTAAAGATACGAAATCATCCATGCACAATTATACCACCAAAATCAGAAATCAGGAGAAGAGGTGGGTACAAATGCAGGACACTGAAGATGAACTTGCAATGAAGAGAACGACAACTTAAAACAATCTCATATACATATAGACTCTTATATCAAAACTTCAGAATAACTGCAAACCAAAAATACAATTGATACACAAACAAGGAATCTCTGAAGAAGAAATATATCTCATAGTAAATAAGTGCATAATCCACCATGAAGGGGGTCATTTGACATCATTCTTGGAATTCTGAAGTCTTCTTACATCTGATTCTGATTTCCTCTCCATCAAAGAATTTATGATAATTATAATTAATAAGGCAACTGTACAATTAGATAATACAGTTCTACAATTGTATTATTAATAACCATTTCTCTCCATGGTACAATGTAAAGTCTATAATGTCTTGTTTATCACATCACCTAGAATGGTGTAATGCCTTTATTGAAGAATCAATAAGATGTAACAAATTGTGAGGACATATTTATATAGTTACACTGTTTTTTAACCAATTTATGCATTTTATATTTTACTTATTTTCAGAGGGTGTATTATTTTTGTTATTCTTACCAGTTATTCTTTTTATTATGCTATATAAAATATTTAATGGTATATAAGGCTTTCTTCTTCATAAATTTTAGTTGCATAATATACACAATTTTAATATAATGCTAATTTTTAAAGAAAAATTGAAATGTAATAGATAAAACTAAATAGTAAGAATGAAAGCCATACAAAATGGGATAAAGTATAGAATAAATTTCCTATTTGTCTCAGCATATTTTCCATTCCACTTCTTCAGAGGGAGTCACTTAATCTCTTTCTTAAGATCCATGATATAATAATCTGTGTGAATGTAATTGTGTTTAAATGTATATATTTTATTCTTTAAAAAATAAAAATAAAATTTCAGAATAAAAAAAGGTTATGGGACATAAAGCAAAAACTAAAAAAAAAAATAAGATAATACTTCGAGTGTTTTAAATTACTGTTTTCTTGTGTTATAAAGCATTGTGGTGAAAAATTAAAAAAAAAAACAAATACAGTGGTAGAAGGAGCGTGATACTCAAAAGAAATTATTTATTGCCTTGTCAAAAAAATTCTAAAAACTTAGGAGTTCCCGTCGTGGCACAGTGGTTAATGAATCCGACTAGGAACCATGAGGTTGCGGGTTCAGTCCCTACCCTTGCTCAGTGGGTTAACGATCCGGCATTGCCGCGAGCTGTGGTGTAGGTTGCAGACGCAGCTCGGATCCTGCGTTGCTGTGGCTCTGGCGTAGGCTGGTGGCTACAGCTCCGATTCGACCCCTAGCCTGGGAACCTCCATATGCCGCAGGAGCGGCCCAAGAAATAGCAACAACAACAACAACAACAATAACAACAACAAAAAAGACAAAAAAAAAATTCTAAAAACTTAGATTTTATTTTTATGCTAAAGCTTTGCATTTCGAATAAAGTCAGAAGTCTATATTCCCCTATATGCCCTGTACTGGGAAAAATAACTGATATGAATCATCATCACAGAAAAATACTACCTTGCTTACTAAAAGAGACATGCTGTTTTTACTATTTACAATAGCCAAGGTAAATATCCATTAACAGATAAATGAACAAAGAAGATGTGGTGTATGTGTATGTATACACACATACATACATATACAGTGGAATATTACTCAGCCATAAAAAAGAATAATGCCACCTGCAGCAACTTGGATGAACCTAGAGATGATCATACTAAGTGAAGTCAGACAGAGAAAGACAAACATTATAAGATATCACTTATATGTGAAATCTAAAAAAAAAAAAATGAAAAAAATGAGCTTATTTACAAAATAGAAACTGACTCACAGACAGATCTGTGAGTGAATCACAACAAATCTGTGATTGCCAAAGGGGATGGAGGGTGGGGGAGGGAAGGATTGGATGTTTTGGATTAGCAGATGTAAACTATTCTACATTTAGAACAGATAAACAATAAGGTCCTACTATATAGCACAGGGAACTATATTCAATATCCTGTAATAAACTACAATGGAAAATATGAAAAAATAGCATATATATGTATAACAATCACTTTGCTGTACACCAGAAATTAACACAACATAACAGTTGTCCTATGTTTGTAATGACATGAGGTGCATCTGCTTCATATTCTAATTATTTAGGGAAGTCTTCTCATTAGATTGCAAGCTCCTTGAAAGCAGACATAATGTCTTATTTGTGTATTGTCTTACTCAGACATGTTAGTTGAAAGACCTTACACGTTGCTTAACTCATGTGCAACAGTTTCTTTGTTTATAAAATGAAGGCACTATTTCTTGTACGATGAACTGAATGTTTTTAGGACAGTGCTGGTTATAAGTAGGGACTCAATAGAAGGTTAGTTACTTTTATCCATGTGTCTTGCATATGTGAGGTGATGGTCAAAAAGTTGATGAATAAGTTAATGAATGACTGACTGATAGAAATTTAAATAATAGTAAATTTAAAATTTACAAGGAACTAGCAAAACTGAACAGGAAAAAAAAAAAAGCCCACATAATTATCCAAAATACCTTGTCTTACATATTAGTTAAATAAGCCATCTCTTACTAGGTAGTGGCAATATTATCAGCTTTAATTTTTGTAAAAATGAGAACACTTTGATCATTTAATGCACCATAGGAATTACTACTTGCATTATGTTTTATCATTGTTCTCAAGTATTGACTTCCTTCCTATCCTATCTCTATGGACAGAGTATGGCTTTCCACTCCTTGATTCTAGGCTTAGCCAACTACTTTCTTGGACACATGGGACACTTACTATATTTATAAATATCAGAGTACTCAAAGTATAAAATCATGGCCAGATGTTATCTCCCTTCCATATAAAAGTGGACTAAAATATAGGCATATTAAAAATACCAATGATATGAAAGCATTATTCAAAATCATTATTTTAATAGACTAAGGGAAAGAAGAAAAACACTGGATTCTAAATTTAGGGTCCTTATACTCCAGATGCTCCATGAAGATAATAAAAGATATCTGTATGCTATAGTAAATACTTACAGAAGTTTTAAAAACATAGTAAATATCAAATCTAACAATGCATAGGCTAAAAACAAGAAGAAAAATGTGTTTTGGCTGAGATTTTATCAACTCAATGGCAAAAATATTGTATATAAAACCATACGTCACATACAAGTTATAAAATCCCCATATGACAATAAGTGGGTGGCTCTGAAATGTCATACACTTACAAATTGAAAGAACCATCCCCAAGATATGTTTGACAAATAAAGCGATGAAACTGCAAAATGATCTCTGTAATGAATTTCTTACTTTGGTAGCATGTGAAAATCTGGCCTTTCACAATTTTCCCAAATTTCAGTTTTCTGAGGCTTTTACAAGGTTACTATGTCCTTTAAAGAATAGAAATATATTTTAGAGATGTGTTTCCTGTGGTAAATTGACAAAACTGCAGTTTTCATTAGGCTTGGTTCTAGGAAGCTTGCATTTAGGAGAGTATTTATAAAAGAGTATTTACAAGAGTTTGGAACCCTATTTTTCCATAGTGCTACATTACCACTCACTTGACTGGGGACAAAATCAAGCTGAAAAATGCTTCTTTATAAAATAGAAATCAATTTGGCCATTAGGACAGGCTATACTGTGTGACATAATCTTTGAACAGATTCTGATTAGACAAAATGTTGATTTTTGTAACATTTCTCATGGCTGGAGCAGCTCTATTTGTAAACTCCATCTGGCTCTCTCCTCTTGTCAACAGACATGTAAAATTTTAAACTTCAGAAATAGTCCCTATGTTGTAACTTACTACCTCTTTTTTTTTTTTTTCCCCACTTCAGGAACCTACATTGGCTTTTACAGACCAGCAAACCAGTTCCTGTGATGACTCATGCCCAGTTACCTTAGTCACAATATATTCATTATGGACACAGTCTAATGCAATGTGATTGACATAATCCAATATGATATATCACATAATGAGATATTACCCTGATAAATCTGAAGGGATATATTTTATTTTAAGAACCTTTAAGGAGTTCCTTTTGTGGCTCAGCGGTTAACAAACCTGACTGGGATCCATGAAGAAGGGGGTTTGATCCCTGGCCTTGCTCAGTGGGTTAAGGATCTGGCTTTGCCATGAGCTGTGGTGTAGGTCGGAGACACAGATCAGATCCCGCGTTGCTGTGGTATAGGCCAGCAGCTATAGCTCTGATTCTACCCCTAGCCTGGGAACTTCCATATGACACAGGTTCAGCCCTAAAAAGAAAAACAAACAAGAAAACAAACAAAAAAAAACTTTAAAAAACCATAAAAAAACTTTATGACTCAATTTAGAAATGATGTTTTAGGAATAGAGAAAAAATAAAACATTTTTATTTTCCCAATTCAGAAAGATGTGTGAGGTAATATACATGTATGTTTATGTATTTTCTTTCTTTTTACGGCCACACCTGTGGCATGTGAAATTTCCCCGGCTAGGGAGCCAAATCAGAGCTTCAGCTGCCGGTCTATGCCACAGCCACAATGCCAGATCCAAGCTGCATCTGCAATCTACCCCTCAGTTTACAGTCAATGCCGGAACCTTAATCAACTGAGTGAGGCCAGGGATCAAATCCACATCTTCATAGACACTATATTGGGTTCTTAACCTGATGAGCCACAACAGGAACTCCTATGTGTGTTTGTGTATATATATGAATGTGTTGACAGTGGAGTGAGCTTTAGTAATTAGATTTTAACTTTTCAAGTTATCTTTTGTTTTAATAAAAGAAACGTTAAAAACGATTTAAACAAAAATAAAAGTGGTGCCATTATAAAAACCTCTTTGCATAGTATATAATACATGTGATACAAATTTGGTGCTTGAAACAATGGGGTTTTTTTTTTGTGGGCAGGGAATGAAATATAACTATGTATTTACTGCTAATATTTCCAGTATTACTATTACCTCCTATGATTATACCATGCCATATATAACTGATTAAAAAGGACTTGGGACTAATGCCTGGAAATAGGGGGCAGGTATTAGCTCACTCATTAATTAGGGCTCCATTTGCTGTTCCATTATGAACTAATAATCATTAGCTTAATTAACTCCCTGTACCTAGTTGAAACTTGTCACCCTGGGAATATATTGAATAAAGTGGATCTATTGCTCATGAAATCCTAATAAAATACTGTAATATGCAAAACTATTATTTCATGTGTACATGTCTGCTTTCAAAAAAGACTATAAAATTACAAAATATGAAAGAAAAAAGACCACAAAGGACTTACTGTGATTATGTTAGCAAGAGATGATGAAGGCCTGAAATAAGATTATAATAACGAAGTAGTGGGTCTGAGAGAGGTTTTTCATTGATTATATAATAATAAACATGATTCTTATTAATGAATTTGATAATATACACTATATTTTTATGGGCCAAGTTCACTGTGAGAAACATATCTACAATTTATTTTGTTAGTGCAGTGCCTACTGCTTAAAAACAAACATAACAAAAGGAAAATGAAAAGCCACCAGGGAATAAAAACAACAAAATGATTTATCTACAACCACTCAGAAAATGAATAAATAGAATAACCTTTAGACAAAATTATACAATCTGCAATTTTGCTTTAAATTTAATTTCATTTTTATCAGAATTATACATTCACAAAGTTTAAAAAGTCGAATTGTTCTACATGGTTATAATGGGAAAAAAATTGAGCAGTCCTCTTTCCTGTCCCTCCTCCTAACGGATCCCTCTTCATGAGATACAGGTTTTGAGTTCTTAGCTATGATTTCCACCACACTTAAAAAGAAGCTTATACTACTAGTATTCATTTTTTTTCTGTTTTTATATTATATTGTTAATACTCTATTATGGAAGATGAGGATATAGTTTTAACTTTTCTACCTCCAAAAAACATACAAACTCTCCTCCTTCTCTGCTTTCATTATACTTATATCAGTTATTTCTCATTACAGAGTCAGTCATTTTGTACATTGTTAAGACAATGTTTTATTTTCCCTGGAATTAAAAATGACCTCTTTTATGTCCTTGATTATCTCTGAACCTATATATACTCCATAACTACACTTTCTCCAAACAACACAAATCTCTTTCTGATACATTCGGTCATAGCAAATAATCTGATTTCTTCTTCCCGCATTTCTCCTTCCTATTTTCCTTCCTTCCTCTTTTTTTTTCCTCCCTTCCCTCCCTCTCTCTTCATTTTCCTTCCTCTCCTTCCTTCTTCCCCCTCCTCCCACTTCTTGTCTTCTCCTTCTCTTTCTCTTTTTTCCTGGAGCCTTCTGCCCTCTGGTACAATCTGGGCTGCAACATAGCTTTAATGGAGTTTCCTGTGCCATCATCAGGGAAATTCATCTCAAAATTCATTTAGACTCCCATGTCATTGCATCTCATATCTTAGTTAACACTCTCATTTTCTGAGGATCTTCTCAAGTTGTTGAGTTTTTTACCCCCTTTTTTTTCAGTTTTACTGATAAATAATTGACATGCACCACTGCAAAGTTTTAAGGCATACAGCAATAATGGTTTGATCTATCAAACAGCAGTTAATACAGCAGTATTAACTAAAGTCATCAAGTTGCTACATTACATCCTCAGTGCTTATTTATATTAAAGCTGGAAGTTTGTACCTATTGACCACCTGACTCCAATTCGCCCTCCCTTACTCTCTACCTCTGATTACCACAAACATGATTTCTTTTTCTACGAGTTTTTGCTGTTGCTATTGTTGTTTTAGGTCCCACATATAACTGAGATCATACTTTGTCTTCCTCTGACTTATGTTACCTAGCATAATACCTTCAAGGTCCAGCATATTGTCCCAAATGGCAGGATTTCCTAGTTTTTATGTCTTAATAATATTCTATGGTGTGTGTGTGTGTGTATAAAATAACTTCAACAACCATTTATCCGTTAATGGACACTTAGGTTGTTTCCATGTCCTGACTACTGAAATAATGCTGCAATGAACATGGTGGTGCAGATACCTTTTTGAGTTAATGTTTTTGTTTCCATTGGATATACTCCCAGAAGTGGAAATGTTGGATCAAATTGCTTCCTGGAAAAGGTGCAAGAGAAGTTTTTTTTTTTAACTTGTTTTCATGTCTCAATACATTTTTATTCTGTCATTCTCAATTGATAGTATGATTGGATATTGACTTTTATCATGTAAATCATTTTCCCTCAGGATCTTAAAAGCTATGCTCCTTGGTCTTCTAGTTTTCAGCACTGAATTGAGATATCTGATACCCCTCTGATGTGTGATCTTTCAAATGTGACCAGAATGTAGTTCCTTTTCTGAAAGCTTTAAGGATCATTTTTATCTTTGTTATTGAAATGTAACATTTGTCATACTGTGGTTATGTTTTCTTTCATTGTAGTGGGTATTCTATGAGCCACTTCAGATTAGAAACTCATATTCTTTTCTTTTCTTTTCTTTTCTTTTTTGTCTATTTAGGGCCACACCCACAGCATATGGAGGTTCCCAGGCCAGGGGTTGAATTGGAGCTGTAGCTGCTGGCCTATATCACAGCCAGAGCAACACAGGATCCGAGCCATGTCTGTGACCTATACCACAGTTCATGGCAACACCGGATCCTTAACCCACTGAGCAAGGCCAGGGATTGAACCTGCCCCCTTGTGGATGCTAGTCAGATTGATTACCCCTGAGCCATAACAGGAACTCCTAGAAACTCATATTCTTAAGATCTAAGAAGTGTTCTGAAATTATTTCTTTATTTTTCCTTATATTTTCCTTGTTATCATTCTAATCTTTCCTTCTTTTCCAAACTATGAAGAATTACTTCAACCTTATTCTTCTCTCTCTCTACATATATATGACTAAATACATATTAAATATATATGACTAAATATATATTAAATGTATGTATTTAATATAATATATAATATAGAAGTTAGTTTTTTAATCTGAGAAGCAAAAATGAGATTACATCCATATATATATTCTCCTGCCTTTCCAAGGATAATGTTTTTTAATTTTTAAATTTTACTCATTAGGTTTTTTCTGCAATGAATTATCAGCTGTACTTTCATAGTTAAAAGGAGATCCTAAAACTCGATTAGAGGTCTCTGTAAATTGTTGGGACTTAATGATTACAGTGCTTAACTGTACATTAATCCCACTGAGATGGTAACATAGAAAGATCTCCAACAGCCAGTTCCTCAGACTTTCTTCACTGAAATTTAGTCTGTATTATTATTTTGCATTTTAATGTAGATGACTATGAGCCAGCCTGCAAATTTCTGAAAAATATTTAAAATAATATGGAATCTAAAAAAGAAATTTTGTACATGAATGACTAATTAAATGTTATTTTAAAAATTATTTACATATGTGTGTTTCTGTGTATACGGAGTCATTAGTCCAACTGAGACATAGAACTAGAAAAGACCTTAGAAAGCGCACACCTTCTAACTTGACAGAATTAAAGCAAAACTAGAGAGATGCAATGACTTTGCCAAATCACATCCAGATCATTGGGATCCTAGTTCACTGCTTAGTTGTGCATTATTAATTAAAGTAACTGATTAAATGTCCTATATAACACCACGACATACAAAATAAATAAGAGGGCATTAAATAGTAGTAAGGCTATTTTGCATTATGTAGTCAAAATCTCAAACTAAAATTTTACCTTCCATTGTAGTGTACCTGTTCAGCAGCATTTGATCAGAAACAGACAAGCATACTCATTTGAAAGGAAAATTTGTGAATTTCCTTCATCCCTGAGAAATTTCTTTTGGATCAAATAACCTTGGTGTAGGACATATAAGAATGAGGCTAGAATCAAATATAAAACAACAAAGCTTACCATTTACACATTAGTAAGATTGTTTTAACTGGGATGTGCAGGGATTCATAAAATTGTATTTTTTTGTTTTATTTTTGTTTGCTGTTTTCTTGTTACAACCACCATGCCCCTGTCAAATGCTGGTTTCTAAAAAAAAAAAAAAAAAAGATACCAATCTGGGTAAGTTGGGGGAAATCCAGAAGTCTTAGATCTGGGTGCCCATACATCCATATAGCCCTCATATCTAGATGGATAAAATCTTAAAATAATATTATTTAAGGATTTTTTCCACCAACATGTATTGATATTTTCCTTTTATGTACATCTAGGCCATTAGATTTGCTTGTCTTTACTACATTGATGTTTCTGCTTTTTCTAAATATAAAGCCTGACTTGGGCTGTGATCCTGATCCAGCAGATCATGAAAAGGGTCATGGCCTGTATGACATAGCACATCATGTTTTACATACAGAATGCATAACTAAAATCTTTAACACACTGTCTAGAATATACATTCTTTTAATGCTGAACTTTAACTCTTTTTTTTAACACTTTAACTCTTTTTTTCTGTATTTTTATCTGTTTCTTCCTCCAGACTATTATTTCTTCAACAAGGGTACCTGTGGTGCAGATATCACATGGTACAGAGTCTGGCACATTGCAGGCACAGTACTCAATAAGAGCTTATAACATTACTGTGCTCTTCTTAATCAAGGTCTTACTGTATGAAGTTATATATCTGGGATAGTTTGAGACCTACAGTCTATGTAAAAGTATACAATAATAAATGAATTTTATATGAGAATTCTCAAAACTCTATTATTTATATGAGAGAAGCTACATATAAAACATACTTTTTGTAAATATATTACAGTGCTGAAAGACTTTATAATTAATAGGTTTTGATCTTCTTTAAATCAGAATACACCTTCCACTTTTTGGATAACTCCCTAGTACCTAAAACAGTGTCATGTTCTTAGGGGCAGCTTAATAAATGTCTGATTGATTATAACTGTCTCTGCCCTTTTAAAAAGAAGAGCTAAAATCACTTCTCAAGTTAGTTTTCTTCTCTGTGTATTAACATGTTCTTATAAGAAACCTAATGTTTTACATACTTAGATTTGAAAAATAAAATATAATGCATACAGGGAGGAAAAGTTGGGATATTAAATTTTGTGAATCTAGTTACTAAAGCTTTTGGGTAGAATAAAATCAAGGCAGCTATTTCTGATCATATTCAGTCCCTGCTTCTCCTATTCTTAACACTGTCTTGTCCATGAATTTATCAGGGACTTAATGAAAACCTCCTCAGTTGCCACTAGTTTCAGACATGCTTGTTTGTCTGATTTTACTGAATTTTCAATTTTGAATGACATGCTTACAAGAGATAGGAACAAAAAATTTGCTTCTTTTCTCTTGATTGTGTGCCAGAATTGTCGTACACAAAAGATAATAATCTTTTACCCTGACCCTTTATGACTAGAAGTTCAGTAGAAGAAATTTTGTGCTTCTTGAATATACATTAGAATAAGGAGAAAAATGTTCAGGTACGAGGAGCATTGGGCCCAGGACTGGCTAGAACTATTTTGTTTCATGCATGCCTTATAGCAGTTTAGCTTTGGGGTTTCACATAAAAACAGAGTAATAAAAGTCAATGGGCAAATTCAATTAAAATGTGTATATATTTAACATACACATATTATGATATTTTAGAATATACTGACAAGAATATAAAATGGTTATTTCATTCAAGTGATTCCAAATATAGAAGAGGAAACATAAATACAAGCAACAAATATAGAGTTGATAAGTAATTACTAGAAAGCAGAATTTTTTTGGCCACACCCACAGCATGTGGAAGTTCCTGGGCCAGGGCTCAAACCTGTGAAACAGCAGTGACCAAAGCCACTGCAATAACAATACTGGATACTTAATCCACTGCACCACAAGAGAACTCTTGGAAAGCAGAATTTGAACAGCAATATAATAGAAATCCAGACAAAGTGTAGTAAGAGGCAAGAGAATAAAGCAATTAACTCCAAGGAGGAAGTCTTAGAGGATATATCTTTGGGATTGGTTTTTGAACAATGGGTATGACCTTGGCAATCAGAGACAGGGCAGAGAAGGATATTCAGGGAGAGGGTACAGCATGAGAAAAAGTAAAGGGCCAAACAAGTACTATCTAAAGGGCCTTGAGCAGAGGAGAGGATTATCAGAATAGAGACTGAAGAGGTAGGTTGAAGGAGATGATGGGATTTTGCAAGCCATGGTGATGAATTAAGATATTATTCAAAGGAAACAGACAGGTTCAGAGAAAGTGAATGGCATAATCAATTTTGAAATGTAAAAAGCTTACTGTGATAGGAGTATAATGGTTTAGAATAAGCAGAAACTGGAGGCAAAGGGGATCCTGCAATAGACTCCAGGCATGAAAGAAGGGCATGGATTAGGGCGAAGGGGATGAATAGGAAAAGAATGAGTGAAAAGTATTGTTCAGTTGAAATCAATAGAGAGAAGATGTAGTAAGAGATCAATATCAACACATCTACCCTGGGGAATGTCAAGACAGAGAGGACAGAGGGAACTGGACCAGATGCCAAACCTTTGTGGGTAAACTGAATACAATGGAATTGAATAGATTACAAGAAGGCTCTGGTGGAAGTAACTGATCATTAAATGTCAGTCCATATGATTCTAAGTAAGGACTGATGAATTAGTGGTACTCCCTACAGAAATTTAGAAGATGGCAAATTAACACATTACTTGGACTCATATCTTTAGTTTTGGGGACAATTTTGTTTGAAAATGTATTTTAAAAGGTCAATGAGTTAATGGAAATGCACATGAGAAATTTTTTCCTATCATCTTAAACATTCAGAGCTTGCTTAAACAAGTGATGTTCAAAACATCCTAGGCTATGTATATGCAAAAATTTAGTAGTGGCAATGGTTGGCAAATTGTGCCAGGAAGTCAGAGGTTTGGCAATGAGTTATCCACATATGCAAGAATTTTTTTGCTTTTCAAGTGTGAGTCATTTCATGTATAAAATCAGGAAAAGAATCTCTTCTGAAGCCAACAGCTACATTTTTGCTACCTACCAAGAAATGGAAATTTTTAGTGATAATGCACATATCTCCAGGCATGGCTACTGTTTGAGCAAACTGCTGAGGGATATGTGGAGAGCTGCCAGGCAGAATTAAGGATTGGGGCCCTTTGGATAGAGGTTACAGCATGTGCAAATGCAGTAGGTATTTATAATTACATTACAATCATGCTATTAGCTGCTGGGGCACTTCTGTGGCCTATTCCCCAGTTATTAAAATTCTGCAATTAGAATTCACTCTTAAAGATGATGGTGTCAAGACAAGAGCAAATGTAACAGTATTACCCACAACTGCAGAGAATTGTAGTTCTAACAGGAGTGAAAACATGTTTTCTCAAGAAAATACTACAGGTATGATTAGAAAGCATAAAGAAAAGGGCAAAGTACATGATTCAATATTTACCCTGCCTCAGTCATTGCCTGTGGCAACTGGCATTGGAAAGGGTGACATTTCTCTTGTGGACACTTCTAGTAAGCAGTGACTCTCTAATTCTATGTTTCTAATGCATACCTCCTCAATCATAGGAACTAGAAGAAAAAAAGCCTGCATTATTAGGTAATTAATACTTGCTGTTAAAAAAAAGGAAAAAAAAACTGTGCCAAAATTTCAGTGACTCAGGCAAAAGCTGATATTCCTGGATGAATATTTCTTTTGATTAGCTGTCCCCCAAGCAGTGACTCAAAGATCTAGGCTCCTATTTAGTGGTTCTGCCATGCCAGTTGGCCTACTCAGAATACTGTGAGCCAGAGTGTACATTCAGCCAGCTTATGAAGCAAGGAGGGGTATGTGTGTGAGTGTGTGCGTGTGTGTGTGTGTGTGTGTGTGTCTTGGGGGGCTGGGGAGGAAGGGAGAGAGAGACAATATAAGATCATGTGGGCTTTTAGCAGTACAGTTTGCAACTGACATCCATCACTGTCCACATTCCATTGTCCAGAGCTAGCCATATACCACTACCTAACATACAAGAGAGCTGGGAAACACAGCTCTTGTATGTCTTCTTGTATGTACAGGAATGATAAGGAACTTGTGTAGAGGCTTGATCCTCAGCACATCACAACAGGACATGGTTTACATAAAATTTAATTATGTCACTGGGGAAAGCACAAAGTATTCCTGATTAAAGAAGATTCTAATATAAGAACTGCTTGGGTTGTTTTGTGGATTTAGGATTGAAATATTTTTGCATAAAAAAGAAAAGGCCATCATGGAATTCCTCTGTTGGATACTTCAGCCTGTGTGGTGGTGGCATGGTCAAATGAGGGCACTAGGCTGGGAGTTTAGATGTTTAGTATTGTCTTGACTTTTTTTATATGGTCGAGAGCTATTCCAGTCTATTCCATCTGTAAAATGAAACTAATTCTAGCCTTTGTATTTTCCAAATTATACAAGATCTCTTTAATAGACCTAAAAGTAAAAGTAGCACAATGCACATAATATATTAATCTCATCTGCCAAGTGAGAATAGTTCCTATGCCTTCCGTATTTTCAGTCAACTCTGATTTCTCTCTGGTTTCTCTCTTATCTTGTAAGAATAGTTGTTGAAGTGAATATGACTGGCTGACAGAGAGGCTTTATGATAATTTCCATCTGTTTTTTTTTTCTTTTGGTTACCCTGGGGTGGACAAATGAATACAGAAGAAAGATATATATCTCACAGGCCATGTCTACTGAGAGATGCTGAATATAATAATAAAATAAGAGGCAGAAATAAACTTTGTTTTAACAATCCCTAGTTGAATTTTTAGTTCTTTTAAGATAAAAATAAACCTTTTAATATGAAACAAAAGCAATTGGATCCAAAAGTATTATAAAAATAGATTCTTTAACCTCATTCCCCTCCTTCTTCTACTTTTATTTATAGTACTACTTTTATGCACATATCTTCATGAAGCAGATAGGAAAATTTCATATTATCTTATTCCAAATGCAAAAATAGGTAAAGAGTTACTAAATAAGAGAAATTAAGGTAATGCTGGAAGTGTCTGAATAGGTATTAGTAAATGAAGTCAAATTAATAATTGGCCTGCCGATATAGGGCCATTGACTGTTTTTTTCCAAATATTTCAAATGCATTTTATGTTGTGAACTTTTCACTTGATTTTAAGATTTTTCAAATAGAAGAGCTTTCTATAAGGTAAACATAAGTTTTAAAACCACAGATAGAAAGTAGGCAAAACATTCTCTGACATCAACCATACAAATATTTTTTTTAAGGTCAGTCTCCCAAAGCAATAGAAATAAAAACAAAAACAAACCAATGGGACCTAATCAAACCTAAACACTTTTTGCACAGCAAAAGCAACCATTAAAAAAAAAAGACAACCTACGAAATGGGAGAAAATAGTTTCAAATGATGTGACCGACAAAGGTTTGATCTCCAAAATATACAAACAACTCATACAACCAACCCAACAGCAATAAATAAATAAATAAATAAATAAATAAATTGAAAAATGTGCAGAAGACCTGAATAGACATCGCTCCAAAGAAGATATACAGATGGCCAATAGGCACATGAAAAAATGCTCAACATCACTAATTATCAGAGAAATGCAAATCAAAACTACTATGTGGTACCACCTCACACCAGTCAAAATGGCCATCATTAGTAATTCTACAAATAACAAACGCTGGAAAGAGTGTGGAGAAAAGGGTACCCTCTTTCACTCTTGGTGGAAATGTAAATTGATACAAACAATATGGAAAACAGTATGGACATACCTCACTACCACATGATCCAACCATCCCACTCCTGCGCATATATCTGGACAAAATTTTTACTCAAAAACATACATGTAGCCCTATATTCAGTGCAGCACTATTCACAATAACAAAGACATGGAAACAACCTAAATGTCCCACGACTGTTGAATAGGTTAAAAACATGTGGTACACAAATAACAAATGCTGGAGGAGGTGTAGAGAAAAGGGAACCCTCTTGCACTGTTTGGTGGGAATGGAAGCTGATATAACCACTATGGAGAACACTATGGAGATACCTTAGAAATCTATACATAGAACTACCATATGGCCCAGCAACCCCACTCTTGGGCATATATCCAGACAGAAATTTCCTTTAAAAAGACACATGCACCTGCATGTTCACTGTAGCACTATTCATAATAGCCAAGACATGGAAACAACCCAAATGTCCATCGATGGATGATTGGATTTGCAGCAACATGGCTGGAACTAGAGACTCTCATCCTGAGTGAAGTAAGTCAAAAAGAGAAAGACAAATACCATATGACATCACTTCTATCTGGAATCTAATATATGGCACAAATGAACCTTTCCACAGAAAAGAAAATCATGGACTTGAAGAAGAGCCTTGTGGTTGCCAACAGGGAGGGGGAGGAAGTGGGATGGTCCAGGAGCCTGGGGTTAATAGATGCAGACTATTGCATTTGGAATGGATAGGCAATGAGATCCTGCTGTATAACACTAGGAACTATGTCTAATCACTTGTGATGAATCTATACAGGTATGTGTAACCGGGTCACCATGCTGTACAGTAGAAAACTGACATAACACTGCAAACAAGCTATAATGGAAAAAATAAAAATTATAAAAAAAGAAATTATTATAGGGCTCTCTGGGATTTTACAACAGGCTTACAAAACTCCTTGGGTTTCCTATTTCCTGGCTGTTCACAGCAAGGTCAGGTCACCTGAATAGTGACAGGTGACACTGAGTTGCAGGAAGGTCCTTGGTATTTCTCCTCTGCCCTTGCCCATCAATCATTGAGAATGATGAATAAACAAATCTGCTATTTTGTTTTACTCCTAACTTGGAGACAGCAATTGAACTGGTTCCCCCATTTCTCCCAGGCATCAGAATAGAAGCCATAAAGAAAGGCCTCCAGAAACCTTTAGGAGGAATCAGATGGGTTTCAGAGTCAAACAGACCTAGGTTTGGGTTCTGTCCTTAAGATGTAGGTGAATTTATGTACATGTAAAACTGGGTAACTTTGCTGTACAGCAGAAATTTGCAGAACATTGTAAACCAACTATAATAAACAAAACAAAAAGATGTACATATACATGATGGAATACTAATAAGCCTTAAAAAATAAAACAATGCCATTTGCAGCAGCAACATGGATGGAACTAGAGACTCTCATAATAAGTGAAGTAAGTCAGAAAGAGAAAGACCAATACCATATGATATCCCTTATACCTGGAATCTAATATACAGCACAAATTAACCTTTCCACAGCAAAGAAAATCATGATGTTTATTCATCATTCTCAATGATTGATGGGCAAGGGCAGAGAAGAAATACCAAGGACCTTCCTGCAATGAAGGTAGATAAGCAATGAGATCCTGCTGCATAGCACAGGGACCTATAGCTAATCACTTGTATGGAACATGATAGAGGATAATGTGAGAAAAATAATGTATGTATATGAGTGTGTGTGTGCGTGTATGTATGTATGTATAACTGTTTCACTTTGTTGTAGAGCAGAAATTGACAGAACATTGTAATAAACTACAATAAAAAATTTTAAAAACACAGAGAAGCCAGGCCATTGAATAATATTGGCCTTTTCAGGAATATCAGCACAAGATAAACACAGTAAGCTTAATAAAATTGTCAGTATTGCCATCAATTCAATTAAATTTGAAAATGTAATTATTAAGCATCACCTACTAGTTAATGATTACTCAAACATTATCACTAATCAATATTAAATATGTTAATTATTGTTACTTCATTAGTTTGAGTGGGTGGTATATTTTTGTGAAGATGAAGATAGAGCCTCTTAATACTACCTAGTAATTCAGTCTCATTCAATATTTATTTATTGAACACCTGCTGAATGTGTAATACTATCCAGTGATGATAGAGAAATACACAAGACAGGAGTTCCCATCATGGCTCAGCAGAAACGAATCTGACTAGTAACCATGAGGACACAGGTTCCATACCTGACCTTGCTCAGTGGGTTAAGGATCCAGCATTGCTGTGAGCTGTGGTGTAGGTCACATACATGGCTTGGATCTGGCACTGCTGTGGCTGTGGTGTAGGCCAGAGGATATAGCTCCAATTTGACCCCTAGCCTGGGAACTTCCATATTCCATGAGTACGGACCTAAAAAAAACAAACAAAAAAGAAATACACAAGACATACATAAGAAATATATAAAAAGCAAAATATTGTCCCTATCTCTAAGTTAACTTTATTAAAGAGATAAAAGTTACCTTAGAGAAGAATGTTTAAATCAAACAGTAGGTAAATACATTCTTCCAAAATCAATGGTAGATTATTTCAAAGGAGAGAGAGAATTAAACCTTAATGACATGGTGAGGCTTCAAGAATGTTGACAGATTGTTGGGACTTTTCTCTGGGACAACATCCTAGGCAGGGGGAGAATGGAATGAAAAAAGGCAGAGAATTTATAATGTGGGGTAAAAAATAAAATGAGTATGTTGCCTAGAACTATGAATTCTTACATGTTAGACCAATAGGTAGACAGAGCAAATGAGCTAGAATATAGTTTCTATAATCTGAAAGTTTGTGTCTCCCTTTACCCCCACACATTTGTATGTTGAAACCGTAATGCCTGATGTGATGATATTAGTAGAATGGACTTTGCGGAGGTGTTTAAGTCTTAAGAATTGAACACTTATGAATGGGATTAGTGTCTTACTAAAGAGGTTCCAAAGAGATCACTATTCCCTTCCACTTTGTGAGGACATAGAGAAAAGTCACTGGCTATGAACCAGAGAGAAGGCCCTCACCAGAGAATTATTGAGACCATAGTAGAAACTTGGTCTTGGACTTCCAGCCTCCAGAACTGTGAGAAATAAATTTCTCTTGTTTATAAGCTAATCAGTCTGTGGTATTTTGTTATAGTAGATCAAATGGACTAAGACAACAGTCAACTTTGAAAGCCAAGCTGAGGTTTGGGACCTAATTTTACAGGAAACTATAATATTTTTATACAAGGAAATTCTGTCAGGAAAGTCAACTGCCTCGTAGATTGAGTATTTTTATTTGCGCCCCTTTGCTTATTAGCTGACTGATTTTGGCCAAATTAATTATTCTCACTATGCCTCAGTATCCTTATTTGCATAGTGAAGATGATAATAATACCTATCTCATAGGCTTGCTATGTAGATTATAATTCCAAATCATTGAGAGAATTATTAGAGTTTTAAAATACTTGGCATATAGTATGTGTTTCAAAAAGGTTAGATATTATCTTTATTATTGTATTCCCTTTTGCCAAGAGTGCATGTGGCCATTAGTGTTTACAAAGTGGTTTCAGTCATATGGTTAAAAATTCACTTTTTTTCAGATTAAAGTTAATGAATTGAGAAAAGAGACTTTAAGTCTTACACCGAAGATGATAATACACATTACAAATAAGTCAACCTGAAAATATACAGCAGATGTTTCGCTAAACTAAGATAAACCCAGAGAATATAATCAATTCCCATTTTAACTCAGCTGATTCTTACACATTTGTGTATATTCAGTTAGATTCAACAAGTTTTTTTAATGGATTTCTGCTGCGATCCAAAAGTATTTATGAAGCAATGAGGTATTCAAAACAAATATAAAGTGTGGACCCAGTTCTCAAGCTGCTGCATGTACAAACACTATCACAGGTCAAAATATATTTTCTCCTATTAAAAACCCTAGAATCAAAGTTTAAAGAAATGCATTGATCTTACAATATATCTTTTATTATTTTCTCCAAATCAGTGATATAAAATGGATCAATTGTGATTTTTTCCATATAAGAATATGCAAATTCAGCAAAATAATTCTATCATTTCCTTTGTTTAGAATCAAAGTCTAAGGATATTAAAGTCCTAAAAAGCTCCTAAAGTAAACTTATTACATTGATTGTTACATTGATTTTGAGCAAAGTATTAAGGGCTATTTCCTCAGTCCATAAGAAAATGATATTAGTACAATAAATTATTGTTTAGTTTTTATGGAATATAATGTTACTTTTGTAGAAGTGAGAAATGAAAACCCTTGAAAGTTACAATAATTACATTAAGGGTCATTTTCCTTAGGAATCCTGTGTGAGAAATCACAATAACCATGAGACTGTCCTAGAGGATCCCCAATTCAGGTATAGTGAACAAATTTTTACATCAAACAAAAATTGCTTTCCATAGCTACAGATGATGCTATAAATCCTACTAGCTGCATCTAAAAAAGGTATGAACTCAATCGTTTTACTCTCATAATGATGAGACTCAATAACCATGCTTTTTTTTCTTTCTGGGTCAAAGTGTCATACTTTAAGTATTAATGAAATTAAAATTTACATACACACAGAGAGAACATAAGCACATACACACAAATCTTTTGAGTTTATTGGGTTTTTCAGAAGTTTGAATCCAATGACTTTTATTTAATTTACCACTATGTGCAGGTCATTCATTCTCCTTTTCAGAAATGAGGTCATCGGCCTTACTCGTGATCTTTTCAGTCTTCATGTTAAGAAAAAATAAAGGTCAATGTTTAAGGAAGCCTTTGAAATTTCAGTGATACCATTATAGAACCTTGATTTCTGTTAATAAACATATATTAAGATTGTTCCCTAATTTGGAATTCTTTTCATTATAATTGATTTACAATGTTCTGTCAATTTTTGCTATACAGCAAAGTGATCCAGTTTTATATCTATATCTTCACATACATATACACATTCTTTTTCTCACATTATCCTCCATTATGTTCCATCGTAAGTGATTAGATAATAGTTCCCTGTGCTATACAGCAGGATCCCATGGCCCATCCACTCCAAATGCAACAATTTGCATCTACTAGCCCCAGACCCCCAATCCATTCCACTCCTTCTCCTCCCCCATGGAAAGCACAAGTCTTTCCTCCATGTCCATGATATTTTCTGTTTTGTGTCATATTTTAGACTCCACATATAAGTGATATGATATGGTGTCTTTCTTTCTGACTTACTTCATTCAGTATGAGAGTCTCTAGTTCCACTCATGTTGCTGCAAATGGCATTATTTTGGCATATTTTATGGATAGGTAGTATTCCATTTTATATATGTACCACATCTTCCTAATCTATTCATCTGTCAATGGGCAATTAGTTGTTTCCACTTCTTGGCTATTGTGAACAGTGTTGGGATGCACATATGGGTGGAGGTATATATTTCAAATTTAGATTTGTCTTCTAAATAGCACATTTAATTTGCTTTAGATATAAAGAATACTCTTCTATCCCTCTTGTCACATTAAAGTATTGTTTATTAGTTACTAGATACCTGAAAAAATGTTTAAGATTTTAATTCATACTGCTGTATTCCCCAGAGATTGTTTCAAATATTGATATTCACCACAAAAATCATTTTCTATTTTCTCTCTAATATATTATGGGTTATTACAACCAAAGATATTTCTCAAATGAAATATTTGTGCTATAGTACTGTCAAATTACCATATAAAAAATTAGTCAACTTTTTAAAGAATGTATATAACTTTTTGGCATAAAATGGGAAACATTTTGACAAATTACCAAATTTAAGTGCTATAATAGAAGTAGACTGATTTATAAGTCAGGTATATGAATTCCAGGGTACTATTCCTGATAGAAAGTTGCCATGTGATTCTGAATATGCTATTAAACCTATCTGTGTTTTGATTTCTTCATGTGAATACTAAAGTATATTATAATATCATCCCAACTTTTTCCACAGAATTTTTATGAGTTCAAATAAGGCAATTATTATGAAAACACTTTGGAACTTATGAAGCAATATAGATATTCAAGATATACTTATTCAATTGGCTATTATAATTCTTTCAACATACACCTTGGTCATTTCTGTTTAAACTGTTTGAGGGCAGAAATCACATATTATAAATTCTTAACAATTCTCAACAACACCTAGTGCAAGCACTATAACTGTTGCTTAAGACAATTCAGAACCTGGATTTGGATGGGAATTGTTTATTCATTTCTTTCCAAAACAAAATTTCTAGGAGAAACTAGAGTGAGAAAATACAAGAATTCTATTCACCAGAAAGTGCTGAAAGCAGAGGAAACATAAGGGAGATGGGAAGTGAATACTAGGTTGGAAAAGATGCCTACTGGAATCTTTGCAATTTATATTTTTTCCAGATATACACTTTCTCAGGTGTACTCACCACCTCATTAAAAGCGCCATCCCTAGGAAATTACTGTACAAAGTATCTTGAAATGATAGTTACTACTACATATCTGCATTTAGTGATAAGAGAAACAATTGTTAGGTTAAATGAAGACAGTGAGGATATGTAACCATTTAACTTGGAAGCTGTCAGTTCATTTCAACTTAGCTCCCCTCAATGACATTCATAAATCACTCACTTGGGGCACATAATGAGCCAGCTATTGAGAAACCAAACATGACTTAAAAGGGTCCCTATCCTTCAGCAACGTGGGAGAAGTGATGAATTTACACCTTGAGTGTGAATACACTTCAAGAAACCATAATTCCTGAATGAATTGATTCAAGAGGACAAATAACTTTACATTAAAGACCAGAGTTTAGGAGCACAATACAACAAATAGAGTTTATAAATATTTCTCATATTATTAAATAATTACCCTGTGGTAACTTAATACCAATAAAGAGAAAAGGAAATATCTCTATACCTTAGGTACGATGCCTTACAGATGACTAAATATGATGAGAGAGAATGAGTAAACCTGGGGAGAAATTCTAGATAGAGATCACATCACCAAATCTTAGAGAAATAAAATGATTAGGACATGTAAAACAACAAAATAAGTTCATTTATTATACTTATTAAACCATGGCCATGATGACAGTACAGAAGAGAAGAGCTAATATCAATAGTGCCAGTCTTAAGTATTTTTAAAATTAAAGACTCTAGAAGGTTTTGTGAATTTAAATGTTTTACAGCAAGAATCATAAGTTGTAAGAAAATAGGCGTAAAGCACATACCCATAGGGAAAGCCAAATGAAATATGAAAGAGAATAACATAGTAATAGAACAGATATAAAGGGGTGATGCAGAGAACTAAGCCTTCTGTCTGTAAAACTTTAAGAATCATCTGCTAAAATTTCCCCATAGCCTTTGCTCTGTGAGTATCCTTTGAAAACTCTGATTGGCTTCACTGAGAAAATTTGATTCCTTAGATAATTCTACAACATAACGATGTTGCCTGTCCAAGCAGCTAAACCAAGATAGCATACCACAGCTTGGACTTATGCAAATGTTAATATCTTGGGAAGGAAAAACTGTATCACTTGGCATGGGAATGGAGCAGGCAACAAAGACAATCTATATTTTATCAAGAACAAGATGAAGGAGAAGATGAAGCAATCCAGGGTTTCCAGCAAGCTTGATTCTGTTTCAGCTAACTAGAGGGACCTGATTTGGGGAACATACATTATAAGGAATTGTGTGCATGCATGTGTGTGTGTTTGTGTGTAAAATTGTGAAAAATAAAAAATATCAGGTATAGATGAGTTTGTAAAAGAGTAAATATCAGGTATAGATGCACCTGCCACAGGTCCTTGAACATGGCCAACATCTGAAGCAATTATGCATCAATAATAACACAAACTAACAGAGCACATTAGAGAAAGACTCACCTCATTAAAATAATAATTTTAGATAAGTAAAACTTGCCTTTTTCTGGGCCAAAATTTGATCATTATTATTCATATTGAGAAAGATATGTCTAAAGTATTACCGAACCCCTACACTACATCAAGTCCTGGTTCTGGGAGCTGTAAGTAGAGCAGAGAACAGAATAAATGATTCCTTATATTTACAAAACTTACGTTTTAGTAAATAGATGATTGAGAGGGAGTGAGTAGACTATAAGCAATATGTAAGTAAATAAACATATAAGACAATATATTATGTGACAAGTGCTATGGAGAAATCAAAACAATATAATGTAAGACAGTAACTAAATAGTAGAGAAGGGATATTTATGCTAGAATAAATGCTCAAAGGCCATTCAGAGGAGGTGATAATTGAATGGGACTGGAAAGGAAGAGACTAGGAGAAATCATGAGCTGAAGATGTCAATAAGGACCAGATCATGCAGGGCCATGCAGGTTGGGTTAAGCAATAAAAATTGTCAACTCATCTTTGACAAAAGTACAAGGAAATACAACAGAGCAAAGACAGTCTTTTCAACAAGTGGTGCTGAAACAACTAGATGACCACATGCAAAAAATGAAGGCAGACAAAAACTTTACAACTTTCACAAAAAATAACTCAAAATGGATCACAAACATAAATGTAAAACACAAAACTATAAAACTCTTAGAAGATAACATTGGAAAAAAAATATAGAGGGCCTTGGTTTTGGTGATGACTTTGCAGAAACAATACCAAAGGCCCTATCCATGAAAGAAATAACTGATAAGCTGGACTTCATTAAAATATAAAATGTCTACTCTGCAAATGGCAATGTCGAGAAAATCAGAAAAGCCTCAGACTGGGAGCCAATACAATTAAACAGTGAACAACACAGGTTTGAACTGCATGGTCCCACATATACGCAGATCTATTACAATAGTAAATATTATAGTACTACAGGATTCACAGTTAGTTAAATTCACAGAGTGCCAACTCCACATTATTTGTAGATTTTCAACTGTGTGGAGGTTTGGTACCCCTAACCTTTGCAATGTTCAAGGGTCACCTGTATTTGCAAAAGACACATCTGATAAAGGACTATTATCCAAAATATACAAAAACCCTTAAAACTCAATAATAATAATAAAAAATCCAAACAACCCAATTGAAAAATGGGACAAAGACTTTGATAGATACCTCCTCAAAGAAGGTATAAAGATGGAAAATAAGCATATGAGGAGATGTTCTACAACATATGCCTTCAGAAGAATAAAATTAAAACAATATGACACCATTACACATGTATTAGGATGAACAAAATCTGGAACACTGACATCAAATGCTGTTGAGGATGTGTAGCAAAAAAAAAAAATTTGCGGACACAAGATGGTGGAAGAGTAGGGGGACATGCTCGCCCTCTCCCACAAACACACACAAAAAACCCACATCTACTGGATAAAAGACTCACACAGAACAGCAACCAATCGCTGGCAGAACCTAAACTCCAATAACAGCAAGAAGTTCATGACATTACTAGGTAAAACAAGAGAAAAGAGGAGAGTGACAGAAGGTGAATCCGAGCTGGACAGGCGCTCCCAAAAGGGAACTGTGGAGGAGAAAGGCATCGCACACCCTGGAAAGTCACCTACTCAACGGAAAGATCAAACGAACTGGAGGAATCTCCAGATGCAGAGAAGAGTGTAGCAGTAAGTTGGAAATGGAAATCTGAAAAGCAGATCGAGAACCCAACAGATCATCTGAACTATGGGCACAGTCAACAAAAATTGAGATGCCTGGGTGGGGGCTGGGCACTGAGTCCTTGGCTCCAGAGGTTAGTCCCCGGGAAAGGGCTGGGGGGACAGGGTGGAGCAGAGACTGCTTGGGAGGTCTAGAAACCAGTCTGTCAAGTTTGACGGGGCAGAGACTGCCTGGGAGACTAGAAAGCAAAGTGTCGCAGGGGGGAGGGAGAAATACACTAAAGGTGGGGAAGTGGAAAGCCACATCAGAGGGAACCCGGGAAAAGAGCCTGGTCTGTGCCCGTGATGGGCAGGGGAGAGAAGGGGTGGGTCCCCATAGAATACCCCCCACGCCACAGCAAGCTTACAGGCCCGCTAGCTAGCTGAAAGCTGTGCTTCCAAGTGCATCCCCACCCCCACCCCCGCCACCCCCTATCCACTCGACGGACCTGGGGCTGCCTGCCATCTGGGAGGGCTGCTGTCAACAATTGCTGGAAGCCTACCACCACAGGGGCTGTCCCTGCACAGGCCTGCTTGCCCTTTGGAGGGGCTACACCCCCACAGAGCAGCACCAAACACCACCAGCCCCCAAGAAAAGGCCTTCAGCCCAGAAAAGCTACAACAAGCCTGGCCGGGCTGTGAAAAGATCTGCCTAATTCTTGGACAGTCTTTCTGAGTCAGGCTGCCCTGGGGAGGAGCCTCTTGGGTTGGCAGTGGCCAGGCTACACGCCCAAGCCCCCAGGGGGTGCCGAGCTCTAGCGGATCAGCTGCATAGGACTGCCAGCTCCAGGCAGGACCCCCTGCAGCCCAGAAAAGCTGAAACAAGCCTGGCCCGGCCATGAAAATATCTGCCCAATTCTTGAGAGTCCTTCTGAGTCAGGCTGCCCTGGGGAAGAGACTCTTGGGTTTGCAGCAGCCCAGCAAGCTGCTCCAGCTTTTGGGGGGAGTCGCAATCTCTCTGAACAGCTTCACAGGACTGCCAGCTATCTGCAGGACGACCTGCAGGCCAGAAAAGCTACAACAAGCGTGGCAAGACTGTGAAAAGATCCGCCTACATTTGCAGGCCGTCCTTCTGAGTTGGGCTGCACTAGGGAAGAGCCTCATAGGTTCTCAGTGACCCAGATAGCTGCTCCAGCCCCCAGGGGGGTGGTGTACTCCTGAGGAAAAGCTGCCCAACACTGCCAATCCCCTGCAAGAACCCCAAAGCCTAAAAACACCAGAGCAAATCTGCCTGACCGAGTGAAATCTGCCACCAATGTGGTGTGGACCTCCCAGTCCTGTCTGCCCTCAGGAAGTCCTCCTTTGCTTCAAAGAGACCCTGTTAGCCCCATCAACACTCCAGAAAAGCCACACTGCCTCAAAAAAGATTGACCAACAACACCAGCCCTCAGGAAACATTCCACGGCAGTGACAAGGCAAACACTGCCCGGTCATGGAGAGTACAACTCCCTCAGGAGAAAGAAAACAACAAGCAAGATGAGGAAGCTGAGAAACCACCCCCAGTCAAACCAACAGGAGAACTCACCTAAAACAGTCAACAATGAAACAGATCTCGGCAGTCTGACAGACCTGGAGTTCAAAAGAGAAATAGTGAAAATACTGAAGGAATTCAGAGAAGATATGAAGAGTAATGCAGATACCCTCAGAAAGGAATTAGAAAATATAACGAGGAGCCAAGAAAAACTAGAACATTCATTTGCAGAGATGCAAACGGAACTAAGGGCAGTAAAAACCAGAATGAATAATGCAGAAGAACGAATCAGTGATATGGAAGATAGAATAATGGAAATCACTCAATCCGGTCAACAGACAGAAAACCGAATCAAAAAGCAGGAAAGCAATATAAGAGACCTATGGGATAATATAAAGCAGGCCAATCTACGCAGAATAGGAATTCCAGAAGGAGTAGAAAAAGATAAGGGGATGGAAAATATATTTGAAGAACTTATCGATGGAAACTTCCCAAATCTAAAGGATACTGGGTTCAAGATACAGGAAGCACAGAGGGCCCCAAACAAACTGAACCCAAATAGACCCACAGCAAGACACATCATAATAAAAATGGCAAAAGTTAGTGATAAAGACAGGATCCTAAAGGCAGCAAGAGAAAAACAGAATGTTACCTACAAGGGAAACCCGATAACAATATCAGCTGAGGGAGTCCCCGTCGTGGCGCAGGGGTTAACGAATCCGACTAGGAACCATGAGGTTGCGGGTTTGGTCCCTGCCCTTGCTTGGTGGGTTAATGATCCGGCATTGCCGTGAGCTGTGGTGTAGGTTGCAGATGCGGGTCAGATCCCTCGTTGCTGTGGCTCTGGTGTAGGCCGGTGGCTACAGCTCCGATTAGACCCCCAGCCTGGGAACCTCCATATGCCACGGGAGCGGCCCAAGAAATGGCAAAAAGACACGAAAAAGAAATGAATAAATAAATAATTGTTAAAAAAAATAGAATATCAGCTGATTTCTCTACAGAAACACTACAGGCCAGGAGGGAATGGCAAGAGATATTTAAAGTGCTCAAAGGAAAAAATATGCAACCTAGAATACTCTAGACTAAGCAAGACTATCATTTAAAATATGCAACCTAGAATACTCTAGACTAAGCAAGACTATCATTTAAAATAGAAGGGGAAATAAAATTTTCTTCCAACAAACAAAACCTTAAAGAATACAGCAACACAAAACCCAGGCTAAAGGAAATACTGAAAGGGCTTCTCTAAACCAAAAAGAAAGGAAGGAAAGGGAAGAAAAAAGAAAAGAAAAAAAAGAAGAAAAAGAGGAAGAACTAGGACTGAGGAAACCGCAATCAGAGAGCAGTCACTCAAATAAGCCAGCATAGAGATTTAATCATGAACATGCTTCAAACAAAATAAAATTAAAAAGAAAAAAATTAAAAAGAGCCATCAAAACCATAAAATGTGGGCAAGGGATGTTAGGAAGTAAATAACCCTTTTTGTTTGTTTGTTTGTATGTTTCTCTTCTTAATTTTAATATAGTAATGAAACGTTTGAACTTACAGGACCATCAGGCTAAAACACACAATTATGGGAAGGGGTTAGCATACTTAAAACACAGGGCAACCACAAGCCAAAACCAAATAGTGCATTCGCAAAAAAAGAAAAAATAATACACTCAAGCAGATAATAACAGGAGACCATCCAACCAAAAAAAAAAAAAAAACAAAAAAAAAGAAAGGAAGAATGGAGAACCATAGAATCAACTGACTGGAACACGAGGTTAAAATGGCAATAAATAATCATCTATCAATTATCACCTTAAATGTCAATGGACTGAAGGCCCCAATCAAAAGACACAGACTGGCTGAGTGGACAAAAAGGCAAAAACCTTCAATATGCTGCCTACAAGACACTCATCTCAGGACAAAGGATACATATAGATTGAAAGTGAAAGGGTGGGGAAAAATATTTCATGCCAATACACAAAACAGAAAAGCAGGAGTCGCAACGCTCATATCAGACAAAATACACTTTAAAACAAAAGACCTAAAGAAAGACAAAGAAGGACACTACTTAATGATTAAGGGATCCATCCAAGGAGAGGATGTTACTATCGTCAACATATATGCCCCAAATACAGGAGCACCCAGATACATACAACAAATATTAACAGACATAAAGGGAGATATTGATGGGAATACACTCATAGTAGGAGACCTTAATACCCCCCTCACATCAATGGACAGATCCTCTAGACAGAAAACCAATGAAGCAACAGAGATCCTAAAGGAAACAATAGAAAAGTTAGACTTCATTGAGATCTTCAGGACACTACATCCAAAAAAAGCAGAATACACATTCTTCTCAAATGCTCATGGAACAGTCTCAAGAATCGACCACATATTGGGACACAAAGCTAACCTCAATAAATTTAGGAGCATAGAAATTATCTCAAGTATCTTCTCTGACCACAATGCCATGAAACTAGAAATCAACCATGGGAAAAGGAAAGAGAAAAAACCTACTACATGGAGACTAAACAACATGCTACTCAAAAACCAATGGGTCAATGAGGAAATCAAGAAGGAAATAAAAAACTACCTTGAAACAAATGATAATGAGGACACAACCGCTCAAAATCTATGGGATGCTGCGAAAGCAGTGCTCAGAGGGAAATTCATAGCAATACAGGCCTTTCTCAAAAAAGAAGAAAGATCCCAAATGGACAACTTAACCCTCCACCTAAATGAATTAGAAAAAGAAGAACAAAAATGTCCTAAAGTCAGCAGAAGGAAGGAAATTATAAAGATCAAAGAAGACATCAATAAAATAGAGACTCAAAAAACAATAGAGAAAATTAATAAAACCAAGAGCTGGTTCTTTGAAAAGGTGATCAAAATTGACAAACCCCTGGCCAGACTCACTAAAAAGAGGAGAGAAAGAACCCAAATAACCAAATTAGAAATGAAAAAGGAGAAATCACAACGGATACAGCAGAAATACAAAAAAACCATAAGAGAATACTATGAACAGCTATACGGCAACAAGTTTGACAATCTGGAAGAAATGGACAATTTTCTAGAATCTTACAGCCTGCCAAAACTGAATCAAGTAGAAACAGACCAACTGAACAGACCCATCACTAGAAATGAAATTGAAGAGGTCATAAAATCACGCCCTACAAATAAAAGTCCAGGACCAGATGGCTTCACAGGCGAATTCTATCAAACATATAAAGAGGAATTGGTGCCCATCCTCCTGAATCTCTTTCAAAAGGTTGAAGAAGAAGGAATACTCCCAAAGACATTCTATGATGCCACCATCACCCTCATTCCAAAACCAGACAGAGATACCACCAAAAAAGAAAACTATCGCCCAATATCATTGATGAATATAGATGCAAAAATTCTCAACAAAATCTTAGCCAACCGAATCCAACAACATACCAAAAAAATTATACACCATGACCAGGTGGGGTTCATCCCAGGTTCAGAAGGATGGTTCAACATTCGCAAATCAATCAGCATCATACACCACATTAACAAAAAGAAAGTCAAAAATCATATGATCATCTCAATAGACGCTAAAAAAGCATTTGACAAAGTCCAACATCCATTCATGATCAAGACCCTCGCCAAAGTGGGTATAGAGGGAACACTCCTGAATATAATCAAAGCCATTATTGATAAACCCACAGCAAATATAATCCTCAATGGGGAAAAACTGAAAGCCTTCTCACTCAAATCTGGAACAAGACAGGGATGCCCACTCTCACCACTGCTCTTCAACATCGTTTTGGAAGACCTACCCACAGCAATTAGACAAACAACAGAAATAAAAGGCATCCATATAGGAAGAGAAGAGATCAAACTGTCACTGTATGCAGATGACATGATACTATACATAGAAAACCCTAAGGACTCAACCCAAAAACTCCTTGAACTGATTAATATATTCGGCAAAGTAGCAGGATATAAGATGAACATTCAGAAGTCAGTTGCATTTCTGTATACCAGCAATGAACTATTAGAAAAGGAACACAAAAATACGATACCTTTTAAAAGTGCACCTCACAAAATCAAATACCTCGGAATACACCTGACCAAGGAGGTAAAGGACCTATATGCCGAGAACTATAAAACTTTAATCAAAGAAATCAAAGAAGATGTAAAGAAATGGAAAGATATTCCATGTTCCTGGATTGGAAAAATCAATATTGTAAAAATGGCCAGACTACCCAAAGCAATCTACAGATTCAATGCAATCCCTATCAGATTACCCATGACATTTTTCACAGAACTAGAACAAACAATCCAACCATTTATATGGAACCACAAAAGACCCAGAATTGCCAAAGCAATCCTGAGAAACAAAAACCAAGCAGGAGGCATCACTCTCCCAGACTTCAAGAAATACTACAAAGCCACAGTCATCAAAACACTGTGGTACTGGCATCAAAACAGACAGACAGACCAATGGAACAGAATAGAGAACCCGGAAATAAACCCTGACACCTATGGTCAATTCATCTTGACAAGGGAGGCAAGAACATAACATGGGAAAAAGAGAGTCTATTCAGCAAGCATTGCTGGGAAACCTGGACAGCTGCATGCAAAGCAATGAAACGAGAACACACCCTCACACTATGCACAAAAATAAACTCAAAATGGCTGAAAGACTTAAATATATGACAGGACACCATCAAACTCGTAGAAGAGAACATAGGCAAAACACTCTCTGACATCAACATCAGGAATATTTTCTCAGGTCAGTCTCCCAAAGCAACAGAAATTAGAGCAAAAATAAACCCATGGGACCTCATCAAACTGAAAAGCTTTTGCACAGTAAAGGAAACCCAAAAGAAAACAAAAAGACAACTTACAGAATGGGAGAAAATAATTTCAAATGATGCAACCAACAAGGGCTTAATGTCTAGAATATATAACTTATACATCTTAATCTCTAGAATATATAACTTATACAACTTATACAACCCAACAGCAAAAAAGCCAATCAATCAATGGAAAAATGGGCAAAAGACCTGAATAGACATTTCTCCAAAGAAGATATACAGATGGCCAACAAACACATGAAAAAATGCTCAACATCGCTGATTATAAGAGAAATGCAAATCAAAACTACCATGAGATATCACCTCACACCAGTCAGAATGGCCATCATTAATAAATCCACAAATAACAAGTGCTGGAGGGGCTGTGGAGATAATGGAACCCTCCTGCACTATTGGTGGGAATGTCAACTGGTACAGCCACCATGGAGAACAGTTTGGAGATACCTTAGAAATCTATCCATAGAACTTCTATATGACCCCGCAATCCCACTCTTGGGCATCTATCCGGACAAAACTCTACTTAAAAGAGACACGTGCACACGCATGTTCATTGCAGCACTATTCGCAATAGCCAAGACATGGAAACAACCCAAATGTCCATCCACAGCTGATTGGATTCGGAAGAGGTGGTATATATACACAATGGAATACTACTCAGCCATAAAAAAGAATGACATAATGCCATTTGCAGCAACATGGATGGACCTAGAGAATCTCATACTGAGTGAAATGAGCCAGAAAGACAAAGACAAATACCATATGATATCACTCATAGCTGGAATCTAATAGCCAGCACAAATGAACATCTCCTCAGAAAAGAAAATCATGGACTTGGAGAAGAGACTTGTGGCTGCCTGATGGGAAGAGGAGGGAGTGGGAGGGATCGGGAGCTTGGGCTTATCAGACACAACTTAGAATAGATTTACAAGGAGATCCTGCTGAGTAGCATTGAGAACTTTGTCTATATGCTCATGTTGCTTCAGAACAAAGGGGGGGAATGTAATTTTAATGTATACATGTAAGGATAATTTGATCCCCTTGCTGTACAGTGGGAAAATAAAATAAAATAAAATAATATGAAGAAAAAAATTCATTCGCTAATTTTGGGAATGTGAAATTGGCACATACTTTGGAAAACAGTTTGGTTATTTCTTACAAAACTAATCATACAATTACCATATAATCCAACAATCATGCTCCTTGGTATTTCCCAAAGGAACTGTAAACTTATCTCTATACAACTTGCACATGGATATTTATAGCAGATTTTTTCTTAATTGTCAAAAATTGGAAGCCACCTAGATGTCCTTCAGAAGGTGAACGTATAAACAAACTTTGACACATCCAGACAATAAAATAGTACCCAGTGCTTAAAATAAATGAGCTATCAAGCCATGGAAAGACATGGAAGAAACATAAATGTATATTGCTAGGTAAAGACTAAATCGATTTTGATAATTTTAGATGTTGAAGAGATAAGATTTGGCAATGGCAAATGTGTTTGAGGAGGGGTGTGAGGAGAGATAAGGAATATGGTAAATCTTAAGCCCTCAAGAAACATTAATTTCCTTCTGCCCTTACCTCTTATAACAAAGCAGTTAGTATAAGACATTCCTGTAACAACTATGCAATGATTAAGAATGCATGCATTAATGTATCCTATATATTTTAATTTTAAAATCATTTTATTTTCCTTTCTCATTTTTTGGGGCTGTTGTTAATAAGTTGTATGAGAAGTAAAGCTCTACTTTACTTGGTTTTAAGTGATGACAATTAGCAATACTTGTATCCACTGGATACTGTACTCAAGATTTTACTAGAGTCATCCTCTATGTTTTATATAGTTTATGTTTCATCAACATTCGGGGAGCTGATAGTTAAACTTTAAACTGAGATTCAGTTTTTCTGGACAAAGAACTATAGTCAACAAATTACATCCTTTTAAGGACATTCCTTAATTTTGTCAATCACTTTTCTAATCTAAATAAAGAAAATAAATAATTCTATACCTGATAGGTTTTCTCTGGGAAAGTAACAAGTGAAAATGATCACTGCACACAGTATGCAATATTATAAATGCTTTATGAAATAAAGCAAAATTGGTAAAATCACTCTGAAAATGTATGTGAATAACAAGAAGTAACTCCTTTTATTCTTTTTTTTTTTTTTGTAAATGGACTGATTTTGAGCAGTTCAGCCATTGCTTTTCTCCTTGAACATTTCTCTTCACATTTCTATTCTTGTAATGCTAACTTTTCTATATTGTGAGTGAAGAATTTCTCTGTGTGTCATAGTTTGGGAGTAGTTTTTCCTTGTCTGATGTTCTAATGGCTCAGCTCTGATGAAAGCTTCTTGAAGGCACTCTGTGTTCACTTTTGTACCATCAAGGATTCTTTCTCTCTAATGTCCTTTCTTGTGTGATTCTTGGCAAGAACTTCCTTTTAACCAGTATGACAATGAATAAAAAAATAAAAATAACTATCTCTATTATACTTTTTCCTATCATTAGAAATTACTATTCACTGAGTAGCTGTACGGTTCTCTGCACCATACATTAATTAAATTAGATCTCAAAAATCAGCACTTAAAAGGCACTTCTTCATATTTACCGCTAAGAAAACCAAGGCTCAGTGAGACTGTGTAACTAATCTATGAAGTAAAAGTGCTGAGATTTAAACAGAGGTCTGTCTGATAGAGAAATCTCTCTTACTAAACAATCACCTCAGGACATTTCGATATATAAGCCATTACTCTAAACATTAATCCATAAATCATGAAAATAAAATGTCTCATTTATTAATGATCATTTAAGAATAAAGGAGTGTGTTCAAAAAAGCCAATAGATGCATACATATATTTACTTGCCACAAATTCTCAAAGTGTGATCCCATAAAACACTGGTGTCCTGAAAACACTACCAGTTTGTTCTGTTGCTAATCAAATAACAGCTATGCCTTCCTAATCCATAGAAACATTAGGTTAATTTACAGAATTTCTTTCATTTGAATATTTCCCCCATATATTTTTCTTGAACTTTCAACACCTTCAATACTAGTGGATGATCAACTTATTTTGGTCTTTCTATTCTACTGCACTTCTACATTTTCTGCTCTTCAGAGTAATTTTTTTAAAAGAAAAACATATTTTACTACATTACTCTCTTGCTTAAAATCCAGCAGTCACTTCCCATTGTTCTTCGGATAAGGTCATAAACTCTAACCCATTCCTCTCCCTCCAAATTTAATTTTGCATTCTTTATCTCTTTGCTCTATTTTCTAGCCTCATTGGCCTCCTCTCAGTTTTTGAAATCTGTCGTGTTTTTCACAGCCCAGGGCCTTCATATACACTGTTTTCTCTCCCTAAAATGTCTCATTCTTCCTTTACTTGATTAACAACTATTTATTTTTTCTTTAAAGAAATGTTAGTAATTTATTTATTTAGTTTTTTTTTTGTCTGTACCCACAGCTTATGGAAGTTCCTGAGCCAGGGATTGAACCTGTGCTGCAGTTGTGACCTGTGCCAAAGCTGAGGCAATGCCTGATCCTTAACTGCTGCACCACAAGGGAACTTCCAATATTTTTCTTAAGGTTTCAACTTTAACATTCCTTCCCTCCCTGCTTAAATGCCCCCATAGGCTTTCTTAATTTATATCCCTTGTTTATAACACATTGTAGTTTAACAATTTATAGTTAATTACTTATTTATCTGTGTTCCATGCTATATTTTGTTTGTATAAATGTTTGTATATTTCAGGTAAAAGAACATCCTATATCCAAAAGAAACAAAGATAAAGAGCAAAGTAATACAGTGATTATCAATGTATTTTGTACAAAAAGTTCTACTTGATTAACAAAAATCAACCCCAAGAGGAATGAAAATGTATTTGGAAATCCTTAAGTATAAACATATTTTATACACATTGTATTTTTTAATATAGTCCCAGACTCAGCAGAAATGCTCCAGGATATCAAAAATTAATGAACAGAGCATTATTCAAATCAACAGAAGATCACCAAACTCCAAAATTACACCATAAAGGGAATTTTGTAACTATTTTTTTACATGCTAATTATGTATCTGGTCCTTTTCTGGGTATAATAATCTAATCTTCACAACTATAACAATTATTACTCACTTGTTATAGGTGCTGAATCTGAAGTTTTGATAGGTTAAATAATTAGCATAAGATCAGGATATTCAAAATTGGTTTGAATTCTAAAGCCTATGTTCCTTTCAATATAACCTATTACCACTCCTTCCCTATGCATTTGTTCATTATTGTTTTATACTATGGCCACTAGCTAATAGTTGATAGAGCTACAGTGTTTGAGTACAAATTATAATGATTAGAAAATAATATTCTATTTCAAGATTTAAATGAGATAATGGAAGAGATGGTATGCTATTGCATGTAAAGACTTTATA
This sequence comes from Phacochoerus africanus, assembly GCF_016906955.1. Classification (NCBI taxonomy): domain Eukaryota; kingdom Metazoa; phylum Chordata; class Mammalia; order Artiodactyla; family Suidae; genus Phacochoerus; species Phacochoerus africanus. Next base: position 108,426,529 of record NC_062560.1, on the reverse strand, counting down.
CCATAAATTATTAATGATACTAAAATTAATACAAATGTTTAATGCAATTCCAATTCCAATCTGAGTTATGTATTAGTAAGTTTTCTTATTTTTAGAAACCAAAATAATTTGAGGTTCATTTGGAAGAGTAAGTAACAATAATAACCAAGAAAAATACAAAAAGGATAGTGAGCAGTCACTTGCCTTATCAGACAGGAGAATATTCTATAAATCTACTAAATCAAATCAATATGGTATTGATATAGGAACAGAAAAATACATAGTTCGAACAGAGCAAATATTTCAGAAACAGATCCTAGGATATATGAGAATTTAATATAATACACAGATAGAATTTTAATTGAGTGGTAAAAAAATGGTTTATTTAATATGCGGTATAAGCACAACTGGCTAGTCATCTGTAAGAATATAAATTAAAACCCTATTCCCCAACATAGCAAAATAAAAACATATATTAAAATCAATGTAAAATAAACTGAAAAATACTTAAAATATGTATGAGACTAAATATGAAATCTAGGGATAGAGAAGTCCTTCACATAGATAACAAACCTAACATCTGTAAAGGGAAAAATAAGCATTTCAATTTATGAAAAATTAATAACTTTTCTAAGTCAAAAATGCATTAAACAAAGTGAATACATAAAAAATAAATTTGGAAACAAAGTAGATGACAAGAAAATGTGCAGTAATTATACTAATCCTTCTCAAAATTTAAGGAGCATTACCTGGAGATCTTATTCAAATGCAGATTCTAATACAATGCTTTGGAGATAGGCCATTTCCAACCAGTACATAGGTTATGCTAATACTGATGCTCTAAGGGATCTGTCAAGAGAAAATAAGCATTCCCATGGGAAAAAAATGGACAAAGAGTATAAGAAGGCATTTTAGAAGAGAAAGTTCAAATGACTAATATACTTGAGAAGATGCTAAAATCACTAATAGTGAAATACATACAACAATGTGATATTAGCTTTCATGAATTAGTTTTCAGTTACCAAAAGAGGGAAAAAAGCCCTTCTATGATGGGAGGGATATCCATATTTCATAAAAGGGGTAACTTACATTTTATAAAATCCAGGCTTTGAATTTGAATTATTAGAACCCTTTGGAAAAGTTATTTGATAAAACTATTAAATTTTAAAATATACATATCTTTCAAGGTCACAGTCCCACTACTTGGAATTTGGCCTATGGTGATAAAAACACCAATATGAAAGAATATATGGACATGTATGGTTGCTACAGCATTGTTTACAGAGATAAGGAATAAAAAAAATGGAATGCTTATATTTATATTATTTTTTTCTTTTTATGGCCATACCTGTGGCATATGGAAGATCCTAGGCCAGGGGTTGAATCAGAGCTACAGCTTCAGCTTATGCCACAGCCAGAGCGACACCGGATCAGAGTCACATCTGCAACCTACACCACAAGTAGTAGCAATGCCAGATCCTTAATCTGCTGAGTGAGGCCAGGATCCAACCTGCTTATTCACAGAGACAACATTGGGTCCTTAACCCACTAAGACACAACAAGAACGCCAATAAAAAACAATAGAGCTGTATCTATTGACCTGTAGATATCAACAAGATATATTAAGTGACATTAGAATGATGCTTATGTACATAGTTCTAAGGACAAGGGCAAAAGAACTAGGCCATTAATATCAGTTGTCAGTTACCTCAGAGAAAAGGTCAGTGGGAAGATGGGATGGGAGAATAACTTCTCCATAATAAAAACATAATAGTCACATATTTATAAAGTAGATTATGTTTTTATTGTAATGAGCTAGTTGGCCATTTAAATACATTCTATACTAATTTTTGTAAGACAGATAATGACCGACTAATCTATTATCTTTTATGGTTTTCAATATTCCTACATATCTCTGTTTCAAATGGTAAATTCCCAGAGAAAGGTGATGTCCCTACAAAGTCACCTAATTCTAATATTTTTTAAAAAAAATTATTTTACTCATTTTGTAAATGGTATTTCATTTGCTGATTTTATTTTCCTAAATGTAATCCTATAGAACTTTTTACTGAAGGCAGTATCACAGTGAGAAAATATAAGGAAATGAAAGTCAGGTAACCTGGATTATGGCCCTATTTCTGTCACACCATGACCTTTTAAAATCTCTTTATAAAAGAAAAAAAGGCAGGCTGGAAGTAACCAGGATTACCAGAAACATGGTACTAAACAAATATGTTTAATTCATCATGCTATTATGCTTTGTTGAGCCCAGATGTGTTCAAATAATCCTTCAAATCCCAAGAAGCCACAACAAATTGGCCAGTGTGCACAAGAAATGAAATTATTTTTTGTAATTCCAGATAATATTTTTTTTCACCTATAGTTCTTTCAACAACTGTCCATTACTTATATTGCATTGTCTCCCTTGCTGATGTGTTATTCCTCCACCCTTTTCCTGTCCTTTACAATGTAATTTACTAATACACTAAACATTCATTAAATACTTCAAAACAAATAATTCAAATCAGTATCACCAAGAAAAAAGAATCCATATTTTGTAAGTTTCCACTCACCCTCACCCTGGGTCCCATCCACTCATTTATTTAAAAAAAATTACAATATAATTGAAAAACAACCTGAATAGACATTTCTCCAAAGAAGATATACAGAGGGCCAACAAGCACATAGAAAAATGCTCAACATCACTGATTATTACAGAAATGCAAATCAAAACTACCATGAGATACCACCTCACACCAGTCAGAATAGCCATCATTAACAAGTACACAAATAACAAATGCTGAAGATGGTATGGAGAAAAGGGAACCCTCCTGCACTGTTGGTGTGAATGGAAGCTGGTACAACTACTATGGAAAACAATATGGAGGGAACTTAGAAAACTACACATAGAACTACCATATGACCCAGCAATCCCACTCTTGGGCATCTATTCGGACAAAACTTTTCTTAAAAAAGACACATGCACCCACATGTCCATTGCAGCACTATTCACAATAGCCAAGACATGGAAGCAACCCAAATGTCCATCGACAGATTTTTGGATTAGGAATATGTGGTATATATATACAATGGAATACTAGTCAGTCATAAAAAAGAACAAAAGAATGCCATTTGCATCAACATGGATGGAACTAGAGACTTTCATACTGAGTGAGGTAAGTCAGAAAGAGAAAGACAAATACCATATGATATCACATATCTGGAATCTAATATATGGCACAAATGATCCTTTCTATAGAAAAGAAAATCATGGACATGGAGAACAGAATTGTGGTTGCCGAGGGGGAGGGGGAGGGAGGGGGCGGGAGTGGTATGTACTGGGGATTTGGGGTTAATAGATGCAAACTGTTGCCTTTGGAATGAATAAGCAATGAGATCTTTCTGTATAGCACTGGGAACTATATCTAGTCACTTATGGATGGAGCATGGTAATGTGAGAAAAAAGAATGTATATATATATGTGTGACTGGGTCAACTTGCTGTACAGTATAAAATTGACAAAACACTGTAACCCAGCTATAATGAAAAAAAATCACTATAAAAATAATAAAAGAAAAATGTATACATTTTTAAATGTATACATCGTGGCTATGGAAGGAATTGTATAATATATTGGATGTTAATTCAAAGCATATACAGTCATCTGGAGAACCATAGCCCTACAAAGTATTGCCAACTAGCTGGCACTGTAATTGAGTCTTCAAAAAGCTACTCCACCATTGTATCAAGCCAGCTGCTTCACCCACGGTAGGGACCATGGTACAACCAGTGAAATTACGATATTGGGCCCATTATTGCAATGCATCTATTCTGAAGTAAGTTCCTTGATCAAAACTAATGCTGTGTGGAATACCATCATGACGCGTAAGGCACTGACAAGCACAGATCTGACAGTTTTTGCAGAAGCGCTTTATACAGGGAAGACAAGTCCATTTACACAGTGTCTATTCCAGTAAGAATTAAGCACTTCCTTTTCCATGATTGAGATAGCCCAATGTAATCAACTTGCCATCAGGCAGTCATCTGATCACCCCAGGGAACAGTCCATATTGGAGATTCAGTGTTGGCTTCTATGGCTGGCAAATTGGGCATGCGGCAGTGGCTGTAGTTAGGTCAACCTTGGTAGGTTGACATGCATCTTGCTGAGCCCATGCTACCCTCCATCACTGCCATCATGACCGCTGTTATAAACTCATTAGGTAATGACAAGAGAAGCTAGGGAAAGAGTCTGACTGCTATCCTTAGAATGTGTCATCCTACCCTCTTGGTTATTAAAATCCTCCTTTGCTGAAGTCACCCACGTAGCACTCATATGGAACACAAATATCTTCATGTTGATGGTGGTGTGGTTGTTTTGCACATTCGTAAAAGTCTGTCCACATATCTCTACTCTAGACCTCTTTGTTGCCAATTTTCCAGTCGTGTTTCCTCAAGTCCCTACTTATCCAGCCAAATCATTATCCACAGCCCATGAATTGGTATATATACTCATGCTTCTGGCAATTTCTACTTGCTTGAAAATCAAAAACCAAGTGAATAGGTCAAAATTCTGACCACTAGGAGGATTTCCCTTCACCAGTGTCCTTCAGGGATGTCTCAGAAAGGTGCTGTACTGCTGTTTCTGCCCACCGTCAGACAGTGCTGGCATGCCACAAAGAACCATCTTTAAATCAGGCCTGGATTTTCTCTTATTCGTTCAACTGATTATAGGGAACTGGCCATGAGGATATAGGTACAGGCTGGGTGAAAGAAGGATACATAGTGGGATAAGGGGCTGTATGCATTAGGATCACTTTGTTGTAGAACTTAATTGTGCCTTCACAGCCTGTTCAATTCTGGTCTTGTATATGTCACTTCCACTTGATGATAGAGTGCTGAAGGTTTGATAGGTCATACAACACCCAGTTCATGATGGGAAACTCAGGTAGCATGATAACATGGTGGCCCATGGCCAACAATTCAATCTCTACAAAGACTTGGTAGCAAACCAAAAAGGTGTTTCTCAAAGAAAGGGTATATCCAGAGAATGACAGGACTTTGCTCCAAAATCCCGACTCTAAGATTCATTAACATGGAGCATGTTTATCTGCCACTGCCACTTCAAGCACCATTGTTTCTTCTGAATCATATGGTCCAAGTGGCAGAGCAGCTTCCATGATAGCCTAGACATGTTGGAAAGCCTTCTCTTGTTTTTGACCCCACTGAAAACTATGAGATGTCATGGATTTGGTAAATGAACCAGAATAGAAACCCCAATGAAGAATATGGTGCCTCAATATCCAAAGAGGCCAACTAGGAGTTATACCTCTTTTTTAGTTGTAATCCCTTGTGGAAGGGAAAGACTATCAAATCTCCATCATTTCTGTGATGACACTGGGCTCTAGCATTGATACACTCCTGAAGCAGAAAAGTAGGCATATATTTTTGGCCTTGTCAATTGAAAGCCAGCTGCTTATGGTGGCCTTTATTAGCAGGTATGGAGAAAAAAAAATTTACCAAATCAATTCAATAGCTGCATAGGAGGTGTCAAAGCATGTGTTGATTTGCTCGAACAATAAAACCACATCTAGTACAGCAGCTGCAATTGCAGTCACCACCTGAGTAAACTTATGATAATCCACCATAATTTTCCAAGACCTGTCCTTTTTATGCACAGGCCACATAGGTGAATTGAATGTGATATGGTGAGAATAACCATCCCAGCATCATTCAAATCTTTGAGGGTGGCAAAAGTCTCTGCAATCCCTCCTGGAATGTGGTATTGCATTTGTTTTCCATTTTTTCTAAGTAGAGAAAGTTCTGGTAACTTCCATTGACCTTTCCTAACCTAATAAACCTCACTCCACATGCCAGGGAACTAATATGGATACTCTGCTAGTTGTTGAGTATTTTTTATTCAATTTATGTATTCTAGAACTGGGGAAATAACCACAGGATCACTTTGGGAACCCACTGGGCCCCAAGTGTGATGAACTTGAGTTGATGCTCTATTGAGTATCTGACTTGCATAAACTCTTAATTTTACTGGTGCACCATAGAGATATCTTGAGTTTCCTGGAATTAGTATTGGTTCAGAGTAAGTCTGATTGTTTTTTTTCTTTCTCAATACACAGTCACCCTGGTAAATGGATAGGGTCCTTTGGCAAAAGCTGGGAGCAAAATTAAATACAAGTTTTTGGTAGTATACTAGAGTCTTCTTTGGAGGGGACTTAACATCCCCTTCATTCAAGGGATTCTGTCTGTTCATTAGCTCAAGTCTCAGGATTGAATGAGGAACTACAAATCTCTCTTTGATTATTCATGTTAGACTCCTTTTTACTTGATCTATAATTTTTCTGCTTATACAGATCAAGAAAGAACTTAGTAGATTGCCTATATATTTCTCTTCTTTGAAATTCATGATCAACTAGCCAATAGCAGAGGCCAGATTATTCTTCTTACCACTTTGACTCCACTGTCAATAATAGCAACCATACCAACCTTGCCTTTGAAAATTATGTGATGCTACTTGGTTCCCTGCAACCTCATGATCTAATTACCCCATTGCATTTAAAGATCCCAGTTTAGTGGTAGATGTTCCCACTGTAATTCTTGGCCTACAGATAAGAGCAATAACTGAGACCTCCAACAATTCACTCTCTTCACAAATTTATTTTGCACAGTTTTGGCAAAAGGTGTGTCCTCTGGATCCTCCTGGGGTGGGTAAGCAGACTTTACATAATAAATCCAATTTAACATTCCAATATCACTAAATCTTTGGATATTTTCTTCTAGAATATATCAAGGAAGCTCTGACATTTCAATTTCACTTAGTTTTAGGCACCTTTTGATCAATATTGAAGCCATCCAATTAACAGAATTGAGACCTCTATACCCTTAACACTGAATAAATTCTTCTTAATGTAACAATATTAATGAATTCAGCCTGATCCAGCTTTATGTTCCTACCACTTTTATCCCAAATCCTTAATATTTGTTATCACATATGTCTTTCACATTTATGTCTCCATTAACTGAAAAAAATAATGTCCTTCTTTTGGAGTACAGTGCACCTCCTCATAGGTCATATCTTGTACCTCACCCTTCAGCATCTTCTGGGACTTATGTCTAGTTATAGATCTGGAAGCAAAGAAAAATATTTTGGATAGGTCCTAAAGAGAATCTTCAGTGTCCTGCAAGTAACTCCCTCAGGGGAAGGAATTATAAGTTCCTTAGTCAAACCAGCATTAAGCTCCTTCCTCAGACAGTGGTAGAAGAGCTTGTACTACTGGCCAGGCAGACTAATCAGAATTTAGAGGTTCAATATCCCATTTTCACTGGAATCTGTCCATAAGTCCCTATTATAATTTTCAGGATCCAAATCATTCCAAATTAATGTTCTTATTTTGACAGAAGAAAAATGAAAAGGTTGGGACTTCAAATCATGTCATTCACCCACTAACAGAAGTCTGAATTTGGTCCACCATAGGATATAACGGTTTATTTCAAGGAAAACAGAAGATTTCAGGTAATTTATAGATAGCTTGAGCTGAGAATTAGAAGCCCTGAGCTCACACTTTTTTCCCCTCACTTCCTCCAATGCAGTCGGTAACAAAAAACCAATCTCATCACACTTATGTTTGACAAAAATGTGTTAAGGTATCAAATATACGGTCACCAAGAAACGTTAATTTTTATAAGTATTTGATTGAGATTATCCAATGGTGATGTTTTGAATATTTATTGTCACATAATACCATGGACTATCAGTGTCCAATATCCTCTTTACCAATGAAAGTAGTCATTAGTGTCTTAAAATCTAATCAGATTGGAAAGCCAATACCAAAAACTCCATAACACACACACACACACCCATCTTAACTGTAAACATAATCTCAAACAAATATGGGTCTATGTTTGCTTCCAGTGAGCTTCCTCTTACTAAAGTACAGATTCATTTCTCTCATATTTTATATCCCCTAAAGTACTTAGAACAGTGTTAAGCATATAATAATTGAATAGAATTATTTATTAGCAGTATGGCTACGTGTATTTGATTTAAACAGGTTGCTGAGACAGAATTGCTTTCCCTCAGCATCCCACATGCTGTGTCTAACAATTTTATGTACATTTTAGAGAATCCTCCCCTCACAATGGACCCCAGTGTGGGTGGATGGGAAAGAATAAAAGAGAATTTCTAGGATGGCAAGAATTGTTTCATTTAGTCTTATGGCAGATTCAGTGTTTACAAGATGCTGAGTAGTAAAAGCTGCCTGAACCAAATGAAACAGTTTTGTTCTTTTGGTGTGTGCTTAATCCCCAAACACATTGGGCCCAGCATCCCCTTGCTCCTATGCCAAGGCAGAAGGCTCAACAATGAAGCTGAGTAAACAGCATGGAGTTTCCTGTCACAAAAGGCAATTTCTGACTTTCAATGAAGCAAATAATTTGTGGCGGTGCAGGTGTGTCTGTATTTTCCCCATGGGCTCAGCCAGTTATTTGCATTATTACTTGAATCTATATTTCTATCAGCCCTAGTTGTCTAATCTGTATTACAATTCAGTTCTCTAGAACACGGTAATGCCACAAATTCGGAGGTTTCAATATTTGTAGAATGCTAGATGTCACTCCAAATCACAGTGTATTTAAAATTGCTTGGAAATTGTTAACACTACAAATGAATAATATGACATCTTTGTGCTTAGCAGCTTCCCTGGAATATTATCAACTCCATGTTGCAGATTTTTGGGGCACATTGGGCATTTGAGTTTCTATTGATATAATTGCAAACACATCATGCACTGAGATCTCAGCTTCAATATTGGCCTCCTGGGAGAACATTGGAAAATAACCCCTCTTCCTTCCAGTGCAAATCTCTCACTCAGCTATCTAAACTCACTTACCCCTCCAGAAAAGTTTAGAATGAAATCTAGAAATAAAAACAATTTCCAGAGGGTTTCAGTAGCTCCATGGGTAATCACATTGGTTAGTCAAAGAATCTGAGATGCCTGGGGGGCTCCTTTTTTGTGGTATAATGATCATAACAATCTAATTTCACAGGAAATTAATTTCATAAATAAATAAAATAAATTAATTTCTAATTTCACTGGGGGGCTCTTATGGTCAATATTATGCCACTGTTAGTAAACAGTAATCTCCAATAGTATAACACTTGTCCTTTATACGCATCCTCAAAGATATTTATTTCAAAATACTTACAAATTTATAAGTCCTCTTAATACTAATTATTTCCTCAAAGGCAGAGAAAATGTCACTATCAGATGAGTGTACTCAGTTACATTCACTCAAATTGTTAGGGCTGTCTTAATGCTCTAATCGGAGAAAAAGTAATGAATTCAGTACTTCAGAGTATTCTGAATTACACTGCTACCTGTTACTTTTGAAAACACTTTTATATGAAGGCACTTGAAGAATAATGCCATGGAGTGACAAATCATAACTATTTTACCATGGTGTCTACCCATTGGGAAAACAAATATAAATCAATATTATACTTGTCCATGTGTTTCAAAAGACACCTGAATTTCATATCTGCAATTATAATATGCCAGGTATTCCCCTTGTGTTATTAGTTCTATGTTACATGACTAAATAATAGTATATACAGGTATTTAAAGGTAGTAAATATACCATTATTGTTGAAACTTTTAAGTATTAAAAATAGGTTATGTTTTATAGATAAGGGAGTTCACTAATTCTTAATGATAAATCAGAGTACATAGGTAACACTTCGATTTAAAAATCTAGAATTAGGCTAGCAAGGACAAGATGGCGGAGGAGTAGGGGGACATGCTCGCCCTCTCCCACAAACACAACAAAAAAAGCACATCTACAGAATAAATGACTCGCACAGAACAGCAACCAATCGCTGGCAGAGGAACCTAAACTCCAATAATGGCAAGAAGTTCGTGACATTACTGGGCAGAACAGGAGAAAAGAGGAGAGTGAGAGAAGGTGAATCCAAGCTGGACGGGTGCTCCCGAAAGGGAACTGTGGAGGAGAAAGGCATCGCACACCCTGGAAAGTCACCTACACGGGGGAAAGATCAAACGAACCGGAGGAATATCCAGATGCAGAGAAGAGTGTAGCAGTAAGTTGGAGTACGGAAAAGCCGATCAAGAACGAAACGGACCATCTGAACTACGGGCACAGTCACCAAAAATTGAGATGCCTGGGTGGGGGCTGGGCACCGAGACCTCACCTCCGAAGGTTAGTCCCCGAGAAAGGGCCGGGGGATGCCTGGGTGGGGCTGGGCACTGAGACCTCCGCTCCAGAGGTTAGTCCCCAGGAAAGGGATGGGGGATGCCTGGATGGGGGCTGGGCACCGAGACCTCCGCTAAGGAGGTTAGTCCGCGAGAACGGGCTAGGGGGGGCGGGGTGGAGCGGAAACTGCTTGGGAGGTCTAGAAACCATTTGACGGGGAAGAGACTACCTGGGAGACTAAAAAACAAAGCTGTCACAGAGAAAGGGAGCAATACTCTAGGGGCGGGGAAGTGGAAAGCTGCATCAGAGGGAACCTGGGAGAAGAGTCTGGTCTGCGCCGGTGCTGGGGAGGGGAGAGAAGAAGGGGTGGGTCCCCATAGAATACCCCCCATGCCACAGCAAGCTCACAGGCCCTCTAGCTAGCTGAAAGCTGTGCTTCCCAGTGCATCCCCTCCCCCCACCCCCACCGCCCCCTATGCTCTCACCGAACATGGGACTGGCTGTCATCCGGGAGGGCTGGCCTCAACAACTGCCTGAAGCCTACCATCACAGGGGCTGTCCCTGCACAGGCCTGCTTGCCCTTTGGAGGGGCTACACATCTGCAGAGCAGCGCCAAACACCACCAGCCCCCAAGAAAAGGCCTGCAAGCCAGAAAAGCTGCAACAAGCTTGGATGAGATGGGAAAAGATCTCAGACGGTCTTTCTGAGTCGGGCTGCCCTGGGGAGGAGCCTCTTGGGTTTTCAGCAGACCTGCTACCCGCCCAAGCCCACAGGGGGTGCCCCACTCCCACGGAATAGCTGCTCAGCACCACAAGCCCCCTGGAGGATCACCTCCAGCCCAAAAAAACTGCAACAAGCTTGGCCAGACTGTGAAAAGATCCGCCTACATTCGCAGGCCGTCCTTCTGAGTTGGGCTGCCCTAAGGAAGAGCCTCTTAGGTTCTCAGTGACCCAGATAGCTGCTCCAGCCCCCAGGGGGTGCTGCACTCCTGAGGAACAGCTGCCCAACACCACCAATCCCCTGCAAGAACCCTAAAGCCTAAAAACACCAGAGCAAATCTGCCTGACCGAGTGAAATCTGCCACCAATGTGGTGTGGACCTCCCAGTCCTGTCTGCCCTCAGGAAGTCCTCCTTTGCTTCAAAGAGACCCTGTTAGCCCCATCAACACTCCAGAAAAGCCACACTGCCTCAAAAAAGATTGACCAATAACGCCAGCCCTCAGGAAACATTCCACGGCAGTGACAAGGCAAACACTTCCCGATCACGGAGAGTACAACTCCCTCAGGAGAAAGAAAACAACAAGCAAGATGAAGAAGCTGAGAAACCACCCCCAGTCAAACCAACAGGAGAACTCACCTAAAACAGTCAACAATGAAACAGATCTCGGCAGTCTGACAGACCTGGAGTTCAAAAGAGAAATAGTGAAAATACTGAAGGAATTCAGAGAAGATATGAACAGTAATGCAGACACCCTCAGAAAGGAACTAGAAAATATAAGGAGGAGCCAAGAAAAACAAGAACACTCATTTGCAGAGATGCAAACGGAACTAAGGGCAGTAAAAACCAGAATGAATAATGCAGAAGAACGAATCAGTGATATGGAAGATAGAATAGTGGAAATCACTCAATCCGGTCAACAGACAGAAAACCGAATCAAAAAACTGGAAAGCAATATAAGAGACCTATGGGATAATATAAAGTGGGCCAATCTACGCATAATAGGAATTCCAGAAGGAGTAGAAAAAGATAAGGGGATGGAAAATATATTTGAAGAACTTATCGATGGAAACTTCCCAAATCTAAAGGATACTGGGTTCAAGATACAGGAAGCACAGAGAGCCCCAAACAAACTGAACCCAAATAGACCCACAGCAGGACACATCATAATAAAAATGGCAAAAGTTAGTGATAAAGAGAGGATCCTAAAGGCAGCAAGAGAAAAACAGAATGTTACCTACAAGGGAACCCCCATAAGAATATCAGGTCATTTCTCTACAGAAACACTACAGGCCAGGAGGGAATGGCAAGAGATATTTAAAGTGCTCAAAGGAAAAAATATGCAACCTAGAATACTCTATCCAGCAAGACTATCATTTAAAATAGAAGGGGAAATAAAATTTTTTTCCAACAAACAAAAACTTAAAGAATACAGCAACACAAAACCCAGGCTAAAGGAAATACTGAAAGGGCTTCTCTAAACCAAAAAGAAAGGAAGGAAAGGGAAGAAAAAAGAAAAGGAAAAAAAAGAAGAAGAGGAAGAACTAGGACTGAGGAAACCGCAATCAGAGAGCAGTCACTCAAATAAGCCAGCATAGAGATTTAATCATGAACATGCTTCAAACAAAATAAAATTAAAAAGAAAAAAATTAAAAAGAGCCATCAAAACCATAAAATGTGGGCAAGGGATGTTAGGAAGTAAATAACCCTTTTTGTTTGTTTGTTTGTATGTTTCTCTTCTTAATTTTAATATAGTAATGAAACGTTAGAACTTACAGGACCATCAGGCTAAAACACACAATTATAGGAAGGGGTTAGCATACTTAAAACACAGGGCAACCACAAGCCAAAACCAAATAGTGCATTCGCAAAAAAAGAAAAAATAATACACTCAAGCAGATAATATCTGGAGACCATCCAACCAAAAAAAAAAAAAAAACAAAAAAAAAAAACAAAAAAAGAAAGGAAGAATGGAGAACCATAGAATGAACTGGAACACGAGGTTAAAATGGCAATAAATAATCATCTATCAATTATCACCTTAAATGTCAATGGACTGAAGGCCCCAATCAAAAGACACAGACTGGCTGAGTGGACAAAAAGGCAAAAACCTTCAATATGCTGCCTACAAGACACTCATCTCAGGACAAAGGATACATATAGATTGAAAGTGAAAGGGTGGGGAAAAATATTTCATGCCAATACACAAAACAGAAAAGCAGGAGTCGCAACGCTCATATCAGACAAAATACACTTTAAAACAAAAGACCTAAAGAAAGACAAAGAAGGACACTACTTAATGATTAAGGGATCCATCCAAGGAGAGGATGTTACTATCGTCAACATATATGCCCCAAATACAGGAGCACCCAGATACATACAACAAATATTAACAGACATAAAGGGAGATATTGATGGGAATACACTCATAGTAGGAGACCTTAATACCCCCCTCACATCAATGGACAGATCCTCTAGACAGAAAACCAATGAAGCAACAGAGATCCTAAAGGAAACAATAGAAAAGTTAGACTTCATTGAGATCTTCAGGACACTACATCCAAAAAAAGCAGAATACACATTCTTCTCAAATGCTCATGGAACAGTCTCAAGAATCGACCACATATTGGGACACAAAGCTAACCTCAATAAATTTAGGAGCATAGAAATTATCTCAAGTATCTTCTCTGACCACAATGCCATGAAACTAGAAATCAACCATGGGAAAAGGAAAGAGAAAAAACCTACTACATGGAGACTAAACAACATGCTACTCAAAAACCAATGGGTCAATGAGGAAATCAAGAAGGAAATAAAAAACTACCTTGAAACAAATGATAATGAGGACACAACCGCTCAAAATCTATGGGATGCTGCGAAAGCAGTGCTCAGAGGGAAATTCATAGCAATACAGGCCTTTCTCAAAAAAGAAGAAAGATCCCAAATGGACAACTTAACCCTCCACCTAAATGAATTAGAAAAAGAAGAACAAAAATGTCCTAAAGTCAGCAGAAGGAAGGAAATTATAAAGATCAAAGAAGACATCAATAAAATAGAGACTCAAAAAACAATAGAGAAAATTAATAAAACCAAGAGCTGGTTCTTTGAAAAGGTGATCAAAATTGACAAACCCCTGGCCAGACTCACTAAAAAGAGGAGAGAAAGAACCCAAATAACCAAAATTAGAAATGAAAAAGGAGAAATCACAACGGATACAGCAGAAATACAAAAAAACCATAAGAGAATACTATGAACAGCTATACGGCAACAAGTTTGACAATCTGGAAGAAATGGACAATTTTCTAGAATCTTACAGCCTGCCAAAACTGAATCAAGTAGAAACAGACCAACTGAACAGACCCATCACTAGAAATGAAATTGAAGAGGTCATAAAATCACGCCCTACAAATAAAAGTCCAGGACCAGATGGCTTCACAGGCGAATTCTATCAAACATATAAAGAGGAATTGGTGCCCATCCTCCTGAATCTCTTTCAAAAGGTTGAAGAAGAAGGAATACTCCCAAAGACATTCTATGATGCCACCATCACCCTCATTCCAAAACCAGACAGAGATACCACCAAAAAAGAAAACTATCGCCCAATATCATTGATGAATATAGATGCAAAAATTCTCAACAAAATCTTAGCCAACCGAATCCAACAACATACCAAAAAAATTATACACCATGACCAGGTGGGGTTCATCCCAGGTTCAGAAGGATGGTTCAACATTTGCAAATCAATCAGCATCATACACCACATTAACAAAAAGAAAGTCAAAAATCATATGATCATCTCAATAGACGCTAAAAAAGCATTTGACAAAGTCCAACATCCATTCATGATCAAGACCCTCGCCAAAGTGGGTATAGAGGGAACACTCCTGAACATAATCAAAGCCATTATTGATAAACCCACAGCAAATATAATCCTCAATGGGGAAAAACTGAAAGCCTTCTCACTCAAATCTGGAACAAGACAGGGATGCCCACTCTCACCACTGCTCTTCAACATAGTTTTGGAAGACCTACCCACAGCAATTAGACAAACAAAAGAAATAAAAGGCATCCATAGAGGAAGAGAAGAGATCAAACTGTCACTGTATGCAGATGACATGATACTATACATAGAAAACCCTAAGGACTCAACCCAAAAACTCCTTGAACTGATTAATATATTCGGCAAAGTAGCAGGATATAAGATGAACATTCAGAAGTCAGTTGCATTTCTGTATACCAGCAATGAACTATTAGAAAAGGAACACAAAAATACGATACCTTTTAAAAGTGCACCTCACAAAATCAAATACCTCGGAATACACCTGACCAAGGAGGTAAAGGACCTATATGCCGAGAACTATAAAACTTTAATCAAAGAAATCAAAGAAGATGTAAAGAAATGGAAAGATATTCCATGTTCCTGGATTGGAAAAATCAATATTGTAAAAATGGCCAGACTACCCAAAGCAATCTACAGATTCAATGCAATCCCTATCAGATTACCCATGACATTTTTCACAGAACTAGAACAAACAATCCAAACATTTATATGGAACCACAAAAGACCCAGAATTGCCAAAGCAATCCTAAGAAACAAAAACCAAGCAGGAGGCATCACTCTCCCAGACTTCAAGAAATACTACAAAGCCACAGTCATCAAAACACTGTGGTACTGGCATCAAAACAGACAGACAGACCAATGGAACAGAATAGAGAACCCGGAAATAAACCCTGACACCTATGGTCAATTCATCTTGACAAGGGAGGCAAGAACATAACATGGGAAAAAGAGAGTCTATTCAGCAAGCATTGCTGGGAAACCTGGACAGCTGCATGCAAAGCAATGAAACGAGAACACACCCTCACACTATGCACAAAAATAAACTCAAAATGGCTGAAAGGAGTTCCTGTGGTGGCGCGGTGGTTAACGAATCCGACTAGGAACCATGAGGTTGCGGGTTCAGTCCCTGCCCTTGCTCAATGGGTTGACGACCCGGCGTTGCCGTGAGCTGTGGTGTAGGTTGCAGATGCGGCTCGGATCCCGGGTTGCTGTGGCTCTGGCATAGGCCAGTGGCTACAGCTCCGATTAGACCCCTAGCCTGGGAACCTCCATATGCCGCAGGAGCAGCCCAAGAAATAGCAAAAAAAAAAAAAAAAAGACAAAAAAAAATTGCTGAAAGACTTAAATATACGACAGGACACCATCAAACTCCTAGAAGAAAACATAGGCAAAACACTCTCTGACATCAACCTCATGAGTATTTTCTCAGGTCAGTCTCCCAAAGCAATAGAAATTAGAGCAAAAATAAACCCATGGGACCTCATCAAACTGAAAAGCTTTTGCACAGCAAAGGAAACCCAAAGGAAAACAAAAAGACAACTTACAGAATGGGAGAAAACAGTATCAAATAATGCAACTGACAAGGGCTTAATCTCTAGAATATATAAACAACTTCTACAACCCAACAGCAAAAAAGCCAATCAATCAATGGAAAAATGGGCAAAAGACCTGAATAGACATTTCTCCAAAGAAGACATACAGATGGCTAACAAACACATGAAAAAATGCTCAACATCGCTGATTATAAGAGAAATGCAAATCAAAACTACCATGAGATATCACCTCACACCAGTCAGAATGGCCATCATTAATAAATCCACAAATAACAAGTGCTGGAGGGGCTGTGGAGATAATGGAACCCTCCTGCACTATTGGTGGGAATGTCAACTGGTACAGCCACCATGGAGAACAGTTTGGAGATACCTTAGAAATCTATCCATAGAACTTCCATATGACCCCGCAATCCCACTCTTGGGCATCTATCCGGACAAAACTCTACTTAAAAGAGACACGTGCACACGCATGTTCATTGCAGCACTATTCGCAATAGCCAAGACATGGAAACAACCCAAATGTCCATCCACAGCTGATTGGATTCGGAAGAGGTGGTATATATACACAATGGAATACTACTCAGCCATAAAAAAGAATGACATAATGCCATTTGCAGCAACATGGATGGACCTAGAGAATCTCATACTGAGTGAAATGAGCCAGAAAGACAAAGACAAATACCATATGATATCACTCATAGCTGGAATCTAATAGCCAGCACAAATGAACATCTCCTCAGAAAAGAAAATCATGGACTTGGAGAAGAGACTTGTGGCTGCCTGATGGGAGGTGGAGGGAGTGGGAGAGATCGGGAGCTTGGGCTTATCAGACACAACTTAGAATAGATTTACAAGGAGATCCTGCTGAGTAGCATTGAGAACTTTGTCTAGATACTCATGTTGCAACAGAAGAAATGGTGGGGGAAAAAATGTAATTGTAATGTATACATGTAAGGATAACCTGACCCCCTTGCTGTACAGTGGGAAAATTAAAAAAATTATAAAAAAAAATCTAGAATTAGGACAAATTATAAGCTGAAACATCTGGAAGTGAGGCTAAGGCTAATATTAGGATGCTTAGGAAATGTATTCCATG
Source organism: Phacochoerus africanus (assembly GCF_016906955.1). Classification (NCBI taxonomy): domain Eukaryota; kingdom Metazoa; phylum Chordata; class Mammalia; order Artiodactyla; family Suidae; genus Phacochoerus; species Phacochoerus africanus. Next base: position 108,409,119 of record NC_062560.1, on the reverse strand, counting down.
TTAAACATTATTAGTAGAAAAATAGAAATTTCCATGGCAATAAAAAAAAAAGTTTGTAAATGAAACCACTCAGATGGCATCCTCCCCCTCTTACTCTCTCAATTGCATTATTTACTGTGTATATATGACAGTAAAGCACAGGTTCTATATAAAAGGTTGGGAGAATATATATACATATATAATTGATATGACATATACTTGAGATATTTATAGCTGAGTTTTATAACTAAATAAATCTAGTTGAATAACTACATGAAATCAAATACATATGTAAGAAGATAAGATGTTTCAGAAATCAATAAAGGAAGGCAGTGCCTAGTGAATAGAGAATTAACCCAAGTCACAAGTCCATGGTTTCAGTCCCAGTTATCTGGCCAAGAGGGGTCTTAGTTTCTTCTTGTGTAAATAATTATGACATGAAATACCCTACATTACAAAATGTTGAGATGATCAAATGGGACAATGTATTTGAAAGTGTTTTAAGAAGCAAAAAGTACTATACAAATACAACAAAGTATCACATGGAATACTCAAGACAAGTTAGGTTGACTAGTGTAAAAAATGTCACCACTTAAAATATTAAAAAACTGAAAACAACTACAGTTTTAAATACTGAACTGTCAATAAAAAATTAAGCCTTCCTAATGAATTCAGCATCTACATAGTGCTCACAGATTTCAGATAGATAGATCAGCTAAATAGTCTTGAAGAAGGAACTAATAAATGCTATGTAAATTTTAAATATCATATTGTATGATTTATAAGGTCTAGTTAGGATTTGCTTTCAATCAATTCAGTCTTCCTAAATGATCATTTCTTGGATTAGGGTATGCATATTATAGTGACATAGAACAGCTTGATTTATTTTAAGTACATCTGTGATCTGTGACACATGATACAGTACCAAATAATAATGTCTGTTGACACCTGACAGCAGAATACAACATATACAGTTCACATTCCCAAATCTGAAATCAATACAGAAGAGTTCTTTACAACACACCAATTTCTTATATAAGAAAATGTAGAGGTAATGGTCATTTGCTAGTAATAATTCAAAAGTATTTTAGGCAGGGTTTATACAGTTTGCTAGTAATTAGAAAACTAATGAAAATTGGTACAAATTAGACTTAGCAAATAATGAAGACAATTAAGGATAACCTCTTGTTTTTGTTATTAGAGCAGAACTAATTATGTTTATTTATTTGATCCATTATTTACATATGTCTATTCCTGTTTTTAATCATAATGAGAAATATACTTTTAATGGATTATACCTAATCCCCAAAATATCTAGCTTCATTTCGAAAGACATAAATGATAAATACCAAGAAGTAATTCCAGACCTAGAAATGTACATTTTATGTAAAGTTCATGTATATTTTAAATGAAATCAGTCTACTGAAAGACTGAATCTTCAGTATTTGGAATAGGATACCTTAGTCCCCAGAGGGTTATGTGCTTTTAAAATAAGTCCTTCTTGTGTTTCTACTTGGACTTTTATTTCCTATGGTATATAGGAACACATTCTGATTGATTTAAGATGCTGACAGGTGAATGGGTGTCTCAAACATTAAAATGGGTCAAAACAATTATATTATTAACTGTAAAAAATGACTCTGGGGAAAAAAAACTCTAAGCAATACAATTTATACTGATTTTTGTGGTTCATATTTTTTTTTATTTTCACAATACATTATTTTTTTTCAACTATACAGCATGGTGACTCAGTTACACACACATGTATACATTATCTTTTTTCACATTATTGTGCTCCGTAAGTGACTAGACTTAGTTCCCAGTGCTACACGGCAGGATCTCATTGCTCATTGCTAATTCATACTTATTTGCTAAAAGAGGAAAATCTTTATTTTACTGGCAGTTTCTCATACTTGAAATAAAAATTGCCAATTTTTAATATTAAGCATTGTTTTAAAGATTATTCTTCCCTTTCTATTAATGTATGTCATCTGCCCCATAATGTATGGGATTCCTCATTCGCAAGGCATCTCAGAGCCTCAACCAGTGAAAAGTATTAGTAGTGGTCAGACACATGAAAATTCAAAGACACCTAAGATGTACATTTTAAAACAAAATATTTGAAATTTCTAATGCACTCAACAATATCCTAATGTCCCTTTATTAGAGCAATGTGTATCAAAACAATGTTGGAATGATGGTTTCATAGGATCTTGTCTGACCTACTACATATATGTAAAATTTAATAATTTTGACTGAGCTAAACAAAAATATTGAACTATTTCTGCATACTAAAAACTTAATAATGTTTTTCAAATTTTATAGCAGTTTGATATTTTTTCCAGTTTTCTTGAGAAATAATTGACATACATTACTGTATAAGTTTAATGTGTATAACATGATGGTATAAATATAAAATGAAATGATTATCAAAATATCTGTAGTAAACATCCTATGTTCAAGTTCTTACTGCTTTAAATTTCAGAAATGAGTGGATAGGATTCTGATTTCAGTTCTTTGGGGTATATGCCCAGAAGTGAGATTGCTGGATTATATGGTAATTCTGCTTTTAAATTATTGAGGAAACTCCATGCTGTTTTCCTTTTAGTGGCTGCACCAATTTACAGTCCTACCAACAGTGCACAAGAGTCCCCTTTCTCCACATCCTCACCAATACTTATCTTTCATTGTCTTGAAAACAACCATTTTATAAGGTGTGAAGTGATATCTCATTATACTTTTAATTTCCATGGTGATTATGGATTGTAATTTTTAATGCCATTTGTATGTCTTCTTTGGAAAACATACGTTGTCTACTTTTTTGCTATTGATTTGCTTGAGTTACTTATATATTTTTGGATATTAACCCTTTATCAGATATAGACGATGAAACTGTTTTCTTACATTCTTTACGTCTTTTCATTTTTTGATTTTTTTCCTTTTGATGTGCATAAACTTTCTAGTTTGATGTAGGCTTTTCCCCTATATTTTCTTACAGGAGTTTTACAGGATCAGGTTTTAATAGGTCTTTAATACATTTCAATTTAATTGTTGTGAGTGGCTTAAGACAAGGATCTAATTTTATTCATTTGCCTGTGGATATCCAGTTTTCCCAGTACAATTTATCAAAGATAATCCTTTACCCACTGAATATTCTTGTCTCACCTGTCAATTAGTTGACAGTATATGCCTGGGTTTATTTCTGCACTCTTGATTCTAATCTGTATGTTACATTTTTAACTTGCAACTTTACAGATTTATTAGTTCTAAAAGCTTTTGGTAGATTCTTTAGGATTTTGGTAGATTCTTTAAGATTTTCTATATATAAGATCATGATATTTTGCAAAGACAATCGTATTTCTTCCTTTCCTAATTGGATGTCTTTATTTCTTTTTCTTACTTAATTGCTCTGGTTAGGACTTCCAGTACTATGTTGAATAGAGTAGTGAAAGTGAGTATCCTATCCTTGTTCCTAATCTTCAAGGAAATGGTTTTAATCTTTCACTATTGAGTGTGATTTTCATTTTCTCATATATGGCCTTTATTGTACTGAGGTATATTCCTTTCTACAATCAACTTGCTGAGTTTTTTCTGTTGTTGTTGTTCTTGTTTTTAGGACTGCACCTACGGCATTTGGAAGTTCCCAAGCTACGGAAATGGAGCTACAGCTGTTGGCCTACACTACAGCCACAGCAATGCAGGATCTGAGACGCATCTATGACCTATGCCACAGCTTATGGCAATGTTGGATCCCCGACATTGCCATAAGCAAGCCAGGGATTAAACCCACATCCTCATGGATCCTAGTTAGATGTCCTTCTGTCTCACCACAATGGAAAATCCCAAGGAATTTTTTTTATCAATAAAAGATATTATATTTTGTCAAATGCTTTGTCTGTATCTATTGTAATGATCCTAAGATTGGTATCATTCATATTGTTAATGTGATGTATCACATTTATGAATTAGTGCGTTTAACCATCTTCGCATCTCAGGGATAAATCCAAATTGATCATGATCTGTGATCTTCTTAATGCATTATTGAATTTGGTGTGCTAGCATTTTGTTAGAATTTTTTAATACAGATTCATCTGATATATTGGCTTGTAGTTATTTTTTTTAGCCTCTTTATCGGGCTTTGGTATCAGGGTAATACTTGCCTCATAAACTGAGTTTGGGAGTGTTTCCTTCTCTTCAATTTTCTTAAGTTTGAGAAGGATTGGTGTTAATTCTTATTCGAATGTTGAGTTGAATTCACCTGTGAAGCCATTTGGTCCTGTGGTTTTTTCCTTGGGAAGTTTTTGATAATTGATTTGATAATTAATTTCAATCTCCTAGCTTATTATTGGTCTGTTCAGATCATCTATTTCTTCATGATTAAATCTTGGTAGGTTGGAGGATTCTAAGAATTTGTCCATTTCTCCTGTTTCCAATTTGTATAATGTTCTTAGTAGTCTCTTATGATCCTTTGTATTTCTGAGGCATCAGTCAATAATGTCTCCAATTTTCATTCATGTCTTTATTGTTTTGGATCCTCCATTTTATGTGTGTGGGAGTCAATTAACTGTTTCTCAATTTTGCTTATTTTTTCCAAAAATAACTCAGTTTCATTGATGTATTCTAATATTTTTCTGGTCTCTATTTTGTTTCTTACTACTCTGATTTTTGTTATTTCCTTCCTTCAGGTAACTTGGGTTTTTTTTTTTCCCTTCTTTATCTAGCACCTCTAGGTATAAGTTATATTTTATTTGAAATCTTTTTTAAAATTTTAGGTACGTATTTGTCACATAATATTCCTTCATAGACCAGCTTTTACTGCATCCCATACATTCTGGTATGTTGTTTCCATTTTCATTTGTTTCAATATTTTTTTTTAAATTCCCCTTTGATTTATCCCTTGACCCAATGGCAGTTCAGGAGTGTGTTGGTTAATTTCCACATATGTAGGAATTGTCTTGTTTTCTTCATGTTATTAGTGTCTAGTTTCACATGATTGTTGTAAGAAAAGATATTATTATTTAAATCTTAAATTTGGTAAGAATTGTTTTGTGACTTAACATAAATTCCATACTAAAAAATGTTATATTTGCCTTGAAAATGTATATCCTACTGATATTTTCTGTATATCTCCATTAGTTCTACTTGGTCTAAAATATAGTTCAAGTCTGCTCTTTACTTATAGATTTTCTGTCTACATGATCTATCCATTTTTTAAAGTTAGGTATTGAAGTCCAATGCTATTATTATACTCTTATTTGTTTCTCTCTTCAGATCTGTAAGTATTTTCATAAGTATTTTGGGGCTCAGATTTTGGATGCACATATATTTACAACTGTATGCTCTTGATAAATTATCAACATACAATGACTTTTCTTCCTCTTGTTACAGTTTTTGACTTAGTTTATTTTGTCTAAAAGTACCAATATTCTTCTCTTATTTGTTTCCATTTGTGTGGAATATTTCATTCCATCACCTTCACTTTTATCCTTGGAGATTTCTTAAAGCTAAAGTGAATCTCATAAGAATCACATAGTTAAGTCTTATTTTTCAATCCATTCAATCTGTTCCTTTTTGTTGTTGTTGTTGTTGTCTTTTTAGGGCCTCACCTGTGGCACACAGAGGTTCCCAGGCTAGGGGTCGAATCAGAGCTATAGCCACTGGCCCATGCCACAGCCACAGCAATACCAGATCCAAGGCGTGTCTGAGACCTACACCACAGCTCACAGCCAGATCCTTAGCCCACTGAGTGAGGCCAGGGATAGTGCATCCTCATGGGTACTAGTCAGATTCTGCTGAGCCACAATAGGAACTCCAGCAACTTTATGCCTTTTGGTTGGATAGTAAAACAATTTGCAGTTTAAATAATTATTGATAGGTAAGGACTTACTGATGCCATTTGATTGTTTTCTGGCTGTTTTGTAGGTCCGTTGTTTCTTCCTTCTTGTTTTCTTTTGTGAACTAATGATTTTTCATAGTAGTATGCTTTGATTTCATTCTCTTTATCTTTTGTGTATCTACTGTAGAATTTTGCTTTGTGATTGCCATGAAGCCTACATAATGTATCTTATAGCAGTCTACTTTAAGCTGATAACAGATTAATTTCAATTGCATACAAATACTCTATCCTTTTACTTCTTCCCCCACATTTTATGTTTTTGATATTCTAATATCTTTTTATATAGTGTACTCTTTAAAAAATTAGTTATACTATTTTAATATGTTTGTCTTTTAGCCTTTATACCCCAGTTAAGTGATTAACACACTACCATATACAATAATGGAGTATTCTGCATTTGACTCTATACTTACCTTTACAAGTATGTTTTATATTGTCATGTTGCCATGTTACCAAATAGTATCCTCTAATTTTTAGCTTCAAGAACACCTTTCAGTATTTTTGGAAGGCAGGTCTAGTGGTAATGAAATCCTTCATTTTTTTGTCTGGAAAAGTCTATATTTCTCATTTGTTTACAAAGGACAATTTTCCCATTTAAAGTATTTTTGGTTTGTAGTTATTTTTTTATTTCAGACCTTCAAATATATCATTCCACTTTCTTCTGGCCTCAAGCTTTCTGCTGAGAAATCCACTTTTGAGGGATTCCCTTGTATGTGAGGAATTTTTTATCTTCCTGCTTTTAAAATTATCATTCTGTCTTGATTTCAGACATTATTATAATGTGACTTGGAGAAGATCTTGAGTTGAAAATTTTTGTGGATCTATGAGCTTCATGAACTTGGATGTCCAAATATCTCCCAGATTTGGAAAATTCTCACTCATCATTTCCTTAAGTAAGTTGTCTTGCTCTCTCTCCCCCTCTTTTCCTTCTGAGACTCTAATAATATGTAAATTATTTTAAATGATAGCCTATAATTTATGTAGATTGTCTTCACTCTTTTGTTATTCTTTCTTTTCTTTTTGATCCTCTAAGCAGGTAATTTCAAATGACTTTTCTTTGTGTTCACTTACTCTTTCCTCTGCTTGGTCACATCTGTTATGGAAACACTATTGAATTCTTCAGTGCAGTCACTATATTCTTCAGCTCTAGAATTTGTTTGGCTTTTTTAATGGTATCTATTTCTTGAATTTCTCATTTTGTTTATACATTGTTTTCTAGTCATATACCTCTGTTTTCTTGTATTTCATTGAATTTCTTTAAGAGTTTTAGTCTGAATTCTTTGTTAGTTCATAAATCTCCATTTTTTATGGGACATTATTCAAGCTTTATTGTTTCCTTTGGTGATGTCATGTTTACCTGATTCTTTATGATCCTCTTATATTTGCTAATCTGAAGTACTCTCCAAATCCAGTCTTTCTCAGAAATTGGGTTGGCTGATGATTGTTTCCCTATCCAGGTGGGCCATATGATATTCTCTGCAGCTGTACCTCATTTGGGGGCAGGCTTCATAGTTTGGTAGAGTTGGAGTCTATGTTCAGCAGTTGTCTGTCATCCCTGTCTTGGCAGAGTTTTAGAATGGGCTCCAAGGCTGAAATGGTCCCCTAAATAGGGAACCAAACAGGGCAGAACTGCCAGATAGAACCATCAGCTCACTGCTAGTTGTGATATTCATGTGGGTGCTGCCACTAACAGGAACTCTGTCTGCCATGGTTCACATTTTCATCACTCCTAGCCCCACTGCTCTTTTCCTCTCTAGGTGATTACCCCAGTGATCTCTATGAGGCAGTAAGTGGGTATCTTCAGAAGCATCCTGGAACTTTGATGAAGTTGGATGTCAACTTTAGATTCTCTTTTTCTCACTGCAGAAACTATAGGTCAAGGGCAAACCCCACAGTACAGCATTACACTTGCCTGGGGGAGAGGTGATGTTTCAAAGTGAAATCATTCCAATTATCCTTCTGCTGTGATTTTTCTCAGTGTTTGTGATTCAAGGTGGTGCTTCAGCCTCACTTCTATGTTCTGGGCTCTTCACAAAGATGTTCTATGAACAGTTGCTAGTTACTATTTCTGTGAGAAAGACTAAATTTGGGAACCGCCTGTTTTGCTATCTTGCTGATGTTATTTTTCCCAGAAAAATCAAACTCTTTACTATGGCTCAAAATCATCACTATTACACTGTTACTTAAATATTAGCCTGAGTCAGCATGATCTTGTGGTTTTTTAGAAATGCAAATTGCTAGTCCCTGCCTCTAGGAATGCCATTTGGGTGGGCCTGTTCATCTCCTGTGATCCTGTAGTGAGAGAGGGAGCCTGAGGTGGATCTCAATAATGTTTATGTCTAACAAGTTCCCAGGTGCTCCTGGTCTAGAAATTGCACCCTGAGATCCATTGCTCTAAGTCTGTCAGAAACCCCTTGCCTAGCAGAGCAATGTTGATCCTTCTTGTTTCAAATCCAAATGACCTAGTTGTTAAGTTCTCATTGAATTCTCACTTTTGGTCATTCATGATTCCTCTAACTCAGTCTTTCCCCAATATTTCCTAAGATAAAATCAAGGTTTGAGCTTGTTACAGTACAAATTACCAAGTCCTTCCCTCTGATTCAGTAAGTCTAGTAATGGGCCTAGGAATTTATATTTTTAAGAATGGCTTTAAGTGTTTCTTTTCCTCAGACAAGTTTTAAAAACACTAAGGAAATTCAGCTTAAGAGTAAAGTAATTCTCCTACTTTAAATGATGAATATTTAATTTGTGATGAAAACAGTTTTCTGATTTCTTCATCTTCTTCTATAGAAGGAATGCTTACCCTATTATCATGTCATTCATCTCTTTGGCACTTTGATGAAGCAAATAAGTCCCTTCACAGAATAATATTTTTAAAAGCATAAATTAAAATACAAAGGATTACAAACAAAACCAACTATGTTAAAGTATAGTTATCAAAATTATTACAAATATGTTTAAGGCAATATATCCACTTCATTATTAACACACTGAATAAAATACCTGGAAGTGAGTCTACTACAACTTAAAAGTAATGATAAACATAATGATTTTCATGACATTGACAAAAACTGTAATGTTATATAATATTTATGATTTATATTAGTGAACAAGTTGAGGTTCTGGTAATACCACTTTGGATTGCTGCCAAAATTCATAACTTCAGAAAATGCTAAATGTCAATGAAAAGTTATTAAAAATAAAATGTAATTTTCTTAATCCAAGTTAGGACTCCTTGACCCTAATGTTAAGAAATTTTGCTTTAGAGTTTCCTCCTGATATATTTCAAATAAATTGGCACAGAAATGTAGGGCTACATGATATTGGTAGGATGTAGAGGAGATACTGGGTCAGTTAATACATATTCATTCAGAGAGGGCTCTCTGGGACTGTAACCAACATTGTTTCAAACTAGTGATAATTTTCTGGGGCCTAGATTGCCAGTGAAGGAAAAGTCTTAATGGGTATCAGGAACCACTAGCATCGTTATTGTCTTTAATCAGTTGTCTCTGACTGAATTCTTGTTTAGAGATTTTAACATATCCCTGCATTTCAGCTTCTTTATCTGGGACTATTTTTTCATAGCTTGAAATGCAAAGATATGCATGTGATAAAGATTGGGGGCTGTCCTCTCAGCTTATATTCCTCTTTGTCTTTGAGGGCAAATAAGTTCTAGTTTGATTGTTAGTTTTTGAAATACATAGGTAGGTATCACCAAACACAACTCAGGTAATCTTCTGGTCAATTTCTCCATCAAGAAAAATAAAATTCCAGGAAGAACTTAAATTTTTTTCTCTCTCTCTTCATCCATGGAGCAATGCATTTAATTTTAGTCAAAAATAAAATATAGGAAATATCAAATGAAGGAAATTCCCTAATGTTTCTTACATTGTAATTATTGTTTTAAAAAAAAGTAAAGTAATCCCTGGGTATCCATGAGGGACTGGTTATAGGACCCACCACGGATAAAACCATGGATACTCAAGCTCCATCGTTAATCCTCCATATCCACCAGATTCACAACCACAGATATGGAGGGCTGACTGCATGTATAAGAGCAAGGTGAGAATCATGATTATGAGCAACTGCCTCTGCAGTTCTCCTTCATTCATAACACAACTCTTAACACGAGACACTTGTTTGAATGAGAAAAATAAAAGAAATACTTGGTTAAGGTTCTTCACCATAAATAATGCTTTGCATGTCATACTGCATAAGTTAGGCAGAGAAATCACCCTCTTAAGATAAGCAAATTTATTTTTAAATGCCCCCCTCTATGTAATTAGATTGCTATGGCAAGGACATCTTGGATAAGGATATGTTTAACTTAGATTAAGAAGTGCATTTTTTTAAACTATCAAAATCAAATATGCAGTCTTTTCTTCTAAGAGGCTGGCTGGGCAGTAATCCGACAGGAAACTGTCAACAAATGTTGCTCTGTAACACTCTACATAACTCAGTTGCCATAGCAACCAGATCCTTACTGACAAGAAAGAAAGAGAAACATATGGTTGGGTAAGTCTTACTTCAAGAAGCCTAAAACCTATTTACAGGGTCATTATTGTTTTAGAGAGAAGTAAGGTACTCAAAAACAAAGGTAGCTTTAATCAAATATTCCAATGGCCTAGTCAAAATGTTACTTTTTGAATTTATGAAAAATAATAGCAACAAAACTGTTGAACTCCAAAATTTTCAGGATGTTTTATTTTCAGAAATCAATATAAACAAAGGAAAAGTCCATTTATACTCAAAAGTACATTGAATTTGACCTACTTACTGTATGTTAAAAAGTATTCAGAGGGTGGAGCAAGATGGCAGAGGAGTAAGAGGTCACACTCACCTTCTCCCACAAACACATCAAAAAAACACATCTACATGTAAAACGACTCGCACAGAACATCAACTGAATGCTGGCAGAAGAACTTAAGCCTCCAAAAATGGCAAGAAACTCTTGATATAACTGGGTAGAACAAAAGAAAAAAAAATAGAGAGAGATAAAAGAAATCAGGATGGGACTAGTATTCCCAAGAGGGAGCTGTGAAGGAGAAAAGGACCCACATCCTGGGAAGCCACCTAACTGACAGAAAGATCAACTGAGTCCATGGGACCTCAAAGTCACTGAGAAAAGCACACCAGCTAGACAGAGGAGGGCAAAGCAGAATGAGAGCCACACAGATCATCTGAACCACTGGCCCAGATACCACAGCCTGAGATGCTTGGTCGGGGGCTGAGCGTTGAGACTCAGGCTTGGAGGTCAGTCCTGGGGAGAGTATCATTCAGCATGAGGGGCTAAGGAACAGTGCACCATGAGCTGAGGAGTGGAATGGCATGGCAGAAGGAACCTGGGAGAAGATCCAGACTGCAAGAGAGGCCAGGTGCCATTGTTGGGGAGGGTGAAAGGAGGAGGGCTGGACAACATAGGAAACTCCCTGCACCAGAGCATGTGCATGCCCCACAGGCTTAGATGGTGGGGTGGCTCAGCGCAGGCTAAGGGTGGTGAGAAGCCTCTTGCTTGTTTAGGGGAGATTGGGCATTTCTTGTGCAGGCTACTGGTGGCCAGGCACCTCTTGTGTGGGCTAAGGGTATCAGGGGGCTAAGCGCAAAATGTTGCCTCTTGCACAATCTATAGGTGGCAGGGACAGACTGCAGCAGTCATCTCAGAGGCCAGAGGGAGGCATGGCTTGCCACCACTGGGGACCTGTAAGTGGGCTCCACCTGCAACCCCAGTCACCTCAGGGGTTGGCAAAAATGAAAAAAATAGGGCATTGTAACCAAGTACCATATGCTGTTTCTCTCAGTCCCCTGGGAACTCACCTGCCCTGCAGCTGCCCAGCCAAAGCTCTGAGCGGCACCCAAACACTTGGTCACTGTCCCTTCCCAAGACCCTCCAACTAGGAGAAGCTGGTGTAGCACCTCCTGTGTGGGCTAATTGGGAGAGGGTGCTTCTTGCGTGGTCTGCAGGCAGAGGGGGCAAACCACTGCAGTTATCCCTGATTCCAGAGGTGGGCGTGGCCCACTGCCACTGGAGATACCTGAACAAAAATCACTTGCAGCCCCACTCACCGAAAGGGCACCACAGAGGAGGGCATTGTGACCAAACACCACCTGTTGGTGCTCTCACACCCCTGGTAACACACCCGCCGTGCTGTTGCCACCGCCAAATGTTCTGTGCAGTACCAACACGCCTGATCTCTGTCACTTCCCAGGATCCTACAACTAGGAGCAGCCTGCACAACACTTCCTATGTTGGCAGAGATGGGTTGCTTCATGCATGGTCTACAGGTGGTGGGGGCAAACTGCTGCAGTTATCACTGACTCTAGAGATGGTCATGGCCTGCGCCTAATAGGGGTCCCTGAACAGGCACCATCTGCAGTTCCAGTAACCTCAGAGGGCACTGCAGTTGAACACAAGCTGTTGTTGCTCTCACACCCCGGGAACTCACGCACCCTACTGCTGCTTCTGCCAAATGCTCTGGTCACCTTGATGATCTGCCTAGAGCTTATTACCACTTCCCAGGGCCCTGCAACTAGGAGTAACCTGTACCACCTTCCTTCAGGTCCTTGCTGCTGTTTGAGAGCCTAACAAGCAGACACTGACTGCGGGACTTACCCATTGCCTCCTTCTCCCTGAAAACACACTGAGCATCCTAGGAATAACATCCTGCTCACATCAAAGAAAGAGACAGCAAATATTGAAACTCTCACACCAAAAATTAATAGTAACCCCCCCAAAAAATACAAAGGGGTATTCTTGCATAGAAGTAGCCTTACAATACTGCAGCCTGGCTTCCCAAACTCACAGAAAAAGAAAAACACAACCAAGATGAAGAAGCTCAGAAACCATTGCCAGTTAAAGCAATAGGAAAATTCACCTAAAGCAGTCAACAATGAATAGACCTCTGCAGGCTGACAGACATTGAGTTCAAAAGGGAGATAGGGAAAATACTGAAGGAACTAAGAGAGGATAGGAACAGAATTGCAGATTCCTTTAGAAAGGAACTAGAAAATATAAGGAGGAGCCAAGAAAAACTAGAAAATTCATTTGCAGAGATACAAACTGAGCTAAAGGTAATAAAGAGTAGAATTAATAATGCACAGGAACCAACTGGTGATGTGGAAGATAAAATAATGGAAATCACCAATAATATTAAACAATGTCTGTCATTTAAAATCCACATTTTTTTTGGCAAAACCTTTCTCTATTTTGAGTCTTATACTCAAAAACTTTCTTCTTATACAAAATAGGGCTTTTGAACAAGTAACCGCTAATGTTTTGTATAACTCTGACGGACTGTGATTTAGTTTCAGTTTAAATTTACAAATTGTGCTAGAGTAAAATATGTAAAATGTACCATCTGTTCATGTGTCTTCACTAGTTTATTATTTAGTACACCATTCTTTTTAAATCATGATAACTGGATTAGAGCTGGGTTAGGTTTTAACATTGTGATATCTCTAAATAAAGGTTCTGCTAAATAAAAGTAAAAACAAGGTTTTTGGGGGACTAAGGCTATTTGGACTAGCATTATCCAATATATTCTCCTTCTCTAAACACACATTCGTACACACATACACAACACACATGCATGTGTGTATGTGTTTATTTGAATAGTAAACTCTTATTTTTCAAGTTTCAACTCAACTGTTACTTTCTCTCTTTATCATAGTCCTGTCCAACAGAATGTTCTGTGACAGTGGAAATGATCTGTTTGTACTGTAAAATACACTAGCCATTAGACATATGTGACTATTGAGCACTAGATACACAGTGCAACTGAGGAATTAAATTTTATTTTTAAGTTTTATTTACTTTGATATAAATAACCACATGTGGCAAATGTTTGATAGCTCAATTTCAGACTATTCAAAAGAAGAAATGTTTCAATGACCTAAAATATTTCCCTTTACAAGGAAATGTTAATTATAAATCAATTTTAACTATTCATCACATCAGTCAATAAGGTGTAAACTTTATAATAATTACTCTCTGCACTTGAAAATAATCAAATTGCATTACTTTAAATTATTTAAAATTTACAACTTTCACTGTTACAGAATTTGTTTTCATTTAATTCAAAGAAAAGATAATTCCTTATTCTGGTATTTTACTTGACAGTTTTAAATACATTATTATGTCCTGAAATTCATATGATACAACACTTCAGGAATCTGAGCAAGTAAAAATGTGCTTGATTCTACAGAAGGAAATTGAGATTAAGGAAGAGTTGTACAGGACAATAGGACTTCAATTTGCAGAACCAGAATCACAATTTAGGGTCTTTAATTTTAAAAACACAACCTATTTGTATTCCAAAAACTACACAAACAAATGGAAAGACATACTGTGTTCTTGGATTAAAAGAATCCATATTGTCAAAGTGACTATATTATCCAAGCCAATCTACAGATTAAATGTAACTTCTATCAAATTAACAATGGCATTTTTCACAGATTTAAAACAATTTTTTTTTAAATTTGTATGGAAACACCAAAGACCCCAAATTGCCAAAGCAATTCACATAAATAAAGAAAAACACAGCTGGAGGAAACAGGCTCCCTGACCTCAAACTATACTACAAAGCTACAGTTATCAAAATAGAATGATATTGGCACAAAACCAGAAATATAGATTAGTAGAAAAGGATAGAAAGCCCAGAAATAAACCCACACACCTATGGTCAATTATTTTATGACAAAGGAAGAAATAATACACATTGGAGAAAATACAGTACTTCAATAAGTGGTGCTGGGAAAACTGGATAGCTAAATGTAAAAGAATGAAATCAGAACATTCTCTAATATCATATACAAAAAATAAACTCAAAACGGATTAAAAACCTAAATGTAAAAGTAAATACTATAAAACTCTTAGAGGAAAACATAGGCAGAACACATTTTCACATAAATTGCAGCAATATCTTTTTGGATCTGTCTCCTAGAATAATGGAAATAAAAACCAAAAATAAACAAATGTGAACTTGCAAGCTTTTGCACAGCAAAGGAAAGCCTAAACAAAACAAAAAGACAATATACAGAATTGGAGAAAATATTTGCAAATGATGCAACTGCCAAGGGATTAATCAAAATATACAAACAGCTTATACAGCTCAATATTTAAAAAAACACTCAATCAAAAAAAAAATGGGCAGAATACCTAAACAGGCATTTCTCCAAAGAAAACATACATGGCCAAAAGGCACATGAAAAGATGCTCAAAATTTCTAATTATTACAGAAATACAAATCAAAACTATGGTCAATATCAAATGACCAGCCTCAAAAAATCTACAAATTATAAATGTTGGAGAGGGTCTGGAGAAAGTGAAACCCTTCTACATTCTTGATGGGAATGTAAATTGGTACAACCACTATGGAAAACAATATGGAGGTTCTTAAAAAAACTAACAATAGACCTACCTGCCATTCCACTCTTTGGAATATATCCTGAGAAAAACATAATTTAAAAATATGCATGTACCTCTACAGAGTCATCACAGCACAATTTACAGTAGCCAAGACATGGAAACAACCTAAATGTCCATCAACAGAGGAATGGATAAAGAATATGTGGTGGTACATATATACAATGTAATATTACTCAGCCATAAAAAGAATGAAATAATGCCATTTGCAGCAGCATGGATGGACCTAGAATTATTATACTAAGTGAAGTAAGCCAAACAAAAACAAATATATCATATTGCTTATATGTAGAATCTAAAAAATTATATAAATGAATTTATTCATAAAACAGAAATAGACTCACAGACATGGAAAACAAAACTATAGTTGCCACAGGGGAAAGGGAAGGGACAGATAAGGAGTTGTGGGATAAAAATATCTACACAACTATATATAAAATAAAGAACACAATCCTATTGTATAGCACAAGGAATTACACTTAGTATCTTATAACCTACAAGGGAAGAGAATGTTAAAAAAAGAATATATATTCTATACGGAAAGAGAAAGTTAAAAAAGTATTAACTGAATCAATTTGCTATACACCTGAAACTAAAACAATATTATAAATCAACTATATTTCAATGAAAACTTTCTAAAAATGCAGCCTTTTTTCTTTCAAAATCTGAGTGTAAAATAGTTAATGTAATGGTAAAACTCCACTTATAGAGCATGATAATTTTTTTGTCATTAAATTCCCACCAAAGATAGTTGACTTGCCGTACTAATTAGTAATTACAAAATTGAGTTTGTGAAACAGGAAACAGATTTTAAATGATTTTAGTAGATATTTTTTCTTGGGTTATGAATGAGGTTGTTTAGCTAGAGCAGAAGAGTACACTAACATCTCTTTGTTATTTGATTTAGAACGTACTGTATTTTTCAAGTATATTTTCACATTGGCAGTAAGAATACTACAGGAAATACTTATATTTTGCAGTTGAGATTTTACAAGCTTTAAGACAGGATTTAATACTGTGTAGTGTTGTGGGCTGTGTTCATTTTCTTGGGGGTATGGAGGGTAGAAAAGTAATACAGTATTGACTAGGTCAGAAGTATATGTTCAATCATTTTGAATTCCATGTGGATGACACACTGCAGAAATCTAATTTTCTTTTATTCATACAAATGAGACTTTCACTGACATTTACAAAGCTTTGCATTATTATTCACCTGTGGAGTGTTTCCCAAGGAAGTCACTTCCCCAAGATGTGGCAGCATGGCTCCCCTTGATAGACCAAAGTGACAGATGAGTCTTTGTACCCACCTTCTGGTCCTTGAAGAGTTGTTTAAGGTGATATTAATCTCTCTTTTAATACAGGAGTAACATATGAAAAGTACAGTTTTCTACAACTGCTGACAGAAAATTCTGTAAAGACAAGTGAATAAATTTCTACAAAATTACTGAGGTGCAATTTCCAAAGTAGTTTAATTGACTGCAACCCCAAACTACATTTTTAGAAGTATACTGATTAAAGAAATATTTGTAAAAATGATATTACAAACAGAATGCAAAAAATAAACTTAGCCTATGTTGCATTAAATGTATAACTATCCTTTCCCCACTTTTGTCTGAAATTCTAGGAAATTGCCACAAGTATATAGTCTGCATATTACATTTTTTTTTATGGCCATACCTGTGGCATATGGAAGTTCCAAGGCTAGGGGTTAAATCCGTGCTGCAGCTGCAGACCTATGCCACAACCACAGCAGCACTGGATCTGAGCTGCATCTGCGACCTACGCTGCAGCTTGTGGCAAAGCCCAATCCTTATCCCACTGGGTGAGGCCAGGGATTGAATCTGAATCCTCAGAGACAATGTCAAGTCCTTAACCCACTGGGCCACAATGGGAACTCCTCCATGTCTTTTTGATAATGGTTTTATGACACTTAACTGTTCTGTAAAATGGAAACTCTAATACACATTCTCACATGCTGTCTATGAGGACTAAATGCTAAACATATTGTAGGTTATTACCAGTCATTAATAAGAGTAGGTCCCATGAAGAGAAATCCAGTAGTAAAAAATATGCACAGCATATAAACCAGGACTTTGACTTAATATAGTTTTTGGAGGCATGCTTTGCTAAATGTTCAGATACTTTCTACCACATGTTTCATTGAAATCATTACCCAGGGTTTCATTTACTGCCATTAGTATGCCAAGAGATTTATCTTGTTTGTTTTTATAATTGCTGATGGAATCATTGTTTGGGTTAAACTTCTATGCTTCTTTTTATCTTCAGCTCAAATAATAGTGCTTGTTTCTAAAGTCCAGAAGCATTGAAATAAGGTTGGAAAACAAGTCCCAGTAAACTAAATAGAAAATAGCATTCTCCATGTGTCCCATGTAGATTTGGTAGAAGACAAAATACCTTTCAGTCTTTTTTCCAGTTCAGTGTCACTATTATTGCTGTTTTTTACTTTTCTTTTTTGATTAAGAGGTAGTACAGTGTGAAATCAGTTAAGTCCATTTTCTAGTTCCTGCTCCATGTAACTTGCTAGTTGCATGACCTTGGCAAGTTGCATAATCTTACTTGGACCTCAGTTTCCTCATCCATAAAATGGGGAGAATAATAATACCTATCTCATAAGGTTGTTGTAAAGATAAAATTGAAATATGCATGTGAATCTCTCAGCCCAGAACCTGGCATTATATAAATGGTAGCAGTTATTACTTAATGGAAAGCAAACCAGAAAGTTCATTTGTTGTGATTCACTTTTGCATAGTATTTTAAGAAGTGATCCCTTTAACTCAGTTTTCAGTGTAAAAATTTTTGTTAGGTGTCAGAGGAGTATAGAAATATGAATAAGACATTATTCCTTTCCTCCAAGTGTATACTCTGCTGAAGTTAAATAAAAGTTATAGGAGTTCCTGTTGTGGCTCAGCGGCAATGAACCTGACTAGTATCCATGAGGATGAGGTTTTAATCCCTGGCCTCATTCAGTGGGTAAGTATCCAGCTTAACCTCCACTGTGAGCTGTAGTGTAAGTTCACAGACATGGCTTGGATCCTATGTTGCTGTGGGTTACTGTGGGTCACTGTGGCTGTGGTGTAGGCTAGCAACTGTAGTTCCGATTTGACCCCTAGCCTGAGTACTCCCACATGATGCACATGTGTCCCTAAAAAGGAAAAAAAAAAAGTTCTAGGCATGCTGCCTGATTCTTTGTCTAAAATAAACATTGAATTTTCTAAAACATAAAAGCATGTTGAGTTTAAAGACTGAAAGTGAAAATATCTCACAGACTTATTTATTGTGTATTTGCTTGTATCTGATTTTCCACATAAACAAGTCTATATACCCAAGGTAAATCAACATATCTGTCATTCATTTGATGTAATGACCTTGTACAAGTTATTGTTCTTCTCTAGACCTCAGTTTCATCATCCGTAAAATAGCAATTTTGGAATAGATGCCAAAAGACCTTATCTTTAAGAAGAATTTCAAGCAAGTTCCATCCTAAAAAAACATAATGGTCTTGGCCTGGAAAATAAGATATCTTTTAAAAACAATGGACATTTTGGAGTTCTCACTGTGGCACAGTGAGTTAATTATCTGGTTTCTTGGCACTTTCAGTTCAAACCCAAGCCTGGCACAGTGGGTTAAGTATCCAGTGTTGCTACAGCTGTGGCGTAGGTCACAGATGCGGCTAGGATTTGATCCCTAGCTTGGGAACTTCCATATGCACAGGTGTGGCTGAAAAAGAAAACAAACAAACAAGGGACATTTTTTTTGAAAGCATTGCTTTATAGTGAATCAATAGAGAGAGCACATATGTCTGCACACACACATGATGCATTCAGCATTTCTGGAAATGGAAGCAGTAGCTGAATTAGCCAAAGCCTTTTCAGCCCAGTCCTTATGGAGAAATGTCCAAGAATATTACATTAAAAAAACACTCTTTTGTTCTCTTTCAGCATCCTAAAGTCTTGAGATGTCTCTGGTCATAGTTGCTTCATTGTTGCTACACTTCATATCATTTTAGTCAGTCTTCCCAAGTTTTGGTAGCTTGTGATGTATCTTGCAATGTCAAAGAATTTCCCAAATCCTTGTGTTCTTATTTTTGCCCCATTTTTTCTACCATTTGTTTTAAAGTATATTTAGCCATCATAAAACTTAGATGTTAACAACCAGCTTCGTATTTTTCCCTTGGCACAGTCTTGATATATTACTTTAAAGTCTTAGTCAGAACCCTAAATAAAGGGCACAGTAGTGTCCTTTGCACACAGCAGAGCACATAGCTCAAATTAGCGAGTAGGGCATACTTGGTTTGCTGCTTTTAACATTTAATGACCAGGAGAATGCAGACAGCATAGTTGGGTACACTAGTTTTCATTCTTGATCATGTATTAGAGTAATAAGAGAATTAAATGGAGAGAGACAGACAGGCAGGAAGGCAGGCAGGCAGAGAGACACAGAATGTGTGTACTAGGTCTAGGACTTTAAAATTTGGTGTGACCTGAACCTTAGTCGTAGGCCCTCTTCTTTACACTCAATCCCTAGGTGATCACATCAAGTTTTCATAGATTTAAAATAGCATCTCATCTCATCACCAATAACTTTGCCATTAATGGTCTTCCTCCAGATAGTTGCCTATCTAGCTTTCTCAAATTTTGAATATTTTCTTAATTTTCACCTTATTGAGGCTTGTTTTGATTATTGCATTTAAAGTATCAGTGCTCTCTACTCCTTTCCTGTTTATTTTTCTTTAAATATTTTATGATCATTTAACATGCCAAGTATTTATTTACTTATTTATGGCATATTTCTCCCCACTAAAGCAGGGTTTTTTGTTGTGTTGTGTATAGCTGTATTCCAAAGACCTAGATCAATGCCCATATGAGTGGATTAATATGTAATACACACACACATATACATGATAAAGAAAAAATATTTTAGAAAAAAAAGTTATGATAACGAATCATCACTACATAGTGCTTTACTCAGAAGACTATATGTTAAACTAAAGAATTAATGGTTTATTGAATTAGTAGGCAAATCAAGAAATATTTGAGTTCCTACTACATATAAGTTACTGTTCTGTTCCAACTGCTATACTTGATGAGATCCTCAAGTTGATGTTAAGACAAAAAGAATTTATCCTAAATTTATTCCCTCTATTAATAGAGAAAGTAGTACACACAGATTACTGTACAAGAAAGGCCTTTTGGTACACTTTTCATTCAAATACAGCTCTAATATATTATACAGCCAGTGACAAACTCATTCTGATTTCTTTCTCCACAATATGTCCTGTCCCTTCCTGCTCTATATGTTTTTGCCTTAGTATGGTCCACTGATTTACATCATCCTCAATGTTTTGGCTTATAAGATTAGGCCTAGCTTATGATCATTAGTACAATAGGACAAAAGTCTTTATAATGCCAAAATGCTTACAGTATTGTGCATTGTTACATCATTGTATCAAAGCCTTAAATATAAAATATTAAACTTTTTATCAAAAACATCTCAACTCTTTATTATTTTAGTAAAGAGAGTGCTACTGAGAACAGTATTGGGCTTTTTTTTGCCATAATAATGCCTAATTATAACTGTACAAATGCAAAATTTTATTTGCTGTCATTACTAAGTAGTATAGAATTCACCTCTTCAATTTATAAAGGAGAAAAAAATACAATTTCTTGTTAGTGTTAACTGTGTTGGATGTTTGTTAATACCTATCCTTCATCTTTTATTTATTTTAATTTGCTGTTGTTTTAATCACCATAGGCCAGAAACACATCAACTGTCCAAGCATGTTGTTTATCACTCAACTTTTCCTTAAAGACTGATAACACTTCTGCCTGTTCTAAGAACAATCTCCCATTCTTCAATAACATTCTTCTTCCACTTTAAAAGCCTTTTCTATTTCTCTCTTCATGCCAATGACCAACTCTGCACATGCTAAAAAGCCAAGTGGCTATCATTTATATTTCAAACTGTCTTGAAGGGAGCCAACATGGTCTTTGTCACAAAGTAAGAATAAACTAGAGACTCATCAAATCTGTGAAATTGCATGGGTTACTTTTACTTAGTTGTTTCGGAAAGATATCGTACAGTTAGAGTTATTCATTTTAATGACTACTGGTGCATAGTTATATTTGAATCTGAAAGAGAAAGAATATTTAAGGAAATATTATAATGGTGCTGCCATTGTTATTATTAACCTTTAGATGCAGATTGGGTTTTGTACCATGTATATATAAAGAGACAGTGAACTATAAATTCTTTATATGGGCTACTATGAAATGATGATTGAAATAAATAATATCGTTGGTTTTGAGAACATTAAAATATTTTTCTGTCAATAAATGGATGTCATGGTCATGTATGTAGATCTTCTCCCAGTAGCATGTCATTTTGTAGAGCCATTCAGAATGGTTTGTCTTCTATTATCAACTACATCAAATCATATCAAAAGCTGACCTGCAAAAGTAAATGCATTTTCAAGGTACAAATATGTCCTCACCTGATATCAGCTCACATGATAGAAAATGATATCATTTTACTATTCATTTAAACTTCTACCAGAATACTCCAGTGAGACTGCAGAGGTGGAAAAGGCTCTGATGGCTCTATAAGAATTCCTTTGCCATGTTTCATATTCAGAAGTTTTCTGCAATATACAATTTAGTTAGGCTAACACATTATGCTATTTTCCTGTCAAAAGTGCCAAAAATGGGTTTTAATGTGAAAGTGCTGCATGTGGAATATTTAGAACATTCATTTTTTTAGACTCATAGGTAGATATTTAAATGGAGAAATAAAATTGTTCTGTATATATGTAAGCCAATTTAGATTTGAAGTGTTCATTTTTGAGAATACTGTCTACTGTTTTCTTGAAAACATTCTGCTCTTCAATAGCTTTCAGTAACAGCAGAATAAAGACACCTTTCTCCCCACTTTCTTTGACATGTATGACAGAACAAGCTGTTTCCTTAATAAATGTAGTGCAATCCATTTGTGTCTAAATCTTTACTTCTCATGCCACGTGTAAAATATGTTACCTTGTATTGTTTGCTTTTTGAGTCACAAATTGGGATCACTGGTTGAATTAATTTCCTTTAAAATATCATTAATCTACACAAGAAAAAGGAGAGTGTCAACGGCTTATCAGCTTTATACTGGCATCATTGTATTTGTTTATTCACTCACAAAGCTCTGTAGGGACAATCATCTACTGTTCCTTCACATATGGAGCAATGAATAGCTCCAAATACACATATCACCGGAAACTTTTGAAAAATATAATCAGAATAGATTACTTCTTTCTAACAAAGAACCACTGAACTGAACCTTTGTATATAATCATGTTTGCAAGTGGAGGAGACTATGTATGATTATAAACTTATCTGTACACAGATAATCAAGACCTGCATTGTGTGTTACTGACCTAGCCTGAATAAAACTACGATTTATTCCACAGCACTGCTGTTTCCAGTCCATATATCTCTGTTATCAGTTGATTTATGCAAGTTACCTTTATTCAGTCTTTTCCCTGTGCTTTAAAAGTGTTAATTATTTTCTTCAACTAATATATTCTCCACAGTTAGTGAACCAAATAGGAGACCACTGACATGATAGTTCAGTGTTCTATTACTTTGACAAAGTATAATAACTAATTTCCTTTAAATTTCCTCAATAGTGTGTATTAGGGTCTGCTCTACAACTTACGGCAGAGTTTTTGACCTGAAAGAAATACTGTTATTTGGGGTCTTGAGGGTATAGATATCCTTATTGTCAATTTGCATGAAACCCAGGCAAATGAGAAAAGTCTTTGTCTTTATAGTAACTTTTATCTAATGTTAGACTTTGAACCTCATATATATAGTTGAAGACACTTTTGTTTAGAACAACTGTATGATGTTTAAGCACAAAATAATTATGCCTACAATTTGGGCTTAGTATAAGCGAGAACATACTTTGAAGTTTTAGGTTTATATGTATTTTATTTGTATTTGAATGGGTTAATTTAATGTAAAACCAGTAGATAATGGAATCAGTCATGGGGAGTGGCAAAGTACTTTGAGAGAACAGTTTTTAGTACAATCGTTAAAAGAGCCATAGATGCCCTAATGCTTTACAAGTAGAAAATTAAATAAGTCAATGGAGAAGCACTAAAAAAAAAAAAAAGAGAATAAAGAAAATTTGTTTTTATATGATATGAAAATGGAATACTTTTGGTATGCTCTGGAGGTGACTGAAAGTAAGCATTACTACCCTATACTTATTCATCAAAGGAGAGGATGGTTTGGGGCATAGAGTAACCAGAGCCAAAATTGGTACATGGAGGTGGGATCTTAGAGATCTTGATAAGAAAACCTGACACTTGAAACTGTAAGAGTGTAGAAATGATACACAGAGGAGGAATAGGGGGATTTCCTCTATTCTTATTTTGGCCAAGAAGATCTGGCCTAGATTTGACTCCACTCCAGGAAAGGTTTTTCAATATTCATCACAAAATTTATCTTACTTCCATGTGACTCAAAGTGTGGTCTGTGAAGCAGCAGCATCAGTAACATCTGGGAGCTTGTTATAAATTTAAAACTTCAGGCCCCACCTCAGATCTACTTAATGAATGAAAACCTGAATTTTACAATATCCCCCAGGTGATTCCTATACAATATTAACATTTGAGAAGCATTGATCTAGCTGATTGGTCTCATGAAGTCATATTTATATAATAATAACTACATTTCTAACCTGAGTGAAATTTGTGTAATGGTAGCTCTCATTGCTACTGATGAAAAAGCAATATCTTTCTTTTATTTATTTATTTATTCTGTCTTTTTGCCATTTCTTGGGCCGCTCCCGCGGCATATAAGAGGTTCCCAAGCTAGGGGTCCAATTGGAACTGCAGCCGCCAGCCTACACCAGAGCCACAGCAACGCTTGATCTGAGCCGGATCATTAACCCACTGAGGAAGGGCAGGGACCGAACCCGCAACCTCATGGTTCCTAGTCGGATTCGTTAACCACTGCGCCACGACGGGAACTCCCTATTTGTTTTTTAATTGTTAATTACCTGGAAGAAATATTATCACTGTGAATCAGTGGTAAGTAATTCTGAGTAGCCCTGTTTCTTTAATAAAAATGTTGGGAAATTACTGCTCTGGGGCAACACATGCATTTAAATTTGGGGCTGTTTGCAATTCATATTGGTGCATAGATTATAAATGGGCTATATAACTTCAGCCTGTAAAATATAAATATCTGAATTTTGTGATTTATAATTCTTCATAGAAACTGTTTATACTCATTTCTTTCTTTTTTTTCTTTTTTCTTTTTAGGGCCACACTTGCAGATATGGAAATTACCAGGCTAGGGGTCGAATCAGAGCTGCAGTTGCAGGTTACACCATAACCACAGCAACACCAGATCTGAGCCACATCTGTGACCCACACTGCAGCTTATGGCAATGCCAGACCCTTAACTCACTGAGTGAGGCCAGGAATCAAACCTGCATCCTCACAGACACTACGTTGGATTCCTAACCCACTGAGCCACAATGGGAACTCCCTATACACATTTCTTATTAGAGAATTTTATTGAATTTTATATAGATTTTATATAACAATTTATTTTTTATTTCCCAAATACATTTTTTTTCCTACTGTACAGCATGGTGACCCAGTTACACATACATGTATACATTCTTTTTTCTCACATTATAATGCTCCACTGTAAGTGAAATTAGGAAAGAGTTAAAATACCAAAAATACCTTGAAAGTTATTTAATTGACTCTTACTTCTGTGAAAATAGAGAAATTCATTATAATTTTATGGCTAGAAGAAAAAGTACAGACAGTCTGATCCAACACCCTTATTTTATGAGAAGGCTACAGTCAGGATAAAACTTGTTCAAGGTCAAACATTAAGTAAGGATTAGGACTAAAGAGTGGATTTGGGTACCCTGATCTTAATGTTTTTTCTCCTACACTGATATACTTCTTGATATTATTATGGGACTCAATCCCATTATCTGTAGAATAATAACAGTAATGGTACCTATTTTATGGGGTTATTTTGAGGACTAAATATAATAACAAAAGTAATGCATTTAACATAGTTCCTATAATATAATAAAGGAAAAATATAGAATTACTGGGCTTCAGCAAGACCATAGAGTAAATTGTTATATAATCACATTGCTCAAAACTGTGTTTTCGTTGAACCTTAGAATCCTAGAATTTTGGTTCCCACACAAGTGAAATGCCATGTTGTAGGCCTGTAAGATCACCCAAGTCCAAGGCACACTTGGAAATGTATACCAGGCATGAAAATTTTCTTTCTCTTTTCTTTCCTTCCTCCTTTCTTTTTCTTTCCTTCCTTCTTTCTTTCCTTCTTTCTTTCTTTCTTTCTTTCTTTCTTTCTTTCTTTCTTTCTTTCTTTCTTTCTTTCTTTCTTTCCTTTCTTTCTTTCTTTCTTTCTTTTTCTTTTTCTTTCTTTCCTTCCTTCCTTCCTTCCTTCCTTCCTTCTTTCACTTTTGAAATCAAACATTACCAATGGCATAAGGGAAAATATTATTTTATTATTCCATTCAGAAATATTACAAACAAGAAGATAATGACAGAGGCTATGGTAAGTGTTGGGTTTACCTTTGGTTCATAGGAACAGAAGCAAGAGAGAGAGAGGAGAATCAGCCAATAAGATCTTAGTATAATTTTACAGAAACTAATTTTATATATTTGGCACATAAACTTGGGTTCTGGTATGCTTGTTTCTAGATTCTATTTTTTCTTCTAGGAATATTAATAATAGTCTCTAAGCATTTGAGCCTCAATGACCTTGTTTTATTGTCTTTGTATGAACAGCATACTAGGCATTGGTTAGTCAGAGTAGGGGCTTGATGCATTTGAATGAATGAATAATAATACTAATACAATTACTACTAATAAAAATAGTATTGGCTGTGCCAAATCATATCATATTCATAAACCAACCACCATCACCTTACAGGCTGGAAAAATAGGCCACTTTTTATATCAGTAGGCCATATACAATAAGTTAGTCTATTATCATTATTTAATGAGCTCTTAGTGCATGCTAGATACCATGCTACATACTTTACACATATTCCTATCATCATAAGTTCTTATATGATCTTGTGAATGAGAAAACAATATTCTGATTAGTTAGGATCACAGGGATAGTAAGTTACCATCACATTTGAATTCAGTTTTGTCTTAATGCTTAAGTCACTTAACATTAATATCTACCTCTTTGCACTCTATGTTCTTCATCCCAACATATATTAAGCACCTAATAAGTGCCAAACATCGTGTTAAGCATAGTTTCTATATCCTGCATTGCCCATTTATATTTGTATAATACTTTAGAATTCTGTTCTTTACATACATGATCACACTTGATTCAACATCCTATTTCATTTTTTAAAAAGAAACAACTGATGTTCAGAGAAGTTAAATAATAAACCCCAAATTATACAAGTCTGAAGTGAGATGCTGGGACATAAAACATGACATTGGACTTTTTTTTTTCCGCCCAAGTGTATCACATGATTATAAAGTAGTAGGAAGGAGGGGAATCAATACGGCAGAAAAATAAGATATGGAGCTCAGCTCTTCCCACAAATACATCAAAAATACATCTACAAATGGAAAGATTCACACAGAACATCTACTTAATGCTGGCATAAGACTTCAGACTTCCAAAAGAGCAAGAAAACTCCCTCATAACTGGGTAGGACAAAAGAAAGAAGAGAGAGAGAGAAAGGAATCCAAACGGGACATGCACACCAGGGAGGGAACTGTGAAAGAGGCAGGTTCCTGCATCCTGGAAGCTCCCCTCACAGGCAAGGAAATCAGCCTGGACTGAGGGGGAAATTCCAAGCCTCAGAGGAGAGCACAGAGACAGGTATGCAGAGACAAAACAGAGAGTGACTGGTGCAGATAGTCGGTACTGCTGCCATGCACTCCCCAGCCCAAGAGGCTTGTCCACCAGTGCAGGTGGGGTCCTAGTCCTGAAGCTTGGGCTTCAAAGGTCAAATATAAGGAGAGAAGCCAAGTTGGTTATGTAGAGATAACCCGAAGAGGCTGGAGTGTGACAACTGAGAGTGTTTTTGGAAGAGACCTGGACCCACCAAAAAGGTAAGGTGCCATTGTTGGGGGGTGTCCAAGGAGAGAAACAGGATTACCATGGGAGCTTCTTTCAGTATGCATGCTCTCAGGTAACGGAACACCACCTCTGGGAGTTCCAGGATTGTGTGTGAGCCACCACCACCATCATGGGCTCCAGAGGTGGTCACAGGCCGCTGCTGCCACTATGAGACCTGTGAACAAAGCACTAAGCCCTGCCCCTCCTATCCTGAAAACACATAGGCTACTGCACCTGCACACCCTATATCAAGAGGGTGACAGCCAGGACATTCTGTGGAAAGCTGCAGAAACCAACCAAACTGATTCCAGACAAGATGGTACAGAAGCAAAACCTGAGTTCACCTCTTCTCACAAGAACAAAATAACAATTAACTGTTAAACAACCATAGCCAAAAATACTGGGACCTAAAAAAAACAAAGAGGCCACAATAAGATGGTAGGAGGGACGCATTTGCAATATAATCAAATCCCATAACTACCTGGTGGGCAACCCACAAACTGGAAAAAAAAAAGAATACTTGTTTATTACAAATACTAGAAAATGTACAGATCTTCTTCAATTTCTGATGGAGTTACATCTTGAAAAATTCATTTTAAGTTAAAAATACTGTAAGTACAAAATACATCTAATACACCTAACCTACCAAAGATCATGGTTTAGCCTACCCTACATTAAATGTACTCAGAACACTTACCTTAGCCTATAATTGGACAAAATAATATAACACAAAGCCTATTTTATAATATAGTGTGGAATATCTCAATTTATCAAAAACTACCCGAAAGTGAAAAACAGAATGGTTGTATGCGTATAGAAGTGTTTTAAATATATTGGTTGTTTACCTCATGTTCTTGTGGCTGAAGAAGCTGCAGCTCACAGTGCTGCCCAGCATCACAGAAAGTATCGTACCTTATGTCACTAGTCCAGGAAAAGATCAAATTCAAAATTTGAATTATGCTTTTTACTGAATATAGATCATTTTTGTACCATCCTAAAGTCAAAAAATCATAAGCCAAACCACAGTAAAGTGGGGACTGTCTATATAGTTTTCATTACCCTTAGTGGTAGGAATATAAAGATCAGGTTCAGACAAATTCTTAGATAGCAGTTATTCAGGAAACCTGGGAATTATTGTGGAGAGATTTTTAGCCCTTGATGTCATAAAGGACAATTGTCACTTTTTCAATACATATCTGTGCCTTAAATAAAAGATAAAATCCTAGATTATTTTATTCCTAATATATAAATCCTGGCCATCTAATATTTTAGTAAGGAAGAAGAAGGGGACAGTTTTATAATTATTTAACTGAATCCTTAATGAGTTTAGAGATGTTTAAACCAAATTCCAAATAAATCTGTGATCCCTTGGGAAGCGAGCAGGTTATGCTTTGATTTCAAAAGCTGCTTGGTAATTTTCCTTCCATAGGATAAATAAGTTAGAAGTCAGGAGCTTCCAAGATTGCTCACAATATTCCAGGGATAGAGATGTGTGCTTCTTATACTTTGAGTTTTTTCCCTCTGTCTAGAGGAATAAAAAAGAGGTAATGTTTATGCTTAAAGACAGATTTCTTAAACACATGGAAATCTCTGAAAGTACTTGATTAACTGAATCTCTTCGTTGAGCATGGAATTTAAAATTTAGTATGGAGGCGAGTCATTAATATTTGTTAACTATGTAAAGAACAATGTTGTGCATTTTGTAAATTGGCTATTCATACTGAACGGGTAACCAGTTTTTGTGCTCATATGAATTTACAAAAATTTACTTTCAGCTAGGTGCTTAACTTTTCCAGGCCCATACTGTAAGTTTGGGCAAATCTGGGGATATAGTTAATGAAGCTAGCTGTCATGTTCCTAAGAAGGAGAAATGAGGATAAAAAAATATTGACCTCAATATCTTTTTTTTTTTTTTGTCTTTTTAGGGCTGCATTCGCGGCATATGGAGGTTCCCAGCCTAGGGGTGGAATCAGAGCTGTAGCTGCTCACCTACACCAGAGCCACAGAAAAGCGGGATCCGAGCAGCGTCTGCAACCTACACCACAGCTCAGGGCAACACCGGATCCTTAACCCACTGAGCAAGGCCAAGGATCTAACCCACAACCTCATGGTTCCTAGTCGGATTCCTTAACCACTGAGCCACGACGGGAACTCCAGGCCTCAATATCTTTTATAATGAGCAGATCCTTTGTGTATCAGCTATATAATATCTCTTTGTCAGTACCCTTGTTGAGATTTCATTATGGCCAATCATTTGCTTTCAGTCTTTACACTTTCTAAAAATTTGTCAGATGTAGCAACATATGAAAGATGGATTAAGTTGGAACCTACACTAAGAGTATTTAACCAACATAGGACCTAATTTCTGCATATTATCTTAGAAACCAGGGAAAATTCATAAGCCATAAAGTCTACTGCATTAAAATTAAAGAAGTTTTCACAGCTAGAAGTGAAATCAGAAGAGCAAGGATAATGTAATATAGTTTACATAAAATTAAAATTACTCAATTTAATGTATTGTTTTGTTCTGTTTCTGAGCTTATGTCTTTCCTATTCTTTGAATGTTAGAATAGTATTTCTTTTGTGAAATGATAGTGATAGTCAATATGCTTTTTTAGTGTTCTTATCTGGTCAAAAAGGTCTGACAATCCAATGTAGGTCCTTCTTAATTTTTTCCTTAAAAACTAAATTCAGAATAGAGAACTTAGAAATAGATCTCAATAAACATAGTCAACTGATTTTTGACAAATGAGTAAAGACAATACAATAAAGCAAAGTATGTCTTTTCTGGAACAATGGAACATTCACATGCAAAAAAAAATGAATCTAGACACATACCTTAGACATTTCACACAAAAAAAATTAAAATGGATCACAGACCTGAACATGAAATGTAAAACTATAAAACTTCTATAAGGTAAGATATGAGAAAACCTGGACAACCTTGATGGTGATACCTTTTTAGATATAATAACAAAGGCACACTTCATGAAAGAAATAATGGAGCAGGTGGACTTCATTAAAATTAAAAACTTCTACTATGCAAGAGATAATGCCAAAAGAATGAGAAGAAAAACCACAAATTAGGAGCAAATATTTGCAAAAGATGCATCTGATAAACAACTATTATCCAAAATATCGAAAAACCTTTAAAATCCATAAAAATAAAACAATTAACTTAATTTAAAAATGGGCTGAAGACCCTAAGAGACACCTCACTAAAGAAGATATGCAGGAAGTTCCCACTGTGGCGCAGTGGAAACGTATCCGACTAGGAACCATGAGGTGGTGGGTTCGATCCCTAGCCTTGCTCAGTGGGTTAAGGATCCAGCATTGCCATGAGCTGTGGCGTAGGTCACAGACACAGCTCGGATCTGGCATTGCTCTGGCTCTGGTGTAGGCCAGCAGCAACAGCTCCGATTAGACCCCTAGCCTGGGAACCTCCATATGCCGCAGGTGCAGCCCTAAAAGTACAAAAGACAAAAAAAAAAAGATATACAGATGTCAATAAAAATGTCATCAAGGAATTATACATTAAATAACAATTAGATACAACTATTAGAAAAATGACTACACCAAATGCTGGTGAAGATGTGGAGCAACCAAAATCTCATTCTTGCTGGTGAGAATAAAAAACTGGTATTGTCAAGTAGGTAGACAGTTTGTTGATTTCTAAAAAACAAAAACTAAACATACCTTATTATACAAACCAGCCATCACATTCCTTGGTATTTACCCAAAAGAGCTGAAGCTTAGGTTTACACAATAACCTGCATACGGATGATGACAGCAGCTTTATTCATAATTGCCATGACACGGAAACAACCAAGATGACTTTCAGAAGGTGAATGGATAAACACTGTAGTGCATCCAGACAATGTAATATTCTTCAGTGCAAAAATTAAATAAGTTGTCAATCCATAAAAAGACATGGAAGAAACTTAAATGCATATTACCTAGTAAAAAATCCAACTTGAAGAGGCTACTTACCATATGATTCCACCCATACCACATTTTGGAAAATGTCAAACGATGGAGACAATAAACACTGGTTACCAGGAGTACATGTGTGTGTGGGTAAAGATGAACAGAAAGAGCACAGATCATTTTTAGGGCAGTGAAAATACTCTATCATATTTTTAAATGATTTTTATTTTGTCCATTATAGTTGGTTTACAGAGTTCTATCAATTTTCTACTGTACACCAAAGTGACCCAGTCACACATACATATATACATTCTTTTTCTCACATTATCCTCCATCATGCCCCATCTGTATGATATTTTAATAATGGATTATGCCATTAAACGTTTATCCAAACAGTAGAATATACAACAACAGCAAACCAAGATAAACTATGGACTTTGAGTGCATGCATTATGGATCTTGGACTTTGGTGTATCAATGTAGCTTCATCCTCAATATAAAATATACCATGCTGGTGAGTGATGTTGATAATGGGGAGGTTATACATCTTTGGGGACAGGGAATATATAGGAAATTTCTGGGCTGGCCACTTAATTTTTTTGTAAACCTATATGTGCTCCTAAAATTAAGTCTTAAATATATTCAATTTTAATGTAGATCACAAGTTACCTAAAAAAGTAAGAAAAAAGAATATATATATATATATTCAGCATATATATATATGACTATATATATATATATGACTATATATATATATATATATATATATACAGCATATATATATATGACTGGGCCATTTTGCTGTACAGCAGAAACTGACACACTGTAAATTAACTAAACTTTAATAATAAAAAACACTCTAAACTGAAAAAAAAATACTTATCTGTAAAATCTAAAGGCTAGGAACCACTGGTGTGGAGAACCAAAGCTGCTAATGAAATAACATTGAAATCATTTAAATATTATTGAAATATTATTGAAATCACTGAAATATTATTGAAATCATTTCAGTACTATATAATTTAGATAACGCTAGAACCTCGGTGATATATAATAAGGTCCATATCAATACCTGCATCTGGATTGAGGAAAACATGAATACATATAAAGTGAGTTAAAAGAACAGTTGAATTTGTACAAATTCTGAATTAAATACAATTCTTAATGAAATAGAGCTTTATTATTTTCCAGAACATTAAAAACTTTAAACTCATGACTAGCGACTTGTTACCAAGTAGAGGGACTGTGGATCTGACTTTATGAATAAATGACCCATTTATAATTAGCATATTAATTACTCATATGGAAATGAATGCCCCTGGAATGCTTGCACCAGCTTAAACATACACCCCTTGTAGATTTATTTCCAACTATTAAATCTACATTCAAGATAATAATACCTAGGGTATGGAGCATTCTGGTTAATTGAGATTCCTAATGAACTAGGAAAAATCCTAAACTCCTTTTTTTTAATTCATCCTGATGTTAAAAATGTTTCAGTTGAATTCATTTTCTTTATTAAATGAGTAATGTTTTGTTATTTTACTTGAATCTATAAGGCTGTGAGTCATTATTATAGAATCCATTGGGATCCAAAAATGGAGATACCATGTATGATAAATGTTGACTGAGTCTAAAACACATGCTTTAGGAAGGCTTTCAGTTCTGCTTTAAGTAATTTCCTGATATCAGCATGGTTTGATTTGTTATGCCCAAAACACTAAAGAAGATATTAATTAATTGAGGTTGTGGGGTTCAACTTGGTGGCCTTTTTATATATTTTGAAGTTGGGAAAAGAATGTCCGAATTGCTAGCTAATTTTAATTTTTGAAAGGTTTAAAAATTATAAGAGTACATGCAATAAAACAGCAATATCCAATTTACCTGCCAAAATTAATGAATTATAATATTTGTCATTTGATTCAGATATTTTCTGTGATAAAGGTAGTAGAATATTTCAGATCACACTGAGGTTCCTCACAGTTCTATTTATACTACCTACTTATGGCAACCAATATCATGTGAAAATATACCAGATATATAGACATGCCAGATATATATCATTCTAGAATATATACACATATCCACATATATATGCATATATATACAGACACACATACACAGTATAAACTATCATTTTCTTTTTGGGTCACTTGTTAAATTAACATAAATTGTGTCTATTGCACTAATCGCATTTTTTCACTCAATATTGTTTTTAAGATTTATCAATATCAGTATAGAAAAATCAGTTTCCTCAATATTACAATTAAATTTTACTTGAAATATACATAGAAAAATATGTACAAATTGTGAGTATGCATATTGACTTCTTAATGATATAAAGCTGTCTGAATATAATTCGATTTATTTATTCCCCAATGATAAAAATTTACCTTGTTTCCAGATTTTGCTTTTACAGTAGTTTTAAAACTTCCTTATTTGTTTCCCCAGTAAGCATGCGCAGGTTTTCCAAGAGTAGTGGAATTAATGAGTTATGAAATTACTAATATTTAGGATGTTTTAGTGAACACTTCATGTGTTCTGGCACTGTTTCCATGTCCCCACAAAATAGATACATGTTTACTAGTTCTGTTTACCTTGAGATTTTTCTGGTTATAGAGCCAATAAAAAAGTTTTGGTTTCAGAGCCCCACACTTTATGATTAGTATGCTGTCAGACACCACAACCAAGCACAGCACATGCAAGGATCCAATATCTGCAGGAAAGGTAACTATTTTGCCTCCTGAAGCCTAGATCCAGCTGTCTATATGCATGAGACCCACAACCTGAATATCCTTTCATAAGAGACTAACAGGTCCCCAGGACCACAAGTACTGCCGTGTATATCTGATTCTGGTCTGAATTTTAGTTGTATTCTGTAACTACTTCTGGCTTGATTTCTTAATTTCTGGCACCTTGAGATTTCCCTCTCTTGATGTAGAACACAGTTACATATGCAAAAATTGTGTTTTGAGTGGGAGGTGAGGTGGAATGGGGTTAGAGTGTGTCCTGCTGTGTCAGCTCAGTCTATCCTATTGACTGGAAATGAATCAATGGTTTTTTACAAATTAAATTCTCCTTTCTAATGCAGTAGCACAGGTGACACTTGGCTTTATCGACACTCTGCTAAAGAGGACACAACTTTGTGAAGAGAAAGAGAGGCCAAAGAGGGCAATTTTGTGAGTTGAATAAATCATGATGGCTTTTCTGTACCGATTGGTGGAGTTGGTAAGCAGGAGGAGAGTAGTCAAATAGATATGTGTACTACATATGACAGTTTTAGGGAATTAGATGTTTTCCATAAATGAATTTCCTCCAAAGCTTTGATGTATTTACCTAAATATTTTAAAATATTTATGGAGATGCAGTTGTATGATTTTTTGACCACTTAAAACACTGTTTCTTAGGCATGATTTAACCTTAATAGTAAATGATAAGATCATGCTTCTAATATAAATCATCACCTCAAATTTTTACTACACTGGAAAGGACCATTTGCCCCTAAACTAAATAGCTTTTGATGCCTGGGTTTCTTAAATTAGTACAGACAACTCTAATAGTGCTGATGCCTCTTAGTTTGCTGTCAGATAACTCTGTATTTTTTCAATGCGCCTTCTAAATGTGGTAGGATTAAAAAAGAAAGATGAGCGTGTTAGAGTATAGACCAGATGGTCTATTGGGGTGTAAGACATTTTCCAGTGATTATGTCACCTGAATTTTATTATATGGACTTTGGCTCACTTTTTATTTATTTATTCATTCACTTTTGCTACTTAGAGATGAGATTTACTTTTTTCTGAAATCTTGTCTTTTTCTTAGATAAATTTGTAAATTAATAAACACTATTCATAAAATAGATAAAATCTAAACACTCTGTGTGCATGTTTCTATGCATGTACATATTAACCAGCTACTGGGTCCTGAAAGCCGAATAGTGTTATAAGTCCAGAAAATATACACTGTGTTTCTTAGTTATAAAGTATAGGATTTTTGTCAAAATAAAGAACTTCCACACACAAAAAAGAAAACAATCAATAAAATGAAAAGGAATGAATGAAAGAAAATATATGCAAATTATATACATGATAAGGAGTTAATATCCAAAGTATCTTTAATTGCAACTTATACAACTCAACAGCAAAAAAGAAAATAACACAATTAAAAAAATGAAAGAAGGATGAAAATAGACATTTTTCCAAAAGAAGCACGAATGGTCAATAGGTACACAAAAAGGTGGATGTCATCAGGGAACTGAAAATCAAAACCACAACGATCCATCACCTCACACCTATCAGAATAGCTATCATCAAAAAGCCCATAAATAACAAATGTTGGAGTGCATGTTGAAAAAAGGGAACCTCTGTATACTGTTGGTGGGAATATAAATAGGTACAGTCACTATGAAAAACAGTATGAAGTTCCTCAAAAAATTAAAATTAAAACTACCATATGATCCAGCAATCCCACTTCTGGGCACATATCTGAAAGAAATAAAATCAGGATCTCATGGAGATACCTGCATTCCTAAGTTCACGGTAGCATTATTCATAATAGCCAAGACATAAAAACAACCTAAATATCCTTTGCCAGATTAATGGATAAATTAAATATTATAAAATATTCAAGGAATATTATTTAGCCATAAAAATGAAGGAATCTTGCCATTTGTGGCAACATGGATGAAACTGGAAAGCATTATGCCAAGTGAAATAAACCAGATAGAGAAAGTCAAATACTGGCATTTATATGTGGAATCTGAAAGAAAGAAAGAAAGAAAGAAAGAAAGAAAGAAAGAAAGAAAGAAAGAAAGAAAGAAAGAAAGAAAGAAAGAAGGAAGGAAGGAAGGAAGGAAGGAAGGAAGGAAGGAAGGAAGGAAGGAAGGAAGGAAGGAAGGAAGGAAGGAAGGAAGGAAGGAAAGGAAGGAAAGGAAGGAAGGAGAAAAGAAATTTAATAGAAACAGAATACAATGGTGATTGCCAGGGGCTGCTGGGAAAGGCAACTGAGGACATGTAGGTCAAAGGGTATAAGCTTTCAGTTATTGAAAAGAATAAGTACTGAAAACCTAATGTATAGCATGGTAACTGGTGGTTCATAAAGTGGTGTAGATTTGAAAGTTGTTAAGAGTAGATCTTAAGCAATCTCATCACAAAAAATTAACTATCTTAACTATGTGAGGATGTATTAATTATCTTGATCTTCTTAATCATTCCATAATGAGTGTGTACATCAATTCATCATGTTGCATATTTTATATATACAATTCTATATGTCAATTATTCATCAATAAGTTTTGGAAAAAACATTAATATACAATTCCATGTGGCTATTTCTAATTCTTTAGTGAAATAAGCATTCAAAAGTATATCTGCTTGTTGAATTAGTTTATCTCATTACTGTTAGAATGGATAATTATAATTTCTGCACATCAGTCATTTACCAGATACTTTTGCATATATTTTCTCATGCTCTGGCTAACGTTTTAATTTCAGTAACTATGTTCTTTGAAATGAAAAAATTCTAACTTTGTGTAAGTTCCAATTTATCAATTTATATTCTTTGCTATGTAATTTTTGTTTCCTTTGTAAATCTATCCCTACACCAAATAAAAAGAAAGTTCTTCCTATGTTATCTTATAGCACATTTTTATTTATGTCACTAAGGTTTATGATGCATTTCAAGATAATTTGTAAATTTGAGGGAAGACTGAGGTTCACTTTTAATTTTACATTTTTCATATGGTTTTTCAGAACACTATGTTGAAATTAATGTTCTATTCCTCTTGGATAATTTCCACCACTTAATACATAATAAATTGACACTGTTCAATAAAATTAATTTGTTCTTTTTTTACTTATATGCATGTGGAAATTACGACATTCATTCTCCTTTCCTTCCTTTTCTTCATGAGGTTATAAGGGCTACCCAAGATGTTGATTTGCCTAAAATGTCTCCAGGTCCCAAGTTCTATCCTGCCTTATTATGCCAGGTTAGGACTTCATCATTCTATAGTATAACCTATTCTTAATTTTAAACCTTGCATATATTGATGCCCTAAGGGCATACTGAAGTAGAGCAAAATACGCTTATCTGTGCATAATGAAATCATTGACAGTGCAAAGCTTTCTGTTGAGACTCCTACAGGCTTCAAAATAATTTTTATAGTGCAAAATCCCACTTTAAAACTAATTTTCCTCCAGGCTCAAGGAGTGTGTTCAGTACCAAAGCAGAAATAACTAAATCCAGTGCACATAAAATTAATTAAAATCCAAGGATTTTTGTCTTTAAAATTTGGAGAGATTAGGATCCGGGATCAAGATGACAGGAATAGGACTTGGAGCCCACATTTTTCCACAAAAACATCAAGACAAAAATCTATATACACAATGATTCTCATAGTACATCTACCAAACAATGGGAGAAGACCTCAGACTTCCAAAAAGGGCAAGAAAACCTCCACATAACTGGGTAGAACAAAAGGGAGAGGGGAGAAGGGGAGGGGAGAGGAGAGGGGGAGGGAGGGAGGAAGGGAGAGGGAGAGGGAAAGAGAGAGAGAGAGAGAAGGGAAAAAAAGGAATCAGGATGGGACCAGTACTCCTTAGAGGGAGTTGTGAAAGCTGAATGCAATATGCACACCAGAAAGCTATCTAATAGACTTGGAGATCAGCCAGGATGGAGAGGGAGCCTCAAAGCATCAGAGAAAAGTGCAGCAGCTGGTCTAGGGATGATATAAAGAGAGAGCTGCACAGAAAATAGGAACCACCGCTCAGGACACCACAGCCAGAGATGCTGGGGCTGGGTGCTGACTCAGGCTTTGGAGGTCAATCCCAGGGAGAGGACTAGGCTTGGTTGTATGGAAACAGACTGATGCAGCTAAGGAGTGGTGCACCATAGCCAAGGGAGTGCAGGAAGAGGCATGGGTCTGCCAGAGAAACAAGGTGCCACTGCTGTGGACACAAATCACTAGAAATGACATTGAATATGTAATAAAAACACTCCATACAAACAAAAGTCCAGGACCAGATGGCTTCACAGGCAAATTCTACAAAACATACAAAGAAGAATGTATACTCATCTTTCTTAAACTTTTCCAAAAGATTGAAGAAGGAACACACCCAAAGGTATTCTATGAAGCCACCATCACCCTAATATCAAAACCAAAGACACCACCAAAAAAGAATTATAGGCCAATTATCTTTGATGAATATAGATGCAAAAATTCACAGCAAAATTTTAGCCAACTGAATCCAACAACACATAAAAAAGATCATACACCACAATCAAGTGAGATTCATCTCAAGTTTACAAGGATGATTCTACATACGCAAATCAATGCGACAGACCACATTAACAAAAGAAAAGTCAAAAGCCACATGATCATCTCAATAGATGTGGAAAAAGCATTTGACAAAACCCAACATCCATTCATGATATAAAAAAAAACTGACCAAAGTGGGTGTAGAGGGAACATATCTTAACATAATAAAAAGCCATTTATGACAAACCCGTAGCCAATATGATACCCAATGGAGAAAAGTGGAAAGCCTTCCCGCTAAAATCTAGAACAAGGCAAGGATGTCAACTCAGCACTTTTATTCAGCATAGTATTGGAAGTCCTAGCCACAGCAATCAGACAAACAAAAGAAATGAAATTTATCCAAATTAGAAGAGAAGTGGTAAAATTGTCACTACATGCAGATGACATGATACTACATATAGAAAACCCTAAGGACTCCACACAAAAACTCAAAGTGATCAACGAATTCAGCAAAGTAGCAGGATACAAGATTAACATTCAGAAATTAACTGCATTTCTGTATACTAACAATGAACTATTAGAAAAGGAATATAAAAAAATCAATACCTTTTAAAATAGCACCCCCAAAAATTAAATACATAAAAATAAACCTGCTTAAAGAAGTGAAAATCTTAGATACTGAGAACTATAAAACATTAATCAAGGAAATTAAAGAGGATTCAAAGAAATGGAAAGATTTCCCTTGCTCATGGATTGGAAGAATTAATATCATTAAAATGTCTATACTACCCAAAGCAATCTTCAGATTTAATGCATTCCCTACTGAATTACGCATGCCTATATTGTAATAGTTCCTCCTCAATTGTTTCACATACATCTCCTTACTAGCCATAATTTCATTATCTCCAATAAAAATAACAATTCCCTAATATTATCTACCATTCAATCCATTTTCAATATTCTTTAATTGGCCACAAAGTAACCTCATTTTTTAAAAACCAGCATCCAATCTAGATTCATAGACTTCATTTGGTTGTTAGGCTTCTTTAATCTCTTATAATCTAAAATCAGTCTCCAATTATTTTCATGATATTGAACTTCTGAAGAAATCAGAGAAGTTACCCTATAGATATTTTGTCTTTTTCTTTATGATCCATTTAACTTGCCCCTCTTTCTCTTCCATTTCTTATTAACTCAATGTTACTTCTAAAGTTGTGATTAAATTCAATTTAAACATTTTCATCATGGATACATTATAAGATATGCTGTGTAGCTCAGTTAAATATTTTAATAAATAAATTTTACCTAGATTTTGAGTGATAAAATGGAATAAACAAGACTAAAGTTCTTTCAGGAAAAATATTTTTATTATTTTATTTTATTGTCTTCTTAGGGCTGCACCCATGGCATATGGAGGTTCCCAGGCTAGGGTCAAATTGGAGCTGCAGCTGTTGGCCTACGCCACAGCCACAGCAATGTGGCATCCAAGCCTCATCTGCAAACCACAGCTCATAGCAACATGGGATCCTTAACCCACTGAGCAAGGCCAAGGATGTAACCCACACCCTCATGGATACCAGTCAGTTTTGTTGCCACTGAGCCACAATGGGAACACCAAGATAAATATTTTAAAATATAACATATTTTCTCTTTAAAATATTTTGAAGAGGGAAGACAACACCTCAAAAGAGTTTACAGAGGTTACCATTCTGAAAAGCTTTTTTGCATGTATCGAATTTACCTTTTTCTGATTATGAGCTATGAATTGCTTTTCTGAAAATATATTTATCTTTTAAACAAAAAATCAAAACTTTTTTTTTAGTTTGATATCTTATTTTCAGCAGAAATTCAAGCTTTTTCTTTTGTATCTTTATTTCATATGTGCAACAATAGACCATAGTCCTTTTCATTGAAAAGGACAAAGAACAAGTAAAAGAGACCATTTATGAACTGTAATATTTATTTAAATAATTTCAGCACTGGAGATTTCCCTTTGGTTCCATAAGCATTTTGTTATTATTATTTTTCTATTTAAAAGAAAATGTTGCTGAATATCACTTCTTAAGTGGAATTGAATAATTTAACAAATATTTATTGAGCAATTTATATATGCAAAACATTGGGAGAGTGCAATTCTCTCTGTACACACAAGTACATTCTACTGTTTTTGTAGATTTGTTTTCTGTATGGGTACCTCTCTTTCTATTTCTGTTTCATACCAGCTTCAGAGAAGTTATTGGAATACACATGAATGATGTTCTCTGAATTGTTTGAAGAGTACTATTCTTGTAACTTTCATTACCAAGTTTGATTGCTAGAATAGATCCAATTGATGGAGCCATAGGTCAATGATAGCAACTTGTTTAGAAGAACAGTTGAACCAGTAGACAGGTTTGGCTTTAAATGCTTCTTTAAACTCTGTTTGTCAGTGTCTCATTACAGAGACAGGGATTAATAGTGGTTTGATTGCTGCTATAACTCAGAGTGATCAACCCAAGGCTCTGAAAGAAATATTGGGCCGAATTTTTAGTATGAGAAAAGAGAAATTATCCAGTTAATAACTGAGTTGGCATTTGTTTGATTTATATTTATGTTCACTCAAGGCTCTCCATCCTCTGTAGATGGTGTATAGAAAAGGGGCTATATTCATGTTAAAAGGGTTTGCGTTGATAAAATAATTAGGAATACGGATCATACCTCTATCTTCTAACTTTTAAAATATACTTAGTTCATTATTCAGCTTTGAAGTTATAATTAATGTAGCTTAGTTTGCTTCAATTAAATCTTCTCTTGCCGTTTGCATAGTTCATATTGACATGAGTCTGTCACTGTATCCTAGCACAAGTGTATGAAATTTAAACCAATTTAAGAGAGTTTAACCAGTTAAATGTTGCCTGAACAGTTATTAGCATTTTAATTTGTTGCATTATGGGGAAGTGTTGTTCTACTGCATTTCCCCCACACGTTCATCCTTATACAGCTTTCTAATGGCTTAATGGTCCATCTGGATCATTTCCTCTACAAGACTTTAATTCTATTTACTAGTTTTATCATCTGTAGATTTCTAATTTAAATATTTAGAAACATCACATGATGCCATATTGCTTAAGTGGTTTAGTGTAATTGTTTTGAAAGCATGAACAAAACATGCCTGTCTTATTTTTATAAAATTTAAATGGAAGTTCATTTATACAGAAGAATAATCAAACCCCTGCAGATATATGTATCATTCAGATATCCTACTCTGCATGGGACATCAAACATGAACAACTGAAAAATATGTTTTCCTTTCACCCTGCTGCTGTTGCGTTTCACATTTGTGCATATACACAATTGTTTCCTTCTTTCCTACTCTTTAATGATGGGAAAGAGACTAAAAAATATTAAATGTACATGTTTCTTGGATTTTTCTGGGAAAAAAAGGTGAAATTTGTACTTAAAAGTAATGATAAAAATACTTAACCCAATTTTTTGATGTACTATCTAGATAAATAAGTCTTCATCAAGAAAACACCCTTTAGGGAGTTCCTGTCATGGCTCAGTGGTTAACGAATCCGACTAGGAACCACGAGGTTGCGGGTTCAATCCATGGCCTTCCTCGGTGGGTTAAGGATCTGGAGTTGCCATGAGCTGTGGAGTAGGTTGCAGACGTGGCTCAGATCCTGGTTTGCTGTGGCTCTGGTGTAGGCCGGTGGCTACAGCTCTGATTAGACTCCTAGCCTGAGAACCTCCATATGCTGCAGGAGTGGCCCAAGAAATGTCAAAAAAAAAAAGGAAAAAAAAACACCCTTTATCTCCTGGTGCTATAACAATACAGCAAAAATCAAACTCTGAAGTATTAATTCTAATTGATTGAGTAGGGTGTATGTGACTAAATGCAGTAGGGCATTAATGAAAAAGACATATGATGTCTGCCCTCAACAATTTACAGATTGTTCTAGTATCATTGATTTGCATGCAGCTGTCCAGGTTTCCCAGCAATTCTTGCTGAAAAGACTGTCTTTATCCCATTTTATGTTCTTGCCTCCTTTGTCAAACATTAATTGACCATAGGGGTCTAGGTTTGTTTCTGGGTTCTCTATTCTGTTCCATTGGTCTGTCTGGCTGTTTTGGTACCTGTCCCACACTGTCTTAATGACTGTGGCTCTATAATATTGCCTGAAGTCTGGGAGAGAAATGCCTCCTGCTTGTTTTTTGTTCCTCAAAATTCCTTTGGCAATTCTGGGTCTTTTGCGGTTCCATATAAATTTTTGGATTGTTTGCTCTAGTTCTGTGAAAAATGTCCTGGGTAATTTGTGAGGGATTGTACTGAATCTGTAGATTGCTTTAGGAAGTAAGACTATTTTTACAATATTAATTTTTCTCATCCAGGAGCATGGAATAGCTTTCCATCTCTTTACATCTTCTTTAATTTCCTTGATTAATGTTTTTAGTTCTTGGCATATAAGTCCTTTACCTCCCTGGCCAGGTGTATTCCCAAGTACTTGATTTTTTGGGGTGCAAATTCAAAAGGTATTGTATTTCTGTATTCCTTTTCTAATATTTCATTGTTAGTATACAGAAATGCAACTGATTTCTGAATGTTAATCTTATATCCTGCCACTTTGCTGAATTTGTGGATCAGTTTGAATAGTTTTGGGGTTGAGTCCTTAGGGTTTTCTATATATCGTATCATGTCATCTGCATACAGTGGCAGTTTTACTGGTTCTCTTCCAATTTGGATGCCTTTTCTTTCTTTTGTTTGTCTGATGCTGTGGGTAGGTCTTCCAATACTATGTTGAATAGCACTGGTGAGAGTGGGCATTCTTGTCTTGTTCCATATTTTAGTGGGAAGGCTTTCAGCTTTTCTCCAGTGAGTATTTTATTTGCTGTGGCTTTGTCATAATGGCTTTGATTATGTTAAGGTATGTTCCCTCTATACTCATTTTGGTAAGAGTTTTGATCATGAATGGATGTTGGACTTTGTCAAATGCTTTTTCTGCATTTATTGAGAAGATCATGTGGTTTTTGACTTTTCTTTTGTTAATATGGTGTATGATGTTGATTGATTTACGTATGTTGAAACATCCTTGTATACCTGGGATGAATCCTGCCTGGACATGGTGTACGATCTTTTTGACATGTTGTTGGATTCAGTTGGCTAAAATTTTTTTGAGAATTTTTGCATCTAAATTCATCAAAGATATTGGTCGATAGTTTTCTTTTTTGGTGAAACTAGAACACACCCTCACACCATGCACCAAAATAAACTCAAAATGGCTGAAAGACT
The DNA here is from genome assembly GCF_016906955.1 of Phacochoerus africanus. Taxonomy (NCBI): domain Eukaryota; kingdom Metazoa; phylum Chordata; class Mammalia; order Artiodactyla; family Suidae; genus Phacochoerus; species Phacochoerus africanus. Next base: position 108,365,214 of record NC_062560.1, on the reverse strand, counting down.
TAAATATAAGACAAGACACCATCAAACTCCTGGAAGAGAACATAGGCAAAACATTCTCTGACATCAGGTTTAGAAATGTTTCTCAGGTCCATCTCCCAAAGCAACAGAAATAAAAGCAAAAAACAAAAAACAAAAAACAAAAAACAAAACAAACAAACAAAAAAAACAATGGGACCTCATAAAATGGACAAGCTTTTGCACAGCAAAGGAAACCAAAAAGAAAACAAAAAGACAACTTACAGGATGGGAGAAAATAGCTTCAAGTGATGCAACTGACAAAGGCCTAATCTCCAAAATACACAAACAACTTATACAACTCAACAGCAAAAAAGCCAACAACCCAATTGAAAGATGGGCAAAGGACCTGAAGAGATATTTCTCCAAGGATGATATACAGATGGCCAACAAGCACTTGAAACAATGCTCAACATCCCTGCTTATTAGAGAAATGCAAATCAAAACTACCATGAGATACCACCTCACACCAGCCAGAATGGCCATCATTAATAAGTCCACAAATAACAAATGCTGGAGGGGGTGTGGAGAAAAGGGAACCCTCCTGCACTGGTGGTGGGAATAGAAGCTGGTAGGACCACTATGGAGAACAGTATGAGTGTACCTTAGAAAACTATATATAGAACTACCATATGACCCAGCAATCCCATTCTTGGGCATATATCCAGACAAAACTTTCCTTGAAAAAGAGACATGCACCTGCATGTTCATTGCAGCACCATTCACAACAGCCAAGACATGGAATCAACCCAAATGGCCACTGATAGATGATTGGATTAGGAAGATGTGGTATATATACACAATGGAATACTACTCAGCCATAAAAAAGAACAAACTAATGTCATTTGCAGCAACATGGATGGAACTAGAGACTCTCATCCTGAGTGAAGTGAGTCAGAAAGAGAAAGACAAGTACCATATGATGTCACTTATATCTGGAATCTAATATACGGCACAAATGAACCTTTCTACAGAAAAGAAAATCATGGACTTGCAGAATAGACTTGTGGTTACCAAGGGGGAGAGGGAGGGAGTGGGTTGGATTGGGAGCTTAGGGTTTTTGGAAGCAAACTGTTGCTTTTTGAATGGATTAGCAATGAGATCCTGCTGTTTAGCACTGAGAACTATATCTAGTTACTTATGACAGAGCATGATAATGGAAGAAAAATAGAGTGTATACACGTATGTGTAACTGGGTCACCATGCTGTACAGTAGAAGAAATATATATAAAAAGAAATTTTAAAAAAAATTTAAAAAAATTAATTTACAGATTGTTATTCAGGAAAGAATTAGACTAATTTGTCATTCCCTCGTTGTACAGAATCAGCATCAGTAAGTCACAGATAACATAAAAAAACTGTTGATTCTGTCACAGAAATCTTTTCAGTGGCATGAATTTCCAAAAAATAAGTTGATTTTCCACAGAAGAGACTGATTTACATTGCTGAATCTGTTTAATCAGACTTAATATCCTCATGGTAGCAGATACACAGTGAATTCATGCATTATGAAAGAATCGGGCTAGATGACTTCCAATATATCCCTTCAATCTAGAGAATCTATGATCATGTACTCTTAAAAACAACCAGGAAAAACAAAAAAAATAAGGAACCTTAAGAGAGTTGGCCATATGCAATAGCTAATGCGACACTTACTTGTGTCCTGTTCATAGTGCTAGTGGGAGGTCAAAAATCTGCTTTCAGACAACTTCTTATCTGGCTTGCTTCAATGCAAGGGATTTTCATCAAGTTTACTTCTTTGGAACCTTCTGGATGCATGCACATTTGACCTGGATACAGGAGAGAGAGTTTTTACATGAGTTATAGATCATCCAAAGGAATTTAGTTTTCTTTGTGAAAATTCTATTTATTCCCTCTCAGCACAAAGTCCAGCATGCCACCTTACATAGTGCCATGCAACAATCCCTCATTGTTTATAGATAAGTACAAACTCCTTTGATGAGATTCAACAGAGCTTATAACCAGATTTGAACCTACCTCTCAAACCTCAACTCCTCTTACTTAATCCATAAATAGATCAAGCTATTTATCATTCCTCCAAAATTTCTTATTCTTCCATATCTCTGTGGCTACATGCATACCACCCCTTTGCCAGGAATGCCAGTTTACCTCTTTCTTTGCTTAGTTAATGCCTGATCATCCCTCAAGACTCCTCTCAAATACAAAATTTTCTCTGAGGCCCTTCCTGATCTGCTTGGTAAATGTAATCACTTACTCTCCCATGGAATTTTATAAAATCTCAAGTATAACAACCAGCATCTTACTTATTATATTAAGTTTTCCATTTTAAATATGTTTTTCTATTTCTTGAACTGGATAGTACCTGGCTATTTTTCAGTCTATTATACTGAGCTAAAGGACAATGAACAGTGTTTTAGTAATCCTCTATATCTCCAGTGTTCAGTTCATAGCCTCATAGAATGTTGGTACTCAGTGAATTTTTGTTGGATACTGTATGTTTAGTGGAATTATTCTCATTGATAAACTGCTTGATTGACTAGCACATGCACATCTTTGTTAGGAGGAAATGTCCATTGCATTATGTCCCACTGAAATTCTGAAAGTATCCAGACAAGAGTGATTATGAACAAAAATGTGTAACTGGGTCACCATGCTGTACAGTAGAAAATTGACAGAACACTGTAAACCAGCTATAATGGAAAAAATAAAAATCATTACATTTAAAAATTTCAAAAAAATAAAAAGAAAGAAAGCAGAGAGTGAGGAACAAAAGAAAGTCCAGAAAGAGACTGAAGAACACTGAAATGAAGGGTTTATGATAAGAATGTCATAGAAAAAAACACTTTGGTAGGACCAGATTGTGGGGATTAGTTTTTTTTTTTTTTTTGAAGCTTCAAACTAGAAGTTTTGGAATTTCTTCATGCATAAAGAAAGGTTAGTACCATTTTATGACTTGTTGGGAAATTGGCACACTTGATTTATATGTACCAGGATTTCTAAATTGAATACTTCTTTAAGAACTATGATGAAATGCTGAAGTTAAATTAAAACAATAATTCTGTTTTGCTGTCTCATAGTCATACTTTTAGATGCATAGACTTAGTAGTGACTAAGCAAACGTATATTACAAACACCACGTGCTAGAGATCAACACTACTATTAAAACATAATGACTTAAAAGGTGCTTTTCTACTCAACTCTAAGCTAACGCATTTTAGTATCTGTCCCTCTAGACATACAGTGTCAATCACATTGAATGACATGCCAAGATAAAAGCATCACTACTTTGGCAAGAAAATACAAACACAGAAAGATTTGTAAAACATCAAGTTGATTGTAGGGCTATTTTTATTGTATCTTTAGTTAATCAAAAGGTATTATTTAAACCATATGCTGCCTCTGCTCTATGGAGACCAGAGCACTGTTAGAGGTATGCAATAAGTACTCTTGCCATTATACCAGGGTTTTGTTTTTTTCATAATTTCCAATTAGTGGAGATAAAGATACACCAGGGACACTACCATATACTAAGTTTCCCATATTTAAATATATCTTATTTCTTAAAATATATATATATATATATATATATATATATATAATTTAATCAATTCTATAAACTATATTTAATTATTTACGCTTGCATTTGAAATGGAAAAGGAAATATAATGATTTTGGTTTCCTGGAGACTGTAACTTTCAGGGTAGGGGGGTTACCTGAGAAAGAAACCAAAAGGCCAGAGAATGTGATTGAAGCATTAGCAAATCATCTACTGTAAAAATACTCATTTTATTTTCCATGTTTAGATAAAATGAAATTTCTGCATAGTTACAAAGTGATAGCGACAAAGCTCAGCTTATTATTTTGGAAGATAGAGAAGTGGAGAGAACTTGATCCCTGTTTTCAAAGTTGTGCTATTTACAAATAAGCATTTTTCCTTAATTAATTGCTTTACATCAAATGGTCATACTATGCTAAATGTTTATACATATGATGTAGGATTATGCTGTGGTTACAAATAATTCTCTCTCTTATCATTAACCAGGTAAGCAAACATCTAAAAAACATAGTTATCTTACATAATTATATTTTCTTAGCATAAAACAGAATATAAAGTAACTAATAAGTTATAAATATAACAGATATTTTTGGGCAAGACCTCTTTATTATTTTTTGGTACCGAGTCTAATTTTCTAAGTTATCTTGCCTATGACACAACATAAGACCACATTTATTTTGGCAAAGAGCTGACTAGGCTATTTTCAGTTACTACAAATCTAGTAAAGAAGCTATAGGTCAAGTTATTTCTCCAGTGGGAGGGCCTCCTTTTTAACTTCTTTTCACAGCCACTGCTCCATATTTTAGGCTAAGCGTCCCAAAATTCAATAGGATCAAGTTGGCTGTTTTTCAGAGTCTAGGGTATTTTCCCAGAACAATATTCTGTTTATATCAGGTTCCAGATGGTAGCAACTGATAAATTTCCTCTGTGATAGATTAATATGTCTTTATTAACATTGTTATGAATACATTATAATCAAACAGATGAGTTGAAATATAACCTTTGTCATCTACTATTTAAGTATCCTTGGATGAGTTGTTTACTCTCTTTATATCTCAGCTTCTGTGCCTGTAAATTTTATTTGTCAATCTTATTTTAGTTTTTAAAAATTAAAACATCAGGTACAGGTTCTGGGATATATTAAGTATTCAAAAACTGTCAATTTCCTTTTATCCCTCTGATATCTACAAAACCTGCTGTATGAGTATGTTCAATTTTATTTTAATTCTTGGTATCACACTGTTTCTTTAACTTTAGGGAGCCATATTGAAAAAATATATATCTTTTGTTCAAGGGAAACTCAGCAAAAATATGAACACTTCAGCATGACGTCATGCCATCACTAGAGACAGAGTATAAGTGTATCTCTTATGGATAGTAAAATACTATTTTCAAGTGTTAAAGCTAATATGATATTAAAGCTAATATGATATTGGAAATATGGTTTGGAGAGAAATAATTAAAGATCTGACTCAAATTCTTAGTAGGAGGGTTGTAGAGGCATGCCACATAAAAGCTAGGAAAAGTTACTTGAATATTAGATGCCTTGGTTTATCCAATTTTAGAGGCAGTAGTTACAGCTGCATTTTATAGTCTAATAAAAATTCTAAAATATAAGTATTGCTATTATTTTAGAAAGCATTCCATAACATGTAATAAGCCCTTTCTGAAATAATAAAACTAGATTTTAGGAATTTTTTGAGATGAACACATAATGAATTTCTTACAACAAAATGGTTTAAATTACAAAAGTTCATCAGTGGCAGGAGGGAGAGCATTATTTTGGTCATACAAAATATACTTTCTAGATTCTACAACAATTAAATTTATAATAAGAAAAATAGATTGAACATTATATTTTAAAAGAACAATAACCAAAATCATACAAGGTAACATTCCCAATAACACGTTAACAAGTTACCTGCTAAGTAATCTTATGTAATCCTGAAGGCATGGAGGGAAGGGACTCAGAGGAAGTACCATACATATTCCCTATCTATTAAAAAGTCTGAAATCAAAAAAAATAATAATAATAACAACAAATTAAAAAAAATCTGGGAGTTCCTGTCATGGCTCAGCAGTTAACAAACCCGACTAGCATCCATGAGGACGCATGTTTGATCCCTTGCCTTGCTCAGGGAGTCAAGGATCCAACATTGCCATGAGCTGTGGTGTAGGTCATAGACACAGCTCAGATCCTACATTGCTGTGGCCTGTTGTAGGCCGGCAGCTACAGCTCAGCTTAGACCCCTAGCCTGGGAAGCTCCATGTGCCGCAGATGCAGTCCTAAAAAGACAAAAATAAATAAGTAAATTTTTAAAAATAAAAAAATTAAAAATATGAAATCTAATTTGATAGATAAGGCTAATATGAATGTAACAATACTTAAAAAAACAGATAGGATATAATTTAGAACTAAGCTTTGTAGTATGAACTCCTAAATATCGTATGAACAGGTTCTGAGAAGAAAGAGGTAATTTATCTCCAGAGTAACTGAAGATGCCTTCAAGAAGGGGGTGAAATTTGACCTGGACTTCAATGAAAATGTGGAATTTGTATAGGCAGAAGGGGGCTTACTTACATTTTAGACCACAATCATTACAGAAGTAAAGAATTTTGTTAATGAGCATGGCATGCCAGTGGGAAACAAAACAGAGGATTCATTTCAGTAAAGATGAAGGCTACAGCATTAAATTTGGAGAGATTTAAACTATGAAAATTTGAACTTGATGTCATAGGAAACAATATAGAATAATTTGGCTTGCTAGAGATTTCCTGTATGTGGGTTATGGCAGACTAGATGCAGGGATACTAACAAGGAGTCTGTTGTAAACAAGCAATCATACTTGAGGAAAAAACCGAGAGCACTTAGTAACTGAAAGCTATTTTTTTCCTGGTGATAGTTTACATATTTCAGTTTGTAGAATGAACTTACAAGATGTCAATATACTCGTCAAAATAACTGAACCTTCAATTAGGGGTACCACCAGAAGATTGTAGATGTACCTCAGTCACAATAATGCTGGCTAAAGAGTAGCCTAAGATAATGTTGCTTTGCATAACATTGAAGTAAGCAAGTTTTCACACATTTGTGTAAAATAGAATGCACTGTAAAAACAACCCAAACTGAACATTAGTCATTATCCATGTTTTGATAAAGCAATATATAAATACCTACTATTTGAAGTATTTCTTACTAGTTTTTGTTATTAAATTTATCCTGATCTAGTCCCTAGTCTTTCTTATTTCCAGATTTAATTTAGAACCCTTCATTCAAATTTACTGTAAATAAAGACCTTGGAGTGTGCCTCTGCTACATCAACTGTACATCAAGCCATCTTGACATCAAAGATCTTTCCAGTATCTTACAGCTTTCAGTGACTTAATTCCACCTTAGCTAAGGGCTGTTTATCTACCTGATTCAGATAACAGGATAGTTTTAGTCCCCTTTCTGGTCTCCAATCATCTAGGAGTATCTTTTGATTTAATTTTGTAATTCCAATGAATTAGATAATATTTTCATCTTGACCAGAGGAGAAGGTAATTAAAGTAACTGACTTTGTCTCCATTTCAGTATGAAACCCAAATATCTTGATTTTGAGATCAGAAAAAATGACCATAGTCTTGTCAATGAACAAAAATTTCCTTCTATAATACATTCTTGTTACTGGCTAATGTAGGTGTTATTTTAAATAAAATGTAGTGTTTTTCTTAGTAATATTAAACCAGGCTCTTTTGGAACAGCTTACTTTTGTATTTTTTAACTCTTTGCTATATCACGAAACTCAAGTTATTACAAAGTTCCTATCATCTTGCACACCGGCCCTCAGATTTGATGAAAGAGATAATTTCCTTCTCAATGCAATATGTTTCTTATATAACAGATTAGGTCATTCGATAATATTTATTGAGAACATATTATATGCCAGATTCTCTGCTAGGCTATGAAGAGACAACAGTCAACAAGACAGGTCAGGCAGAAGCCTTAAACACAAAACCTAATGAATGGAAACACACTTAGATATGGATACAAGAAAGGACAAATCTACAGTATAGCTTCCATCAAAGAGAATAAATGATGTACAAGCATTCAGAGCACAAGGGGCTAGTAACTATTGTTACTAATTTTATTGCAAAACACTTTTCTGAAAGGCCTGATAGCTCCATAAAATATTTACATTCCGACATATTTTGAAAAGGAAACAAGTTTTTTACACCAAAATATAAAGTGGTTAAATCTACTCATAAAGATAAAGCAGCCTCAGTAAAGCCAAGAAAGCCAGAATATCAAATACTTCAAACAATAAAAAAAGTGGATCGTATTTGGTGGCCTTATATACTATGGCTTTCAGCATCATTAAAGGATCCTAAGACAGATTCAGGTATAAAGAAGAGTGCAGGTGGTCAGAAAATGGAGGACAAAGGATTGAGGCTAAACATTTAGAGAAGTTTTGCACAGAAAGGAAGAGGCAATTTAGAATGCATGAATAGTTAAGTAAAATTAGTTTTTGTATATTGTTTTCCTAGTTGAGAAAGAACTATGTAAGTTTAAAGATATGCTTTTAAATAGGTTGAGTGCAATTTTGGTTGGAAAAAATATTTTGCATATTGTACATTTTCATGAAAGAATATATAATGGAAATATCAGCCTCATAATTATAAGTGTTAAACTTCACATTTCTCAGGGAAAGTTCTTCTCAGTGGTCATCAGTTCTCTGACCTAAATGTTACATCATGGCAAAGGCTATTTAGCTATGTGGTAATGAAGTCAAGATTGCTTTGTTCTAGAAATGAAACTGTTTAGGAAGATTACATTAAAGTAGAATTTATATCCCAAACAGGATTGTCTGGAGGACCTGCAGCAAGTATAATATGAAAATAATCATTACTTTTGAGCTATTAACTGGGATCCATTTGTTTCAAAGTCATCATAGCTTGTGAACCAGTTTATGTGGGGAAAGGAATACTAGTAATGAAACTACCATTCTTTCTAGTTTTTTGGACATTTAATAGTCATAGATTTCTTATTTCTCTTACATAACTTGAAATCTGCATAATTCACCTGTCTCTACTTTTACTTTCTTAATTCATCATAGGAATTTTTGTTCACCAGAATGTTTTTCATTAAGAGTAATACATTTTAAATATTTTAAAGTGTTAATCCTCTTATTAAGTTATGAATTAGAAGGTGAGTTACGTAGTATGTTTTCTTTTTCTTTGAAGTTTGATTTCACTTCCAATTTTGAGTCAGATTTCATTTAAAACTAAAGTCTTATTATACTGTAGATGTGCACAACATCAAATTTAAAATGTGCTAATATTCCAAAATGCAATAATATAGAGAAAAGAATAAAGAAAAAGACTACTCTTGAAATTAGAGGACTCTGTTTTACTGACTTTCCCTATTAAGTTCCAAAGAGCACACATATTTGCTATGGAGCAGCATACTTACACACTATTTAATAACTTTATAATAATCCACAATTCTCTTGAAAGCAGACAATAGAAAAATTAATTTATTTGTTCAATGAACCCTAGGCCCTATTCAATCAGAATCTTTGCAATCACAGAATTTAAAAAACTCATATGTCCGTAAAAAGAATATTCATGAAAATAAATCAATGGAAAAAATTAAAGGTCCTTCTCCCGTTTTACTTATTTCTTTTTTAAGAAACTGTGAACACAATATGGTATATACCATTTTTACCTGTAGGAAGTGCTTAATTTTATTAAGCATTGCTTAAAGAATGAGTAGAATGTTAAATAACATACATCACTGATTATCATGTTAAAAATAGACTCTCTTGTGAATGTTTTTGAGCAAATATTGTGATGCATATGCAGGTGTAGATGTGAGATACTGTTTCTTTAACACTTCATCATTTTATGACATTTTAATTTCCCAGTGAGTATGATTAATACTACTTGGAAATAATTTATCACTAAAACTAATTCAAATGGTGGATCATCTCTAAAAATCAGTTGGCAATGAAACTGATATCCTGCTGATATTCTACTAGTTTAATGCATTAACATAGACTTTCATTAATACTGTGTTTATCTTTGTTGACAGGTATCACATTTGCTGGTTTTAAAAAGTGTCCCCTCTAGTTCAAAGACATCTTGGTCTTTAGAAAATTACATTATGCTAAAGCAAGAGAATGATGCATACAAGCTTGTTCTCAGCCATATGTTTAAAGCAATCAAAAAGTTAAAGTTGCATTTCTGAAGTGTTTATTCTGCTATAAAAGGACTAATATAATGAATCATATGGCACTGCAAGGGAGGAAGTTTTCCTTTTTGTCTTCATTTCCTATTAAATTCGGCTTTCAATTTCAATGACACTGAAAGTAGGCTATACATAGGAGATGAAATCAGGAATCACTCGCCAAGAAATCTGCACTGTGTACGTACATGATTTAAATATAACATGTTGCTTATCTTTAGAAAATAAACTTTTCTTCTTGTTTCCACTAAGGTTGGCCTTAAAAAAAAATCATCAATGTATATTTACATACACACTGTAAAATGCCCCATTTCATAAGACAAAAGATTCTCTGAAAATGCCATAATATTTCCCAAATTCAGCTGCCACTGAAGCATCCTGTACAATATGAGCAGAAAGAGGCAATAATGCCAGGCTGCTGCAACAAAAAAGGCAAAAGGAACAAAATGATAAGATTAACCCTTTTTTTAAATGTATATGGCATTCAGCTGCATTGCTTTTCTCTGCTTATAGGGCAGCCTCAGTCATTCATATGGTAGTTCCAGGTACAATAAATTCACTAAAGGTATCTACTATTTCTAGACATTACTATTAATTGGTATCTAGTCAGTCTGAATATCAAAACCATGTAGGGTTTACCTTTCTCCCTTATAGTAATGCCAATGATATTCTTGTAATTGCAATCTTTTCACCTTTTAACAAACATGCATTAAGTGCTTTCTATGTGCCTAGTACTGTTAGCTGCCAGGGATAACAAAACAATTAGGACACAGTCTCTGATCTCAAGGAGTTCTCTGATATCTAACTGTTCCTAAACCCACATAATTGTAGAGTAGAAGTACAAGGGATCAAGTAATACTGATGAGTGGCTTGCTATGGGAATTAAAACTGTGTTACTTCCGGTCAAGTTCCAACCTCCTCTCAGACATGGATACTTAGCAAATGTAATTCCCTTTGCTACAAGATATCACAATATGAAGGTACCTGTGAAGGGGAATCCAGTTATTTTTAGTTAGTGTTATTTTCTTCTAAACCTCATAAAGCAAAAGGCCTATTCACACTACCTATATTAATTGGATTAGATTTCCAGAAAGCTATCATGAATTTAGGGTGTAACACCTAAGCTGAACCATGCTAAAAGATGTGATAGGATTCAGGGTTAAGTAAGTACCACTGAGTCACAGAAAAATCTAACAATCAACACAGCTGAATCTAGCCTAGCAGAAATCAGAAGATAAAGTTTGATGGGTAAGCATTAGTCGTTGGGGGTTCTATTTAATAAAAGCCTATGCTATGAGAATTTCTGAAAACCTACTGGAAATGTTAATATTTGGGCAATTTGAACAGAAACATGAAAGACTAATCTTCACTAGGAACTACAGCTAGTGCTTCTTAATTTATAACCCCTAAAATAAAATAGGTATGTCTCACAGAAGAAAATGTTTATCTTCCATTTATTCAGGACACTATCTTTTAGACACTATGTGTACTGTATCTAATCTTCATACAGCCTCATTCTACAAAGAAGAAAGCTGAGGCTCAGAGAGGTCAAGTAGGTTTTAAGATCTAGTTTCAGCTAGTAATTGGTGGGCTTGGGATTCTATCAGGTGAGTCTGACAACAATATATCATACTTTTCCTGCACTATCATGATTCATTGAAAGTAATAGTGGAGGGTTAGAGAGTGTTCCAGTTCTGTGATTCCTGCAGAAATGTGAAAGACTAATCTTTGCTAGGCACTTCTAAATGCCTTCATTTCTCCTTTGTTGGTGAAAAAGAATTTCGGGAACAGTCAGAGTTGCCCATTGTTAGGCACGATATATAAACATCCGAAAAGGAATGAAGAAGATTTAGCATGTGGTAGATAAAATGATGGTTCCCAAAGAAGTTTACAGTCAATTCTTGGAACCCGAGAGTATATTACCTTACATGACAAAAGGGATTTTGCAGATGGGATTAAAGTTACAGAGCTTGAGATGGTGGTCCCAGTTAATTACATAAGAGGAAGACAGAAGAGAGTGTCACAAAGAGATGTGACAAGTGAGAAACTAAACCTGTCACTGCTGTCTTTGAAGAAGGAAGGGGGATATGAGCCAGGGAATGGACAATCGAGAAAATGTGAAGAACCCTCAACTGATAGCCAGGAAAGAAACAGGAGCTTCAGTTATATAATGAATCACAATGAACTTGAATAATAATGAAAACAAATTATCTCTTAGAGTCTATTAGCAGAAATCCTAAAGGGAACTTTTCCAAGCTGAAAAGAAACATTTGATGTCTAATAATAATAATCAGATATACAAAAAGGAATGAACAGTAGTAGATAAAACAACATTATAGATGGTAAGTATATATTCTTTTTTGGCCACATCTGCAACATACAGAAGTTTCCAGGCCAGGGATCAAATCCAAACTACAGAAGTGACAACATCAAGTCCTTAATTGCTAGGCCATTGGGAAACCCACCGTGTTTTTTTCTTTTCTTAACTGCCTTAAGAAACAAATGACAGGAGTTCCCATCGTGGCGCAGTGGTTAATGAATCCGACTAAGAACCATGAGGTTGAGGGTTCGGTCCCTGCCCTTGCTCAGTGGGTTAAGGGTCCAGCGTTGCAGTGAGCTGTGGTGAAGGTTGCAGACGCAGCTCGGATCCCACGTTGCTGTGGCTCTGGTGTAGGGCGGTGGCTGCAGCTCCCATTCAACCCCTAGCCTGGGAATCTCCATATGCCATGGGAGTGGCCCAAGAAATGGCAAAAAGACAAAAAACAAAAAAACAAAAAAAGAAAAGAAACAAATAGTAGAATAAAGACTTTTTTCTTTTTTTTTGCTTTTTTTTTTTTTTTTTTTTTTTTTGCTTTTTATGGCCGCACTTGCAGCATATGGAGGTTCCCGGGCTAGGGGTCAAATTGGAGCTACAGCTGCCAGCCTACACCACAGCCACAGCAACACAGGATCTGAGCTGCATCTGCGACCTACACCACAGCTCACAGCAACGCCGGATCCTTAACCCACTGAGCGAGGCCAGGAATTGAACCTGTGTCCTCATGGTTCCTAGTCAGATTCATTTCCACTGGGTCATGACGGGAACTCCTGAATTTTATTTTAAATAAAAATATATCTACAAAGAATAAAAAAAACTACCTCACACTGTACGTGAACATAAATTCCAGGTTGACTATAGACCTAAATATGAAACACAAACCAATAAAATTTGTAGAATATAAAATTTTCACAATATTCTGTAAAATCCCTCAGGCAGGACACAAAAGCAATAACTACAAAATGATACATTGAATTATATTAGAGTAACAATTTCCTTTCATCAAAAGGCACCATTGGCAGAGTGAGAAGTAAGGTCCTGGAGTGGGAAAAAAATATAAGCAACAAATGTGCATATATGGAATACATGAAAATTCTGACAAATCAATAAGAAAAATTTAGTCAGCCTAATAAGTAATATGGGCAAAAGACCTGAATGGGCATTTTTAAAATGATGCTCAAGTTACCACTACATATGAGATGCCAAAAAAAATTATCCATCAGAGAAGTGCAAACTGAAACCACAATGATTCACATCACATATGTATCCAAAAAGCATAAAAGGACAAAAAAAAAAAAAAAAAACAGCTGAAATGCTATAGATGTTCAAGATATGGAGCAACTAGAACTCTCATATCCTACTGATAGGAAAGTAAATGTATATAACCACTTCGGAAAACACTTTGACATTGTCTATCAGTGGTGGAGATACAAATAACTTATGGCCCAGAAATTATACTCTTAATACCTATAAACATATTTCCGCCAAGAGGCATGTACAAGAATGTATAGAGCAGCATTATCTATAACAGACCAAACTGAAAACAACTCAAATGCTCATTAACTATAGACTAGACAAATTATGCTATATACATAAAATGGAACATGAAATAATAAGCTATTATTATTACCAATTCTTTTTAATCTTGATGAAATGTTTTTGCTTAAATCTCTGACCTACTAGTAAGTAATATTTATTACATGTATATTATGTGCCAGGCCAAGTTCTGACACTGCTCCTACATTATCCATTTGATATAACAAAAATCATTGGGGTAAGCACTTTTATTTTTCCCATTTACAGATAAGAAAACTGAGACTACATGTTTGAATAATGTAGACAATAAGGGATAAAGCTGTGATTTAAATCTAAACTCTGATTCTAAATGTGGTGCCTTTTCTATTACATCTCACTCTTTCCAATTGTATAATACTCTAACAACATGTACTCTCAAGATGTGGCTAACATGATAGTTCACAAGGAGAAGTAAAATGGGATTCACATGTAAAGAAAATAAAGCAATGGAGATGCATAATAAGTAATCAATAAGTATTTTATTAACTAATTATGGAAATAAACTGAAAATACAATTCTACATCTTGCTTGAACATCTAATGTTAAACCATGAGCATTTCTCATGCTATTAAATAATTGCAGAAAGCAAGGTTTAACTTCATTATTTTTAAAATTTATGTATAGTAAAATTTTCTTATTTTGTTATTCGAGTTTTATGGGTTTCATACATGCATATATCCTTGTAACCACCACCACAAACAGAATACAGCCAATTCTAATACCATAAAAAATTCCCTTGTGCTGTCTCTTTGTAGCAGAAACTCCCACCACCCCTAAGCCCTGGAAAGCACTGTTCTATTATACATCCTTATAGTTTGTGTTTTCATATAAATGGAATGTCATATAAATGGAATCACACAGTATATAACATTTGTGACTGGCTTTTTTTCACTCAGCATAATTATTTTGAGACTACCCACAACCTAACATGAATCAGTAGTTGGTTCTATATTATTCCGGAGTAGTACAGGCATACCTTGGAGATATTCCTGGTTTTGTTCTAGACCCCTGCAATTAAGTGAATATTGAAATAAAGCCAGTCACATAAATTTTGAAGAGAGTTAAGGCCTTTCTCTGGATTAGGTTTTGGTTTGAGGGAATGTCACTGCTGGTCTGACTGTCTATTCAGACCACTAAAATTTTCCATATCAGTAATAAGGCTGTTTTGCTTTCTTAACAATCATGTATTCATTGGAGTAGCATTTTCAATTTCTTCCAACAACTTTTTTCTTTATATACATATATGGTGTTTATTTTTGTTTTATTGAAGTATAGCTGAATTAAAATATATTAGTTTCAGGAGTGCAACATAGTGATTCAATATTTTTATAGATTATACTCCATTTAAAGTTATTGTAGGAGTTCCTGTTGTGACTCAGGAGGTCAAGGACCCGACATTGTCTCTGCAAGGATGTGGGTTTGATCCCTGGCTTCGCTCAGTGGGTTAAGGATCTAGCATTGCTGTAAGCTGCAGTGTAGGTCACAGATGTGGCTCGGTGTTGCCATGGCTGTGGCATAGGCCCCAGCTATAGCTTCAATTTGATGCCTAGCCCAGCAACTTCCATAGGCTGCATGTGTGGCCATTAAAAAAAGTTATAAAATATTGGCTATATTTCATGTGTTTTAAAATGTATCCTTGTAGCATATTTATTTTATACATAGTAGTTTGTATATCTTAATCCCCTACCCCAATCTTGTCCCTTCCATCTTTCCTTTCCCCAGTGGTAACCACTAGTTTGTTCTCTATATTTGTATGGCTATTTGGTTTATTATAATCATTCATTTTATTTTTTTAGATTCTACATATGAGTGATAACATACAGCATCTATTTTCCCCTGACTTATTTTGCTAAGAATAATACCATCTATATCCATCCAATTTGTTGCACTTGACAAAATTTCATTCTTTTTTATGAATGATTAGTATTCCATTGAATATATCACATATTCTTTGTCCATTCATCTATTGATGGACACTTAAGTTGCTTCCATATCTTGGCAATTGTAAATAATGCTGCCATGAACATTGAGGGTGCATGTATTTTTTCATATTAGTGTTTTCATTTTTCTTTGGGTATATACCCAGGAGTCAAATTGATAAATGATATTGTAGTTCTATATTTCAGTTTTCTGAGGATCTTCCATAATGTTTCCCATAAGAGTTGCACCAATTTACATTCCCATCAACAGGATACCAAGGTTCTGTTTTTCTCCATGTCCTCACCAATATTTGTTATTTCTGGTCTTTTTTATGATAACTTTTCTGATACGTGTAAGGTGATATTGTGGTTTTGATTTGCATTTCCCCAATGAGTAGTAATGTTGAGCATCTTTTCATTTGCCTGTTGGCCATCTGTGTCTTCTTTGGGAAAATGTCTATTCAGGTCTTCTGCCCATTTTTAAATGGATTTTTTTTGATGTTGAGGTGTATGAGCTGTTTATATATTTTGGATATTAATCATCCTTTATTGGTCATATAATTTGCAAATATTTCTTCCCATTCTGTAAGTTGTCTTATCACTTTGAATATTCTTTGTCACAAATCATAGCATTCTTTTTTTGATCGCTCTCTCTTCAGGCAAAGGAAACAAAAACAATTAAATAGGACCTAATTAAACTTAAAAGCTTTCACACAGCAAAGGAAATTATAGAAAAAAGACTTTCTTTGCATTCACAGCTTGGGTATCTCTTTGGTACAAGCTTTGGGCCTATCTCAACTTCTGACATGCCTTCCACACTAAGCTTAATAATTTCTAGCTCTTGATTTAAAGTGAGAGATTCTTCCTTTCACTTGAACACTTATAGGTCATCGCAAGGTTATGAACTGACTTGATTTCAGTATTATTGTGTCTCAGGAAATAGGCTTGAAAAGAGGTAGAGAGAGAATAGCCAGCTGATGGAGCACTCAAAACATACAGAATATTTATCAATTAAGTTTTCCATCTTTTATGGGTGTGGTTTGTGATACCCCAAAATAATTACAATAATAACATCAATGATCACTGTCACAGATCACCATAACAAATATAATAATAATGAAACAGATTTAAATATTGGTGAGAATTACCAAAATGTAACAAAATGTAACACAAAGATATGAAGTGAGCAAATGCTACTGGAAAAATATTGCCAATAGACTTGTGCAATACAGGGTTACCACAAACCTTCAATTTGTGAAAAAAGTGCTGTATCTGCAAAGTACAATAAATGAGCCATAATGAAACAAAATGTGATATAATCCACTTTGTGGGTATGACACCTTTTGCTCATTCATTTATCCACTAAAGAAACCCATGATATTAATGTTTAAGACATAATTTTTTTCACTTTGTAAAACATATTTCCAGTTTGTCTGCACCAAGACTGAACTCACTGTCACAACCAGTAGATGAGAATTCATTTCTCCTTCCCTTTCTAACACTTTGTACCTTCTCTATATTATCACTTTAATTGCATCCATTTGTCTTAATTTATTGTTTACATAATCCAGGCAGTTTAATAAACCCTTTACATAGATTCAGTTCAATCCTCACATCAATCTTATGAAAATACTACTGTTTCCCCTTATACTATAGATGAATAAATTGAGGCACAGAGAGGTTAGGCAATATATTTTAGATCATACAGACCCTAAGTTACAGAGGTAGGATTTCAGTATATAAGATCTGATTCCAGAGCCCAGGTTCTAAATCAATATGTTATATGACCTACCTTCCATACATTTTTTAATGGAAGTTTTAAGAAATGTTTATTATTTTATTTTCATCTTTTAGTTTTCCCTTAATGTTCTTCACATATTCTTCTCTTGAGTATGGTGTTTGTTTTGATTTAATACAAATCTTTATGTATCACATATACTGGCCCCTTTTCTTGCATTGTCACAAGTATTTTTGCTAGCTTGCTATCTAGTTTTTGATGTAGTTCAAAGTATTTTTATTACAAAAATATACACTCATCAAAATTTAGCCAACCAAATCCAACAACATATCAAAAAGATCGTACCCCGTGTCCAGGCGGGATTCATCCCAGATTCACAAAGGATGATTCAACATACACAAATCAATCAACATCATACATCACATTAACAAAAGAAAAGTCAAAAACCACATGATCTTCTCAATAGATGCCGAAAAAGCATTTGACAAAGTCCAACATCCATTCATGATCAAAGCTCTTACCAAAGTGGGTATAGAGGGAACATACCTTAACATAATCAAAGCCATTATGACAAAGCCACAGCAAATAAAATACTCACTGGAGAAAAGCTGAAAGCCTTCCCACTAAAATATGGAACAAGACAAGAATGCCCACTCTCACCAGTGCTATTCAACATAGTATTGGAAGTCCTAGCCACAGCAATCAGACAAACAAAAGAAAGAAAAGGCATCCAAATTGGAAGAGAACCAGTAAAACTGCCACTGTATGCAGATGACATGATACGATATATAGAAAACCCTAAGGACTCAACCCCAAAACTATTCGAACTGATCCACAAATTCAGCAAAGTGGCAGGATATAAGATTAACATTCAGAAATCAGTTGCATTTCTGTATACTAACAATGAAATATTAGAAAAGGAATACAGAAATACAATACCTTTTGAATTTGCACCCCAAAAAATCAAGTACTTGGGAATACACCTGGCCAGGGAGGTAAAGGACTTATATGCCAAGAACTAAAAACATTAATCAAGGAGATTAAAGAAGATGTAAAGAGATGGAAAGCTATTCCATGCTCCTGGATGAGAAAAATTAATATTGTAAAAATAGTCTTACTTCCTAAAGCAATCTACAGATTCAGTACAATCCCTCACAAATTACCCAGGACATTTTTCACAGAACTAGAACAAACAATCCAAAAATTTATATGGAACCGCAAAAGACCCAGAATTGCCAAAGGAATTTTGAGGAACAAAAACCAAGCAGGAGGCAATTCTCTCCCAGACTTCAGGCAATATTATAGAGCCACAGTCATTAAGACAGTGTGGGACAGGTACCAAAACAGCCAGACAGACCAATGGAACAGAATAGAGAACCCAGAAACAAACCTAGACCCCTATGGTCAATTAATGTTTGACAAAGGAGGCAAGAACATAAAATGGGATAAAGACAGTCTTTTCAGCAAGAATTGCTGGGAAACCTGGACAGCTGCATGCAAATCAATGAAACTAGAACACACCCTCACACCAAGCACAAAAATAACCTCAAAGTTGCTGAAAGACTTAAATATAAGACAAGACACCATCAATCTCCTGGAAGAGAACATAGGCAAAACATTCTCTGACATCAGGTTTAGAAATGTTTCTCAGGTCCGTCTCCCAAAACAACAGAAATAAGAGCAAAAACAAACCAATGGGACCTCATCAAATGGACAAGCTTTTGCACAGCAAAGGAAACAAAACAAAACAAAAAACCCAAAAAGACAACTTACAGGATGGGACAAAATAGTTTCAAATGACGCAACGGACAAGGGCTTAATCTCTAACATATACAAACAATTTATACAACTCAATAGCAAAAAAGCCAGCAACCCAATGGAAAAATGGGCAAAGGACCTAAACAGGCATTTCTCCAAGGAAGATATATAGATGGCCAACAAGCACAAGAAAACATGCTCAACATCCCTGATTATTAGAGAAATGCAAATCAAAACTACTATGAGATATCACCTCACACCAGTCAGAACGGCCATCATTAATAAGTCCACAAATAACAAATGCTGGAGAGGGTGTGGAAAAAAGGGAACCCTCCTGCACTATTGGTGGGAATGGAAGCTGGTACAACCACTATGGAAAACAGTATGGAGGTATCTTAGAAAACTATACATAGAATTAACATTTGATCCAGCAATCTAACTCTTGGGTATATATCCAGACAAAACTTTCCTTGAAAAAGACACATGCACCTGCATGTTCATTGCAGCTCTATTCACAATAGCCAAAACATGTAAACAACCCAAATATCCATCAACAGATGCTTGGATTAGGAAGATGTGGTATATATACACAATGGAATACTACTCAGCCATAAAAAACAGAAAAATAATGCCATTTGCATCAACATGGATGGAACAAGATTCTCATTCTGAGTGAAGTCAGTCAGAAAGAGAAAGACAAATACTATATGATATCACTTATATCTGGAATCTAATATACTGCACAAAAGAACCTTTCCACAGAAAAGAAAATCATGGACTTTGAGAATAGACTTGTGGTTGCCTGGGGGGAGAGGGAGGGAGTGGGAGGGAATGGGAGCTTGGCATCAATGGATGCAAGCTATTGCTGATGGAACGGATTTATGATGAGATCCTGTTGTGTAGCTTTGAAAACTACTTACAACACAGCACGACAATGGAAGAAAAAATTATGTATACGTGTATGTGTAACTGGGTCCCCATGCTATACACTGGGATAAAAAAGTGTGTTGGGGGAAATAATAAAAAATAAATTAAAAAAATATATACTCAATATAATCAAAATAGATTTCACACTTAGAAATTTCTTACTTATTACAAGATTAAATATTCATTCACCTCTTATATTTTATCTTTTTAAATATTTAGTCTTAACATTCATTTACAAAAATTTCTGTAAAATTTAAAAAGTGAATTTGTCTTCAATTTACTTGGTGCATATATAAAGAGGAGGCTTAAAATTTATTTTTTTCAAATACTTAGTATATTACTTTCCCATAGCTGTTTTAAGAAACTGCCACAAGTTTAATAGCTTAAAATAATATAAATATATTATATATAGTTCTGGAGGTCAGAAGTCTGAAGTGGGTCTTATTGGACAAAAATCAAGGTGTGGGAGGGCTACATTCCTTCTGGAGTCACTATAAGAGAATTAATTTCCATGCCTTCTCCAGTTAAAATAGGCTGCACAAATTCCTTTGCTTATGGTCACTCACCATCTTCCAAGCTAGTAAAGTCAACTGTTTCTCATATTTCATTATTCTGACACTGACTGCTCTGCTGCTTCCCACTTCCAGGTTTAAGGCCTCACATATTTAGATTGAACCCATCAGGATAATATAGGATAATCTTCCTATTTTAAGATCAATTGCTTTGCAAACTTAATTCCCATTTGCCATAATATCCTAGTGTATATACATGTCCCAGGGATTAAATCCTGTGAATTATCCAGACACTATACCTTTCTATTCTTCTGCTGTATTTGTTTTAATAGATCCATGGGAGTTAAGGGATGCAATCATTCTTCTTTGAATGCAATTTTTTTTTGTATCTGCTTATAAATCTTCTAATAGAAATAATTTTAAAGAGTATTTTCTTTCACCTTTCTACTGAAGGTGCAAGAATATCCCTTAGGTCAACAGACTTTATCCTAAGAGGCTTATTGAGTCCCCTTACCAGATCTGTAGCCCAAGAGCCAATTGATATGCTCATTTCCCAGGAAAATTTTTATTTTTTTAGTTAGAATTCATATAGTGAAGCTCTCCAGTATTTGGATAGCATATTACTATGTCTTTAATGTTTTTTAATGATATTTTAACTTCTGAATAATACAAAAAATACAATACCTAGCATAAACACTCACCAAATATCTTTGTCTCACATGATCTAAATTGCTTCATTTATTATGACTACACTTCTTAAAATACAGTGCACCGTGATTATTATCATTGCTCTCTCTTCCCTTCACCTTACTGCTTCAACCTGTTTCTTTTTTTTGGTCTTGTTTTCTTTTCCTTTATGTAAATTTTTCTAACCAAATGCAGATGTGTGGACAGAACAAAGTGATCTGCTTTCTTCAAAATAATACATTTGCAATTAAAAAAAATGGCTAATCAATTTTCTGTTTGTAAATACTCAGGGTAGTTAGTACCCACCCCTTGATTCTTCTTGGTCAGACTGGGGCTCTTCTTTTTAACAAGTTGCAAGGAATTCTCTACTTCTTGCACTAAAACATGAAGGGTTTCTTTGGTATAACTGTTCTCACTCCTACTCTTCCAGCCTCAAATGCCTCCTAAAGAGTAAAAATGAAGAGTTTTTGTTTCTTTATCTTTATGGTTGTTTTGTCTATTATTTTTACTGGGGATAATTTTTTCAGGGAATTTAATTTTATGTCAGGGTAGTGTTAGTTTCTCTTTTTTGTTGTTACTTTTTTCCCTATTTGAGTAAACTTGAGAGGAGTTAAAAGCTCAAAGGCAAAGTAGATGCTTTTGTCGTAATCATGAATCAGGCTAGACCTAATTTTATTCTACAGTCAATCACACAATGAACAATGTGTTTATGTATATTATGATACATATATGTGTTGTGTTTTTGCAAATATTTTTTCAAAGCTCTCTGTTTGTTACTGGATTACAACTTTAGAGAGATGACAGTAACATAGAACTGCAAATAAAAATGAAGAAACAAACAAGTAGAAAATTACAGTCACAAATTCAGGCAGAAAGCTTTAAAAAAATTAATTAGGTGTTAAGTTCAGGTAGTTGGATACCAGGAATTTTTAAGCCTTGTAACAATTACAGCAATTAAAAAACATGTTACCGTTCAAAACAGAATACTGAGTGATATGAATCATAGGACTAACCCAGGGAGACAATTATAACTCTCTTATGGAATCTAATTGTGGTCCACATAGTTTAGGTTAAATTATAAACAACCAGATTCCACAAAGGCAGGCAACAGACTTTAAACCCTAGCTCTTGTGTTTGGGAAAATGTCTGAAAGTGGTGCATAAAAAGCAATCATAGAATTTTGATCTAGCAGAGATGAGGACACTTACAAACAACATTTGAAAAAAAAATTTGCTGTACCTTAAATAGAGAGATTGTTAATACTCTGTCCCATTACAGTCTGGAAGGAAGGAATTTTTTAGAAATTCCTATTATATAAAAAGTCATTTGGGGGGAGCTCCCATCATGAGGCAGCAGAAACAAATCCGAAAAAAAAATTTGCTGTACCTTAAATAGAGAGATTGTTAATACTCTGTCCCATTACAGTCTGGAAGGAATTTTTTAGAAATTCCTATTATATAAAAAGTCATTTGGGGGGAGCTCCCATCATGAGGCAGCAGAAACAAATCCGACTAGGAACCATGAAGTTGTGGGCTCGATCCCTGGCCTCGCTCAGTGGGTTAAAGATCTGGCATTGCCATGAGCTGTGGGGTAAGTCATAGATGAAGCTCAGATCTGCCATTGATGTGGCTCTGGCATAGGCCAGCAGCAACATCTCTGATTATACCCCTAGCCTGGGACCTCCATATGCCGTGGGTGTGGCCATAAAAAGACAAAAAAAATCATTTTGGCCAAAGACCAAATAGGAAAGGGTATTTGCTTTGGCAGAAAGTGGAGTTGAATACACTTCATAAATATGTACAGTTTAAAAAGGAATAGAAGTAATTGGAGCAATAGTAACATAGAGAGAACGGACATATCTTAAACACAAATCAGCACAACCATATAGGGTGTGATTATTTTATTAGCTCTAATTCAGAAGTGTGACAAATCATTCTCTCTCTATATATATCTATATATAAAATACTATATTACATATAGTTATATATTTATACATATATGTGGATATGTAACTATATATTTTTATATCACTATAAATAAAATATTATATATATATGTATAGCCATTGACAAAGAGAAACTTGCCATACATGTATGTACATATTATACATTTTGCAAATGTATACAAATATGTTTTTGTTTATATAAACATGTATACACAAGAGTGTGTATGTGTTTGTGTATAGATATATAGGCATTGTCAACTTCTCTCCTAAAAACAAAATTCACAACTAAAGACTGAGCAGGAGAGGACAAGATAGCGGAGGAGTAGGGGGACACGCTCGCCCTCTCCCACAAACACAACAAAAAAAGCACATCTACAGAATAAATGACTCGCACAGAACAACAACCAATCGCTGGCAGAGGAACCTAAACTCCAATAATGGCAAGAAGTTTGTGACATTACGGGGCAGAATGGGAGAAAAGAGGAGAGTGAGAGAAGGTGAATCCGAGCGGGACGGGCGCTCCCGAAAGGGAACTGCGGAGGAGAAAGGGATCCCGCACCCTGGAAAGTCACCTACACAGGGGAAAGATCAAACAAACCGGAGGAATCTCCAGATGCAGAGAAGAGCATAGCAGTAAGTTGGAGTACGGAAAAGCCGATCAAGAAGTAGCAGTAAGTTGGAGTACGGAAAAGCCAATCAAGAACCAAACGGACCTTCTGAACTACAGGCACAGTCACCAAAAATTGAGATGCCTGGGTGGGGGCTGGGCACCGAGATCTCGGCTCCAGAGGTTAGTCCCCTGGCTGGGGGGTGGGGCGGAGCAGAAACTGCTTGGGAGGTCTAGAAACCATTTGAAGGGGCAGAGACTGCCTGGGAGACTAGAAAACAAAGCTGTCGCAGAGAAAGGGAGCAATACTCTAGGGGCAGGGAAGTGGAAAGCCACATCAGAGGGAACCTGGGAGAAGAGCCTGGTCTGCGCCCATGCTGGGGAGGGGAGAGAAGAAGAGGTGGGTCCCCATAGAATACCCCCCATGCCACAGCAAGCTCACAGGCCCAATAGCTAGCTGAAAGCTGTGCATCCCAGTGCATCCCCTCCCCCCACCCCCACCACCCCCTACGCTCTCCCGAACCTGGGGCTGCCTGCCATCCAGGAGGGCTGGCCTCAACAATTGCCTGAAGCCTACCACCGCAGGGGCTGTCCCTGCACAGGCCTGCTTGCCCTTTGGAGGGGCTACACTTCCGCAGAGGAGCAGCAAACACCACCAGCCCCCGAGAAAAGGCCTGCAGCCCAGAAAATCTAGAACAAGCCTAGCCAGGCAATGAATATATCTGCCTAATTCCCAGATGGTTTTTCTGAGTCTGGCTGCCCCGGGGAGGAGCTTCTTCGGTTTCCAGCGGCCCTGCTACCCGCCCAAGCCCCCAGGGGGTGCCCTAGTGGATCAGCTGCATAGGACTGCCGGCTCCAGGCAGGACCCCCTGCAGCCCAGAAAAGCTGCAACAAGGTTGGCCAAGCCGGGAAAAGATCTCAGACGGTCTATCTGAGTCGGGCTGCCCCGGGGAGGAGCCTCTTTGGTTTCCAACGGCCCTGCTACCTGCCCTAGTCCCCAGGGGGTGCTCTAGTGGATCAGCTGCATAGGACTGCCAGCTCCAGGCAGGACCCCCTGCAGCCCAGAAAAGCTGCAACAAGCCTGGCCAAGCCGGGAAAAGATCTCAGACGGTCTATCTGAGTCGGGCTGCCCTGGGGAGGAGCCTCTTGGGCTTCCAGTGGCCCTGCTATCTGCTCAAGCCCCCAGGGGGTGCCCCATTCCCACGGAATAGGTGCTCAGCACCACAAGCCCCCTAGAAGAGCCCCTGCAGCCCAGAAAAGCTGCAACAAGCTTGGCCAGACTGTGAAAAGGTCCGCCTACATTCGCAGGCCGTCCTTCTGTCCAGGTTTCCCAGCAATGCTTGCTGAATAGACTTTCTTTTTCCCATTTTGATGTTCTTGCCTCCCTTTGTCAAAGACGAATTGACCATAGGTGTCAGGGTTTATTTCCGGGTTCTCTATTCTTTCTTCTCATTGGTCTGTCTGTCTTGTTTTGATACCAGTACCACACTGTTTTGATGACTGTGGCTCTGTAGTATTTCTTGAAGTCTGGAGAGTGATGCCTCCTGCTTGGTTTTTGTTTCTCGAGTTGCTTTGGCGATTCTGGGTCTTTTGTGGTTCCATATAAATGTTTGGATTGTTTGTTCTAGTTCTGTGAAAAATGTCATGGGTAATCTGATAGGGATTGCATTGAATCTGTAGATTGCTTTGGGTAGTTTGGCCAATTTTACAATATTGATTTTCCCAATCCAGGAACATGAATATCTTTCCATTTCTTTCATCTTCTTTGATTTCTTTGATGAAAGTTTTATAGCTCTCGGCATATAGGTCCTTTACCTCTTTGGTCAGGTGTTTTCCGAGGTATTTGATTTTGTGAGGTGCAACTTTAAAAGGTATGGTATTTTTGTATTCCTTTTCTAATAGTTCATTGCTGGTATACAGAAATGCAACTGACTTCTGAATGTTAATCTTATATCCTGCTACTTTGCTGAATTTATTAATCAGTTCAAGTAGTTTTGGGGTTGAGTCCTTAGGGTTTTCTATGTATAGTATCATGTCATCTGCATACAGTGACAGTTGATCTCTTCTCTTCCTATATGGATGCCTTTTTTTCTGTTGTTTGTCTAATTGCTGTGGGTAGGTCTTCCAAAACTATGTTGAAGAGCATGTGTGAGAGTGGGCATCCCTGTCTTGTTCCAGATTTGAGTGAGAAGGCTTTCAGTTTTTCCCCATTGAGGATTATATTTGCTGTGGGTTTATCAATAATGGCTTTGATTATGTTCAGGAGTGTTCCCTCTATACCCACTTTGGCGAGGTCTGATCATGAATGGATGTTGGACTTTGTCAATGCTTTTTCAGCGTCTATTGAGATGATCATATGATTTTTGACTTTCTTTTTGTTAATGTGGTGTATGATGCTGATTGATTTGCGAATGTTGAACCATCCTTGTGAACCTGGGATGAACCCCACCTGGTCATGGTGTATAATTTTTTTGGTATGTTGTTGGATTCGGTTGGCTAAGATTTTGTTGAGAATTTTTGCATCTATATTCATCAATGATATTGGGCGATAGTTTTCTTTTGGTGGTATCTCTGTCTGGTTTTGGAATGAGGGTGATGGTGGCATCATAGAATGTCTTTGGAGTATTCCTTCTTCTTCAACCTTTTGAAAGAGTTTCAGGAGATGGGCACCAATTCCTCTTTATATGTTAGATAAAATTCACCTGTGAAGCCATCTGGTCCTGGACTTTTATTTGTAGGGCGTGATTTTATGACCTCTTCAATTTCATTTCTAGTGATGGGTCTGTTCAGTTGGTCTGTTTCTACTTGATTCAGTTTTGGCAGGCTGTAAGATTCTAAAAATTGTCTCTTTCTTCCAGATTGTCAAACTTGTTGCCGTATAGTTGTTCATAGTATTCTCTTATGTTTTTTTTTTTTGTATTTCTGCTGTACCGTTGTGATTCTCCTTTTTCATTTATAATTTGGTTATTTGGGTTCTTTCTCTCCTCTCTTTAGTGAGTCTGGCCAGGGTTTTGTCAATTTTGTTCACCTTTTCAAAGAACCAGCTCTTGGTTTTATTAATTTTCTCTATTGTTTTTTGAGTCTCTATTTTATTATTTCTTCTTTGATCTTTATAATTTCCTTCCTTCGGCTGACTTAGGACATTTTTGTTCTTCTTTTTCTAATTCATTTAGGTGGAGGGTTAAGTTGTCCATTTGGGATCTTTCTTCTTTTTTGAGAAAGGCCTGTATTGCTATGAATTTCCCTCTGAGCACTGCTTTCGCACGCATCCCATAGATTTTGAGCGGTTGTGTCCTCATTATCATTTGTTTCAGGTAGTTTTTAATTTCCTTCTTGATTTCCTCATTGACCCATTGGTTTTTGAGTAGCATGTTGTTTTTCTCCATGTAGTAGGTTTTTTCTCTTTCCTTTTCCCATGGTTGATTTCTAGTTTCATGGCATTGTGGTCAGAGAAGATACTTGAGATAATTTCTATGCTCCTAAATTCATTGAGTTAGCTTTGTGTCCCATATGTGGTCGATTCTTGAGACTGTTCCATGAGCATTTGAGAAGAATGTGTATTCTTCGTTTTTTGGATGTAGTGTCCTGAAGATCTCAAGAAGTCAACTTTTCTATTGTTCCCTTTAGGATCTCTGTTGCTTCATTGGTTTTCTGTCTAGAGGATCTGTCCATTGATTGGAGGGGGGTATTAAGGTCTCCTACTATGAGTGTATCCCATCAATATCTCCCTTTATTTCTGTTAATATTTGTTGTAATCTGGGGCTCCTGTATTTGGGGCATATATGTTGACGATAGTAACATCCTCTCCTTGGATGGATCCCTTAATCATATAAGTAGTGTCCTTCTTTGTCTTGCTTTAGGTCTTTTGTTTTAAAGTGTATTTGTCTGATATGAGCGTTGCGACTCCTGCTTTTCTGTCTTGTCTATTGGCGTGAAATTTTTTCCCCACCTTTCACTTTCAATATATGTATCCTTTGTCCTAAGGTGATTGTCTTGTAGGCAGCATATTGAAGGTTTTTGCCTTTTTGTCCACTCAGCCAGTCTGTGTCTTTGATTGGGGCATTCAGTCCATTGACATTTAAGGTGATAATTGATAGATGATTATTTATTGCCATTGAACCTCGTGTTCCAGTTGATTCTATGGTTTCTCCATTCTTCCTTTCTTTTTTTTTTTTTTTTGTTTTTTTTTTTTTTTTTTGGATGGTCTCCTGTTGTCATCTGCTTGGTGTATTTTTTTTTTTCATTTTTTGCAATGCACTATTTGGTTTTGGCTTGTGGTTGCCCTGTTTTTTAAGTGTGCTAACCCCTTCCCATAATTGTGTTTTTAGCCTGATGGTCCTGTAAGTTCAAACCTTCATTACTATATTAAAATTAAGAAGAAAACATACAAACAAACAGAAAGGGTTATTTATTTCCTAACATCCCATCTTGCCCACTTGTTATGGTTTTGATGACTCTTTTTTATTTTTTTCTTTTTAATTTTATTTTTTTTGAAGCATGTTCATGATTAAATCTGTATGCTGGCTTATTTGAGTGACTGCTCTCTGATGGCGGTTTCCTCAGTCCTAGTTCTTCCTCTTCTTCTTTTTTTTTTTCTTTTCTTTTTCTTCCCTTTCCTTCTTTTGTTTTTGGTTTAGAGAAGCCCTTTCATTATTTCTTTTAGCCTGGGTTTTGTGTTGCTGTATTCTTTAAGTTTTTGTTTGTTTGGAAAAAAATTTTTATTTCCCCTTCTATTTTAAATGATAGTCTTGCTGGATAGAGTATTCTAGGTTGCATATTTTTTCCTTTGAGCACTTTAAATATCTCTTGCCATTCCCTCCTGGCCTGTAGTGTTTCTGTAGAGAAATCAGCTATTCTTATGGGGGTTCCTTTGTAGGTAACATTCTGTTTTTCTCTTGCTGCCTTTAGGATCCTCTCTTTACACTAACATTTGCCATTTTTATTATGATGTGTCTTGCTGTGGGTCTATTTGGGTTCAGTTTGTTTGGGGCCCTCGTGGCTCTGATCCTGAACCCAGTATCCTAGATGGGAATCCATCGAAAGTCTCAAAATCCACCCCATCCCCTACCCTTCGGATTCCTATTATGCGTAGATTGGCCCCTTATATTATCCCATAGGTCTCTTAATTGCTCCAGTTTTTTGATCGGTCTGTCGTGACCGGATTGAGTGATTTCCACTATTCTATCTTCCATATCACTGATTCGTCTTCTCTGCATTATTCATTCTGGTTTTTACTTGCCCTTAGTTCCGTTTGCATCTTGCAAATTGGTTTGTTTTTCTTGGCTCCTCGTTATATTTTCAGTTCCTTTCTGAGGGTGTCTGCATTACTGTTCATATCTTCTCTAATTCCTTCAGTATTTTCACTGTTTCTCTTTTGAACTCCAGGTCTGTCAGACTGCCGAGATCTGTTTCATTGTTGACTGTTTTGGGTGAGTTCTCCTGTTGGTTTGACTGGGGGTGTTTCTCAGCTTCCTCATCTTGCTTGTTGTTTTCTTTCTCTCTGAGGGAGTTGTACTCTCCATGACGCGGCAGTGTTTTGCCTTGTCACTGCCGTGGAATGTTTCCTGAGGGCTGGCGTTATTGGTCAATCTTTTTGAGGCAGTGTGGCTTTTCTGGAGTTGGTGGGGCTAACAGTGTTTCTTTGAAGCAAAGGAGACTTCCTGAGGGCAGACAGACTGGGAGGTCCACACCACGATGGTAGCAGATTTCACTTGGTCATGCAGAGCTTGCTCTGGTGTTTTTAGGCTGTGGGGTTCTTGCAGGGGTTTGGTGGTGTTGGGCAGCTGTTCCTCAGAGAGGCAGCACCCATGGGGGCTGGAGCAGCTATCTGGGTCACTGAGAACCTATGAGGCTCCTTCCCTAGGGCAGCCCAACTCAGAGGACGGCCTGCGAATGTAGCGGACCTTTTCACACGTCTGGCCAGCTTGTTGCAGCTTTTCTGGGCTGCGGGGGCTCTTCTGGGGGCTTGTGTGCTGAGCACCATTCCGTGGAATGGGGCACCCCTGGGGGCTTGAGCAGATAGCAGGGCCACTGGAACCAAGAGGCTCCTCCCCAGGGCACCCGACTCAGATAGACCGTCTGAGATCTTTTCCCGGCTTGGCCAGCTTGTTGCAGCTTTTTCTGGGCTGCAGGGGGTCCTGCCTGGAGCTGGCAGTCCTATGCAGCTGATCCCTAGAGCGCACCCCCTGGGGGCTTGGGCGGTAGCAGGGCCGCTGGAAACCAAGAGGCTCCTCCCGGGCAGCCCGACCAGAAAACCATCGAAATTAGCCAGATCTATCACAGCCTGGCTAGGCTTGTTTAGATTTCTGGGCTGCAGGCCTTTCCTCGGGGGCTGGTGGTGTTTGCTGCTCCTCTGCGGAAGTGTAGCCCCTCCAAAGGGCAAGCAGGCCTGTGCAGGGACAGCCCCTGCGTGGTAGGCTTCAGCAATTGTTGAGGCCAGCCCTCCTGGATGGCAGGCAGCCCCAGGTTGGAGAGCGTAGGGGGTGGGGGTGGGGGGAGGGGATGCACTGGGAGCACAGCTTTCAGCTAGCTATTGGGCCTGTGAGCTTGCTGTGGCATGGGGGTATTCTATGGGGACCCACCTCTTCTTCTCTCCTTCCCCAGCATGGGCGCAGACCAGGCTCTTTCTCCAGGTTCCCTCTGATGTGGCTTTCCACTTCCCTGCCCCTAGAGTATTGCTCCCTTCTCTGCGACAGCTTTGTTTTCTAGTCTCCCAGGCAGTCTCTGCCCTTCCAAATGGTTTCTGACCTCCCAAGCAGTTTCTGCTCCGCCCCACCCCCCCGGGGACTCAACCTCTGGAGCGAGCTTCGTGCCCAGCCCCCACCCAGGCTCTCAATTTTGGTGACTGTGCCATAGTTTCAGATGGTCCGTTCTTCTTTTATATCGGCTTTTCCGTACTCCAACTTACTGCTATGCTCTTCTCTGCATCTGGAGATTCCTCCGGTTTTGTTTGATCTTTCCCCTGTGTAGGTGACTTTCCAGGGTGCGGGATCCCTTTCTCCTCCGCAGTTCCCTTCGGAGCGCCCGTCCCGCTCGGATTCACCTTCTCTCACTCTCCTCTTTTCTCCCATTCGCCCCGTATGTCACAAACTTCTTGCCATTATTGGAGTTTAGGTTCCTCTGCCAGCGATTGGTTGTGTTCTGTGCGAGTCATTTATTCTGTAGATGTGCTTTTTTTGTTGTGTTTGTGGGAGAGGGCGAGCATGTCCCCCTACTCCTCTGCCATCTTGTCCTCTCTCTCGTAACATCTTGTTGTTGAAGAACCTTATCTGTTACAAGAATATTATTGTAAAGAGAACATTAGTCTATTCTGTTTATTTTTTTCAAGGAGGATATTCTTTATGTTGCAAAGTAAAATATAGCAAAAATGTGATTTAGGTAGCCTTATAGTATTGTTTGATTTTGCTATAGGCTACTCTTCTAAAATGTACTTCAAAGCTAAGAGATAATGCTTTCTGGTTTTGATAACCCCAAACTGACAATAGAAGTTGAGCTCTGAACAAGTGGTAAAACTCTCCCTCTGAGAATATCAAAATAATACCACTAAATTCTCATTTTCTGGCATCATATGATAAAAATCAACACTATCATAGCTTTAGGTAAAATGCTGGATTACACATCTTAAATAAAACATTGTATCTGTACCTACGAGATGATAGTATATGTGCCTTTGCTTAGTAAAAAATAAATATAAAAAAAATACAAAACCATTTTGCTGTTTACAAATTATAGGTAAAATCTCTTCCATTATCTAGAAATGATAAATCAACCTCGGTGGCACATAATCAAACATTTAGATTCATGTCTTTAAACTCTGAATAGATAGCCTATTACTTGTAATAATCTCTCTAGGTTCAATTTCACCAATTTTTGTAAGGTTTATGCAGCAGAGTGGAACTCTATATATAGGCCATAAAATAGTATTTTGTGCCAAGCTCTGTTCTGGGAAAAACATTTTTATGACAGCTACAAAACAAAAGAAATAAATGATAATCCAGAGTCTATATATATATAGACTTCTGTGTCTTCAAGCAACTGCTGGACTTCTAGGAATTCCAAAGCTTACTTAGGGGCTTAGGGGCAGCAGATACAGGATTTCGAAAGGGCAATTGTTTCAAAGATTGCCTAATACAAACCAGAAACTAATTTTACATCTTCTAAGTCTCTACAAAACTGAACATTTCCAGGTTTTTCCTCAGAAAATGATGAGAAAAAAAGTGGTATTGATTAATGACCACTCAAAGGTTTAGAATCCATAGCTCTAAGGATGGAAAGGCAAAAATCTGTTCATTCAGAAACATTAATAATGAATATTATATTCTGATCCATATATGTAAGCTTGAACATGGGTAAACGGCAATGTAATGCTTGAAAGACCATTTAAAATTTTTTTTTGTCTTTCTGCCTTTTTCTAGGGCTGTTCCCACAGCATATGGAGGTTCCCAGGCTAGGGGACCAATCGGAGCTCTAGCCACTAGCGTACACCACAGCCACAGCAACGTGGGATCTGAGCTGTGCCGTGTCTGCGAACTACACCACAGCTCACAGCAATGCCAGATCCTTAACCCACTGAGTGAAGCCAGGGATCATACCTGCCATCTCATTGTTCCTAGTTGGATTGGTTAACCACTGAGCCACAATGGGAACTCCCATTTTTTAAACTTTTTAAAAGTTTTTTTTTTGTTTTTTTGTTTTTTTTGGCCAGGCCCACAGCATTTGGAAATTCCCAGGCCAGGAACTTAATCTGCACCATAGCAGTGACTACAGCAGTGACAACACCAGATTCTTAACCCCAGGCTACCATGAAACCCGAATTTTTTCTTTAATTTTAAAGAAATTACTGAAGCATTTTAGTTGATTTACAATGTTGTGTTAGTTTCAGGTGTACAGAAAAGTGATTCAGCTATATGTATATCCATTCTTTTGCAGATTCTTTTCCCATATAGTTTATTATGGAGTATTGAGTAAAGTTCCCCGTGCTATACAGTAGATCGTTGTTGGTTATCTATTTTATATATAATAGTGTGTATATTTTAATCCCATACTCCTAATTTATCCCTCCTCCCAGCATTTCTCTTTTAGTAACCATAAGTTTATTTTCAAAATCTGTGAGACTGTTTTTGTTTTGTAGATAAGTTCATTTGAATCGTGTTTTTAAACTTAGATTCCACATGTAAGTGAAATCATAGAATATTTGTCTTTCTCTGTCTGACTTACTTCACCGAGTATAATAGCCAGGTCCATCGATGTTGCTGCAAATGGCATAATTTCATTCTTTTTTATGGCTGAGTAATATTCTGTTGTATGTAGGTACAACATCTTTTTTATCCATTCCTCTGTCAAGGGACATTTAGGTTGCTTCCATGTCTTGGCTATTGTAAATAGCACTGCAGTGAACACTGGGGTGCATATATCTTTTCAAATTATGATTTTCTCTGGGTATATGCCAAGGAATGGGATTGCTGGATCATATGATGTTCTGTTTTTAGTTTTTTAAGGAATCTCCATATAGTTCTCCATAGTAGTTGTGCTAATTTACATTCCCACCAATACTGTAGGAGGGTTCCCTTTACTCCACACCCTCTCCAGCCTTTATTGTATGTAGGCTTTTTGATTATGGGCCTTACTAGTTTAAGGTGATACCTCATGGTAGTTTTGACTTGCATTTCCCTAGTAATTAGTGATGTTGAATATCTTTACATGTGCTTATTGGCCATCTGTCTTTGGAGTAATGTCCATTTAGATTTTCTGCCTATTTTTTTGATTTTTTTTTTGAGCTCTATGAGCTGTTTGTGTATTTTGGAGATTAATCCCTTATCCGCCTATTCATTTGCAAATTTATACCATTCTCTAGGTTGTCTTTTCATTTTGTTTATGGTTTCCTTTGCTGTATAAGAGCTTTTAATTTTAACTAGGTATCATTAGTTTATTTTTGGTTTTATTTTCATTATTCTAGGAGGTAGATCCCAAAAGATACTGTGGTGATTCATGTCAAAGTCTGTCCTGTCTATGTTTTTCTCTAAGAGTTTTATAATATCTGGCCTTAACATTTAGGCCTTTGATTCATTTTTTATTTCATTTTTGTGTATGATGTTAGAGAATGTTCTAATTTCTTTCTTTTATATGTAGCTGTCCAGTTTATCCAGCACCACTTATTGAAGAGACTGTCTTTTTTCCATTGTATATTCTTGCCTCCTTTGTCAAAGATGAAGTGACCACAGATGCATGGGTTTATTTTTAGGCTTTCTATCTTGTTCCACTAATCTATATGTCTGTTTTTGTGCCAGTATCATACTGTTTTGATGACTGTATCTTTGTAGAATAGACTGAAATCAGGGACCCTGATTCATCCAGCTCCATGTTCCTCTCTCAAGATTGCTTTAGGTTTTGGGGTCTTTTTGTGTTTCCATACAAGTTTTAATTATTTTTGTTCTAGTTCTGTTGAAAACATTGGTAATTTAATAGAGATTACATTGAATCTGTGGATTGCCTTGGATAGTATAATCATTTTGACAGTATTGATTCTTCCAATCCAAGAACATGGTATATCTTTGCTTCGTGTTTGTGTAGTCTTCAGTTTCTTTCATCAGCATCTCATAGTTTGCAGGTCTTTTGGTCCTTAGGTAGGTTTATTCCTAGGTACTGTATTCTTTTTGATATGATAGTAAATGGGATTGTTTCCTTAAGTTTTCTTTCTAATCTTTCACTGTTAGTTTATGGGAATATAAAAGATTTCTGCATATTAATTTTGCATCCCGCAAATTTACCAAATTCATTGATGAGTGAGAGATCTTAACAAACTATATTGCCCTACAGAATCAGTTCTCTTCTAAATTCTTTTGGTAAGTGTTACTAAAATAGGGCACCACGGGAGGGACTTATTGCATATGTTGACCATTTTCTATTGAAATACCTAAGGGCCAGTTAATTCAGTATTCTATGAATTCAGATACATTTAAGAGAAAATAAAATAGTACCTTGGAATGAAATGCCTATATATCTTTTTTTTCATTTTTTTATTACTCAAATGAATTTATCACATCTGTAGTTGTATAATGATATAACATCTGATTTCACAGGATTCCACCCAAAACCCCAAGCACATCCTCCACCACCAAACTGTCTCCTGGACCATAAGTTTTTCAATGTCTGTGAGTCAGCATCTGTTCTGCAAAGAAGTTCCGTCTGTCCTTTTTTCAGATTCCACGTCAGTGAAAGCATTTGATGTCGGTGTCTCATTGTATGGCTGACTTCACTTAGCATGATAGTTTCTAGGTTCATCCATGTTGCTAAAAATGCTGGTATTTTGCTCACTTGAATGGCTGAGTCATATTCCATTGTGTATATGTACCACATCTTCTGGATCCAATCCTCTGTCAATGGACATAGAGGTTGTTTCCATGTCTTGGCTATTGACAAATAGTTGCTGCACATGAACATGGAGTACATGCGTCTTTGTGAGTCTGGTTTTTCTCTGGATAGATGCCCAGGAGTGGGTTGCTGATCAAATGGAGTTTTCCCCCCCTTAGTGTTTAGTTTCTGAGCATCTCCATACAGCTTTCCACAGTGGTTTTCCACAGTGGTTGCACCAATTTTAAATCCCACAAACATGTTAAATATGGTTCCTTTTCTCCACACCTCTCCATCAACTTCTTGTTGTAGACTTTTGGATGACTGACCATTCTGGCTGGTGTAGGTGGTACCTATCGTGGTTTGATTTCATTCTTCTAATAATGAGTTGACGATTGCAACATCTTTTCATGTGTTTCTGGCCCTCTGATGTCTTCTTGGAGATTTGTCTGTTTATATCTTCTGCCCTGCTTTGGGATGGTGTTGTTTTTTTTTTTTTTGGTATGGAGCTGCAGAAATTGTTTTATAAATTTAGAGATGAATCCCTTGTCGTCGATTCACTTGGAAATTTTCGGTCCCATTCTGTGGGTTGTCTTTTTGTGTTTTTGTAGGTTTTCCTTTGCTGTTGTGAAACTTTGAAGTTTGATAGATCCTCTGTTTTATTTTTCTTTTTATTGTCAATATCTGATGAGTGATCTGAGAAGATGTTGCTGTCGTTTATGTCAGAGAGTGTTTGGCCTATGTTTTCCTCTAGGAGTTTGATAGTGTCTGGTCTTATATCTAGGTCTTTCATCCATTTGGAGTTTATTTTTGTGTGCAGTGTTAGGGAGTGTTCTAATTTCATTCTTTTCATGTGGCTGTCCAGTTTTCCCCAGCACCACTTATTGAACAGCTGTCCTTTCTCCATTGATAGTCTTGCTTCCTTTGTCATAGATTAGTTGGCTGTAAGTGCATAGGTTTAATTCTGGCTTTCTGTCCTGTTCCACTGATCTATATGTCTGTCTTGTGCCAGTACCATGCAGTTTTGATGACTGTTGCTTTGTAGTATAGTCTGACGTCCGGGAGCCTGATTTCCTCCAGCTTCATTTTTCTTTTTCAGGATGTCTTTGGCTATTCTGTGTCTTTTGTACTCTCCAAACAAACTTTAAAATATTTTGTTCACGTTTGTGAAGAATGTCCTTGGTAATTCGATAGGGGTAGCATTGAACCTGTAGATTGCCTTGGTAGTAGTCATTTGATAATATAACTGTTCCATCCACGAGCATGGTATGTCTTTCCATCTATTTGTGTCACGTTTGCTTTCTTTCAGCAGTGTCTTACGTTTTCAGGGTATAGGTCTTTTGTCTCTTTAGGTAGGTTTACTCCTAGGTATTTATTCTTTTGAATGTGATGGTAAACAGGATTGCTTCCCTAATTTCTCTTTCTGCTCTTCATTGTTAGTATATAGAAATGCCATTGATTTCTGTGTATTAATTTTGTATGCTCGACTTTTCCAAATTCATGGATGAGTCCTAACAGTTTTCTGGTAGAGTCTTTAGGATTTCTCTTCTAGGGATAGTATCATGTCATCTGCAAATAGTGATAGTTTTACTTTTTCCTTTCCAATTTGGATTCCTTTTTATCTCTTTTAATTCTCTGATTTCTGTGGATAGACTTCCAAAAAAATGTTGAAGAGTAGTGGCGAGAGTGGAACATCCTTGTCTTGTTCCTGATCTCAGTGGGATTCTTTCAGCTTTCACCATGAGAATGATGTTCGCTGTGCGTTTGTCATAATGGCCTTTATCACGTTGAGGTAGGTTCTCTCTATGCCCACTTTCTGAGGGGTTTTTATCAGAAATGGGTGTTGGATTTTGTCAAAGGCTTTTCCCGCATCTATTGAGAGGATCATATGGTTTTTATTCTTCAGTTTGTTAATGTGGTGTATCACACTGATGGATTTGTGAATCCCAATTGATCATGATGTACAATCCTTTTAATGTATTGTTGGATGTGGTTTGCTAGTATTTTGTTGAGGATTTTTGCATCGATGTTCATCAGTGATATTGGCCTGTAGTTTCTTTTTTTTTGTGAATCTTTGTCTGGTTTGGTACCAGGATGATGGGCCTCATAGAATGATTGGAGTATCCCTCTTCTGCAGTTTTTTCAAAAGTTTCAGAAGTAGGGTGTTAGCTCTTCTCTAAATGTTTGATAGGAATTTGCCTGTGAAGCCATCTGGTCCTGGACTTTTGTTTGTTGGAAGTTTTTTAATCACAGTTTCAATTTCAGTACTTGTGAATGGTCCATTCATCTTTTCTATTTCATCTTGGTTTAGTCTTGGAAGATTGTAATTTTCTAAGAATTTGTCCATTTCTTCTAGGTTTTCCATTTTATTGGCATATAGTTGCATGTAGTAGTCTCTTATGATCCTTTGCATTTCTGTGGTGTCCTTTGTTACTTCTCCTTTTCCATTTCTAATTTTATTGATTTGAGTCCTCTCTCTCTTTTGCTTGATAAGTCTGGCTAGGGGTTTATCAATTTTGTTGATCTTTTTAAAGAACCAGCTTTTCGTTTCATTGATCTTGTCTATGGTTTTCTTTGTTTCTATTTCATTGATTTCTGCTCTGATCTTTATGATTTCTTTCCCTCTACTAACTTTAGGTCTTGTCTGTTCTTCTCTCTTAAGCTGCTTTAGATGTAAAGTTACCTTGTTTATTTGGGCTTTTTCTTGTTTCCTGAAGTGGGCTTCTATTGCTATAAACTTTCCTCTTAGAACGGCTTTTGCTGCATCCCATAGGTTTGGAGTGTCGTATCTTCGTTGTCATTTGCTTCTAGGTATTTTTAAATTTCCTCTTTGATTTCTTCAGAGATCCATTGGTTGTTTAGTAGCACGTTGTTGAGTCTCCACGTGTTTGTGTTTTTTGCAGTTTTTTTCTTGTTGTTGATTTCCACGTGTATAGGCATTGTGGTCGGAAAAGATGCTTGATATGATTTCAATTTTCTTAAAGTTACCATGGTTGGATTTGTAGCCCAGGATATGGTCAATCTTAGAGAATGTTCCATGTGCACTTGAGAAGAATGTGTATTCTGTTGCTATTGGATGGAATGTCCTGTAAATATCTATTAAGTCCATCTGGTTTAATGCTTCACTCAGGGCCTGTGTTTCTTTATGGATTTTCTGTCTGGATGATCTGTCAATTGCTGTGAGTGGGGTGTTAACATCCCCCACTATGATTGTGTTATTGTCAATTTCTCCTTTTAAGGTTGTTAGCAGTTGCCTTATATATTGTGGTGAACCT